>NW_028295814.1:0-4800000 GCF_964341445.2 Mesoplodon mirus | reverse complement strand
CATTAGTGTTCTGCTTCTTTTTCTTTCTTTCCTTTTTTTGTTAAAAATACGGGAATGGAAAAAGGCATCCCACAGAATGGGCGAAAATCGTTGCAAACGAATCAATGGACAAAGGTTTAATCTCCAATATATATAAAGAGCTCATGCAGCTTAATATTAACAAAACAAACAACCCAATACAAAAAATGGGCAGAAGATCTAAAGAGATGTTTCTTCCAAGAAGACACAGAGATGGCCAAGACGCACATGAAAAGCTGCTCAACAGCACTAATTATTAGAGAAATGCAAATCAAAACTACAATGAGGTATCACCTCACACCTGTTAGAATCGGCATCATCAGAAAATCTACAAACAACCAATTCTGGGGAGGGTGTGGACAAAAGGAGCCCTCTTCCACTATTGGTGGGAATGTAAATTGATACAGTCACTATGGAGAACGGTATGGAGTTTCCTTAAAAAAACTAGAAATAGAATTACCATCTGATCCAGCAATCCCACTTCTGGGCATATACCCAGAGAAAAGCATAAATCAAAAAGGCACATTCACCACAATGTTCATGGCAGCACTATTTACAATAGCCAGGTAATGGAAGCAACGTAAATGCCCACAGACAGATGAATGGATAAAGATGTGGTACATATATAAAATGGAATATTACTCAGCCATAAGAAGGAATGAAACTGGGTCATTTGTAGAGACATCGATGGATCTAGAGACTGTCATACAGAATGAAGTAAGTCAGAAAGAGGAAAACAAATATTGTATATTAATGCATATATGTGGAACCTAAAAAATGGTACAGATGAACTTGTTTGCAGGGAAGAAACAGAGACACAGAGGTAGACAACAAACATATGGACACCAAGTGTGGGAAGCCATGGGGTGGTGGTGGTGGGATGAGTTGGGAGATTGGGATTGACCTGTATACATGTATATGCATAAAATACATAACTAATAATAACCTGCTGTATAAAAAAATAAATCAAATTAAATTTCAAATTTTTAAAAAATAAAATTTAAAAATAAAACAGAAAAATGTTCTTCCCTTCACACAGATGTATTTATAGGAATGAATTATTTCCATGCTTATATCTATAAATACATAAAGGAGGAATAAAATCTAACTTGAACCATAAAAGAAAAAAAAAACCTGAACCCACCAGTTATACAGAGGAATACCCTATCAGGGCACTTGCTCCAGCGGTAAACAATTATGAAATTGGTCAGAGGTGGGGAATCATCTCCCATACAACCAGCAACCCACCCCCCACGCCAGGAGCATCCTCATTGCAAAGCTGGGGGACCATGCCGAGGCATCTATGAGTAAACATGAGCTGAGCCCCAGGCCAGCTGCTGCTGAACTGTTCCCACCCTTCCCAGGTAAAACACCTGAATATGTACAAGGGCTTGAAAGCCTACAGGAAGGGCCGTGGAGCCACACCAGCGACAGCTCGGAGGCCAACTTGGTGCCTGCAGGCCAGCCAGGGTGGTCCTGGCCCCGGGCGCTCTTGCGGAAGCTTTCCATTGCCCTGCCTGAGACACCCCTCCTGTCCCGGCCCCCACTGCTTTTTTCCTTCCTCACCTCTGTCCGGAGAGAAATTCCAGCGGAAGGTATGGGTGACACATCCTCTTCTTTACAGGTGGCAGCCTGGCAACCCCTGCAGAAAGGCTAGCAGAGCCCCACTCACACCGGGCCACCAACAAAGCTGTGGCCCCTCACTCCCTCCCACCAGCAGAGCCCCGAGACTGCTGACGGGGCAGAGAATATGGAGTCAGGCACAGCTTCAGGGGCTATTGCTGCCTGGAGCGCTGTTTATATTGACCTCAAACAGGCACACCTGGGGAGGGCCGGCCGGCAGGGTAAGGCTGCCCAGGTCAGCTAATCCACAACCCTCAGGGAATCACATTGTTGAAAATGGACCTCGCTAAGGCAGAATAGAAGCCAAGGAAGAAAAGGACACAATGCCATTTGCAGCACCGTAGATGAGTCTAGAGGTAATCACGTGACTTGTAGTAAGTCAGAAAGTGAAAGACACATATCGTATCATATCACTTATAGGTGTTACCTAAGAATGGATACCAGGGCAGATATTTCCACGGAGAAGGGCCATCACAGATTCATCAAACAAACTTATGGTTCACCAATGGAAAGGTGTGAGGATTGGTTTCATTACGATATTGGGGTTAACAGACATATACAAACACAGGTGACACATATAATCACCAAAGACCTACGGAATACCAAGAGAAGACTACTCAACCTTCTGTCATAACGTACATGGGAAAAGGATCCCAGGAAGAACAGACATCTGTATATGTGTAAAAGAACCCCATATTCCACACCTACAACAAGCCAAACATTGTCATCAAACTTGCTGTAATAAAAACTAAAAAATTAAATTAAAAACACGAACAAGAAGTAGTGAGACAAACTTGAGGGGCTTTCTCCTGGCACATTCCATTCTAAATTCCAATCTAGAACAGGACTTCCATTGAGGCTCTGTTGCCCTAGTCACCAGATTTGGTAAGGGAGAACTGCTGCCACCTTGTGGCCGTTTCGCACAACAGCAGCTTTAATCCCAGCGCTGATGGTCAGTTGATATTCAAAATCATTGCAGGCCTGTAAATGACACCTGCCCTGAAAACAAATCCTGGGGTCACATATCGACCAAAAAATTCAAAGGACGTCCATATTTCAAAACGACCGTTTCAAAAGGCATATTTTACGCACATTAGTGTTCTGCTTCTTTTTCTTTCTTTCCTTTTTTTGTTAAAAATACGGGAATGGAAAAAGGCATCCCACAGAATGGGCGAAAATCGTTGCAAACGAATCAATGGACAAAGGTTTAATCTCCAATATATATAAACAGCTCATGCAGCTTAATATTAACAAAACAAACAACCCAATACAAAAAATGGGCAGAAGATCTAAAGAGATGTTTCTTCCAAGAAGACACAGAGATGGCCAAGACGCACATGAAAAGCTGCTCAACAGCACTAATTATTAGAGAAATGCAAATCAAAACTACAATGAGGTATCACCTCACACCTGTTAGAATCGGCATCATCAGAAAATCTACAAACAACCAATTCTGGGGAGGGTGTGGACAAAAGGAGCCCTCTTCCACTATTGGTGGGAATGTAAATTGATACAGTCACTATGGAGAACGGTATGGAGTTTCCTTAAAAAAACTAGAAATAGAATTACCATCTGATCCAGCAATCCCACTTCTGGGCATATACCCAGAGAAAACCATAAATCAAAAAGGCACATTCACCACAATGTTCATGGCAGCACTATTTACAATAGCCAGGTAATGGAAGCAACGTAAATGCCCACAGACAGATGAATGGATAAAGATGTGGTACATATATAAAATGGAATATTACTCAGCCATAAGAAGGAATGAAACTGGGTCATTTGTAGAGACATCGATGGATCTAGAGACTGTCATACAGAATGAAGTAAGTCAGAAAGAGGAAAACAAATATTGTATATTAATGCATATATGTGGAACCTAAAAAATGGTACAGATGAACTGGTTTGCAGGGAAGAAACAGAGACACAGAGGTAGAGAACAAACATATGGACACCAAGTGTGGGAAGCCATGGGGTGGTGGTGGTGGGATGAGTTGGGAGATTGGGATTGACCTGTATACATGTATATGCATAAAATACAAAACTAATAATAACCTGCTGTATAAAAAAATAAATCAAATTAAATTTCAAATTTTTAAAAAATAAAATTTAAAAATAAAACAGAAAAATGTTTTTCCCTTCACACAGATGTATTTATAGGAATGAATTATTTCCATGCTTATATCTATAAATACATAAAGGAGTAATAAAATCTAACTTGAACCATAAAAGAAAAAAAAAACCTGAACCCACCAGTTATAGAGAGGAATAACCTATCAGGGCACTTGCTCCAGCGGTAAACAATTCTGAAATTGGTCAGAGGTGGGGAATCATCTCCCATACAACCAGCAACCCACCCCCCACGCCAGGAGCATCCTCATTGCAAAGCTGGGGGACCGTGCCAAGGCATCTGTGAGTAAACGTGAGCTGAGCCCCAGGCCAGCTGCTGCTGAACTGTTCCCACCCTTCCCAGGTAAAACACCTGAATATGTACAAGGGCTTGAAAGCCTAGAGGAAGGGCGGTGGAGCCACACCAGCGACAGCACGCAGGCCAACTTGGTGCCTGCAGGCCAGCCAGGGTGGTCCTGTCCCCGGGCGCTCTTCCAGAAGCTTTCCATTGCCCTGCCTGAGATACCCCTCCTGTCCCGGCCCCCACTGCTTTTTTCCTTCCTCACCTCTGTCCGGAGAGAAATTCCAGCGGAAGGTATGGGTGACACATCCTCTTCTTTACAGGTGGCAGCCTGGCAACCCCTGCAGAAAGGCCAGCAGAGCCCCACTCACACCGGGCCACCAACAAAGCTGTGGCCCCTCACTCCCTCCCACCAGCAGAGCCCCGAGACTGCTGACGGGGCCGAGAATATGGAGTCAGGCACAGCTTCAGGGGCTATTGCTGCCTGGAGCGCTGTTTATATTGACCTCAAACAGGCACACCTGGGGAGGGCCGGCCGGCAGGGTAAGGCTGCCCAGGTCAGCTAATCCACAACCCTCAGTGAATCACATTGTTGAAAACGGACCTCGCTAAGGCAGAGTAGAAGCCAAGGAAGAAAAGGACACAATGCCATTTGCAGCACCGTAGATGAGTCTAGAGGTAATCACGTGACTTGTAGTAAGTCAGAAAGTGAAAGACACATATCATATCATATCACTTATAGGTGTTACCTAAGAATGGATACCAGGGCAGATATTTCCACGGAGAAGGGCCATCACAGATTCATCAAACAAACTTATGGTTCACCAATGGAAAGGTGTGAGGATTGGTTTCATTACGATATTGGGGTTAACAGACATATACAAACACAGGTGACACATATAATCACCAAAGACCTACGGAATACCAAGAGAAGACTACTCAACCTTCTGTCATAACGTACATGGGAGAAGGATCCCAGGAAGAACAGACATCTGTATATGTGTAAAACAACCACATCTTCCACACCTACAACAAGCCAAACATTGTAATCAAACTTGCTGTAATAAAAAATAAAAAATTAAATTAAAAACACGAACAAGAAGTAGTGAGACAAACTTGAGGGGCTTTCTCCTGGCACATTCCATTCTAAATTCCAATCTAGAACACGACTTCCATTGAGGCTCTGTTGCCCTAGTCACCAGATTTGGTAAGGGAGAACTGCTGCCACCTTGTGGCCGTTTCGCACAACAGCAGCTTTAATCCCAGCGCTGATGGTCAGTTGATATTCAAAATCATTGCAGGCCTGTAAATGACACCTGCCCTGAAAACAAATCCTGGGGTCACATATCGACCAAAAAATTCAAAGGACGTCCATATTTCAAAACGACCGTTTCAAAAGGCATATTTTACGCACATTAGTGTTCTGCTTCTTTTTCTTTCTTTCCTTTTTTTGTTAAAAATACGGGAATGGAAAAAGGCATCCCTCAGAATGGGCGAAAATCGTTGCAAACGAATCAATGGACAAAGGTTTAATCTCCAATATATATAAACAGCTCATGCAGCTTAATATTAACAAAACAAACAACCCAATACAAAAAATGGGCAGAAGATCTAAAGAGATGTTTCTTCCAAGAAGACACAGAGATGGCCAAGACGCACATGAAAAGCTGCTCAACAGCACTAATTATTAGAGAAATGCAAATCAAAACTACAATGAGGTATCACCTCACACCAGTTAGAATCGGCATCATCAGAAAATCTACAAACAACCAATTCTGGGGAGGGTGTGGACAAAAGGAGCCCTCTTCCACTATTGGTGGGAATGTAAATTGATACAGTCACTATGGAGAACGGTATGGAGTTTCCTTAAAAAAACTAGAAATAGAATTACCATCTGATCCAGCAATCCCACTTCTGGGCATATACCCAGAGAAAAGCATAAATCAAAAAGGCACATTCACCACAATGTTCATGGCAGCACTATTTACAATAGCCAGGTAATGGAAGCAACGTAAATGCCCACAGACAGATGAATGGATAAAGATGTGGTACATATATAAAATGGAATATTACTCAGCCATAAGAAGGAATGAAACTGGGTCATTTGTAGAGACATCGATGGATCTAGAGACTGTCATACAGAATGAAGTAAGTCAGAAAGAGGAAAACAAATATTGTATATTAATGCATATATGTGGAACCTAAAAAATGTTACAGATGAACTTGTTTGCAGGGAAGAAACAGAGACACAGAGGTAGACAACAAACATATGGACACCAAGTGTGGGAAGCCATGGGGTGGTGGTGGTGGGATGAGTTGGGAGATTGGGATTGACCTGTATACATGTATATGCATAAAATACATAACTAATAATAACCTGCTGTATAAAAAAATAAATCAAATTAAATTTCAAATTTTTAAAAAATAAAATTTAAAAATAAAACAGAAAAATGTTCTTCCCTTCACACAGATGTATTTATAGGAATGAATTATTTCCATGCTTATATCTATAAATACATAAAGGAGGAATAAAATCTAACTTGAACCATAAAAGAAAAAAAAAACCTGAACCCACCAGTTATACAGAGGAATACCCTATCAGGGCACTTGCTCCAGCGGTAAACAATTATGAAATTGGTCAGAGGTGGGGAATCATCTCCCATACAACCAGCAACCCACCCCCCACGCCAGGAGCATCCTCATTGCAAAGCTGGGGGACCATGCCGAGGCATCTATGAGTAAACATGAGCTGAGCCCCAGGCCAGCTGCTGCTGAACTGTTCCCACCCTTCCCAGGTAAAACACCTGAATATGTACAAGGGCTTGAAAGCCTACAGGAAGGGCCGTGGAGCCACACCAGCGACAGCTCGGAGGCCAACTTGGTGCCTGCAGGCCAGCCAGGGTGGTCCTGGCCCCGGGCGCTCTTGCGGAAGCTTTCCATTGCCCTGCCTGAGACACCCCTCCTGTCCCGGCCCCCACTGCTTTTTTCCTTCCTCACCTCTGTCCGGAGAGAAATTCCAGCGGAAGGTATGGGTGACACATCCTCTTCTTTACAGGTGGCAGCCTGGCAACCCCTGCAGAAAGGCTAGCAGAGCCCCACTCACACCGGGCCACCAACAAAGCTGTGGCCCCTCACTCCCTCCCACCAGCAGAGCCCCGAGACTGCTGACGGGGCAGAGAATATGGAGTCAGGCACAGCTTCAGGGGCTATTGCTGCCTGGAGCGCTGTTTATATTGACCTCAAACAGGCACACCTGGGGAGGGCCGGCCGGCAGGGTAAGGCTGCCCAGGTCAGCTAATCCACAACCCTCAGGGAATCACATTGTTGAAAACGGACCTCGCTAAGGCAGAATAGAAGCCAAGGAAGAAAAGGACACAATGCCATTTGCAGCACCGTAGATGAGTCTAGAGGTAATCACGTGACTTGTAGTAAGTCAGAAAGTGAAAGACACATATCGTATCATATCACTTATAGGTGTTACCTAAGAATGGATACCAGGGCAGATATTTCCACGGAGAAGGGCCATCACAGATTCATCAAACAAACTTATGGTTCACCAATGGAAAGGTGTGAGGATTGGTTTCATTACGATATTGGGGTTAACAGACATATACAAACACAGGTGACACATATAATCACCAAAGACCTACGGAATACCAAGAGAAGACTACTCAACCTTCTGTCATAACGTACATGGGAAAAGGATCCCAGGAAGAACAGACATCTGTATATGTGTAAAAGAACCCCATCTTCCACACCTACAACAAGCCAAACATTGTCATCAAACTTGCTGTAATAAAAACTAAAAAATTAAATTAAAAACACGAACAAGAAGTAGTGAGACAAACTTGAGGGGCTTTCTCCTGGCACATTCCATTCTAAATTCCAATCTAGAACACGACTTCCATTGAGGCTCTGTTGCCCTAGTCACCAGATTTGGTAAGGGAGAACTGCTGCCACCTTGTGGCCGTTTCGCACAACAGCAGCTTTAATCCCAGCGCTGATGGTCAGTTGATATTCAAAATCATTGCAGGCCTGTAAATGACACCTGCCCTGAAAACAAATCCTGGGGTCACATATCGACCAAAAAATTCAAAGGACGTCCATATTTCAAAACGACCGTTTCAAAAGGCATATTTTACGCACATTAGTGTTCTGCTTCTTTTTCTTTCTTTCCTTTTTTTGTTAAAAATACGGGAATGGAAAAAGGCATCCCACAGAATGGGCGAAAATCGTTGCAAACGAATCAATGGACAAAGGTTTAATCTCCAATATATATAAACAGCTCATGCAGCTTAATATTAACAAAACAAACAACCCAATACAAAAAATGGGCAGAAGATCTAAAGAGATGTTTCTTCCAAGAAGACACAGAGATGGCCAAGACGCACATGAAAAGCTGCTCAACAGCACTAATTATTAGAGAAATGCAAATCAAAACTACAATGAGGTATCACCTCACACCTGTTAGAATCGGCATCATCAGAAAATCTACAAACAACCAATTCTGGGGAGGGTGTGGACAAAAGGAGCCCTCTTCCACTATTGGTGGGAATGTAAATTGATACAGTCACTATGGAGAACTGTATGGAGTTTCCTTAAAAAAACTAGAAATAGAATTACCATCTGATCCAGCAATCCCACTTCTGGGCATATACCCAGAGAAAACCATAAATCAAAAAGGCACATTCACCACAATGTTCATGGCAGCACTATTTACAATAGCCAGGTAATGGAAGCAACGTAAATGCCCACAGACAGATGAATGGATAAAGATGTGGTACATATATAAAATGGAATATTACTCAGCCATAAGAAGGAATGAAACTGGGTCATTTGTAGAGACATCGATGGATCTAGAGACTGTCATACAGAATGAAGTAAGTCAGAAAGAGGAAAACAAATATTGTATATTAATGCATATATGTGGAACCTAAAAAATGGTACAGATGAACTGGTTTGCAGGGAAGAAACAGAGACACAGAGGTAGAGAACAAACATATGGACACCAAGTGTGGGAAGCCATGGGGTGGTGGTGGTGGGATGAGTTGGGAGATTGGGATTGACCTGTATACATGTATATGCATAAAATACAAAACTAATAATAACCTGCTGTATAAAAAAATAAATCAAATTAAATTTCAAATTTTTAAAAAATAAAATTTAAAAATAAAACAGAAAAATGTTTTTCCCTTCACACAGATGTATTTATAGGAATGAATTATTTCCATGCTTATATCTATAAATACATAAAGGAGTAATAAAATCTAACTTGAACCATAAAAGAAAAAAAAAAACCTGAACCCACCAGTTATAGAGAGGAATAACCTATCAGGGCACTTGCTCCAGCGGTAAACAATTCTGAAATTGGTCAGAGGTGGGGAATCATCTCCCATACAACCAGCAACCCACCCCCCACGCCAGGAGCATCCTCATTGCAAAGCTGGGGGACCGTGCCAAGGCATCTGTGAGTAAACGTGAGCTGAGCCCCAGGCCAGCTGCTGCTGAACTGTTCCCACCCTTCCCAGGTAAAACACCTGAATATGTACAAGGGCTTGAAAGCCTAGAGGAAGGGCGGTGGAGCCACACCAGCGACAGCACGCAGGCCAACTTGGTGCCTGCAGGCCAGCCAGGGTGGTCCTGTCCCCGGGCGCTCTTCCAGAAGCTTTCCATTGCCCTGCCTGAGATACCCCTCCTGTCCCGGCCCCCACTGCTTTTTTCCTTCCTCACCTCTGTCCGGAGAGAAATTCCAGCGGAAGGTATGGGTGACACATCCTCTTCTTTACAGGTGGCAGCCTGGCAACCCCTGCAGAAAGGCCAGCAGAGCCCCACTCACACCGGGCCACCAACAAAGCTGTGGCCCCTCACTCCCTCCCACCAGCAGAGCCCCGAGACTGCTGACGGGGCCGAGAATATGGAGTCAGGCACAGCTTCAGGGGCTATTGCTGCCTGGAGCGCTGTTTATATTGACCTCAAACAGGCACACCTGGGGAGGGCCGGCCGGCAGGGTAAGGCTGCCCAGGTCAGCTAATCCACAACCCTCAGTGAATCACATTGTTGAAAACGGACCTCGCTAAGGCAGAATAGAAGCCAAGGAAGAAAAGGACACAATGCCATTTGCAGCACCGTAGATGAGTCTAGAGGTAATCACGTGACTTGTAGTAAGTCAGAAAGTGAAAGACACATATCATATCATATCACTTATAGGTGTTACCTAAGAATGGATACCAGGGCAGATATTTCCACGGAGAAGGGCCATCACAGATTCATCAAACAAACTTATGGTTCACCAATGGAAAGGTGTGAGGATTGGTTTCATTACGATATTGGGGTTAACAGACATATACAAACACAGGTGACACATATAATCACCAAAGACCTACGGAATACCAAGAGAAGACTACTCAACCTTCTGTCATAACGTACATGGGAAAAGGATCCCAGGAAGAACAGACATCTGTATATGTGTAAAACAACCACATCTTCCACACCTACAACAAGCCAAACATTGTAATCAAACTTGCTGTAATAAAAAATAAAAAATTAAATTAAAAACACGAACAAGAAGTAGTGAGACAAACTTGAGGGGCTTTCTCCTGGCACATTCCATTCTAAATTCCAATCTAGAACACGACTTCCATTGAGGCTCTGTTGCCCTAGTCACCAGATTTGGTAAGGGAGAACTGCTGCCACCTTGTGGCCGTTTCGCACAACAGCAGCTTTAATCCCAGCGCTGATGGTCAGTTGATATTCAAAATCATTGCAGGCCTGTAAATGACACCTGCCCTGAAAACAAATCCTGGGGTCACATATCGACCAAAAAATTCAAAGGACGTCCATATTTCAAAACGACCGTTTCAAAAGGCATATTTTACGCACATAAGTGTTCTGCTTCTTTTTCTTTCTTTCCTTTTTTTGTTAAAAATACGGGAATGGAAAAAGGCATCCCTCAGAATGGGCGAAAATCGTTGCAAACGAATCAATGGACAAAGGTTTAATCTCCAATATATATAAACAGCTCATGCAGCTTAATATTAACAAAACAAACAACCCAATACAAAAAATGGGCAGAAGATCTAAAGAGATGTTTCTTCCAAGAAGACACAGAGATGGCCAAGACGCACATGAAAAGCTGCTCAACAGCA
Organism: Mesoplodon mirus; assembly: GCF_964341445.2. Taxonomy (NCBI): domain Eukaryota; kingdom Metazoa; phylum Chordata; class Mammalia; order Artiodactyla; family Ziphiidae; genus Mesoplodon; species Mesoplodon mirus. The sequence goes on along the minus strand of NW_028295814.1, from coordinate 4,788,804 downwards.
CTAATTATTAGAGAAATGCAAATCAAAACTACAATGAGGTATCACCTCACACCAGTTAGAATCGGCATCATCAGAAAATCTACAAACAACCAATTCTGGGGAGGGTGTGGACAAAAGGAGCCCTCTTCCACTATTGGTGGGAATGTAAATTGATACAGTCACTATGGAGAACGGTATGGAGTTTCCTTTAAAAAACTAGAAATAGAATTACCATCTGATCCAGCAATCCCACTTCTGGGCATATACCCAGAGAAAACCATAAATCAAAAAGGCACATTCACCACAATGTTCATGGCAGCACTATTTACAATAGCCAGGTAATGGAAGCAACGTAAATGCCCACAGACAGATGAATGGATAAAGATGTGGTACATATATAAAATGGAATATTACTCAGCCATAAGAAGGAATGAAACTGGGTCATTTGTAGAGACATCGATGGATCTAGAGACTGTCATACAGAATGAAGTAAGTCAGAAAGAGGAAAACAAATATTGTATATTAATGCATATATGTGGAACCTAAAAAATGGTACAGATGAACTTGTTTGCAGGGAAGAAACAGAGACACAGAGGTAGAGAACAAACATATGGACACCAAGTGTGGGAAGCCATGGGGTGGTGGTGGTGGGATGAGTTGGGAGATTGGGATTGACCTGTATACATGTATATGCATAAAATACATAACTAATAATAACCTGCTGTATGAAAAATAAATCAAATTAAATTTCAAATTTTTAAAAAATAAAATTTAAAAATAAAACAGAAAAATGTTCTTCCCTTCACACAGATGTATTTATAGGAATGAATTATTTCCATGCTTATATCTATAAATACATAAAGGAGGAATACAATCTAAATTGAACCATAAAAGAAAAAAAAAAAACCTGAACCCTCCAGTTATAGAGAGGAATACCCTATCAGGGCACTTGCTCCAGCGGTAAACAATTCTGAAATTGGTCAGAGGTGGGGAATCATCTCCCATACAACCAGCAACCCACCCCCCACGCCAGGAGCATCCTCATTGCAAAGCTGGGGGACCGTGCCGAGGCATCTGTGAGTAAACGTGAGCTGAGCCCCAGGCCAGCTGCTGCTGAACTGTTCCCACCCTTCCCAGGTAAAACACCTGAATATGTACAAGGGCTTGAAAGCCTACAGGAAGGGCCGTGGAGCCACACCAGTGACAGCACGCAGGCCAACTTGGTGCCTGCAGGCCAGCCAGGGTGGTCCTGGCCCCGGGCGCTCTTCCGGAAGCTTTCCATTGCCCTGCCTGAGATACCCCTCCTGTCCCGGCCCCCACTGCTTTTTTCCTTCCTCACCTCTGTCCGGAGAGAAATTCCAGCGGAAGGTATGGGTGACACATCCTCTTCTTTACAGGTGGCAGCCTGGCAACCCCTGCAGAAAGGCCAGCAGAGCCCCACTCACACCGGGCCACCAAAAAAGCTGTGGCCCCTCACTCCCTCCCACCAGCAGAGCCCCGAGACTGCTGACGGGGCAGAGAATATGGAGTCAGGCACAGCTTCAGGGGCTATTGCTGCCTGGAGCGCTGTTTATATTGACCTCAAACAGGCACACCTGGGGAGGGTCGGCCGGCAGGGTATGGCTGCCCAGGTCGGCTAATCCACAACCCTCAGGGAATCACATTGTTGAAAACGGACCTCGGTAAGGCAGAATAGAAGCCAAGGAAGAAAAGGACACAATGCCATTTGCAGCACCGTAGATGAGTCTAGAGGTAATCACGTGACTTGTAGTAAGTCAGAAAGTGAAAGACACATATCGTATCATATCACTTATAGGTGTTACCTAAGAATGGATACCAGGGCAGATATTTCCACGGAGAAGGGCCATCACAGATTCATGAAACAAACTTATGGTTCACCAATGGAAAGGTGTGAGGATTGGTTTCATTACGATATTGGGGTTAACAGACATATACAAACACAGGTGACACATATAATCACCAAAGACCTACGGAATACCAAGAGAAGACTACTCAACATTCTGTCATAACGTACATGGGAAAAGGATCCCAGGAAGAACAGACATCTGTATATGTGTAAAAGAACCACATCTTCCACACCTACAACAAGCCAAACATTGTAATCAAACTTTCTGTAATAAAAAATAAAAAGTTAAATTAAAAACACGAACAAGAAGTAGTGAGACAAACGTGAGGGTCTTTCTCCTGGCACATTCCATTCTAAATTCCAATCTAGAACACGACTTCCATTGAGGCTCTGTTGCCTTAGTCACCAGATTTGGTAAGGGAGAACTGCTGCCACCTTGTGGCCGTTTCGCACAACAGCAGCTTTAATCCCAGCGCTGATGGTCAGTTGATATTCAAAATCATTGCAGGCCTGTAAATGACACCTGCCCTGAAAACAAATCCTGGGGTCACATATCGACCAAAAAATTCAAAGGACGTCCATATTTCAAAACGACCGTTTCAAAAGGCATATTTTACGCACATTAGTGTTCTGCTTCTTTTTCTTTCTTTCCTTTTTTTGTTAAAAATACGGGAATGGAAAAAGGCATCCCTCAGAATGGGCGAAAATCGTTGCAAACGAATCAATGGACAAAGGTTTAATCTCCAATATATATAAACAGCTCATGCAGCTTAATATTAACAAAACAAACAACCCAATACAAAAAATGGGCAGAAGATCTAAAGAGATGTTTCTTCCAAGAAGACACAGAGATGGCCAAGACGCACATGAAAAGCTGCTCAACAGCATTAATTATTAGAGAAATGCAAATCAAAACTACAATGAGGTATCACCTCACACCTGTTAGAATCGGCATCATCAGAAAATCTACAAACAACCAATTCTGGGGAGGGTGTGGACAAAAGGAGCCCTCTTCCACTATTGGTGGGAATGTAAATTGATACAGTCACTATGGAGAACGGTATGGAGTTTCCTTAAAAAAACTAGAAATAGAATTACCATCTGATCCAGCAATCCCACTTCTGGGCATATACCCAGAGAAAACCATAAATCAAAAAGGCACATTCACCACAATGTTCATGGCAGCACTATTTACAATAGCCAGGTAATGGAAGCAACGTAAATGCCCACAGACAGATGAATGGATAAAGATGTGGTACATATATAAAATGGAATATTACTCAGCCATAAGAAGGAATGAAACTGGGTCATTTGTAGAGACATCGATGGATCTAGAGACTGTCATACAGAATGAAGTAAGTCAGAAAGAGGAAAACAAATATTGTATATTAATGCATATATGTGGAACCTAAAAAATGGTACAGATGAACTGGTTTGCAGGGAAGAAACAGAGACACAGAGGTAGAGAACAAACATATGGACACCAAGTGTGGGAAGCCAAGGGGTGGTTGTGGTGGGATGAGTTGGGAGATTGGGATTGACCTGTATACATGTATATGCATAAAATACATAACTAATAATAACCTGCTGTATAAAAAAATAAATCAAATTAAATTTCAAATTTTTAAAAAATAAAATTTAAAAATAAAACAGAAAAATGTTCTTCCCTTCACACAGATGTATTTATAGGAATGAATTATTTCCATGCTTATATCTATAAATACATAAAGGAGGAATAAAATCTAACTTGTCCCATAAAAGAAAAAAAAAACCTGAACCCACCAGTTATACAGAGGAATACCCTATCAGGGCACTTGCTCCAGCGGTAAACAATTCTGAAATTGGTCAGAGGTGGGGAATCATCTCCCATACAACCAGCAACCCACCCCCCACGCCAGGAGCATCCTCATTGCAAAGCTGGGGGACCGTGCCGAGGCATCTCTGAGTAAACATGAGCTGAGCCCCAGGCCAGCTGCTGCTGAACTGTTCCCACCCTTCCCAGGTAAAACACCTGAATATGTACAAGGGCTTGAAAGCCTAGAGGAAGGGCCGTGGAGCCACACCAGCGACAGCACGCAGGCCAACTTGGTGCCTGCAGGCCAGCCAGGGTGGTCCTGGCCCCGGGCGCTCTTGCGGAAGCTTTCCATTGCCCTGCCTGAGATACCCCTCCTGTCCCGGCCCCCACTGCTTTTTTCCTTCCTCACCTCTGTCCGGAGAGAAATTCCAGCGGAAGGTATGGGTGACACATCCTCTTCTTTACAGGTGGCAGCCTGGCAACCCCTTCAGAAAGGCCAGCAGAGCCCCACTCACACCGGGCCACCAACAAAGCTGTGGCCCCTCACTCCCTCCCACCAGCAGAGCCCCGAGACTGCTGACGGGGCCGAGAATATGGAGTCAGGCACAGCTTCAGGGGCTATTGCTGCCTGGAGCGCTGTTTATATTGACCTCAAACAGGCACACCTGGGGAGGGCCGGCCGGCAGGGTAAGGCTGCCCAGGTCAGCTAATCCACAACCCTCAGGGAATCACATTGTTGAAAACGGACCTCGCTAAGGCAGAATAGAAGCCAAGGAAGAAAAGAACACAATGCCATTTGCAGCACCGTAGATGAGTCTAGAGGTAATCACGTGACTTGTAGTAAGTCAGAAAGTGAAAGACACATATCATATCATATCACTTATAGGTGTTACCTAAGAATGGATACCAGGGCAGATATTTCCACGGAGAAGGGCCATCACAGATTCATCAAACAAACTTATGGTTCACCAATGGAAAGGTGTGAGGATTGGTTTCATTACGATATTGGGGTTAACAGACATATACAAACACAGGTGACACATATAATCACCAAAGACCTACGGAATACCAAGAGAAGACTACTCAACCTTCTGTCATAACGTACATGGGAAAAGGATCCCAGGAAGAACAGACATCTGTATATGTGTAAAACAACCCCATCTTCCACACCTACAACAAGCCAAACATTGTCATCAAACTTGCTGTAATAAAAACTAAAAAATTAAATTAAAAACACGAACAAGAAGTAGTGAGACAAACTTGAGGGGCTTTCTCCTGGCACATTCCATTCTAAATTCCAATCTAGAACACGACTTCCATTGAGGCTCTGTTGCCCTAGTCACCAGATTTGGTAAGGGAGAACTGCTGCCACCTTGTGGCCGTTTCGCACAACAGCAGCTTTAATCCCAGCGCTGATGGTCAGTTGATATTCAAAATCATTGCAGGCCTGTAAATGACACCTGCCCTGAAAACAAATCCTGGGGTCACATATCGACCAAAAAATTCAAAGGACGTCCATATTTCAAAACGACCGTTTCAAAAGGCATATTTTACGCACATTAGTGTTCTGCTTCTTTTTCTTTCTTTCCTTTTTTTGTTAAAAATACGGGAATGGAAAAAGGCATCCCACAGAATGGGCGAAAATCGTTGCAAACGAATCAATGGACAAAGGTTTAATCTCCAATATATATAAAGAGCTCATGCAGCTTAATATTAACAAAACAAACAACCCAATACAAAAAATGGGCAGAAGATCTAAAGAGATGTTTCTTCCAAGAAGACACAGAGATGGCCAAGACGCACATGAAAAGCTGCTCAACAGCACTAATTATTAGAGAAATGCAAATCAAAACTACAATGAGGTATCACCTCACACCTGTTAGAATCGGCATCATCAGAAAATCTACAAACAACCAATTCTGGGGAGGGTGTGGACAAAAGGAGCCCTCTTCCACTATTGGTGGGAATGTAAATTGATACAGTCACTATGGAGAACGGTATGGAGTTTCCTTAAAAAAACTAGAAATAGAATTACCATCTGATCCAGCAATCCCACTTCTGGGCATATACCCAGAGAAAACCATAAATCAAAAAGGCACATTCACCACAATGTTCATGGCAGCACTATTTACAATAGCCAGGTAATGGAAGCAACGTAAATGCCCACAGACAGATGAATGGATAAAGATGTGGTACATATATAAAATGGAATATTACTCAGCCATAAGAAGGAATGAAACTGGGTCATTTGTAGAGACATCGATGGATCTAGAGACTGTCATACAGAATGAAGTAAGTCAGAAAGAGGAAAACAAATATTGTATATTAATGCATATATGTGGAACCTAAAAAATGGTACAGATGAACTTGTTTGCAGGGAAGAAACAGAGACACAGAGGTAGAGAACAAACATATGGACACCAAGTGTGGGAAGACATGGGGTGGTGGTGGTGGGATGAGTTGGGAGATTGGGATTGACCTGTATACATGTATATGGATGAAATACATAACTAATAATAACCTGCTGTATAAAAAAATAAATCAAATTAAATTTCAAATTTTTAAAAAATAAAATTTAAAAATAAAACAGAAAAATGTTCTTCCCTTCACACAGATGTATTTATAGGAATGAATTATTTCCATGCTTATATCTATAAATACATAAAGGAGGAATAAAATCTAACTTGAACCATAAAAGAAAAAAAAAACCTGAACCCACCAGTTATACAGAGGAAAACCCTATCAAGGCGCTTGCTCCAGCGGTAAACAATTCTGAAATTGGTCAGAGGTGGGGAATCATCTCCCATACAACCAGCAACCCACCCCCCACGCCAGGAGCATCCTCATTGCAAAGCTGGGGGACCGTGCTGAGGCATCTGTGAGTAAACGTGAGCTGAGCCCCAGGCCAGCTGCTGCTGAACTGTTCCCACCCTTCCCAGGTAAAACACCTGAATATGTACAAGGGCTTGAAAGCCTAGAGGAAGGGCCGTGGAGCCACACCAGCGACATCACGCAGGCCAACTTGGTGCCTGCAGGCCAGCCAGGGTGGTCCTGGCTCCGGGCGCTCTTCCGGAAGCTTTCCATTGCCCTGCCTGAGATACCCCTCCTGTCCCGGCCCCCACTGCTTTTTTCCTTCCTCACCTCTGTCCGGAGAGAAATTCCAGCGGAAGGTATGGGTGACACATCCTCTTCTTTACAGGTGGCAGCCTGGCAACCCCTGCAGAAAGGCCAGCAGAGCCCCACTCACACCGGGCCACCAACAAAGCTGTGGCCCCTCACTCCCTCCCGCCAGCAGAGCCCCGAGACTGCTGACGGGGCAGAGAATATGGAGTCAGGCACAGCTTCAGGGGCTATTGCTGCCTGGAGCGCTGTTTATATTGACCTCAAACAGGCACACCTGGGGAGGGCCGGCCGGCAGGGTAAGGCTGCCCAGGTCAGCTAATCCACAACCCTCAGGGAATCACATTGTTGAAAACGGACCTCGCTAAGGCAGAATAGAAGCCAAGGAAGAAAAGGACACAATGCCATTTGCAGCACCGTAGATGAGTCTAGAGGTAATCACGTGACTTGTAGTAAGTCAGAAAGTGAAAGACACATATCGTATCATATCACTTATAGGTGTTACCTAAGAATGGATACCAGGGCAGATATTTCCACGGAGAAGGGCCATCACAGATTCATCAAACAAACTTATGGTTCACCAATGGAAAGGTGTGAGGATTGGTTTCATTACGATATTGGGGTTAACAGACATATACAAACACAGGTGACACATATAATCACCAAAGACCTACGGAATACCAAGAGAAGACTACTCAACCTTCTGTCATAACGTACATGGGAAAAGGATCCCAGGAAGAACAGACATCTGTATATGTGTAAAACAACCCCATCTTCCACACCTACAACAAGCCAAACATTGTCATCAAACTTGCTGTAATAAAAACTAAAAAATTAAATTAAAAACACGAACAAGAAGTAGTGAGACAAACTTGAGGGGCTTTCTCCTGGCACATTCCATTCTAAATTCCAATCTAGAACACGACTTCCATTGAGGCTCTGTTGCCCTAGTCACCAGATTTGGTAAGGGAGAACTGCTGCCACCTTGTGGCCGTTTCGCACAACAGCAGCTTTAATCCCAGCGCTGATGGTCAGTTGATATTCAAAATCATTGCAGGCCTGTAAATGACACCTGCCCTGAAAACAAATCCTGGGGTCACATATCGACCAAAAAATTCAAAGGACGTCCATATTTCAAAACGACCGTTTCAAAAGGCATATTTTACGCACATTAGTGTTCTGCTTCTTTTTCTTTCTTTCCTTTTTTTGTTAAAAATACGGGAATGGAAAAAGGCATCCCTCAGAATGGGCGAAAATCGTTGCAAACGAATCAATGGACAAAGGTTTAATCTCCAATATATATAAAGAGCTCATGCAGCTTAATATTAACAAAACAAACAACCCAATACAAAAAATGGGCAGAAGATCTAAAGAGATGTTTCTTCCAAGAAGACACAGAGATGGCCAAGACGCACATGAAAAGCTGCTCAACAGCACTAATTATTAGAGAAATGCAAATCAAAACTACAATGAGGTATCACCTCACACCAGTTAGAATCGGCATCATCAGAAAATCTACAAACAAACAATTCTGGGGAGGGTGTGGACAAAAGGAGCCCTCTTCCACTATTGGTGGGAATGTAAATTGATACAGTCACTATGGAGAACGGTATGGAGTTTCCTTTAAAAAACTAGAAATAGAATTACCATCTGATCCAGCAATCCCACTTCTGGGCATATACCCAGAGAAAACCATAAATCAAAAAGGCACATTCACCACAATGTTCATGGCAGCACTATTTACAATAGCCAGGTAATGGAAGCAACGTAAATGCCCACAGACAGATGAATGGATAAAGATGTGGTACATATATAAAATGGAATATTACTCAGCCATAAGAAGGAATGAAACTGGGTCATTTGTAGAGACATCGATGGATCTAGAGACTGTCATACAGAATGAAGTAAGTCAGAAAGAGGAAAACAAATATTGTATATTAATGCATATATGTGGAACCTAAAAAATGGTACAGATGAACTTGTTTGCAGGGAAGAAACAGAGACACAGAGGTAGAGAACAAACATATGGACACCAAGTGTGGGAAGCCATGGGGTGGTGGTGGTGGGATGAGTTGGGAGATTGGGATTGACCTGTATACATGTATATGCATAAAATACATAACTAATAATAACCTGCTGTATGAAAAATAAATCAAATTAAATTTCAAATTTTTAAAAAATAAAATTTAAAAATAAAACAGAAAAATGTTCTTCCCTTCACACAGATGTATTTATAGGAATGAATTATTTCCATGCTTATATCTATAAATACATAAAGGAGGAATACAATCTAAATTGAACCATAAAAGAAAAAAAAAAACCTGAACCCTCCAGTTATAGAGAGGAATACCCTATCAGGGCACTTGCTCCAGCGGTAAACAATTCTGAAATTGGTCAGAGGTGGGGAATCATCTCCCATACAACCAGCAACCCACCCCCCACGCCAGGAGCATCCTCATTGCAAAGCTGGGGGACCGTGCCGAGGCATCTGTGAGTAAACGTGAGCTGAGCCCCAGGCCAGCTGCTGCTGAACTGTTCCCACCCTTCCCAGGTAAAACACCTGAATATGTACAAGGGCTTGAAAGCCTAGAGGAAGGGCCGTGGAGCCACACCAGCGACAGCACGCAGGCCAACTTGGTGCCTGCAGGCCAGCCAGGGTGGTCCTGGCCCCGGGCGCTCTTCCGGAAGCTTTCCATTGCCCTGCCTGAGATACCCCTCCTGTCCCGGCCCCCACTGCTTTTTTCCTTCCTCACCTCTGTCCGGAGAGAAATTCCAGCGGAAGGTATGGGTGACACATCCTCTTCTTTACAGGTGGCAGCCTGGCAACCCCTGCAGAAAGGCCAGCAGAGCCCCACTCACACCGGGCCACCAAAAAAGCTGTGGCCCCTCACTCCCTCCCACCAGCAGAGCCCCGAGACTGCTGACGGGGCAGAGAATATGGAGTCAGGCACAGCTTCAGGGGCTATTGCTGCCTGGAGCGCTGTTTATATTGACCTCAAACAGGCACACCTGGGGAGGGTCGGCCGGCAGGGTATGGCTGCCCAGGTCGGCTAATCCACAACCCTCAGGGAATCACATTGTTGAAAACGGACCTCGGTAAGGCAGAATAGAAGCCAAGGAAGAAAAGGACACAATGCCATTTGCAGCACCGTAGATGAGTCTAGAGGTAATCACGTGACTTGTAGTAAGTCAGAAAGTGAAAGACACATATCGTATCATATCACTTATAGGTGTTACCTAAGAATGGATACCAGGGCAGATATTTCCACGGAGAAGGGCCATCACAGATTCATCAAACAAACTTATGGTTCACCAATGGAAAGGTGTGAGGATTGGTTTCATTACGATATTGGGGTTAACAGACATATACAAACACAGGTGACACATATAATCACCAAAGACCTACGGAATACCAAGAGAAGACTACTCAACATTCTGTCATAACGTACATGGGAAAAGGATCCCAGGAAGAACAGACATCTGTATATGTGTAAAAGAACCACATCTTCCACACCTACAACAAGCCAAACATTGTAATCAAACTTTCTGTAATAAAAAATAAAAAGTTAAATTAAAAACACGAACAAGAAGTAGTGAGACAAACGTGAGGGTCTTTCTCCTGGCACATTCCATTCTAAATTCCAATCTAGAACACGACTTCCATTGAGGCTCTGTTGCCTTAGTCACCAGATTTGGTAAGGGAGAACTGCTGCCACCTTGTGGCCGTTTCGCACAACAGCAGCTTTAATCCCAGCGCTGATGGTCAGTTGATATTCAAAATCATTGCAGGCCTGTAAATGACACCTGCCCTGAAAACAAATCGTGGGGTCACATATCGACCAAAAAATTCAAAGGACGTCCATATTTCAAAACGACCGTTTCAAAAGGCATATTTTACGCACATTAGTGTTCTGCTTCTTTTTCTTTCTTTCCTTTTTTTGTTAAAAATACGGGAATGGAAAAAGGCATCCCTCAGAATGGGCGAAAATCGTTGCAAACGAATCAATGGACAAAGGTTTAATCTCCAATATATATAAACAGCTCATGCAGCTTAATATTAACAAAACAAACAACCCAATACAAAAAATGGGCAGAAGATCTAAAGAGATGTTTCTTCCAAGAAGACACAGAGATGGCCAAGACGCACATGAAAAGCTGCTCAACAGCATTAATTATTAGAGAAATGCAAATCAAAACTACAATGAGGTATCACCTCACACCTGTTAGAATCGGCATCATCAGAAAATCTACAAACAACCAATTCTGGGGAGGGTGTGGACAAAAGGAGCCCTCTTCCACTATTGGTGGGAATGTAAATTGATACAGTCACTATGGAGAACGGTATGGAGTTTCCTTAAAAAAACTAGAAATAGAATTACCATCTGATCCAGCAATCCCACTTCTGGGCATATACCCAGAGAAAACCATAAATCAAAAAGGCACATTCACCACAATGTTCATGGCAGCACTATTTACAATAGCCAGGTAATGGAAGCAACGTAAATGCCCACAGACAGATGAATGGATAAAGATGTGGTACATATATAAAATGGAATATTACTCAGCCATAAGAAGGAATGAAACTGGGTCATTTGTAGAGACATCGATGGATCTAGAGACTGTCATACAGAATGAAGTAAGTCAGAAAGAGGAAAACAAATATTGTATATTAATGCATATATGTGGAACCTAAACAATGGTACAGATGAACTGGTTTGCAGGGAAGAAACAGAGACACAGAGGTAGAGAACAAACATATGGACACCAAGTGTGGGAAGCCAAGGGGTGGTTGTGGTGGGATGAGTTGGGAGATTGGGATTGACCTGTATACATGTATATGCATAAAATACATAACTAATAATAACCTGCTGTATAAAAAAATAAATCAAATTAAATTTCAAATTTTTAAAAAATAAAATTTAAAAATAAAACAGAAAAATGTTCTTCCCTTCACACAGATGTATTTATAGGAATGAATTATTTCCATGCTTATATCTATAAATACATAAAGGAGGAATACAATCTAAATTGAACCATAAAGAAAAAAAAAAACCTGAACCCTCCAGTTATAGAGAGGAATACCCTATCAGGGCACTTGCTCCAGCGGTAAACAATTCTGAAATTGGTCAGAGGTGGGGAATCATCTCCCATACAACCAGCAACCCACCCCCCACGCCAGGAGCATCCTCATTGCAAAGCTGGGGGACCGTGCCGAGGCATCTGTGAGTAAACGTGAGCTGAGCCCCAGGCCAGCTGCTGCTGAACTGTTCCCACCCTTCCCAGGTAAAACACCTGAATATGTACAAGGGCTTGAAAGCCTAGAGGAAGGACCGTGGAGCCACACCAGCGACAGCACGCAGGCCAACTTGGTGCCTGCAGGCCAGCCAGGGTGGTCCTGGCCCCGGGCGCTCTTCCGGAAGCTTTCCATTGCCCTGCCTGAGATACCCCTCCTGTCCCGGCCCCCACTGCTTTTTTCCTTCCTCACCTCTGTCCGGAGAGAAATTCCAGCGGAAGGTATGGGTGACACATCCTCTTCTTTACAGGTGGCAGCCTGGCAACCCCTGCAGAAAGGCCAGCAGAGCCCCACTCACACCGGGCCACCAAAAAAGCTGTGGCCCCTCACTCCCTCCCACCAGCAGAGCCCCGAGACTGCTGACGGGGCAGAGAATATGGAGTCAGGCACAGCTTCAGGGGCTATTGCTGCCTGGAGCGCTGTTTATATTGACCTCAAACAGGCACACCTGGGGAGGGTCGGCCGGCAGGGTATGGCTGCCCAGGTCGGCTAATCCACAACCCTCAGGGAATCACATTGTTGAAAACGGACCTCGGTAAGGCAGAATAGAAGCCAAGGAAGAAAAGGACACAATGCCATTTGCAGCACCGTAGATGAGTCTAGAGGTAATCACGTGACTTGTAGTAAGTCAGAAAGTGAAAGACACATATCGTATCATATCACTTATAGGTGTTACCTAAGAATGGATACCAGGGCAGATATTTCCACGGAGAAGGGCCATCACAGATTCATCAAACAAACTTATGGTTCACCAATGGAAAGGTGTGAGGATTGGTTTCATTACGATATTGGGGTTAACAGACATATACAAACACAGGTGACACATATAATCACCAAAGACCTACGGAATACCAAGAGAAGACTACTCAACATTCTGTCATAACGTACATGGGAAAAGGATCCCAGGAAGAACAGACATCTGTATATGTGTAAAAGAACCACATCTTCCACACCTACAACAAGCCAAACATTGTAATCAAACTTTCTGTAATAAAAAATAAAAAGTTAAATTAAAAACACGAACAAGAAGTAGTGAGACAAACGTGAGGGTCTTTCTCCTGGCACATTCCATTCTAAATTCCAATCTAGAACACGACTTCCATTGAGGCTCTGTTGCCTTAGTCACCAGATTTGGTAAGGGAGAACTGCTGCCACCTTGTGGCCGTTTCGCACAACAGCAGCTTTAATCCCAGCGCTGATGGTCAGTTGATATTCAAAATCATTGCAGGCCTGTAAATGACACCTGCCCTGAAAACAAATCCTGGGGTCACATATCGACCAAAAAATTCAAAGGACGTCCATATTTCAAAACGACCGTTTCAAAAGGCATATTTTACGCACATTAGTGTTCTGCTTCTTTTTCTTTCTTTCCTTTTTTTGTTAAAAATACGGGAATGGAAAAAGGCATCCCTCAGAATGGGCGAAAATCGTTGCAAACGAATCAATGGACAAAGGTTTAATCTCCAATATATATAAACAGCTCATGCAGCTTAATATTAACAAAACAAACAACCCAATACAAAAAATGGGCAGAAGATCTAAAGAGATGTTTCTTCCAAGAAGACACAGAGATGGCCAAGACGCACATGAAAAGCTGCTCAACAGCATTAATTATTAGAGAAATGCAAATCAAAACTACAATGAGGTATCACCTCACACCTGTTAGAATCGGCATCATCAGAAAATCTACAAACAACCAATTCTGGGGAGGGTGTGGACAAAAGGAGCCCTCTTCCACTATTGGTGGGAATGTAAATTGATACAGTCACTATGGAGAACGGTATGGAGTTTCCTTAAAAAAACTAGAAATAGAATTACCATCTGATCCAGCAATCCCACTTCTGGGCATATACCCAGAGAAAACCATAAATCAAAAAGGCACATTCACCACAATGTTCATGGCAGCACTATTTACAATAGCCAGGTAATGGAAGCAACGTAAATGCCCACAGACAGATGAATGGATAAAGATGTGGTACATATATAAAATGGAATATTACTCAGCCATAAGAAGGAATGAAACTGGGTCATTTGTAGAGACATCGATGGATCTAGAGACTGTCATACAGAATGAAGTAAGTCAGAAAGAGGAAAACAAATATTGTATATTAATGCATATATGTGGAACCTAAACAATGGTACAGATGAACTGGTTTGCAGGGAAGAAACAGAGACACAGAGGTAGAGAACAAACATATGGACACCAAGTGTGGGAAGCCAAGGGGTGGTTGTGGTGGGATGAGTTGGGAGATTGGGATTGACCTGTATACATGTATATGCATAAAATACATAACTAATAATAACCTGCTGTATAAAAAAATAAATCAAATTAAATTTCAAATTTTTAAAAAATAAAATTTAAAAATAAAACAGAAAAATGTTCTTCCCTTCACACAGATGTATTTATAGGAATGAATTATTTCCATGCTTATATCTATAAATACATAAAGGAGGAATAAAATCTAACTTGTCCCATAAAAGAAAAAAAAAACCTGAACCCACCAGTTATACAGAGGAATACCCTATCAGGGCACTTGCTCCAGCGGTAAACAATTCTGAAATTGGTCAGAGGTGGGGAATCATCTCCCATACAACCAGCAACCCACCCCCCACGCCAGGAGCATCCTCATTGCAAAGCTGGGGGACCGTGCCGAGGCATCTCTGAGTAAACATGAGCTGAGCCCCAGGCCAGCTGCTGCTGAACTGTTCCCACCCTTCCCAGGTAAAACACCTGAATATGTACAAGGGCTTGAAAGCCTAGAGGAAGGGCCGTGGAGCCACACCAGCGACAGCACGCAGGCCAACTTGGTGCCTGCAGGCCAGCCAGTGTGGTCCTGGCCCCGGGCGCTCTTGCGGAAGCTTTCCATTGCCCTGCCTGAGATACCCCTCCTGTCCCGGCCCCCACTGCTTTTTTCCTTCCTCACCTCTGTCCGGAGAGAAATTCCAGCGGAAGGTATGGGTGACACATCCTCTTCTTTACAGGTGGCAGCCTGGCAACCCCTGCAGAAAGGCCAGCAGAGCCCCACTCACACCGGGCCACCAACAAAGCTGTGGCCCCTCACTCCCTCCCACCAGCAGAGCCCCGAGACTGCTGACGGGGCAGAGAATATGGAGTCAGGCACAGCTTCAGGGGCTATTGCTGCCTGGAGCGCTGTTTATATTGACCTCAAACAGGCACACCTGGGGAGGGCCGGCCGGCAGGGTAAGGCTGCCCAGGTCAGCTAATCCACAACCCTCAGGGAATCACATTGTTGAAAACGGACCTCGCTAAGGCAGAATAGAAGCCAAGGAAGAAAAGGACACAATGCCATTTGCAGCACCGTAGATGAGTCTAGAGGTAATCACGTGACTTGTAGTAAGTCAGAAAGTGAAAGACACATATCATATCATATCACTTATAGGTGTTACCTAAGAATGGATACCAGGGCAGATATTTCCACGGAGAAGGGCCATCACAGATTCATCAAACAAACTTATGGTTCACCAATGGAAAGGTGTGAGGATTGGTTTCATTACGATATTGGGGTTAACAGACATATACAAACACAGGTGACACATATAATCACCAAAGACCTACGGAATACCAAGAGAAGACTACTCAACCTTCTGTCATAACGTACATGGGAAAAGGATCCCAGGAAGAACAGACATCTGTATATGTGTAAAACAACCCCATCTTCCACACCTACAACAAGCCAAACATTGTCATCAAACTTGCTGTAATAAAAACTAAAAAATTAAATTAAAAACACGAACAAGAAGTAGTGAGACAAACTTGAGGGGCTTTCTCCTGGCACATTCCATTCTAAATTCCAATCTAGAACACGACTTCCATTGAGGCTCTGTTGCCCTAGTCACCAGATTTGGTAAGGGAGAACTGCTGCCACCTTGTGGCCGTTTCGCACAACAGCAGCTTTAATCCCAGCGCTGATGGTCAGTTGATATTCAAAATCATTGCAGGCCTGTAAATGACACCTGCCCTGAAAACAAATCCTGGGGTCACATATCGACCAAAAAATTCAAAGGACGTCCATATTTCAAAACGACCGTTTCAAAAGGCATATTTTACGCACATTAGTGTTCTGCTTCTTTTTCTTTCTTTCCTTTTTTTGTTAAAAATACGGGAATGGAAAAAGGCATCCCACAGAATGGGCGAAAATCGTTGCAAACGAATCAATGGACAAAGGTTTAATCTCCAATATATATAAAGAGCTCATGCAGCTTAATATTAACAAAACAAACAACCCAATACAAAAAATGGGCAGAAGATCTAAAGAGATGTTTCTTCCAAGAAGACACAGAGATGGCCAAGACGCACATGAAAAGCTGCTCAACAGCACTAATTATTAGAGAAATGCAAATCAAAACTACAATGAGGTATCACCTCACACCTGTTAGAATCGGCATCATCAGAAAATCTACAAACAACCAATTCTGGGGAGGGTGTGGACAAAAGGAGCCCTCTTCCACTATTGGTGGGAATGTAAATTGATACAGTCACTATGGAGAACGGTATGGAGTTTCCTTAAAAAAACTAGAAATAGAATTACCATCTGATCCAGCAATCCCACTTCTGGGCATATACCCAGAGAAAACCATAAATCAAAAAGGCACATTCACCACAATGTTCATGGCAGCACTATTTACAATAGCCAGGTAATGGAAGCAACGTAAATGCCCACAGACAGATGAATGGATAAAGATGTGGTACATATATAAAATGGAATATTACTCAGCCATAAGAAGGAATGAAACTGGGTCATTTGTAGAGACATCGATGGATCTAGAGACTGTCATACAGAATGAAGTAAGTCAGAAAGAGGAAAACAAATATTGTATATTAATGCATATATGTGGAACCTAAAAAATGGTACAGATGAACTTGTTTGCAGGGAAGAAACAGAGACACAGAGGTAGAGAACAAACATATGGACACCAAGTGTGGGAAGACATGGGGTGGTGGTGGTGGGATGAGTTGGGAGATTGGGATTGACCTGTATACATGTATATGCATGAAATACATAACTAATAATAACCTGCTGTATAAAAAAATAAATCAAATTAAATTTCAAATTTTTAAAAAATAAAATTTAAAAATAAAACAGAAAAATGTTCTTCCCTTCACACAGATGTATTTATAGGAATGAATTATTTCCATGCTTATATCTATAAATACATAAAGGAGGAATAATATCTAACTTGAACCATAAAAGAAAAAAAAAACCTGAACCCACCAGTTATACAGAGGAAAACCCTATCAAGGCGCTTGCTCCAGCGGTAAACAATTCTGAAATTGGTCAGAGGTGGGGAATCATCTCCCATACAACCAGCAACCCACCCCCCACGCCAGGAGCATCCTCATTGCAAAGCTGGGGGACCGTGCTGAGGCATCTGTGAGTAAACGTGAGCTGAGCCCCAGGCCAGCTGCTGCTGAACTGTTCCCACCCTTCCCAGGTAAAACACCTGAATATGTACAAGGGCTTGAAAGCCTAGAGGAAGGGCCGTGGAGCCACACCAGCGACATCACGCAGGCCAACTTGGTGCCTGCAGGCCAGCCAGGGTGGTCCTGGCTCCGGGCGCTCTTCCGGAAGATTTCCATTGCCCTGCCTGAGATACCCCTCCTGTCCCGGCCCCCACTGCTTTTTTCCTTCCTCACCTCTGTCCGGAGAGAAATTCCAGCGGAAGGTATGGGTGACACATCCTCTTCTTTACAGGTGGCAGCCTGGCAACCCCTGCAGAAAGGCCAGCAGAGCCCCACTCACACCGGGCCACCAACAAAGCTGTGGCCCCTCACTCCCTCCCGCCAGCAGAGCCCCGAGACTGCTGACGGGGCAGAGAATATGGAGTCAGGCACAGCTTCAGGGGCTATTGCTGCCTGGAGCGCTGTTTATATTGACCTCAAACAGGCACACCTGGGGAGGGCCGGCCGGCAGGGTAAGGCTGCCCAGGTCAGCTAATCCACAACCCTCAGGGAATCACATTGTTGAAAACGGACCTCGCTAAGGCAGAATAGAAGCCAAGGAAGAAAAGGACACAATGCCATTTGCAGCACCGTAGATGAGTCTAGAGGTAATCACGTGACTTGTAGTAAGTCAGAAAGTGAAAGACACATATCGTATCATATCACTTATAGGTGTTACCTAAGAATGGATACCAGGGCAGATATTTCCACGGAGAAGGGCCATCACAGATTCATCAAACAAACTTATGGTTCACCAATGGAAAGGTGTGAGGATTGGTTTCATTACGATATTGGGGTTAACAGACATATACAAACACAGGTGACACATATAATCACCAAAGACCTACGGAATACCAAGAGAAGACTACTCAACCTTCTGTCATAACGTACATGGGAAAAGGATCCCAGGAAGAACAGACATCTGTATATGTGTAAAACAACCCCATCTTCCACACCTACAACAAGCCAAACATTGTCATCAAACTTGCTGTAATAAAAACTAAAAAATTAAATTAAAAACACGAACAAGAAGTAGTGAGACAAACTTGAGGGGCTTTCTCCTGGCACATTCCATTCTAAATTCCAATCTAGAACACGACTTCCATTGAGGCTCTGTTGCCCTAGTCACCAGATTTGGTAAGGGAGAACTGCTGCCACCTTGTGGCCGTTTCGCACAACAGCAGCTTTAATCCCAGCGCTGATGGTCAGTTGATATTCAAAATCATTGCAGGCCTGTAAATGACACCTGCCCTGAAAACAAATCCTGGGGTCACATATCGACCAAAAAATTCAAAGGACGTCCATATTTCAAAACGACCGTTTCAAAAGGCATATTTTACGCACATTAGTGTTCTGCTTCTTTTTCTTTCTTTCCTTTTTTTGTTAAAAATACGGGAATGGAAAAAGGCATCCCACAGAATGGGCGAAAATCGTTGCAAACGAATCAATGGACAAAGGTTTAATCTCCAATATATATAAAGAGCTCATGCAGCTTAATATTAACAAAACAAACAACCCAATACAAAAAATGGGCAGAAGATCTAAAGAGATGTTTCTTCCAAGAAGACACAGAGATGGCCAAGACGCACATGAAAAGCTGCTCAACAGCACTAATTATTAGAGAAATGCAAATCAAAACTACAATGAGGTATCACCTCACACCTGTTAGAATCGGCATCATCAGAAAATCTACAAACAACCAATTCTGGGGAGGGTGTGGACAAAAGGAGCCCTCTTCCACTATTGGTGGGAATGTAAATTGATACAGTCACTATGGAGAACGGTATGGAGTTTCCTTAAAAAAACTAGAAATAGAATTACCATCTGATCCAGCAATCCCACTTCTGGGCATATACCCAGAGAAAACCATAAATCAAAAAGGCACATTCACCACAATGTTCATGGCAGCACTATTTACAATAGCCAGGTAATGGAAGCAACGTAAATGCCCACAGACAGATGAATGGATAAAGATGTGGTACATATATAAAATGGAAAATTACTCAGCCATAAGAAGGAATGAAACTGGGTCATTTGTAGAGACATCGATGGATCTAGAGACTGTCATACAGAACGAAGTAAGTCAGAAAGAGGAAAACAAATATTGTATATTAATGCATATATGTGGAACCTAAAAAATGGTACAGATGAACTGGTTTGCAGGGAAGAAACAGAGACACAGAGGTAGAGAACAAACATATGGACACCAAGTGTGGGAAGCCATGGGGTGGTGGTGGTGGGATGAGTTGGGAGATTGGGATTGACCTGTATACATGTATATGCATAAAATACATAACTAATAATAACCTGCTGTATAAAAAAATAAATCAAATTAAATTTCAAATTTTTAAAAAATAAAATTTAAAAATAAAACAGAAAAATGTTCTTCCCTTCACACAGATGTATTTATAGGAATGAATTATTTCCATGCTTATATCTATAAATACATAAAGGAGGAATACAATCTAAATTGAACCATAAAAGAAAAAAAAAAAACCTGAACCCTCCAGTTATAGAGAGGAATACCCTATCAGGGCACTTGCTCCAGCGGTAAACAATTCTGAAATTGGTCAGAGGTGGGGAATCATCTCCCATACAACCAGCAACCCACCCCCCACGCAAGGAGCATCCTCATTGCAAAGCTGGGGGACCGTGCCGAGGCATCTGTGAGTAAACGTGAGCTGAGCCCCAGGCCAGCTGCTGCTGAACTGTTCCCACCCTTCCCAGGTAAAACACCTGAATATGTACAAGGGCTTGAAAGCCTACAGGAAGGGCCGTGGAGCCACACCAGCGACAGCACGCAGGCCAACTTGGTGCCTGCAGGCCAGCCAGGGTGGTCCTGGCCCCGGGCGCTCTTCCGGAAGCTTTCCATTGCCCTGCCTGAGATACCCCTCCTGTCCCGGCCCCCACTGCTTTTTTCCTTCCTCACCTCTGTCCAGAGAGAAATTCCAGCGGAAGGTATGGGTGACACATCCTCTTCTTTACAGGTGGCAGCCTGGCAATCCCTGCAGAAAGGCCAGCAGAGCCCCACTCACACCGGGCCACCAACAAAGCTGTGGCCCCTCACTCCCTCCCACCAGCAGAGCCCCGAGACTGCTGACGGGGCAGAGAATATGGAGTCAGGCACAGCTTCAGGGGCTATTGCTGCCTGGAGCGCTGTTTATATTGACCTCAAACAGGCACACCTGGGGAGGGCCGGCCGGCAGGGTAAGGCTGCCCAGGTCAGCTAATCCACAACCCTCAGGGAATCACATTGTTGAAAACGGACCTCGCTAAGGCAGAATAGAAGCCAAGGAAGAAAAGGACACAATGCCATTTGCAGCACCGTAGATGAGTCTAGAGGTAATCACGTGACTTGTAGTAAGTCAGAAAGTGAAAGACACATATCGTATCATATCACTTATAGGTGTTACCTAAGAATGGATACCAGGGCAGATATTTCCACGGAGAAGGGCCATCACAGATTCATCAAACAAACTTATGGTTCACCAATGGAAAGGTGTGAGGATTGGTTTCATTACGATATTGGGGTTAACAGACATATACAAACACAGGTGACACATATAATCACCAAAGACCTACGGAATACCAAGAGAAGACTACTCAACCTTCTGTCATAACGTACATGGGAAAAGGATCCCAGGAAGAACAGACATCTGTATATGTGTAAAACAACCCCATCTTCCACACCTACAACAAGCCAAACATTGTCATCAAACTTGCTGTAATAAAAACTAAAAAAATAAATTAAAAACACGAACAAGAAGTAGTGAGACAAAATTAAGGGGCTTTCTCCTGGCACATTCCATTCTAAATTCCAATCTAGAACACGACTTCCATTGAGGCTCTGTTGCCCTAGTCACCAGATTTGGTAAGGGAGAACTGCTGCCACCTTGTGGCCGTTTCGCACAACAGCAGCTTTAATCCCAGCGCTGATGGTCAGTTGATATTCAAAATCATTGCAGGCCTGTAAATGACACCTGCCCTGAAAAGAAATCCTGGGGTCACATATCGACCAAAAAATTCAAAGGACGTCCATATTTCAAAACGACCGTTTCAAAAGGCATATTTTACGCACATTAGTGTTCTGCTTCTTTTTCTTTCTTTCCTTTTTTTGTTAAAAATACGGGAATGGAAAAAGGCATCCCACAGAATGGGCGAAAATCGTTGCAAACGAATCAATGGACAAAGGTTTAATCTCCAATATATATAAAGAGCTCATGCAGCTTAATATTAACAAAACAAACAACCCAATACAAAAAATGGGCAGAAGATCTAAAGAGATGTTTCTTCCAAGAAGACACAGAGATGGCCAAGACGCACATGAAAAGCTGCTCAACAGCACTAATTATTAGAGAAATGCAAATCAAAACTACAATGAGGTATCACCTCACACCTGTTAGAATCGGCATCATCAGAAAATCTACAAACAACCAATTCTGGGGAGGGTGTGGACAAAAGGAGCCCTCTTCCACTATTGGTGGGAATGTAAATTGATACAGTCACTATGGATAACGGTATGGAGTTTCCTTAAAAAAACTAGAAATAGAATTACCATCTGATCCAGCAATCCCACTTCTGGGCATATACCAGAGAAAACCATAAATCAAAAAGGCACATTCACCACAATGTTCATGGCAGCACTATTTACAATAGCCAGGTAATGGAAGCAACGTAAATGCCCACAGACAGATGAATGGATAAAGAAGTGGTACATATATAAAATGGAATATTACTCAGCCATAAGAAGGAATGAAACTGGGTCATTTGTAGAGACATCGATGGATCTAGAGACTGTCATACAGAATGAAGTAAGTCAGAAAGAGGAAAACAAATATTGTATATTAATGCATATATGTGGAACCTAAACAATGGTACAGATGAACTGGTTTGCAGGGAAGAAACAGAGACACAGAGGTAGACAACAAACATATGGACACCAAGTGTGGGAAGCCATAGGGTGGTGGTGGTGGGATGAGTTGGGAGATTGGGATTGACCTGTATACATGTATATGCATAAAATACATAACTAATAATAACCTGCTGTATAAAAAAATAAATCAAATTAAATTTCAAATTTTTAAAAAATAAAATTTAAAAATAAAACAGAAAAATGTTCTTCCCTTCACACAGATGTATTTATAGGAATGAATTATTTCCATGCTTATATCTATAAATACATAAAGGAGGAATACAATCTAACTTGAACCATAAAAGAAAAAAAAAAAACCTGAACCCTCCAGTTATAGAGAGGAATACCCTATCAGGGCACTTGCTCCAGCGGTAAACAATTCTGAAATTGGTCAGAGGTGGGGAATCATCTCCCATACAACCAGCAACCCACCCCCCACGCCAGGAGCATCCTCATTGCAAAGCTGGGGGACCGTGCCGAGGCATCTGTGAGTAAACGTGAGCTGAGCCCCAGGCCAGCTGCTGCTGAACTGTTCCCACCCTTCCCAGGTAAAACACCTGAATATGTACAAGGGCTTGAAAGCCTAGAGGAAGGGCCATGGAGCCACACCAGGGACAGCACGCAGGCCAACTTGGTGCCTGCAGGCCAGCCAGGGTGGTCCTGGCCCCGGGCGCTCTTCCGGAAGCTTTCCATTGCCCTGCCTGAGATACCCCTCCTGTCCCGGCCCCCACTGCTTTTTTCCTTCCTCACCTCTGTCCGGAGAGAAATTCCAGCGGAAGGTATGGGTGACACATCCTCTTCTTTACAGCTGGCAGCCTGGCAATCCCTGCAGAAAGGCCAGCAGAGCCCCACTCACACCGGGCCACCAACAAAGCTGTGGCCCCTCACTCCCTCCCACCAGCAGAGCCCCGAGACTGCTGACGGGGCAGAGAATATGGAGTCAGGCACAGATTCAGGGGCTATTGCTGCCTGGTGCACTGTTTATATTGACCTCAAACAGGCACACCTGGGGAGGGCCGGCCGGCAGGGTAAGGCTGCCCAGGTCAGCTAATCCACAACCCTCAGGGAATCACATTGTTGAAAACGGACCTCGCTAAGGCAGAATAGAAGCCAAGGAAGAAAAGGACACAATGCCATTTGCAGCACCGTAGATGAGTCTAGAGGTAATCACGTGACTTGTAGTAAGTCAGAAAGTGAAAGACACATATCGTATCATATCACTTATAGGTGTTACCTAAGAATGGATACCAGGGCAGATATTTCCACGGAGAAGGGCCATCACAGATTCATCAAACAAACTTATGGTTCACCAATGGAAAGGTGTGAGGATTGGTTTCATTACGATATTGGGGTTAACAGACATATACAAACACAGGTGACACATATAATCACCAAAGACCTACGGAATACCAAGAGAAGACTACTCAACCTTCTGTCATAACGTACATGGGAAAAGGATCCCAGGAAGAACAGACATCTGTATATGTGTAAAAGAACCACATCTTCCACACCTACAACAAGCCAAACATTGTAATCAAACTTGCTGTAATAAAAAATAAAAAATTAAATTAAAAACACGAACAAGAAGTAGTGAGACAAACTTGAGGGGCTTTCTCCTGGCACATTCCATTCTAAATTCCAATCTAGAACACGACTTCCATTGAGGCTCTGTTGCCCTAGTCACCAGATTTGGTAAGGGAGAACTGCTGCCACCTTGTGGCCGTTTCGCACAACAGCAGCTTTAATCCCAGCGCTGATGGTCAGTTGATATTCAAAATCATTGCAGGCCTGTAAATGACACCTGCCCTGAAAACAAATCCTGGGGTCACATATCGACCAAAAAGTTCAAAGGACGTCCATATTTCAAAACGACCGTTTCAAAAGGCATATTTTACGCACATTAGTGTTCTGCTTCTTTTTCTTTCTTTCCTTTTTTTGTTAAAAATACGGGAATGGAAAAAGGCATCCCTCAGAATGGGCGAAAATCGTTGCAAACGAATCAATGGACAAAGGTTTAATCTCCAATATATATAAAGAGCTCATGCAGCTTAATATTAACAAAACAAACAACCCAATACAAAAAATGGGCAGAAGATCTAAAGAGATGTTTCTTCCAAGAAGACACAGAGATGGCCAAGACACACATGAAAAGCTGCTCAACAGCACTAATTATTAGAGAAATGCAAATCAAAACTACAATGAGGTATCACCTCACACCTGTTAGAATCGGCATCATCAGAAAATCTACAAACAACCAATTCTGGGGAGGGTGTGGACAAAAGGAGCCCTCTTCCACTATTGGTGGGAATGTAAATTGATACAGTCACTATGGAGAACGGTATGGAGTTTCCTTTAAAAAACTAGAAATAGAATTACCATCTGATCCAGCAATCCCACTTCTGGGCATATACCCAGAGAAAACCATAAATCAAAAAGGCACATTCACCACAATGTTCATGGCAGCACTATTTACAATAGCCAGGTAATGGAAGCAACGTAAATGCCCACAGACAGATGAATGGATAAAGATGTGGTACATATATAAAATGGAATATTACTCAGCCATAAGAAGGAATGCAACTGGGTCATTTGTAGAGACATCGATGGATCTAGAGACTGTCATACAGAATGAAGTAAGTCAGAAAGAGGAAAACAAATATTGTATATTAATGCATATATGTGGAACCTAAACAATGGTACAGATGAACTGGTTTGCAGGGAAGAAACAGAGACACAGAGGTAGACAACAAACATATGGACACCAAGTGTGGGAAGCCATGGGGTGGTGGTGGTGGGATGAGTTGGGAGATTGGGATTGACCTGTATACATGTATATGCATAAAATACATAACTAATAATAACCTGCTGTATAAAAAAATAAATCAAATTAAATTTCAAATTTTTAAAAAATAAAATTTAAAAATAAAACAGAAAAATGTTCTTCCCTTCACACAGATGTATTTATAGGAATGAATTATTTCCATGCTTATATCTATAAATACATAAAGGAGGAATACAATCTAACTTGAACCATAAAAGGAAAAAAAAAAACCTGAACCCTCCAGTTATAGAGAGGAATACCCTATCAGGGCACTTGCTCCAGCGGTAAACAATTCTGAAATTGGTCAGAGGTGGGGAATCATCTCCCATACAACCAGCAACCCACCCCCCACGCCAGGAGCATCCTCATTGCAAAGCTGGGGGACCGTGCCGAGGCATCTGTGAGTAAACGTGAGCTGAGCCCCAGGCCAGCTGCTGCTGAACTGTTCCCACCCTTCCCAGGTAAAACACCTGAATATGTACAAGGGCTTGAAAGCCTAGAGGAAGGGCCGTGGAGCCACACCAGCGACAGCACGCAGGCCAACTTGGTGCCTGCAGGCCAGCCAGGGTGGTCCTGGCCCCGGGCGCTCTTCCGGAAGCTTTCCATTGCCCTGCCTGAGATACCCCTCCTGTCCCGGCCCCCACTGCTTTTTTCCTTCCTCACCTCTGTCCGGAGAGAAATTCCAGCGGAATGTATGGGTGACACATCCTCTTCTTTACAGGTGGCAGCCTGGCAATCACTGCAGAAAGGCCAGCAGAGCCCCACTCACACCGGGCCACCAACAAAGCTGTGGCCCCTCACTCCCTCCCACCAGCAGAGCCCCGAGACTGCTGACGGGGCAGAGAATATGGAGTCAGGCACAGCTTCAGGGGCTATTGCTGCCTGGAGCGCTGTTTATATTGACCTCAAACAGGCACACCTGGGGAGGGCCGGCCGGCAGGGTAAGGCTGCCCAGGTCAGCTAATCCACAACCCTCAGGGAATCCCATTGTTGAAAACGGACCTCGCTAAGGCAGAATAGAAGCCAAGGAAGAAAAGGACACAATGCCATTTGCAGCACCGTAGATGAGTCTAGAGGTAATCACGTGACTTGTAGTAAGTCAGAAAGTGAAAGACACATATCGTATCATATCACTTATAGGTGTTACCTAAGAATGGATACCAGGGCAGATATCTCCACGGAGAAGGGCCATCACAGATTCATCAAACAAACTTATGGTTCACCAATGGAAAGGTGTGAGGATTGGTTTCATTACGATATTGGGGTTAACAGACATATACAAACACAGGTGACACATATAATCACCAAAGACCTACGGAATACCAAGAGAAGACTACTCAACATTCTGTCATAACGTACATGGGAAAAGGATCCCAGGAAGAACAGACATCTGTATATGTGTAAAAGAACCACATCTTCCACACCTACAACAAGCCAAACATTGTAATCAAACTTGCTGTAATGAAAAATAAAACATTAAATTAAAAACACGAACAAGAAGTAGTGAGACAAACTTGAGGGGCTTTCTCCTGGCACATTCCATTCTAAATTCCAATCTAGAACACGACTTCCATTGAGGCTCTGTTGCCTTAGTCACCAGATTTGGTAAGGGAGAACTGCTGCCACCTTGTGGCCGTTTCGCACAACAGCAGCTTTAATCCCAGCGCTGATGGTCAGTTGATATTCAAAATCATTGCAGGCCTGTAAATGACACCTGCCCTGAAAACAAATCCTGGGGTCACATATCGACCAAAAAATTCAAAGGACGTCCATATTTCAAAACGACCGTTTCAAAAGGCATATTTTACGCACATTAGTGTTCTGCTTCTTTTTCTTTCTTTCCTTTTTTTGTTAAAAATACGGGAATGGAAAAAGGCATCCCTCAGAATGGGCGAAAATCGTTGCAAACGAATCAATGGACAAAGGTTTAATCTCCAATATATATAAACAGCTCATGCAGCATAATATTAACAAAACAAACAACCCAATACAAAAAATGGGCAGAAGATCTAAAGAGATGTTTCTTCCAAGACACAGAGATGGCCAAGACGCACATGAAAAGCTGCTCAACAGCACTAATTATTAGAGAAATGCAAATCAAAACTACAATGAGGTATCACCTCACACCTGTTAGAATCGGCATCATCAGAAAATCTACAAACAACCAATTCTGGGGAGGGTGTGGACAAAAGGAGCCCTCTTCCACTATTGGTGGGAATGTAAATTGATACAGTCACTATGGAGAACGGTATGGAGTTTCCTTAAAAAAACTAGAAATAGAATTACCATCTGATCCAGCAATCCCACTTCTGGGCATATACCCAGAGAAAACCATAAATCAAAAAGGCACATTCACCACAATGTTCATGGCAGCACTATTTACAATAGCCAGGTAATGGAAGCAACGTAAATGCCCACAGACAGATGAATGGATAAAGATGTGGTACATATATAAAATGGAATATTACTCAGCCATAAGAAGGAATGAAACTGGGTCATTTGTAGAGACATCGATGGATCTAGAGACTGTCATACAGAATGAAGTAAGTCAGAAAGAGGAAAACAAATATTGTATATTAATGCATATATGTGGAACCTAAAAAATGGTACAGATGAACTGGTTTGCAGGGAAGAAACAGAGACACAGAGGTAGACAACAAACATATGGACACCAAGTGTGGGAAGCCATGGGGTGGTGGTGGTGGGATGAGTTGGGAGACTGGGATTGACCTGTATACATGTATAGGCATAAAATATATAACTAATAATAACCTGCTATATAAAAAAATAAATCAAATTAAATTTCAAATTTTTAAAAAATAAAATTTAAAAATAAAACAGAAAAATGTTCTTCCCTTCACACAGATGTATTTATAGGAATGAATTATTTCCATGCTTATATCTATAAATACATAAAGGAGGAATAAAATCTAACTTGAACCATAAAAGAAAAAAAAAAACCTGAACCCACCAGTTATAGAGAGGAATACCCTATCAGGGCACTTGCTCCAGCGGTAAACAATTATGAAATTGGTCAGAGGTGGGGAATCATCTCCCATACAACCAGCAACCCACCCCCCACGCCAGGAGCATCCTCATTGCAAAGCTGGGGGACCATGCCGAGGCATCTCTGAGTAAACATGAGCTGAGCCCCAGGCCAGCTGCTGCTGAACTGTTCCCACCCTTCCCAGGTAAAACACCTGAATATGTACAAGGGCTTGAAAGCCTAGAGGAAGGGCCGTGGAGCCACACCAGCGACAGCACGCAGGCCAACTTGGTGCCTGCAGGCCAGCCAGGGTGGTCCTGGCCCCGGGCGCTCTTCCGGAAGCTTTCCATTGCCCTGCCTGAGATACCCCTCCTGTCCCGGCCCCCACTGCTTTTTTCCTTCCTCACCTCTGTCCGGAGAGAAATTCCAGCGGAAAGTATGGGTGACACATCCTCTTCTTTACAGGTGGCAGCCTGGCAACCCCTGCAGAAAGGCCAGCAGAGCCCCACTCACACCGGGCCACCAACAAAGCTGTGGCCCCTCACTCCCTCCCACGAGCAGAGCCCCGAGACTGCTGACAGGGCAGAGAATATGGAGTCAGGCACAGCTTCAGGGGCTATTGCTGCCTGGAGCGCTGTTTATATTGACCTCAAACAGGCACACCTGGGGAGGGCCGGCCGGCAGGGTAAGGCTGCCCAGGTCAGCTAATCCACAACCCTCAGGGAATCACATTGTTGAAAACGGACCTCGCTAAGGCAGAATAGAAGCCAAGGAAGAAAAGGACACAATGCCATTTGCAGCACCGTAGATGAGTCTAGAGGTAATCACGTGACTTGTAGTAAGTCAGAAAGTGAAAGACACATATCGTATCCTATCACTTATAGGTGTTACCTAAGAATGGATACCAGGGCAGATATTTCCACGGAGAAGGGCCATCACAGATTCATCAAACAAACTTATGGTTCACCAATGGAAAGGTGTGAGGATTGGTTTCATTACGATATTGGGGTTAACAGACATATACAAACACAGGTGACACATATAATCACCAAAGACCTACGGAATACCAAGAGAAGACTACTCAACCTTCTGTCATAACGTACATGGGAAAAGGATCCCAGGAAGAACAGACATCTGTATATGTGTAAAACAACCACATCTTCCACACCTACAACAAGCCAAACATTGTAATCAAACTTGCTGTAATAAAAAATAAAAAATTAAATTAAAAACACGAACAAGAAGTAGTGAGAGAAACTTGAGGGGCTTTCTCCTGGCACATTCCATTCTAAATTCCAATCTAGAACACGACTTCCATTGAGGCTCTGTTGCCCTAGTCACCAGATTTGGTAAGGGAGAACTGCTGCCACCTTGTGGCCGTTTCGCACAACAGCAGCTTTAATCCCAGCGCTGATGGTCAGTTGATATTCAAAATCATTGCAGGCCTGTAAATGACACCTGCCCTGAAAACAAATCCTGGGGTCACATATCGACCAAAAAATTCAAAGGACGTCCATATTTCAAAACGACCGTTTCAAAAGGCATATTTTACGCACATTAGTGTTCTGCTTCTTTTTCTTTCTTTCCTTTTTTTGTTAAAAATACGGGAATGGAAAAAGGCATCCCTCAGAATGGGCGAAAATCGTTGCAAACGAATCAATGGACAAAGGTTTAATCTCCAATATATATAAAGAGCTCATGCAGCTTAATATTAACAAAACAAACAACCCAATACAAAAAATGGGCAGAAGATCTAAAGAGATGTTTCTTCCAAGAAGACAGAGAGATGGCCAAGACGCACATGAAAAGCTGCTCAACAGCACTAATTATTAGAGAAATGCAAATCAAAACTACAATGAGGTATCACCTCACACCTGTTAGAATCGGCATCATCAGAAAATCTACAAACAACCAATTCTGGGGAGGGTGTGGACAAAAGGAGCCCTCTTCCACTATTGGTGGGAATGTAAATTGATACAGTCACTATGGAGAACGGTATGGAGTTTCCTTAAAAAAACTAGAAATAGAATTACCATCTGATCCAGCAATCCCACTTCTGGGCATATACCCAGAGAAAACCATAAATCAAAAAGGCACATTCACCACAATGTTCATGGCAGCACTATTTACAATAGCCAGGTAATGGAAGCAACGTAAATGCCCACAGACAGATGAATGGATAAAGATGTGGTACATATATAAAATGGAATATTACTCAGCCATAAGAAGGAATGAAACTGGGTCATTTGTAGAGACATCGATGGATCTAGAGACTGTCATACAGAATGAAGTAAGTCAGAAAGAGGAAAACAAATATTGTATATTAATGCATATATGTGGAACCTAAAAACTGGTACAGATGAACTGGTTTGCAGGGAAGAAACAGAGACACAGAGGTAGAGAACAAACATATGGACACCAAGTGTGGGAAGCCATGGGGTGGTGGTGGTGGGATGAGTTGGGAGATTGGGATTGACCTGTATACATGTATATGCATAAAATACATAACTAATAATAACCTGCTGTATAAAAAAATAAATCAAATTAAATTTCAAATTTTTAAAAAATAAAATTTAAAAATAAAACAGAAAAATGTTCTTCCCTTCACACAGATGTATTTATAGGAATGAATTATTTCCATGCTTATATCTATAAATACATAAAGGAGGAAAACAATCTAACTTGAACCATAAAAAAAAAAAAAAAAACCTGAACCCACCAGTTATAGAGAGGAATACCCTATCAGGGCACTTGCTCCAGCGGTAAACAATTATGAAATTGGTCAGAGGTGGGGAATCATCTCCCATACAACCAGCAACCCACCCCCCACGCCAGGAGCATCCTCATTGCAAAGCTGGGGGACCGTGCCGAGGCATCTGTGAGTAAACGTGAGCTGAGCCCCAGGCCAGCTGCTGCTGAACTGTTCCCACCCTTCCCAGGTAAAACACCTGAATATGTACAAGGGCTTGAAAGCCTAGAGGAAGGGCCGTGGAGCCACACCAGCGACAGCACGCAGGCCAACTTGGTGCCTGCAGGCCAGCCAGGGTGGTCCTGGCCCCGGGCGCTCTTCCGGAAGCTTTCCATTGCCCTGCCTGAGATACCCCTCCTGTCCCGGCCCCCACTGCTTTTTTCCTTCCTCACCTCTGTCCGGAGAGAAATTCCAGCGGAAGGTATGGGTGACACATCCTCTTCTTTACAGGTGGCAGCCTGGCAATCCCTGCAGAAAGGCCAGCAGAGCCCCACTCACACCGGGCCACCAACAAAGCTGTGGCCCCTCACTCCCTCCCACCAGCAGAGCCCCGAGACTGCTGACGGGGCAGAGAATATGGAGTCAGGCACAGCTTCAGGGGCTATTGCTGCCTGGAGCGCTGTTTATATTGACCTCAAACAGGCACACCTGGGGAGGGCTGGCCGGCAGGGTAAGGCTGCCCAGGTCAGCTAATCCACAACCCTCAGGGAATCACATTGTTGAAAACGGACCTCGCTAAGGCAGAATAGAAGCCAAGGAAGAAAAGGACACAATGCCATTTGCAGCACCGTAGATGAGTCTAGAGGTAATCACGTGACTTGTAGTAAGTCAGAAAGTGAAAGACACATATCGTATCATATCACTTATAGGTGTTACCTAAGAATGGATACCAGGGCAGATATTTCCACGGAGAAGGGCCATCACAGATTCATCAAACAAACTTATGGTTCACCAATGGAAAGGTGTGAGGATTGGTTTCATTACGATATTGGGGTTAACAGACATATACAAACACAGGTGACACATATAATCACCAAAGACCTACGGAATACCAAGAGAAGACTACTCAACCTTCTGTCATAACGTACATGGGAAAAGGATCCCAGGAAGAACAGACATCTGTATATGTGTAAAACAACCACATCTTCCACACCTACAACAAGCCAAACATTGTCATCAAACTTGCTGTAATAAAAAATAAAACATTAAATTAAAAACACGAACAAGAAGTAGTGAGACAAACTTGAGGGGCTTTCTCCTGGCACATTCCATTCTAAATTCCAATCTAGAACACGACTTCCATTGAGGCTCTGTTGCCCTAGTCACCAGATTTGGTAAGGGAGAACTGCTGCCACCTTGTGGCCGTTTCGCACAACAGCAGCTTTAATCCCAGCGCTGATGGTCAGTTGATATTCAAAATCATTGCAGGCCTGTAAATGACACCTGCCCTGAAAACAAATCCTGGGGTCACATATCGACCAAAAAGTTCAAAGGACGTCCATATTTCAAAACGACCGTTTCAAAAGGCATATTTTACGCACATTAGTGTTCTGCTTCTTTTTCTTTCTTTCCTTTTTTTGTTAAAAATACGGGAATGGAAAAAGGCATCCCTCAGAATGGGCGAAAATCATTGCAAACGAATCAATGGACAAAGGTTTAATCTCCAATATATATAAACAGCTCATGCAGCTTAATATTAACAAAACAAACAACCCAATACAAAAAATGGGCAGAAGATCTAAAGAGATGTTTCTTCCAAGAAGACACAGAGAGGGCCAAGACGCACATGAAAAGCTGCTCAACAGCACTAATTATTAGAGAAATGCAAATCAAAACTACAATGAGGTATCACCTCACACCTGTTAGAATCGGCATCATCAGAAAATCTACAAACAACCAATTCTGGGGAGGGTGTGGACAAAAGGAGCCCTCTTCCACTATTGGTGGGAATGTAAATTGATACAGTCACTATGGAGAACGGTATGGAGTTTCCTTAAAAAAACTAGAAATAGAATTACCATCTGTTCCAGCAATCCCACTTCTGGGCATATACCTAGAGAAAACCATAAATCAAAAAGGCACATTCACCACAATGTTCATGGCAGCACTATTTACAATAGCCAGATAATGGAAGCAACGTAAATGCCCACAGACAGATGAATGGATAAAGATGTGGTACATATATAAAATGGAATATTACTCAGCCATAAGAAGGAATGAAACTGGGTCATTTGTAGAGACATCGATGGATCTAGAGACTGTCATACAGAATGAAGTAAGTCAGAAAGAGGAAAACAAATATTGTATATTAATGCATATATGTGGAACCTAAAAAATGGTACAGATGAACTGGTTTGCAGGGAAGAAACAGAGACACAGAGGTAGACAACAAACATATGGACACCAAGTGTGGGAAGCCATGGGGTGGTGGTGGTGGGATGAGTTGGGAGATTGGGATTGACCTGTATACATGTATATGCATAAAATACATAACTAATAATAACCTGCTGTATAAAAAAATAAATCAAATTAAATTTCAAATTTTTAAAAAATAAAATTTAAAAATAAAACAGAAAAATGTTCTTCCCTTCACACAGATGTATTTATAGGAATGAATTATTTCCATGCTTATATCTATAAATACATAAAGGAGGAATACAATCTAACTTGAACCATAAAAAAAAAAAAACCTGAACCCACCAGTTATAGAGAGGAATACCCTATCAGGGCACTTGCTCCAGCGGTAAACAATTCTGAAATTAGTCAGAGGTGGGGAATCATCTCCCATACAACCAGCAACCCACCCCCCATGCCAGGAGCATCCTCATTGCAAAGCTGGGGGACCGTGCCGAGGCATCTGTGAGTAAACGTGAGCTGAGCCCCAGGCCAGCTGCTGCTGAACTGTTCCCACCCTTCCCAGGTAAAACACCTGAATATGTACAAGGGCTTGAAAGCCTAGAGGAAGGGCCGTGGAGCCACACCAGCGACAGCACGCAAGCCAACTTGGTGCCTGCAGGCCAGCCAGGGTGGTCCTGGCCCCGGGCGCTCTTCCGGAAGCTTTCCATTGCCCTGCCTGAGATACCCCTCCTGTCCCGGCCCCCACTGCTTTTTTCCTTCCTCACCTCTGTCCGGAGAGAAATTCCAGCGGAATGTATGGGTGACACATCCTCTTCTTTACAGGTGGCAGCCGGGCAACCCCTGCAGAAAGGCCAGCAGAGCCCCACTCACACCGGGCCACCAACAAAGCTGTGGCCCCTCACTCCCTCCCACCAGCAGAGCCCCGAGACTGCTGATGGGGCAGAGAATATGGAGTCAGGCAAAGCTTCAGGGGCTATTGCTGCCTGGAGCGCTGTTTATATTGACCTCAAACAGGCACACCTGGGGAGGGCTGGCCGGCAGGGTAAGGCTGCCCAGGTCAGCTAATCCACATCCCTCAGGGAATCACATTGTTGAAAACGGACCTCGCTAAGGCAGAATAGAAGCCAAGGAAGAAAAGGACACAATGCCATTTGCAGCACCGTAGATGAGTCTAGAGGAAATCACGTGACTTGTAGTAAGTCAGAAAGTGAAAGACACATATCGTATCATATCACTTATAGGTGTTACCTAAGAATGGATACCAGGGCAGATATTTCCACGGAGAAGGGCCATCACAGATTCATCAAACAAACTTATGGTTCACCAATGGAAAGGTGTGAGGATTGGTTTCATTACGATATTGGGGTTAACAGACATATACAAACACAGGTGACACATATAATCACCAAAGACCTACGGAATACCAAGAGAAGACTACTCAACCTTCTGTCATAACGTACATGGGAAAAGGATCCCAGGAAGAACAGACATCTGTATATGTGTAAAACAACCCCATCTTCCACACCTACAACAAGCCAAACATTGTCATCAAACTTGCTGTAATAAAAACTAAAAAATTAAATTAAAAACACGAACAAGAAGTAGTGAGACAAACTTGAGGGGCTTTCTCCTGGCACATTCCATTCTAAATTCCAATCTAGAACACGACTTCCATTGAGGCTCTGTTGCCCTAGTCACCAGATTTGGTAAGGGAGAACTGCTGCCACCTTGTGGCCGTTTCGCAC
This sequence comes from Mesoplodon mirus, assembly GCF_964341445.2. Lineage (NCBI taxonomy): Eukaryota > Metazoa > Chordata > Mammalia > Artiodactyla > Ziphiidae > Mesoplodon > Mesoplodon mirus. Next base: position 4,753,718 of record NW_028295814.1, on the reverse strand, counting down.
AACAGCAGCTTTAATCCCAGCGCTGATGGTCAGTTGATATTCAAAATCATTGCAGGCCTGTAAATGACACCTGCCCTGAAAACAAATCCTGGGGTCACATATCGACCAAAAAATTCAAAGGACGTCCATATTTCAAAACGACCGTTTCAAAAGGCATATTTTACGCACATTAGTGTTCTGCTTCTTTTTCTTTCTTTCCTTTTTTTGTTAAAAATACGGGAATGGAAAAAGGCATCCCACAGAATGGGCGAAAATCGTTGCAAACGAATCAATGGACAAAGGTTTAATCTCCAATATATATAAAGAGCTCATGCAGCTTAATATTAACAAAACAAACAACCCAATACAAAAAATGGGCAGAAGATCTAAAGAGATGTTTCTTCCAAGAAGACACAGAGATGGCCAAGACGCACATGAAAAGCTGCTCAACAGCACTAATTATTAGAGAAATGCAAATCAAAACTACAATGAGGTATCACCTCACACCTGTTAGAATCGGCATCATCAGAAAATCTACAAACAACCAATTCTGGGGAGGGTGTGGACAAAAGGAGCCCTCTTCCACTATTGGTGGGAATGTAAATTGATACAGTCACTATGGAGAACGGTATGGAGTTTCCTTAAAAAAACTAGAAATAGAATTACCATCTGATCCAGCAATCCCACTTCTGGGCATATACCCAGAGAAAACCATAAATCAAAAAGGCACATTCACCACAATGTTCATGGCAGCACTATTTACAATAGCCAGGTAATGGAAGCAACGTAAATGCCCACAGACAGATGAATGGATAAAGATGTGGTACATATATAAAATGGAAAATTACTCAGCCATAAGAAGGAATGAAACTGGGTCATTTGTAGAGACATCGATGGATCTAGAGACTGTCATACAGAACGAAGTAAGTCAGAAAGAGGAAAACAAATATTGTATATTAATGCATATATGTGGAACCTAAAAAATGGTACAGATGAACTGGTTTGCAGGGAAGAAACAGAGACACAGAGGTAGAGAACAAACATATGGACACCAAGTGTGGGAAGCCATGGGGTGGTGGTGGTGGGATGAGTTGGGAGATTGGGATTGACCTGTATACATGTATATGCATAAAATACATAACTAATAATAACCTGCTGTATAAAAAAATAAATCAAATTAAATTTCAAATTTTTAAAAAATAAAATTTAAAAATAAAACAGAAAAATGTTCTTCCCTTCACACAGATGTATTTATAGGAATGAATTATTTCCATGCTTATATCTATAAATACATAAAGGAGGAATACAATCTAAATTGAACCATAAAAGAAAAAAAAAAAACCTGAACCCTCCAGTTATAGAGAGGAATACCCTATCAGGGCACTTGCTCCAGCGGTAAACAATTCTGAAATTGGTCAGAGGTGGGGAATCATCTCCCATACAACCAGCAACCCACCCCCCACGCAAGGAGCATCCTCATTGCAAAGCTGGGGGACCGTGCCGAGGCATCTGTGAGTAAACGTGAGCTGAGCCCCAGGCCAGCTGCTGCTGAACTGTTCCCACCCTTCCCAGGTAAAACACCTGAATATGTACAAGGGCTTGAAAGCCTACAGGAAGGGCCGTGGAGCCACACCAGCGACAGCACGCAGGCCAACTTGGTGCCTGCAGGCCAGCCAGGGTGGTCCTGGCCCCGGGCGCTCTTCCGGAAGCTTTCCATTGCCCTGCCTGAGATACCCCTCCTGTCCCGGCCCCCACTGCTTTTTTCCTTCCTCACCTCTGTCCAGAGAGAAATTCCAGCGGAAGGTATGGGTGACACATCCTCTTCTTTACAGGTGGCAGCCTGGCAATCCCTGCAGAAAGGCCAGCAGAGCCCCACTCACACCGGGCCACCAACAAAGCTGTGGCCCCTCACTCCCTCCCACCAGCAGAGCCCCGAGACTGCTGACGGGGCAGAGAATATGGAGTCAGGCACAGCTTCAGGGGCTATTGCTGCCTGGAGCGCTGTTTATATTGACCTCAAACAGGCACACCTGGGGAGGGCCGGCCGGCAGGGTAAGGCTGCCCAGGTCAGCTAATCCACAACCCTCAGGGAATCACATTGTTGAAAACGGACCTCGCTAAGGCAGAATAGAAGCCAAGGAAGAAAAGGACACAATGCCATTTGCAGCACCGTAGATGAGTCTAGAGGTAATCACGTGACTTGTAGTAAGTCAGAAAGTGAAAGACACATATCGTATCATATCACTTATAGGTGTTACCTAAGAATGGATACCAGGGCAGATATTTCCACGGAGAAGGGCCATCACAGATTCATCAAACAAACTTATGGTTCACCAATGGAAAGGTGTGAGGATTGGTTTCATTACGATATTGGGGTTAACAGACATATACAAACACAGGTGACACATATAATCACCAAAGACCTACGGAATACCAAGAGAAGACTACTCAACCTTCTGTCATAACGTACATGGGAAAAGGATCCCAGGAAGAACAGACATCTGTATATGTGTAAAACAACCCCATCTTCCACACCTACAACAAGCCAAACATTGTCATCAAACTTGCTGTAATAAAAACTAAAAAAATAAATTAAAAACACGAACAAGAAGTAGTGAGACAAAATTAAGGGGCTTTCTCCTGGCACATTCCATTCTAAATTCCAATCTAGAACACGACTTCCATTGAGGCTCTGTTGCCCTAGTCACCAGATTTGGTAAGGGAGAACTGCTGCCACCTTGTGGCCGTTTCGCACAACAGCAGCTTTAATCCCAGCGCTGATGGTCAGTTGATATTCAAAATCATTGCAGGCCTGTAAATGACACCTGCCCTGAAAAGAAATCCTGGGGTCACATATCGACCAAAAAATTCAAAGGACGTCCATATTTCAAAACGACCGTTTCAAAAGGCATATTTTACGCACATTAGTGTTCTGCTTCTTTTTCTTTCTTTCCTTTTTTTGTTAAAAATACGGGAATGGAAAAAGGCATCCCACAGAATGGGCGAAAATCGTTGCAAACGAATCAATGGACAAAGGTTTAATCTCCAATATATATAAAGAGCTCATGCAGCTTAATATTAACAAAACAAACAACCCAATACAAAAAATGGGCAGAAGATCTAAAGAGATGTTTCTTCCAAGAAGACACAGAGATGGCCAAGACGCACATGAAAAGCTGCTCAACAGCACTAATTATTAGAGAAATGCAAATCAAAACTACAATGAGGTATCACCTCACACCTGTTAGAATCGGCATCATCAGAAAATCTACAAACAACCAATTCTGGGGAGGGTGTGGACAAAAGGAGCCCTCTTCCACTATTGGTGGGAATGTAAATTGATACAGTCACTATGGATAACGGTATGGAGTTTCCTTAAAAAAACTAGAAATAGAATTACCATCTGATCCAGCAATCCCACTTCTGGGCATATACCAGAGAAAACCATAAATCAAAAAGGCACATTCACCACAATGTTCATGGCAGCACTATTTACAATAGCCAGGTAATGGAAGCAACGTAAATGCCCACAGACAGATGAATGGATAAAGAAGTGGTACATATATAAAATGGAATATTACTCAGCCATAAGAAGGAATGAAACTGGGTCATTTGTAGAGACATCGATGGATCTAGAGACTGTCATACAGAATGAAGTAAGTCAGAAAGAGGAAAACAAATATTGTATATTAATGCATATATGTGGAACCTAAACAATGGTACAGATGAACTGGTTTGCAGGGAAGAAACAGAGACACAGAGGTAGACAACAAACATATGGACACCAAGTGTGGGAAGCCATAGGGTGGTGGTGGTGGGATGAGTTGGGAGATTGGGATTGACCTGTATACATGTATATGCATAAAATACATAACTAATAATAACCTGCTGTATAAAAAAATAAATCAAATTAAATTTCAAATTTTTAAAAAATAAAATTTAAAAATAAAACAGAAAAATGTTCTTCCCTTCACACAGATGTATTTATAGGAATGAATTATTTCCATGCTTATATCTATAAATACATAAAGGAGGAATACAATCTAACTTGAACCATAAAAGAAAAAAAAAAAACCTGAACCCTCCAGTTATAGAGAGGAATACCCTATCAGGGCACTTGCTCCAGCGGTAAACAATTCTGAAATTGGTCAGAGGTGGGGAATCATCTCCCATACAACCAGCAACCCACCCCCCACGCCAGGAGCATCCTCATTGCAAAGCTGGGGGACCGTGCCGAGGCATCTGTGAGTAAACGTGAGCTGAGCCCCAGGCCAGCTGCTGCTGAACTGTTCCCACCCTTCCCAGGTAAAACACCTGAATATGTACAAGGGCTTGAAAGCCTAGAGGAAGGGCCATGGAGCCACACCAGGGACAGCACGCAGGCCAACTTGGTGCCTGCAGGCCAGCCAGGGTGGTCCTGGCCCCGGGCGCTCTTCCGGAAGCTTTCCATTGCCCTGCCTGAGATACCCCTCCTGTCCCGGCCCCCACTGCTTTTTTCCTTCCTCACCTCTGTCCGGAGAGAAATTCCAGCGGAAGGTATGGGTGACACATCCTCTTCTTTACAGCTGGCAGCCTGGCAATCCCTGCAGAAAGGCCAGCAGAGCCCCACTCACACCGGGCCACCAACAAAGCTGTGGCCCCTCACTCCCTCCCACCAGCAGAGCCCCGAGACTGCTGACGGGGCAGAGAATATGGAGTCAGGCACAGATTCAGGGGCTATTGCTGCCTGGTGCACTGTTTATATTGACCTCAAACAGGCACACCTGGGGAGGGCCGGCCGGCAGGGTAAGGCTGCCCAGGTCAGCTAATCCACAACCCTCAGGGAATCACATTGTTGAAAACGGACCTCGCTAAGGCAGAATAGAAGCCAAGGAAGAAAAGGACACAATGCCATTTGCAGCACCGTAGATGAGTCTAGAGGTAATCACGTGACTTGTAGTAAGTCAGAAAGTGAAAGACACATATCGTATCATATCACTTATAGGTGTTACCTAAGAATGGATACCAGGGCAGATATTTCCACGGAGAAGGGCCATCACAGATTCATCAAACAAACTTATGGTTCACCAATGGAAAGGTGTGAGGATTGGTTTCATTACGATATTGGGGTTAACAGACATATACAAACACAGGTGACACATATAATCACCAAAGACCTACGGAATACCAAGAGAAGACTACTCAACCTTCTGTCATAACGTACATGGGAAAAGGATCCCAGGAAGAACAGACATCTGTATATGTGTAAAAGAACCACATCTTCCACACCTACAACAAGCCAAACATTGTAATCAAACTTGCTGTAATAAAAAATAAAAAATTAAATTAAAAACACGAACAAGAAGTAGTGAGACAAACTTGAGGGGCTTTCTCCTGGCACATTCCATTCTAAATTCCAATCTAGAACACGACTTCCATTGAGGCTCTGTTGCCCTAGTCACCAGATTTGGTAAGGGAGAACTGCTGCCACCTTGTGGCCGTTTCGCACAACAGCAGCTTTAATCCCAGCGCTGATGGTCAGTTGATATTCAAAATCATTGCAGGCCTGTAAATGACACCTGCCCTGAAAACAAATCCTGGGGTCACATATCGACCAAAAAGTTCAAAGGACGTCCATATTTCAAAACGACCGTTTCAAAAGGCATATTTTACGCACATTAGTGTTCTGCTTCTTTTTCTTTCTTTCCTTTTTTTGTTAAAAATACGGGAATGGAAAAAGGCATCCCTCAGAATGGGCGAAAATCGTTGCAAACGAATCAATGGACAAAGGTTTAATCTCCAATATATATAAAGAGCTCATGCAGCTTAATATTAACAAAACAAACAACCCAATACAAAAAATGGGCAGAAGATCTAAAGAGATGTTTCTTCCAAGAAGACACAGAGATGGCCAAGACACACATGAAAAGCTGCTCAACAGCACTAATTATTAGAGAAATGCAAATCAAAACTACAATGAGGTATCACCTCACACCTGTTAGAATCGGCATCATCAGAAAATCTACAAACAACCAATTCTGGGGAGGGTGTGGACAAAAGGAGCCCTCTTCCACTATTGGTGGGAATGTAAATTGATACAGTCACTATGGAGAACGGTATGGAGTTTCCTTTAAAAAACTAGAAATAGAATTACCATCTGATCCAGCAATCCCACTTCTGGGCATATACCCAGAGAAAACCATAAATCAAAAAGGCACATTCACCACAATGTTCATGGCAGCACTATTTACAATAGCCAGGTAATGGAAGCAACGTAAATGCCCACAGACAGATGAATGGATAAAGATGTGGTACATATATAAAATGGAATATTACTCAGCCATAAGAAGGAATGCAACTGGGTCATTTGTAGAGACATCGATGGATCTAGAGACTGTCATACAGAATGAAGTAAGTCAGAAAGAGGAAAACAAATATTGTATATTAATGCATATATGTGGAACCTAAACAATGGTACAGATGAACTGGTTTGCAGGGAAGAAACAGAGACACAGAGGTAGACAACAAACATATGGACACCAAGTGTGGGAAGCCATGGGGTGGTGGTGGTGGGATGAGTTGGGAGATTGGGATTGACCTGTATACATGTATATGCATAAAATACATAACTAATAATAACCTGCTGTATAAAAAAATAAATCAAATTAAATTTCAAATTTTTAAAAAATAAAATTTAAAAATAAAACAGAAAAATGTTCTTCCCTTCACACAGATGTATTTATAGGAATGAATTATTTCCATGCTTATATCTATAAATACATAAAGGAGGAATACAATCTAACTTGAACCATAAAAGGAAAAAAAAAAACCTGAACCCTCCAGTTATAGAGAGGAATACCCTATCAGGGCACTTGCTCCAGCGGTAAACAATTCTGAAATTGGTCAGAGGTGGGGAATCATCTCCCATACAACCAGCAACCCACCCCCCACGCCAGGAGCATCCTCATTGCAAAGCTGGGGGACCGTGCCGAGGCATCTGTGAGTAAACGTGAGCTGAGCCCCAGGCCAGCTGCTGCTGAACTGTTCCCACCCTTCCCAGGTAAAACACCTGAATATGTACAAGGGCTTGAAAGCCTAGAGGAAGGGCCGTGGAGCCACACCAGCGACAGCACGCAGGCCAACTTGGTGCCTGCAGGCCAGCCAGGGTGGTCCTGGCCCCGGGCGCTCTTCCGGAAGCTTTCCATTGCCCTGCCTGAGATACCCCTCCTGTCCCGGCCCCCACTGCTTTTTTCCTTCCTCACCTCTGTCCGGAGAGAAATTCCAGCGGAATGTATGGGTGACACATCCTCTTCTTTACAGGTGGCAGCCTGGCAATCACTGCAGAAAGGCCAGCAGAGCCCCACTCACACCGGGCCACCAACAAAGCTGTGGCCCCTCACTCCCTCCCACCAGCAGAGCCCCGAGACTGCTGACGGGGCAGAGAATATGGAGTCAGGCACAGCTTCAGGGGCTATTGCTGCCTGGAGCGCTGTTTATATTGACCTCAAACAGGCACACCTGGGGAGGGCCGGCCGGCAGGGTAAGGCTGCCCAGGTCAGCTAATCCACAACCCTCAGGGAATCCCATTGTTGAAAACGGACCTCGCTAAGGCAGAATAGAAGCCAAGGAAGAAAAGGACACAATGCCATTTGCAGCACCGTAGATGAGTCTAGAGGTAATCACGTGACTTGTAGTAAGTCAGAAAGTGAAAGACACATATCGTATCATATCACTTATAGGTGTTACCTAAGAATGGATACCAGGGCAGATATCTCCACGGAGAAGGGCCATCACAGATTCATCAAACAAACTTATGGTTCACCAATGGAAAGGTGTGAGGATTGGTTTCATTACGATATTGGGGTTAACAGACATATACAAACACAGGTGACACATATAATCACCAAAGACCTACGGAATACCAAGAGAAGACTACTCAACATTCTGTCATAACGTACATGGGAAAAGGATCCCAGGAAGAACAGACATCTGTATATGTGTAAAAGAACCACATCTTCCACACCTACAACAAGCCAAACATTGTAATCAAACTTGCTGTAATGAAAAATAAAACATTAAATTAAAAACACGAACAAGAAGTAGTGAGACAAACTTGAGGGGCTTTCTCCTGGCACATTCCATTCTAAATTCCAATCTAGAACACGACTTCCATTGAGGCTCTGTTGCCTTAGTCACCAGATTTGGTAAGGGAGAACTGCTGCCACCTTGTGGCCGTTTCGCACAACAGCAGCTTTAATCCCAGCGCTGATGGTCAGTTGATATTCAAAATCATTGCAGGCCTGTAAATGACACCTGCCCTGAAAACAAATCCTGGGGTCACATATCGACCAAAAAATTCAAAGGACGTCCATATTTCAAAACGACCGTTTCAAAAGGCATATTTTACGCACATTAGTGTTCTGCTTCTTTTTCTTTCTTTCCTTTTTTTGTTAAAAATACGGGAATGGAAAAAGGCATCCCTCAGAATGGGCGAAAATCGTTGCAAACGAATCAATGGACAAAGGTTTAATCTCCAATATATATAAACAGCTCATGCAGCATAATATTAACAAAACAAACAACCCAATACAAAAAATGGGCAGAAGATCTAAAGAGATGTTTCTTCCAAGACACAGAGATGGCCAAGACGCACATGAAAAGCTGCTCAACAGCACTAATTATTAGAGAAATGCAAATCAAAACTACAATGAGGTATCACCTCACACCTGTTAGAATCGGCATCATCAGAAAATCTACAAACAACCAATTCTGGGGAGGGTGTGGACAAAAGGAGCCCTCTTCCACTATTGGTGGGAATGTAAATTGATACAGTCACTATGGAGAACGGTATGGAGTTTCCTTAAAAAAACTAGAAATAGAATTACCATCTGATCCAGCAATCCCACTTCTGGGCATATACCCAGAGAAAACCATAAATCAAAAAGGCACATTCACCACAATGTTCATGGCAGCACTATTTACAATAGCCAGGTAATGGAAGCAACGTAAATGCCCACAGACAGATGAATGGATAAAGATGTGGTACATATATAAAATGGAATATTACTCAGCCATAAGAAGGAATGAAACTGGGTCATTTGTAGAGACATCGATGGATCTAGAGACTGTCATACAGAATGAAGTAAGTCAGAAAGAGGAAAACAAATATTGTATATTAATGCATATATGTGGAACCTAAAAAATGGTACAGATGAACTGGTTTGCAGGGAAGAAACAGAGACACAGAGGTAGACAACAAACATATGGACACCAAGTGTGGGAAGCCATGGGGTGGTGGTGGTGGGATGAGTTGGGAGACTGGGATTGACCTGTATACATGTATAGGCATAAAATATATAACTAATAATAACCTGCTATATAAAAAAATAAATCAAATTAAATTTCAAATTTTTAAAAAATAAAATTTAAAAATAAAACAGAAAAATGTTCTTCCCTTCACACAGATGTATTTATAGGAATGAATTATTTCCATGCTTATATCTATAAATACATAAAGGAGGAATAAAATCTAACTTGAACCATAAAAGAAAAAAAAAAACCTGAACCCACCAGTTATAGAGAGGAATACCCTATCAGGGCACTTGCTCCAGCGGTAAACAATTATGAAATTGGTCAGAGGTGGGGAATCATCTCCCATACAACCAGCAACCCACCCCCCACGCCAGGAGCATCCTCATTGCAAAGCTGGGGGACCATGCCGAGGCATCTCTGAGTAAACATGAGCTGAGCCCCAGGCCAGCTGCTGCTGAACTGTTCCCACCCTTCCCAGGTAAAACACCTGAATATGTACAAGGGCTTGAAAGCCTAGAGGAAGGGCCGTGGAGCCACACCAGCGACAGCACGCAGGCCAACTTGGTGCCTGCAGGCCAGCCAGGGTGGTCCTGGCCCCGGGCGCTCTTCCGGAAGCTTTCCATTGCCCTGCCTGAGATACCCCTCCTGTCCCGGCCCCCACTGCTTTTTTCCTTCCTCACCTCTGTCCGGAGAGAAATTCCAGCGGAAAGTATGGGTGACACATCCTCTTCTTTACAGGTGGCAGCCTGGCAACCCCTGCAGAAAGGCCAGCAGAGCCCCACTCACACCGGGCCACCAACAAAGCTGTGGCCCCTCACTCCCTCCCACGAGCAGAGCCCCGAGACTGCTGACAGGGCAGAGAATATGGAGTCAGGCACAGCTTCAGGGGCTATTGCTGCCTGGAGCGCTGTTTATATTGACCTCAAACAGGCACACCTGGGGAGGGCCGGCCGGCAGGGTAAGGCTGCCCAGGTCAGCTAATCCACAACCCTCAGGGAATCACATTGTTGAAAACGGACCTCGCTAAGGCAGAATAGAAGCCAAGGAAGAAAAGGACACAATGCCATTTGCAGCACCGTAGATGAGTCTAGAGGTAATCACGTGACTTGTAGTAAGTCAGAAAGTGAAAGACACATATCGTATCCTATCACTTATAGGTGTTACCTAAGAATGGATACCAGGGCAGATATTTCCACGGAGAAGGGCCATCACAGATTCATCAAACAAACTTATGGTTCACCAATGGAAAGGTGTGAGGATTGGTTTCATTACGATATTGGGGTTAACAGACATATACAAACACAGGTGACACATATAATCACCAAAGACCTACGGAATACCAAGAGAAGACTACTCAACCTTCTGTCATAACGTACATGGGAAAAGGATCCCAGGAAGAACAGACATCTGTATATGTGTAAAACAACCACATCTTCCACACCTACAACAAGCCAAACATTGTAATCAAACTTGCTGTAATAAAAAATAAAAAATTAAATTAAAAACACGAACAAGAAGTAGTGAGAGAAACTTGAGGGGCTTTCTCCTGGCACATTCCATTCTAAATTCCAATCTAGAACACGACTTCCATTGAGGCTCTGTTGCCCTAGTCACCAGATTTGGTAAGGGAGAACTGCTGCCACCTTGTGGCCGTTTCGCACAACAGCAGCTTTAATCCCAGCGCTGATGGTCAGTTGATATTCAAAATCATTGCAGGCCTGTAAATGACACCTGCCCTGAAAACAAATCCTGGGGTCACATATCGACCAAAAAATTCAAAGGACGTCCATATTTCAAAACGACCGTTTCAAAAGGCATATTTTACGCACATTAGTGTTCTGCTTCTTTTTCTTTCTTTCCTTTTTTTGTTAAAAATACGGGAATGGAAAAAGGCATCCCTCAGAATGGGCGAAAATCGTTGCAAACGAATCAATGGACAAAGGTTTAATCTCCAATATATATAAAGAGCTCATGCAGCTTAATATTAACAAAACAAACAACCCAATACAAAAAATGGGCAGAAGATCTAAAGAGATGTTTCTTCCAAGAAGACAGAGAGATGGCCAAGACGCACATGAAAAGCTGCTCAACAGCACTAATTATTAGAGAAATGCAAATCAAAACTACAATGAGGTATCACCTCACACCTGTTAGAATCGGCATCATCAGAAAATCTACAAACAACCAATTCTGGGGAGGGTGTGGACAAAAGGAGCCCTCTTCCACTATTGGTGGGAATGTAAATTGATACAGTCACTATGGAGAACGGTATGGAGTTTCCTTAAAAAAACTAGAAATAGAATTACCATCTGATCCAGCAATCCCACTTCTGGGCATATACCCAGAGAAAACCATAAATCAAAAAGGCACATTCACCACAATGTTCATGGCAGCACTATTTACAATAGCCAGGTAATGGAAGCAACGTAAATGCCCACAGACAGATGAATGGATAAAGATGTGGTACATATATAAAATGGAATATTACTCAGCCATAAGAAGGAATGAAACTGGGTCATTTGTAGAGACATCGATGGATCTAGAGACTGTCATACAGAATGAAGTAAGTCAGAAAGAGGAAAACAAATATTGTATATTAATGCATATATGTGGAACCTAAAAACTGGTACAGATGAACTGGTTTGCAGGGAAGAAACAGAGACACAGAGGTAGAGAACAAACATATGGACACCAAGTGTGGGAAGCCATGGGGTGGTGGTGGTGGGATGAGTTGGGAGATTGGGATTGACCTGTATACATGTATATGCATAAAATACATAACTAATAATAACCTGCTGTATAAAAAAATAAATCAAATTAAATTTCAAATTTTTAAAAAATAAAATTTAAAAATAAAACAGAAAAATGTTCTTCCCTTCACACAGATGTATTTATAGGAATGAATTATTTCCATGCTTATATCTATAAATACATAAAGGAGGAAAACAATCTAACTTGAACCATAAAAAAAAAAAAAAAAACCTGAACCCACCAGTTATAGAGAGGAATACCCTATCAGGGCACTTGCTCCAGCGGTAAACAATTATGAAATTGGTCAGAGGTGGGGAATCATCTCCCATACAACCAGCAACCCACCCCCCACGCCAGGAGCATCCTCATTGCAAAGCTGGGGGACCGTGCCGAGGCATCTGTGAGTAAACGTGAGCTGAGCCCCAGGCCAGCTGCTGCTGAACTGTTCCCACCCTTCCCAGGTAAAACACCTGAATATGTACAAGGGCTTGAAAGCCTAGAGGAAGGGCCGTGGAGCCACACCAGCGACAGCACGCAGGCCAACTTGGTGCCTGCAGGCCAGCCAGGGTGGTCCTGGCCCCGGGCGCTCTTCCGGAAGCTTTCCATTGCCCTGCCTGAGATACCCCTCCTGTCCCGGCCCCCACTGCTTTTTTCCTTCCTCACCTCTGTCCGGAGAGAAATTCCAGCGGAAGGTATGGGTGACACATCCTCTTCTTTACAGGTGGCAGCCTGGCAATCCCTGCAGAAAGGCCAGCAGAGCCCCACTCACACCGGGCCACCAACAAAGCTGTGGCCCCTCACTCCCTCCCACCAGCAGAGCCCCGAGACTGCTGACGGGGCAGAGAATATGGAGTCAGGCACAGCTTCAGGGGCTATTGCTGCCTGGAGCGCTGTTTATATTGACCTCAAACAGGCACACCTGGGGAGGGCTGGCCGGCAGGGTAAGGCTGCCCAGGTCAGCTAATCCACAACCCTCAGGGAATCACATTGTTGAAAACGGACCTCGCTAAGGCAGAATAGAAGCCAAGGAAGAAAAGGACACAATGCCATTTGCAGCACCGTAGATGAGTCTAGAGGTAATCACGTGACTTGTAGTAAGTCAGAAAGTGAAAGACACATATCGTATCATATCACTTATAGGTGTTACCTAAGAATGGATACCAGGGCAGATATTTCCACGGAGAAGGGCCATCACAGATTCATCAAACAAACTTATGGTTCACCAATGGAAAGGTGTGAGGATTGGTTTCATTACGATATTGGGGTTAACAGACATATACAAACACAGGTGACACATATAATCACCAAAGACCTACGGAATACCAAGAGAAGACTACTCAACCTTCTGTCATAACGTACATGGGAAAAGGATCCCAGGAAGAACAGACATCTGTATATGTGTAAAACAACCACATCTTCCACACCTACAACAAGCCAAACATTGTAATCAAACTTGCTGTAATAAAAAATAAAACATTAAATTAAAAACACGAACAAGAAGTAGTGAGACAAACTTGAGGGGCTTTCTCCTGGCACATTCCATTCTAAATTCCAATCTAGAACACGACTTCCATTGAGGCTCTGTTGCCCTAGTCACCAGATTTGGTAAGGGAGAACTGCTGCCACCTTGTGGCCGTTTCGCACAACAGCAGCTTTAATCCCAGCGCTGATGGTCAGTTGATATTCAAAATCATTGCAGGCCTGTAAATGACACCTGCCCTGAAAACAAATCCTGGGGTCACATATCGACCAAAAAGTTCAAAGGACGTCCATATTTCAAAACGACCGTTTCAAAAGGCATATTTTACGCACATTAGTGTTCTGCTTCTTTTTCTTTCTTTCCTTTTTTTGTTAAAAATACGGGAATGGAAAAAGGCATCCCTCAGAATGGGCGAAAATCATTGCAAACGAATCAATGGACAAAGGTTTAATCTCCAATATATATAAACAGCTCATGCAGCTTAATATTAACAAAACAAACAACCCAATACAAAAAATGGGCAGAAGATCTAAAGAGATGTTTCTTCCAAGAAGACACAGAGAGGGCCAAGACGCACATGAAAAGCTGCTCAACAGCACTAATTATTAGAGAAATGCAAATCAAAACTACAATGAGGTATCACCTCACACCTGTTAGAATCGGCATCATCAGAAAATCTACAAACAACCAATTCTGGGGAGGGTGTGGACAAAAGGAGCCCTCTTCCACTATTGGTGGGAATGTAAATTGATACAGTCACTATGGAGAACGGTATGGAGTTTCCTTAAAAAAACTAGAAATAGAATTACCATCTGTTCCAGCAATCCCACTTCTGGGCATATACCTAGAGAAAACCATAAATCAAAAAGGCACATTCACCACAATGTTCATGGCAGCACTATTTACAATAGCCAGATAATGGAAGCAACGTAAATGCCCACAGACAGATGAATGGATAAAGATGTGGTACATATATAAAATGGAATATTACTCAGCCATAAGAAGGAATGAAACTGGGTCATTTGTAGAGACATCGATGGATCTAGAGACTGTCATACAGAATGAAGTAAGTCAGAAAGAGGAAAACAAATATTGTATATTAATGCATATATGTGGAACCTAAAAAATGGTACAGATGAACTGGTTTGCAGGGAAGAAACAGAGACACAGAGGTAGACAACAAACATATGGACACCAAGTGTGGGAAGCCATGGGGTGGTGGTGGTGGGATGAGTTGGGAGATTGGGATTGACCTGTATACATGTATATGCATAAAATACATAACTAATAATAACCTGCTGTATAAAAAAATAAATCAAATTAAATTTCAAATTTTTAAAAAATAAAATTTAAAAATAAAACAGAAAAATGTTCTTCCCTTCACACAGATGTATTTATAGGAATGAATTATTTCCATGCTTATATCTATAAATACATAAAGGAGGAATACAATCTAACTTGAACCATAAAAAAAAAAAAACCTGAACCCACCAGTTATAGAGAGGAATACCCTATCAGGGCACTTGCTCCAGCGGTAAACAATTCTGAAATTAGTCAGAGGTGGGGAATCATCTCCCATACAACCAGCAACCCACCCCCCATGCCAGGAGCATCCTCATTGCAAAGCTGGGGGACCGTGCCGAGGCATCTGTGAGTAAACGTGAGCTGAGCCCCAGGCCAGCTGCTGCTGAACTGTTCCCACCCTTCCCAGGTAAAACACCTGAATATGTACAAGGGCTTGAAAGCCTAGAGGAAGGGCCGTGGAGCCACACCAGCGACAGCACGCAAGCCAACTTGGTGCCTGCAGGCCAGCCAGGGTGGTCCTGGCCCCGGGCGCTCTTCCGGAAGCTTTCCATTGCCCTGCCTGAGATACCCCTCCTGTCCCGGCCCCCACTGCTTTTTTCCTTCCTCACCTCTGTCCGGAGAGAAATTCCAGCGGAATGTATGGGTGACACATCCTCTTCTTTACAGGTGGCAGCCGGGCAACCCCTGCAGAAAGGCCAGCAGAGCCCCACTCACACCGGGCCACCAACAAAGCTGTGGCCCCTCACTCCCTCCCACCAGCAGAGCCCCGAGACTGCTGATGGGGCAGAGAATATGGAGTCAGGCAAAGCTTCAGGGGCTATTGCTGCCTGGAGCGCTGTTTATATTGACCTCAAACAGGCACACCTGGGGAGGGCTGGCCGGCAGGGTAAGGCTGCCCAGGTCAGCTAATCCACATCCCTCAGGGAATCACATTGTTGAAAACGGACCTCGCTAAGGCAGAATAGAAGCCAAGGAAGAAAAGGACACAATGCCATTTGCAGCACCGTAGATGAGTCTAGAGGAAATCACGTGACTTGTAGTAAGTCAGAAAGTGAAAGACACATATCGTATCATATCACTTATAGGTGTTACCTAAGAATGGATACCAGGGCAGATATTTCCACGGAGAAGGGCCATCACAGATTCATCAAACAAACTTATGGTTCACCAATGGAAAGGTGTGAGGATTGGTTTCATTACGATATTGGGGTTAACAGACATATACAAACACAGGTGACACATATAATCACCAAAGACCTACGGAATACCAAGAGAAGACTACTCAACCTTCTGTCATAACGTACATGGGAAAAGGATCCCAGGAAGAACAGACATCTGTATATGTGTAAAACAACCACATCTTCCACACCTACAACAAGCCAAACATTGTAATCAAACTTGCTGTAATAAAAAATAAAAAATTAAATTAAAAACACGAACAAGAAGTAGTGAGACAAACTTGAGGGGCTTTCTCCTGGCACATTCCATTCTAAATTCCAATCTAGAACACGACTTCCATTGAGGCTCTGTTGCCCTAGTCACCAGATTTGGTAAGGGAGAACTGCTGCCACCTTGTGGCCGTTTCGCACAACAGCAGCTTTAATCCCAGCGCTGATGGTCAGTTGATATTCAAAATCATTGCAGGCCTGTAAATGACACCTGCCCTGAAAACAAATCCTGGGGTCACATATCGACCAAAAAATTCAAAGGACGTCCATATTTCAAAACGACCGTTTCAAAAGGCATATTTTACGCACATTAGTGTTCTGCTTCTTTTTCTTTCTTTCCTTTTTTTGTTAAAAATACGGGAATGGAAAAAGGCATCCCTCAGAATGGGCAAAAATCGTTGCAAACGAATCAATGGACAAAGGTTTAATCTCCAATATATATAAACAGCTCATGCAGCTTAATATTAACAAAACAAACAACCCAATACAAAAAATGGGCAGAAGATCTAAAGAGATGTTTCTTCCAAGAAGACACAGAGATGGCCAAGACGCACATGAAAAGCTGCTCAACAGCACTAATTATTAGAGAAATGCAAATCAAAACTACAGTGAGGTATCACCTCACACCTGTTAGAATCGGCATCATCAGAAAATCTACAAACAACCAATTCTGGGGAGGGTGTGGACAAAAGGAGCCCTCTTCCACTATTGGTGGGAATGTAAATTGATACAGTCACTATGGAGAACGGTATGGAGTTTCCTTAAAAAAACTAGAAATAGAATTACCATCTGATCCAGCAATCCCACTTCTGGGCATATACCCAGAGAAAACCATAAATCAAAAAGGCACATTCACCACAATGTTCATGGCAGCACTATTTACAATAGCCAGGTAATGGAAGCAACGTAAATGCCCACAGACAGATGAATGGATAAAGATGTGGTACATATATAAAATGGAATATTACTCAGCCATAAGAAGGAATGAAACTGGGTCATTTGTAGAGACATCGATGGATCTAGAGACTGTCATACAGAATGAAGTAAGTCAGAAAGAGGAAAACAAATATTGTATATTAATGCATATATGTGGAACCTAAAAAATGGTACAGATGAACTGATTTGCAGGGAAGAAACAGAGACACAGAGGTAGACAACAAACATATGGACACCAAGTGTGGGAAGCCATGGGGTGGTGGTGGTGGGATGAGTTGGGAGATTGGGATTGACCTGTATACATGTATATGCATAAAATACATAACTAATAATAACCTGCTGTATAAAAAAATAAATCAAATTAAATTTCAAATTTTTAAAAAATAAAATTTAAAAATAAAACAGAAAAATGTTCTTCCCTTCACACAGATGTATTTATAGGAATGAATTATTTCCATGCTTATATCTATAAATACATAAAGGAGGAATACAATCTAACTTGAACCATAAAAAAAAAAAAAAAACCTGAACCCACCAGTTATAGAGAGGAATACCCTATCAGGGCACTTGCTCCAGCGGTAAACAATTCTGAAATTAGTCAGAGGTGGGGAATCATCTCCCATACAACCAGCAACCCACCCCCCATGCCAGGAGCATCCTCATTGCAAAGCTGGGGGACCGTGCCGAGGCATCTGTGAGTAAACGTGAGCTGAGCCCCAGGCCAGCTGCTGCTGAACTGTTCCCACCCTTCCCAGGTAAAACACCTGAATATGTACAAGGGCTTGAAAGCCTAGAGGAAGGGCCGTGGAGCCACACCAGCGACAGCACGCAAGCCAACTTGGTGCCTGCAGGCCAGCCAGGGTGGTCCTGGCCCCGGGCGCTCTTCCGGAAGCTTTCCATTGCCCTGCCTGAGATACCCCTCCTGTCCCGGCCCCCACTGCTTTTTTCCTTCCTCACCTCTGTCCGGAGAGAAATTCCAGCGGAATGTATGGGTGACACATCCTCTTCTTTACAGGTGGCAGCCGGGCAACCCCTGCAGAAAGGCCAGCAGAGCCCCACTCACACCGGGCCACCAACAAAGCTGTGGCCCCTCACTCCCTCCCACCAGCAGAGCCCCGAGACTGCTGATGGGGCAGAGAATATGGAGTCAGGCAAAGCTTCAGGGGCTATTGCTGCCTGGAGCGCTGTTTATATTGACCTCAAACAGGCACACCTGGGGAGGGCTGGCCGGCAGGGTAAGGCTGCCCAGGTCAGCTAATCCACATCCCTCAGGGAATCACATTGTTGAAAACGGACCTCGCTAAGGCAGAATAGAAGCCAAGGAAGAAAAGGACACAATGCCATTTGCAGCACCGTAGATGAGTCTAGAGGAAATCACGTGACTTGTAGTAAGTCAGAAAGTGAAAGACACATATCGTATCATATCACTTATAGGTGTTACCTAAGAATGGATACCAGGGCAGATATTTCCACGGAGAAGGGCCATCACAGATTCATCAAACAAACTTATGGTTCACCAATGGAAAGGTGTGAGGATTGGTTTCATTACGATATTGGGGTTAACAGACATATACAAACACAGGTGACACATATAATCACCAAAGACCTACGGAATACCAAGAGAAGACTACTCAACATTCTGTCATAACGTACATGGGTAAAGGATCCCAGGAAGAACAGACATCTGTATATGTGTAAAACAACCACATCTTCCACACCTACAACAAGCCAAACATTGTAATCAAACTTGCTGTAATAAAAAATAAAAAATTAAATTAAAAACACGAACAAGAAGTAGTGAGACAAACTTGAGGGGCTTTCTCCTGGCACATTCCATTCTAAATTCCAATCTAGAACACGACTTCCATTGAGGCTCTGTTGCCCTAGTCACCAGATTTGGTAAGGGAGAACTGCTGTCACCTTGTGGCCGTTTCGCACAACAGCAGCTTTAATCCCAGCGCTGATGGTCAGTTGATATTCAAAATCATTGCAGGCCTGTAAATGACACCTGCCCTGAAAACAAATCCTGGGGTCACATATCGACCAAAAAATTCAAAGGACGTCCATATTTCAAATCGACCGTTTCAAAAGGCATATTTTACGCACATTAGTGTTCTGCTTCTTTTTCTTTCTTTCCTTTTTTTGTTAAAAATACGGGAATGGAAAAAGGCATCCCTCAGAATGGGCAAAAATCGTTGCAAACGAATCAATGGACAAAGGTTTAATCTCCAATATATATAAACAGCTCATGCAGCTTAATATTAACAAAACAAACAACCCAATACAAAAAATGGGCAGAAGATCTAAAGAGATGTTTCTTCCAAGAAGACACAGAGATGGCCAAGACGCACATGAAAAGCTGCTCAACAGCACTAATTATTAGAGAAATGCAAATCAAAACTACAGTGAGGTATCACCTCACACCTGTTAGAATCGGCATCATCAGAAAATCTACAAACAACCAATTCTGGGGAGGGTGTGGACAAAAGGAGCCCTCTTCCACTATTGGTGGGAATGTAAATTGATACAGTCACTATGGAGAACGGTATGGAGTTTCCTTAAAAAAACTAGAAATAGAATTACCATCTGATCCAGCAATCCCACTTCTGGGCATATACCCAGAGAAAACCATAAATCAAAAAGGCACATTCACCACAATGTTCATGGCAGCACTATTTACAATAGCCAGGTAATGGAAGCAACGTAAATGCCCACAGACAGATGAATGGATAAAGATGTGGTACATATATAAAATGGAATATTACTCAGCCATAAGAAGGAATGAAACTGGGTCATTTGTAGAGACATCGATGGATCTAGAGACTGTCATACAGAATGAAGTAAGTCAGAAAGAGGAAAACAAATATTGTATATTAATGCATATATGTGGAACCTAAAAAATGGTACAGATGAACTGGTTTGCAGGGAAGAAACAGAGACACAGAGGTAGACAACAAACATATGGACACCAAGTGTGGGAAGCCATGGGGTGGTGGTGGTGGGATGAGTTGGGAGATTGGGATTGACCTGTATACATGTATATGCATAAAATACATAACTAATAATAACCTGCTGTATAAAAAAATAAATCAAATTAAATTTCAAATTTTTAAAAAATAAAATTTAAAAATAAAACAGAAAAATGTTCTTCCCTTCACACAGATGTATTTATAGGAATGAATTATTTCCATGCTTATATCTATAAATACATAAAGGAGAAATACAATCTAACTTGAACCATAAAAAAAAAAAAAAACCTGAACCCACCAGTTATAGAGAGGAATACCCTATCAGGGCACTTGCTCCAGCGGTAAACAATTCTGAAATTAGTCAGAGGTGGGGAATCATCTCCCATACAACCAGCAACCCACCCCCCATGCCAGGAGCATCCTCATTGCAAAGCTGGGGGACCGTGCCGAGGCATCTGTGAGTAAACGTGAGCTGAGCCCCAGGCCAGCTGCTGCTGAACTGTTCCCACCCTTCCCAGGTAAAACACCTGAATATGTACAAGGGCTTGAAAGCCTAGAGGAAGGGCCGTGGAGCCACACCAGCGACAGCACGCAAGCCAACTTGGTGCCTGCAGGCCAGCCAGGGTGGTCCTGGCCCCGGGCGCTCTTCCGGAAGCTTTCCATTGCCCTGCCTGAGATACCCCTCCTGTCCCGGCCCCCACTGCTTTTTTCCTTCCTCACCTCTGTCCGGAGAGAAATTCCAGCGGAAGGTATGGGTGACACATCCTCTTCTTTACAGGTGGCAGCCTGGCAACGCCTGCAGAAAGGCCAGCAGAGCCCCACTCACACCGGGCCACCAATAAAGCTGTGGCCCCTCACTCCCTCCCACCAGCAGAGCCCCGAGACTGCTGACGGGGCAGAGAATATGGAGTCAGGCACAGCTTCAGGGGCTATTGCTGCCTGGAGCGCTGTTTATATTGACCTCAAACAGGCACACCTAGGGAGGGCCGGCCGGCAGGTTAAGGCTGCCCAGGTCAGCTAATCCACATCCCTCAGGGAATCACATTGTTGAAAACGGACCTCGCTAAGGCAGAATAGAAGCCAAGGAAGAAAAGGACACAATGCCATTTGCAGCACCGTAGATGAGTCTAGAGGTAATCACGTGACTTTTAGTAAGTCAGAAAGTGAAAGACACATATCGTATCATATCACTTATAGGTGTTACCTAAGAATGGATACCAGGGCAGATATTTCCACGGAGAAGGGCCATCACAGATTCATCAAACAAACTTATGGTTCACCAATGGAAAGGTGTGAGGATTGGTTTCATTACGATATTGGGGTTAACAGACATATACAAACACAGGTGACACATATAATCACCAAAGACCTACGGAATACCAAGAGAAGACTACTCAACCTTCTGTCATAACGTACATGGGAAAAGGATCCCAGGAAGAACAGACATCTGTATATGTGTAAAAGAACCACATCTTCCACACCTACAACAAGCCAAACATTGTAATCAAACTTGCTGTAATAAATAATAAAAAAATTAAATTAAAAACACGAACAAGAAGTAGTGAGAGAAACATGAGGGGCTTTCTCCTGGCACATTCCATTCTAAATTCCAATCTAGAACACGACTTCCATTGAGGCTCTGTTGCCCTAGTCACCAGATTTGGTAAGGGAGAACTGCTGCCACCTTGTGGCCGTTTCGCACAACAGCAGCTTTAATCCCAGCGCTGATGGTCAGTTGATATTCAAAATCATTGCAGGCCTGTAAATGACACCTGCCCTGAAAACAATCCTGGGGTCACATATCGACCAAAAAGTTCAAAGGACGTCCATATTTCAAAACGACTGTTTCAAAAGGCATATTTTACGCACATTAGTGTTCTGCTTCTTTTTCTTTCTTTCCTTTTTTTGTTAAAAATACGGGAATGGAAAAAGGCATCCCTCAGAATGGGCGAAAATCGTTGCAAACGAATCAATGGACAAAGGTTTAATCTCCAATATATATAAAGAGCTCATGCAGCTTAATATTAACAAAACAAACAACCCAATACAAAAAATGGGCAGAAGATCTAAAGAGATGTTTCTTCCAAGAAGACACAGAGATGGCCAAGACGCACATGAAAAGCTGCTCAACAGCACTAATTATTAGAGAAATGCAAATCAAAACTACAATGAGGTATCACCTCACACCTGTTAGAATCGGCATCATCAGAAAATCTACAAACAACCAATTCTGGGGAGGGTGTGGACAAAAGGAGCCCTCTTCCACTATTGGTGGGAATGTAAATTGATACAGTCACTATGGAGAACGGTATGGAGTTTCCTTAAAAAAACTAGAAATAGAATTACCATCTGATCCAGCAATCCCACTTCTGGGCATATACCCAGAGAAAACCATAAATCAAAAAGGCACATTCACCACAATGTTCATGGCAGCACTATTTACAATAGCCAGGTAATGGAAGCAACGTAAATGCCCACAGACAGATGAATGGATAAAGATGTGGTACATATATAAAATGGAATATTACTCAGCCATAAGAAGGAATGAAACTGGGTCATTTGTAGAGACATCGATGGATCTAGAGACTGTCATACAGAATGAAGTAAGTCAGAAAGAGGAAAACAAATATTGTATATTAATGCATATATGTGGAACCTAAAAAATGGTACAGATGAACTGGTTTGCAGGGAAGAAACAGAGACACAGAGGTAGAGAACAAACATATGGACACCAAGTGTGGGAAGCCATGGTGTGGTGGTGGTGGGATGAGTTGGGAGATTGGGATTGACCTGTATACATGTATATGCATAAAATACATAACTAATAATAACCTGCTGTATAAAAAAATAAATCAAATTAAATTTCAAATTTTTAAAAAATAAAATTTAAAAATAAAACAGAAAAATGTTCTTGCCTTCACACAGATGTATTTATAGGAATGAATTATTTCCATGCTTATATCTATAAATACATAAAGGAGGAATACAATCTAACTTGAACCATAAAAGAAAAAAAAAAACCTGAACCCACCAGTTATAGAGAGGAATACCCTATCAGGGCACTTGCTCCAGCGGTAAACAATTCTGAAATTAGTCAGAGGTGGGGAATCATCTCCCATACAACCAGCAACCCACCCCCTATGCCAGGAGCATCCTCATTGCAAAGCTGGGGGACCATGCCGAGGCATCTGTGAGTAAACGTGAGCTGAGCCCCAGGCCAGCTGCTGCTGAACTGTTCCCACCCTTCCCAGGTAAAACACCTGAATATGTACAAGGGCTTGAAAGCCTAGAGGAAGGGCCGTGGAGCCACACCAGCGACAGCACGCAGGCCAACTTGGTGCCTGCAGGCCAGCCAGTGAGGTCCTGGCCCAGGGCGCTCTTCCGGAAGTTTCCATTGCCCTGCCTGAGATACCCCTCCTGTCCCGGCCCCCACTGCTTTTTTCCTTCCTCACCTCTGTCCGGAGAGAAATTTCAGAGGAAGGTATGGGTGACACATCCTCTTCTTTACAGGTGGCAGCCGGGCAACCCCTGCAGAAAGGCCAGCAGAGCCCCACTCACACCGGGCCACCAACAAAGCTGTGGCCCCTCACTCCCTCCCACCAGCAGAGCCCCGAGACTGCTGACGGGGCAGAGAATATGGAGTCAGGCACAGCTTCAGGGGCTATTGCTGCCTGGAGCGCTGTTTATATTGACCTCAAACAGGCACACCTGGGGAGGGCTGGCCGGCAGGGTAAGGCTGCCCAGGTCAGCTAATCCACATCCCTCAGGGAATCACATTGTTGAAAACGGACCTCGCTAAGGCAGAATAGAAGCCAAGGAAGAAAAGGACACAATGCCATTTGCAGCACCGTAGATGAGTCTAGAGGTAATCACGTGACTTGTAGTAAGTCAGAAAGTGAAAGACACATATCGTATCATATCACTTATAGGTGTTACCTAAGAATGGATACCAGGGCAGATATTTCCATGGAGAAGGGCCATCACAGATTCATCAAACAAACTTATGGTTCACCAATGGAAAGGTGTGAGGATTGGTTTCATTACGATATTGGGGTTAACAGACATATACAAACACAGGTGACACATATAATCACCAAAGACCTACGGAATACCAAGAGAAGACTACTCAACATTCTGTCATAACGTACATGGGAAAAGGATCCCAGGAAGAACAGACATCTGTATATGTGTAAAACAACCACATCTTCCACACCTACAACAAGCCAAACATTGTAATCAAACTTGCTGTAATAAAAAATAAAAAATTAAATTAAAAACACGAACAAGAAGTAGTGAGACAAACTTGAGGGGCTTTCTCCTGGCACATTCCATTCTAAATTCCAATCTAGAACACGACTTCCATTGAGGCTCTGTTGCCCTAGTCACCAGATTTGGTAAGGGAGAACTGCTGCCACCTTGTGGCCGTTTCGCACAACAGCAGCTTTAATCCCAGCGCTGATGGTCAGTTGATATTCAAAATCATTGCAGGCCTGTAAATGACACCTGCCCTGAAAACAAATCCTGGGGTCACATAGCGACCAAAAAATTCAAAGGACGTCCATATTTCAAAACGACCGTTTCAAAAGGCATATTTTAAGCACATTAGTGTTCTGCTTCTTTTTCTTTCTTTCCTTTTTTTGTTAAAAATACGGGAATGGAAAAAGGCATCCCTCAGAATGGGCGAAAATCGTTGCAAACGAATCAATGGACAAAGGTTTAATCTCCAATATATATAAAGAGCTCATGCAGCTTAATATTAACAAAACAAACAACCCAATACAAAAAATGGGCAGAAGATCTAAAGAGATGTTTCTTCCAAGAAGACACAGAGATGGCCAAGACGCACATGAAAAGCTGCTCAACAGCACTAATTATTAGAGAAATGCAAATCAAAACTACAATGAGGTATCACCTCACACCTGTTAGAATCGGCATCATCAGAAAATCTACAAACAACCAATTCTGGGGAGGGTGTGGACAAAAGGAGCCCTCTTCCACTATTGGTGGGAATGTAAATTGATACAGTCACTATGGAGAACGGTATGGAGTTTCCTTAAAAAAACTAGAAATAGAATTACCATCTGATCCAGCAATCCCACTTCTGGGCATATACCCAGAGAAAACCATAAATCAAAAAGGCACATTCACCACAATGTTCATGGCAGCACTATTTACAATAGCCAGGTAATGGAAGCAACGTAAATGCCCACAGACAGATGAATGGATAAAGATGTGGTACATATATAAAATGGAATATTACTCAGCCATAAGAAGGAATGAAACTGGGTCATTTGTAGAGACATCGATGGATCTAGAGACTGTCATACAGAATGAAGTAAGTCAGAAAGAGGAAAACAAATATTGTATATTAATGCATATATGTGGAACCTAAAAAATGGTACAGATGAACTGATTTGCAGGGAAGAAACAGAGACACAGAGGTAGACAACAAACATATGGACACCAAGTGTGGGAAGCCATGGGGTGGTGGTGGTGGGATGAGTTGGGAGATTGGGATTGACCTGTATACATGTATATGCATAAAATACATAACTAATAATAACCTGCTGTATAAAAAAATAAATCAAATTAAATTTCTAATTTTTAAAAAATAAAATTTAAAAATAAAACAGAAAAATGTTCTTGCCTTCACACAGATGTATTTATAGGAATGAATTATTTCCATGCTTATATCTATAAATACATAAAGGAGGAATACAATCTAACTTGAACCATAAAAGAAAAAAAAAAAAACCTGAACCCACCAGTTATACAGAGGAAAACCCTATCAGGGCACTTGCTCCAGCGGTAAACAATTCTGAAATTAGTCAGAGGTGGGGAATCATCTCCCATACAACCAGCAACCCACCCCCCACGCCAGGAGCATCCTCATTGCAAAGCTGGGGGACCGTGCTGAGGCATCTGTGAGTAAACGTGAGCTGAGCCCCAGGCCAGCTGCTGCTGAACTGTTCCCACCCATCCCAGGTAAAACACCTGAATATGTACAAGGGCTTGAAAGCCTAGAGGAAGGGCCGTGGAGCCACACCAGCGACAGCACGCAGGCCAACTTGGTGCCTGCAGGCCAGCCAGTGTGGTCCTGGCCCCGGGCACTCTTCCGGAAGCTTTCCATTGCCCTGCCTGAGATACCCCTCCTGTCCCGGCCCCCACTGCTTTTTTCCTTCCTCACCTCTGTCCGGAGAGAAATTCCAGCGGAAGGTATGGGTGACACATCCTCTTCTTTACAGGTGGCAGCCTGGCAACCCCTGCAGAAAGGCCAGCAGAGCCCCACTCACACCGGGCCACCAACAAAGCTGTGGCCCCTCACTCCCTCCCACCAGCAGAGCCCCGAGACTGCTGACGGGGCAGAGAATATGGAGTCAGGCACAGCTTCAGGGGCTATTGCTGCCTGGAGCGCTGTTTATATTGACCTCAAACAGGCACACCTGGGGAGGGCCGGCCGGCAGGGTAAGGCTGCCCAGGTCAGCTAATCCACAACCCTCAGGGTATCCCATTGTTGAAAACGGACCTCGCTAAGGCAGAATAGAAGCCAAGGAAGAAAAGGACACAATGCCATTTGCAGCACCGTAGATGAGTCTAGAGGTAATCACGTGACTTGTAGTAAGTCAGAAAGTGAAAGACACATATAGTATCATATCACTTATAGGTGTTACCTAAGAATGGATACCAGGGCAGATATTTCCACGGAGAAGGGCCATCACAGATTCATCAAACAAACTTATGGTTCACCAATGGAAAGGTGTGAGGATTGGTTTCATTACGATATTGGGGTTAACAGACATATACAAACACAGGTGACACATATAATCACCAAAGACCTACGGAATACCAAGAGAAGACTACTCAACCTTCTGTCATAACGTACATGGGAAAAGGATCCCAGGAAGAACAGACATCTGTATATGTGTAAAACAACCCCATCTTCCACACCTACAACAAGCCAAACATTGTCATCAAACTTGCTGTAATAAAAACTAAAAAATTAAATTAAAAACACGAACAAGAAGTAGTGAGACAAACTTGAGGGGCTTTCTCCTGGCACATTCCATTCTAAATTCCAATCTAGAACACGACTTCCATTGAGGCTCTGTTGCCCTAGTCACCAGATTTGGTAAGGGAGAACTGCTGCCACCTTGTGGCCGTTTCGCACAACAGCAGCTTTAATCCCAGCGCTGATGGTCAGTTGATATTCAAAATCATTGCAGGCCTGTAAATGACACCTGCCCTGAAAACAAATCCTGGGGTCACATATCGACCAAAAAATTCAAAGGACGTCCATATTTCAAAACGACCGTTTCAAAAGGCATATTTTACGCACATTAGTGTTCTGCTTCTTTTTCTTTCTTTCCTTTTTTTGTTAAAAATACGGGAATGGAAAAAGGCATCCCACAGAATGGGCGAAAATCGTTGCAAACGAATCAATGGACAAAGGTTTAATCTCCAATATATATAAAGAGCTCATGCAGCTTAATATTAACAAAACAAACAACCCAATACAAAAAATGGGCAGAAGATCTAAAGAGATGTTTCTTCCAAGAAGACACAGAGATGGCCAAGACGCACATGAAAAGCTGCTCAACAGCACTAATTATTAGAGAAATGCAAATCAAAACTACAATGAGGTATCACCTCACACCTGTTAGAATCGGCATCATCAGAAAATCTACAAACAACCAATTCTGGGGAGGGTGTGGACAAAAGGAGCCCTCTTCCACTATTGGTGGGAATGTAAATTGATACAGTCACTATGGAGAACGGTATGGAGTTTCCTTAAAAAAACTAGAAATAGAATTACCATCTGATCCAGCAATCCCACTTCTGGGCATATACCCAGAGAAAACCATAAATCAAAAAGGCACATTCACCACAATGTTCATGGCAGCACTATTTACAATAGCCAGGTAATGGAAGCAACGTAAATGCCCACAGACAGATGAATGGATAAAGATGTGGTACATATATAAAATGGAATATTACTCAGCCATAAGAAGGAATGAAACTGGGTCATTTGTAGAGACATCGATGGATCTAGAGACTGTCATACAGAATGAAGTAAGTCAGAAAGAGGAAAACAAATATTGTATATTAATGCATATATGTGGAACCTAAAAAATGGTACAGATGAACTGGTTTGCAGGGAAGAAACAGAGACACAGAGGTAGAGAACAAAGATATGGACACCAAGTGTGGGAAGCCATGGGGTGGTGTTGGTGGGATGAGTTGGGAGATTGGGATTGACCTGTATACATGTATATGCATGAAATACATAACTAATAATAACCTGCTGTATAAAAAAATAAATCAAATTAAATTTCAAATTTTTAAAAAATAAAATTTAAAAATAAAACAGAAAAATGTTCTTCCCTTCACACAGATGTATTTATAGGAATGAATTATTTCCATGCTTATATCTATAAATACATAAAGGAGGAATACAATCTAACTTGAACCATAAAAAAAAAAAAAACCTGAACCCACCAGTTATACAGAGGAAAACCCTATCAAGGCGCTTGCTCCAGCGGTAAACAATTCTGAAATTTGTCAGAGGTGGGGAATCATCTCCCATACAACCAGCAACCCACCCCCCACGCCAGGAGCATCCTCATTGCAAAGCTGGGGGACCGTGCCGAGGCATCTGTGAGTAAACGTGAGCTGAGCCCCAGGCCAGCTGCTGCTGAACTGTTCCCACCCTTCCCAGGTAAAACACCTGAATATGTACAAGGGCTTGAAAGCCTAGAAGAAGGGCCACGGAGCCACACCAGCAACAGCACGCAGGCCAAATTGGTGCCTGCAGGCCAGCCATGGTGGTCCTCGCTCCGGGCGCTCTTCCGGAAGCTTTCCATTGCCCTGCCTGAGATACCCCTCCTTTCCCGGCCCCCACTGCTTTTTTCCTTCCTCACCTCTGTCCGGAGAGAAATTCCAGCGGAAGGTATGGGTGACACATCCTCTTCTTTACAGGTGGCAGCCTGGCAACCCCTGCAGAAAGGCCAGCAGAGCCCCACTCACACCGGGCCACCAACAAAGCTGTGGCCCCTCACTCCCTCCCACCAGCAGAGCCCCGAGACTGCTGACGGGGCAGAGAATATGGAGTCAGGCACAGCTTCAGGGGCTATTGCTGCCTGGAGCGCTGTTTATATTGACCTCAAACAGGCACACCTGGGGAGGGCCGGCCGGCAGGGTAAGGCTGCCCAGGTCAGCTAATCCACAACCCTCAGGGAATCACATTGTTGAAAACGGACCTCGCTAAGGCAGAATAGAAGCCAAGGAAGAAAAGGACACAATGCCATTTGCAGCACCGTAGATGAGTCTAGAGGTAATCACGTGACTTGTAGTAAGTCAGAAAGTGAAAGACACATATCGTATCATATCACTTATAGGTGTTACCTAAGAATGGATACCAGGGCAGATATTTCCACGGAGAAGGGCCATCACAGATTCATCAAACAAACTTATGGTTCACCAATGGAAAGGTGTGAGGATTGGTTTCATTACGATATTGGGGTTAACAGACATATACAAACACAGGTGACACATATAAGCACCAAAGACCTACGGAATACCAAGAGAAGACTACTCAACCTTCTGTCATAACGTACATGGGAAAAGGATCCCAGGAAGAACAGACATCTGTATATGTGTAAAACAACCCCATCTTCCACACCTACAACAAGCCAAACATTGTCATCAAACTTGCTGTAATAAAAACTAAAAAATTAAATTAAAAACACGAACAAGAAGTAGTGAGACAAACTTAAGGGGCTTTCTCCTGGCACATTCCATTCTAAATTCCAATCTAGAACACGACTTCCATTGAGGCTCTGTTGCCCTAGTCACCAGATTTGGTAAGGGAGAACTGCTGCCACCTTGTGGCCGTTTCGCACAACAGCAGCTTTAATCCCAGCGCTGATGGTCAGTTGATATTCAAAATCATTGCAGGCCTGTAAATGACACCTGCCCTGAAAACAAATCCTGGGGTCACATATCGACCAAAAAATTCAAAGGACGTCCATATTTCAAAACGACCGTTTCAAAAGGCATATTTTACGCACATTAGTGTTCTGCTTCTTTTTCTTTCTTTCCTTTTTTTGTTAAAAATACGGGAATGGAAAAAGGCATCCCACAGAATGGGCGAAAATCGTTGCAAACGAATCAATGGACAAAGGTTTAATCTCCAATATATATAAAGAGCTCATGCAGCTTAATATTAACAAAACAAACAACCCAATACAAAAAATGGGCAGAAGATCTAAAGAGATGTTTCTTCCAAGAAGACACAGAGATGGCCAAGACGCACATGAAAAGCTGCTCAACAGCACTAATTATTAGAGAAATGCAAATCAAAACTACAATGAGGTATCACCTCACACCTGTTAGAATCGGCATCATCAGAAAATCTACAAACAACCAATTCTGGGGAGGGTGTGGACAAAAGGAGCCCTCTTCCACTATTGGTGGGAATGTAAATTGATACAGTCACTATGGAGAACGGTATGGAGTTTCCTTAAAAAAACTAGAAATAGAATTACCATCTGATCCAGCAATCCCACTTCTGGGCATATACCCAGAGAAAACCATAAATCAAAAAGGCACATTCACCACAATGTTCATGGCAGCACTATTTACAATAGCCAGGTAATGGAAGCAACGTAAATGCCCACAGACAGATGAATGGATAAAGATGTGGTACATATATAAAATGGAATATTACTCAGCCATAAGAAGGAATGAAACTGGGTCATTTGTAGAGACATCGATGGATCTAGAGACTGTCATACAGAATGAAGTAAGTCAGAAAGAGGAAAACAAATATTGTATATTAATGCATATATGTGGAACCTAAAAAATGGTACAGATGAACTGGTTTGCAGGGAAGAACCAGAGACACAGAAGTAGAGAACAAACATATGGACACCAAGTGTGGGAAGCCATGGGGTGGTGTTGGTGGGATGAGTTGGGAGATTGGGATTGACCTGTATACATGTATATGCATGAAATACATAACTAATAATAACCTGCTGTATAAAAAAATAAATCAAATTAAATTTCAAATTTTTAAAAAATAAAATTTAAAAATAAAACAGAAAAATGTTCTTCCCTTCACACAGATGTATTTATAGGAATGAATTATTTCCATGCTTATATCTATAAATACATAAAGGAGGAATACAATCTAACTTGAACCATAAAAAAAAAAAAAAAACCTGAACCCACCAGTTATACAGAGGAAAACCCTATCAAGGCGCTTGCTCCAGCGGTAAACAATTCTGAAATTTGTCAGAGGTGGGGAATCATCTCCCATACAACCAGCAACCCACCCCCCACGCCAGGAGCATCCTCATTGCAAAGCTGGGGGACCGTGCCGAGGCATCTGTGAGTAAACGTGAGCTGAGCCCCAGGCCAGCTGCTGCTGAACTGTTCCCACCCTTCCCAGGTAAAACACCTGAATATGTACAAGGGCTTGAAAGCCTAGAAGAAGGGCCACGGAGCCACACCAGCAACAGCACGCAGGCCAAATTGGTGCCTGCAGGCCAGCCATGGTGGTCCTCGCTCCGGGCGCTCTTCCGGAAGCTTTCCATTGCCCTGCCTGAGATACCCCTCCTTTCCCGGCCCCCACTGCTTTTTTCCTTCCTCACCTCTGTCCGGAGAGAAATTCCAGCGGAAGGTATGGGTGACACATCCTCTTCTTTACAGGTGGCAGCCTGGCAACCCCTGCAGAAAGGCCAGCAGAGCCCCACTCACACCGGGCCACCAACAAAGCTGTGGCCCCTCACTCCCTCCCACCAGCAGAGCCCCGAGACTGCTGACGGGGCAGAGAATATGGAGTCAGGCACAGCTTCAGGGGCTATTGCTGCCTGGAGCGCTGTTTATATTGACCTCAAACAGGCACACCTGGGGAGGGCCGGCCGGCAGGGTAAGGCTGCCCAGGTCAGCTAATCCACAACCCTCAGGGAATCACATTGTTGAAAACGGACCTCGCTAAGGCAGAATAGAAGCCAAGGAAGAAAAGGACACAATGCCATTTGCAGCACCGTAGATGAGTCTAGAGGTAATCACGTGACTTGTAGTAAGTCAGAAAGTGAAAGACACATATCGTATCATATCACTTATAGGTGTTACCTAAGAATGGATACCAGGGCAGATATTTCCACGGAGAAGGGCCATCACAGATTCATCAAACAAACTTATGGTTCACCAATGGAAAGGTGTGAGGATTGGTTTCATTACGATATTGGGGTTAACAGACATATACAAACACAGGTGACACATATAAGCACCAAAGACCTACGGAATACCAAGAGAAGACTACTCAACCTTCTGTCATAACGTACATGGGAAAAGGATCCCAGGAAGAACAGACATCTGTATATGTGTAAAACAACCCCATCTTCCACACCTACAACAAGCCAAACATTGTCATCAAACTTGCTGTAATAAAAACTAAAAAATTAAATTAAAAACACGAACAAGAAGTAGTGAGACAAACTTAAGGGGCTTTCTCCTGGCACATTCCATTCTAAATTCCAATCTAGAACACGACTTCCATTGAGGCTCTGTTGCCCTAGTCACCAGATTTGGTAAGGGAGAACTGCTGCCACCTTGTGGCCGTTTCGCACAACAGCAGCTTTAATCCCAGCGCTGATGGTCAGTTGATATTCAAAATCATTGCAGGCCTGTAAATGACACCTGCCCTGAAAACAAATCCTGGGGTCACATATCGACCAAAAAATTCAAAGGACGTCCATATTTCAAAACGACCGTTTCAAAAGGCATATTTTACGCACATTAGTGTTCTGCTTCTTTTTCTTTCTTTCCTTTTTTTGTTAAAAATATGGGAATGGAAAAAGGCATCCCACAGAATGGGCGAAAATCGTTGCAAACGAATCAATGGACAAAGGTTTAATCTCCAATATATATAAAGAGCTCATGCAGCTTAATATTAACAAAACAAACAACCCAATACAAAAAATGGGCAGAAGATCTAAAGAGATGTTTCTTCCAAGAAGACACAGAGATGGCCAAGACGCACATGAAAAGCTGCTCAACAGCACTAATTATTAGAGAAATGCAAATCAAAACTACAATGAGGTATCACCTCACACCTGTTAGAATCGGCATCATCAGAAAATCTACAAACAACCAATTCTGGGGAGGGTGTGGACAAAAGGAGCCCTCTTCCACTATTGGTGGGAATGTAAATTGATACAGTCACTATGGAGAACGGTATGGAGTTTCCTTAAAAAAACTAGAAATAGAATTACCATCTGATCCAGCAATCCCACTTCTGGGCATATACCCAGAGAAAACCATAAATCAAAAAGGCACATTCACCACAATGTTCATGGCAGCACTATTTACAATAGCCAGGTAATGGAAGCAACGTAAATGCCCACAGACAGATGAATGGATAAAGATGTGGTACATATATAAAATGGAATATTACTCAGCCATAAGAAGGAATGAAACTGGGTCATTTGTAGAGACATCGATGGATCTAGA
Source organism: Mesoplodon mirus (assembly GCF_964341445.2). Classification (NCBI taxonomy): domain Eukaryota; kingdom Metazoa; phylum Chordata; class Mammalia; order Artiodactyla; family Ziphiidae; genus Mesoplodon; species Mesoplodon mirus. The sequence continues at coordinate 4,720,044 of NW_028295814.1, read as the reverse complement.
GACTGTCATACAGAATGAAGTAAGTCAGAAAGAGGAAAACAAATATTGTATATTAATGCATATATGTGGAACCTAAAAAATGGTACAGATGAACTGGTTTGCAGGGAAGAAACAGAGACACAGAGGTAGAGAACAAAGATATGGACACCAAGTGTGGGAAGCCATGGGGTGGTGTTGGTGGGATGAGTTGGGAGATTGGGATTGACCTGTATACATGTATATGCATGAAATACATAACTAATAATAACCTGCTGTATAAAAAAATAAATCAAATTAAATTTCAAATTTTTAAAAAATAAAATTTAAAAATAAAACAGAAAAATGTTCTTCCCTTCACACAGATGTATTTATAGGAATGAATTATTTCCATGCTTATATCTATAAATACATAAAGGAGGAATACAATCTAACTTGAACCATAAAAAAAAAAAAAACCTGAACCCACCAGTTATACAGAGGAAAACCCTATCAAGGCGCTTGCTCCAGCGGTAAACAATTCTGAAATTTGTCAGAGGTGGGGAATCATCTCCCATACAACCAGCAACCCACCCCCCACGCCAGGAGCATCCTCATTGCAAAGCTGGGGGACCGTGCCGAGGCATCTGTGAGTAAACGTGAGCTGAGCCCCAGGCCAGCTGCTGCTGAACTGTTCCCACCCTTCCCAGGTAAAACACCTGAATATGTACAAGGGCTTGAAAGCCTAGAAGAAGGGCCACGGAGCCACACCAGCAACAGCACGCAGGCCAAATTGGTGCCTGCAGGCCAGCCATGGTGGTCCTCGCTCCGGGCGCTCTTCCGGAAGCTTTCCATTGCCCTGCCTGAGATACCCCTCCTTTCCCGGCCCCCACTGCTTTTTTCCTTCCTCACCTCTGTCCGGAGAGAAATTCCAGCGGAAGGTATGGGTGACACATCCTCTTCTTTACAGGTGGCAGCCTGGCAACCCCTGCAGAAAGGCCAGCAGAGCCCCACTCACACCGGGCCACCAACAAAGCTGTGGCCCCTCACTCCCTCCCACCAGCAGAGCCCCGAGACTGCTGACGGGGCAGAGAATATGGAGTCAGGCACAGCTTCAGGGGCTATTGCTGCCTGGAGCGCTGTTTATATTGACCTCAAACAGGCACACCTGGGGAGGGCCGGCCGGCAGGGTAAGGCTGCCCAGGTCAGCTAATCCACAACCCTCAGGGAATCACATTGTTGAAAACGGACCTCGCTAAGGCAGAATAGAAGCCAAGGAAGAAAAGGACACAATGCCATTTGCAGCACCGTAGATGAGTCTAGAGGTAATCACGTGACTTGTAGTAAGTCAGAAAGTGAAAGACACATATCGTATCATATCACTTATAGGTGTTACCTAAGAATGGATACCAGGGCAGATATTTCCACGGAGAAGGGCCATCACAGATTCATCAAACAAACTTATGGTTCACCAATGGAAAGGTGTGAGGATTGGTTTCATTACGATATTGGGGTTAACAGACATATACAAACACAGGTGACACATATAATCACCAAAGACCTACGGAATACCAAGAGAAGACTACTCAACCTTCTGTCATAACGTACATGGGAAAAGGATCCCAGGAAGAACAGACATCTGTATATGTGTAAAAGAACCACATCTTCCACACCTACAACAAGCCAAACATTGTAATCAAACTTGCTGTAATAAAAAATAAAAAATTAAATTAAAAACACGAACAAGAAGTAGTGAGACAAACTTGAGGGGCTTTCTCCTGGCACATTCCATTCTAAATTCCAATCTAGAACACGACTTCCATTGAGGCTCTGTTGCCCTAGTCACCAGATTTGGTAAGGGAGAACTGCTGCCACCTTGTGGCCGTTTCGCACAACAGCAGCTTTAATCCCAGCGCTGATGGTCAGTTGATATTCAAAATCATTGCAGGCCTGTAAATGACACCTGCCCTGAAAACAAATCCTGGGGTCACATATCGACCAAAAAGTTCAAAGGACGTCCATATTTCAAAACGACCGTTTCAAAAGGCATATTTTACGCACATTAGTGTTCTGCTTCTTTTTCTTTCTTTCCTTTTTTTGTTAAAAATACGGGAATGGAAAAAGGCATCCCTCAGAATGGGCGAAAATCGTTGCAAACGAATCAATGGACAAAGGTTTAATCTCCAATATATATAAAGAGCTCATGCAGCTTAATATTAACAAAACAAACAACCCAATACAAAAAATGGGCAGAAGATCTAAAGAGATATTTCTTCCAAGAAGACACAGAGATGGCCAAGACGCACATGAAAAGCTGCTCAACAGCACTAATTATTAGAGAAATGCAAATCAAAACTACAATGAGGTATCACCTCACACCTGTTAGAATCGGCATCATCAGAAAATCTACAAACAACCAATTCTGGGGAGGGTGTGGACAAAAGGAGCCCTCTTCCACTATTCGTGGGAATGTAAATTGATACAGTCACTATGGAGAACGGTATGGAATTTCCTTAAAAAAACTAGAAATAGAATTACCATCTGATCCAGCAATCCCACTTCTGGGCATATACCCAGAGAAAACCATAAATCAAAAAGGCACATTCACCACAATGTTCATGGCAGCACTATTTACAATAGCCAGGTAATGGAAGCAACGTAAATGCCCACAGACAGATGAATGGATAAAGATGTGGTACATATATAAAATGGAATATTACTCAGCCATAAGAAGGAATGAAACTGGGTCATTTGTAGAGACATCGATGGATCTAGAGACTGTCATACAGAATGAAGTAAGTCAGAAAGAGGAAAACAAATATTGTATATTAATACATATATGTGGAACCTAAACAATGGTACAGATGAACTGGTTTGCAGGGAAGAAACAGAGACACAGAGGTAGACAACAAACATATGGACACCAAGTGTGGGAAGCCATGGGGTGGTGGTGGTGGGATGAGTTGGGAGATTGGGATTGACCTGTATACATGTATATGCATAAAATACATAACTAATAATAACCTGCTGTATAAAAAAATAAATCAAATTAAATTTCAAATTTTTAAAAAATAAAATTTAAAAATAAAACAGAAAAATGTTCTTCCCTTCACACAGATGTATTTATAGGAATGAATTATTTCCATGCTTATATCTATAAATACATAAAGGAGGAATACAATCTAACTTGAACCATAAAAGAAAAAAAAAAAACCTGAACCCTCCAGTTATAGAGAGGAATACCCTATCAGGGCACTTGCTCCAGCGGTAAACAATTCTGAAATTGGTCAGAGGTGGGGAATCATCTCCCATACAACCAGCAACCCACCCCCCACGCCAGGAGCATCCTCATTGCAAAGCTGGGGGACCGTGCCAAGGCATCTGTGAGTAAACGTGAGCTGAGCCCCAGGCCAGCTGCTGCTGAACTGTTCCCACCGTTCCCAGGTAAAACACCTGAATATGTACAACGGCTTGAAAGCCTAGAGGAAGGGCCATGGAGCCACACCAGCGACAGCACGCAGGCCAACTTGGTGCCTGCAGGCCAGCCAGGGTGGTCCTGGCCCCGGGCGCTCTTCCGGAAGCTTTCCATTGCCCTGCCTGAGATACCCCTCCTGTCCCGGCCCCCACTGCTTTTTTCCTTCCTCACCTCTGTCCGGAGAGAAATTCCAGCGGAAGGTATGGGTGACACATCCTCTTCTTTACAGGTGGCAGCCTGGCAATCCCTGCAGAAAGGCCAGCAGAGCCCCACTCACACCGGGCCACCAACAAAGCTGTGGCCCCTCACTCCCTCCCACCAGCAGAGCCCCGAGACTGCTGACGGGGCAGAGAATATGGAGTCAGGCACAGCTTCAGGGGCTATTGCTGCCTGGAGCGCTGTTTATATTGACCTCAAACAGGCACACCTGGGGAGGGCCGGCCGGCAGGGTAAGGCTGCCCAGGTCAGCTAATCCACAACCCTCAGGGAATCACATTGTTGAAAACGGACCTCGCTAAGGCAGAATAGAAGCCAAGGAAGAAAAGGACACAATGCCATTTGCAGCACCGTAGATGAGTCTAGAGGTAATCACGTGACTTGTAGTAAGTCAGAAAGTGAAAGACACATATCGTATCATATCACTTATAGGTGTTACCTAAGAATGGATACCAGGGCAGATATTTCCACGGAGAAGGGCCATCACAGATTCATCAAACAAACTTATGGTTCACCAATGGAAAGGTGTGAGGATTGGTTTCATTACGATATTGGGGTTAACAGACATATACAAACACAGGTGACACATATAATCACCAAAGACCTACGGAATACCAAGAGAAGACTACTCAACCTTCTGTCATAACGTACATGGGTAAAGGATCCCAGGAAGAACAGACATCTGTATATGTGTAAAAGAACCCCATCTTCCACACCTACAACAAGCCAAACATTGTAATCAAACTTGCTGTAATAAAAAATAAAAAATAAATTAAAAACACGAACAAGAAGTAGTGAGAGAAACTTGAGGGGCTTTCTCCTGGCACATTCCATTCTAAATTCCAATCTAGAACAGGACTTCCATTGAGGCTCTGTTGCCCTAGTCACCAGATTTGGTAAGGGAGAACTGCTGCCACCTTGTGGCCGTTTCGCACAACAGCAGCTTTAATCCCAGCGCTGATGGTCAGTTGATATTCAAAATCATTGCAGGCCTGTAAATGACACCTGCCCTGAAAACAAATCCTGGGGTCACATATCGACCAAAAAATTCAAAGGACGTCCATATTTCAAAACGACCGTTTCAAAAGGCATATTTTACGCACATTAGTGTTCTGCTTCTTTTTCTTTCTTTCCTTTTTTTGTTAAAAATACGGGAATGGAAAAAGGCATCCCTCAGAATGGGCGAAAATCGTTGCAAACGAATCAATGGACAAAGATTTAATCTCCAATATATATAAAGAGCTCATGCAGCTTAATATTAACAAAACAAACAACCCAATACAAAAAATGGGCAGAAGATCTAAAGAGATGTTTCTTCCAAGAAGACACAGAGACGGCCAAGACGCACATGAAAAGCTGCTCAACAGCACTAATTATTAGAGAAATGCAAATCAAAACTACAATGAGGTATCACCTCACACCTGTTAGAATCGGCATCATCAGAAAATCTACAAACAAGAAATTCTGTGGAGGGTGTGGACAAAAGGAGCCCTCTTCCACTATTGGTGGGAATGTAAATTGATACAGTCACTATGGAGAACGGTATGGAGTTTCCTTAAAAAAACTAGAAATAGAATTACCATCTGATCCAGCAATCCCACTTCTGGGCATATACCCAGAGAAAACCATAAATCAAAAAGGCACATTCACCACAATGTTCATGGCAGCACTATTTACAATAGCCAGGTAATGGAAGCAACGTAAATGTCCACAGACAGATGAATGGATAAAGATGTGGTACATATATAAAATGGAATATTACTCAGCCATAAGAAGGAATGAAACTGGGTCATTTGTAGAGACATCGATGGATCTAGAGACTGTCATACAGAATGAAGTAAGTCAGAAAGAGGAAAACAAATATTGTATATTAATGCATACATGTGGAACCTAAAAAATGGTACAGATGAACTGGTTTGCAGGGAAGAAACAGAGACACAGAGGTAGACAACAAACATATGGACACCAAGTGTGGGAAGCCATGGGGTGGTGGTGGTGGGATAAGTTGGGAGATTGGGACTGACCTGTATACATGTATATGCATAAAATACATAACTAATAATAACCTGCTGTATAAAAAAATAAATCAAATTAAATTTCAAATTTTTAAAAAATAAAATTTAAAAATAAAACAGAAAAATGTTCTTCCCTTCACACAGATGTATTTATAGGAATGAATTATTTCCATGCTTATATCTATAAATACATAAAGGAGGAATACAATCTAACTTGAACCATAAAAGAAAAAAAAAAACCTGAACCCACCAGTTATACAGAGGAAAACCCTATCAGGGCACTTGCTCCAGCGGTAAACAATTCTGAAATTGGTCAGAGGTGGGGAATCATCTCTCATACAACCAGCAACCCACCCCCCACGCCAGGAGCATCCTCTTTGCAAAGCTGGGGGACCGTGCCGAGGCATCTGTGAGTAAACGTGAGCTGAGCCCCAGGCCAGCTGCTGCTGAACTGTTCCCACCCTTCCCAGGTAAAACACCTGAATATGTACAAGGGCTTGAAAGCCTAGAGGAAGGGCCACGGAGCCACACCAGCGACAGCACGCAGGCCAACTTGGTGCCTGCAGGCCAGCCAGGGTGGTCTTGGCCCCGGGCGCTCTTCCGGAAGCTTTCCATTGCCCTGCCTGAGATACCCCTCCTGTCCCGGCCCCCACTGCTTTTTTCCTTCCTCACCTCTGTCCGGAGAGAAATTCCAGCGGAAGGTATGGGTGACACATCCTCTTCTTTACAGGTGGCAGCCTGGCAACCCCTGCAGAAAGGCCAGCAGAGCCCCACTCACACCGGGCCACCAACAAAGCTGTGGCCCCTCACTCCCTCCCACCAGCAGAGCCCCGAGACTGCTGACGGGGCAGAGAATATGGAGTCAGGCACAGCTTCAGGGGCTATTGCTGCCTGGAGTGCTGTTTATATTGACCTCAAACAGGCACACCTGGGGAGGGCCGGCCGGCAGGGTAAGGCTGCCCAGGTCAGCTAATCCACAACCCTCAGGGAATCACATTGTTGAAAACGGACCTCGCTAAGGCAGAATAGAAGCCAAGGAAGAAAAGGACACAATGCCATTTGCAGCACCTTAGATGAGTCTAGAGGTAATCACGTGACTTGTAGTAAGTCAGAAAGTGAAAGACACATATCGTATCATATCACTTATAGGTGTTACCTAAGAATGGATACCAGGGCAGATATTTCCACGGAGAAGTGCCATCACAGATTCATCAAACAAACTTATGGTTCACCAATGGAAAGGTGTGAGGATTGGTTTCATTACGATATTGGGGTTAACAGACATATACAAACACAGGTGACACATATAATCACCAAAGACCTACGGAATACCAAGAGAAGACTACTCAACCTTCTGTCATAACGTACATGGGAAAAGGATCCCAGGAAGAACAGACATCTGTATATGTGTAAAAGAACCCCATCTTCCACACCTACAACAAGCCAAACATTGTAATCAAACTTGCTGTAATAAAAAATAAAAAATTAAATTAAAAACACGAACAAGAAGTAGTGAGAGAAACTTGAGGGGCTTTCTCCTGGCACATTCCATTCTAAATTCCAATCTAGAACACGACTTCCATTGAGGCTCTGTTGCCCTAGTCACCAGATTTGGTAAGGGAGAACTGCTGCCACCTTGTGGCCGTTTCGCACAACAGCAGCTTTAATCCCAGCGCTGATGGTCAGTTGATATTCAAAATCATTGCAGGCCTGTAAATGACACCTGCCCTGAAAACAAATCCTGGGGTCACATATCGACCAAAAAATTCAAAGGACGTCCATATTTCAAAACGACCGTTTCAAAAGGCATATTTTACGCACATTAGTGTTCTGCTTCTTTTTCTTTCTTTCCTTTTTTTGTTAAAAATACGGGAATGGAAAAAGGCATCCCTCAGAATGGGCGAAAATCGTTGCAAACGAATCAATGGACAAAGGTTTAATCTCCAATATATATAAACAGCTCATGCAGCTTAATATTAACAAAACAAACAACCCAATACAAAAAATGGGCAGGAGATCTAAAGAGATGTTTCTGCCAAGAAGACACAGAGATGGCCAAGACGCACATGAAAAGCTGCTCAACAGCACTAATTATTAGAGAAATGCAAATCAAAACTACAATGAGGTATCACCTCACACCTGTTAGAATCGGCATCATCAGAAAATCTACAAACAACCAATTCTGGGGAGGGTGTGGACAAAAGGAGCCCTCTTCCACTATTGGTGGGAATGTAAATTGATACAGTCACTATGGAGAACGGTATGGAGTTTCCTTAAAAAAACTAGAAATAGAATTACCATCTGATCCAGCAATCCCACTTCTGGGCATATACCCAGAGAAAACCATAAATCAAAAAGGCACATTCACCACAATGTTCATGGCAGCACTATTTACAATAGCCAGATAATGGAAGCAACGTAAATGCCCACAGACAGATGAATGGATAAAGATGTGGTACATATATAAAATGGAATATTACTCAGCCATAAGAAGGAATGAAACTGGGTCATTTGTAGAGACATCGATGGATCTAGAGACTGTCATACAGAATGAAGTAAGTCAGAAAGAGGAAAACAAATATTGTATATTAATGCATATATGTGGAACCTAAAAAATGGTACAGATGAACTGGTTTGCAGGGAAGAAACAGAGACACAGAGGTAGACAACAAACATATGGACACCAAGTGTGGGAAGCCATGGGGTGGTGGTGGTGGGATGAGTTGGGAGATTGGGATTGACCTGTATACATGTATATGCATAAAATACATAACTAATAATAACCTGCTGTATAAAAAAATAAATTAAATTTCAAATTTTTAAAAAATAAAATTTAAAAATAAAACAGAAAAATGTTCTTCCCTTCACACAGATGTATTTATAGGAATGAATTATTTCCATGCTTATATCTATAAATACATAAAGGAGGAATACAATCTAACTTGAACCATAAAAAAAAAAAATCCTGAACCCACCAGTTATAGAGAGGAATACCCTATCAGGGCACTTGCTCCAGCGGTAAACAATTCTGAAATTGGTCAGAGGTGGGGAATCATCTCCCATACAACCAGCAACCCACCCCCCACGCCAGGAGCATCCTCATTGCAAAGCTGGTGGACCGTGCCAAGGCATCTGTGAGTAAACGTGAGCTGAGCCCCAGGCCAGCTGCTGCTGAACTGTTCCCACCCTTCCCAGGTAAAACACCTGAATATGTACAAGGACTTGAAAGCCTAGAAGAAGGGCCGTGGAGCCACACCAGCGACAGCACGCAAGCCAACTTGGTGCCTGCAGGCCAGCCAGGGTGGTCCTGGCCCCGGGCACTCTTCCGGAAGCTTTCCATTGCCCTGCCTGAGATACCCCTCCTGTCCCGGCCCCCACTGCTTTTTTCCTTCCTCACCTCTGTCCGGAGAGAAATTCCAGCGGAAGGTATGGGTGACACATCCTCTTCTTTACAGGTGGCAGCCTGGCAACCCCTGCAGAAAGGGCAGCAGAGCCCCACTCACACCGGGCCACCAACAAAGCTGTGGCCCCTCACTCCCTCCCACCAGCAGAGCCCCGAGACTGCTGACGGGGCAGAGAATATGGAGTCAGGCACAGCTTCAGGGGCTATTGCTGCCTGGAGCGCTGTTTATATTGACCTCAAACAGGCACACCTGGGGAGGGCCGGCCGGCAGGGTAAGGCTGCCCAGGTCAGCTAATCCACAACCCTCAGGGAATCACATTGTTGAAAACGGACCTCGCTAAGGCAGAATAGAAGCCAAGGAAGAAAAGGACACAATGCCATTTGCAGCACCGTAGATGAGTCTAGAGGTAATCACGTGACTTGTAGTAAGTCAGAAAGTGAAAGACACATATCGTATCATATCACTTATAGGTGTTACCTAAGAATGGATACCAGGGCAGATATTTCCACGGAGAAGGGCCATCACAGATTCATCAAACAAACTTATGGTTCACCAATGGAAAGGTGTGAGGATTGGTTTCATTACGATATTGGGGTTAACAGACATATACAAACACAGGTGACACATATAATCACCAAAGACCTACGGAATACCAAGAGAAGACTACTCAACCTTCTGTCATAACGTACATGGGAAAAGGATCCCAGGAAGAACAGACATCTGTATATGTGTAAAACAACCCCATCTTCCACACCTACAACAAGCCAAACATTGTCATCAAACTTGCTGTAATAAAAACTAAAAAATTAAATTAAAAACACGAACAAGAAGTAGTGAGACAAACTTAAGGGGCTTTCTCCTGGCACATTCCATTCTAAATTCCAATCTAGAACACGACTTCCATTGAGGCTCTGTTGCCCTAGTCACCAGATTTGGTAAGGGAGAACTGCTGCCACCTTGTGGCCGTTTCGCACAACAGCAGCTTTAATCCCAGCGCTGATGGTCAGTTGATATTCAAAATCATTGCAGGCCTGTAAATGACACCTGCCCTGAAAACAAATCCTGGGGTCACATATCGACCAAAAAATTCAAAGGACGTCCATATTTCAAAACGACCGTTTCAAAAGGCATATTTTACGCACATTAGTGTTCTGCTTCTTTTTCTTTCTTTCCTTTTTTTGTTAAAAATACGGGAATGGAAAAAGGCATCCCACAGAATGGGCGAAAATCGTTGCAAACGAATCAATGGACAAAGGTTTAATCTCCAATATATATAAAGAGCTCATGCAGCTTAATATTAACAAAACAAACAACCCAATACAAAAAATGGGCAGAAGATCTAAAGAGATGTTTCTTCCAAGAAGACACAGAGATGGCCAAGACGCACATGAAAAGCTGCTCAACAGCACTAATTATTAGAGAAATGCAAATCAAAACTACAATGAGGTATCACCTCACACCTGTTAGAATCGGCATCATCAGAAAATCTACAAACAACCAATTCTGGGGAGGGTGTGGACAAAAGGAGCCCTCTTCCACTATTGGTGGGAATGTAAATTGATACAGTCACTATGGAGAACGGTATGGAGTTTCCTTAAAAAAACTAGAAATAGAATTACCATCTGATCCAGCAATCCCACTTCTGGGCATATACCCAGAGAAAACCATAAATCAAAAAGGCACATTCACCACAATGTTCATGGCAGCACTATTTACAATAGCCAGGTAATGGAAGCAACGTAAATGCCCACAGACAGATGAATGGATAAAGATGTGGTACATATATAAAATGGAATATTACTCAGCCATAAGAAGGAATGAAACTGGGTCATTTGTAGAGACATCGATGGATCTAGAGACTGTCATACAGAATGAAGTAAGTCAGAAAGAGGAAAACAAATATTGTATATTAATGCATATATGTGGAACCTAAAAAATGGTACAGATGAACTGGTTTGCAGGGAAGAAACAGAGACACAGAGGTAGAGAACAAAGATATGGACACCAAGTGTGGGAAGCCATGGGGTGGTGTTGGTGGGATGAGTTGGGAGATTGGGATTGACCTGTATACATGTATATGCATGAAATACATAACTAATAATAACCTGCTGTATAAAAAAATAAATCAAATTAAATTTCAAATTTTTAAAAAATAAAATTTAAAAATAAAACAGAAAAATGTTCTTCCCTTCACACAGATGTATTTATAGGAATGAATTATTTCCATGCTTATATCTATAAATACATAAAGGAGGAATACAATCTAACTTGAACCATAAAAAAAAAAAAAACCTGAACCCACCAGTTATACAGAGGAAAACCCTATCAAGGCGCTTGCTCCAGCGGTAAACAATTCTGAAATTTGTCAGAGGTGGGGAATCATCTCCCATACAACCAGCAACCCACCCCCCACGCCAGGAGCATCCTCATTGCAAAGCTGGGGGACCGTGCCGAGGCATCTGTGAGTAAACGTGAGCTGAGCCCCAGGCCAGCTGCTGCTGAACTGTTCCCACCCTTCCCAGGTAAAACACCTGAATATGTACAAGGGCTTGAAAGCCTAGAAGAAGGGCCACGGAGCCACACCAGCAACAGCACGCAGGCCAAATTGGTGCCTGCAGGCCAGCCATGGTGGTCCTCGCTCCGGGCGCTCTTCCGGAAGCTTTCCATTGCCCTGCCTGAGATACCCCTCCTTTCCCGGCCCCCACTGCTTTTTTCCTTCCTCACCTCTGTCCGGAGAGAAATTCCAGCGGAAGGTATGGGTGACACATCCTCTTCTTTACAGGTGGCAGCCTGGCAACCCCTGCAGAAAGGCCAGCAGAGCCCCACTCACACCGGGCCACCAACAAAGCTGTGGCCCCTCACTCCCTCCCACCAGCAGAGCCCCGAGACTGCTGACGGGGCAGAGAATATGGAGTCAGGCACAGCTTCAGGGGCTATTGCTGCCTGGAGCGCTGTTTATATTGACCTCAAACAGGCACACCTGGGGAGGGCCGGCCGGCAGGGTAAGGCTGCCCAGGTCAGCTAATCCACAACCCTCAGGGAATCACATTGTTGAAAACGGACCTCGCTAAGGCAGAATAGAAGCCAAGGAAGAAAAGGACACAATGCCATTTGCAGCACCGTAGATGAGTCTAGAGGTAATCACGTGACTTGTAGTAAGTCAGAAAGTGAAAGACACATATCGTATCATATCACTTATAGGTGTTACCTAAGAATGGATACCAGGGCAGATATTTCCACGGAGAAGGGCCATCACAGATTCATCAAACAAACTTATGGTTCACCAATGGAAAGGTGTGAGGATTGGTTTCATTACGATATTGGGGTTAACAGACATATACAAACACAGGTGACACATATAATCACCAAAGACCTACGGAATACCAAGAGAAGACTACTCAACCTTCTGTCATAACGTACATGGGAAAAGGATCCCAGGAAGAACAGACATCTGTATATGTGTAAAAGAACCACATCTTCCACACCTACAACAAGCCAAACATTGTAATCAAACTTGCTGTAATAAAAAATAAAAAATTAAATTAAAAACACGAACAAGAAGTAGTGAGACAAACTTGAGGGGCTTTCTCCTGGCACATTCCATTCTAAATTCCAATCTAGAACACGACTTCCATTGAGGCTCTGTTGCCCTAGTCACCAGATTTGGTAAGGGAGAACTGCTGCCACCTTGTGGCCGTTTCGCACAACAGCAGCTTTAATCCCAGCGCTGATGGTCAGTTGATATTCAAAATCATTGCAGGCCTGTAAATGACACCTGCCCTGAAAACAAATCCTGGGGTCACATATCGACCAAAAAGTTCAAAGGACGTCCATATTTGAAAACGACCGTTTCAAAAGGCATATTTTACGCACATTAGTGTTCTGCTTCTTTTTCTTTCTTTCCTTTTTTTGTTAAAAATACGGGAATGGAAAAAGGCATCCCTCAGAATGGGCGAAAATCGTTGCAAACGAATCAATGGACAAAGGTTTAATCTCCAATATATATAAACAGCTCATGCAGCTTAATATTAACAAAACAAACAACCCAATACAAAAAATGGGCAGAAGATCTAAAGAGATATTTCTTCCAAGAAGACACAGAGATGGCCAAGACGCACATGAAAAGCTGCTCAACAGCACTAATTATTAGAGAAATGCAAATCAAAACTACAATGAGGTATCACCTCACACCTGTTAGAATCGGCATCATCAGAAAATCTACAAACAACCAATTCTGGGGAGGGTGTGGACAAAAGGAGCCCTCTTCCACTATTCGTGGGAATGTAAATTGATACAGTCACTATGGAGAACGGTATGGAATTTCCTTAAAAAAACTAGAAATAGAATTACCATCTGATCCAGCAATCCCACTTCTGGGCATATACCCAGAGAAAACCATAAATGAAAAAGGCACATTCACCACAATGTTCATGGCAGCACTATTTACAATAGCCAGGTAATGGAAGCAACGTAAATGCCCACAGACAGATGAATGGATAAAGATGTGGTACATATATAAAATGGAATATTACTCAGCCATAAGAAGGAATGAAACTGGGTCATTTGTAGAGACATCGATGGATCTAGAGACTGTCATACAGAATGAAGTAAGTCAGAAAGAGGAAAACAAATATTGTATATTAATGCATATATGTGGAACCTAAAAAATGGTACAGATGAACTGGTTTGCAGGGAAGAAACAGAGACACAGAGGTAGACAACAAACATATGGACACCAAGTGTGGGAAGCCATGGGGTGGTGGTGGTGGGATGAGTTGGGAGATTGGGATTGACCTGTATACATGTATATGCATAAAATACATAACTAATAATAACCTGCTGTATAAAAAAATAAATTAAATTTCAAATTTTTAAAAAATAAAATTTAAAAATAAAACAGAAAAATGTTCTTCCCTTCACACAGATGTATTTATAGGAATGAATTATTTCCATGCTTATATCTATAAATACATAAAGGAGGAATACAATCTAACTTGAACCATAAAAAAAAAAAATCCTGAACCCACCAGTTATAGAGAGGAATACCCTATCAGGGCACTTGCTCCAGCGGTAAACAATTCTGAAATTGGTCAGAGGTGGGGAATCATCTCCCATACAACCAGCAACCCACCCCCCACGCCAGGAGCATCCTCATTGCAAAGCTGGTGGACCGTGCCAAGGCATCTGTGAGTAAACGTGAGCTGAGCCCCAGGCCAGCTGCTGCTGAACTGTTCCCTCCCTTCCCAGGTAAAACACCTGAATATGTACAAGGACTTGAAAGCCTAGAAGAAGGGCCGTGGAGCCACACCAGCGACAGCACGCAAGCCAACTTGGTGCCTGCAGGCCAGCCAGGGTGGTCCTGGCCCCGGGCACTCTTCCGGAAGCTTTCCATTGCCCTGCCTGAGATACCCCTCCTGTCCCGGCCCCCACTGCTTTTTTCCTTCCTCACGTCTGTCCGGAGAGAAATTCCAGCGGAAGGTATGGGTGACACATCCTCTTCTTTACAGGTGGCAGCCTGGCAACCCCTGCAGAAAGGGCAGCAGAGCCCCACTCACACCGGGCCACCAACAAAGCTGTGGCCCCTCACTCCCTCCCACCAGCAGAGCCCCGAGACTGCTGACGGGGCAGAGAATATGGAGTCAGGCACAGCTTCAGGGGCTATTGCTGCCTGGAGCGCTGTTTATATTGACCTCAAACAGGCACACCTGGGGAGGGCCGGCCGGCAGGGTAAGGCTGCCCAGGTCAGCTAATCCACAACCCTCAGGGAATCACATTGTTGAAAACGGACCTCGCTAAGGCAGAATAGAAGCCAAGGAAGAAAAGGACACAATGCCATTTGCAGCACCGTAGATGAGTCTAGAGGTAATCACGTGACTTGTAGTAAGTCAGAAAGTGAAAGACACATATCGTATCATATCACTTATAGGTGTTACCTAAGAATGGATACCAGGGCAGATATTTCCACGGAGAAGGGCCATCACAGATTCATCAAACAAACTTATGGTTCACCAATGGAAAGGTGTGAGGATTGGTTTCATTACGATATTGGGGTTAACAGACATATACAAACACAGGTGACACATATAATCACCAAAGACCTACGGAATACCAAGAGAAGACTACTCAACCTTCTGTCATAACGTACATGGGAAAAGGATCCCAGGAAGAACAGACATCTGTATATGTGTAAAACAACCCCATCTTCCACACCTACAACAAGCCAAACATTGTCATCAAACTTGCTGTAATAAAAACTAAAAAATTAAATTAAAAACACGAACAAGAAGTAGTGAGACAAACTTAAGGGGCTTTCTCCTGGCACATTCCATTCTAAATTCCAATCTAGAACACGACTTCCATTGAGGCTCTGTTGCCCTAGTCACCAGATTTGGTAAGGGAGAACTGCTGCCACCTTGTGGCCGTTTCGCACAACAGCAGCTTTAATCCCAGCGCTGATGGTCAGTTGATATTCAAAATCATTGCAGGCCTGTAAATGACACCTGCCCTGAAAACAAATCCTGGGGTCACATATCGACCAAAAAATTCAAAGGACGTCCATATTTCAAAACGACCGTTTCAAAAGGCATATTTTACGCACATTAGTGTTCTGCTTCTTTTTCTTTCTTTCCTTTTTTTGTTAAAAATACGGGAATGGAAAAAGGCATCCCACAGAATGGGCGAAAATCGTTGCAAACGAATCAATGGACAAAGGTTTAATCTCCAATATATATAAAGAGCTCATGCAGCTTAATATTAACAAAACAAACAACCCAATACAAAAAATGGGCAGAAGATCTAAAGAGATGTTTCTTCCAAGAAGACACAGAGATGGCCAAGACGCACATGAAAAGCTGCTCAACAGCACTAATTATTAGAGAAATGCAAATCAAAACTACAATGAGGTATCACCTCACACCTGTTAGAATCGGCATCATCAGAAAATCTACAAACAACCAATTCTGGGGAGGGTGTGGACAAAAGGAGCCCTCTTCCACTATTGGTGGGAATGTAAATTGATACAGTCACTATGGAGAACGGTATGGAGTTTCCTTAAAAAAACTAGAAATAGAATTACCATCTGATCCAGCAATCCCACTTCTGGGCATATACCCAGAGAAAACCATAAATCAAAAAGGCACATTCACCACAATGTTCATGGCAGCACTATTTACAATAGCCAGGTAATGGAAGCAACGTAAATGCCCACAGACAGATGAATGGATAAAGATGTGGTACATATATAAAATGGAATATTACTCAGCCATAAGAAGGAATGAAACTGGGTCATTTGTAGAGACATCGATGGATCTAGAGACTGTCATACAGAATGAAGTAAGTCAGAAAGAGGAAAACAAATATTGTATATTAATGCATATATGTGGAACCTAAAAAATGGTACAGATGAACTGGTTTGCAGGGAAGAAACAGAGACACAGAGGTAGAGAACAAAGATATGGACACCAAGTGTGGGAAGCCATGGGGTGGTGTTGGTGGGATGAGTTGGGAGATTGGGATTGACCTGTATACATGTATATGCATGAAATACATAACTAATAATAACCTGCTGTATAAAAAAATAAATCAAATTAAATTTCAAATTTTTAAAAAATAAAATTTAAAAATAAAACAGAAAAATGTTCTTCCCTTCACACAGATGTATTTATAGGAATGAATTATTTCCATGCTTATATCTATAAATACATAAAGGAGGAATACAATCTAACTTGAACCATAAAAAAAAAAAAAACCTGAACCCACCAGTTATACAGAGGAAAACCCTATCAAGGCGCTTGCTCCAGCGGTAAACAATTCTGAAATTTGTCAGAGGTGGGGAATCATCTCCCATACAACCAGCAACCCACCCCCCACGCCAGGAGCATCCTCATTGCAAAGCTGGGGTACCGTGCCGAGGCATCTGTGAGTAAACGTGAGCTGAGCCCCAGGCCAGCTGCTGCTGAACTGTTCCCACCCTTCCCAGGTAAAACACCTGAATATGTACAAGGGCTTGAAAGCCTAGAAGAAGGGCCACGGAGCCACACCAGCAACAGCACGCAGGCCAAATTGGTGCCTGCAGGCCAGCCATGGTGGTCCTCGCTCCGGGCGCTCTTCCGGAAGCTTTCCATTGCCCTGCCTGAGATACCCCTCCTTTCCCGGCCCCCACTGCTTTTTTCCTTCCTCACCTCTGTCCGGAGAGAAATTCCAGCGGAAGGTATGGGTGACACATCCTCTTCTTTACAGGTGGCAGCCTGGCAACCCCTGCAGAAAGGCCAGCAGAGCCCCACTCACACCGGGCCACCAACAAAGCTGTGGCCCCTCACTCCCTCCCACCAGCAGAGCCCCGAGACTGCTGACGGGGCAGAGAATATGGAGTCAGGCACAGCTTCAGGGGCTATTGCTGCCTGGAGCGCTGTTTATATTGACCTCAAACAGGCACACCTGGGGAGGGCCGGCCGGCAGGGTAAGGCTGCCCAGGTCAGCTAATCCACAACCCTCAGGGAATCACATTGTTGAAAACGGACCTCGCTAAGGCAGAATAGAAGCCAAGGAAGAAAAGGACACAATGCCATTTGCAGCACCGTAGATGAGTCTAGAGGTAATCACGTGACTTGTAGTAAGTCAGAAAGTGAAAGACACATATCGTATCATATCACTTATAGGTGTTACCTAAGAATGGATACCAGGGCAGATATTTCCACGGAGAAGGGCCATCACAGATTCATCAAACAAACTTATGGTTCACCAATGGAAAGGTGTGAGGATTGGTTTCATTACGATATTGGGGTTAACAGACATATACAAACACAGGTGACACATATAATCACCAAAGACCTACGGAATACCAAGAGAAGACTACTCAACCTTCTGTCATAACGTACATGGGAAAAGGATCCCAGGAAGAACAGACATCTGTATATGTGTAAAAGAACCACATCTTCCACACCTACAACAAGCCAAACATTGTAATCAAACTTGCTGTAATAAAAAATAAAAAATTAAATTAAAAACACGAACAAGAAGTAGTGAGACAAACTTGAGGGGCTTTCTCCTGGCACATTCCATTCTAAATTCCAATCTAGAACACGACTTCCATTGAGGCTCTGTTGCCCTAGTCACCAGATTTGGTAAGGGAGAACTGCTGCCACCTTGTGGCCGTTTCGCACAACAGCAGCTTTAATCCCAGCGCTGATGGTCAGTTGATATTCAAAATCATTGCAGGCCTGTAAATGACACCTGCCCTGAAAACAAATCCTGGGGTCACATATCGACCAAAAAGTTCAAAGGACGTCCATATTTGAAAACGACCGTTTCAAAAGGCATATTTTACGCACATTAGTGTTCTGCTTCTTTTTCTTTCTTTCCTTTTTTTGTTAAAAATACGGGAATGGAAAAAGGCATCCCTCAGAATGGGCGAAAATCGTTGCAAACGAATCAATGGACAAAGGTTTAATCTCCAATATATATAAACAGCTCATGCAGCTTAATATTAACAAAACAAACAACCCAATACAAAAAATGGGCAGAAGATCTAAAGAGATATTTCTTCCAAGAAGACACAGAGATGGCCAAGACGCACATGAAAAGCTGCTCAACAGCACTAATTATTAGAGAAATGCAAATCAAAACTACAATGAGGTATCACCTCACACCTGTTAGAATCGGCATCATCAGAAAATCTACAAACAACCAATTCTGGGGAGGGTGTGGACAAAAGGAGCCCTCTTCCACTATTCGTGGGAATGTAAATTGATACAGTCACTATGGAGAACGGTATGGAATTTCCTTAAAAAAACTAGAAATAGAATTACCATCTGATCCAGCAATCCCACTTCTGGGCATATACCCAGAGAAAACCATAAATCAAAAAGGCACATTCACCACAATGTTCATGGCAGCACTATTTACAATAGCCAGGTAATGGAAGCAACGTAAATGCCCACAGACAGATGAATGGATAAAGATGTGGTACATATATAAAATGGAATATTACTCAGCCATAAGAAGGAATGAAACTGGGTCATTTGTAGAGACATCGATGGATCTAGAGACTGTCATACAGAATGAAGTAAGTCAGAAAGAGGAAAACAAATATTGTATATTAATACATATATGTGGAACCTAAACAATGGTACAGATGAACTGGTTTGCAGGGAAGAAACAGAGACACAGAGGTAGACAACAAACATATGGACACCAAGTGTGGGAAGCCATGGGGTGGTGGTGGTGGGATGAGTTGGGAGATTGGGATTGACCTGTATACATGTATATGCATAAAATACATAACTAATAATAACCTGCTGTATAAAAAAATAAATCAAATTAAATTTCAAATTTTTAAAAAATAAAATTTAAAAATAAAACAGAAAAATGTTCTTCCCTTCACACAGATGTATTTATAGGAATGAATTATTTCCATGCTTATATCTATAAATACATAAAGGAGGAATACAATCTAACTTGAACCATAAAAGAAAAAAAAAAACCTGAACCCTCCAGTTATAGAGAGGAATACCCTATCAGGGCACTTGCTCCAGCGGTAAACAATTCTGAAATTGGTCAGAGGTGGGGAATCATCTCCCATACAACCAGCAACCCACCCCCCACGCCAGGAGCATCCTCATTGCAAAGCTGGGGGACCGTGCCAAGGCATCTGTGAGTAAACGTGAGCTGAGCCCCAGGCCAGCTGCTGCTGAACTGTTCCCACCCTTCCCAGGTAAAACACCTGAATATGTACAAGGGCTTGAAAGCCTAGAGGAAGGGCCATGGAGCCACACCAGCGACAGCACGCAGGCCAACTTGGTGCCTGCAGGCCAGCCAGGGTGGTCCTGGCCCCGGGCGCTCTTCCGGAAGCTTTCCATTGCCCTGCCTGAGATACCCCTCCTGTCCCGGCCCCCACTGCTTTTTTCCTTCCTCACCTCTGTCCGGAGAGAAATTCCAGCGGAAGGTATGGGTGACACATCCTCTTCTTTACAGGTGGCAGCCTGGCAATCCCTGCAGAAAGGCCAGCAGAGCCCCACTCACACCGGGCCACCAACAAAGCTGTGGCCCCTCACTCCCTCCCACCAGCAGAGCCCCGAGACTGCTGACGGGGCAGAGAATATGGAGTCAGGCACAGCTTCAGGGGCTATTGCTGCCTGGAGCGCTGTTTATATTGACCTCAAACAGGCACACCTGGGGAGGGCCGGCCGGCAGGGTAAGGCTGCCCAGGTCAGCTAATCCACAACCCTCAGGGAATCACATTGTTGAAAACGGACCTCGCTAAGGCAGAATAGAAGCCAAGGAAGAAAAGGACACAATGCCATTTGCAGCACCGTAGATGAGTCTAGAGGTAATCACGTGACTTGTAGTAAGTCAGAAAGTGAAAGACACATATCGTATCATATCACTTATAGGTGTTACCTAAGAATGGATACCAGGGCAGATATTTCCACGGAGAAGGGCCATCACAGATTCATCAAACAAACTTATGGTTCACCAATGGAAAGGTGTGAGGATTGGTTTCATTACGATATTGGGGTTAACAGACATATACAAACACAGGTGACACATATAATCACCAAAGACCTACGGAATACCAAGAGAAGACTACTCAACCTTCTGTCATAACGTACATGGGAAAAGGATCCCAGGAAGAACAGACATCTGTATATGTGTAAAAGAACCACATCTTCCACACCTACAACAAGCCAAACATTGTAATCAAACTTGCTGTAATAAAAAATAAAAAATTAAATTAAAAACACGAACAAGAAGTAGTGAGACAAACTTGAGGGGCTTTCTCCTGGCACATTCCATTCTAAATTCCAATCTAGAACACGACTTCCATTGAGGCTCTGTTGCCCTAGTCACCAGATTTGGTAAGGGAGAACTGCTGCCACCTTGTGGCCGTTTCGCACAACAGCAGCTTTAATCCCAGCGCTGATGGTCAGTTGATATTCAAAATCATTGCAGGCCTGTAAATGACACCTGCCCTGAAAACAAATCCTGGGGTCACATATCGACCAAAAAGTTCAAAGGACGTCCATATTTCAAAACGACCGTTTCAAAAGGCATATTTTACGCACATTAGTGTTCTGCTTCTTTTTCTTTCTTTCCTTTTTTTGTTAAAAATACGGGAATGGAAAAAGGCATCCCTCAGAATGGGCGAAAATCGTTGCAAACGAATCAATGGACAAAGGTTTAATCTCCAATATATATAAAGAGCTCATGCAGCTTAATATTAACAAAACAAACAACCCAATACAAAAAATGGGCAGAAGATCTAAAGAGATGTTTCTTCCAAGAAGACACAGAGATGGCCAAGACACACATGAAAAGCTGCTCAACAGCACTAATTATTAGAGAAATGCAAATCAAAACTACAATGAGGTATCACCTCACACCTGTTAGAATCGGCATCATCAGAAAATCTACAAACAACCAATTCTGGGGAGGGTGTGGACAAAAGGAGCCCTCTTCCACTATTGGTGGGAATGTAAATTGATACAGTCACTATGGAGAACGGTATGGAGTTTCCTTTAAAAAACTAGAAATAGAATTACCATCTGATCCAGCAATCCCACTTCTGGGCATATACCCAGAGAAAACCATAAATCAAAAAGGCACATTCACCACAATGTTCATGGCAGCACTATTTACAATAGCCAGGTAATGGAAGCAACGTAAATGCCCACAGACAGATGAATGGATAAAGATGTGGTACATATATAAAATGGAATATTACTCAGCCATAAGAAGGAATGCAACTGGGTCATTTGTAGAGACATCGATGGATCTAGAGACTGTCATACAGAATGAAGTAAGTCAGAAAGAGGAAAACAAATATTGTATATTAATGCATATATGTGGAACCTAAACAATGGTACAGATGAACTGGTTTGCAGGGAAGAAACAGAGACACAGAGGTAGACAACAAACATATGGACACCAAGTGTGGGAAGCCATGGGGTGGTGGTGGTGGGATGAGTTGGGAGATTGGGATTGACCTGTATACATGTATATGCATAAAATACATAACTAATAATAACCTGCTGTATAAAAAAATAAATCAAATTAAATTTCAAATTTTTAAAAAATAAAATTTAAAAATAAAACAGAAAAATGTTCTTCCCTTCACACAGATGTATTTATAGGAATGAATTATTTCCATGCTTATATCTATAAATACATAAAGGAGGAATACAATCTAACTTGAACCATAAAAGGAAAAAAAAAAACCTGAACCCACCAGTTATAGAGAGGAATACCCTATCAGGGCACTTGCTCCAGCGGTAAACAATTCTGAAATTGGTCAGAGGTGGGGAATCATCTCCCATACAACCAGCAACCCACCCCCCACGCCAGGAGCATCCTCATTGCAAAGCTGGGGGACCGTGCCGAGGCATCTGTGAGTAAACGTGAGCTGAGCCCCAGGCCAGCTGCTGCTGAACTGTTCCCACCCTTCCCAGGTAAAACACCTGAATATGTACAAGGGCTTGAAAGCCTAGAGGAAGGGCCGTGGAGCCACACCAGCGACAGCACGCAGGCCAACTTGGTGCCTGCAGGCCAGCCAGGGTGGTCCTGGCCCCGGGCGCTCTTCCGGAAGCTTTCCATTGCCCTGCCTGAGATACCCCTCCTGTCCCGGCCCCCACTGCTTTTTTCCTTCCTCACCTCTGTCCGGAGAGAAATTCCAGCGGAAGGTATGGGTGACACATCCTCTTCTTTACAGGTGGCAGCCTGGCAATCCCTGCAGAAAGGCCAGCAGAGCCCCACTCACACCGGGCCACCAACAAAGCTGTGGCCCCTCACTCCCTCCCACCAGCAGAGCCCCGAGACTGCTGACGGGGCAGAGAATATGGAGTCAGGCACAGCTTCAGGGGCTATTGCTGCCTGGAGCGCTGTTTATATTGACCTCAAACAGGCACACCTGGGGAGGGCCGGCCGGCAGGGTAAGGCTGCCCAGGTCAGCTAATCCACAACCCTCAGGGAATCACATTGTTGAAAACGGACCTCGCTAAGGCAGAATAGAAGCCAAGGAAGAAAAGGACACAATGCCATTTGCAGCACCGTAGATGAGTCTAGAGGTAATCACGTGACTTGTAGTAAGTCAGAAAGTGAAAGACACATATCGTATCATATCACTTATAGGTGTTACCTAAGAATGGATACCAGGGCAGATATTTCCACGGAGAAGGGCCATCACAGATTCATCAAACAAACTTATGGTTCACCAATGGAAAGGTGTGAGGATTGGTTTCATTACGATATTGGGGTTAACAGACATATACAAACACAGGTGACACATATAATCACCAAAGACCTACGGAATACCAAGAGAAGACTACTCAACCTTCTGTCATAACGTACATGGGTAAAGGATCCCAGGAAGAACAGACATCTGTATATGTGTAAAAGAACCCCATCTTCCACACCTACAACAAGCCAAACATTGTAATCAAACTTGCTGTAATAAAAAATAAAAAATTAAATTAAAAACACGAACAAGAAGTAGTGAGACAAACTTGAGGGGCTTTCTCCTGGCACATTCCATTCTAAATTCCAATCTAGAACACGACTTCCATTGAGGCTCTGTTGCCCTAGTCACCAGATTTGGTAAGGGAGAACTGCTGCCACCTTGTGGCCGTTTCGCACAACAGCAGCTTTAATCCCAGCGCTGATGGTCAGTTGATATTCAAAATCATTGCAGGCCTGTAAATGACACCTGCCCTGAAAACAAATCCTGGGGTCACATATCGACCAAAAAATTCAAAGGACGTCCATATTTCAAAACGACCGTTTCAAAAGGCATATTTTACGCACATTAGTGTTCTGCTTCTTTTTCTTTCTTTCCTTTTTTTGTTAAAAATACGGGAATGGAAAAAGGCATCCCTCAGAATGGGCGAAAATCGTTGCAAACGAATCAATGGACAAAGATTTAATCTCCAATATATATAAACAGCTCATGCAGCTTAATATTAACAAAACAAACAACCCAATACAAAAAATGGGCAGAAGATCTAAAGAGATGTTTCTTCCAAGAAGACACAGATGGCCAAGACGCACATGAAAAGCTGCTCAAGAGCACTAATTATTAGAGAAATGCAAATCAAAACTACAATGAGGTATCACCTCACACCTGTTAGAATCGGCATCATCAGAAAATCTACAAACAACCAATTCTGGGGAGGGTGTGGACAAAAGGAGCCCTCTTCCACTATTGGTGGGAATGTAAATTGATACAGTCACTATGGAGAACGGTATGGAGTTTCCTTAAAAAAACTAGAAATAGAATTACCATCTGATCCAGCAATCCCACTTCTGGGCATATACCCAGAGAAAACCATAAATCAAAAAGGCACATTCACCACAATGTTCATGGCAGCACTATTTACAATAGCCAGGTAATGGAAGCAACGTAAATGTCCACAGACAGATGAATGGATAAAGATGTGGTACATATATAAAATGGAATATTACTCAGCCATAAGAAGGAATGAAACTGGGTCATTTGTAGAGACATCGATGGATCTAGAGACTGTCATACAGAATGAAGTAAGTCAGAAAGAGGAAAACAAATATTGTATATTAATGCATACATGTGGAACCTAAAAAATGGTACAGATGAACTGGTTTGCAGGGAAGAAACAGAGACACAGAGGTAGACAACAAACATATGGACACCAAGTGTGGGAAGCCATGGGGTGGTGGTGGTGGGATAAGTTGGGAGATTGGGACTGACCTGTATACATGTATATGCATAAAATACATAACTAATAATAACCTGCTGTATAAAAAAATAAATCAAATTAAATTTCAAATTTTTAAAAAATAAAATTTAAAAATAAAACAGAAAAATGTTCTTCCCTTCACACAGATGTATTTATAGGAATGAATTATTTCCATGCTTATATCTATAAATACATAAAGGAGGAATACAATCTAACTTGAACCATAAAAGAAAAAAAAAAACCTGAACCCACCAGTTATACAGAGGAAAACCCTATCAGGGCACTTGCTCCAGCGGTAAACAATTCTGAAATTGGTCAGAGGTGGGGAATCATCTCTCATACAACCAGCAACCCACCCCCCACGCCAGGAGCATCCTCTTTGCAAAGCTGGGGGACCGTGCCGAGGCATCTGTGAGTAAACGTGAGCTGAGCCCCAGGCCAGCTGCTGCTGAACTGTTCCCACCCTTCCCAGGTAAAACACCTGAATATGTACAAGGGCTTGAAAGCCTAGAGGAAGGGCCACGGAGCCACACCAGCGACAGCACGCAGGCCAACTTGGTGCCTGCAGGCCAGCCAGGGTGGTCTTGGCCCCGGGCGCTCTTCCGGAAGCTTTCCATTGCCCTGCCTGAGATACCCCTCCTGTCCCGGCCCCCACTGCTTTTTTCCTTCCTCACCTCTGTCCGGAGAGAAATTCCAGCGGAAGGTATGGGTGACACATCCTCTTCTTTACAGGTGGCAGCCTGGCAACCCCTGCAGAAAGGCCAGCAGAGCCCCACTCACACCGGGCCACCAACAAAGCTGTGGCCCCTCACTCCCTCCCACCAGCAGAGCCCCGAGACTGCTGACGGGGCAGAGAATATGGAGTCAGGCACAGCTTCAGGGGCTATTGCTGCCTGGAGTGCTGTTTATATTGACCTCAAACAGGCACACCTGGGGAGGGCCGGCCGGCAGGGTAAGGCTGCCCAGGTCAGCTAATCCACAACCCTCAGGGAATCACATTGTTGAAAACGGACCTCGCTAAGGCAGAATAGAAGCCAAGGAAGAAAAGGACACAATGCCATTTGCAGCACCTTAGATGAGTCTAGAGGTAATCACGTGACTTGTAGTAAGTCAGAAAGTGAAAGACACATATCGTATCATATCACTTATAGGTGTTACCTAAGAATGGATACCAGGGCAGATATTTCCACGGAGAAGTGCCATCACAGATTCATCAAACAAACTTATGGTTCACCAATGGAAAGGTGTGAGGATTGGTTTCATTACGATATTGGGGTTAACAGACATATACAAACACAGGTGACACATATAATCACCAAAGACCTACGGAATACCAAGAGAAGACTACTCAACCTTCTGTCATAACGTACATGGGAAAAGGATCCCAGGAAGAACAGACATCTGTATATGTGTAAAAGAACCCCATCTTCCACACCTACAACAAGCCAAACATTGTAATCAAACTTGCTGTAATAAAAAATAAAAAATTAAATTAAAAACACGAACAAGAAGTAGTGAGACAAACTTGAGGGGCTTTCTCCTGGCACATTCCATTCTAAATTCCAATCTAGAACACGACTTCCATTGAGGCTCTGTTGCCCTAGTCACCAGATTTGGTAAGGGAGAACTGCTGCCACCTTGTGGCCGTTTCGCACAACAGCAGCTTTAATCCCAGCGCTGATGGTCAGTTGATATTCAAAATCATTGCAGGCCTGTAAATGACACCTGCCCTGAAAACAAATCCTGGGGTCACATATCGACCAAAAAATTCAAAGGACGTCCATATTTCAAAACGACCGTTTCAAAAGGCATATTTTACGCACATTAGTGTTCTGCTTCTTTTTCTTTCTTTCCTTTTTTTGTTAAAAATACGGGAATGGAAAAAGGCATCCCTCAGAATGGGCGAAAATCGTTGCAAACGAATCAATGGACAAAGGTTTAATCTCCAATATATATAAACAGCTCATGCAGCTTAATATTAACAAAACAAACAACCCAATACAAAAAATGGGCAGAAGATCTAAAGAGATGTTTCTTCCAAGAAGACACAGAGATGGCCAAGACGCACATGAAAAGCTGCTCAACAGCACTAATTATTAGAGAAATGCAAATCAAAACTACAATGAGGTATCACCTCACACCTGTTAGAATCGGCATCATCAGAAAATCTACAAACAACCAATTCTGGGGAGAGTGTGGACAAAAGGAGCCCTCTTCCACTATTGGTGGGAATGTAAATTGATACAGTCACTATGGAGAACGGTATGGAGTTTCCTTAAAAAAACTAGAAATAGAATTACCATCTGATCCAGCAATCCCACTTCTGGGCATATACCCAGAGAAAACCATAAATCAAAAAGGCACATTCACCACAATGTTCATGGCAGCACTATTTACAATAGCCAGATAATGGAAGCAACGTAAATGCCCACAGACAGATGAATGGATAAAGATGTGGTACATATATAAAATGGAATATTACTCAGCCATAAGAAGGAATGAAACTGGGTCATTTGTAGAGACATCGATGGATCTAGAGACTGTCATACAGAATGAAGTAAGTCAGAAAGAGGAAAACAAATATTGTATATTAATGCATATATGTGGAACCTAAAAAATGGTACAGATGAACTGGTTTGCAGGGAAGAAACAGAGACACAGAGGTAGACAACAAACATATGGACACCAAGTGTGGGAAGCCATGGGGTGGTGGTGGTGGGATGAGTTGGGAGATTGGGATTGACCTGTATACATGTATATGCATAAAATACATAACTAATAATAACCTGCTGTATAAAAAAATAAATTAAATTTCAAATTTTTAAAAAATAAAATTTAAAAATAAAACAGAAAAATGTTCTTCCCTTCACACAGATGTATTTATAGGAATGAATTATTTCCATGCTTATATCTATAAATACATAAAGGAGGAATACAATCTAACTTGAACCATAAAAAAAAAAAATCCTGAACCCACCAGTTATAGAGAGGAATACCCTATCAGGGCACTTGCTCCAGCGGTAAACAATTCTGAAATTGGTCAGAGGTGGGGAATCATCTCCCATACAACCAGCAACCCACCCCCCACGCCAGGAGCATCCTCATTGCAAAGCTGGTGGACCGTGCCAAGGCATCTGTGAGTAAACGTGAGCTGAGCCCCAGGCCAGCTGCTGCTGAACTGTTCCCACCCTTCCCAGGTAAAACACCTGAATATGTACAAGGACTTGAAAGCCTAGAAGAAGGGCCGTGGAGCCACACCAGCGACAGCACGCAAGCCAACTTGGTGCCTGCAGGCCAGCCAGGGTGGTCCTGGCCCCGGGCACTCTTCCGGAAGCTTTCCATTGCCCTGCCTGAGATACCCCTCCTGTCCCGGCCCCCACTGCTTTTTTCCTTCCTCACCTCTGTCCGGAGAGAAATTCCAGCGGAAGGTATGGGTGACACATCCTCTTCTTTACAGGTGGCAGCCTGGCAACCCCTGCAGAAAGGGCAGCAGAGCCCCACTCACACCGGGCCACCAACAAAGCTGTGGCCCCTCACTCCCTCCCACCAGCAGAGCCCCGAGACTGCTGACGGGGCAGAGAATATGGAGTCAGGCACAGCTTCAGGGGCTATTGCTGCCTGGAGCGCTGTTTATATTGACCTCAAACAGGCACACCTGGGGAGGGCCGGCCGGCAGGGTAAGGCTGCCCAGGTCAGCTAATCCACATCCCTCAGGGAATCACATTGTTGAAAACGGACCTCGCTAAGGCAGAATAGAAGCCAAGGAAGAAAAGGACACAATGCCATTTGCAGCACCGTAGATGAGTCTAGAGGTAATCACGTGACTTGTAGTAAGTCAGAAAGTGAAAGACACATATCGTATCATATCACTTATAGGTGTTACCTAAGAATGGATACCAGGGCAGATATTTCCATGGAGAAGGGCCATCACAGATTCATCAAACAAACTTATGGTTCACCAATGGAAAGGTGTGAGGATTGGTTTCATTACGATATTGGGGTTAACAGACATATACAAACACAGGTGACACATATAATCACCAAAGACCTACGGAATACCAAGAGAAGACTACTCAACATTCTGTCATAACGTACATGGGAAAGGATCCCAGGAAGAACAGACATCTGTATATGTGTAAAAGAACCCCATCTTCCACACCTACAACAAGCCAAACATTGTAATCAAACTTGCTGTAATAAAAAATAAAAAATTAAATTAAAAACACGAACAAGAAGTAGTGAGACAAACTTGAGGGGCTTTCTCCTGGCACATTCCATTCTAAATTCCAATCTAGAGCACGACTTCCATTGAGGCTCTGTTGCCCTAGTCACCAGATTTGGTAAGGGAGAACTGCTGCCACCTTGTGGCCGTTTCACACAACAGCAGCTTTAATCCCATCGCTGATGGTCAGTTGATATTCAAAATCATTGCAGGCCTGTAAATGACACCTGCCCTGAAAACAAATCCTGGGGTCACATATCGACCAAAAAATTCAAAGGACGTCCATATTTCAAAACGACCGTTTCAAAAGGCATATTTTACGCACATTAGTGTTCTGCTCCTTTTTCTTTCTTTCCTTTTTTTGTTAAAAATACGGGAATGGAAAAAGGCATCCCTCAGAATGGGCAAAAATCGTTGCAAACGAATCAATGGACAAAGGTTTAATCTCCAATATATATAAACAGCTCATGCAGCTTAATATTAACAAAACAAACAACCCAATACAAAAAATGGGCAGAAGATCTAAAGAGATGTTTCTTCCAAGAAGACACAGAGATGGCCAAGACGCACATGAAAAGCTGCTCAACAGCACTAATTATTAGAGAAATGCAAATCAAAACTACAATGAGGTATCACCTCACACCTGTTAGAATCGGCATCATCAGAAAATCTACAAACAACCAATTCTGGGGAGGGTGTGGACAAAAGGAGCCCTCTTCCACTATTGGTGGGAATGTAAATTGATACAGTCACTATGGAGAACGGTATGGAGTTTCCTTAAAAAAACTAGAAATAGAATTACCATCTGATCCAGCAATCCCACTTCTGGGCATATACCCAGAGAAAACCATAAATCAAAAAGGCACATTCACCACAATGTTCATGGCAGCACTATTTACAATAGCCAGGTAATGGAAGCAACGTAAATGCCCACAGACAGATGAATGGATAAAGATGTGGTACATATATAAAATGGAATATTACTCAGCCATAAGAAGGAATGAAACTGGGTCATTTGTAGAGACATCGATGGATCTAGAGACTGTCATACAGAATGAAGTAAGTCAGAAAGAGGAAAACAAATATTGTATATTAATGCATATATGTGGAACCTAAAAACTGGTACAGATGAACTGGTTTGCAGGGAAGAAACAGAGACACAGAGGTAGAGAACAAACATATGGACACCAAGTGTGGGAAGCCATGGGGTGGTGGTGGTGGGATGAGTTGGGAGATTGGGATTGACCTGTATACATGTATATGCATAAAATACATAACTAATAATAACCTGCTGTATAAAAAAATAAATCAAATTAAATTTCAAATTTTTAAAAAATAAAATTTAAAAATAAAACAGAAAAATGTTCTTCCCTTCACACAGATGTATTTATAGGAATGAATTATTTCCATGCTTATATCTATAAATACATAAAGGAGGAAAACAATCTAACTTGAACCATAAAAGAAAAAAAAAACCTGAACCCACCAGTTATACAGAGGAAAACCCTATCAGGGCACTTGCTCCAGCGGTAAACAATTCTGAAATTAGTCAGAGGTGGGGAATCATCTCCCATACAACCAGCAACCCACCCCCCACGCCAGGAGCATCCTCATTGCAAAGCTGGGGGACCGTGCCGAGGCATCTGTGAGTAAACGTGAGCTGAGCCCCAGGCCAGCTGCTGCTGAACTGTTCCCACCCTTCCCTGGTAAAACACCTGAATAGGTACAAGGGCTTGAAAGCCTAGAGGAAGGGCCGTGGAGCCACACCAGCGACAGCACGCAGGCCAACTTGGTGCCTGCAGGCCAGCCAGTGTGGTCCTGGCCCCGGGCGCTCTTCCGGAAGCTTTCCATTGCCCTGCCTGAGATACCCCTCCTGTCCCGGCCCCCACTGCTTTTTTCCTTCCTCACCTCTGTCCGGAGAGAAATTCCAGCGGAAGGTATGGGTGACACATCCTCTTCTTTACAGGTGGCAGCCTGGCAACCCCTGCAGAAAGGCCAGCAGAGCCCCACTCACACCGGGCCACCAACAAAGCTGTGGCCCCACACTCCCTCCCACCAGCAGAGCCCCGAGACTGCTGACGGGGCAGAGAATATGGAGTCAGGCACAGCTTCAGGGGCTATTGCTGCCTGGAGTGCTGTTTATATTGACCTCAAACAGGCACACCTGGGGAGGGCCGGCCGGCAGGGTAAGGCTGCCCAGGTCAGCTAATCCACAACCCTCAGGGAATCACATTGTTGAAAACGGACCTCGCTAAGGCAGAGTAGAAGCCAAGGAAGAAAAGGACACAATGCCATTTGCAGCACCGTAGATGAGTCTAGAGGTAATCACGTGACTTGTAGTAAGTCAGAAAGTGAAAGACACATATCATATCATATCACTTATAGGTGTTACCTAAGAATGGATACCAGGGCAGATATTTCCACGGAGAAGGGCCATCACAGATTCATCAAACAAACTTATGGTTCACCAATGGAAAGGTGTGAGGATTGGTTTCATTACGATATTGGGGTTAACAGACATATACAAACACAGGTGACACATATAATCACCAAAGACCTACGGAATACCAAGAGAAGACTACTCAACCTTCTGTCATAACGTACATGGGAAAAGGATCCCAGGAAGAACAGACATCTGTATATGTGTAAAAGAACCACATCTTCCACACCTACAACAAGCCAAACATTGTAATCAAACTTGCTGTAATAAAAAATAAAAAATTAAATTAAAAACACGAACAAGAAGTAGTGAGACAAACTTGAGGGGCTTTCTCCTGGCACATTCCATTCTAAATTCCAATCTAGAACACGACTTCCATTGAGGCTCTGTTGCCCTAGTCACCAGATTTGGTAAGGGAGAACTGCTGCCACCTTGTGGCCGTTTCGCACAACAGCAGCTTTAATCCCAGCGCTGATGGTCAGTTGATATTCAAAATCATTGCAGGCCTGTAAATGACACCTGCCCTGAAAACAAATCCTGGGGTCACATATCGACCAAAAAATTCAAAGGACGTCCATATTTCAAAACGACCGTTTCAAAAGGCATATTTTACGCACATTAGTGTTCTGCTTCTTTTTCTTTCTTTCCTTTTTTTGTTAAAAATACGGGAATGGAAAAAGGCATCCCTCAGAATGGGCGAAAATCGTTGCAAACGAATCAATGGACAAAGGTTTAATCTCCAATATATATAAAGAGCTCATGCAGCTTAATATTAACAAAACAAACAACCCAAAACAAAAAATGGGCAGAAGATCTAAAGAGATGTTTCTTCCAAGAAGACACAGAGATGGCCAAGACGCACATGAAAAGCTGCTCAACAGCACTAATTATTAGAGAAATGCAAATCAAAACTACAATGAGGTATCACCTCACACCTGTTAGAATCGGCATCATCAGAAAATCTACAAACAACCAATTCTGGGGAGGGTGTGGACAAAAGGAGCCCTCTTCCACTATTGGTGGGAATGTAAATTGATACAGTCACTATGGAGAACGGTATGGAGTTTCCTTAAAAAAACTAGAAATAGAATTACCATCTGATCCAGCAATCCCACTTCTGGGCATATACCCAGAGAAAACCATAAATCAAAAAGGCACATTCACCACAATGTTCATGGCAGCACTATTTACAATAGCCAGGTAATGGAAGCAACGTAAATGCCCACAGACAGATGAATGGATAAAGATGTGGTACATATATAAAATGGAATATTACTCAGCCATAAGAAGGAATGAAACTGGGTCATTTGTAGAGACATCGATGGATCTAGAGACTGTCATACAGAATGAAGTAAGTCAGAAAGAGGAAAACAAATATTGTATATTAATGCATATATGTGGAACCTAAAAACTGGTACAGATGAACTGGTTTGCAGGGAAGAAACAGAGACACAGAGGTAGAGAACAAACATATGGACACCAAGTGTGGGAAGCCATGGGGTGGTGGTGGTGGGATGAGTTGGGAGATTGGGATTGACCTGTATACATGTATATGCATAAAATACATAACTAATAATAACCTGCTGTATAAAAAAATAAATCAAATTAAATTTCAAATTTTTAAAAAATAAAATTTAAAAATAAAACAGAAAAATGTTCTTCCCTTCACACAGATGTATTTATAGGAATGAATTATTTCCATGCTTATATCTATAAATACATAAAGGAGGAAAACAATCTAACTTGAACCATAAAAGAAAAAAAAAAACCTGAACCCACCAGTTATACAGAGGAAAACCCTATCAGGGCACTTGCTCCAGCGGTAAACAATTCTGAAATTAGTCAGAGGTGGGGAATCATCTCCCATACAACCAGCAACCCACCCCCCACGCCAGGAGCATCCTCATTGCAAAGCTGGGGGACCGTGCCGAGGCATCTGTGAGTAAACGTGAGCTGAGCCCCAGGCCAGCTGCTGCTGAACTGTTCCCACCCTTCCCTGGTAAAACACCTGAATAGGTACAAGGGCTTGAAAGCCTAGAGGAAGGGCCGTGGAGCCACACCAGCGACAGCACGCAGGCCAACTTGGTGCCTGCAGGCCAGCCAGTGTGGTCCTGGCCCCGGGCGCTCTTCCGGAAGCTTTCCATTGCCCTGCCTGAGATACACCTCCTGTCCCGGCCCCCACTGCTTTTTTCCTTCCTCACCTCTGTCCGGAGAGAAATTCCAGCGGAAGGTATGGGTGACACATCCTCTTCTTTACAGGTGGCAGCCTGGCAACCCCTGCAGAAAGGCCAGCAGAGCCCCACTCACACCGGGCCACCAACAAAGCTGTGGCCCCTCACTCCCTCCCACCAGCAGAGCCCCGAGACTGCTGACGGGGCAGAGAATATGGAGTCAGGCACAGCTTCAGGGGCTATTGCTGCCTGGAGCGCTGTTTATATTGACCTCAAACAGGCACACCTGGGGAGGGCCGGCCGGCAGGGTAAGGCTGCCCAGGTCAGCTAATCCACAACCCTCAGGGAATCACATTGTTGAAAACGGACCTCGCTAAGGCAGAGTAGAAGCCAAGGAAGAAAAGGACACAATGCCATTTGCAGCACCGTAGATGAGTCTAGAGGTAATCACGTGACTTGTAGTAAGTCAGAAAGTGAAAGACACATATCATATCATATCACTTATAGGTGTTACCTAAGAATGGATACCAGGGCAGATATTTCCACGGAGAAGGGCCATCACAGATTCATCAAACAAACTTATGGTTCACCAATGGAAAGGTGTGAGGATTGGTTTCATTACGATATTGGGGTTAACAGACATATACAAACACAGGTGACACATATAATCACCAAAGACCTACGGAATACCAAGAGAAGACTACTCAACCTTCTGTCATAACGTACATGGGAAAAGGATCCCAGGAAGAACAGACATCTGTATATGTGTAAAAGAACCACATCTTCCACACCTACAACAAGCCAAACATTGTAATCAAACTTGCTGTAATAAAAAATAAAAAATTAAATTAAAAACACGAACAAGAAGTAGTGAGACAAACTTGAGGGGCTTTCTCCTGGCACATTCCATTCTAAATTCCAATCTAGAACACGACTTCCATTGAGGCTCTGTTGCCCTAGTCACCAGATTTGGTAAGGGAGAACTGCTGCCACCTTGTGGCCGTTTCGCACAACAGCAGCTTTAATCCCAGCGCTGATGGTCAGTTGATATTCAAAATCATTGCAGGCCTGTAAATGACACCTGCCCTGAAAACAAATCCTGGGGTCACATATCGACCAAAAAATTCAAAGGACGTCCATATTTCAAAACGACCGTTTCAAAAGGCATATTTTACGCACATTAGTGTTCTGCTTCTTTTTCTTTCTTTCCTTTTTTTGTTAAAAATACGGGAATGGAAAAAGGCATCCCTCAGAATGGGCGAAAATCGTTGCAAACGAATCAATGGACAAAGGTTTAATCTCCAATATATATAAAGAGCTCATGCAGCTTAATATTAACAAAACAAACAACCCAAAACAAAAAATGGGCAGAAGATCTAAAGAGATGTTTCTTCCAAGAAGACACAGAGATGGCCAAGACGCACATGAAAAGGTGCTCAACAGCACTAATTATTAGAGAAATGCAAATCAAAACTACAATGAGGTATCACCTCACACCTGTTAGAATCGGCATCATCAGAAAATCTACAAACAACCAATTCTGGGGAGGGTGTGGACAAAAGGAGCCCTCTTCCACTATTGGTGGGAATGTAAATTGATACAGTCACTATGGAGAACGGTATGGAGTTTCCTTTAAAATACTAGAAATAGAATTACCATCTGATCCAGCAATCCCACTTCTGGGCATATACCCAGAGAAAACCATAAATCAAAAAGGCACATTCACCACAATGTTCATGGCAGCACTATTTACAATAGCCAGGTAATGGAAGCAACGTAAATGCCCACAGACAGATGAATGGATAAAGAAGTGGTACATATATAAAATGGAATATTACTCAGCCATAAGAAGGAATGAAACTGGGTCATTTGTAGAGACATCGATGGATCTAGAGACTGTCATACAGAATGAAGTAAGTCAGAAAGAGGAAAACAAATATTGTATATTAATGCATATATGTGGAACCTAAACAATTGTACAGATGAACTGGTTTGCAGGGAAGAAACAGAGACACAGAGGTAGACAACAAACATATGGACACCAAGTGTGGGAAGCCATGGGGTGGTGGTGGTGGGATGAGTTGGGAGATTGGGATTGACCTGTATACATGTATATGCATAAAATACATAACTAATAATAACCTGCTGTATAAAAAATAAATC
The DNA here is from genome assembly GCF_964341445.2 of Mesoplodon mirus. Classification (NCBI taxonomy): domain Eukaryota; kingdom Metazoa; phylum Chordata; class Mammalia; order Artiodactyla; family Ziphiidae; genus Mesoplodon; species Mesoplodon mirus. The sequence continues at coordinate 4,684,279 of NW_028295814.1, read as the reverse complement.
AAATTAAATTTCAAATTTTTAAAAAATAAAATTTAAAAATAAAACAGAAAAATGTTCTTCCCTTCACACAGATGTATTTATAGGAATGAATTATTTCCATGCTTATATCTATAAATACATAAAGGAGTAATAAAATCTAACTTGAACCATAAAAGAAAAAAAAAAAAAACCTGAACCCACCAGTTATAGAGAGGAATAACCTATCAGGGCACTTGCTCCAGCGGTAAACAATTCTGAAATTGGTCAGAGGTGGGGAATCATCTCCCATACAACCAGCAACCCACCCCCCACGCCAGGAGCATCCTCATTGCAAAGCTGGGGGACCGTGCCAAGGCATCTGTGAGTAAACGTGAGCTGAGCCCCAGGCCAGCTGCTGCTGAACTGTTCCCACCCTTCCCAGGTAAAACACCTGAATATGTACAAGGGCTTGAAAGCCTAGAGGAAGGGCCGTGGAGCCACACCAGCGACAGCACGCAGGCCAACTTGGTGCCTGCAGGCCAGCCAGTGTGGTCCTGGCCCCGGGCGCTCTTCCGGAAGCTTTCCATTGCCCTGCCTGAGATACCCCTCCTGTCCCGGCCCCCACTGCTTTTTTCCTTCCTCACCTCTGTCCGGAGAGAAATTCCAGCGGAAGGTATGGGTGACACATCCTCTTCTTTACAGGTGGCAGCCTGGCAACCCCTGCAGAAAGGCCAGCAGAGCCCCACTCACACCGGGCCACCAACAAAGCTGTGGCCCCTCACTCCCTCCCACCAGCAGAGCCCCGAGACTGCTGACGGGGCAGAAAATATGGAGTCAGGCACAGCTTCAGGGGCTATTGCTGCCTGGAGCGCTGTTTATATTGACCTCAAACAGGCACACCTGGGGAGGGCCGGCCGGCAGGGTAAGGCTGCCCAGGTCAGCTAATCCACAACCCTCAGGGAATCACATTGTTGAAAACGGACCTCGCTAAGGCAGAGTAGAAGCCAAGGAAGAAAAGGACACAATGCCATTTGCAGCACCGTAGATGAGTCTAGAGGTAATCACGTGACTTGTAGTAAGTCAGAAAGTGAAAGACACATATCATATCATATCACTTATAGGTGTTACCTAAGAATGGATACCAGGGCAGATATTTCAACGGAGAAGGGCCATCACAGATTCATCAAACAAACTTATGGTTCACCAATGGAAAGGTGTGAGGATTGGTTTCATTACGATATTGGGGTTAACAGACATATACAAACACAGGTGACACATATAATCACCAAAGACCTACGGAATACCAAGAGAAGACTACTCAACCTTCTGTCATAACGTACATGGGAAAAGGATCCCAGGAAGAACAGACATCTGTATATGTGTAAAAGAACCACATCTTCCACACCTACAACAAGCCAAACATTGTAATCAAACTTGCTGTAATAAAAAATAAAAAATTAAATTAAAAACACGAACAAGAAGTAGTGAGACAAACTTGAGGGGCTTTCTCCTGGCACATTCCATTCTAAATTCCAATCTAGAACACGACTTCCATTGAGGCTCTGTTGCCCTAGTCACCAGATTTGGTAAGGGAGAACTGCTGCCACCTTGTAGCCGTTTCGCACAACAGCAGCTTTAATCCCAGCGCTGATGGTCAGTTGATATTCAAAATCATTGCAGGCCTGTAAATGACACCTGCCCTGAAAACAAATCCTGGGGTCACATATCGACCAAAAAATTCAATGGACGTCCATATTTCAAAACGACCGTTTCAAAAGGCATATTTTACGCACATTAGTGTTCTGCTTCTTTTTCTTTCTTTCCTTTTTTTGTTAAAAATACGGGAATGGAAAAAGGCATCCCTCAGAATGGGCGAAAATCGTTGCAAACGAATCAATGGACAAAGGTTTAATCTCCAATATATATAAAGAGCTCATGCAGCTTAATATTAACAAAACAAACAACCCAATACAAAAAATGGGCAGAAGATCTAAAGAGATGTTTCTTCCAAGAAGACACAGAGATGGCCAAGACGCACATGAAAAGCTGCTCAACAGCACTAATTATTAGAGAAATGCAAATCAAAACTACAATGAGGTATCACCTCACACCTGTTAGAATCGGCATCATCAGAAAATCTACAAACAACCAATTCTGGGGAGGGTGTGGACAAAAGGAGCCCTCTTCCACTATTGGTGGGAATGTAAATTGATACAGTCACTATGGAGAACGGTATGGAGTTTCCTTAAAAAAACTAGAAATAGAATTACCATCTGATCCAGCAATCCCACTTCTGGGCATATACCCAGAGAAAACCATAAATCAAAGAGGCACATTCACCACAATGTTCATGGCAGCACTATTTACAATAGCCAGGTAATGGAAGCAACGTAAATGCCCACAGACAGATGAATGGATAAAGATGTGGTACATATATAAAATGGAATATTACTCAGCCATAAGAAGGAATGAAACTGGGTCATTTGTAGAGACATCGATGGATCTAGAGACTGTCATACAGAATGAAGTAAGTCAGAAAGAGGAAAACAAATATTGTATATTAATGCATATATGTGGAACCTAAAAAATGGTACAGATGAACTGGTTTGCAGGGAAGAAACAGAGACACAGAGGTAGAGAACAAACATATGGACACCAAGTGTGGGAAGCCATGGGGTGGTGGTGGTGGGATGAGTTGGGAGATTGGGATTGACCTGTATACATGTATATGCATAAAATACAAAACTAATAATAACCTGCTGTATAAAAAAATAAATCAAATTAAATTTCAAATTTTTAAAAAATAAAATTTAAAAATAAAACAGAAAAATGTTCTTCCCTTCACACAGATGTATTTATAGGAATGAATTATTTCCATGCTTATATCTATAAATACATAAAGGAGTAATAAAATCTAACTTGAACCATAAAAGAAAAAAAAAAAACCTGAACCCACCAGTTATAGAGAGGAATACCCTATCAGGGCACTTGCTCCAGCGGTAAACAATTCTGAAATTGGTCAGAGGTGGGGAATCTTCTCCCATACAACCAGCAACCCACCCCCCACGCCAGGAGCATCCTCATTGCAAAGCTGGGGGACCGTGCCGAGGCATCTGTGAGTAAACGTGAGCTGAGCCCCAGGCCAGCTGCTGCTGAACTGTTCCCACCCTTCCCAGGTAAAACACCTGAATATGTACAAGGGCTTGAAAGCCTAGAGGAAGGGCCGTGGAGCCACACCAGCGACAGCACGCAGGCCAACTTGGTGCCTGCAGGCCAGCCAGGGTGGTCCTGGCCCCGGGCGCTCTTCCAGAAGCTTTCCATTGCCCTGCCTGAGATACCCCTCCTGTCCCGGCCCCCACTGCTTTTTTCCTTCCTCACCTCTGTCCGGAGAGAAATTCCAGCGGAAGGTATGGGTGACACATCCTCTTCTTTACAGGTGGCAGCCTGGCAACCCCTGCAGAAAGGCCAGCAGAGCCCCACTCACACCGGGCCACCAACAAAGCTGTGGCCCCTCACTCCCTCCCACCAGCAGAGCCCCGAGACTGCTGACGGGGCAGAGAATATGGAGTCAGGCACAGCTTCAGGGGCTATTGCTGCCTGGAGCGCTGTTTATATTGACCTCAAACAGGCACACCTGGGGAGGGCCGGCCGGCAGGGTAAGGCTGCCCAGGTCAGCTAATCCACAACCCTCAGGGAATCACATTGTTGAAAACGGACCTCGCTAAGGCAGAGTAGAAGCCAAGGAAGAAAAGGACACAATGCCATTTGCAGCACCGTAGATGAGTCTAGAGGTAATCACGTGACTTGTAGTAAGTCAGAAAGTGAATGACACATATCATATCATATCACTTATAGGTGTTACCTAAGAATGGATACCAGGGCAGATATTTCCACGGAGAAGGGCCATCACAGATTCATCAAACAAACTTATGGTTCACCAATGGAAAGGTGTGAGGATTGGTTTCATTACGATATTGGGGTTAACAGACATATACAAACACAGGTGACACATATAATCACCAAAGACCTACGGAATACCAAGAGAAGACTACTCAACCTTCTGTCATAACGTACATGGGAAAAGGATCCCAGGAAGAACAGACATCTGTATATGTGTAAAAGAACCACATCTTCCACACCTACAACAAGCCAAACATTGTAATCAAACTTGCTGTAATAAAAAATAAAAAATTAAATTAAAAACACGAACAAGAAGTAGTGAGACAAACTTGAGGGGCTTTCTCCTGGCACATTCCATTCTAAATTCCAATCTAGAACACGACTTCCATTGAGGCTCTGTTGCCCTAGTCACCAGATTTGGTAAGGGAGAACTGCTGCCACCTTGTGGCCGTTTCGCACAACAGCAGCTTTAATCCCAGCGCTGATGGTCAGTTGATATTCAAAATCATTGCAGGCCTGTAAATGACACCTGCCCTGAAAACAAATCCTGGGGTCACATATCGACCAAAAAATTCAAAGGACGTCCATATTTCAAAACGACCGTTTCAAAAGGCATATTTTACGCACATTAGTGTTCTGCTTCTTTTTCTTTCTTTCCTTTTTTTGTTAAAAATACGGGAATGGAAAAAGGCATCCCTCAGAATGGGCGAAAATCGTTGCAAACGAATCAATGGACAAAGGTTTAATCTCCAATATATATAAACAGCTCATGCAGCTTAATATTAACAAAACAAACAACCCAATACAAAAAATGGGCAGAAGATCTAAAGAGATGTTTCTTCCAAGAAGACACAGATGGCCAAGACGCACATGAAAAGCTGCTCAACAGCACTAATTATTAGAGAAATGCAAATCAAAACTACAATGAGGTATCACCTCACACCTGTTAGAATTGGCATCATCAGAAAATCTACAAACAACCAATTCTCGTGTGGGTGTGGACAAAAGGAGCCCTCTTCCACTATTGGTGGGAATGTCAATTGATACAGTCACTATGGAGAACGGTATGGAGTTTCCTTAAAAAAACTAGAAATAGAATTACCATCTGATCCAGCAATCCCACTTCTGGGCATATACCCAGAGAAAACCATAAATCAAAAAGGCACATTCACCACAATGTTCATGGCAGCACTATTTACAATAGCCAGGTAATGGAAGCAACGTAAATGCCCACAGACAAATGAATGGATAAAGAAGTGGTACATATATAAAATGGAATATTACTCAGCCATAAGAAGGAATGAAACTGGGTCATTTGTAGAGACATCGATGGATCTAGAGACTGTCATACAGAATGAAGTAAGTCAGAAAGAGGAAAACAAATATTGTATATTAATGCATATATGTGGAACCTAAAAAATGGTACAGATGAACGGGTTTGCAGGGAAGAAACAGAGACACAGAGGTAGAGAACAAACATATGGACACCAAGTGTGGGAAGCCATTGGGTGGTGGTGGTGGGATGAGTTGGGAGATTGGGATTGACCTGTATACATGTATATGCATAAAATACAAAACTAATAATAACCTGCTGTATAAAAAAATAAATCAAGTTAAATTTCAAATTTTTAAAAATAAAATTTAAAAATAAAACAGAAAAATATTCTTCCCTTCACACAGATGTATTTATAGGAATGAATTATTTCCATGCTTATATCTATAAATACATAAAGGAGTAATAAAATCTAACTTGAACCATAAAAGAAAAAAAAAAAAAAACCTGAACCCACCAGTTATAGAGAGGAATAACCTATCAGGGCACTTGCTCCAGCGGTAAACAATTCTGAAATTGGTCAGAGGTGGGGAATCATCTCCCATACAACCAGCAACCCACCCCCCACGCCAGGAGCATCCTCATTGCAAAGCTGGGGGACCGTGCCAAGGCATCTGTGAGTAAACGTGAGCTGAGCCCCAGGCCAGCTGCTGCTGAACTGTTCCCACCCTTCCCAGGTAAAACACCTGAATATGTACAAGGGCTTGAAAGCCTAGAGGAAGGGCCGTGGAGCCACACCAGCGACAGCACGCAGGCCAACTTGGTGCCTGCAGGCCAGCCAGGGTGGTCCTGGCCCCGGGCGCTCTTCCGGAAGCTTTCCATTGCCCTGCCTGAGATACCCCTCCTGTCCCGGCCCCCACTGCTTTTTTCCTTCCTCACCTCTGTCCGGAGAGAAATTCCAGCGGAAGGTATGGGTGACACATCCTCTTCTTTACAGGTGGCAGCCTGGCAACCCCTGCAGAAAGGCCAGCAGAGCCCCACTCACACCGGGCCACCAACAAAGCTGTGGCCCCTCAATCCCTCCCACCAGCAGAGCCCCGAGACTGCTGACGGGGCAGAGAATATGGAGTCAGGCACAGCTTCAGGGGCTATTGCTGCCTGGAGCGCTGTTTATATTGACCTCAAACAGGCACACCTGGGGAGGGCCGGCCGGCAGGGTAAGGCTGCCCAGGTCAGATAATCCACAACCCTCAGGGAATCACATTGTTGAAAACGGACCTCGCTAAGGCAGAGTAGAAGCCAAGGAAGAAAAGGACACAATGCCATTTGCAGCACCGTAGATGAGTCTAGAGGTAATCACGTGACTTGTAGTAAGTCAGAAAGTGAAAGACACATATCATATCATATCACTTATAGGTGTTACCTAAGAATGGATACCAGGGCAGATATTTCAACGGAGAAGGGCCATCACAGATTCATCAAACAAACTTATGGTTCACCAATGGAAAGGTGTGAGGATTGGTTTCATTACGATATTGGGGTTAACAGACATATACAAACACAGGTGACACATATAATCACCAAAGACCTACGGAATACCAAGAGAAGACTACTCAACCTTCTGTCATAACGTACATGGGAAAAGGATCCCAGGAAGAACAGACATCTGTATATGTGTAAAAGAACCACATCTTCCACACCTACAACAAGCCAAACATTGTAATCAAACTTGCTGTAATAAAAAATAAAAAATTAAATTAAAAACACGAACAAGAAGTAGTGAGACAAACTTGAGGGGCTTTCTCCTGGCACATTCCATTCTAAATTCCAATCTAGAACACGACTTCCATTGAGGCTCTGTTGCCCTAGTCACCAGATTTGGTAAGGGAGAACTGCTGCCACCTTGTGGCCGTTTCGCACAACAGCAACTTTAATCCCAGCGCTGATGGTCAGTTGATATTCAAAATCATTGCAGGCCTGTAAATGACACCTGCCCTGAAAACAAATCCTGGGGTCACATATCGACCAAAAAATTCAAAGGACGTCCATATTTCAAAACGACCGTTTCAAAAGGCATATTTTACGCACATTAGTGTTCTGCTTCTTTTTCTTTCTTTCCTTTTTTTGTTAAAAATACGGGAATGGAAAAAGGCATCCCTCAGAATGGGCGAAAATCGTTGCAAACGAATCAATGGACAAAGGTTTAATCTCCAATATATATAAAGAGCTCATGCAGCTTAATATTAACAAAACAAACAACCCAATACAAAAAATGGGCAGAAGATCTAAAGAGATGTTTCTTCCAAGAAGACACAGAGATGGCCAAGACGCACATGAAAAGCTGCTCAACAGCACTAATTATTAGAGAAATGCAAATCAAAACTACAATGAGGTATCACCTCACACCTGTTAGAATCGGCATCATCAGAAAATCTACAAACAACCAATTCTGGGGAGGGTGTGGACAAAAGGAGCCCTCTTCCACTATTGGTGGGAATGTAAATTGATACAGTCACTATGGAGAATGGTATAGAGTTTCCTTTAAAAAACTAGAAATAGAATTACCATCTGATCCAGCAATCCCACTTCTGGGCATATACCCAGAGAAAACCATAAATCAAAAAGGCACATTCACCACAATGTTCATGGCAGCACTATTTACAATAGCCAGGTAATGGAAGCAACGTAAATGCCCACAGACAGATGAATGGATAAAGATGTGGTACATATATAAAATGGAATATTACTCAGCCATAAGAAGGAATGAAACTGGGTCATTTGTAGAGACATCGATGGATCTAGAGACTGTCATACAGAATGAAGTAAGTCTGAAAGAGGAAAACAAATATTGTATATTAATGCATATATGTGGAACCTAAACAATTGTACAGATGAACTGGTTTGCAGGGAAGAAACAGAGACACAGAGGTAGACAACAAACATATGGACACCAAGTGTGGGAAGCCATGGGGTGGTGGTGGTGGGATGAGTTGGGAGATTGGGATTGACCTGTATACATGTATATGCATAAAATACATAACTAATAATAACCTGCTGTATAAAAAATAAATCAAATTAAATTTCAAATTTTTAAAAAATAAAATTTAAAAATAAAACAGAAAAATGTTCTTCCCTTCACACAGATGTATTTATAGGAATGAATTATTTCCATGCTTATATCTATAAATACATAAAGGAGGAATACAATCTAAATTGAACCATAAAAGAAAAAAAAAAACCTGAACCCTCCAGTTATAGAGAGGAATACCCTATCAGGGCACTTGCTCCAGCGGTAAACAATTCTGAAATTGGTCAGAGGTGGGGAATCATCTCCCATACAACCAGCAACCCACCCCCCACGCAAGGAGCATCCTCATTGCAAAGCTGGGGGACCGTGCCGAGGCATCTGTGAGTAAACGTGAGCTGAGCCCCAGGCCAGCTGCTGCTGAACTGTTCCCACCCTTCCCAGGTAAAACACCTGAATATGTACAAGGGCTTGAAAGCCTACAGGAAGGGCCGTGGAGCCACACCAGAGACAGCACGCAGGCCAACTTGGTGCCTGCAGGCCAGCCAGGGTGGTCCTGGCCCCGGGCGCTCTTCCGGAAGCTTTCCATTGCCCTGCCTGAGATACCCCTCCTGTCCCGGCCCCCACTGCTTTTTTCCTTCCTCACCTCTGTCCAGAGAGAAATTCCAGCGGAAGGTATGGGTGACACATCCTCTTCTTTACAGGTGGCAGCCTGGCAACCCCTGCAGAAAGGCCAGCAGAGCCCCACTCACACCGGGCCACCAACAAAGCTGTGGCCCCTCACTCGCTCCCACCAGCAGAGCCCCGAGACTGCTGACGGGGCAGAGAATATGGAGTCAGGCACAGCTTCAGGGGCTATTGCTGCCTGGAGCGCTGTTTATATTGACCTCAAACAGGCACACCTGGGGAGGGCCGGCCGGCAGGGTAAGGCTGCCCAGGTCAGCTAATCCACAACCCTCAGGGAATCCCATTGTTGAAAACGGACCTCGCTAAGGCAGAATAGAAGCCAAGGAAGAAAAGGACACAATGCCATTTGCAGCACCGTAGATGAGTCTAGAGGTAATCACGTGACTTGTAGTAAGTCAGAAAGTGAAAGACACATATCGTATCATATCACTTATAGGTGTTACCTAAGAATGGATACCAGGGCAGATATTTCCACGGAGAAGGGCCATCACAGATTCATCAAACAAACTTATGGTTCACCAATGGAAAGGTGTGAGGATTGGTTTCATTACGATATTGGGGTTAACAGACATATACAAACACAGGTGACACATATAATCACCAAAGACCTACGGAATACCAAGAGAAGACTACTCAACCTTCTGTCATAACGTACATGGGAAAAGGATCCCAGGAAGAACAGACATCTGTATATGTGTAAAACAACCCCATCTTCCACACCTACAACAAGCCAAACATTGTCATCAAACTTGCTGTAATAAAAACTAAAAAATTAAATTAAAAACACGAACAAGAAGTAGTGAGACAAACTTAAGGGGCTTTCTCCTGGCACATTCCATTCTAAATTCCAATCTAGAACACGACTTCCATTGAGGCTCTGTTGCCCTAGTCACCAGATTTGGTAAGGGAGAACTGCTGCCACCTTGTGGCCGTTTCGCACAACAGCAGCTTTAATCCCAGCGCTGATGGTCAGTTGATATTCAAAATCATTGCAGGCCTGTAAATGACACCTGCCCTGAAAACAAATCCTGGGGTCACATATCGACCAAAAAATTCAAAGGACGTCCATATTTCAAAACGACCGTTTCAAAAGGCATATTTTACGCACATTAGTGTTCTGCTTCTTTTTCTTTCTTTCCTTTTTTTGTTAAAAATACGGGAATGGAAAAAGGCATCCCACAGAATGGGCGAAAATCGTAGCAAACGAATCAATGGACAAAGGTTTAATCTCCAATATATATAAAGAGCTCATGCAGCTTAATATTAACAAAACAAACAACCCAATACAAAAAATGGGCAGAAGATCTAAAGAGATGTTTCTTCCAAGAAGACACAGAGATGGCCAAGACGCACATGAAAAGCTGCTCAACAGCACTAATTATTAGAGAAATGCAAATCAAAACTACAATGAGGTATCACCTCACACCTGTTAGAATCGGCATCATCAGAAAATCTACAAACAACCAATTCTGGGGAGGGTGTGGACAAAAGGAGCCCTCTTCCACTATTGGTGGGAATGTAAATTGATACAGTCACTATGGAGAACGGTATGGAGTTTCCTTAAAAAAACTAGAAATAGAATTACCATCTGATCCAGCAATCCCACTTCTGGGCATATACCCAGAGAAAACCATAAATCAAAGAGGCACATTCACCACAATGTTCATGGCAGCACTATTTACAATAGCCAGGTAATGGAAGCAACGTAAATGCCCACAGACAGATGAATGGATAAAGATGTGGTACATATATAAAATGGAATATTACTCAGCCATAAGAAGGAATGAAACTGGGTCATTTGTAGAGACATCGATGGATCTAGAGACTGTCATACAGAATGAAGTAAGTCAGAAAGAGGAAAACAAATATTGTATATTAATGCATATATGTGGAACCTAAACAATGGTACAGATGAACTGGTTTGCAGGGAAGAAACAGAGACACAGAGGTAGACAACAAACATATGGACACCAAGTGTGGGAAGCCATGGGGTGGTGGTGGTGGGATGAGTTGGGAGATTGGGATTGACCTGTATACATGTATATGCATAAAATACATAACTAATAATAACCTGCTGTATAAAAAAATAAATCAAATTAAATTTCAAATTTTTAAAAAATAAAATTTAAAAATAAAACAGAAAAATGTTCTTCCCTTCACACAGATGTATTTATAGGAATGAATTATTTCCATGCTTATATCTATAAATACATAAAGGAGGAATACAATCTAACTTGAACCATAAAAGAAAAAAAAAAAAACCTGAACCCTCCAGTTATAGAGAGGAATAACCTATCAGGGCACTTGCTCCAGCGGTAAACAATTCTGAAATTGGTCAGAGGTGGGGAATCATCTCCCATACAACCAGCAACCCACCCCCCACGCCAGGAGCATCCTCATTGCAAAGCTGGGGGACCGTGCCGAGGCATCTGTGAGTAAACGTGAGCTGAGCCCCAGGCCAGCTGCTGCTGAACTGTTCCCACCCTTCCCAGGTAAAACACCTGAATATGTACAAGGGCTTGAAAGCCTAGAGGAAGGGCCATGGAGCCACACCAGCGACAGCACGCAGGCCAACTTGGTGCCTGCAGGCCAGCCAGGGTGGTCCTGGCCCCGGGCGCACTTCCGGAAGCTTTCCATTGCCCTGCCTGAGATACCCCTCCTGTCCCGGCCCCCACTGCTTTTTTCCTTCCTCACCTCTGTCCGGAGAGAAATTCCAGCGGAAGGTATGGGTGACACATCCTCTTCTTTACAGGTGGCAGCCTGGCAATCCCTGCAGAAAGGCCAGCAGAGCCCCACTCACACCGGGCCACCAACAAAGCTGTGGCCCCTCACTCCCTCCCACCAGCAGAGCCCCGAGACTGCTGACGGGGCAGAGAATATGGAGTCAGGCACAGCTTCAGGGGCTATTGCTGCCTGGAGCGCTGTTTATATTGACCTCAAACAGGCACACCTGGGGAGGGCCGGCCGGCAGGGTAAGGCTGCCCAGGTCAGCTAATCCACAACCCTCAGGGAATCCCATTGTTGAAAACGGACCTCGCTAAGGCAGAATAGAAGCCAAGGAAGAAAAGGACACAATGCCATTTGCAGCACCGTAGATGAGTCTAGAGGTAATCACGTGACTTGTAGTAAGTCAGAAAGTGAAAGACACATATCGTATCATATCACTTATAGGTGTTACCTAAGAATGGATACCAGGGCAGATATTTCCACGGAGAAGGGCCATCACAGATTCATCAAACAAACTTATGGTTCACCAATGGAAAGGTGTGAGGATTGGTTTCATTACGATATTGGGGTTAACAGACATATACAAACACAGGTGACACATATAATCACCAAAGACCTACGGAATACCAAGAGAAGACTACTCAACCTTCTGTCATAACGTACATGGGAAAAGGATCCCAGGAAGAACAGACATCTGTATATGTGTAAAAGAACCACATCTTCCACACCTACAACAAGCCAAACATTGTAATCAAACTTGCTGTAATAAAAAATAAAAAATTAAATTAAAAACACGAACAAGAAGTAGTGAGACAAACTTGAGGGGCTTTCTCCTGGCACATTCCATTCTAAATTCCAATCTAGAACACGACTTCCATTGAGGCTCTGTTGCCCTAGTCACCAGATTTGGTAAGGGAGAACTGCTGCCACCTTGTGGCCGTTTCGCACAACAGCAGCTTTAATCCCAGCGCTGATGGTCAGTTGATATTCAAAATCATTGCAGGCCTGTAAATGACACCTGCCCTGAAAACAAATCCTGGGGTCACATATCGACCAAAAAGTTCAAAGGACGTCCATATTTCAAAACGACCGTTTCAAAAGGCATATTTTACGCACATTAGTGTTCTGCTTCTTTTTCTTTCTTTCCTTTTTTTGTTAAAAATACGGGAATGGAAAAAGGCATCCCTCAGAATGGGCGAAAATCGTTGCAAACGAATCAATGGACAAAGGTTTAATCTCCAATATATATAAAGAGCTCATGCAGCTTAATATTAACAAAACAAACAACCCAATACAAAAAATGGGCAGAAGATCTAAAGAGATGTTTCTTCCAAGAAGACACAGAGATGGCCAAGACACACATGAAAAGCTGCTCAACAGCACTAATTATTAGAGAAATGCAAATCAAAACTACAATGAGGTATCACCTCACACCTGTTAGAATCGGCATCATCAGAAAATCTACAAACAACCAATTCTGGGGAGGGTGTGGACAAAAGGAGCCCTCTTCCACTATTGGTGGGAATGTAAATTGATACAGTCACTATGGAGAACGGTATGGAGTTTCCTTTAAAAAACTAGAAATAGAATTACCATCTGATCCAGCAATCCCACTTCTGGGCATATACCCAGAGAAAACCATAAATCAAAAAGGCACATTCACCACAATGTTCATGGCAGCACTATTTACAATAGCCAGGTAATGGAAGCAACGTAAATGCCCACAGACAGATGAATGGATAAAGATGTGGTACATATATAAAATGGAATATTACTCAGCCATAAGAAGGAATGCAACTGGGTCATTTGTAGAGACATCGATGGATCTAGAGACTGTCATACAGAATGAAGTAAGTCAGAAAGAGGAAAACAAATATTGTATATTAATGCATATATGTGGAACCTAAACAATGGTACAGATGAACTGGTTTGCAGGGAAGAAACAGAGACACAGAGGTAGACAACAAACATATGGACACCAAGTGTGGGAAGCCATGGGGTGGTGGTGGTGGGATGAGTTGGGAGATTGGGATTGACCTGTATACATGTATATGCATAAAATACATAACTAATAATAACCTGCTGTATAAAAAAATAAATCAAATTAAATTTCAAATTTTTAAAAAATAAAATTTAAAAATAAAACAGAAAAATGTTCTTCCCTTCACACAGATGTATTTATAGGAATGAATTATTTCCATGCTTATATCTATAAATACATAAAGGAGGAATACAATCTAACTTGAACCATAAAAGGAAAAAAAAAAAACCTGAACCCTCCAGTTATAGAGAGGAATACCCTATCAGGGCACTTGCTCCAGCGGTAAACAATTCTGAAATTGGTCAGAGGTGGGGAATCATCTCCCATACAACCAGCAACCCACCCCCCACGCCAGGAGCATCCTCATTGCAAAGCTGGGGGACCGTGCCGAGGCATCTGTGAGTAAACGTGAGCTGAGCCCCAGGCCAGCTGCTGCTGAACTGTTCCCACCCTTCCCAGGTAAAACACCTGAATATGTACAAGGGCTTGAAAGCCTAGAGGAAGGGCCGTGGAGCCACACCAGCGACAGCACGCAGGCCAACTTGGTGCCTGCAGGCCAGCCAGGGTGGTCCTGGCCCCGGGCGCTCTTCCGGAAGCTTTCCATTGCCCTGCCTGAGATACCCCTCCTGTCCCGGCCCCCACTGCTTTTTTCCTTCCTCACCTCTGTCCGGAGAGAAATTCCAGCGGAAGGTATGGGTGACACATCCTCTTCTTTACAGGTGGCAGCCTGGCAATCCCTGCAGAAAGGCCAGCAGAGCCCCACTCACACCGGGCCACCAACAAAGCTGTGGCCCCTCACTCCCTCCCACCAGCAGAGCCCCGAGACTGCTGACGGGGCAGAGAATATGGAGTCAGGCACAGCTTCAGGGGCTATTGCTGCCTGGAGCGCTGTTTATATTGACCTCAAACAGGCACACCTGGGGAGGGCCGGCCGGCAGGGTAAGGCTGCCCAGGTCAGCTAATCCACAACCCTCAGGGAATCCCATTGTTGAAAACGGACCTCGCTAAGGCAGAATAGAAGCCAAGGAAGAAAAGGACACAATGCCATTTGCAGCACCGTAGATGAGTCTAGAGGTAATCACGTGACTTGTAGTAAGTCAGAAAGTGAAAGACACATATCGTATCATATCACTTATAGGTGTTACCTAAGAATGGATACCAGGGCAGATATCTCCACGGAGAAGGGCCATCACAGATTCATCAAACAAACTTATGGTTCACCAATGGAAAGGTGTGAGGATTGGTTTCATTACGATATTGGGGTTAACAGACATATACAAACACAGGTGACACATATAATCACCAAAGACCTACGGAATACCAAGAGAAGACTACTCAACATTCTGTCATAACGTACATGGGAAAAGGATCCCAGGAAGAACAGACATCTGTATATGTGTAAAAGAACCACATCTTCCACACCTACAACAAGCCAAACATTGTAATCAAACTTGCTGCAATGAAAAATAAAACATTAAATTAAAAACACGAACAAGAAGTAGTGAGACAAACTTGAGGGGCTTTCTCCTGGCACATTCCATTCTAAATTCCAATCTAGAACACGACTTCCATTGAGGCTCTGTTGCCTTAGTCACCAGATTTGGTAAGGGAGAACTGCTGCCACCTTGTGGCCGTTTCGCACAACAGCAGCTTTAATCCCAGCGCTGATGGTCAGTTGATATTCAAAATCATTGCAGGCCTGTAAATGACACCTGCCCTGAAAACAAATCCTGGGGTCACATATCGACCAAAAAATTCAAAGGACGTCCATATTTCAAAACGACCGTTTCAAAAGGCATATTTTACGCACATTAGTGTTCTGCTTCTTTTTCTTTCTTTCCTTTTTTTGTTAAAAATACGGGAATGGAAAAATGCATCCCTCAGAATGGGCGAAAATCGTTGCAAACGAATCAATGGACAAAGGTTTAATCTCCAATATATATAAACAGCTCATGCAGCATAATATTAACAAAACAAACAACCCAATACAAAAAATGGGCAGAAGATCTAAAGAGATGTTTCTTCCCAGACACAGAGATGGCCAAGACGCACATGAAAAGCTGCTCAACAGCACTAATTATTAGAGAAATGCAAATCAAAACTACAATGAGGTATCACCTCACACCTGTTAGAATCGGCATCATCAGAAAATCTACAAACAACCAATTCTGGGGAGGGTGTGGACAAAAGGAGCCCTCTTCCACTATTGGTGGGAATGTAAATTGATACAGTCACTATGGAGAACGGTATGGAGTTTCCTTAAAAAAACTAGAAATAGAATTACCATCTGATCCAGCAATCCCACTTCTGGGCATATACCCAGAGAAAACCATAAATCAAAAAGGCACATTCACCACAATGTTCATGGCAGCACTATTTACAATAGCCAGGTAATGGAAGCAACGTAAATGCCCACAGACAGATGAATGGATAAAGATGTGGTACATATATAAAATGGAATATTACTCAGCCATAAGAAGGAATGAAACTGGGTCATTTGTAGAGACATCGATGGATCTAGAGACTGTCATACAGAATGAAGTAAGTCAGAAAGAGGAAAACAAATATTGTATATTAATGCATATATGTGGAACCTAAAAACTGGTACAGATGAACTGGTTTGCAGGGAAGAAACAGAGACACAGAGGTAGAGAACAAACATATGGACACCAAGTGTGGGAAGCCATGGGGTGGTGGTGGTGGGATGAGTTGGGAGATTGGGATTGACCTGTATACATGTATATGCATAAAATACATAACTAATAATAACCTGCTGTATAAAAAAATAAATCAAATTAAATTTCAAATTTTTAAAAAATAAAATTTAAAAATAAAACAGAAAAATGTTCTTCCCTTCACACAGATGTATTTATAGGAATGAATTATTTCCATGCTTATATCTATAAATACATAAAGGAGGAAAACAATCTAACTTGAACCATAAAAAAAAAAAAAACCTGAACCCACCAGTTATAGAGAGGAATACCCTATCAGGGCACTTGCTCCAGCGGTAAACAATTCTGAAATTAGTCAGAGGTGGGGAATCATCTCCCATACAACCAGCAACCCACCCCCCATGCCAGCAGCATCCTCATTGCAAAGCTGGGGGACCATGCCGAGGCATCTGTGAGTAAACGTGAGCTGAGCCCCAGGCCAGCTGCTGCTGAACTGCTCCCACCCTTCCCAGGTAAAACACCTGAATATGTACAAGGGCTTGAAAGCCTAGAGGAAGGGCCGTGGAGCCACACCAGCGACAGCACGCAGGCCAACTTGGTGCCTGCAGGCCAGCCAGTGTGGTCCTGGCCCCGGGCACTCTTCCTGAAGTTTCCATTGCCCTGCCTGAGATACCCCTCCTGTCCCGGCCCCCACTGCTTTTTTCCTTCCTCACCTCTGTCCGGAGAGAAATTCCAGCGGAAGGTATGGGTGACACATCCTCTTCTTTACAGGTGGCAGCCTGGCAACCCCTGCAGAAAGGCCAGCAGAGCCCCACTCACACCGGGCCACCAACAAAGCTGTGGCCCCTCACTCCCTCCCACCAGCAGAGCCCCGAGACTGCTGACGGGGCAGAGAATATGGAGTCAGGCACAGCTTCAGGGGCTATTGCTGCCTGGAGCGCTGTTTATATTGACCTCAAACAGGCACACCTGGGGAGGGCTGGCCGGCAGGGTAAGGCTGCCCAGGTCAGCTAATCCACAACCCTCAGGGAATCACATTGTTGAAAACGGACCTCGCTAAGGCAGAATAGAAGCCAAGGAAGAAAAGGACACAATGCCATTTGCAGCACCGTAGATGAGTCTAGAGGTAATCACGTGACTTGTAGTAAGTCAGAAAGTGAAAGACACATATCGTATCATATCACTTATAGGTGTTACCTAAGAATGGATACCAGGGCAGATATTTCCACGGAGAAGGGCCATCACAGATTCATCAAACAAACTTATGGTTCACCAATGGAAAGGTGTGAGGATTGGTTTCATTACGATATTGGGGTTAACAGACATATACAAACACAGGTGACACATATAATCACCAAAGACCTACGGAATACCAAGAGAAGACTACTCAACATTCTGTCATAACGTACATGGGAAAAGGATCCCAGGAAGAACAGACATCTGTATATGTGTAAAACAACCCCATCTTCCACACCTACAACAAGCCAAACATTGTCATCAAACTTGCTGTAATAAAAACTAAAAAATTAAATTAAAAACACGAACAAGAAGTAGTGAGACAAACTTGAGGGGCTTTCTCCTGGCACATTCCATTCTAAATTCCAATCTAGAACACGACTTCCATTGAGGCTCTGTTGCCCTAGTCACCAGATTTGGTAAGGGAGAACTGCTGCCACCTTGTGGCCGTTTCGCACAACAGCAGCTTTAATCCCAGCGCTGATGGTCAGTTGATATTCAAAATCATTGCAGGCCTGTAAATGACACCTGCCCTGAAAACAAATCCTGGGGTCACATATCGACCAAAAAATTCAAAGGACGTCCATATTTCAAAACGACCGTTTCAAAAGGCATATTTTACGCACATTAGTGTTCTGCTTCTTTTTCTTTCTTTCCTTTTTTTGTTAAAAATACGGGAATGGAAAAAGGCATCCCTCAGAATGGGCAAAAATCGTTGCAAACGAATCAATGGACAAAGGTTTAATCTCCAATATATATAAACAGCTCATGCAGCTTAATATTAACAAAACAAACAACCCAATACAAAAAATGGGCAGAAGATCTAAAGAGATGTTTCTTCCAAGAAGACACAGAGATGGCCAAGACGCACATGAAAAGCTGCTCAACAGCACTAATTATTAGAGAAATGCAAATCAAAACTACAGTGAGGTATCACCTCACACCTGTTAGAATCGGCATCATCAGAAAATCTACAAACAACCAATTCTGGGGAGGGTGTGGACAAAAGGAGCCCTCTTCCACTATTGGTGGGAATGTAAATTGATACAGTCACTATGGAGAACGGTATGGAGTTTCCTTAAAAAAACTAGAAATAGAATTACCATCTGATCCAGCAATCCCACTTCTGGGCATATACCCAGAGAAAACAATAAATCAAAAAGACACATTCACCAGAATGTTCATGGCAGCACTATTTACAATAGCCAGGTAATGGAAGCAACGTAAATGCCCACAGACAGATGAATGGATAAAGATGTGGTACATATATAAAATGGAATATTACTCAGCCATAAGAAGGAATGAAACTGGGTCATTTGTAGAGACATCGATGGATCTAGAGACTGTCATACAGAATGAAGTAAGTCAGAAAGAGGAAAACAGATATTGTATATTAATGCATATATGTGGAACCTAAAAAATGGTACAGATGAACTGGTTTGCAGGGAAGAAACAGAGACACAGAGGTAGACAACAAACATATGGACACCAAGTGTGGGAAGCCATGGGGTGGTGGTGGTGGGATGAGTTGGGAGATTGGGATTGACCTGTATACATGTATATGCATAAAATACATAACTAATAATAACCTGCTGTATAAAAAAATAAATCAAATTAAATTTCAAATTTTTAAAAAATAAAATTTAAAAATAAAACAGAAAAATGTTCTTCCCTTCACACAGATGTATTTATAGGAATGAATTATTTCCATGCTTATATCTATAAATACATAAAGGAGGAATACAATCTAACTTGAACCATAAAAAAAAAAATCCTGAACCCACCAGTTATAGAGAGGAATACCCTATCAGGGCACTTGCTCCAGCGGTAAACAATTCTGAAATTGGTCAGAGGTGGGGAATCATCTCCCATACAACCAGCAACCCACCCCCCACGCCAGGAGCATCCTCATTGCAAAGCTGGGGGACCGTGCCGAGGCATCTGTGAGTAAACGTGAGCTGAGCCCCAGGCCAGCTGCTGCTGAACTGTTCCCACCCTTCCCAGGTAAAACACCTGAATATGTACAAGGGCTTGAAAGCCTAGAGGAAGGGCCGTGGAGCCACACCAGCGACAGCACGCAGGCCAACTTGGTGCCTGCAGGCCAGCCAGGGTGGTCCTGGCCCCGGGCGCTCTTCCGGAAGCTTTCCATTGCCCTGCCTGAGATACCCCTCCTGTCCCGGCCCCCACTGCTTTTTTCCTTCCTCACCTCTGTCCGGAGAGAAATTCCAGCGGAAGGTATGGGTGACACATCCCCTTATTTACAGGTGGCAGCCTGGCAATCCCTGCAGAAAGGCCAGCAGAACAACACTCACACCGGGCCACCAACAAAGCTGTGGCCCCTCACTCCCTCCCACCAGCAGAGCCCCGAGACTGCTGACGGGGCAGAGAATATGGAGTCAGGCACAGCTTCAGGGGCTATTGCTGCCTGGAGCGCTGTTTATATTGACCTCAAACAGGCACACCTGGGGAGGGCTGGCCGGCAGGGTAAGGCTGCCCAGGTCAGCTAATCCACAACCCTCAGGGAATCACATTGTTGAAAACGGACCTCGCTAAGGCAGAATAGAAGCCAAGGAAGAAAAGGACACAATGCCATTTGCAGCACCGTAGATGAGTCTAGAGGTAATCACGTGACTTGTAGTAAGTCAGAAAGTGAAAGACACATATCGTATCATATCACTTATAGGTGTTACCTAAGAATGGATACCAGGGCAGATATTTCCACGGAGAAGGGCCATCACAGATTCATCAAACAAACTTATGGTTCACCAATGGAAAGGTGTGAGGATTGGTTTCATTACGATATTGGGGTTAACAGACATATACAAACACAGGTGACACATATAATCACCAAAGACCTACGGAATACCAAGAGAAGACTACTCAACCTTCTGTCATAACGTACATGGGAAAAGGATCCCAGGAAGAACAGACATCTGTATATGTGTAAAACAACCACATCTTCCACACCTACAACAAGCCAAACATTGTAATCAAACTTGCTGTAATAAAAAATAAAACATTAAATTAAAAACACGAACAAGAAGTAGTGAGACAAACTTGAGGGGCTTTCTCCTGGCACATTCCATTCTAAATTCCAATCTAGAACACGACTTCCATTGAGGCTCTGTTGCCCTAGTCACCAGATTTGGTAAGGGAGAACTGCTGCCACCTTGTGGCCGTTTCGCACAACAGCAGCTTTAATCCCAGCGCTGATGGTCAGTTGATATTCAAAATCATTGCAGGCCTGTAAATGACACCTGCCCTGAAAACAAATCCTGGGGTCACATATCGACCAAAAAGTTCAAAGGACGTCCATATTTCAAAACGACCGTTTCAAAAGGCATATTTTACGCACATTAGTGTTCTGCTTCTTTTTCTTTCTTTCCTTTTTTTGTTAAAAATACGGGAATGGAAAAAGGCATCCCTCAGAATGGGCGAAAATCATTGCAAACGAATCAATGGACAAAGGTTTAATCTCCAATATATATAAACAGCTCATGCAGCTTAATATTAACAAAACAAACAACCCAATACAAAAAATGGGCAGAAGATCTAAAGAGATGTTTCTTCCAAGAAGACACAGAGAGGGCCAAGACGCACATGAAAAGCTGCTCAACAGCACTAATTATTAGAGAAATGCAAATCAAAACTACAATGAGGTATCACCTCACACCTGTTAGAATCGGCATCATCAGAAAATCTACAAACAACCAATTCTGGGGAGGGTGTGGACAAAAGGAGCCCTCTTCCACTATTGGTGGGAATGTAAATTGATACAGTCACTATGGAGAACGGTATGGAGTTTCCTTAAAAAAACTAGAAATAGAATTACCATCTGTTCCAGCAATCCCACTTCTGGGCATATACCTAGAGAAAACCATAAATCAAAAAGGCACATTCACCACAATGTTCATGGCAGCACTATTTACAATAGCCAGATAATGGAAGCAACGTAAATGCCCACAGACAGATGAATGGATAAAGATGTGGTACATATATAAAATGGAATATTACTCAGCCATAAGAAGGAATGAAACTGGGTCATTTGTAGAGACATCGATGGATCTAGAGACTGTCATACAGAATGAAGTAAGTCAGAAAGAGGAAAACAAATATTGTATATTAATGCATATAGGTGGAACCTAAAAAATGGTACAGATGAACTGGTTTGCAGGGAAGAAACAGAGACACAGAGGTAGACAACAAACATATGGACACCAAGTGTGGGAAGCCATGGGGTGGTGGTGGTGGGATGAGTTGGGAGATTGGGATTGACCTGTATACATGTATATGCATAAAATACATAACTAATAATAACCTGCTGTATAAAAAAATAAATCAAATTAAATTTCAAATTTTTAAAAAATAAAATTTAAAAATAAAACAGAAAAATGTTCTTCCCTTCACACAGATGTATTTATAGGAATGAATTATTTCCATGCTTATATCTATAAATACATAAAGGAGGAATACAATCTAACTTGAACCTTAAAAAAAAAAATCCTGAACCCACCAGTTATAGAGAGGAATACCCTATCAGGGCACTTGCTCCAGCGGTAAACAATTCTGAAATTGGTCAGAGGTGGGGAATCATCTCCCATACAACCAGCAACCCACCCCCCACGCCAGGAGCATCCTCATTGCAAAGCTGGGGGACCGTGCCAAGGCATCTGTGAGTAAACGTGAGCTGAGCCCCAGGCCAGCTGCTGCTGAACTGTTCCCACCCTTCCCAGGTAAAACACCTGAATATGTACAAGGGCTTGAAAGCCTAGATGAAGGGCCGTGGAGCCACACCAGCGACAGCACGCAAGCCAACTTGGTGCCTGCAGGCCAGCCAGGGTTGTCCTGGCCCCGGGCACTCTTCCGGAAGCTTTCCATTGCCCTGCCTGAGATACCCCTCCTGTCCCGGCCCCCACTGCTTTTTTCCTTCCTCA
Source organism: Mesoplodon mirus (assembly GCF_964341445.2). Classification (NCBI taxonomy): domain Eukaryota; kingdom Metazoa; phylum Chordata; class Mammalia; order Artiodactyla; family Ziphiidae; genus Mesoplodon; species Mesoplodon mirus. The sequence continues at coordinate 4,661,823 of NW_028295814.1, read as the reverse complement.
CCTCTGTCCGGAGAGAAATTCCAGCGGAAGGTTTGGGTGACACATCCTCTTCTTTACAGGTGGCAGCCTGGCAACCCCTGCAGAAAGGGCAGCAGAGCCCCACTCACACCGGGCCACCAACAAAGCTGTGGCCCCTCACTCCCTCCCACCAGCAGAGCCCCGAGACTGCTGACGGGGCAGAGAATATGGAGTCAGGCACAGCTTCAGGGGCTATTGCTGCCTGGAGCGCTGTTTATATTGACCTCAAACAGGCACACCTGGGGAGGGCTGGCCGGCAGGGTAAGGCTGCCCAGGTCAGCTAATCCACATCCCTCAGGGAATCACATTGTTGAAAACGGACCTCGCTAAGGCAGAATAGAAGCCAAGGAAGAAAAGGACACAATGCCATTTGCAGCACCGTAGATGAGTCTAGAGGTAATCACGTGACTTGTAGTAAGTCAGAAAGTGAAAGACACATATCGTATCATATCACTTATAGGTGTTACCTAAGAATGGATACCAGGGCAGATATTTCCATGGAGAAGGGCCATCACAGATTCATCAAACAAACTTATGGTTCACCAATGGAAAGGTGTGAGGATTGGTTTCATTACGATATTGGGGTTAACAGACATATACAAACACAGGTGACACATATAATCACCAAAGACCTACGGAATACCAAGAGAAGACTACTCAACATTCTGTCATAACGAACATGGGAAAGGATCCCAGGAAGAACAGACATCTGTATATGTGTAAAAGAACCCCATCTTCCACACCTACAACAAGCCAAACATTGTAATCAAACTTGCTGTAATAAAAAATAAAAAATTAAATTAAAAACACGAACAAGAAGTAGTGACACAAACTTGAGGGGCTTTCTCCTGGCACATTCCATTCTAAATTCCAATCTAGAGCACGACTTCCATTGAGGCTCTGTTGCCCTAGTCACCAGATTTGGTAAGGGAGAACTGCTGCCACCTTGTGGCCGTTTCACACAACAGCAGCTTTAATCCCATCGCTGATGGTCAGTTGATATTCAAAATCATTGCAGGCCTGTAAATGACACCTGCCCTGAAAACAAATCCTGGGGTCACATATCGACCAAAAAATTCAAAGGACGTCCATATTTCAAAACGACCGTTTCAAAAGGCATATTTTACGCACATTAGTGTTCTGCTTCTTTTTCTTTCTTTCCTTTTTTTGTTAAAAATACGGGATTGGAAAAAGGCATCCCTCAGAATGGGCGAAAATCATTGCAAACGAATCAATGGACAAAGGTTTAATCTCCAATATATATAAACAGCTCATGCAGCTTAATATTAACAAAACAAACAACCCAATACAAAAAATGGGCAGAAGATCTAAAGAGATGTTTCTTCCAAGAAGACACAGGGAGGGCCAAGACGCACATGAAAAGCTGCTCAACAGCACTAATTATTAGAGAAATGCAAATCAAAACTACAATGAGGTATCACCTCACACCTGTTAGAATCGGCATCATCAGAAAATCTACAAACAACCAATTCTGGGGAGGGTGTGGACAAAAGGAGCCCTCTTCCACTATTGGTGGGAATGTAAATTGATACAGTCACTATGGAGAACGGTATGGAGTTTCCTTAAAAAAACTAGAAATAGAATTACCATCTGTTCCAGCAATCCCACTTCTGGGCATATACCTAGAGAAAACCATAAATCAAAAAGGCACATTCACCACAATGTTCATGGCAGCACTATTTACAATAGCCAGATAATGGAAGCAACGTAAATGCCCACAGACAGATGAATGGATAAAGATGTGGTACATATATAAAATGGAATATTACTCAGCCATAAGAAGGAATGAAACTGGGTCATTTGTAGAGACATCGATGGATCTAGAGACTGTCATACAGAATGAAGTAAGTCAGAAAGAGGAAAACAAATATTGTATATTAATGCATATATGTGGAACCTAAAAACTGGTACAGATGAACTGGTTTGCAGGGAAGAAACAGAGACACAGAGGTAGACAACAAACATATGGACACCAAGTGTGGGAAGCCATGGGGTGGTGGTGGTGGGATGAGTTGGGAGATTGGGATTGACCTGTATACATGTATATGCATAAAATACATAACTAATAATAACCTGCTGTATAAAAAAATAAATCAAATTAAATTTCAAATTTTTAAAAAATAAAATTTAAAAATAAAACAGAAAAATGTTCTTCCCTTCACACAGATGTATTTATAGGAATGAATTATTTCCATGCTTATATCTATAAATACATAAAGGAGGAATAAAATCTAACTTGAACCATAAAAAAAAAAAAAAAAACCTGAACCCACCAGTTATAGAGAGGAATACCCTATCAGGGCACTTGCTCCAGCGGTAAACAATTCTGAAATTAGTCAGAGGTGGGGAATCATCTCCCATACAACCAGCAACCCACCCCCCATGCCAGCAGCATCCTCATTGCAAAGCTGGGGGACCATGCCGAGGCATCTGTGAGTAAACGTGAGCTGAGCTCCAGGCCAGCTGCTGCTGAACTGCTCCCACCCTTCCCAGGTAAAACACCTGAATATGTACAAGGGCTTGAAAGCCTAGAGGAAGGGCCGTGGAGCCACACCAGCGACAGCACGCAGGCCAACTTGGTGCCTGCAGGCCAGCCAGTGTGGTCCTGGCCCCGGGCACACTTCCGGAAGTTTCCATTGCCCTGCCTGAGATACCCCTCCTGTCCCGGCCCCCACTGCTTTTTTCCTTCCTCACCTCTGTCCGGAGAGAAATTCCAGCGGAAGGTATGGGTGACACATCCTCTTCTTTACAGGTGGCAGCCTGGCAACCCCTGCAGAAAGGCCAGCAGAGCCCCACTCACACCGGGCCACCAACAAAGCTGTGGCCCCTCACTCCCTCCCACCAGCAGAGCCCCGAGACTGCTGACGGGGCAGAGAATATGGAGTCAGGCACAGCTTCAGGGGCTATTGCTGCCTGGAGCGCTGTTTATATTGACCTCAAACAGGCACACCTGGGGAGGGCTGGCCGGCAGGGTAAGGCTGCCCAGGTCAGCTAATCCACATCCCTCAGGGAATCACATTGTTGAAAACGGACCTCGCTAAGGCAGAATAGAAGCCAAGGAAGAAAAGGACACAATGCCATTTGCAGCACCGTAGATGAGTCTAGAGGTAATCACGTGACTTGTAGTAAGTCAGAAAGTGAAAGACACATATCGTATCATATCACTTATAGGTGTTACCTAAGAATGGATACCAGGGCAGATATTTCCACGGAGAAGGGCCATCACAGATTCATCAAACAAACTTATGGTTCACCAATGGAAAGGTGTGAGGATTGGTTTCATTACGATATTGGGGTTAACAGACATATACAAACACAGGTGACACATATAATCACCAAAGACCTACGGAATACCAAGAGAAGACTACTCAACATTCTGTCATAACGTACATGGGAAAAGGATCCCAGGAAGAACAGACATCTGTATATGTGTAAAACAACCCCATCTTCCACACCTACAACAAGCCAAACATTGTCATCAAACTTGCTGTAATAAAAACTAAAAAATTAAATTAAAAACACGAACAAGAAGTAGTGAGACAAACGTGAGGGGCTTTCTCCTGGCACATTCCATTCTAAATTCCAATCTAGAACACGACTTCCATTGAGGCTCTGTTGCCCTAGTCACCAGATTTGGTAAGGGAGAACTGCTGCCACCTTGTGGCCGTTTCGCACAACAGCAGCTTTAATCCCAGCGCTGATGGTCAGTTGATATTCAAAATCATTGCAGGCCTGTAAATGACACCTGCCCTGAAAACAAATCCTGGGGTCACATATCGACCAAAAAATTCAAAGGACGTCCATATTTCAAAACGACCGTTTCAAAAGGCATATTTTACGCACATTAGTGTTCTGCTTCTTTTTCTTTCTTTCCTTTTTTAGTTAAAAATACGGGAATGGAAAAAGGCATCCCTCAGAATGGGCGAAAATCGTTGCAAACGAATCAATGGACAAAGGTTTAATCTCCAATATATATAAACAGCTCATGCAGCTTAATATTAACAAAACAAACAACCCAATACAAAAAATGGGCAGAAGATCTAAAGAGATGTTTCTTCCAAGAAGACACAGAGATGGCCAAGACGCACATGAAAAGCTGCTCAACAGCACTAATTATTAGAGAAATGCAAATCAAAACTACAGTGAGGTATCACCTCACACCTGTTAGAATCGGCATCATCAGAAAATCTACAAACAACCAATTCTGGGGAGGGTGTGGACAAAAGGAGCCCTCTTCCACTATTGGTGGGAATGTAAATTGACACAGTCACTATGGAGAACGGTATGGAATTTCCTTTAAAAAACTAGAAATAGAATTACCATCTGATCCAGCAATCCCACTTCTGGGCATATACCCAGAGAAAACCATAAATCAAAAAGACACATTCACCACAATGTTAATGGCAGCACTATTTACAATAGCCAGGTAATGGAAGCAACGTAAATGCCCACAGACAGATGAATGGATAAAGATGTGGTACATATATAAAATGGAATATTACTCAGCCATAAGAAGGAATGAAACTGGGTCATTTGTAGAGACATCGATGGATCTAGAGACTGTCATACAGAATGAAGTAAGTCAGAAAGAGGAAAACAGATATTGTATATTAATGCATATATGTGGAACCTAAAAAATGGTACAGATGAACTGGTTTGCAGGGAAGAAACAGAGACACAGAGGTAGAGAACAAACATATGGACACCAAGTGTGGGAAGCCATGGGGTGGTGGTGGTGGGATGAGTTGGGAGATTGGGATTGACCTGTATACATGTATATGCATAAAATACATAACTAATAATAACCTGCTGTATAAAAAATAAATCAAATTAAATTTCAAATTTTTAAAAAATAAAATTTAAAAATAAAACAGAAAAATGTTCTTCCCTTCACACAGATGTATTTATAGGAATGAATTATTTCCATGCTTATATCTATAAATACATAAAGGAGGAATACAATCTAACTTGAACTATAAAAAAAAAAAATCCTGAACCCACCAGTTATAGAGAGGAATACCCTATCAGGGCACTTGCTCCAGCGGTAAACAATTCTGAAATTGGTCAGAGGTGGGGAATCATCTCCCATACAACCAGCAACCCACCCCCCATGCCAGGAGCATCCTCATTGCAAAGCTGGGGGACCGTGCCGAGGCATCTGTGAGTAAACGTGAGCTGAGCCCCAGGCCAGCTGCTGCTGAACTGTTCCCACCCTTCCCAGGTAAAACACCTGAATATGTACAAGGGCTTGAAAGCCTAGATGAAGGGCCATGGAGCCACACCAGCGACAGCACGCAAGCCAACTTGGTGCCTGCAGGCCAGCCAGGGTTGTCCTGGCCCCGGGCACTCTTCCGGAAGCTTTCCATTGCCCTGCCTGAGATACCCCTCCTGTCCCGGCCCCCACTGCTTTTTTCCTTCCTCACCTCTGTCCGGAGAGAAATTCCAGCGGAAGGTATGGGTGACACATCCTCTTCTTTACAGGTGGCAGCCTGGCAACCACTGCAGAAAGGCCAGCAGAGCCCCACTCACACCGGGCCACCAACAAAGCTGTGGCCCCTCACTCCCTCCCACCAGCAGAGCCCCGAGACTGCTGACGGGGCAGAGAATATGGAGTCAGGCACAGCTTCAGGGGCTATTGCTGCCTGGAGCGCTGTTTATATTGACCTCAAACAGGCACACCTGGGGAGGGCCGGCCGGCAGGGTAAGGCTGCCCAGGTCAGCTAATCCACATCCCTCAGGGAATCACATTGTTGAAAACGGACCTCGCTAAGGCAGAATAGAAGCCAAGGAAGAAAAGGACACAATGCCATTTGCAGCACCGTAGATGAGTCTAGAGGTAATCACGTGACTTGTAGTAAGTCAGAAAGTGAAAGACACATATCGTATCATATCACTTATAGGTGTTACCTAAGAATGGATACCAGGGCAGATATTTCCACGGAGAAGGGCCATCACAGATTCATCAAACAAACTTATGGTTCACCAATGGAAAGGTGTGAGGATTGGTTTCATTACGATATTGGGGTTAACAGACATATACAAACACAGGTGACACATATAATCACCAAAGACCTACGGAATACCAAGAGAAGACTACTCAACCTTCTGTCATAACGTACATGGGAAAAGGATCCCAGGAAGAACAGACATCTGTATATGTGTAAAGGAACCCCATCTTCCACACCTACAACAAGCCAAACATTGTAATCAAACTTGCTGTAATAAAAAATAAAACATTAAATTAAAAACACGAACAAGAAGTAGTGAGACAAACTTGAGGGGCTTTCTCCTGGCACATTCCATTCTAAATTCCAATCTAGAACACGACTTCCATTGAGGCTCTGTTGCCCTAGTCACCAGATTTGGTAAGGGAGAACTGCTGCCACCTTGTGGCCGTTTCGCACAACAGCAGCTTTAATCCCAGCGCTGATGGTCAGTTGATATTCAAAATCATTGCAGGCCTGTAAATGACACCTGCCCTGAAAACAAATCCTGGGGTCACATATCGACCAAAAAGTTCAAAGGACGTCCATATTTCAAAACGACCGTTTCAAAAGGCATATTTTACGTACATTAGTGTTCTGCTTCTTTTTCTTTCTTTCCTTTTTTTGTTAAAAATACGGGAATGGAAAAAGGCATCCCTCAGAATGGGCGAAAATCGTTGCAAACGAATCAATGGACAAAGGTTTAATCTCCAATATATATAAACAGCTCATGCAGCTTAATATTAACAAAACAAACAACCCAATACAAAAAATGGGCAGAAGATCTAAAGAGATGTTTCTTCCAAGAAGACACAGAGATGGCCAAGACGCACATGAAAAGCTGCTCAACAGCACTAATTATTAGAGAAATGCAAATCAAAACTACAATGAGGTATCACCTCACACCTGTTAGAATCGGCATCATCAGAAAATCTACAAACAACCAATTCTGGGGAGGGTGTGGACAAAAGGAGCCCTCTTCCACTATTGGTGGGAATGTAAATTGATACAGTCACTATGGAGAACGGTATGGAGTTTCCTTAAAAAAACTAGAAATAGAATTACCATCTGATCCAGCAATCCCACTTCTGGGCATATACCTAGAGAAAACCATAAATCAAAAAGGCACATTCACCACAATGTTCATGGCAGCACTATTTACAATAGCCAGATAATGGAAGCAACGTAAATGCCCACAGACAGATGAATGGATAAAGATGTGGTACATATATAAAATGGAATATTACTCAGCCATAAGAAGGAATGAAACTGGGTCATTTGTAGAGACATCGATGGATCTAGAGACTGTCATACAGAATGAAGTAAGTCAGAAAGAGGAAAACAAATATTGTATATTAATGCATATATGTGGAACCTAAAAAGTGGTACAGATGAACTGGTTTGCAGGGAAGAAACAGAGACACAGAGGTAGAGAACAAACATATGGACACCAAGTGTGGGAAGCCATGGGGTGGTGGTGGTGGGATGAGTTGGGAGATTGGGATTGACCTGTATACATGTATATGCATAAAATACATAACTAATAATAACCTGGTGTATAAAAAAATAAATCAAATTAAATTTCAAATTTTTAAAAAATAAAATTTAAAAATAAAACAGAAAAATGTTCTTCCCTTCACACAGATGTATTTATAGGAATGAATTATTTCCATGCTTATATCTATAAATACATAAAGGAGGAATACAATCTAACTTGAACCATAAAAGAAAAAAAAAAAACCTGAAACCACCAGTTATACAGAGGAAAACCCTATCAGGGCACTTGCTCCAGCGGTAAACAATTCTGAAATTAGTCAGAGGTGGGGAATCATCTCCCATACAACCAGCAACCCACCCCCCACGCCAGGAGCATCCTCATTGCAAAGCTGGGGGACCGTGCTGAGGCATCTGTGAGTAAACGTGAGCTGAGCCCCAGGCCAGCTGCTGCTGAACTGTTCCCACCCTTCCCAGGTAAAACACCTGAATATGTACAAGGGCTTGAAAGCCTAGAGGAAGGGCCGTGGAGCCACACCAGCGACAGCACGCAGGCCAACTTGGTGCCTGCAGGCCAGCCAGGGTGGTCCTGGCCCCGGGCGCTCTTCCGGAAGCTTTCCATTGCCCTGCCTGAGATACCCCTCCTGTCCCGGCCCCCACTGCTTTTTTCCTTCCTCACCTCTGTCCGGAGAGAAATTCCAGCGGAAGGTATGGGTGACACATCCTCTTCTTTACAAGTGGCAGCATGGCAACCCCTGCAAAAAGGCCAGCAGAGCCCCACTCACACCGGGCCACCAACAAAGCTGTGGCCCCTCACTCCCTCCCACCAGCAGAGCCCCGAGACTGCTGACGGGGCAGAGAATATGGAGTCAGGCACAGCTTCAGGGGCTATTGCTGCCTGGAGTGCTGTTTATATTGACCTCACACAGGCACACCTGGGGAGGGCCGGCCGGCAGGGTAAGGCTACCCAGGTCAGCTAATCCACAACCCTCAGGGAATCACATTGTTGAAAACGGACCTCGCTAAGGCAGAATAGAAGCCAAGGAAGAAAAGGACACAATGCCATTTGCAGCACCGTAGATGAGTCTAGAGGTAATCACGTGACTTGTAGTAAGTCAGAAAGTGAAAGACACATATCGTATCATATCACTTATAGGTGTTACCTAAGAATGGATACCAGGGCAGATATTTCCACGGAGAAGGGCCATCACAGATTCATCAAACAAACTTATGGTTCACCAATGGAAAGGTGTGAGGATTGGTTTCATTACGATATTGGGGTTAACAGACATATACAAACACATGTGACACATATAATCACCAAAGACCTACGGAATACCAAGAGAAGACTACTCAACATTCTGTCATAACGTACATGGGAAAAGGATCCCAGGAAGAACAGACATCTGTATATGTGTAAAACAACCACATCTTCCACACCTACAACAAGCCAAACATTGTAATCAAACTTGCTGTAATAAAAAATAAAAAATTAAATTAAAAACACGAACAAGAAGTAGTGAGACAAACTTGAGGGGCTTTCTCCTGGCACATTCCATTCTAAATTCCAATCTAGAACACGACTTCCATTGAGGCTCTGTTGCCCTAGTCACCAGATTTGGTAAGGGAGAACTGCTGCCACCTTGTGGCCGTTTCGCACAACAGCAGCTTTAATCCCAGCGCTGATGGTCAGTTGATATTCAAAATCATTGCAGGCCTGTAAATGACACCTGCCCTGAAAACAAATCCTGGGGTCACATATCGACCAAAAAGTTCAAAGGACGTCCATATTTCAAAACGACCGTTTCAAAAGGCATATTTTACGCACATTAGTGTTCTGCTTCTTTTTCTTTCTTTCCTTTTTTTGTTAAAAATACGGGAATGGAAAAAGGCATCCCTCAGAATGGGCGAAAATCGTTGCAAACGAATCAATGGACAAAGGTTTAATCTCCAATATATATAAACAGCTCATGCAGCTTAATATTAACAAAACAAACAACCCAATACAAAAAATGGGCAGAAGATCTAAAGAGATGTTTCTTCCAAGAAGACACAGAGATGGCCAAGACGCACATGAAAAGCTGCTCAACAGCACTAATTATTAGAGAAATGCAAATCAAAACTACAATGAGGTATCACCTCACACCTGTTAGAATCGGCATCATCAGAAAATCTACAAACAACCAATTCTGGGGAGGGTGTGGACAAAAGGAGCCCTCTTCCACTATTGGTGGGAATGTAAATTGATACAGTCACTATGGAGAACGGTATGGAGTTTCCTTAAAAAACTAGAAATAGAATTACCATCTGATCCAGCAATCCCACTTCTGGGCATATACCTAGAGAAAACCATAAATCAAAAAGGCACATTCACCACAATGTTCATGGCAGCACTATTTACAATAGCCAGATAATGGAAGCAACGTAAATGCCCACAGACAGATGAATGGATAAAGATGTGGTACATATATAAAATGGAATATTATTCAGCCATAAGAAGGAATGAAACTGGGTCATTTGTAGAGACATCGATGGATCTAGAGACTGTCATACAGAATGAAGTAAGTCAGAAAGAGGAAAACAAATATTGTATATTAATGCATATATGTGGAACCTAAAAAATGGTACAGATGAACTGGTTTGCAGGGAAGAAACAGAGACACAGAGGTAGACAACAAACATATGGACACCAAGTGTGGGAAGCCATGTGGTGGTGGTGGTGGGATGAGTTGGGAGATTGGGATTGACCTGTATACATGTATATGCATAAAATATATAACTAATAATAACCTGCTGTATAAAAAAATAAATCAAATTAAATTTCAAATTTTTAAAAAATAAAATTTAAAAATAAAACAGAAAAAATGTTCTTCCCTTCACACAGATGTATTTATAGGAATGAATTATTTCCATGCTTATATCTATAAATACATAAAGGAGGAATAAAATCTAACTTGAACCATAAAAAAAAAAAAAACCTGAACCCAGCAGTTATACAGAGGAATACCCTATCAGGGCACTTGCTCCAGCGGTAAACAATTCTGAAATTAGTCAGAGGTGGGGAATCATCTCCCATACAACCAGCAACCCACCCCCCATGCCAGGAGCATCCTCATTGCAAAGCTGGGGGACCATGCCGAGGCATCTGTGAGTAAACGTGAGCTGAACCCCAGGCCAGCTGCTGCTGAACTGTTCCAACCCTTCCCAGGTAAAACACCTGAATATGTACAAGGGCTTGAAAGCCTAGAGGAAGGGCCGTGGAGCCACACCAGTGACAGCACGCAGGCCAACTTGGTGCCTGCAGGCCAGCCAGTGAGGTCCTGGCCCAGGGCGCTCTTCCGGAAGTTTCCATTGCCCTGCCTGAGATACCCCTCCTGTCCCGGCCCCCACTGCTTTTTTCCTTCCTCACCTCTGTCCGGAGAGAAATTCCAGCGGAATGTATGGGGGACACATCCTCTTCTTTACAGGTGGCAGCCGGGCAACCCCTGCAGAAAGGCCAGCAGAGCCCCACTCACACCGGGCCACCAACAAAGCTGTGGCCCCTCACTCCCTCCCACCAGCAGAGCCCCGAGACTGCTGATGGGGCAGAGAATATGGAGTCAGGCACAGCTTCAGGGGCTATTGCTGCCTGGAGCGCTGTTTATATTGACCTCAAACAGGCACACCTGGGGAGGGCTGGCCGGCAGGGTAAGGCTGCCCAGGTCAGCTAATCCACATCCCTCAGGGAATCACATTGTTGAAAACGGACCTCGCTAAGGCAGAATAGAAGCCAAGGAAGAAAAGGACACAATGCCATTTGCAGCACCGTAGATGAGTCTAGAGGTAATCACGTGACTTGTAGTAAGTCAGAAAGTGAAAGACACATATCGTATCATATCACTTATAGGTGTTACCTAAGAATGGATACCAGGGCAGATATTTCCACGGAGAAGGGCCATCACAGATTCATCAAACAAACTTATGGTTCACCAATGGAAAGGTGTGAGGATTGGTTTCATTACGATATTGGGGTTAACAGACATATACAAACACAGGTGACACATATAATCACCAAAGACCTACGGAATACCAAGAGAAGACTACTCAACATTCTGTCATAACGTACATGGGAAAAGGATCCCAGGAAGAACAGACATCTGTATATGTGTAAAACAACCACATCTTCCACACCTACAACAAGCCAAACATTGTAATCAAACTTGCTGTAATAAAAAATAAAAAATTAAATTAAAAACACGAACAAGAAGTAGTGAGACAAACTTGAGGGGCTTTCTCCTGGCACATTCCATTCTAAATTCCAATCTAGAACACGACTTCCATTGAGGCTCTGTTGCCCTAGTCACCAGATCTGGTAAGGGAGAACTGCTGCCACCTTATGGCCGTTTCGCACAACAGCAGCTTTAATCCCAGCGCTGATGGTCAGTTGATATTCAAAATCATTGCAGGCCTGTAAATGACACCTGCCCTGAAAACAAATCCTGGGGTCACATATCGACCAAAAAATTCAAAGGACGTCCATATTTCAAAACGACCGTTTCAAAAGGCATATTTTACGCACATTAGTGTTCTGCTTCTTTTTCTTTCTTTCCTTTTTTTGTTAAAAATACGGGAATGGAAAAAGGCATCCCTCAGAATGGGCAAAAATCGTTGCAAACGAATCAATGGACAAAGGTTTAATCTCCAATATATATAAACAGCTCATGCAGCTTAATATTAACAAAACAAACAACCCAATACAAAAAATGGGCAGAAGATCTAAAGAGATGTTTCTTCCAAGAAGACACAGAGATGGCCAAGACGCACATGAAAAGCTGCTCAACAGCACTAATTATTAGAGAAATGCAAATCAAAACTACAGTGAGGTATCACCTCACACCTGTTAGAATCGGCATCATCAGAAAATCTACAAACAACCAATTCTGGGGAGGGTGTGGACAAAAGGAGCCCTCTTCCACTATTGGTGGGAATGTAAATTGATACAGTCACTATGGATAACGGTATGGAGTTTCCTTAAAAAAACTAGAAATAGAATTACCATCTGATCCAGCAATCCCACTTCTGGGCATATACCCAGAGAAAACCATAAATCAAAAAGGCACATTCACCACAATGTTCATGGCAGCACTATTTACAATAGCCAGGTAATGGAAGCAACGTAAATGCCCACAGACAGATGAATGGATAAAGATGTGGTACATATATAAAATGGAATATTACTCAGCCATAAGAAGGAATGAAACTGGGTCATTTGTAGAGACATCGATGGATCTAGAGACTGTCATACAGAATGAAGTAAGTCAGAAAGAGGAAAACAAATATTGTATATTAATGCATATATGTGGAACCTAAAAAATGGTACAGATGAACTGGTTTGCAGGGAAGAAACAGAGACACAGAGGTAGACAACAAACATATGGACACCAAGTGTGGGAAGCCATGGGGTGGTGGTGGTGGGATGAGTTGGGAGATTGGGATTGACCTGTATACATGTATATGCATAAAATACATAACTAATAATAACCTGCTGTATAAAAAAATAAATCAAATTAAATTTCAAATTTTTAAAAAATAAAATTTAAAAATAAAACAGAAAAATGTTCTTCCCTTCACACAGATGTATTTATAGGAATGAATTATTTCCATGCTTATATCTATAAATACATAAAGGAGGAATACAATCTAACTTGAACCATAAAAAAAAAAAAAATCCTGAACCCACCAGTTATAGAGAGGAATACCCTATCAGGGCACTTGCTCCAGCGGTAAACAATTCTGAAATTGGTCAGAGGTGGGGAATCATCTCCCATACAACCAGCAACCCACCCCCCACGCCAGGAGCATCCTCATTGCAAAGCTGGGGGACCGTGCTGAGGCATCTGTGAGTAAACGTGAGCTGAGCCCCAGGCCAGCTGCTGCTGAACTGTTCCCACCCTTCCCAGGTAAAACACCTGAATATGTACAAGGGCTTGAAAGCCTAGAGGAAGGGCCGTGGAGCCACACCAGCGACAGCACACAAGCCAACTTGGTGCCTGCAGGCCAGCCAGGGTGGTCCTGGCCCCGGGCGCTCTTCCGGAAGCTTTCCATTGCCCTGCCTGAGATACCCCTCCTGTCCCGGCCCCCACTGCTTTTTTCCTTCCTCACCTCTGTCCGGAGAGAAATTCCAGCGGAAGGTATGGGTGACACATCCTCTTCTTTACAGGTGGCAGCCTGGCAACCCCTGCAGAAAGGCCAGCAGAGCCCCACTCACACCGGGCCACCAATAAAGCTGTGGCCCCTCACTCCCTCCCACCAGCAGAGCCCCGAGACTGCTGACGGGGCAGAGAATATGGAGTCAGGCACAGCTTCAGGGGCTATTGCTGCCTGGAGCGCTGTTTATATTGACCTCAAACAGGCACACCTAGGGAGGGCCGGCCGGCAGGTTAAGGCTGCCCAGGTCAGCTAATCCACATCCCTCAGGGAATCACATTGTTGAAAACGGACCTCGCTAAGGCAGAATAGAAGCCAAGGAAGAAAAGGACACAATGTCATTTGCAGCACCGTAGATGAGTCTAGAGGTAATCACGTGACTTGTAGTAAGTCAGAAAGTGAAAGACACATATCGTATCATATCACTTATAGGTGTTACCTAAGAATGGATACCAGGGCAGATATTTCCACGGAGAAGGGCCATCACAGATTCATCAAACAAACTTATGGTTCACCAATGGAAAGGTGTGAGGATTGGTTTCATTACGATATTGGGGTTAACAGACATATACAAACACAGGTGACACATATAATCACCAAAGACCTACGGAATACCAAGAGAAGACTACTCAACCTTCTGTCATAACGTACATGGGAAAAGGATCCCAGGAAGAACAGACATCTGTATATGTGTAAAAGAACCACATCTTCCACACCTACAACAAGCCAAACATTGTAATCAAACTTGCTGTAATAAAAAATAAAAAAATTAAATTAAAAACACGAACAAGAAGTAGTGAGAGAAACTTGAGGGGCTTTCTCCTGGCACATTCCATTCTAAATTCCAATCTAGAACACGACTTCCATTGAGGCTCTGTTGCCCTAGTCACCAGATTTGGTAAGGGAGAACTGCTGCCACCTTGTGGCCGTTTCGCACAACAGCAGCTTTAATCCCAGCGCTGATGGTCAGTTGATATTCAAAATCATTGCAGGCCTGTAAATGACACCTGCCCTGAAAACAAATCCTGGGGTCACATATCGACCAAAAAGTTCAAAGGACGTCCATATTTCAAAACGACCGTTTCAAAAGGCATATTTTACGCACATTAGTGTTCTGCTTCTTTTTCTTTCTTTCCTTTTTTTGTTAAAAATACGGGAATGGAAAAAGGCATCCCTCAGAATGGGCGAAAATCGTTGCAAACGAATCAATGGACAAAGGTTTAATCTCCAATATATATAAACAGCTCATGCAGCTTAATATTAACAAAACAAACAACCCAATACAAAAAATGGGCAGAAGATCTAAAGAGATGTTTCTTCCAAGAAGACACAGAGATGGCCAAGACGCACATGAAAAGCTGCTCAACAGCACTAATTATTAGAGAAATGCAAATCAAAACTACAATGAGGTATCACCTCACACCTGTTAGAATCGGCATCATCAGAAAATCTACAAACAACCAATTCTGGGGAGGGTGTGGACAAAAGGAGCCCTCTTCCACTATTGGTGGGAATGTAAATTGATACAGTCACTATGGAGAACGGTATGGAGTTTCCTTAAAAAACTAGAAATAGAATTACCATCTGATCCAGCAATCCCACTTCTGGGCATATACCTAGAGAAAACCATAAATCAAAAAGGCACATTCACCACAATGTTCATGGCAGCACTATTTACAATAGCCAGATAATGGAAGCAACGTAAATGCCCACAGACAGATGAATGGATAAAGATGTGGTACATATATAAAATGGAATATTATTCAGCCATAAGAAGGAATGAAACTGGGTCATTTGTAGAGACATCGATGGATCTAGAGACTGTCATACAGAATGAAGTAAGTCAGAAAGAGGAAAACAAATATTGTATATTAATGCATATATGTGGAACCTAAAAAATGGTACAGATGAACTGGTTTGCAGGGAAGAAACAGAGACACAGAGGTAGACAACAAACATATGGACACCAAGTGTGGGAAGCCATGTGGTGGTGGTGGTGGGATGAGTTGGGAGATTGGGATTGACCTGTATACATGTATATGCATAAAATATATAACTAATAATAACCTGCTGTATAAAAAAATAAATCAAATTAAATTTCAAATTTTTAAAAAATAAAATTTAAAAATAAAACAGAAAAAATGTTCTTCCCTTCACACAGATGTATTTATAGGAATGAATTATTTCCATGCTTATATCTATAAATACATAAAGGAGGAATAAAATCTAACTTGAACCATAAAAAAAAAAAAAACCTGAACCCAGCAGTTATACAGAGGAATACCCTATCAGGGCACTTGCTCCAGCGGTAAACAATTCTGAAATTAGTCAGAGGTGGGGAATCATCTCCCATACAACCAGCAACCCACCCCCCATGCCAGGAGCATCCTCATTGCAAAGCTGGGGGACCATGCCGAGGCATCTGTGAGTAAACGTGAGCTGAACCCCAGGCCAGCTGCTGCTGAACTGTTCCAACCCTTCCCAGGTAAAACACCTGAATATGTACAAGGGCTTGAAAGCCTAGAGGAAGGGCCGTGGAGCCACACCAGTGACAGCACGCAGGCCAACTTGGTGCCTGCAGGCCAGCCAGTGAGGTCCTGGCCCAGGGCGCTCTTCCGGAAGTTTCCATTGCCCTGCCTGAGATACCCCTCCTGTCCCGGCCCCCACTGCTTTTTTCCTTCCTCACCTCTGTCCGGAGAGAAATTCCAGCGGAATGTATGGGGGACACATCCTCTTCTTTACAGGTGGCAGCCGGGCAACCCCTGCAGAAAGGCCAGCAGAGCCCCACTCACACCGGGCCACCAACAAAGCTGTGGCCCCTCACTCCCTCCCACCAGCAGAGCCCCGAGACTGCTGATGGGGCAGAGAATATGGAGTCAGGCACAGCTTCAGGGGCTATTGCTGCCTGGAGCGCTGTTTATATTGACCTCAAACAGGCACACCTGGGGAGGGCTGGCCGGCAGGGTAAGGCTGCCCAGGTCAGCTAATCCACATCCCTCAGGGAATCACATTGTTGAAAACGGACCTCGCTAAGGCAGAATAGAAGCCAAGGAAGAAAAGGACACAATGCCATTTGCAGCACCGTAGATGAGTCTAGAGGTAATCACGTGACTTGTAGTAAGTCAGAAAGTGAAAGACACATATCGTATCATATCACTTATAGGTGTTACCTAAGAATGGATACCAGGGCAGATATTTCCACGGAGAAGGGCCATCACAGATTCATCAAACAAACTTATGGTTCACCAATGGAAAGGTGTGAGGATTGGTTTCATTACGATATTGGGGTTAACAGACATATACAAACACAGGTGACACATATAATCACCAAAGACCTACGGAATACCAAGAGAAGACTACTCAACATTCTGTCATAACGTACATGGGAAAAGGATCCCAGGAAGAACAGACATCTGTATATGTGTAAAACAACCACATCTTCCACACCTACAACAAGCCAAACATTGTAATCAAACTTGCTGTAATAAAAAATAAAAAATTAAATTAAAAACACGAACAAGAAGTAGTGAGACAAACTTGAGGGGCTTTCTCCTGGCACATTCCATTCTAAATTCCAATCTAGAACACGACTTCCATTGAGGCTCTGTTGCCCTAGTCACCAGATCTGGTAAGGGAGAACTGCTGCCACCTTGTGGCCGTTTCGCACAACAGCAGCTTTAATCCCAGCGCTGATGGTCAGTTGATATTCAAAATCATTGCAGGCCTGTAAATGACACCTGCCCTGAAAACAAATCCTGGGGTCACATATCGACCAAAAAATTCAAAGGACGTCCATATTTCAAAACGACCGTTTCAAAAGGCATATTTTACGCACATTAGTGTTCTGCTTCTTTTTCTTTCTTTCCTTTTTTTGTTAAAAATACGGGAATGGAAAAAGGCATCCCTCAGAATGGGCAAAAATCGTTGCAAACGAATCAATGGACAAAGGTTTAATCTCCAATATATATAAACAGCTCATGCAGCTTAATATTAACAAAACAAACAACCCAATACAAAAAATGGGCAGAAGATCTAAAGAGATGTTTCTTCCAAGAAGACACAGAGATGGCCAAGACGCACATGAAAAGCTGCTCAACAGCACTAATTATTAGAGAAATGCAAATCAAAACTACAGTGAGGTATCACCTCACACCTGTTAGAATCGGCATCATCAGAAAATCTACAAACAACCAATTCTGGGGAGGGTGTGGACAAAAGGAGCCCTCTTCCACTATTGGTGGGAATGTAAATTGATACAGTCACTATGGAGAACGGTATGGAGTTTCCTTAAAAAAACTAGAAATAGAATTACCATCTGATCCAGCAATCCCACTTCTGGGCATATACCCAGAGAAAACCATAAATCAAAAAGGCACATTCACCACAATGTTCATGGCAGCACTATTTACAATAGCCAGGTAATGGAAGCAACGTAAATGCCCACAGACAGATGAATGGATAAAGATGTGGTACATATATAAAATGGAATATTACTCAGCCATAAGAAGGAATGAAACTGGGTCATTTGTAGAGACATCGATGGATCTAGAGACTGTCATACAGAATGAAGTAAGTCAGAAAGAGGAAAACAAATATTGTATATTAATGCATATATGTGGAACCTAAAAAATGGTACAGATGAACTGGTTTGCAGGGAAGAAACAGAGACACAGAGGTAGACAACAAACATATGGACACCAAGTGTGGGAAGCCATGGGGTGGTGGTGGTGGGATGAGTTGGGAGATTGGGATTGACCTGTATACATGTATATGCATAAAATACATAACTAATAATAACCTGCTGTATAAAAAAATAAATCAAATTAAATTTCAAATTTTTAAAAAATAAAATTTAAAAATAAAACAGAAAAATGTTCTTCCCTTCACACAGATGTATTTATAGGAATGAATTATTTCCATGCTTATATCTATAAATACATAAAGGAGGAATACAATCTAACTTGAACCATAAAAAAAAAAAATCCTGAACCCACCAGTTATAGAGAGGAATACCCTATCAGGGCACTTGCTCCAGCGGTAAACAATTCTGAAATTGGTCAGAGGTGGGGAATCATCTCCCATACAACCAGCAACCCACCCCCCACGCCAGGAGCATCCTCATTGCAAAGCTGGGGGACCGTGCTGAGGCATCTGTGAGTAAACGTGAGCTGAGCCCCAGGCCAGCTGCTGCTGAACTGTTCCCACCCTTCCCAGGTAAAACACCTGAATATGTACAAGGGCTTGAAAGCCTAGAGGAAGGGCCGTGGAGCCACACCAGCGACAGCACACAAGCCAACTTGGTGCCTGCAGGCCAGCCAGGGTGGTCCTGGCCCCGGGCGCTCTTCCGGAAGCTTTCCATTGCCCTGCCTGAGATACCCCTCCTGTCCCGGCCCCCACTGCTTTTTTCCTTCCTCACCTCTGTCCGGAGAGAAATTCCAGCGGAAGGTATGGGTGACACATCCTCTTCTTTACAGGTGGCAGCCTGGCAACCCCTGCAGAAAGGCCAGCAGAGCCCCACTCACACCGGGCCACCAATAAAGCTGTGGCCCCTCACTCCCTCCCACCAGCAGAGCCCCGAGACTGCTGACGGGGCAGAGAATATGGAGTCAGGCACAGCTTCAGGGGCTATTGCTGCCTGGAGCGCTGTTTATATTGACCTCAAACAGGCACACCTAGGGAGGGCCGGCCGGCAGGTTAAGGCTGCCCAGGTCAGCTAATCCACATCCCTCAGGGAATCACATTGTTGAAAACGGACCTCGCTAAGGCAGAATAGAAGCCAAGGAAGAAAAGGACACAATGTCATTTGCAGCACCGTAGATGAGTCTAGAGGTAATCACGTGACTTGTAGTAAGTCAGAAAGTGAAAGACACATATCGTATCATATCACTTATAGGTGTTACCTAAGAATGGATACCAGGGCAGATATTTCCACGGAGAAGGGCCATCACAGATTCATCAAACAAACTTATGGTTCACCAATGGAAAGGTGTGAGGATTGGTTTCATTACGATATTGGGGTTAACAGACATATACAAACACAGGTGACACATATAATCACCAAAGACCTACGGAATACCAAGAGAAGACTACTCAACCTTCTGTCATAACGTACATGGGAAAAGGATCCCAGGAAGAACAGACATCTGTATATGTGTAAAAGAACCACATCTTCCACACCTACAACAAGCCAAACATTGTAATCAAACTTGCTGTAATAAAAAATAAAAAAATTAAATTAAAAACACGAACAAGAAGTAGTGAGAGAAACTTGAGGGGCTTTCTCCTGGCACATTCCATTCTAAATTCCAATCTAGAACACGACTTCCATTGAGGCTCTGTTGCCCTAGTCACCAGATTTGGTAAGGGAGAACTGCTGCCACCTTGTGGCCGTTTCGCACAACAGCAGCTTTAATCCCAGCGCTGATGGTCAGTTGATATTCAAAATCATTGCAGGCCTGTAAATGACACCTGCCCTGAAAACAATCCTGGGGTCACATATCGACCAAAAAGTTCAAAGGACGTCCATATTTCAAAACGACTGTTTCAAAAGGCATATTTTACGCACATTAGTGTTCTGCTTCTTTTTCTTTCTTTCCTTTTTTTGTTAAAAATACGGGAATGGAAAAAGGCATCCCTCAGAATGGGCGAAAATCGTTGCAAACGAATCAATGGACAAAGGTTTAATCTCCAATATATATAAACAGCTCATGCAGCTTAATATTAACAAAACAAACAACCCAATACAAAAAATGGGCAGAAGATCTAAAGAGATGTTTCTTCCAAGAAGACACAGAGATGGCCAAGACGCACATGAAAAGCTGCTCAACAGCACTAATTATTAGAGAAATGCAAATCAAAACTACAATGAGGTATCACCTCACACCTGTTAGAATCGGCATCATCAGAAAATCTACAAACAACCAATTCTGGGGAGGGTGTGGACAAAAGGAGCCCTCTTCCACTATTGGTGGGAATGTAAATTGATACAGTCACTATGGAGAACGGTATGGAGTTTCCTTAAAAAAACTAGAAATAGAATTACCATCTGATCCAGCAATCCCACTTCTGGGCATATACCCAGAGAAAACCATAAATCAAAAAGGCACATTCACCACAATGTTCATGGCAGCACTATTTACAATAGCCAGGTAATGGAAGCAACGTAAATGCCCACAGACAGATGAATGGATAAAGATGTGGTACATATATAAAATGGAATATTACTCAGCCATAAGAAGGAATGAAACTGGGTCATTTGTAGAGACATCGATGGATCTAGAGACTGTCATACAGAATGAAGTAAGTCAGAAAGAGGAAAACAAATATTGTATATTAATGCATATATGTGGAACCTAAAAAATGGTACAGATGAACTGGTTTGCAGGGAAGAAACAGAGACACAGAGGTAGACAACAAACATATGGACACCAAGTGTGGGAAGCCATGGGGTGGTGGTGGTGGGATGAGTTGGGAGATTGGGATTGACCTGTATACATGTATATGCATAAAATACATAACTAATAATAACCTGCTGTATAAAAAAATAAATCAAATTAAATTTCTAATTTTTAAAAAATAAAATTTAAAAATAAAACAGAAAAATGTTCTTGCCTTCACACAGATGTATTTATAGGAATGAATTATTTCCATGCTTATATCTATAAATACATAAAGGAGGAATACAATCTAACTTGAACCATAAAAGAAAAAAAAAAAACCTGAACCCACCAGTTATAGAGAGGAATACCCTATCAGGGCACTTGCTCCAGCGGTAAACAATTCTGAAATTGGTCAGAGGTGGGGAATCATCTCCCATACAACCAGCAACCCACCCCCCATGCCAGGAGCATCCTCATTGCAAAGCTGGGGGACCATGCCGAGGCATCTGTGAGTAAACGTGAGCTGAGCCCCAGGCCAGCTGCTGCTGAACTGTTCCCACCCTTCCCAGGTAAAACACCTGAATATGTACAAGGGCTTGAAAGCCTAGAGGAAGGGCCGTGGAGCCACACCAGCGACAGCACGCAGGCCAACTTGGTGCCTGCAGGCCAGCCAGTGAGGTCCTGGCCCAGGGCGCTCTTCCGGAAGTTTCCATTGCCCTGCCTGAGATACCCCTCCTGTCCCGGCCCCCACTGCTTTTTTCCTTCCTCACCTCTGTCCGGAGAGAAATTTCAGAGGAAGGTATGGGTGACACATCCTCTTCTTTACAGGTGGCAGCCGGGCAACCCCTGCAGAAAGGCCAGCAGAGCCCCACTCACACCGGGCCACCAACAAAGCTGTGGCCCCTCACTCCCTCCCACCAGCAGAGCCCCGAGACTGCTGACGGGGCAGAGAATATGGAGTCAGGCACAGCTTCAGGGGCTATTGCTGCCTGGAGCGCTGTTTATATTGACCTCAAACAGGCACACCTGGGGAGGGCTGGCCGGCAGGGTAAGGCTGCCCAGGTCAGCTAATCCACATCCCTCAGGGAATCACATTGTTGAAAACGGACCTCGCTAAGGCAGAATAGAAGCCAAGGAAGAAAAGGACACAATGCCATTTGCAGCACCGTAGATGAGTCTAGAGGTAATCACGTGACTTGTAGTAAGTCAGAAAGTGAAAGACACATATCGTATCATATCACTTATAGGTGTTACCTAAGAATGGATACCAGGGCAGATATTTCCATGGAGAAGGGCCATCACAGATTCATCAAACAAACTTATGGTTCACCAATGGAAAGGTGTGAGGATTGGTTTCATTACGATATTGGGGTTAACAGACATATACAAACACAGGTGACACATATAATCACCAAAGACCAACGGAATACCAAGAGAAGACTACTCAACATTCTGTCATAACGTACATGGGAAAAGGATCCCAGGAAGAACAGACATCTGTATATGTGTAAAAGAACCACATCTTCCACACCTACAACAAGCCAAACATTGTAATCAAACTTGCTGTAATAAAAAATAAAAAATTAAATTAAAAACACGAACAAGAAGTAGTGAGACAAACGTGAGGGTCTTTCTCCTGGCACATTCCATTCTAAATTCCAATCTAGAACACGACTTCCATTGAGGCTCTGTTGCCCTAGTCACCAGATTTGGTAAGGGAGAACTGCTGCCACCTTGTGGCCGTTTCGCACAACAGCAGCTTTAATCCCAGCGCTGATGGTCAGTTGATATTCAAAATCATTGCAGGCCTGTAAATGACACCTGCCCTGAAAACAAATCCTGGGGTCACATATCGACCAAAAAATTCAAAGGACGTCCATATTTCAAAACGACCGTTTCAAAAGGCATATTTTACGCACATTAGTGTTCTGCTTCTTTTTCTTTCTTTCCTTTTTTTGTTAAAAATACGGGAATGGAAAAAGGCATCCCTCAGAATGGGCAAAAATCGTTGCAAACGAATCAATGGACAAAGGTTTAATCTCCAATATATATAAACAGCTCATGCAGCTTAATATTAACAAAACAAACAACCCAATACAAAAAATGGGCAGAAGATCTAAAGAGATGTTTCTTCCAAGAAGACACCGAGATGGCCAAGACGCACATGAAAAGCTGCTCAACAGCACTAATTATTAGAGAAATGCAAATCAAAACTACAGTGAGGTATCACCTCACACCTGTTAGAATCGGCATCATCAGAAAATCTACAAACAACCAATTCTGGGGAGGGTGTGGACAAAAGGAGCCCTCTTCCACTATTGGTGGGAATGTAAATTGATACAGTCACTATGGAGAACGGTATGGAGTTTCCTTAAAAAAACTAGAAATAGAATTACCATCTGATCCAGCAATCCCACTTCTGGGCATATACCCAGAGAAAACCATAAATCAAAAAGGCACATTCACCACAATGTTCATGGCAGCACTATTTACAATAGCCAGGTAATGGAAGCAACGTAAATGCCCACAGACAGATGAATGGATAAAGATGTGGTACATATATAAAATGGAATATTACTCAGCCATAAGAAGGAATGAAACTGGGTCATTTGTAGAGACATCGATGGATCTAGAGACTGTCATACAGAATGAAGTAAGTCAGAAAGAGGAAAACAAATATTGTATATTAATGCATATATGTGGAACCTAAAAAATGGTACAGATGAACTGGTTTGCAGGGAAGAAACAGAGACACAGAGGTAGAGAACAAACGTATGGACACCAAGTGTGGGAAGCCATGGGGTGGTGGTGGTGGGATGAGTTGGGAGATTGGGATTGACCTGTATACATGTATATGCATAAAATACATAACTAATAATAACCTGCTGTATAAAAAAATAAATCAAATTAAATTTCTAATTTTTAAAAAATAAAATTTAAAAATAAAACAGAAAAATGTTCTTCCCTTCACACAGATGTATTTATAGGAATGAATTATTTCCATGCTTATATCTATAAATACATAAAGGAGGAATACAATCTAACTTGAACCATAAAAAAAAAAATCCTGAACCCACCAGTTATAGAGAGGAATACCCTATCAGGGCACTTGCTCCAGCGGTAAACAATTCTGAAATTGGTCAGAGGTGGGGAATCATCTCCCATACAACCAGCAACCCACCCCCCACGCCAGGAGCATCCTCATTGCAAAGCTGGGGGACCGTGCTGAGGCATCTGTGAGTAAACGTGAGCTGAGCCCCAGGCCAGCTGCTGCTGAACTGTTCCCACCCTTCCCTGGTAAAACACCTGAATATGTACAAGGGCTTGAAAGCCTAGAGGAAGGGCCGTGGAGCCACACCAGCGACAGCACGCAAGCCAACTTGGTGCCTGCAGGCCAGCCAGGGTGGTCCTGGCCCCAGGCGCTCTTCCGGAAGCTTTCCATTGCCCTGCCTGAGATACCCCTCCTGTCCCGGCCCCCACTGCTTTTTTCCTTCCTCACCTCTGTCCGGAGAGAAATTCCAGCGGAAGGTATGGGTGACACATCCTCTTCTTTACAGGTGGCAGCCTGGCAACCCCTGCAGAAAGGCCAGCAGAGCCCCACTCACACCGGGCCACCAATAAAGCTGTGGCCCCTCACTCCCTCCCACCAGCAGAGCCCCGAGACTGCTGACGGGGCCGAGAATATGGAGTCAGGCACAGCTTCAGGGGCTATTGCTGCCTGGAGCGCTGTTTATATTGACCTCAAACAGGCACACCTAGGGAGGGCCGGCCGGCAGGGTAAGGCTGCCCAGGTCAGCTAATCCACATCCCTCAGGGAATCACATTGTTGAAAACGGACCTCGCTAAGGCAGAATAGAAGCCAAGGAAGAAAAGGACACAATGCCATTTGCAGCACCGTAGATGAGTCTAGAGGTAATCACGTGACTTGTAGTAAGTCAGAAAGTGAAAGACACATATCGTATCATATCACTTATAGGTGTTACCTAAGAATGGATACCAGGGCAGATATTTCCACGGAGAAGGGCCATCACAGATTCATCAAACAAACTTATGGTTCACCAATGGAAAGGTGTGAGGATTGGTTTCATTACGATATTGGGGTTAACAGACATATACAAACACAGGTGACACATATAATCACCAAAGACCTACGGAATACCAAGAGAAGACTACTCAACCTTCTGTCATAACGTACATGGGAAAAGGATCCCAGGAAGAACAGACATCTGTATATGTGTAAAAGAACCACATCTTCCACACCTACAACAAGCCAAACATTGTAATCAAACTTGCTGTAATAAAAAATAAAAAAATTAAATTAAAAACACGAACAAGAAGTAGTGAGAGAAACATGAGGGGCTTTCTCCTGGCACATTCCATTCTAAATTCCAATCTAGAACACGACTTCCATTGAGGCTCTGTTGCCCTAGTCACCAGATCTGGTAAGGGAGAACTGCTGCCACCTTGTGGCCGTTTCGCACAACAGCAGCTTTAATCCCAGCGCTGATGGTCAGTTGATATTCAAAATCATTGCAGGCCTGTAAATGACACCTGCCCTGAAAACAAATCCTGGGGTCACATATCGACCAAAAAGTTCAAAGGACGTCCATATTTCAAAACGACTGTTTCAAAAGGCATATTTTACGCACATTAGTGTTCTGCTTCTTTTTCTTTCTTTCCTTTTTTTGTTAAAAATACGGGAATTGAAAAAGGCATCCCACAGAATGGGCGAAAATCGTTGCAAACGAATCAATGGACAAAGGTTTAATCTCCAATATATATAAACAGCTCATGCAGCTTAATATTAACAAAACAAACAACCCAATACAAAAAATGGGCAGAAGATCTAAAGAGATGTTTCTGCCAAGAAGACACAGAGATGGCCAAGACGCACATGAAAAGCTGCTCAACAGCACTAATTATTAGAGAAATGCAAATCAAAACTACAATGAGGTATCACCTCACACCTGTTAGAATCGGCATCATCAGAAAATCTACAAACAACCAATTCTGGGGAGGGTGTGGACAAAAGGAGCCCTCTTCCACTATTGGTGGGAATGTAAATTGATACAGTCACTATGGAGAACGGTATGGAGTTTCCTTAAAAAAACTAGAAATAGAATTACCATCTGATCCAGCAATCCCACTTCTGGGCATATACCCAGAGAAAACCATAAATCAAAAAGGCACATTCACCACAATGTTCATGGCAGCACTATTTACAATAGCCAGGTAATGGAAGCAACGTAAATGCCCACAGACAGATGAATGGATAAAGATGTGGTACATATATAAAATGGAATATTACTCAGCCATAAGAAGGAATGAAACTGGGTCATTTGTAGAGACATCGATGGATCTAGAGACTGTCATACAGAATGAAGTAAGTCAGAAAGAGGAAAACAAATATTGTATATTAATGCATATATGTGGAACCTAAAAAATGGTACAGATGAACTGGTTTGCAGGGAAGAAACAGAGACACAGAGGTAGAGAACAAACATATGGACACCAAGTGTGGGAAGCCATGGTGTGGTGGTGGTGGGATGAGTTGGGAGATTGGGATTGACCTGTATACATGTATATGCATAAAATACATAACTAATAATAACCTGCTGTATAAAAAAATAAATCAAATTAAATTTCTAATTTTTAAAAAATAAAATTTAAAAATAAAACAGAAAAATGTTCTTGCCTTCACACAGATGTATTTATAGGAATGAATTATTTCCATGCTTATATCTATAAATACATAAAGGAGGAATACAATCTAACTTGAACCATAAAAGAAAAAAAAAAACCTGAACCCACCAGTTATACAGAGGAAAACCCTATCAGGGCACTTGCTCCAGCGGTAAACAATTCTGAAATTAGTCAGAGGTGGGGAATCATCTCCCATACAACCAGCAACCCACCCCCCACGCCAGGAGCATCCTCATTGCAAAGCTGGGGGACCGTGCTGAGGCATCTGTGAGTAAACGTGAGCTGAGCCCCAGGCCAGCTGCTGCTGAACTGTTCCCACCCATCCCAGGTAAAACACCTGAATATGTACAAGGGCTTGAAAGCCTAGAGGAAGGGCCGTGGAGCCACACCAGCGACAGCACGCAGGCCAACTTGGTGCCTCCAGGCCAGCCAGTGTGGTCCTGGCCCCGGGCGCTCTTCCGGAAGCTTTCCATTGCCCTGCCTGAGATACCCCTCCTGTCCCGGCCCCCAACTCATTTTTCCTTCCTCACCTCTGTCCGGAGAGAAATTCCAGCGGAAGGTATGGGTGACACATCCTCTTCTTTACAGGTGGCAGCATGGCAACCCCTGCAGAAAGGCCAGCAGAGCCCCACTCACACCGGGCCACCAACAAAGCTGTGGCCCCTCACTCCCTCCCGCCAGCAGAGCCCCGAGACTGCTGAAGGGGCAGAGAATATGGAGTCAGGCACAGCTTCAGGGGCTATTGCTGCCTGGAGCGCTGTTTATATTGACCTCAAACAGGCACACCTGGGGAGGGCCGGCCGGCAGGGTAAGGCTACCCAGGTCAGCTAATCCACAACCCTCAGGGAATCACATTGTTGAAAACGGACCTCGCTAAGGCCGAATAGAAGCCAAGGAAGAAAAGGACACAATGCCATTTGCAGCACCGTAGATGAGTCTAGAGGTAATCACGTGACTTGTAGTAAGTCAGAAAGTGAAAGACACATATCGTATCATATCACTTATAGGTGTTACCTAAGAATGGATACCAGGGCAGATATTTCCACGGAGAAGGGCCATCACAGATTCATCAAACAAACTTATGGTTCACCAATGGAAAGGTGTGAGGATTGGTTTCATTACGATATTGGGGTTAACAGACATATACAAACACAGGTGACACATATAATCACCAAAGACCTACGGAATACCAAGAGAAGACTACTCACCATTCTGTCATAACGTACATGGGAAAAGGATCCCAGGAAGAACAGACATCTGTATATGTGTAAAAGAACCACATCTTCCACAACTACAACAAGCCAAACATTGTAATCAAACTTGCTGTAATAAAAAATAAAAAATTAAATTAAAAATACGAACAAGAAGTAGTGAGACAAACATGAGGGGCTTTCTCCTGGCACATTCCATTCTAAATTCCAATCTAGAACACGACTTCCATTGAGGCTCTGTTGCCCTAGTCACCAGATTGGTAAGGGAGAACTGCTGCCACCTTGTGGCCGTTTCACACAACAGCAGCTTTAATCCCAGCGCTGATGGTCAGTTGATATTCAAAATCATTGCAGGCCTGTAAATGACACCTGCCCTGAAAACAAATCCTGGGGTCACATATCGACCAAAAAATTCAAAGGACGTCCATATTTCAAAACGACCGTTTCAAAAGGCATATTTTACGCACATTAGTGTTCTGCTTCTTTTTCTTTCTTTCCTTTTTTTGTTAAAAATACGGGAATGGAAAAAGGCATCCCTCAGAATGGGCGAAAATCGTTGCAAACGAATCAATGGACACAGGTTTAATCTCCAATATATATAAACAGCTCATGCAGCTTAATATTAACAAAACAAACAACCCAATACAAAAAATGGGCAGAAGATCTAAAGAGATGTTTCTTCAAAGAAGACACAGAGATGGCCAAGACACACATGAAAAGCTGCTCAACAGCACTAATTATTAGAGAAATGCAAATCAAAACTACAATGAGGTATCACCTCACACCTGTTAGAATCGGCATCATCAGAAAATCTACAAACAACCAATTCTGGGGAGGGTGTGGACAAAAGGAACCCTCTTCCACTATTGGTGGGAATGTAAATTGATACAGTCACTATGGAGAACGGTATGGAGTTTCCTTAAAAAAACTAGAAATAGAATTACCATCTGATCCAGCAATCCCACTTCTGGGCATATACCCAGAGAAAACCATAAATCAAAAAGGCACATTCACCACAATGTTCATGGCAGCACTATTTACAATAGCCAGGTAATGGAAGCAACGTAAATGCCCACAGACAGATGAATGGATAAAGATGTGGTACATATATAAAATGGAATATTACTCAGCCATAAGAAGGAATGAAACTGGGTCATTTGTAGAGACATCGATGGATCTAGAGACTGTCATACAGAATGAAGTAAGTCAGAAAGAGGAAAACAAATATTGTATATTAATGCATATATGTGGAACCTAAAAAATGGTACAGATGAACTGGTTTGGAGGGAAGAAACAGAGACACAGAGGTAGAGAACAAACATATGGACACCAAGTGTGGGAAGCCATGGGGTGGTGGTGGTGGGATGAGTTGGGAGATTGGGATTGACCTGTATACATGTATATGCATAAAATACATAACTAATAATAACCTGCTGTATAAAAAAATAAATCAAATTAAATTTCAAATTTTTAAAAAATAAAATTTAAAAATAAAACAGAAAAATGTTCTTCCCTTCACACAGATGTATTTATAGGAATGAATTATTTCCATGCTTATATCTATAAATACATAAAGGAGGAATACAATCTAACTTGAACCATAAAAGAAAAAAAAAAAACCTGAACCCACCAGTTATACAGAGGAATACCCTATCAGGGCACTTGCTCCAGTGGTAAACAATTATGAAATTGGTCAGAGGTGGGGAATCATCTCCCATACAACCAGCAACCCACCCCCCACGCCAGGAGCATCCTCATTGCAAAGCTGGGGGACCGTGCCGAGGCATCTCTGAGTAAACATGAGCTGAGCCCCAGGCCAGCTGCTGCTGAACTGTTCCCACCCTTCCCAGGTAAAACACCTGAATATGTACAAGGGCTTGAAAGCCTAGAGGAAGGGCCGTGGAGCCACACCAGCGACAGCACGCAGGCCAACTTGGTGCCTGCAGGCCAGCCAGGGTGGTCCTGGCCCCGGGCGCTCTTGCGGAAGCTTTCCATTGCCCTGCCTGAGATACCCCTCCTGTCCCGGCCCCCACTGCTTTTTTCCTTCCTCACCTCTGTCCGGAGAGAAATTCCAGCGGAAGGTATGGGTGACACATCCTCTTCTTTACAGGTGGCAGCCTGGCAACCCCTGCAGAAAGGCCAGCAGAGCCCCACTCACACCGGGCCACCAACAAAGCTGTGGCCCCTCACTCCCTCCCACCAGCAGAGCCCCGAGACTGCTGACGGGGCAGAGAATATGGAGTCTGGCACAGCTTCAGGGGCTATTGCTGCCTGGAGCGCTGTTTATATTGACCTCAAACAGGCACACCTGGGGAGGGCCGGCCGGCAGGGTAAGGCTGCCCAGGTCAGCTAATCCACAACCCTCAGGGAATCCCATTGTTGAAAACGGACCTCGCTAAGGCAGAATAGAAGCCAAGGAAGAAAAGGACACAATGCCATTTGCAGCACCGTACATGAGTCTAGAGGTAATCACGTGACTTGTAGTAAGTCAGAAAGTGAAAGACACATATCGTATCATATCACTTATAGGTGTTACCTAAGAATGGATACCAGGGCAGATATTTCCACGGAGAAGGGCCATCACAGATTCATCAAACAAACTTATGGTTCACCAATGGAAAGGTGTGAGGATTGGTTTCATTATGATATTGGGGTTAACAGACATATACAAACACAGGTGACACATATAATCACCAAAGACCTACGGAATACCAAGAGAAGACTACTCAACCTTCTGTCATAACGTACATGGGAAAAGGATCCCAGGAAGAACAGACATCTGTATATGTGTAAAACAACCCCATCTTCCACACCTACAACAAGCCAAACATTGTCATCAAACTTGCTGTAATAAAAACTAAAAAATTAAATTAAAAACACGAACAAGAAGTAGTGAGACAAACTTGAGGGGCTTTCTCCTGGCACATTCCATTCTAAATTCCAATCTAGAACACGACTTCCATTGAGGCTCTGTTGCCCTAGTCACCAGATTTGGTAAGGGAGACCTGCTGCCACCTTGTGGCCGTTTCGCACAACAGCAGCTTTAATCCCAGCGCTGATGGTCAGTTGATATTCAAAATCATTGCAGGCCTGTAAATGACACCTGCCCTGAAAACAAATCCTGGGGTCACATATCGACCAAAAAATTCAAAGGACGTCCATATTTCAAAACGACCGTTTCAAAAGGCATATTTTACGCACATTAGTGTTCTGCTTCTTTTTCTTTCTTTCCTTTTTTTGTTAAAAATACGGGAATGGAAAAAGGCATCCCACAGAATGGGCGAAAATCGTTGCAAACGAATCAATGGACAAAGGTTTAATCTCCAATATATATAAAGAGCTCATGCAGCTTAATATTAACAAAACAAACAACCCAATACAAAAAATGGGCAGAAGATCTAAAGAGATGTTTCTTCCAAGAAGACACAGAGATGGCCAAGACGCACATGAAAAGCTGCTCAACAGCACTAATTATTAGAGAAATGCAAATCAAAACTACAATGAGGTATCACCTCACACCTGTTAGAATCGGCATCATCAGAAAATCTACAAACAACCAATTCTGGGGAGGGTGTGGACAAAAGGAGCCCTCTTCCACTATTGGTGGGAATGTAAATTGATACAGTCACTATGGAGAACGGTATGGAGTTTCCTTAAAAAAACTAGAAATAGAATTACCATCTGATCCAGCAATCCCACTTCTGGGCATATACCCAGAGAAAACCATAAATCAAAAAGGCACATTCACCACAATGTTCATGGCAGCACTATTTACAATAGCCAGGTAATGGAAGCAACGTAAATGCCCACAGACAGATGAATGGATAAAGAAGTGGTACATATATAAAATGGAATATTACTCAGCCATAAGAAGGAATGAAACTGGGTCATTTGTAGAGACATCGATGGATCTAGAGACTGTCATACAGAATGAAGTAAGTCAGAAAGAGGAAAACAAATATTGTATATTAATGCATATATGTGGAACCTAAAAAATGGTACAGATGAACTGGTTTGCAGGGAAGAAACAGAGACACAGAGGTAGAGAACAAACATATGGACACCAAGTGTGGGAAGCCATGGGGTGGTGGTGGTGGGATGAGTTGGGAGATTGGGATTGACCTGTATACATGTATATGCATAAAATACATAACTAATAATAACCTGCTGTATAAAAAAATAAATCAAATTAAATTTCAAATTTTTAAAAAATAAAATTTAAAAATAAAACAGAAAAATGTTCTTCCCTTCACACAGATGTATTTATAGGAATGAATTATTTCCATGCTTATATCTATAAATACATAAAGGAGGAATAAAATCTAACTTGAACCATAAAAGAAAAAAAAAAACCTGAACCCACCAGTTATACAGAGGAATACCCTATCAGGGCACTTGCTCCAGCGGTAAACAATTATGAAATTGGTCAGAGGTGGGGAATCATCTCCCATACAACCAGCAACCCACCCCCCACGCCAGGAGCATCCTCATTGCAAAGTTTGGGGACCGTGCCGAGGCATCTCTGAGTAAACATGAGCTGAGCCCCAGGCCAGCTGCTGCTGAACTGTTCCCACCCTTCCCAGGTAAAACACCTGAATATGTACAAGGGCTTGAAAGCCTAGAGGAAGGGCCGTGGAGCCACACCAGCGACAGCACGCAGGCCAACTTGGTGCCTGCAGGCCAGCCAGGGTGGTCCTGGCCCCGGGCGCTCTTGCGGAAGCTTTCCATTGCCCTGCCTGAGATACCCCTCCTGTCCCGGCCCCCACTGCTTTTTTCCTTCCTCACCTCTGTCCGGAGAGAAATTCCAGCGGAAGGTATGGGTGACACATCCTCTTCTTTACAGGTGGCAGCCTGGCAACCCCTGCAGAAAGGCCAGCAGAGCCCCACTCACACCGGGCCACCAACAAAGCTGTGGCCCCTCACTCCCTCCCACCAGCAGAGCCCCGAGACTGCTGACGGGGCAGAGAATATGGAGTCAGGCACAGCTTCAGGGGCTATTGCTGCCTGGAGCGCTGTTTATATTGACCTCAAACAGGCACACCTGGGGAGGGCCGGCCGGCAGGGTAAGGCTGCCCAGGTCAGCTAATCCACAACCCTCAGGGAATCACATTGTTGAAAACGGACCTCGCTAAGGCAGAATAGAAGCCAAGGAAGAAAAGGACACAATGCCATTTGCAGCACCGTAGATGAGTCTAGAGGTAATCACGTGACTTGTAGTAAGTCAGAAAGTGAAAGACACATATCGTATCATATCACTTATAGGTGTTACCTAAGAATGGATACCAGGGCAGATATTTCCACGGAGAAGGGCCATCACAGATTCATCAAACAAACTTTTGGTTCACCAATGGAAAGGTGTGAGGATTGGTTTCATTACGATATTGGGGTTAACAGACATATACAAACACAGGTGACACATATAATCACCAAAGACCTACGGAATACCAAGAGAAGACTACTCAACCTTCTGTCATAACGTACATGGGAAAAGGATCCCAGGAAGAACAGACATCTGTATATGTGTAAAACAACCCCATCTTCCACACCTACAACAAGCCAAACATTGTCATCAAACTTGCTGTAATAAAAACTAAAAAATTAAATTAAAAACACGAACAAGAAGTAGTGAGACAAACTTAAGGGGCTTTCTCCTGGCACATTCCATTCTAAATTCCAATCTAGAACACGACTTCCATTGAGGCTCTGTTGCCCTAGTCACCAGATTTGGTAAGGGAGAACTGCTGCCACCTTGTGGCCGTTTCGCACAACAGCAGCTTTAATCCCAGCGCTGATGGTCAGTTGATATTCAAAATCATTGCAGGCCTGTAAATGACACCTGCCCTGAAAACAAATCCTGGGGTCACATATCGACCAAAAAATTCAAAGGACGTCCATATTTCAAAACGACCGTTTCAAAAGGCATATTTTACGCACATTAGTGTTCTGCTTCTTTTTCTTTCTTTCCTTTTTTTGTTAAAAATACGGGAATGGAAAAAGGCATCCCACAGAATGGGCGAAAATCGTTGCAAACGAATCAATGGACAAAGGTTTAATCTCCAATATATATAAAGAGCTCATGCAGCTTAATATTAACAAAACAAACAACCCAATACAAAAAATGGGCAGAAGATCTAAAGAGATGTTTCTTCCAAGAAGACACAGAGATGGCCAAGACGCACATGAAAAGCTGCTCAACAGCACTAATTATTAGAGAAATGCAAATCAAAACTACAATGAGGTATCACCTCACACCTGTTAGAATCGGCATCATCAGAAAATCTACAAACAACCAATTCTGGGGAGGGTGTGGACAAAAGGAGCCCTCTTCCACTATTGGTGGGAATGTAAATTGATACAGTCACTATGGAGAACGGTATGGAGTTTCCTTAAAAAAACTAGAAATAGAATTACCATCTGATCCAGCAATCCCACTTCTGGGCATATACCCAGAGAAAACCATAAATCAAAGAGGCACATTCACCACAATGTTCATGGCAGCACTATTTACAATAGCCAGGTAATGGAAGCAACGTAAATGCCCACAGACAGATGAATGGATAAAGATGTGGTACATATATAAAATGGAATATTACTCAGCCATAAGAAGGAATGAAACTGGGTCATTTGTAGAGACATCGATGGATCTAGAGACTGTCATACAGAATGAAGTAAGTCAGAAAGAGGAAAACAAATATTGTATATTAATGCATATATGTGGAACCTAAAAAATGGTACAGATGAACTGGTTTGCAGGGAAGAAACAGAGACACAGATGTAGAGAACAAAGATATGGACACCAAGTGTGGGAAGCCATGGGGTGGTGTTGGTGGGATGAGTTGGGAGATTGGGATTGACCTGTATACATGTATATGCATGAAATACATAACTAATAATAACCTGCTGTATAAAAAAATAAATCAAATTAAATTTCAAATTTTTAAAAAATAAAATTTAAAAATAAAACAGAAAAATGTTCTTCCCTTCACACAGATGTATTTATAGGAATGAATTATTTCCATGCTTATATCTATAAATACATAAAGGAGGAATAAAATCTAACTTGAACCATAAAAGAAAAAAAAAAACCTGAACCCACCAGTTATACAGAGGAAAACCCTATCAAGGCGCTTGCTCCAGCGGTAAACAATTCTGAAATTGGTCAGAGGTGGGGAATCATCTCCCATACAACCAGCAACCCACCCCCCACGCCAGGAGCATCCTCATTGCAAAGCTGGGGGACCGTGCCGAGGCATCTGTGAGTAAACGTGAGCTGAGCCCCAGGCCAGCTGCTGCTGAACTGTTCCCACCCTTCCCAGGTAAAACACCTGAATATGTACAAGGGCTTGAAAGCCTAGAAGAAGGGCCACGGAGCCACACCAGCAACAGCACGCAGGCCAAATTGGTGCCTGCAGGCCAGCCAGGGTGGTCCTGGCTCCCGGCGCTCTTCCGGAAGCTTTCCATTGCCCTGCCTGAGATACCCCTCCTTTCCCGGCCCCCACTGCTTTTTTCCTTCCTCACCTCTGTCCGGAGAGAAATTCCAGCGGAAGGTATGGGTGACACATCCTCTTCTTTACAGGTGGCAGCCTGGCAACCCCTGCAGAAAGGCCAGCAGAGCCCCACTCACACCGGGCCACCAACAAAGCTGTGGCCCCTCACTCCCTCCCACCAGCAGAGCCCCGAGACTGCTGACGGGGCAGAGAATATGGAGTCAGGCACAGCTTCAGGGGCTATTGCTGCCTGGAGCGCTGTTTATATTGACCTCAAACAGGCACACCTGGGGAGGGCCGGCCGGCAGGGTAAGGCTGCCCAGGTCAGCTAATCCACAACCCTCAGGGAATCACATTGTTGAAAACGGACCTCGCTAAGGCAGAATAGAAGCCAAGGAAGAAAAGGACACAATGCCATTTGCAGCACCGTAGATGAGTCTAGAGGTAATCACGTGACTTGTAGTAAGTCAGAAAGTGAAAGACACATATCGTATCATATCACTTATAGGTGTTACCTAAGAATGGATACCAGGGCAGATATTTCCACGGAGAAGGGCCATCACAGATTCATCAAACAAACTTATGGTTCACCAATGGAAAGGTGTGAGGATTGGTTTCATTACGATATTGGGGTTAACAGACATATACAAACACAGGTGACACATATAATCACCAAAGACCTACGGAATACCAAGAGAAGACTACTCAACCTTCTGTCATAACGTACATGGGAAAAGGATCCCAGGAAGAACAGACATCTGTATATGTGTAAAAGAACCACATCTTCCACACCTACAACAAGCCAAACATTGTAATCAAACTTGCTGTAATAAAAAATAAAAAATTAAATTAAAAACACGAACAAGAAGTAGTGAGACAAACTTGAGGGGCTTTCTCCTGGCACATTCCATTCTAAATTCCAATCTAGAACACGACTTCCATTGAGGCTCTGTTGCCCTAGTCACCAGATTTGGTAAGGGAGAACTGCTGCCACCTTGTGGCCGTTTCGCACAACAGCAGCTTTAATCCCAGCGCTGATGGTCAGTTGATATTCAAAATCATTGCAGGCCTGTAAATGACACCTGCCCTGAAAACAAATCCTGGGGTCACATATCGACCAAAAAGTTCAAAGGACGTCCATATTTCAAAACGACCGTTTCAAAAGGCATATTTTACGCACATTAGTGTTCTGCTTCTTTTTCTTTCTTTCCTTTTTTTGTTAAAAATACGGGAATGGAAAAAGGCATCCCTCAGAATGGGCGAAAATCGTTGCAAACGAATCAATGGACAAAGGTTTAATCTCCAATATATATAAAGAGCTCATGCAGCTTAATATTAACAAAACAAACAACCCAATACAAAAAATGGGCAGAAGATCTAAAGAGATATTTCTTCCAAGAAGACACAGAGATGGCCAAGACGCACATGAAAAGCTGCTCAACAGCACTAATTATTAGAGAAATGCAAATCAAAACTACAATGAGGTATCACCTCACACCTGTTAGAATCGGCATCATCAGAAAATCTACAAACAACCAATTCTGGGGAGGGTGTGGACAAAAGGAGCCCTCTTCCACTATTGGTGGGAATGTAAATTGATACAGTCACTATGGAGAACGGTATGGAATTTCCTTAAAAAAACTAGAAATAGAATTACCATCTGATCCAGCAATCCCACTTCTGGGCATATACCCAGAGAAAACCATAAATCAAAAAGGCACATTCACCACAATGTTCATGGCAGCACTATTTACAATAGCCAGGTAATGGAAGCAACGTAAATGCCCACAGACAGATGAATGGATAAAGATGTGGTACATATATAAAATGGAATATTACTCAGCCATAAGAAGGAATGAAACTGGGTCATTTGTAGAGACATCGATGGATCTAGAGACTGTCATACAGAATGAAGTAAGTCAGAAAGAGGAAAACAAATATTGTATATTAATACATATATGTGGAACCTAAACAATGGTACAGATGAACTGGTTTGCAGGGAAGAAACAGAGACACAGAGGTAGACAACAAACATATGGACACCAAGTGTGGGAAGCCATGGGGTGGTGGTGGTGGGATGAGTTGGGAGATTGGGATTGACCTGTATACATGTATATGCATAAAATACATAACTAATAATAACCTGCTGTATAAAAAAATAAATCAAATTAAATTTCAAATTTTTAAAAAATAAAATTTAAAAATAAAACAGAAAAATGTTCTTCCCTTCACACAGATGTATTTATAGGAATGAATTATTTCCATGCTTATATCTATAAATACATAAAGGAGGAATACAATCTAACTTGAACCATAAAAGAAAAAAAAAAAACCTGAACCCTCCAGTTATAGAGAGGAATACCCTATCAGGGCACTTGCTCCAGCGGTAAACAATTCTGAAATTGGTCAGAGGTGGGGAATCATCTCCCATACAACCAGCAACCCACCCCCCACGCCAGGAGCATCCTCATTGCAAAGCTGGGGGACCGTGCCGAGGCATCTGTGAGTAAACGTGAGCTGAGCCCCAGGCCAGCTGCTGCTGAACTGTTCCCACCCTTCCCAGGTAAAACACCTGAATATGTACAAGGGCTTGAAAGCCTAGAGGAAGGGCCGTGGAGCCACACCAGCGACAGCACGCAGGCCAACTTGGTGCCTGCAGGCCAGCCAGGGTGGTCCTGGCCCCGGGCGCTCTTCCGGAAGCTTTCCATTGCCCTGCCTGAGATACCCCTCCTGTCCCGGCCCCCACTGCTTTTTTCCTTCCTCACCTCTGTCCGGAGAGAAATTCCAGCGGAAGGTATGGGTGACACATCCTCTTCTTTACAGGTGGCAGCCTGGCAATCCCTGCAGAAAGGCCAGCAGAGCCCCACTCACACCGGGCCACCAACAAAGCTGTGGCCCCTCACTCCCTCCCACCAGCAGAGCCCCGAGACTGCTGACGGGGCAGAGAATATGAAGTCAGGCACAGCTTCAGGGGCTATTGCTGCCTGGAGCGCTGTTTATATTGACCTCAAACAGGCACACCTGGGGAGGGCCGGCCGGCAGGGTAAGGCTGCCCAGGTCAGCTAATCCACAACCCTCAGGGAATCACATTGTTGAAAACGGACCTCGCTAAGGCAGAATAGAAGCCAAGGAAGAAAAGGACACAATGCCATTTGCAGCACCGTAGATGAGTCTAGAGGTAATCACGTGACTTGTAGTAAGTCAGAAAGTGAAAGACACATATCGTATCATATCACTTATAGGTGTTACCTAAGAATGGATACCAGGGCAGATATTTCCACGGAGAAGGGCCATCACAGATTCATCAAACAAACTTATGGTTCACCAATGGAAAGGTGTGAGGATTGGTTTCATTACGATATTGGGGTTAACAGACATATACAAACACAGGTGACACATATAATCACCAAAGACCTACGGAATACCAAGAGAAGACTACTCAACCTTCTGTCATAACGTACATGGGTAAAGGATCCCAGGAAGAACAGACATCTGTATATGTGTAAAAGAACCCCATCTTCCACACCTACAACAAGCCAAACATTGTAATCAAACTTGCTGTAATAAAAAATAAAAAATAAATTAAAAACACGAACAAGAA
Organism: Mesoplodon mirus; assembly: GCF_964341445.2. Taxonomy (NCBI): domain Eukaryota; kingdom Metazoa; phylum Chordata; class Mammalia; order Artiodactyla; family Ziphiidae; genus Mesoplodon; species Mesoplodon mirus. Next base: position 4,622,739 of record NW_028295814.1, on the reverse strand, counting down.
GTAGTGAGACAAACTTGAGGGGCTTTCTCCTGGCACATTCCATTCTAAATTCCAATCTAGAACACGACTTCCATTGAGGCTCTGTTGCCCTAGTCACCAGATTTGGTAAGGGAGAACTGCTGCCACCTTGTGGCCGTTTCGCACAACAGCAGCTTTAATCCCAGCGCTGATGGTCAGTTGATATTCAAAATCATTGCAGGCCTGTAAATGACACCTGCCCTGAAAACAAATCCTGGGGTCACATATCGACCAAAAAATTCAAAGGACGTCCATATTTCAAAACGACCGTTTCAAAAGGCATATTTTACGCACATTAGTGTTCTGCTTCTTTTTCTTTCTTTCCTTTTTTTGTTAAAAATACGGGAATGGAAAAAGGCATCCCTCAGAATGGGCGAAAATCGTTGCAAACGAATCAATGGACAAAGATTTAATCTCCAATATATATAAACAGCTCATGCAGCTTAATATTAACAAAACAAACAACCCAATACAAAAAATGGGCAGAAGATCTAAAGAGATGTTTCTTCCAAGAAGACACAGAGATGGCCAAGACGCACATGAAAAGCTGCTCAACAGCACTAATTATTAGAGAAATGCAAATCAAAACTACAATGAGGTATCACCTCACACCTGTTAGAATCGGCATCATCAGAAAATCTACAAACAAGAAATTCTGTGGAGGGTGTGGACAAAAGGAGCCCTCTTCCACTATTGGTGGGAATGTAAATTGATACAGTCACTATGGAGAACGGTATGGAGTTTCCTTAAAAAAACTAGAAATAGAATTACCATCTGATCCAGCAATCCCACTTCTGGGCATATACCCAGAGAAAACCATAAATCAAAAAGGCACATTCACCACAATGTTCATGGCAGCACTATTTACAATAGCCAGGTAATGGAAGCAACGTAAATGTCCACAGACAGATGAATGGATAAAGATGTGGTACATATATAAAATGGAATATTACTCAGCCATAAGAAGGAATGAAACTGGGTCATTTGTAGAGACATCGATGGATCTAGAGACTGTCATACAGAATGAAGTAAGTCAGAAAGAGGAAAACAAATATTGTATATTAATGCATACATGTGGAACCTAAAAAATGGTACAGATGAACTGGTTTGCAGGGAAGAAACAGAGACACAGAGGTAGACAACAAACATATGGACACCAAGTGTGGGAAGCCATGGGGTGGTGGTGGTGGGATAAGTTGGGAGATTGGGACTGACCTGTATACATGTATATGCATAAAATACATAACTAATAATAACCTGCTGTATAAAAAAATAAATCAAATTAAATTTCAAATTTTTAAAAAATAAAATTTAAAAATAAAACAGAAAAATGTTCTTCCCTTCACACAGATGTATTTATAGGAATGAATTATTTCCATGCTTATATCTATAAATACATAAAGGAGGAATAAAATCTAACTTGAACCATAAAAAAAAAAAAAACCTGAACCCACCAGTTATAGAGAGGAATACCCTATCAGGGCACTTGCTCCAGCGGTAAACAATTCTGAAATTAGTCAGAGGTGGGGAATCATCTCCCATACAACCAGCAACCCACCCCCCATGCCAGGAGCATCCTCATTGCAAAGCTGGGGGACCGTGCCGAGGCATCTGTGAGTAAACGTGAGCTGAGCCCCAGGCCAGCTGCTGCTGAACTGCTCCCACCCTTCCCAGGTAAAACACCTGAATATGTACAAGGGCTTGAAAGCCTAGAGGAAGGGCCGTGGAGCCACACCAGCGACAGCACGCAGGCCAACTTGGTGCCTGCAGGCCAGCCAGTGTGGTCCTGGCCCCGGGCACTCTTCCGGAAGTTTCCATTGCCCTGCCTGAGATACCCCTCCTGTCCCGGCCCCCACTGCTTTTTTCCTTCCTCACCTCTGTCCGGAGAGAAATTCCAGCGGAAGGTATGGGTGACACATCCTCTTCTTTACAGGTGGCAGCCTGGCAACCCCTGCAGAAAGGCCAGCAGAGCCCCACTCACACCGGGCCACCAACAAAGCTGTGGCCCCTCACTCCCTCCCACCAGCAGAGCCCCGAGACTGCTGACGGGGCAGAGAATATGGAGTCAGGCACAGCTTCAGGGGCTATTGCTGCCTGGAGCGCTGTTTATATTGACCTCAAACAGGCACACCTGGGGAGGGCCGGCCGGCAGGGTAAGGCTGCCCAGGTCAGCTAATCCACATCCCTCAGGGAATCACATTGTTGAAAACGGACCTCGCTAAGGCAGAATAGAAGCCAAGGAAGAAAAGGACACAATGCCATTTGCAGCACCGTAGATGAGTCTAGAGGTAATCACGTGACTTGTAGTAAGTCAGAAAGTGAAAGACACATATCGTATCATATCACTTATAGGTGTTACCTAAGAATGGATACCAGGGCAGATATTTCCACGGAGAAGGGCCATCACAGATTCATCAAACAAACTTATGGTTCACCAATGGAAAGGTGTGAGGATTGGTTTCATTACGATATTGGGGTTAACAGACATATACAAACACAGGTGACACATATAATCACCAAAGACCTACGGAATACCAAGAGAAGACTACTCAACATTCTGTCATAACGTACATGGGAAAAGGATCCCAGGAAGAACAGAAATCTGTATATGTGTAAAAGAAGCACATCTTCCACACCTACAACAAGCCAAACATTGTAATCAAACTTGCTGTAATAAAAAATAAAAAATTAAATTAAAAACACGAACAAGAAGTAGTGAGACAAACTTGAGGGGCTTTCTCCTGGCACATTCCATTCTAAATTCCAATCTAGAACACGACTTCCATTGAGGCTCTGTTGCCCTAGTCACCAGATTTGGTAAGGGAGAACTGCTGCCACCTTGTGGCCGTTTCGCACAACAGCAGCTTTAATCCCAGCGCTGATGGTCAGTTGATATTCAAAATCATTGCAGGCCTGTAAATGACACCTGCCCTGAAAACAAATCCTGGGGTCACATATCGACCAAAAAATTCAAAGGACGTCCATATTTCAAAATGACCGTTTCAAAAGGCATATTTTACGCACATTAGTGTTCTGCTTCTTTTTCTTTCTTTCCTTTTTTTGTTAAAAATACGGGAATGGAAAAAGGCATCCCTCAGAATGGGCAAAAATCGTTGCAAACGAATCAATGGACAAAGGTTTAATCTCCAATATATATAAACAGCTCATGCAGCTTAATATTAACAAAACAAACAACCCAATACAAAAAATGGGCAGAAGATCTAAAGAGATGTTTCTTCCAAGAAGACACAGAGATGGCCAAGACGCACATGAAAAGCTGCTCAACAGCACTAATTATTAGAGAAATGCAAATCAAAACTACAGTGAGGTATCACCTCACACCTGTTAGAATCGGCATCATCAGAAAATCTACAAACAACCAATTCTGGGGAGGGTGTGGACAAAAGGAGCCCTCTTCCACTATTGGTGGGAATGTAAATTGATACAGTCACTATGGAGAACGGTATGGAGTTTCCTTAAAAAAACTAGAAATAGAATTACCATCTGATCCAGCAATCCCACTTCTGGGCATATACCCAGAGAAACCCATAAATCAAAAAGACACATTCACCACAATGTTCATGGCAGCACTATTTACAATAGCCAGGTAATGGAAGCAACGTAAATGCCCACAGACAGATGAATGGATAAAGATGTGGTACATATATAAAATGGAATATTACTCAGCCATAAGAAGGAATGAAACTGGGTCATTTGTAGAGACATCGATGGATCTAGAGACTGTCATACAGAATGAAGTAAGTCAGAAAGAGGAAAACAAATATTGTATATTAATGCATATATGTGGAACCTAAAAAATGGTACAGATGAACTGGTTTGCAGGGAAGAAACAGAGACACAGAGGTAGAGAACAAACATATGGACACCAAGTGTGGGAAGCCATGGGGTGGTGGTGGTGGGATGAGTTGGGAGATTGGGATTGACCTGTATACATGTATATGCATAAAATACATAACTAATAATAACCTGCTGTATAAAAAAATAAATCAAATTAAATTTCAAATTTTTAAAAAATAAAATTTAAAAATAAAACAGAAAAATATTCTTCCCTTCACACAGATGTATTTATAGGAATGAATTATTTCCATGCTTATATCTATAAATACATAAAGGAGGAATACAATCTAACTTGAACCATAAAAAAAAAAAATCCTGAACCCACCAGTTATAGAGAGGAATACCCTATCAGGGCACTTGCTCCAGCGGTAAACAATTCTGAAATTGGTCAGAGGTGGGGAATCATCTCCCATACAACCAGCAACCCACCCCCCACGCCAGGAGCATCCTCATTGCAAAGCTGGGGGACCGTGCCAAGGCATCTGTGAGTAAACGTGAGCTGAGCCCCAGGCCAGCTGCTGCTGAACTGTTCCCACCCTTCCCAGGTAAAACACCTGAATATGTACAAGGGCTTGAAAGCCTAGATGAAGGGCCGTGGAGCCACACCAGCGACAGCACGCAAGCCAACTTGGTGCCTGCAGGCCAGCCAGGGTGGTCCTGGCCCCGGGCACTCTTCCGGCATCTTTCCATTGCCCTGCCTGAGATACCCCTCCTGTCCCTGCCCCCACTGCTTTTTTCCTTCCTCACCTCTGTCCGGAGAGAAATTCCAGCGGAAGGTTTGGGTGACACATCCTCTTCTTTACAGGTGGCAGCCTGGCAACCCCTGCAGAAAGGGCAGCAGAGCCCCACTCACACCGGGCCACCAACAAAGCTGTGGCCCCTCACTCCCTCCCACCAGCAGAGCCCCGAGACTGCTGACGGGGCAGAGAATATGGAGTCAGGCACAGCTTCAGGGGCTATTGCTGCCTGGAGCGCTGTTTATATTGACCTCAAACAGGCACACCTGGGGAGGGCCGGCCGGCAGGGTAAGGCTGCCCAGGTCAGCTAATCCACATCCCTCAGGGAATCACATTGTTGAAAACGGACCTCGCTAAGGCAGAATAGAAGCCAAGGAAGAAAAGGACACAATGCCATTTGCAGCACCGTAGATGAGTCTAGAGGTAATCACGTGACTTGTAGTAAGTCAGAAAGTGAAAGACACATATCGTATCATATCACTTATAGGTGTTACCTAAGAATGGATACCAGGGCAGATATTTCCATGGAGAAGGGCCATCACAGATTCATCAAACAAACTTATGGTTCACCAATGGAAAGGTGTGAGGATTGGTTTCATTACGATATTGGGGTTAACAGACATATACAAACACAGGTGACACATATAATCACCAAAGACCTACGGAATACCAAGAGAAGACTACTCAACATTCTGTCATAACGTACATGGGAAAGGATCCCAGGAAGAACAGACATCTGTATATGTGTAAAAGAACCCCATCTTCCACACCTACAACAAGCCAAACATTGTAATCAAACTTGCTGTAATAAAAAATAAAAAATTAAATTAAAAACACGAACAAGAAGTAGTGAGACAAACTTGAGGGGCTTTCTCCTGGCACACTCCATTCTAAATTCCAATCTAGAGCACGACTTCCATTGAGGCTCTGTTGCCCTAGTCACCAGATTTGGTAAGGGAGAACTGCTGCCACCTTGTGGCCGTTTCACACAACAGCAGCTTTAATCCCAGCGCTGATGGTCAGTTGATATTCAAAATCATTGCAGGCCTGTAAATGACACCTGCCCTGAAAACAAATCCTGGGGTCACATATCGACCAAAAAATTCAAAGGACGTCCATATTTCAAAACGACCGTTTCAAAAGGCATATTTTACGCACATTAGTGTTCTGCTCCTTTTTCTTTCTTTCCTTTTTTTGTTAAAAATACGGGAATGGAAAAAGGCATCCCTCAGAATGGGCAAAAATCGTTGCAAACGAATCAATGGACAAAGGTTTAATCTCCAATATATATAAACAGCTCATGCAGCTTAATATTAACAAAACAAACAACCCAATACAAAAAATGGGCAGAAGATCTAAAGAGATGTTTCTTCCAAGAAGACACAGAGATGGCCAAGACGCACATGAAAAGCTGCTCAACAGCACTAATTATTAGAGAAATGCAAATCAAAACTACAATGAGGTATCACCTCACACCTGTTAGAATCGGCATCATCAGAAAATCTACAAACAACCAATTCTGGGGAGGGTGTGGACAAAAGGAGCCCTCTTCCACTATTGGTGGGAATGTAAATTGATACAGTCACTATGGAGAACGGTATGGAGTTGCCTTAAAAAAACTAGAAATAGAATTACCATCTGATCCAGCAATCCCACTTCTGGGCATATACCCAGAGAAAACCATAAATCAAAAAGGCACATTCACCACAATGTTCATGGCAGCACTATTTACAATAGCCAGGTAATGGAAGCAACGTAAATGCCCACAGACAGATGAATGGATAAAGATGTGGTACATATATAAAATGGAATATTACTCAGCCATAAGAAGGAATGAAACTGGGTCATTTGTAGAGACATCGATGGATCTAGAGACTGTCATACAGAATGAAGTAAGTCAGAAAGAGGAAAACAAATATTGTATATTAATGCATATATGTGGAACCTAAAAACTGGTACAGATGAACTGGTTTGCAGGGAAGAAACAGAGACACAGAGGTAGAGAACAAACATATGGACACCAAGTGTGGGAAGCCATGGGGTGGTGGTGGTGGGATGAGTTGGGAGATTGGGATTGACCTGTATACATGTATATGCATAAAATACATAACTAATAATAACCTGCTGTATAAAAAAATAAATCAAATTAAATTTCTAATTTTAAAAAAATAAAATTTAAAAATAAAACAGAAAAATGTTCTTCCCTTCACACAGATGTATTTATAGGAATGAATTATTTCCATGCTTATATCTATAAATACATAAAGGAGGAAAACAATCTAACTTGAACCATAAAAGAAAAAAAAAAACCTGAACCCACCAGTTATACAGAGGAAAACCCTATCAGGGCACTTGCTCCAGCGGTAAACAATTCTGAAATTAGTCAGAGGTGGGGAATCATCTCCCATACAACCAGCAACCCACCCCCCACGCCAGGAGCATCCTCATTGCAAAGCTGGGGGACCGTGCCGAGGCATCTGTGAGTAAACGTGAGCTGAGCCCCAGGCCAGCTGCTGCTGAACTGTTCCCACCCTTCCCTGGTAAAACACCTGAATAGGTACAAGGGCTTGAAAGCCTAGAGGAAGGGCCGTGGAGCCACACCAGCGACAGCACGCAGGCCAACTTGGTGCCTGCAGGCCAGCCAGTGTGGTCCTGGCCCCGGGCGCTCTTCCGGAAGCTTTCCATTGCCCTGCCTGAGATACCCCTCCTGTCCCGGCCCCCACTGCTTTTTTCCTTCCTCACCTCTGTCCGGAGAGAAATTCCAGCGGAAGGTATGGGTGACACATCCTCTTCTTTACAGGTGGCAGCCTGGCAACCCCTGCAGAAAGGCCAGCAGAGCCCCACTCACACCGGGCCACCAACAAAGCTGTGGCCCCTCACTCCCTCCCACCAGCAGAGCCCCGAGACTGCTGACGGGGCAGAGAATATGGAGTCAGGCACAGCTTCAGGGGCTATTGCTGCCTGGAGCCCTGTTTATATTGACCTCACACAGGCACACCTGGGGAGGGCCGGCCGGCAGGGTAAGGCTACCCAGGTCAGCTAATCCACAACCCTCAGGGAATCCCATTGTTGAAAACGGACCTCGCTAAGGCAGAATAGAAGCCAAGGAAGAAAAGGACACAATGCCATTTGCAGCACCGTAGATGAGTCTAGAGGTAATCACGTGACTTGTAGTAAGTCAGAAAGTGAAAGACACATATCGTATCATATCACTTATAGGTGTTACCTAAGAATGGATACCAGGGCAGATATTTCCACGGAGAAGGGCCATCACAGATTCATCAAACAAACTTATGGTTCACCAATGGAAAGGTGTGAGGATTGGTTTCATTACGATATTGGGGTTAACAGACATATACAAACACAGGTGACACATATAATCACCAAAGACCTACGGAATACCAAGAGAAGACTACTCAACATTCTGTCATAACGTACATGGGAAAAGGATCCCAGGAAGAACAGACATCTGTATATGTGTAAAACAACCCCATCTTCCACACCTACAACAAGCCAAACATTGTCATCAAACTTGCTGTAATAAAAAATAAAAAATTAAATTAAAAACACGAACAAGAAGTAGTGAGACAAACGTGAGGGGCTTTCTCCTGGCACATTCCATTCTAAATTCCAATCTAGAACACGACTTCCATTGAGGCTCTGTTGCCCTAGTCACCAGATTTGGTAAGGGAGAACTGCTGCCACCTTGTGGCCGTTTCGCACAACAGCAGCTTTAATCCCAGCGCTGATGGTCAGTTGATATTCAAAATCATTGCAGGCCTGTAAATGACACCTGCCCTGAAAACAAATCCTGGGGTCACATATCGACCAAAAAATTCAAAGGACGTCCATATTTCAAAACGACCGTTTCAAAAGGCATATTTTACGCACATTAGTGTTCTGCTTCTTTTTCTTTCTTTCCTTTTTTAGTTAAAAATACGGGAATGGAAAAAGGCATCCCTCAGAATGGGCGAAAATCGTTGCAAACGAATCAATGGACAAAGGTTTAATCTCCAATATATATAAACAGCTCATGCAGCTTAATATTAACAAAACAAACAACCCAATACAAAAAATGGGCAGAAGATCTAAAGAGATGTTTCTTCCAAGAAGACACAGAGATGGCCAAGACGCACATGAAAAGCTGCTCAACAGCACTAATTATTAGAGAAATGCAAATCAAAACTACAGTGAGGTATCACCTCACACCTGTTAGAATCGGCATCATCAGAAAATCTACAAACAACCAATTCTGGGGAGGGTGTGGACAAAAGGAGCCCTCTTCCACTATTGGTGGGAATGTAAATTGATACAGTCACTATGGAGAACGGTATGGAGTTTCCTTAAAAAAACTAGAAATAGAATTACCATCTGATCCAGCAATCCCACTTCTGGGCATATACCCAGAGAAAACCATAAATCAAAAAGGCACATTCACCACAATGTTCATGGCAGCACTATTTACAATAGCCAGGTAATGGAAGCAACGTAAATGCCCACAGACAGATGAATGGATAAAGATGTGGTACATATATAAAATGGAATATTACTCAGCCATAAGAAGGAATGAAACTGGGTCATTTGTAGAGACATCGATGGATCTAGAGACTGTCATACAGAATGAAGTAAGTCAGAAAGAGGAAAACAGATATTGTATATTAATGCATATATGTGGAACCTAAAAAATGGTACAGATGAACTGGTTTGCAGGGAAGAAACAGAGACACAGAGGTAGAGAACAAACATATGGACACCAAGTGTGGGAAGCCATGGGGTGGTGGTGGTGGGATGAGTTGGGACATTGGGATTGACCTGTATACATGTATATGCATAAAATACATAACTAATAATAACCTGCTGTATAAAAAATAAATCAAATTAAATTTCAAATTTTTAAAAAATAAAATTTAAAAATAAAACAGAAAAATGTTCTTCCCTTCACACAGATGTATTTATAGGAATGAATTATTTCCATGCTTATATCTATAAATACATAAAGGAGGAATACAATCTAACTTGAACCATAAAAAAAAAATCCTTAACCCACCAGTTATAGAGAGGAATACCCTATCAGGGCACTTGCTCCAGCGGTAAACAATTCTGAAATTGGTCAGAGGTGGGGAATCATCTCCCATACAACCAGCAACCCACCCCCCATGCCAGGAGCATCCTCATTGCAAAGCTGGGGGACCGTGCCGAGGCATCTGTGAGTAAACGTGAGCTGAGCCCCAGGCCAGCTGCTGCTGAACTGTTCCCACCCTTCCCAGGTAAAACACCTGAATATGTACAAGAGCTTGAAAGCCTAGATGAAGGGCCATGGAGCCACACCAGCGACAGCACGCAGGCCAACTTGGTGCCTGCAGGCCAGCCAGTGTGGTCCTGGCCCCGGGCACTCTTCCGGAAGCTTTCCATTGCCCTGCCTGAGATACCCCTCCTGTCCCGGCCCCCACTGCTTTTTTCCTTCCTCACCTCTGTCCGGAGAGAAATTCCAGCGGAAGGTATGGGTGACACATCCTCTTCTTTACAGGTGGCAGCCTGGCAACCCCTGCAGAAAGGCCAGCAGAGCCCCACTCACACCGGGCCACCAACAAAGCTGTGGCCCCTCACTCCCTCCCACCAGCAGAGCTCCGAGACTGCTGACGGGGCAGAGAATATGGAGTCAGGCACAGCTTCAGGGGCTATTGCTGCCTGGAGCGCTGTTTATATTGACCTCAAACAGGCACACCTGGGGAGGGCCGGCCGGCAGGGTAAGGCTGCCCAGGTCAGCTAATCCACATCCCTCAGGGAATCACATTGTTGAAAACGGACCTCGCTAAGGCAGAATAGAAGCCAAGGAAGAAAAGGACACAATGCCATTTGCAGCACCGTAGATGAGTCTAGAGGTAATCACGTGACTTGTAGTAAGTCAGAAAGTGAAAGACACATATCGTATCATATCACTTATAGGTGTTACCTAAGAATGGATACCAGGGCAGATATTTCCACGGAGAAGGGCCATCACAGATTCATCAAACAAACTTATGGTTCACCAATGGAAAGGTGTGAGGATTGGTTTCATTACGATATTGGGGTTAACAGACATATACAAACACAGGTGACACATATAATCACCAAAGACCTACGGAATACCAAGAGAAGACTACTCAACCTTCTGTCATAACGTACATGGGAAAAGGATCCCAGGAAGAACAGACATCTGTATATGTGTAAAGGAACCCCATCTTCCACACCTACAACAAGCCAAACATTGTAATCAAACTTGCTGTAATAAAAAATAAAACATTAAATTAAAAACACGAACAAGAAGTAGTGAGACAAACTTGAGGGGCTTTCTCCTGGCACATTCCATTCTAAATTCCAATCTAGAACACGACTTCCATTGAGGCTCTGTTGCCCTAGTCACCAGATTTGGTAAGGGAGAACTGCTGCCACCTTGTGGCCGTTTCGCACAACAGCAGCTTTAATCCCAGCGCTGATGGTCAGTTGATATTCAAAATCATTGCAGGCCTGTAAATGACACCTGCCCTGAAAACAAATCCTGGGGTCACATATCGACCAAAAAGTTCAAAGGACGTCCATATTTCAAAACGACCGTTTCAAAAGGCATATTTTACGCACATTAGTGTTCTGCTTCTTTTTCTTTCTTTCCTTTTTTTGTTAAAAATACGGGAATGGAAAAAGGCATCCCTCAGAATGGGCGAAAATCGTTGCAAACGAATCAATGGACAAAGGTTTAATCTCCAATATATATAAACAGCTCATGCAGCTTAATATTAACAAAACAAACAACCCAATACAAAAAATGGGCAGAAGATCTAAAGAGATGTTTCTTCCAAGAAGACACAGAGATGGCCAAGACGCACATGAAAAGCTGCTCAACAGCACTAATTATTAGAGAAATGCAAATCAAAACTACAATGAGGTATCACCTCACACCTGTTAGAATCGGCATCATCAGAAAATCTACAAACAACCAATTCTGGGGAGGGTGTGGACAAAAGGAGCCCTCTTCCACTATTGGTGGGAATGTAAATTGATACAGTCACTATGGAGAACGGTATGGAGTTTCCTTAAAAAAACTAGAAATAGAATTACCATCTGATCCAGCAATCCCACTTCTGGGCATATACCTAGAGAAAACCATAAATCAAAAAGGCACATTCACCACAATGTTCATGGCAGCACTATTTACAATAGCCAGATAATGGAAGCAACGTAAATGCCCACAGACAGATGAATGGATAAAGATGTGGTACATATATAAAATGGAATATTACTCAGCCATAAGAAGGAATGAAACTGGGTCATTTGTAGAGACATCGATGGATCTAGAGACTGTCATACAGAATGAAGTAAGTCAGAAAGAGGAAAACAGATATTGTATATTAATGCATATATGTGGAACCTAAAAAGTGGTACAGATGAACTGGTTTGCAGGGAAGAAACAGAGACACAGAGGTAGAGAACAAACATATGGACACCAAGTGTGGGAAGCCATGGGGTGGTGGTGGTGGGATGAGTTGGGAGATTGGGATTGACCTGTATACATGTATATGCATAAAATACATAACTAATAATAACCTGCTGTATAAAAAAATAAATCAAATTAAATTTCAAATTTTTAAAAAATAAAATTTAAAAATAAAACAGAAAAATGTTCTTCCCTTCACACAGATGTATTTATAGGAATGAATTATTTCCATGCTTATATCTATAAATACATAAAGGAGGAATACAATCTAACTTGAACCATAAAAAAAAAAAAACCTGAACCCACCAGTTATAGAGAGGAATACCCTATCAGGGCACTTGCTCCAGCGGTAAACAATTCTGAAATTAGTCAGAGGTGGGGAATCATCTCCCATACAACCAGCAACCCACCCCCCACGCCAGGAGCATCCTCATTGCAAAGCTGGGGGACCGTGCCGAGGCATCTGTGAGTAAACGTGAGCTGAGCCCCAGGCCAGCTGCTGCTGAACTGTTCCCACCCTTCCCAGGTAAAACACCTGAATATGTACAAGGGCTTGAAAGCCTAGAGGAAGGGCCGTGGAGCCACACCAGCGACAGCACGCAGGCCAACTTGGTGCCTGCAGGCCAGCCAGTGTGGTCCTGGCCCCGGGCGCTCTTCCGGAAGCTTTCCATTGCCCTGCCTGAGATACCCCTCCTGTCCCGGCCCCCTCTGCTTTTTTCCTTCCTCACCTCTGTCCGGAGAGAAATTCCAGCGGAAGGTATGGGTGACACATCCTCTTCTTTACAGGTGGCAGCCTGGCAATCCCTGCAGAAAGGCCAGCAGAGCCCCACTCACACCGGGCCACCAACAAAGCTGTGGCCCCTCACTCCCTCCCACCAGCAGAGCCCCGAGACTGCTGACGGGGCAGAGAATATGGAGTCAGGCACAGCTTCAGGGGCTATTGCTGCCTGGAGCGCTGTTTATATTGACCTCAAACAGGCACACCTGGGGAGGGCTGGCCGGCAGGGTAAGGCTGCCCAGGTCAGCTAATCCACATCCCTCAGGGAATCACATTGTTGAAAACGGACCTCGCTAAGGCAGAATAGAAGCCAAGGAAGAAAAGGACACAATGCCATTTGCAGCACCGTAGATGAGTCTAGAGGTAATCACGTGACTTGTAGTAAGTCAGAAAGTGAAAGACACATATCGTATCATATCACTTATAGGTGTTACCTAAGAATGGATACCAGGGCAGATATTTCCACGGAGAAGGGCCATCACAGATTCATCAAACAAACTTATGGTTCACCAATGGAAAGGTGTGAGGATTGGTTTCATTACGATATTGGGGTTAACAGACATATACAAACACAGGTGACACATATAATCACCAAAGACCTACGGAATACCAAGAGAAGACTACTCAACCTTCTGTCATAACGTACATGGGAAAAGGATCCCAGGAAGAACAGACATCTGTATATGTGTAAAGGAACCCCATCTTCCACACCTACAACAAGCCAAACATTGTAATCAAACTTGCTGTAATAAAAAATAAAACATTAAATTAAAAACACGAACAAGAAGTAGTGAGACAAACTTGAGGGGCTTTCTCCTGGCACATTCCATTCTAAATTCCAATCTAGAGCACGACTTCCATTGAGGCTCTCTTGCCCTAGTCACCAGATTTGGTAAGGGAGAACTGCTGCCACCTTGTGGCCGTTTCGCACAACAGCAGCTTTAATCCCAGCGCTGATGGTCAGTTGATATTCAAAATCATTGCAGGCCTGTAAATGACACCTGCCCTGAAAACAAATCCTGGGGTCACATATCGACCAAAAAGTTCAAAGGACGTCCATATTTCAAAACGACCGTTTCAAAAGGCATATTTTACGCACATTAGTGTTCTGCTTCTTTTTCTTTCTTTCCTTTTTTTGTTAAAAATACGGGAATGGAAAAAGGCATCCCTCAGAATGGGCGAAAATCGTTGCAAACGAATCAATGGACAAAGGTTTAATCTCCAATATATATAAACAGCTCATGCAGCTTAATATTAACAAAACAAACAACCCAATACAAAAAATGGGCAGAAGATCTAAAGAGATGTTTCTTCCAAGAAGACACAGAGATGGCCAAGACGCACATGAAAAGCTGCTCAACAGCACTAATTATTAGAGAAATGCAAATCAAAACTACAGTGAGGTATCACCTCACACCTGTTAGAATCGGCATCATCAGAAAATCTACAAACAACCAATTCTGGGGAGGGTGTGGACAAAAGGAGCCCTCTTCCACTATTGGTGGGAATGTAAATTGATACAGTCACTATGGAGAACGGTATGGAGTTTCCTTAAAAAAACTAGAAATAGAATTACCATCTGATCCAGCAATCCCACTTCTGGGCATATACCCAGAGAAAACCATAAATCAAAAAGACACATTCACCACAATGTTCATGGCAGCACTATTTACAATAGCCAGGTAATGGAAGCAACGTAAATGCCCACAGACAGATGAATGGATAAAGATGTGGTACATATATAAAATGGAATATTACTCAGCCATAAGAAGGAATGAAACTGGGTCATTTGTAGAGACATCGATGGATCTAGAGACTGTCATACAGAATGAAGTAAGTCAGAAAGAGGAAAACAGATATTGTATATTAATGCATATATGTGGAACCTAAAAAATGGTACAGATGAACTGGTTTGCAGGGAAGAAACAGAGACTCAGAGGTAGAGAACAAACATATGGACACCAAGTGTGGGAAGCCATGGGGTGGTGGTGGTGGGATGAGTTGGGAGATTGGGATTGACCTGTATACATGTATATGCATAAAATACATAACTAATAATAACCTGCTGTATAAAAAAATAAATCAAATTAAATTTCAAATTTTTAAAAAATAAAATTTAAAAATAAAACAGAAAAATGTTCTTCCCTTCACACAGATGTATTTATAGGAATGAATTATTTCCATGCTTATATCTATAAATACATAAAGGAGGAATACAATCTAACTTGAACCATAAAAAAAAAAAATCCTGAACCCACCAGTTATAGAGAGGAATACCCTATCAGGGCACTTGCTCCAGCGGTAAACAATTCTGAAATTGGTCAGAGGTGGGGAATCATCTCCCATACAACCAGCAACCCACCCCCCACGCCAGGAGCATCCTCATTGCAAAGCTGGGGGACCGTGCCAAGGCATCTGTGAGTAAACGTGAGCTGAGCCCAAGGCCAGCTGCTGCTGAACTGTTCCCACCCTTCCCAGGTAAAACACCTGAATATGTACAAGGGCTTGAAAGCCTAGATGAAGGGCCGTGGAGCCACACCAGCGACAGCACGCAAGCCAACTTGGTGCCTGCAGGCCAGCCAGGGTGGTCCTGGCCCCGGGCACTCTTCCAGAAGCTTTCCATTGCCCTGCCTGAGATACCCCTCCTGTCCCGGCCCCCACTGCTTTTTTCCTTCCTCACCTCTGTCCGGAGAGAAATTCCAGCATAAGGTATGGGTGACACATCCTCTTGTTTACAGGTGGCAGCCTGGCAACCCCTGCAGAAAGGCCAGCAGAGCCCCACTCACACCGGGCCACCAACAAAGCTGTGGCCCCTCACTCCCTCCCACCAGCAGAGCCCCGAGACTGCTGACGGGGCAGAGAATATGGAGTCAGGCACAGCTTCAGGGGCTATTGCTGCCTGGAGCGCTGTTTATATTGACCTCAAACAGGCACACCTAGGGAGGGCCGGCCAGCAGTGTAAGGCTGCCCAGGTCAGCTAATCCACATCCCTCAGGGAATCACATTGTTGAAAACGGACCTCGCTAAGGCAGAATAGAAGCCAAGGAAGAAAAGGACACAATGCCATTTGCAGCACCGTAGATGAGTCTAGAGGTAATCACGTGACTTGTAGTAAGTCAGAAAGTGAAAGACACATATCGTATCATATCACTTATAGGTGTTACCTAAGAATGGATACCAGGGCAGATATTTCCACGGAGAAGGGCCATCACAGATTCATCAAACAAACTTATGGTTCACCAATGGAAAGGTGTGAGGATTGGTTTCATTACGATATTGGGGTTAACAGACATATACAAACACAGGTGACACATATAATCACCAAAGACCTACGGAACACCAAGAGAAGACTACTCAACCTTCTGTCATAACGTACATGCGAAAAGGATCCCAGGAAGAACAGACATCTGTATATGTGTAAAGGAACCCCATCTTCCACACCTACAACAAGCCAAACATTGTAATCAAACTTGCTGTAATAAAAAATAAAAAAATTAAATTAAAAACACGAACAAGAAGTAGTGAGACAAACTTGAGGGGTTTTCTCCTGGCACATTCCATTCTAAATTCCAATCTAGAGCACGACTTCCATTGAGGCTCTCTTGCCCTAGTCACCAGATTTGGTAAGGGAGAACTGCTGCCACCTTGTGGCCGTTTCGCACAACAGCAGCTTTAATCCCAGCGCTGATGGTCAGTTGATATTCAAAATCATTGCAGGCCTGTAAATGACACCTGCCCTGAAAACAAATCCTGGGGTCACATATCGACCAAAAAGTTCAAAGGACGTCCATATTTCAAAACGACCGTTTCAAAAGGCATATTTTACGCACATTAGTGTTCTGCTTCTTTTTCTTTCTTTCCTTTTTTTGTTAAAAATACGGGAATGGAAAAAGGCATCCCTCAGAATGGGCGAAAATCGTTGCAAACGAATCAATTGACAAAGGTTTAATCTCCAATACATATAAACAGCTCATGCAGCTTAATATTAACAAAACAAACAACCCAATACAAAAAATGGGCAGAAGATCTAAAGAGATGTTTCTTCCAAGAAGACACAGAGAGGGCCAAGACGCACATGAAAAGCTGCTCAACAGCACTAATTATTAGAGAAATGCAAATCAAAACTACAATGAGGTATCACCTCACACCTGTTAGAATCGGCATCATCAGAAAATCTACAAACAACCAATTCTGGGGAGGGTGTGGACAAAAGGAGCCCTCTTCCACTATTGGTGGGAATGTAAATTGATACAGTCACTATGGAGAACGGTATGGAGTTTCCTTAAAAAAACTAGAAATAGAATTACCATCTGATCCAGCAATCCCACTTCTGGGCATATACCCAGAGAAAACCATAAATCAAAAAAGCACATTCACCACAATGTTCATGGCAGCACTATTTACAATAGCCAGATAATGGAAGCAACGTAAATGCCCACAGACAGATGAATGGATAAAGATGTGGTACATATATAAAATGGAATATTACTCAGCCATAAGAAGGAATGAAACTGGGTCATTTGTAGAGACATCGATGGATCTAGAGACTGTCATACAGAATGAAGTAAGTCAGAAAGAGGAAAACAAATATGGTATATTAATGCATATATGTGGAACCTAAAAAATGGTACAGATGAACTGGTTTGCAGGGAAGAAACAGAGACACAGAGGTAGAGAACAAACATATGGACACCAAGTGTGGGAAGCCATGGGGTGGTGGTGGTGGGATGAGTTGGGAGATTGGGATTGACCTGTATACATGTATATGCATAAAATACATAACTAATAATAACCTGCTGTATAAAAAAATAAATCAAATTAAATTTCAAATTTTTAAAAAATAAAATTTAAAAATAAAACAGAAAAATGTTCTTCCCTTCACACAGATGTATTTATAGGAATGAATTATTTCCATGCTTATATCTATAAATACATAAAGGAGGAATACAATCTAATTTGAATCATAAAAGAAAAAAAAACCTGAACCCACCAGTTATACAGAGGAATACCCTATCAGGGCACTTGCTCCAGCGGTAAACAATTCTGAAATTAGTCAGAGGTGGGGAATCATCTCCCATACAACCAGCAACCCACCCCCCACGCCAGGAGCATCCTCATTGCAAAGCTGGGGGACCGTGCCGAGGCATCTGTGAGTAAACGTGAGCTGAGCCCCAGGCCAGCTGCTGCTGAACTGTTCCCACCCTTCCCAGGTAAAACACCTGAATATGTACAAGGGCTTGAAAGCCTAGAGGAAGGGCCGTGGAGCCACACCAGCGACAGCACGCAGGCCAACTTGGTGCCTGCAGGCCAGCCAGTGTGGTCCTGGCCCCGGGCGCTCTTCCGGAAGCTTTCCATTGCCCTGCCTGAGATACCCCTCCTGTCCCGGCCCCCTCTGCTTTTTTCCTTCCTCACCTCTGTCCGGAGAGAAATTCCAGCGGAAGGTATGGGTGACACATCCTCTTCTTTACAGGTGGCAGCCTGGCAATCCCTGCAGAAAGGCCAGCAGAGCCCCACTCACACCGGGCCACCAACAAAGCTGTGGCCCCTCACTCCCTCCCACCAGCAGAGCCCCGAGACTGCTGACGGGGCAGAGAATATGGAGTCAGGCACAGCTTCAGGGGCTATTGCTGCCTGGAGCGCTGTTTATATTGACCTCAAACAGGCACACCTGGGGAGGGCTGGCCGGCAGGGTAAGGCTGCCCAGGTCAGCTAATCCACATCCCTCAGGGAATCACATTATTGAAAACGGACCTCGCTAAGGCAGAATAGAAGCCAAGGAAGAAAAGGACACAATGCCATTTGCAGCACCATAGATGAGTCTAGAGGTAATCACGTGACTTGTAGTAAGTCAGAAAGTGAAAGACACATATCATATCATATCACTTATAGGTGTTACCTAAGAATGGATACCAGGGCAGATATTTCCATGGAGAAGGGCCATCACAGATTCATCAAACAAACTATGGTTCACCAATGGAAAGGTGTGAGGATTGGTTTCATTACGATATTGGGGTTAACAGACATATACAAACACAGGTGACACATATAATCACCAAAGACCTATGGAATACCAAGAGAAGACTACTCAACATTCTGTCATAACGTACATGGGAAAAGGATCCCAGGAAGAACAGACATCTGTATATGTGTAAAAGAACCCCATCTTCCACACCTACAACAAGCCAAACATTGTAATCAAACTTGCTGTAATAAAAAATAAAAAATTAAATTAAAAACACGAACAAGAAGTAGTGAGACAAACTTGAGGGGCTTTCTCCTGGCACATTCCATTCTAAATTCCAATCTAGAGCATGACTTCCATTGAGGCTCTGTTGCCCTAGTCACCAGATTTGGTAAGGGAGAACTGCTGCCACCTTGTGGCCGTTTCGCACAACAGCAGCTTTAATCCCATCGCTGATGGTCAGTTGATATTCAAAATCATTGCAGGCCTGTAAATGACACCTGCCCTGAAAACAAATCGTGGGGTCACATATCGACCAAAAAATTCAAAGGACGTCCATATTTCAAAACGACCGTTTCAAAAGGCATATTTTACGCACATTAGTGTTCTGCTTCTTTTTCTTTCTTTCCTTTTTTTTTAAAAATACGGGAATGGAAAAAGGCATCCCTCAGAATGGGCAAAAATCGTTGCAAACGAATCAATGGACAAAGGTTTAATCTCCAATATATATAAACAGCTCATGCAGCTTAATATTAACAAAACAAACAACCCAATACAAAAAATGGGCAGAAGATCTAAAGAGATGTTTCTTCCAAGAAGACACAGAGAGGGCCAAGACGCACATGAAAAGCTGCTCAACAGCACTAATTATTAGAGAAATGCAAATCAAAACTACAATGAGGTATCACCTCACACCTGTTAGAATCGGCATCATCAGAAAATCTACAAACAACCAATTCTGGGGAGGGTGTGGACAAAAGGAGCCCTCTTCCACTATTGGTGGGAATGTAAATTGATACAGTCACTATGGAGAACGGTATGGAGTTTCCTTAAAAAAACTAGAAATAGAATTACCATCTGATCCAGCAATCCCACTTCTGGGCATATACCCAGAGAAAACCATAAATCAAAAAGGCACATTCACCACAATGTTCATGGCAGCACTATTTACAATAGCCAGGTAATGGAAGCAACGTAAATGCCCACAGACAGATGAATGGATAAAGATGTGGTACATATATAAAATGGAATATTACTCAGCCATAAGAAGGAATGAAACTGGGTCATTTGTAGAGACATCGATGGATCTAGAGACTGTCATACAGAATGAAGTAAGTCAGAAAGAGGAAAACAGATATTGTATATTAATGCATATATGTGGAACCTAAAAAATGGTACAGATGAACTGGTTTGCAGGGAAGAAACAGAGACACAGAGGTAGAGAACAAACATATGGACACCAAGTGTGGGAAGCCATGGGGTGGTGGTGGTGGGATGAGTTGGGAGATTGGGATTGACCTGTATACATGTATATGCATAAAATACATAACTAATAATAACCTGCTGTATAAAAAAATAAATCAAATTAAATTTCAAATTTTTAAAAAATAAAATTTAAAAATAAAACAGAAAAATGTTCTTCCCTTCACACAGATGTATTTATAGGAATGAATTATTTCCATGCTTATATCTATAAATACATAAAGGAGGAGTACAATCTAACTTGAACCATAAAAAAAAAAATCCTGAACCCACCAGTTATAGAGAGGAATACCCTATCAGGGCACTTGCTCCAGCGGTAAACAATTCTGAAATTAGTCAGAGGTGGGGAATCATCTCCCATACAACCAGCAACCCATCCCCCATGCCAGGAGCATCCTCATTGCAAAGCTGGGGGACCGTGCCGAGGCATCTGTGAGTAAACGTGAGCTGAGCCCCAGGCCAGCTGCTGCTGAACTGTTCCCACCCTTCCCAGGTAAAACACCTGAATATGTACAAGGGCTTGAAAGCCTAGATGAAGGGCCGTGGAGCCACACCAGCGACAGCACGCAAGCCAACTTGGTGCCTGCAGGCCAGCCAGGGTGGTCCTGGCCCCGGGCACTCTTCCGGAAGCTTTCCATTGCCCTGCCTGAGATACCCCTCCTGTCCCGGCCCCCACTGCTTTTTTCCTTCCTCACCTCTGTCCGGAGAGAAATTCCAGCGGAAGGTATGGGTGACACATCCTCTTCTTTACAGGTGGCAGCCTGGCAACCCCTGCAGAAAGGCCAGCAGAGCCCCACTCACACCGGGCCACCAACAAATCTGTGGCCCCTCACTCCCTCCCACCAGCAGAGCCCCGAGACTGCTGACGGGGCAGAGAATATGGAGTCAGGCACAGCTTCCGGGGCTATTGCTGCCTGGAGCGCTGTTTATATTGACCTCAAACAGGCACACCTAGGGAGGGCCGGCCGGCAGGGTAAGGCTGCCCAGGTCAGCTAATCCACATCCCTCAGGGAATCACATTGTTGAAAACGGACCTCGCTAAGGCAGAATAGAAGCCAAGGAAGAAAAGGACACAATGCCATTTGCAGCACCGTAGATGAGTCTAGAGGTAATCACGTGACTTGTAGTAAGTCAGAAAGTGAAAGACACATATCGTATCATATCACTTATAGGTGTTACCTAAGAATGGATACCAGGGCAGATATTTCCATGGAGAAGGGCCATCACAGATTCATCAAACAAACTTATGGTTCACCAATGGAAAGGTGTGAGGATTGGTTTCATTATGATATTGGGGTTAACAGACATATACAAACACAGGTGACACATATAATCACCAAAGACCTATGGAATACCAAGAGAAGACTACTCAACATTCTGTCATAACGTACATGGGAAAAGGATCCCAGGAAGAACAGACATCTGTATATGTGTAAAAGAACCCCATCTTCCACACCTACAACAAGCCAAACATTTTAATCAAACTTGCTGTAATAAAAAATAAAAAATTAAATTAAAAACACGAACAAGAAGTAGTGAGACAAACTTGAGGGGCTTTCTCCTGGCACATTCCATTCTAAATTCCAATCTAGAGCACGACTTCCATTGAGGCTCTGTTGCCCTAGTCACCAGATTTGGTAAGGGAGAACTGCTGCCACCTTGTGGCCGTTTCGCACAACAGCAGCTTTAATCCCATCGCTGATGGTCAGTTGATATTCAAAATCATTGCAGGCCTGTAAATGACACCTGCCCTGAAAACAAATCCTGGGGTCACATATCGACCAAAAAATTCAAAGGACGTCCATATTTCAAAACGACCGTTTCAAAAGGCATATTTTACGCACATTAGTGTTCTGCTTCTTTTTCTTTCTTTCCTTTTTTTGTTAAAAATACGGGAATGGAAAAAGGCATCCCTCAGAATGGGCAAAAATCGTTGCAAACGAATCAATGGACAAAGGTTTAATCTCCAATATATATAAACAGCTCATGCAGCTTAATATTAACAAAACAAACAACCCAATACAAAAAATGGGCAGAAGATCTAAAGAGATGTTTCTTCCAAGAAGACACAGAGAGGGCCAAGACGCACATGAAAAGCTGCTCAACAGCACTAATTATTAGAGAAATGCAAATCAAAACTACAATGAGGTATCACCTCACACCTGTTAGAATCGGCATCATCAGAAAATCTACAAACAACCAATTCTGGGGAGGGTGTGGACAAAAGGAGCCCTCTTCCACTATTGGTGGGAATGTAAATTGATACAGTCACTATGGAGAACGGTATGGAGTTTCCTTAAAAAAACTAGAAATAGAATTACCATCTGATCCAGCAATCCCACTTCTGGGCATATAACCAGAGAAAACCATAAATCAAAAAGGCACATTCACCACAATGTTCATGGCAGCACTATTTACAATAGCCAGGTAATGGAAGCAACGTAAATGCCCACAGACAGATGAATGGATAAAGATGTGGTACATATATAAAATGGAATATTACTCAGCCATAAGAAGGAATGAAACTGGGTCATTTGTAGAGACATCGATGGATCTAGAGACTGTCATACAGAATGAAGTAAGTCAGAAAGAGGAAAACAGATATTGTATATTAATGCATATATGTGGAACCTAAAAAATGGTACAGATGAACTGGTTTGCAGGGAAGAAACAGAGACACAGAGGTAGAGAACAAACATATGGACACCAAGTGTGGGAAGCCATGGGGTGGTGGTGGTGGGATGAGTTGGGAGATTGGGATTGACCTGTATACATGTATATGCATAAAATACATAACTAATAATAACCTGCTGTATAAAAAAATAAATCAAATTAAATTTCAAATTTTTAAAAAATAAAATTTAAAAATAAAACAGAAAAATGTTCTTCCCTTCACACAGATGTATTTATAGGAATGAATTATTTCCATGCTTATATCTATAAATACATAAAGGAGGAATACAATCTAACTTGAACCATAAAAAAAAAAATCCTGAACCCACCAGTTATAGAGAGGAATACCCTATCAGGGCACTTGCTCCAGCGGTAAACAATTCTGAAATTAGTCAGAGGTGGGGAATCATCTCCCATACCACCAGCAACCCACCCCCCACGCCAGGAGCATCCTCATTGCAAAGCTGGGGGACCGTGCCGAGGCATCTGTGAGTAAACGTGAGCTGAGCCCCAGGCCAGCTGCTGCTGAACTGTTCCCACCCTTCCCAGGTAAAACACCTGAATATGTACAAGGGCTTGAAAGCCTAGATGAAGGGCCGTGGAGCCACACCAGCGACAGCACGCAAGCCAACTTGGTGCCTGCAGGCCAGCCAGGGTGGTCCTGGCCCCGGGCACTCTTCCGGAAGCTTTCCATTGCCCTGCCTGAGATACCCCTCCTGTCCCGGCCCCCACTGCTTTTTTCCTTCCTCACCTCTGTCCGGAGAGAAATTCCAGCGGAAGGTATGGGTGACACATCCTCTTCTTTACAGGTGGCAGCCTGGCAACCCCTGCAGAAAGGCCAGCAGAGCCCCACTCACACCGGGCCACCAACAAATCTGTGGCCCCTCACTCCCTCCCACCAGCAGAGCCCCGAGACTGCTGACGGGGCAGAGAATATGGAGTCAGGCACAGCTTCCGGGGCTATTGCTGCCTGGAGCGCTGTTTATATTGACCTCAAACAGGCACACCTAGGGAGGGCCGGCCGGCAGGGTAAGGCTGCCCAGGTCAGCTAATCCACATCCCTCAGGGAATCACATTGTTGAAAACGGACCTCGCTAAGGCAGAATAGAAGCCAAGGAAGAAAAGGACACAATGCCATTTGCAGCACCGTAGATGAGTCTAGAGGTAATCACGTGACTTGTAGTAAGTCAGAAAGTGAAAGACACATATCGTATCATATCACTTATAGGTGTTACCTAAGAATGGATACCAGGGCAGATATTTCCATGGAGAAGGGCCATCACAGATTCATCAAACAAACTTATGGTTCACCAATGGAAAGGTTTGAGGATTGGTTTCATTATGATATTGGGGTTAACAGACATATACAAACACAGGTGACACATATAATCACCAAAGACCTATGGAATACCAAGAGAAGACTACTCAACATTCTGTCATAACGTACATGGGAAAAGGATCCCAGGAATAACAGACATCTGTATATGTGTAAAAGAACCCCATCTTCCACACCTACAACAAGCCAAACATTGTAATCAAACTTGCTGTAATAAAAAATAAAAAATTAAATTAAAAACACGAACAAGAAGTAGTGAGACAAACTTGAGGGGCTTTCTCCTGGCACATTCCATTCTAAATTCCAATCTAGAGCCCGACTTCCATTGAGGCTCTGTTGCCCTAGTCACCAGATTTGGTAAGGGAGAACTGCTGCCACCTTGTGGCCGTTTCGCACAACAGCAGCTTTAATCCCATCGCTGATGGTCAGTTGATATTCAAAATCATTGCAGGCCTGTAAATGACACCTGCCCTGAAAACAAATCCTGGGGTCACATATCGACCAAAAAATTCAAAGGACGTCCATATTTCAAAACGACCGTTTCAAAAGGCATATTTTACGCACATTAGTGTTCTGCTTCTTTTTCTTTCTTTCCTTTTTTTGTTAAAAATACGGGAATGGAAAAAGGCATCCCTCAGAATGGGCAAAAATCGTTGCAAACGAATCAATGGACAAAGGTTTAATCTCCAATATATATAAACAGCTCATGCAGCTTAATATTAACAAAACAAACAACCCAATACAAAAAATGGGCAGAAGATCTAAAGAGATGTTTCTTCCAAGAAGACACAGAGAGGGCCAAGACGCACATGAAAAGCTGCTCAACAGCACTAATTATTAGAGAAATGCAAATCAAAACTACAATGAGGTATCACCTCACACCTGTTAGAATCGGCATCATCAGAAAATCTACAAACAACCAATTCTGGGGAGGGTGTGGACAAAAGGAGCCCTCTTCCACTATTGGTGGGAATGTAAATTGATACAGTCACTATGGAGAACGGTATGGAGTTTCCTTAAAAAAACTAGAAATAGAATTACCATCTGATCCAGCAATCCCACTTCTGGGCATATACCCAGAGAAAACCATAAATCAAAAAGGCACATTCACCACAATGTTCATGGCAGCACTATTTACAATAGCCAGGTAATGGAAGCAACGTAAATGCCCACAGACAGATGAATGGATAAAGATGTGGTACATATATAAAATGGAATATTACTCAGCCATAAGAAGGAATGAAACTGGGTCATTTGTAGAGACATCGATGGATCTAGAGACTGTCATACAGAATGAAGTAAGTCAGAAAGAGGAAAACAGATATTGTATATTAATGCATATATGTGGAACCTAAAAAATGGTACAGATGAACTGGTTTGCAGGGAAGAAACAGAGACACAGAGGTAGAGAACAAACATATGGACACCAAGTGTGGGAAGCCATGGGGTGGTGGTGGTGGGATGAGTTGGGAGATTGGGATTGACCTGTATACATGTATATGCATAAAATACATAACTAATAATAACCTGCTGTATAAAAAAATAAATCAAATTAAATTTCAAATTTTAAAAAAATAAAATTTAAAAATAAAACAGAAAAATGTTCTTCCCTTCACACAGATGTATTTATAGGAATGAATTATTTCCATGCTTATATCTATAAATACATAAAGGAGGAATACAATCTAACTTGAACCATAAAAAAAAAAATCCTGAACCCACCAGTTATAGAGAGGAATACCCTATCAGGGCACTTGCTCCAGCGGTAAACAATTCTGAAATTAGTCAGAGGTGGGGAATCATCTCCCATACCACCAGCAACCCACCCCCCACGCCAGGAGCATCCTCATTGCAAAGCTGGGGGACCGTGCCGAGGCATCTGTGAGTAAACGTGAGCTGAGCCCCAGGCCAGCTGCTGCTGAACTGTTCCCACCCTTCCCAGGTAAAACACCTGAATATGTACAAGGGCTTGAAAGCCTAGATGAAGGGCCGTGGAGCCACACCAGCGACAGCACGCAAGCCAACTTGGTGCCTGCAGGCCAGCCAGGGTGGTCCTGGCCCTGGGCACTCTTCCGGAAGCTTTCCATTGCCCTGCCTGAGATACCCCTCCTGTCCCGGCCCCCACTGCTTTTTTCCTTCCTCACCTGTGTCCGGAGAGAAATTCCAGCGGAAGGTATGGGTGACACATCCTCTTCTTTACAGGTGGCAGCCTGGCAACCCCTGCAGAAAGGCCAGCAGAGCCCCACTCACACCGGGCCACCAACAAATCTGTGGCCCCTCACTCCCTCCCACCAGCAGAGCCCCGAGACTGCTGACGGGGCAGAGAATATGGAGTCAGGCACAGCTTCCGGGGCTATTGCTGCCTGGAGCGCTGTTTATATTGACCTCAAACAGGCACACCTAGGGAGGGCCGGCCGGCAGGGTAAGGCTGCCCAGGTCAGCTAATCCACATCCCTCAGGGAATCACATTGTTGAAAACGGACCTCGCTAAGGCAGAATAGAAGCCAAGGAAGAAAAGGACACAATGCCATTTGCAGCACCGTAGATGAGTCTAGAGGAAATCACGTGACTTGTAGTAAGTCAGAAAGTGAAAGACACATATCGTATCATATCACTTATAGGTGTTACCTAAGAATGGATACCAGGGCAGATATTTCCACGGAGAAGGGCCATCACAGATTCATCAAACAAACTTATGGTTCACCAATGGAAAGGTGTGAGGATTGGTTTCATTACGATATTGGGGTTAACAGACATATACAAACACAGGTGACACATATAATCACCAAAGACCTACGGAATACCAAGAGAAGACTACTCAACCTTCTGTCATAACGTACATGGGAAAAGGATCCCAGGAAGAACAGACATATGTATATGTGTAAAACAACCACATCTTCCACACTTACAACAAGCCAAACATTGTAATCAAACTTGCTGTAATAAAAAATAAAAATTAAATTAAAAACACGAACAAGAAGTAGTGAGACAAACTTGAGGGGCTTTCTCCTGGCACATTCCATTCTAAATTCCAATCTAGAGCATGTCTTCCATTGAGGCTCTGATGCCCTAGTCACCAGATTTGGTAAGGGAGAACTGCTGCCACCTTGTGGCCGTTTCGCACAACAGCAGCTTTAATCCCAGCGCTGATGGTCAGTTGATATTCAAAATCATTGCAGGCCTGTAAATGACACCTGCCCTGAAAACAAATCCTGGGGTCACATATCGACCAAAAATTTCAAAGGACGTCCATATTTCAAAACGACCGTTTCAAAAGGCATATTTTACGCACATTAGTGTTCTGCTTCTTTTTCTTTCTTTCCTTTTTTTGTTAAAAATACGGGAATGGAAAAAGGCATCCCTCAGAATGGGCGAAAATCGTTGCAAACGAATCAATGGACAAAGGTTTAATCTCCAATATATATAAACAGCTAATACAGCTTAATATTAACAAAACAAACAACCCAATACAAAAAATGGGCAGAAGATCTAAAGAGATGTTTCTTCCAAGAAGACACAGAGAGGGCCAAGACGCACATGAAAAGCTGCTCAACAGCACTAATTATTAGAGAAATGCAAATCAAAACTACAATGAGGTATCACCTCACACCTGTTAGAATCGGCATCATCAGAAAATCTACAAACAACCAATTCTGGGGAGGGTGTGGACAAAAGGAGCCCTCTTCCACTATTGGTGGGAATGTAAATTGATACAGTCACTATGGAGAACGGTATGGAGTTTCCTTAAAAAAACTAGAAATAGAATTACCATCTGATCCAGCAATCCCACTTCTGGGCATATACCCAGAGAAAACCATAAATCAAAAAGGCACATTCACCACAATGTTCATGGCAGCACTATTTACAATAGCCAGGTAATGGAAGCAACGTAAATGCCCACAGACAGATGAATGGATAAAGATGTGGTACATATATAAAATGGAATATTACTCAGCCATAAGAAGGAATGAAACTGGGTCATTTGTAGAGACATCGATGGATCTAGAGACTGTCATACAGAATGAAGTAAGTCAGAAAGAGGAAAACAAATATGGTATATTAATGCATATATGTGGAACCTAAAAAATGGTACAGATGAACTGGTTTGCAGGGAAGAAACAGAGACACAGAGGTAGAGAACAAACATATGGACACCAAGTGTGGGAAGCC
The DNA here is from genome assembly GCF_964341445.2 of Mesoplodon mirus. Classification (NCBI taxonomy): domain Eukaryota; kingdom Metazoa; phylum Chordata; class Mammalia; order Artiodactyla; family Ziphiidae; genus Mesoplodon; species Mesoplodon mirus. The sequence continues at coordinate 4,594,254 of NW_028295814.1, read as the reverse complement.
ATGGGGTGTTGGTGGTGGGATGAGTTGGGAGATTGGGATTGACCTGTATACATGTATATGCATAAAATACATAACTAATAATAACCTGCTGTATAAAAAAATAAATCAAATTAAATTTCTAATTTTTAAAAAATAAAATTTAAAAATAAAACAGAAAAATGTTCTTGCCTTCACACAGATGTATTTATAGGAATGAATTATTTCCATGCTTATATCTATAAATACATAAAGGAGGAATACAATCTAACTTGAACCATAAAAGAAAAAAAAAAAAACCTGAACCCACCAGTTATACAGAGGAAAACCCTATCAGGGCACTTGCTCCAGCGGTAAACAATTCTGAAATTAGTCAGAGGTGGGGAATCATCTCCCATACAACCAGCAACCCACCCCCCACGCCAGGAGCATCCTCATTGCAAAGCTGGGGGACCGTGCCGAGGCATCTGTGAGTAAACGTGAGCTGAGCCCCAGGCCAGCTGCTGCTGAACTGTTCCCACCCTTCCCAGGTAAAACACCTGAATATGTACAAGGGCTTGAAAACCTAGAGGAAGGGCCGTGGAGCCACACCAGCGACAGCACGCAGGCCAACTTGGTGCCTGCAGGCCAGCCAGTGTGGTCCTGGCCCCGGGCGCTCTTCCGGAAGCTTTCCATTGCCCTGCCTGAGATACCCCTCCTGTCCCGGCCCCCACTGCTTTTTTCCTTCCTCACCTCTGTCCGGAGAGAAATTCCAGCGGAAGGTATGGGTGACACATCCTCTTCTTTACAGGTGGCAGCATGGCAACCCCTGCAGAAAGGCCAGCAGAGCCCCACTCACACCGGGCCACCAACAAAGCTGTGGCCCCTCACTCCCTCCCACCAGCAGAGCCCCGAGACTGCTGACGGGGCAGAGAATATGGAGTCAGGCACAGCTTCAGGGGCTATTGCTGCCTGGAGTGCTGTTTATATTGACCTCACACAGGCACACCTGGGGAGGGCCGGCCGGCAGGGTAAGGCTACCCAGGTCAGCTAATCCACAACCCTCAGGGAATCACATTGTTGAAAACGGACCTCGCTAAGGCAGAATAGAAGCCAAGGAAGAAAAGGACACAATGCCATTTGCAGCACCGTAGATGAGTCTAGAGGTAATCATGTGACTTGTAGTAAGTCAGAAAGTGAAAGACACATATCGTATCATATCACTTATAGGTGTTACCTAAGAATGGATACCAGGGCAGATATTTCCACGGAGAAGGGCCATCACAGATTCATCAAACAAACTTATGGTTCACCAATGGAAAGGTGTGAGGATTGGTTTCATTACGATATTGGGGTTAACAGACATATACAAACACAGGTGACACATATAATCACCAAACACCTACGAAATACCAAGAGAAGACTACTCAACCTTCTGTCATAACGTACATGGGAAAAGGATCCCAGGAAGAACAGACATCTGTATATGTGTAAAACAACCACATCTTCCACACCTACAACAAGCCAAACATTGTAATCAAACTTGCTGTAATAAAAAATAAAAAATTAAATTAAAAACACGAACAAGAAGTAGTGAGACAAACTTGAGGGGCTTTCTCCTGGCACATTCCATTCTAAATTCCAATCTAGAACACGACTTCCATTGAGGCTCTGTTGCCCTAGTCACCAGATTTGGTAAGGGAGAACTGCTGCCACCTTGTGGCCGTTTCGCACAACAGCAGCTTTAATCCCAGCGCTGATGGTCAGTTGATATTCAAAATCATTGCAGGCCTGTAAATGACACCTGCCCTGAAAACAAATCCTGGGGTCACATATCGACCAAAAAGTTCAAAGGACGTCCATATTTCAAAACGACCGTTTCAAAAGGCATATTTTACGCACATTAGTGTTCTGCTTCTTTTTCTTTCTTTCCTTTTTTTGTTAAAAATACGGGAATGGAAAAAGGCATCCCTCAGAATGGGCGAAAATCGTTGCAAACGAATCAATGGACAAAGGTTTAATCTCCAATATATATAAACAGCTCATGCAGCTTAATATTAACAAAACAAACAACCCAATACAAAAAATGGGCAGAAGATCTAAAGAGATGTTTCTTCCAAGAAGACACAGAGATGGCCAAGACGCACATGAAAAGCTGCTCAACAGCACTAATTATTAGAGAAATGCAAATCAAAACTACAATGAGGTATCACCTCACACCTGTTAGAATCGGCATCATCAGAAAATCTACAAACAACCAATTCTGGGGAGGGTGTGGACAAAAGGAGCCCTCTTCCACTATTGGTGGGAATGTAAATTGATACAGTCACTATGGAGAACGGTATGGAGTTTCCTTAAAAAAACTAGAAATAGAATTACCATCTGATCCAGCAATCCCACTTCTGGGCATATACCTAGAGAAAACCATAAATCAAAAAGGCACATTCACCACAATGTTCATGGCAGCACTATTTACAATAGCCAGATAATGGAAGCAACGTAAATGCCCACAGACAGATGAATGGATAAAGATGTGGTACATATATAAAATGGAATATTATTCAGCCATAAGAAGGAATGAAACTGGGTCATTTGTAGAGACATCGATGGATCTAGAGACTGTCATACAGAATGAAGTAAGTCAGAAAGAGGAAAACAAATATTGTATATTAATGCATATATGTGGAACCTAAAAAATGGTACAGATGAACTGGTTTGCAGGGAAGAAACAGAGACACAGAGGTAGAGAACAAACATATGGACACCAAGTGTGGGAAGCCATGGGGTGGTGGTGGTGGGATGAGTTGGGAGATTGGGATTGACCTGTATACATGTATATGCATAAAATACATAACTAATAATAACCTGCTGTATAAAAAAATAAATCAAATTAAATTTCAAATTTTTAAAAAATAAAATTTAAAAATAAAACAGAAAAATGTTCTTCCCTTCACACAGATGTATTTATAGGAATGAATTATTTCCATGCTTATATCTATAAATACATAAAGGAGGAATACAATCTAACTTGAACCATAAAAAAAAAAAAACCTGAACCCACCAGTTATAGAGAGGAATACCCTATCAGGGCACTTGCTCCAGCGGTAAACAATTCTGAAATTAGTCAGAGGTGGGGAATCATCTCCCATACAACCAGCAACCCACCCCCCATGCCAGGAGCATCCTCATTGCAAAGCTGGGGGACCATGCCGAGGCATCTGTGAGTAAACGTGAGCTGAGCCCCAGGCCAGCTGCTGCTGAACTGTTCCCACCCTTCCCAGGTAAAACACCTGAATATGTACAAGGGCTTGAAAGCCTAGAGGAAGGGCCGTGGAGCCACACCAGTGACAGCACGCAGGCCAACTTGGTGCCTGCAGGCCAGCCAGTGAGGTCCTGGCCCAGGGCGCTCTTCCGGAAGTTTCCATTGCCCTGCCTGAGATACCCCTCCTGTCCCGGCCCCCACTGCTTTTTTCCTTCCTCACCTCTGTCCGGAGAGAAATTCCAGCGGAATGTATGGGTGACACATCCTCTTCTTTACAGGTGGCAGCCGGGCAACCCCTGCAGAAAGGCCAGCAGAGCCCCACTCACACCGGGCCACCAACAAAGCTGTGGCCCCTCACTCCCTCCCACCAGCAGAGCCCCGAGACTGCTGACGGGGCAGAGAATATGGAGTCAGGCACAGCTTCAGGGGCTATTGCTGCCTGGAGCGCTCTTTATATTGACCTCAATGAGGCACACCTGGGGAGGGCGGGCCGGCAGGGTAAGGCTGCCCAGGTCAGCTAATCCACAATCCTCAAGGAATCACATTGTTGAAAATGGACCTCGCTAAGGCAGAAGAGAAGCCAAGGGAAAAAAGTACACAATGCCAATTGCAGCACCGTAGATGAGTCTAGAAGTAATCACGTGAATTGTAGTAAGTCAGAAAGTGAAAGACACATATCATATCATATCAGTTATAGGTGTTACCTAAAAATGGATACCAGGGCAGATATTTCCACGGAGAAGGGCAATCACAGATTCATTAAGCAAACTTATGGTTCACCAATGGGAAGGTGTGAGGATTGGTTTCATTACGATATCGGGGTTAACTGACATATACAAACACAGGTGACATATATAATCACCAAAGGCCTACAGAATACCAAGAGAGGACTACTCAACATTCTGTCATAAGGTACATGGGAAAAGGATCCCAGGAAGAACAGACATCTGTATATGTGTAAAAGAACCCCATCTTCCACACCTACAACAAGCCAAACATTGTAATCAAACTTGCTGTAATAAAAAATAAAAAATTAAATTAAAAACACGAACAAGAAGTAGTGAGACAAACTTGAGGGGCTTTCTCCTGGCACATTCCATTCTAAATTCCAATCTAGAACACGACTTCCATTGAGGCTCTGTTGCCCTAGTCACCAGATTTGGTAAGGGAGAACTGCTGCCACCTTGTGGCCGTTTCGCACAACAGCAGCTTTAATCCCAGCGCTGATGGTCAGTTGATATTCAAAATCATTGCAGGCCTGTAAATGACACCTGCCCTGAAAACAAATCCTGGGGTCACATATCGACCAAAAAGTTCAAAGGACGTCCATATTTCAAAACGACCGTTTCAAAAGGCATATTTTACGCACATTAGTGTTCTGCTTCTTTTTCTTTCTTTCCTTTTTTTGTTAAAAATACGGGAATGGAAAAAGGCATCCCTCAGAATGGGCGAAAATCGTTGCAAACGAATCAATGGACAAAGGTTTAATCTCCAATATATATAAACAGCTCATGCAGCTTAATATTAACAAAACAAACAACCCAATACAAAAAATGGGCAGAAGATCTAAAGAGATGTTTCTTCCAAGAAGACACAGAGATGGCCAAGACGCACATGAAAAGCTGCTCAACAGCACTAATTATTAGAGAAATGCAAATCAAAACTACAATGAGGTATCACCTCACACCTGTTAGAATCGGCATCATCAGAAAATCTACAAACAACCAATTCTGGGGAGGGTGTGGACAAAAGGAGCCCTCTTCCACTATTGGTGGGAATGTAAATTGATACAGTCACTATGGTGAACGGTATGGAGTTTCCTTAAAAAAACTAGAAATAGAATTACCATCTGATCCAGCAATCCCACTTCTGGGCATATACCTAGAGAAAACCATAAATCAAAAAGGCACATTCACCACAATGTTCATGGCAGCACTATTTACAATAGCCAGATAATGGAAGCAACGTAAATGCCCACAGACAGATGAATGGATAAAGATGTGGTACATATATAAAATGGAATATTATTCAGCCATAAGAAGGAATGAAACTGGGTCATTTGTAGAGACATCGATGGATCTAGAGACTGTCATACAGAATGAAGTAAGTCAGAAAGAGGAAAACAAATATTGTATATTAATGCATATATGTGGAACCTAAAAAATGGTACAGATGAACTGGTTTGCAGGGAAGAAACAGAGACACAGATGTAGACAACGAACATATGGACACCAAGTGTGGGAAGCCATGGGGTGGTGGTGGTGGGATGAGTTGGGAGATTGGGATTGACCTGTATACATGTATATGCATAAAATATATAACTAATAATAACCTGCTATATAAAAAAATAAATCAAATTAAATTTCAAATTTTTAAAAAATAAAATTTAAAAATAAAACAGAAAAATGTTCTTCCCTTCACACAGATGTATTTATAGGAATGAATTATTTCCATGCTTATATCTATAAATACATAAAGGAGGAATAAAATCTAACTTGAACCATAAAAAAAAAAAAACCTGAACCCACCAGTTATAGAGAGGTATACCCTATCAGGGCACTAGCTCCAGCGGTAAACAATTCTGAAATTAGTCAGAGGTGGGGAATCATCTCCCATACAACCAGCAACCCACCCCCCATGCCAGGAGCATCCTCATTGCAAAGCTGGGGGACCATGCCGAGGCATCTGTGAGTAAACGTGAGCTGAGCCCCAGGCCAGCTGCTGCTGAACTGTTCCCACCCTTCCCAGGTAAAACACCTGAATATGTACAAGGGCTTGAAAGCCTAGAGGAAGGGCCGTGGAGCCACACCAGCGACAGCACGCAGGCCAACTTGGTGCCTGAAGGCCAGCCAGTGAGGTCCTGGCCCAGGGCGCTCTTCCGGAAGTTTCCATTGCCCTGCCTGAGATACCCCTCCTGTCCCGGCCCCCACTGCTTTTTTCCTTCCTCACCTCTGTCCGGAGAGAAATTTCAGCGGAAGGTATGGGTGACACATCATCTTCTTTACAGGTGGCAGCCGGGCAACCCCTGCAGAAAGGCCAGCAGAGCCCCACTCACACCGGGCCACCAACAAAGCTGTGGTCCCTCACTCCCTCCCACCAGCAGAGCCCCGAGACTGCTGACAGGGCAGAGAATATGGAGTCAGGCACAGCTTCAGGGGCTATTGCTGCCTGGAGCGCTGTTTATATTGACCTCAAACAGGCACACCTGGGGAGGGCTGGCCGGCAGGGTAAGGCTGCCCAGGTCAGCTAATCCACATCCCTCAGGGAATCACATTGTTGAAAACGGACCTCGCTAAGGCAGAATAGAAGCCAAGGAAGAAAAGGACACAATGCCATTTGCAGCACCGTAGATGAGTCTAGAGGTAATCACGTGACTTGTAGTAAGTCAGAAAGTGAAAGACACATATCGTATCATATCACTTATAGGTGTTACCTAAGAATGGATACCAGGGCAGATATTTCCACGGAGAAGGGCCATCACAGATTCATCAAACAAACTTATGGTTCACCAATGGAAAGGTGTGAGGATTGGTTTCATTACGATATTGGGGTTAACAGACATATACAAACACAGGTGACACATATAATCACCAAAGACCTACGGAATACCAAGAGAAGACTACTCAACATTCTGTCATAACGTACATGGGAAAAGGATCCCAGGAAGAACAGACATCTGTATATGTGTAAAAGAACCACATCTTCCACACCTACAACAAGCCAAACATTGTAATCAAACTTGCTGTAATAAAAAATAAAAAATTAAATTAAAAACACGAACAAGAAGTAGTGAGACAAACATGAGGGGCTTTCTCCTGGCACATTCCATTCTAAATTCCAATCTAGAACACGACTTCCATTGAGGCTCTGTTGCCCTAGTCACCAGATTTGGTAAGGGAGAACTGCTGCCACCTTGTGGCCGTTTCGCACAACAGCAGCTTTAATCCCAGCGCTGATGGTCAGTTGATATTCAAAATCATTGCAGGCCTGTAAATGACACCTGCCCTGAAAACAAATCCTGGGGTCACATATCGACCAAAAAATTCAAAGGACGTCCATATTTCAAAACGACCATTTCAAAAGGCATATTTTACGCACATTAGTGTTCTGCTTCTTTTTCTTTCTTTCCTTTTTTTGTTAAAAATACGGGAATGGAAAAAGGCATCCCTCAGAATGGGCGAAAATCGTTGCAAACGAATCAATGGACAAAGGTTTAATCTCCAATATATATAAAGAGCTCATGCAGCTTAATATTAACAAAACAAACAACCCAATACAAAAAATGGGCAGAATATCTAAAGAGATGTTTCTTCCAAGAAGACACAGAGATGGCCAAGACGCACATGAAAAGCTGCTCAACAGCACTAATTATTAGAGAAATGCAAATCAAAACTACAGTGATGTATCACCTCACACCTGTTAGAATCGGCATCATCAGAAAATCTACAAACAACCAATTCTGGGGAGGGTGTGGACAAAAGGAGCCCTCTTCCACTATTGGTGGGAATGTAAATTGATACAGTCACTATGGAGAACGGTATGGAGTTTCCTTAAAAAAACTAGAAATAGAATTACCATCTGATCCAGCAATCCCACTTCTGGGCATATACCCAGAGAAAACAATAAATCAAAAAGGCACATTCACCACAATGTTCATGGCAGCACTATTTACAATAGCCAGGTAATGGAAGCAACGTAAATGCCCACAGACAGATGAATGGATAAAGATGTGGTACATATATAAAATGGAATATTACTCAGCCATAAGAAGGAATGAAACTGGGTCATTTGTAGAGACATCGATGGATCTAGAGACTGTCATACAGAATGAAGTAAGTCAGAAAGAGGAAAACAAATATGGTATATTAATGCATATATGTGGAACCTAAACAATGGTACAGATGAACTGGTTTGCAGGGAAGAAACAGAGACACAGAGGTAGAGAACAAACATATGGACACCAAGTGTGGGAAGCCATGGGGTGGTGGTGGTGGGATGAGTTGGGAGATTGGGATTGACCTGTATACATGTATATGCATAAAATACATAACTAATAATAACCTGCTGTATAAAAAAATAAATCAAATTAAATTTCTAATTTTTAAAAAATAAAATTTAAAAATAAAACAGAAAAATGTTCTTGCCTTCACACAGATGTATTTATAGGAATGAATTATTTCCATGCTTATATCTATAAATACATAAAGGAGGAATACAATCTAACTTGAACCATAAAAGAAAAAAAAAAAAACCTGAACCCACCAGTTATACAGAGGAAAACCCTATCAGGGCACTTGCTCCAGCGGTAAACAATTCTGAAATTAGTCAGAGGTGGGGAATCATCTCCCATACAACCAGCAACCCACCCCCCACGCCAGGAGCATCCTCATTGCAAAGCTGGGGGACCGTGCCGAGGCATCTGTGAGTAAACGTGAGCTGAGCCCCAGGCCAGCTGCTGCTGAACTGTTCCCACCCTTCCCAGGTAAAACACCTGAATATGTACAAGGGCTTGAAAACCTAGAGGAAGGGCCGTGGAGCCACACCAGCGACAGCACGCAGGCCAACTTGGTGCCTGCAGGCCAGCCAGTGTGGTCCTGGCCCCGGGCGCTCTTCCGGAAGCTTTCCATTGCCCTGCCTGAGATACCCCTCCTGTCCCGGCCCCCACTGCTTTTTTCCTTCCTCACCTCTGTCCGGAGAGAAATTCCAGCGGAAGGTATGGGTGACACATCCTCTTCTTTACAGGTGGCAGCATGGCAACCCCTGCAGAAAGGCCAGCAGAGCCCCACTCACACCGGGCCACCAACAAAGCTGTGGCCCCTCACTCCCTCCCACCAGCAGAGCCCCGAGACTGCTGACGGGGCAGAGAATATGGAGTCAGGCACAGCTTCAGGGGCTATTGCTGCCTGGAGTGCTGTTTATATTGACCTCACACAGGCACACCTGGGGAGGGCCGGCCGGCAGGGTAAGGCTACCCAGGTCAGCTAATCCACAACCCTCAGGGAATCACATTGTTGAAAACGGACCTCGCTAAGGCAGAATAGAAGCCAAGGAAGAAAAGGACACAATGCCATTTGCAGCACCGTAGATGAGTCTAGAGGTAATCACGTGACTTGTAGTAAGTCAGAAAGTGAAAGACACATATCGTATCATATCACTTATAGGTGTTACCTAAGAATGGATACCAGGGCAGATATTTCCACGGAGAAGGGCCATCACAGATTCATCAAACAAACTTATGGTTCACCAATGGAAAGGTGTGAGGATTGGTTTCATTACGATATTGGGGTTAACAGACATATACAAACACAGGTGACACATATAATCACCAAACACCTACGAAATACCAAGAGAAGACTACTCAACCTTCTGTCATAACGTACATGGGAAAAGGATCCCAGGAAGAACAGACATCTGTATATGTGTAAAACAACCACATCTTCCACACCTACAACAAGCCAAACATTGTAATCAAACTTGCTGTAATAAAAAATAAAAAATTAAATTAAAAACACGAACAAGAAGTAGTGAGACAAACTTGAGGGGCTTTCTCCTGGCACATTCCATTCTAAATTCCAATCTAGAACACGACTTCCATTGAGGCTCTGTTGCCCTAGTCACCAGATTTGGTAAGGGAGAACTGCTGCCACCTTGTGGCCGTTTCGCACAACAGCAGCTTTAATCCCAGCGCTGATGGTCAGTTGATATTCAAAATCATTGCAGGCCTGTAAATGACACCTGCCCTGAAAACAAATCCTGGGGTCACATATCGACCAAAAAGTTCAAAGGACGTCCATATTTCAAAACGACCGTTTCAAAAGGCATATTTTACGCACATTAGTGTTCTGCTTCTTTTTCTTTCTTTCCTTTTTTTGTTAAAAATACGGGAATGGAAAAAGGCATCCCTCAGAATGGGCGAAAATCGTTGCAAACGAATCAATGGACAAAGGTTTAATCTCCAATATATATAAACAGCTCATGCAGCTTAATATTAACAAAACAAACAACCCAATACAAAAAATGGGCAGAAGATCTAAAGAGATGTTTCTTCCAAGAAGACACAGAGATGGCCAAGACGCACATGAAAAGCTGCTCAACAGCACTAATTATTAGAGAAATGCAAATCAAAACTACAATGAGGTATCACCTCACACCTGTTAGAATCGGCATCATCAGAAAATCTACAAACAACCAATTCTGGGGAGGGTGTGGACAAAAGGAGCCCTCTTCCACTATTGGTGGGAATGTAAATTGATACAGTCACTATGGAGAACGGTATGGAGTTTCCTTAAAAAAACTAGAAATAGAATTACCATCTGATCCAGCAATCCCACTTCTGGGCATATACCTAGAGAAAACCATAAATCAAAAAGGCACATTCACCACAATGTTCATGGCAGCACTATTTACAATAGCCAGATAATGGAAGCAACGTAAATGCCCACAGACAGATGAATGGATAAAGATGTGGTACATATATAAAATGGAATATTATTCAGCCATAAGAAGGAATGAAACTGGGTCATTTGTAGAGACATCGATGGATCTAGAGACTGTCATACAGAATGAAGTAAGTCAGAAAGAGGAAAACAAATATTGTATATTAATGCATATATGTGGAACCTAAAAAATGGTACAGATGAACTGGTTTGCAGGGAAGAAACAGAGACACAGAGGTAGAGAACAAACATATGGACACCAAGTGTGGGAAGCCATGGGGTGGTGGTGGTGGGATGAGTTGGGAGATTGGGATTGACCTGTATACATGTATATGCATAAAATACATAACTAATAATAACCTGCTGTATAAAAAAATAAATCAAATTAAATTTCAAATTTTTAAAAAATAAAATTTAAAAATAAAACAGAAAAATGTTCTTCCCTTCACACAGATGTATTTATAGGAATGAATTATTTCCATGCTTATATCTATAAATACATAAAGGAGGAATAAAATCTAACTTGAACCATAAAAAAAAAAAAACCTGAACCCACCAGTTATAGAGAGGAATACCCTATCAGGGCACTTGCTCCAGCGGTAAACAATTCTGAAATTAGTCAGAGGTGGGGAATCATCTCCCATACAACCAGCAACCCACCCCCCATGCCAGGAGCATCCTCATTGCAAAGCTGGGGGACCATGCCGAGGCATCTGTGAGTAAACGTGAGCTGAGCCCCAGGCCAGCTGCTGCTGAACTGTTCCCACCCTTCCCAGGTAAAACACCTGAATATGTACAAGGGCTTGAAAGCCTAGAGGAAGGGCCGTGGAGCCACACCAGTGACAGCACGCAGGCCAACTTGGTGCCTGCAGGCCAGCCAGTGAGGTCCTGGCCCAGGGCGCTCTTCCGGAAGTTTCCATTGCCCTGCCTGAGATACCCCTCCTGTCCCGGCCCCCACTGCTTTTTTCCTTCCTCACCTCTGTCCGGAGAGAAATTCCAGCGGAATGTATGGGTGACACATCCTCTTCTTTACAGGTGGCAGCCGGGCAACCCCTGTAGAAAGGCCAGCAGAGCCCCACTCACACCGGGCCACCAACAAAGCTGTGGCCCCTCACTCCCTCCCACCAGCAGAGCCCCGAGACTGCTGACGGGGCAGAGAATATGGAGTCAGGCACAGCTTCAGGGGCTATTGCTGCCTGGAGCGCTCTTTATATTGACCTCAATGAGGCACACCTGGGGAGGGCGGGCCGGCAGGGTAAGGCTGCCCAGGTCAGCTAATCCACAATCCTCAAGGAATCACATTGTTGAAAATGGACCTCGCTAAGGCAGAAGAGAAGCCAAGGGAAAAAAGTACACAATGCCATTTGCAGCACCGTAGATGAGTCTAGAAGTAATCACGTGACTTGTAGTAAGTCAGAAAGTGAAAGACACATATCGTATCATATCACTTATAGGTGTTACCTAAGAATGGATACCAGGGCAGATATTTCCACGGAGAAGGGCCATCACAGATTCATCAAACAAACTTATGGTTCACCAATGGAAAGGTGTGAGGATTGGTTTCATTACGATATTGGGGTTAACAGACATATACAAACACAGGTGACACATATAATCACCAAAGACCTACGGAATACCAAGAGAAGACTACTCAACATTCTGTCATAACGTACATGGGAAAAGGATCCCAGGAAGAACAGACATCTGTATATGTGTAAAAGAACCACATCTTCCACACCTACAACAAGCCAAACATTGTAATCAAACTTGCTGTAATAAAAAATAAAAAATTAAATTAAAAACACGAACAAGAAGTAGTGAGACAAACATGAGGGGCTTTCTCCTGGCACATTCCATTCTAAATTCCAATCTAGAACACGACTTCCATTGAGGCTCTGTTGCCCTAGTCACCAGATTTGGTAAGGGAGAACTGCTGCCACCTTGTGGCCGTTTCGCACAACAGCAGCTTTAATCCCAGCGCTGATGGTCAGTTGATATTCAAAATCATTGCAGGCCTGTAAATGACACCTGCCCTGAAAACAAATCCTGGGGTCACATATCGACCAAAAAATTCAAAGGACGTCCATATTTCAAAACGACCGTTTCAAAAGGCATATTTTACGCACATTAGTGTTCTGCTTCTTTTTCTTTCTTTCCTTTTTTTGTTAAAAATACGGGAATGGAAAAAGGCATCCCTCAGAATGGGCGAAAATCGTTGCAAACGAATCAATGGACAAAGGTTTAATCTCCAATATATATAAAGAGCTCATGCAGCTTAATATTAACAAAACAAACAACCCAATACAAAAAATGGGCAGAAGATCTAAAGAGATGTTTCTTCCAAGAAGACACAGAGATGGCCAAGACGCACATGAAAAGCTGCTCAACAGCACTAATTATTAGAGAAATGCAAATCAAAACTACAGTGATGTATCACCTCACACCTGTTAGAATCGGCATCATCAGAAAATCTACAAACAACCAATTCTGGGGAGGGTGTGGACAAAAGGAGCCCTCTTCCACTATTGGTGGGAATGTAAATTGATACAGTCACTATGGAGAACGGTATGGAGTTTCCTTAAAAAAACTAGAAATAGAATTACCATCTGATCCAGCAATCCCACTTCTGGGCATATACCCAGAGAAAACAATAAATCAAAAAGGCACATTCACCACAATGTTCATGGCAGCACTATTTACAATAGCCAGGTAATGGAAGCAACGTAAATGCCCACAGACAGATGAATGGATAAAGATGTGGTACATATATAAAATGGAATATTACTCTGCCATAAGAAGGAATGAAACTGGGTCATTTGTAGAGACATCGATGGATCTAGAGACTGTCATACAGAATGAAGTAAGTCAGAAAGAGGAAAACAAATATTGTATATTAATGCATATATGTGGAACCTAAAAAATGGTACAGATGAACTGGTTTGCAGGGAAGAAACAGAGACACAGAGGTAGAGAACAAACATATGGACACCAAGTGTGGGAAGCCATGGGGTGGTGGTGGTGGGATGAGTTGGGAGATTGGGATTGACCTGTATACATGTATATGCATAAAATACATAACTAATAATAACCTGCTGTATAAAAAAATAAATCAAATTAAATTTCAAATTTTTAAAAAATAAAATTTAAAAATAAAACAGAAAAATGTTCTTCCCTTCACACAGATGTATTTATAGGAATGAATTATTTCCATGCTTATATCTATAAATACATAAAGGAGGAATACAATCTAACTTGAACCATAAAAAAAAAAAATCCTGAACCCACCAGTTATAGAGAGGAATACCCTATCAGGGCACTTGCTCCAGCGGTAAACAATTCTGAAATTGGTCAGAGGTGGGGAATCATCTCCCATACAACCAGCAACCCACCCCCCACGCCAGGAGCATCCTCATTGCAAAGCTGGGGGACCGTGCTGAGGCATCTGTGAGTAAACGTGAGCTGAGCCCCAGGCCAGCTGCTGCTGAACTGTTCCCACCCTTCCCAGGTAAAACACCTGAATATGTACAAGGGCTTGAAAGCCTAGAGGAAGGGCCGTGGAGCCATACCAGCGACAGCACGCAAGCCAACTTGGTGCCTGCAGGCCAGCCAGGGTGGTCCTGGCCCGGGGCGCTCTTCCGGAAGCTTTCCATTGCCCTGCCTGAGATACCTCTCTGGTCCCGGCCCCCACTGCTTTTTTCCTTCCTCACCTCTGTCCGGAGAGAAATTCCAGCGGAAGGTATGGGTGACACATCCTCTTCTTTATAGGTGGCAGCCTGGCAACCCCTGCAGAAAGGCCAGCAGAGCCCCACTCACACCGGGCCACCAATAAAGCTGTGGCCCCTCACTCCCTCCCACCAGCACAGCCCCGAGACTGCTGATGGGGCAGAGAATATGGAGTCAGGCACAGCTTCAGGGGCTATTGCTGCCTGGAGCGCTGTTTATATTGACCTCAAACAGGCACACCTGGGGAGGGCCGGCCGGCAGGGTAAGGCTGCCCAGGTCAGCTAATCCACAACCCTCAGGGAATCACATTGTTGAAAACGGACCTCGCTAAGGCAGAATAGAAGCCAAGGAAGAAAAGGACACAATGCCATTTGCAGCACCGTAGATGAGTCTAGAGGTAATCATGTGACTTGTAGTAAGTCAGAAAGTGAAAGACACATATCGTATCATATCACTTATAGGTGTTACCTAAGAATGGATACCAGGGCAGATATTTCCACGGAGAAGGGCCATCACAGATTCATCAAACAAACTTATGGTTCACCAATGGAAAGGTGTGAGGATTGGTTTCATTACGATATTGGGGTTAACAGACATATACACACACAGGTGACACATATAATCACCAAAGACCTACGGAATACCAAGAGAAGACTACTCAACCTTCTGTCATAACGTACATGGGAAAAGGATCCCAGGAAGAACAGACATCTGTATATGTGTAAAAGAACCCCATCTTCCACACCTACAACAAGCCAAACATTGTAATCAAACTTGCTGTAATAAAAAATAAAAAATTAAATTAAAAACACGAACAAGAAGTAGTGAGACAAACTTGAGGGGCTTTCTCCTGGCACATTCCATTCTAAATTCCAATCTAGAACACGACTTCCATTGAGGCTCTGTTGCCCTAGTCACCAGATTTGGTAAGGGAGAACTGCTGCCACCTTGTGGCCGTTTCGCACAACAGCAGCTTTAATCCCAGCGCTGATGTTCAGTTGATATTCAAAATCATTGCAGGCCTGTAAATGACACCTGCCCTGAAAACAAATCCTGGGGTCACATATCGACCAGAAATTTCAAAGGACGTCCATATTTCAAAACGACCGTTTCAAAAGGCATATTTTACGCACATTAGTGTTCTGCTTCTTTTTCTTTCTTTCCTTTTTTTGTTAAAAATACGGGAATGGAAAAAGGCATCCCTCAGAATGGGCGAAAATCGTTGGAAACGAATCAATGGACAAAGGTTTAATCTCCAATATATATAAAGAGCTCATGCAGCTTAATATTAACAAAACAAACAACCCAATACAAAAAATGGGCAGAATATCTAAAGAGATGTTTCTTCCAAGAAGACACAGAGATGGCCAAGACGCACATGAAAAGCTGCTCAACAGCACTAATTATTAGAGAAATGCAAATCAAAACTACAATGAGGTATCACCTCACACCTGTTAGAATCGGCATCATCAGAAAATCTACAAACAACCAATTCTGGGGAGGGTGTGGACAAAAGGAGCCCTCTTCCACTATTGGTGGGAATGTAAATTGATACAGTCACTATGGAGAACGGTATGGAGTTTCCTTAAAAAAACTAGAAATAGAATTACCATCTGATCCAGCAATCCCACTTCTGGGCATATACCCAGAGAAAACCATAAATCAAAAAGGCACATTCACCACAATGTTCATGGCAGCACTATTTACAATAGCCAGGTAATGGAAGCAACGTAAATGCCCACAGACAGATGAATGGATAAAGATGTGGTACATATATAAAATGGAATATTACTCAGCCATAAGAAGGAATGAAACTGGGTCATTTGTAGAGACATCGATGGATCTAGAGACTGTCATACAGAATGAAGTAAGTCAGAAAGAGGAAAACAAATATTGTATATTAATGCATATATGTGGAACCTAAACAATGGTACAGATGAACTGGTTTGCAGGGAAGAAACAGAGACACAGAGGTAGACAACAAACATATGGACACCAAGTGTGGGAAGCCATGGGGTGGTGGTGGTGGGATGAGTTGGGAGATTGGGATTGACCTGTATACATGTATATGCATAAAATACATAACTAATAATAACCTGCTGTATAAAAAAATAAATCAAATTAAATTTCAAATTTTTAAAAAATAAAATTTAAAAATAAAACAGAAAAATGTTCTTCCCTTCACACAGATGTATTTATAGGAATGAATTATTTCCATGCTTATATCTATAAATACATAAAGGAGGAATACAATCTAACTTGAACCATAAAAGGAAAAAAAAAAACCTGAACCCTCCAGTTATAGAGAGGAATAACCTATCAGGGCACTTGCTCCAGCGGTAAACAATTCTGAAATTGGTCAGAGGTGGGGAATCATCTCCCATACAACCAGCAACCCACCCCCCACGCCAGGAGCATCCTCATTGCAAAGCTGGGGGACCGTGCCGAGGCATCTGTGAGTAAACGTGAGCTGAGCCCCAGGCCAGCTGCTGCTGAACTGTTCCCACCCTTCCCAGGTAAAACACCTGAATATGTACAAGGGCTTGAAAGCCTAGAGGAAGGGCCGTGGAGCCACACCAGCGACAGCACGCAGGCCAACTTGGTGCCTGCAGGCCAGCCAGGGTGGTCATGGCACCGGGCGCTCTTCCGGAAGCTTTCCATTGCCCTGCCTGAGATACCCCTCCTGTCCCGGCCCCCACTGCTTTTTTCCTTCCTCACCTCTGTCCGGAGAGAAATTCCAGCGGAAGGTATGGGTGACACATCCTCTTCTTTACAGGTGGCAGCCTGGCAATCCCTGCAGAAAGGCCAGCAGAGCCCCACTCACACCGGGCCACCAACAAAGCTGTGACCCCTCACTCCCTCCCGCCAGCAGAGCCCCGAGACTGCTGACGGGGCAGAGAATATGGAGTCAGGCACAGCTTCAGGGGCTATTGCTGCCTGGAGCGCTGTTTATATTGACCTCAAACAGGCACACCTGGGGAGGGC
The DNA here is from genome assembly GCF_964341445.2 of Mesoplodon mirus. NCBI lineage: Eukaryota > Metazoa > Chordata > Mammalia > Artiodactyla > Ziphiidae > Mesoplodon > Mesoplodon mirus. The sequence continues at coordinate 4,576,893 of NW_028295814.1, read as the reverse complement.
CGGCCGGCAGGGTAAGGCTGCCCAGGTCAGCTAATCCACAACCCTCAGGGAATCACATTGTTGAAAACGGACCTCGCTAAGGCAGAATAGAAGCCAAGGAAGAAAAGGACACAATGCCATTTGCAGCACCGTAGATGAGTCTAGAGGTAATCATGTGACTTGTAGTAAGTCAGAAAGTGAAAGACACATATCGTATCATATCACTTATAGGTGTTACCTAAGAATGGATACCAGGGCAGATATTTCCACGGAGAAGGGCCATCACAGATTCATCAAACAAACTTATGGTTCACCAATGGAAAGGTGTGAGGATTGGTTTCATTACGATATTGGGGTTAACAGACATATACAAACACAGGTGACACATATAATCACCAAAGACCTACGGAATACCAAGAGAAGACTACTCAACCTTCTGTCATAACGTACATGGGAAAAGGATCCCAGGAAGAACAGACATCTGTATATGTGTAAAAGAACCCCATCTTCCACACCTACAACAAGCCAAACATTGTAATCAAACTTGCTGTAATAAAAAATAAAAAATTAAATTAAAAACACGAACAAGAAGTAGTGAGACAAACTTGAGGGGCTTTCTCCTGGCACATTCCATTCTAAATTCCAATCTAGAACACGACTTCCATTGAGGCTCTGTTGCCCTAGTCACCAGATTTGGTAAGGGAGAACTGCTGCCACCTTGTGGCCGTTTCGCACAACAGCAGCTTTAATCCCAGCGCTGATGGTCAGTTGATATTCAAAATCATTGCAGGCCTGTAAATGACACCTGCCCTGAAAACAAATCCTGGGGTCACATATCGACCAGAAAGTTCAAAGGACGTCCATATTTCAAAACGACCGTTTCAAAAGGCATATTTTACGCACATTAGTGTTCTGCTTCTTTTTCTTTCTTTCCTTTTTTTGTTAAAAATACGGGAATGGAAAAAGGCATCCCTCAGAATGGGCGAAAATCGTTGCAAACGAATCAATGGACAAAGGTTTAATCTCCAATATATATAAAGAGCTCATGCAGCTTAATATTAACAAAACAAACAACCCAATACAAAAAATGGGCAGAAGATCTAAAGAGATGTTTCTTCCAAGAAGACACAGAGATGGCCAAGACGCACATGAAAAGCTGCTCAACAGCACTAATTATTAGAGAAATGCAAATCAAAACTACAATGAGGTATCACCTCACACCTGTTAGAATCGGCATCATCAGAAAATCTACAAACAACCAATTCTGGGGAGGGTGTGGACAAAAGGAGCCCTCTTCCACTATTGGTGGGAATGTAAATTGATACAGTCACTATGGAGAACGGTATGGAGTTTCCTTAAAAAAACTAGAAATAGAATTACCATCTGATCCAGCAATCCCACTTCTGGGCATATACCCAGAGAAAACCATAAATCAAAAAGGCACATTCACCACAATGTTCATGGCAGCACTATTTACAATAGCCAGGTAATGGAAGCAACGTAAATGCCCACAGACAGATGAATGGATAAAGATGTGGTACATATATAAAACGGAATATTACTCAGCCATAAGAAGGAATGAAACTGGGTCATTTGTAGAGACATCGATGGATCTAGAGACTGTCATACAGAATGAAGTAAGTCAGAAAGAGGAAAACAAATATTGTATATTAATGCATATATGTGGAACCTAAACAATGGTACAGATGAACTGGTTTGCAGGGAAGAAACAGAGACACAGAGGTAGACAACAAACATATGGACACCAAGTGTGGGAAGCCATGGGGTGGTGGTGGTGGGATGAGTTGGGAGATTGGGATTGACCTGTATACATGTATATGCATAAAATACATAACTAATAATAACCTGCTGTATAAAAAAATAAATCAAATTAAATTTCAAATTTTTAAAAAATAAAATTTAAAAATAAAACAGAAAAATGTTCTTCCCTTCACACAGATGTATTTATAGGAATGAATTATTTCCATGCTTATATCTATAAATACATAAAGGAGGAATAAAATCTAACTTGAACCATAAAAGAAAAAAAAAACCTGAACCCTCCAGTTATAGAGAGGAATAACCTATCAGGGCACTTGCTCCAGCGGTAAACAATTCTGAAATTGGTCAGAGGTGGGGAATCATCTCCCATACAACCAGCAACCCACCCCCCACGCCAGGAGCATCCTCATTGCAAAGCTGGGGGACCGTGCCGAGGCATCTGTGAGTAAACGTGAGCTGAGCCCCAGGCCAGCTGCTGCTGAACTGTTCCCACCCTTCCCAGGTAAAACACCTGAATATGTACAAGGGCTTGAAAGCCTAGAGGAAGGGCCGTGGAGCCACACCAGCGACAGCACGCAGGCCAACTTGGTGCCTGCAGGCCAGCCAGGGTGGTCCTGGACCCGGGCGCTCTTCCGGAAGCTTTCCATTGCCCTGCCTGAGATACCCCTCCTGTCCCGGCCCCCACTGCTTTTTTCCTTCCTCACCTCTGTCCGGAGAGAAATTCCAGCGGAAGGTATGGGTGACACATCCTCTTCTTTACAGGTGGCAGCCTGGCAATCCCTGCAGAAAGGCCAGCAGAGCCCCTCTCACACCGGGCCACCAACAAAGCTGTGGCCCCTCACTCCCTCCCACCTGCAGAGCCCCGAGACTGCTGACAGGGCAGAGAATATGGAGTCAGGCACAGCTTCAGGGGCTATTGCTGCCTGGAGCGCTGTTTATATTGACCTCAAACAGGCACACCTGGGGAGGGCCGGCCGGCAGGGTAAGGCTGCCCAGGTCAGCTAATCCACAACCCTCAGGGAATCACATTGTTGAAAACGGACCTCGCTAAGGCAGAATAGAAGCCAAGGAAGAAAAGGACACAATGCCATTTGCAGCACCGTACATGAGTCTAGAGGTAATCACGTGACTTGTAGTAAGTCAGAAAGTGAAAGACACATATCGTATCATATCACTTATAGGTGTTACCTAAGAATGGATACCAGGGCAGATATTTCCACGGAGAAGGGCCATCACAGATTCATCAAACAAACTTATGGTTCACCAATGGAAAGGTGTGAGGATTGGTTTCATTACGATATTGGGGTTAACAGACATATACAAACACAGGTGACACATATAATCACCAAAGACCTACGGAATACCAAGAGAAGACTACTCAACCTTCTGTCATAACGTACATGGGAAAAGGATCCCAGGAAGAACAGACATCTGTATATGTGTAAAAGAACCCCATCTTCCACACCTACAACAAGCCAAACATTGTAATCAAACTTGCTGTAATAAAAAATAAAAAAATTAAATTAAAAACACGAACAAGAAGTAGTGAGACAAACTTGAGGGGCTTTCTCCTGGCACATTCCATTCTAAATTCCAATCTAGAACACGACTTCCATTGAGGCTCTGTTGCCCTAGTCACCAGATTTGGTAAGGGAGAACTGCTGCCACCTTGTGGCCGTTTCGCACAACAGCAGCTTTAATCCCAGCGCTGATGGTCAGTTGATATTCAAAATCATTGCAGGCCTGTAAATGACACCTGCCCTGAAAACAAATCCTGGGGTCACATATCGACCAGAAAGTTCAAAGGACGTCCATATTTCAAAACGACCATTTCAAAAGGCATATTTTACGCACATTAGTGTTCTGCTTCTTTTTCTTTCTTTCCTTTTTTTGTTAAAAATACGGGAATGGAAAAAGGCATCCCTCAGAATGGGCGAAAATCGTTGCAAACGAATCAATGGACAAAGGTTTAATCTCCAATATATATAAACAGCTCATGCAGCTTAATATTAACAAAACAAACAACCCAATACAAAAAATGGGCAGAAGATCTAAAGAGATGTTTCTTCCAAGAAGACACAGAGATGGCCAAGACGCACATGAAAAGCTGCTCAACAGCACTAATTATTAGAGAAATGCAAATCAAAACTACAATGAGGTATCACCTCACACCTGTTAGAATCGGCATCATCAGAAAATCTACAAACAACCAATTCTGGGGAGGGTGTGGACAAAAGGAGCCCTCTTCCACTATTGGTGGGAATGTAAATTGATACAGTCACTATGGAGAACGGTATGGAGTTTCCTTAAAAAAACTAGAAATAGAATTACCATCTGATCCAGCAATCCCACTTCTGGGCATATACCCAGAGAAAACCATAAATCAAAAAGGCACATTCACCACAATGTTCATGGCAGCACTATTTACAATAGCCAGGTAATGGAAGCAACGTAAATGCCCACAGACAGATGAATGGATAAAGATGTGGTACATATATAAAACGGAATATTACTCAGCCATAAGAAGGAATGAAACTGGGTCATTTGTAGAGACATCGATGGATCTAGAGACTGTCATACAGAATGAAGTAAGTCAGAAAGAGGAAAACAAATATTGTATATTAATGCATATATGTGGAACCTAAACAATGGTACAGATGAACTGGTTTGCAGGGAAGAAACAGAGACACAGAGGTAGACAACAAACATATGGACACCAAGTGTGGGAAGCCATGGGGTGGTGGTGGTGGGATGAGTTGGGAGATTGGGATTGACCTGTATACATGTATATGCATAAAATACATAACTAATAATAACCTGCTGTATAAAAAAATAAATCAAATTAAATTTCAAATTTTTAAAAAATAAAATTTAAAAATAAAACAGAAAAATGTTCTTCCCTTCACACAGATGTATTTATAGGAATGAATTATTTCCATGCTTATATCTATAAATACATAAAGGAGGAATAAAATCTAACTTGAACCATAAAAGAAAAAAAAAACCTGAACCCTCCAGTTATAGAGAGGAATAACCTATCAGGGCACTTGCTCCAGCGGTAAACAATTCTGAAATTGGTCAGAGGTGGGGAATCATCTCCCATACAACCAGCAACCCACCCCCCACGCCAGGAGCATCCTCATTGCAAAGCTGGGGGACCGTGCCGAGGCATCTGTGAGTAAACGTGAGCTGAGCCCCAGGCCAGCTGCTGCTGAACTGTTCCCACCCTTCCCAGGTAAAACACCTGAATATGTACAAGGGCTTGAAAGCCTAGAGGAAGGGCCGTGGAGCCACACCAGCGACAGCACGCAGGCCAACTTGGTGCCTGCAGGCCAGCCAGGGTGGTCCTGGACCCGGGCGCTCTTCCGGAAGCTTTCCATTGCCCTGCCTGAGATACCCCTCCTGTCCCGGCCCCCACTGCTTTTTTCCTTCCTCACCTCTGTCCGGAGAGAAATTCCAGCGGAAGGTATGGGTGACACATCCTCTTCTTTACAGGTGGCAGCCTGGCAATCCCTGCAGAAAGGCCAGCAGAGCCCCTCTCACACCGGGCCACCAACAAAGCTGTGGCCCCTCACTCCCTCCCACCAGCAGAGCCCCGAGACTGCTGACAGGGCAGAGAATATGGAGTCAGGCACAGCTTCAGGGGCTATTGCTGCCTGGAGCGCTGTTTATATTGACCTCAAACAGGCACACCTGGGGAGGGCCGGCCGGCAGGGTAAGGCTGCCCAGGTCAGCTAATCCACAACCCTCAGGGAATCACATTGTTGAAAACGGACCTCGCTAAGGCAGAATAGAAGCCAAGGAAGAAAAGGACACAATGCCATTTGCAGCACCGTACATGAGTCTAGAGGTAATCACGTGACTTGTAGTAAGTCAGAAAGTGAAAGACACATATCGTATCATATCACTTATAGGTGTTACCTAAGAATGGATACCAGGGCAGATATTTCCACGGAGAAGGGCCATCACAGATTCATCAAACAAACTTATGGTTCACCAATGGAAAGGTGTGAGGATTGGTTTCATTACGATATTGGGGTTAACAGACATATACAAACACAGGTGACACATATAATCACCAAAGACCTACGGAATACCAAGAGAAGACTACTCAACCTTCTGTCATAACGTACATGGGAAAAGGATCCCAGGAAGAACAGACATCTGTATATGTGTAAAAGAACCCCATCTTCCACACCTACAACAAGCCAAACATTGTAATCAAACTTGCTGTAATAAAAAATAAAAAATTAAATTAAAAACACGAACAAGAAGTAGTGAGACAAACTTGAGGGGCTTTCTCCTGGCACATTCCATTCTAAATTCCAATCTAGAACACGACTTCCATTGAGGCTCTGTTGCCCTAGTCACCAGATTTGGTAAGGGAGAACTGCTGCCACCTTGTGGCCGTTTCGCACAACAGCAGCTTTAATCCCAGCGCTGATGGTCAGTTGATATTCAAAATCATTGCAGGCCTGTAAATGACACCTGCCCTGAAAACAAATCCTGGGGTCACATATCGACCAGAAAGTTCAAAGGACGTCCATATTTCAAAACGACCGTTTCAAAAGGCATATTTTACGCACATTAGTGTTCTGCTTCTTTTTCTTTCTTTCCTTTTTTTGTTAAAAATACGGGAATGGAAAAAGGCATCCCTCAGAATGGGCGAAAATCGTTGCAAACGAATCAATGGACAAAGGTTTAATCTCCAATATATATAAACAGCTCATGCAGCTTAATATTAACAAAACAAACAACCCAATACAAAAAATGGGCAGAAGATCTAAAGAGATGTTTCTTCCAAGAAGACACAGAGATGGCCAAGACGCACATGAAAAGCTGCTCAACAGCACTAATTATTAGAGAAATGCAAATCAAAACTACAATGAGGTATCACCTCACACCTGTTAGAATCGGCATCATCAGAAAATCTACAAACAACCAATTCTGGGGAGGGTGTGGACAAAAGGAGCCCTCTTCCACTATTGGTGGGAATGTAAATTGATACAGTCACTATGGAGAACGGTATGGAGTTTCCTTAAAAAAACTAGAAATAGAATTACCATCTGATCCAGCAATCCCACTTCTGGGCATATACCCAGAGAAAACCATAAATCAAAAAGGCACATTCACCACAATGTTCATGGCAGCACTATTTACAATAGCCAGGTAATGGAAGCAACGTAAATGCCCACAGACAGATGAATGGATAAAGATGTGGTACATATATAAAATGGAATATTACTCAGCCATAAGAAGGAATGAAACTGGGTCATTTGTAGAGACATCGATGGATCTAGAGACTGTCATACAGAATGAAGTAAGTCAGAAAGAGGAAAACAAATATTGTATATTAATGCATATATGTGGAACCTAAACAATGGTACAGATGAACTGGTTTGCAGGGAAGAAACAGAGACACAGAGGTAGACAACAAACATATGGACACCAAGTGTGGGAAGCCATGGGGTGGTGGTGGTGGGATGAGTTGGGAGATTGGGATTGACCTGTATACATGTATATGCATAAAATACATAACTAATAATAACCTGCTGTATAAAAAAATAAATCAAATTAAATTTCAAATTTTTAAAAAATAAAATTTAAAAATAAAACAGAAAAATGTTCTTCCCTTCACACAGATGTATTTATAGGAATGAATTATTTCCATGCTTATATCTATAAATACATAAAGGAGGAATAAAATCTAACTTGAACCATAAAAGAAAAAAAAAACCTGAACCCTCCAGTTATAGAGAGGAATAACCTATCAGGGCACTTGCTCCAGCGGTAAACAATTCTGAAATTGGTCAGAGGTGGGGAATCATCTCCCATACAACCAGCAACCCACCCCCCACGCCAGGAGCATCCTCATTGCAAAGCTGGGGGACCGTGCCGAGGCATCTGTGAGTAAACGTGAGCTGAGCCCCAGGCCAGCTGCTGCTGAACTGTTCCCACCCTTCCCAGGTAAAACACCTGAATATGTACAAGGGCTTGAAAGCCTAGAGGAAGGGCCGTGGAGCCACACCAGCGACAGCACGCAGGCCAACTTGGTGCCTGCAGGCCAGCCAGGGTGGTCCTGGACCCGGGCGCTCTTCCGGAAGCTTTCCATTGCCCTGCCTGAGATACCCCTCCTGTCCCGGCCCCCACTGCTTTTTTCCTTCCTCACCTCTGTCCGGAGAGAAATTCCAGCGGAAGGTATGGGTGACACATCCTCTTCTTTACAGGTGGCAGCCTGGCAATCCCTGCAGAAAGGCCAGCAGAGCCCCTCTCACACCGGGCCACCAACAAAGCTGTGGCCCCTCACTCCCTCCCACCAGCAGAGCCCCGAGACTGCTGACGGGGCAGAGAATATGGAGTCAGGCACAGCTTCAGGGGCTATTGCTGCCTGGAGCGCTGTTTATATTGACCTCAAACAGGCACACCTGGGGAGGGCCGGCCGGCAGGGTAAGGCTGCCCAGGTCAGCTAATCCACAACCCTCAGGGAATCACATTGTTGAAAACGGACCTCGCTAAGGCAGAATAGAAGCCAAGGAAGAAAAGGACACAATGCCATTTGCAGCACCGTACATGAGTCTAGAGGTAATCACGTGACTTGTAGTAAGTCAGAAAGTGAAAGACACATATCGTATCATATCACTTATAGGTGTTACCTAAGAATGGATACCAGGGCAGATATTTCCACGGAGAAGGGCCATCACAGATTCATCAAACAAACTTATGGTTCACCAATGGAAAGGTGTGAGGATTGGTTTCATTACGATATTGGGGTTAACAGACATATACAAACACAGGTGACACATATAATCACCAAAGACCTACGGAATACCAAGAGAAGACTACTCAACCTTCTGTCATAACGTACATGGGAAAAGGATCCCAGGAAGAACAGACATCTGTATATGTGTAAAAGAACCCCATCTTCCACACCTACAACAAGCCAAACATTGTAATCAAACTTGCTGTAATAAAAAATAAAAAATTAAATTAAAAACACGAACAAGAAGTAGTGAGACAAACTTGAGGGGCTTTCTCCTGGCACATTCCATTCTAAATTCCAATCTAGAACACGACTTCCATTGAGGCTCTGTTGCCCTAGTCACCAGATTTGGTAAGGGAGAACTGCTGCCACCTTGTGGCCGTTTCGCACAACAGCAGCTTTAATCCCAGCGCTGATGGTCAGTTGATATTCAAAATCATTGCAGGCCTGTAAATGACACCTGCCCTGAAAACAAATCCTGGGGTCACATATCGACCAGAAAGTTCAAAGGACGTCCATATTTCAAAACGACCGTTTCAAAAGGCATATTTTACGCACATTAGTGTTCTGCTTCTTTTTCTTTCTTTCCTTTTTTTGTTAAAAATACGGGAATGGAAAAAGGCATCCCTCAGAATGGGCGAAAATCGTTGCAAACGAATCAATGGACAAAGGTTTAATCTCCAATATATATAAACATCTCATGCAGCTTAATATTAACAAAACAAACAACCCAATACAAAAAATGGGCAGAAGATCTAAAGAGATGTTTCTTCCAAGAAGACACAGAGATGGCCAAGACGCACATGAAAAGCTGCTCAACAGCACTAATTATTAGAGAAATGCAAATCAAAACTACAATGAGGTATCACCTCACACCTGTTAGAATCGGCATCATCAGAAAATCTACAAACAACCAATTCTGGGGAGGGTGTGGACAAAAGGAGCCCTCTTCCACTATTGGTGGGAATGTAAATTGATACAGTCACTATGGAGAACGGTATGGAGTTTCCTTAAAAAAACTAGAAATAGAATTACCATCTGATCCAGCAATCCCACTTCTGGGCATATACCCAGAGAAAACCATAAATCAAAAAGGCACATTCACCACAATGTTCATGGCAGCACTATTTACAATAGCCAGGTAATGGAAGCAACGTAAATGCCCACAGACAGATGAATGGATAAAGATGTGGTACATATATAAAACGGAATATTACTCAGCCATAAGAAGGAATGAAACTGGGTCATTTGTAGAGACATCGATGGATCTAGAGACTGTCATACAGAATGAAGTAAGTCAGAAAGAGGAAAACAAATATTGTATATTAATGCATATATGTGGAACCTAAACAATGGTACAGATGAACTGGTTTGCAGGGAAGAAACAGAGACACAGAGGTAGACAACAAACATATGGACACCAAGTGTGGGAAGCCATGGGGTGGTGGTGGTGGGATGAGTTGGGAGATTGGGATTGACCTGTATACATGTATATGCATAAAATACATAACTAATAATAACCTGCTGTATAAAAAAATAAATCAAATTAAATTTCAAATTTTTAAAAAATAAAATTTAAAAATAAAACAGAAAAATGTTCTTCCCTTCACACAGATGTATTTATAGGAATGAATTATTTCCATGCTTATATCTATAAATACATAAAGGAGGAATAAAATCTAACTTGAACCATAAAAGAAAAAAAAAACCTGAACCCTCCAGTTATAGAGAGGAATAACCTATCAGGGCACTTGCTCCAGCGGTAAACAATTCTGAAATTGGTCAGAGGTGTGGAATCATCTCCCATACAACCAGCAACCCACCCCCCACGCCAGGAGCATCCTCATTGCAAAGCTGGGGGACCGTGCCGAGGCATCTGTGAGTAAACGTGAGCTGAGCCCCAGGCCAGCTGCTGCTGAACTGTTCCCACCCTTCCCAGGTAAAACACCTGAATATGTACAAGGGCTTGAAAGCCTAGAGGAAGGGCCGTGGAGCCACACCAGCGACAGCACGCAGGCCAACTTGGTGCCTGCAGGCCAGCCAGGGTGGTCCTGGACCCGGGCGCTCTTCCGGAAGCTTTCCATTGCCCTGCCTGAGATACCCCTCCTGTCCCGGCCCCCACTGCTTTTTTCCTTCCTCACCTCTGTCCGGAGAGAAATTCCAGCGGAAGGTATGGGTGACACATCCTCTTCTTTACAGGTGGCAGCCTGGCAACCCCTGCAGAAAGGCCAGCAAAGCCCCACTCACACCGGGCCACCAACAAAGCTGTGGCCCCTCACTCCCTCCCACCAGCAGAGCCCCGAGACTGCTGACGGGGCAGAGAATATGGAGTCAGGCACAGCTTCAGGGGCTATTGCTGCCTGGAGCGCTGTTTATATTGACCTCAAACAGGCACACCTGGGGAGGGCCGGCCGGCAGGGTAAGGCTGCCCAGGTCAGCTAATCCACAACCCTCAGGGAATCACATTGTGAAAACGGACCTCGGTAAGGCAGAATAGAAACCAAGGAAGAAAAGGACACAATGCCATTTGCAGCACCGTAGATGAGTCTAGAGGTAATCACGTGACTTGTAGTAAGTCAGAAAGTGAAAGACACATATCATATCATATCACTTATAGGTGTTACCTAAGAATGGATACCAGGGCAGATATTTCCACGGAGAAGGGCCATCACAGATTCATCAAACAAACTTATGGTTCACCAATGGAAAGGTGTGAGGATTGGTTTCATTACGATATTGGGGTTAACAGACATATACAAACACAGGTGACACATATAATCACCAAAGACCTACGGAATACCAAGAGAAGACTACTCAACATTCTGTCATAACGTACATGGGAAAAGGATCCCAGGAAGAACAGACATCTGTATATGTGTAAAAGAACCACATCTTCCACACCTACAACAAGCCAAACATTGTCATCAAACTTGCTGTAATAAAAAATAAAAAATTAAATTAAAAACACGAACAAGAAGTAGTGAGACAAACTTGAGGGGCTTTCTCCTGGCACATTCCATTCTAAATTCCAATCTAGAACACGACTTCCATTGAGGCTCTGTTGCCCTAGTCACCAGATTTGGTAAGGGAGAACTGCTGCCACCTTGTGGCCGTTTCGCACAACAGCAGCTTTAATCCCAGCGCTGATGGTCAGTTGATATTCAAAATCATTGCAGGCCTGTAAATGACACCTGCCCTGAAAACAAATCCTGGGGTCACATATCGACCAAAAAATTCAAAGGACGTCCATATTTCAAAACGACCGTTTCAAAAGGCATATTTTACGCACATTAGTGTTCTGCTTCTTTTTCTTTCTTTCCTTTTTTTGTTAAAAATACGGGAATGGAAAAAGGCATCCCTCAGAATGGGCGAAAATCGTTGCAAACGAATCAATGGACAAAGGTTTAATCTCCAATATATATAAAGAGCTCATGCAGCTTAATATTAACAAAACAAACAACCCAATACAAAAAATGGGCAGAAGATCTAAAGAGATGTTTCTTCCAAGAAGACACAGAGATGGCCAAGACGCACATGAAAAGCTGCTCAACAGCACTAATTATTAGAGAAATGCAAATCAAAACTACAATGAGGTATCACCTCACACCTGTTAGAATCGGCATCATCAGAAAATCTACAAACAACCAATTCTGGGGAGGGTGTGGACAAAAGGAGCCCTCTTCCACTATTGGTGGGAATGTAAATTGATACAGTCACTATGGAGAACGGTATGGAGTTTCCTTTAAAAAACTAGAAATAGAAATACCATCTGATCCAGCAATCCCACTTCTGGGCATATACCCAGAGAAAACCATAAATCAAAAAGGCACATTCACCACAATGTTCATGACAGCACTATTTACAATAGCCAGGTAATGGAAGCAACGTAAATGCCCACAGACAGATGAATGGATAAAGATGTGGTACATATATAAAACGGAATATTACTCAGCCATAAGAAGGAATGAAACTGGGTCATTTGTAGAGACATCGATGGATCTAGAGACTGTCATACAGAATGAAGTAAGTCAGAAAGAGGAAAACAAATATTGTATATTAATGCATATATGTGGAACCTAAACAATTGTACAGATGAACTGGTTTGCAGGGAAGAAACAGAGACACAGAGGTAGACAACAAACATATGGACACCAAGTGTGGGAAGCCATGGGGTGGTGGTGGTGGGATGAGTTGGGAGATTGGGATTGACCTTTATACATGTATATGCATAAAATACATAACTAATAATAACCTGCTGTATAAAAAAATAAATCAAATTAAATTTCAAATTTTTAAAAAATAAAATTTAAAAATAAAACAGAAAAATGTTCTTCCCTTCACACAGATGTATTTATAGGAATGAATTATTTCCATGCTTATATCTATAAATACAAAAAGGAGGAATACAATCTAACTTGAACCATAAAAGAAAAAAAAAAAACCTGAACCCTCCAGTTATAGAGAGGAATACCCTATCAGGGCACTTGCTCCAGCGGTAAACAATTCTGAAATTGGTCAGAGGTGGGGAATCATCTCCCATACAACCAGCAAACCACCCCCCACGCCAGGAGCATCCTCATTGCAAAGCTGGGGGACCGTGCCGAGGCATCTGTGAGTAAACGTGAGCTGAGCCCCAGGCCAGCTGCTGCTGAACTGTTCCCACCCTTCCCAGGTAAAACACCTGAATATGTACAAGGGCTTGAAAGCCTAGAGGAAGGGCCGTGGAGCCACACCAGCGACAGCACGCAGGCCAACTTGGTGCCTGCAGGCCAGCCAGGGTGGTCCTGGCCCCGGGCGCTCTTCCGGAAGCTTTCCATTGCCCTGCCTGAGATACCCCTCCTGTCCCGGCCCCCACTGCTTTTTTCCTTCCTCACCTCTGTCCGGAGAGAAATTCCAGCGGAAGGTATGGGTGACACATCCTCTTCTTTACAGGTGGCAGCCTGGCAATCCCTGCAGAAAGGCCAGCAGAGCCCCACTCACACCGGGCCACCAACAAAGCTGTGGCCCCTCACACCCTCCCACCAGCAGAGCCCCGAGACTGCTGACGGGGCAGAGAATATGGAGTCAGGCACAGCTTCAGGGGCTATTGCTGCCTGGAGCGCTGTTTATATTGACCTCAAACAGGCACACCTGGGGAGGGCCGGCCGGCAGGGTAAGGCTGCCCAGGTCAGCTAATCCACAACCCTCAGGGAATCACATTGTTGAAAACGAACCTCGGTAAGGCAGAATAGAAGCCAAGGAAGAAAAGGACACAATGCCATTTGCAGCACCGTAGATGAGTCTAGAGGTAATCACGTGACTTGTAGTAAGTCAGAAAGTGAAAGACACATATCGTATCATATCACTTATAGGTGTTACCTAAGAATGGATACCAGGGCAGATATTTCCACGGAGAAGGGCCATCACAGATTCATCAAACAAACTTATGGTTCACCAATGGAAAGGTGTGAGGATTGGTTTCATTACGATATTGGGGTTAACAGACATATACAAACACAGGTGACACATATAATCACCAAAGACCTACGGAATACCAAGAGAAGACTACTCAACATTCTGTCATAACGTACATGGGAAAAGGATCCCAGGAAGAACAGACATCTGTATATGTGTAAAAGAACCACATCTTCCACACCTACAACAAGCCAAACATTGTAATCAAACTTGCTGTAATAAAAAATAAAAAATTAAATTAAAAACACGAACAAGAAGTAGTGAGACAAACGTGAGGGTCTTTCTCCTGGCACATTCCATTCTAAATTCCAATCTAGAACACGACTTCCATTGAGGCTCTGTTGCCTTAGTCACCAGATTTGGTAAGGGAGAACTGCTGCCACCTTGTGGCCGTTTCTCACAACAGCAGCTTTAATCCCAGCGCTGATGGTCAGTTGATATTCAAAATCATTGCAGGCCTGTAAATGACACCTGCCCTGAAAACAAATCCTGGGGTCACATATCGACCAAAAAATTCAAAGGACGTCCATATTTCAAAACGACCGTTTCAAAAGGCATATTTTACGCACATTAGTGTTCTGCTTCTTTTTCTTTCTTTCCTTTTTTTGTTAAAAATACGGGAATGGAAAAAGGCATCCCTCAGAATGGGCGAAAATCGTTGCAAACGAATCAATGGACAAAGGTTTAATCTCCAATATATATAAACAGCTCATGCAGCTTAATATTAACAAAACAAACAACCCAATACAAAAAATGGGCAGAAGATCTAAAGAGATGTTTCTTCCAAGAAGACACAGAGATGGCCAAGACGCACATGAAAAGCTGCTCAACAGCACTAATTATTAGAGAAATGCAAATCAAAACTACAATGAGGTATCACCTCACACCTGTTAGAATCGGCATCATCAGAAAATCTACAAACAACCAATTCTGGGGAGGGTGTGGACAAAAGGAGCCCTCTTCCACTATTGGTGGGAATGTAAATTGATACAGTCACTATGGAGAACGGTATGGAGTTTCCTTAAAAAAACTAGAAATAGAATTACCATCTGATCCAGCAATCCCACTTCTGGGCATATACCCAGAGAAAACCATAAATCAAAAAGGCACATTCACCACAATGTTCATGGCAGCACTATTTACAATAGCCAGGTAATGGAAGCAACGTAAATGCCCACAGACAGATGAATGGATAAAGATGTGGTACATATATAAAATGGAATATTACTCAGCCATAAGAAGGAATGAAACTGGGTCATTTGTAGAGACATCGATGGATCTAGAGACTGTCATACAGAATGAAGTAAGTCAGAAAGAGGAAAACAAATATTGTATATTAATGCATATATGTGGAACCTAAAAAATGGTACAGATGAACTGGTTTGCAGGGAAGAAACAGAGACACAGAGGTAGAGAACAAACATATGGACACCAAGTGTGGGAAGCCATGGGGTGGTGGTGGTGGGATGAGTTGGGAGATTGGGATTGACCTGTATACATGTATATGCATAAAATACATAACTAATAATAACCTGCTGTATAAAAAAATAAATCAAATTAAATTTCAAATTTTTAAAAAATAAAATTTAAAAATAAAACAGAAAAATGTTCTTCCCTTCACACAGATGTATTTATAGGAATGAATTATTTCCATGCTTATATCTATAAATACATAAAGGAGGAATAAAATCTAACTTGAACCATAAAAGAAAAAAAAAACCTGAACCCACCAGTTATACAGAGGAATACCCTATCAGGGCACTTGCTCCAGCGGTAAACAATTATGAAATTGGTCAGAGGTGGGGAATCATCTCCCATACAACCAGCAACCCACCCCCCACGCCAGGAGCATCCTCATTGCAAAGCTGGGGAACCATGCCGAGGCATCTCTGAGTAAACATGAGCTGAGCCCCAGGCCAGCTGCTGCTGAACTGTTCCCACCCTTCCCAGGTAAAACACCTGAATATGTACAAGGGCTTGAAAGCCTAGAGGAAGGGCGGTGGAGCCACACTAGCGACAGCACGCAGGCCACCTTGGTGCATGCAGGCCAGCTAGGGTGGTCCTGGCCCCGGGCGCTCTTCCGGAAGCTTTCCATTGCCCTGCCTGAGATACCCCTCCTGTCCCGGCCCCCACTGCTTTTTTCCTTCCTCACCTCTGTCCGGAGAGAAATTCCAGCGGAAGGTATGGGTGACACATCCTCTTCTTTACAGGTGGCAGCCTGGCAATCCCTGCAGAAAGGCCAGCAGAGCCCCACTCACACCGGGCCACCAACAAAGCTGTGGCCCCTCACTCCCTCCCACCAGCAGAGCCCCGAGACTGCTGACGGGGCAGAGAATATGGAGTCAGGCACAGCTTCAGGGGCTATTGCTGCCTGGAGCGCTGTTTATATTGACCTCAAACAGGCACACCTGGGGAGGGCCGGCCGGCAGGGTAAGGCTGCCCAGGTCAGCTAATCCACAACCCTCAGGGAATCACATTGTTGAAAACGGACCTCGCTAAGGCAGAATAGAAGCCAAGGAAGAAAAGGACACAATGCCATTTGCAGCACCGTAGATGAGTCTAGAGGTAATCACGTGACTTGTAGTAAGTCAGAAAGTGAAAGACACATATCGTATCATATCACTTATAGGTGTTACCTAAGAATGGATACCAGGGCAGATATTTCCACGGAGAAGGGCCATCACAGATTCATCAAACAAACTTATGGTTCACCAATGGAAAGGTGTGAGGATTGGTTTCATTACGATATTGGGGTTAACAGACATATACAAACACAGGTGACACATATAATCACCAAAGACCTACGGAATACCAAGAGAAGACTACTCAACATTCTGTCATAACGTACATGGGAAAAGGATCCCAGGAAGAACAGACATCTGTATATGTGTAAAAGAACCCCATCTTCCACACCTACAACAAGCCAAACATTGTAATCAAACTTGCTGTAATAAAAAATAAAAAATTAAATTAAAAACACGAACAAGAAGTAGTGAGACAAACTTGAGGGTCTTTCTCCTGGCACATTCCATTCTAAATTCCAATCTAGAACACGACTTCCATTGAGGCTCTGTTGCCCTAGTCACCAGATTTGGTAAGGGAGAACTGCTGCCACCTTGTGGCCGTTTCGCACAACAGCAGCTTTAATCCCAGCGCTGATGGTCAGTTGATATTCAAAATCATTGCAGGCCTGTAAATGACACCTGCCCTGAAAACAAATCCTGGGGTCACATATCGACCAAAAAATTCAAAGGACGTCCATATTTCAAAACGACCGTTTCAAAAGGCATATTTTACGCACATTAGTGTTCTGCTTCTTTTTCTTTCTTTCCTTTTTTTGTTAAAAATACGGGAATGGAAAAAGGCATCCCTCAGAATGGGCGAAAATCGTTGCAAATGAATCAATGGACAAAGGTTTAATCTCCAATATATATAAAGAGCTCATGCAGCTTAATATTAACAAAACAAACAACCCAATACAAAAAATGGGCAGAAGATCTAAAGAGATGTTTCTTCCAAGAAGACACAGAGATGGCCAAGACGCACATGAAAAGCTGCTCAACAGCACTAATTATTAGAGAAATGCAAATCAAAACTACAATGAGGTATCACCTCACACCTGTTAGAATCGGCATCATCAGAAAATCTACAAACAACCAATTCTGGGGAGGGTGTGGACAAAAGGAGCCCTCTTCCACTATTGGTGGGAATGTAAATTGATACAGTCACTATGGAGAACGGTATGGAGTTTCCTTAAAAAAACTAGAAATAGAATTACCATCTGATCCAGCAATCCCACTTCTGGGCATATACCCAGAGAAAACCATAAATCAAAAAGGCACATTCACCACAATGTTCATGGCAGCACTATTTACAATAGCCAGGTAATGGAAGCAACGTAAATACCCACAGACAGATGAATGGATAAAGATGTGGTACATATATAAAATGGAATATTACTCAGCCATAAGAAGGAATGAAACTGGGTCATTTGTAGAGACATCGATGGATCTAGAGACTGTCATACAGAATGAAGTAAGTCAGAAAGAGGAAAACAAATATTGTATATTAATGCATATATGTGGAACCTAAACAATGGTACAGATGAACTGGTTTGCAGGGAAGAAACAGAGACACAGAGGTAGAGAACAAACATATGGACACCAAGTGTGGGAAGCCATGGGGTGGTGGTGGTGGGATGAGTTGGGAGATTGGGATTGACCTGTATACATGTATATGCATAAAATACATAACTAATAATAACCTGCTGTATAAAAAAATAAATCAAATTAAATTTCAAATTTTTAAAAAATAAAATTTAAAAATAAAACAGAAAAATGTTCTTCCCTTCACACAGATGTATTTATAGGAATGAATTATTTCCATGCTTATATCTATAAATACATAAAGGAGGAATAAAATCTAACTTGAACCATAAAAAAAAAAAAACCTGAACCCACCAGTTATAGAGAGGAATACCCTATCAGGGTACATGTTCCAGCGGTAAACAATTCTGAAATTGGTCAGAGGTGGGGAATCATCTCCCATACAACCAGCAACCCACCCCCCACGCCAGGAGCATCCTCATTGCAAAGCTGGGGGACCATGCCGAGGCATCTGTGAGTAAACGTGAGCTGAGCCCCAGGCCAGCTGCTGCTGAACTGTTCCCACCCTTCCCAGGTAAAACACCTGAATATGTACAAGGGCTTGAAAGCCTAGAGGAAGGGCCGTGGAGCCACACCAGCGACAGCACGCAGGCCAACTTGGTGCCTGCAGGCCAGCCAGGGTGGTCCTGGCCCCGGGCGCTCTTCCGGAAGCTTTCCATTGCCCTGCCTGAGATACCCCTCCTGTCCCGGCCCCCACTGCTTTTTTCCTTCCTCACCTCTGTCCGGAGAGAAATTCCAGCGGAAGGTATGGGTGACACATCCTCTTCTTTACAGGTGGCAGCCTGGCAACCCCTGCAGAAAGGCCAGCAGAGCCCCACTCACACCGGGCCACCAACAAAGCTGTGGCCCCTCACTCCCTCCCACCAGCACAGCCCCGAGACTGCTGACGGGGCAGAGAATATGGAGTCAGGCACAGCTTCAGGGGCTATTGCTGCCTGGAGCGCTGTTTATATTGACCTCAAACAGGCACACCTGGGGAGGGCCTGCCGGCAGGGTAAGGCTGCCCAGGTCAGCTAATCCACAACCCTCAGGGAATCACATTGTTGAAAACGGACCTCGCTAAGGCAGAATAGAAACCAAGGAAGAAAAGGACACAATGCCATTTGCAGCACCGTAGATGAGTCTAGAGGTAATCACGTGACTTGTAGTAAGTCAGAAAGTGAAAGACACATATCATATCATATCACTTATAGGTTTTACCTAAGAATGGATACCAGGGCAGATATTTCCACGGAGAAGGGCCATCACAGATTCATCAAACAAACTTATGGTTCACCAATGGAAAGGTGTGAGGATTGGTTTCATTACGATATTGGGGTTAACAGACATATACAAACACAGGTGACACATATAATCACCAAAGACCTACGGAATACCAAGAGAAGACTACTCAACCTTCTGTCATAACGTACATGGGAAAAGGATCCCAGGAAGAACAGACATCTATATATGTGTAAAAGAACCACATCTTCCACACCTACAACAAGCCAAACATTGTCATCAAACTTGCTGTAATAAAAAATAAAAAATTAAATTAAAAACACGAACAAGAAGTAGTGAGACAAACTTGAGGGGCTTTCTCCTGGCACATTCCATTCTAAATTCCAATCTAGAACACGACTTCCATTGAGGCTCTGTTGCCCTAGTCACCAGATTTGGTAAGGGAGAACTGCTGCCACCTTGTGGCCGTTTCGCACAACAGCAGCTTTAATCCCAGCGCTGATGGTCAGTTGATATTCAAAATCATTGCAGGCCTGTAAATGACACCTGCCCTGAAAACAAATCCTGGGGTCACATATCGACCAAAAAATTCAAAGGACGTCCATATTTCAAAACGACCGTTTCAAAAGGCATATTTTACGCACATTAGTGTTCTGCTTCTTTTTCTTTCTTTCCTTTTTTTGTTAAAAATACGGGAATGGAAAAAGGCATCCCTCAGAATGGGCGAAAATCGTTGCAAACGAATCAATGGACAAAGGTTTAATCTCCAATATATATAAAGAGCTCATGCAGCTTAATATTAACAAAACAAACAACCCAATACAAAAAATGGGCAGAAGATCTAAAGAGATGTTTCTGCCAAGAAGACACAGAGATGGCCAAGACGCACATGAAAAGCTGCTCAACAGCACTAATTATTAGAGAAATGCAAATCAAAACTACAATGAGGTATCACCTCACACCTGTTAGAATCGGCATCATCAGAAAATCTACAAACAACCAATTCTGGGGAGGGTGTGGACAAAAGGAGCCCTCTTCCACTATTGGTGGGAATGTAAATTGATACAGTCACTATGGAGAACGGTATGGAGTTTCCTTTAAAAAACTAGAAATAGAAATACCATCTGATCCAGCAATCCCACTTCTGGGCATATACCCAGAGAAAACCATAAATCAAAAAGGCACATTCACCACAATGTTCATGGCAGCACTATTTACAATAGCCAGATAATGGAAGCAACGTAAATGCCCACAGACAGATGAATGGATAAAGATGTGGTACATATATAAAATGGAATATTACTCAGCCATAAGAAGGAATGAAACTGGGTCATTTGTAGAGACATCGATGGATCTAGAGACTGTCATACAGAATGAAGTAAGTCAGAAAGAGGAAAACAAATATTGTATATTAATGCATATATGTGGAACCTAAAAAATGGTACAGATGAACTGGTTTGCAGGGAAGAAACAGAGACACAGAGGTAGACAACAAACATATGGACACCAAGTGTGGGAAGCCATGGGGTGGTGGTGGTGGGATGAGTTGGGAGATTGGGATTGACCTGTATACATGTATATGCATAAAATACATAACTAATAATAACCTGCTGTATAAAAAAATAAATCAAATTAAATTTCAAATTTTTAAAAAATAAAATTTAAAAATAAAACAGAAAAATGTTCTTCCCTTCACACGGATGTATTTATAGGAATGAATTATTTCCATGCTTATATCTATAAATACATAAAGGAGGAATACAATCTAACTTGAACCATAAAAGAAAAAAAAAAAACCTGAACCCACCAGTTATACAGAGGAATACCCTATCAGGGCACTTGCTGCAGCGGTAAACAATTCTGAAATTAGTCAGAGGTGGGGAATCATCTCCCATACAACCAGCAACCCACCCCCCACGCCAGGAGCATCCTCATTGCAAAGCTGGGGGACCGTGCCGAGGCATCTGTGAGTAAACGTGAGCTGAGCCCCAGGCCAGCTGCTGCTGAACTGTTCCCACCCTTCCCAGGTAAAACACCTGAATATGTACAAGGGCTTGAAAGCCTAGAGGAAGGGCCGTGGAGCCACACCAGCGACAGCACGCAGGCCAACTTGGTGCCTGCAGGCCAGCCAGGGTGGTCCTGGCCCCGGGCGCTCTTCCGGAAGCTTTCCATTGCCCTGCCTGAGATACCCCTCCTGTCCCGGCACCCACTGCTTTTTTCCTTCCTCACCTCTGTCCGGAGAGAAATTCCAGCGGAATGTATGGGTGACACATCCTCTTCTTTACAGGTGGCAGCCTGGCAACCCCTGCAGAAAGGCCAGCAGAGCCCCACTCACACCGGGCCACCAACAAAGCTGTGGCCCCTCACTCCCTCCCACCAGCAGAGCCCCGAGACTGCTGACGGGGCAGAGAATATGGAGTCAGGCACAGCTTCAGGGGCTATTGCTGCCTGGAGCGCTGTTTATATTGACCTCAAACAGGCACACCTGGGGAGGGCCGGCCGGCAGGGTAAGGCTGCCCAGGTCAGCTAATCCACAACCCTCAGGGAATCACATTGTTGAAAACGGACCTCGCTAAGGCAGAATAGAAGCCAAGGAAGAAAAGGACACAATGCCATTTGCAGCACCGTAGATGAGTCTAGAGGAAATCATGTGACTTGTAGTAAGTCAGAAAGTGAAAGACACATATCGTATCATATCACTTATAGGTGTTACCTAAGAATGGATACCAGGGCAGATATTTCCACGGAGAAGGGCCATCACAGATTCATCAAACAAACTTATGGTTCACCAATAGAAAGGTGTGAGGATTGGTTTCATTACGATATTGGGGTTAACAGACATATACAAACACAGGTGACACATATAATCACCAAAGACCTACGGAATACCAAGAGAAGACTACTCAACCTTCTGTCATAACGTACATGGGAAAAGGATCCCAGGAAGAACAGACATCTGTATATGTGTAAAACAACCGCATCTTCCACACCTACAACAAGCCAAACATTGTAATCAAACTTGCTGTAATAAAAAATAAAAAATTAAATTAAAAACACGAACAAGAAGTAGTGAGACAAACTTGAGGGGCTTTCTCCTGGCACATTCCATTCTAAATTCCAATCTAGAGCACGACTTCCATTGAGGCTCTGTTGCCCTAGTCACCAGATTTGGTAAGGGAGAACTGCTGCCACCTTGTGGCCGTTTCGCACAACAGCAGCTTTAATCCCAGCGCTGATGGTCAGTTGATATTCAAAATCATTGCAGGCCTGTAAATGACACCTGCCCTGAAAACAAATCCTGGGGTCACATATCGACCAAAACGTTCAAAGGACGTCCATATTTCAAAACGACCGTTTCAAAAGGCATATTTTACGCACATTAGTGTTCTGCTTCTTTTTCTTTCTTTCCTTTTTTTGTTAAAAATACGGGAATGGAAAAAGGCATCCCTCAGAATGGGCGAAAATCGTTGCAAACGAATCAATGGACAAAGGTTTAATCTCCAATATATATAAACAGCTCATACAGCTTAATATTAACAAAACAAACAACCCAATACAAAATATGGGCAGAAGATCTAAAGAGATGTTTCTTCCAAGAAGACACAGAGAGGGCCAAGACGCACATGAAAAGCTGCTCAACAGCACTAATTATTAGAGAAATGCAAATCAAAACTACAATGAGGTATCACCTCACACCTGTTAGAATCAGCATCATCAGAAAATCTACAAACAACCAATTCTGGGGAGGGTGTGGACAAAAGGAGCCCTCTTCCACTATTGGTGGGAATGTAAATTGATACAGTCACTATGGAGAACGGTATGGAGTTTCCTTAAAAAAACTAGAAATAGAATTACCATCTGATCCAGCAATCCCACTTCTGGGCATATACCCAGAGAAAACCATAAATCAAAAAGGCACATTCACCACAATGTTCATGGCAGCACTATTTACAATAGCCAGGTAATGGAAGCAACGTAAATGCCCACAGACAGATGAATGGATAAAGATGTGGTACATATATAAAATGGAATATTACTCAGCCATAAGAAGGAATGCAACTGGGTCATTTGTAGAGACATCGATGGATCTAGAGACTGTCATACAGAATGAAGTAAGTCAGAAAGAGGAAAACAAATATGGTATATTAATGCATATATGTGGAACCTAAAAAATGGTACAGATGAACTGGTTTGCAGGGAAGAAACAGAGACACAGAGGTAGAGAACAAACATATGGACACCAAGTGTGGGAAGCCATGGGGTGGTGGTGGTGGGATGAGTTGGGAGATTGGGATTGACCTGTATACATGTATATGCATAAAATACATAACTAATAATAACCTGCTGTATAAAAAAATAAATCAAATTAAATTTCAAATTTTTAAAAAATAAAATTTAAAAATAAAACAGAAAAATGTTCTTCCCTTCACACGGATGTATTTATAGGAATGAATTATTTCCATGCTTATATCTATAAATACATAAAGGAGGAATACAATCTAACTTGAACCATAAAAGAAAAAAAAAACCTGAACCCACCAGTTATACAGAGGAATACCCTATCAGGGCACTTGCTGCAGCGGTAAACAATTCTGAAATTAGTCAGAGGTGGGGAATCATCTCCCATACAACCAGCAACCCACCCCCCACGCCAGGAGCATCCTCATTGCAAAGCTGGGGGACCGTGCCGAGGCATCTGTGAGTAAACGTGAGCTGAGCCCCAGGCCAGCTGCTGCTGAACTGTTCCCACCCTTCCCAGGTAAAACACCTGAATATGTACAAGGGCTTGAAAGCCTAGAGGAAGGGCGGTGGAGCCACACCAGCGACAGCACGCAGGCCAACTTGGTGCCTGCAGGCCAGCCAGTGTGGTCCTGGCCCCGGGCGCTCTTCCGGAAGCTTTCCATTGCCCTGCCTGAGATACCCCTCCTGTCCCGGCCCCCACTGCTTTTTTCCTTCCTCACCTCTGTCCGGAGAGAAATTCCAGCGGAAGGTATGGGTGACACATCCTCTTCTTTACAGGTGGCAGCCTGGCAACCCCTGCAGAAAGGCCAGCAGAGCCCCACTCACACCGGGCCACCAACAAAGCTGTGGCCCCTCACTCCCTCTCGCCAGCACAGCCCCGAGACTGCTGACGGGGCAGAGAATATGGAGTCAGGCACAGCTTCAGGGGCTATTGCTGCCTGGAGCGCTGTTTATATTGACCTCAAACAGGCACACCTGGGGAGGGCCGGCCGGCAGGGTAAGGCTGCCCAGGTCAGCTAATCCACAACCCTCAGGGAATCACATTGTTGAAAACGGACCTCGCTAAGGCAGAATAGAAGCCAAGGAAGAAAAGGACACAATGCCATTTGCAGCACCGTAGATGAGTCTAGAGGTAATCACGTGACTTGTAGTAAGTCAGAAAGTGAAAGACACATATCGTATCATATCACTTATAGGTGTTACCTAAGAATGGATACCAGGGCAGATATTTCCACGGAGAAGGGCCATCACAGATTCATCAAACAAACTTATGGTTCACCAATGGAAAGGTGTGAGGATTGGTTTCATTACGATATTGGGGTTAACAGACATATACAAACACAGGTGACACATATAATCACCAAAGACCTACGGAATACCAAGAGAAGACTACTCAACCTTCTGTCATAACGTACATGGGAAAAGGATCCCAGGAAGAACAGACATATGTATATGTGTAAAAGAACCACATCTTCCACACCTACAACAAGCCAAATATTGTAATCAAACTTGCTGTAATAAAAAATAAAAAATTAAATTAAAAACACGAACAAGAAGTAGTGAGACAAACTTGAGGGGCTTTCTCCTGGCACATTCCATTCTAAATTCCAATCTAGAGCACGACTTCCATTGAGGCTCTGTTGCCCTAGTCACCAGATTTGGTAAGGGAGAACTGCTGCCACCTTGTGGCCGTTTCGCACAACAGCAGCTTTAATCCCAGCGCTGATGGTCAGTTGATATTCAAAATCATTGCAGGCCTGTAAATGACACCTGCCCTGAAAACAAATCCTGGGGTCACATATCGACCAAAAAGTTCAAAGGACGTCCATATTTCAAAACGACCGTTTCAAAAGGCATATTTTACGCACATTAGTGTTCTGCTTCTTTTTCTTTCTTTCCTTTTTTTGTTAAAAATACGGGAATGGAAAAAGGCATCCCTCAGAATGGGCGAAAATCGTTGCAAACGAATCAATGGACAAAGGTTTAATCTCCAATATATATAAACAGCTCATACAGCTTAATATTAACAAAACAAACAACCCAATACAAAAAATGGGCAGAAGATCTAAAGAGATGTTTCTTCCAAGAAGACACAGAGAGGGCCAAGACGCACATGAAAAGCTGCTCAACAGCACTAATTATTAGAGAAATGCAAATCAAATCTACAATGAGGTATCACCTCACACCTGTTAGAATCGGCATCATCAGAAAATCTACAAACAACCAATTCTGGGGAGGGTGTGGACAAAAGGAGCCCTCTTCCACTATTGGTGGGAATGTAAATTGATACAGTCACTATGGAGAACGGTATGGAGTTTCCTTAAAAAAACTAGAAATAGAATTACCATCTGATCCAGCAATCCCACTTCTGGGCATATACCCAGAGAAAACCATAAATCAAAAAGGCACATTCACCACAATGTTCATGGCAGCACTATTTACAATAGCCAGGTAATGGAAGCAACGTAAATGCCCGCAGACAGATGAATGGATAAAGATGTGGTACATATATAAAATGGAATATTACTCAGCCATAAGAAGGAATGAAACTGGGTCATTTGTAGAGACATCGATGGATCTAGAGACTGTCATACAGAATGAAGTAAGTCAGAAAGAGGAAAACAAATATGGTATATTAATGCATATATGTGGAACCTAAAAAATGGTACAGATGAACTGGTTTGCAGGGAAGAAACAGAGACACAGAGGTAGAGAACAAACATATGGACACCAAGTGTGGGAAGCCATGGGGTGGTGGTGGTGGGATGAGTTGGGAGATTGGGATTGACCTGTATACATGTATATGCATAAAATACATAACTAATAATAACCTGCTGTATAAAAAAATAAATCAAATTAAATTTCTAATTTTTAAAAAATAAAATTTAAAAATAAAACAGAAAAATGTTCTTCCCTTCACACAGATGTATTTATAGGAATGAATTATTTCCATGCTTATATCTATAAATACATAAAGGAGGAATACAATCTAATTTGAACCATAAAAGAAAAAAAAAACCTGAACCCACCAGTTATAGAGAGGAAAACCCTATCAGGGCACTTGCTCCAGCAGTAAACAATTCTGAAATTAGTCAGAGGTGGGGAATCATCTCCCATACAACCAGCAACCCACCCCCCACGCCAGGAGCATCCTCATTGCAAAGCTGGGGGACCGTGCTGAGGCATCTGTGAGTAAACGTGAGCTGAGCCCCAGGCCAGCTGCTGCTGAACTGTTCCCACCCTTCCCAGGTAAAACACCTGAATATGTACCAGGGCTTGAAAGCCTAGAGGAAGGGCCGTGGAGCCACACCAGCGACAGCACGCAAGCCAACTTGGTGCCTGCAGGCCAGCCAGGGTGGTCCTGGCCCCGGGCGCTCTTCCGGAAGCTTTCCATTGCCCTGCCTGAGATACCCCTCCTGTCCCGGCCCCCACTGCTTTTTTCCTTCCTCACCTCTGTCCGGAGAGAAATTCCAGCGGAAGGTATGGGTGACACATCCTCTTCTTTACAGGTGGCAGCCTGGCAACCCCTGCAGAAAGGCCAGCAGAGCCCCACTCACACCGGGCCACCAATAAAGCTGTGGCCCCTCACTCCCTCCCACCAGCAGAGCCCCGAGACTGCTGACGGGGCAGAGAATATGGAGTCAGGCACAGCTTCAGGGGCTATTGCTGCCTGGAGCGCTGTTTATATTGACCTCAAACAGGCACACCTAGGGAGGGCCGGCCGGCAGGTTAAGGCTGCCCAGGTCAGCTAATCCACATCCCTCAGGGAATCACATTGTTGAAAACGGACCTCGCTAAGGCAGAATAGAAGCCAAGGAAGAAAAGGACACAATGCCATTTGCAGCACCGTAGATGAGTCTAGAGGTAATCACATGACTTGTAGTAAGTCAGAAAGTGAAAGACACATATCGTATCATATCACTTATAGGTGTTACCTAAGAATGGATACCAGGGCAGATATTTCCACGGAGAAGGGCCATCACAGATTCATCAAACAATCTTATGGTTCACCAATGGAAAGGTGTGAGGATTGGTTTCATTACGATATTGGGGTTAACAGACATATACAAACACAGGTGACACATATAATCACCAGAGACCTACAGAATACCAAGAGAAGACTACTCAACCTTCTGTCATAACGTACATGGGAAAAGGATCCCAGGAAGAACAGACATCTGTATATGTGTAAAAGAACCACATCTTCCACACCTACAACAAGCCAAACATTGTAATCAAACTTGCTGTAATAAAAAATAAAAAAAATTAAATTAAAAACACGAACAACAAGTAGTGAGAGAAACTTGAGGGGCTTTCTCCTGGCACATTCCATTCTAAATTCCAATCTAGAACACGACTTCCATTGAGGCTCTGTTGCCCTAGTCACCAGATTTGGTAAGGGAGAACTGCTGCCACCTTGTGGCCGTTTCGCACAACAGCAACTTTAATCCCAGCGCTGATGGTCAGTTGATATTCAAAATCATTGCAGGCCTGTAAATGACACCTGCCCTGAAAACAAATCCTGGGGTCACATATCGACCAAAAAGTTCAAAGGACGTCCATATTTCAAAACGACCGTTTCAAAAGGCATATTTTACGCACATTAGTGTTCTGCTTCTTTTTCTTTCTTTCCTTTTTTTTGTTAAAAATACGGGAATGGAAAAAGGCATCCCTCAGAATGGGCGAAAATCGTTGCAAACGAATCAATGGACAAAGGTTTAATCTCCAATATATATAAAGAGCTCATGCAGCTTAATATTAACAAAACAAACAACCCAATACAAAAAATGGGCAGAAGATCTAAAGAGATGTTTCTGCCAAGAAGACACAGAGATGGCCAAGACGCACATGAAAAGCTGCTCAACAGCACTAATTATTAGAGAAATGCAAATCAAAACTACAATGAGGTATCACCTCACACCTGTTAGAATCGGCATCATCAGAAAATCTACAAACAACCAATTCTGGGGAGGGTGTGGACAAAAGGAGCCCTCTTCCACTATTGGTGGGAATGTAAATTGATACAGTCACTATGGAGAACGGTATGGAGTTTCCTTAAAAAAACTAGAAATAGAATTACCATCTGATCCAGCAATCCCACTTCTGGGCATATACCCAGAGAAAACCATAAATCAAAAAGGCACATTCACCACAATGTTCATGGCAGCACTATTTACAATAGCCAGGTAATGGAAGCAACGTAAATGCCCACAGACAGATGAATGGATAAAGATGTGGTACATATATAAAATGGAATATTACTCAGCCATAAGAAGGAATGAAACTGGGTCATTTGTAGAGACATCGATGGATCTAGAGACTGTCATACAGAATGAAGTAAGTCAGAAAGAGGAAAACAAATATTGTATATTAATGCATATATGTGGAACCTAAACAATTGTACAGATGAACTGGTTTCCAGGGAAGAAACAGAGACACAGAGGTAGACAACAAACATATGGACACCAAGTGTGGGAAGCCATGGGGTGGTGGTGGTGGGATGAGTTGGGAGATTGGGATTGACCTGTATACATGTATATGCATAAAATACATAACT
Organism: Mesoplodon mirus; assembly: GCF_964341445.2. NCBI lineage: Eukaryota > Metazoa > Chordata > Mammalia > Artiodactyla > Ziphiidae > Mesoplodon > Mesoplodon mirus. The sequence continues at coordinate 4,547,732 of NW_028295814.1, read as the reverse complement.
AATAATAACCTGCTGTATAAAAAAATAAATCAAATTAAATTTCTAATTTTTAAAAAATAAAATTTAAAAATAAAACAGAAAAATGTTCTTCCCTTCACACAGATGTATTTATAGGAATGAATTATTTCCATGCTTATATCTATAAATACATAAATGAGGAATAAAATCTAACTTGAACCATAAAGAAAAAAAAAAACCTGAACCCACCAGTTATAGAGAGGAATACCCTATCAGGGTACTTGCTCCAGCGGTAAACAATTCTGAAATTGGTCAGAGGTGGGGAATCATCTCCCATACAACCAGCAACCCACCCCCCACGCCAGGAGCATCCTCATTGCAAAGCTGGGGGACCATGCCGAGGCATCTGTGAGTAAACGTGAGCTGAGCCCCAGGCCAGCTGCTGCTGAACTGTTCCCACCCTTCCCAGGTAAAACACCTGAATATGTACAAGGGCTTGAAAGCCTAGAGGAAGGGCCGTGGAGCCACACCAGCGACAGCACGCAGGCCAACTTGGTGCCTGCAGGCCAGCCAGGGTGGTCCTGTCCCCGGGCGCTCTTCCGGAAGCTTTCCATTGCCCTGCCTGAGATACCCCTCCTGTCCCGGCCCCCACTGCTTTTTTCCTTCCTCACCTCTGTCCGGAGAGAAATTCCAGCGGAAGGTATGGGTGACACATCCTATTCTTTACAAGTGGCAGCCTGGCAACCCCTGCAGAAAGGCCAGCAGAGCCCCACTCACACCGGGCCACCAACAAAGCTGTGGCCCCTCACTCCCTCCCACCAGCACAGCCCCGAGACTGCTGACGGGGCAGAGAATATGGAGTCAGGCACAGCTTCAGGGGCTATTGCTGCCTGGAGCGCTGTTTATATTGACCTCAAACAGGCACACCTGGGGAGGGCCGGCCGGCAGGGTAAGGCTGCCCAGGTCAGCTAATCCACAACCCTCAGGGAATCACATTGTTGAAAACGGACCTCGCTAAGGCAGAATAGAAGCCAAGGAAGAAAAGGACACAATGCCATTTGCAGCACCGTAGATGAGTCTAGAGGTAATCACGTGACTTGTAGTAAGTCAGAAAGTGAAAGACACATATCATATCATATCACTTATAGGTGTTACCTAAGAATGGATACCAGGGCAGATATTTCTACGGAGAAGGGCCATCACAGATTCATCAAACAAACTTATGGTTCACCAATGGAAAGGTGTGAGGATTGGTTTCATTACGATATTGGGGTTAACAGACATATACAAACACAGGTGACACATATAATCACCAAAGACCTACGGAATACCAAGAGAAGACTACTCAACCTTCTGTCATAACGTACATGGGAAAAGGATCCCAGGAAGAACAGACATCTGTATATGTGTAAAAGAACCACATCTTCCACACCTACAACAAGCCAAACATTGTCATCAAACTTGCTGTAATAAAAAATAAAAAATTAAATTAAAAACACGAACAAGAAGTAGTGAGACAAACTTGAGGGGCTTTCTCCTGGCACATTCCATTCTAAATTCCAATCTAGAACACGACTTCCATTGAGGCTCTGTTGCCCTAGTCACCAGATTTGGTAAGGGAGAACTGCTGCCACCTTGTGGCCGTTTCGCACAACAGCAGCTTTAATCCCAGCGCTGATGGTCAGTTGATATTCAAAATCATTGCAGGCCTGTAAATGACACCTGCCCTGAAAACAAATCCTGGGGTCACATATCGACCAAAAAATTCAAAGGACGTCCATATTTCAAAACGACCGTTTCAAAAGGCATATTTTACGCACATTAGTGTTCTGCTTCTTTTTCTTTCTTTCCTTTTTTTGTTAAAAATACGGGAATGGAAAAAGGCATCCCTCAGAATGGGCGAAAATCGTTGCAAACGAATCAATGGACAAAGGTTTAATCTCCAATATATATAAAGAGCTCATGCAGCTTAATATTAACAAAACAAACAACCCAATACAAAAAATGGGCAGAAGATCTAAAGAGATGTTTCTTCCAAGAAGACACAGAGATGGCCAAGACGCACATGAAAAGCTGCTCAACAGCACTAATTATTAGAGAAATGCAAATCAAAACTACAATGAGGTATCACCTCACACCTGTTAGAATCGGCATCATCAGAAAATCTACAAACAACCAATTCTGGGGAGGGTGTGGACAAAAGGAGCCCTCTTCCACTATTGGTGGGAATGTAAATTGATACAGTCACTATGGAGAACGGTATGGAGTTTCCTTAAAAAAACTAGAAATAGAATTACCATCTGATCCAGCAATCCCACTTCTGGGCATATACCCAGAGAAAACCATAAATCAAAAAGGCACATTCACCACAATGTTCATGGCAGCACTATTTACAATAGCCAGGTAATGGAAGCAACGTAAATGCCCACAGACAGATGAATGGATAAAGATGTGGTACATATATAAAATGGAATATTACTCAGCCATAAGAAGGAATGAAACTGGGTCATTTGTAGAGACATCGATGGATCTAGAGACTGTCATACAGAATGAAGTAAGTCAGAAAGAGGAAAACAAATATTGTATATTAATGCATATATGTGGAACCTAAACAATTGTACAGATGAACTGGTTTCCAGGGAAGAAAGAGAGACACAGATGTAGACAACAAACATATGGACACCAAGTGTGGGAAGCCATGGGGTGGTGGTGGTGGGATGAGTTGGGAGATTGGGATTGACCTGTATACATGTATATGCATAAAATATATAACTAATAATAACCTGCTATATAAAAAAATAAATCAAATTAAATTTCAAATTTTTAAAAAATAAAATTTAAAAATAAAACAGAAAAATGTTCTTCCCTTCACACGGATGTATTTATAGGAATGAATTATTTCCATGCTTATATCTATAAATACAAAAAGGAGGAATACAATCTAACTTGAACCATAAAAGAAAAAAAAAAACCTGAACCCTCCAGTTATAGAGAGGAATACCCTATCAGGGCACTTGCTCCAGCGGTAAACAATTCTGAAATTGGTCAGAGGTGGGGAATCATCTCCCATACAACCAGCAACCCACCCCCCACGCCAGGAGCATCCTCATTGCAAAGCTGGGGGACCGTGCCGAGGCATCTGTGAGTAAACGTGAGCTGAGCCCCAGGCCAGCTGCTGCTGAACTGTTCCCACCCTTCCCAGGTAAAACACCTGAATATGTACAAGGGCTTGAAAGCCTACAGGAAGGGCCGTGGAGCCACACCAGCGACAGCACGCAGGCCAACTTGGTGCCTGCAGGCCAGCCAGGGTGGTCCTGGCCCCGGGCGCTCTTCCGGAAGCTTTCCATTGCCCTGCCTGAGATACCCCTCCTGTCCCGGCCCCCACTGCTTTTTTCCTTCCTCACCTCTGTCCGGAGAGAAATTCCAGCGGAAGGTATGGGTGACACATCCTCTTCTTTACAGGTGGCAGCCTGGCAATCCCTGCAGAAAGGCCAGCAGAGCCCCACTCACACCGGGCCACCAACAAAGCTGTGGCCCCTCACTCCCTCCCACCAGCACAGCCCCGAGACTGCTGACGGGGCAGAGAATATGGAGTCAGGCACAGCTTCAGGGGCTATTGCTGCCTGGAGCGCTGTTTATATTGACCTCAAACAGGCACACCTGGGGAGGGCCGGCCGGCAGGGTAAGGCTGCCCAGGTCAGCTAATCCACAACCCTCAGGGAATCACATTGTTGAAAACGGACCTCGGTAAGGCAGAATAGAAACCAAGGAAGAAAAGGACACAATGCCATTTGCAGCACCGTAGATGAGTCTAGAGGTAATCACGTGACTTGTAGTAAGTCAGAAAGTGAAAGACACATATCGTATCATATCACTTATAGGTGTTACCTAAGAATGGATACCAGGGCAGATATTTCCATGGAGAAGGGCCATCACAGATTCATCAAACAAACTTATGGTTCACCAATGGAAAGGTGTGAGGATTGGTTTCATTACGATATTGGGGTTAACAGACATATACAAACACAGGTGACACATATAATCACCAAAGACCTACGGAATACCAAGAGAAGACTACTCAACATTCTGTCATAACGTACATGGGAAAAGGATCCCAGGAAGAACAGACATCTGTATATGTGTAAAAGAACCACATCTTCCACACCTACAACAAGCCAAACATTGTAATCAAACTTGCTGTAATAAAAAATAAAAAATTAAATTAAAAACACGAACAAGAAGTAGTGAGACAAACGTGAGGGTCTTTCTCCTGGCACATTCCATTCTAAATTCCAATCTAGAACACGACTTCCATTGAGGCTCTGTTGCCTTAGTCACCAGATTTGGTAAGGGAGAACTGCTGCCACCTTGTGGCCGTTTCGCACAACAGCAGCTTTAATCCCAGCGCTGATGGTCAGTTGATATTCAAAATCATTGCAGGCCTGTAAATGACACCTGCCCTGAAAACAAATCCTGGGGTCACATATCGACCAAAAAATTCAAAGGACGTCCATATTTCAAAACGACCGTTTCAAAAGGCATATTTTACGCACATTAGTGTTCTGCTTCTTTTTCTTTCTTTCCTTTTTTTGTTAAAAATACGGGAATGGAAAAAGGCATCCCTCAGAATGGGCGAAAATCGTTGCAAACGAATCAATGGACAAAGGTTTAATCTCCAATATATATAAACAGCTCATGCAGCTTAATATTAACAAAACAAACAACCCAATACAAAAAATGGGCAGAAGATCTAAAGAGATGTTTCTTCCAAGAAGACACAGAGATGGCCAAGACGCACATGAAAAGCTGCTCAACAGCACTAATTATTAGAGAAATGCAAATCAAAACTACAATGAGGTATCACCTCACACCTGTTAGAATCGGCATCATCAGAAAATCTACAAACAACCAATTCTGGGGAGGGTGTGGACAAAAGGAGCCCTCTTCCACTATTGGTGGGAATGTAAATTGATACAGTCACTATGGAGAACGGTATGGAGTTTCCTTAAAAAAACTAGAAATAGAATTACCATCTGATCCAGCAATCCCACTTCTGGGCATATACCCAGAGAAAACCATAAATCAAAAAGGCACATTCACCACAATGTTCATGGCAGCACTATTTACAATAGCCAGGTAATGGAAGCAACGTAAATGCCCACAGACAGATGAATGGATAAAGATGTGGTACATATATAAAATGGAATATTACTCAGCCATAAGAAGGCATGAAACTGGGTCATTTGTAGAGACATCGATGGATCTAGAGACTGTCATACAGAATGAAGTAAGTCAGAAAGAGGAAAACAAATATTGTATATTAATGCATATATGTGGAACCAAAAAATGGTACAGATGAACTGGTTTGCAGGGAAGAAACAGAGACACAGAGGTAGAGAACAAACATATGGACACCAAGTGTGGGAAGCCATGGGGTGGTGGTGGTGGGATGAGTTGGGAGATTGGGATTGACCTGTATACATGTATATGCATAAAATACATAACTAATAATAACCTGCTGTATAAAAAAATAAATCAAATTAAATTTCAAATTTTTAAAAAATAAAATTTAAAAATAAAACAGAAAAATGTTCTTCCCTTCACACAGATGTATTTATAGGAATGAATTATTTCCATGCTTATATCTATAAATACATAAAGGAGGAATACAATCTAACTTGAACCATAAAAGAAAAAAAAAAACCTGAACCCACCAGTTATACAGAGGAATACCCTATCAGGGCACTTGCTCCAGCGGTAAACAATTATGAAATTGGTCAGAGGTGGGGAATCATCTCCCATACAACCAGCAACCCACCCCCCACGCCAGGAGCATCCTCATTGCAAAGCTGGGGAACCATGCCGAGGCATCTCTGAGTAAACATGAGCTGAGCCCCAGGCCAGCTGCTGCTGAACTGTTCCCACCCTTCCCAGGTAAAACACCTGAATATGTACAAGGGATGAAAGCCTAGAGGAAGGGCGGTGGAGCCACACTAGCGACAGCACGCAGGCCAACTTGGTGCCTGCAGGCCAGCCAGGGTGGTCCTGGCCCCGGGCGCTCTTCCGGAAGCTTTCCATTGCCCTGCCTGAGATACCCCTCCTGTCCCGGCCCCCACTGCTTTTTTCCTTCCTCACCTCTGTCCGGAGAGAAATTCCAGCGGAAGGTATGGGTGACACATCCTCTTCTTTACAGGTGGCAGCCTGGCAACCCCTGCAGAAAGGCCAGCAGAGCCCCACTCACACCGGGCCACCAACAAAGCTGTGGCCCCTCACTCCCTCTCGCCAGCAGAGCCCCGAGACTGCTGACGGGGCAGAGAATATGGAGTCAGGCACAGCTTCAGGGGCTATTGCTGCCTGGAGCGCTGTTTATATTTACCTCAAACAGGCACACCTGGGGAGGGCCGGCCGGCAGGGTAAGGCTGCCCAGGTCAGCTAATCCACAACCCTCAGGGAATCACATTGTTGAAAACGGACCTTGGTAAGGCAGAATAGAAGCCAAGGAAGAAAAGGACACAATGCCATTTGCAGCACCGTAGATGAGTCTAGAGGTAATCACGTGACTTGTAGTAAGTCAGAAAGTGAAAGACACATATCGTATCATATCACTTATAGGTGTTACCTAAGAATGGATACCAGGGCAGATATTTCCACGGAGAAGGGCCATCACAGATTCATCAAACAAACTTATGGTTCACCAATGGAAAGGTGTGAGGATTGGTTTCATTACGATATTGGGGTTAACAGACATATACAAACACAGGTGACACATATAATCACCAAAGACCTACGGAATACCAAGAGAAGACTACTCAACATTCTGTCATAACGTACATGGGAAAAGGATCCCAGGAAGAACAGACATCTGTATATGTGTAAAAGAACCACATCTTCCACACCTACAACAAGCCAAACATTGTCATCAAACTTGCTGTAATAAAAAATAAAAAATTAAATTAAAAACACGAACAAGAAGTAGTGAGACAAACGTGAGGGTCTTTCTCCTGGCACATTCCATTCTAAATTCCAATCTAGAACACGACTTCCATTGAGGCTCTGTTGCCTTAGTCACCAGATTTGGTAAGGGAGAACTGCTGCCACCTTGTGGCCGTTTCGCACAACAGCAGCTTTAATCCCAGCGCTGATGGTCAGTTGATATTCAAAATCATTGCAGGCCTGTAAATGACACCTGCCCTGAAAACAAATCCTGGGGTCACATATCGACCAAAAAATTCAAAGGACGTCCATATTTCAAAACGACCGTTTCAAAAGGCATATTTTACGCACATTAGTGTTCTGCTTCTTTTTCTTTCTTTCCTTTTTTTGTTAAAAATACGGGAATGGAAAAAGGCATCCCTCAGAATGGGCGAAAATCGTTGCAAACGAATCAATGGACAAAGGTTTAATCTCCAATATATATAAAGAGCTCATGCAGCTTAATATTAACAAAACAAACAACCCAATACAAAAAATGGGCAGAAGATCTAAAGAGATGTTTCTTCCAAGAAGACACAGAGATGGCCAAGACGCACATGAAAAGCTGCTCAACAGCACTAATTATTAGAGAAATGCAAATCAAAACTACAATGAGGTATCACCTCACACCTGTTAGAATCGGCATCATCAGAAAATCTACAAACAACCAATTCTGGGGAGGGTGTGGACAAAAGGAACCCTCTTCCACTATTGGTGGGAATGTAAATTGATACAGTCACTACGGAGAACGGTATGGAGTTTCCTTAAAAAAACTAGAAATAGAATTACCATCTGATCCAGCAATCCCACATCTGGGCATATACCCAGAGAAAACCATAAATCAAAAAGGCACATTCACCACAATGTTCATGGCAGCACTATTTACAATAGCCAGGTAATGGAAGCAACGTAAATGCCCACAGACAGATGAATGGATAAAGATGTGGTACATATATAAAATGGAATATTACTCAGCCATAAGAAGGAATGAAACTGGGTCATTTGTAGAGACATCGATGGATCTAGAGACTGTCATACAGAATGAAGTAAGTCAGAAAGAGGAAAACAAATATTGTATATTAATGCATATATGTGGAACCTAAAAAATGGTACAGATGAACTGGTTTGCAGGGAAGAAACAGAGACACAGAGGTAGACAACAAACATATGGACACCAAGTGTGGGAAGCCATGGGGTGGTGGTGGTGGGATGAGTTGGGAGATTGGGATTGACCTGTATACATGTATATGCATAAAATACATAACTAATAATAACCTGCTGTATAAAAAAATAAATCAAATTAAATTTCTAATTTTTAAAAAATAAAATTTAAAAATAAAACAGAAAAATGTTCTTCCCTTCACACAGATGTATTTATAGGAATGAATTATTTCCATGCTTATATCTATAAATACATAAAGGAGGAATAAAATCTAACTTGAACCATAAAAGAAAAAAAAAAACCTGAACCCACCAGTTATAGAGAGGAATACCCTATCAGGGCACTTGCTCCAGCGGTAAACAATTCTGAAATTGGTCAGAGGTGGGGAATCATCTCCCATACAACCAGCAACCCACCCCCCACGCCAGGAGCATCCTCATTGCAAAGCTGGGGAACCATGCCGAGGCATCTCTGAGTAAACATGAGCTGAGCCCCAGGCCAGCTGCTGCTGAACTGTTCCCACCCTTCCCAGGTAAAACATCTGAATATGTACAAGGGCTTGAAAGCCTAGAGGAAGGGCGGTGGAGCCACACTAGCGACAGCACGCAGGCCAACTTGGTGCCTGCAGGCCAGCCAGGGTGGTCCTGGCCCCGGGCGCTCTTCCGGAAGCTTTCCATTGCCCTGCCTGAGATACCCCTCCTGTCCCGGCCCCCACTGCTTTTTTCCTTCCTCACCTCTGTCCGGAGAGAAATTCCAGCGGAAGGTATGGGTGACACATCCTCTTCTTTACAGGTGGCAGCCTGGCAACCCCTGCAGAAAGGCCAGCAGAGCCCCAGTCACACCGGGCCACCAACAAAGCTGTGGCCCCTCACTCCCTCTCGCCAGCAGAGCCCCGAGACTGCTGACGGGGCAGAGAATATGGAGTCAGGCACAGCTTCAGGGGCTATTGCTGCCTGGAGCGCTGTTTATATTGACCTCAAACAGGCACACCTGGGGAGGGCCGGCCGGCAGGGTAAGGCTGCCCAGGTCAGCTAATCCACAACCCTCAGGGAATCACATTGTTGAAAACGGACCTCGCTAAGGCAGAATAGAAGCCAAGGAAGAAAAGGACACAATGCCATTTGCAGCACCGTAGATGAGTCTAGAGGTAATCACGTGACTTGTAGTAAGTCAGAAAGTGAAAGACACATATCGTATCATATCAATTATAGGTGTTACCTAAGAATGGATACCAGGGCAGATATTTCCACGGAGAAGGGCCATCACAGATTCATCAAACAAACTTATGGTTCACCAATGGAAAGGTGTGAGGATTGGTTTCATTACGATATTGGGGTTAACAGACATATACAAACACAGGTGACACATATAATCACCAAAGACCTACAGAATACCAAGAGAAGACTACTCAACCTTCTGTCATAACGTACATGGGAAAAGGATCCCAGGAAGAACAGACATCTGTATATGTGTAAAAGAACCCCATCTTCCACACCTACAACAAGCCAAACATTGTAATCAAACTTTCTGTAATAAAAAATAAAAAAATTAAATTAAAAACACGAACAAGAAGTAGTGAGACAAACTTGAGGGGCTTTCTCCTGGCACATTCCATTCTAAATTCCAATCTAGAACACGACTTCCATTGAGGCTCTGTTGCCCTAGTCACCAGATTTGGTAAGGGAGAACTGCTGCCACCTTGTGGCCGTTTCGCACAACAGCAACTTTAATCCCAGCGCTGATGGTCAGTTGATATTTAAAATCATTGCAGGCCTGTAAATGACACCTGCCCTGAAAACAAATCCTGGGGTCACATATCGACCAAAAAGTTCAAAGGACGTCCATATTTCAAAACGACCGTTTCAAAAGGCATATTTTACGCACATTAGTGTTCTGCTTCTTTTTCTTTCTTTCCTTTTTTTGTTAAAAATACGGGAATGGAAAAAGGCATCCCTCAGAATGGGCGAAAATCGTTGCAAACGAATCAATGGACAAAGGTTTAATCTCCAATATATATAAAGAGCTCATGCAGCTTAATATTAACAAAACAAACAACCCAATACAAAAAATGGGCAGAAGATCTAAAGAGATGTTTCTGCCAAGAAGACACAGAGATGGCCAAGACGCACATGAAAAGCTGCTCAACAGCACTAATTATTAGAGAAATGCAAATCAAAACTACAATGAGGTATCACCTCACACCTGTTAGAATCGGCATCATCAGAAAATCTACAAACAACCAATTCTGGGGAGGGTGTGGACAAAAGGAGCCCTCTTCCACTATTGGTGGGAATGTAAATTGATACAGTCACTATGGAGAACGGTATGGAGTTTCCTTAAAAAAACTAGAAATAGAATTACCATCTGATCCAGCAATCCCACTTCTGGGCATATACCCAGAGAAAACCATAAATCAAAAAGGCACATTCACCACAATGTTCATGGCAGCACTATTTACAATAGCCAGGTAATGGAAGCAACGTAAATGCCCACAGACAGATGAATGGATAAAGATGTGGTACATATATAAAATGGAATATTACTCTGCCATAAGAAGGAATGAAACTGGGTCATTTGTAGAGACATCGATGGATCTAGAGACTGTCATACAGAATGAAGTAAGTCAGAAAGAGGAAAACAAATATTGTATATTAATGCATATATGTGGAACCTAAACAATTGTACAGATGAACTGGTTTCCAGGGAAGAAACAGAGACACAGAGGTAGACAACAAACATATGGACACCAAGTGTGGGAAGCCATGGGGTGGTGGTGGTGGGATGAGTTGGGAGATTGGGATTGACCTGTATACATGTATATGCATAAAATACATAACTAATAATAACCTGCTGTATAAAAAAATAAATCAAATTAAATTTCTAATTTTTAAAAAATAAAATTTAAAAATAAAACAGAAAAATGTTCTTCCCTTCACACAGATGTATTTATAGGAATGAATTATTTCCATGCTTATATCTATAAATACATAAATGAGGAATAAAATCTAACTTGAACCATAAAGAAAAAAAAAAACCTGAACCCACCAGTTATAGAGAGGAATACCCTATCAGGGTACTTGCTCCAGCGGTAAACAATTCTGAAATTGGTCAGAGGTGGGGAATCATGTCCCATACAACCAGCAACCCACCCCCCACACCAGGAGCATCCTCATTGCAAAGCTGGGGGACCATGCCGAGGCATCTGTGAGTAAACGTGAGCTGAGCCCCAGGCCAGCTGCTGCTGAACTGTTCCCACCCTTCCCAGGTAAAACACCTGAATATGTACAAGGGCTTGAAAGCCTAGAGGAAGGGCCGTGGAGCCACACCAGCGACAGCACGCAGGCCAACTTGGTGCCTGCAGGCCAGCCAGGGTGGTCCTGGCCCCGGGCGCTCTTCCGGAAGCTTTCCATTGCCCTGCCTGAGATACCCCTCCTGTCCCGGCCCCCACTGCTTTTTTCCTTCCTCACCTCTGTCCGGAGAGAAATTCCAGCGGAAGGTATGGGTGACACATCCTATTCTTTACAAGTGGCAGCCTGGCAACCCCTGCAGAAAGGCCAGCAGAGCCCCACTCACACCGGGCCACCAACAAAGCTGTGGCCCCTCACTCCCTCCCACCAGCACAGCCCCGAGACTGCTGACGGGGCAGAGAATATGGAGTCAGGCACAGCTTCAGGGGCTATTGCTGCCTGGAACGCTGTTTATATTGACCTCAAACAGGCACACCTGGGGAGGGCCGGCCGGCAGGGTAAGGCTGCCCAGGTCAGCTAATCCACAACCCTCAGGGAATCACATTGTTGAAAACGGACCTCGCTAAGGCAGAATAGAAGCCAAGGAAGAAAAGGACACAATGCCATTTGCAGCACCGTAGATGAGTCTAGAGGTAATCACGTGACTTGTAGTAAGTCAGAAAGTGAAAGACACATATCATATCATATCACTTATAGGTGTTACCTAAGAATGGATACCAGGGCAGATATTTCCACGGAGAAGGGCCATCACAGATTCATCAAACAAACTTATGGTTCACCAATGGAAAGGTGTGAGGATTGGTTTCATTACGATATTGGGGTTAACAGACATATACAAACACAGGTGACACATATAATCACCAAAGACCTACGGAATACCAAGAGAAGACTACTCAACATTCTGTCATAACGTACATGGGAAAAGGATCCCAGGAAGAACAGACATCTGTATATGTGTAAAAGAACCACATCTTCCACACCTACAACAAGCCAAACATTGTCATCAAACTTGCTGTAATAAAAAATAAAAAATTAAATTAAAAACACGAACAAGAAGTAGTGAGACAAACTTGAGGGGCTTTCTCCTGGCACATTCCATTCTAAATTCCAATCTAGAACACGACTTCCATTGAGGCTCTGTTGCCCTAGTCACCAGATTTGGTAAGGGAGAACTGCTGCCACCTTGTGGCCGTTTCGCACAACAGCAGCTTTAATCCCAGCGCTGATGGTCAGTTGATATTCAAAATCATTGCAGGCCTGTAAATGACACCTGCCCTGAAAACAAATCCTGGGGTCACATATCGACCAAAAAATTCAAAGGACGTCCATATTTCAAAACGACCGTTTCAAAAGGCATATTTTACGCACATTAGTGTTCTGCTTCTTTTTCTTTCTTTCCTTTTTTTGTTAAAAATACGGGAATGGAAAAAGGCATCCCTCAGAATGGGCGAAAATCGTTGCAAACGAATCAATGGACAAAGGTTTAATCTCCAATATATATAAAGAGCTCATGCAGCTTAATATTAACAAAACAAACAACCCAATACAAAAAATGGGCAGAAGATCTAAAGAGATGTTTCTTCCAAGAAGACACAGAGATGGCCAAGACGCACATGAAAAGCTGCTCAACAGCACTAATTATTAGAGAAATGCAAATCAAAACTACAATGAGGTATCACCTCACACCTGTTAGAATCGGCATCATCAGAAAATCTACAAACAACCAATTCTGGGGAGGGTGTGGACAAAAGGAACCCTCTTCCACTATTGGTGGGAATGTAAATTGATACAGTCACTACGGAGAACGGTATGGAGTTTCCTTAAAAAAACTAGAAATAGAATTACCATCTGATCCAGCAATCCCACATCTGGGCATATACCCAGAGAAAACCATAAATCAAAAAGGCACATTCACCACAATGTTCATGGCAGCACTATTTACAATAGCCAGGTAATGGAAGCAACGTAAATGCCCACAGACAGATGAATGGATAAAGATGTGGTACATATATAAAATGGAATATTACTCAGCCATAAGAAGGAATGAAACTGGGTCATTTGTAGAGACATCGATGGATCTAGAGACTGTCATACAGAATGAAGTAAGTCAGAAAGAGGAAAACAAATATTGTATATTAATGCATATATGTGGAACCTAAACAATTGTACAGATGAACTGGTTTGCAGGGAAGAAAGAGAGACACAGAGGTAGAGAACAAACATATGGACACCAAGTGTGGGAAGCCATGGGGTGGTGGTGGTGGGATGAGTTGGGAGATTGGGATTGACCTGTATACATGTATATGCATAAAATACATAACTAATAATAACCTGCTGTATAAAAAAATAAATCAAATTAAATTTCAAATTTTTAAAAAATAAAATTTAAAAATAAAACAGAAAAATGTTCTTCCCTTCACACAGATGTATTTATAGGAATGAATTATTTCCATGCTTATATCTATAAATACAAAAAGGAGGAATACAATCTAACTTGAACCATAAAAGAAAAAAAAAAACCTGAACCCTCCAGTTATAGAGAGGAATACCCTATCAGGGCACTTGCTCCAGCGGTAAACAATTCTGAAATTGGTCAGAGGTGGGGAATCATCTCCCATACAACCAGCAACCCACCCCCCACGCCAGGAGCATCCTCATTGCAAAGCTGGGGGACCGTGCCGAGGCATCTGTGAGTAAACGTGAGCTGAGCCCCAGGCCAGCTGCTGCTGAACTGTTCCCACCCTTCCCAGGTAAAACACCTGAATATGTACAAGGGCTTGAAAGCCTACAGGAAGGGCCGTGGAGCCACACCAGCGACAGCACGCAGGCCAACTTGGTGCCTGCAGGCCAGCCAGGGTGGTCCTGGCCCCGGGCGCTCTTCCGGAAGCTTTCCATTGCCCTGCCTGAGATACCCCTCCTGTCCCGGCCCCCACTGCTTTTTTCCTTCCTCACCTCTGTCCGGAGAGAAATTCCAGCGGAAGGTATGGGTGACACATCCTCTTCTTTACAGGTGGCAGCCTGGCAATCCCTGCAGAAAGGCCAGCAGAGCCCCACTCACACCGGGCCACCAACAAAGCTGTGGCCCCTCACTCCCTCCCACCAGCAGAGCCCCGAGACTGCTGACGGGGCAGAGAATATGGAGTCAGGCACAGCTTCAGGGGCTATTGCTGCCTGGAGCGCTGTTTATATTGACCTCAAACAGGCACACCTGGGGAGGGCCGGCCGGCAGGGTAAGGCTGCCCAGGTCAGCTAATCCACAACCCTCAGGGAATCACATTGTTGAAAACGGACCTCGCTAAGGCAGAATAGAAGCCAAGGAAGAAAAGGACACAATGCCATTTGCAGCACCGTAGATGAGTCTAGAGGTAATCACGTGACTTGTAGTAAGTCAGAAAGTGAAAGACACATATCGTATCATATCACTTATAGGTGTTACCTAAGAATGGATACCAGGGCAGATATTTCCATGGAGAAGGGCCATCACAGATTCATCAAACAAACTTATGGTTCACCAATGGAAAGGTGTGAGGATTGGTTTCATTACGATATTGGGGTTAACAGACATATACAAACACAGGTGACACATATAATCACCAAAGACCTACGGAATACCAAGAGAAGACTACTCAACATTCTGTCATAACGTACATGGGAAAAGGATCCCAGGAAGAACAGACATCTGTATATGTGTAAAAGAACCACATCTTCCACACCTACAACAAGCCAAACATTGTAATCAAACTTGCTGTAATAAAAAATAAAAAATTAAATTAAAAACACGAACAAGAAGTAGTGAGACAAACGTGAGGGTCTTTCTCCTGGCACATTCCATTCTAAATTCCAATCTAGAACACGACTTCCATTGAGGCTCTGTTGCCTTAGTCACCAGATTTGGTAAGGGAGAACTGCTGCCACCTTGTGGCCGTTTCGCACAACAGCAGCTTTAATCCCAGCGCTGATGGTCAGTTGATATTCAAAATCATTGCAGGCCTGTAAATGACACCTGCCCTGAAAACAAATCCTGGGGTCACATATCGACCAAAAAATTCAAAGGACGTCCATATTTCAAAACGACCGTTTCAAAAGGCATATTTTACGCACATTAGTGTTCTGCTTCTTTTTCTTTCTTTCCTTTTTTTGTTAAAAATACGGGAATGGAAAAAGGCATCCCTCAGAATGGGCGAAAATCGTTGCAAACGAATCAATGGACAAAGGTTTAATCTCCAATATATATAAAGAGCTCATGCAGCTTAATATTAACAAAACAAACAACCCAATACAAAAAATGGGCAGAAGATCTAAAGAGATGTTTCTTCCAAGAAGACACAGAGATGGCCAAGACGCACATGAAAAGCTGCTCAACAGCACTAATTATTAGAGAAATGCAAATCAAAACTACAATGAGGTATCACCTCACACCTGTTAGAATCGGCATCATCAGAAAATCTACAAACAACCAATTCTGGGGAGGGTGTGGACAAAAGGAGCCCTCTTCCACTATTGGTGGGAATGTAAATTGATACAGTCACTATGGAGAACGGTATGGAGTCTCCTTAAAAAAACTAGAAATAGAATTACCATCTGATCCAGCAATCCCACTTCTGGGCATATACCCAGAGAAAACCATAAATCAAAAAGGCACATTCACCACAATGTTCATGGCAGCACTATTTACAATAGCCAGGTAATGGAAGCAACGTAAATGCCCACAGACAGATGAATGGATAAAGATGTGGTACATATATAAAATGGAATATTACTCAGCCATAAGAAGGAATGAAACTGGGTCATTTGTAGAGACATCGATGGATCTAGAGACTGTCATACAGAATGAAGTAAGTCAGAAAGAGGAAAACAAATATTGTATATTAATGCATATATGTGGAACCAAAAAATGGTACAGATGAACTGGTTTGCAGGGAAGAAACAGAGACACAGAGGTAGAGAACAAACATATGGACACCAAGTGTGGGAAGCCATGGGGTGGTGGTGGTGGGATGAGTTGGGAGATTGGGATTGACCTGTATACATGTATATGCATAAAATACATAACTAATAATAACCTGCTGTATAAAAAAATAAATCAAATTAAATTTCAAATTTTTAAAAAATAAAATTTAAAAATAAAACAGAAAAATGTTCTTCCCTTCACACAGATGTATTTATAGGAATGAATTATTTCCATGCTTATATCTATAAATACATAAAGGAGGAATACAATCTAACTTGAACCATAAAAGAAAAAAAAAACCTGAACCCACCAGTTATACAGAGGAATACCCTATCAGGGCACTTGCTCCAGCAGTAAACAATTATGAAATTGGTCAGAGGTGGGGAATCATCTCCCATACAACCAGCAACCCACCCCCCACGCCAGGAGCATCCTCATTGCAAAGCTGGGGAACCATGCCGAGGCATCTCTGAGTAAACATGAGCTGAGCCCCAGGCCAGCTGCTGCTGAACTGTTCCCACCCTTCCCAGGTAAAACACCTGAATATGTACAAGGGCTTGAAAGCCTAGAGGAAGGGCGGTGGAGCCACACTAGCGACAGCACGCAGGCCAACTTGGTGCCTGCAGGCCAGCCAGGGTGGTCCTGGCCCCGGGCGCTCTTCCGGAAGCTTTCCATTGCCCTGCCTGAGATACCCCTCCTGTCCCGGCCCCCACTGCTTTTTTCCTTCCTCACCTCTGTCCGGAGAGAAATTCCAGCGGAAGGTATTGGTGACACATCCTCTTCTTTACAGGTGGCAGCCTGGCAACCCCTGCAGAAAGGCCAGCAGAGCCCCACTCACACCGGGCCACCAACAAAGCTGTGGCCCCTCACTCCCTCTCGCCAGCAGAGCCCCGAGACTGCTGACGGGGCAGAGAATATGGAGTCAGGCACAGCTTCAGGGGCTATTGCTGCCTGGAGCGCTGTTTATATTGACCTCAAACAGGCACACCTGGGGAGGGCCGGCCGGCAGGGTAAGGCTGCCCAGGTCAGCTAATCCACAACCCTCAGGGAATCACATTGTTGAAAACGGACCTCGCTAAGGCAGAATAGAAGCCAAGGAAGAAAAGGACACAATGCCATTTGCAGCACCGTAGATGAGTCTAGAGGTAATCACGTGACTTGTAGTAAGTCAGAAAGTGAAAGACACATATCGTATCATATCACTTATAGGTGTTACCTAAGAATGGATACCAGGGCAGATATTTCCACGGAGAAGGGCCATCACAGATTCATCAAACAAACTTATGGTTCACCAATGGAAAGGTGTGAGGATTGGTTTCATTACGATATTGGGGTTAACAGACATATACAAACACAGGTGACACATATAATCACCAAAGACCTACGGAATACCAAGAGAAGACTACTCAACATTCTGTCATAACGTACATGGGAAAAGGATCCCAGGAAGAACAGACATCTGTATATGTGTAAAAGAACCACATCTTCCACACCTACAACAAGCCAAACATTGTAATCAAACTTGCTGTAATAAAAAATAAAAAATTAAATTAAAAACACGAACAAGAAGTAGTGAGACAAACGTGAGGGTCTTTCTCCTGGCACATTCCATTCTAAATTCCAATCTAGAACACGACTTCCATTGAGGCTCTGTTGCCTTAGTCACCAGATTTGGTAAGGGAGAACTGCTGCCACCTTGTGGCCGTTTCGCACAACAGCAGCTTTAATCCCAGCGCTGATGGTCAGTTGATATTCAAAATCATTGCAGGCCTGTAAATGACACCTGCCCTGAAAACAAATCCTGGGGTCACATATCGACCAAAAAATTCAAAGGACGTCCATATTTCAAAACGACCGTTTCAAAAGGCATATTTTACGCACATTAGTGTTCTGCTTCTTTTTCTTTCTTTCCTTTTTTTGTTAAAAATACGGGAATGGAAAAAGGCATCCCTCAGAATGGGCGAAAATCGTTGCAAACGAATCAATGGACAAAGGTTTAATCTCCAATATATATAAAGAGCTCATGCAGCTTAATATTAACAAAACAAACAACCCAATACAAAAAATGGGCAGAAGATCTAAAGAGATGTTTCTTCCAAGAAGACACAGAGATGGCCAAGACGCACATGAAAAGCTGCTCAACAGCACTAATTATTAGAGAAATGCAAATCAAAACTACAATGAGGTATCACCTCACACCTGTTAGAATCGGCATCATCAGAAAATCTACAAACAACCAATTCTGGGGAGGGTGTGGACAAAAGGAGCCCTCTTCCACTATTGGTGGGAATGTAAATTGATACAGTCACTATGGAGAACGGTATGGAGTTTCCTTAAAAAAACTAGAAATAGAATTACCATCTGATCCAGCAATCCCACTTCTGGGCATATACCCAGAGAAAACCATAAATCAAAAAGGCACATTCACCACAATGTTCATGGCAGCACTATTTACAATAGCCAGGTAATGGAAGCAACGTAAATGCCCACAGACAGATGAATGGATAAAGATGTGGTACATATATAAAATGGAAAATTACTCAGCCATAAAAAGGAATGAAACTGGGTCATTTGTAGAGACATCGATGGATCTAGAGACTGTCATACAGAACGAAGTAAGTCAGAAAGAGGAAAACAAATATTGTATATTAATGCATATATGTGGAACCTAAAAAATGGTACAGATGAACTGGTTTGCAGGGAAGAAACAGAGACACAGAGGTAGAGAACAAACATATGGACACCAAGTGTGGGAAGCCATGGGGTGGTGGTGGTGGGATGAGTTGGGAGATTGGGATTGACCTGTATACATGTATATGCATAAAATACATAACTAATAATAACCTGCTGTATAAAAAAATAAATCAAATTAAATTTCTAATTTTTAAAAAATAAAATTTAAAAATAAAACAGAAAAATGTTCTTCCCTTCACACAGATGTATTTATAGGAATGAATTATTTCCATGCTTATATCTATAAATACATAAAGGAGGAATAAAATCTAACTTGAACCATAAAAGAAAAAAAAAAACCTGAACCCACCAGTTATAGAGAGGAATACCCTATCAGGGCACTTGCTCCAGCGGTAAACAATTATGAAATTGGTCAGAGGTGGGGAATCATCTCCCATACAACCAGCAACCCACCCCCCACGCCAGGAGCATCCTCATTGCAAAGCTGGGGAACCATGCCGAGGCATCTCTGAGTAAACATGAGCTGAGCCCCAGGCCAGCTGCTGCTGAACTGTTCCCACCCTTCCCAGGTAAAACACCTGAATATGTACAAGGGCTTGAAAGCCTAGAGGAAGGGCCGTGGAGCCACACCAGCGACAGCACGCAGGCCAACTTGGTGCCTGCAGGCCAGCCAGGGTGGTCCTGGCCCCGGGCGCTCTTCCGGAAGCTTTCCATTGCCCTGCCTGAGATACCCCTCCTGTCCCGGCCCCCACTGCTTTTTTCCTTCCTCACCTCTGTCCGGAGAGAAATTCCAGCGGAAGGTATTGGTGACACATCCTCTTCTTTACAGGTGGCAGCCTGGCAACCCCTGCAGAAAGGCCAGCAGAGCCCCACTCACACCGGGCCACCAACAAAGCTGTGGCCCCTCACTCCCTCTCGCCAGCAGAGCCCCGAGACTGCTGACGGGGCAGAGAATATGGAGTCAGGCACAGCTTCAGGGGCTATTGCTGCCTGGAGCGCTGTTTATATTGACCTCAAACAGGCACACCTGGGGAGGGCCGGCCGGCAGGGTAAGGCTGCCCAGGTCAGCTAATCCACAACCCTCAGGGAATCACATTGTTGAAAACGGACCTCGCTAAGGCAGAATAGAAGCCAAGGAAGAAAAGGACACAATGCCATTTGCAGCACCGTAGATGAGTCTAGAGGTAATCACGTGACTTGTAGTAAGTCAGAAAGTGAAAGACACATATCGTATCATATCACTTATAGGTGTTACCTAAGAATGGATACCAGGGCAGATATTTCCACGGAGAAGGGCCATCACAGATTCATCAAACAAACTTATGGTTCACCAATGGAAAGGTGTGAGGATTGGTTTCATTACGATATTGGGGTTAACAGACATATACAAACACAGGTGACACATATAATCACCAAAGACCTACGGAATACCAAGAGAAGACTACTCAACATTCTGTCATAACGTACATGGGAAAAGGATCCCAGGAAGAACAGACATCTGTATATGTGTAAAAGAACCACATCTTCCACACCTACAACAAGCCAAACATTGTAATCAAACTTGCTGTAATAAAAAATAAAAAATTAAATTAAAAACACGAACAAGAAGTAGTGAGACAAACGTGAGGGTCTTTCTCCTGGCACATTCCATTCTAAATTCCAATCTAGAACACGACTTCCATTGAGGCTCTGTTGCCTTAGTCACCAGATTTGGTAAGGGAGAACTGCTGCCACCTTGTGGCCGTTTCGCACAACAGCAGCTTTAATCCCAGCGCTGATGGTCAGTTGATATTCAAAATCATTGCAGGCCTGTAAATGACACCTGCCCTGAAAACAAATCCTGGGGTCACATATCGACCAAAAAATTCAAAGGACGTCCATATTTCAAAACGACCGTTTCAAAAGGCATATTTTACGCACATTAGTGTTCTGCTTCTTTTTCTTTCTTTCCTTTTTTTGTTAAAAATACGGGAATGGAAAAAGGCATCCCTCAGAATGGGCGAAAATCGTTGCAAACGAATCAATGGACAAAGGTTTAATCTCCAATATATATAAAGAGCTCATGCAGCTTAATATTAACAAAACAAACAACCCAATACAAAAAATGGGCAGAAGATCTAAAGAGATGTTTCTTCCAAGAAGACACAGAGATGGCCAAGACGCACATGAAAAGCTGCTCAACAGCACTAATTATTAGAGAAATGCAAATCAAAACTACAATGAGGTATCACCTCACACCTGTTAGAATCGGCATCATCAGAAAATCTACAAACAACCAATTCTGGGGAGGGTGTGGACAAAAGGAGCCCTCTTCCACTATTGGTGGGAATGTAAATTGATACAGTCACTATGGAGAACGGTATGGAGTTTCCTTAAAAAAACTAGAAATAGAATTACCATCTGATCCAGCAATCCCACTTCTGGGCATATACCCAGAGAAAACCATAAATCAAAAAGGCACATTCACCACAATGTTCATGGCAGCACTATTTACAATAGCCAGGTAATGGAAGCAACGTAAATGCCCACAGACAGATGAATGGATAAAGATGTGGTACATATATAAAATGGAAAATTACTCAGCCATAAAAAGGAATGAAACTGGGTCATTTGTAGAGACATCGATGGATCTAGAGACTGTCATACAGAACGAAGTAAGTCAGAAAGAGGAAAACAAATATTGTATATTAATGCATATATGTGGAACCTAAAAAATGGTACAGATGAACTGGTTTGCAGGGAAGAAACAGAGACACAGAGGTAGAGAACAAACATATGGACACCAAGTGTGGGAAGCCATGGGGTGGTGGTGGTGGGATGAGTTGGGAGATTGGGATTGACCTGTATACATGTATATGCATAAAATACATAACTAATAATAACCTGCTGTATAAAAAAATAAATCAAATTAAATTTCTAATTTTTAAAAAATAAAATTTAAAAATAAAACAGAAAAATGTTCTTCCCTTCACACAGATGTATTTATAGGAATGAATTATTTCCATGCTTATATCTATAAATACATAAAGGAGGAATAAAATCTAACTTGAACCATAAAAGAAAAAAAAAAACCTGAACCCACCAGTTATAGAGAGGAATACCCTATCAGGGCACTTGCTCCAGCGGTAAACAATTATGAAATTGGTCAGAGGTGGGGAATCATCTCCCATACAACCAGCAACCCACCCCCCACGCCAGGAGCATCCTCATTGCAAAGCTGGGGAACCATGCCGAGGCATCTCTGAGTAAACATGAGCTGAGCCCCAGGCCAGCTGCTGCTGAACTGTTCCCACCCTTCCCAGGTAAAACACCTGAATATGTACAAGGGCTTGAAAGCCTAGAGGAAGGGCCGTGGAGCCACACCAGCGACAGCACGCAGGCCAACTTGGTGCCTGCAGGCCAGCCAGGGTGGTCCTGGCCCCGGGCGCTCTTGCGGAAGCTTTCCATTGCCCTGCCTGAGATACCCCTCCTGTCCCGGCCCCCACTGCTTTTTTCCTTCCTCACCTCTGTCCGGAGAGAAATTCCAGCGGAAGGTATGGGTGACACATCCTCTTCTTTACAGGTGGCAGCCTGGCAACCCCTGCAGAAAGGCCAGCAGAGCCCCACTCACACCGGGCCACCAACAAAGCTGTGGCCCGTCACTCCCTCCCACCAGCAGAGCCCCGAGACTGCTGACAGGGCAGAGAATATGGAGTCAGGCACAGCTTCAGGGGCTATTGCTGCCTGGAGCGCTGTTTATATTGACCTCAAACAGGCACACCTGGGGAGGGCCGGCCGGCAGGGTAAGGCTGCCCAGGTCAGCTAATCCACAACCCTCAGGGAATCACATTGTTGAAAACGGACCTCGCTAAGGCAGAATAGAAGCCAAGGAAGAAAAGGACACAATGCCATTTGCAGCACCGTAGATGAGTCTAGAGGTAATCACGTGACTTGTAGTAAGTCAGAAAGTGAAAGACACATATCGTATCATATCACTTATAGGTGTTACCTAAGAATGGATACCAGGGCAGATATTTCCACGGAGAAGGGCCATCACAGATTCATCAAACAAACTTATGGTTCACCAATGGAAAGGTGTGAGGATTGGTTTCATTACGATATTGGGGTTAACAGACATATACAAACACAGGTGACACATATAATCACCAAAGACCTACAGAATACCAAGAGAAGACTACTCAACCTTCTGTCATAACGTACATGGGAAAAGGATCCCAGGAAGAACAGACATCTGTATATGTGTAAAAGAACCCCATCTTCCACACCTACAACAAGCCAAACATTGTAATCAAACTTGCTGTAATAAAAAATAAAAAAATTAAATTAAAAACACGAACAAGAAGTAGTGAGACAAACTTGAGGGGCTTTCTCCTGGCACATTCCATTCTAAATTCCAATCTAGAACACGACTTCCATTGAGGCTCTGTTGCCCTAGTCACCAGATTTGGTAAGGGAGAACTGCTGCCACCTTGTGGCCGTTTCGCACAACAGCAACTTTAATCCCAGCGCTGATGGTCAGTTGATATTCAAAATCATTGCAGGCCTGTAAATGACACCTGCCCTGAAAACAAATCCTGGGGTCACATATCGACCAAAAAATTCAAAGGACGTCCATATTTCAAAACGACCGTTTCAAAAGGCATATTTTACGCACATTAGTGTTCTGCTTCTTTTTCTTTCTTTCCTTTTTTTGTTAAAAATACGGGAATGGAAAAAGGCATCCCTCAGAATGGGCGAAAATCGTTGCAAACGAATCAATGGACAAAGGTTTAATCTCCAATATATATAAACAGCTCATGCAGCTTAATATTAACAAAACAAACAACCCAATACAAAAAATGGGCAGAAGATCTAAAGAGATGTTTCTTCCAAGAAGACACAGAGATGGCCAAGACGCACATGAAAAGCTGCTCAACAGCACTAATTATTAGAGAAATGCAAATCAAAACTACAATGAGGTATCACCTCACACCTGTTAGAATCGGCATCATCAGAAAATCTACAAACAACCAATTCTGGGGAGGGTGTGGACAAAAGGAACCCTCTTCCACTATTGGTGGGAATGTAAATTGATACAGTCACTACGGAGAACGGTATGGAGTTTCCTTAAAAAAACTAGAAATAGAATTACCATCTGATCCAGCAATCCCACTTCTGGGCATATACCCAGAGAAAACCATAAATCAAAAAGGCACATTCACCACAATGTTCATGGCAGCACTATTTACAATAGCCAGGTAATGGAAGCAACGTAAATGCCCACAGACAGATGAATGGATAAAGATGTGGTACATATATAAAATGGAATATTACTCAGCCATAAGAAGGAATGAAACTGGGTCATTTGTAGAGACATCGATGGATCTAGAGACTGTCATACAGAATGAAGTAAGTCAGAAAGAGGAAAACAAATATTGTATATTAATGCATATATGTGGAACCTAAAAAATGGTACAGATGAACTGGTTTGCAGGGAAGAAACAGAGACACAGAGGTAGAGAACAAACATATGGACACCAAGTGTGGGAAGCCATGGGGTGGTGGTGGTGGGATGAGTTGGGAGATTGGGATTGACCTGTATACATGTATATGCATAAAATACATAACTAATAATAACCTGCTGTATAAAAAAATAAATCAAATTAAATTTCAAATTTTTAAAAAATAAAATTTAAAAATAAAACAGAAAAATGTTCTTCCCTTCACACAGATGTATTTATAGGAATGAATTATTTCCATGCTTATATCTATAAATACATAAAGGAGGAATAAAATCTAACTTGAACCATAAAAGAAAAAAAAAAAACCTGAACCCACCAGTTATAGAGAGGAATACCCTATCAGGGCACTTGCTCCAGCGGTAAACAATTCTGAAATTGGTCAGAGGTGGGGAATCATCTCCCATACAACCAGCAACCCACCCCCCACGCCAGGAGCATCCTCATTGCAAAGCTGGGGAACCATGCCGAGGCATCTCTGAGTAAACATGAGCTGAGCCCCAGGCCAGCTGCTGCTGAACTGTTCCCACCCTTCCCAGGTAAAACATCTGAATATGTACAAGGGCTTGAAAGCCTAGAGGAAGGGCGGTGGAGCCACACTAGCGACAGCACGCAGGCCAACTTGGTGCCTGCAGGCCAGCCAGGGTGGTCCTGGCCCCGGGCGCTCTTCCAGAAGCTTTCCATTGCCCTGCCTGAGATACCCCTCCTGTCCCGGCCCCCACTGCTTTTTTCCTTCCTCACCTCTGTCCGGAGAGAAATTCCAGCGGAAGGTATGGGTGACACATCCTCTTCTTTACAGGTGGCAGCCTGGCAACCCCTGCAGAAAGGCCAGCAGAGCCCCAGTCACACCGGGCCACCAACAAAGCTGTGGCCCCTCACTCCCTCTCGCCAGCAGAGCCCCGAGACTGCTGACGGGGCAGAGAATATGGAGTCAGGCACAGCTTCAGGGGCTATTGCTGCCTGGAGCGCTGTTTATATTGACCTCAAACAGGCACACCTGGGGAGGGCCGGCCGGCAGGGTAAGGCTGCCCAGGTCAGCTAATCCACAACCCTCAGGGAATCACATTGTTGAAAACGGACCTCGGTAAGGCAGAATAGAAGCCAAGGAAGAAAAGGACACAATGCCATTTGCAGCACCGTAGATGAGTCTAGAGGTAATCACGTGACTTGTAGTAAGTCAGAAAGTGAAAGACACATATCGTATCATATCACTTATAGGTGTTACCTAAGAATGGATACCAGGGCAGATATTTCCACGGAGAAGGGCCATCACAGATTCATCAAACAAACTTATGGTTCACCAATGGAAAGGTGTGAGGATTGGTTTCATTACGATATTGGGGTTAACAGACATATACAAACACAGGTGACACATATAATCACCAAAGACCTACGGAATACCAAGAGAAGACTACTCAACATTCTGTCATAACGTACATGGGAAAAGGATCCCAGGAAGAACAGACATCTGTATATGTGTAAAAGAACCACATCTTCTACACCTACAACAAGCCAAACATTGTAATCAAACTTGCTGTAATAAAAAATAAAAAATTAAATTAAAAACACGAACAAGAAGTAGTGAGACAAATGTGAGGGTCTTTCTCCTGGCACATTCCATTCTAAATTCCAATCTAGAACACGACTTCCATTGAGGCTCTGTTGCCTTAGTCACCAGATTTGGTAAGGGAGAACTGCTGCCACCTTGTGGCCGTTTCGCACAACAGCAACTTTAATCCCAGCGCTGATGGTCAGTTGATATTCAAAATCATTGCAGGCCTGTAAATGACACCTGCCCTGAAAACAAATCCTGGGGTCACATATCGACCAAAAAATTCAAAGGACGTCCATATTTCAAAACGACCGTTTCAAAAGGCATATTTTACGCACATTAGTGTTCTGCTTCTTTTTCTTTCTTTCCTTTTTTTGTTAAAAATACGGGAATGGAAAAAGGCATCCCTCAGAATGGGCGAAAATCGTTGCAAACGAATCAATGGACAAAGGTTTAATCTCCAATATATATAAAGAGCTCATGCAGCTTAATATTAACAAAACAAACAACCCAATACAAAAAATGGGCAGGAGATCTAAAGAGATGTTTCTTCCAAGAAGACACAGAGATGGCCAAGACGCACATGAAAAGCTGCTCAACAGCACTAATTATTAGAGAAATGCAAATCAAAACTACAATGAGGTATCACCTCACACCTGTTAGAATCGGCATCATCAGAAAATCTACAAACAACCAATTCTGGGGAGGGTGTGGACAAAAGGAGCCCTCTTCCACTATTGGTGGGAATGTAAATTGATACAGTCACTATGGAGAACGGTATGGAGTTTCCTTAAAAAAACTAGAAATAGAATTACCATCTGATCCAGCAATCCCACTTCTGGGCATATACCCAGAGAAAACCATAAATCAAAAAGGCACATTCACCACAATGTTCATGGCAGCACTATTTACAATAGCCAGGTAATGGAAGCAACGTAAATGCCCACAGACAGATGAATGGATAAAGATGTGGTACATATATAAAATGGAAAATTACTCAGCCATAAAAAGGAATGAAACTGGGTCATTTGTAGAGACATCGATGGATCTAGAGACTGTCATACAGAACGAAGTAAGTCAGAAAGAGGAAAACAAATATTGTATATTAATGCATATATGTGGAACCTAAAAAATGGTACAGATGAACTGGTTTGCAGGGAAGAAACAGAGACACAGAGGTAGAGAACAAACATATGGACACCAAGTGTGGGAAGCCATGGGGTGGTGGTGGTGGGATGAGTTGGGAGATTGGGATTGACCTGTATACATGTATATGCATAAAATACATAACTAATAATAACCTGCTGTATAAAAAAATAAATCAAATTAAATTTCTAATTTTTAAAAAATAAAATTTAAAAATAAAACAGAAAAATGTTCTTCCCTTCACACAGATGTATTTATAGGAATGAATTATTTCCATGCTTATATCTATAAATACATAAAGGAGGAATAAAATCTAACTTGAACCATAAAAGAAAAAAAAAAAACCTGAACCCACCAGTTATAGAGAGGAATACCCTATCAGGGCACTTGCTCCAGCGGTAAACAATTCTGAAATTGGTCAGAGGTGGGGAATCATCTCCCATACAACCAGCAACCCACCCCCCACGCCAGGAGCATCCTCATTGCAAAGCTGGGGAACCATGCCGAGGCATCTCTGAGTAAACATGAGCTGAGCCCCAGGCCAGCTGCTGCTGAACTGTTCCCACCCTTCCCAGGTAAAACATCTGAATATGTACAAGGGCTTGAAAGCCTAGAGGAAGGGCGGTGGAGCCACACTAGCGACAGCACGCAGGCCAACTTGGTGCCTGCAGGCCAGCCAGGGTGGTCCTGGCCCCGGGCGCTCTTCCAGAAGCTTTCCATTGCCCTGCCTGAGATACCCCTCCTGTCCCGGCCCCCACTGCTTTTTTCCTTCCTCACCTCTGTCCGGAGAGAAATTCCAGCGGAAGGTATGGGTGACACATCCTCTTCTTTACAGGTGGCAGCCTGGCAACCCCTGCAGAAAGGCCAGCAGAGCCCCAGTCACACCGGGCCACCAACAAAGCTGTGGCCCCTCACTCCCTCTCGCCAGCAGAGCCCCGAGACTGCTGACGGGGCAGAGAATATGGAGTCAGGCACAGCTTCAGGGGCTATTGCTGCCTGGAGCGCTGTTTATATTGACCTCAAACAGGCACACCTGGGGAGGGCCGGCCGGCAGGGTAAGGCTGCCCAGGTCAGCTAATCCACAACCCTCAGGGAATCACATTGTTGAAAACGGACCTCGGTAAGGCAGAATAGAAGCCAAGGAAGAAAAGGACACAATGCCATTTGCAGCACCGTAGATGAGTCTAGAGGTAATCACGTGACTTGTAGTAAGTCAGAAAGTGAAAGACACATATCGTATCATATCACTTATAGGTGTTACCTAAGAATGGATACCAGGGCAGATATTTCCACGGAGAAGGGCCATCACAGATTCATCAAACAAACTTATGGTTCACCAATGGAAAGATGTGAGGATTGGTTTCATTACGATATTGGGGTTAACAGACATATACAAACACAGGTGACACATATAATCACCAAAGACCTACGGAATACCAAGAGAAGACTACTCAACATTCTGTCATAACGTACATGGGAAAAGGATCCCAGGAAGAACAGACATCTGTATATGTGTAAAAGAACCACATCTTCTACACCTACAACAAGCCAAACATTGTAATCAAACTTGCTGTAATAAAAAATAAAAAATTAAATTAAAAACACGAACAAGAAGTAGTGAGACAAATGTGAGGGTCTTTCTCCTGGCACATTCCATTCTAAATTCCAATCTAGAACACGACTTCCATTGAGGCTCTGTTGCCTTAGTCACCAGATTTGGTAAGGGAGAACTGCTGCCACCTTGTGGCCGTTTCGCACAACAGCAACTTTAATCCCAGCGCTGATGGTCAGTTGATATTCAAAATCATTGCAGGCCTGTAAATGACACCTGCCCTGAAAACAAATCCTGGGGTCACATATCGACCAAAAAATTCAAAGGACGTCCATATTTCAAAACGACCGTTTCAAAAGGCATATTTTACGCACATTAGTGTTCTGCTTCTTTTTCTTTCTTTCCTTTTTTTGTTAAAAATACGGGAATGGAAAAAGGCATCCCTCAGAATGGGCGAAAATCGTTGCAAACGAATCAATGGACAAAGGTTTAATCTCCAATATATATAAAGAGCTCATGCAGCTTAATATTAACAAAACAAACAACCCAATACAAAAAATGGGCAGGAGATCTAAAGAGATGTTTCTTCCAAGAAGACACAGAGATGGCCAAGACGCACATGAAAAGCTGCTCAACAGCACTAATTATTAGAGAAATGCAAATCAAAACTACAATGAGGTATCACCTCACACCTGTTAGAATCGGCATCATCAGAAAATCTACAAACAACCAATTCTGGGGAGGGTGTGGACAAAAGGAGCCCTCTTCCACTATTGGTGGGAATGTAAATTGATACAGTCACTATGGAGAACGGTATGGAGTTTCCTTAAAAAAACTAGAAATAGAATTACCATCTGATCCAGCAATCCCACTTCTGGGCATATACCCAGAGAAAACCATAAATCAAAAAGGCACATTCACCACAATGTTCATGGCAGCACTATTTACAATAGCCAGGTAATGGAAGCAACGTAAATGCCCACAGACAGATGAATGGATAAAGATGTGGTACATATATAAAATGGAAAATTACTCAGCCATAAAAAGGAATGAAACTGGGTCATTTGTAGAGACATCGATGGATCTAGAGACTGTCATACAGAACGAAGTAAGTCAGAAAGAGGAAAACAAATATTGTATATTAATGCATATATGTGGAACCTAAAAAATGGTACAGATGAACTGGTTTGCAGGGAAGAAACAGAGACACAGAGGTAGAGAACAAACATATGGACACCAAGTGTGGGAAGCCATGGGGTGGTGGTGGTGGGATGAGTTGGGAGATTGGGATTGACCTGTATACATGTATATGCATAAAATACATAACTAATAATAACCTGCTGTATAAAAAAATAAATCAAATTAAATTTCTAATTTTTAAAAAATAAAATTTAAAAATAAAACAGAAAAATGTTCTTCCCTTCACACAGATGTATTTATAGGAATGAATTATTTCCATGCTTATATCTATAAATACATAAAGGAGGAATAAAATCTAACTTGAACCATAAAAGAAAAAAAAAAAACCTGAACCCACCAGTTATAGAGAGGAATACCCTATCAGGGCACTTGCTCCAGCGGTAAACAATTATGAAATTGGTCAGAGGTGGGGAATCATCTCCCATACAACCAGCAACCCACCCCCCACGCCAGGAGCATCCTCATTGCAAAGCTGGGGAACCATGCCGAGGCATCTCTGAGTAAACATGAGCTGAGCCCCAGGCCAGCTGCTGCTGAACTGTTCCCACCCTTCCCAGGTAAAACACCTGAATATGTACAAGGGCTTGAAAGCCTAGAGGAAGGGCCGTGGAGCCACACTAGCGACAGCACGCAGGCCAACTTGGTGCCTGCAGGCCAGCCAGGGTGGTCCTGGCCCCGGGCGCTCTTGCGGAAGCTTTCCATTGCCCTGCCTGAGATACCCCTCCTGTCCCGGCCCCCACTGCTTTTTTCCGTCCTCACCTCTGTCCGGAGAGAAATTCCAGCGGAAGGTATGGGTGACACATCCTCTTCTTTACAGGTGGCAGCCTGGCAACCCCTGCAGAAAGGCCAGCAGAGCCCCACTCACACCGGGCCACCAACAAAGCTGTGGCCCCTCACTCCCTCCCACCAGCAGAGCCCCGAGACTGCTGACAGGGCAGAGAATATGGAGTCAGGCACAGCTTCAGGGGCTATTGCTGCCTGGAGCGCTGTTTATATTGACCTCAAACAGGCACACCTGGGGAGGGCCGGCCGGCAGGGTAAGGCTGCCCAGGTCAGCTAATCCACAACCCTCAGGGAATCACATTGTTGAAAACGGACCTCGCTAAGGCAGAATAGAAGCCAAGGAAGAAAAGGACACAATGCCATTTGCAGCACCGTAGATGAGTCTAGAGGTAATCACGTGACTTGTAGTAAGTCAGAAAGTGAAAGACACATATCGTATCATATCACTTATAGGTGTTACCTAAGAATGGATACCAGGGCAGATATTTCCACGGAGAAGGGCCATCACAGATTCATCAAACAAACTTATGGTTCACCAATGGAAAGCTGTGAGGATTGGTTTCATTACGATATTGGGGTTAACAGACATATACAAACACAGGTGACACATATAATCACCAAAGACCTACGGAATACCAAGAGAAGACTACTCAACCTTCTGTCATAACGTACATGGGAAAAGGATCCCAGGAAGAACAGACATCTGTATAT
This sequence comes from Mesoplodon mirus, assembly GCF_964341445.2. Classification (NCBI taxonomy): domain Eukaryota; kingdom Metazoa; phylum Chordata; class Mammalia; order Artiodactyla; family Ziphiidae; genus Mesoplodon; species Mesoplodon mirus. The sequence goes on along the minus strand of NW_028295814.1, from coordinate 4,516,305 downwards.
GTGTAAAAGAACCCCATCTTCCACACCTACAACAAGCCAAACATTGTAATCAAACTTGCTGTAATAAAAAATAAAAAATTAAATTAAAAACACGAACAAGAAGTAGTGAGACAAACGTGAGGGGCTTTCTCCTGGCACATTCCATTCTAAATTCCAATCTAGAACACGACTTCCATTGAGGCTCTGTTGCCCTAGTCACCAGATTTGGTAAGGGAGAACTGCTGCCACCTTGTGGCCGTTTCGCACAACAGCAACTTTAATCCCAGCGCTGATGGTCAGTTGATATTCAAAATCATTGCAGGCCTGTAAATGACACCTGCCCTGAAAACAAATCCTGGGGTCACATATCGACCAAAAAATTCAAAGGACGTCCATATTTCAAAACGACCGTTTCAAAAGGCATATTTTACGCACATTAGTGTTCTGCTTCTTTTTCTTTCTTTCCTTTTTTTGTTAAAAATACGGGAATGGAAAAAGGCATCCCTCAGAATGGGCGAAAATCGTTGCAAACGAATCAATGGACAAAGGTTTAATCTCCAATATATATAAAGAGCTCATGCAGCTTAATATTAACAAAACAAACAACCCAATACAAAAAATGGGCAGAAGATCTAAAGAGATGTTTCTTCCAAGAAGACACAGAGATGGCCAAGACGCACATGAAAAGCTGCTCAACAGCACTAATTATTAGAGAAATGCAAATCAAAACTACAATGAGGTATCACCTCACACCTGTTAGAATCGGCATCATCAGAAAATCTACAAACAACCAATTCTGGGGAGGGTGTGGACAAAAGGAGCCCTCTTCCACTATTGGTGGGAATGTAAATTGATACAGTCACTATGGAGAACGGTATGGAGTTTCCTTAAAAAAACTAGAAATAGAATTACCATCTGATCCAGCAATCCCACTTCTGGGCATATACCCAGAGAAAACCATAAATCAAAAAGGCACATTCACCACAATGTTCATGGCAGCACTATTTACAATAGCCAGGTAATGGAAGCAACGTAAATGCCCACAGACAGATGAATGGATAAAGATGTGGTACATATATAAAATGGAATATTACTCAGCCATAAGAAGGAATGAAACTGGGTCATTTGTAGAGACATCGATGGATCTAGAGACTGTCATACAGAATGAAGTAAGTCAGAAAGAGGAAAACAAATATTGTATATTAATGCATATATGTGGAACCTAAACAATTGTACAGATGAACTGGTTTCCAGGGAAGAAACAGAGACACAGAGGTAGAGAACAAACATATGGACACCAAGTGTGGGAAGCCATGGGGTGGTGGTGGTGGGATGAGTTGGGAGATTGGGATTGACCTGTATACATGTATATGCATAAAATACATAACTAATAATAACCTGCTGTATAAAAAAATAAATCAAATTAAATTTCAAATTTTTAAAAAATAAAATTTAAAAATAAAACAGAAAAATGTTCTTCCCTTCACACAGATGTATTTATAGGAATGAATTATTTCCATGCTTATATCTATAAATACATAAAGGAGGAATAAAATCTAACTTGAACCATAAAGAAAAAAAAAAACCTGAACCCACCAGTTATAGAGAGGAATACCCTATCAGGGTACTTGCTCTAGCGGTAAACAATTCTGAAATTGGTCAGAGGTGGGGAATCATCTCCCATACAACCAGCAACCCACCCCCCACGCCAGGAGCATCCTCATTGCAAAGCTGGGGGACCGTGCCGAGGCATCTGTGAGTAAACGTGAGCTGAGCCCCAGGCCAGCTGCTGCTGAACTGTTCCCACCCTTCCCAGGTAAAACACCTGAATATGTACAAGGGCTTGAAAGCCTACAGGAATGGACGTGGAGCCACACCAGCGACAGCACGCAGGCCAACTTGGTGCCTGCAGGCCAGCCACGGTGGTCCTGGCCCCGGGCGCTCTTCCGGAAGCTTTCCATTGCCCTGCCTGAGATACCCCTCCTGTCCCGGCCCCCACTGCTTTTTTCCTTCCTCACCTCTGTCCGGAGAGATATTCCAGCGGAAGGTATGGGTGACACATCCTCTTCTTTACAGGTGGCAGCCTGGCAATCCCTGCAGAAAGGCCAGCAGAGCCCCACTCACACCGGGCCACCAACAAAGCTGTGGCCCCTCACTCCCTCCCACCAGCAGAGCCCCGAGACTGCTGACGGGGCAGAGAATATGGAGTCAGGCACAGCTTCAGGGGCTATTGCTGCCTGGAGCGCTGTTTATATTGACCTCAAACAGGCACACCTGGGGAGGGCCGGCCGGCAGGGTAAGGCTGCCCAGGTCAGCTAATCCACAACCCTCAGGGAATCACATTGTTGAAAACGGACCTCGGTAAGGCAGAATAGAAACCAAGGAAGAAAAGGACACAATGCCATTTGCAGCACCGTAGATGAGTCTAGAGGTAATCACGTGACTTGTAGTAAGTCAGAAAGTGAAAGACACATATCGTTATCATATCACTTATAGGTGTTACCTAAGAATGGATACCAGGGCAGATATTTCCACGGAGAAGGGCCATCACAGATTCATCAAACAAACTTATGGTTCACCAATGGAAAGGTGTGAGGATTGGTTTCATTACGATATTGGGGTTAACAGACATATACAAACACAGGTGACACATATAATCACCAAAGACCTACGGAATACCAAGAGAAGACTACTCAACATTCTGTCATAACGTACATGGGAAAAGGATCCCAGGAAGAACAGACATCTGTATATGTGTAAAAGAACCACATCTTCCACACCTACAACAAGCCAAACATTGTAATCAAACTTGCTGTAAAAAAAATAAAAAATTAAATTAAAACACGAACAAGAAGTAGTGAGACAAACGTGAGGGTCTTTCTCCTGGCACATTCCATTCTAAATTCCAATCTAGAACACGACTTCCATTGAGGCTCTGTTGCCTTAGTCACCAGATTTGGTAAGGGAGAACTGCTGCCACCTTGTGGCCGTTTCGCACAACAGCAGCTTTAATCCCAGCGCTGATGGTCAGTTGATATTCAAAATCATTGCAGGCCTGTAAATGACACCTGCCCTGAAAACAAATCCTGGGGTCACATATCGACCAAAAAATTCAAAGGACGTCCATATTTCAAAACGACCGTTTCAAAAGGCATATTTTACGCACAATAGTGTTCTGCTTCTTTTTCTTTCTTTCCTTTTTTTGTTAAAAATACGGGAATGGAAAAAGGCATCCCTCAGAATGGGCGAAAATCGTTGCAAACGAATCAATGGACAAAGGTTTAATCTCCAATATATATAAAGAGCTCATGCAGCTTAATATTAACAAAACAAACAACCCAATACAAAAAATGGGCAGAAGATCTAAAGAGATGTTTCTTCCAAGAAGACACAGAGATGGCCAAGACGCACATGAAAAGCTGCTCAACAGCACTAATTATTAGAGAAATGCAAATCAAAACTACAATGAGGTATCACCTCACACCTGTTAGAATCGGCATCATCAGAAAATCTACAAACAACCAATTCTGGGGAGGGTGTGGACAAAAGGAGCCCTCTTCCACTATTGGTGGGAATGTAAATTGATACAGTCACTATGGAGAACGGTATGGAGTTTCCTTAAAAAAACTAGAAATAGAATTACCATCTGATCCAGCAATCCCACTTCTGGGCATATACCCAGAGAAAACCATAAATCAAAAAGGCACATTCACCACAATGTTCATGGCAGCACTATTTACAATAGCCAGGTAATGGAAGCAACGTAAATGCCCACAGACAGATGAATGGATAAAGATGTGGTACATATATAAAATGGAAAATTACTCAGCCATAAAAAGGAATGAAACTGGGTCATTTGTAGAGACATCGATGGATCTAGAGACTGTCATACAGAACGAAGTAAGCCAGAAAGAGGAAAACAAATACTGTATATTAATGCATATATGTGGAACCTAAAAAATGGTACAGATGAACTGGTTTGCAGGGAAGAAACAGAGACACAGAGGTAGAGAACAAACATATGGACACCAAGTGTGGGAAGCCATGGGGTGGTGGTGGTGGGATGAGTTGGGAGATTGGGATTGACCTGTATACATGTATATGCATAAAATACATAACTAATAATAACCTGCTGTATAAAAAATAAATCAAATTAAATTTCAAATTTTTAAAAAATAAAATTTAAAAATAAAACAGAAAAATGTTCTTCCCTTCACACAGATGTATTTATAGGAATGAATTATTTCCATGCTTATATCTATAAATACATAAAGGAGGAATAAAATCTAACTTGAACCATAAAAGAAAAAAAAAAACCTGAACCCACCAGTTATAGAGAGGAATACCCTATCAGGGCACTTGCTCCAGCGGTAAACAATTATGAAATTGGTCAGAGGTGGGGAATCATCTCCCATACAACCAGCAACCCACACCCCACGCCAGGAGCATCCTCATTGCAAAGCTGGGGAACCATGCCGAGGCATCTCTGAGTAAACATGAGCTGAGCCCCAGGCCAGCTGCTGCTGAACTGTTCCCACCCTTCCCAGGTAAAACACCTGAATATGTACAAGGGCTTGAAAGCCTAGAGGAAGGGCCGTGGAGCCACACCAGCGACAGCACGCAGGCCAACTTGGTGCCTGCAGGCCAGCCAGGGTGGTCCTGGCCCCGGGCGCTCTTGCGGAAGCTTTCCATTGCCCTGCCTGAGATACCCCTCCTGTCCCGGCCCCCACTGCTTTTTTCCTTCCTCACCTCTGTCCGGAGAGAAATTCCAGCGGAAGGTATGGGTGACACATCCTCTTCTTTACAGGTGGCAGCCTGGCAACCCCTGCAGAAAGGCCAGCAGAGCCCCACTCACACCAGGCCACCAACAAAGCTGTGGCCCGTCACTCCCTCCCACCAGCAGAGCCCCGAGACTGCTGACAGGGCAGAGAATATGGAGTCAGGCACAGCTTCAGGGGCTATTGCTGCCTGGAGCGCTGTTTATATTGACCTCAAACAGGCACACCTGGGGAGGGCCGGCCGGCAGGGTAAGGCTGCCCAGGTCAGCTAATCCACAACCCTCAGGGAATCACATTGTTGAAAACGGACCTCGCTAAGGCAGAATAGAAGCCAAGGAAGAAAAGGACACAATGCCATTTGCAGCACCGTAGATGAGTCTAGAGGTAATCACGTGACTTGTAGTAAGTCAGAAAGTGAAAGACACATATCGTATCATATCACTTATAGGTGTTACCTAAGAATGGATACCAGGGCAGATATTTCCACGGAGAAGGGCCATCACAGATTCATCAAACAAACTTATGGTTCACCAATGGAAAGGTGTGAGGATTGGTTTCATTACGATATTGGGGTTAACAGACATATACAAACACAGGTGACACATATAATCACCAAAGACCTACGGAATACCAAGAGAAGACTACTCAACCTTCTGTCATAACGTACATGGGAAAAGGATCCCAGGAAGAACAGACATCTGTATATGTGTAAAAGAACCCCATCTTCCACACCTACAACAAGCCAAACATTGTAATCAAACTTGCTGTAATAAAAAATAAAAAATTAAATTAAAAACACGAACAAGAAGTAGTGAGACAAACTTGAGGGGCTTTCTCCTGGCACATTCCATTCTAAATTCCAATCTAGAACACGACTTCCATTGAGGCTCTGTTGCCCTAGTCACCAGATTTGGTAAGGGAGAACTGCTGCCACCTTGTGGCCGTTTCGCACAACAGCAACTTTAATCCCAGCGCTGATGGTCAGTTGATATTCAAAATCATTGCAGGCCTGTAAATGACACCTGCCCTGAAAACAAATCCTGGGGTCACATATCGACCAAAAAATTCAAAGGACGTCCATATTTCAAAACGACCGTTTCAAAAGGCATATTTTACGCACATTAGTGTTCTGCTTCTTTTTCTTTGTTTCCTTTTTTTGTTAAAAATACGGGAATGGAAAAAGGCATCCCTCAGAATGGGCGAAAATCGTTGCAAACGAATCAATGGACAAAGGTTTAATCCCCAATATATATAAAGAGCTCATGCAGCTTAATATTAACAAAACAAACAACCCAATACAAAAAATGGGCAGAAGATCTAAAGAGATGTTTCTTCCAAGAAGACACAGAGATGGCCAAGACGCACATGAAAAGCTGCTCAACAGCACTAATTATTAGAGAAATGCAAATCAAAACTACAATGAGGTATCACCTCACACCTGTTAGAATCGGCATCATCAGAAAATCTACAAACAACCAATTCTGGGGAGGGTGTGGACAAAAGGAGCCCTCTTCCACTATTGGTGGGAATGTAAATTGATACAGTCACTATGGAGAACGGTATGGAGTTTCCTTTAAAAAACTAGAAATAGAATTACCATCTGATCCAGCAATCCCACTTCTGGGCATATACCCAGAGAAAACCATAAATCAAAAAGGCACATTCACCACAATGTTCATGGCAGCACTATTTACAATAGCCAGGTAATGGAAGCAACGTAAATGCCCACAGACAGATGAATGGATAAAGATGTGGTACATATATAAAATGGAATATTACTCAGCCATAAGAAGGAATGAAACTGGGTCATTTGTAGAGACATCGATGGATCTAGAGACTGTCATACAGAATGAAGTAAGTCAGAAAGAGGAAAACAAATATTGTATATTAATGCATATATGTGGAACCTAAAAAATGGTACAGATGAACTGGTTTCCAGGGAAGAAACAGAGACACAGAGGTAGACAACAAACATATGGACACCAAGTGTGGGAAGCCATGGGGTGGTGGTGGTGGGATGAGTTGGGAGATTGGGATTGACCTGTATACATGTATATGCATAAAATACATAACTAATAATAACCTGCTGTATAAAAAAATAAATCAAATTAAATTTCAAATTTTTAAAAAATAAAATTTAAAAATAAAACAGAAAAATGTTCTTCCCTTCACACAGATGTATTTATAGGAATGAATTATTTCCATGCTTATATCTATAAATACAAAAAGGAGGAATACAATCTAACTTGAACCATAAAAGAAAAAAAAAAACTGAACCCTCCAGTTATAGAGAGGAATACCCTATCAGGGCACTTGCTCCAGCGGTAAACAATTCTGAAATTGGTCAGAGGTGGGGAATCATCTCCCATACAACCAGCAACCCACCCCCCACGCCAGGAGCATCCTCATTGCAAAGCTGGGGGACCGTGCCGAGGCATCTGTGAGTAAACGTGAGCTGAGCCCCAGGCCAGCTGCTGCTGAACTGTTCCCACCCTTCCCAGGTAAAACACCTGAATATGTACAAGGGCTTGAAAGCCTAGAGGAAGGGCCGTGGAGCCACACCAGCGACAGCACGCAGGCCAACTTGGTGCCTGCAGGCCAGCCAGGGTGGTCCTGGCCCCGGGCGCTCTTGCGGAAGCTTTCCATAGCCCTGCCTGAGATACCCCTCCTGTCCCGGCCCCCACTGCTTTTTTCCTTCCTCACCTCTGTCCGGAGAGAAATTCCAGCGGAAGGTATGGGTGACACATCCTCTTCTTTACAGGTGGCAGCCTGGCAATCCCTGCAGAAAGGCCAGCAGAGCCCCACTCACACCGGGCCACCAACAAAGCTGTGGCCCCTCACTCCCTCCCACCAGCAGAGCCCCGAGACTGCTGACGGGGCAGAGAATATGGAGTCAGGCACAGCTTCAGGGGCTATTGCTGCCTGGAGCGCTGTTTATATTGACCTCAAACAGGCACACCTGGGGAGGGCCGGCCGGCAGGGTAAGGCTGCCCAGGTCAGCTAATCCACAACCCTCAGGGAATCACATTGTTGAAAACGGACCTCGGTAAGGCAGAATAGAAGCCAAGGAAGAAAAGGACACAATGCCATTTGCAGCACCGTAGATGAGTCTAGAGGTAATCACGTGACTTGTAGTAAGTCAGAAAGTGAAAGACACATATCGTATCATATCACTTATAGGTGTTACCTAAGAATGGATACCAGGGCAGATATTTCCACGTAGAAGGGCCATCACAGATTCATCAAACAAACTTATGGTTCACCAATGGAAAGGTGTGAGGATTGGTTTCATTATGATATTGGGGTTAACAGACATATACAAACACAGGTGACACATATAATCACCAAAGACCTACGGAATACCAAGAGAAGACTACTCAACATTCTGTCATAACGTACATGGGAAAAGGATCCCAGGAAGAACAGACATCTGTATATGTGTAAAAGAACCACATCTTCCACACCTACAACAAGCCAAACATTGTAATCAAACTTGCTGTAATAAAAAATAAAAAATTAAATTAAAAACACGAACAAGAAGTAGTGAGACAAACGTGAGGGTCTTTCTCCTGGCACATTCCATTCTAAATTCCAATCTAGAACACGACTTCCATTGAGGCTCTGTTGCCTTAGTCACCAGATTTGGTAAGGGAGAACTGCTGCCACCTTGTGGCCGTTTCGCACAACAGCAGCTTTAATCCCAGCGCTGATGGTCAGTTGATATTCAAAATCATTGCAGGCCTGTAAATGACACCTGCCCTGAAAACAAATCCTGGGGTCACATATCGACCAAAAAATTCAAAGGACGTCCATATTTCAAAACGACCGTTTCAAAAGGCATATTTTACGCACATTAGTGTTCTGCTTCTTTTTCTTTCTTTCCTTTTTTTGTTAAAAATACGGGAATGGAAAAAGGCATCCCTCAGAATGGGCGAAAATCGTTGCAAACGAATCAATGGACAAAGGTTTAATCTCCAATATATATAAAGAGCTCATGCAGCTTAATATTAACAAAACAAACAACCCAATACAAAAAATGGGCAGAAGATCTAAAGAGATGTTTCTTCCAAGAAGACACAGAGATGGCCAAGACGCACATGAAAAGCTGCTCAACAGCACTAATTATTAGAGAAATGCAAATCAAAACTACAATGAGGTATCACCTCACACCTGTTAGAATCGGCATCATCAGAAAATCTACAAACAACCAATTCTGGGGAGGGTGTGGACAAAAGGAGCCCTCTTCCACTATTGGTGGGAATGTAAATTGATACAGTCACTATGGAGAACGGTATGGAGTTTCCTTAAAAAAACTAGAAATAGAATTACCATCTGATCCAGCAATCCCACTTCTGGGCATATACCCAGAGAAAACCATAAATCAAAAAGGCACATTCACCACAATGTTCATGGCAGCACTATTTACAATAGCCAGGTAATGGAAGCAACGTAAATGCCCACAGACAGATGAATGGATAAAGATGTGGTACATATATAAAATGGAAAATTACTCAGCCATAAAAAGGAATGAAACTGGGTCATTTGTAGAGACATCGATGGATCTAGAGACTGTCATACAGAACGAAGTAAGTCAGAAAGAGGAAAACAAATATTGTATATTAATGCATATATGTGGAACCTAAAAAATGGTACAGATGAACTGGTTTGCAGGGAAGAAACAGAGACACAGAGGTAGAGAACAAACATATGGACACCAAGTGTGGGAAGCCATGGGGTGTTGGTGGTGGGATGAGTTGGGAGATTGGGATTGACCTGTATACATGTATATGCATAAAATACATAACTAATAATAACCTGCTGTATAAAAAAATAAATCAAATTAAATTTCTAATTTTTAAAAAATAAAATTTAAAAATAAAACAGAAAAATGTTCTTCCCTTCACACAGATGTATTTATAGGAATGAATTATTTCCATGCTTATATCTATAAATACATAAAGGAGGAATAAAATCTAACTTGAACCATAAAAGAAAAAAAAAAACCTGAACCCACCAGTTATAGAGAGGAATACCCTATCAGGGCACTTGCTCCAGCGGTAAACAATTATGAAATTGGTCAGAGGTGGGGAATCATCTCCCATACAACCAGCAACCCACCCCCCACGCCAGGAGCATCCTCATTGCAAAGCTGGGGAACCATGCCGAGGCATCTCTGAGTAAACATGAGCTGAGCCCCAGGCCAGCTGCTGCTGAACTGTTCCCACCCTTCCCAGGTAAAACACCTGAATATGTACAAGGGCTTGAAAGCCTAGAGGAAGGGCCGTGGAGCCACACCAGCGACAGCACGCAGGCCAACTTGGTGCCTGCAGGCCAGCCAGGGTGGTCCTGGCCCCGGGCGCTCTTGCGGAAGCTTTCCATTGCCCTGCCTGAGATACCCCTCCTGTCCCGGCCCCCACTGCTTTTTTCCTTCCTCACCTCTGTCCGGAGAGAAATTCCAGCGGAAGGTATGGGTGACACATCCTCTTCTTTACAGGTGGCAGCCTGGCAACCCCTGCAGAAAGGCCAGCAGAGCCCCACTCACACCGGGCCACCAACAAAGCTGTGGCCCCTCACTCCCTCCCACCAGCAGAGCCCCGAGACTGCTGACAGGGCAGAGAATATGGAGTCAGGCACAGCTTCAGGGGCTATTGCTGCCTGGAGCGCTGTTTATATTGACCTCAAACAGGCACACCTGGGGAGGGCCGGCCGGCAGGGTAAGGCTGCCCAGGTCAGCTAATCCACAACCCTCAGGGAATCACATTGTTGAAAACGGACCTCGCTAAGGCAGAATAGAAGCCAAGGAAGAAAAGGACACAATGCCATTTGCAGCACCGTAGATGAGTCTAGAGGTAATCACGTGACTTGTAGTAAGTCAGAAAGTGAAAGACACATATCGTATCATATCACTTATAGGTGTTACCTAAGAATGGATACCAGGGCAGATATTTCCACGGAGAAGGGCCATCACAGATTCATCAAACAAACTTATGGTTCACCAATGGAAAGGTGTGAGGATTGGTTTCATTACGATATTGGGGTTAACAGACATATACAAACACAGGTGACACATATAATCACCAAAGACCTACGGAATACCAAGAGAAGACTACTCAACCTTCTGTCATAACGTACATGGGAGAAGGATCCCAGGAAGAACAGACATCTGTATATGTGTAAAAGAACCCCATCTTCCACACCTACAACAAGCCAAACATTGTAATCAAACTTGCTGTAATAAAAAATAAAAAATTAAATTAAAAACACGAACAAGAAGTAGTGAGACAAACTTGAGGGGCTTTCTCCTGGCACATTCCATTCTAAATTCCAATCTAGAACACGACTTCCATTGAGGCTCTGTTGCCTTAGTCACCAGATTTGGTAAGGGAGAACTGCTGCCACCTTGTGGCCGTTTCGCACAACAGCAGCTTTAATCCCAGCGCTGATGGTCAGTTGATATTCAAAATCATTGCAGGCCTGTAAATGACACCTGCCCTGAAAACAAATCCTGGGGTCACATATCGACCAAAAAATTCAAAGGACGTCCATATTTCAAAACGACCGTTTCAAAAGGCATATTTTACGCACATTAGTGTTCTGCTTCTTTTTCTTTCTTTCCTTTTTTTGTTAAAAATACGGGAATGGAAAAAGGCATCCCTCAGAATGGGCGAAAATCGTTGCAAACGAATCAATGGACAAAGGTTTAATCTCCAATATATATAAAGAGCTCATGCAGCTTAATATTAACAAAACAAACAACCCAATACAAAAAATGGGCAGAAGATCTAAAGAGATGTTTCTTCCAAGAAGACACAGAGATGGCCAAGACGCACATGAAAAGCTGCTCAACAGCACTAATTATTAGAGAAATGCAAATCAAAACTACAATGAGGTATCACCTCACACCTGTTAGAATCGGCATCATCAGAAAATCTACAAACAACCAATTCTGGGGAGGGTGTGGACAAAAGGAGCCCTCTTCCACTATTGGTGGGAATGTAAATTGATACAGTCACTATGGAGAACGGTATGGAGTTTCCTTAAAAAAACTAGAAATAGAATTACCATCTGATCCAGCAATCCCACTTCTGGGCATATACCCAGAGAAAACCATAAATCAAAAAGGCACATTCACCACAATGTTCATGGCAGCACTATTTACAATAGCCAGGTAATGGAAGCAAAGTAAATGCCCACAGACAGATGAATGGATAAAGATGTGGTACATATATAAAATGGAATATTACTCAGCCATAAGAAGGAATGAAACTGGGTCATTTGTAGAGAGATCGATGGATCTAGAGACTGTCATACAGAATGAAGTAAGTCAGAAAGAGGAAAACAAATATTGTATATTAATGCATATATGTGGAACCTAAAAAATGGTACAGATGAACTGGTTTGCAGGGAAGAAACAGAGACACAGAGGTAGAGAACAAACATATGGACACCAAGTGTGGGAAGCCATGGGGTGGTGGTGGTGGGATGAGTTGGGAGATTGGGATTGACCTGTATACATGTATATGCATAAAATACATAACTAATAATAACCTGCTGTATAAAAAAATAAATCAAATTAAATTTCAAATTTTTAAAAAATAAAATTTAAAAATAAAGCAGAAAAATGTTCTTCCCTTCACACAGATGTATTTATAGGAATGAATTATTTCCATGCTTATATCTATAAATACATAAAGGAGGAATAAAATCTAACTTGAACCATAAAAGAAAAAAAAAAAACCTGAACCCACCAGTTATACAGAGGAATACCCTATCAGGGCACTTGCTCCAGCGGTAAACAATTATGAAATTGGTCAGAGGTGGGGAATCATCTCCCATACAACCAGCAACCCACCCCCCACGCCAGGAGCATCCTCATTGCAAAGCTGGGGAACCATGCCGAGGCATCTCTGAGTAAACATGAGCTGAGCCCCAGGCCAGCTGCTGCTGAACTGTTCCCACCCTTCCCAGGTAAAACACCTGAATATGTACAAGGGCTTGAAAGCCTAGAGGAAGGGCGGTGGAGCCACACTAGCGACAGCACGCAGGCCAACTTGGTGCCTGCAGGCCAGCCAGGGTGGTCCTGGCCCCGGGCGCTCTTCCGGAAGCTTTCCATTGCCCTGCCTGAGATACCCCTCCTGTCCCGGCCCCCACTGCTTTTTTCCTTCCTCACCTCTGTCCGGAGAGAAATTCCAGCGGAAGGTATGGGTGACACATCCTCTTCTTTACAGGTGGCATCCTGGCAACCCCTGCAGAAAGGCCAGCAGAGCCCCACTCACACCGGGCCACCAACAAAGCTGTGGCCCCTCACTCCCTCTCGCCAGCAGAGCCCCGAGACTGCTGACGGGGCAGAGAATATGGAGTCAGGCACAGCTTCAGGGGCTATTGCTGCCTGGAGCGCTGTTTATATTGACCTCAAACAGGCACACCTGGGGAGGGCCGGCCGGCAGGGTAAGGCTGCCCAGGTCAGCTAATCCACAACCCTCAGGGAATCACATTGTTGAAAACGGACCTCGCTAAGGCAGAATAGAAGCCAAGGAAGAAAAGGACACAATGCCATTTGCAGCACCGTAGATGAGTCTAGAGGTAATCACGTGACTTGTAGTAAGTCAGAAAGTGAAAGACACATATCGTATCATATCACTTATAGGTGTTACCTAAGAATGGATACCAGGGCAGATATTTCCACGGAGAAGGGCCATCACAGATTCATCAAACAAACTTATGGTTCACCAATGGAAAGGTGTGAGGATTGGTTTCATTACGATATTGGGGTTAACAGACATATACAAACACAGGTGACACATATAATCACCAAAGACCTACGGAATACCAAGAGAAGACTACTCAACATTCTGTCATAACGTACATGGGAAAAGGATCCCAGGAAGAACAGACATCTGTATATGTGTAAAAGAACCACATCTTCCACACCTACAACAAGCCAAACATTGTAATCAAACTTGCTGTAATAAAAAATAAAAAATTAAATTAAAAACACGAACAAGAAGTAGTGAGACAAACGTGAGGGTCTTTCTCCTGGCACATTCCATTCTAAATTCCAATCTAGAACACGACTTCCATTGAGGCTCTGTTGCCTTAGTCACCAGATTTGGTAAGGGAGAACTGCTGCCACCTTGTGGCCGTTTCGCACAACAGCAGCTTTAATCCCAGCGCTGATGGTCAGTTGATATTCAAAATCATTGCAGGCCTGTAAATGACACCTGCCCTGAAAACAAATCCTGGGGTCACATATCGACCAAAAAATTCAAAGGACGTCCATATTTCAAAACGACCGTTTCAAAAGGCATATTTTACGCACATTAGTGTTCTGCTTCTTTTTCTTTCTTTCCTTTTTTTGTTAAAAATACGGGAATGGAAAAAGGCATCCCTCAGAATGGGCGAAAATCGTTGCAAACGAATCAATGGACAAAGGTTTAATCTCCAATATATATAAAGAGCTCATGCAGCTTAATATTAACAAAACAAACAACCCAATACAAAAAATGGGCAGAAGATCTAAAGAGATGTTTCTTCCAAGAAGACACAGAGATGGCCAAGACGCACATGAAAAGCTGCTCAACAGCACTAATTATTAGAGAAATGCAAATCAAAACTACAATGAGGTATCACCTCACACCTGTTAGAATCGGCATCATCAGAAAATCTACAAACAACCAATTCTGGGGAGGGTGTGGACAAAAGGAGCCCTCTTCCACTATTGGTGGGAATGTAAATTGATACAGTCACTATGGAGAACGGTATGGAGTTTCCTTAAAAAAACTAGAAATAGAATTACCATCTGATCCAGCAATCCCACTTCTGGGCATATACCCAGAGAAAACCATAAATCAAAAAGGCACATTCACCACAATGTTCATGGCAGCACTATTTACAATAGCCAGGTAATGGAAGCAACGTAAATGCCCACAGACAGATGAATGGATAAAGATGTGGTACATATATAAAATGGAAAATTACTCAGCCATAAGAAGGAATGAAACTGGGTCATTTGTAGAGACATCGATGGATCTAGAGACTGTCATACAGAACGAAGTAAGTCAGAAAGAGGAAAACAAATATTGTATATTAATGCATATATGTGGAACCTAAAAAATGGTACAGATGAACTGGTTTGCAGGGAAGAAACAGAGACACAGAGGTAGAGAACAAACATATGGACACCAAGTGTGGGAAGCCATGGGGTGGTGGTGGTGGGATGAGTTGGGAGATTGGGATTGACCTGTATACATGTATATGCATAAAATACATAACTAATAATAACCTGCTGTATAAAAAAATAAATCAAATTAAATTTCAAATTTTTAAAAAATAAAATTTAAAAATAAAACAGAAAAATGTTCTTCCCTTCACACAGATGTATTTATAGGAATGAATTATTTCCATGCTTATATCTATAAATACATAAAGGAGGAATAAAATCTAACTTGAACCATAAAAGAAAAAAAAAAAAAACCTGAACCCACCAGTTATACAGAGGAATACCCTATCAGGGCACTTGCTCCAGCGGTAAACAATTATGAAATTGGTCAGAGGTGGGGAATCATCTCCCATACAACCAGCAACCCACCCCCCACGCCAGGAGCATCCTCATTGCAAAGCTGGGGAACCATGCCGAGGCATCTCTGAGTAAACATGAGCTGAGCCCCAGGCCAGCTGCTGCTGAACTGTTCCCACCCTTCCCAGGTAAAACACCTGAATATGTACAAGGGCTTGAAAGCCTAGAGGAAGGGCCGTGGAGCCACACCAGCGACAGCACGCCGGCCAACTTGGTGCCTGCAGGCCAGCCAGGGTGGCCCTGGCCCCGGGCGCTCTTGCGGAAGCTTTCCATTGCCCTGCCTGAGATACCCCTCCTGTCCCGGCCCCCACTGCTTTTTTCCTTCCTCACCTCTGTCCGGAGAGAAATTCCAGCGGAAGGTATGGGTGACACATCCTCTTCTTTACAGGTGGCAGCCTGGCAATCCCTGCAGAAAGGCCAGCAGAGCCCCACTCACACTGGGCCACCAACAAAGCTGTGGCCCCTCACTCCCTCCCACCAGCAGAGCCCCGAGACTGCTGACGGGGCAGAGAATATGGAGTCAGGCACAGCTTCAGGGGCTATTGCTGCCTGGAGCGCTGTTTATATTGACCTCAAACAGGCACACCTGGGGAGGGCCGGCCGGCAGGGTAAGGCTGCCCAGGTCAGCTAATCCACAACCCTCAGGGAATCACATTGTTGAAAACGGACCTCGCTAAGGCAGAATAGAAGCCAAGGAAGAAAAGGACACAATGCCATTTGCAGCACCGTAGATGAGTCTAGAGGTAATCACGTGACTTGTAGTAAGTCAGAAAGTGAAAGACACATATCGTATCATATCACTTATAGGTGTTACCTAAGAATGGATACCAGGGCAGATATTTCCACGGAGAAGGGCCATCACAGATTCATCAAACAAACTTATGGTTCACCAATGGAAAGGTGTGAGGATTGGTTTCATTACGATATTGGGGTTAACAGACATATACAAACACAGGTGACACATATAATCACCAAAGACCTACGGAATACCAAGAGAAGACTACTCAACATTCTGTCATAACGTACATGGGAAAAGGATCCCAGGAAGAACAGACATCTGTATATGTGTAAAAGAACCACATCTTCCACACCTACAACAAGCCAAACATTGTAATCAAACTTGCTGTAATAAAAAATAAAAAATTAAATTAAAAACACGAACAAGAAGTAGTGAGACAAACGTGAGGGTCTTTCTCCTGGCACATTCCATTCTAAATTCCAATCTAGAACACGACTTCCATTGAGGCTCTGTTGCCTTAGTCACCAGATTTGGTAAGGGAGAACTGCTGCCACCTTGTGGCCGTTTCGCACAACAGCAGCTTTAATCCCAGCGCTGATGGTCAGTTGATATTCAAAATCATTGCAGGCCTGTAAATGACACCTGCCCTGAAAACAAATCCTGGGGTCACATATCGACCAAAAAATTCAAAGGACGTCCATATTTCAAAACGACCGTTTCAAAAGGCATATTTTACGCACATTAGTGTTCTGCTTCTTTTTCTTTCTTTCCTTTTTTTGTTAAAAATACGGGAATGGAAAAAGGCATCCCTCAGAATGGGCGAAAATCGTTGCAAACGAATCAATGGACAAAGGTTTAATCTCCAATATATATAAAGAGCTCATGCAGCTTAATATTAACAAAACAAACAACCCAATACAAAAAATGGGCAGAAGATCTAAAGAGATGTTTCTTCCAAGAAGACACAGAGATGGCCAAGACGCACATGAAAAGCTGCTCAACAGCACTAATTATTAGAGAAATGCAAATCAAAACTACAATGAGGTATCACCTCACACCTGTTAGAATCGGCATCATCAGAAAATCTACAAACAACCAATTCTGGGGAGGGTGTGGACAAAAGGAGCCCTCTTCCACTATTGGTGGGAATGTAAATTGATACAGTCACTATGGAGAACGGTATGGAGTTTCCTTAAAAAAACTAGAAATAGAATTACCATCTGATCCAGCAATCCCACTTCTGGGCATATACCCAGAGAAAACCATAAATCAAAAAGGCACATTCACCACAATGTTCATGGCAGCACTATTTACAATAGCCAGGTAATGGAAGCAACGTAAATGCCCACAGACAGATGAATGGATAAAGATGTGGTACATATATAAAATGGAAAATTACTCAGCCATAAGAAGGAATGAAACTGGGTCATTTGTAGAGACATCGATGGATCTAGAGACTGTCATACAGAACGAAGTAAGTCAGAAAGAGGAAAACAAATATTGTATATTAATGCATATATGTGGAACCTAAAAAATGGTACAGATGAACTGGTTTGCAGGGAAGAAACAGAGACACAGAGGTAGAGAACAAACATATGGACACCAAGTGTGGGAAGCCATGGGGTGGTGGTGGTGGGATGAGTTGGGAGATTGGGATTGACCTGTATACATGTATATGCATAAAATACATAACTAATAATAACCTGCTGTATAAAAAAATAAATCAAATTAAATTTCAAATTTTTAAAAAATAAAATTTAAAAATAAAACAGAAAAATGTTCTTCCCTTCACACAGATGTATTTATAGGAATGAATTATTTCCATGCTTATATCTATAAATACATAAAGGAGGAATAAAATCTAACTTGAACCATAAAAGAAAAAAAAAAAAACCTGAACCCACCAGTTATACAGAGGAATACCCTATCAGGGCACTTGCTCCAGCGGTAAACAATTATGAAATTGGTCAGAGGTGGGGAATCATCTCCCATACAACCAGCAACCCACCCCCCACGCCAGGAGCATCCTCATTGCAAAGCTGGGGAACCATGCCGAGGCATCTCTGAGTAAACATGAGCTGAGCCCCAGGCCAGCTGCTGCTGAACTGTTCCCACCCTTCCCAGGTAAAACACCTGAATATGTACAAGGGCTTGAAAGCCTAGAGGAAGGGCCGTGGAGCCACACCAGCGACAGCACGCCGGCCAACTTGGTGCCTGCAGGCCAGCCAGGGTGGCCCTGGCCCCGGGCGCTCTTGCGGAAGCTTTCCATTGCCCTGCCTGAGATACCCCTCCTGTCCCGGCCCCCACTGCTTTTTTCCTTCCTCACCTCTGTCCGGAGAGAAATTCCAGCGGAAGGTATGGGTGACACATCCTCTTCTTTACAGGTGGCAGCCTGGCAATCCCTGCAGAAAGGCCAGCAGAGCCCCACTCACACCGGGCCACCAACAAAGCTGTGGCCCCTCACTCCCTCCCACCAGCAGAGCCCCGAGACTGCTGACGGGGCAGAGAATATGGAGTCAGGCACAGCTTCAGGGGCTATTGCTGCCTGGAGCGCTGTTTATATTGACCTCAAACAGGCACACCTGGGGAGGGCCGGCCGGCAGGGTAAGGCTGCCCAGGTCAGCTAATCCACAACCCTCAGGGAATCACATTGTTGAAAACGGACCTCGCTAAGGCAGAATAGAAGCCAAGGAAGAAAAGGACACAATGCCATTTGCAGCACCGTAGATGAGTCTAGAGGTAATCACGTGACTTGTAGTAAGTCAGAAAGTGAAAGACACATATCGTATCATATCACTTATAGGTGTTACCTAAGAATGGATACCAGGGCAGATATTTCCACGGAGAAGGGCCATCACAGATTCATCAAACAAACTTATGGTTCACCAATGGAAAGGTGTGAGGATTGGTTTCATTACGATATTGGGGTTAACAGACATATACAAACACAGGTGACACATATAATCACCAAAGACCTACGGAATACCAAGAGAAGACTACTCAACCTTCTGTCATAACGTACATGGGAAAAGGATCCCAGGAAGAACAGACATCTGTATATGTGTAAAAGAACCCCATCTTCCACACCTACAACAAGCCAAACATTGTAATCAAACTTGCTGTAATAAAAAATAAAAAATTAAATTAAAAACACGAACAAGAAGTAGTGAGACAAACTTGAGGGGCTTTCTCCTGGCACATTCCATTCTAAATTCCAATCTAGGACACGACTTCCATTGAGGCTCTGTTGCCCTTTTCACCAGATTTGGTAAGGGAGAACTGCTGCCACCTTGTGGCCGTTTCGCACAACAGCAACTTTAATCCCAGCGCTGATGGTCAGTTGATATTCAAAATCATTGCAGGCCTGTAAATGACACCTGCCCTGAAAACAAATCCTGGGGTCACATATCGACCAAAAAATTCAAAGGACGTCCATATTTCAAAACGACCGTTTCAAAAGGCATATTTTACGCACATTAGTGTTCTGCTTCTTTTTCTTTCTTTCCTGTTTTTGTTAAAAATACGGGAATGGAAAAAGGCATCCCTCAGAATGGGCGAAAATCGTTGCAAACGAATCAATGGACAAAGGTTTAATCTCCAATATATATAAACAGCTCATGCAGCTTAATATTAACAAAACAAACAACCCAATACAAAAAATGGGCAGAAGATCTAAAGAGATGTTTCTTCCAAGAAGACACAGAGATGGCCAAGACGCACATGAAAAGCTGCTCAACAGCACTAATTATTAGAGAAATGCAAATCAAAACTACAATGAGGTATCACCTCACACCTGTTAGAATCGGCATCATCAGAAAATCTACAAACAACCAATTCTGGGGAGGGTGTGGACAAAAGGAGCCCTCTTCCACTATTGGTGGGAATGTAAATTGATACAGTCACTATGGAGAACGGTATGGAGTTTCCTTAAAAAAACTAGAAATAGAATTACCATCTGATCCAGCAATCCCACTTCTGGGCATATACCCAGAGAAAACCATAAATCAAAAAGGCACATTCACCACAATGTTCATGGCAGCACTATTTACAATAGCCAGGTAATGGAAGCAACGTAAATGCCCACAGACAGATGAATGGATAAAGATGTGGTACATATATAAAATGGAAAATTACTCAGCCATAAAAAGGAATGAAACTGGGTCATTTGTAGAGACATCGATGGATCTAGAGACTGTCATACAGAATGAAGTAAGTCAGAAAGAGGAAAACAAATATTGTATATTAATGCATATATGTGGAACCTAAAAAATGGTACAGATGAACTGGTTTGCAGGGAAGAAACAGAGACACAGAGGTAGAGAACAAACATATGGACAACAAGTGTGGGAAGCCATGGGGTGGTGGTGGTGGGATGAGTTGGGAGATTGGGATTGACCTGTATACATGTATATGCATGAAATACATAACTAATAATAACCTGCTGTATAAAAAAATAAATCAAATTAAATTTCAAATTTTTAAAAAATAAAATTTAAAAATAAAACAGAAAAATGTTCTTCCCTTCACACAGATGTATTTATAGGAATGAATTATTTCCATGCTTATATCTATAAATACATAAAGGAGGAATACAATCTAACTTGAACCATAAAAGAAAAAAAAAAAACCTGAACCCACCAGTTATAGAGAGGAAAACCCTATCAGGGCACTTGCTCCAGCGGTAAACAATTCTGAAATTGGTCAGAGGTGGGGAATCATCTCCCATACAACCAGCAACCCACCCCCCACGCCAGGAGCATCCTCATTGCAAAGCTGGGGGACCGTGCCGAGGCATCTGTGAGTAAACGTGAGCTGAGCCCCAGGCCAGCTGCTGCTGAACTGTTCCCACCCTTCCCAGGTAAAACACCTGAATATGTACAAGGGCTTGAAAGCCTAGAGGAAGGGCCGTGGAGCCACACCAGCGACAGCACGCCGGCCAACTTGGTGCCTGCAGGCCAGCCAGGGTGGTCCTGGCCCCGGGCGCTCTTCCGGAAGATTTCCATTGCCCTGCCTGAGATAACCCTCCTGTCCCGGCCCCCACTGCATTTTTCCTTCCTCACCTCTGTCCGGAGAGAAATTCCAGCGGAAGGTATGGGTGACACATCCTCTTCTTTACAGGTGGCAGCCTGGCAACCCCTGCAGAAAGGCCAGCAGAGCCCCACTCACACCGGGCCACCAACAAAGCTGTGGCCCCTCACTCCCTCTCGCCAGCAGAGCCCCGAGACTGCTGACGGGGCAGAGAATATGGAGTCAGGCACAGCTTCAGGGGCTATTGCTGCCTGGAGCGCTGTTTATATTGACCTCAAACAGGCACACCTGGGGAGGGCCGGCCGGCAGGGTAAGGCTGCCCAGGTCAGCTAATCCACAACCCTCAGGGAATCACATTGTTGAAAACGGACCTCTCTAAGGCAGAATAGAAGCCAAGGAAGAAAAGGACACAATGCCATTTGCAGCACCGTAGATGAGTCTAGAGGTAATCACGTGACTTGTAGTAAGTCAGAAAGTGAAAGACACATATCGTATCATATCACTTATAGGTGTTACCTAAGAATGGATACCAGGGCAGATATTTCCACGGAGAAGGGCCATCACAGATTCATCAAACAAACTTATGGTTCACCAATGGAAAGGTGTGAGGATTGGTTTCATTACGATATTGGGGTTAACAGACATATACAAACACAGGTGACACATATAATCACCAAAGACCTACGGAATACCAAGAGAAGACTACTCAACCTTCTTTCATAACGTACATGGGAAAAGGATCCCAGGAAGAACAGACATCTGTATATGTGTAAAAGAACCCCATCTTCCACACCTACAAGAAGCCAAACATTGTAATCAAACTTGCTGTAATAAAAAATAAAAAATTAAATTAAAAACACGAACAAGAAGTAGTGAGACAAACTTGAGGGGCTTTCTCCTGGCACATTCCATTCTAAATTCCAATCTAGAACAAGACTTCCATTGAGGCTCTGTTGCCCTAGTCACCAGATTTGGTAAGGGAGAACTGCTGCCACCTTGTGGCCGTTTCGCACAACCGCAACTTTAATCCCAGCGCTGATGGTCAGTTGATATTCAAAATCATTGCAGGCCTGTAAATGACACCTGCCCTGAAAACAAATCCTGGGGTCACATATCGACCAAAAAATTCAAAGGACGTCCATATTTCAAAACGACCGTTTCAAAAGGCATATTTTACGCACATTAGTGTTCTGCTTCTTTTTCTTTCTTTCCTTTTTTTGTTAAAAATACGGGAATGGAAAAAGGCATCCCTCAGAATGGGCGAAAATCGTTGCAAACGAATCAATGGACAAAGGTTTAATCTCCAATATATATAAAGAGCTCATGCAGCTTAATATTAACAAAACAAACAACCCAATACAAAAAATGGGCAGAAGATCTAAAGAGATGTTTCTTCCAAGAAGACACAGAGATGGCCAAGACGCACATGAAAAGCTGCTCAACAGCACTAATTATTAGAGAAATGCAAATCAAAACTACAATGAGGTATCACCTCACACCTGTTAGAATCGGCATCATCAGAAAATCTACAAACAACCAATTCTGGGGAGGGTGTGGACAAAAGGAGCCCTCTTCCACTATTGGTGGGAATGTAAATTGATACAGTCACTATGGAGAACGGTATGGAGTTTCCTTAAAAAAACTAGAAATAGAATTACCATCTGATCCAGCAATCCCACTTCTGGGCATATACCCAGAGAAAACCATAAATCAAAAAGGCACATTCACCACAATGTTCATGGCAGCACTATTTACAATAGCCAGGTAATGGAAGCAACGTAAATGCCCACAGACAGATGAATGGATAAAGATGTGGTACATATATAAAATGGAATATTACTCAGCCATAAGAAGGAATGAAACTGGGTCATTTGTAGAGACATCGATGGATCTAGAGACTGTCATACAGAATGAAGTAAGTCAGAAAGAGGAAAACAAATATTGTATATTAATGCATATATGTGGAACCTAAAAAATGGTACAGATGAACTGGTTTGCAGGGAAGAAACAGAGACACAGAGGTAGAGAACAAACATATGGACAACAAGTGTGGGAAGCCATGGGGTGGTGGTGGTGGGATGAGTTGGGAGATTGGGATTGACCTGTATACATGTATATGCATGAAATACATAACTAATAATAACCTGCTGTATAAAAAAATAAATCAAATTAAATTTCAAATTTTTAAAAAATAAAATTTAAAAATAAAACAGAAAAATGTTCTTCCCTTCACACAGATGTATTTATAGGAATGAATTATTTCCATGCTTATATCTATAAATACATAAAGGAGGAATACAATCTAACTTGAACCATAAAAGAAAAAAAAAAAACCTGAACCCACCAGTTATAGAGAGGAAAACCCTATCAGGGCACTTGCTCCAGCGGTAAACAATTCTGAAATTGGTCAGAGGTGGGGAATCATCTCCCATACAACCAGCAACCCACCCCCCACGCCAGGAGCATCCTCATTGCAAAGCTGGGGGACCGTGCCGAGGCATCTGTGAGTAAACGTGAGCTGAGCCCCAGGCCAGCTGCTGCTGAACTGTTCCCACCCTTCCCAGGTAAAACACCTGAATATGTACAAGGGCTTGAAAGCCTAGAGGATGGGCCGTGGAGCCACACCAGCGACAGCACGCCGGCCCACTTGGTGCCTGCAGGCCAGCCAGGGTGGTCCTGGCCCCGGGCGCTCTTCCGGAAGCTTTCCATTGCCCTGCCTGAGATAACCCTCCTGTCCCGGCCCCCACTGCATTTTTCCTTCCTCACCTCTGTCCGGAGAGAAATTCCAGCGGAAGGTATGGGTGACACATCCTCTTCTTTACAGGTGGCAGCCTGGCAACCCCTGCAGAAAGGCCAGCAGAGCCCCACTCACACCGGGCCACCAACAAAGCTGTGGCCCCTCACTCCCTCTCGCCAGCAGAGCCCCGAGACTGCTGACGGGGCAGAGAATATGGAGTCAGGCACAGCTTCAGGGGCTATTGCTGCCTGGAGCGCTGTTTATATTGACCTCAAACAGGCACACCTGGGGAGGGCCGGCCGGCAGGGTAAGGCTGCCCAGGTCAGCTAATCCACAACCCTCAGGGAATCACATTGTTGAAAACGGACCTCTCTAAGGCAGAATAGAAGCCAAGGAAGAAAAGGACACAATGCCATTTGCAGCACCGTAGATGAGTCTAGAGGTAATCACGTGACTTGTAGTAAGTCAGAAAGTGAAAGACACATATCGTATCATATCACTTATAGGTGTTACCTAAGAATGGATACCAGGGCAGATATTTCCACGGAGAAGGGCCATCACAGATTCATCAAACAAACTTATGGTTCACCAATGGAAAGGTGTGAGGATTGGTTTCATTACGATATTGGGGTTAACAGACATATACAAACACAGGTGACACATATAATCACCAAAGACGTACGGAATACCAAGAGAAGACTACTCAACCTTCTGTCATAACGTACATGGGAAAAGGATCCCAGGAAGAACAGACATCTGTATATGTGTAAAAGAACCCCATCTTCCACACCTACAAGAAGCCAAACATTGTAATCAAACTTGCTGTAATAAAAAATAAAAAATTAAATTAAAAACACGAACAAGAAGTAGTGAGACAAACTTGAGGGGCTTTCTCCTGGCACATTCCATTCTAAATTCCAATCTAGAACACGACTTCCATTGAGGCTCTGTTGCCCTAGTCACCAGATTTGGTAAGGGAGAACTGCTGCCACCTTGTGGCCGTTTCGCACAACCGCAACTTTAATCCCAGCGCTGATGGTCAGTTGATATTCAAAATCATTGCAGGCCTGTAAATGACACCTGCCCTGAAAACAAATCCTGGGGTCACATATCGACCAAAAAATTCAAAGGACGTCCATATTTCAAAACGACCGTTTCAAAAGGCATATTTTACGCACATTAGTGTTCTGCTTCTTTTTCTTTCTTTCCTTTTTTTGTTAAAAATACGGGAATGGAAAAAGGCATCCCTCAGAATGGGCGAAAATCGTTGCAAACGAATCAATGGACAAAGGTTTAATCTCCAATATATATAAAGAGCTCATGCAGCTTAATATTAACAAAACAAACAACCCAATACAAAAAATGGGCAGAAGATCTAAAGAGATGTTTCTTCCAAGAAGACACAGAGATGGCCAAGACGCACATGAAAAGCTGCTCAACAGCACTAATTATTAGAGAAATGCAAATCAAAACTACAATGAGGTATCACCTCACACCTGTTAGAATCGGCATCATCAGAAAATCTACAAACAACCAATTCTGGGGAGGGTGTGGACAAAAGGAGCCCTCTTCCACTATTGGTGGGAATGTAAATTGATACAGTCACTATGGAGAACGGTATGGAGTTTCCTTAAAAAAACTAGAAATAGAATTACCATCTGATCCAGCAATCCCACTTCTGGGCATATACCCAGAGAAAACCATAAATCAAAAAGGCACATTCACCACAATGTTCATGGCAGCACTATTTACAATAGCCAGGTAATGGAAGCAACGTAAATGCCCACAGACAGATGAATGGATAAAGATGTGGTACATATATAAAATGGAATATTACTCAGCCATAAGAAGGAATGAAACTGGGTCATTTGTAGAGACATCGATGGATCTAGAGACTGTCATACAGAATGAAGTAAGTCAGAAAGAGGAAAACAAATATTGTATATTAATGCATATATGTGGAACCTAAAAAATGGTACAGATGAACTGGTTTGCAGGGAAGAAACAGAGACACAGAGGTAGAGAACAAACATATGGACAACAAGTGTGGGAAGCCATGGGGTGGTGGTGGTGGGATGAGTTGGGAGATTGGGATTGACCTGTATACATGTATATGCATGAAATACATAACTAATAATAACCTGCTGTATAAAAAAATAAATCAAATTAAATTTCAAATTTTTAAAAAATAAAATTTAAAAATAAAACAGAAAAATGTTCTTCCCTTCACACAGATGTATTTATAGGAATGAATTATTTCCATGCTTATATCTATAAATACATAAAGGAGGAATACAATCTAACTTGAACCATAAAAGAAAAAAAAAAAACCTGAACCCACCAGTTATAGAGAGGAAAACCCTATCAGGGCACTTGCTCCAGCGGTAAACAATTCTGAAATTGGTCAGAGGTGGGGAATCATCTCCCATACAACCAGCAACCCACCCCCCACGCCAGGAGCATCCTCATTGCAAAGCTGGGGGACCGTGCCGAGGCATCTGTGAGTAAACGTGAGCTGAGCCCCAGGCCAGCTGCTGCTGAACTGTTCCCACCCTTCCCAGGTAAAACACCTGAATATGTACAAGGGCTTGAAAGCCTAGAGGAAGGGCCGTGGAGCCACACCAGCGACAGCACGCCGGCCAACTTGGTGCCTGCAGGCCAGCCAGGGTGGTCCTGGCCCCGGGCGCTCTTCCGGAAGCTTTCCATTGCCCTGCCTGAGATAACCCTCCTGTCCCGGCCCCCACTGCATTTTTCCTTCCTCACCTCTGTCCGGAGAGAAATTCCAGCGGAAGGTATGGGTGACACATCCTCTTCTTTACAGGTGGCAGCCTGGCAACCCCTGCAGAAAGGCCAGCAGAGCCCCACTCACACCGGGCCACCAACAAAGCTGTGGCCCCTCACTCCCTCTCGCCAGCAGAGCCCCGAGACTGCTGACGGGGCAGAGAATATGGAGTCAGGCACAGCTTCAGGGGCTATTGCTTCCTGGAGCGCTGTTTATATTGACCTCAAACAGGCACACCTGGGGAGGGCCGGCCGGCAGGGTAAGGCTGCCCAGGTCAGCTAATCCACAACCCTCAGGGAATCACATTGTTGAAAACGGACCTCGCTAAGGCAGAATAGAAGCCAAGGAAGAAAAGGACACAATGCCATTTGCAGCACCGTAGATGAGTCTAGAGGTAATCACGTGACTTGTAGTAAGTCAGAAAGTGAAAGACACATATCGTATCATATCACTTATAGGTGTTACCTAAGAATGGATACCAGGGCAGATATTTCCACGGAGAAGGGCCATCACAGATTCATCAAACAAACTTATGGTTCACCAATGGAAAGGTGTGAGGATTGGTTTCATTACGATATTGGGGTTAACAGACATATACAAACACAGGTGACACATATAATCACCAAAGACCTACGGAATACCAAGAGAAGACTACTCAACGTTCTGTCATAACGTACATGGGAAAAGGATCCCAGGAAGAACAGACATCTGTATATGTGTAAAACAACCACATCTTCCACACCTACAACAAGCCAAACATTGTAATCAAACTTGCTGTAATAAAAAATAAAAAATTAAATTAAAAACACGAACAAGAAGTAGTGAGACAAACGTGAGGGTCTTTCTCCTGGCACATTCCATTCTAAATTCCAATCTAGAACACGACTTCCATTGAGGCTCTGTTGCCCTAGTCACCAGATTTGGTAAGGGAGAACTGCTGCCACCTTGTGGCCGTTTCGCACAACAGCAGCTTTAATCCCAGCGCTGATGGTCAGTTGATATTCAAAATCATTGCAGGCCTGTAAATGACACCTGCCCTGAAAACAAATCCTGGGGTCACATATCGACCAAAAAATTCAAAGGACGTCCATATTTCAAAACGACCGTTTCAAAAGGCATATTTTACGCACATTAGTGTTCTGCTTCTTTTTCTTTCTTTCCTTTATTTGTTAAAAATACGGGAATGGAAAAAGGCATCCCTCAGAATGGGCGAAAATCGTTGCAAACGAATCAATGGACAAAGGTTTAATCTCCAATATATATAAAGAGCTCATGCAGCTTAATATTAACAAAACAAACAACCCAATACAAAAAATGGGCAGAAGATCTAAAGAGATGTTTCTTCCAAGAAGACACAGAGATGGCCAAGACGCACATGTAAAGCTGCTCAACAGCACTAATTATTAGAGAAATGCAAATCAAAACTACAATGAGGTATCACCTCACACCTGTTAGAATCGGCATCATCAGAAAATCTACAAACAACCAATTCTGGGGAGGGTGTGGACAAAAGGAGCCCTCTTCCACTATTGGTGGGAATGTAAATTGATACAGTCACTATGGAGAACGGTATGGAGTTTCCTTAAAAAAACTAGAAATAGAATTACCGTCTGATCCAGCAATCCCACTTCTGGGCATATACCCAGAGAAAACCATAAATCAAAAAGGCACATTCACCACAATGTTCATGGCAGCACTATTTACAATAGCCAGGTAATGGAAGCAACATAAATGCCCACAGACAGATGAATGGATAAAGATGTGGTACATATATAAAATGGAATATTACTCAGCCATAAGAAGGAATGAAACTGGGTCATTTGTAGAGACATCGATGGATCTAGAGACTGTCATACAGAATGAAGTAAGTCAGAAAGAGGAAAACAAATATTGTATATTAATGCATATATGTGGAACCTAAAAAATGGTACAGATGAACTGGTTTGCAGGGAAGAAACAGAGACACAGAGGTAGACAACAAACATATGGACACCAAGTGTGGGAAGCCATGGGGTGGTGGTGGTGGGATGAGTTGGGAGATTGGGATTGACCTGTATACATGTATATGCATAAAATACATAACTAATAATAACCTGCTGTATAAAAAAATAAATCAAATTAAATTTCAAATTTTTAAAAAATAAAATTTAAAAATAAAACAGAAAAATGTTCTTCCCTTCACACAGATGTATTTATAGGAATGAATTATTTCCATGCTTATATCTATAAATACATAAAGGAGGAATACAATCTAACTTGAACCATAAAAGAAAAAAAAAAAAAACCTGAACCCACCAGTTATACAGAGGAAAACCCTATCAGGGCACTTGCTCCAGCGGTAAACAATTCTGAAATTGGTCAGAGGTGGGGAATCATCTCCCATACAACCAGCAACCCACCCCCCACGCCAGGAGCATCCTCATTGCAAAGCTGGGGGACCGTGCCGAGGCATCTGTGAGTAAACGTGAGCTGAGCCCCAGGCCAGCTGCTGCTGAACTGTTCCCACCCTTCCCAGGTAAAACACCTGAATATGTACAAGGGCTTGAAAGCCTAGAGGAAGGGCGGTGGAGCCACACCAGTGACAGCACGCAGGCCAACTTGGTGCCTGCAGGCCAGCCAGGGTGGTCCTGGCCCCGGGCGCTCTTCCGGAAGCTTTCCATTGCCCTGCCTGAGATACCCCTCCTGTCCCGGCCCCCACTGCTTTTTTCCTTCCTCACCTCTGTCCGGAGAGAAATTCCAGCGGAAGGTATGGGTGACACATCCTCTTCTTTACAGGTGGCAGCCTGGCAACCCCTGCAGAAAGGCCAGCAGAGCCCCACTCACACCGGGCCACCAACAAAGCTGTGGCCCCTCACTCCCTCTCGCCAGCAGAGCCCCGAGACTGCTGACGGGGCAGAGAATATGGAGTCAGGCACAGCTTCAGGGGCTATTGCTGCCTGGAGCGCTGTTTATATTGACCTCAAACAGGCACACCTGGGGAGGGCCGGCCGGCAGGGTAAGGCTGCCCAGGTCAGCTAATCCACAACCCTCAGGGAATCACATTGTTGAAAACGGACCTCGCTAAGGCAGAATAGAAGCCAAGGAAGAAAAGGACACAATGCCATTTGCAGCACCGTAGATGAGTCTAGAGGTAATCATGTGACTTGTAGTAAGTCAGAGAGTGAAAGACACATATCGTATCATATCACTTATACGTGTTACCTAAGAATGGATACCAGGGCAGATATTTCCACGGAGAAGGGCCATCACAGATTCATCAAACAAACTTATGGTTCACCAATGGAAAGGTGTGAGGATTGGTTTCATTACGATATTGGGGTTAACAGACATATACAAACACAGGTGACACATATAATCACCAAAGACCTACGGAATACCAAGAGAAGACTACTCAACCTTCTGTCATAACGTACATGGGAAAAGGATCCCAGGAAGAACATACATCTGTATATGTGTAAAAGAACCACATCTTCCACACCTACAACAAGCCAAACATTGTAATCAAACTTGCTGTAATAAAAAATAAAAAATTAAATTAAAAACACGAACAAGAAGTAGTGAGACAAACGTGAGGGTCTTTCTCCTGGCACATTCCATTCTAAATTCCAATCTAGAACACGACTTCCATTGAGGCTCTGTTGCCCTAGTCACCAGATTTGGTAAGGGAGAACTGCTGCCACCTTGTGGCCGTTTCGCACAACAGCAGCTTTAATCCCAGCGCTGATGGTCAGTTGATATTCAAAATCATTGCAGGCCTGTAAATGACACCTGCCCTGAAAACAAATCCTGGGGTCACATATCGAACAAAAAATTCAAAGGACGTCCATATTTCAAAACGACCGTTTCAAAAGGCATATTTTACGCACATTAGTGTTCTGCTTCTTTTTCTTTCTTTCCTTTTTTTGTTAAAAATACGGGAATGGAAAAAGGCATCCCTCAGAATGGGCGAAAATCGTTGCAAACGAATCAATGGACAAAGGTTTAATCTCCAATATATATAAAGAGCTCATGCAGCTTAATATTAACAAAACAAACAACCCAATACAAAAAATGGGCAGAAGATCTAAAGAGATGTTTCTTCCAAGAAGACACAGAGATGGCCAAGACGCACATGAAAAGCTGCTCAACAGCACTAATTATTAGAGAAATGCAAATCAAAACTACAATGAGGTATCACCTCACACCTGTTAGAATCGGCATCATCAGAAAATCTACAAACAACCAATTCTGGGGAGGGTGTGGACAAAAGGAGCCCTCTTCCACTATTGGTGGGAATGTAAATTGATACAGTCACTATGGAGAACGGTATGGAGTTTCCTTAAAAAAACTAGAAATAGAATTACCGTCTGATCCAGCAATCCCACTTCTGGGCATATACCCAGAGAAAACCATAAATCAAAAAGGCACATTCACCACAATGTTCATGGCAGCACTATTTACAATAGCCAGGTAATGGAAGCAACATAAATGCCCACAGACAGATGAATGGATAAAGATGTGGTACATATATAAAATGGAATATTACTCAGCCATAAGAAGGAATGAAACTGGGTCATTTGTAGAGACATCGATGGATCTAGAGACTGTCATACAGAATGAAGTAAGTCAGAAAGAGGAAAACAAATATTGTATATTAATGCATATATGTGGAACCTAAAAAATGGTACAGATGAACTGGTTTGCAGGGAAGAAACAGAGACACAGAGGTAGACAACAAATATATGGACACCAAGTGTGGGAAGCCATGGGGTGGTGGTGGTGGGATGAGTTGGGAGATTGGGATTGACCTGTATACATGTATATGCATAAAATACATAACTAATAATAACCTGCTGTATAAAAAAATAAATCAAATTAAATTTCAAATTTTTAAAAAATAAAATTTAAAAATAAAACAGAAAAATGTTCTTCCCTTCACACAGATGTATTTATAGGAATGAATTATTTCCATGCTTATATCTATAAATACATAAAGGAGGAATAAAATCTAACTTGAACCATAAAAGAAAAAAAAAAACCTGAACCCACCAGTTATAGAGAGGAATAACCTATCAGGGCACTTGCTCCAGCGGTAAACAATTCAGAAATTGGTCAGAGGTGGGGAATCATCTCCCATACAACCAGCAACCCACCCCCCACGCTAGGAGCATCCTCATTGCAAAGCTGGGGGACCGTGCCGAGGCATCTGTGAGTAAACGTGAGCTGAGCCCCAGGCCAGCTGCTGCTGAACTGTTCCCACCCTTCCCAGGTAAAACACCTGAATATGTACAAGGGCTTGAAAGCCTAGAGGAAGGGCCGTGGAGCCACACCAGCGACAGCACGCAGGCCAACTTGGTGCCTGCAGGCCAGCCAGGGTGGTCCTGGCCCCGGGCGCTCTTCCAGAAGCTTTCCATTGCCCTGCCTGAGATACCCCTCCTGTCCCGGCCCCCACTGCTTTTTTCCTTCCTCACCTCTGTCCGGAGAGAAATTCCAGCGGAAGGTATGGGTGACACATCCTCTTCTTTACAGGTGGCAGCCTGGCAACCCCTGCAGAAAGGCCAGCAGAGCCCCACTCACACCGGGCCACCAACAAAGCTGTGGCCCCTCACTCCCTCTCGCCAGCAGAGCCCAGAGACTGCTGACGGGGCAGAGAATATGGAGTCAGGCACAGCTTCAGGGGCTATTGCTGCCTGGAGCGCTGTTTATATTGACCTCAAACAGGCACACCTGGGGAGGGCCGGCCGGCAGGGTAAGGCTGCCCAGGTCAGCTAATCCACAACCCTCAGGGAATCACATTGTTGAAAACGGACCTCGCTAAGGCAGAATAGAAGCCAAGGAAGAAAAGGACACAATGCCATTTGCAGCACCGTAGATGAGTCTAGAGGTAATCACGTGACTTGTAGTAAGTCAGAAAGTGAAAGACACATATCGTATCATATCACTTATAGGTGTTACCTAAGAATGGATACCAGGGCAGATATTTCCACGGAGAAGGGCCATCACAGATTCATCAAACAAACTTATGGT
Organism: Mesoplodon mirus; assembly: GCF_964341445.2. Classification (NCBI taxonomy): domain Eukaryota; kingdom Metazoa; phylum Chordata; class Mammalia; order Artiodactyla; family Ziphiidae; genus Mesoplodon; species Mesoplodon mirus. Next base: position 4,483,680 of record NW_028295814.1, on the reverse strand, counting down.
TCACCAATGGAAAGGTGTGAGGATTGGTTTCATTACGATATTGGGGTTAACAGACATATACAAACACAGGTGACACATATAATCACCAAAGACGTACGGAATACCAAGAGAAGACTACTCAACCTTCTGTCATAACGTACATGGGAAAAGGATCCCAGGAAGAACAGACATCTGTATATGTGTAAAAGAACCCCATCTTCCACACCTACAAGAAGCCAAACATTGTAATCAAACTTGCTGTAATAAAAAATAAAAAATTAAATTAAAAACACGAACAAGAAGTAGTGAGACAAACTTGAGGGTCTTTCTCCTGGCACATTCCATTCTAAATTCCAATCTAGAACACGACTTCCATTGAGGCTCTGTTGCCCTAGTCACCAGATTTGGTAAGGGAGAACTGCTGCCACCTTGTGGCCGTTTCGCACAACAGCAGCTTTAATCCCAGCGCTGATGGTCAGTTGATATTCAAAATCATTGCAGGCCTGTAAATGACACCTGCCCTGAAAACAAATCCTGGGGTCACATATCGACCAAAAAATTCAAAGGACGTCCATATTTCAAAACGACCGTTTCAAAAGGCATATTTTACGCACATTAGTGTTCTGCTTCTTTTTCTTTCTTTCCTTTTTTTGTTAAAAATACGGGAATGGAAAAAGGCATCCCTCAGAATGGGCGAAAATCGTTGCAAACGAATCAATGGACAAAGGTTTAATCTCCAATATATATAAAGAGCTCATGCAGCTTAATATTAACAAAACAAACAACCCAATACAAAAAATGGGCAGAAGATCTAAAGAGATGTTTCTTCCAAGAAGACACAGAGATGGCCAAGACGCACATGAAAAGCTGCTCAACAGCACTAATTATTAGAGAAATGCAAATCAAAACTACAATGAGGTATCACCTCACACCTGTTAGAATCGGCATCATCAGAAAATCTACAAACAACCAATTCTGGGGAGGGTGTGGACAAAAGGAGCCCTCTTCCACTATTGGTGGGAATGTAAATTGATACAGTCACTATGGAGAACGGTATGGAGTTTCCTTAAAAAAACTAGAAATAGAATTACCATCTGATCCAGCAATCCCACTTCTGGGCATATACCCAGAGAAAACCATAAATCAAAAAGGCACATTCACCACAATGTTCATGGCAGCACTATTTACAATAGCCAGGTAATGGAAGCAACGTAAATGCCCACAGACAGATGAATGGATAAAGATGTGGTACATATATAAAATGGAATATTACTCAGCCATAAGAAGGAATGAAACTGGGTCATTTGTAGAGACATCGATGGATCTAGAGACTGTCATACAGAATGAAGTAAGTCAGAAAGAGGAAAACAAATATTGTATATTAATGCATATATGTGGAACCTAAAAAATGGTACAGATGAACTGGTTTGCAGGGAAGAAACAGAGACACAGAGGTAGAGAACAAACATATGGACACCAAGTGTGGGAAGCCATGGGGTGGTGGTGGTGGGATGAGTTGGGAGATTGGGATTGACCTGTATACATGTATATGCATAAAATACAAAACTAATAATAACCTGCTGTATAAAAAAATAAATCAAATTAAATTTCAAATTTTTAAAAAATAAAATTTAAAAATAAAACAGAAAAATGTTCTTCCCTTCACACAGATGTATTTATAGGAATGAATTATTTCCATGCTTATATCTATAAATACATAAAGGAGGAATACAATCTAACTTGAACCATAAAAGAAAAAAAAAAAACCTGAACCCACCAGTTATAGAGAGGAAAACCCTATCAGGGCACTTGCTCCAGCGGTAAACAATTCTGAAATTGGTCAGAGGTGGGGAATCATCTCCCATACAACCAGCAACCCACCCCCCACGCCAGGAGCATCCTCATTGCAAAGCTGGGGGACCGTGCCGAGGCATCTGTGAGTAAACGTGAGCTGAGCCCCAGGCCAGCTGCTGCTGAACTGTTCCCACCCTTCCCAGGTAAAACACCTGAATATGTACAAGGGCTTGAAAGCCTAGAGGAAGGGCGGTGGAGCCACACCAGTGACAGCACGCAGGCCAACTTGGTGCCTGCAGGCCAGCCAGGGTGGTCCTGGCCCCGGGCGCTCTTCCGGAAGCTTTCCATTGCCCTGCCTGAGATACCCCTCCTGTCCCGGCCCCCACTGCTTTTTTCCTTCCTCACCTCTGTCCGGAGAGAAATTCCAGCGGAAGGTATGGGTGACACATCCTCTTCTTTACAGGTGGCAGCCTGGCAACCCCTGCAGAAAGGCCAGCAGAGCCCCACTCACACCGGGCCACCAACAAAGCTGTGGCCCCTCACTCCCTCTCGCCAGCAGAGCCCCGAGACTGCTGACGGGGCAGAGAATATGGAGTCAGGCACAGCTTCAGGGGCTATTGCTGCCTGGAGCGCTGTTTATATTGACCTCAAACAGGCACACCTGGGGAGGGCCGGCCGGCAGGGTAAGGCTGCCCAGGTCAGCTAATCCACAACCCTCAGGGAATCACATTGTTGAAAACGGACCTCGCTAAGGCAGAATAGAAGCCAAGGAAGAAAAGGACACAATGCCATTTGCAGCACCGTAGATGAGTCTAGAGGTAATCATGTGACTTGTAGTAAGTCAGAGAGTGAAAGACACATATCGTATCATATCACTTATACGTGTTACCTAAGAATGGATACCAGGGCAGATATTTCCACGGAGAAGGGCCATCACAGATTCATCAAACAAACTTATGGTTCACCAATGGAAAGGTGTGAGGATTGGTTTCATTACGATATTGGGGTTAACAGACATATACAAACACAGGTGACACATATAATCACCAAAGACCTACGGAATACCAAGAGAAGACTACTCAACCTTCTGTCATAACGTACATGGGAAAAGGATCCCAGGAAGAACATACATCTGTATATGTGTAAAAGAACCACATCTTCCACACCTACAACAAGCCAAACATTGTAATCAAACTTGCTGTAATAAAAAATAAAAAATTAAATTAAAAACACGAACAAGAAGTAGTGAGACAAACGTGAGGGTCTTTCTCCTGGCACATTCCATTCTAAATTCCAATCTAGAACACGACTTCCATTGAGGCTCTGTTGCCCTAGTCACCAGATTTGGTAAGGGAGAACTGCTGCCACCTTGTGGCCGTTTCGCACAACAGCAGCTTTAATCCCAGCGCTGATGGTCAGTTGATATTCAAAATCATTGCAGGCCTGTAAATGACACCTGCCCTGAAAACAAATCCTGGGGTCACATATCGAACAAAAAATTCAAAGGACGTCCATATTTCAAAACGACCGTTTCAAAAGGCATATTTTACGCACATTAGTGTTCTGCTTCTTTTTCTTTCTTTCCTTTTTTTGTTAAAAATACGGGAATGGAAAAAGGCATCCCTCAGAATGGGCGAAAATCGTTGCAAACGAATCAATGGACAAAGGTTTAATCTCCAATATATATAAAGAGCTCATGCAGCTTAATATTAACAAAACAAACAACCCAATACAAAAAATGGGCAGAAGATCTAAAGAGATGTTTCTTCCAAGAAGACACAGAGATGGCCAAGACGCACATGAAAAGCTGCTCAACAGCACTAATTATTAGAGAAATGCAAATCAAAACTACAATGAGGTATCACCTCACACCTGTTAGAATCGGCATCATCAGAAAATCTACAAACAACCAATTCTGGGGAGGGTGTGGACAAAAGGAGCCCTCTTCCACTATTGGTGGGAATGTAAATTGATACAGTCACTATGGAGAACGGTATGGAGTTTCCTTAAAAAAACTAGAAATAGAATTACCGTCTGATCCAGCAATCCCACTTCTGGGCATATACCCAGAGAAAACCATAAATCAAAAAGGCACATTCACCACAATGTTCATGGCAGCACTATTTACAATAGCCAGGTAATGGAAGCAACATAAATGCCCACAGACAGATGAATGGATAAAGATGTGGTACATATATAAAATGGAATATTACTCAGCCATAAGAAGGAATGAAACTGGGTCATTTGTAGAGACATCGATGGATCTAGAGACTGTCATACAGAATGAAGTAAGTCAGAAAGAGGAAAACAAATATTGTATATTAATGCATATATGTGGAACCTAAAAAATGGTACAGATGAACTGGTTTGCAGGGAAGAAACAGAGACACAGAGGTAGACAACAAATATATGGACACCAAGTGTGGGAAGCCATGGGGTGGTGGTGGTGGGATGAGTTGGGAGATTGGGATTGACCTGTATACATGTATATGCATAAAATACATAACTAATAATAACCTGCTGTATAAAAAAATAAATCAAATTAAATTTCAAATTTTTAAAAAATAAAATTTAAAAATAAAACAGAAAAATGTTCTTCCCTTCACACAGATGTATTTATAGGAATGAATTATTTCCATGCTTATATCTATAAATACATAAAGGAGGAATAAAATCTAACTTGAACCATAAAAGAAAAAAAAAAACCTGAACCCACCAGTTATAGAGAGGAATAACCTATCAGGGCACTTGCTCCAGCGGTAAACAATTCAGAAATTGGTCAGAGGTGGGGAATCATCTCCCATACAACCAGCAACCCACCCCCCACGCTAGGAGCATCCTCATTGCAAAGCTGGGGGACCGTGCCGAGGCATCTGTGAGTAAACGTGAGCTGAGCCCCAGGCCAGCTGCTGCTGAACTGTTCCCACCCTTCCCAGGTAAAACACCTGAATATGTACAAGGGCTTGAAAGCCTAGAGGAAGGGCCGTGGAGCCACACCAGCGACAGCACGCAGGCCAACTTGGTGCCTGCAGGCCAGCCAGGGTGGTCCTGGCCCCGGGCGCTCTTCCAGAAGCTTTCCATTGCCCTGCCTGAGATACCCCTCCTGTCCCGGCCCCCACTGCTTTTTTCCTTCCTCACCTCTGTCCGGAGAGAAATTCCAGCGGAAGGTATGGGTGACACATCCTCTTCTTTACAGGTGGCAGCCTGGCAACCCCTGCAGAAAGGCCAGCAGAGCCCCACTCACACCGGGCCACCAACAAAGCTGTGGCCCCTCACTCCCTCTCGCCAGCAGAGCCCAGAGACTGCTGACGGGGCAGAGAATATGGAGTCAGGCACAGCTTCAGGGGCTATTGCTGCCTGGAGCGCTGTTTATATTGACCTCAAACAGGCACACCTGGGGAGGGCCGGCCGGCAGGGTAAGGCTGCCCAGGTCAGCTAATCCACAACCCTCAGGGAATCACATTGTTGAAAACGGACCTCGCTAAGGCAGAATAGAAGCCAAGGAAGAAAAGGACACAATGCCATTTGCAGCACCGTAGATGAGTCTAGAGGTAATCACGTGACTTGTAGTAAGTCAGAAAGTGAAAGACACATATCGTATCATATCACTTATAGGTGTTACCTAAGAATGGATACCAGGGCAGATATTTCCACGGAGAAGGGCCATCACAGATTCATCAAACAAACTTATGGTTCACCAATGGAAAGGTGTGAGGATTGGTTTCATTACGATATTGGGGTTAACAGACATATACAAACACAGGTGACACATATAATCACCAAAGACGTACGGAATACCAAGAGAAGACTACTCAACCTTCTGTCATAACGTACATGGGAAAAGGATCCCAGGAAGAACAGACATCTGTATATGTGTAAAAGAACCCCATCTTCCACACCTACAAGAAGCCAAACATTGTAATCAAACTTGCTGTAATAAAAAATAAAAAATTAAATTAAAAACACGAACAAGAAGTAGTGAGACAAACTTGAGGGGCTTTCTCCTGGCACATTCCATTCTAAATTCCAATCTAGAACACGACTTCCATTGAGGCTCTGTTGCCCTAGTCACCAGATTTGGTAAGGGAGAACTGCTGCCACCTTGTGGCCGTTTCGCACAACAGCAGCTTTAATCCCAGCGCTGATGGTCAGTTGATATTCAAAATCATTGCAGGCCTGTAAATGACACCTGCCCTGAAAACAAATCCTGGGGTCACATATCGACCAAAAAATTCAAAGGACGTCCATATTTCAAAACGACCGTTTCAAAAGGCATATTTTACGCACATTAGTGTTCTGCTTCTTTTTCTTTCTTTCCTTTTTTTGTTAAAAATACGGGAATGGAAAAAGGCATCCCTCAGAATGGGCGAAAATCGTTGCAAACGAATCAATGGACAAAGGTTTAATCTCCAATATATATAAAGAGCTCATGCAGCTTAATATTAACAAAACAAACAACCCAATACAAAAAATGGGCAGAAGATCTAAAGAGATGTTTCTTCCAAGAAGACACAGAGATGGCCAAGACGCACATGAAAAGCTGCTCAACAGCACTAATTATTAGAGAAATGCAAATCAAAACTACAATGAGGTATCACCTCACACCTGTTAGAATCGGCATCATCAGAAAATCTACAAACAACCAATTCTGGGGAGGGTGTGGACAAAAGGAGCCCTCTTCCACTATTGGTGGGAATGTAAATTGATACAGTCACTATGGAGAACGGTATGGAGTTTCCTTAAAAAAACTAGAAATAGAATTACCATCTGATCCAGCAATCCCACTTCTGGGCATATACCCAGAGAAAACCATAAATCAAAAAGGCACATTCACCACAATGTTCATGGCAGCACTATTTACAATAGCCAGGTAATGGAAGCAACGTAAATGCCCACAGACAGATGAATGGATAAAGATGTGGTACATATATAAAATGGAATATTACTCAGCCATAAGAAGGAATGAAACTGGGTCATTTGTAGAGACATCGATGGATCTAGAGACTGTCATACAGAATGAAGTAAGTCAGAAAGAGGAAAACAAATATTGTATATTAATGCATATATGTGGAACCTAAAAAATGGTACAGATGAACTGGTTTGCAGGGAAGAAACAGAGACACAGAGGTAGAGAACAAACATATGGACACCAAGTGTGGGAAGCCATGGGGTGGTGGTGGTGGGATGAGTTGGGAGATTGGGATTGACCTGTATACATGTATATGCATAAAATACAAAACTAATAATAACCTGCTGTATAAAAAAATAAATCAAATTAAATTTCAAATTTTTAAAAAATAAAATTTAAAAATAAAACAGAAAAATGTTCTTCCCTTCACACAGATGTATTTATAGGAATGAATTATTTCCATGCTTATATCTATAAATACATAAAGGAGGAATACAATCTAACTTGAACCATAAAAGAAAAAAAAAAAACCTGAACCCACCAGTTATAGAGAGGAAAACCCTATCAGGGCACTTGCTCCAGCGGTAAACAATTCTGAAATTGGTCAGAGGTGGGGAATCATCTCCCATACAACCAGCAACCCACCCCCCACGCCAGGAGCATCCTCATTGCAAAGCTGGGGGACCGTGCCGAGGCATCTGTGAGTAAACGTGAGCTGAGCCCCAGGCCAGCTGCTGCTGAACTGTTCCCACCCTTCCCAGGTAAAACACCTGAATATGTACAAGGGCTTGAAAGCCTAGAGGAAGGGCCGTGGAGCCACACCAGCGACAGCACGCCGGCCAACTTGGTGCCTGCAGGCCAGCCAGGGTGGTCCTGGCCCCGGGCGCTCTTCCGGAAGCTTTCCATTGCCCTGCCTGAGATAACCCTCCTGTCCCGGCCCCCACTGCATTTTTCCTTCCTCACCTCTGTCCGGAGAGAAATTCCAGCGGAAGGTATGGGTGACACATCCTCTTCTTTACAGGTGGCAGCCTGGCAACCCCTGCAGAAAGGCCAGCAGAGCCCCACTCACACCGGGCCACCAACAAAGCTGTGGCCCCTCACTCCCTCTCGCCAGCAGAGCCCCGAGACTGCTGACGGGGCAGAGAATATGGAGTCAGGCACAGCTTCAGGGGCTATTGCTTCCTGGAGCGCTGTTTATATTGACCTCAAACAGGCACACCTGGGGAGGGCCGGCCGGCAGGGTAAGGCTGCCCAGGTCAGCTAATCCACAACCCTCAGGGAATCACATTGTTGAAAACGGACCTCGCTAAGGCAGAATAGAAGCCAAGGAAGAAAAGGACACAATGCCATTTGCAGCACCGTAGATGAGTCTAGAGGTAATCACGTGACTTGTAGTAAGTCAGAAAGTGAAAGACACATATCGTATCATATCACTTATAGGTGTTACCTAAGAATGGATACCAGGGCAGATATTTCCACGGAGAAGGGCCATCACAGATTCATCAAACAAACTTATGGTTCACCAATGGAAAGGTGTGAGGATTGGTTTCATTACGATATTGGGGTTAACAGACATATACAAACACAGGTGACACATATAATCACCAAAGACCTACGGAATACCAAGAGAAGACTACTCAACGTTCTGTCATAACGTACATGGGAAAAGGATCCCAGGAAGAACAGACATCTGTATATGTGTAAAACAACCACATCTTCCACACCTACAACAAGCCAAACATTGTAATCAAACTTGCTGTAATAAAAAATAAAAAATTAAATTAAAAACACGAACAAGAAGTAGTGAGACAAACGTGAGGGTCTTTCTCCTGGCACATTCCATTCTAAATTCCAATCTAGAACACGACTTCCATTGAGGCTCTGTTGCCCTAGTCACCAGATTTGGTAAGGGAGAACTGCTGCCACCTTGTGGCCGTTTCGCACAACAGCAGCTTTAATCCCAGCGCTGATGGTCAGTTGATATTCAAAATCATTGCAGGCCTGTAAATGACACCTGCCCTGAAAACAAATCCTGGGGTCACATATCGACCAAAAAATTCAAAGGACGTCCATATTTCAAAACGACCGTTTCAAAAGGCATATTTTACGCACATTAGTGTTCTGCTTCTTTTTCTTTCTTTCCTTTATTTGTTAAAAATACGGGAATGGAAAAAGGCATCCCTCAGAATGGGCGAAAATCGTTGCAAACGAATCAATGGACAAAGGTTTAATCTCCAATATATATAAAGAGCTCATGCAGCTTAATATTAACAAAACAAACAACCCAATACAAAAAATGGGCAGAAGATCTAAAGAGATGTTTCTTCCAAGAAGACACAGAGATGGCCAAGACGCACATGTAAAGCTGCTCAACAGCACTAATTATTAGAGAAATGCAAATCAAAACTACAATGAGGTATCACCTCACACCTGTTAGAATCGGCATCATCAGAAAATCTACAAACAACCAATTCTGGGGAGGGTGTGGACAAAAGGAGCCCTCTTCCACTATTGGTGGGAATGTAAATTGATACAGTCACTATGGAGAACGGTATGGAGTTTCCTTAAAAAAACTAGAAATAGAATTACCGTCTGATCCAGCAATCCCACTTCTGGGCATATACCCAGAGAAAACCATAAATCAAAAAGGCACATTCACCACAATGTTCATGGCAGCACTATTTACAATAGCCAGGTAATGGAAGCAACATAAATGCCCACAGACAGATGAATGGATAAAGATGTGGTACATATATAAAATGGAATATTACTCAGCCATAAGAAGGAATGAAACTGGGTCATTTGTAGAGACATCGATGGATCTAGAGACTGTCATACAGAATGAAGTAAGTCAGAAAGAGGAAAACAAATATTGTATATTAATGCATATATGTGGAACCTAAAAAATGGTACAGATGAACTGGTTTGCAGGGAAGAAACAGAGACACAGAGGTAGACAACAAACATATGGACACCAAGTGTGGGAAGCCATGGGGTGGTGGTGGTGGGATGAGTTGGGAGATTGGGATTGACCTGTATACATGTATATGCATAAAATACATAACTAATAATAACCTGCTGTATAAAAAAATAAATCAAATTAAATTTCAAATTTTTAAAAAATAAAATTTAAAAATAAAACAGAAAAATGTTCTTCCCTTCACACAGATGTATTTATAGGAATGAATTATTTCCATGCTTATATCTATAAATACATAAAGGAGGAATACAATCTAACTTGAACCATAAAAGAAAAAAAAAAAAAACCTGAACCCACCAGTTATACAGAGGAAAACCCTATCAGGGCACTTGCTCCAGCGGTAAACAATTCTGAAATTGGTCAGAGGTGGGGAATCATCTCCCATACAACCAGCAACCCACCCCCCACGCCAGGAGCATCCTCATTGCAAAGCTGGGGGACCGTGCCGAGGCATCTGTGAGTAAACGTGAGCTGAGCCCCAGGCCAGCTGCTGCTGAACTGTTCCCACCCTTCCCAGGTAAAACACCTGAATATGTACAAGGGCTTGAAAGCCTAGAGGAAGGGCGGTGGAGCCACACCAGTGACAGCACGCAGGCCAACTTGGTGCCTGCAGGCCAGCCAGGGTGGTCCTGGCCCCGGGCGCTCTTCCGGAAGCTTTCCATTGCCCTGCCTGAGATACCCCTCCTGTCCCGGCCCCCACTGCTTTTTTCCTTCCTCACCTCTGTCCGGAGAGAAATTCCAGCGGAAGGTATGGGTGACACATCCTCTTCTTTACAGGTGGCAGCCTGGCAACCCCTGCAGAAAGGCCAGCAGAGCCCCACTCACACCGGGCCACCAACAAAGCTGTGGCCCCTCACTCCCTCTCGCCAGCAGAGCCCCGAGACTGCTGACGGGGCAGAGAATATGGAGTCAGGCACAGCTTCAGGGGCTATTGCTGCCTGGAGCGCTGTTTATATTGACCTCAAACAGGCACACCTGGGGAGGGCCGGCCGGCAGGGTAAGGCTGCCCAGGTCAGCTAATCCACAACCCTCAGGGAATCACATTGTTGAAAACGGACCTCGCTAAGGCAGAATAGAAGCCAAGGAAGAAAAGGACACAATGCCATTTGCAGCACCGTAGATGAGTCTAGAGGTAATCATGTGACTTGTAGTAAGTCAGAGAGTGAAAGACACATATCGTATCATATCACTTATACGTGTTACCTAAGAATGGATACCAGGGCAGATATTTCCACGGAGAAGGGCCATCACAGATTCATCAAACAAACTTATGGTTCACCAATGGAAAGGTGTGAGGATTGGTTTCATTACGATATTGGGGTTAACAGACATATACAAACACAGGTGACACATATAATCACCAAAGACCTACGGAATACCAAGAGAAGACTACTCAACCTTCTGTCATAACGTACATGGGAAAAGGATCCCAGGAAGAACAGACATCTGTATATGTGTAAAAGAACCACATCTTCCACACCTACAACAAGCCAAACATTGTAATCAAACTTGCTGTAATAAAAAATAAAAAATTAAATTAAAAACACGAACAAGAAGTAGTGAGACAAACGTGAGGGTCTTTCTCCTGGCACATTCCATTCTAAATTCCAATCTAGAACACGACTTCCATTGAGGCTCTGTTGCCCTAGTCACCAGATTTGGTAAGGGAGAACTGCTGCCACCTTGTGGCCGTTTCGCACAACAGCAGCTTTAATCCCAGCGCTGATGGTCAGTTGATATTCAAAATCATTGCAGGCCTGTAAATGACACCTGCCCTGAAAACAAATCCTGGGGTCACATATCGAACAAAAAATTCAAAGGACGTCCATATTTCAAAACGACCGTTTCAAAAGGCATATTTTACGCACATTAGTGTTCTGCTTCTTTTTCTTTCTTTCCTTTTTTTGTTAAAAATACGGGAATGGAAAAAGGCATCCCTCAGAATGGGCGAAAATCGTTGCAAACGAATCAATGGACAAAGGTTTAATCTCCAATATATATAAAGAGCTCATGCAGCTTAATATTAACAAAACAAACAACCCAATACAAAAAATGGGCAGAAGATCTAAAGAGATGTTTCTTCCAAGAAGACACAGAGATGGCCAAGACGCACATGAAAAGCTGCTCAACAGCACTAATTATTAGAGAAATGCAAATCAAAACTACAATGAGGTATCACCTCACACCTGTTAGAATCGGCATCATCAGAAAATCTACAAACAACCAATTCTGGGGAGGGTGTGGACAAAAGGAGCCCTCTTCCACTATTGGTGGGAATGTAAATTGATACAGTCACTATGGAGAACGGTATGGAGTTTCCTTAAAAAAACTAGAAATAGAATTACCGTCTGATCCAGCAATCCCACTTCTGGGCATATACCCAGAGAAAACCATAAATCAAAAAGGCACATTCACCACAATGTTCATGGCAGCACTATTTACAATAGCCAGGTAATGGAAGCAACATAAATGCCCACAGACAGATGAATGGATAAAGATGTGGTACATATATAAAATGGAATATTACTCAGCCATAAGAAGGAATGAAACTGGGTCATTTGTAGAGACATCGATGGATCTAGAGACTGTCATACAGAATGAAGTAAGTCAGAAAGAGGAAAACAAATATTGTATATTAATGCATATATGTGGAACCTAAAAAATGGTACAGATGAACTGGTTTGCAGGGAAGAAACAGAGACACAGAGGTAGACAACAAATATATGGACACCAAGTGTGGGAAGCCATGGGGTGGTGGTGGTGGGATGAGTTGGGAGATTGGGATTGACCTGTATACATGTATATGCATAAAATACATAACTAATAATAACCTGCTGTATAAAAAAATAAATCAAATTAAATTTCAAATTTTTAAAAAATAAAATTTAAAAATAAAACAGAAAAATGTTCTTCCCTTCACACAGATGTATTTATAGGAATGAATTATTTCCATGCTTATATCTATAAATACATAAAGGAGGAATAAAATCTAACTTGAACCATAAAAGAAAAAAAAAAACCTGAACCCACCAGTTATAGAGAGGAATAACCTATCAGGGCACTTGCTCCAGCGGTAAACAATTCAGAAATTGGTCAGAGGTGGGGAATCATCTCCCATACAACCAGCAACCCACCCCCCACGCTAGGAGCATCCTCATTGCAAAGCTGGGGGACCGTGCCGAGGCATCTGTGAGTAAACGTGAGCTGAGCCCCAGGCCAGCTGCTGCTGAACTGTTCCCACCCTTCCCAGGTAAAACACCTGAATATGTACAAGGGCTTGAAAGCCTAGAGGAAGGGCCGTGGAGCCACACCAGCGACAGCACGCAGGCCAACTTGGTGCCTGCAGGCCAGCCAGGGTGGTCCTGGCCCCGGGCGCTCTTCCAGAAGCTTTCCATTGCCCTGCCTGAGATACCCCTCCTGTCCCGGCCCCCACTGCTTTTTTCCTTCCTCACCTCTGTCCGGAGAGAAATTCCAGCGGAAGGTATGGGTGACACATCCTCTTCTTTACAGGTGGCAGCCTGGCAACCCCTGCAGAAAGGCCAGCAGAGCCCCACTCACACCGGGCCACCAACAAAGCTGTGGCCCCTCACTCCCTCTCGCCAGCAGAGCCCCGAGACTGCTGACGGGGCAGAGAATATGGAGTCAGGCACAGCTTCAGGGGCTATTGCTGCCTGGAGCGCTGTTTATATTGACCTCAAACAGGCACACCTGGGGAGGGCCGGCCGGCAGGGTAAGGCTGCCCAGGTCAGCTAATCCACAACCCTCAGGGAATCACATTGTTGAAAACGGACCTCGCTAAGGCAGAATAGAAGCCAAGGAAGAAAAGGACACAATGCCATTTGCAGCACCGTAGATGAGTCTAGAGGTAATCACGTGACTTGTAGTAAGTCAGAAAGTGAAAGACACATATCGTATCATATCACTTATAGGTGTTACCTAAGAATGGATACCAGGGCAGATATTTCCACGGAGAAGGGCCATCACAGATTCATCAAACAAACTTATGGTTCACCAATGGAAAGGTGTGAGGATTGGTTTCATTACGATATTGGGGTTAACAGACATATACAAACACAGGTGACACATATAATCACCAAAGACCTACGGAATACCAAGAGAAGACTACTCAACGTTCTGTCATAACGTACATGGGAAAAGGATCCCAGGAAGAACAGACATCTGTATATGTGTAAAACAACCACATCTTCCACACCTACAACAAGCCAAACATTGTAATCAAACTTGCTGTAATAAAAAATAAAAAATTAAATTAAAAACACGAACAAGAAGTAGTGAGACAAACGTGAGGGTCTTTCTCCTGGCACATTCCATTCTAAATTCCAATCTAGAACACGACTTCCATTGAGGCTCTGTTGCCCTAGTCACCAGATTTGGTAAGGGAGAACTGCTGCCACCTTGTGGCCGTTTCGCACAACAGCAGCTTTAATCCCAGCGCTGATGGTCAGTTGATATTCAAAATCATTGCAGGCCTGTAAATGACACCTGCCCTGAAAACAAATCCTGGGGTCACATATCGACCAAAAAATTCAAAGGACGTCCATATTTCAAAACGACCGTTTCAAAAGGCATATTTTACGCACATTAGTGTTCTGCTTCTTTTTCTTTCTTTCCTTTTTTTGTTAAAAATACGGGAATGGAAAAAGGCATCCCTCAGAATGGGCGAAAATCGTTGCAAACGAATCAATGGACAAAGGTTTAATCTCCAATATATATAAAGAGCTCATGCAGCTTAATATTAACAAAACAAACAACCCAATACAAAAAATGGGCAGAAGATCTAAAGAGATGTTTCTTCCAAGAAGACACAGAGATGGCCAAGACGCACATGAAAAGCTGCTCAACAGCACTAATTATTAGAGAAATGCAAATCAAAACTACAATGAGGTATCACCTCACACCTGTTAGAATCGGCATCATCAGAAAATCTACAAACAACCAATTCTGGGGAGGGTGTGGACAAAAGGAGCCCTCTTCCACTATTGGTGGGAATGTAAATTGATACAGTCACTATGGAGAACGGTATGGAGTTTCCTTAAAAAAACTAGAAATAGAATTACCATCTGATCCAGCAATCCCACTTCTGGGCATATACCCAGAGAAAACCATAAATCAAAAAGGCACATTCACCACAATGTTCATGGCAGCACTATTTACAATAGCCAGGTAATGGAAGCAACGTAAATGCCCACAGACAGATGAATGGATAAAGATGTGGTACATATATAAAATGGAATATTACTCAGCCATAAGAAGGAATGAAACTGGGTCATTTGTAGAGACATCGATGGATCTAGAGACTGTCATACAGAATGAAGTAAGTCAGAAAGAGGAAAACAAATATTGTATATTAATGCATATATGTGGAACCTAAAAAATGGTACAGATGAACTGGTTTGCAGGGAAGAAACAGAGACACAGAGGTAGAGAACAAACATATGGACACCAAGTGTGGGAAGCCATGGGGTGGTGGTGGTGGGATGAGTTGGGAGATTGGGATTGACCTGTATACATGTATATGCATAAAATACAAAACTAATAATAACCTGCTGTATAAAAAAATAAATCAAATTAAATTTCAAATTTTTAAAAAATAAAATTTAAAAATAAAACAGAAAAATGTTCTTCCCTTCACACAGATGTATTTATAGGAATGAATTATTTCCATGCTTATATCTATAAATACATAAAGGAGGAATACAATCTAACTTGAACCATAAAAGAAAAAAAAAAACACCTGATCCCACCAGTTATAGAGAGGAATAACCTATCAGGGCACTTGCTCCAGTGGTAAACAATTCTGAAATTGGTCAGAGGTGGGGAATCATCTCCCATACAACCAGCAACCCACCCCCCACGCTAGGAGCATCCTCATTGCAAAGCTGGGGGACCGTGCCGAGGCATCTGTGAGTAAACGTGAGCTGAGCCCCAGGCCAGCTGCTGCTGAACTGTTCCCACCCTTCCCAGGTAAAACACCTGAATATGTACAAGGGCTTGAAAGCCTAGAGGAAGGGCCGTGGAGCCACACCAGCGACAGCACGCAGGCCAACTTGGTGCCTGCAGGCCAGCCAGGGTGGTCCTGGCCCCGGGCGCTCTTGCGGAAGCTTTCCATTGCCCTGCCTGAGATACCCCTCCTGTCCCGGCCCCCACTGCTTTTTTCCTTCCTCACCTCTGTCCGGAGAGAAATTCCAGCGGAAGGTATGGGTGACACATCCTCTTCTTTACAGGTGGCAGCCTGGCAACCCCTGCAGAAAGGCCAGCAGAGCCCCACTCACACCGGGCCACCAACAAAGCTGTGGCCCCTCACTCCCTCCCACCAGCAGAGCCCCGAGACTGCTGACGGGGCAGAGAATATGGAGTCAGGCACAGCTTCAGGGGCTATTGCTGCCTGGAGCGCTGTTTATATTGACCTCAAACAGGCACACCTGGGGAGGGCCGGCCGGCAGGGTAAGGCTGCCCAGGTCAGCTAATCCACAACCCTCAGGGAATCACATTGTTGAAAACGGACCTCGCTAAGGCAGAGTAGAAGCCAAGGAAGAAAAGGACACAATGCCATTTGCAGCACCGTAGATGAGTCTAGAGGTAATCACGTGACTTGTAGTAAGTCAGAAAGTGAATGACACATATCATATCATATCACTTATAGGTGTTACCTAAGAATGGATACCAGGGCAGATATTTCCACGGAGAAGGGCCATCACAGATTCATCAAACAAACTTATGGTTCACCAATGGAAAGGTGTGAGGATTGGTTTCATTACGATATTGGGGTTAACAGACATATACAAACACAGGTGACACATATAATCACCAAAGACCTACGGAATACCAAGAGAAGACTACTCAACATTCTGTCATAACGTACATGGGAAAAGGATCCCAGGAAGAACAGACATCTGTATATGTGTAAAAGAACCCCATCTTCCACACCTACAACAAGCCAAACATTGTAATCAAACTTGCTGTAATAAAAAATAAAAAATTAAATTAAAAACACGAACAAGAAGTAGTGAGACAAACTTGAGGGGCTTTCTCCTGGCACATTCCATTCTAAATTCCAATCTAGAACACGACTTCCATTGAGGCTCTGTTGCCCTAGTCACCAGATTTGGTAAGGGAGAACTGCTGCCACCTTGTGGCCGTTTCGCACAACAGCAGCTTTAATCCCAGCGCTGATGGTCAGTTGATATTCAAAATCATTGCAGGCCTGTAAATGACACCTGCCCTGAAAACAAATCCTGGGGTCACATATCGACCAAAAAATTCAAAGGACGTCCATATTTCAAAACGACCGTTTCAAAAGGCATATTTTACGCACATTAGTGTTCTGCTTCTTTTTCTTTCTTTCCTTTTTTTGTTAAAAATACGGGAATGGAAAAAGGCATCCCTCAGAATGGGCGAAAATCGTTGCAAACGAATCAATGGACAAAGGTTTAATCTCCAATATATATAAACAGCTCATGCAGCTTAATATTAACAAAACAAACAACCCAATACAAAAAATGGGCAGAAGATCTAAAGAGATGTTTCTTCCAAGAAGACACAGAGATGGCCAAGACGCACATGAAAAGCTGCTCAACAGCACTAATTATTAGAGAAATGCAAATCAAAACTACAATGAGGTATCACCTCACACCTGTTAGAATCGGCATCATCAGAAAATCTACAAACAACCAATTCTGGGGAGGGTGTGGACAAAAGGAGCCCTCTTCCACTATTGGTGGGAATGTAAATTGATACAGTCACTATGGAGAACGGTATGGAGTTTCCTTAAAAAAACTAGAAATAGAATTACCATCTGATCCAGCAATCCCACTTCTGGGCATATACCCAGAGAAAACCATAAATCAAAAAGGCACATTCACCACAATGTTCATGGCAGCACTATTTACAATAGCCAGGTAATGGAAGCAACGTAAATGCCCACAGACAGATGAATGGATAAAGATGTGGTACATATATAAAATGGAATATTACTCAGCCATAAGAAGGAAT
Source organism: Mesoplodon mirus (assembly GCF_964341445.2). Taxonomy (NCBI): domain Eukaryota; kingdom Metazoa; phylum Chordata; class Mammalia; order Artiodactyla; family Ziphiidae; genus Mesoplodon; species Mesoplodon mirus. The sequence goes on along the minus strand of NW_028295814.1, from coordinate 4,466,005 downwards.
GAAACTGGGTCATTTGTAGAGACATCGATGGATCTAGAGACTGTCATACAGAATGAAGTAAGTCAGAAAGAGGAAAACAAATATTGTATATTAATGCATATATGTGGAACCTAAAAAATGGTACAGATGAACTGGTTTGCAGGGAAGAAACAGAGACACAGAGGTAGACAACAAACATATGGACACCAAGTGTGGGAAGCCATGGGGTGGTGGTGGTGGGATGAGTTGGGAGATTGGGATTGACCTGTATACATGTATATGCATAAAATACAAAACTAATAATAACCTGCTGTATAAAAAAATAAATCAAATTAAATTTCAAATTTTTAAAAAATAAAATTTAAAAATAAAACAGAAAAATGTTCTTCCCTTCACACAGATGTATTTATAGGAATGAATTATTTCCATGCTTATATCTATAAATACATAAAGGAGGAATACAATCTAACTTGAACCATAAAAGAAAAAAAAAAAAAACCTGATCCCACCAGTTATAGAGAGGAATAACCTATCAGGGCACTTGCTCCTGTGGTAAACAATTCTGAAATTGGTCAGAGGTGGGGAATCATCTCCCATACAACCAGCAACCCACCCCCCACGCTAGGAGCATCCTCATTGCAAAGCTGGGGGACCGTGCCGAGGCATCTGTGAGTAAACGTGAGCTGAGCCCCAGGCCAGCTGCTGCTGAACTGTTCCCACCCTTCCCAGGTAAAACACCTGAATATGTACAAGGGCTTGAAAGCCTAGAGGAAGGGCCGTGGAGCCACACCAGCGACAGCACGCAGGCCAACTTGGTGCCTGCAGGCCAGCCAGGGTGGTCCTGGCCCCGGGCGCTCTTGCGGAAGCTTTCCATTGCCCTGCCTGAGATACCCCTCCTGTCCCGGCCCCCACTGCTTTTTTCCTTCCTCACCTCTGTCCGGAGAGAAATTCCAGCGGAAGGTATGGGTGACACATCCTCTTCTTTACAGGTGGCAGCCTGGCAACCCCTGCAGAAAGGCCAGCAGAGCCCCACTCACACCGGGCCACCAACAAAGCTGTGGCCCCTCACTCCCTCCCACCAGCAGAGCCCCGAGACTGCTGACGGGGCAGAGAATATGGAGTCAGGCACAGCTTCAGGGGCTATTGCTGCCTGGAGCGCTGTTTATATTGACCTCAAACAGGCACACCTGGGGAGGGCCGGCCGGCAGGGTAAGGCTGCCCAGGTCAGCTAATCCACAACCCTCAGGGAATCACATTGTTGAAAACGGACCTCGCTAAGGCAGAGTAGAAGCCAAGGAAGAAAAGGACACAATGCCATTTGCAGCACCGTAGATGAGTCTAGAGGTAATCACGTGACTTGTAGTAAGTCAGAAAGTGAATGACACATATCATATCATATCACTTATAGGTGTTACCTAAGAATGGATACCAGGGCAGATATTTCCACGGAGAAGGGCCATCACAGATTCATCAAACAAACTTATGGTTCACCAATGGAAAGGTGTGAGGATTGGTTTCATTACGATATTGGGGTTAACAGACATATACAAACACAGGTGACACATATAATCACCAAAGACCTACGGAATACCAAGAGAAGACTACTCAACATTCTGTCATAACGTACATGGGAAAAGGATCCCAGGAAGAACAGACATCTGTATATGTGTAAAAGAACCACATCTTCCACACCTACAACAAGCCAAACATTGTAATCAAACTTGCTGTAATAAAAAATAAAAAATTAAATTAAAAACACGAACAAGAAGTAGTGAGACAAACTTGAGGGGCTTTCTCCTGGCACATTCCATTCTAAATTCCAATCTAGAACACGACTTCCATTGAGGCTCTGTTGCCCTAGTCACCAGATTTGGTAAGGGAGAACTGCTGCCACCTTGTGGCCGTTTCGCACAACAGCAGCTTTAATCCCAGCGCTGATGGTCAGTTGATATTCAAAATCATTGCAGGCCTGTAAATGACACCTGCCCTGAAAACAAATCCTGGGGTCACATATCGACCAAAAAATTCAAAGGACGTCCATATTTCAAAACGACCGTTTCAAAAGGCATATTTTACGCACATTAGTGTTCTGCTTCTTTTTCTTTCTTTCCTTTTTTTGTTAAAAATACGGGAATGGAAAAAGGCATCCCTCAGAATGGGCGAAAATCGTTGCAAACGAATCAATGGACAAAGGTTTAATCTCCAATATATATAAAGAGCTCATGCAGCTTAATATTAACAAAACAAACAACCCAATACAAAAAATGGGCAGAAGATCTAAAGAGATGTTTCTTCCAAGAAGACACAGAGATGGCCAAGACGCACATGAAAAGCTGCTCAACAGCACTAATTATTAGAGAAATGCAAATCAAAACTACAATGAGGTATCACCTCACACCTGTTAGAATCGGCATCATCAGAAAATCTACAAACAACCAATTCTGGGGAGGGTGTGGACAAAAGGAACCCTCTTCCACTATTGGTGGGAATGTAAATTGATACAGTCACTATGGAGAACGGTATGGAGTTTCCTTAAAAAAACTAGAAATAGAATTACCATCTGATCCAGCAATCCCACTTCTGGGCATATACCCAGAGAAAACCATAAATCAAAAAGGCACATTCACCACAATGTTCATGGCAGCACTATTTACAATAGCCAGGTAATGGAAGCAACGTAAATGCCCACAGACAGATGAATGGATAAAGATGTGGTACATATATAAAATGGAATATTACTCAGCCATAAGAAGGAATGAAACTGGGTCATTTGTAGAGACATCGATGGATCTAGAGACTGTCATACAGAATGAAGTAAGTCAGAAAGAGGAAAACAAATATTGTATATTAATGCATATATGTGGAACCTAAAAAATGGTACAGATGAACTGGTTTGCAGGGAAGAAACAGAGACACAGAGGTAGACAACAAACATATGGACACCAAGTGTGGGAAGCCATGGGGTGGTGGTGGTGGGATGAGTTGGGAGTTTGGGATTGACCTGTATACATGTATATGCATAAAATACAAAACTAATAATAACCTTCTGTATAAAAAAATAAATCAAATTAAATTTCAAATTTTTAAAAAATAAAATTTAAAAATAAAACAGAAAAATGTTCTTCCCTTCACACAGATGTATTTATAGGAATGAATTATTTCCATGCTTATATCTATAAATACATAAAGGAGGAATACAATCTAACTTGAACCATAAAAGAAAAAAAAAACACCTGAACCCACCAGTTATAGAGAGGAATAACCTATCAGGGCACTTGCTCCAGTGGTAAACAATTCTGAAATTGGTCAGAGGTGGGGAATCATCTCCCATACAACCAGCAACCCACCCCCCACGCCAGGAGCATCCTCATTGCAAAGCTGGGGGACCGTGCCGAGGCATCTGTGAGTAAACGTGAGCTGAGCCCCAGGCCAGCTGCTGCTGAACTGTTCCCACCCTTCCCAGGTAAAACACCTGAATATGTACAAGGGCTTGAAAGCCTAGAGGAAGGGCCGTGGAGCCACACCAGCGACAGCACGCAGGCCAACTTGGTGCCTGCAGGCCAGCCAGGGTGGTCCTGGCCCCGGGCGCTCTTCCGGAAGCTTTCCATTGCCCTGCCTGAGATACCCCTCCTGTCCCGGCCCCCACTGCTTTTTTCCTTCCTCACCTCTGTCCGGAGAGAAATTCCAGCGGAAGGTATGGGTGACACATCCTCTTCTTTACAGGTGGCAGCCTGGCAACCCCTGCAGAAAGGCCAGCAGAGCCCCACTCACACCGGGCCACCAACAAAGCTGTGGCCCCTCACTCCCTCCCACCAGCAGAGCCCCGAGACTGCTGACGGGGCAGAGAATATGGAGTCAGGCACAGCTTCAGGGGCTATTGCTGCCTGGAGCGCTGTTTATATTGACCTCAAACAGGCACACCTGGGGAGGGCCGGCCGGCAGGGTAAGGCTGCCCAGGTCAGCTAATCCACAACCCTCAGGGAATCACATTGTTGAAAACGGACCTCGCTAAGGCAGAGTAGAAGCTAAGGAAGAAAAGGACACAATGCCATTTGCAGCACCGTAGATGAGTCTAGAGGTAATCACGTGACTTGTAGTAAGTCAGAAAGTTAATGACACATATCATATCATATCACTTATAGGTGTTACCTAAGAATGGATACCAGGGCAGATATTTCCACGGAGAAGGGCCATCACAGATTCATCAAACAAACTTATGGTTCACCAATGGAAAGGTGTGAGGATTGGTTTCATTACGATATTGGGGTTAACAGACATATACAAACACAGGTGACACATATAATCACCAAAGACCTACGGAATACCAAGAGAAGACTACTCAACATTCTGTCATAACGTACATGGGAAAAGGATCCCAGGAAGAACAGACATCTGTATATGTGTAAAAGAACCACATCTTCCACACCTACAACAAGCCAAACATTGTAATCAAACTTGCTGTAATAAAAAATAAAAAATTAAATTAAAAACACGAACAAGAAGTAGTGAGACAAACGTGAGGGTCTTTCTCCTGGCACATTCCATTCTAAATTCCAATCTAGAACACGACTTCCATTGAGGCTCTGTTGCCCTAGTCACCAGATTTGGTAAGGGAGAACTGCTGCCACCTTGTGGCCGTTTCGCACAACAGCAGCTTTAATCCCAGCGCTGATGGTCAGTTGATATTCAAAATCATTGCAGGCCTGTAAATGACACCTGCCCTGAAAACAAATCCTGGGGTCACATATCGACCAAAAAATTCAAAGGACGTCCATATTTCAAAACGACCGTTTCAAAAGGCATATTTTACGCACATTAGTGTTCTGCTTCTTTTTCTTTCTTTCCTTTTTTTGTTAAAAATACGGGAATGGAAAAAGGCATCCCTCAGAATGGGCGAAAATCGTTGCAAACGAATCAATGGACAAAGGTTTAATCTCCAATATATATAAAGAGCTCATGCAGCTTAATATTAACAAAACAAACAACCCAATACAAAAAATGGGCAGAAGATCTAAAGAGATGTTTCTTCCAAGAAGACACAGAGATGGCCAAGACGCACATGAAAAGCTGCTCAACAGCACTAATTATTAGAGAAATGCAAATCAAAACTACAATGAGGTATCACCTCACACCTGTTAGAATCGGCATCATCAGAAAATCTACAAACAACCAATTCTGGGGAGGGTGTGGACAAAAGGAGCCCTCTTCCACTATTGGTGGGAATGTAAATTGATACAGTCACTATGGAGAACGGTATGGAGTTTCCTTAAAAAAACTAGAAATAGAATTACCATCTGATCCAGCAATCCCACTTCTGGGCATATACCCAGAGAAAACCATAAATCAAAAAGGCACATTCACCACAATGTTCATGGCAGCACTATTTACAATAGCCAGGTAATGGAAGCAACGTAAATGCCCACAGACAGATGAATGGATAAAGATGTGGTACATATATAAAATGGAATATTACTCAGCCATAAGAAGGAATGAAACTGGGTCATTTGTAGAGACATCGATGGATCTAGAGACTGTCATACAGAATGAAGTAAGTCAGAAAGAGGAAAACAAATATTGTATATTAATGCATATATGTGGAACCTAAAAAATGGTACAGATGAACTGGTTTGCAGGGAAGAAACAGAGACACAGAGGTAGACAACAAACATATGGACACCAAGTGTGGGAAGCCATGGGGTGGTGGTGGTGGGATGAGTTGGGAGATTGGGATTGACCTGTATACATGTATATGCATGAAATACATAACTAATAATAACCTGCTGTATAAAAAAATAAATCAAATTAAATTTCAAATTTTTAAAAAATAAAATTTAAAAATAAAACAGAAAAATGTTCTTCCCTTCACACAGATGTATTTATAGGAATGAATTATTTCCATGCTTATATCTATAAATACATAAAGGAGGAATACAATCTAACTTGAACCATAAAAGAAAAAAAAAAAACCTGAACCCACCAGTTATAGAGAGGAATAACCTATCAGGGCACTTGCTCCAGTGGTAAACAATTCTGAAATTGGTCAGAGGTGGGGAATCATCTCCCATACAACCAGCAACCCACCCCCCACGCCAGGAGCATCCTCATTGCAAAGCTGGGGGACCGTGCCGAGGCATCTGTGAGTAAACGTGAGCTGAGCCCCAGGCCAGCTGCTGCTGAACTGTTCCCACCCTTCCCAGGTAAAACACCTGAATATGTACAAGGGCTTGAAAGCCTAGAGGAAGGGCCGTGGAGCCACACCAGCGACAGCACGCAGGCCAACTTGGTGCCTGCAGGCCAGCCAGGGTGGTCCTGGCCCCGGGCGCTCTTCCGGAAGCTTTCCATTGCCCTGCCTGAGATACCCCTCCTGTCCCGGCCCCCACTGCTTTTTTCCTTCCTCACCTCTGTCCGGAGAGAAATTCCAGCGGAAGGTATGGGTGACACATCCTCTTCTTTACAGGTGGCAGCCTGGCAACCCCTGCAGAAAGGCCAGCAGAGCCCCACTCACACCGGGCCACCAACAAAGCTGTGGCCCCTCACTCCCTCCCACCAGCAGAGCCCCGAGACTGCTGACGGGGCAGAGAATATGGAGTCAGGCACAGCTTCAGGGGCTATTGCTGCCTGGAGCGCTGTTTATATTGACCTCAAACAGGCACACCTGGGGAGGGCCGGCCGGCAGGGTAAGGCTGCCCAGGTCAGCTAATCCACAACCCTCAGGGAATCACATTGTTGAAAACGGACCTCGCTAAGGCAGAGTAGAAGCTAAGGAAGAAAAGGACACAATGCCATTTGCAGCACCGTAGATGAGTCTAGAGGTAATCACGTGACTTGTAGTAAGTCAGAAAGTGAATGACACATATCATATCATATCACTTATAGGTGTTACCTAAGAATGGATACCAGGGCAGATATTTCCACGGAGAAGGGCCATCACAGATTCATCAAACAAACTTATGGTTCACCAATGGAAAGGTGTGAGGATTGGTTTCATTACGATATTGGGGTTAACAGACATATACAAACACAGGTGACACATATAATCACCAAAGACCTACGGAATACCAAGAGAAGACTACTCAACATTCTGTCATAACGTACATGGGAAAAGGATCCCAGGAAGAACAGACATCTGTATATGTGTAAAAGAACCACATCTTCCACACCTACAACAAGCCAAACATTGTAATCAAACTTGCTGTAATAAAAAATAAAAAATTAAATTAAAAACACGAACAAGAAGTAGTGAGACAAACGTGAGGGTCTTTCTCCTGGCACATTCCATTCTAAATTCCAATCTAGAACACGACTTCCATTGAGGCTCTGTTGCCCTAGTCACCAGATTTGGTAAGGGAGAACTGCTGCCACCTTGTGGCCGTTTCGCACAACAGCAGCTTTAATCCCAGCGCTGATGGTCAGTTGATATTCAAAATCATTGCAGGCCTGTAAATGACACCTGCCCTGAAAACAAATCCTGGGGTCACATATCGACCAAAAAATTCAAAGGACGTCCATATTTCAAAACGACCGTTTCAAAAGGCATATTTTACGCACATTAGTGTTCTGCTTCTTTTTCTTTCTTTCCTTTTTTTGTTAAAAATACGGGAATGGAAAAAGGCATCCCTCAGAATGGGCGAAAATCGTTGCAAACGAATCAATGGACAAAGGTTTAATCTCCAATATATATAAAGAGCTCATGCAGCTTAATATTAACAAAACAAACAACCCAATACAAAAAATGGGCAGAAGATCTAAAGAGATGTTTCTTCCAAGAAGACACAGAGATGGCCAAGACGCACATGAAAAGCTGCTCAACAGCACTATTTATTAGAGAAATGCAAATCAAAACTACAATGAGGTATCACCTCACACCTGTTAGAATCGGCATCATCAGAAAATCTACAAACAACCAATTCTGGGGAGGGTGTGGACAAAAGGAGCCCTCTTCCACTATTGGTGGGAATGTAAATTGATACAGTCACTATGGAGAACGGTATGGAGTTTCCTTAAAAAAACTAGAAATAGAATTACCATCTGATCCAGCAATCCCACTTCTGGGCATATACCCAGAGAAAACCATAAATCAAAAAGGCACATTCACCACAATGTTCATGGCAGCACTATTTACAATAGCCAGGTAATGGAAGCAACGTAAATGCCCACAGACAGATGAATGGATAAAGATGTGGTACATATATAAAATGGAATATTACTCAGCCATAAGAAGGAATGAAACTGGGTCATTTGTAGAGACATCGATGGATCTAGAGACTGTCATACAGAATGAAGTAAGTCAGAAAGAGGAAAACAAATATTGTATATTAATGCATATATGTGGAACCTAAAAAATGGTACAGATGAACTGGTTTGCAGGGAAGAAACAGAGACACAGAGGTAGACAACAAACATATGGACACCAAGTGTGGGAAGCCATGGGGTGGTGGTGGTGGGATGAGTTGGGAGATTGGGATTGACCTGTATACATGTATATGCATGAAATACATAACTAATAATAACCTGCTGTATAAAAAAATAAATCAAATTAAATTTCAAATTTTTAAAAAATAAAATTTAAAAATAAAACAGAAAAATGTTCTTCCCTTCACACAGATGTATTTATAGGAATGAATTATTTCCATGCTTATATCTATAAATACATAAAGGAGGAATACAATCTAAATTGAACCATAAAAGAAAAAAAAAACCTGAACCCACCAGTTATAGAGAGGAATAACCTATCAGGGCACTTGCTCCAGCGGTAAACAATTCTGAAATTGGTCAGGGGTGGGGAATCATCTCCCATACAACCAGCAACCCACCCCCACGCAAGGAGCATCCTCATTGCAAAGCTGGGGGACCGTGCCGAGGCATCTGTGAGTAAACGTGAGCTGAGCCCCAGGCCAGCTGCTGCTGAACTGTTCCCACCCTTCCCAGGTAAAACACCTGAATATGTACAAGGGCTTGAAAGCCTAGAGGAAGGGCCGTGGAGCCACACCAGCGACAGCACGCAGGCCAACTTGGTGCCTGCAGGCCAGCCAGGGTGGTCCTGGCCCCGGGCGCTCTTCCGGAAGCTTTCCATTGCCCTGCCTGAGATACCCCTCCTGTCCCGGCCCCCACTGCTTTTTTCCTTCCTCACCTCTGTCCGGAGAGAAATTCCAGCGGAAGGTATGGGTGACACATCCTCTTCTTTACAGGTGGCAGCCTGGCAATCCCTGCAGAAAGGCCAGCAGAGCCCCACTCACACCGGGTCACCAACAAAGCTGTGGCCCCTCACTCCCTCCCACCAGCAGAGCCCCGAGACTGCTGACGGGGCAGAGAATATGGAGTCAGGCACAGCTTCAGGGGCTATTGCTGCCTGGAGGGCTGTTTATATTGACCTCAAACAGGCACACCTGGGGAGGGCCGGCCGGCAGGGTAAGGCTGCCCAGGTCAGCTAATCCACAACCCTCAGGGAATCACATTGTTGAAAATGGACCTCGGTAAGGCAGAATAGAAGCCAAGGAAGAAAAGGACACAATGCCATTTGCAGCACCGTAGATGAGTCTAGAGGTAATCACGTGACTTGTAGTAAGTCAGAAAGTGAAAGACACATATCGTATCATATCACTTATAGGTGTTACCTAAGAATGGATACCAGGGCAGATATTTCCACGGAGAAGGGCCATCACAGATTCATCAAACAAACTTATGGTTCACCAATGGAAAGGTGTGAGGATTGGTTTCATTACGATATTGGGGTTAACAGACATATACAAACACAGGTGACACATATAATCACCAAAGACCTACGGAATACCAAGAGAAGACTACTCAACCTTCTGTCATAACGTACATGGGAAAAGGATCCCAGGAAGAACAGACATCTGTATATGTGTAAAACAACCACATCTTCCACACCTACAACAAGCCAAACATTGTAATCAAACTTGCTGTAATAAAAAATAAAAAGTTAAATTAAAAACACGAACAAGAAGTAGTGAGACAAACGTGAGGGTATTTCTCCTGGCACATTCCATTCTAAATTCCAATCTAGAACACGACTTCCATTGAGGCTCTTTTGCCTTAGTCACCAGATTTGGTAAGGGAGAACTGCTGCCAACTTGTGGCCGTTTCGCACAACAGCAGCTTTAATCCCAGCGCTGATGGTCAGTTGATATTCAAAATCATTGCAGGCCTGTAAATGACACCTGCCCTGAAAACAAATCCTGGGGTCACATATCGACCAAAAAATTCAAAGGACGTCCATATTTCAAAACGACCGTTTCAAAAGGCATATTTTACGCACATTAGTGTTCTGCTTCTTTTTCTTTCTTTCCTTTTTTTGTTAAAAATACGGGAATGGAAAAAGGCATCCCACAGAATGGGCGAAAATCGTTGCAAACGAATCAATGGACAAAGGTTTAATCTCCAATATATATAAAGAGCTCATGCAGCTTAATATTAACAAAACAAACAACCCAATACAAAAAATGGGCAGAAGATCTAAAGAGATGTTTCTTCCAAGAAGACACAGAGATGGCCAAGACGCACATGAAAAGCTGCTCAACAGCACTAATTATTAGAGAAATGCAAATCAAAACTACAATGAGGTATCACCTCACACCTGTTAGAATCGGCATCATCAGAAAATCTACAAACAACCAATTCTGGGGAGGGTGTGGACAAAAGGAGCCCTCTTCCACTATTGGTGGGAATGTAAATTGATACAGTCACTATGGAGAACGGTATGGAGTTTCCTTAAAAAAACTAGAAATAGAATTACCATCTGATCCAGCAATCCCACTTCTGGGCATATACCCAGAGAAAACCATAAATCAAAAAGGCACATTCACCACAATGTTCATGGCAGCACTATTTACAATAGCCAGGTAATGGAAGCAACGTAAATGCCCACAGACAGATGAATGGATAAAGATGTGGTACATATATAAAATGGAATATTACTCAGCCATAAGAAGGAATGAAACTGGGTCATTTGTAGAGACATCGATGGATCTAGAGACTGTCATACAGAATGAAGTAAGTCAGAAAGAGGAAAACAAATATTGTATATTAATGCATATATGTGGAACCTAAAAAATGGTACAGATGAACTTGTTTGCAGGGAAGAAACAGAGACACAGAGGTAGACAACAAACATATGGACACCAAGTGTGGGAAGCCATGGGGTGGTGGTGGTGGGATGAGTTGGGAGATTGGGATTGACCTGTATACATGTATATGCATAAAATACATAACTAATAATAACCTGCTGTATAAAAAAATAAATCAAATTAAATTTCAAATTTTTAAAAAATAAAATTTAAAAATAAAACAGAAAAATGTTCTTCCCTTCACACAGATGTATTTATAGGAATGAATTATTTCCATGCTTATATCTATAAATACATAAAGGAGGAATAAAATCTAACTTGAACCATAAAAGAAAAAAAAAACCTGAACCCACCAGTTATACAGAGGAATACCCTATCAGGGCACTTGCTCCAGCGGTAAACAATTATGAAATTGGTCAGAGGTGGGGAATCATCTCCCATACAACCAGCAACCCACCCCCCACGCCAGGAGCATCCTCATTGCAAAGCTGGGGGACCATGCCGAGGCATCTATGAGTAAACATGAGCTGAGCCCCAGGCCAGCTGCTGCTGAACTGTTCCCACCCTTCCCAGGTAAAACACCTGAATATGTACAAGGGCTTGAAAGCCTACAGGAAGGGCCGTGGAGCCACACCAGCGACAGCTCGGAGGCCAACTTGGTGCCTGCAGGCCAGCCAGGGTGGTCCTGGCCCCGGGCGCTCTTCCGGAAGCTTTCCATTGCCCTGCCTGAGACACCCCTCCTGTCCCGGCCCCCACTGCTTTTTTCCTTCCTCACCTCTGTCCGGAGAGAAATTCCAGCGGAAGGTATGGGTGACACATCCTCTTCTTTACAGGTGGCAGCCTGGCAACCCCTGCAGAAAGGCTAGCAGAGCCCCACTCACACCGGGCCACCAACAAAGCTGTGGCCCCTCACTCCCTCCCACCAGCAGAGCCCCGAGACTGCTGACGGGGCAGAGAATATGGAGTCAGGCACAGCTTCAGGGGCTATTGCTGCCTGGAGCGCTGTTTATATTGACCTCAAACAGGCACACCTGGGGAGGGCCGGCCGGCAGGGTAAGGCTGCCCAGGTCAGCTAATCCACAACCCTCAGGGAATCACATTGTTGAAAATGGACCTCGCTAAGGCAGAATAGAAGCCAAGGAAGAAAAGGACACAATGCCATTTGCAGCACCGTAGATGAGTCTAGAGGTAATCACGTGACTTGTAGTAAGTCAGAAAGTGAAAGACACATATCGTATCATATCACTTATAGGTGTTACCTAAGAATGGATACCAGGGCAGATATTTCCACGGAGAAGGGCCATCACAGATTCATCAAACAAACTTATGGTTCACCAATGGAAAGGTGTGAGGATTGGTTTCATTACGATATTGGGGTTAACAGACATATACAAACACAGGTGACACATATAATCACCAAAGACCTACGGAATACCAAGAGAAGACTACTCAACCTTCTGTCATAACGTACATGGGAAAAGGATCCCAGGAAGAACAGACATCTGTATATGTGTAAAAGAACCCCATATTCCACACCTACAACAAGCCAAACATTGTCATCAAACTTGCTGTAATAAAAACTAAAAAATTAAATTAAAAACACGAACAAGAAGTAGTGAGACAAACTTGAGGGGCTTTCTCCTGGCACATTCCATTCTAAATTCCAATCTAGAACAGGACTTCCATTGAGGCTCTGTTGCCCTAGTCACCAGATTTGGTAAGGGAGAACTGCTGCCACCTTGTGGCCGTTTCGCACAACAGCAGCTTTAATCCCAGCGCTGATGGTCAGTTGATATTCAAAATCATTGCAGGCCTGTAAATGACACCTGCCCTGAAAACAAATCCTGGGGTCACATATCGACCAAAAAATTCAAAGGACGTCCATATTTCAAAACGACCGTTTCAAAAGGCATATTTTACGCACATTAGTGTTCTGCTTCTTTTTCTTTCTTTCCTTTTTTTGTTAAAAATACGGGAATGGAAAAAGGCATCCCACAGAATGGGCGAAAATCGTTGCAAACGAATCAATGGACAAAGGTTTAATCTCCAATATATATAAACAGCTCATGCAGCTTAATATTAACAAAACAAACAACCCAATACAAAAAATGGGCAGAAGATCTAAAGAGATGTTTCTTCCAAGAAGACACAGAGATGGCCAAGACGCACATGAAAAGCTGCTCAACAGCACTAATTATTAGAGAAATGCAAATCAAAACTACAATGAGGTATCACCTCACACCTGTTAGAATCGGCATCATCAGAAAATCTACAAACAACCAATTCTGGGGAGGGTGTGGACAAAAGGAGCCCTCTTCCACTATTGGTGGGAATGTAAATTGATACAGTCACTATGGAGAACGGTATGGAGTTTCCTTAAAAAAACTAGAAATAGAATTACCATCTGATCCAGCAATCCCACTTCTGGGCATATACCCAGAGAAAACCATAAATCAAAAAGGCACATTCACCACAATGTTCATGGCAGCACTATTTACAATAGCCAGGTAATGGAAGCAACGTAAATGCCCACAGACAGATGAATGGATAAAGATGTGGTACATATATAAAATGGAATATTACTCAGCCATAAGAAGGAATGAAACTGGGTCATTTGTAGAGACATCGATGGATCTAGAGACTGTCATACAGAATGAAGTAAGTCAGAAAGAGGAAAACAAATATTGTATATTAATGCATATATGTGGAACCTAAACAATGGTACAGATGAACTTGTTTGCAGGGAAGAAACAGAGACACAGAGGTAGACAACAAACATATGGACACCAAGTGTGGGAAGCCATGGGGTGGTGGTGGTGGGATGAGTTGGGAGATTGGGATTGACCTGTATACATGTATATGCATAAAATACATAACTAATAATAACCTGCTGTATAAAAAAATAAATCAAATTAAATTTCAAATTTTTAAAAAATAAAATTTAAAAATAAAACAGAAAAATGTTCTTCCCTTCACACAGATGTATTTATAGGAATGAATTATTTCCATGCTTATATCTATAAATACATAAAGGAGGAATAAAATCTAACTTGAACCATAAAAGAAAAAAAAAAACCTGAACCCACCAGTTATACAGAGGAATACCCTATCAGGGCACTTGCTCCAGCGGTAAACAATTATGAAATTGGTCAGAGGTGGGGAATCATCTCCCATACAACCAGCAACCCACCCCCCACGCCAGGAGCATCCTCATTGCAAAGCTGGGGGACCATGCCGAGGCATCTATGAGTAAACATGAGCTGAGCCCCAGGCCAGCTGCTGCTGAACTGTTCCCACCCTTCCCAGGTAAAACACCTGAATATGTACAAGGGCTTGAAAGCCTACAGGAAGGGCCGTGGAGCCACACCAGCGACAGCTCGGAGGCCAACTTGGTGCCTGCAGGCCAGCCAGGGTGGTCCTGGCCCCGGGCGCTCTTGCGGAAGCTTTCCATTGCCCTGCCTGAGACACCCCTCCTGTCCCGGCCCCCACTGCTTTTTTCCTTCCTCACCTCTGTCCGGAGAGAAATTCCAGCGGAAGGTATGGGTGACACATCCTCTTCTTTACAGGTGGCAGCCTGGCAACCCCTTCAGAAAGGCTAGCAGAGCCCCACTCACACCGGGCCACCAACAAAGCTGTGGCCCCTCACTCCCTCCCACCAGCAGAGCCCCGAGACTGCTGACGGGGCAGAGAATATGGAGTCAGGCACAGCTTCAGGGGCTATTGCTGCCTGGAGCGCTGTTTATATTGACCTCAAACAGGCACACCTGGGGAGGGCCGGCCGGCAGGGTAAGGCTGCCCAGGTCAGCTAATCCACAACCCTCAGGGAATCACATTGTTGAAAACGGACCTCGCTAAGGCAGAATAGAAGCCAAGGAAGAAAAGGACACAATGCCATTTGCAGCACCGTAGATGAGTCTAGAGGTAATCACGTGACTTGTAGTAAGTCAGAAAGTGAAAGACACATATCGTATCATATCACTTATAGGTGTTACCTAAGAATGGATACCAGGGCAGATATTTCCACGGAGAAGGGCCATCACAGATTCATCAAACAAACTTATGGTTCACCAATGGAAAGGTGTGAGGATTGGTTTCATTACGATATTGGGGTTAACAGACATATACAAACACAGGTGACACATATAATCACCAAAGACCTACGGAATACCAAGAGAAGACTACTCAACCTTCTGTCATAACGTACATGGGAAAAGGATCCCAGGAAGAACAGACATCTGTATATGTGTAAAAGAACCCCATCTTCCACACCTACAACAAGCCAAACATTGTCATCAAACTTGCTGTAATAAAAACTAAAAAATTAAATTAAAAACACGAACAAGAAGTAGTGAGACAAACTTGAGGGGCTTTCTCCTGGCACATTCCATTCTAAATTCCAATCTAGAACACGACTTCCATTGAGGCTCTGTTGCCCTAGTCACCAGATTTGGTAAGGGAGAACTGCTGCCACCTTGTGGCCGTTTCGCACAACAGCAGCTTTAATCCCAGCGCTGATGGTCAGTTGATATTCAAAATCATTGCAGGCCTGTAAATGACACCTGCCCTGAAAACAAATCCTGGGGTCACATATCGACCAAAAAATTCAAAGGACGTCCATATTTCAAAACGACCGTTTCAAAAGGCATATTTTACGCACATTAGTGTTCTGCTTCTTTTTCTTTCTTTCCTTTTTTTGTTAAAAATACGGGAATGGAAAAAGGCATCCCACAGAATGGGCGAAAATCGTTGCAAACGAATCAATGGACAAAGGTTTAATCTCCAATATATATAAACAGCTCATGCAGCTTAATATTAACAAAACAAACAACCCAATACAAAAAATGGGCAGAAGATCTAAAGAGATGTTTCTTCCAAGAAGACACAGAGATGGCCAAGACGCACATGAAAAGCTGCTCAACAGCACTAATTATTAGAGAAATGCAAATCAAAACTACAATGAGGTATCACCTCACACCTGTTAGAATCGGCATCATCAGAAAATCTACAAACAACCAATTCTGGGGAGGGTGTGGACAAAAGGAGCCCTCTTCCACTATTGGTGGGAATGTAAATTGATACAGTCACTATGGAGAACGGTATGGAGTTTCCTTAAAAAAACTAGAAATAGAATTACCATCTGATCCAGCAATCCCACTTCTGGGCATATACCCAGAGAAAACCATAAATCAAAAAGGCACATTCACCACAATGTTCATGGCAGCACTATTTACAATAGCCAGGTAATGGAAGCAACGTAAATGCCCACAGACAGATGAATGGATAAAGATGTGGTACATATATAAAATGGAATATTACTCAGCCATAAGAAGGAATGAAACTGGGTCATTTGTAGAGACATCGATGGATCTAGAGACTGTCATACAGAATGAAGTAAGTCAGAAAGAGGAAAACAAATATTGTATATTAATGCATATATGTGGAACCTAAAAAATGGTACAGATGAACTGGTTTGCAGGGAAGAAACAGAGACACAGAGGTAGAGAACAAACATATGGACACCAAGTGTGGGAAGCCATGGGGTGGTGGTGGTGGGATGAGTTGGGAGATTGGGATTGACCTGTATACATGTATATGCATAAAATACAAAACTAATAATAACCTGCTGTATAAAAAAATAAATCAAATTAAATTTCAAATTTTTAAAAAATAAAATTTAAAAATAAAACAGAAAAATGTTTTTCCCTTCACACAGATGTATTTATAGGAATGAATTATTTCCATGCTTATATCTATAAATACATAAAGGAGTAATAAAATCTAACTTGAACCATAAAAGAAAAAAAAAAACCTGAACCCACCAGTTATAGAGAGGAATAACCTATCAGGGCACTTGCTCCAGCGGTAAACAATTCTGAAATTGGTCAGAGGTGGGGAATCATCTCCCATACAACCAGCAACCCACCCCCCACGCCAGGAGCATCCTCATTGCAAAGCTGGGGGACCGTGCCAAGGCATCTGTGAGTAAACGTGAGCTGAGCCCCAGGCCAGCTGCTGCTGAACTGTTCCCACCCTTCCCAGGTAAAACACCTGAATATGTACAAGGGCTTGAAAGCCTAGAGGAAGGGCGGTGGAGCCACACCAGCGACAGCACGCAGGCCAACTTGGTGCCTGCAGGCCAGCCAGGGTGGTCCTGTCCCCGGGCGCTCTTCCAGAAGCTTTCCATTGCCCTGCCTGAGATACCCCTCCTGTCCCGGCCCCCACTGCTTTTTTCCTTCCTCACCTCTGTCCGGAGAGAAATTCCAGCGGAAGGTATGGGTGACACATCCTCTTCTTTACAGGTGGCAGCCTGGCAACCCCTGCAGAAAGGCCAGCAGAGCCCCACTCACACCGGGCCACCAACAAAGCTGTGGCCCCTCACTCCCTCCCACCAGCAGAGCCCCGAGACTGCTGACGGGGCCGAGAATATGGAGTCAGGCACAGCTTCAGGGGCTATTGCTGCCTGGAGCGCTGTTTATATTGACCTCAAACAGGCACACCTGGGGAGGGCCGGCCGGCAGGGTAAGGCTGCCCAGGTCAGCTAATCCACAACCCTCAGTGAATCACATTGTTGAAAACGGACCTCGCTAAGGCAGAGTAGAAGCCAAGGAAGAAAAGGACACAATGCCATTTGCAGCACCGTAGATGAGTCTAGAGGTAATCACGTGACTTGTAGTAAGTCAGAAAGTGAAAGACACATATCATATCATATCACTTATAGGTGTTACCTAAGAATGGATACCAGGGCAGATATTTCCACGGAGAAGGGCCATCACAGATTCATCAAACAAACTTATGGTTCACCAATGGAAAGGTGTGAGGATTGGTTTCATTACGATATTGGGGTTAACAGACATATACAAACACAGGTGACACATATAATCACCAAAGACCTACGGAATACCAAGAGAAGACTACTCAACCTTCTGTCATAACGTACATGGGAAAAGGATCCCAGGAAGAACAGACATCTGTATATGTGTAAAACAACCACATCTTCCACACCTACAACAAGCCAAACATTGTAATCAAACTTGCTGTAATAAAAAATAAAAAATTAAATTAAAAACACGAACAAGAAGTAGTGAGACAAACTTGAGGGGCTTTCTCCTGGCACATTCCATTCTAAATTCCAATCTAGAACACGACTTCCATTGAGGCTCTGTTGCCCTAGTCACCAGATTTGGTAAGGGAGAACTGCTGCCACCTTGTGGCCGTTTCGCACAACAGCAGCTTTAATCCCAGCGCTGATGGTCAGTTGATATTCAAAATCATTGCAGGCCTGTAAATGACACCTGCCCTGAAAACAAATCCTGGGGTCACATATCGACCAAAAAATTCAAAGGACGTCCATATTTCAAAACGACCGTTTCAAAAGGCATATTTTACGCACATAAGTGTTCTGCTTCTTTTTCTTTCTTTCCTTTTTTTGTTAAAAATACGGGAATGGAAAAAGGCATCCCTCAGAATGGGCGAAAATCGTTGCAAACGAATCAATGGACAAAGGTTTAATCTCCAATATATATAAACAGCTCATGCAGCTTAATATTAACAAAACAAACAACCCAATACAAAAAATGGGCAGAAGATCTAAAGAGATGTTTCTTCCAAGAAGACACAGAGATGGCCAAGACGCACATGAAAAGCTGCTCAACAGCACTAATTATTAGAGAAATGCAAATCAAAACTACAATGAGGTATCACCTCACACCAGTTAGAATCGGCATCATCAGAAAATCTACAAACAACCAATTCTGGGGAGGGTGTGGACAAAAGGAGCCCTCTTCCACTATTGGTGGGAATGTAAATTGATACAGTCACTATGGAGAACGGTATGGAGTTTCCTTTAAAAAACTAGAAATAGAATTACCATCTGATCCAGCAATCCCACTTCTGGGCATATACCCAGAGAAAACCATAAATCAAAAAGGCACATTCACCACAATGTTCATGGCAGCACTATTTACAATAGCCAGGTAATGGAAGCAACGTAAATGCCCACAGACAGATGAATGGATAAAGATGTGGTACATATATAAAATGGAATATTACTCAGCCATAAGAAGGAATGAAACTGGGTCATTTGTAGAGACATCGATGGATCTAGAGACTGTCATACAGAATGAAGTAAGTCAGAAAGAGGAAAACAAATATTGTATATTAATGCATATATGTGGAACCTAAAAAATGGTACAGATGAACTTGTTTGCAGGGAAGAAACAGAGACACAGAGGTAGAGAACAAACATATGGACACCAAGTGTGGGAAGCCATGGGGTGGTGGTGGTGGGATGAGTTGGGAGATTGGGATTGACCTGTATACATGTATATGCATAAAATACATAACTAATAATAACCTGCTGTATGAAAAATAAATCAAATTAAATTTCAAATTTTTAAAAAATAAAATTTAAAAATAAAACAGAAAAATGTTCTTCCCTTCACACAGATGTATTTATAGGAATGAATTATTTCCATGCTTATATCTATAAATACATAAAGGAGGAATACAATCTAAATTGAACCATAAAAGAAAAAAAAAAAACCTGAACCCTCCAGTTATAGAGAGGAATACCCTATCAGGGCACTTGCTCCAGCGGTAAACAATTCTGAAATTGGTCAGAGGTGGGGAATCATCTCCCATACAACCAGCAACCCACCCCCCACGCCAGGAGCATCCTCATTGCAAAGCTGGGGGACCGTGCCGAGGCATCTGTGAGTAAACGTGAGCTGAGCCCCAGGCCAGCTGCTGCTGAACTGTTCCCACCCTTCCCAGGTAAAACACCTGAATATGTACAAGGGCTTGAAAGCCTACAGGAAGGGCCGTGGAGCCACACCAGTGACAGCACGCAGGCCAACTTGGTGCCTGCAGGCCAGCCAGGGTGGTCCTGGCCCCGGGCGCTCTTCCGGAAGCTTTCCATTGCCCTGCCTGAGATACCCCTCCTGTCCCGGCCCCCACTGCTTTTTTCCTTCCTCACCTCTGTCCGGAGAGAAATTCCAGCGGAAGGTATGGGTGACACATCCTCTTCTTTACAGGTGGCAGCCTGGCAACCCCTGCAGAAAGGCCAGCAGAGCCCCACTCACACCGGGCCACCAAAAAAGCTGTGGCCCCTCACTCCCTCCCACCAGCAGAGCCCCGAGACTGCTGACGGGGCAGAGAATATGGAGTCAGGCACAGCTTCAGGGGCTATTGCTGCCTGGAGCGCTGTTTATATTGACCTCAAACAGGCACACCTGGGGAGGGTCGGCCGGCAGGGTATGGCTGCCCAGGTCGGCTAATCCACAACCCTCAGGGAATCACATTGTTGAAAACGGACCTCGGTAAGGCAGAATAGAAGCCAAGGAAGAAAAGGACACAATGCCATTTGCAGCACCGTAGATGAGTCTAGAGGTAATCACGTGACTTGTAGTAAGTCAGAAAGTGAAAGACACATATCGTATCATATCACTTATAGGTGTTACCTAAGAATGGATACCAGGGCAGATATTTCCACGGAGAAGGGCCATCACAGATTCATGAAACAAACTTATGGTTCACCAATGGAAAGGTGTGAGGATTGGTTTCATTACGATATTGGGGTTAACAGACATATACAAACACAGGTGACACATATAATCACCAAAGACCTACGGAATACCAAGAGAAGACTACTCAACATTCTGTCATAACGTACATGGGAAAAGGATCCCAGGAAGAACAGACATCTGTATATGTGTAAAAGAACCACATCTTCCACACCTACAACAAGCCAAACATTGTAATCAAACTTTCTGTAATAAAAAATAAAAAGTTAAATTAAAAACACGAACAAGAAGTAGTGAGACAAACGTGAGGGTCTTTCTCCTGGCACATTCCATTCTAAATTCCAATCTAGAACACGACTTCCATTGAGGCTCTGTTGCCTTAGTCACCAGATTTGGTAAGGGAGAACTGCTGCCACCTTGTGGCCGTTTCGCACAACAGCAGCTTTAATCCCAGCGCTGATGGTCAGTTGATATTCAAAATCATTGCAGGCCTGTAAATGACACCTGCCCTGAAAACAAATCCTGGGGTCACATATCGACCAAAAAATTCAAAGGACGTCCATATTTCAAAACGACCGTTTCAAAAGGCATATTTTACGCACATTAGTGTTCTGCTTCTTTTTCTTTCTTTCCTTTTTTTGTTAAAAATACGGGAATGGAAAAAGGCATCCCTCAGAATGGGCGAAAATCGTTGCAAACGAATCAATGGACAAAGGTTTAATCTCCAATATATATAAAGAGCTCATGCAGCTTAATATTAACAAAACAAACAACCCAATACAAAAAATGGGCAGAAGATCTAAAGAGATGTTTCTTCCAAGAAGACACAGAGATGGCCAAGACGCACATGAAAAGCTGCTCAACAGCACTAATTATTAGAGAAATGCAAATCAAAACTACAATGAGGTATCACCTCACACCTGTTAGAATCGGCATCATCAGAAAATCTACAAACAACCAATTCTGGGGAGGGTGTGGACAAAAGGAGCCCTCTTCCACTATTGGTGGGAATGTAAATTGATACAGTCACTATGGAGAACGGTATGGAGTTTCCTTAAAAAAACTAGAAATAGAATTACCATCTGATCCAGCAATCCCACTTCTGGGCATATACCCAGAGAAAACCATAAATCAAAAAGGCACATTCACCACAATGTTCATGGCAGCACTATTTACAATAGCCAGGTAATGGAAGCAACGTAAATGCCCACAGACAGATGAATGGATAAAGATGTGGTACATATATAAAATGGAATATTACTCAGCCATAAGAAGGAATGAAACTGGGTCATTTGTAGAGACATCGATGGATCTAGAGACTGTCATACAGAATGAAGTAAGTCAGAAAGAGGAAAACAAATATTGTATATTAATGCATATAGGTGGAACCTAAAAAATGGTACAGATGAACTGGTTTGCAGGGAAGAAACAGAGACACAGAGGTAGAGAACAAACATATGGACACCAAGTGTGGGAAGCCAAGGGGTGGTTGTGGTGGGATGAGTTGGGAGATTGGGATTGACCTGTATACATGTATATGCATAAAATACATAACTAATAATAACCTGCTGTATAAAAAAATAAATCAAATTAAATTTCAAATTTTTAAAAAATAAAATTTAAAAATAAAACAGAAAAATGTTCTTCCCTTCACACAGATGTATTTATAGGAATGAATTATTTCCATGCTTATATCTATAAATACATAAAGGAGGAATAAAATCTAACTTGTCCCATAAAAGAAAAAAAAAACCTGAACCCACCAGTTATACAGAGGAATACCCTATCAGGGCACTTGCTCCAGCGGTAAACAATTCTGAAATTGGTCAGAGGTGGGGAATCATCTCCCATACAACCAGCAACCCACCCCCCACGCCAGGAGCATCCTCATTGCAAAGCTGGGGGACCGTGCCGAGGCATCTCTGAGTAAACATGAGCTGAGCCCCAGGCCAGCTGCTGCTGAACTGTTCCCACCCTTCCCAGGTAAAACACCTGAATATGTACAAGGGCTTGAAAGCCTAGAGGAAGGGCCGTGGAGCCACACCAGCGACAGCACGCAGGCCAACTTGGTGCCTGCAGGCCAGCCAGGGTGGTCCTGGCCCCGGGCGCTCTTGCGGAAGCTTTCCATTGCCCTGCCTGAGATACCCCTCCTGTCCCGGCCCCCACTGCTTTTTTCCTTCCTCACCTCTGTCCGGAGAGAAATTCCAGCGGAAGGTATGGGTGACACATCCTCTTCTTTACAGGTGGCAGCCTGGCAACCCCTGCAGAAAGGCCAGCAGAGCCCCACTCACACCGGGCCACCAACAAAGCTGTGGCCCCTCACTCCCTCCCACCAGCAGAGCCCCGAGACTGCTGACGGGGCAGAGAATATGGAGTCAGGCACAGCTTCAGGGGCTATTGCTGCCTGGAGCGCTGTTTATATTGACCTCAAACAGGCACACCTGGGGAGGGCCGGCCGGCAGGGTAAGGCTGCCCAGGTCAGCTAATCCACAACCCTCAGGGAATCACATTGTTGAAAACGGACCTCGCTAAGGCAGAATAGAAGCCAAGGAAGAAAAGGACACAATGCCATTTGCAGCACCGTAGATGAGTCTAGAGGTAATCACGTGACTTGTAGTAAGTCAGAAAGTGAAAGACACATATCATATCATATCACTTATAGGTGTTACCTAAGAATGGATACCAGGGCAGATATTTCCACGGAGAAGGGCCATCACAGATTCATCAAACAAACTTATGGTTCACCAATGGAAAGGTGTGAGGATTGGTTTCATTACGATATTGGGGTTAACAGACATATACAAACACAGGTGACACATATAATCACCAAAGACCTACGGAATACCAAGAGAAGACTACTCAACCTTCTGTCATAACGTACATGGGAAAAGGATCCCAGGAAGAACAGACATCTGTATATGTGTAAAACAACCCCATCTTCCACACCTACAACAAGCCAAACATTGTCATCAAACTTGCTGTAATAAAAACTAAAAAATTAAATTAAAAACACGAACAAGAAGTAGTGAGACAAACTTGAGGGGCTTTCTCCTGGCACATTCCATTCTAAATTCCAATCTAGAACACGACTTCCATTGAGGCTCTGTTGCCCTAGTCACCAGATTTGGTAAGGGAGAACTGCTGCCACCTTGTGGCCGTTTCGCACAACAGCAGCTTTAATCCCAGCGCTGATGGTCAGTTGATATTCAAAATCATTGCAGGCCTGTAAATGACACCTGCCCTGAAAACAAATCCTGGGGTCACATATCGACCAAAAAATTCAAAGGACGTCCATATTTCAAAACGACCGTTTCAAAAGGCATATTTTACGCACATTAGTGTTCTGCTTCTTTTTCTTTCTTTCCTTTTTTTGTTAAAAATACGGGAATGGAAAAAGGCATCCCACAGAATGGGCGAAAATCGTTGCAAACGAATCAATGGACAAAGGTTTAATCTCCAATATATATAAAGAGCTCATGCAGCTTAATATTAACAAAACAAACAACCCAATACAAAAAATGGGCAGAAGATCTAAAGAGATGTTTCTTCCAAGAAGACACAGAGATGGCCAAGACGCACATGAAAAGCTGCTCAACAGCACTAATTATTAGAGAAATGCAAATCAAAACTACAATGAGGTATCACCTCACACCTGTTAGAATCGGCATCATCAGAAAATCTACAAACAACCAATTCTGGGGAGGGTGTGGACAAAAGGAGCCCTCTTCCACTATTGGTGGGAATGTAAATTGATACAGTCACTATGGAGAACGGTATGGAGTTTCCTTAAAAAAACTAGAAATAGAATTACCATCTGATCCAGCAATCCCACTTCTGGGCATATACCCAGAGAAAACCATAAATCAAAAAGGCACATTCACCACAATGTTCATGGCAGCACTATTTACAATAGCCAGGTAATGGAAGCAACGTAAATGCCCACAGACAGATGAATGGATAAAGATGTGGTACATATATAAAATGGAATATTACTCAGCCATAAGAAGGAATGAAACTGGGTCATTTGTAGAGACATCGATGGATCTAGAGACTGTCATACAGAATGAAGTAAGTCAGAAAGAGGAAAACAAATATTGTATATTAATGCATATATGTGGAACCTAAAAAATGGTACAGATGAACTTGTTTGCAGGGAAGAAACAGAGACACAGAGGTAGAGAACAAACATATGGACACCAAGTGTGGGAAGACATGGGGTGGTGGTGGTGGGATGAGTTGGGAGATTGGGATTGACCTGTATACATGTATATGGATGAAATACATAACTAATAATAACCTGCTGTATAAAAAAATAAATCAAATTAAATTTCAAATTTTTAAAAAATAAAATTTAAAAATAAAACAGAAAAATGTTCTTCCCTTCACACAGATGTATTTATAGGAATGAATTATTTCCATGCTTATATCTATAAATACATAAAGGAGGAATAAAATCTAACTTGAACCATAAAAGAAAAAAAAAACCTGAACCCACCAGTTATACAGAGGAAAACCCTATCAAGGCGCTTGCTCCAGCGGTAAACAATTCTGAAATTGGTCAGAGGTGGGGAATCATCTCCCATACAACCAGCAACCCACTCCCCACGCCAGGAGCATCCTCATTGCAAAGCTGGGGGACCGTGCTGAGGCATCTGTGAGTAAACGTGAGCTGAGCCCCAGGCCAGCTGCTGCTGAACTGTTCCCACCCTTCCCAGGTAAAACACCTGAATATGTACAAGGGCTTGAAAGCCTAGAGGAAGGGCCGTGGAGCCACACCAGCGACATCACGCAGGCCAACTTGGTGCCTGCAGGCCAGCCAGGGTGGTCCTGGCTCCGGGCGCTCTTCCGGAAGCTTTCCATTGCCCTGCCTGAGATACCCCTCCTGTCCCGGCCCCCACTGCTTTTTTCCTTCCTCACCTCTGTCCGGAGAGAAATTCCAGCGGAAGGTATGGGTGACACATCCTCTTCTTTACAGGTGGCAGCCTGGCAACCCCTGCAGAAAGGCCAGCAGAGCCCCACTCACACCGGGCCACCAACAAAGCTGTGGCCCCTCACTCCCTCCCGCCAGCAGAGCCCCGAGACTGCTGACGGGGCAGAGAATATGGAGTCAGGCACAGCTTCAGGGGCTATTGCTGCCTGGAGCGCTGTTTATATTGACCTCAAACAGGCACACCTGGGGAGGGCCGGCCGGCAGGGTAAGGCTGCCCAGGTCAGCTAATCCACAACCCTCAGGGAATCACATTGTTGAAAACGGACCTCGCTAAGGCAGAATAGAAGCCAAGGAAGAAAAGGACACAATGCCATTTGCAGCACCGTAGATGAGTCTAGAGGTAATCACGTGACTTGTAGTAAGTCAGAAAGTGAAAGACACATATCGTATCATATCACTTATAGGTGTTACCTAAGAATGGATACCAGGGCAGATATTTCCACGGAGAAGGGCCATCACAGATTCATCAAACAAACTTATGGTTCACCAATGGAAAGGTGTGAGGATTGGTTTCATTACGATATTGGGGTTAACAGACATATACAAACACAGGTGACACATATAATCACCAAAGACCTACGGAATACCAAGAGAAGACTACTCAACATTCTGTCATAACGTACATGGGAAAAGGATCCCAGGAAGAACAGACATCTGTATATGTGTAAAAGAACCACATCTTCCACACCTACAACAAGCCAAACATTGTAATCAAACTTTCTGTAATAAAAAATAAAAAGTTAAATTAAAAACACGAACAAGAAGTAGTGAGACAAACGTGAGGGTCTTTCTCCTGGCACATTCCATTCTAAATTCCAATCTAGAACACGACTTCCATTGAGGCTCTGTTGCCTTAGTCACCAGATTTGGTAAGGGAGAACTGCTGCCACCTTGTGGCCGTTTCGCACAACAGCAGCTTTAATCCCAGCGCTGATGGTCAGTTGATATTCAAAATCATTGCAGGCCTGTAAATGACACCTGCCCTGAAAACAAATCGTGGGGTCACATATCGACCAAAAAATTCAAAGGACGTCCATATTTCAAAACGACCGTTTCAAAAGGCATATTTTACGCACATTAGTGTTCTGCTTCTTTTTCTTTCTTTCCTTTTTTTGTTAAAAATACGGGAATGGAAAAAGGCATCCCTCAGAATGGGCGAAAATCGTTGAAAACGAATCAATGGACAAAGGTTTAATCTCCAATATATATAAACAGCTCATGCAGCTTAATATTAACAAAACAAACAACCCAATACAAAAAATGGGCAGAAGATCTAAAGAGATGTTTCTTCCAAGAAGACACAGAGATGGCCAAGACGCACATGAAAAGCTGCTCAACAGCATTAATTATTAGAGAAATGCAAATCAAAACTACAATGAGGTATCACCTCACACCTGTTAGAATCGGCATCATCAGAAAATCTACAAACAACCAATTCTGGGGAGGGTGTGGACAAAAGGAGCCCTCTTCCACTATTGGTGGGAATGTAAATTGATACAGTCACTATGGAGAACGGTATGGAGTTTCCTTAAAAAAACTAGAAATAGAATTACCATCTGATCCAGCAATCCCACTTCTGGGCATATACCCAGAGAAAACCATAAATCAAAAAGGCACATTCACCACAATGTTCATGGCAGCACTATTTACAATAGCCAGGTAATGGAAGCAACGTAAATGCCCA
Organism: Mesoplodon mirus; assembly: GCF_964341445.2. Classification (NCBI taxonomy): domain Eukaryota; kingdom Metazoa; phylum Chordata; class Mammalia; order Artiodactyla; family Ziphiidae; genus Mesoplodon; species Mesoplodon mirus. The sequence goes on along the minus strand of NW_028295814.1, from coordinate 4,438,744 downwards.
CAGACAGATGAATGGATAAAGATGTGGTACATATATAAAATGGAATATTACTCAGCCATAAGAAGGAATGAAACTGGGTCATTTGTAGAGACATCGATGGATCTAGAGACTGTCATACAGAATGAAGTAAGTCAGAAAGAGGAAAACAAATATTGTATATTAATGCATATATGTGGAACCTAAACAATGGTACAGATGAACTGGTTTGCAGGGAAGAAACAGAGACACAGAGGTAGAGAACAAACATATGGACACCAAGTGTGGGAAGCCAAGGGGTGGTTGTGGTGGGATGAGTTGGGAGATTGGGATTGACCTGTATACATGTATATGCATAAAATACATAACTAATAATAACCTGCTGTATAAAAAAATAAATCAAATTAAATTTCAAATTTTTAAAAAATAAAATTTAAAAATAAAACAGAAAAATGTTCTTCCCTTCACACAGATGTATTTATAGGAATGAATTATTTCCATGCTTATATCTATAAATACATAAAGGAGGAATACAATCTAAATTGAACCATAAAGAAAAAAAAAAACCTGAACCCTCCAGTTATAGAGAGGAATACCCTATCAGGGCACTTGCTCCAGCGGTAAACAATTCTGAAATTGGTCAGAGGTGGGGAATCATCTCCCATACAACCAGCAACCCACCCCCCACGCCAGGAGCATCCTCATTGCAAAGCTGGGGGACCGTGCCGAGGCATCTGTGAGTAAACGTGAGCTGAGCCCCAGGCCAGCTGCTGCTGAACTGTTCCCACCCTTCCCAGGTAAAACACCTGAATATGTACAAGGGCTTGAAAGCCTACAGGAAGGGCCGTGGAGCCACACCAGCGACAGCACGCAGGCCAACTTGGTGCCTGCAGGCCAGCCAGGGTGGTCCTGGCCCCGGGCGCTCTTCCGGAAGCTTTCCATTGCCCTGCCTGAGATACCCCTCCTGTCCCGGCCCCCACTGCTTTTTTCCTTCCTCACCTCTGTCCGGAGAGAAATTCCAGCGGAAGGTATGGGTGACACATCCTCTTCTTTACAGGTGGCAGCCTGGCAACCCCTGCAGAAAGGCCAGCAGAGCCCCACTCACACCGGGCCACCAAAAAAGCTGTGGCCCCTCACTCCCTCCCACCAGCAGAGCCCCGAGACTGCTGACGGGGCAGAGAATATGGAGTCAGGCACAGCTTCAGGGGCTATTGCTGCCTGGAGCGCTGTTTATATTGACCTCAAACAGGCACACCTGGGGAGGGTCGGCCGGCAGGGTATGGCTGCCCAGGTCGGCTAATCCACAACCCTCAGGGAATCACATTGTTGAAAACGGACCTCGGTAAGGCAGAATAGAAGCCAAGGAAGAAAAGGACACAATGCCATTTGCAGCACCGTAGATGAGTCTAGAGGTAATCACGTGACTTGTAGTAAGTCAGAAAGTGAAAGACACATATCGTATCATATCACTTATAGGTGTTACCTAAGAATGGATACCAGGGCAGATATTTCCACGGAGAAGGGCCATCACAGATTCATCAAACAAACTTATGGTTCACCAATGGAAAGGTGTGAGGATTGGTTTCATTACGATATTGGGGTTAACAGACATATACAAACACAGGTGACACATATAATCACCAAAGACCTACGGAATACCAAGAGAAGACTACTCAACATTCTGTCATAACGTACATGGGAAAAGGATCCCAGGAAGAACAGACATCTGTATATGTGTAAAAGAACCACATCTTCCACACCTACAACAAGCCAAACATTGTAATCAAACTTTCTGTAATAAAAAATAAAAAGTTAAATTAAAAACACGAACAAGAAGTAGTGAGACAAACGTGAGGGTCTTTCTCCTGGCACATTCCATTCTAAATTCCAATCTAGAACACGACTTCCATTGAGGCTCTGTTGCCTTAGTCACCAGATTTGGTAAGGGAGAACTGCTGCCACCTTGTGGCCGTTTCGCACAACAGCAGCTTTAATCCCAGCGCTGATGGTCAGTTGATATTCAAAATCATTGCAGGCCTGTAAATGACACCTGCCCTGAAAACAAATCCTGGGGTCACATATCGACCAAAAAATTCAAAGGACGTCCATATTTCAAAACGACCGTTTCAAAAGGCATATTTTACGCACATTAGTGTTCTGCTTCTTTTTCTTTCTTTCCTTTTTTTGTTAAAAATACGGGAATGGAAAAAGGCATCCCTCAGAATGGGCGAAAATCGTTGCAAACGAATCAATGGACAAAGGTTTAATCTCCAATATATATAAACAGCTCATGCAGCTTAATATTAACAAAACAAACAACCCAATACAAAAAATGGGCAGAAGATCTAAAGAGATGTTTCTTCCAAGAAGACACAGAGATGGCCAAGACGCACATGAAAAGCTGCTCAACAGCATTAATTATTAGAGAAATGCAAATCAAAACTACAATGAGGTATCACCTCACACCTGTTAGAATCGGCATCATCAGAAAATCTACAAACAACCAATTCTGGGGAGGGTGTGGACAAAAGGAGCCCTCTTCCACTATTGGTGGGAATGTAAATTGATACAGTCACTATGGAGAACGGTATGGAGTTTCCTAAAAAAAACTAGAAATAGAATTACCATCTGATCCAGCAATCCCACTTCTGGGCATATACCCAGAGAAAACCATAAATCAAAAAGGCACATTCACCACAATGTTCATGGCAGCACTATTTACAATAGCCAGGTAATGGAAGCAACGTAAATGCCCACAGACAGATGAATGGATAAAGATGTGGTACATATATAAAATGGAATATTACTCAGCCATAAGAAGGAATGAAACTGGGTCATTTGTAGAGACATCGATGGATCTAGAGACTGTCATACAGAATGAAGTAAGTCAGAAAGAGGAAAACAAATATTGTATATTAATGCATATATGTGGAACCTAAACAATGGTACAGATGAACTGGTTTGCAGGGAAGAAACAGAGACACAGAGGTAGAGAACAAACATATGGACACCAAGTGTGGGAAGCCAAGGGGTGGTTGTGGTGGGATGAGTTGGGAGATTGGGATTGACCTGTATACATGTATATGCATAAAATACATAACTAATAATAACCTGCTGTATAAAAAAATAAATCAAATTAAATTTCAAATTTTTAAAAAATAAAATTTAAAAATAAAACAGAAAAATGTTCTTCCCTTCACACAGATGTATTTATAGGAATGAATTATTTCCATGCTTATATCTATAAATACATAAAGGAGGAATAAAATCTAACTTGTCCCATAAAAGAAAAAAAAAACCTGAACCCACCAGTTATACAGAGGAATACCCTATCAGGGCACTTGCTCCAGCGGTAAACAATTCTGAAATTGGTCAGAGGTGGGGAATCATCTCCCATACAACCAGCAACCCACCCCCCACGCCAGGAGCATCCTCATTGCAAAGCTGGGGGACCGTGCCGAGGCATCTCTGAGTAAACATGAGCTGAGCCCCAGGCCAGCTGCTGCTGAACTGTTCCCACCCTTCCCAGGTAAAACACCTGAATATGTACAAGGGCTTGAAAGCCTAGAGGAAGGGCCGTGGAGCCACACCAGCGACAGCACGCAGGCCAACTTGGTGCCTGCAGGCCAGCCAGGGTGGTCCTGGCCCCGGGCGCTCTTGCGGAAGCTTTCCATTGCCCTGCCTGAGATACCCCTCCTGTCCCGGCCCCCACTGCTTTTTTCCTTCCTCACCTCTGTCCGGAGAGAAATTCCAGCGGAAGGTATGGGTGACACATCCTCTTCTTTACAGGTGGCAGCCTGGCAACCCCTGCAGAAAGGCCAGCAGAGCCCCACTCACACCGGGCCACCAACAAAGCTGTGGCCCCTCACTCCCTCCCACCAGCAGAGCCCCGAGACTGCTGACGGGGCAGAGAATATGGAGTCAGGCACAGCTTCAGGGGCTATTGCTGCCTGGAGCGCTGTTTATATTGACCTCAAACAGGCACACCTGGGGAGGGCCGGCCGGCAGGGTAAGGCTGCCCAGGTCAGCTAATCCACAACCCTCAGGGAATCACATTGTTGAAAACGGACCTCGCTAAGGCAGAATAGAAGCCAAGGAAGAAAAGGACACAATGCCATTTGCAGCACCGTAGATGAGTCTAGAGGTAATCACGTGACTTGTAGTAAGTCAGAAAGTGAAAGACACATATCATATCATATCACTTATAGGTGTTACCTAAGAATGGATACCAGGGCAGATATTTCCACGGAGAAGGGCCATCACAGATTCATCAAACAAACTTATGGTTCACCAATGGAAAGGTGTGAGGATTGGTTTCATTACGATATTGGGGTTAACAGACATATACAAACACAGGTGACACATATAATCACCAAAGACCTACGGAATACCAAGAGAAGACTACTCAACCTTCTGTCATAACGTACATGGGAAAAGGATCCCAGGAAGAACAGACATCTGTATATGTGTAAAACAACCCCATCTTCCACACCTACAACAAGCCAAACATTGTCATCAAACTTGCTGTAATAAAAACTAAAAAATTAAATTAAAAACACGAACAAGAAGTAGTGAGACAAACTTGAGGGGCTTTCTCCTGGCACATTCCATTCTAAATTCCAATCTAGAACACGACTTCCATTGAGGCTCTGTTGCCCTAGTCACCAGATTTGGTAAGGGAGAACTGCTGCCACCTTGTGGCCGTTTCGCACAACAGCAGCTTTAATCCCAGCGCTGATGGTCAGTTGATATTCAAAATCATTGCAGGCCTGTAAATGACACCTGCCCTGAAAACAAATCCTGGGGTCACATATCGACCAAAAAATTCAAAGGACGTCCATATTTCAAAACGACCGTTTCAAAAGGCATATTTTACGCACATTAGTGTTCTGCTTCTTTTTCTTTCTTTCCTTTTTTTGTTAAAAATACGGGAATGGAAAAAGGCATCCCACAGAATGGGCGAAAATCGTTGCAAACGAATCAATGGACAAAGGTTTAATCTCCAATATATATAAAGAGCTCATGCAGCTTAATATTAACAAAACAAACAACCCAATACAAAAAATGGGCAGAAGATCTAAAGAGATGTTTCTTCCAAGAAGACACAGAGATGGCCAAGACGCACATGAAAAGCTGCTCAACAGCACTAATTATTAGAGAAATGCAAATCAAAACTACAATGAGGTATCACCTCACACCTGTTAGAATCGGCATCATCAGAAAATCTACAAACAACCAATTCTGGGGAGGGTGTGGACAAAAGGAGCCCTCTTCCACTATTGGTGGGAATGTAAATTGATACAGTCACTATGGAGAACGGTATGGAGTTTCCTTAAAAAAACTAGAAATAGAATTACCATCTGATCCAGCAATCCCACTTCTGGGCATATACCCAGAGAAAACCATAAATCAAAAAGGCACATTCACCACAATGTTCATGGCAGCACTATTTACAATAGCCAGGTAATGGAAGCAACGTAAATGCCCACAGACAGATGAATGGATAAAGATGTGGTACATATATAAAATGGAATATTACTCAGCCATAAGAAGGAATGAAACTGGGTCATTTGTAGAGACATCGATGGATCTAGAGACTGTCATACAGAATGAAGTAAGTCAGAAAGAGGAAAACAAATATTGTATATTAATGCATATATGTGGAACCTAAAAAATGGTACAGATGAACTTGTTTGCAGGGAAGAAACAGAGACACAGAGGTAGAGAACAAACATATGGACACCAAGTGTGGGAAGCCAAGGGGTGGTGGTGGTGGGATGAGTTGGGAGATTGGGATTGACCTGTATACATGTATATGCATGAAATACATAACTAATAATAACCTGCTGTATAAAAAAATAAATCAAATTAAATTTCAAATTTTTAAAAAATAAAATTTAAAAATAAAACCGAAAAATGTTCTTCCCTTCACACAGATGTATTTATAGGAATGAATTATTTCCATGCTTATATCTATAAATACATAAAGGAGGAATACAATCTAACTTGAACCATAAAAGAAAAAAAAAACCTGAACCCACCAGTTATACAGAGGAAAACCCTATCAAGGCGCTTGCTCCAGCGGTAAACAATTCTGAAATTGGTCAGAGGTGGGGAATCATCTCCCATACAACCAGCAACCCACTCCCCACGCCAGGAGCATCCTCATTGCAAAGCTGGGGGACCGTGCCGAGGCATCTGTGAGTAAACGTGAGCTGAGCCCCAGGCCAGCTGCTGCTGAACTGTTCCCACCCTTCCCAGGTAAAACACCTGAATATGTACAAGGGCTTGAAAGCCTAGAGGAAGGGCCGTGGAGCCACACCAGCGACAGCACGCAGGCCAACTTGGTGCCTGCAGGCCAGCCAGGGTGGTCCTGGCTCCGGGCGCTCTTCCGGAAGCTTTCCATTGCCCTGCCTGAGATACCCCTCCTGTCCCGGCCCCCACTGCTTTTTTCCTTCCTCACCTCTGTCCGGAGAGAAATTCCAGCGGAAGGTATGGGTGACACATCCTCTTCTTTACAGGTGGCAGCCTGGCAACCCCTGCAGAAAGGCCAGCAGAGCCCCACTCACACCGGGCCACCAACAAAGCTGTGGCCCCTCACTCCCTCCCGCCAGCAGAGCCCCGAGACTGCTGACGGGGCAGAGAATATGGAGTCAGGCACAGCTTCAGGGGCTATTGCTGCCTGGAGCGCTGTTTATATTGACCTCAAACAGGCACACCTGGGGAGGGCCGGCCGGCAGGGTAAGGCTGCCCAGGTCAGCTAATCCACAACCCTCAGGGAATCACATTGTTGAAAACGGACCTCGCTAAGGCAGAATAGAAGCCAAGGAAGAAAAGGACACAATGCCATTTGCAGCACCGTAGATGAGTCTAGAGGTAATCACGTGACTTGTAGTAAGTCAGAAAGTGAAAGACACATATCGTATCATATCACTTATAGGTGTTACCTAAGAATGGATACCAGGGCAGATATTTCCATGGAGAAGGGCCATCACAGATTCATCAAACAAACTTATGGTTCACCAATGGAAAGGTGTGAGGATTGGTTTCATTACGATATTGGGGTTAACAGACATATACAAACACAGGTGACACATATAATCACCAAAGACCTACGGAATACCAAGAGAAGACTACTCAACCTTCTGTCATAACGTACATGGGAAAAGGATCCCAGGAAGAACAGACATCTGTATATGTGTAAAACAACCCCATCTTCCACACCTACAACAAGCCAAACATTGTCATCAAACTTGCTGTAATAAAAACTAAAAAATTAAATTAAAATCACGAACAAGAAGTAGTGAGACAAACTTGAGGGGCTTTCTCCTGGCACATTCCATTCTAAATTCCAATCTAGAACACGACTTCCATTGAGGCTCTGTTGCCCTAGTCACCAGATTTGGTAAGGGAGAACTGCTGCCACCTTGTGGCCGTTTCGCACAACAGCAGCTTTAATCCCAGCGCTGATGGTCAGTTGATATTCAAAATCATTGCAGGCCTGTAAATGACACCTGCCCTGAAAACAAATCCTGGGGTCACATATCGACCAAAAAATTCAAAGGACGTCCATATTTCAAAATGACCGTTTCAAAAGGCATATTTTACGCACATTAGTGTTCTGCTTCTTTTTCTTTCTTTCCTTTTTTTGTTAAAAATACGGGAATGGAAAAAGGCATCCCTCAGAATGGGCGAAAATCGTTGCAAACGAATCAATGGACAAAGGTTTAATCTCCAATATATATAAACAGCTCATGCAGCTTAATATTAACAAAACAAACAACCCAATACAAAAAATGGGCAGAAGATCTAAAGAGATGTTTCTTCCAAGAAGACACAGAGATGGCCAAGACGCACATGAAAAGCTGCTCAACAGCACTAATTATTAGAGAAATGCAAATCAAAACTACAATGAGGTATCACCTCACACCTGTTAGAATCGGCATCATCAGAAAATCTACAAACAACCAATTCTGGGGAGGGTGTGGACAAAAGGAGCCCTCTTCCACTATTGGTGGGAATGTAAATTGATACAGTCACTATGGAGAACGGTATGGAGTTTCCTTAAAAAAACTAGAAATAGAATTACCATCTGATCCAGCAATCCCACTTCTGGGCATATACCCAGAGAAAACCATAAATCAAAAAGGCACATTCACCACAATGTTCATGGCAGCACTATTTACAATAGCCAGGTAATGGAAGCAACGTAAATGCCCACAGACAGATGAATGGATAAAGATGTGGTACATATATAAAATGGAATATTACTCAGCCATAAGAAGGAATGAAACTGGGTCATTTGTAGAGACATCGATGGATCTAGAGACTGTCATACAGAATGAAGTAAGTCAGAAAGAGGAAAACAAATATTGTATATTAATGCATATATGTGGAACCTAAAAAATGGTACAGATGAACTGGTTTGCAGGGAAGAAACAGAGACACAGAGGTAGACAACAAACATATGGACACCAAGTGTGGGAAGCCATGGGGTGGTGGTGGTGGGATGAGTTGGGAGATTGGGATTGACCTGTATACATGTATATGCATAAAATACAAAACTAATAATAACCTGCTGTATAAAAAAATAAATCAAATTAAATTTCAAATTTTTAAAAAATAAAATTTAAAAATAAAACAGAAAAATGTTCTTCCCTTCACACAGATGTATTTATAGGAATGAATTATTTCCATGCTTATATCTATAAATACATAAAGGAGGAATAAAATCTAACTTGAACCATAAAAGAAAAAAAAAAAACCTGAACCCACCAGTTATAGAGAGGAATACCCTATCAGGGCACTTGCTCCAGCGGTAAACAATTATGAAATTGGTCAGAGGTGGGGAATCATCTCCCATACAACCAGCAACCCACCCCCCACGCCAGGAGCATCCTCATTGCAAAGCTGGGGGACCGTGCCAAGGCATCTGTGAGTAAACGTGAGCTGAGCCCCAGGCCAGCTGCTGCTGAACTGTTCCCACCCTTCCCAGGTAAAACACCTGAATATGTACAAGGGCTTGAAAGCCTAGAGGAAGGGCCGTGGAGCCACACCAGCGACAGCACGCAGGCCAACTTGGTGCCTGCAGGCCAGCCAGGGTGGTCCTGGCCCCGGGCGCTCTTCCGGAAGCTTTCCATTGCCCTGCCTGAGATACCCCTCCTGTCCCGGCCCCCACTGCTTTTTTCCTTCCTCACCTCTGTCCGGAGAGAAATTCCAGCGGAAGGTATGGGTGACACATCCTCTTCTTTACAGGTGGCAGCCTGGCAACCCCTGCAGAAAGGCCAGCAGAGCCCCACTCACACCGGGCCACCAACAAAGCTGTGGCCCCTCACTCCCTCCCACCAGCACAGCCCCAAGACTGCTGACGGGGCAGAGAATATGGAGTCAGGCACAGCTTCAGGGGCTATTGCTGCCTGGAGCGCTGTTTATATTGACCTCAAACAGGCACACCTGGGGAGGGCCGGCCGGCAGGGTAAGGCTGCCCAGGTCAGCTAATCCACAACCCTCAGGGAATCACATTGTTGAAAACGGACCTCGCTAAGGCAGAATAGAAGCCAAGGAAGAAAAGGACACAATGCCATTTGCAGCACCGTAGATGAGTCTAGAGGTAATCACGTGACTTGTAGTAAGTCAGAAAGTGAAAGACACATATCGTATCATATCACTTATAGGTGTTACCTAAGAATGGATACCAGGGCAGATATTTCCACGGAGAAGGGCCATCACAGATTCATCAAACAAACTTATGGTTCACCAATGGAAAGGTGTGAGGATTGGTTTCATTACGATATTGGGGTTAACAGACATATACAAACACAGGTGACACATATAATCACCAAAGACCTACGGAATACCAAGAGAAGACTACTCAACATTCTGTCATAACGTACATGGGAAAAGGATCCCAGGAAGAACAGACATCTGTATATGTGTAAAAGAACCACATCTTCCACACCTACAACAAGCCAAACATTGTCATCAAACTTGCTGTAATAAAAAATAAAAACTTAAATTAAAAACACGAACAAGAAGTAGTGAGACAAACTTGAGGGGTTTTCTCCTGGCACATTCCATTCTAAATTCCAATCTAGAACACGACTTCCATTGAGGCTCTGTTGCCCTAGTCACCAGATTTGGTAAGGGAGAACTGCTGCCACCTTGTGGCCGTTTCGCACAACAGCATCTTTAATCCCAGCGCTGATGGTCAGTTGATATTCAAAATCATTGCAGGCCTGTAAATGACACCTGCCCTGAAAACAAATCCTGGGGTCACATATCGACCAAAAAATTCAAAGGACGTCCATATTTCAAAACGACCGTTTCAAAAGGCATATTTTACGCACATTAGTGTTCTGCTTCTTTTTCTTTCTTTCCTTTTTTTGTTAAAAATACGGGAATGGAAAAAGGCATCCCTCAGAATGGGCGAAAATCGTTGCAAACGAATCAATGGACAAAGGTTTAATCTCCAATATATATAAACAGCTCATGCAGCTTAATATTAACAAAACAAACAACCCAATACAAAAAATGGGCAGAAGATCTAAAGAGATGTTTCTTCCAAGAAGACACAGAGATGGCCAAGACGCACATGAAAAGCTGCTCAACAGCACTAATTATTAGAGAAATGCAAATCAAAACTACAATGAGGTATCACCTCACACCTGTTAGAATCGGCATCATCAGAAAATCTACAAACAACCAATTCTGGGGAGGGTGTGGACAAAAGGAGCCCTCTTCCACTATTGGTGGGAATGTAAATTGATACAGTCACTATGGAGAACGGTATGGAGTTTCCTTAAAAAAACTAGAAATAGAATTACCATCTGATCCAGCAATCCCACTTCTGGGCATATACCCAGAGAAAACCATAAATCAAAAAGGCACATTCACCACAATGTTCATGGCAGCACTATTTACAATAGCCAGGTAATGGAAGCAACGTAAATGCCCACAGACAGATGAATGGATAAAGATGTGGTACATATATAAAATGGAATATTACTCAGCCATAAGAAGGAATGAAACTGGGTCATTTGTAGAGACATCGATGGATCTAGAGACTGTCATACAGAATGAAGTAAGTCAGAAAGAGGAAAACAAATATTGTATATTAATGCATATATGTGGAACCTAATAAATGGTACAGATGAACTGGTTTGCAGGGAAGAAACAGAGACACAGAGGTAGAGAACAAACATATGGACACCAAGTGTGGGAAGCCATGGGGTGGTGGTGGTGGGATGAGTTGGGAGATTGGGATTGACCTGTATACATGTATATGCATGAAATACATAACTAATAATAACCTGCTGTATAAAAAAATAAATCAAATTAAATTTCAAATTTTTAAAAAATAAAATTTAAAAATAAAACAGAAAAATGTTCTTCCCTTCACACAGATGTATTTATAGGAATGAATTATTTCCATGCTTATATCTATAAATACATAAAGGAGGAATACAATCTAACTTGAACCATAAAAGCAAAAAAAAAAACCTGAACCCACCAGTTATACAGAGGAAAACCCTATTCGGGCACTTGCTCCAGCGGTAAACAATTCTGAAATTGGTCAGAGGTGGGGAATCATCTCCCATACAACCAGCAACCCACCCCCCACGCCAGGAGCATCCTCATTGCAAAGCTGGGGGACCGTGCCGAGGCATCTGTGAGTAAACGTGAGCTGAGCCCCAGGCCAGCTGCTGCTGAACTGTTCCCACCCTTCCCAGGTAAAACACCTGAATATGTACAAGGGCTTGAAAGCCTAGAGGAAGGGCCGTGGAGCCACACCAGCGACAGCACGCAGGCCAACTTGGTGCCTGCAGGCCAGCCAGGGTGGTCCTGGCCCCGGGCGCTCTTCCGGAAGCTTTCCATTGCCCTGCCTGAGATACCCCTCCTGTCCCGGCCCCCACTGCTTTTTTCCTTCCTCACCTCTGTCCGGAGAGAAATTCCAGCAGAAGGTATGGGTGACACATCCTCTTCTTTACAGGTGGCAGCCTGGCAACCCCTGCAGAAAGGCCAGCAGAGCCCCACTCACACCGGGCCACCAACAAAGCTGTGGCCCCTCACTCCCTCTCGCCAGCAGAGCCCCGAGACTGCTGACGGGGCAGAGAATATGGAGTCAGGCACAGCTTCAGGGGCTATTGCTGCCTGGAGCGCTGTTTATATTGACCTCAAACAGGCACACCTGGGGAGGGCCGGCCGGCAGGGTAAGGCTGCCCAGGTCAGCTAATCCACAACCCTCAGGGAATCACATTGTTGAAAACGGACCTCGCTAAGGCAGAATAGAAGCCAAGGAAGAAAAGGACACAATGCCATTTGCAGCACCGTAGATGAGTCTAGAGGTAATCACGTGACTTGTAGTAAGTCAGAAAGTGAAAGACACATATCGTATCATATCACTTATAGGTGTTACCTAAGAATGGATACCAGGGCAGATATTTCCACGGAGAAGGGCCATCACAGATTCATCAAACAAACTTATGGTTCACCAATGGAAAGGTGTGAGGATTGGTTTCATTACGATATTGGGGTTAACAGACATATACAAACACAGGTGACACATATAATCACCAAAGACCTACGGAATACCAAGAGAAGACTACTCAACCTTCTGTCATAACGTACATGGGAAAAGGATCCCAGGAAGAACAGACATCTGTATATGTGTAAAACAACCCCATCTTCCACACCTACAACAAGCCAAACATTGTCATCAAACTTGCTGTAATAAAAACTAAAAAATTAAATTAAAAACACGAACAAGAAGTAGTGAGACAAACTTGAGGGGCTTTCTCCTGGCACATTCCATTCTAAATTCCAATCTAGAACACGACTTCCATTGAGGCTCTGTTGCCCTAGTCACCAGATTTGGTAAGGGAGAACTGCTGCCACCTTGTGGCCGTTTCGCACAACAGCAGCTTTAATCCCAGCGCTGATGGTCAGTTGATATTCAAAATCATTGCAGGCCTGTAAATGACACCTGCCCTGAAAACAAATCCTGGGGTCACATATCGACCAAAAAATTCAAAGGACGTCCATATTTCAAAACGACCGTTTCAAAAGGCATATTTTACGCACATTAGTGTTCTGCTTCTTTTTCTTTCTTTCCTTTTTTTGTTAAAAATACGGGAATGGAAAAAGGCATCCCTCAGAATGGGCGAAAATCGTTGCAAACGAATCAATGGACAAAGGTTTAATCTCCAATATATATAAACAGCTCATGCAGCTTAATATTAACAAAACAAACAACCCAATACAAAAAATGGGCAGAAGATCTAAAGAGATGTTTCTTCCAAGAAGACACAGAGATGGCCAAGACGCACATGAAAAGCTGCTCAACAGCACTAATTATTAGAGAAATGCAAATCAAAACTACAATGAGGTATCACCTCACACCTGTTAGAATCGGCATCATCAGAAAATCTACAAACAACCAATTCTGGGGAGGGTGTGGACAAAAGGAGCCCTCTTCCACTATTGGTGGGAATGTAAATTGATACAGTCACTATGGAGAACGGTATGGAGTTTCCTTAAAAAAACTAGAAATAGAATTACCATCTGATCCAGCAATCCCACTTCTGGGCATATACCCAGAGAAAACCATAAATCAAAAAGGCACATTCACCACAATGTTCATGGCAGCACTATTTACAATAGCCAGGTAATGGAAGCAACGTAAATGCCCACAGACAGATGAATGGATAAAGATGTGGTACATATATAAAATGGAATATTACTCAGCCATAAGAAGGAATGAAACTGGGTCATTTGTAGAGACATCGATGGATCTAGAGACTGTCATACAGAATGAAGTAAGTCAGAAAGAGGAAAACAAATATTGTATATTAATGCATATATGTGGAACCTAAAAAATGGTACAGATGAACTGGTTTGCAGGGAAGAAACAGAGACACAGAGGTAGACAACAAACATATGGACACCAAGTGTGGGAAGCCATGGGGTGGTGGTGGTGGGATGAGTTGGGAGATTGGGATTGACCTGTATACATGTATATGCATGAAATACATAACTAATAATAACCTGCTGTATAAAAAAATAAATCAAATTAAATTTCAAATTTTTAAAAAATAAAATTTAAAAATAAAACAGAAAAATGTTCTTCCCTTCACACAGATGTATTTATAGGAATGAATTATTTCCATGCTTATATCTATAAATACATAAAGGAGGAATACAATCTAAATTGAACCATAAAAGAAAAAAAAAACCTGAACCCTCCAGTTATAGAGAGGAATACCCTATCAGGGCACTTGCTCCAGCGGTAAACAATTCTGAAATTGGTCAGAGGTGGGGAATCATCTCCCATACAACCAGCAACCCACCCCCCACGCCAGGAGCATCCTCATTGCAAAGCTGGGGGACCGTGCCGAGGCATCTGTGAGTAAACGTGAGCTGAGCCCCAGGCCAGCTGCTGCTGAACTGTTCCCACCCTTCCCAGGTAAAACACCTGAATATGTACAAGGGCTTGAAAGCCTACAGGAAGGGCCGTGGAGCCACACCAGCGACAGCACGCAGGCCAACTTGGTGCCTGCAGGCCAGCCAGGGTGGTCCTGGCCCCGGGCGCTCTTCCGGAAGCTTTCCATTGCCCTGCCTGAGATACCCCTCCTGTCCCGGCCCCCACTGCTTTTTTCCTTCCTCACCTCTGTCCGGAGAGAAATTCCAGCGGAAGGTATGGGTGACACATCCTCTTCTTTACAGGTGGCAGCCTGGCAACCCCTGCAGAAAGGCCAGCAGAGCCCCACTCACACCGGGCCACCAAAAAAGCTGTGGCCCCTCACTCCCTCCCACCAGCAGAGCCCCGAGACTGCTGACGGGGCAGAGAATATGGAGTCAGGCACAGCTTCAGGGGCTATTGCTGCCTGGAGCGCTGTTTATATTGACCTCAAACAGGCACACCTGGGCAGGGTCGGCCGGCAGGGTATGGCTGCCCAGGTCGGCTAATCCACAACCCTCAGGGAATCACATTGTTGAAAACGGACCTCGCTAAGGCAGAATAGAAGCCAAGGAAGAAAAGGACACAATGCCATTTGCAGCACCGTAGATGAGTCTAGAGGTAATCACGTGACTTGTAGTAAGTCAGAAAGTGAAAGACACATATCGTATCATATCACTTATAGGTGTTACCTAAGAATGGATACCAGGGCAGATATTTCCACGGAGAAGGGCCATCACAGATTCATGAAACAAACTTATGGTTCACCAATGGAAAGGTGTGAGGATTGGTTTCATTACGATATTGGGGTTAACAGACATATACAAACACAGGTGACACATATAATCACCAAAGACCTACGGAATACCAAGAGAAGACTACTCAACATTCTGTCATAACGTACATGGGAAAAGGATCCCAGGAAGAACAGACATCTGTATATGTGTAAAAGAACCACATCTTCCACACCTACAACAAGCCAAACATTGTAATCAAACTTGCTGTAATAAAAAATAAAAAGTTAAATTAAAAACACGAACAAGAAGTAGTGAGACAAACGTGAGGGTCTTTCTCCTGGCACATTCCATTCTAAATTCCAATCTAGAACACGACTTCCATTGAGGCTCTGTTGCCTTAGTCACCAGATTTGGTAAGGGAGAACTGCTGCCACCTTGTGGCCGTTTCGCACAACAGCAGCTTTAATCCCAGCGCTGATGGTCAGTTGATATTCAAAATCATTGCAGGCCTGTAAATGACACCTGCCCTGAAAACAAATCGTGGGGTCACATATCGACCAAAAAATTCAAAGGACGTCCATATTTCAAAACGACCGTTTCAAAAGGCATATTTTACGCACATTAGTGTTCTGCTTCTTTTTCTTTCTTTCCTTTTTTTGTTAAAAATACGGGAATGGAAAAAGGCATCCCTCAGAATGGGCGAAAATCGTTGCAAACGAATCAATGGACAAAGGTTTAATCTCCAATATATATAAACAGCTCATGCAGCTTAATATTAACAAAACAAACAACCCAATACAAAAAATGGGCAGAAGATCTAAAGAGATGTTTCTTCCAAGAAGACACAGAGATGGCCAAGACGCACATGAAAAGCTGCTCAACAGCACTAATTATTAGAGAAATGCAAATCAAAACTACAATGAGGTATCACCTCACACCTGTTAGAATCGGCATCATCAGAAAATCTACAAACAAGAAATTCTGTGGAGGGTGTGGACAAAAGGAGCCCTCTTCCACTATTGGTGGGAATGTAAATTGATACAGTCACTATGGAGAACGGTATGGAGTTTCCTTAAAAAAACTAGAAATAGAATTACCATCTGATCCAGCAATCCCACTTCTGGGCATATACCCAGAGAAAACCATAAATCAAAAAGGCACATTCACCACAATGTTCATGGCAGCACTATTTACAATAGCCAGGTAATGGAAGCAACGTAAATGCCCACAGACAGATGAATGGATAAAGATGTGGTACATATATAAAATGGAATATTACTCAGCCATAAGAAGGAATGAAACTGGGTCATTTGTAGAGACATCGATGGATCTAGAGACTGTCATACAGAATGAAGTAAGTCAGAAAGAGGAAAACAAATATTGTATATTAATGCATATATGTGGAACCTAAAAAATGGTACAGATGAACTGGTTTGCAGGGAAGAAACAGAGACACAGAGGTAGAGAACAAACATATGGACACCAAGTGTGGGAAGCCAAGGGGTGGTTGTGGTGGGATGAGTTGGGAGATTGGGATTGACCTGTATACATGTATATGCATAAAATACATAACTAATAATTACCTGCTGTATAAAAAAATAAATCAAATTAAATTTCAAATTTTTAAAAAATAAAATTTAAAAATAAAACAGAAAAATGTTCTTCCCTTCACACAGATGTATTTATAGGAATGAATTATTTCCATGCTTATATCTATAAATACATAAA
The DNA here is from genome assembly GCF_964341445.2 of Mesoplodon mirus. Lineage (NCBI taxonomy): Eukaryota > Metazoa > Chordata > Mammalia > Artiodactyla > Ziphiidae > Mesoplodon > Mesoplodon mirus. The sequence continues at coordinate 4,421,848 of NW_028295814.1, read as the reverse complement.
GGAGGAATAAAATCTAACTTGTACCATAAAAGAAAAAAAAAACCTGAACCCACCAGTTATACAGAGGAATACCCTATCAGGGCACTTGCTCCAGCGGTAAACAATTCTGAAATTGGTCAGAGGTGGGGAATCATCTCCCATACAACCAGCAACCCACACCCCACGCCAGGAGCATCCTCATTGCAAAGCTGGGGGACCGTGCCGAGGCATCTGTGAGTAAACATGAGCTGAGCCCCAGGCCAGCTGCTGCTGAACTGTTCCCACCCTTCCCAGGTAAAACACCTGAATATGTACAAGGGCTTGAAAGCCTAGAGGAAGGGCCGTGGAGCCACACCAGCGACATCACGCAGGCCAACTTGGTGCCTGCAGGCCAGCCAGGGTGGTCCTGGCCCCGGGCGCTCTTGCGGAAGCTTTCCATTGCCCTGCCTGAGATACCCCTCCTGTCCCGGCCCCCACTGCTTTTTTCCTTCCTCACCTCTGTCCGGAGAGAAATTCCAGCGGAAGGTATGGGTGACACATCCTCTTCTTTACAGGTGGCAGCCTGGCAACCCCTGCAGAAAGGCCAGCAGAGCCCCACTCACACCGGGCCACCAACAAAGCTGTGGCCCCTCACTCCCTCCCACCAGCAGAGCCCCGAGACTGCTGACGGGGCACAGAATATGGAGTCAGGCACAGCTTCAGGGGCTATTGCTGCCTGGAGCGCTGTTTATATTGACCTCAAACAGGCACACCTGGGGAGGGCCGGCCGGCAGGGTAAGGCTGCCCAGGTCAGCTAATCCACAACCCTCAGGGAATCACATTGTTGAAAACGGACCTCGCTAAGGCAGAATAGAAGCCAAGGAAGAAAAGGACACAATGCCATTTGCAGCACCGTAGATGAGTCTAGAGGTAATCACGTGACTTGTAGTAAGTCAGAAAGTGAAAGACACATATCATATCATATCACTTATAGGTGTTACCTAAGAATGGATACCAGGGCAGATATTTCCACGGAGAAGGGCCATCACAGATTCATCAAACAAACTTATGGTTCACCAATGGAAAGGTGTGAGGATTGGTTTCATTACGATATTGGGGTTAACAGACATATACAAACACAGGTGACACATATAATCACCAAAGACCTACGGAATACCAAGAGAAGACTACTCAACCTTCTGTCATAACGTACATGGGAAAAGGATCCCAGGAAGAACAGACATCTGTATATGTGTAAAACAACCCCATCTTCCACACCTACAACAAGCCAAACATTGTCATCAAACTTGCTGTAATAAAAACTAAAAAATTAAATTAAAAACACGAACAAGAAGTAGTGAGACAAACTTGAGGGTCTTTCTCCTGGCACATTCCATTCTAAATTCCAATCTAGAACACGACTTCCATTGAGGCTCTGTTGCCCTAGTCACCAGATTTGGTAAGGGAGAACTGCTGCCACCTTGTGGCCGTTTCGCACAACAGCAGCTTTAATCCCAGCGCTGATGGTCAGTTGATATTCAAAATCATTGCAGGCCTGTAAATGACACCTGCCCTGAAAACAAATCCTGGGGTCACATATCGACCAAAAAATTCAAAGGACGTCCATATTTCAAAACGACCGTTTCAAAAGGCATATTTTACGCACATTAGTGTTCTGCTTCTTTTTCTTTCTTTCCTTTTTTTGTTAAAAATACGGGAATGGAAAAAGGCATCCCACAGAATGGGCGAAAATCGTTGCAAACGAATCAATGGACAAAGGTTTAATCTCCAATATATATAAAGAGCTCATGCAGCTTAATATTAACAAAACAAACAACCCAATACAAAAAATGGGCAGAAGATCTAAAGAGATGTTTCTTCCAAGAAGACACAGAGATGGCCAAGACGCACATGAAAAGCTGCTCAACAGCACTAATTATTAGAGAAATGCAAATCAAAACTACAATGAGGTATCACCTCACACCTGTTAGAATCGGCATCATCAGAAAATCTACAAACAACCAATTCTGGGGAGGGTGTGGACAAAAGGAGCCCTCTTCCACTATTGGTGGGAATGTAAATTGATACAGTCACTATGGAGAACGGTATGGAGTTTCCTTAAAAAAACTAGAAATAGAATTACCATCTGATCCAGCAATCCCACTTCTGGGCATATACCCAGAGAAAACCATAAATCAAAAAGGCACATTCACCACAATGTTCATGGCAGCACTATTTACAATAGCCAGGTAATGGAAGCAACGTAAATGCCCACAGACAGATGAATGGATAAAGATGTGGTACATATATAAAATGGAATATTACTCAGCCATAAGAAGGAATGAAACTGGGTCATTTGTAGAGACATCGATGGATCTAGAGACTGTCATACAGAATGAAGTAAGTCAGAAAGAGGAAAACAAATATTGTATATTAATGCATATATGTGGAACCTAAAAAATGGTACAGATGAACTTGTTTGCAGGGAAGAAACAGAGACACAGAGGTAGAGAACAAACATATGGACACCAAGTGTGGGAAGCCAAGGGGTGGTGGTGGTGGGATGAGTTGGGAAATTGGGATTGACCTGTATACATGTATATGCATGAAATACATAACTAATAATAACCTGCTGTATAAAAAAATAAATCAAATTAAATTTCAAATTTTTAAAAAATAAAATTTAAAAATAAAACAGAAAAATGTTCTTCCCTTCACACAGATGTATTTATAGGAATGAATTATTTCCATGCTTATATCTATAAATACATAAAGGAGGAATAAAATCTAACTTGAACCATAAAAGAAAAAAAAAAAACCTGAACCCACCAGTTATACAGAGGAAAACCCTATCAAGGCGCTTGCTCCAGCGGTAAACAATTCTGAAATTGGTCAGAGGTGGGGAATCATCTCCCATACAACCAGCAACCCACCCCCCACGCCAGGAGCATCCTCATTGCAAAGCTGGGGGACCGTGCTGAGGCATCTGTGAGTAAACGTGAGCTGAGCCCCAGGCCAGCTGCTGCTGAACTGTTCCCACCCTTCCCAGGTAAAACACCTGAATATGTACAAGGGCTTGAAAGCCTAGAGGAAGGGCCGTGGAGCCACACCAGCGACATCACGCAGGCCAACTTGGTGCCTGCAGGCCAGCCAGGGTGGTCCTGGCTCTGGGCGCTCTTCCGGAAGCTTTCCATTGCCCTGCCTGAGATACCCCTCCTGTCCCGGCCCCCACTGCTTTTTTCCTTCCTCACCTCTGTCCGGAGAGAAATTCCAGCGGAAGGTATGGGTGACACATCCTCTTCTTTACAGGTGGCAGCCTGGCAACCCCTGCAGAAAGGCCAGCAGAGCCCCACTCACACCGGGCCACCAACAAAGCTGTGGCCCCTCACTCCCTCCCGCCAGCAGAGCCCCGAGACTGCTGACGGGGCAGAGAATATGGAGTCAGGCACAGCTTCAGGGGCTATTGCTGCCTGGAGCGCTGTTTATATTGACCTCAAACAGGCACACCTGGGGAGGGCCGGCCGGCAGGGTAAGGCTGCCCAGGTCAGCTAATCCACAACCCTCAGGGAATCACATTGTTGAAAACGGACCTCGCTAAGGCAGAATAGAAGCCAAGGAAGAAAAGGACACAATGCCATTTGCAGCACCGTAGATGAGTCTAGAGGTAATCACGTGACTTGTAGTAAGTCAGAAAGTGAAAGACACATATCGTATCATATCACTTATAGGTGTTACCTAAGAATGGATACCAGGGCAGATATTTCCACGGAGAAGGGCCATCACAGATTCATCAAACAAACTTATGGTTCACCAATGGAAAGGTGTGAGGATTGGTTTCATTACGATATTGGGGTTAACAGACATATACAAACACAGGTGACACATATAATCACCAAAGACCTACGGAATACCAAGAGAAGACTACTCAACCTTCTGTCATAACGTACATGGGAAAAGGATCCCAGGAAGAACAGACATCTGTATATGTGTAAAACAACCCCATCTTCCACACCTACAACAAGCCAAACATTGTCATCAAACTTGCTGTAATAAAAACTAAAAAATTAAATTAAAAACACGAACAAGAAGTAGTGAGACAAACTTGAGGGGCTTTCTCCTGGCACATTCCATTCTAAATTCCAATCTAGAACACGACTTCCATTGAGGCTCTGTTGCCCTAGTCACCAGATTTGGTAAGGGAGAACTGCTGCCACCTTGTGGCCGTTTCGCACAACAGCAGCTTTAATCCCAGCGCTGATGGTCAGTTGATATTCAAAATCATTGCAGGCCTGTAAATGACACCTGCCCTGAAAACAAATCCTGGGGTCACATATCGACCAAAAAATTCAAAGGACGTCCATATTTCAAAACGACCGTTTCAAAAGGCATATTTTACGCACATTAGTGTTCTGCTTCTTTTTCTTTCTTTCCTTTTTTTGTTAAAAATATGGGAATGGAAAAAGGCATCCCACAGAATGGGCGAAAATCGTTGCAAACGAATCAATGGACAAAGGTTTAATCTCCAATATATATAAAGAGCTCATGCAGCTTAATATTAACAAAACAAACAACCCAATACAAAAAATGGGCAGAAGATCTAAAGAGATGTTTCTTCCAAGAAGACACAGAGATGGCCAAGACGCACATGAAAAGCTGCTCAACAGCACTAATTATTAGAGAAATGCAAATCAAAACTACAATGAGGTATCACCTCACACCTGTTAGAATCGGCATCATCAGAAAATCTACAAACAACCAATTCTGGGGAGGGTGTGGACAAAAGGAGCCCTCTTCCACTATTGGTGGGAATGTAAATTGATACAGTCACTATGGAGAACGGTATGGAGTTTCCTTAAAAAAACTAGAAATAGAATTACCATCTGATCCAGCAATCCCACTTCTGGGCATATACCCAGAGAAAACCATAAATCAAAAAGGCACATTCACCACAATGTTCATGGCAGCACTATTTACAATAGCCAGGTAATGGAAGCAACGTAAATGCCCACAGACAGATGAATGGATAAAGATGTGGTACATATATAAAATGGAATATTACTCAGCCATAAGAAGGAATGAAACTGGGTCATTTGTAGAGACATCGATGGATCTAGAGACTGTCATACAGAATGAAGTAAGTCAGAAAGAGGAAAACAAATATTGTATATTAATGCATATATGTGGAACCTAAAAAATGGTACAGATGAACTTGTTTGCAGGGAAGAAACAGAGACACAGAGGTAGAGAACAAACATATGGACACCAAGTGTGGGAAGCCAAGGGGTGGTGGTGGTGGGATGAGTTGGGAGATTGGGATTGACCTGTATACATGTATATGCATGAAATACATAACTAATAATAACCTGCTGTATAAAAAAATAAATCAAATTAAATTTCAAATTTTTAAAAAATAAAATTTAAAAATAAAACCGAAAAATGTTCTTCCCTTCACACAGATGTATTTATAGGAATGAATTATTTCCATGCTTATATCTATAAATACATAAAGGAGGAATACAATCTAACTTGAACCATAAAAGAAAAAAAAAACCTGAACCCACCAGTTATACAGAGGAAAACACTATCAAGGCGCTTGCTCCAGCGGTAAACAATTCTGAAATTGGTCAGAGGTGGGGAATCATCTCCCATACAACCAGCAACCCACCCCCCACGCCAGGAGCATCCTCATTGCAAAGCTGGGGGACCGTGCCGAGGCATCTGTGAGTAAACGTGAGCTGAGCCCCAGGCCAGCTGCTGCTGAACTGTTCCCACCCTTCCCAGGTAAAACACCTGAATATGTACAAGGGCTTGAAAGCCTAGAGGAAGGGCCGTGGAGCCACACCAGCGACAGCACGCAGGCCAACTTGGTGCCTGCAGGCCAGCCAGGGTGGTCCTGGCTCCGGGCGCTCTTCCGGAAGCTTTCCATTGCCCTGCCTGAGATACCCCTCCTGTCCCGGCCCCCACTGCTTTTTTCCTTCCTCACCTCTGTCCGGAGAGAAATTCCAGCGGAAGGTATGGGTGACACATCCTCTTCTTTACAGGTGGCAGCCTGGCAACCCCTGCAGAAAGGCCAGCAGAGCCCCACTCACACTGGGCCACCAACAAAGCTGTGGCCCCTCACTCCCTCTCGCCAGCAGAGCCCCGAGACTGCTGACGGGGCAGAGAATATGGAGTCAGGCACAGCTTCAGGGGCTATTGCTGCCTGGAGCGCTGTTTATATTGACCTCAAACAGGCACACCTGGGGAGGGCCGGCCGGCAGGGTAAGGCTGCCCAGGTCAGCTAATCCACAACCCTCAGGGAATCACATTGTTGAAAACGGACCTCGCTAAGGCAGAATAGAAGCCAAGGAAGAAAAGGACACAATGCCATTTGCAGCACCGTAGATGAGTCTAGAGGTAATCATGTGACTTGTAGTAAGTCAGAAAGTGAAAGACACATATCGTATCATATCACTTATAGGTGTTACCTAAGAATGGATACCAGGGCAGATATTTCCACGGAGAAGGGCCATCACAGATTCATCAAACAAACTTATGGTTCACCAATGGAAAGGTGTGAGGATTGGTTTCATTACGATATTGGGGTTAACAGACATATACAAACACAGGTGACACATATAATCACCAAAGACCTACGGAATACCAAGAGAAGACTACTCAACCTTCTGTCATAACGTACATGGGAAAAGGATCCCAGGAAGAACAGACATCTGTATATGTGTAAAACAACCACATCTTCCACACCTACAACAAGGCAAACATTGTCATCAAACTTGCTGTAATAAAAAATAAAAAATTAAATTAAAAACACGAACAAGAAGTAGTGAGACAAACTTGAGGGGCTTTCTCCTGGCACATTCCATTCTAAATTCCAATCTAGAACACGACTTCCATTGAGGCTCTGTTGCCCTAGTCACCAGATTTGGTAAGGGAGAACTGCTGCCACCTTGTGGCCGTTTCGCACAACAGCAGCTTTAATCCCAGCGCTGATGGTCAGTTGATATTCAAAATCATTGCAGGCCTGTAAATGACACCTGCCCTGAAAACAAATCCTGGGGTCACATATCGACCAAAAAATTCAAAGGACGTCCATATTTCAAAACGACCGTTTCAAAAGGCATATTTTACGCACATTAGTGTTCTGCTTCTTTTTCTTTCTTTCCTTTTTTTGTTAAAAATACGGGAATGGAAAAAGGCATCCCTCAGAATGGGCGAAAATCGTTGCAAACGAATCAATGGACAAAGGTTTAATCTCCAATATATATAAAGAGCTCATGCAGCTTAATATTAACAAAACAAACAACCCAATACAAAAAATGGGCAGAAGATCTAAAGAGATGTTTCTTCCAAGAAGACACAGAGATGGCCAAGACGCACATGAAAAGCTGCTCAACAGCACTAATTATTAGAGAAATGCAAATCAAAACTACAATGAGGTATCACCTCACACCTGTTAGAATCGGCATCATCAGAAAATCTACAAACAACCAATTCTGGGGAGGGTGTGGACAAAAGGAGCCCTCTTCCACTATTGGTGGGAATGTAAATTGATACAGTCACTATGGAGAACGGTATGGAGTTTCCTTAAAAAAACTAGAAATAGAATTACCATCTGATCCAGCAATCCCACTTCTGGGCATATACCCAGAGAAAACCATAAATCAAAAAGGCACATTCACCACAATGTTCATGGCAGCACTATTTACAATAGCCAGGTAATGGAAGCAACGTAAATGCCCACAGACAGATGAATGGATAAAGATGTGGTACATATATAAAATGGAATATTACTCAGCCATAAGAAGGAATGAAACTGGGTCATTTGTAGAGACATCGATGGATCTAGAGACTGTCATACAGAATGAAGTAAGTCAGAAAGAGGAAAACAAATATTGTATATTAATGCATATATGTGGAACCTAAAAAATGGTACAGATGAACTGGTTTGCAGGGAAGAAACAGAGACACAGAGGTAGAGAACAAACATATGGACACCAAGTGTGGGAAGCCATGGGGTGGTGGTGGTGGGATGAGTTGGGAGATTGGGATTGACCTGTATACATGTATATGCATGAAATACATAACTAATAATAACCTGCTGTATAAAAAAATAAATCAAATTAAATTTCAAATTTTTAAAAAATAAAATTTAAAAATAAAACAGAAAAATGTTCTTCCCTTCACACAGATGTATTTATAGGAATGAATTATTTCCATGCTTATATCTATAAATACATAAAGGAGGAATACAATCTAACTTGAACCATAAAAGAAAAAAAAAAAACCTGAACCCACCAGTTATACAGAGGAAAACCCTATCAGGGCACTTGCTCCAGCGGTAAACAATTCTGAAATTGGTCAGAGGTGGGGAATCATCTCCCATACAACCAGCAACCCACCCCCCACGCCAGGAGCATCCTCATTGCAAAGCTGGGGGACCGTGCCGAGGCATCTGTGAGTAAACGTGAGCTGAGCCCCAGGCCAGCTGCTGCTGAACTGTTCCCACCCTTCCCAGGTAAAACACCTGAATATGTACAAGGCCTTGAAAGCCTAGAGGAAGGGCGGTGGAGCCACACCAGCGACAGCACGCAGGCCAACTTGGTGCCTGCAGGCCAGCCAGGGTGGTCCTGGCCCCAGGCGCTCTTCCGGAAGCTTTCCATTGCCCTGCCTGAGATACCCCTCCTGTCCCGGCCCCCACTGCTTTTTTCCTTCCTCACCTCTGTCCGGAGAGAAATTCCAGCGGAAGGTATGGGTGACACATCCTCTTCTTTACAGGTGGCAGCCTGGCAACCCCTGCAGAAAGGCCAGCAGAGCCCCACTCACACCGGGCCACCAACAAAGCTGTGGCCCCTCACTCCCTCTCGCCAGCAGAGCCCCGAGACTGCTGACGGGGCAGAGAATATGGAGTCAGGCACAGCTTCAGGGGCTATTGCTGCCTGGAGCGCTGTTTATATTGACCTCAAACAGGCACACCTGGGGAGGGCCGGCCGGCAGGGTAAGGCTGCCCAGGTCAGCTAATCCACAACCCTCAGGGAATCACATTGTTGAAAACGGACCTCGCTAAGGCAGAATAGAAGCCAAGGAAGAAAAGGACACAATGCCATTTGCAGCACCGTAGATGAGTCTAGAGGTAATCACGTGACTTGTAGTAAGTCAGAAAGTGAAAGACACATATCGTATCATATCACTTATAGGTGTTACCTAAGAATGGATACCAGGGCAGATATTTCCACGGAGAAGGGCCATCACAGATTCATCAAACAAACTTATGGTTCACCAATGGAAAGGTGTGAGGATTGGTTTCATTACGATATTGGGGTTAACAGACATATACAAACACAGGTGACGCATATAATCACCAAAGACCTACGGAATACCAAGAGAAGACTACTCAACATTCTGTCATAACGTACATGGGAAAAGGATCCCAGGAAGAACAGACATCTGTATATGTGTAAAAGAACCACATCTTCCACACCTACAACAAGCCAAACATTGTAATCAAACTTGCTGTAATAAAAAATAAAAAATTAAATTAAAAACACGAACAAGAAGTAGTGAGACAAACTTGAGGGGCTTTCTCCTGGCACATTCCATTCTAAATTCCAATCTAGAACACGACTTCCATTGAGGCTCTGTTGCCTTAGTCACCAGATTTGGTAAGGGAGAACTGCTGCCACCTTGTGGCCGTTTCGCACAACAGCAGCTTTAATCCCAGCGCTGATGGTCAGTTGATATTCAAAATCATTGCAGGCCTGTAAATGACACCTGCCCTGAAAACAAATCCTGGGGTCACATATCGACCAAAAAATTCAAAGGACGTCCATATTTCAAAACGACCGTTTCAAAAGGCATATTTTACGCACATTAGTGTTCTGCTTCTTTTTCTTTCTTTCCTTTTTTTGTTAAAAATACGGGAATGGAAAAAGGCATCCCTCAGAATGGGCGAAAATCGTTGCAAACGAATCAATGGACAAAGGTTTAATCTCCAATATATATAAAGAGCTCATGCAGCTTAATATTAACAAAACAAACAACCCAATACAAAAAATGGGCAGAAGATCTAAAGAGATGTTTCTTCCAAGAAGACACAGAGATGGCCAAGACGCACATGAAAAGCTGCTCAACAGCACTAATTATTAGAGAAATGCAAATCAAAACTACAATGAGGTATCACCTCACACCTGTTAGAATCGGCATCATCAGAAAATCTACAAACAACCAATTCTGGGGAGGGTGTGGACAAAAGGAGCCCTCTTCCACTATTGGTGGGAATGTAAATTGATACAGTCACTATGGAGAACGGTATGGAGTTTCCTTAAAAAAACTAGAAATAGAATTACCATCTGATCCAGCAATCCCACTTCTGGGCATATACCCAGAGAAAACCATAAATCAAAAAGGCACATTCACCACAATGTTCATGGCAGCACTATTTACAATAGCCAGGTAATGGAAGCAACGTAAATGCCCACAGACAGAAGAATGGATAAAGATGTGGTACATATATAAAATGGAATATTACTCAGCCATAAGAAGGAATGAAACTGGGTCATTTGTAGAGACATCGATGGATCTAGAGACTGTCATACAGAATGAAGTAAGTCAGAAAGAGGAAAACAAATATTGTATATTAATGCATATATGTGGAACCTAAAAAATGGTACAGATGAACTGGTTTGCAGGGAAGAAACAGAGACACAGAGGTAGAGAACAAACATATGGACACCAAGTGTGGGAAGCCATGGGGTGGTGGTGGTGGGATGAGTTGGGAGATTGGGATTGACCTGTATACATGTATATGCATAAAATACATAACTAATAATAACCTGCTGTATAAAAAAATAAATCAAATTAAATTTCAAATTTTTAAAAAATAAAATTTAAAAATAAAACAGAAAAATGTTCTTCCCTTCACACAGATGTATTTATAGGAATGAATTATTTCCATGCTTATATCTATAAATACATAAAGGAGGAATAAAATCTAACTTGAACCATAAAAGAAAAAAAAAAACCTGAACCCACCAGTTATAGAGAGGAATACCCTATCAGGGCACTTGCTCCAGCGGTAAACAATTCTGAAATTGGTCAGAGGTGGGGAATCATCTCCCATACAACCAGCAACCCACCCCCCACGCCAGGAGCATCCTCATTGCAAAGCTGGGGAACCATGCCGAGGCATCTCTGAGTAAACATGAGCTGAGCCCCAGGCCAGCTGCTGCTGAACTGTTCCCACCCTTCCCAGGTAAAACACCTGAATATGTACAAGGGCTTGAAAGCCTAGAGGAAGGGCGGTGGAGCCACACCAGCGACAGCACGCAGGCCAACTTGGTGCCTGCAGGCCAGCCAGTGTGGTCCTGGCCTCGGGCGCTCTTGCGGAAGCTTTCCATTGCCCTGCCTGAGATACCCCTCCTGTCCCGGCCCCCACTGCTTTTTTCCTTCCTCACCTCTGTCCGGAGAGAAATTCCAGCGGAAGGTATGGGTTACACATCCTCTTCTTTACAGGTGGCAGCCTGGCAACCCCTGCAGAAAGCCAGCAGAGCCCCACTCACACCGGGCCACCAACAAAGCTGTGGCCCCTCACTCCCTCCCACCAGCAGAGCCCCGAGACTGCTGACAGGGCAGAGAATATGGAGTCAGGCACAGCTTCAGGGGCTATTGCTGCCTGGAGCGCTGTTTATATTGACCTCAAACAGGCACACCTGTAGAGGGCCGGCCGGCAGGGTAAGGCTGCCCAGGTCAGCTAATCCACAACCCTCAGGGAATCACATTGTTGAAAACGGACCTCGCTAAGGCAGAATAGAAGCCAAGGAAGAAAAGGACACAATGCCATTTGCAGCACCGTAGATGAGTCTAGAGGTAATCACGTGACTTGTAGTAAGTCAGAAAGTGAAAGACACATATCGTATCATATCACTTATAGGTGTTACCTAAGAATGGATACCAGGGCAGATATTTCCACGGAGAAGGGCCATCACAGATTCATCAAACAAACTTATGGTTCACCAATGGAAAGGTGTGAGGATTGGTTTCATTACGATATTGGGGTTAACAGACATATACAAACACAGGTGACACATATAATCACCAAAGACCTACGGAATACCAAGAGAAGACTACTCAACATTCTGTCATAACGTACATGGGAAAAGGATCCCAGGAAGAACAGACATCTGTATATGTGTAAAAGAACCCCATCTTCCACACCTACAACAAGCCAAACATTGTAATCAAACTTGCTGTAATAAAAAATAAAAAATTAAATTAAAAACACGAACAAGAAGTAGTGAGACAAACTTGAGGGGCTTTCTCCTGGCACATTCCATTCTAAATTCCAATCTAGAACACGACTTCCACTGAGGCTCTGTTGCCCTAGTCACCAGATTTGGTAAGGGAGAACTGCTGCCACCTTGTGGCCGTTTCGCACAACAGCAGCTTTAATCCCAGCGCTGATGGTCAGTTGATATTCAAAATCATTGCAGGCCTGTAAATGACACCTGCCCTGAAAACAAATCCTGGGGTCACATATCGACCAAAAAATTCAAAGGACGTCCATATTTCAAAACGACCGTTTCAAAAGGCATATTTTACGCACATTAGTGTTCTGCTTCTTTTTCTTTCTTTCCTTTTTTTGTTAAAAATACGGGAATGGAAAAAGGCATCCCTCAGAATGGGCGAAAATCGTTGCAAACGAATCAATGGACAAAGGTTTAATCTCCAATATATATAAAGAGCTCATGCAGCTTAATATTAACAAAACAAACAACCCAATACAAAAAATGGGCAGAAGATCTAAAGAGATGTTTCTTCCAAGAAGACACAGAGATGGCCAAGACGCACATGAAAAGCTGCTCAACAGCACTAATTATTAGAGAAATGCAAATCAAAACTACAATGAGGTATCACCTCACACCTGTTAGAATCGGCATCATCAGAAAATCTACAAACAACCAATTCTGGGGAGGGTGTGGACAAAAGGAGCCCTCTTCCACTATTGGTGGGAATGTAAATTGATACAGTCACTATGGAGAACGGTATGGAGTTTCCTTAAAAAAACTAGAAATAGAATTACCATCTGATCCAGCAATCCCACTTCTGGGCATATACCCAGAGAAAACCATAAATCAAAAAGGCACATTCACCACAATGTTCATGGCAGCACTATTTACAATAGCCAGGTAATGGAAGCAACGTAAATGCCCACAGACAGATGAATGGATAAAGATGTGGTACATATATAAAATGGAATATTACTCAGCCATAAGAAGGAATGAAACTGGGTCATTTGTAGAGACATCGATGGATCTAGAGACTGTCATACAGAATGAAGTAAGTCAGAAAGAGGAAAACAAATATTGTATATTAATGCATATATGTGGAACCTAAAAAATGGTACAGATGAACTTGTTTGCAGGGAAGAAACAGAGACACAGAGGTAGAGAACAAACATATGGACACCAAGTGTGGGAAGCCATGGGGTGGTGGTGGTGGGATGAGTTGGGAGATTGGGATTGACCTGTATACATGTATATGCATGAAATACATAACTAATAATAACCTGCTGTATAAAAAAATAAATCAAATTAAATTTCAAATTTTTAAAAAATAAAATTTAAAAATAAAACAGAAAAATGTTCTTCCCTTCACACAGATGTATTTATAGGAATGAATTGTTTCCATGCTTATATCTATAAATACATAAAGGAGGAATACAATCTAACTTGAACCATAAAAGAAAAAAAAATCCTGAACCCACCAGTTATACAGAGGAAAACCCTATCAGGGCACTTGCTCCAGCGGTAAACAATTCTGAAATTGGTCAGAGGTGGGGAATCATCTCCCATACAACCAGCAACCCACCCCCCACGCCAGGAGCATCCTCATTGCAAAGCTGGGGGACCGTGCCGAGGCATCTGTGAGTAAACGTGAGCTGAGCCCCAGGCCAGCTGCTGCTGAACTGTTCCCACCCTTCCCAGGTAAAACACCTGAATATGTACAAGGGCTTGAAAGCCTAGAGGAAGGGCGGTGGAGCCACACCAGCGACAGCACGCAGGCCAACTTGGTGCCTGCAGGCCAGCCAGTGTGGTCCTGGCCCCAGGCGCTCTTCCGGAAGCTTTCCATTGCCCTGCCTGAGATACCCCTCCTGTCCCGGCCCCCACTGCTTTTTTCCTTCCTCACCTCTGTCCGGAGAGAAATTCCAGCGGAAGGTATGGGTGACACATCCTCTTCTTTACAGGTGGCAGCCTGGCAACCCCTGCAGAAAGGCCAGCAGAGCCCCACTCACACCGGGCCACCAACAAAGCTGTGGCCCCTCACTCCCTCTCGCCAGCAGAGCCCCGAGACTGCTGACGGGGCAGAGAATATGGAGTCAGGCACAGCTTCAGGGGCTATTGCTGCCTGGAGCGCTGTTTATATTGACCTCAAACAGGCACACCTGGGGAGGGCCGGCCGGCAGGGTAAGGCTGCCCAGGTCAGCTAATCCACAACCCTCAGGGAATCACATTGTTGAAAACGGACCTCGGTAAGGCAGAATAGAAGCCAAGGAAGAAAAGGACACAATGCCATTTGCAGCACCGTAGATGAGTCTAGAGGTAATCACGTGACTTGTAGTAAGTCAGAAAGTGAAAGACACATATCGTATCATATCACTTATAGGTGTTACCTAAGAATGGATACCAGGGCAGATATTTCCACGGAGAAGGGCCATCACAGATTCATCAAACAAACTTATGGTTCACCAATGGAAAGGTGTGAGGATTGGTTTCATTACGATATTGGGGTTAACAGACATATACAAACACAGGTGACACATATAATCACCAAAGACCTACGGAATACCAAGAGAAGACTACTCAACATTCTGTCATAACGTACATGGGAAAAGGATCCCAGGAAAAACAGACATCTGTATATGTGTAAAAGAACCACATCTTCCACACCTACAACAAGCCAAACATTGTAATCAAACTTGCTGTAATAAAAAATAAAAAATTAAATTAAAAACACGAACAAGAAGTAGTGAGACAAACGTGAGGGTCTTTCTCCTGGCACATTCCATTCTAAATTCCAATCTAGAACACGACTTCCATTGAGGCTCTGTTGCCTTAGTCACCAGATTTGGTAAGGGAGAACTGCTGCCACCTTGTGGCCGTTTCGCACAACAGCAGCTTTAATCCCAGCGCTGATGGTCAGTTGATATTCAAAATCATTGCAGGCCTGTAAATGACACCTGCCCTGAAAACAAATCCTGGGGTCACATATCGACCAAAAAATTCAAAGGACGTCCATATTTCAAAACGACCGTTTCAAAAGGCATATTTTACGCACATTAGTGTTCTGCTTCTTTTTCTTTCTTTCCTTTTTTTGTTAAAAATACGGGAATGGAAAAAGGCATCCCTCAGAATGGGCGAAAATCGTTGCAAACGAATCAATGGACAAAGGTTTAATCTCCAATATATATAAAGAGCTCATGCAGCTTAATATTAACAAAACAAACAACCCAATACAAAAAATGGGCAGAAGATCTAAAGAGATGTTTCTTCCAAGAAGACACAGAGATGGCCAAGACGCACATGAAAAGCTGCTCAACAGCACTAATTATTAGAGAAATGCAAATCAAAACTACAATGAGGTATCACCTCACACCTGTTAGAATCGGCATCATCAGAAAATCTACAAACAACCAATTCTGGGGAGGGTGTGGACAAAAGGAGCCCTCTTCCACTATTGGTGGGAATGTAAATTGATACAGTCACTATGGAGAACGGTATGGAGTTTCCTTAAAAAAACTAGAAATAGAATTACCATCTGATCCAGCAATCCCACTTCTGGGCATATACCCAGAGAAAACCATAAATCAAAAAGGCACATTCACCACAATGTTCATGGCAGCACTATTTACAATAGCCAGGTAATGGAAGCAACGTAAATGCCCACAGACAGATGAATGGATAAAGATGTGGTACATATATAAAATGGAATATTACTCAGCCATAAGAAGGAATGAAACTGGGTCATTTGTAGAGACATCGATGGATTTAGAGACTGTCATACAGAATGAAGTAAGTCAGAAAGAGGAAAACAAATATTGTATATTAATGCATATATGTGGAACCTAAAAAATGGTACAGATGAACTTGTTTGCAGGGAAGAAACAGAGACACAGAGGTAGAGAACAAACATATGGACACCAAGTGTGGGAAGCCATGGGGTGGTGGTGGTGGGATGAGTTGGGAGATTGGGATTGACCTGTATACATGTATATGCATGAAATACATAACTAATAATAACCTGCTGTATAAAAAAATAAATCAAATTAAATTTCAAATTTTTAAAAAATAAAATTTAAAAATAAAACAGAAAAATGTTCTTCCCTTCACACAGATGTATTTATAGGAATGAATTGTTTCCATGCTTATATCTATAAATACATAAAGGAGGAATACAATCTAACTTGAACCATAAAAGAAAAAAAAATCCTGAACCCACCAGTTATACAGAGGAAAACCCTATCAGGGCACTTGCTCCAGCGGTAAACAATTCTGAAATTGGTCAGAGGTGGGGAATCATCTCCCATACAACCAGCAACCCACCCCCCACGCCAGGAGCATCCTCATTGCAAAGCTGGGGGACCGTGCCAAGGCATCTGTGAGTAAACGTGAGCTGAGCCCCAGGCCAGCTGCTGCTGAACTGTTCCCACCCTTCCCAGGTAAAACACCTGAATATGTACAAGGGCTTGAAAGCCTAGAGGAAGGGCGGTGGAGCCACACCAGCGACAGCACGCAGGCCAACTTGGTGCCTGCAGGCCAGCCAGGGTGGTCCTGGCACCAGGCGCTCTTCCGGAAGCTTTCCATTGCCCTGCCTGAGATACCCCTCCTGTCCCGGCCCCCACTGCTTTTTTCCTTCCTCACCTCTGTCCGGAGAGAAATTCCAGCGGAAGGTATGGGTGACACATCCTCTTCTTTACAGGTGGCAGCCTGGCAACCCCTGCAGAAAGGCCAGCAGAGCCCCACTCACACCGGGCCACCAACAAAGCTGTGGCCCCTCACTCCCTCTCGCCAGCAGAGCCCCGAGACTGCTGACGGGGCAGAGAATATGGAGTCCGGCACAGCTTCAGGGGCTATTGCTGCCTGGAGCGCTGTTTATATTGACCTCAAACAGGCACACCTGGGGAGGGCCGGCCGGCAGGGTAAGGCTGCCCAGGTCAGCTAATCCACAACCCTCAGGGAATCACATTGTTGAAAACGGACCTCGCTAAGGCAGAATAGAAGCCAAGGAAGAAAAGGACACAATGCCATTTGCAGCACCGTAGATGAGTCTAGAGGTAATCACGTGACTTGTAGTAAGTCAGAAAGTGAAAGACACATATCGTATCATATCACTTATAGGTGTTACCTAAGAATGGATACCAGGGCAGATATTTCCACGGAGAAGGGCCATCACAGATTCATCAAACAAACTTATGGTTCACCAATGGAAAGGTGTGAGGATTGGTTTCATTACGATATTGGGGTTAACAGACATATACAAACACAGGTGACACATATAATCACCAAAGACCTACGGAATACCAAGAGAAGACTACTCAACATTCTATCATAACGTACATGGGAAAAGGATCCCAGGAAGAACAGACATCTGTATATGTGTAAAAGAACCACATCTTCCACACCTACAACAAGCCAAACATTGTAATCAAACTTGCTGTAATAAAAAATAAAAAATTAAATTAAAAACACGAACAAGAAGTAGTGAGACAAACGTGAGGGTCTTTCTCCTGGCACATTCCATTCTAAATTCCAATCTAGAACACGACTTCCATTGAGGCTCTGTTGCCTTAGTCACCAGATTTGGTAAGGGAGAACTGCTGCCACCTTGTGGCCGTTTCGCACAACAGCAGCTTTAATCCCAGCGCTGATGGTCAGTTGATATTCAAAATCATTGCAGGCCTGTAAATGACACCTGCCCTGAAAACAAATCCTGGGGTCACATATCGACCAAAAAATTCAAAGGACGTCCATATTTCAAAACGACCGTTTCAAAAGGCATATTTTACGCACATTAGTGTTCTGCTTCTTTTTCTTTCTTTCCTTTTTTTGTTAAAAATACGGGAATGGAAAAAGGCATCCCTCAGAATGGGCGAAAATCGTTGCAAACGAATCAATGGACAAAGGTTTAATCTCCAATATATATAAAGAGCTCATGCAGCTTAATATTAACAAAACAAACAACCCAATACAAAAAATGGGCAGAAGATCTAAAGAGATGTTTCTTCCAAGAAGACACAGAGATGGCCAAGACGCACATGAAAAGCTGCTCAACAGCACTAATTATTAGAGAAATGCAAATCAAAACTACAATGAGGTATCACCTCACACCTGTTAGAATCGGCATCATCAGAAAATCTACAAACAACCAATTCTGGGGAGGGTGTGGACAAAAGGAGCCCTCTTCCACTATTGGTGGGAATGTAAATTGATACAGTCACTATGGAGAACGGTATGGAATTTCCTTAAAAAAACTAGAAATAGAATTACCATCTGATCCAGCAATCCCAATTCTGGGCATATACCCAGAGAAAACCATAAATCAAAAAGGCACATTCACCACAATGTTCATGGCAGCACTATTTACAATAGCCAGGTAATGGAAGCAACGTAAATGCCCACAGACAGATGAATGGATAAAGATGTGGTACATATATAAAATGGAATATTACTCAGCCATAAGAAGGAATGAAACTGGGTCATTTGTAGAGACATCGATGGATCTAGAGACTGTCATACAGAATGAAGTAAGTCAGAAAGAGGAAAACAAATATTGTATATTAATGCATATATGTGGAACCTAAAAAATGGTACAGATGAACTTGTTTGCAGGGAAGAAACAGAGACACAGAGGTAGAGAACAAACATATGGACACCAAGTGTGGGAAGCCATGGGGTGGTGGTGGTGGGATGAGTTGGGAGATTGGGATTGACCTGTATACATGTATATGCATAAAATACATAACTAATAATAACCTGCTGTATAAAAAAATAAATCAAATTAAATTTCAAATTTTTAAAAAATAAAATTTAAAAATAAAACAGAAAAATGTTCTTCCCTTCACACAGATGTATTTATAGGAATGAATTATTTCCATGCTTATATCTATAAATACATAAAGGAGGAATAAAATCTAACTTGAACCATAAAAGAAAAAAAAAACCTGAACCCACCAGTTATAGAGAGGAATACCCTATCAGGGCACTTGCTCCAGCGGTAAACAATTATGAAATTGGTCAGAGGTGGGGAATCATCTCCCATACAACCAGCAACCCACCCCCCACGCCAGGAGCATCCTCATTGCAAAGCTGGGGAACCATGCCGAGGCATCTCTGAGTAAACGTGAGCTGAGCCCCAGGCCAGCTGCTGCTGAACTGTTCCCACCCTTCCCAGGTAAAACACCTGAATATGTACAAGGGCTTGAAAGCCTAGAGGAAGGGCGGTGGAGCCACACCAGCGACAGCACGCAGGCCAACTTGGTGCCTGCAGGCCAGCCAGTGTGGTCCTGGCCCCGGGCGCTCTTGCGGAAGCTTTCCATTGCCCTGCCTGAGATACCCCTCCTGTCCCGGCCCCCACTGCTTTTTTCCTTCCTCACCTCTGTCCGGAGAGAAATTCCAGCGGAAGGTATGGGTGACACATCCTCTTCTTTACAGGTGGCAGCCTGGCAACCCCTGCAGAAAGGCCATCAGAGCCCCACTCACACCGGGCCACCAACAAAGCTGTGGCCCCTCACTCCCTCCCACCAGCAGAGCCCCGAGACTGCTGACAGGGCAGAGAATATGGAGTCCGGCACAGCTTCAGGGGCTATTGCTGCCTGGAGCGCTGTTTATATTGACCTCAAACAGGCACACCTGGGGAGGGCCGGCCGGCAGGGTAAGGCTGCCCAGGTCAGCTAATCCACAACCCTCAGGGAATCACATTGTTGAAAACGGACCTCGCTAAGGCAGAATAGAAGCCAAGGAAGAAAAGGACACAATGCCATTTGCAGCACCGTAGATGAGTCTAGAGGTAATCACGTGACTTGTAGTAAGTCAGAAAGTGAAAGACACATATCGTATCATATCACTTATAGGTGTTACCTAAGAATGGATACCAGGGCAGATATTTCCACGGAGAAGGGCCATCACAGATTCATCAAACAAACTTATGGTTCACCAATGGAAAGGTGTGAGGATTGGTTTCATTACGATATTGGGGTTAACAGACATATACAAACACAGGTGACACATATAATCACCAAAGACCTACGGAATACCAAGAGAAGACTACTCAACCTTCTGTCATAACGTACATGGGAAAAGGATCCCAGGAAGAACAGACATCTGTATATGTGTAAAAGAACCCCATCTTCCACACCTACAACAAGCCAAACATTGTAATCAAACTTGCTGTAATAAAAAATAAAAAATTAAATTAAAAACACGAACAAGAAGTAGTGAGACAAACTTGAGGGGCTTTCTCCTGGCACATTCCATTCTAAATTCCAATCTAGAACACGACTTCCACTGAGGCTCTGTTGCCCTAGTCACCAGATTTGGTAAGGGAGAACTGCTGCCACCTTGTGGCCGTTTCGCACAACAGCAGCTTTAATCCCAGCGCTGATGGTCAGTTGATATTCAAAATCATTGCAGGCCTGTAAATGACACCTGCCCTGAAAACAAATCCTGGGGTCACATATCGACCAAAAAATTCAAAGGACGTCCATATTTCAAAACGACCGTTTCAAAAGGCATATTTTACGCACATTAGTGTTCTGCTTCTTTTTCTTTCTTTCCTTTTTTTGTTAAAAATACGGGAATGGAAAAAGGCATCCCTCAGAATGGGCGAAAATCGTTGCAAACGAATCAATGGACAAAGGTTTAATCTCCAATATATATAAAGAGCTCATGCAGCTTAATATTAACAAAACAAACAACCCAATACAAAAAATGGGCAGAAGATCTAAAGAGATGTTTCTTCCAAGAAGACACAGAGATGGCCAAGACGCACATGAAAAGCTGCTCAACAGCACTAATTATTAGAGAAATGCAAATCAAAACTACAATGAGGTATCACCTCACACCTGTTAGAATCGGCATCATCAGAAAATCTACAAACAACCAATTCTGGGGAGGGTGTGGACAAAAGGAGCCCTCTTCCACTATTGGTGGGAATGTAAATTGATACAGTCACTATGGAGAACGGTATGGAGTTTCCTTAAAAAAACTAGAAATAGAATTACCATCTGATCCAGCAATCCCACTTCTGGGCATATACCCAGAGAAAACCATAAATCAAAAAGGCACATTCACCACAATGTTCATGGCAGCACTATTTACAATAGCCAGGTAATGGAAGCAACGTAAATGCCCACAGACAGATGAATGGATAAAGATGTGGTACATATATAAAATGGAATATTACTCAGCCATAAGAAGGAATGAAACTGGGTCATTTGTAGAGACATCGATGGATCTAGAGACTGTCATACAGAATGAAGTAAGTCAGAAAGAGGAAAACAAATATTGTATATTAATGCATATATGTGGAACCTAAAAAATGGTACAGATGAACTGGTTTGCAGGGAAGAAACAGAGACACAGAGGTAGAGAACAAACATATGGACACCAAGTGTGGGAAGCCATGGGGTGGTGGTGGTGGGATGAGTTGGGAGATTGGGATTGACCTGTATACATGTATATGCATGAAATACATAACTAATAATAACCTGCTGTATAAAAAAATAAATCAAATTAAATTTCAAATTTTTAAAAAATAAAATTTAAAAATAAAACAGAAAAATGTTCTTCCCTTCACACAGATGTATTTATAGGAATGAATTATTTCCATGCTTATATCTATAAATACATAAAGGAGTAATAAAATCTAACTTGAACCATAAAAGAAAAAAAAAACCTGAACCCACCAGTTATAGAGAGGAATACCCTATCAGGGCACTTGCTCCAGCGGTAAACAATTCTGAAATTGGTCAGAGGTGGGGAATCATCTCCCATACAACCAGCAACCCACCCCCCACGGCAGGAGCATCCTCATTGCAAAGCTGGGGGACCGTGCCGAGGCATCTGTGAGTAAACGTGAGCTGAGCCCCAGGCCAGCTGCTGCTGAACTGTTCCCACCCTTCCCAGGTAAAACACCTGAATATGTACAAGGGCTTGAAAACCTAGAGGAAGGGCCGTGGAGCCACACCAGCGACAGCACGCAGGCCAACTTGGTGCCTGCAGGCCAGCCAGGGTGGTCCTGGCCCCGGGCGCTCTTCCGGAAGCTTTCCATTGCCCTGCCTGAGATACCCCTCCTGTCCCGGCCCCCACTGCTTTTTTCCTTCCTCACCTCTGTCCGGAGAGAAATTCCAGCGGAAGGTATGGGTGACACATCCTCTTCTTTACAGGTGGCAGCCTGGCAACCCCTGCAGAAAGGCCAGCAGAGCCCCACTCACACCGGGCCACCAACAAAGCTGTGGCCCCTCACTCCCTCCCACCAGCAGAGCCCCGAGACTGCTGACGGGGCAGAGAATATGGAGTCAGGCACAGCTTCAGGGGCTATTGCTGCCTGGAGCGCTGTTTATATTGACCTCAAACAGGCACACCTGGGGAGGGCCGGCCGGCAGGGTAAGGCTGCCCAGGTCAGCTAATCCACAACCCTCAGGGAATCACATTGTTGAAAACGGACCTCGCTAAGGCAGAATAGAAGCCAAGGAAGAAAAGGACACAATGCCATTTGCAGCACCGTAGATGAGTCTAGAGGTAATCACGTGACTTGTAGTAAGTCAGAAAGTGAAAGACACATATCGTATCATATCACTTATAGGTGTTACCTAAGAATGGATACCAGGGCAGATATTTCCACGGAGAAGGGCCATCACAGATTCATCAAACAAACTTATGGTTCACCAATGGAAAGGTGTGAGGATTGGTTTCATTACGATATTGGGGTTAAGAGACATATACAAACACAGGTGACACATATAATCACCAAAGACCTACGGAATACCAAGAGAAGACTACTCAACCTTCTGTCATAACGTACATGGGAAAAGGATCCCAGGAAGAACAGACATCTGTATATGTGTAAAACAACCACATCTTCCACACCTACAACAAGCCAAACATTGTAATCAAACTTGCTGTAATAAAAAATAAAAAATTAAATTAAAAACACGAACAAGAAGTAGTGAGACAAACTTGAGGGGCTTTCTCCTGGCACATTCCATTCTAAATTCCCCTCTAGAACACGACTTCCATTGAGGCTCTGTTGCCCTAGTCACCAGATTTGGTAAGGGAGAACTGCTGCCACCTTGTGGCCGTTTCGCACAACAGCAGCTTTAATCCCAGCGCTGATGGTCAGTTGATATTCAAAATCATTGCAGGCCTGTAAATGACAGCTGCCCTGAAAACAAATCCTGGGGTCACATATCGACCAAAAAATTCAAAGGACGTCCATATTTCAAAACGACCGTTTCAAAAGGCATATTTTACGCACATTAGTGTTCTGCTTCTTTTTCTTTCTTTCCTTTTTTTTGTTAAAAATACGGGAATGGAAAAAGGCATCCCTCAGAATGGGCGAAAATCGTTGCAAACGAATCAATGGACAAAGGTTTAATCTCCAATATATATAAAGAGCTCATGCAGCTTAATATTAACAAAACAAACAACCCAATACAGAAAATGGGCAGAAGATCTAAAGAGATGTTTCTTCCAAGAAGACACAGAGATGGCCAAGACGCACATGAAAAGCTGCTCAACAGCACTAATTATTAGAGAAATGCAAATCAAAACTACAATGAGGTATCACCTCACACCTGTTAGAATCGGCATCATCAGAAAATCTACAAACAACCAATTCTGGGGAGGGTGTGGACAAAAGGAGCCCTCTTCCACTATTGGTGGGAATGTAAATTGATACAGTCACTATGGAGAACGGTATGGAGTTTCCTTAAAAAAACTAGAAATAGAATTACCATCTGATCCAGCAATCCCACTTCTGGGCATATACCCAGAGAAAACCATAAATCAAAAAGGCACATTCACCACAATGTTCATGGCAGCACTATTTACAATAGCCAGGTAATGGAAGCAACGTAAATGCCCACAGACAGATGAATGGATAAAGATGTGGTACATATATAAAATGGAATATTACTCAGCCATAAGAAGGAATGAAACTGGGTCATTTGTAGAGACATCGATGGATCTAGAGACTGTCATACAGAATGAAGTAAGTCAGAAAGAGGAAAACAAATATTGTATATTAATGCATATATGTGGAACCTAAAAAATGGTACAGATGAACTTGTTTGCAGGGAAGAAACAGAGACACAGAGGTAGAGAACAAACATATGGACACCAAGTGTGGGAAGCCATGGGGTGGTGGTGGTGGGATGAGTTGGGAGATTGGGATTGACCTGTATACATGTATATGCATGAAATACATAACTAATAATAACCTGCTGTATAAAAAAATAAATCAAATTAAATTTCAAATTTTTAAAAAATAAAATTTAAAAATAAAACAGAAAAATGTTCTTCCCTTCACACAGATGTATTTATAGGAATGAATTATTTCCATGCTTATATCTATAAATACATAAAGGAGGAATACAATATAACTTGAACCATAAAAGAAAAAAAAAACACCTGAACCCACCAGTTATACAGAGGAAAACCCTATCAGGGCACTTGCTCCAGGGGTAAACAATTCTGAAATTGGTCAGAGGTGGGGAATCATCTCCCATACAACCAGCAACCCACCCCCCACGCCAGGAGCATCCTCATTGCAAAGCTGGGGGACCGTGCCGAGGCATCTGTGAGTAAACGTGAGCTGAGCCCCAGGCCAGCTGCTGCTGAACTGTTCCCACCCTTCCCAGGTAAAACACCTGAATATGTACAAGGGCTTGAAAGCCTAGAGGAAGGGCGGTGGAGCCACACCAGCGACAGCACGCAGGCCAACTTGGTGCCTGCAGGCCAGCCAGGGTGGTCCTGGCACCGGGCGCTCTTCCGGAAGCTTTCCATTGCCCTGCCTGAGATACCCCTCCTGTCCCGGCCCCCACTGCTTTTTTCCTTCCTCACCTCTGTCCGGAGAGAAATTCCAGCGGAAGGTATGGGTGACACATCCTCTTCTTTACAGGTGGCAGCCTGGCAACCCCTGCAGAAAGGCCAGCAGAGCCCCACTCACACCGGGCCACCAACAAAGCTGTGGCCCCTCACTCCCTCTCGCCAGCAGAGCCCCGAGACTGCTGACGGGGCAGAGAATATGGAGTCAGGCACAGCTTCAGGGGCTATTGCTGCCTGGAGCGCTGTTTATATTGACCTCAAACAGGCACACCTGGGGAGGGCCGGCCGGCAGGGTAAGGCTGCCCAGGTCAGCTAATCCACAACCCTCAGGGAATCACATTGTTGAAAACGGACCTCGCTAAGGCAGAATAGAAGCCAAGGAAGAAAAGGACACAATGCCATTTGCAGCACCGTAGATGAGTCTAGAGGTAATCACGTGACTTGTAGTAAGTCAGAAAGTGAAAGACACATATCGTATCATATCACTTATAGGTGTTACCTAAGAATGGATACCAGGGCAGATATTTCCACGGAGAAGGGCCATCACAGATTCATCAAACAAACTTATGGTTCACCAATGGAAAGGTGTGAGGATTGGTTTCATTACGATATTGGGGTTAACAGACATATACAAACACAGGTGACACATATAATCACCAAAGACCTACGGAATACCAAGAGAAGACTACTCAACATTCTGTCATAACGTACATGGGAAAAGGATCCCAGGAAGAACAGACATCTGTATATGTGTAAAACAACCACATCTTCCACACCTACAACAAGCCAAACATTGTAACCAAACTTGCTGTAATAAAAAATAAAAAATTAAATTAAAAACACGAACAAGAAGTAGTGAGACAAACTTGAGGGGCTTTCTCCTGGCACATTCCATTCTAAATTCCAATCTAGAACACGACTTCCATTGAGGCTCTGTTGCCCTAGTCACCAGATTTGGTAAGGGAGAACTGCTGCCACCTTGTGGCCGTTTCGCACAACAGCAGCTTTAATCCCAGCGCTGATGGTCAGTTGATATTCAAAATCATTGCAGGCCTGTAAATGACACCTGCCCTGAAAACAAATCCTGGGGTCACATATCGACCAGAAAGTTCAAAGGACGTCCATATTTCAAAACGACCGTTTCAAAAGGCATATTTTACGCACATTAGTGTTCTGCTTCTTTTTCTTTCTTTCCTTTTTTTGTTAAAAATACGGGAATGGAAAAAGGCATCCCTCAGAATGGGCGAAAATCGTTGCAAACGAATCAATGGACAAAGGTTTAATCTCCAATATATATAAAGAGCTCATGCAGCTTAATATTAACAAAACAAACAACCCAATACAAAAAATGGGCAGAAGATCTAAAGAGATGTTTCTTCCAAGAAGACACAGAGATGGCCAAGACGCACATGAAAAGCTGCTCAACAGCACTAATTATTAGAGAAATGCAAATCAAAACTACAATGAGGTATCACCTCACACCTGTTAGAATCGGCATCATCAGAAAATCTACAAACAACCAATTCTGGGGAGGGTGTGGACAAAAGGAGCCCTCTTCCACTATTGGTGGGAATGTAAATTGATACAGTCACTATGGAGAACGGTATGGAATTTCCTTAAAAAAACTAGAAATAGAATTACCATCTGATCCAGCAATCCCAATTCTGGGCATATACCCAGAGAAAACCATAAATCAAAAAGGCACATTCACCACAATGTTCATGGCAGCACTATTTACAATAGCCAGGTAATGGAAGCAATGTAAATGCCCACAGACAGATGAATGGATAAAGATGTGGTACATATATAAAATGGAATATTACTCAGCCATAAGAAGGAATGAAACTGGGTCATTTGTAGAGACATCGATGGATCTAGAGACTGTCATACAGAATGAAGTAAGTCAGAAAGAGGAAAACAAATATTGTATATTAATGCATATATGTGGAACCTAAACAATGGTACAGATGAACTGGTTTGCAGGGAAGAAACAGAGACACAGAGGTAGACAACAAACATATGGACACCAAGTGTGGGAAGCCATGGGGTGGTGGTGGTGGGATGAGTTGGGAGATTGGGATTGACCTGTATACATGTATATGC
The DNA here is from genome assembly GCF_964341445.2 of Mesoplodon mirus. Taxonomy (NCBI): domain Eukaryota; kingdom Metazoa; phylum Chordata; class Mammalia; order Artiodactyla; family Ziphiidae; genus Mesoplodon; species Mesoplodon mirus. The sequence goes on along the minus strand of NW_028295814.1, from coordinate 4,394,690 downwards.
ATAAAATACATAACTAATAATAACCTGCTGTATAAAAAAATAAATCAAATTAAATTTCAAATTTTTAAAAAATAAAATTTAAAAATAAAACAGAAAAATGTTCTTCCCTTCACACAGATGTATTTATAGGAATGAATTATTTCCATGCTTATATCTATAAATACATAAAGGAGGAATACAATCTAACTCGAACCATAAAAGGAAAAAAAAAAACCTGAACCCTCCAGTTATAGAGAGGAATAACCTATCAGGGCACTTGCTCCAGCGGTAAACAATTCTGAAATTGGTCAGAGGTGGGGAATCATCTCCCATACAACCAGCAACCCACCCCCCACGCCAGGAGCATCCTCATTGCAAAGCTGGGGGACCGTGCCGAGGCATCTGTGAGTAAACGTGAGCTGAGCCCCAGGCCAGCTGCTGCTGAACTGTTCCCACCCTTCCCAGGTAAAACACCTGAATATGTACAAGGGCTTGAAAGCCTAGAGGAAGGGCGGTGGAGCCACACCAGCGACAGCACGCAGGCCAACTTGGTGCCTGCAGGCCAGCCAGGGTGGTCCTGGCCCCGGGCGCTCTTCCGGAAGCTTTCCATTGCCCTGCCTGAGATACCCCTCCTGTCCCGGCCCCCACTGCTTTTTTCCTTCCTCACCTCTGTCCGGAGAGAAATTCCAGCGGAAGGTATGGGTGACACATCCTCTTCTTTACAGGTGGCAGCCTGGCAACCCCTGCAGAAAGGCCAGCAGAGCCCCACTCACACCGGGCCACCAACAAAGCTGTGGCCCCTCACTCCCTCCCACCAGCAGAGCCCCGAGACTGCTGACGGGGCAGAGAATATGGAGTCAGGCACAGCTTCAGGGGCTATTGCTGCCTGGAGCGCTGTTTATATTGACCTCAAACAGGCACACCTGGGGAGGGCCGGCCGGCAGGGTAAGGCTGCCCAGGTCAGCTAATCCACAACCCTCAGGGAATCACATTGTTGAAAACGGACCTCGCTAAGGCAGAGTAGAAGCCAAGGAAGAAAAGGACACAATGCCATTTGCAGCACCGTAGATGAGTCTAGAGGTAATCACGTGACTTGTAGTAAGTCAGAAAGTGAATGACACATATCATATCATATCACTTATAGGTGTTACCTAAGAATGGATACCAGGGCAGATATTTCCACGGAGAAGGGCCATCACAGATTCATCAAACAAACTTATGGTTCACCAATGGAAAGGTGTGAGGATTGGTTTCATTACGATATTGGGGTTAACAGACATATACAAACACAGGTGACACATATAATCACCAAAGACCTACGGAATACCAAGAGAAGACTACTCAACCTTCTGTCATAACGTACATGGGAAAAGGATCCCAGGAAGAACAGACATCTGTATATGTGTAAAACAACCACATCTTCCACACCTACAACAAGCCAAACATTGTAATCAAACTTGCTGTAATAAAAAAATAAAAAATTAAATTAAAAACACGAACAAGAAGTAGTGAGACAAACTTGAGGGGCTTTCTCCTGGCACATTCCATTCTAAATTCCAATCTAGAACACGACTTCCATTGAGGCTCTGTTGCCCTAGTCACCAGATTTGGTAAGGGAGAACTGCTGCCACCTTGTGGCCGTTTCGCACAACAGCAGCTTTAATCCCAGCGCTGATGGTCAGTTGATATTCAAAATCATTGCAGGCCTGTAAATGACACCTGCCCTGAAAACAAATCCTGGGGTCACATATCGACCAGAAAGTTCAAAGGACGTCCATATTTCAAAACGACCGTTTCAAAAGGCATATTTTACGCACATTAGTGTTCTGCTTCTTTTTCTTTCTTTCCTTTTTTTGTTAAAAATACGGGAATGGAAAAAGGCATCCCTCAGAATGGGCGAAAATCGTTGCAAACGAATCAATGGACAAAGGTTTAATCTCCAATATATATAAAGAGCTCATGCAGCTTAATATTAACAAAACAAACAACCCAATACAAAAAATGGGCAGAAGATCTAAAGAGATGTTTCTTCCAAGAAGACACAGAGATGGCCAAGACGCACATGAAAAGCTGCTCAACAGCACTAATTATTAGAGAAATGCAAATCAAAACTACAATGAGGTATCACCTCACACCTGTTAGAATCGGCATCATCAGAAAATCTACAAACAACCAATTCTGGGGAGGGTGTGGACAAAAGGAGCCCTCTTCCACTATTGGTGGGAATGTAAATTGATACAGTCACTATGGAGAACGGTATGGAATTTCCTTAAAAAAACTAGAAATAGAATTACCATCTGATCCAGCAATCCCAATTCTGGGCATATACCCAGAGAAAACCATAAATCAAAAAGGCACATTCACCACAATGTTCATGGCAGCACTATTTACAATAGCCAGGTAATGGAAGCAACGTAAATGCCCACAGACAGATGAATGGATAAAGATGTGGTACATATATAAAATGGAATATTACTCAGCCATAAGAAGGAATGAAACTGGGTCATTTGTAGAGACATCGATGGATCTAGAGACTGTCATACAGAATGAAGTAAGTCAGAAAGAGGAAAACAAATATTGTATATTAATGCATATATGTGGAACCTAAACAATGGTACAGATGAACTGGTTTGCAGGGAAGAAACAGAGACACAGAGGTAGACAACAAACATATGGACACCAAGTGTGGGAAGCCATGGGGTGGTGGTGGTGGGATGAGTTGGGAGATTGGGATTGACCTGTATACATGTATATGCATAAAATACATAACTAATAATAACCTGCTGTATAAAAAAATAAATCAAATTAAATTTCAAATTTTTAAAAAATAAAATTTAAAAATAAAACAGAAAAATGTTCTTCCCTTCACACAGATGTATTTATAGGAATGAATTATTTCCATGCTTATATCTATAAATACATAAAGGAGGAATACAATCTAACTCGAACCATAAAAGGAAAAAAAAAAACCTGAACCCTCCAGTTATAGAGAGGAATAACCTATCAGGGCACTTGCTCCAGCGGTAAACAATTCTGAAATTGGTCAGAGGTGGGGAATCATCTCCCATACAACCAGCAACCCACCCCCCACGCCAGGAGCATCCTCATTGCAAAGCTGGGGGACCGTGCCGAGGCATCTGTGAGTAAACGTGAGCTGAGCCCCAGGCCAGCTGCTGCTGAACTGTTCCCACCCTTCCCAGGTAAAACACCTGAATATGTACAAGGGCTTGAAAGCCTAGAGGAAGGGCGGTGGAGCCACACCAGCGACAGCACGCAGGCCAACTTGGTGCCTGCAGGCCAGCCAGGGTGGTCCTGGCCCCGGGCGCTCTTCCGGAAGCTTTCCATTGCCCTGCCTGAGATACCCCTCCTGTCCCGGCCCCCACTGCTTTTTTCCTTCCTCACCTCTGTCCGGAGAGAAATTCCAGCGGAAGGTATGGGTGACACATCCTCTTCTTTACAGGTGGCAGCCTGGCAACCCCTGCAGAAAGGCCAGCAGAGCCCCACTCACACCGGGCCACCAACAAAGCTGTGGCCCCTCACTCCCTCCCACCAGCAGAGCCCCGAGACTGCTGACGGGGCAGAGAATATGGAGTCAGGCACAGCTTCAGGGGCTATTGCTGCCTGGAGCGCTGTTTATATTGACCTCAAACAGGCACACCTGGGGAGGGCCGGCCGGCAGGGTAAGGCTGCCCAGGTCAGCTAATCCACAACACTCAGGGAATCACATTGTTGAAAACAGACCTCGCTAAGGCAGAGTAGAAGCCAAGGAAGAAAAGGACACAATGCCATTTGCAGCACCGTAGATGAGTCTAGAGGTAATCACGTGACTTGTAGTAAGTCAGAAAGTGAATGACACATATCATATCATATCACTTATAGGTGTTACCTAAGAATGGATACCAGGGCAGATATTTCCACGGAGAAGGGCCATCACAGATTCATCAAACAAACTTATGGTTCACCAATGGAAAGGTGTGAGGATTGGTTTCATTACGATATTGGGGTTAACAGACATATACAAACACAGGTGACACATATAATCACCAAAGACCTACGGAATACCAAGAGAAGACTACTCAACCTTCTGTCATAACGTACATGGGAAAAGGATCCCAGGAAGAACAGACATCTGTATATGTGTAAAACAACCACATCTTCCACACCTACAACAAGCCAAACATTGTAATCAAACTTGCTGTAATAAAAAAATAAAAAATTAAATTAAAAACACGAACAAGAAGTAGTGAGACAAACTTGAGGGTCTTTCTCCTGGCACATTCCATTCTAAATTCCAATCTAGAACACGACTTCCATTGAGGCTCTGTTGCCCTAGTCACCAGATTTGGTAAGGGAGAACTGCTGCCACCTTGTGGCCGTTTCGCACAACAGCAGCTTTAATCCCAGCGCTGATGGTCAGTTGATATTCAAAATCATTGCAGGCCTGTAAATGACACCTGCCCTGAAAACAAATCCTGGGGTCACATATCGACCAGAAAGTTCAAAGGACGTCCATATTTCAAAACGACCGTTTCAAAAGGCATATTTTACGCACATTAGTGTTCTGCTTCTTTTTCTTTCTTTCCTTTTTTTGTTAAAAATACGGGAATGGAAAAAGGCATCCCTCAGAATGGGCGAAAATCGTTGCAAACGAATCAATGGACAAAGGTTTAATCTCCAATATATATAAAGAGCTCATGCAGCTTAATATTAACAAAACAAACAACCCAATACAAAAAATGGGCAGAAGATCTAAAGAGATGTTTCTTCCAAGAAGACACAGAGATGGCCAAGACGCACATGAAAAGCTGCTCAACAGCACTAATTATTAGAGAAATGCAAATCAAAACTACAATGAGGTATCACCTCACACCTGTTAGAATCGGCATCATCAGAAAATCTACAAACAACCAATTCTGGGGAGGGTGTGGACAAAAGGAGCCCTCTTCCACTATTGGTGGGAATGTAAATTGATACAGTCACTATGGAGAACGGTATGGAATTTCCTTAAAAAAACTAGAAATAGAATTACCATCTGATCCAGCAATCCCAATTCTGGGCATATACCCAGAGAAAACCATAAATCAAAAAGGCACATTCACCACAATGTTCATGGCAGCACTATTTACAATAGCCAGGTAATGGAAGCAATGTAAATGCCCACAGACAGATGAATGGATAAAGATGTGGTACATATATAAAATGGAATATTACTCAGCCATAAGAAGGAATGAAACTGGGTCATTTGTAGAGACATCGATGGATCTAGAGACTGTCATACAGAATGAAGTAAGTCAGAAAGAGGAAAACAAATATTGTATATTAATGCATATATGTGGAACCTAAACAATGGTACAGATGAACTGGTTTGCAGGGAAGAAACAGAGACACAGAGGTAGACAACAAACATATGGACACCAAGTGTGGGAAGCCATGGGGTGGTGGTGGTGGGATGAGTTGGGAGATTGGGATTGACCTGTATACATGTATATGCATAAAATACATAACTAATAATAACCTGCTGTATAAAAAAATAAATCAAATTAAATTTCAAATTTTTAAAAAATAAAATTTAAAAATAAAACAGAAAAATGTTCTTCCCTTCACACAGATGTATTTATAGGAATGAATTATTTCCATGCTTATATCTATAAATACATAAAGGAGTAATAAAATCTAACTTGAACCATAAAAGAAAAAAAAAAACCTGAACCCACCAGTTATAGAGAGGAATACCCTATCAGGGCACTTGCTCCAGCGGTAAACAATTCTGAAATTGGTCAGAGGTGGGGAATCATCTCCCATACAACCAGCAACCCACCCCCCACGGCAGGAGCATCCTCATTGCAAAGCTGGGGGACCGTGCCGAGGCATCTGTGAGTAAACGTGAGCTGAGCCCCAGGCCAGCTGCTGCTGAACTGTTCCCACCCTTCCCAGGTAAAACACCTGAATATGTACAAGGGCTTGAAAGCCTAGAGGAAGGGCCGTGGAGCCACACCAGCGACAGCACGCAGGCCAACTTGGTGCCTGCAGGCCAGCCAGGGTGGTCCTGGCCCCGGGCGCTCTTCCGGAAGCTTTCCATTGCCCTGCCTGAGATACCCCTCCTGTCCCGGCCCCCACTGCTTTTTTCCTTCCTCACCTCTGTCCGGAGAGAAATTCCAGCGGAAGGTATGGGTGACACATCCTCTTCTTTACAGGTGGCAGCCTGGCAACCCCTGCAGAAAGGCCAGCAGAGCCCCACTCACACCGGGCCACCAACAAAGCTGTGGCCCCTCACTCCCTCCCACCAGCAGAGCCCCGAGACTGCTGACGGGGCAGAGAATATGGAGTCAGGCACAGCTTCAGGGGCTATTGCTGCCTGGAGCGCTGTTTATATTGACCTCAAACAGGCACACCTGGGGAGGGCCGGCCGGCAGGGTAAGGCTGCCCAGGTCAGCTAATCCACAACCCTCAGGGAATCACATTGTTGAAAACGGACCTCGCTAAGGCAGAATAGAAGCCAAGGAAGAAAAGGACACAATGCCATTTGCAGCACCGTAGATGAGTCTAGAGGTAATCACGTGACTTGTAGTAAGTCAGAAAGTGAAAGACACATATCGTATCATATCACTTATAGGTGTTACCTAAGAATGGATACCAGGGCAGATATTTCCACGGAGAAGGGCCATCACAGATTCATCAAACAAACTTATGGTTCACCAATGGAAAGGTGTGAGGATTGGTTTCATTACGATATTGGGGTTAAGAGACATATACAAACACAGGTGACACATATAATCACCAAAGACCTACGGAATACCAAGAGAAGACTACTCAACCTTCTGTCATAACGTACATGGGAAAAGGATCCCAGGAAGAACAGACATCTGTATATGTGTAAAACAACCACATCTTCCACACCTACAACAAGCCAAACATTGTAATCAAACTAGCTGTAATAAAAAATAAAAAATTAAATTAAAAACACGAACAAGAAGTAGTGAGACAAACTTGAGGGGCTTTCTCCTGGCACATTCCATTCTAAATTCCCCTCTAGAACAGGACTTCCATTGAGGCTCTGTTGCCCTAGTCACCAGATTTGGTAAGGGAGAACTGCTGCCACCTTGTGGCCGTTTCGCACAACAGCAGCTTTAATCCCAGCGCTGATGGTCAGTTGATATTCAAAATCATTGCAGGCCTGTAAATGACACCTGCCCTGAAAACAAATCCTGGGGTCACATATCGACCAAAAAATTCAAAGGACGTCCATATTTCAAAACGACCGTTTCAAAAGGCATATTTTACGCACATTAGTGTTCTGCTTCTTTTTCTTTCTTTCCTTTTTTTTGTTAAAAATACGGGAATGGAAAAAGGCATCCCTCAGAATGGGCGAAAATCGTTGCAAACGAATCAATGGACAAAGGTTTAATCTCCAATATATATAAAGAGCTCATGCAGCTTAATATTAACAAAACAAACAACCCAATACAAAAAATGGGCAGAAGATCTAAAGAGATGTTTCTTCCAAGAAGACACAGAGATGGCCAAGACGCACATGAAAAGCTGCTCAACAGCACTAATTATTAGAGAAATGCAAATCAAAACTACAATGAGGTATCACCTCACACCTGTTAGAATCGGCATCATCAGAAAATCTACAAACAACCAATTCTGGGGAGGGTGTGGACAAAAGGAGCCCTCTTCCACTATTGGTGGGAATGTAAATTGATACAGTCACTATGGAGAACGGTATGGAGTTTCCTTAAAAAAACTAGAAATAGAATTACCATCTGATCCAGCAATCCCACTTCTGGGCATATACCCAGAGAAAACCATAAATCAAAAAGGCACATTCACCACAATGTTCATGGCAGCACTATTTACAATAGCCAGGTAATGGAAGCAACGTAAATGCCCACAGACAGATGAATGGATAAAGATGTGGTACATATATAAAATGGAATATTACTCAGCCATAAGAAGGAATGAAACTGGGTCATTTGTAGAGACATCGATGGATCTAGAGACTGTCATACAGAATGAAGTAAGTCAGAAAGAGGAAAACAAATATTGTATATTAATGCATATATGTGGAACCTAAAAAATGGTACAGATGAACTTGTTTGCAGGGAAGAAACAGAGACACAGAGGTAGAGAACAAACATATGGACACCAAGTGTGGGAAGCCATGGGGTGGTGGTGGTGGGATGAGTTGGGAGATTGGGATTGACCTGTATACATGTATATGCATGAAATACATAACTAATAATAACCTGCTGTATAAAAAAATAAATCAAATTAAATTTCAAATTTTTAAAAAATAAAATTTAAAAATAAAACAGAAAAATGTTCTTCCCTTCACACAGATGTATTTATAGGAATGAATTATTTCCATGCTTATATCTATAAATACATAAAGGAGGAATACAATATAACTTGAACCATAAAAGAAAAAAAAAACACCTGAACCCACCAGTTATACAGAGGAAAACCCTATCAGGGCACTTGCTCCAGGGGTAAACAATTCTGAAATTGGTCAGAGGTGGGGAATCATCTCCCATACAACCAGCAACCCACCCCCCACGCCAGGAGCATCCTCATTGCAAAGCTGGGGGACCGTGCCGAGGCATCTGTGAGTAAACGTGAGCTGAGCCCCAGGCCAGCTGCTGCTGAACTGTTCCCACCCTTCCCAGGTAAAACACCTGAATATGTACAAGGGCTTGAAAGCCTAGAGGAAGGGCGGTGGAGCCACACCAGCGACAGCACGCAGGCCAACTTGGTGCCTGCAGGCCAGCCAGGGTGGTCCTGGCACCGGGCGCTCTTCCGGAAGCTTTCCATTGCCCTGCCTGAGATACCCCTCCTGTCCCGGCCCCCACTGCTTTTTTCCTTCCTCACCTCTGTCCGGAGAGAAATTCCAGCGGAAGGTATGGGTGACACATCCTCTTCTTTACAGGTGGCAGCCTGGCAACCCCTGCAGAAAGGCCAGCAGAGCCCCACTCACACCGGGCCACCAACAAAGCTGTGGCCCCTCACTCCCTCTCGCCAGCAGAGCCCCGAGACTGCTGACGGGGCAGAGAATATGGAGTCAGGCACAGCTTCAGGGGCTATTGCTGCCTGGAGCGCTGTTTATATTGACCTCAAACAGGCACACCTGGGGAGGGCCGGCCGGCAGGGTAAGGCTGCCCAGGTCAGCTAATCCACAACCCTCAGGGAATCACATTGTTGAAAACGGACCTCGCTAAGGCAGAATAGAAGCCAAGGAAGAAAAGGACACAATGCCATTTGCAGCACCGTAGATGAGTCTAGAGGTAATCACGTGACTTGTAGTAAGTCAGAAAGTGAAAGACACATATCGTATCATATCACTTATAGGTGTTACCTAAGAATGGATACCAGGGCAGATATTTCCACGGAGAAGGGCCATCACAGATTCATCAAACAAACTTATGGTTCACCAATGGAAAGGTGTGAGGATTGGTTTCATTACGATATTGGGGTTAACAGACATATACAAACACAGGTGACACATATAATCACCAAAGACCTACGGAATACCAAGAGAAGACTACTCAACATTCTGTCATAACGTACATGGGAAAAGGATCCCAGGAAGAACAGACATCTGTATATGTGTAAAACAACCACATCTTCCACACCTACAACAAGCCAAACATTGTAACCAAACTTGCTGTAATAAAAAATAAAAAATTAAATTAAAAACACGAACAAGAAGTAGTGAGACAAACTTGAGGGGCTTTCTCCTGGCACATTCCATTCTAAATTCCAATCTAGAACACGACTTCCATTGAGGCTCTGTTGCCCTAGTCACCAGATTTGGTAAGGGAGAACTGCTGCCACCTTGTGGCCGTTTCGCACAACAGCAGCTTTAATCCCAGCGCTGATGGTCAGTTGATATTCAAAATCATTGCAGGCCTGTAAATGACACCTGCCCTGAAAACAAATCCTGGGGTCACATATCGACCAGAAAGTTCAAAGGACGTCCATATTTCAAAACGACCGTTTCAAAAGGCATATTTTACGCACATTAGTGTTCTGCTTCTTTTTCTTTCTTTCCTTTTTTTGTTAAAAATACGGGAATGGAAAAAGGCATCCCTCAGAATGGGCGAAAATCGTTGCAAACGAATCAATGGACAAAGGTTTAATCTCCAATATATATAAAGAGCTCATGCAGCTTAATATTAACAAAACAAACAACCCAATACAAAAAATGGGCAGAAGATCTAAAGAGATGTTTCTTCCAAGAAGACACAGAGATGGCCAAGACGCACATGAAAAGCTGCTCAACAGCACTAATTATTAGAGAAATGCAAATCAAAACTACAATGAGGTATCACCTCACACCTGTTAGAATCGGCATCATCAGAAAATCTACAAACAACCAATTCTGGGGAGGGTGTGGACAAAAGGAGCCCTCTTCCACTATTGGTGGGAATGTAAATTGATACAGTCACTATGGAGAACGGTATGGAATTTCCTTAAAAAAACTAGAAATAGAATTACCATCTGATCCAGCAATCCCAATTCTGGGCATATACCCAGAGAAAACCATAAATCAAAAAGGCACATTCACCACAATGTTCATGGCAGCACTATTTACAATAGCCAGGTAATGGAAGCAATGTAAATGCCCACAGACAGATGAATGGATAAAGATGTGGTACATATATAAAATGGAATATTACTCAGCCATAAGAAGGAATGAAACTGGGTCATTTGTAGAGACATCGATGGATCTAGAGACTGTCATACAGAATGAAGTAAGTCAGAAAGAGGAAAACAAATATTGTATATTAATGCATATATGTGGAACCTAAACAATGGTACAGATGAACTGGTTTGCAGGGAAGAAACAGAGACACAGAGGTAGACAACAAACATATGGACACCAAGTGTGGGAAGCCATGGGGTGGTGGTGGTGGGATGAGTTGGGAGATTGGGATTGACCTGTATACATGTATATGCATAAAATACATAACTAATAATAACCTGCTGTATAAAAAAATAAATCAAATTAAATTTCAAATTTTTAAAAAATAAAATTTAAAAATAAAACAGAAAAATGTTCTTCCCTTCACACAGATGTATTTATAGGAATGAATTATTTCCATGCTTATATCTATAAATACATAAAGGAGGAATACAATCTAACTCGAACCATAAAAGGAAAAAAAAAACCTGAACCCTCCAGTTATAGAGAGGAATAACCTATCAGGGCACTTGCTCCAGCGGTAAACAATTCTGAAATTGGTCAGAGGTGGGGAATCATCTCCCATACAACCAGCAACCCACCCCCCACGCCAGGAGCATCCTCATTGCAAAGCTGGGGGACCGTGCCGAGGCATCTGTGAGTAAACGTGAGCTGAGCCCCAGGCCAGCTGCTGCTGAACTGTTCCCACCCTTCCCAGGTAAAACACCTGAATATGTACAAGGGCTTGAAAGCCTAGAGGAAGGGCGGTGGAGCCACACCAGCGACAGCACGCAGGCCAACTTGGTGCCTGCAGGCCAGCCAGGGTGGTCCTGGCCCCGGGCGCTCTTCCGGAAGCTTTCCATTGCCCTGCCTGAGATACCCCTCCTGTCCCGGCCCCCACTGCTTTTTTCCTTCCTCACCTCTGTCCGGAGAGAAATTCCAGCGGAAGGTATGGGTGACACATCCTCTTCTTTACAGGTGGCAGCCTGGCAACCCCTGCAGAAAGGCCAGCAGAGCCCCACTCACACCGGGCCACCAACAAAGCTGTGGCCCCTCACTCCCTCCCACCAGCAGAGCCCCGAGACTGCTGACGGGGCAGAGAATATGGAGTCAGGCACAGCTTCAGGGGCTATTGCTGCCTGGAGCGCTGTTTATATTGACCTCAAACAGGCACACCTGGGGAGGGCCGGCCGGCAGGGTAAGGCTGCCCAGGTCAGCTAATCCACAACCCTCAGGGAATCACATTGTTGAAAACGGACCTCGCTAAGGCAGAGTAGAAGCCAAGGAAGAAAAGGACACAATGCCATTTGCAGCACCGTAGATGAGTCTAGAGGTAATCACGTGACTTGTAGTAAGTCAGAAAGTGAATGACACATATCATATCATATCACTTATAGGTGTTACCTAAGAATGGATACCAGGGCAGATATTTCCACGGAGAAGGGCCATCACAGATTCATCAAACAAACTTATGGTTCACCAATGGAAAGGTGTGAGGATTGGTTTCATTACGATATTGGGGTTAACAGACATATACAAACACAGGTGACACATATAATCACCAAAGACCTACGGAATACCAAGAGAAGACTACTCAACCTTCTGTCATAACGTACATGGGAAAAGGATCCCAGGAAGAACAGACATCTGTATATGTGTAAAACAACCACATCTTCCACACCTACAACAAGCCAAACATTGTAATCAAACTTGCTGTAATAAAAAAATAAAAAATTAAATTAAAAACACGAACAAGAAGTAGTGAGACAAACTTGAGGGTCTTTCTCCTGGCACATTCCATTCTAAATTCCAATCTAGAACACGACTTCCATTGAGGCTCTGTTGCCCTAGTCACCAGATTTGGTAAGGGAGAACTGCTGCCACCTTGTGGCCGTTTCGCACAACAGCAGCTTTAATCCCAGCGCTGATGGTCAGTTGATATTCAAAATCATTGCAGGCCTGTAAATGACACCTGCCCTGAAAACAAATCCTGGGGTCACATATCGACCAGAAAGTTCAAAGGACGTCCATATTTCAAAACGACCGTTTCAAAAGGCATATTTTACGCACATTAGTGTTCTGCTTCTTTTTCTTTCTTTCCTTTTTTTGTTAAAAATACGGGAATGGAAAAAGGCATCCCTCAGAATGGGCGAAAATCGTTGCAAACGAATCAATGGACAAAGGTTTAATCTCCAATATATATAAAGAGCTCATGCAGCTTAATATTAACAAAACAAACAACCCAATACAAAAAATGGGCAGAAGATCTAAAGAGATGTTTCTTCCAAGAAGACACAGAGATGGCCAAGACGCACATGAAAAGCTGCTCAACAGCACTAATTATTAGAGAAATGCAAATCAAAACTACAATGAGGTATCACCTCACACCTGTTAGAATCGGCATCATCAGAAAATCTACAAACAACCAATTCTGGGGAGGGTGTGGACAAAAGGAGCCCTCTTCCACTATTGGTGGGAATGTAAATTGATACAGTCACTATGGAGAACGGTATGGAATTTCCTTAAAAAAACTAGAAATAGAATTACCATCTGATTCAGCAATCCCAATTCTGGGCATATACCCAGAGAAAACCATAAATCAAAAAGGCACATTCACCACAATGTTCATGGCAGCACTATTTACAATAGCCAGGTAATGGAAGCAATGTAAATGCCCACAGACAGATGAATGGATAAAGATGTGGTACATATATAAAATGGAATATTACTCAGCCATAAGAAGGAATGAAACTGGGTCATTTGTAGAGACATCGATGGATCTAGAGACTGTCATACAGAATGAAGTAAGTCAGAAAGAGGAAAACAAATATTGTATATTAATGCATATATGTGGAACCTAAACAATGGTACAGATGAACTGGTTTGCAGGGAAGAAACAGAGACACAGAGGTAGACAACAAACATATGGACACCAAGTGTGGGAAGCCATGGGGTGGTGGTGGTGGGATGAGTTGGGAGATTGGGATTGACCTGTATACATGTATATGCATAAAATACATAACTAATAATAACCTGCTGTATAAAAAAATAAATCAAATTAAATTTCAAATTTTAAAAAAATAAAATTTAAAAATAAAACAGAAAAATGTTCTTCCCTTCACACAGATGTATTTATAGGAATGAATTATTTCCATGCTTATATCTATAAATACATAAAGGAGGAATACAATCTAACTTGAACCATAAAAGGAAAAAAAAAACCTGAACCCTCCAGTTATAGAGAGGAATAACCTATCAGGGCACTTGCTCCAGCGGTAAACAATTCTGAAATTGGTCAGAGGTGGGGAATCATCTCCCATACAACCAGCAACCCACCCCCCACGCCAGGAGCATCCTCATTGCAAAGCTAGGGGACCGTGCCGAGGCATCTGTGAGTAAACGTGAGCTGAGCCCCAGGCCAGCTGCTGCTGAACTGTTCCCACCCTTCCCAGGTAAAACACCTGAATATGTACAAGGGCTTGAAAGCCTAGAGGAAGGGCCGTGGAGCCACACCAGCGACAGCACGCAGGCCAACTTGGTGCCTGCAGGCCAGCCAGGGTGGTCCTGGCCCCGGGCGCTCTTCCGGAAGCTTTCCATTGCCCTGCCTGAGATACCCCTCCTGTCCCGGCCCCCACTGCTTTTTTCCTTCCTCACCTCTGTCCGGAGAGAAATTCCAGCGGAAGGTATGGGTGACACATCCTCTTCTTTACAGGTGGCAGCCTGGCAACCCCTGCAGAAAGGCCATCAGAGCCCCACTCACACCGGGCCACCAACAAAGCTGTGGCCCCTCACTCCCTCCCACCAGCAGAGCCCCGAGACTGCTGACGGGGCAGAGAATATGGAGTCAGGCACAGCTTCAGGGGCTATTGCTGCCTGGAGCGCTGTTTATATTGACCTCAAACAGGCACACCTGGGGAGGGCCGGCCGGCAGGGTAAGGCTGCCCAGGTCAGCTAATCCACAACCCTCAGGGAATCACATTGTTGAAAACGGACCTCGCTAAGGCAGAGTAGAAGCCAAGGAAGAAAAGGACACAATGCCATTTGCAGCACCGTAGATGAGTCTAGAGGTAATCACGTGACTTGTAGTAAGTCAGAAAGTGAATGACACATATCATATCATATCACTTATAGGTGTTACCTAAGAATGGATACCAGGGCAGATATTTCCACGGAGAAGGGCCATCACAGATTCATCAAACAAACTTATGGTTCACCAATGGAAAGGTGTGAGGATTGGTTTCATTACGATATTGGGGTTAACAGACATATACAAACACAGGTGACACATATAATCACCAAAGACCTACGGAATACCAAGAGAAGACTACTCAACCTTCTGTCATAACGTACATGGGAAAAGGATCCCAGGAAGAACAGACATCTGTATATGTGTAAAACAACCACATCTTCCACACCTACAACAAGCCAAACATTGTAATCAAACTTGCTGTAATAAAAAAATAAAAAATTAAATTAAAAACACGAACAAGAAGTAGTGAGACAAACTTGAGGGTCTTTCTCCTGGCACATTCCATTCTAAATTCCAATCTAGAACACGACTTCCATTGAGGCTCTGTTGCCCTAGTCACCAGATTTGGTAAGGGAGAACTGCTGCCACCTTGTGGCCGTTTCGCACAACAGCAGCTTTAATCCCAGCGCTGATGGTCAGTTGATATTCAAAATCATTGCAGGCCTGTAAATGACACCTGCCCTGAAAACAAATCCTGGGGTCACATATCGACCAGAAAGTTCAAAGGACGTCCATATTTCAAAACGACCGTTTCAAAAGGCATATTTTACGCACATTAGTGTTCTGCTTCTTTTTCTTTCTTTCCTTTTTTTGTTAAAAATACGGGAATGGAAAAAGGCATCCCTCAGAATGGGCGAAAATCGTTGCAAACGAATCAATGGACAAAGGTTTAATCTCCAATATATATAAAGAGCTCATGCAGCTTAATATTAACAAAACAAACAACCCAATACAAAAAATGGGCAGAAGATCTAAAGAGATGTTTCTTCCAAGAAGACACAGAGATGGCCAAGACGCACATGAAAAGCTGCTCAACAGCACTAATTATTAGAGAAATGCAAATCAAAACTACAATGAGGTATCACCTCACACCTGTTAGAATCGGCATCATCAGAAAATCTACAAACAACCAATTCTGGGGAGGGTGTGGACAAAAGGAGCCCTCTTCCACTATTGGTGGGAATGTAAATTGATACAGTCACTATGGAGAACGGTATGGAATTTCCTTAAAAAAACTAGAAATAGAATTACCATCTGATCCAGCAATCCCAATTCTGGGCATATACCCAGAGAAAACCATAAATCAAAAAGGCACATTCACCACAATGTTCATGGCAGCACTATTTACAATAGCCAGGTAATGGAAGCAATGTAAATGCCCACAGACAGATGAATGGATAAAGATGTGGTACATATATAAAATGGAATATTACTCAGCCATAAGAAGGAATGAAACTGGGTCATTTGTAGAGACATCGATGGATCTAGAGACTGTCATACAGAATGAAGTAAGTCAGAAAGAGGAAAACAAATATTGTATATTAATGCATATATGTGGAACCTAAACAATGGTACAGATGAACTGGTTTGCAGGGAAGAAACAGAGACACAGAGGTAGACAACAAACATATGGACACCAAGTGTGGGAAGCCATGGGGTGGTGGTGGTGGGATGAGTTGGGAGATTGGGATTGACCTGTATACATGTATATGCATAAAATACATAACTAATAATAACCTGCTGTATAAAAAAATAAATCAAATTAAATTTCAAATTTTTAAAAAATAAAATTTAAAAATAAAACAGAAAAATGTTCTTCCCTTCACACAGATGTATTTATAGGAATGAATTATTTCCATGCTTATATCTATAAATACATAAAGGAGGAATACAATCTAACTTGAACCATAAAAGGAAAAAAAAAAACCTGAACCCTCCAGTTATAGAGAGGAATAACCTATCAGGGCACTTGCTCCAGCGGTAAACAATTCTGAAATTGGTCAGAGGTGGGGAATCATCTCCCATACAACCAGCAACCCACCCCCCACGCCAGGAGCATCCTCATTGCAAAGCTAGGGGACCGTGCCGAGGCATCTGTGAGTAAACGTGAGCTGAGCCCCAGGCCAGCTGCTGCTGAACTGTTCCCACCCTTCCCAGGTAAAACACCTGAATATGTACAAGGGCTTGAAAGCCTAGAGGAAGGGCCGTGGAGCCACACCAGCGACAGCACGCAGGCCAACTTGGTGCCTGCAGGCCAGCCAGGGTGGTCCTGGCCCCGGGCGCTCTTCCGGAAGCTTTCCATTGCCCTGCCTGAGATACCCCTCCTGTCCCGGCCCCCACTGCTTTTTTCCTTCCTCACCTCTGTCCGGAGAGAAATTCCAGCGGAAGGTATGGGTGACACATCCTCTTCTTTACAGGTGGCAGCCTGGCAACCCCTGCAGAAAGGCCAGCAGAGCCCCACTCACACCGGGCCACCAACAAAGCTGTGGCCCCTCACTCCCTCTCGCCAGCACAGCCCCGAGACTGCTGACGGGGCAGAGAATATGGAGTCAGGCACAGCTTCAGGGGCTATTGCTGCCTGGAGCGCTGTTTATATTGACCTCAAACAGGCACACCTGGGGAGGGCCGGCCGGCAGGGTAAGGCTGCCCAGGTCAGCTAATCCACAACCCTCAGGGAATCACATTGTTGAAAACGGACCTCGCTAAGGCAGAATAGAAGCCAAGGAAGAAAAGGACACAATGCCATTTGCAGCACCGTAGATGAGTCTAGAGGTAATCACGTGACTTGTAGTAAGTCAGAAAGTGAAAGACACATATCGTATCCTATCACTTATAAGTGTTACCTAAGAATGGATACCAGGGCAGATATTTCCACGGAGAAGGGCCATCACAGATTCATCAAACAAACTTATGGTTCACCAATGGAAAGGTGTGAGGATTGGTTTCATTACGATATTGGGGTTAACAGACATATACAAACACAGGTGACACATATAATCACCAAAGACCTACGGAATACCAAGAGAAGACTACTCAACCTTCTGTCATAACGTACATGGGAAAAGGATCCCAGGAAGAACAGACATCTGTATATGTGTAAAACAACCACATCTTCCACACCTACAACAAGCCAAACATTGTAATCAAACTTGCTGTAATAAAAAATAAAAAATTAAATTAAAAACACGAACAAGAAGTAGTGAGACAAACTTGAGGGGCTTTCTCCTGGCACATTCCATTCTAAATTCCAATCTAGAACACGACTTCCATTGAGGCTCTGTTGCCCTAGTCACCAGATTTGGTAAGGGAGAACTGCTGCCACCTTGTGGCCGTTTCGCACAACAGCAGCTTTAATCCCAGCGCTGATGGTCAGTTGATATTCAAAATCATTGCAGGCCTGTAAATGACACCTGCCCTGAAAACAAATCCTGGGGTCACATATCGACCAGAAAGTTCAAAGGACGTCCATATTTCAAAACGACCGTTTCAAAAGGCATATTTTACGCACATTAGTGTTCTGCTTCTTTTTCTTTCTTTCCTTTTTTTGTTAAAAATACGGGAATGGAAAAAGGCATCCCTCAGAATGGGCGAAAATCGTTGCAAACGAATCAATGGACAAAGGTTTAATCTCCAATATATATAAAGAGCTCATGCAGCTTAATATTAACAAAACAAACAACCCAATACAAAAAATGGGCAGAAGATCTAAAGAGATGTTTCTTCCAAGAAGACACAGAGATGGCCAAGACGCACATGAAAAGCTGCTCAACAGCACTAATTATTAGAGAAATGCAAATCAAAACTACAATGAGGTATCACCTCACACCTGTTAGAATCGGCATCATCAGAAAATCTACAAACAACCAATTCTGGGGAGGGTGTGGACAAAAGGAGCCCTCTTCCACTATTGGTGGGAATGTAAATTGATACAGTCACTATGGAGAACGGTATGGAATTTCCTTAAAAAAACTAGAAATAGAATTACCATCTGATCCAGCAATCCCAATTCTGGGCATATACCCAGAGAAAACCATAAATCACAAAGGCACATTCACCACAATGTTCATGGCAGCACTATTTACAATAGCCAGGTAATGGAAGCAATGTAAATGCCCACAGACAGATGAATGGATAAAGATGTGGTACATATATAAAATGGAATATTACTCAGCCATAAGAAGGAATGAAACTGGGTCATTTGTAGAGACATCGATGGATCTAGAGACTGTCATACAGAATGAAGTAAGTCAGAAAGAGGAAAACAAATATTGTATATTAATGCATATATGTGGAACCTAAACAATGGTACAGATGAACTGGTTTGCAGGGAAGAAACAGAGACACAGAGGTAGACAACAAACATATGGACACCAAGTGTGGGAAGCCATGGGGTGGTGGTGGTGGGATGAGTTGGGAGATTGGGATTGACCTGTATACATGTATATGCATAAAATACATAACTAATAATAACCTGCTGTATAAAAAAATAAATCAAATTAAATTTCAAATTTTTAAAAAATAAAATTTAAAAATAAAACAGAAAAATGTTCTTCCCTTCACACAGATGTATTTATAGGAATGAATTATTTCCATGCTTATATCTATAAATACATAAAGGAGGAATACAATCTAACTTGAACCATAAAAGGAAAAAAAAAAACCTGAACCCTCCAGTTATAGAGAGGAATAACCTATCAGGGCACTTGCTCCAGCGGTAAACAATTCTGAAATTGGTCAGAGGTGGGGAATCATCTCCCATACAACCAGCAACCCACCCCCCACGCCAGGAGCATCCTCATTGCAAAGCTAGGGGACCGTGCCGAGGCATCTGTGAGTAAACGTGAGCTGAGCCCCAGGCCAGCTGCTGCTGAACTGTTCCCACCCTTCCCAGGTAAAACACCTGAATATGTACAAGGGCTTGAAAGCCTAGAGGAAGGGCCGTGGAGCCACACCAGCGACAGCACGCAGGCCAACTTGGTGCCTGCAGGCCAGCCAGGGTGGTCCTGGCCCCGGGCGCTCTTCCGGAAGCTTTCCATTGCCCTGCCTGAGATACCCCTCCTGTCCCGGCCCCCACTGCTTTTTTCCTTCCTCACCTCTGTCCGGAGAGAAATTCCAGCGGAAGGTATGGGTGACACATCCTCTTCTTTACAGGTGGCAGCCTGTCAACCCCTGCAGAAAGGCCAGCAGAGCCCCACTCACACCGGGCCACCAACAAAGCTGTGGCCCCTCACTCCCTCCCACCAGCAGAGCCCCGAGACTGCTGACGGGGCCGAGAATATGGAGTCAGGCACAGCTTCAGGGGCTATTGCTGCCTGGAGCGCTGTTTATATTGACCTCAAACAGGCACACCTGGGGAGGGCCGGCCGGCAGGGTAAGGCTGCCCAGGTCAGCTAATCCACAACCCTCAGGGAATCACATTGTTGAAAACGGACCTCGCTAAGGCAGAGTAGAAGCCAAGGAAGAAAAGGACACAATGCCATTTGCAGCACCGTAGATGAGTCTAGAGGTAATCACGTGACTTGTAGTAAGTCAGAAAGTGAATGACACATATCATATCATATCACTTATAGGTGTTACCTAAGAATGGATACCAGGGCAGATATTTCCACGGAGAAGGGCCATCACAGATTCATCAAACAAACTTATGGTTCACCAATGGAAAGGTGTGAGGATTGGTTTCATTACGATATTGGGGTTAACAGACATATACAAACACAGGTGACACATATAATCACCAAAGACCTACGGAATACCAAGAGAAGACTACTCAACCTTCTGTCATAACGTACATGGGAAAAGGATCCCAGGAAGAACAGACATCTGTATATGTGTAAAACAACCACATCTTCCACACCTACAACAAGCCAAACATTGTAATCAAACTTGCTGTAATAAAAAATAAAAAATTAAATTAAAAACACGAACAAGAAGTAGTGAGACAAACTTGAGGGGCTTTCTCCTGGCACATTCCATTCTAAATTCCAATCTAGAACACGACTTCCATTGAGGCTCTGTTGCCCTAGTCACCAGATTTGGTAAGGGAGAACTGCTGCCACCTTGTGGCCGTTTCGCACAACAGCAGCTTTAATCCCAGCGCTGATGGTCAGTTGATATTCAAAATCATTGCAGGCCTGTAAATAACACCTGCCCTGAAAACAAATCCTGGGGTCACATATCGACCAAAAAATTCAAAGGACGTCCATATTTCAAAACGACCGTTTCAAAAGGCATATTTTACGCACATTAGTGTTCTGCTTCTTTTTCTTTCTTTCCTTTTTTTGTTAAAAATACGGGAATGGAAAAAGGCATCCCTCAGAATGGGCGAAAATCGTTGCAAACGAATCAATGGACAAAGGTTTAATCTCCAATATATATAAACAGCTCATGCAGCTTAATATTAACAAAACAAACAACCCAATACAAAAAATGGGCAGAAGATCTAAAGAGATGTTTCTTCCAAGAAGACACAGAGATGGCCAAGACGCACATGAAAAGCTGCTCAACAGCACTAATTATTAGAGAAATGCAAATCAAAACTACAATGAGGTATCACCTCACACCTGTTAGAATCGGCATCATCAGAAAATCTACAAACAACCAATTCTGGGGAGGGTGTGGACAAAAGGAGCCCTCTTCCACTATTGGTGGGAATGTAAATTGATACAGTCACTATGGAGAACGGTATGGAGTTTCCTTAAAAAAACTAGAAATAGAATTACCATCTGATCCAGCAATCCCACTTCTGGGCATATACCCAGAGAAAACCATAAATCAAAAAGGCACATTCACCACAATGTTCATGGCAGCACTATTTACAATAGCCAGGTAATGGAAGCAACGTAAATGCCCACAGACAGATGAATGGATAAAGATGTGGTACATATATAAAATGGAATATTACTCAGCCATAAGAAGGAATGAAACTGGGTCATTTGTAGAGACATCGATGGATCTAGAGACTGTCATACAGAATGAAGTAAGTCAGAAAGAGGAAAACAAATATTGTATATTAATGCATATATGTGGAACCTAAAAAATGGTACAGATGAACTGGTTTGCAGGGAAGAAACAGAGACACAGAGGTAGACAACAAACATATGGACACCAAGTGTGGGAAGCCATGGGGTGGTGGTGGTGGGATGAGTTGGGAGATTGGGATTGACCTGTATACATGTATATGCATAAAATACATAACTAATAATAACCTGCTGTATAAAAAAATAAATCAAATTAAATTTCAAATTTTTAAAAAATAAAATTTAAAAATAAAACAGAAAAATGTTCTTCCCTTCACACAGATGTATTTATAGGAATGAATTATTTCAATGCTTATATCTATAAATACATAAAGGAGGAATAAAATCTAACTTGAACCATAAAGAAAAAAAAACCTGAACCCACCAGTTATAGAGAGGAATACCCTATCAGGGTACTTGCTCCAGCGGTAAACAATTCTGAAATTGGTCAGAGGTGGGGAATCATCTCCCATACAACCAGCAACCCACCCCCCACGCCAGGAGCATCCTCATTGCAAAGCTGGGGGACCGTGCCGAGGCATCTGTGAGTAAACGTGAGCTGAGCCCCAGGACAGCTGCTGCTGAACTGTTCCCACCCTTCCCAGGTAAAACACCTGAATATGTACAAGGGCTTGAAAGCCTACAGGAAGGGCCGTGGAGCCACACCAGCGACAGCACGCAGGCCAACTTGGTGCCTGCAGGCCAGCCAGGGTGGTCCTGGCCCCGGGCGCTCTTCCGGAAGCTTTCCATTGCCCTGCCTGAGATACCCCTCCTGTCCCGGCCCCCACTGCTTTTTTCCTTCCTCACCTCTGTCCGGAGAGAAATTCCAGCGGAAGGTATGGGTGACACATCCTCTTCTTTACAGGTGGCAGCCTGGCAATCCCTGCAGAAAGGCCAGCAGAGCCCCACTCACACCGGGCCACCAACAAAGCTGTGGCCCCTCACTCCCTCCCACCAGCACAGCCCCGAGACTGCTGACGGGGCAGAGAATATGGAGTCAGGCACAGCTTCAGGGGCTATTGCTGCCTGGAGCGCTGTTTATATTGACCTCAAACAGGCACACCTGGGGAGGGCCGGCCGGCAGGGTAAGGCTGCCCAGGTCAGCTAATCCACAACCCTCAGGGAATCCCATTGTTGAAAACGGACCTCGCTAAGGCAGAATAGAAGCCAAGGAAGAAAAGGACACAATGCCATTTGCAGCACCGTAGATGAGTCTAGAGGTAATCACGTGACTTGTAGTAAGTCAGAAAGTGAAAGACACATATCGTATCATATCACTTATAGGTGTTACCTAAGAATGGATACCAGGGCAGATATTTCCACGGAGAAGGGCCATCACAGATTCATCAAACAAATTTATGGTTCACCAACGGAAAGGTGTGAGGATTGGTTTCATTACGATATTGGGGTTAACAGACATATACAAACACAGGTGACACATATAATCACCAAAGACCTACGGAATACCAAGAGAAGACTACTCAACATTCTGTCATAACGTATATGGGAAAAGGATCCCAGGAAGAACAGACATCTGTATATGTGTAAAAGAACCACATCTTCCACACCTACAACAAGCCAAACATTGTAATCAAACTTGCTGTAATAAAAAATAAAAAATTAAATTAAAAACACGAACAAGAAGTAGTGAGACAAACGTGAGGGTCTTTCTCCTGGCACATTCCATTCTAAATTCCAATCTAGAACACGACTTCCATTGAGGCTCTGTTGCCTTAGTCACCAGATTTGGTAAGGGAGAACTGCTGCCACCTTGTGGCCGTTTCGCACAACAGCAGCTTTAATCCCAGCGCTGATGGTCAGTTGATATTCAAAATCATTGCAGGCCTGTAAATGACACCTGCCCTGAAAACAAATCCTGGGGTCACATATCGACCAAAAAATTCAAAGGACGTCCATATTTCAAAACGACCGTTTCAAAAGGCATATTTTACGCACATTAGTGTTCTGCTTCTTTTTCTTTCTTTCCTTTTTTTGTTAAAAATACGGGAATGGAAAAAGGCATCCCTCAGAATGGGCGAAAATCGTTGCAAACGAATCAATGGACAAAGGTTTAATCTCCAATATATATAAAGAGCTCATGCAGCTTAATATTAACAAAACAAACAACCCAATACAAAAAATGGGCAGAAGATCTAAAGAGATGTTTCTTCCAAGAAGACACAGAGATGGCCAAGACGCACATGAAAAGCTGCTCAACAGCACTAATTATTAGAGAAATGCAAATCAAAACTACAATGAGGTATCACCTCACACCTGTTAGAATCGGCATCATCAGAAAATCTACAAACAACCAATTCTGGGGAGGGTGTGGACAAAAGGAGCCCTCTTCCACTATTGGTGGGAATGTAAATTGATACAGTCACTATGGAGAACGGTATGGAGTTTCCTTAAAAAAACTAGAAATAGAATTACCATCTGATCCAGCAATCCCACTTCTGGGCATATACCCAGAGAAAACCATAAATCAAAAAGGCACATTCACCACAACGTTCATGGCAGCACTATTTACAATAGCCAGGTAATGGAAGCAACGTAAATGCCCACAGACAGATGAATGGATAAAGATGTGGTACATATATAAAATGGAATATTACTCGGCCATAAGAAGGAATGAAACTGGGTCATTTGTAGAGACATCGATGGATCTAGAGACTGTCATACAGAATGAAGTAAGTCAGAAAGAGGAAAACAAATATTGTATATTAATGCATATATGTGGAACCTAAAAAATGGTACAGATGAACTGGTTTGCAGGGAAGAAACAGAGACACAGAGGTAGAGAACAAACATATGGACACCAAGTGTGGGAAGCCATGGGGTGGTGGTCGTGGGATGAGTTGGGAGATTGGGATTGACCTGTATACATGTATATGCATGAAATACATAACTAATAATAACCTGCTGTATAAAAAAATAAATCAAATTAAATTTCAAATTTTTAAAAAATAAAATTTAAAAATAAAACAGAAAAATGTTCTTCCCTTCACACAGATGTATTTATAGGAATGAATTATTTCCATGCTTATATCTATAAATACATAAAGGAGGAATACAATCTAACTTGAACCATAAAAGAAAAAAAAAACCTGAACCCACCAGTTATACAGAGGAAAACCCTATCAGGGCACTTGCTCCAGCGGTAAACAATTCTGAAATTGGTCAGAGGTGGGGAATCATCTCCCATACAACCAGCAACCCACCCCCCACGCCAGGAGCATCCTCATTGCAAAGCTGGGGGACCGTGCCGAGGCATCTGTGAGTAAACGTGAGCTGAGCCCCAGGCCAGCTGCTGCTGAACTGTTCCCACCCTTCCCAGGTAAAACACCTGAATATGTACAAGGGCTTGAAAGCCTAGAGGAAGGGCGGTGGAGCCACACCAGCGACAGCACGCAGGCCAACTTGGTGCCTGCAGGCCAGCCAGGGTGGTCCTGGCCCCGGGCGCTCTTCCGGAAGCTTTCCATTGCCCTGCCTGAGATACCCCTCCTGTCCCGGCCCCCACTGCTTTTTTCCTTCCTCACCTCTGTCCGGAGAGAAATTCCAGCGGAAGGTATGGGTGACACATCCTCTTCTTTACAGGTGGCAGCCTGGCAACCCCTGCAGAAAGGCCAGCAGAGCCCCACTCACACCGGGCCACCAACAAAGCTGTGGCCCCTCACTCCCTCTCGCCTGCAAGCCCCGAGACTGCTGACGGGGCAGAGAATATGGAGTCAGGCACAGCTTCAGGGGCTATTGCTGCCTGGAGCGCTGTTTATATTGACCTCAAACAGGCACACCTGGGGAGGGCCGGCCGGCAGGGTAAGGCTGCCCAGGTCAGCTAATCCACAACCCTCAGGGAATCACATTGTTGAAAACGGACCTCGCTAAGGCAGAATAGAAGCCAAGGAAGAAAAGGACACAATGCCATTTGCAGCACCGTAGATGAGTCTAGAGGTAATCACGTGACTTGTAGTAAGTCAGAAAGTGAAAGACACATATCGTATCATATCACTTATAGGTGTTACCTAAGAATGGATACCAGGGCAGATATTTCCACGGAGAAGGGCCATCACAGATTCATCAAACAAACTTATGGTTCACCAATGGAAAGGTGTGAGGATTGGTTTCATTACGATATTGGGGTTAACAGACATATACAAACACAGGTGACACATATAATCACCAAAGACCTACGGAATACCAAGAGAAGACTACTCAACATTCTGTCATAACGTACATGGGAAAAGGATCCCAGGAAGAACAGACATCTGTATATGTGTAAAACAACCACATCTTCCACACCTACAACAAGCCAAACATTGTAATCAAACTTGCTGTAATAAAAAATAAAAAATTAAATTAAAAACACGAACAAGAAGTAGTGAGACAAACTTGAGGGGCTTTCTCCTGGCACATTCCATTCTAAATTCCAATCTAGAACACGACTTCCATTGAGGCTCTGTTGCCCTAGTCACCAGATTTGGTAAGGGAGAACTGCTGCCACCTTGTGGCCGTTTCGCACAACAGCAGCTTTAATCCCAGCGCTGATGGTCAGTTGATATTCAAAATCATTGCAGGCCTGTAAATGACACCTGCCCTGAAAACAAATCCTGGGGTCACATATCGACCAAAAAATTCAAAGGACGTCCATATTTCAAAACGACCGTTTCAAAAGGCATATTTTACGCACATTAGTGTTCTGCTTCTTTTTCTTTCTTTCCTTTTTTTGTTAAAAATACGGGAATGGAAAAAGGCATCCCTCAGAATGGGCGAAAATCGTTGCAAACGAATCAATGGACAAAGGTTTAATCTCCAATATATATAAAGAGCTCATGCAGCTTAATATTAACAAAACAAACAACCCAATACAAAAAATGGGCAGAAGATCTAAAGAGATGTTTCTTCCAAGAAGACACAGAGATGGCCAAGACGCACATGAAAAGCTGCTCAACAGCACTAATTATTAGAGAAATGCAAATCAAAACTACAATGAGGTATCACCTCACACCTGTTAGAATCGGCATCATCAGAAAATCTACAAACAACCAATTCTGGGGAGGGTGTGGACAAAAGGAGCCCTCTTCCACTATTGGTGGGAATGTAAATTGATACAGTCACTATGGAGAACGGTATGGAGTTTCCTTAAAAAAACTAGAAATAGAATTACCATCTGATCCAGCAATCCCACTTCTGGGCATATACCCAGAGAAAACCATAAATCAAAAAGGCACATTCACCACAATGTTCATGGCAGCACTATTTACAATAGCCAGGTAATGGAAGCAACGTAAATGCCCACAGACAGATGAATGGATAAAGATGTGGTACATATATAAAATGGAATATTACTCAGCCATAAGAAGGAATGAAACTGGGTCATTTGTAGAGACATCGATGGATCTAGAGACTGTCATACAGAATGAAGTAAGTCAGAAAGAGGAAAACAAATATTGTATATTAATGCATATATGTGGAACCTAAAAAATGGTACAGATGAACTGGTTTGCAGGGAAGAAACAGAGACACAGAGGTAGACAACAAACATATGGACACCAAGTGTGGGAAGCCATGGGGTGGTGGTGGTGGGATGAGTTGGGAGATTGGGATTGACCTGTATACATGTATATGCATAAAATACATAACTAATAATAACCTGCTGTATAAAAAAATAAATCAAATTAAATTTCAAATTTTTAAAAAATAAAATTTAAAAATAAAACAGAAAAATGTTCTTCCCTTCACACAGATGTATTTATAGGAATGAATTATTTCCATGCTTATATCTATAAATACATAAAGGAGTAATAAAATCTAACTTGAACCATAAAAGAAAAAAAAAACCTGAACCCACCAGTTATAGAGAGGAATACCCTATCAGGGCACTTGCTCCAGCGGTAAACAATTCTGAAATTGGTCAGAGGTGGGGAATCATCTCCCATACAACCAGCAACCCACCCCCCACGCCAGGAGCATCCTCATTGCAAAGCTGGGGGACCGTGCCGAGGCATCTGTGAGTAAACGTGAGCTGAGCCCCAGGCCAGCTGCTGCTGAACTGTTCCCACCCTTCCCAGGTAAAACACCTGAATATGTACAAGGGCTTGAAAGCCTAGAGGAAGGGCCGTGGAGCCACACCAGCGACAGCAAGCAGGCCAACTTGGTGCCTGCAGGCCAGCCAGGGTGGTCCTGGACCCGGGCGCTCTTGCGGAAGCTTTCCATTGCCCTGCCTGAGATACCCCTCCTGTCCCGGCCCCCACTGCTTTTTTCCTTCCTCACCTCTGTCCGGAGAGAAATTCCAGCGGAAGGTATGGGTGACACATCCTCTTCTTTACAGGTGGCAGCCTGGCAACCCCTGCAGAAAGGCCAGCAGAGCCCCACTCACACCGGGCCACCAACAAAGCTGTGGCCCCTCACTCCCTCCCACCAGCACAGCCCCGAGACTGCTGACGGGGCAGAGAATATGGAGTCAGGCACAGCTTCAGGGGCTATTGCTGCCTGGAGCGCTGTTTATATTGACCTCAAACAGGCACACCTGGGGAGGGCCGGCCGGCAGGGTAAGGCTGCCCAGGTCAGCTAATCCACAACCCTCAGGGAATCACATTGTTGAAAACGGACCTCGCTAAGGCAGAATAGAAGCCAAGGAAGAAAAGGACACAATGCCATTTGCAGCACCGTAGATGAGTCTAGAGGTAATCACGTGACTTGTAGTAAGTCAGAAAGTGAAAGACACATATCATATCATATCACTTATAGGTGTTACCTAAGAATGGATACCAGGGCAGATATTTCCACGGAGAAGGGCCATCACAGATTCATCAAACAAACTTATGGTTCACCAATGGAAAGGTGTGAGGATTGGTTTCATTACGATATTGGGGTTAACAGACATATACAAACACAGGTGACACATATAATCACCAAAGACCTACGGAATACCAAGAGAAGACTACTCAACCTTCTGTCATAACGTACATGGGAAAAGGATCCCAGGAAGAACAGACATCTGTATATGTGTAAAAGAACCCCATCTTCCACACCTACAACAAGCCAAACATTGTAATCAAACTTGCTGTAATAAAAAATAAAAAATTAAATTAAAAACACGAACAAGAAGTAGTGAGACAAACGTGAGGGTCTTTCTCCTGGCACATTCCATTCTAAATTCCAATCTAGAACACGACTTCCATTGAGGCTCTGTTGCCTTAGTCACCAGATTTGGTAAGGGAGAACTGCTGCCACCTTGTGGCCGTTTCGCACAACAGCAGCTTTAATCCCAGCGCTGATGGTCAGTTGATATTCAAAATCATTGCAGGCCTGTAAATGACACCTGCCTTGAAAACAAATCCTGGGGTCACATATCGACCAAAAAATTCAAAGGACGTCCATATTTCAAAACGACCGTTTCAAAAGGCATATTTTACGCACATTAGTGTTCTGCTTCTTTTTCTTTCTTTCCTTTTTTTGTTAAAAATACGGGAATGGAAAAAGGCATCCCTCAGAATGGGCGAAAATCGTTGCAAACGAATCAATGGACAAAGGTTTAATCTCCAATATATATAAAGAGCTCATGCAGCTTAATATTAACAAAACAAACAACCCAATACAAAAAATGGGCAGAAGATCTAAAGAGATGTTTCTTCCAAGAAGACACAGAGATGGCCAAGACGCACATGAAAAGCTGCTCAACAGCACTAATTATTAGAGAAATGCAAATCAAAACTACAATGAGGTATCACCTCACACCTGTTAGAATCGGCATCATCAGAAAATCTACAAACAACCAATTCTGGGGAGGGTGTGGACAAAAGGAGCCCTCTTCCACTATTGGTGGGAATGTAAATTGATACAGTCACTATGGAGAACGGTATGGAGTTTCCTTAAAAAAACTAGAAATAGAATTACCATCTGATCCAGCAATCCCACTTCTGGGCATATACCCAGAGAAAACCATAAATCAAAAAGGCACATTCACCACAATGTTCATGGCAGCACTATTTACAATAGCCAGGTAATGGAAGCAACGTAAATGCCCACAGACAGATGAATGGATAAAGATGTGGTACATATATAAAATGGAATATTACTCAGCCATAAGAAGGAATGAAACTGGGTCATTTGTAGAGACATCGATGGATCTAGAGACTGTCATACAGAATGAAGTAAGTCAGAAAGAGGAAAACAAATATTGTATATTAATGCATATATGTGGAACCTAAAAAATGGTACAGATGAACTGGTTTGCAGGGAAGAAACAGAGACACAGAGGTAGAGAACAAACATATGGACACCAAGTGTGGGAAGCCATGGGGTGGTGGTGGTGGGATGAGTTGGGAGATTGGGATTGACCTGTATACATGTATATGCATAAAATACATAACTAATAATAACCTGCTGTATAAAAAAATAAATCAAATTAAATTTCAAATTTTTAAAAAATAAAATTTAAAAATAAAACAGAAAAATGTTCTTCCCTTCACACAGATGTATTTATAGGAATGAATTATTTCCATGCTTATATCTATAAATACATAAAGGAGGAATACAATCTAACTTGAACCATAAAAGAAAAAAAAAACCTGAACCCACCAGTTATACAGAGGAAAACCCTATCAGGGCACTTGCTCCAGCGGTAAACAATTCTGAAATTGGTCAGAGGTGGGGAATCATCTCCCATACAACCAGCAACCCACCCCCCACGCCAGGAGCATCCTCATTGCAAAGCTGGGGGACCGTGCCGAGGCATCTGTGAGTAAACGTGAGCTGAGCCCCAGGCCAGCTGCTGCTGAACTGTTCCCACCCTTCCCAGGTAAAACACCTGGATATGTACAAGGGCTTGAAAGCCTAGAGGAAGGGCGGTGGAGCCACACCAGCGACAGCACGCAGGCCAACTTGGTGCCTGCAGGCCAGCCAGGGTGGTCCTGGCCCCGGGCGCTCTTCCGGAAGCTTTCCATTGCCCTGCCTGAGATACCCCTCCTGTCCCGGCACCCACTGCTTTTTTCCTTCCTCACCTCTGTCCGGAGAGAAATTCCAGCGGAAGGTATGGGTGACACATCCTCTTCTTTACAGGTGGCAGCCTGGCAACCCCTGCAGAAAGGCCAGCAGAGCCCCACTCACACCGGGCCACCAACAAAGCTGTGGCCCCTCACTCCCTCTCGCCAGCAGAGCCCCGAGACTGCTGACGGGGCAGAGAATATGGAGTCAGGCACAGCTTCAGGGGCTATTGCTGCCTGGAGCGCTGTTTATATTGACCTCAAACAGGCACACCTGGGGAGGGCCGGCCGGCAGGGTAAGGCTGCCCAGGTCAGCTAATCCACAACCCTCAGGGAATCACATTGTTGAAAACGGACCTCGCTAAGGCAGAATAGAAGCCAAGGAAGAAAAGGACACAATGCCATTTGCAGCACCGTAGATGAGTCTAGAGGTAATCACGTGACTTGTAGTAAGTCAGAAAGTGAAAGACACATATCGTATCATATCACTTATAGGTGTTACCTAAGAATGGATACCAGGGCAGATATTTCCACGGAGAAGGGCCATCACAGATTCATCAAACAAACTTATGGTTCACCAATGGAAAGGTGTGAGGATTGGTTTCATTACGATATTGGGGTTAACAGACATATACAAACACAGGTGACACATATAATCACCAAAGACCTACGGAATACCAAGAGAAGACTACTCAACATTCTGTCATAACGTACATGGGAAAAGGATCCCAGGAAGAACAGACATCTGTATATGTGTAAAACAACCACATCTTCCACACCTACAACAAGCCAAACATTGTAATCAAACTTGCTGTAATAAAAAATAAAAAATTAAATTAAAAACACGAACAAGAAGTAGTGAGACAAACTTGAGGGGCTTTCTCCTGGCACATTCCATTCTAAATTCCAATCTAGAACACGACTTCCATTGAGGCTCTGTTGCCCTAGTCACCAGATTTGGTAAGGGAGAACTGCTGCCACCTTGTGGCCGTTTCGCACAACAGCAGCTTTAATCCCAGCGCTGATGGTCAGTTGATATTCAAAATCATTGCAGGCCTGTAAATGACACCTGCCCTGAAAACAAATCCTGGGGTCACATATCGACCAAAAAATTCAAAGGACGTCCATATTTCAAAACGACCGTTTCAAAAGGCATATTTTACGCACATTAGTGTTCTGCTTCTTTTTCTTTCTTTCCTTTTTTTGTTAAAAATACGGGAATGGAAAAAGGCATCCCTCAGAATGGGCGAAAATCGTTGCAAACGAATCAATGGACAAAGGTTTAATCTCCAATATATATAAAGAGCTCATGCAGCTTAATATTAACAAAACAAACAACCCAATACAAAAAATGGGCAGAAGATCTAAAGAGATGTTTCTTCCAAGAAGACACAGAGATGGCCAAGACACACATGAAAAGCTGCTCAACAGCACTAATTATTAGAGAAATGCAAATCAAAACTACAATGAGGTATCACCTCACACCTGTTAGAATCGGCATCATCAGAAAATCTACAAACAACCAATTCTGGGGAGGGTGTGGACAAAAGGAGCCCTCTTCCACTATTGGTGGGAATGTAAATTGATACAGTCACTATGGAGAACGGTATGGAGTTTCCTTTAAAAAACTAGAAATAGAATTACCATCTGATCCAGCAATCCCACTTCTGGGCATATACCCAGAGAAAACCATAAATCAAAAAGGCACATTCACCACAATGTTCATGGCAGCACTATTTACAATAGCCAGGTAATGGAAGCAACGTAAATGCCCACAGACAGATGAATGGATAAAGATGTGGTACATATATAAAATGGAATATTACTCAGCCATAAGAAGGAATGAAACTGGGTCATTTGTAGAGACATCGATGGATCTAGAGACTGTCATACAGAATGAAGTAAGTCAGAAAGAGGAAAACAAATATTGTATATTAATGCATATATGTGGAACCTAAAAAATGGTACAGATGAACTGGTTTGCAGGGAAGAAACAGAGACACAGAGGTAGAGAACAAACATATGGACACCAAGTGTGGGAAGCCATAGGGTGGTGGTGGTGGGATGAGTTGGGAGATTGGGATTGACCTGTATACATGTATATGCATAAAATACATAACTAATAATAACCTGCTGTATAAAAAAATAAATCAAATTAAATTTCAAATTTTTAAAAAATAAAATTTAAAAATAAAACAGAAAAATGTTCTTCCCTTCACACAGATGTATTTATAGGAATGAATTATTTCCATGCTTATATCTATAAATACATAAAGGAGTAATAAAATCTAACTTGAACCATAAAAGAAAAAAAAAAACCTGAACCCACCAGTTATAGAGAGGAATACCCTATCAGGGCACTTGCTCCAGCGGTAAACAATTCTGAAATTGGTCAGAGGTGGGGAATCATCTCCCATACAACCAGCAACCCACCCCCCACGCCAGGAGCATCCTCATTGCAAAGCTGGGGGACCGTGCCGAGGCATCTGTGAGTAAACGTGAGCTGAGCCCCAGGCCAGCTGCTGCTGAACTGTTCCCACCCTTCCCAGGTAAAACACCTGAATATGTACAAGGGCTTGAAAGCCTAGAGGAAGGGCCGTGGAGCCACACCAGCGACAGCACGCAGGCCAACTTGGTGCCTGCAGGCCAGCCAGGGTGGTCCTGGCCCCGGGCGCTCTTCCGGAAGCTTTCCATTGCCCTGCCTGAGATACCCCTCCTGTCCCGGCCCCCACTGCTTTTTTCCTTCCTCACCTCTGTCCGGAGAGAAATTCCAGCGGAAGGTATGGGTGACACATCCTCTTCTTTACAGGTGGCAGCCTGGCAACCCCTGCAGAAAGGCCAGCAGAGCCCCACTCACACCGGGCCACCAACAAAGCTGTGGCCCCTCACTCCCTCCCACCAGCAGAGCCCCGAGACTGCTGATGGGGCAGAGAATATGGAGTCAGGCACAGCTTCAGGGGCTATTGCTGCCTGGAGCGCTGTTTATATTGACCTCAAACAGGAACACCTGGGGAGGGCCGGCCGGCAGGGTAAGGCTGCCCAGGTCAGCTAATCCACAACCCTCAGGGAATCACATTGTTGAAAACGGACCTCGCTAAGGCAGAATAGAAGCCAAGGAAGAAAAGGACACAATGCCATTTGCAGCACCGTAGATGAGTCTAGAGGTAATCACGTGACTTGTAGTAAGTCAGAAAGTGAAAGACACATATCATATCATATCACTTATAGGTGTTACCTAAGAATGGATACCAGGGCAGATATTTCCACGGAGAAGGGCCATCACAGATTCATCAAACAAACTTATGGTTCACCAATGGAAAGGTGTGAGGATTGGTTTCATTACGATATTGGGGTTAACAGACATATACAAACACAGGTGACACATATAATCACCAAAGACCTACGGAATACCAAGAGAAGACTACTCAACCTTCTGTCATAACGTACATGGGAAAAGGATCCCAGGAAGAACAGACATCTGTATATGTGTAAAAGAACCACATCTTCCACACCTACAACAAGCCAAACATTGTCATCAAACTTGCTGTAATAAAAAATAAAAAAATTAAATTAAAAACACGAACAAGAAGTAGTGAGACAAACTTGAGGGGCTTTCTCCTGGCACATTCCATTCTAAATTCCAATCTAGAACACCACTTCCATTGAGGCTCTGTTGCCCTAGTCACCAGATTTGTTAAGGGAGAACTGCTGCCACCTTGTGGCCGTTTCGCACAACAGCAGCTTTAATCCCAGCGCTGATGGTCAGTTGATATTCAAAATCATTGCAGGCCTGTAAATGACACCTGCCCTGAAAACAAATCCTGGGGTCACATATCGACCAAAAAATTCAAAGGACGTCCATATTTCAAAACGACCGTTTCAAAAGGCATATTTTACGCACATTAGTGTTCTGCTTCTTTTTCTTTCTTTCCTTTTTTTGTTAAAAATACGGGAATGGAAAAAGGCATCCCTCAGAATGGGCGAAAATCGTTGCAAACGAATCAATGGACAAAGGTTTCATCTCCAATATATATAAACAGCTCGTGCAGCTTAATATTAACAAAACAAACAACCCAATACAAAAAATGGGCAGAAGATCTAAAGAGATGTTTCTTCCAAGAAGACACAGAGATGGCCAAGACGCACATGAAAAGCTGCTCAACAGCACTAATTATTAGAGAAATGCAAATCAAAACTACAATGAGGTATCACCTCACACCTGTTAGAATCGGCATCATCAGAAAATCTACAAACAACCAATTCTGGGGAGGGTGTGGACAAAAGGAGCCCTCTTCCACTATTGGTGGGAATGTAAATTGATACAGTCACTATGGAGAACGGTATGGAGTTTCCTTAAAAAAACTAGAAATAGAATTACCATCTGATCCAGCAATCCCACTTCTGGGCATATACCCAGAGAAAACCATAAATCAAAAAGGCACATTCACCACAATGTTCATGGCAGCACTATTTACAATAGCCAGGTAATGGAAGCAACGTAAATGCCCACAGACAGATGAATGGATAAAGATGTGGTACATATATAAAATGGAATATTACTCAGCCATAAGAAGGAATGAAACTGGGTCATTTGTAGAGACATCGATGGATCTAGAGACTGTCATACAGAATGAAGTAAGTCAGAAAGAGGAAAACAAATATTGTATATTAATGCATATATGTGGAACCTAAAAAATGGTACAGATGAACTGGTTTGCAGGGAAGAAACAGAGACACAGAGGTAGAGAACAAACATATGGACACCAAGTGTGGGAAGCCATGGGGTGGTGGTGGTGGGATGAGTTGGGAGATTGGGATTGACCTGTATACATGTATATGCATGAAATACATAACTAATAATAACCTGCTGTATAAAAAAATAAATCAAATTAAATTTCAAATTTTTAAAAAATAAAATTTAAAAATAAAACAGAAAAATGTTCTTCCCTTCACACAGATGTATTTATAGGAATGAATTATTTCCATGCTTATATCTATAAATACATAAAGGAGGAATACAATCTAACTTGAACCATAAAAGAAAAAAAAAAAAACCTGAACCCACCAGTTATACAGAGGAAAACCCTATCAGGGCACTTGCTCCAGCGGTAAACAATTCTGAAATTGGTCAGAAGTGGGGAATCATCTCCCATACAACCAGCAACCCACCCCCCACGCCAGGAGCATCCTCATTGCAAAGCTGGGGGACCGTGCCGAGGCATCTGTGAGTAAACGTGAGCTGAGCCCCAGGCCAGCTGCTGCTGAACTGTTCCCACCCTTCCCAGGTAAAACACCTGAATATGTACAAGGGCTTGAAAGCCTAGAGGAAGGGCGGTGGAGCCACACCAGCGACAGCACGCAGGCCAACTTGGTGCCTGCAGGCCAGCCAGGGTGGTCCTGGCCCCGGGCGCTCTTCCGGAAGCTTTCCATTGCCCTGCCTGAGATACCCCTCCTGTCCCGGCCCCCACTGCTTTTTTCCTTCCTCACCTCTGTCCGGAGAGAAATTCCAGGGGAAGGTATGGGTGACACATCCTCTTCTTTACAGGTGGCAGCCTGGCAACCCCTGCAGAAAGGCCAGCAGAGCCCCACTCACACCGGGCCACCAACAAAGCTGTGGCCCCTCACTCCCTCTCGCCAGCAGAGCCCCGAGACTGCTGACGGGGCAGAGAATATGGAGTCAGGCACAGCTTCAGGGGCTATTGCTGCCTGGAGCGCTGTTTATATTGACCTCAAACAGGCACACCTGGGGAGGGCCGGCCGGCAGGGTAAGGCTGCCCAGGTCAGCTAATCCACAACCCTCAGGGAATCACATTGTTGAAAACGGACCTCGCTAAGGCAGAATAGAAGCCAAGGAAGAAAAGGACACAATGCCATTTGCAGCACCGTAGATGAGTCTAGAGGTAATCACGTGACTTGTAGTAAGTCAGAAAGTGAAAGACACATATCGTATCATATCACTTATAGGTGTTACCTAAGAATGGATACCAGGGCAGATATTTCCACGGAGAAGGGCCATCACAGATTCATCAAACAAACTTATGGTTCACCAATGGAAAGGTGTGAGGATTGGTTTCATTACGATATTGGGGTTAACAGACATATACAAACACAGGTGACACATATAATCACCAAAGACCTACGGAATACCAAGAGAAGACTACTCAACATTCTGTCATAACGTACATGGGAAAAGGATCCCAGGAAGAACAGACATCTGTATATGTGTAAAACAACCACATCTTCCACACCTACAACAAGCCAAACATTGTAATCAAACTTGCTGTAATAAAAAATAAAAAATTAAATTAAAAACACGAACAAGAAGTAGTGAGACAAACTTGAGGGGCTTTCTCCTGGCACATTCCATTCTAATTTCCAATCTAGAACACGACTTCCATTGAGGCTCTGTTGCCCTAGTCACCAGATTTGGTAAGGGAGAACTGCTGCCACCTTGTGGCCGTTTCGCACAACAGCAGCTTTAATCCCAGCGCTGATGGTCAGTTGATATTCAAAATCATTGCAGGCCTGTAAATGACACCTGCCCTGAAAACAAATCCTGGGGTCACATATCGACCAAAAAATTCAAAGGACGTCCATATTTCAAAACGACCGTTTCAAAAGGCATATTTTACGCACATTAGTGTTCTGCTTCTTTTTCTTTCTTTCCTTTTTTTGTTAAAAATACGGGAATGGAAAAAGGCATCCCTCAGAATGGGCGAAAATCGTTGCAAACGAATCAATGGACAAAGGTTTAATCTCCAATATATATAAAGAGCTCATGCAGCTTAATATTAACAAAACAAACAACCCAATACAAAAAATGGGCAGAAGATCTAAAGAGATGTTTCTTCCAAGAAGACACAGAGATGGCCAAGACGCACATGAAAAGCTGCTCAACAGCACTAATTATTAGAGAAATGCAAATCAAAACTACAATGAGGTATCACCTCACACCTGTTAGAATCGGCATCATCAGAAAATCTACAAACAACCAATTCTGGGGAGGGTGTGGACAAAAGGAGCCCTCTTCCACTATTGGTGGGAATGTAAATTGATACAGTCACTATGGAGAACGGTATGGAGTTTCCTTAAAAAAAACTAGAAATAGAATTACCATCTGATCCAGCAATCCCACTTCTGGGCATATACCCAGAGAAAACCATAAATCAAAAAGGCACATTCACCACAATGTTCATGGCAGCACTATTTACAATAGCCAGGTAATGGAAGCAACGTAAATGCCCACAGACAGATGAATGGATAAAGATGTGGTACATATATAAAATGGAATATTACTCAGCCATAAGAAGGAATGAAACTGGGTCATTTGTAGAGACATCGATGGATCTAGAGACTGTCATACAGAATGAAGTAAGTCAGAAAGAGGAAAACAAATATTGTATATTAATGCATATATGTGGAACCTAAAAAATGGTACAGATGAACTGGTTTGCAGGGAAGAAACAGAGACACAGAGGTAGAGAACAAACATATGGACACCAAGTGTGGGAAGCCATGGGGTGGTGGTGGTGGGATGAGTTGGGAGATTGGGATTGACCTGTATACATGTATATGCATGAAATACATAACTAATAATAACCTGCTGTATAAAAAAATAAATCAAATTAAATTTCAAATTTTTAAAAAATAAAATTTAAAAATAAAACAGAAAAATGTTCTTCCCTTCACACAGATGTATTTATAGGAATGAATTATTTCCATGCTTATATCTATAAATACATAAAGGAGGAATACAATCTAACTTGAACCATAAAAGAAAAAAAAAAAACCTGAACCCACCAGTTATACAGAGGAAAACCCTATCAGGGCACTTGCTCCAGCGGTAAACAATTCTGAAATTGGTCAGAGGTGGGGAATCATCTCCCATACAACCAGCAACCCACCCCCCACGCCAGGAGCATCCTCATTGCAAAGCTGGGGGACCGTGCCGAGGCATCTGTGAGTAAACGTGAGCTGAGCCCCAGGCCAGCTGCTGCTGAACTGTTCCCACCCTTCCCAGGTAAAACACCTGGATATGTACAAGGGCTTGAAAGCCTAGAGGAAGGGTGGTGGAGCCACACCAGCGACAGCACGCAGGCCAACTTGGTGCCTGCAGGCCAGCCAGGGTGGTCCTGGCCCCGGGCGCTCTTCCGGAAGCTTTCCATTGCCCTGCCTGAGATACCCCTCCTGTCCCGGCCCCCACTGCTTTTTTCCTTTCTCACCTCTGTCCGGAGAGAAATTCCAGCGGAAGGTATGGGTCACACATCCTCTTCTTTACAGGTGGCAGCCTGGCAACCCCTGCAGAAAGGCCAGCAGAGCCCCACTCACACCGGGCCACCAACAAAGCTGTGGCCCCTCACTCCCTCTCGCCAGCACAGCCCCGAGACTGCTGACGGGGCAGAGAATATGGAGTCAGGCACAGCTTCAGGGGCTATTGCTGCCTGGAGCGCTGTTTATATTGACCTCAAACAGGCACACCTGGGGAGGGCCGGCCGGCAGGGTAAGGCTGCCCAGGTCAGCTAATCCACAACCCTCAGGGAATCACATTGTTGAAAACGGACCTCGCTAAGGCAGAATAGAAGCCAAGGAAGAAAAGGACACAATGCCATTTGCAGCACCGTAGATGAGTCTAGAGGTAATCACGTGACTTGTAGTAAGTCAGAAAGTGAAAGACACATATCGTATCCTATCACTTATAGGTGTTACCTAAGAATGGATACCAGGGCAGATATTTCCACGGAGAAGGGCCATCACAGATTCATCAAACAAACTTATGGTTCACCAATGGAAAGGTGTGAGGATTGGTTTCATTACGATATTGGGGTTAACAGACATATACAAACACAGGTGACACATATAATCACCAAAGACCTACGGAATACCAAGAGAAGACTACTCAACCTTCTGTCATAACGTACATGGGAAAAGGATCCCAGGAAGAACAGACATCTGTATATGTGTAAAACAACCACATCTTCCACACCTACAACAAGCCAAACATTGTAATCAAACTTGCTGTAATAAAAAATAAAAAATTAAATTAAAAACACGAACAAGAAGTAGTGAGACAAACTTGAGGGGCTTTCTCCTGGCACATTCCATTCTAAATTCCAATCTAGAACACGACTTCCATTGAGGCTCTGTTGCCCTAGTCACCAGATTTGGTAAGGGAGAACTGCTGCCACCTTGTGGCCGTTTCGCACAACAGCAGCTTTAATCCCAGCGCTGATGGTCAGTTGATATTCAAAATCATTGCAGGCCTGTAAATGACACCTGCCCTGAAAACAAATCCTGGGGTCACATATCGACCAAAAAATTCAAAGGACGTCCATATTTCAAAACGACCGTTTCAAAAGGCATATTTTACGCACATTAGTGTTCTGCTTCTTTTTCTTTCTTTCCTTTTTTTGTTAAAAATACGGGAATGGAAAAAGGCATCCCTCAGAATGGGCGAAAATCGTTGCAAACGAATCAATGGACAAAGGTTTAATCTCCAATATATATAAAGAGCTCATGCAGCTTAATATTAACAAAACAAACAACCCAATACAAAAAATGGGCAGAAGATCTAAAGAGATGTTTCTTCCAAGAAGACACAGAGATGGCCAAGACGCACATGAAAAGCTGCTCAACAGCACTAATTATTAGAGAAATGCAAATCAAAACTACAATGAGGTATCACCTCACACCTGTTAGAATCGGCATCATCAGAAAATCTACAAACAACCAATTCTGGGGAGGGTGTGGACAAAAGGAGCCCTCTTCCACTATTGGTGGGAATGTAAATTGATACAGTCACTATGGAGAACGGTATGGAGTTTCCTTAAAAAAAACTAGAAATAGAATTACCATCTGATCCAGCAATCCCACTTCTGGGCATATACCCAGAGAAAACCATAAATCAAAAAGGCACATTCACCACAATGTTCATGGCAGCACTATTTACAATAGCCAGGTAATGGAAGCAACGTAAATGCCCACAGACAGATGAATGGATAAAGATGTGGTACATATATAAAATGGAATATTACTCAGCCATAAGAAGGAATGAAACTGGGTCATTTGTAGAGACATCGATGGATCTAGAGACTGTCATACAGAATGAAGTAAGTCAGAAAGAGGAAAACAAATATTGTATATTAATGCATATATGTGGAACCTAAAAAATGGTACAGATGAACTGGTTTGCAGGGAAGAAACAGAGACACAGAGGTAGAGAACAAACATATGGACACCAAGCGTGGGAAGCCATGGGGTGGTGGTGGTGGGATGAGTTGGGAGATTGGGATTGACCTGTATACATGTATATGCATGAAATACATAACTAATAATAACCTGCTGTATAAAAAAATAAATCAAATTAAATTTCAAATTTTTAAAAAATAAAATTTAAAAATAAAACAGAAAAATGTTCTTCCCTTCACACAGATGTATTTATAGGAATGAATTATTTCCATGCTTATATCTATAAATACATAAAGGAGGAATACAATCTAACTTGAACCATAAAAGAAAAAAAAAAAACCTGAACCCACCAGTTATACAGAGGAAAACCCTATCAGGGCACTTGCTCCAGCGGTAAACAATTCTGAAATTGGTCAGAGGTGGGGAATCATCTCCCATACAACCAGCAACCCACCCCCCACGCCAGGAGCATCCTCATTGCAAAGCTGGGGGACCGTGCCGAGGCATCTGTGAGTAAACGTGAGCTGAGCCCCAGGCCAGCTGCTGCTGAACTGTTCCCACCCTTCCCAGGTAAAACACCTGGATATGTACAAGGGCTTGAAAGCCTAGAGGAAGGGTGGTGGAGCCACACCAGCGACAGCACGCAGGCCAACTTGGTGCCTGCAGGCCAGCCAGGGTGGTCCTGGCCCCGGGCGCTCTTCCGGAAGCTTTCCATTGCCCTGCCTGAGATACCCCTCCTGTCCCGGCCCCCACTGCTTTTTTCCTTCCTCACCTCTGTCCGGAGAGAAATTCCAGCGGAAGGTATGGGTGACACATCCTCTTCTTTACAGGTGGCAGCCTGGCAACCCCTGCAGAAAGGCCAGCAGAGCCCCACTCACACCGGGCCACCAACAAAGCTGTGGCCCCTCACTCCCTCTCGCCAGCACAGCCCCGAGACTGCTGACGGGGCAGAGAATATGGAGTCAGGCACAGCTTCAGGGGCTATTGCTGCCTGGAGCGCTGTTTATATTGACCTCAAACAGGCACACCTGGGGAGGGCCGGCCGGCAGGGTAAGGCTGCCCAGGTCAGCTAATCCACAACCCTCAGGGAATCACATTGTTGAAAACGGACCTCGCTAAGGCAGAATAGAAGCCAAGGAAGAAAAGGACACAATGCCATTTGCAGCACCGTAGATGAGTCTAGAGGTAATCACGTGACTTGTAGTAAGTCAGAAAGTGAAAGACACATATCGTATCATATCACTTATAGGTGTTACCTAAGAATGGATACCAGGGCAGATATTTCCACGGAGAAGGGCCATCACAGATTCATCAAACAAACTTATGGTTCACCAATGGAAAGGTGTGAGGATTGGTTTCATTACGATATTGGGGTTAACAGACATATACAAACACAGGTGACACATATAATCACCAAAGACCTACGGAATACCAAGAGAAGACTACTCAACCTTCTGTCATAACGTACATGGGAAAAGGATCCCA
The DNA here is from genome assembly GCF_964341445.2 of Mesoplodon mirus. Classification (NCBI taxonomy): domain Eukaryota; kingdom Metazoa; phylum Chordata; class Mammalia; order Artiodactyla; family Ziphiidae; genus Mesoplodon; species Mesoplodon mirus. The sequence goes on along the minus strand of NW_028295814.1, from coordinate 4,352,327 downwards.
GGAAGAACAGACATCTGTATATGTGTAAAACAACCACATCTTCCACACCTACAACAAGCCAAACATTGTAATCAAACTTGCTGTAATAAAAAATAAAAAATTAAATTAAAAACACGAACAAGAAGTAGTGAGACAAACTTGAGGGGCTTTCTCCTGGCACATTCCATTCTAAATTCCAATCTAGAACAGGACTTCCATTGAGGCTCTGTTGCCCTATTCACCAGATTTGGTAAGGGAGAACTGCTGCCACCTTGTGGCCGTTTCGCACAACAGCAGCTTTAATCCCAGCGCTGATGGTCAGTTGATATTCAAAATCATTGCAGGCCTGTAAATGACACCTGCCCTGAAAACAAATCCTGGGGTCACATATCGACCAAAAAATTCAAAGGACGTCCATATTTCAAAACGACCGTTTCAAAAGGCATATTTTACGCACATTAGTGTTCTGCTTCTTTTTCTTTCTTTCCTTTTTTTGTTAAAAATACGGGAATGGAAAAAGGCATCCCTCAGAATGGGCGAAAATCGTTGCAAACGAATCAATGGACAAAGGTTTAATCTCCAATATATATAAAGAGCTCATGCAGCTTAATATTAACAAAACAAACAACCCAATACAAAAAATGGGCAGAAGATCTAAAGAGATGTTTCTTCCAAGAAGACACAGAGATGGCCAAGACGCACATGAAAAGCTGCTCAACAGCACTAATTATTAGAGAAATGCAAATCAAAACTACAATGAGGTATCACCTCACACCTGTTAGAATCGGCATCATCAGAAAATCTACAAACAACCAATTCTGGGGAGGGTGTGGACAAAAGGAGCCCTCTTCCACTATTGGTGGGAATGTAAATTGATACAGTCACTATGGAGAACGGTATGGAGTTTCCTTAAAAAAACTAGAAATAGAATTACCATCTGATCCAGCAATCCCACTTCTGGGCATATACCCAGAGAAAACCATAAATCAAAAAGGCACATTCACCACAATGTTCATGGCAGCACTATTTACAATAGCCAGGTAATGGAAGCAACGTAAATGCCCACAGACAGATGAATGGATAAAGATGTGGTACATATATAAAATGGAATATTACTCAGCCATAAGAAGGAATGAAACTGGGTCATTTGTAGAGACATCGATGGATCTAGAGACTGTCATACAGAATGAAGTAAGTCAGAAAGAGGAAAACAAATATTGTATATTAATGCATATATGTGGAACCTAAAAAATGGTACAGATGAACTGGTTTGCAGGGAAGAAACAGAGACACAGAGGTAGAGAACAAACATATGGACACCAAGTGTGGGAAGCCATGGGGTGGTGGTGGTGGGATGAGTTGGGAGATTGGGATTGACCTGTATACATGTATATGCATGAAATACATAACTAATAATAACCTGCTGTATAAAAAAATAAATCAAATTAAATTTCAAATTTTTAAAAAATAAAATTTAAAAATAAAACAGAAAAATGTTCTTCCCTTCACACAGATGTATTTATAGGAATGAATTATTTCCATGCTTATATCTATAAATACATAAAGGAGGAATACAATCTAACTTGAACCATAAAAGAAAAAAAAAAAAACCTGAACCCACCAGTTATACAGAGGAAAACCCTATCAGGGCACTTGCTCCAGCGGTAAACAATTCTGAAATTGGTCAGAGGTGGGGAATCATCTCCCATACAACCAGCAACCCACCCCCCACGCCAGGAGCATCCTCATTGCAAAGCTGGGGGACCGTGCCGAGGCATCTGTGAGTAAACGTGAGCTGAGCCCCAGGCCAGCTGCTGCTGAACTGTTCCCACCCTTCCCAGGTAAAACACCTGAATAGGTACAAGGGCTTGAAAGCCTAGAGGAAGGGCGGTGGAGCCACACCAGCGACAGCACGCAGGCCAACTTGGTGCCTGCAGGCCAGCCAGGGTGGTCCTGGCCCCGGGCGCTCTTCCGGAAGCTTTCCATTGCCCTGCCTGAGATACCCCTCCTGTCCCGGCCCCCACTGCTTTTTTCCTTCCTCACCTCTGTCCGGAGAGAAATTCCAGGGGAAGGTATGGGTGACACATCCTCTTCTTTACAGGTGGCAGCCTGGCTACCCCTGCAGAAAGGCCAGCAGAGCCCCACTCACACCGGGCCACCAACAAAGCTGTGGCCCCTCACTCCCTCTCGCCAGCAGAGCCCCGAGACTGCTGACGGGGCAGAGAATATGGAGTCAGGCACAGCTTCAGGGGCTATTGCTGCCTGGAGCGCTGTTTATATTGACCTCAAACAGGCACACCTGGGGAGGGCCAGCCGGCAGGGTAAGGCTGCCCAGGTCAGCTAATCCACAACCCTCAGGGAATCACATTGTTGAAAACGGACCTCGCTAAGGCAGAATAGAAGCCAAGGAAGAAAAGGACACAATGCCATTTGCAGCACCGTAGATGAGTCTAGAGGTAATCACGTGACTTGTAGTAAGTCAGAAAGTGAAAGACACATATCGTATCATATCACTTATAGGTGTTACCTAAGAATGGATACCAGGGCAGATATTTCCACGGAGAAGGGCCATCACAGATTCATCAAACAAACTTATGGTTCACCAATGGAAAGGTGTGAGGATTGGTTTCATTACGATATTGGGGTTAACAGACATATACAAACACAGGTGACACATATAATCACCAAAGACCTACGGAATACCAAGAGAAGACTACTCAACATTCTGTCATAACGTACATGGGAAAAGGATCCCAGGAAGAACAGACATCTGTATATGTGTAAAACAACCACATCTTCCACACCTACAACAAGCCAAACATTGTCATCAAACTTGCTGTAATAAAAAATAAAAAATTAAATTAAAAACACGAACAAGAAGTAGTGAGACAAACTTGAGGGGCTTTCTCCTGGCACATTCCATTCTAAATTCCAATCTAGAACACGACTTCCATTGAGGCTCTGTTGCCCTAGTCACCAGATTTGGTAAGGGAGAACTGCTGCCACCTTGTGGCCGTTTCGCACAACAGCAGCTTTAATCCCAGCGCTGATGGTCAGTTGATATTCAAAATCATTGCAGGCCTGTAAATGACACCTGCCCTGAAAACAAATCCTGGGGTCACATATCGACCAAAAAATTCAAAGGACGTCCATATTTCAAAACGACCGTTTCAAAAAGCATATTTTACGCACATTAGTGTTCTGCTTCTTTTTCTTTCTTTCCTTTTTTTGTTAAAAATACGGGAATGGAAAAAGGCATCCCTCAGAATGGGCGAAAATCGTTGCAAACGAATCAATGGACAAAGGTTTAATCTCCAATATATATAAAGAGCTCATGCAGCTTAATATTAACAAAACAAACAACCCAATACAAAAAATGGGCAGAAGATCTAAAGAGATGTTTCTTCCAAGAAGACACAGAGATGGCCAAGACACACATGAAAAGCTGCTCAACAGCACTAATTATTAGAGAAATGCAAATCAAAACTACAATGAGGTATCACCTCACACCTGTTAGAATCGGCATCATCAGAAAATCTACAAACAACCAATTCTGGGGAGGGTGTGGACAAAAGGAGCCCTCTTCCACTATTGGTGGGAATGTAAATTGATACAGTCACTATGGAGAACGGTATGGAGTTTCCTTAAAAAAACTAGAAATAGAATTACCATCTGATCCAGCAATCCCACTTCTGGGCATATACCCAGAGAAAACCATAAATCAAAAAGGCACATTCACCACAATGTTCATGGCAGCACTATTTACAATAGCCAGGTAATGGAAGCAACGTAAATGCCCACAGACAGATGAATGGATAAAGATGTGGTACATATATAAAATGGAATATTACTCAGCCATAAGAAGGAATGAAACTGGGTCATTTGTAGAGACATCGATGGATCTAGAGACTGTCATACAGAATGAAGTAAGTCAGAAAGAGGAAAACAAATATTGTATATTAATGCATATATGTGGAACCTAAAAAATGGTACAGATGAACTGGTTTGCAGGGAAGAAACAGAGACACAGAGGTAGAGAACAAACATATGGACACCAAGTGTGGGAAGCCATGGGGTGGTGGTGGTGGGATGAGTGGGGAGATTGGGATTGACCTGTATACATGTATATGCATAAAATACAAAACTAATAATAACCTGCTGTATAAAAAAATAAATCAAATTAAATTTCAAATTTTTAAAAAATAAAATTTAAACATAAAACAGAAAAATGTTCTTCCCTTCACACAGATGTATTTATAGGAATGAATTATTTCCATGCTTATATCTATAAATACATAAAGGAGGAATAAAATCTAACTTGAACCATAAAAGAAAAAAAAAAACCTGAACCCACCAGTTATAGAGAGGAATACCCTATCAGGGCACTTGCTCCAGCGGTAAACAATTCTGAAATTGGTCAGAGGTGGGGAATCATCTCCCATACAACCAGCAACCCACCCCCCACGCCAGGAGCATCCTCATTGCAAAGCTGGGGGACCGTGCCGAGGCATCTGTGAGTAAACGTGAGCTGAGCCCCAGGCCAGCTGCTGCTGAACTGTTCCCACCCTTCCCAGGTAAAACACCTGGATATGTACAAGGGCTTGAAAGCCTAGAGGAAGGGCGGTGGAGCCACACCAGCGACAGCACGCAGGCCAACTTGGTGCCTGCAGGCCAGCCAGGGTGGTCCAGGCCCCGGGCGCTCTTCCGGAAGCTTTCCATTGCCCTGCCTGAGATACCCCTCCTGTCCCGGCCCCCACTGCTTTTTTCCTTCCTCACCTCTGTCCGGAGAGAAATTCCAGCGGAAGGTATGGGTGACACATCCTCTTCTTTACAGGTGGCAGCCTGGCAACCCCTGCAGAAAGGCCAGCAGAGCCCCACTCACACCGGGCCACCAACAATGCTGTGGCCCCTCACTCCCTCTCGCCAGCAGAGCCCCGAGACTGCTGACGGGGCAGAGAATATGGAGTCAGGCACAGCTTCAGGGGCTATTGCTGCCTGGAGCGCTGTTTATATTGACCTCAAACAGGCACACCTGGGGAGGGCCGGCCGGCAGGGTAAGGCTGCCCAGGTCAGCTAATCCACAACCCTCAGGGAATCACATTGTTGAAAACGGACCTCGCTAAGGCAGAATAGAAGCCAAGGAAGAAAAGGACACAATGCCATTTGCAGCACCGTAGATGAGTCTAGAGGTAATCACGTGACTTGTAGTAAGTCAGAAAGTGAAAGACACATATCGTATCATATCACTTATAGGTGTTACCTAAGAATGGATACCAGGGCAGATATTTCCACGGAGAAGGGCCATCACAGATTCATCAAACAAACTTATGGTTCACCAATGGAAAGGTGTGAGGATTGGTTTCATTACGATATTGGGGTTAACAGACATATACAAACACAGGTGACACATATAATCACCAAAGACCTACGGAATACCAAGAGAAGACTACTCAACATTCTGTCATAACGTACATGGGAAAAGGATCCCAGGAAGAACAGACATCTGTATATGTGTAAAAGAACCACATCTTCCACACCTACAACAAGCCAAACATTGTAATCAAACTTGCTGTAATAAAAAATAAAAAATTAAATTAAAAACACGAACAAGAAGTAGTGAGACAAACTTGAGGGGCTTTCTCCTGGCACATTCCATTCTAAATTCCAATCTAGAACACGACTTCCATTGAGGCTCTGTTGCCCTAGTCACCAGATTTGGTAAGGGAGAACTGCTGCCACCTTGTGGCCGTTTCGCACAACAGCAGCTTTAATCCCAGCGCTGATGGTCAGTTGATATTCAAAATCATTGCAGGCCTGTAAATGACACCTGCCCTGAAAACAAATCCTGGGGTCACATATCGACCAAAAAATTCAAAGGACGTCCATATTTCAAAACGACCGTTTCAAAAGGCATATTTTACGCACATTAGTGTTCTGCTTCTTTTTCTTTCTTTCCTTTTTTTGTTAAAAATACGGGAATGGAAAAAGGCATCCCTCAGAATGGGCGAAAATCGTTGCAAACGAATCAATGGACAAAGGTTTAATCTCCAATATATATAAAGAGCTCATGCAGCTTAATATTAACAAAACAAACAACCCAATACAAAAAATGGGCAGAAGATCTAAAGAGATGTTTCTTCCAAGAAGACACAGAGATGGTCAAGACGCACATGAAAAGCTGCTCAACAGCACTAATTATTAGAGAAATGCAAATCAAAACTACAATGAGGTATCACCTCACACCTGTTAGAATCGGCATCATCAGAAAATCTACAAACAACCAATTCTGGGGAGGGTGTGGACAAAAGGAGCCCTCTTCCACTATTGGTGGGAATGTAAATTGATACAGTCACTATGGAGAATGGTATGGAGTTTCCTTAAAAAAAACTAGAAATAGAATTACCATCTGATCCAGCAATCCCACTTCTGGGCATATACCCAGAGAAAACCATAAATCAAAAAGGCACATTCACCACAATGTTCATGGCAGCACTATTTACAATAGCCAGGTAATGGAAGCAACGTAAATGCCCACAGACAGATGAATGGATAAAGATGTGGTACATATATAAAATGGAATATTACTCAGCCATAAGAAGGAATGAAACTGGGTCATTTGTAGAGACATCGATGGATCTAGAGACTGTCATACAGAATGAAGTAAGTCAGAAAGAGGAAAACAAATATTGTATATTAATGCATATATGTGGAACCTAAAAAATGGTACAGATGAACTGGTTTGCAGGGAAGAAACAGAGACACAGAGGTAGAGAACAAACATATGGACACCAAGTGTGGGAAGCCATGGGGTGGTGGTGGTGGGATGAGTTGGGAGATTGGGATTGACCTGTATACATGTATATGCATGAAATACATAACTAATAATAACCTGCTGTATAAAAAAATAAATCAAATTAAATTTCAAATTTTTAAAAAATAAAATTTAAAAATAAAACAGAAAAATGTTCTTCCCTTCACACAGATGTATTTATAGGAATGAATTATTTCCATGCTTATATCTATAAATACATAAAGGAGGAATACAATCTAACTTGAACCATAAAAGAAAAAAAAAAAACCTGAACCCACCAGTTATAAAGAGGAAAACCCTATCAGGGCACTTGCTCCAGCGGTAAACAATTCTGAAATTGGTCAGAGGTGGGGAATCATCTCCCATACAACCAGCAACCCACCCCCCACGCCAGGAGCATCCTCATTGCAAAGCTGGGGGACCGTGCCGAGGCATCTGTGAGTAAACGTGAGCTGAGCCCCAGGCCAGCTGCTGCTGAACTGTTCCCACCCTTCCCAGGTAAAACACCTGGATATGTACAAGGGCTTGAAAGCCTAGAGGAAGGGCGGTGGAGCCACACCAGCGACAGCACGCAGGCCAACTTGGTGCCTGCAGGCCAGCCAGGGTGGTCCTGGCCCCGGGCGCTCTTCCGGAAGCTTTCCATTGCCCTGCCTGAGATACCCCTCCTGTCCCGGCCCCCACAGCTTTTTTCCTTCCTCACCTCTGTCCGGAGAGAAATTCCAGCGGAAGGTATGGGTGACACATCCTCTTCTTTACAGGTGGCAGCCTGGCAACCCCTGCAGAAAGGCCAACAGATCCCCACTCACACCGGGCCACCAACAATTCTGTGGCCCCTCACTCCCTCTCGCCAGCAGAGCCCCGAGACTGCTGACGGGGCAGAGAATATGGAGTCAGGCACAGCTTCAGGGGCTATTGCTGCCTGGAGCGCTGTTTATATTGACCTCAAACAGGCACACCTGGGGAGGGCCGGCCGGCAGGGTAAGGCTGCCCAGGTCAGCTAATCCACAACCCTCAGGGAATCACATTGTTGAAAACGGACCTCGCTAAGGCAGAATAGAAGCCAAGGAAGAAAAGGACACAATGCCATTTGCAGCACCGTAGATGAGTCTAGAGGTAATCACGTGACTTGTAGTAAGTCAGAAAGTGAAAGACACATATCGTATCATATCACTTATAGGTGTTACCTAAGAATGGATACCAGGGCAGATATTTCCACGGAGAAGGGCCATCACAGATTCATCAAACAAACTTATGGTTCACCAATGGAAAGGTGTGAGGATTGGTTTCATTACGATATTGGGGTTAACAGACATATACAAACACAGGTGACACATATAATCACCAAAGACCTACGGAATACCAAGAGAAGACTACTCAACATTCTGTCATAACGTACATGGGAAAAGGATCCCAGGAAGAACAGACATCTGTATATGTGTAAAAGAACCACATCTTCCACACCTACAACAAGCCAAACATTGTAATCAAACTTGCTGTAATAAAAAATAAAAAATTAAATTAAAAACACGAACAAGAAGTAGTGAGACAAACTTGAGGGGCTTTCTCCTGGCACATTCCATTCTAAATTCCAATCTAGAACACGACTTCCATTGAGGCTCTGTTGCCCTAGTCACCAGATTTGGTAAGGGAGAACTGCTGCCACCTTGTGGCCGTTTCGCACAACAGCAGCTTTAATCCCAGCGCTGATGGTCAGTTGATATTCAAAATCATTGCAGGCCTGTAAATGACACCTGCCCTGAAAACAAATCCTGGGGTCACATATCGACCAAAAAATTCAAAGGACGTCCATATTTCAAAACGACCGTTTCAAAAGGCATATTTTACGCACATTAGTGTTCTGCTTCTTTTTCTTTCTTTCCTTTTTTTGTTAAAAATACGGGAATGGAAAAAGGCATCCCTCAGAATGGGCGAAAATCGTTGCAAACGAATCAATGGACAAAGGTTTAATCTCCAATATATATAAAGAGCTCATGCAGCTTAATATTAACAAAACAAACAACCCAATACAAAAAATGGGCAGAAGATCTAAAGAGATGTTTCTTCCAAGAAGACACAGAGATGGCCAAGACGCACATGAAAAGCTGCTCAACAGCACTAATTATTAGAGAAATGCAAATCAAAACTACAATGAGGTATCACCTCACACCTGTTAGAATCGGCATCATCAGAAAATCTACAAACAACCAATTCTGGGGAGGGTGTGGACAAAAGGAGCCCTCTTCCACTATTGGTGGGAATGTAAATTGATACAGTCACTATGGAGAACGGTATGGAGTTTCCTTAAAAAAACTAGAAATAGAATTACCATCTGATCCAGCAATCCCACTTCTGGGCATATACCCAGAGAAAACCATAAATCAAAAAGGCACATTCACCACAATGTTCATGGCAGCACTATTTACAATAGCCAGGTAATGGAAGCAACGTAAATGCCCACAGACAGATGAATGGATAAAGATGTGGTACATATATAAAATGGAATATTACTCGGCCATAAGAAGGAATGAAACTGGGTCATTTGTAGAGACATCGATGGATCTAGAGACTGTCATACAGAATGAAGTAAGTCAGAAAGAGGAAAACAAATATTGTATATTAATGCATATATGTGGAACCTAAAAAATGGTACAGATGAACTGGTTTGCAGGGAAGAAACAGAGACACAGAGGTAGAGAACAAACATATGGACACCAAGTGTGGGAAGCCATGGGGTGGTGGTGGTGGGATGAGTTGGGAGATTGGGATTGACCTGTATACATGTATATGCATGAAATACATAACTAATAATAACCTGCTGTATAAAAAAATAAATCAAATTAAATTTCAAATTTTTAAAAAATAAAATTTAAAAATAAAACAGAAAAATGTTCTTCCCTTCACACAGATGTATTTATAGGAATGAATTATTTCCATGCTTATATCTATAAATACAAAAAGGAGGAATACAATCTAACTTGAACCATAAAAGAAAAAAAAAAACCTGAACCCTCCAGTTATAGAGAGGAATACCCTATCAGGGCACTTGCTCCAGCGGTAAACAATTCTGAAATTGGTCAGAGGTGGGGAATCATCTCCCATACAACCAGCAACCCAACCCCCACGCCAGGAGCATCCTCATTGCAAAGCTGGGGGACCGTGCCGAGGCATCTGTGAGTAAACGTGAGCTGAGCCCCAGGCCAGCTGCTGCTGAACTGTTCCCACCCTTCCCAGGTAAAACACCTGAAGAGGTACAAGGGCTTGAAAGCCTAGAGGAAGGGCCGTGGAGCCACACCAGCGACAGCACGCAGGCCAACTTGGTGCCTGCAGGCCAGCCAGGGTGGTCCTGGCCCCGGGCGCTCTTCCGGAAGCTTTCCATTGCCCTGCCTGAGATACCCCTCCTGTTCCGGCCCCCACTGCTTTTTTCCTTCCTCACCTCTGTCCGGAGAGAAATTCCAGCGGAAGGTATGGGTGACACATCCTCTTCTTTACAGGTGGCAGCCTGGCAACCCCTGCAGAAAGGCCAGCAGAGCCCCACTCACACCGGGCCACCAACAAAGCTGTGGCCCCTCACTCCCTCCCACCAGCAGAGCCCCGAGACTGCTGACGGGGCAGAGAATATGGAGTCAGGCACAGCTTCAGGGGCTATTGCTGCCTGGAGCGCTGTTTATATTGACCTCAAACAGGCACACCTGGGGAGGGCCGGCCGGCAGGGTAAGGCTGCCCAGGTCAGCTAATCCACAACCCTCAGGGAATCACATTGTTGAAAACGGACCTCGCTAAGGCAGAATAGAAGCCAAGGAAGAAAAGGACACAATGCCATTTGCAGCACCGTAGATGAGTCTAGAGGTAATCACGTGACTTGTAGTAAGTCAGAAAGTGAAAGACACATATTGTATCATATCACTTATAGGTGTTACCTAAGAATGGATACCAGGGCAGATATTTCCACGGAGAAGGGCCATCACAGATTCATCAAACAAACTTATGGTTCACCAATGGAAAGGTGTGAGGATTGGTTTCATTACGATATTGGGGTTAACAGACATATACAAACACAGGTGACACATATAATCACCAAAGACCTACGGAATACCAAGAGAAGACTACTCAACATTCTGTCATAACGTATATGGGAAAAGGATCCCAGGAAGAACAGACATCTGTATATGTGTAAAAGAACCACATCTTCCACACCTACAACAAGCCAAACATTGTAATCAAACTTGCTGTAATAAAAAATAAAAAGTTAAATTAAAAACACGAACAAGAAGTAGTGAGACAAACGTGAGGGTCTTTCTCCTGGCACATTCCATTCTAAATTCCAATCTAGAACACGACTTCCATTGAGGCTCTGTTGCCTTAGTCACCAGATTTGGTAAGGGAGAACTGCTGCCACCTTGTGGCCGTTTCGCACAACAGCAGCTGTAATCCCAGCGCTGATGGTCAGTTGATATTCAAAATCATTGCAGGCCTGTAAATGACACCTGCCCTGAAAACAAATCCTGGGGTCACATATCGACCAAAAAATTCAAAGGACGTCCATATTTCAAAACGACCGTTTCAAAAGGCATATTTTACGCACATTAGTGTTCTGCTTCTTTTTCTTTCTTTCCTTTTTTTGTTAAAAATACGGGAATGGAAAAAGGCATCCCTCAGAATGGGCGAAAATCGTTGCAAACGAATCAATGGACAAAGGTTTAATCTCCAATATATATAAAGAGCTCATGCAGCTTAATATTAACAAAACAAACAACCCAATACAAAAAATGGGCAGAAGATCTAAAGAGATGTTTCTTCCAAGAAGACACAGAGATGGCCAAGACGCACATGAAAAGCTGCTCAACAGCACTAATTATTAGAGAAATGCAAATCAAAACTACAATGAGGTATCACCTCACACCTGTTAGAATCGGCATCATCAGAAAATCTACAAACAACCAATTCTGGGGAGGGTGTGGACAAAAGGAGCCCTCTTCCACTATTGGTGGGAATGTAAATTGATACAGTCACTATGGAGAACGGTATGGAGTTTCCTTAAAAAAACTAGAAATAGAATTACCATCTGATCCAGCAATCCCACTTCTGGGCATATACCCAGAGAAAACCATAAATCAAAAAGGCACATTCACCACAATGTTCATGGCAGCACTATTTACAATAGCCAGGTAATGGAAGCAACGTAAATGCCCACAGACAGATGAATGGATAAAGATGTGGTACATATATAAAATGGAATATTACTCAGCCATAAGAAGGAATGAAACTGGGTCATTTGTAGAGACATCGATGGATCTAGAGACTGTCATACAGAATGAAGTAAGTCAGAAAGAGGAAAACAAATATTGTATATTAATGCATATATGTGGAACCTAAAAAATGGTACAGATGAACTGGTTTGCAGGGAAGAAACAGAGACACAGAGGTAGAGAACAAACATATGGACACCAAGTGTGGGAAGCCATGGGGTGGTGGTGGTGGGATGAGTTGGGAGATTGGGATTGACCTGTATACATGTATATGCATAAAATACATAACTAATAATAACCTGCTGTATAAAAAAATAAATCAAATTAAATTTCAAATTTTTAAAAAATAAAATTTAAAAATAAAACAGAAAAATGTTCTTCCCTTCACACAGATGTATTTATAGGAATGAATTATTTCCATGCTTATATCTATAAATACATAAAGGAGGAATAAAATCTAACTTGAACCATAAAAGAAAAAAAAAAACCTGAACCCACCAGTTATAGAGAGGAATACCCTATCAGGGCACTTGCTCCAGCGGTAAACAATTCTGAAATTGGTCAGAGGTGGGGAATCATCTCCCATACAACCAGCAACCCACCCCCCACGCCAGGATCATCCTCATTGCAAAGCTGGGGAACCATGCCGAGGCATCTCTGAGTAAACATGAGCTGAGCCCCAGGCCAGCTGCTGCTGAACTGTTCCCACCCTTCCCAGGTAAAACACCTGAATATGTACAAGGGCTTGAAAGCCTAGAGGAAGGGCGGTGGAGCCACACCAGCGACAGCACGCAGGCCAACTTGGTGCCTGCAGGCCAGCCAGGGTGGTCCTGGCCCCGGGCGCTCTTCCGGAAGCTTTCCATTGCCCTGCCTGAGATACCCCTCCTGTCCCGGCACCCACTGCTTTTTTCCTTCCTCACCTCTGTCCGGAGAGAAATTCCAGCGGAAGGTATGGGTGACACATCCTCTTCTTTACAGGTGGCAGCCTGGCAACCCCTGCAGAAAGGCCAGCAGAGCCCCACTCACACCGGGCCACCAACAAAGCTGTGGCCCCTCACTCCCTCTCGCCAGCAGAGCCCCGAGACTGCTGACGGGGCAGAGAATATGGAGTCAGGCACAGCTTCAGGGGCTATTGCTGCCTGGAGCGCTGTTTATATTGACCTCAAACAGGAACACCTGGGGAGGGCCGGCCGGCAGGGTAAGGCTGCCCAGGTCAGCTAATCCACAACCCTCAGGGAATCACATTGTTGAAAACGGACCTCGCTAAGGCAGAATAGAAGCCAAGGAAGAAAAGGACACAATGCCATTTGCAGCACCGTAGATGAGTCTAGAGGTAATCACGTGACTTGTAGTAAGTCAGAAAGTGAAAGACACATATCGTATCATATCACTTATAGGTGTTACCTAAGAATGGATACCAGGGCAGATATTTCCACGGAGAAGGGCCATCACAGATTCATCAAACAAACTTATGGTTCACCAATGGAAAGGTGTGAGGATTGGTTTCATTACGATATTGTGGTTAACAGACATATACAAACACAGGTGACACATATAATCACCAAAGACCTACGGAATACCAAGAGAAGACTACTCAACCTTCTGTCATAACGTACATGGGAAAAGGATCCCAGGAAGAACAGACATCTGTATATGTGTAAAAGAACCCCATCTTCCACACCTACAACAAGCCAAACATTGTAATCAAACTTGCTGTAATAAAAAATAAAAAATTAAATTAAAAACACGAACAAGAAGTAGTGAGACAAACGTGAGGGTCTTTCTCCTGGCACATTCCATTCTAAATTCCAATCTAGAACACGACTTCCATTGAGGCTCTGTTGCCTTAGTCACCAGATTTGGTAAGGGAGAACTGCTGCCACCTTGTGGCCGTTTCGCACAACAGCAGCTTTAATCCCAGCGCTGATGGTCAGTTGATATTCAAAATCATTGCAGGCCTGTAAATGACACCTGCCTTGAAAACAAATCCTGGGGTCACATATCGACCAAAAAATTCAAAGGACGTCCATATTTCAAAACGACCGTTTCAAAAGGCATATTTTACGCACATTAGTGTTCTGCTTCTTTTTCTTTCTTTCCTTTTTTTGTTAAAAATACGGGAATGGAAAAAGGCATCCCTCAGAATGGGCGAAAATCGTTGCAAACGAATCAATGGACAAAGGTTTAATCTCCAATATATATAAAGAGCTCATGCAGCTTAATATTAACAAAACAAACAACCCAATACAAAAAATGGGCAGAAGATCTAAAGAGATGTTTCTTCCAAGAAGACACAGAGATGGCCAAGACGCACATGAAAAGCTGCTCAACAGCACTAATTATTAGAGAAATGCAAATCAAAACTACAATGAGGTATCACCTCACACCTGTTAGAATCGGCATCATCAGAAAATCTACAAACAACCAATTCTGGGGAGGGTGTGGACAAAAGGAGCCCTCTTCCACTATTGGTGGGAATGTAAATTGATACAGTCACTATGGAGAACGGTATGGAGTTTCCTTAAAAAAACTAGAAATAGTATTACCATCTGATCCAGCAATCCCACTTCTGGGCATATACCCAGAGAAAACCATAAATCAAAAAGGCACATTCACCACAATGTTCATGGCAGCACTATTTACAATAGCCAGGTAATGGAAGCAACGTAAATGCCCACAGACAGATGAATGGATAAAGATGTGGTACATATATAAAATGGAATATTACTCAGCCATAAGAAGGAATGAAACTGGGTCATTTGTAGAGACATCGATGGATCTAGAGACTGTCATACAGAATGAAGTAAGTCAGAAAGAGGAAAACAAATATTGTATATTAATGCATATATGTGGAACCTAAAAAATGGTACAGATGAACTGGTTTGCAGGGAAGAAACAGAGACACAGAGGTAGAGAACAAACATATGGACACCAAGTGTGGGAAGCCATGGGGTGGTGGTGGTGGGATGAGTTGGGAGATTGGGATTGACCTGTATACATGTATATGCATAAAATACATAACTAATAATAACCTGCTGTATAAAAAAATAAATCAAATTAAATTTCAAATTTTTAAAAAATAAAATTTAAAAATAAAACAGAAAAATGTTCTTCCCTTCACACAGATGTATTTATAGGAATGAATTATTTCCATGCTTATATCTATAAATACATAAAGGAGGAATACAATCTAACTTGAACCATAAAAGAAAAAAAAAACCTGAACCCACCAGTTATACAGAGGAAAACCCTATCAGGGCACTTGCTCCAGCGGTAAACAATTCTGAAATTGGTCAGAGGTGGGGAATCATCTCCCATACAACCAGCAACCCACCCCCCACGCCAGGAGCATCCTCATTGCAAAGCTGGGGGACCGTGCCGAGGCATCTGTGAGTAAACGTGAGCTGAGCCCCAGGCCAGCTGCTGCTGAACTGTTCCCACCCTTCCCAGGTAAAACACCTGGATATGTACAAGGGCTTGAAAGCCTAGAGGAAGGGCGGTGGAGCCACACCAGCGACAGCACGCAGGCCAACTTGGTGCCTGCAGGCCAGCCAGGGTGGTCCTGGCCCCGGGCGCTCTTCCGGAAGCTTTCCATTGCCCTGCCTGAGATACCCCTCCTGTCCCGGCACCCACTGCTTTTTTCCTTCCTCACCTCTGTCCGGAGAGAAATTCCAGCGGAAGGTATGGGTGACACATCCTCTTCTTTACAGGTGGCAGCCTGGCAACCCCTGCAGAAAGGCCAGCAGAGCCCCACTCACACCGGGCCACCAACAAAGCTGTGGCCCCTCACTCCCTCTCGCCAGCAGAGCCCCGAGACTGCTGACGGGGCAGAGAATATGGAGTCAGGCACAGCTTCAGGGGCTATTGCTGCCTGGAGCGCTGTTTATATTGACCTCAAACAGGCACACCTGGGGAGGGCCGGCCGGCAGGGTAAGGCTGCCCAGGTCAGCTAATCCACAACCCTCAGGGAATCACATTGTTGAAAACGGACCTCGCTAAGGCAGAATAGAAGCCAAGGAAGAAAAGGACACAATGCCATTTGCAGCACCGTAGATGAGTCTAGAGGTAATCACGTGACTTGTAGTAAGTCAGAAAGTGAAAGACACATATCGTATCATATCACTTATAGGTGTTACCTAAGAATGGATACCAGGGCAGATATTTCCACGGAGAAGGGCCATCACAGATTCATCAAACAAACTTATGGTTCACCAATGGAAAGGTGTGAGGATTGGTTTCATTACGATATTGGGGTTAACAGACATATACAAACACAGGTGACACATATAATCACCAAAGACCTACGGAATACCAAGAGAAGACTACTCAACCTTCTGTCATAACGTACATGGGAAAAGGATCCCAGGAAGAACAGACATCTGTATATGTGTAAAAGAACCACATCTTCCACACCTACAACAAGCCAAACATTGTCATCAAACTTGCTGTAATAAAAAATAAAAAAATTAAATTAAAAACACGAACAAGAAGTAGTGAGACAAACTTGAGGGGCTTTCTCCTGGCACATTCCATTCTAAATTCCAATCTAGAACACCACTTCCATTGAGGCTCTGTTGCCCTAGTCACCAGATTTGTTAACGGAGAACTGCTGCCACCTTGTGGCCGTTTCGCACAACAGCAGCTTTAATCCCAGCGCTGATGGTCAGTTGATATTCAAAATCATTGCAGGCCTGTAAATGACACCTGCCCTGAAAACAAATCCTGGGGTCACATATCGACCAAAAAATTCAAAGGACGTCCATATTTCAAAACGACCGTTTCAAAAGGCATATTTTACGCACATTAGTGTTCTGCTTCTTTTTCTTTCTTTCCTTTTTTTGTTAAAAATACGGGAATGGAAAAAGGCATCCCTCAGAATGGGCGAAAATCGTTGCAAACGAATCAATGGACAAAGGTTTCATCTCCAATATATATAAACAGCTCGTGCAGCTTAATATTAACAAAACAAACAACCCAATACAAAAAATGGGCAGAAGATCTAAAGAGATGTTTCTTCCAAGAAGACACAGAGATGGCCAAGACGCACATGAAAAGCTGCTCAACAGCACTAATTATTAGAGAAATGCAAATCAAAACTACAATGAGGTATCACCTCACACCTGTTAGAATCGGCATCATCAGAAAATCTACAAACAACCAATTCTGGGGAGGGTGTGGACAAAAGGAGCCCTCTTCCACTATTGGTGGGAATGTAAATTGATACAGTCACTATGGAGAACGGTATGGAGTTTCCTTAAAAAAACTAGAAATAGAATTACCATCTGATCCAGCAATCCCACTTCTGGGCATATACCCAGAGAAAACCATAAATCAAAAAGGCACATTCACCACAATGTTCATGGCAGCACTATTTACAATAGCCAGGTAATGGAAGCAACGTAAATGCCCACAGACAGATGAATGGATAAAGATGTGGTACATATATAAAATGGAATATTACTCAGCCATAAGAAGGAATGAAACTGGGTCATTTGTAGAGACATCGATGGATCTAGAGACTGTCATACAGAATGAAGTAAGTCAGAAAGAGGAAAACAAATATTGTATATTAATGCATATATGTGGAACCTAAAAAATGGTACAGATGAACTGGTTTGCAGGGAAGAAACAGAGACACAGAGGTAGAGAACAAACATATGGACACCAAGTGTGGGAAGCCATGGGGTGGTGGTGGTGGGATGAGTTGGGAGATTGGGATTGACCTGTATACATGTATATGCATGAAATACATAACTAATAATAACCTGCTGTATAAAAAAATAAATCAAATTAAATTTCAAATTTTTAAAAAATAAAATTTAAAAATAAAACAGAAAAATGTTCTTCCCTTCACACAGATGTATTTATAGGAATGAATTATTTCCATGCTTATATCTATAAATACATAAAGGAGGAATACAATCTAACTTGAACCATAAAAGAAAAAAAAAAAAACCTGAACCCACCAGTTATACAGAGGAAAACCCTATCAGGGCACTTGCTCCAGCGGTAAACAATTCTGAAATTGGTCAGAAGTGGGGAATCATCTCCCATACAACCAGCAACCCACCCCCCACGCCAGGAGCATCCTCATTGCAAAGCTGGGGGACCGTGCCGAGGCATCTGTGAGTAAACGTGAGCTGAGCCCCAGGCCAGCTGCTGCTGAACTGTTCCCACCCTTCCCAGGTAAAACACCTGAATATGTACAAGGGCTTGAAAGCCTAGAGGAAGGGCGGTGGAGCCACACCAGCGACAGCACGCAGGCCAACTTGGTGCCTGCAGGCCAGCCAGGGTGGTCCTGGCCCCGGGCGCTCTTCCGGAAGCTTTCCATTGCCCTGCCTGAGATACCCCTCCTGTCCCGGCCCCCACTGCTTTTTTCCTTCCTCACCTCTGTCCGGAGAGAAATTCCAGGGGAAGGTATGGGTGACACATCCTCTTCTTTACAGGTGGCAGCCTGGCAACCCCTGCAGAAAGGCCAGCAGAGCCCCACTCACACCGGGCCACCAACAAAGCTGTGGCCCCTCACTCCCTCTCGCCAGCAGAGCCCCGAGACTGCTGACGGGGCAGAGAATATGGAGTCAGGCACAGCTTCAGGGGCTATTGCTGCCTGGAGCGCTGTTTATATTGACCTCAAACAGGCACACCTGGGGAGGGCCGGCCGGCAGGGTAAGGCTGCCCAGGTCAGCTAATCCACAACCCTCAGGGAATCACATTGTTGAAAACGGACCTCGCTAAGGCAGAATAGAAGCCAAGGAAGAAAAGGACACAATGCCATTTGCAGCACCGTAGATGAGTCTAGAGGTAATCACGTGACTTGTAGTAAGTCAGAAAGTGAAAGACACATATCGTATCCTATCACTTATAGGTGTTACCTAAGAATGGATACCAGGGCAGATATTTCCACGGAGAAGGGCCATCACAGATTCATCAAACAAACTTATGGTTCACCAATGGAAAGGTGTGAGGATTGGTTTCATTACGATATTGGGGTTAACAGACATATACAAACACAGGTGACACATATAATCACCAAAGACCTACGGAATACCAAGAGAAGACTACTCAACATTCTGTCATAACGTACATGGGAAAAGGATCCCAGGAAGAACAGACATCTGTATATGTGTAAAACAACCACATCTTCCACACCTACAACAAGCCAAACATTGTAATCAAACTTGCTGTAATAAAAAATAAAAAATTAAATTAAAAACACGAACAAGAAGTAGTGAGACAAACTTGAGGGGCTTTCTCCTGGCACATTCCATTCTAATTTCCAATCTAGAACACGACTTCCATTGAGGCTCTGTTGCCCTAGTCACCAGATTTGGTAAGGGAGAACTGCTGCCACCTTGTGGCCGTTTCGCACAACAGCAGCTTTAATCCCAGCGCTGATGGTCAGTTGATATTCAAAATCATTGCAGGCCTGTAAATGACACCTGCCCTGAAAACAAATCCTGGGGTCACATATCGACCAAAAAATTCAAAGGACGTCCATATTTCAAAACGACCGTTTCAAAAGGCATATTTTACGCACATTAGTGTTCTGCTTCTTTTTCTTTCTTTCCTTTTTTTGTTAAAAATACGGGAATGGAAAAAGGCATCCCTCAGAATGGGCGAAAATCGTTGCAAACGAATCAATGGACAAAGGTTTAATCTCCAATATATATAAAGAGCTCATGCAGCTTAATATTAACAAAACAAACAACCCAATACAAAAAATGGGCAGAAGATCTAAAGAGATGTTTCTTCCAAGAAGACACAGAGATGGCCAAGACGCACATGAAAAGCTGCTCAACAGCACTAATTATTAGAGAAATGCAAATCAAAACTACAATGAGGTATCACCTCACACCTGTTAGAATCGGCATCATCAGAAAATCTACAAACAACCAATTCTGGGGAGGGTGTGGACAAAAGGAGCCCTCTTCCACTATTGGTGGGAATGTAAATTGATACAGTCACTATGGAGAACGGTATGGAGTTTCCTTAAAAAAAACTAGAAATAGAATTACCATCTGATCCAGCAATCCCACTTCTGGGCATATACCCAGAGAAAACCATAAATCAAAAAGGCACATTCACCACAATGTTCATGGCAGCACTATTTACAATAGCCAGGTAATGGAAGCAACGTAAATGCCCACAGACAGATGAATGGATAAAGATGTGGTACATATATAAAATGGAATATTACTCAGCCATAAGAAGGAATGAAACTGGGTCATTTGTAGAGACATCGATGGATCTAGAGACTGTCATACAGAATGAAGTAAGTCAGAAAGAGGAAAACAAATATTGTATATTAATGCATATATGTGGAACCTAAAAAATGGTACAGATGAACTGGTTTGCAGGGAAGAAACAGAGACACAGAGGTAGAGAACAAACATATGGACACCAAGCGTGGGAAGCCATGGGGTGGTGGTGGTGGGATGAGTTGGGAGATTGGGATTGACCTGTATACATGTATATGCATGAAATACATAACTAATAATAACCTGCTGTATAAAAAAATAAATCAAATTAAATTTCAAATTTTTAAAAAATAAAATTTAAAAATAAAACAGAAAAATGTTCTTCCCTTCACACAGATGTATTTATAGGAATGAATTATTTCCATGCTTATATCTATAAATACATAAAGGAGGAATACAATCTAACTTGAACCATAAAAGAAAAAAAAAAAACCTGAACCCACCAGTTATACAGAGGAAAACCCTATCAGGGCACTTGCTCCAGCGGTAAACAATTCTGAAATTGGTCAGAGGTGGGGAATCATCTCCCATACAACCAGCAACCCACCCCCCACGCCAGGAGCATCCTCATTGCAAAGCTGGGGGACCGTGCCGAGGCATCTGTGAGTAAACGTGAGCTGAGCCCCAGGCCAGCTGCTGCTGAACTGTTCCCACCCTTCCCAGGTAAAACACCTGGATATGTACAAGGGCTTGAAAGCCTAGAGGAAGGGTGGTGGAGCCACACCAGCGACAGCACGCAGGCCACCTTGGTGCCTGCAGGCCAGCCAGGGTGGTCCTGGCCCCGGGCGCTCTTCCGGAAGCTTTCCATTGCCCTGCCTGAGATACCCCTCCTGTCCCGGCCCCCACTGCTTTTTTCCTTCCTCACCTCTGTCCGGAGAGAAATTCCAGCGGAAGGTATGGGTGACACATCCTCTTCTTTACAGGTGGCAGCCTGGCAACCCCTGCAGAAAGGCCAGCAGAGCCCCACTCACACCGGGCCACCAACAAAGCTGTGGCCCCTCACTCCCTCTCGCCAGCACAGCCCCGAGACTGCTGATGGGGCAGAGAATATGGAGTCAGGCACAGCTTCAGGGGCTATTGCTGCCTGGAGCGCTGTTTATATTGACCTCAAACAGGCACACCTGGGGAGGGCCGGCCGGCAGGGTAAGGCTGCCCAGGTCAGCTAATCCACAACCCTCAGGGAATCACATTGTTGAAAACGGACCTCGCTAAGGCAGAATAGAAGCCAAGGAAGAAAAGGACACAATGCCATTTGCAGCACCGTAGATGAGTCTAGAGGTAATCACGTGACTTGTAGTAAGTCAGAAAGTGAAAGACACATATCGTATCATATCACTTATAGGTGTTACCTAAGAATGGATACCAGGGCAGATATTTCCACGGAGAAGGGCCATCACAGATTCATCAAACAAATTTATGGTTCACCAATGGAAAGGTGTGAGGATTGGTTTCATTACGATATTGGGGTTAACAGACATATACAAACACAGGTGACACATATAATCACCAAAGACCTACGGAATACCAAGAGAAGACTACTCAACCTTCTGTCATAACGTACATGGGAAAAGGATCCCAGGAAGAACAGACATCTGTATATGTGTAAAACAACCACATCTTCCACACCTACAACAAGCCAAACATTGTAATCAAACTTGCTGTAATAAAAAATAAAAAATTAAATTAAAAACACGAACAAGAAGTAGTGAGACAAACTTGAGGGGCTTTCTCCTGGCACATTCCATTCTAAATTCCAATCTAGAACAGGACTTCCATTGAGGCTCTGTTGCCCTATTCACCAGATTTGGTAAGGGAGAACTGCTGCCACCTTGTGGCCGTTTCGCACAACAGCAGCTTTAATCCCAGCGCTGATGGTCAGTTGATATTCAAAATCATTGCAGGCCTGTAAATGACACCTGCCCTGAAAACAAATCCTGGGGTCACATATCGACCAAAAAATTCAAAGGACGTCCATATTTCAAAACGACCGTTTCAAAAGGCATATTTTACGCACATTAGTGTTCTGCTTCTTTTTCTTTCTTTCCTTTTTTTGTTAAAAATACGGGAATGGAAAAAGGCATCCCTCAGAATGGGCGAAAATCGTTGCAAACGAATCAATGGACAAAGGTTTAATCTCCAATATATATAAAGAGCTCATGCAGCTTAATATTAACAAAACAAACAACCCAATACAAAAAATGTGCAGAAGATCTAAAGAGATGTTTCTTCCAAGAAGACACAGAGATGGCCAAGACGCACATGAAAAGCTGCTCAACAGCACTAATTATTAGAGAAATGCAAATCAAAACTACAATGAGGTATCACCTCACACCTGTTAGAATCGGCATCATCAGAAAATCTACAAACAACCAATTCTGGGGAGGGTGTGGACAAAAGGAGCCCTCTTCCACTATTGGTGGGAATGTAAATTGATACAGTCACTATGGAGAACGGTATGGAGTTTCCTTAAAAAAACTAGAAATAGAATTACCATCTGATCCAGCAATCCCACTTCTGGGCATATACCCAGAGAAAACCATAAATCAAAAAGGCACATTCACCACAATGTTCATGGCAGCACTATTTACAATAGCCAGGTAATGGAAGCAACGTAAATGCCCACAGACAGATGAATGGATAAAGATGTGGTACATATATAAAATGGAATATTACTCAGCCATAAGAAGGAATGAAACTGGGTCATTTGTAGAGACATCGATGGATCTAGAGACTGTCATACAGAATGAAGTAAGTCAGAAAGAGGAAAACAAATATTGTATATTAATGCATATATGTGGAACCTAAAAAATGGTACAGATGAACTGGTTTGCAGGGAAGAAACAGAGACACAGAGGTAGAGAACAAACATATGGACACCAAGTGTGGGAAGCCATGGGGTGGTGGTGGTGGGATGAGTTGGGAGATTGGGATTGACCTGTATACATGTATATGCATGAAATACATAACTAATAATAACCTGCTGTATAAAAAAATAAATCAAATTAAATTTCAAATTTTTAAAAAATAAAATTTAAAAATAAAACAGAAAAATGTTCTTCCCTTCACACAGATGTATTTATAGGAATGAATTATTTCCATGCTTATATCTATAAATACATAAAGGAGGAATACAATCTAACTTGAACCATAAAAGAAAAAAAAAAAAACCTGAACCCACCAGTTATACAGAGGAAAACCCTATCAGGGCACTTGCTCCAGCGGTAAACAATTCTGAAATTGGTCAGAGGTGGGGAATCATCTCCCATACAACCAGCAACCCACCCCCCACGCCAGGAGCATCCTCATTGCAAAGCTGGGGGACCGTGCCGAGGCATCTGTGAGTAAACGTGAGCTGAGCCCCAGGCCAGCTGCTGCTGAACTGTTCCCACCCTTCCCAGGTAAAACACCTGAATATGTACAAGGGCTTGAAAGCCTAGAGGAAGGGCGGTGGAGCCACACCAGCGACAGCACGCAGGCCAACTTGGTGCCTGCAGGCCAGCCAGGGTGGTCCTGGCCCCGGGCGCTCTTCCGGAAGCTTTCCATTGCCCTGCCTGAGATACCCCTCCTGTCCCGGCCCCCACTGCTTTTTTCCTTCCTCACCTCTGTCCGGAGAGAAATTCCAGGGGAAGGTATGGGTGACACATCCTCTTCTTTACAGGTGGCAGCCTGGCTACCCCTGCAGAAAGGCCAGCAGAGCCCCACTCACACCGGGCCACCAACAAAGCTGTGGCCCCTCACTCCCTCTCGCCAGCAGAGCCCCGAGACTGCTGACGGGGCAGAGAATATGGAGTCAGGCACAGCTTCAGGGGCTATTGCTGCCTGGAGCGCTGTTTATATTGACCTCAAACAGGCACACCTGGGGAGGGCCAGCCGGCAGGGTAAGGCTGCCCAGGTCAGCTAATCCACAACCCTCAGGGAATCACATTGTTGAAAACGGACCTCGCTAAGGCAGAATAGAAGCCAAGGAAGAAAAGGACACAATGCCATTTGCAGCACCGTAGATGAGTCTAGAGGTAATCACGTGACTTGTAGTAAGTCAGAAAGTGAAAGACACATATCGTATCATATCACTTATAGGTGTTACCTAAGAATGGATACCAGGGCAGATATTTCCACGGAGAAGGGCCATCACAGATTCATCAAACAAACTTATGGTTCACCAATGGAAAGGTGTGAGGATTGGTTTCATTACGATATTGGGGTTAACAGACATATACAAACACAGGTGACACATATAATCACCAAAGACCTACGGAATACCAAGAGAAGACTACTCAACATTCTGTCATAACGTACATGGGAAAAGGATCCCAGGAAGAACAGACATCTGTATATGTGTAAAACAACCACATCTTCCACACCTACAACAAGCCAAACATTGTAATCAAACTTGCTGTAATAAAAAATAAAAAATTAAATTAAAAACACGAACAAGAAGTAGTGAGACAAACTTGAGGGGCTTTCTCCTGGCACATTCCATTCTAAATTCCAATCTAGAACACGACTTCCATTGAGGCTCTGTTGCCCTAGTCACCAGATTTGGTAAGGGAGAACTGCTGCCACCTTGTGGCCGTTTCGCACAACAGCAGCTTTAATCCCAGCGCTGATGGTCAGTTGATATTCAAAATCATTGCAGGCCTGTAAATGACACCTGCCCTGAAAACAAATCCTGGGGTCACATATCGACCAAAAAATTCAAAGGACGTCCATATTTCAAAACGACCGTTTCAAAAAGCATATTTTACGCACATTAGTGTTCTGCTTCTTTTTCTTTCTTTCCTTTTTTTGTTAAAAATACGGGAATGGAAAAAGGCATCCCTCAGAATGGGCGAAAATCGTTGCAAACGAATCAATGGACAAAGGTTTAATCTCCAATATATATAAAGAGCTCATGCAGCTTAATATTAACAAAACAAACAACCCAATACAAAAAATGGGCAGAAGATCTAAAGAGATGTTTCTTCCAAGAAGACACAGAGATGGCCAAGACACACATGAAAAGCTGCTCAACAGCACTAATTATTAGAGAAATGCAAATCAAAACTACAATGAGGTATCACCTCACACCTGTTAGAATCGGCATCATCAGAAAATCTACAAACAACCAATTCTGGGGAGGGTGTGGACAAAAGGAGCCCTCTTCCACTATTGGTGGGAATGTAAATTGATACAGTCACTATGGAGAACGGTATGGAGTTTCCTTAAAAAAACTAGAAATAGAATTACCATCTGATCCAGCAATCCCACTTCTGGGCATATACCCAGAGAAAACCATAAATCAAAAAGGCACATTCACCACAATGTTCATGGCAGCACTATTTACAATAGCCAGGTAATGGAAGCAACGTAAATGCCCACAGACAGATGAATGGATAAAGATGTGGTACATATATAAAATGGAATATTACTCAGCCATAAGAAGGAATGAAACTGGGTCATTTGTAGAGACATCGATGGATCTAGAGACTGTCATACAGAATGAAGTAAGTCAGAAAGAGGAAAACAAATATTGTATATTAATGCATATATGTGGAACCTAAAAAATGGTACAGATGAACTGGTTTGCAGGGAAGAAACAGAGACACAGAGGTAGAGAACAAACATATGGACACCAAGTGTGGGAAGCCATGGGGTGGTGGTGGTGGGATGAGTGGGGAGATTGGGATTGACCTGTATACATGTATATGCATAAAATACAAAACTAATAATAACCTGCTGTATAAAAAAATAAATCAAATTAAATTTCAAATTTTTAAAAAATAAAATTTAAACATAAAACAGAAAAATGTTCTTCCCTTCACACAGATGTATTTATAGGAATGAATTATTTCCATGCTTATATCTATAAATACATAAAGGAGGAATAAAATCTAACTTGAACCATAAAAGAAAAAAAAAAAACCTGAACCCACCAGTTATAGAGAGGAATACCCTATCAGGGCACTTGCTCCAGCGGTAAACAATTCTGAAATTGGTCAGAGGTGGGGAATCATCTCCCATACAACCAGCAACCCACCCCCCACGCCAGGAGCATCCTCATTGCAAAGCTGGGGGACCGTGCCGAGGCATCTGTGAGTAAACGTGAGCTGAGCCCCAGGCCAGCTGCTGCTGAACTGTTCCCACCCTTCCCAGGTAAAACACCTGAATATGTACAAGGGCTTGAAAGCCTAGAGGAAGGGCCGTGGAGCCACACCAGCGACAGCAAGCAGGCCAACTTGGTGCCTGCAGGCCAGCCAGGGTGGTCCTGGCCCCGGGCGCTCTTCCGGAAGCTTTCCATTGCCCTGCCTGAGATACCCCTCCTGTCCCGGCCCCCACTGCTTTTTTCCTTCCTCACCTCTGTCCGGAGAGAAATTCCAGCGGAAGGTATGGGTGACACATCCTCTTCTTTACAGGTGGCAGCCTGGCAACCCCTGCAGAAAGGCCAGCAGAGCCCCACTCACACCGGGCCACCAACAAAGCTGTGGCCCCTCACTCCCTCCCACCAGCAGAGCCCCGAGACTGCTGATGGGGCAGAGAATATGGAGTCAGGCACAGCTTCAGGGGCTATTGCTGCCTGGAGCGCTGTTTATATTGACCTCAAACAGGCACACCTGGGGAGGGCCGGCCGGCAGGGTAAGGCTGCCCAGGTCAGCTAATCCACAACCCTCAGGGAATCACATTGTTGAAAACGGACCACGCTAAGGCAGAATAGAAGCCAAGGAAGAAAAGGACACAATGCCATTTGCAGCACCGTAGATGAGTCTAGAGGTAATCACGTGACTTGTAGTAAGTCAGAAAGTGAAAGACACATATCATATCATATCACTTATAGGTGTTACCTAAGAATGGATACCAGGGCAGATATTTCCACGGAGAAGGGCCATCACAGATTCATCAAACAAACTTATGGTTCACCAATGGAAAGGTGTGAGGATTGGTTTCATTACGATATTGGGGTTAACAGACATATACAAACACAGGTGACACATATAATCACCAAAGACCTACGGAATACCAAGAGAAGACTACTCAACCTTCTGTCATAACGTACATGGGAAAAGGATCCCAGGAAGAACAGACATCTGTATATGTGTAAAAGAACCACATCTTCCACACCTACAACAAGCCAAACATTGTCATCAAACTTGCTGTAATAAAAAATAAAAAATTAAATTAAAAACACGAACAAGAAGTAGTGAGACAAACTTGAGGGGCTTTCTCCTGGCACATTCCATTCTAAATTCCAATCTAGAACACGACTTCCATTGAGGCTCTGTTGCCCTAGTCACCAGATTTGGTAAGGGAGAACTGCTGCCACCTTGTGGCCGTTTCGCACAACAGCAGCTTTAATCCCAGCGCTGATGGTCAGTTGATATTCAAAATCATTGCAGGCCTGTAAATGACACCTGCCCTGAAAACAAATCCTGGGGTCACATATCGACCAAAAAATTCAAAGGACGTCCATATTTCAAAACGACCGTTTCAAAAGGCATATTTTACGCACATTAGTGTTCTGCTTCTTTTTCTTTCTTTCCTTTTTTTGTTAAAAATACGGGAATGGAAAAAGGCATCCCTCAGAATGGGCGAAAATCGTTGCAAACGAATCAATGGACAAAGGTTTAATCTCCAATATATATAAAGAGCTCATGCAGCTTAATATTAACAAAACAAACAACCCAATACAAAAAATGGGCAGAAGATCTAAAGAGATGTTTCTTCCAAGAAGACACAGAGATGGCCAAGACGCACATGAAAAGCTGCTCTACAGCACTAATTATTAGAGAAATGCAAATCAAAACTACAGTGAGGTATCACCTCACACCTGTTAGAATCGGCATCATCAGAAAATCTACAAACAACCAATTCTGGGGAGGGTGTGGACAAAAGGAGCCCTCTTCCACTATTGGTGGGAATGTAAATTGATACAGTCACTATGGAGAACGGTATGGAGTTTCCTTAAAAAAACTAGAAATAGAATTACCATCTGATCCAGCAATCCCACTTCTGGGCATATACCCAGAGAAAACCATAAATCAAAAAGGCACATTCACCACAATGTTCATGGCAGCACTATTTACAATAGCCAGGTAATGGAAGCAACGTAAATGCCCACAGACAGATGAATGGATAAAGATGTGGTACATATATAAAATGGAATATTACTCAGCCATAAGAAGGAATGAAACTGGGTCATTTGTAGAGACATCGATGGATCTAGAGACTGTCATACAGAATGAAGTAAGTCAGAAAGAGGAAAACAAATATTGTATATTAATGCATATATGTGGAACCTAAAAAATGGTACAGATGAACTGGTTTGCAGGGAAGAAACAGAGACACAGAGGTAGAGAACAAACATATGGACACCAAGTGTGGGAAGCCATGGGGTGGTGGTGGTGGGATGAGTTGGGAGATTGGGATTGACCTGTATACATGTATATGCATGAAATACATAACTAATAATAACCTGCTGTATAAAAAAATAAATCAAATTAAATTTCAAATTTTAAAAAAATAAAATTTAAAAATAAAACAGAAAAATGTTCTTCCCTTCACACAGATGTATTTATAGGAATGAATTATTTCCATGCTTATATCTATAAATACATAAAGGAGGAATACAATCTAACTTGAACCATAAAAGAAAAAAAAAAAACCTGAACCCACCAGTTATACAGAGGAAAACCCTATCAGGGCACTTGCTCCAGCGGTAAACAATTCTGAAATTGGTCAGAGGTGGGGAATCATCTCCCATACAACCAGCAACCCACCCCCCACGCCAGGAGCATCCTCATTGCAAAGCTGGGGGACCGTGCCGAGGCATCTGTGAGTAAACGTGAGCTGAGCCCCAGGCCAGCTGCTGCTGAACTGTTCCCACCCTTCCCAGGTAAAACACCTGGATATGTACAAGGGCTTGAAAGCCTAGAGGAAGGGCGGTGGAGCCACACCAGCGACAGCACGCAGGCCAACTTGGTGCCTGCAGGCCAGCCAGGGTGGTCCAGGCCCCGGGCGCTCTTCCGGAAGCTTTCCATTGCCCTGCCTGAGATACCCCTCCTGTCCCGGCCCCCACTGCTTTTTTCCTTCCTCACCTCTGTCCGGAGAGAAATTCCAGCGGAAGGTATGGGTGACACATCCTCTTCTTTACAGGTGGCAGCCTGGCAACCCCTGCAGAAAGGCCAGCAGAGCCCCACTCACACCGGGCCACCAACAATGCTGTGGCCCCTCACTCCCTCTCGCCAGCAGAGCCCCGAGACTGCTGACGGGGCAGAGAATATGGAGTCAGGCACAGCTTCAGGGGCTATTGCTGCCTGGAGCGCTGTTTATATTGACCTCAAACAGGCACACCTGGGGAGGGCCGGCCGGCAGGGTAAGGCTGCCCAGGTCAGCTAATCCACAACCCTCAGGGAATCACATTGTTGAAAACGGACCTCGCTAAGGCAGAATAGAAGCCAAGGAAGAAAAGGACACAATGCCATTTGCAGCACCGTAGATGAGTCTAGAGGTAATCACGTGACTTGTAGTAAGTCAGAAAGTGAAAGACACATATCGTATCATATCACTTATAGGTGTTACCTAAGAATGGATACCAGGGCAGATATTTCCACGGAGAAGGGCCATCACAGATTCATCAAACAAACTTATGGTTCACCAATGGAAAGGTGTGAGGATTGGTTTCATTACGATATTGGGGTTAACAGACATATACAAACACAGGTGACACATATAATCACCAAAGACCTACGGAATACCAAGAGAAGACTACTCAACATTCTGTCATAACGTACATGGGAAAAGGATCCCAGGAAGAACAGACATCTGTATATGTGTAAAAGAACCACATCTTCCACACCTACAACAAGCCAAACATTGTAATCAAACTTGCTGTAATAAAAAATAAAAAATTAAATTAAAAACACGAACAAGAAGTAGTGAGACAAACTTGAGGGGCTTTCTCCTGGCACATTCCATTCTAAATTCCAATCTAGAACACGACTTCCATTGAGGCTCTGTTGCCCTAGTCACCAGATTTGGTAAGGGAGAACTGCTGCCACCTTGTGGCCGTTTCGCACAACAGCAGCTTTAATCCCAGCGCTGATGGTCAGTTGATATTCAAAATCATTGCAGGCCTGTAAATGACACCTGCCCTGAAAACAAATCCTGGGGTCACATATCGACCAAAAAATTCAAAGGACGTCCATATTTCAAAACGACCGTTTCAAAAGGCATATTTTACGCACATTAGTGTTCTGCTTCTTTTTCTTTCTTTCCTTTTTTTGTTAAAAATACGGGAATGGAAAAAGGCATCCCTCAGAATGGGCGAAAATCGTTGCAAACGAATCAATGGACAAAGGTTTAATCTCCAATATATATAAAGAGCTCATGCAGCTTAATATTAACAAAACAAACAACCCAATACAAAAAATGGGCAGAAGATCTAAAGAGATGTTTCTTCCAAGAAGACACAGAGATGGCCAAGACGCACATGAAAAGCTGCTCAACAGCACTAATTATTAGAGAAATGCAAATCAAAACTACAATGAGGTATCACCTCACACCTGTTAGAATCGGCATCATCAGAAAATCTACAAACAACCAATTCTGGGGAGGGTGTGGACAAAAGGAGCCCTCTTCCACTATTGGTGGGAATGTAAATTGATACAGTCACTATGGAGAATGGTATGGAGTTTCCTTAAAAAAAACTAGAAATAGAATTACCATCTGATCCAGCAATCCCACTTCTGGGCATATACCCAGAGAAAACCATAAATCAAAAAGGCACATTCACCACAATGTTCATGGCAGCACTATTTACAATAGCCAGGTAATGGAAGCAACGTAAATGCCCACAGACAGATGAATGGATAAAGATGTGGTACATATATAAAATGGAATATTACTCAGCCATAAGAAGGAATGAAACTGGGTCATTTGTAGAGACATCGATGGATCTAGAGACTGTCATACAGAATGAAGTAAGTCAGAAAGAGGAAAACAAATATTGTATATTAATGCATATATGTGGAACCTAAAAAATGGTACAGATGAACTGGTTTGCAGGGAAGAAACAGAGACACAGAGGTAGAGAACAAACATATGGACACCAAGTGTGGGAAGCCATGGGGTGGTGGTGGTGGGATGAGTTGGGAGATTGGGATTGACCTGTATACATGTATATGCATGAAATACATAACTAATAATAACCTGCTGTATAAAAAAATAAATCAAATTAAATTTCAAATTTTTAAAAAATAAAATTTAAAAATAAAACAGAAAAATGTTCTTCCCTTCACACAGATGTATTTATAGGAATGAATTATTTCCATGCTTATATCTATAAATACATAAAGGAGGAATACAATCTAACTTGAACCATAAAAGAAAAAAAAAAAACCTGAACCCACCAGTTATAAAGAGGAAAACCCTATCAGGGCACTTGCTCCAGCGGTAAACAATTCTGAAATTGGTCAGAGGTGGGGAATCATCTCCCATACAACCAGCAACCCACCCCCCACGCCAGGAGCATCCTCATTGCAAAGCTGGGGGACCGTGCCGAGGCATCTGTGAGTAAACGTGAGCTGAGCCCCAGGCCAGCTGCTGCTGAACTGTTCCCACCCTTCCCAGGTAAAACACCTGGATATGTACAAGGGCTTGAAAGCCTAGAGGAAGGGCGGTGGAGCCACACCAGCGACAGCACGCAGGCCAACTTGGTGCCTGCAGGCCAGCCAGGGTGGTCCTGGCCCCGGGCGCTCTTCCGGAAGCTTTCCATTGCCCTGCCTGAGATACCCCTCCTGTCCCGGCCCCCACAGCTTTTTTCCTTCCTCACCTCTGTCCGGAGAGAAATTCCAGCGGAAGGTATGGGTGACACATCCTCTTCTTTACAGGTGGCAGCCTGGCAACCCCTGCAGAAAGGCCAACAGATCCCCACTCACACCGGGCCACCAACAATGCTGTGGCCCCTCACTCCCTCTCGCCAGCAGAGCCCCGAGACTGCTGACGGGGCAGAGAATATGGAGTCAGGCACAGCTTCAGGGGCTATTGCTGCCTGGAGCGCTGTTTATATTGACCTCAAACAGGCACACCTGGGGAGGGCCGGCCGGCAGGGTAAGGCTGCCCAGGTCAGCTAATCCACAACCCTCAGGGAATCACATTGTTGAAAACGGACCTCGCTAAGGCAGAATAGAAGCCAAGGAAGAAAAGGACACAATGCCATTTGCAGCACCGTAGATGAGTCTAGAGGTAATCACGTGACTTGTAGTAAGTCAGAAAGTGAAAGACACATATCGTATCATATCACTTATAGGTGTTACCTAAGAATGGATACCAGGGCAGATATTTCCACGGAGAAGGGCCATCACAGATTCATCAAACAAACTTATGGTTCACCAATGGAAAGGTGTGAGGATTGGTTTCATTACGATATTGGGGTTAACAGACATATACAAACACAGGTGACACATATAATCACCAAAGACCTACGGAATACCAAGAGAAGACTACTCAACATTCTGTCATAACGTACATGGGAAAAGGATCCCAGGAAGAACAGACATCTGTATATGTGTAAAAGAACCACATCTTCCACACCTACAACAAGCCAAACATTGTAATCAAACTTGCTGTAATAAAAAATAAAAAATTAAATTAAAAACACGAACAAGAAGTAGTGAGACAAACTTGAGGGGCTTTCTCCTGGCACATTCCATTCTAAATTCCAATCTAGAACACGACTTCCATTGAGGCTCTGTTGCCCTAGTCACCAGATTTGGTAAGGGAGAACTGCTGCCACCTTGTGGCCGTTTCGCACAACAGCAGCTTTAATCCCAGCGCTGATGGTCAGTTGATATTCAAAATCATTGCAGGCCTGTAAATGACACCTGCCCTGAAAACAAATCCTGGGGTCACATATCGACCAAAAAATTCAAAGGACGTCCATATTTCAAAACGACCGTTTCAAAAGGCATATTTTACGCACATTAGTGTTCTGCTTCTTTTTCTTTCTTTCCTTTTTTTGTTAAAAATACGGGAATGGAAAAAGGCATCCCTCAGAATGGGCGAAAATCGTTGCAAACGAATCAATGGACAAAGGTTTAATCTCCAATATATATAAAGAGCTCATGCAGCTTAATATTAACAAAACAAACAACCCAATACAAAAAATGGGCAGAAGATCTAAAGAGATGTTTCTTCCAAGAAGACACAGAGATGGCCAAGACGCACATGAAAAGCTGCTCAACAGCACTAATTATTAGAGAAATGCAAATCAAAACTACAATGAGGTATCACCTCACACCTGTTAGAATCGGCATCATCAGAAAATCTACAAACAACCAATTCTGGGGAGGGTGTGGACAAAAGGAGCCCTCTTCCACTATTGGTGGGAATGTAAATTGATACAGTCACTATGGAGAACGGTATGGAGTTTCCTTAAAAAAAACTAGAAATAGAATTACCATCTGATCCAGCAATCCCACTTCTGGGCATATACCCAGAGAAAACCATAAATCAAAAAGGCACATTCACCACAATGTTCATGGCAGCACTATTTACAATAGCCAGGTAATGGAAGCAACGTAAATGCCCACAGACAGATGAATGGATAAAGATGTGGTACATATATAAAATGGAATATTACTCAGCCATAAGAAGGAATGAAACTGGGTCATTTGTAGAGACATCGATGGATCTAGAGACTGTCATACAGAATGAAGTAAGTCAGAAAGAGGAAAACAAATATTGTATATTAATGCATATATGTGGAACCTAAAAAATGGTACAGATGAACTGGTTTGCAGGGAAGAAACAGAGACACAGAGGTAGAGAACAAAGATATGGACACCAAGTGTGGGAAGCCATGGGGTGGTGGTGGTGGGATGAGTTGGGAGATTGGGATTGACCTGTATACATGTATATGCATAAAATACATAACTAATAATAACCTGCTGTATAAAAAATAAATCAAATTAAATTACAAATTTTTAAAAAATAAAATTTAAAAATAAAACAGAAAAATGTTCTTCCCTTCACACAGATGTATTTATAGGAATGAATTATTTCCATGCTTATATCTATAAATACATAAAGGAGGAATACAATCTAAATTGAACCATAAAAGAAAAAAAAAAACCTGGACCCTCCACTTATAGAGAGGAATACCCTATCAGGGCACTTGCTCCAGCGGTAAACAATTCTGAAATTGGTCAGAGGTGGGGAATCATCTCCCATACAACCAGCAACCCACCCCCCACGCAAGGAGCATCCTCATTGCAAAGCTGGGGGACCGTGCCGAGGCATCTGTGAGTAAACGTGAGCTGAGCCCCAGGCCAGCTGCTGCTGAACTGTTCCCACCCTTCCCAGGTAAAACACCTGAATATGTACAAGGGCTTGAAAACCTACAGGAAGGGCCGTGGAGCCACACCAGCGACAGCACGCAGGCCAACTTGGTGCCTGCAGGCCAGCCAGGGTGGTCCTGGCCCCGGGCGCTCTTCCAGAAGCTTTCCATTGCCCTGCCTGAGATACCCCTCCTGTCCCGGCCCCCACTGCTTTTTTCCTTCCTCACCTCTGTCCGGAGAGAAATTCCAGCGGAAGGTATGGGTGACACATCCTCTTCTTTACAGGTGGCAGCCTGGCAATCCCTGCAGAAAGGCCAGCAGAGCCCCACTCACACCGGGCCACCAACAAAGCTGTGGCCCCTCACTCCCTCCCACCAGCAGAGCCCCGAGACTGCTGACGGGGCAGAGAATATGGAGTCAGGCACAGCTTCAGGGGCTATTGCTGCCTGGAGCGCTGTTTATATTGACCTCAAACAGGCACACCTGGGGAGGGCCGGCCGGCAGGGTAAGGCTGCCCAGGTCGGCTAATCCACAACCCTCAGGGAATCACATTGTTGAAAACGGACCTCGGTAAGGCAGAATAGAAGCCAAGGAAGAAAAGGACACAATGCCATTTGCAGCACCGTAGATGAGTCTAGAGGTAATCACGTGACTTGTAGTAAGTCAGAAAGTGAAAGACACATATCGTATCATATCACTTATAGGTGTTACCTAAGAATGGATACCAGGGCAGATATTTCCACGGAGAAGGGCCATCACAGATTCATCAAACAAACTTATGGTTCACCAATGGAAAGGTGTGAGGATTGGTTTCATTACGATATTGGGGTTAACAGACATATACAAACACAGGTGACACATATAATCACCAAAGACCTACGGAATACCAAGAGAAGACTACTCAACATTCTGTCATAACGTACATGGGAAAAGGATCCCAGGAAGAACAGACATCTGTATATGTGTAAAAGAACCACATCTTCCACACCTACAACAAGCCAAACATTGTAATCAAACTTGCTGTAATAAAAAATAAAAAGTTAAATTAAAAACACGAACAAGAAGTAGTGAGACAAACGTGAGGGTCTTTCTCCTGGCACATTCCATTCTAAATTCCAATCTAGAACACGACTTCCATTGAGGCTCTGTTGCCTTAGTCACCAGATTTGGTAAGGGAGAACTGCTGCCACCTTGTGGCCGTTTCGCACAACAGCAGCTTTAATCCCAGCGCTGATGGTCAGTTGATATTCAAAATCATTGCAGGCCTGTAAATGACACCTGCCCTGAAAACAAATCCTGGGGTCACATATCGACCAAAAAATTCAAAGGACGTCCATATTTCAAAACGACCGTTTCAAAAGGCATATTTTACGCACATTAGTGTTCTGCTTCTTTTTCTTTCTTTCCTTTTTTTGTTAAAAATACGGGAATGGAAAAAGGCATCCCTCAGAATGGGCGAAAATCGTTGCAAACGAATCAATGGACAAAGGTTTAATCTCCAATATATATAAAGAGCTCATGCAGCTTAATATTAACAAAACAAACAACCCAATACAAAAAATGGGCAGAAGATCTAAAGAGATGTTTCTTCCAAGAAGACACAGAGATGGCCAAGACGCACATGAAAAGCTGCTCAACAGCACTAATTATTAGAGAAATGCAAATCAAAACTACAATGAGGTATCACCTCACACCTGTTAGAATCGGCATCATCAGAAAATCTACAAACAACCAATTCTGGGGAGGGTGTGGACAAAAGGAGCCCTCTTCCACTATTGGTGGGAATGTAAATTGATACAGTCACTATGGAGAACGGTATGGAGTTTCCTTAAAAAAACTAGAAATAGAATTACCATCTGATCCAGCAATCCCACTTCTGGGCATATACCCAGAGAAAACCATAAATCAAAAAGGCACATTCACCACAATGTTCATGGCAGCACTATTTACAATAGCCAGGTAATGGAAGCAACGTAAATGCCCACAGACAGATGAATGGATAAAGATGTGGTACATATATAAAACGGAATATTACTCAGCCATAAGAAGGAATGAAACTGGGTCATTTGTAGAGACATCGATGGATCTAGAGACTGTCATACAGAATGAAGTAAGTCAGAAAGAGGAAAACAAATATTGTATATAAATGCATATATGTGGAACCTAAAAAATGGTACAGATGAACTGGTTTGCAGGGAAGAAACAGCGACACAGAGGTAGAGAACAAACATATGGACACCAAGTGTGGGAAGCCATGGGGTGGTGGTGGTGGGATGAGTTGGGAGATTGAGATTGACCTGTATACATGTATATGCATAAAATACATAACTAATAATAACCTGCTGTATAAAAAAATAAATCAAATTAAATTTCAAATTTTTAAAAAATAAAATTTAAAAATAAAACAGAAAAATGTTCTTCCCTTCACACAGATGTATTTATAGGAATGAATTATTTCCATGCTTATATCTATAAATACATAAAGGAGGAATAAAATCTAACTTGAACCATAAAAGAAAAAAAAAAACCTGAACCCACCAGTTATACAGAGGAATACCCTATCAGGGCACTTGCTCCAGCGGTAAACAATTATGAAATTGGTCAGAGGTGGGGAATCATCTCCCATACAACCAGCAACCCACCCCCCACGCCAGGAGCATCCTCATTGCAAAGCTGGGGGACCGTGCCGAGGCATCTCTGAGTAAACATGAGCTGAGCCCCAGGCCAGCTGCTGCTGAACTGTTCCCACCCTTCCCAGGTAAAACACCTGAATATGTACAAGGGCTTGAAAGCCTAGAGGAAGGGCGGTGGAGCCACACCAGCGACAGCACGCAGGCCAACTTGGTGCCTGCAGGCCAGCCAGGGTGGTCCTGGCCCCGGGCGCTCTTGCGGAAGCTTTCCATTGCCCTGCCTGAGATACCCCTCCTGTCCCGGCCCCCACTGCTTTTTTCCTTCCTCACCTCTGTCCGGAGAGAAATTCCAGCGGAAGGTATGGGTGACACATCCTCTTCTTTACAGGTGGCAGCCTGGCAACCCCTGCAGAAAGGCCAGCAGAGCCCCACTCACACCGGGCCACCAACAAAGCTGTGGCCCCTCACTCCCTCCCACCAGCAGAGCCCCGAGACTGCTGACGGGGCAGAGAATATGGAGTCAGGCACAGCTTCAGGGGCTATTGCTGCCTGGAGCGCTGTTTATATTGACCTCAAACAGGCACAGCTGGGGAGGGCCGGCCGGCAGGCTAAGGCTGCCCAGGTCAGCTAATCCACAACCCTCAGGGAATCACATTGTTGAAAACGGACCTCGCTAAGGCAGAATAGAAGCCAAGGAAGAAAAGGACACAATGCCATTTGCAGCACCGTAGATGAGTCTAGAGGTAATCACGTGACTTGTAGTAAGTCAGAAAGTGAAAGACACATATCGTATCATATCACTTATAGGTGTTACCTAAGAATGGATACCAGGGCAGATATTTCCACGGAGAAGGGCCATCACAGATTCATCAAACAAACTTATGGTTCACCAATGGAAAGGTGTGAGGATTGGTTTCATTACGATATTGGGGTTAACAGACATATACAAACACAGGTGACACATATAATCACCAAAGACCTACGGAATACCAAGAGAAGACTACTCAACATTCTGTCATAACGTACATGGGAAAAGGATCCCAGGAAGAACAGACATCTGTATATGTGTAAAAGAACCACATCTTCCACACCTACAACAAGCCAAACATTGTAATCAAACTTGCTGTAATAAAAAATAAAAAATTAAATTAAAAACACGAACAAGAAGTAGTGAGACAAACTTGAGGGGCTTTCTCCTGGCACATTCCATTCTAAATTCCAATCTAGAACACGACTTCCATTGAGGCTCTGTTGCCCTAGTCACCAGATTTGGTAAGGGAGAACTGCTGCCACCTTGTGGCCGTTTCGCACAACAGCAGCTTTAATCCCAGCGCTGATGGTCAGTTGATATTCAAAATCATTGCAGGCCTGTAAATGACACCTGCCCTGAAAACAAATCCTGGGGTCACATATCGACCAAAAAATTCAAAGGACGTCCATATTTCAAAACGACCGTTTCAAAAGGCATATTTTACGCACATTAGTGTTCTGCTTCTTTTTCTTTCTTTCCTTTTTTTGTTAAAAATACGGGAATGGAAAAAGGCATCCCTCAGAATGGGCGAAAATCGTTGCAAACGAATCAATGGACAAAGGTTTAATCTCCAATATATATAAAGAGCTCATGCAGCTTAATATTAACAAAACAAACAACCCAATACAAAAAATGGGCAGAAGATCTAAAGAGATGTTTCTTCCAAGAAGACACAGAGATGGCCAAGACGCACATGAAAAGCTGCTCAACAGCACTAATTATTAGAGAAATGCAAATCAAAACTACAATGAGGTATCACCTCACACCTGTTAGAATCGGCATCATCAGAAAATCTACAAACAACCAATTCTGGGGAGGGTGTGGACAAAAGGAGCCCTCTTCCACTATTGGTGGGAATGTAAATTGATACAGTCACTATGGAGAACGGTATGGAGTTTCCTTAAAAAAAACTAGAAATAGAATTACCATCTGATCCAGCAATCCCACTTCTGGGCATATACCCAGAGAAAACCATAAATCAAAAAGGCACATTCACCACAATGTTCATGGCAGCACTATTTACAATAGCCAGGTAATGGAAGCAACGTAAATGCCCACAGACAGATGAATGGATAAAGATGTGGTACATATATAAAATGGAATATTACTCAGCCATAAGAAGGAATGAAACTGGGTCATTTGTAGAGACATCGATGGATCTAGAGACTGTCATACAGAATGAAGTAAGTCAGAAAGAGGAAAACAAATATTGTATATTAATGCATATATGTGGAACCTAAAAAATGGTACAGATGAACTGGTTTGCAGGGAAGAAACAGAGACACAGAGGTAGAGAACAAAGATATGGACACCAAGTGTGGGAAGCCATGGGGTGGTGGTGGTGGGATGAGTTGGGAGATTGGGATTGACCTGTATACATGTATATGCATAAAATACATAACTAATAATAACCTGCTGTATAAAAAATAAATCAAATTAAATTACAAATTTTTAAAAAATAAAATTTAAAAATAAAACAGAAAAATGTTCTTCCCTTCACACAGATGTATTTATAGGAATGAATTATTTCCATGCTTATATCTATAAATACATAAAGGAGGAATACAATCTAAATTGAACCATAAAAGAAAAAAAAAAACCTGGACCCTCCACTTATAGAGAGGAATACCCTATCAGGGCACTTGCTCCAGCGGTAAACAATTCTGAAATTGGTCAGAGGTGGGGAATCATCTCCCATACAACCAGCAACCCACCCCCCA
This sequence comes from Mesoplodon mirus, assembly GCF_964341445.2. Classification (NCBI taxonomy): domain Eukaryota; kingdom Metazoa; phylum Chordata; class Mammalia; order Artiodactyla; family Ziphiidae; genus Mesoplodon; species Mesoplodon mirus. The sequence goes on along the minus strand of NW_028295814.1, from coordinate 4,312,343 downwards.
CGCAAGGAGCATCCTCATTGCAAAGCTGGGGGACCGTGCCGAGGCATCTGTGAGTAAACGTGAGCTGAGCCCCAGGCCAGCTGCTGCTGAACTGTTCCCACCCTTCCCAGGTAAAACACCTGAATATGTACAAGGGCTTGAAAACCTACAGGAAGGGCCGTGGAGCCACACCAGCGACAGCACGCAGGCCAACTTGGTGCCTGCAGGCCAGCCAGGGTGGTCCTGGCCCCGGGCGCTCTTCCGGAAGCTTTCCATTGCCCTGCCTGAGATACCCCTCCTGTCCCGGCCCCCACTGCTTTTTTCCTTCCTCACCTCTGTCCGGAGAGAAATTCCAGCGGAAGGTATGGGTGACACATCCTCTTCTTTACAGGTGGCAGCCTGGCAATCCCTGCAGAAAGGCCAGCAGAGCCCCACTCACACCGGGCCACCAACAAAGCTGTGGCCCCTCACTCCCTCCCACCAGCAGAGCCCCGAGACTGCTGACGGGGCAGAGAATATGGAGTCAGGCACAGCTTCAGGGGCTATTGCTGCCTGGAGCGCTGTTTATATTGACCTCAAACAGGCACACCTGGGGAGGGCCGGCCGGCAGGGTAAGGCTGCCCAGGTCGGCTAATCCACAACCCTCAGGGAATCACATTGTTGAAAACGGACCTCGGTAAGGCAGAATAGAAGCCAAGGAAGAAAAGGACACAATGCCATTTGCAGCACCGTAGATGAGTCTAGAGGTAATCACGTGACTTGTAGTAAGTCAGAAAGTGAAAGACACATATCGTATCATATCACTTATAGGTGTTACCTAAGAATGGATACCAGGGCAGATATTTCCACGGAGAAGGGCCATCACAGATTCATCAAACAAACTTATGGTTCACCAATGGAAAGGTGTGAGGATTGGTTTCATTACGATATTGGGGTTAACAGACATATACAAACACAGGTGACACATATAATCACCAAAGACCTACGGAATACCAAGAGAAGACTACTCAACATTCTGTCATAACGTACATGGGAAAAGGATCCCAGGAAGAACAGACATCTGTATATGTGTAAAAGAACCACATCTTCCACACCTACAACAAGCCAAACATTGTAATCAAACTTGCTGTAATAAAAAATAAAAAGTTAAATTAAAAACACGAACAAGAAGTAGTGAGACAAACGTGAGGGTCTTTCTCCTGGCACATTCCATTCTAAATTCCAATCTAGAACACGACTTCCATTGAGGCTCTGTTGCCTTAGTCACCAGATTTGGTAAGGGAGAACTGCTGCCACCTTGTGGCCGTTTCGCACAACAGCAGCTTTAATCCCAGCGCTGATGGTCAGTTGATATTCAAAATCATTGCAGGCCTGTAAATGACACCTGCCCTGAAAACAAATCCTGGGGTCACATATCGACCAAAAAATTCAAAGGACGTCCATATTTCAAAACGACCGTTTCAAAAGGCATATTTTACGCACATTAGTGTTCTGCTTCTTTTTCTTTCTTTCCTTTTTTTGTTAAAAATACGGGAATGGAAAAAGGCATCCCTCAGAATGGGCGAAAATCGTTGCAAACGAATCAATGGACAAAGGTTTAATCTCCAATATATATAAAGAGCTCATGCAGCTTAATATTAACAAAACAAACAACCCAATACAAAAAATGGGCAGAAGATCTAAAGAGATGTTTCTTCCAAGAAGACACAGAGATGGCCAAGACGCACATGAAAAGCTGCTCAACAGCACTAATTATTAGAGAAATGCAAATCAAAACTACAATGAGGTATCACCTCACACCTGTTAGAATCGGCATCATCAGAAAATCTACAAACAACCAATTCTGGGGAGGGTGTGGACAAAAGGAGCCCTCTTCCACTATTGGTGGGAATGTAAATTGATACAGTCACTATGGAGAACGGTATGGAGTTTCCTTAAAAAAACTAGAAATAGAATTACCATCTGATCCAGCAATCCCACTTCTGGGCATATACCCAGAGAAAACCATAAATCAAAAAGGCACATTCACCACAATGTTCATGGCAGCACTATTTACAATAGCCAGGTAATGGAAGCAACGTAAATGCCCACAGACAGATGAATGGATAAAGATGTGGTACATATATAAAACGGAATATTACTCAGCCATAAGAAGGAATGAAACTGGGTCATTTGTAGAGACATCGATGGATCTAGAGACTGTCATACAGAATGAAGTAAGTCAGAAAGAGGAAAACAAATATTGTATATTAATGCATATATGTGGAACCTAAAAAATGGTACAGATGAACTGGTTTGCAGGGAAGAAACAGCGACACAGAGGTAGAGAACAAACATATGGACACCAAGTGTGGGAAGCCATGGGGTGGTGGTGGTGGGATGAGTTGGGAGATTGGGATTGACCTGTATACATGTATATGCATAAAATACATAACTAATAATAACCTGCTGTATAAAAAAATAAATCAAATTAAATTTCAAATTTTTAAAAAATAAAATTTAAAAATAAAACAGAAAAATGTTCTTCCCTTCACACAGATGTATTTATAGGAATGAATTATTTCCATGCTTATATCTATAAATACATAAAGGAGGAATAAAATCTAACTTGAACCATAAAAGAAAAAAAAAAAACCTGAACCCACCAGTTATACAGAGGAATACCCTATCAGGGCACTTGCTCCAGCGGTAAACAATTATGAAATTGGTCAGAGGTGGGGAATCATCTCCCATACAACCAGCAACCCACCCCCCACGCCAGGAGCATCCTCATTGCAAAGCTGGGGGACCGTGCCGAGGCATCTCTGAGTAAACATGAGCTGAGCCCCAGGCCAGCTGCTGCTGAACTGTTCCCACCCTTCCCAGGTAAAACACCTGAATATGTACAAGGGCTTGAAAGCCTAGAGGAAGGGCGGTGGAGCCACACCAGCGACAGCACGCAGGCCAACTTGGTGCCTGCAGGCCAGCCAGGGTGGTCCTGGCCCCGGGCGCTCTTGCGGAAGCTTTCCATTGCCCTGCCTGAGATACCCCTCCTGTCCCGGCCCCCACTGCTTTTTTCCTTCCTCACCTCTGTCCGGAGAGAAATTCCAGCGGAAGGTATGGGTGACACATCCTCTTCTTTACAGGTGGCAGCCTGGCAACCCCTGCAGAAAGGCCAGCAGAGCCCCACTCACACCGGGCCACCAACAAAGCTGTGGCCCCTCACTCCCTCCCACCAGCAGAGCCCCGAGACTGCTGACGGGGCAGAGAATATGGAGTCAGGCACAGCTTCAGGGGCTATTGCTGCCTGGAGCGCTGTTTATATTGACCTCAAACAGGCACAGCTGGGGAGGGCCGGCCGGCAGGCTAAGGCTGCCCAGGTCAGCTAATCCACAACCCTCAGGGAATCACATTGTTGAAAACGGACCTCGCTAAGGCAGAATAGAAGCCAAGGAAGAAAAGGACACAATGCCATTTGCAGCACCGTAGATGAGTCTAGAGGTAATCACGTGACTTGTAGTAAGTCAGAAAGTGAAAGACACATATCGTATCATATCACTTATAGGTGTTACCTAAGAATGGATACCAGGGCAGATATTTCCACGGAGAAGGGCCATCACAGATTCATCAAACAAACTTATGGTTCACCAATGGAAAGGTGTGAGGATTGGTTTCATTACGATATTGGGGTTAACAGACATATACAAACACAGGTGACACATATAATCACCAAAGACCTACGGAATACCAAGAGAAGACTACTCAACCTTCTGTCATAACGTACATGGGAAAAGGATCCCAGGAAGAACAGACATCTGTATATGTGTAAAACAACCCCATCTTCCACACCTACAACAAGCCAAACATTGTCATCAAACTTGCTGTAATAAAAACTAAAAAATTAAATTAAAAACACGAACAAGAAGTAGTGAGACAAACTTGAGGGGCTTTCTCCTGGCACATTCCATTCTAAATTCCAATCTAGAACACGACTTCCATTGAGGCTCTGTTGCCCTAGTCACCAGATTTGGTAAGGGAGAACTGCTGCCACCTTGTGGCCGTTTCGCACAACAGCAGCTTTAATCCCAGCGCTGATGGTCAGTTGATATTCAAAATCATTGCAGGCCTGTAAATGACACCTGCCCTGAAAACAAATCCTGGGGTCACATATCGACCAAAAAATTCAAAGGACGTCCATATTTCAAAACGACCGTTTCAAAAGGCATATTTTACGCACATTAGTGTTCTGCTTCTTTTTCTTTCTTTCCTTTTTTTGTTAAAAATACGGGAATGGAAAAAGGCATCCCTCAGAATGGGCGAAAATCGTTGCAAACGAATCAATGGACAAAGGTTTAATCTCCAATATATATAAAGAGCTCATGCAGCTTAATATTAACAAAACAAACAACCCAATACAAAAAATGGGCAGAAGATCTAAAGAGATGTTTCTTCCAAGAAGACACAGAGATGGCCAAGACGCACATGAAAAGCTGCTCAACAGCACTAATTATTAGAGAAATGCAAATCAAAACTACAATGAGGTATCACCTCACACCTGTTAGAATCGGCATCATCAGAAAATCTACAAACAACCAATTCTGGGGAGGGTGTGGACAAAAGGAGCTCTCTTCCACTATTGGTGGGAATGTAAATTGATACAGTCACTATGGAGAACGGTATGGAGTTTCCTTAAAAAAACTAGAAATAGAATTACCATCTGATCCAGCAATCCCACTTCTGGGCATATACCCAGAGAAAACCATAAATCAAAAAGGCACATTCACCACAATGTTCATGGCAGCACTATTTACAATAGCCAGGTAATGGAAGCAACGTAAATGCCCACAGACAGATGAATGGATAAAGATGTGGTACATATATAAAATGGAATATTACTCAGCCATAAGAAGGAATGAAACTGGGTCATTTGTAGAGACATCGATGGATCTAGAGACTGTCATACAGAATGAAGTAAGTCAGAAAGAGGAAAACAAATATTGTATATTAATGCATATATGTGGAACCTAAAAAATGGTACAGATGAACTGGTTTGCAGGGAAGAAACAGAGACACAGAGGTAGAGAACAAACATATGGACACCAAGTGTGGGAAGCCATGGGGTGGTGGTGGTGGGATGAGTTGGGAGATTGGGATTGACCTGTATACATGTATATGCATAAAATACATAACTAATAATAACCTGCTGTATAAAAAAATAAATCAAATTAAATTTCAAATTTTTAAAAAATAAAATTTAAAAATAAAACAGAAAAATGTTCTTCCCTTCACACAGATGTATTTATAGGAATGAATTATTTCCATGCTTATATCTATAAATACATAAAGGAGGAATAAAATCTAACTTGAACCATAAAAGAAAAAAAAAAACCTGAACCCACCAGGTATACAGAGGAAAACCCTATCAAGGCGCTTGCTCCAGCGGTAAACAATTCTGAAATTGGTCAGAGGTGGGGAATCATCTCCCATACAACCAGCAACCCACCCCCCACGCCAGGAGCATCCTCATTGCAAAGCTGGGGGACCGTGCCGAGGCATCTGTGAGTAAACGTGAGCTGAGCCCCAGGCCAGCTGCTGCTGAACTGTTCCCACCCTTCCCAGGTAAAACACCTGAATATGTACAAGGGCTTGAAAGCCTAGAGGAAGGGCCGTGGAGCCACACCAGCGACAGCACGCAGGCCAACTTGGTGCCTGCAGGCCAGCCAGGGTGGTCCTGGCCCCGGGCGCTCTTCCGGAAGCTTTCCATTGCCCAGCCTGAGATACCCCTCCTGTCCCGGCCCCCACTGCTTTTTTCCTTCCTCACCTCTGTCCGGAGAGAAATTCCAGCGGAAGGTATGGGTGACACATCCTCTTCTTTACAGGTGGCAGCCTGGCAACCCCTGCAGAAAGGCCAGCAGAGCCCCACTCACACCGGGCCACCAACAAAGCTGTGGCCCCTCACTCCCTCCCGCCAGCAGAGCCCCGAGACTGCTGACGGGGCAGAGAATATGGAGTCAGGCACAGCTTCAGGGGCTATTGCTGCCTGGAGCGCTGTTTATATTGACCTCAAACAGGCACAGCTGGGGAGGGCCGGCCGGCAGGCTAAGGCTGCCCAGGTCAGCTAATCCACAACCCTCAGGGAATCACATTGTTGAAAACGGACCTCGCTAAGGCAGAATAGAAGCCAAGGAAGAAAAGGACACAATGCCATTTGCAGCACCGTAGATGAGTCTAGAGGTAATCACGTGACTTGTAGTAAGTCAGAAAGTGAAAGACACATATCGTATCATATCACTTATAGGTGTTACCTAAGAATGGATACCAGGGCAGATATTTCCACGGAGAAGGGCCATCACAGATTCATCAAACAAACTTATGGTTCACCAATGGAAAGGTGTGAGGATTGGTTTCATTACGATATTGGGGTTAACAGACATATACAAACACAGGTGACACATATAATCACCAAAGACCTACGGAATACCAAGAGAAGACTACTCAACCTTCTGTCATAACGTACATGGGAAAAGGATCCCAGGAAGAACAGACATCTGTATATGTGTAAAACAACCCCATCTTCCACACCTACAACAAGCCAAACATTGTCATCAAACTTGCTGTAATAAAAACTAAAAAATTAAATTAAAAACACGAACAAGAAGTAGTGAGACAAACTTGAGGGGCTTTCTCCTGGCACATTCCATTCTAAATTCCAATCTAGAACACGACTTCCATTGAGGCTCTGTTGCCCTAGTCACCAGATTTGGTAAGGGAGAACTGCTGCCACCTTGTGGCCGTTTCGCACAACAGCAGCTTTAATCCCAGCGCTGATGGTCAGTTGATATTCAAAATCATTGCAGGCCTGTAAATGACACCTGCCCTGAAAACAAATCCTGGGGTCACATATCGACCAAAAAATTCAAAGGACGTCCATATTTCAAAACGACCGTTTCAAAAGGCATATTTTACGCACATTAGTGTTCTGCTTCTTTTTCTTTCTTTCCTTTTTTTGTTAAAAATACGGGAATGGAAAAAGGCATCCCTCAGAATGGGCGAAAATCGTTGCAAACGAATCAATGGACAAAGGTTTAATCTCCAATATATATAAAGAGCTCATGCAGCTTAATATTAACAAAACAAACAACCCAATACAAAAAATGGGCAGAAGATCTAAAGAGATGTTTCTTCCAAGAAGACACAGAGATGGCCAAGACGCACATGAAAAGCTGCTCAACAGCACTAATTATTAGAGAAATGCAAATCAAAACTACAATGAGGTATCACCTCACACCTGTTAGAATCGGCATCATCAGAAAATCTACAAACAACCAATTCTGGGGAGGGTGTGGACAAAAGGAGCTCTCTTCCACTATTGGTGGGAATGTAAATTGATACAGTCACTATGGAGAACGGTATGGAGTTTCCTTAAAAAAACTAGAAATAGAATTACCATCTGATCCAGCAATCCCACTTCTGGGCATATACCCAGAGAAAACCATAAATCAAAAAGGCACATTCACCACAATGTTCATGGCAGCACTATTTACAATAGCCAGGTAATGGAAGCAACGTAAATGCCCACAGACAGATGAATGGATAAAGATGTGGTACATATATAAAATGGAATATTACTCAGCCATAAGAAGGAATGAAACTGGGTCATTTGTAGAGACATCGATGGATCTAGAGACTGTCATACAGAATGAAGTAAGTCAGAAAGAGGAAAACAAATATTGTATATTAATGCATATATGTGGAACCTAAAAAATGGTACAGATGAACTTGTTTGCAGGGAAGAAACAGAGACACAGAGGTAGAGAACAAACATATGGACACCAAGTGTGGGAAGCCATGGGGTGGTGGTGGTGGGATGAGTTGGGAGATTGGGATTGACCTGTATACATGTATATGCATGAAATACATAACTAATAATAACCTGCTGTATAAAAAAATAAATCAAATTAAATTTCAAATTTTTAAAAAATAAAATTTAAAAATAAAACAGAAAAATATTCTTCCCTTCACACAGATGTATTTATAGGAATGAATTATTTCCATGCTTATATCTATAAATACATAAAGGAGGAATAAAATCTAACTTGAACCATAAAAGAAAAAAAAAAACCTGAACCCACCAGGTATACAGAGGAAAACCCTATCAAGGCGCTTGCTCCAGCGGTAAACAATTCTGAAATTGGTCAGAGGTGGGGAATCATCTCCCATACAACCAGCAACCCACCCCCCACGCCAGGAGCATCCTCATTGCAAAGCTGGGGGACCGTGCCGAGGCATCTGTGAGTAAACGTGAGCTGAGCCCCAGGCCAGCTGCTGCTGAACTGTTCCCACCCTTCCCAGGTAAAACACCTGAATATGTACAAGGGCTTGAAAGCCTAGAGGAAGGGCCGTGGAGCCACACCAGCGACAGCACGCAGGCCAACTTGGTGCCTGCAGGCCAGCCAGGGTGGTCCTGGCCCCGGGCGCTCTTCCGGAAGCTTTCCATTGCCCTGCCTGAGATACCCCTCCTGTCCCGGCCCCCACTGCTTTTTTCCTTCCTCACCTCTGTCCGGAGAGAAATTCCAGCGGAAGGTATGGGTGACACATCCTCTTCTTTACAGGTGGCAGCCTGGCAACCCCTGCAGAAAGGCCAGCAGAGCCCCACTCACACCGGGCCACCAACAAAGCTGTGGCCCCTCACTCCCTCCCGCCAGCAGAGCCCCGAGACTGCTGACGGGGCAGAGAATATGGAGTCAGGCACAGCTTCAGGGGCTATTGCTGCCTGGAGCGCTGTTTATATTGACCTCAAACAGGCACACCTGGGGAGGGCCGGCCGGCAGGGTAAGGCTGCCCAGGTCAGCTAATCCACAACCCTCAGGGAATCACATTGTTGAAAACGGACCTCGCTAAGGCAGAATAGAAGCCAAGGAAGAAAAGGACACAATGCCATTTGCAGCACCGTAGATGAGTCTAGAGGTAATCACGTGACTTGTAGTAAGTCAGAAAGTGAAAGACACATATCGTATCATATCACTTATAGGTGTTACCTAAGAATGGATACCAGGGCAGATATTTCCACGGAGAAGGGCCATCACAGATTCATCAAACAAACTTATGGTTCACCAATGGAAAGGTGTGAGGATTGGTTTCATTACGATATTGGGGTTAACAGACATATACAAACACAGGTGACACATATAATCACCAAAGACCTACGGAATACCAAGAGAAGACTACTCAACCTTCTGTCATAACGTACATGGGAAAAGGATCCCAGGAAGAACAGACATCTGTATATGTGTAAAAGAACCCCATCTTCCACACCTACAACAAGCCAAACATTGTCATCAAACTTGCTGTAATAAAAAATAAAAAATTAAATTAAAAACACGAACAAGAAGTAGTGAGACAAACTTGAGGGGCTTTCTCCTGGCACATTCCATTCTAAATTCCAATCTAGAACACGACTTCCATTGAGGCTCTGTTGCCCTAGTCACCAGATTTGGTAAGGGAGAACTGCTGCCACCTTGTGGCCGTTTCGCACAACAGCAGCTTTAATCCCAGCGCTGATGGTCAGTTGATATTCAAAATCATTGCAGGCCTGTAAATGACACCTGCCCTGAAAACAAATCCTGGGGTCACATATCGACCAAAAAATTCAAAGGACGTCCATATTTCAAAACGACCGTTTCAAAAGGCATATTTTACGCACATTAGTGTTCTGCTTCTTTTTCTTTCTTTCCTTTTTTTGTTAAAAATACGGGAATGGAAAAAGGCATCCCACAGAATGGGCGAAAATCGTTGCAAACGAATCAATGGACAAAGGTTTAATCTCCAATATATATAAAGAGCTCATTCAGCTTAATATTAACAAAACAAACAACCCAATACAAAAAATGGGCAGAAGATCTAAAGAGATGTTTCTTCCAAGAAGACACAGAGATGGCCAAGACGCACATGAAAAGCTGCTCAACAGCACTAATTATTAGAGAAATGCAAATCAAAACTACAATGAGGTATCACCTCACACCTGTTAGAATCGGCATCATCAGAAAATCTACAAACAACCAATTCTGGGGAGGGTGTGGACAAAAGGAGCCCTCTTCCACTATTGGTGGGAATGTAAATTGATACAGTCACTATGGAGAACGGTATGGAGTTTCCTTAAAAAAACTAGAAATAGAATTACCATCTGATCCAGCAATCCCACTTCTGGGCATATACACAGAGAAAACCATAAATCAAAAAGGCACATTCACCACAATGTTCATGGCAGCACTATTTACAATAGCCAGGTAATGGAAGCAACGTAAATGCCCACAGACAGATGAATGGATAAAGATGTGGTACATATATAAAATGGAATATTACTCAGCCATAAGAAGGAATGAAACTGGGTCATTTGTAGAGACATCGATGGATCTAGAGACTGTCATACAGAATGAAGTAAGTCAGAAAGAGGAAAACAAATATTGTATATTAATGCATATATGTGGAACCTAAAAAATGGTACAGATGAACTTGTTTGCAGGGAAGAAACAGAGACACAGAGGTAGAGAACAAACATATGGACACCAAGTGTGGGAAGCCATGGGGTGGTGGTGGTGGGATGAGTTGGGAGATTGGGATTGACCTGTATACATGTATATGCATGAAATACATAACTAATAATAACCTGCTGTATAAAAAAATAAATCAAATTAAATTTCAAATTTTTAAAAAATAAAATTTAAAAATAAAACAGAAAAATGTTCTTCCCTTCACACAGATGTATTTATTGGAATGAATTATTTCCATGCTTATATCTATAAATACATAAAGGAGGAATACAATCTAACTTGAACCATAAAAGAAAAAAAAACCTGAACCCACCAGTTATACAGAGGAAAACCCTATCAAGGCGCTTGCTCCAGCGGTAAACAATTCTGAAATTGGTCAGAGGTGGGGAATCATCTCCCATACAACCAGCAACCCACCCCCCACGCCAGGAGCATCCTCATTGCAAAGCTGGGGGACCGTGCCGAGGCATCTGTGAGTAAACGTGAGCTGAGCCCCAGGCCAGCTGCTGCTGAACTGTTCCCACCCTTCCCAGGTAAAACACCTGAATATGTACAAGGGCTTGAAAGCCTAGAGGAAGGGCGGTGGAGCCACACCAGCGACAGCACGCAGGCCAACTTGGTGCCTGCAGGCCAGCCAGGGTGGTCCTGGCCCCGGGCGCTCTTGCGGAAGCTTTCCATTGCCCAGCCTGAGATACCCCTCCTGTCCCGGCCCCCACTGCTTTTTTCCTTCCTCACCTCTGTCCGGAGAGAAATTCCAGCGGAAGGTATGGGTGACACATCCTCTTCTTTACAGGTGGCAGCCTGGCAACCCCTGCAGAAAGGCCAGCAGAGCCCCACTCACACCGGGCCACCAACAAAGCTGTGGCCCCTCACTCCCTCCCACCAGCAGAGCCCCGAGACTGCTGACGGGGCAGAGAATATGGAGTCAGGCACAGCTTCAGGGGCTATTGCTGCCTGGAGCGCTGTTTATATTGACCTCAAACAGGCACACCTGGGGAGGGCCGGCCGGCAGGGTAAGGCTGCCCAGGTCAGCTAATCCACAACCCTCAGGGAATCACATTGTTGAAAACGGACCTCGCTAAGGCAGAATAGAAGCCAAGGAAGAAAAGGACACAATGCCATTTGCAGCACCGTAGATGAGTCTAGAGGTAATCACGTGACTTGTAGTAAGTCAGAAAGTGAAAGACACATATCGTATCATATCACTTATAGGTGTTACCTAAGAATGGATACCAGGGCAGATATTTCCACGGAGAAGGGCCATCACAGATTCATCAAACAAACTTATGGTTCACCAATGGAAAGGTGTGAGGATTGGTTTCATTACGATATTGGGGTTAACAGACATATACAAACACAGGTGACACATATAATCACCAAAGACCTACGGAATACCAAGAGAAGACTACTCAACATTCTGTCATAACGTACATGGGAAAAGGATCCCAGGAAGAACAGACATCTGTATATGTGTAAAAGAACCCCATCTTCCACACCTACAACAAGCCAAACATTGTCATCAAACTTGCTGTAATAAAAACTAAAAAATTAAATTAAAAACACGAACAAGAAGTAGTGAGACAAACTTGAGGGGCTTTCTCCTGGCACATTCCATTCTAAATTCCAATCTAGAACACCACTTCCATTGAGGCTCTGTTGCCCTAGTCACCAGATTTGGTAAGGGAGAACTGCTGCCACCTTGTGGCCGTTTCGCACAACAGCAGCTTTAATCCCAGCGCTGATGGTCAGTTGATATTCAAAATCATTGCAGGCCTGTAAATGACACCTGCCCTGAAAACAAATCCTGGGGTCACATATCGACCAAAAAATTCAAAGGACGTCCATATTTCAAAACGACCGTTTCAAAAGGCATATTTTACGCACATTAGTGTTCTGCTTCTTTTTCTTTCTTTCCTTTTTTTGTTAAAAATACGGGAATGGAAAAAGGCATCCCTCAGAATGGGCGAAAATCGTTGCAAACGAATCAATGGACAAAGGTTTAATCTCCAATATATATAAAGAGCTCATGCAGCTTAATATTAACAAAACAAACAACCCAATACAAAAAATGGGCAGAAGATCTAAAGAGATGTTTCTTCCAAGAAGACACAGAGATGGCCAAGACGCACATGAAAAGCTGCTCAACAGCACTAATTATTAGAGAAATGCAAATCAAAACTACAATGAGGTATCACCTCACACCTGTTAGAATCGGCATCATCAGAAAATCTACAAACAACCAATTCTGGGGAGGGTGTGGACAAAAGGAGCTCTCTTCCACTATTGGTGGGAATGTAAATTGATACAGTCACTATGGAGAACGGTATGGAGTTTCCTTAAAAAAACTAGAAATAGAATTACCATCTGATCCAGCAATCCCACTTCTGGGCATATACCCAGAGAAAACCATAAATCAAAAAGGCACATTCACCACAATGTTCATGGCAGCACTATTTACAATAGCCAGGTAATGGAAGCAACGTAAATGCCCACAGACAGATGAATGGATAAAGATGTGGTACATATATAAAATGGAATATTACTCAGCCATAAGAAGGAATGAAACTGGGTCATTTGTAGAGACATCGATGGATCTAGAGACTGTCATACAGAATGAAGTAAGTCAGAAAGAGGAAAACAAATATTGTATATTAATGCATATATGTGGAACCTAAAAAATGGTACAGATGAACTGGTTTGCAGGGAAGAAACAGAGACACAGAGGTAGAGAACAAACATATGGACACCAAGTGTGGGAAGCCATGGGGTGGTGGTGGTGGGATGAGTTGGGAGATTGGGATTGACCTGTATACATGTATATGCATGAAATACATAACTAATAATAACCTGCTGTATAAAAAAATAAATCAAATTAAATTTCAAATTTTTAAAAAATAAAATTTAAAAATAAAACAGAAAAATATTCTTCCCTTCACACAGATGTATTTATAGGAATGAATTATTTCCATGCTTATATCTATAAATACATAAAGGAGGAATAAAATCTAACTTGAACCATAAAAGAAAAAAAAAAACCTGAACCCACCAGGTATACAGAGGAAAACCCTATCAAGGCGCTTGCTCCAGCGGTAAACAATTCTGAAATTGGTCAGAGGTGGGGAATCATCTCCCATACAACCAGCAACCCACCCCCCACGCCAGGAGCATCCTCATTGCAAAGCTGGGGGACCGTGCCGAGGCATCTGTGAGTAAACGTGAGCTGAGCCCCAGGCCAGCTGCTGCTGAACTGTTCCCACCCTTCCCAGGTAAAACACCTGAATATGTACAAGGGCTTGAAAGCCTAGAGGAAGGGCCGTGGAGCCACACCAGCGACAGCACGCAGGCCAACTTGGTGCCTGCAGGCCAGCCAGGGTGGTCCTGGCCCCGGGCGCTCTTCCGGAAGCTTTCCATTGCCCAGCCTGAGATACCCCTCCTGTCCCGGCCCCCACTGCTTTTTTCCTTCCTCACCTCTGTCCGGAGAGAAATTCCAGCGGAAGGTATGGGTGACACATCCTCTTCTTTACAGGTGGCAGCCTGGCAACCCCTGCAGAAAGGCCAGCAGAGCCCCACTCACACCGGGCCACCAACAAAGCTGTGGCCCCTCACTCCCTCCCGCCAGCAGAGCCCCGAGACTGCTGACGGGGCAGAGAATATGGAGTCAGGCACAGCTTCAGGGGCTATTGCTGCCTGGAGCGCTGTTTATATTGACCTCAAACAGGCACACCTGGGGAGGGCCGGCCGGCAGGGTAAGGCTGCCCAGGTCAGCTAATCCACAACCCTCAGGGAATCACATTGTTGAAAACGGACCTCGCTAAGGCAGAATAGAAGCCAAGGAAGAAAAGGACACAATGCCATTTGCAGCACCGTAGATGAGTCTAGAGGTAATCACGTGACTTGTAGTAAGTCAGAAAGTGAAAGACACATATCGTATCATATCACTTATAGGTGTTACCTAAGAATGGATACCAGGGCAGATATTTCCACGGAGAAGGGCCATCACAGATTCATCAAACAAACTTATGGTTCACCAATGGAAAGGTGTGAGGATTGGTTTCATTACGATATTGGGGTTAACAGACATATACAAACACAGGTGACACATATAATCACCAAAGACCTACGGAATACCAAGAGAAGACTACTCAACCTTCTGTCATAACGTACATGGGAAAAGGATCCCAGGAAGAACAGACATCTGTATATGTGTAAAAGAACCCCATCTTCCACACCTACAACAAGCCAAACATTGTCATCAAACTTGCTGTAATAAAAAATAAAAAATTAAATTAAAAACACGAACAAGAAGTAGTGAGACAAACTTGAGGGGCTTTCTCCTGGCACATTCCATTCTAAATTCCAATCTAGAACACCACTTCCATTGAGGCTCTGTTGCCCTAGTCACCAGATTTGGTAAGGGAGAACTGCTGCCACCTTGTGGCCGTTTCGCACAACAGCAGCTTTAATCCCAGCGCTGATGGTCAGTTGATATTCAAAATCATTGCAGGCCTGTAAATGACACCTGCCCTGAAAACAAATCCTGGGGTCACATATCGACCAAAAAATTCAAAGGACGTCCATATTTCAAAACGACCGTTTCAAAAGGCATATTTTACGCACATTAGTGTTCTGCTTCTTTTTCTTTCTTTCCTTTTTTTGTTAAAAATACGGGAATGGAAAAAGGCATCCCACAGAATGGGCGAAAATCGTTGCAAACGAATCAATGGACAAAGGTTTAATCTCCAATATATATAAAGAGCTCATGCAGCTTAATATTAACAAAACAAACAACCCAATACAAAAAATGGGCAGAAGATCTAAAGAGATGTTTCTTCCAAGAAGACACAGAGATGGCCAAGACGCACATGAAAAGCTGCTCAACAGCACTAATTATTAGAGAAATGCAAATCAAAACTACAATGAGGTATCACCTCACACCTGTTAGAATCGGCATCATCAGAAAATCTACAAACAACCAATTCTGGGGAGGGTGTGGACAAAAGGAGCCCTCTTCCACTATTGGTGGGAATGTAAATTGATACAGTCACTATGGAGAACGGTATGGAGTTTCCTTAAAAAAACTAGAAATAGAATTACCATCTGATCCAGCAATCCCACTTCTGGGCATATACCCAGAGAAAACCATAAATCAAAAAGGCACATTCACCACAATGTTCATGGCAGCACTATTTACAATAGCCAGGTAATGGAAGCAACGTAAATGCCCACAGACAGATGAATGGATAAAGATGTGGTACATATATAAAATGGAATATTACTCAGCCATAAGAAGGAATGAAACTGGGTCATTTGTAGAGACATCGATGGATCTAGAGACTGTCATACAGAATGAAGTAAGTCAGAAAGAGGAAAACAAATATTGTATATTAATGCATATATGTGGAACCTAAAAAATGGTACAGATGAACTTGTTTGCAGGGAAGAAACAGAGACACAGAGGTAGAGAACAAACATATGGACACCAAGTGTGGGAAGCCATGGGGTGGTGGTGGTGGGATGAGTTGGGAGATTGGGATTGACCTGTATACATGTATATGCATGAAATACATAACTAATAATAACCTGCTGTATAAAAAAATAAATCAAATTAAATTTCAAATTTTTAAAAAATAAAATTTAAAAATAAAACAGAAAAATGTTCTTCCCTTCACACAGATGTATTTATAGGAATGAATTATTTCCATGCTTATATCTATAAATACATAAAGGAGGAATAAAATCTAACTTGAACCATAAAAGAAAAAAAAAACCTGAACCCACCAGTTATACAGAGGAAAACCCTATCAAGGCGCTTGCTCCAGCGGTAAACAATTCTGAAATTGGTCAGAGGTGGGGAATCATCTCCCATACAACCAGCAACCCACCCCCCACGCCAGGAGCATCCTCATTGCAAAGCTGGGGGACCGTGCCGAGGCATCTGTGAGTAAACGTGAGCTGAGCCCCAGGCCAGCTGCTGCTGAACTGTTCCCACCCTTCCCAGGTAAAACACCTGAATATGTACAAGGGCTTGAAAGCCTAGAGGAAGCGCCGTGGAGCCACACCAGCGACAGCACGCAGGCCAACTTGGTGCCTGCAGGCCAGCCAGGGTGGTCCTGGCCCCGGGCGCTCTTCCGGAAGCTTTCCATTGCCCTGCCTGAGATACCCCTCCTGTCCCGGCCCCCACTGCTTTTTTCCTTCCTCACCTCTGTCCGGAGAGAAATTCCAGCGGAAGGTATGGGTGACACATCCTCTTCTTTACAGGTGGCAGCCTGGCAACCCCTGCAGAAAGGCCAGCAGAGCCCCACTCACACCGGGCCACCAACAAAGCTGTGGCCCCTCACTCCCTCCCGCCAGCAGAGCCCCGAGACTGCTGACGGGGCAGAGAATATGGAGTCAGGCACAGCTTCAGGGGCTATTGCTGCCTGGAGCGCTGTTTATATTGACCTCAAACAGGCACACCTGGGGAGGGCCGGCCGGCAGGGTAAGGCTGCCCAGGTCAGCTAATCCACAACCCTCAGGGAATCACATTGTTGAAAACGGACCTCGCTAAGGCAGAATAGAAGCCAAGGAAGAAAAGGACACAATGCCATTTGCAGCACCGTAGATGAGTCTAGAGGTAATCACGTGACTTGTAGTAAGTCAGAAAGTGAAAGACACATATCGTATCATATCACTTATAGGTGTTACCTAAGAATGGATACCAGGGCAGATATTTCCACGGAGAAGGGCCATCACAGATTCATCAAACAAACTTATGGTTCACCAATGGAAAGGTGTGAGGATTGGTTTCATTACGATATTGGGGTTAACAGACATATACAAACACAGGTGACACATATAATCACCAAAGACCTACGGAATACCAAGAGAAGACTACTCAACCTTCTGTCATAACGTACATGGGAAAAGGATCCCAGGAAGAACAGACATCTGTATATGTGTAAAAGAACCCCATCTTCCACACCTACAACAAGCCAAACATTGTCATCAAACTTGCTGTAATAAAAAATAAAAAATTAAATTAAAAACACGAACAAGAAGTAGTGAGACAAACTTGAGGGGCTTTCTCCTGGCACATTCCATTCTAAATTCCAATCTAGAACACCACTTCCATTGAGGCTCTGTTGCCCTAGTCACCAGATTTGGTAAGGGAGAACTGCTGCCACCTTGTGGCCGTTTCGCACAACAGCAGCTTTAATCCCAGCGCTGATGGTCAGTTGATATTCAAAATCATTGCAGGCCTGTAAATGACACCTGCCCTGAAAACAAATCCTGGGGTCACATATCGACCAAAAAATTCAAAGCACGTCCATATTTCAAAACGACCGTTTCAAAAGGCATAT
The DNA here is from genome assembly GCF_964341445.2 of Mesoplodon mirus. Taxonomy (NCBI): domain Eukaryota; kingdom Metazoa; phylum Chordata; class Mammalia; order Artiodactyla; family Ziphiidae; genus Mesoplodon; species Mesoplodon mirus. The sequence continues at coordinate 4,294,495 of NW_028295814.1, read as the reverse complement.
TTTACGCACATTAGTGTTCTGCTTCTTTTTCTTTCTTTCCTTTTTTTGTTAAAAATACGGGAATGGAAAAAGGCATCCCACAGAATGGGCGAAAATCGTTGCAAACGAATCAATGGACAAAGGTTTAATCTCCAATATATATAAAGAGCTCATGCAGCTTAATATTAACAAAACAAACAACCCAATACAAAAAATGGGCAGAAGATCTAAAGAGATGTTTCTTCCAAGAAGACACAGAGATGGCCAAGACGCACATGAAAAGCTGCTCAACAGCACTAATTATTAGAGAAATGCAAATCAAAACTACAATGAGGTATCACCTCACACCTGTTAGAATCGGCATCATCAGAAAATCTACAAACAACCAATTCTGGGGAGGGTGTGGACAAAAGGAGCCCTCTTCCACTATTGGTGGGAATGTAAATTGATACAGTCACTATGGAGAACGGTATGGAGTTTCCTTAAAAAAACTAGAAATAGAATTACCATCTGATCCAGCAATCCCACTTCTGGGCATATACACAGAGAAAACCATAAATCAAAAAGGCACATTCACCACAATGTTCATGGCAGCACTATTTACAATAGCCAGGTAATGGAAGCAACGTAAATGCCCACAGACAGATGAATGGATAAAGATGTGGTACATATATAAAATGGAATATTACTCAGCCATAAGAAGGAATGAAACTGGGTCATTTGTAGAGACATCGATGGATCTAGAGACTGTCATACAGAATGAAGTAAGTCAGAAAGAGGAAAACAAATATTGTATATTAATGCATATATGTGGAACCTAAAAAATGGTACAGATGAACTTGTTTGCAGGGAAGAAACAGAGACACAGAGGTAGAGAACAAACATATGGACACCAAGTGTGGGAAGCCATGGGGTGGTGGTGGTGGGATGAGTTGGGAGATTGGGATTGACCTGTATACATGTATATGCATGAAATACATAACTAATAATAACCTGCTGTATAAAAAAATAAATCAAATTAAATTTCAAATTTTTAAAAAATAAAATTTAAAAATAAAACAGAAAAATGTTCTTCCCTTCACACAGATGTATTTATTGGAATGAATTATTTCCATGCTTATATCTATAAATACATAAAGGAGGAATACAATCTAACTTGAACCATAAAAGAAAAAAAAACCTGAACCCACCAGTTATACAGAGGAAAACCCTATCAAGGCGCTTGCTCCAGCGGTAAACAATTCTGAAATTGGTCAGAGGTGGGGAATCATCTCCCATACAACCAGCAACCCACCCCCCACGCCAGGAGCATCCTCATTGCAAAGCTGGGGGACCGTGCCGAGGCATCTGTGAGTAAACGTGAGCTGAGCCCCAGGCCAGCTGCTGCTGAACTGTTCCCACCCTTCCCAGGTAAAACACCTGAATATGTACAAGGGCTTGAAAGCCTAGAGGAAGGGACACGGAGCCACACCAGCAACAGCACGCAGGCCAAATTGGTGCCTGCAGGCCAGCCAGGGTGGTCCTGGCTCCGGGCGCTCTTCCGGAAGCTTTCCATTGCCCTGCCTGAGATACCCCTCCTGTCCCGGCCCCCACTGCTTTTTTCCTTCCTCACCTCTGTCCGGAGAGAAATTCCAGCGGAAGGTATGGGTGACACATCCTCTTCTTTACAGGTGGCAGCCTGGCAACCCCTGCAGAAAGGCCAGCAGAGCCCCACTCACACCAGGCCACCAACAAAGCTGTGGCCCCTCACTCCCTCCCGCCAGCAGAGCCCCGAGACTGCTGACGGGGCAGAGAATATGGAGTCAGGCACAGCTTCAGGGGCTATTGCTGCCTGGAGCGCTGTTTATATTGACCTCAACGAGGCACACCTGGGGAGGGCGGGCCGGCAGGTTAAGGCTGCCCAGGTCAGCTAATCCACAACCCTCAGGGAATCACATTGTTGAAAACGGACCTCGCTAAGGCAGAATAGAAGCCAAGGAAGAAAAGGACACAATGCCATTTGCAGCACCGTAGATGAGTCTAGAGGTAATCACGTGACTTGTAGTAAGTCAGAAAGTGAAAGACACATATCGTATCCTATCACTTATAGGTGTTACCTAAGAATGGATACCAGGGCAGATATTTCCACGGAGAAGGGCCATCACAGATTCATCAAACAAACTTATGGTTCACCAATGGAAAGGTGTGAGGATTGGTTTCATTACGATATTGGGGTTAACAGACATATACAAACACAGGTGACACATATAATCACCAAAGACCTACGGAATACCAAGAGAAGACTACTCAACATTCTGTCATAACGTACATGGGAAAAGGATCCCAGGAAGAACAGACATCTGTATATGTGTAAAACAACCCCATCTTCCACACCTACAACAAGCCAAACATTGTAATCAAACTTGCTGTAATAAAAAATAAAAAATTAAATTAAAAACACGAACAAGAAGTAGTGAGGCAAACTTGAGGGGCTTTCTCCTGGCACATTCCATTCTAAATTCCAATCTAGAACACGACTTCCATTGAGGCTCTGTTGCCCTAGTCACCAGATTTGGTAAGGGAGAACTGCTGCCACCTTGTGGCCGTTTCGCACAACAGCAGCTTTAATCCCAGCGCTGATGGTCAGTTGATATTCAAAATCATTGCAGGCCTGTAAATGACACCTGCCCTGAAAACAAATCCTGGGGTCACATATGGACCAAAAAATTCAAAGCACGTCCATATTTCAAAACGACCGTTTCAAAAGGCATATTTTACGCACATTAGTGTTCTGCTTCTTTTTCTTTCTTTCCTTTTTTTGTTAAAAATACGGGAATGGAAAAAGGCATCCCTCAGAATGGGCGAAAATCGTTGCAAACGAATCAATGGACAAAGGTTTAATCTCCAATATATATAAACAGCTCATGCAGCTTAATATTAACAAAACAAACAACCCAATACAAAAAATGGGCAGAAGATCTAAAGAGATGTTTCTTCCAAGAAGACACAGAGATGGCCAAGACGCACATGAAAAGCTGCTCAACAGCACTAATTATTAGAGAAATGCAAATCAAAACTACAATGAGGTATCACCTCACACCTGTTAGAATCGGCATCATCAGAAAATCTACAAACAACCAATTCTGGGGAGGGTGTGGACAAAAGGAGCCCTCTTCCACTATTGGTGGGAATGTAAATTGATACAGTCACTATGGAGAACGGTATGGAGTTTCCTTAAAAAAACTAGAAATAGAATTACCATCTGATCCAGCAATCCCACTTCTGGGCATATACCCAGAGAAAACCATAAATCAAAAAGGCACATTCACCACAATGTTCATGGCAGCACTATTTACAATAGCCAGGTAATGGAAGCAACGTAAATGCCCACAGACAGATGAATGGATAAAGATGTGGTACATATATAAAATGGAATATTACTCAGCCATAAGAAGGAATGAAACTGGGTCATTTGTAGAGACATCGATGGATCTAGAGACTGTCATACAGAATGAAGTAAGTCAGAAAGAGGAAAACAAATATTGTATATTAATGCATATATGTGGAACCTAAAAAATGGTACAGATGAACTGGTTTGCAGGGAAGAAACAGAGACACAGAGGTAGAGAACAAACATATGGACACCAAGTGTGGGAAGCCATGGGGTGGTGGTGGTGGGATGAGTTGGGAGATTGGGATTGACCTGTATACATGTATATGCATAAAATACATAACTAATAATAACCTGCTGTATAAAAAAATAAATCAAATTAAATTTCAAATTTTTAAAAAATAAAATTTAAAAATAAAACAGAAAAATGTTCTTCCCTTCACACAGATGTATTTATAGGAATGAATTATTTCCATGCTTATATCTATAAATACATAAAGGAGGAATACAATCTAACTTGAACCATAAAAGAAAAAAAAAAAACCTGAACCCACCAGTTATACAGAGGAAAACCCTATCAGGGCACTTGCTCCAGCGGTAAACAATTATGAAATTGGTCAGATGTGGGGAATCATCTCCCATACAACCAGCAACCCACCCCCCACGCCAGGAGCATCCTCATTGCAAAGCTGGGGGACCGTGCCGAGGCATCTGTGAGTAAACGTGAGCTGAGCCCCAGGCCAGCTGCTGCTGAACTGTTCCCACCCTTCCCAGGTAAAACACCTGAATATGTACAAGGGCTTGAAAGCCTAGAGGAAGGGCGGTGGAGCCACACCAGCGACAGCACGCAGGCCAACTTGGTGCCTGCAGGCCAGCCAGGGTGGTCCTGGCCCCGGGCGCTCTTCCGGAAGCTTTCCATTGCCCTGCCTGAGATACCCCTCCTGTCCCGGCCCCCACTGCTTTTTTCCTTCCTCACCTCTGTCCGGAGAGAAATTCCAGCGGAAGGTATGGGTGACACATCCTCTTCTTTACAGGTGGCAGCCTGGCAACCCCTGCAGAAAGGCCAGCAGAGCCCCACTCACACCGGGCCACCAACAATGCTGTGGCCCCTCACTCCCTCTCGCCAGCAGAGCCCCGAGACTGCTGACGGGGCAGAGAATATGGAGTCAGGCACAGCTTCAGGGGCTATTGCTGCCTGGAGCGCTGTTTATATTGACCTCAAACAGGCACACCTGGGGAGGGCCGGCCAGCAGGGTAAGGCTGCCCAGGTCAGCTAATCCACAACCCTCAGGGAATCACATTGTTGAAAACGGACCTCGCTAAGGCAGAATAGAAGCCAAGGAAGAAAAGGACACAATGCCATTTGCAGCACCGTAGATGAGTCTAGAGGTAATCACGTGACTTGTAGTAAGTCAGAAAGTGAAAGACACATATCGTATCATATCACTTATAGGTGTTACCTAAGAATGGATACCAGGGCAGATATTTCCACGGAGAAGGGCCATCACAGATTCATCAAACAAACTTATGGTTCACCAATGGAAAGGTGTGAGGATTGGTTTCATTACGATATTGGGGTTAACAGACATATACAAACACAGGTGACACATATAATCACCAAAGACCTACAGAATACCAAGAGAAGACTACTCAACATTCTGTCATAACGTACATGGGAAAAGGATCCCAGGAAGAACAGACATCTGTATATGTGTAAAAGAACCACATCTTCCACACCTACAACAAGCCAAACATTGTAATCAAACTTGCTGTAATAAAAAATAAAAAATTAAATTAAAAACACGAACAAGAAGTAGTGAGACAAACTTGAGGGGCTTTCTCCTGGCACATTCCATTCTAAATTCCAATCTAGAACACGACTTCCATTGAGGCTCTGTTGCCCTAGTCACCAGATTTGGTAAGGGAGAACTGCTGCCACCTTGTGGCCGTTTCGCACAACAGCAGCTTTAATCCCAGCGCTGATGGTCAGTTGATATTCAAAATCATTGCAGGCCTGTAAATGACACCTGCCCTGAAAACAAATCCTGGGGTCACATATCGACCAAAAAATTCAAAGCACGTCCATATTTCAAAACGACCGTTTCAAAAGGCATATTTTACGCACATTAGTGTTCTGCTTCTTTTTCTTTCTTTCCTTTTTTTGTTAAAAATACGGGAATGGAAAAAGGCATCCCTCAGAATGGGCGAAAATCGTTGCAAACGAATCAATGGACAAAGGTTTAATCTCCAATATATATAAAGAGCTCATGCAGCTTAATATTAACAAAACAAACAACCCAATACAAAAAATGGGCAGAAGATCTAAAGAGATGTTTCTTCCAAGAAGACACAGAGATGGCCAAGACGCACATGAAAAGCTGCTCAACAGCACTAATTATTAGAGAAATGCAAATCAAAACTACAATGAGGTATCACCTCACACCTGTTAGAATCGGCATCATCAGAAAATCTACAAACAACCAATTCTGGGGAGGGTGTGGACAAAAGGAGCCCTCTTCCACTATTGGTGGGAATGTAAATTGATACAGTCACTATGGAGAACGGTATGGAGTTTCCTTAAAAAAACTAGAAATAGAATTACCATCTGATCCAGCAATCCCACTTCTGGGCATATACCCAGAGAAAACCATAAATCAAAAAGGCACATTCACCACAATGTTCATGGCAGCACTATTTACAATAGCCAGGTAATGGAAGCAACGTAAATGCCCACAGACAGATGAATGGATAAAGATGTGGTACATATATAAAATGGAATATTACTCAGCCATAAGAAGGAATGAAACTGGGTCATTTGTAGAGACATCGATGGATCTAGAGACTGTCATACAGAATGAAGTAAGTCAGAAAGAGGAAAACAAATATTGTATATTAATGCATATATGTGGAACCTAAAAAATGGTACAGATGAACTGGTTTGCAGAGAAGAAACAGAGACACATAGGTAGAGAACAAACATGGACACCAAGTGTGGGAAGCCATGGGGTGGTGGTGGTGGGATGAGTTGGGAGATTGGGATTGACCTGTATACATGTATATGCATAAAATACATAACTAATAATAACCTGCTGTATAAAAAAATAAATCAAATTAAATTTCAAATTTTTAAAAAATAAAATTTAAAAATAAAACAGAAAAATGTTCTTCCCTTCACACAGATGTATTTATAGGAATGAATTATTTCCATGCTTATATCTATAAATACATAAAGGAGGAATACAATCTAACTTGAACCATAAAAGAAAAAAAAAAAACCTGAACCCACCAGTTATACAGAGGAAAACCCTATCAGGGCACTTGCTCCAGCGGTAAACAATTCTGAAATTGGTCAGAGGTGGGGAATCATCTCCCATACAACCAGCAACCCACCCCCCACGCCAGGAGCATCCTCATTGCAAAGCTGGGGGACCGTGCCGAGGCATCTGTGAGTAAACGTGAGCTGAGCCCCAGGCCAGCTGCTGCTGAACTGTTCCCACCCTTCCCAGGTAAAACACCTGAATATGTACAAGGGCTTGAAAGCCTAGAGGAATGGCGGTGGAGCCACACCAGCGACAGCACGCAGGCCAACTTGGTGCCTGCAGGCCAGCCAGGGTGGTCCTGGCCCCGGGCGCTCTTCCGGAAGCTTTCCATTGCCCTGCCTGAGATACCCCTCCTGTCCCGGCCCCCACTGCTTTTTTCCTTCCTCACCTCTGTCCGGAGAGAAATTCCAGCGGAAGGTATGGGTGACACATCCTCTTCTTTACAGGTGGCAGCCTGGCAACCCCTGCAGAAAGGCCAGCAGAGCCCCACTCACACCGGGCCACCAACAATGCTGTGGCCCCTCACTCCCTCTCGCCAGCAGAGCCCCGAGACTGCTGACGGGGCAGAGAATATGGAGTCAGGCACAGCTTCAGGGGCTATTGCTGCCTGGAGCGCTGTTTATATTGACCTCAAACAGGCACACCTGGGGAGGGCCGGCCGGCAGGGTAAGGCTGCCCAGGTCAGCCAATCCACAACCCTCAGGGAATCACATTGTTGAAAACGGACCTCGCTAAGGCAGAATAGAAGCCAAGGAAGAAAAGGACACAATGCCATTTGCAGCACCGTAGATGAGTCTAGAGGTAATCACGTGACTTGTAGTAAGTCAGAAAGTGAAAGACACATATCGTATCATATCACTTATAGGTGTTACCTAAGAATGGATACCAGGGCAGATATTTCCACGGAGAAGGGCCATCACAGATTCATCAAACAAACTTATGGTTCACCAATGGAAAGGTGTGAGGATTGGTTTCATTACGATATTGGGGTTAACAGACATATACAAACACAGGTGACACATATAATCACCAAAGACCTACGGAATACCAAGAGAAGACTACTCAACCTTCTGTCATAACGTACATGGGAAAAGGATCCCAGGAAGAACAGACATCTGTATATGTGTAAAACAACCACATCTTCCACACCTACAACAAGCCAAACATTGTCATCAAACTTGCTGTAATAAAAAATAAAAAATTAAATTAAAAACACGAACAAGAAGTAGTGAGACAAACTTGAGGGGCTTTCTCCTGGCACATTCCATTCTAAATTCCAATCTAGAACACGACTTCCATTGAGGCTCTGTTGCCCTAGTCACCAGATTTGGTAAGGGAGAACTGCTGCCACCTTGTGGCCGTTTCGCACAACAGCAGCTTTAATCCCAGCGCTGATGGTCAGTTGATATTCAAAATCATTGCAGGCCTGTAAATGACACCTGCCCTGAAAACAAATCCTGGGGTCACATATCGACCAAAAAATTCAAAGGACGTCCATATTTCAAAACGACCGTTTCAAAAGGCATATTTTACGCACATTAGTGTTCTGCTTCTTTTTCTTTCTTTCCTTTTTTTGTTAAAAATACGGGAATGGAAAAAGGCATCCCTCAGAATGGGCGAAAATCGTTGCAAACGAATCAATGGACAAAGGTTTAATCTCCAATATATATAAAGAGCTCATGCAGCTTAATATTAACAAAACAAACAACCCAATACAAAAAATGGGCAGAAGATCTAAAGAGATGTTTCTTCCAAGAAGACACAGAGATGGCCAAGACGCACATGAAAAGCTGCTCAACAGCACTAATTATTAGAGAAATGCAAATCAAAACTACAATGAGGTATCACCTCACACCTGTTAGAATCGGCATCATCAGAAAATCTACAAACAACCAATTCTGGGGAGGGTGTGGACAAAAGGAGCCCTCTTCCACTATTGGTGGGAATGTAAATTGATACAGTCACTATGGAGAACGGTATGGAGTTTCCTTTAAAAAACTAGAAATAGAATTACCATCTGATCCAGCAATCCCACTTCTGGGCATATACCCAGAGAAAACCATAAATCAAAAAGGCACATTCACCACAATGTTCATGGCAGCACTATTTACAATAGCCAGGTAATGGAAGCAACGTAAATGCCCACAGACAGATGAATGGATAAAGATGTGGTACATATATAAAATGGAATATTACTCAGCCATAAGAAGGAATGAAACTGGGTCATTTGTAGAGACATCGATGGATCTAGAGACTGTCATACAGAATGAAGTAAGTCAGAAAGAGGAAAACAAATATTGTATATTAATGCATATATGTGGAACCTAAAAAATGGTACAGATGAACTTGTTTGCAGGGAAGAAACAGAGACACAGAGGTAGAGAACAAACATATGGACACCAAGTGTGGGAAGCCATGGGGTGGTGGTGGTGGGATGAGTTGGGAGATTGGGATTGACCTGTATACATGTATATGCATGAAATACATAACTAATAATAACCTGCTGTATAAAAAACTAAATCAAATTAAATTTCAAATTTTTAAAAAATAAAATTTAAAAATAAAACAGAAAAATGTTCTTCCCTTCACACAGATGTATTTATAGGAATGAATTATTTCCATGCTTATATCTATAAATACATAAAGGAGGAATACAATCTAACTTGAACCATAAAAGAAAAAAAAAAAAACCTGAACCCACCAGTTATACAGAGAAAAACCCTATCAGGGCACTTGCTCCAGCGGTAAACAATTCTGAAATTGGTCAGAGGTGGGGAATCATCTCCCATACAACCAGCAAGCCACCCCCCACGCCAGGAGCATCCTCATTGCAAAGCTGGGGGACCGTGCCGAGGCATCTGTGAGTAAACGTGAGCTGAGCCCCAGGCCAGCTGCTGCTGAACTGTTCCCACCCTTCCCAGGTAAAACACCTGAATATGTACAAGGGCTTGAAAGCCTAGAGGAAGGGCGGTGGAGCCACACCAGCGACAGCACGCAGGCCAACTTGGTGCCTGCAGGCCAGCCAGGGTGGTCCTGGCCCCGGGCGCTCTTCCGGAAGCTTTCCATTGCCCTGCCTGAGATACCCCTCCTGTCCCGGCCCCCACTGCTTTTTTCCTTCCTCACCTCTGTCCGGAGAGAAATTCCAGCGGAAGGTATGGGTGACACATCCTCTTCTTTACAGGTGGCAGCCTGGCAACCCCTGCAGAAAGGCCAGCAGAGCCCCACTCACACTGGGCCACCAACAAAGCTGTGGCCCCTCACTCCCTCTCGCCAGCAGAGCCCCGAGACTGCTGACGGGGCAGAGAATATGGAGTCAGGCACAGCTTCAGGGGCTATTGCTGCCTGGAGCGCTGTTTATATTGACCTCAAACAGGCACACCTGGGGAGGGCCGGCCGGCAGGGTAAGGCTGCCCAGGTCAGCTAATCCACAACCCTCAGGGAATCACATTGTTGAAAACGGACCTCGCTAAGGCAGAATAGAAGCCAAGGAAGAAAAGGACACAATGCCATTTGCAGCACCGTAGATGAGTCTAGAGGTAATCACGTGACTTGTAGTAAGTCAGAAAGTGAAAGACACATATCGTATCATATCACTTATAGGTGTTACCTAAGAATGGATACCAGGGCAGATATTTCCACGGAGAAGGGCCATCACAGATTCATCAAACAAACTTATGGTTCACCAATGGAAAGGTGTGAGGATTGGTTTCATTACGATATTGGGGTTAACAGACATATACAAACACAGGTGACACATATAATCACCAAAGACCTACGGAATACCAAGAGAAGACTACTCAACCTTCTGTCATAACGTACATGGGAAAAGGATCCCAGGAAGAACAGACATCTGTATATGTGTAAAAGAACCACATCTTCCACACCTACAACAAGCCAAACATTGTAATCAAACTTGCTGTAATAAAAAATAAAAAATTAAATTAAAAACACGAACAAGAAGTAGTGAGACAAACTAGAGGGGCTTTCTCCTGGCACATTCCATTCTAAATTCCAATCTAGAACACGACTTCCATTGAGGCTCTGTTGCCCTAGTCACCAGATTTGGTAAGGGAGAACTGCTGCCACCTTGTGGCCGTTTCGCACAACAGCAGCTTTAATCCCAGCGCTGATGGTCAGTTGATATTCAAAATCATTGCAGGCCTGTAAATGACACCTGCCCTGAAAACAAATCCTGGGGTCACATATCGACCAAAAAATTCAAAGGACGTCCATATTTCAAAACGACCGTTTCAAAAGGCATATTTTACGCACATTAGTGTTCTGCTTCTTTTTCTTTCTTTCCTTTTTTTGTTAAAAATACGGGAATGGAAAAAGGCATCCCTCAGAATGGGCGAAAATCGTTGCAAACGAATCAATGGACAAAGGTTTAATCTCCAATATATATAAAGAGCTCATGCAGCTTAATATTAACAAAACAAACAACCCAATACAAAAAATGGGCAGAAGATCTAAAGAGATGTTTCTTCCAAGAAGACACAGAGATGGCCAAGACGCACATGAAAAGCTGCTCAACAGCACTAATTATTAGAGAAATGCAAATCAAAACTACAATGAGGTATCACCTCACACCTGTTAGAATCGGCATCATCAGAAAATCTACAAACAACCAATTCTGGGGAGGGTGTGGACAAAAGGAGCCCTCTTCCACTATTGGTGGGAATGTAAATTGATACAGTCACTATGGAGAATGGTATGGAGTTTCCTTAAAAAAACTAGAAATAGAATTACCATCTGATCCAGCAATCCCACTTCTGGGCATATACCCAGAGAAAACCATAAATCAAAAAGGCACATTCACCACAATGTTCATGGCAGCACTATTTACAATAGCCAGGTAATGGAAGCAACGTAAATGCCCACAGACAGATGAATGGATAAAGATGTGGTACATATATAAAATGGAATATTACTCAGCCATAAGAAGGAATGAAACTGGGTCATTTGTAGAGACATCGATGGATCTACAGACTGTCATACAGAATGAAGTAAGTCAGAAAGAGGAAAACAAATATTGTATATTAATGCATATATGTGGAACCTAAAAAATGGTACAGATGAACTGGTTTGCAGAGAAGAAACAGAGACACAGAGGTAGAGAACAAACATATGGACACCAAGTGTGGGAAGCCATGGGGTGGTGGTGGTGGGATGAGTTGGGAGATTGGGATTGACCTGTATACATGTATATGCATAAAATACATAACTAATAATAACCTGCTGTATAAAAACTAAATCAAATTAAATTTCAAATTTTTAAAAAATAAAATTTAAAAATAAAACAGAAAAATGTTCTTCCCTTCACACAGATGTATTTATAGGAATGAATTATTTCCATGCTTATATCTATAAATACATAAAGGAGGAATACAATCTAACTTGAACCATAAAAGAAAAAAAAAAAACCTGGACCCTCCACTTATAGAGAGGAATACCCTATCAGGGCACTTGCTCCAGCGGTAAACAATTCTGAAATTGGTCAGAGGTGGGGAATGATCTCCCATACAACCAGCAACCCACCCCCCACGCCAGGAGCATCCTCATTGCAAAGCTGGGGGACCGTGCCGAGGCATCTGTGAGTAAACGTGAGCTGAGCCCCAGGCCAGCTGCTGCTGAACTGTTCCCACCCTTCCCAGGTAAAACACCTGAATATGTACAAGGGCTTGAAAGCCTAGAGGAAGGGCAGTGGAGCCACACCAGCGACAGCACGCAGGCCAACTTGGTGCCTGCAGGCCAGCCAGGGTGGTCCTGGCCCTGGGCGCTCTTCCGGAAGCTTTCCATTGCCCTGCCTGAGATACCCCTCCTGTCCCGGCCCCCACTGCTTTTTTCCTTCCTCACCTCTGTCCGGAGAGAAATTCCAGCGGAAGGTATGGGTGACACATCCTCTTCTTTACAGGTGGCAGCCTGGCAACCCCTGCAGAATGGCCAGCAGATCCCCACTCACACCGGGCCACCAACAAAGCTGTGGCCCCTCACTCCCTCCCACCAGCAGAGCCCCGAGACTGCTGACGGGGCAGAGAATATGGAGTCAGGCACAGCTTCAGGGGCTATTGCTGCCTGGAGCGCTGTTTATATTGACCTCAAACAGGCACACCTGGGGAGGGCCGGCCGGCAGGGTATGGCTGCCCAGGTCGGCTAATCCACAACCCTCAGGGAATCACATTGTTGAAAACGGACCTCGGTAAGGCAGAATAGAAGCCAAGGAAGAAAAGGACACAATGCCATTTGCAGCACCGTAGATGAGTCTAGAGGTAATCACGTGACTTGTAGTAAGTCAGAAAGTGAAAGACACATATCGTATCATATCACTTATAGGTGTTACCTAAGAATGGATACCAGGGCAGATATTTCCACGGAGAAGGGCCATCACAGATTCATCAAACAAACTTATGGTTCACCAATGGAAAGGTGTGAGGATTGGTTTCATTACGATATTGGGGTTAACAGACATATACAAACACAGGTGACACATATAATCACCAAAGACCTACGGAATACCAAGAGAAGACTACTCAACCTTCTGTCATAACGTACATGGGAAAAGGATCCCAGGAAGAACAGACATGTGTATATGTGTAAAAGAACCCCATCTTCCACACCTACAACAAGCCAAACATTGTCATCAAACTTGCTGTAATAAAAAATAAAAAATTAAATTAAAAACACGAACAAGAAGTAGTGAGACAAACTTGAGGGGCTTTCTCCTGGCACATTCCATTCTAAATTCCAATCTAGAACACGACTTCCATTGAGGCTCTGTTGCCCTAGTCACCAGATTTGGTAAGGGAGAACTGCTGCCACCTTGTGGCCGTTTCGCACAACAGCAGCTTTAATCCCAGCGCTGATGGTCAGTTGATATTCAAAATCATTGCAGGCCTGTAAATGACACCTGCCCTGAAAACAAATCCTGGGGTCACATATCGACCAAAAAATTCAAAGGACGTCCATATTTCAAAACGACCGTTTCAAAAGGCATATTTTACGCACATTAGTGTTCTGCTTCTTTTTCTTTCTTTCCTTTTTTTGTTAAAAATACGGGAATGGAAAAAGGCATCCCTCAGAATGGGCGAAAATCGTTGCAAACGAATCAATGGACAAAGGTTTAATCTCCAATATATATATAAAGAGCTCATGCAGCTTAATATTAACAAAACAAAGAACCCAATACAAAAAATGGGCAGAAGATCTAAAGAGATGTTTCTTCCAAGAAGACACAGAGATGGCCAAGACGCACATGAAAAGCTGCTCAACAGCACTAATTATTAGAGAAATGCAAATCAAAACTACAATGAGGTATCACCTCACACCTGTTAGAATCGGCATCATCAGAAAATCTACAAACAACCAATTCTGGGGAGGGTGTGGACAAAAGGAGCCCTCTTCCACTATTGGTGGGAATGTAAATTGATACAGTCACTATGGAGAACGGTATGGAGTTTCCTTAAAAAAACTAGAAATAGAATGACCATCTGATTCAGCAATCCCACTTCTGGGCATATACCCAGAGAAAACCATAAATCAAAAAGGCACATTCACCACAATGTTCATGGCAGCACTATTTACAATAGCCAGGTAATGGAAGCAACGTAAATGCCCACAGACAGATGAATGGATAAAGATGTGGTACATATATAAAATGGAATATTACTCAGCCATAAGGAGGAATGCAACTGGTTCATTTGTAGAGACATCGATGGATCTAGAGACTGTCATACAGAATGAAGTAAGTCAGAAAGAGGAAAACAAATATTGTATATTAATGCATATATGTGGAACCTAAAAAATGGTACAGATGAACTGGTTTGCAGGGAAGAAACAGAGACACAGAGGTAGAGAACAAACATATGGACACCAAGTGTGGGAAGCCATGGGGTGGTGGTGGTGGGATGAGTTGGGAGATTGGGATTGACCTGTATACATGTATATGCATAAAATACAAAACTAATAATAACCTGCTGTATAAAAAAATAAATCAAATTAAATTTCAAATTTTTAAAAAATAAAATTTAAAAATAAAACAGAAAAATGTTCTTCCCTTCACACAGATGTATTTATAGGAATGAATTATTTCCATGCTTATATCTATAAATACATAAAGGAGTAATAAAATCTAACTTGAACCATAAAAGAAAAAAAAAAACCTGAACCCACCAGTTATAGAGAGGAATACCCTATCAGGGCACTTGCTCCAGCGGTAAACAATTCTGAAATTGGTCAGAGGTGGGGAATCATCTCCCATACAACCAGCAACCCACCCCCCACGCCAGGAGCATCCTCATTGCAAAGCTGGGGGACCGTGCCGAGGCATCTGTGAGTAAACGTGAGCTGAGCCCCAGGCCAGCTGCTGCTGAACTGTTCCCACCCTTCCCAGGTAAAACACCTGAATATGTACAAGGGCTTGAAAGCCTAGAGGAAGGGCAGTGGAGCCACACCAGCGACAGCACGCAGGCCAACTTGGTGCCTGCAGGCCAGCCAGGGTGGTCCTGGACCCGGGCGCTCTTCCGGAAGCTTTCCATTGCCCTGCCTGAGATACCCCTCCTGTCCCGGCCCCCACTGCTTTTTTCCTTCCTCACCTCTGTCCGGAGAGAAATTCCAGCGGAAGGTATGGGTGACACATCCTCTTCTTTACAGGTGGCAGCCTGGCAATCCCTGCAGAAAGGCCAGCAGAGCCCCACTCACACCGGGCCACCAACAAAGCTGTGGCCCCTCACTCCCTCCCACCAGCAGAGCCCCGAGACTGCTGACGGGGCAGAGAATATGGAGTCAGGCACAGCTTCAGGGGCTATTGCTGCCTGGAGCGCTGTTTATATTGACCTCAAACAGGCACACCTGGGGAGGGCCGGCCGGCAGGGTAAGGCTGCCCAGGTCGGCTAATCCACAACCCTCAGGGAATCACATTGTTGAAAACGGACCTCGGTAAGGCAGAATAGAAGCCAAGGAAGAAAAGGACACAATGCCATTTGCAGCACCGTAGATGAGTCTAGAGGTAATCACGTGACTTGTAGTAAGTCAGAAAGTGAAAGACACATATCGTATCATATCACTTATAGGTGTTACCTAAGAATGGATACCAGGGCAGATATTTCCACGGAGAAGGGCCATCACAGATTCATCAAACAAACTTATGGTTCACCAATGGAAAGGTGTGAGGATTGGTTTCATTACGATATTGGGGTTAACAGACATATACAAACACAGGTGACACATATAATCACCAAAGACCTACGGAATACCAAGAGAAGACTACTCAACATTCTGTCATAACGTACATGGGAAAAGGATCCCAGGAAGAACAGACATCTGTATATGTGTAAAAGAACCCCATCTTCCACACCTACAACAAGCCAAACATTGTAATCAAACTTGCTGTAATAAAAAATAAAAAGTTAAATTAAAAACACGAACAAGAAGTAGTGAGACAAACGTGAGGGTCTTTCTCCTGGCACATTCCATTCTAAATTCCAATCTAGAACACGACTTCCATTGAGGCTCTGTTGCCTTAGTCACCAGATTTGGTAAGGGAGAACTGCTGCCACCTTGTGGCCGTTTCGCACAACAGCAGCTTTAATCCCAGCGCTGATGGTCAGTTGATATTCAAAATCATTGCAGGCCTGTAAATGACACCTGCCCTGAAAACAAATCCTGGGGTCACATATCGACCAAAAAATTCAAAGGACGTCCATATTTCAAAACGACCGTTTCAAAAGGCATATTTTACGCACATTAGTGTTCTGCTTCTTTTTCTTTCTTTCCTTTTTTTGTTAAAAATACGGGAATGGAAAAAGGCATCCCTCAGAATGGGCGAAAATCGTTGCAAACGAATCAATGGACAAAGGTTTAATCTCCAATATATATAAAGAGCTCATGCAGCTTAATATTAACAAAACAAACAACCCAATACAAAAAATGGGCAGAAGATCTAAAGAGATGTTTCTTCCAAGAAGACACAGAGATGGCCAAGACGCACATGAAAAGCTGCTCAACAGCACTAATTATTAGAGAAATGCAAATCAAAACTACAATGAGGTATCACCTCACACCTGTTAGAATCGGCATCATCAGAAAATCTACAAACAACCAATTCTGGGGAGGGTGTGGACAAAAGGAGCCCTCTTCCACTATTGGTGGGAATGTAAATTGATACAGTCACTATGGAGAACGGTATGGAGTTTCCTTAAAAAAACTAGAAATAGAATTACCATCTGATCCAGCAATCCCACTTCTGGGCATATACCCAGAGAAAACCATAAATCAAAAAGGCACATTCACCACAATGTTCATGGCAGCACTATTTACAATAGCCAGGTAATGGAAGCAACGTAAATGCCCACAGACAGATGAATGGATAAAGATGTGGTACATATATAAAACGGAATATTACTCAGCCATAAGAAGGAATGAAACTGGGTCATTTGTAGAGACATCGATGGATCTAGAGACTGTCATACAGAATGAAGTAAGTCAGAAAGAGGAAAACAAATATTGTATATTAATGCATATATGTGGAACCTAAAAAATGGTACAGATGAACTGGTTTGCAGGGAAGAAACAGCGACACAGAGGTAGAGAACAAACATATGGACACCAAGTGTGGGAAGCCATGGGGTGGTGGTGGTGGGATGAGTTGGGAGATTGGGATTGACCTGTATACATGTATATGCATAAAATACATAACTAATAATAACCTGCTGTATAAAAAAATAAATCAAATTAAATTTCAAATTTTTAAAAAATAAAATTTAAAAATAAAACAGAAAAATGTTCTTCCCTTCACACAGATGTATTTATAGGAATGAATTATTTCCATGCTTATATCTATAAATACATAAAGGAGGAATAAAATCTAACTTGAACCATAAAAGAAAAAAAAAAACCTGAACCCACCAGTTATACAGAGGAATACCCTATCAGGGCACTTGCTCCAGCGGTAAACAATTATGAAATTGGTCAGAGGTGGGGAATCATCTCCCATACAACCAGCAACCCACCCCCCACGCCAGGAGCATCCTCATTGCAAAGCTGGGGGACCGTGCCGAGGCATCTCTGAGTAAACATGAGCTGAGCCCCAGGCCAGCTGCTGCTGAACTGTTCCCACCCTTCCCAGGTAAAACACCTGAATATGTACAAGGGCTTGAAAGCCTAGAGGAAGGGCGGTGGAGCCACACCAGCGACAGCACGCAGGCCAACTTGGTGCCTGCAGGCCAGCCAGGGTGGTCCTGGCCCCGGGCGCTCTTGCGGAAGCTTTCCATTGCCCTGCCTGAGATACCCCTCCTGTCCCGGCCCCCACTGCTTTTTTCCTTCCTCACCTCTGTCCGGAGAGAAATTCCAGCGGAAGGTATGGGTGACACATCCTCTTCTTTACAGGTGGCAGCCTGGCAACCCCTGCAGAAAGGCCAGCAGAGCCCCACTCACACCGGGCCACCAACAAAGCTGTGGCCCCTCACTCCCTCCCACCAGCAGAGCCCCGAGACTGCTGACGGGGCAGAGAATATGGAGTCAGGCACAGCTTCAGGGGCTATTGCTGCCTGGAGCGCTGTTTATATTGACCTCAAACAGGCACAGCTGGGGAGGGCCGGCCGGCAGGCTAAGGCTGCCCAGGTCAGCTAATCCACAACCCTCAGGGAATCACATTGTTGAAAACGGACCTCGCTAAGGCAGAATAGAAGCCAAGGAAGAAAAGGACACAATGCCATTTGCAGCACCGTAGATGAGTCTAGAGGTAATCACGTGACTTGTAGTAAGTCAGAAAGTGAAAGACACATATCGTATCATATCACTTATAGGTGTTACCTAAGAATGGATACCAGGGCAGATATTTCCACGGAGAAGGGCCATCACAGATTCATCAAACAAACTTATGGTTCACCAATGGAAAGGTGTGAGGATTGGTTTCATTACGATATTGGGGTTAACAGACATATACAAACACAGGTGACACATATAATCACCAAAGACCTACGGAATACCAAGAGAAGACTACTCAACCTTCTGTCATAACGTACATGGGAAAAGGATCCCAGGAAGAACAGACATCTGTATATGTGTAAAACAACCCCATCTTCCACACCTACAACAAGCCAAACATTGTCATCAAACTTGCTGTAATAAAAACTAAAAAATTAAATTAAAAACACGAACAAGAAGTAGTGAGACAAACTTGAGGGGCTTTCTCCTGGCACATTCCATTCTAAATTCCAATCTAGAACACGACTTCCATTGAGGCTCTGTTGCCCTAGTCACCAGATTTGGTAAGGGAGAACTGCTGCCACCTTGTGGCCGTTTCGCACAACAGCAGCTTTAATCCCAGCGCTGATGGTCAGTTGATATTCAAAATCATTGCAGGCCTGTAAATGACACCTGCCCTGAAAACAAATCCTGGGGTCACATATCGACCAAAAAATTCAAAGGACGTCCATATTTCAAAACGACCGTTTCAAAAGGCATATTTTACGCACATTAGTGTTCTGCTTCTTTTTCTTTCTTTCCTTTTTTTGTTAAAAATACGGGAATGGAAAAAGGCATCCCTCAGAATGGGCGAAAATCGTTGCAAACGAATCAATGGACAAAGGTTTAATCTCCAATATATATAAAGAGCTCATGCAGCTTAATATTAACAAAACAAACAACCCAATACAAAAAATGGGCAGAAGATCTAAAGAGATGTTTCTTCCAAGAAGACACAGAGATGGCCAAGACGCACATGAAAAGCTGCTCAACAGCACTAATTATTAGAGAAATGCAAATCAAAACTACAATGAGGTATCACCTCACACCTGTTAGAATCGGCATCATCAGAAAATCTACAAACAACCAATTCTGGGGAGGGTGTGGACAAAAGGAGCTCTCTTCCACTATTGGTGGGAATGTAAATTGATACAGTCACTATGGAGAACGGTATGGAGTTTCCTTAAAAAAACTAGAAATAGAATTACCATCTGATCCAGCAATCCCACTTCTGGGCATATACCCAGAGAAAACCATAAATCAAAAAGGCACATTCACCACAATGTTCATGGCAGCACTATTTACAATAGCCAGGTAATGGAAGCAACGTAAATGCCCACAGACAGATGAATGGATAAAGATGTGGTACATATATAAAATGGAATATTACTCAGCCATAAGAAGGAATGAAACTGGGTCATTTGTAGAGACATCGATGGATCTAGAGACTGTCATACAGAATGAAGTAAGTCAGAAAGAGGAAAACAAATATTGTATATTAATGCATATATGTGGAACCTAAAAAATGGTACAGATGAACTGGTTTGCAGGGAAGAAACAGAGACACAGAGGTAGAGAACAAACATATGGACACCAAGTGTGGGAAGCCATGGGGTGGTGGTGGTGGGATGAGTTGGGAGATTGGGATTGACCTGTATACATGTATATGCATGAAATACATAACTAATAATAACCTGCTGTATAAAAAAATAAATCAAATTAAATTTCAAATTTTTAAAAAATAAAATTTAAAAATAAAACAGAAAAATGTTCTTCCCTTCACACAGATGTATTTATAGGAATGAATTATTTCCATGCTTATATCTATAAATACATAAAGGAGGAATAAAATCTAACTTGAACCATAAAAGAAAAAAAAAAACCTGAACCCACCAGGTATACAGAGGAAAACCCTATCAAGGCGCTTGCTCCAGCGGTAAACAATTCTGAAATTGGTCAGAGGTGGGGAATCATCTCCCATACAACCAGCAACCCACCCCCCACGCCAGGAGCATCCTCATTGCAAAGCTGGGGGACCGTGCCGAGGCATCTGTGAGTAAACGTGAGCTGAGCCCCAGGCCAGCTGCTGCTGAACTGTTCCCACCCTTCCCAGGTAAAACACCTGAATATGTACAAGGGCTTGAAAGCCTAGAGGAAGGGCCGTGGAGCCACACCAGCGACAGCACGCAGGCCAACTTGGTGCCTGCAGGCCAGCCAGGGTGGTCCTGGCCCCGGGCGCTCTTCCGGAAGCTTTCCATTGCCCAGCCTGAGATACCCCTCCTGTCCCGGCCCCCACTGCTTTTTTCCTTCCTCACCTCTGTCCGGAGAGAAATTCCAGCGGAAGGTATGGGTGACACATCCTCTTCTTTACAGGTGGCAGCCTGGCAACCCCTGCAGAAAGGCCAGCAGAGCCCCACTCACACCGGGCCACCAACAAAGCTGTGGCCCCTCACTCCCTCCCGCCAGCAGAGCCCCGAGACTGCTGACGGGGCAGAGAATATGGAGTCAGGCACAGCTTCAGGGGCTATTGCTGCCTGGAGCGCTGTTTATATTGACCTCAAACAGGCACACCTGGGGAGGGCCGGCCGGCAGGGTAAGGCTGCCCAGGTCAGCTAATCCACAACCCTCAGGGAATCACATTGTTGAAAACGGACCTCGCTAAGGCAGAATAGAAGCCAAGGAAGAAAAGGACACAATGCCATTTGCAGCACCGTAGATGAGTCTAGAGGTAATCACGTGACTTGTAGTAAGTCAGAAAGTGAAAGACACATATCGTATCATATCACTTATAGGTGTTACCTAAGAATGGATACCAGGGCAGATATTTCCACGGAGAAGGGCCATCACAGATTCATCAAACAAACTTATGGTTCACCAATGGAAAGGTGTGAGGATTGGTTTCATTACGATATTGGGGTTAACAGACATATACAAACACAGGTGACACATATAATCACCAAAGACCTACGGAATACCAAGAGAAGACTACTCAACCTTCTGTCATAACGTACATGGGAAAAGGATCCCAGGAAGAACAGACATCTGTATATGTGTAAAAGAACCCCATCTTCCACACCTACAACAAGCCAAACATTGTCATCAAACTTGCTGTAATAAAAAATAAAAAATTAAATTAAAAACACGAACAAGAAGTAGTGAGACAAACTTGAGGGGCTTTCTCCTGGCACATTCCATTCTAAATTCCAATCTAGAACACGACTTCCATTGAGGCTCTGTTGCCCTAGTCACCAGATTTGGTAAGGGAGAACTGCTGCCACCTTGTGGCCGTTTCGCACAACAGCAGCTTTAATCCCAGCGCTGATGGTCAGTTGATATTCAATATCATTGCAGGCCTGTAAATGACACCTGCCCTGAAAACAAATCCTGGGGTCACATATCGACCAAAAAATTCAAAGGACGTCCATATTTCAAAACGACCGTTTCAAAAGGCATATTTTACGCACATTAGTGTTCTGCTTCTTTTTCTTTCTTTCCTTTTTTTGTTAAAAATACGGGAATGGAAAAAGGCATCCCACAGAATGGGCGAAAATCGTTGCAAACGAATCAATGGACAAAGGTTTAATCTCCAATATATATAAAGAGCTCATTCAGCTTAATATTAACAAAACAAACAACCCAATACAAAAAATGGGCAGAAGATCTAAAGAGATGTTTCTTCCAAGAAGACACAGAGATGGCCAAGACGCACATGAAAAGCTGCTCAACAGCACTAATTATTAGAGAAATGCAAATCAAAACTACAATGAGGTATCACCTCACACCTGTTAGAATCGGCATCATCAGAAAATCTACAAACAACCAATTCTGGGGAGGGTGTGGACAAAAGGAGCCCTCTTCCACTATTGGTGGGAATGTAAATTGATACAGTCACTATGGAGAACGGTATGGAGTTTCCTTAAAAAAACTAGAAATAGAATTACCATCTGATCCAGCAATCCCACTTCTGGGCATATACACAGAGAAAACCATAAATCAAAAAGGCACATTCACCACAATGTTCATGGCAGCACTATTTACAATAGCCAGGTAATGGAAGCAACGTAAATGCCCACAGACAGATGAATGGATAAAGATGTGGTACATATATAAAATGGAATATTACTCAGCCATAAGAAGGAATGAAACTGGGTCATTTGTAGAGACATCGATGGATCTAGAGACTGTCATACAGAATGAAGTAAGTCAGAAAGAGGAAAACAAATATTGTATATTAATGCATATATGTGGAACCTAAAAAATGGTACAGATGAACTTGTTTGCAGGGAAGAAACAGAGACACAGAGGTAGAGAACAAACATATGGACACCAAGTGTGGGAAGCCATGGGGTGGTGGTGGTGGGATGAGTTGGGAGATTGGGATTGACCTGTATACATGTATATGCATGAAATACATAACTAATAATAACCTGCTGTATAAAAAAATAAATCAAATTAAATTTCAAATTTTTAAAAAATAAAATTTAAAAATAAAACAGAAAAATGTTCTTCCCTTCACACAGATGTATTTATTGGAATGAATTATTTCCATGCTTATATCTATAAATACATAAAGGAGGAATACAATCTAACTTGAACCATAAAAGAAAAAAAAACCTGAACCCACCAGTTATACAGAGGAAAACCCTATCAAGGCGCTTGCTCCAGCGGTAAACAATTCTGAAATTGGTCAGAGGTGGGGAATCATCTCCCATACAACCAGCAACCCACCCCCCACGCCAGGAGCATCCTCATTGCAAAGCTGGGGGACCGTGCCGAGGCATCTGTGAGTAAACGTGAGCTGAGCCCCAGGCCAGCTGCTGCTGAACTGTTCCCACCCTTCCCAGGTAAAACACCTGAATATGTACA
Organism: Mesoplodon mirus; assembly: GCF_964341445.2. Classification (NCBI taxonomy): domain Eukaryota; kingdom Metazoa; phylum Chordata; class Mammalia; order Artiodactyla; family Ziphiidae; genus Mesoplodon; species Mesoplodon mirus. The sequence goes on along the minus strand of NW_028295814.1, from coordinate 4,271,218 downwards.
AGGGCTTGAAAGCCTAGAGGAAGGGCGGTGGAGCCACACCAGCGACAGCACGCAGGCCAACTTGGTGCCTGCAGGCCAGCCAGGGTGGTCCTGGCCCCGGGCGCTCTTGCGGAAGCTTTCCATTGCCCAGCCTGAGATACCCCTCCTGTCCCGGCCCCCACTGCTTTTTTCCTTCCTCACCTCTGTCCGGAGAGAAATTCCAGCGGAAGGTATGGGTGACACATCCTCTTCTTTACAGGTGGCAGCCTGGCAACCCCTGCAGAAAGGCCAGCAGAGCCCCACTCACACCGGGCCACCAACAAAGCTGTGGCCCCTCACTCCCTCCCACCAGCAGAGCCCCGAGACTGCTGACGGGGCAGAGAATATGGAGTCAGGCACAGCTTCAGGGGCTATTGCTGCCTGGAGCGCTGTTTATATTGACCTCAAACAGGCACACCTGGGGAGGGCCGGCCGGCAGGGTAAGGCTGCCCAGGTCAGCTAATCCACAACCCTCAGGGAATCACATTGTTGAAAACGGACCTCGCTAAGGCAGAATAGAAGCCAAGGAAGAAAAGGACACAATGCCATTTGCAGCACCGTAGATGAGTCTAGAGGTAATCACGTGACTTGTAGTAAGTCAGAAAGTGAAAGACACATATCGTATCATATCACTTATAGGTGTTACCTAAGAATGGATACCAGGGCAGATATTTCCACGGAGAAGGGCCATCACAGATTCATCAAACAAACTTATGGTTCACCAATGGAAAGGTGTGAGGATTGGTTTCATTACGATATTGGGGTTAACAGACATATACAAACACAGGTGACACATATAATCACCAAAGACCTACAGAATACCAAGAGAAGACTACTCAACCTTCTGTCATAACGTACATGGGAAAAGGATCCCAGGAAGAACAGACATCTGTATATGTGTAAAAGAACCCCATCTTCCACACCTACAACAAGCCAAACATTGTCATCAAACTTGCTGTAATAAAAACTAAAAAATTAAATTAAAAACACGAACAAGAAGTAGTGAGACAAACTTGAGGGGCTTTCTCCTGGCACATTCCATTCTAAATTCCAATCTAGAACACCACTTCCATTGAGGCTCTGTTGCCCTAGTCACCAGATTTGGTAAGGGAGAACTGCTGCCACCTTGTGGCCGTTTCGCACAACAGCAGCTTTAATCCCAGCGCTGATGGTCAGTTGATATTCAAAATCATTGCAGGCCTGTAAATGACACCTGCCCTGAAAACAAATCCTGGGGTCACATATCGACCAAAAAATTCAAAGGACGTCCATATTTCAAAACGACCGTTTCAAAAGGCATATTTTACGCACATTAGTGTTCTGCTTCTTTTTCTTTCTTTCCTTTTTTTGTTAAAAATACGGGAATGGAAAAAGGCATCCCTCAGAATGGGCGAAAATCGTTGCAAACGAATCAATGGACAAAGGTTTAATCTCCAATATATATAAAGAGCTCATGCAGCTTAATATTAACAAAACAAACAACCCAATACAAAAAATGGGCAGAAGATCTAAAGAGATGTTTCTTCCAAGAAGACACAGAGATGGCCAAGACGCACATGAAAAGCTGCTCAACAGCACTAATTATTAGAGAAATGCAAATCAAAACTACAATGAGGTATCACCTCACACCTGTTAGAATCGGCATCATCAGAAAATCTACAAACAACCAATTCTGGGGAGGGTGTGGACAAAAGGAGCTCTCTTCCACTATTGGTGGGAATGTAAATTGATACAGTCACTATGGAGAACGGTATGGAGTTTCCTTAAAAAAACTAGAAATAGAATTACCATCTGATCCAGCAATCCCACTTCTGGGCATATACCCAGAGAAAACCATAAATCAAAAAGGCACATTCACCACAATGTTCATGGCAGCACTATTTACAATAGCCAGGTAATGGAAGCAACGTAAATGCCCACAGACAGATGAATGGATAAAGATGTGGTACATATATAAAATGGAATATTACTCAGCCATAAGAAGGAATGAAACTGGGTCATTTGTAGAGACATCGATGGATCTAGAGACTGTCATACAGAATGAAGTAAGTCAGAAAGAGGAAAACAAATATTGTATATTAATGCATATATGTGGAACCTAAAAAATGGTACAGATGAACTGGTTTGCAGGGAAGAAACAGAGACACAGAGGTAGAGAACAAACATATGGACACCAAGTGTGGGAAGCCATGGGGTGGTGGTGGTGGGATGAGTTGGGAGATTGGGATTGACCTGTATACATGTATATGCATGAAATACATAACTAATAATAACCTGCTGTATAAAAAAATAAATCAAATTAAATTTCAAATTTTTAAAAAATAAAATTTAAAAATAAAACAGAAAAATGTTCTTCCCTTCACACAGATGTATTTATAGGAATGAATTATTTCCATGCTTATATCTATAAATACATAAAGGAGGAATAAAATCTAACTTGAACCATAAAAGAAAAAAAAAAACCTGAACCCACCAGGTATACAGAGGAAAACCCTATCAAGGCGCTTGCTCCAGCGGTAAACAATTCTGAAATTGGTCAGAGGTGGGGAATCATCTCCCATACAACCAGCAACCCACCCCCCACGCCAGGAGCATCCTCATTGCAAAGCTGGGGGACCGTGCCGAGGCATCTGTGAGTAAACGTGAGCTGAGCCCCAGGCCAGCTGCTGCTGAACTGTTCCCACCCTTCCCAGGTAAAACACCTGAATATGTACAAGGGCTTGAAAGCCTAGAGGAAGGGCCGTGGAGCCACACCAGCGACAGCACGCAGGCCAACTTGGTGCCTGCAGGCCAGCCAGGGTGGTCCTGGCCCCGGGCGCTCTTCCGGAAGCTTTCCATTGCCCAGCCTGAGATACCCCTCCTGTCCCGGCCCCCACTGCTTTTTTCCTTCCTCACCTCTGTCCGGAGAGAAATTCCAGCGGAAGGTATGGGTGACACATCCTCTTCTTTACAGGTGGCAGCCTGGCAACCCCTGCAGAAAGGCCAGCAGAGCCCCACTCACACCGGGCCACCAACAAAGCTGTGGCCCCTCACTCCCTCCCGCCAGCAGAGCCCCGAGACTGCTGACGGGGCAGAGAATATGGAGTCAGGCACAGCTTCAGGGGCTATTGCTGCCTGGAGCGCTGTTTATATTGACCTCAAACAGGCACACCTGGGGAGGGCCGGCCGGCAGGGTAAGGCTGCCCAGGTCAGCTAATCCACAACCCTCAGGGAATCACATTGTTGAAAACGGACCTCGCTAAGGCAGAATAGAAGCCAAGGAAGAAAAGGACACAATGCCATTTGCAGCACCGTAGATGAGTCTAGAGGTAATCACGTGACTTGTAGTAAGTCAGAAAGTGAAAGACACATATCGTATCATATCACTTATAGGTGTTACCTAAGAATGGATACCAGGGCAGATATTTCCACGGAGAAGGGCCATCACAGATTCATCAAACAAACTTATGGTTCACCAATGGAAAGGTGTGAGGATTGGTTTCATTACGATATTGGGGTTAACAGACATATACAAACACAGGTGACACATATAATCACCAAAGACCTACGGAATACCAAGAGAAGACTACTCAACCTTCTGTCATAACGTACATGGGAAAAGGATCCCAGGAAGAACAGACATCTGTATATGTGTAAAAGAACCCCATCTTCCACACCTACAACAAGCCAAACATTGTCATCAAACTTGCTGTAATAAAAAATAAAAAATTAAATTAAAAACACGAACAAGAAGTAGTGAGACAAACTTGAGGGGCTTTCTCCTGGCACATTCCATTCTAAATTCCAATCTAGAACACGACTTCCATTGAGGCTCTGTTGCCCTAGTCACCAGATTTGGTAAGGGAGAACTGCTGCCACCTTGTGGCCGTTTCGCACAACAGCAGCTTTAATCCCAGCGCTGATGGTCAGTTGATATTCAAAATCATTGCAGGCCTGTAAATGACACCTGCCCTGAAAACAAATCCTGGGGTCACATATCGACCAAAAAATTCAAAGGACGTCCATATTTCAAAACGACCGTTTCAAAAGGCATATTTTACGCACATTAGTGTTCTGCTTCTTTTTCTTTCTTTCCTTTTTTTGTTAAAAATACGGGAATGGAAAAAGGCATCCCACAGAATGGGCGAAAATCGTTGCAAACGAATCAATGGACAAAGGTTTAATCTCCAATATATATAAAGAGCTCATTCAGCTTAATATTAACAAAACAAACAACCCAATACAAAAAATGGGCAGAAGATCTAAAGAGATGTTTCTTCCAAGAAGACACAGAGATGGCCAAGACGCACATGAAAAGCTGCTCAACAGCACTAATTATTAGAGAAATGCAAATCAAAACTACAATGAGGTATCACCTCACACCTGTTAGAATCGGCATCATCAGAAAATCTACAAACAACCAATTCTGGGGAGGGTGTGGACAAAAGGAGCCCTCTTCCACTATTGGTGGGAATGTAAATTGATACAGTCACTATGGAGAACGGTATGGAGTTTCCTTAAAAAAACTAGAAATAGAATTACCATCTGATCCAGCAATCCCACTTCTGGGCATATACACAGAGAAAACCATAAATCAAAAAGGCACATTCACCACAATGTTCATGGCAGCACTATTTACAATAGCCAGGTAATGGAAGCAACGTAAATGCCCACAGACAGATGAATGGATAAAGATGTGGTACATATATAAAATGGAATATTACTCAGCCATAAGAAGGAATGAAACTGGGTCATTTGTAGAGACATCGATGGATCTAGAGACTGTCATACAGAATGAAGTAAGTCAGAAAGAGGAAAACAAATATTGTATATTAATGCATATATGTGGAACCTAAAAAATGGTACAGATGAACTTGTTTGCAGGGAAGAAACAGAGACACAGAGGTAGAGAACAAACATATGGACACCAAGTGTGGGAAGCCATGGGGTGGTGGTGGTGGGATGAGTTGGGAGATTGGGATTGACCTGTATACATGTATATGCATGAAATACATAACTAATAATAACCTGCTGTATAAAAAAATAAATCAAATTAAATTTCAAATTTTTAAAAAATAAAATTTAAAAATAAAACAGAAAAATGTTCTTCCCTTCACACAGATGTATTTATTGGAATGAATTATTTCCATGCTTATATCTATAAATACATAAAGGAGGAATACAATCTAACTTGAACCATAAAAGAAAAAAAAACCTGAACCCACCAGTTATACAGAGGAAAACCCTATCAAGGCGCTTGCTCCAGCGGTAAACAATTCTGAAATTGGTCAGAGGTGGGGAATCATCTCCCATACAACCAGCAACCCACCCCCCACGCCAGGAGCATCCTCATTGCAAAGCTGGGGGACCGTGCCGAGGCATCTGTGAGTAAACGTGAGCTGAGCCCCAGGCCAGCTGCTGCTGAACTGTTCCCACCCTTCCCAGGTAAAACACCTGAATATGTACAAGGGCTTGAAAGCCTAGAGGAAGGGCGGTGGAGCCACACCAGCGACAGCACGCAGGCCAACTTGGTGCCTGCAGGCCAGCCAGGGTGGTCCTGGCCCCGGGCGCTCTTGCGGAAGCTTTCCATTGCCCAGCCTGAGATACCCCTCCTGTCCCGGCCCCCACTGCTTTTTTCCTTCCTCACCTCTGTCCGGAGAGAAATTCCAGCGGAAGGTATGGGTGACACATCCTCTTCTTTACAGGTGGCAGCCTGGCAACCCCTGCAGAAAGGCCAGCAGAGCCCCACTCACACCGGGCCACCAACAAAGCTGTGGCCCCTCACTCCCTCCCACCAGCAGAGCCCCGAGACTGCTGACGGGGCAGAGAATATGGAGTCAGGCACAGCTTCAGGGGCTATTGCTGCCTGGAGCGCTGTTTATATTGACCTCAAACAGGCACACCTGGGGAGGGCCGGCCGGCAGGGTAAGGCTGCCCAGGTCAGCTAATCCACAACCCTCAGGGAATCACATTGTTGAAAACGGACCTCGCTAAGGCAGAATAGAAGCCAAGGAAGAAAAGGACACAATGCCATTTGCAGCACCGTAGATGAGTCTAGAGGTAATCACGTGACTTGTAGTAAGTCAGAAAGTGAAAGACACATATCGTATCATATCACTTATAGGTGTTACCTAAGAATGGATACCAGGGCAGATATTTCCACGGAGAAGGGCCATCACAGATTCATCAAACAAACTTATGGTTCACCAATGGAAAGGTGTGAGGATTGGTTTCATTACGATATTGGGGTTAACAGACATATACAAACACAGGTGACACATATAATCACCAAAGACCTACGGAATACCAAGAGAAGACTACTCAACCTTCTGTCATAACGTACATGGGAAAAGGATCCCAGGAAGAACAGACATCTGTATATGTGTAAAAGAACCCCATCTTCCACACCTACAACAAGCCAAACATTGTCATCAAACTTGCTGTAATAAAAACTAAAAAATTAAATTAAAAACACGAACAAGAAGTAGTGAGACAAACTTGAGGGGCTTTCTCCTGGCACATTCCATTCTAAATTCCAATCTAGAACACCACTTCCATTGAGGCTCTGTTGCCCTAGTCACCAGATTTGGTAAGGGAGAACTGCTGCCACCTTGTGGCCGTTTCGCACAACAGCAGCTTTAATCCCAGCGCTGATGGTCAGTTGATATTCAAAATCATTGCAGGCCTGTAAATGACACCTGCCCTGAAAACAAATCCTGGGGTCACATATCGACCAAAAAATTCAAAGGACGTCCATATTTCAAAACGACCGTTTCAAAAGGCATATTTTACGCACATTAGTGTTCTGCTTCTTTTTCTTTCTTTCCTTTTTTTGTTAAAAATACGGGAATGGAAAAAGGCATCCCTCAGAATGGGCGAAAATCGTTGCAAACGAATCAATGGACAAAGGTTTAATCTCCAATATATATAAAGAGCTCATGCAGCTTAATATTAACAAAACAAACAACCCAATACAAAAAATGGGCAGAAGATCTAAAGAGATGTTTCTTCCAAGAAGACACAGAGATGGCCAAGACGCACATGAAAAGCTGCTCAACAGCACTAATTATTAGAGAAATGCAAATCAAAACTACAATGAGGTATCACCTCACACCTGTTAGAATCGGCATCATCAGAAAATCTACAAACAACCAATTCTGGGGAGGGTGTGGACAAAAGGAGCTCTCTTCCACTATTGGTGGGAATGTAAATTGATACAGTCACTATGGAGAACGGTATGGAGTTTCCTTAAAAAAACTAGAAATAGAATTACCATCTGATCCAGCAATCCCACTTCTGGGCATATACCCAGAGAAAACCATAAATCAAAAAGGCACATTCACCACAATGTTCATGGCAGCACTATTTACAATAGCCAGGTAATGGAAGCAACGTAAATGCCCACAGACAGATGAATGGATAAAGATGTGGTACATATATAAAATGGAATATTACTCAGCCATAAGAAGGAATGAAACTGGGTCATTTGTAGAGACATCGATGGATCTAGAGACTGTCATACAGAATGAAGTAAGTCAGAAAGAGGAAAACAAATATTGTATATTAATGCATATATGTGGAACCTAAAAAATGGTAGAGATGAACTGGTTTGCAGGGAAGAAACAGAGACACAGAGGTAGAGAACAAACATATGGACACCAAGTGTGGGAAGCCATGGGGTGGTGGTGGTGGGATGAGTTGGGAGATTGGGATTGACCTGTATACATGTATATGCATGAAATACATAACTAATAATAACCTGCTGTATAAAAAAATAAATCAAATTAAATTTCAAATTTTTAAAAAATAAAATTTAAAAATAAAACAGAAAAATGTTCTTCCCTTCACACAGATGTATTTATAGGAATGAATTATTTCCATGCTTATATCTATAAATACATAAAGGAGGAATAAAATCTAACTTGAACCATAAAAGAAAAAAAAAAACCTGAACCCACCAGGTATACAGAGGAAAACCCTATCAAGGCGCTTGCTCCAGCGGTAAACAATTCTGAAATTGGTCAGAGGTGGGGAATCATCTCCCATACAACCAGCAACCCACCCCCCACGCCAGGAGCATCCTCATTGCAAAGCTGGGGGACCGTGCCGAGGCATCTGTGAGTAAACGTGAGCTGAGCCCCAGGCCAGCTGCTGCTGAACTGTTCCCACCCTTCCCAGGTAAAACACCTGAATATGTACAAGGGCTTGAAAGCCTAGAGGAAGGGCCGTGGAGCCACACCAGCGACAGCACGCAGGCCAACTTGGTGCCTGCAGGCCAGCCAGGGTGGTCCTGGCCCCGGGCGCTCTTCCGGAAGCTTTCCATTGCCCAGCCTGAGATACCCCTCCTGTCCCGGCCCCCACTGCTTTTTTCCTTCCTCACCTCTGTCCGGAGAGAAATTCCAGCGGAAGGTATGGGTGACACATCCTCTTCTTTACAGGTGGCAGCCTGGCAACCCCTGCAGAAAGGCCAGCAGAGCCCCACTCACACCGGGCCACCAACAAAGCTGTGGCCCCTCACTCCCTCCCGCCAGCAGAGCCCCGAGACTGCTGACGGGGCAGAGAATATGGAGTCAGGCACAGCTTCAGGGGCTATTGCTGCCTGGAGCGCTGTTTATATTGACCTCAAACAGGCACACCTGGGGAGGGCCGGCCGGCAGGGTAAGGCTGCCCAGGTCAGCTAATCCACAACCCTCAGGGAATCACATTGTTGAAAACGGACCTCGCTAAGGCAGAATAGAAGCCAAGGAAGAAAAGGACACAATGCCATTTGCAGCACCGTAGATGAGTCTAGAGGTAATCACGTGACTTGTAGTAAGTCAGAAAGTGAAAGACACATATCGTATCATATCACTTATAGGTGTTACCTAAGAATGGATACCAGGGCAGATATTTCCACGGAGAAGGGCCATCACAGATTCATCAAACAAACTTATGGTTCACCAATGGAAAGGTGTGAGGATTGGTTTCATTACGATATTGGGGTTAACAGACATATACAAACACAGGTGACACATATAATCACCAAAGACCTACGGAATACCAAGAGAAGACTACTCAACCTTCTGTCATAACGTACATGGGAAAAGGATCCCAGGAAGAACAGACATCTGTATATGTGTAAAAGAACCCCATCTTCCACACCTACAACAAGCCAAACATTGTCATCAAACTTGCTGTAATAAAAAATAAAAAATTAAATTAAAAACACGAACAAGAAGTAGTGAGACAAACTTGAGGGGCTTTCTCCTGGCACATTCCATTCTAAATTCCAATCTAGAACACCACTTCCATTGAGGCTCTGTTGCCCTAGTCACCAGATTTGGTAAGGGAGAACTGCTGCCACCTTGTGGCCGTTTCGCACAACAGCAGCTTTAATCCCAGCGCTGATGGTCAGTTGATATTCAAAATCATTGCAGGCCTGTAAATGACACCTGCCCTGAAAACAAATCCTGGGGTCACATATCGACCAAAAAATTCAAAGGACGTCCATATTTCAAAACGACCGTTTCAAAAGGCATATTTTACGCACATTAGTGTTCTGCTTCTTTTTCTTTCTTTCCTTTTTTTGTTAAAAATACGGGAATGGAAAAAGGCATCCCACAGAATGGGCGAAAATCGTTGCAAACGAATCAATGGACAAAGGTTTAATCTCCAATATATATAAAGAGCTCATGCAGCTTAATATTAACAAAACAAACAACCCAATACAAAAAATGGGCAGAAGATCTAAAGAGATGTTTCTTCCAAGAAGACACAGAGATGGCCAAGACGCACATGAAAAGCTGCTCAACAGCACTAATTATTAGAGAAATGCAAATCAAAACTACAATGAGGTATCACCTCACACCTGTTAGAATCGGCATCATCAGAAAATCTACAAACAACCAATTCTGGGGAGGGTGTGGACAAAAGGAGCCCTCTTCCACTATTGGTGGGAATGTAAATTGATACAGTCACTATGGAGAACGGTATGGAGTTTCCTTAAAAAAACTAGAAATAGAATTACCATCTGATCCAGCAATCCCACTTCTGGGCATATACCCAGAGAAAACCATAAATCAAAAAGGCACATTCACCACAATGTTCATGGCAGCACTATTTACAATAGCCAGGTAATGGAAGCAACGTAAATGCCCACAGACAGATGAATGGATAAAGATGTGGTACATATATAAAATGGAATATTACTCAGCCATAAGAAGGAATGAAACTGGGTCATTTGTAGAGACATCGATGGATCTAGAGACTGTCATACAGAATGAAGTAAGTCAGAAAGAGGAAAACAAATATTGTATATTAATGCATATATGTGGAACCTAAAAAATGGTACAGATGAACTTGTTTGCAGGGAAGAAACAGAGACACAGAGGTAGAGAACAAACATATGGACACCAAGTGTGGGAAGCCATGGGGTGGTGGTGGTGGGATGAGTTGGGAGATTGGGATTGACCTGTATACATGTATATGCATGAAATACATAACTAATAATAACCTGCTGTATAAAAAAATAAATCAAATTAAATTTCAAATTTTTAAAAAATAAAATTTAAAAATAAAACAGAAAAATGTTCTTCCCTTCACACAGATGTATTTATAGGAATGAATTATTTCCATGCTTATATCTATAAATACATAAAGGAGGAATAAAATCTAACTTGAACCATAAAAGAAAAAAAAAACCTGAACCCACCAGTTATACAGAGGAAAACCCTATCAAGGCGCTTGCTCCAGCGGTAAACAATTCTGAAATTGGTCAGAGGTGGGGAATCATCTCCCATACAACCAGCAACCCACCCCCCACGCCAGGAGCATCCTCATTGCAAAGCTGGGGGACCGTGCCGAGGCATCTGTGAGTAAACGTGAGCTGAGCCCCAGGCCAGCTGCTGCTGAACTGTTCCCACCCTTCCCAGGTAAAACACCTGAATATGTACAAGGGCTTGAAAGCCTAGAGGAAGCGCCGTGGAGCCACACCAGCGACAGCACGCAGGCCAACTTGGTGCCTGCAGGCCAGCCAGGGTGGTCCTGGCCCCGGGCGCTCTTCCGGAAGCTTTCCATTGCCCTGCCTGAGATACCCCTCCTGTCCCGGCCCCCACTGCTTTTTTCCTTCCTCACCTCTGTCCGGAGAGAAATTCCAGCGGAAGGTATGGGTGACACATCCTCTTCTTTACAGGTGGCAGCCTGGCAACCCCTGCAGAAAGGCCAGCAGAGCCCCACTCACACCGGGCCACCAACAAAGCTGTGGCCCCTCACTCCCTCCCGCCAGCAGAGCCCCGAGACTGCTGACGGGGCAGAGAATATGGAGTCAGGCACAGCTTCAGGGGCTATTGCTGCCTGGAGCGCTGTTTATATTGACCTCAAACAGGCACACCTGGGGAGGGCCGGCCGGCAGGGTAAGGCTGCCCAGGTCAGCTAATCCACAACCCTCAGGGAATCACATTGTTGAAAACGGACCTCGCTAAGGCAGAATAGAAGCCAAGGAAGAAAAGGACACAATGCCATTTGCAGCACCGTAGATGAGTCTAGAGGTAATCACGTGACTTGTAGTAAGTCAGAAAGTGAAAGACACATATCGTATCATATCACTTATAGGTGTTACCTAAGAATGGATACCAGGGCAGATATTTCCACGGAGAAGGGCCATCACAGATTCATCAAACAAACTTATGGTTCACCAATGGAAAGGTGTGAGGATTGGTTTCATTACGATATTGGGGTTAACAGACATATACAAACACAGGTGACACATATAATCACCAAAGACCTACGGAATACCAAGAGAAGACTACTCAACCTTCTGTCATAACGTACATGGGAAAAGGATCCCAGGAAGAACAGACATCTGTATATGTGTAAAACAACCCCATCTTCCACACCTACAACAAGCCAAACATTGTAATCAAACTTGCTGTAATAAAAAATAAAAAATTAAATTAAAAACACGAACAAGAAGTAGTGAGGCAAACTTGAGGGGCTTTCTCCTGGCACATTCCATTCTAAATTCCAATCTAGAACACGACTTCCATTGAGGCTCTGTTGCCCTAGTCACCAGATTTGGTAAGGGAGAACTGCTGCCACCTTGTGGCCGTTTCGCACAACAGCAGCTTTAATCCCAGCGCTGATGGTCAGTTGATATTCAAAATCATTGCAGGCCTGTAAATGACACCTGCCCTGAAAACAAATCCTGGGGTCACATATGGACCAAAAAATTCAAAGCACGTCCATATTTCAAAACGACCGTTTCAAAAGGCATATTTTACGCACATTAGTGTTCTGCTTCTTTTTCTTTCTTTCCTTTTTTTGTTAAAAATACGGGAATGGAAAAAGGCATCCCTCAGAATGGGCGAAAATCGTTGCAAACGAATCAATGGACAAAGGTTTAATCTCCAATATATATAAACAGCTCATGCAGCTTAATATTAACAAAACAAACAACCCAATACAAAAAATGGGCAGAAGATCTAAAGAGATGTTTCTTCCAAGAAGACACAGAGATGGCCAAGACGCACATGAAAAGCTGCTCAACAGCACTAATTATTAGAGAAATGCAAATCAAAACTACAATGAGGTATCACCTCACACCTGTTAGAATCGGCATCATCAGAAAATCTACAAACAACCAATTCTGGGGAGGGTGTGGACAAAAGGAGCCCTCTTCCACTATTGGTGGGAATGTAAATTGATACAGTCACTATGGAGAACGGTATGGAGTTTCCTTAAAAAAACTAGAAATAGAATTACCATCTGATCCAGCAATCCCACTTCTGGGCATATACCCAGAGAAAACCATAAATCAAAAAGGCACATTCACCACAATGTTCATGGCAGCACTATTTACAATAGCCAGGTAATGGAAGCAACGTAAATGCCCACAGACAGATGAATGGATAAAGATGTGGTACATATATAAAATGGAATATTACTCAGCCATAAGAAGGAATGAAACTGGGTCATTTGTAGAGACATCGATGGATCTAGAGACTGTCATACAGAATGAAGTAAGTCAGAAAGAGGAAAACAAATATTGTATATTAATGCATATATGTGGAACCTAAAAAATGGTACAGATGAACTTGTTTGCAGGGAAGAAACAGAGACACAGAGGTAGAGAACAAACATATGGACACCAAGTGTGGGAAGCCATGGGGTGGTGGTGGTGGGATGAGTTGGGAGATTGGGATTGACCTGTATACATGTATATGCATGAAATACATAACTAATAATAACCTGCTGTATAAAAAAATAAATCAAATTAAATTTCAAATTTTTAAAAAATAAAATTTAAAAATAAAACAGAAAAATGTTCTTCCCTTCACACAGATGTATTTATTGGAATGAATTATTTCCATGCTTATATCTATAAATACATAAAGGAGGAATACAATCTAACTTGAACCATAAAAGAAAAAAAAACCTGAACCCACCAGTTATACAGAGGAAAACCCTATCAAGGCGCTTGCTCCAGCGGTAAACAATTCTGAAATTGGTCAGAGGTGGGGAATCATCTCCCATACAACCAGCAACCCACCCCCCACGCCAGGAGCATCCTCATTGCAAAGCTGGGGGACCGTGCCGAGGCATCTGTGAGTAAACGTGAGCTGAGCCCCAGGCCAGCTGCTGCTGAACTGTTCCCACCCTTCCCAGGTAAAACACCTGAATATGTACAAGGGCTTGAAAGCCTAGAGGAAGGGACACGGAGCCACACCAGCAACAGCACGCAGGCCAAATTGGTGCCTGCAGGCCAGCCAGGGTGGTCCTGGCTCCGGGCGCTCTTCCGGAAGCTTTCCATTGCCCTGCCTGAGATACCCCTCCTGTCCCGGCCCCCACTGCTTTTTTCCTTCCTCACCTCTGTCCGGAGAGAAATTCCAGCGGAAGGTATGGGTGACACATCCTCTTCTTTACAGGTGGCAGCCTGGCAACCCCTGCAGAAAGGCCAGCAGAGCCCCACTCACACCGGGCCACCAACAAAGCTGTGGCCCCTCACTCCCTCCCGCCAGCAGAGCCCCGAGACTGCTGACGGGGCAGAGAATATGGAGTCAGGCACAGCTTCAGGGGCTATTGCTGCCTGGAGCGCTGTTTATATTGACCTCAACGAGGCACACCTGGGGAGGGCGGGCCGGCAGGTTAAGGCTGCCCAGGTCAGCTAATCCACAACCCTCAGGGAATCACATTGTTGAAAACGGACCTCGCTAAGGCAGAATAGAAGCCAAGGAAGAAAAGGACACAATGCCATTTGCAGCACCGTAGATGAGTCTAGAGGTAATCACGTGACTTGTAGTAAGTCAGAAAGTGAAAGACACATATCGTATCCTATCACTTATAGGTGTTACCTAAGAATGGATACCAGGGCAGATATTTCCACGGAGAAGGGCCATCACAGATTCATCAAACAAACTTATGGTTCACCAATGGAAAGGTGTGAGGATTGGTTTCATTACGATATTGGGGTTAACAGACATATACAAACACAGGTGACACATATAATCACCAAAGACCTACGGAATACCAAGAGAAGACTACTCAACATTCTGTCATAACGTACATGGGAAAAGGATCCCAGGAAGAACAGACATCTGTATATGTGTAAAACAACCCCATCTTCCACACCTACAACAAGCCAAACATTGTAATCAAACTTGCTGTAATAAAAAATAAAAAATTAAATTAAAAACACGAACAAGAAGTAGTGAGGCAAACTTGAGGGGCTTTCTCCTGGCACATTCCATTCTAAATTCCAATCTAGAACACGACTTCCATTGAGGCTCTGTTGCCCTAGTCACCAGATTTGGTAAGGGAGAACTGCTGCCACCTTGTGGCCGTTTCGCACAACAGCAGCTTTAATCCCAGCGCTGATGGTCAGTTGATATTCAAAATCATTGCAGGCCTGTAAATGACACCTGCCCTGAAAACAAATCCTGGGGTCACATATGGACCAAAAAATTCAAAGCACGTCCATATTTCAAAACGACCGTTTCAAAAGGCATATTTTACGCACATTAGTGTTCTGCTTCTTTTTCTTTCTTTCCTTTTTTTGTTAAAAATACGGGAATGGAAAAAGGCATCCCTCAGAATGGGCGAAAATCGTTGCAAACGAATCAATGGACAAAGGTTTAATCTCCAATATATATAAACAGCTCATGCAGCTTAATATTAACAAAACAAACAACCCAATACAAAAAATGGGCAGAAGATCTAAAGAGATGTTTCTTCCAAGAAGACACAGAGATGGCCAAGACGCACATGAAAAGCTGCTCAACAGCACTAATTATTAGAGAAATGCAAATCAAAACTACAATGAGGTATCACCTCACACCTGTTAGAATCGGCATCATCAGAAAATCTACAAACAACCAATTCTGGGGAGGGTGTGGACAAAAGGAGCCCTCTTCCACTATTGGTGGGAATGTAAATTGATACAGTCACTATGGAGAACGGTATGGAGTTTCCTTAAAAAAACTAGAAATAGAATTACCATCTG
Organism: Mesoplodon mirus; assembly: GCF_964341445.2. NCBI lineage: Eukaryota > Metazoa > Chordata > Mammalia > Artiodactyla > Ziphiidae > Mesoplodon > Mesoplodon mirus. The sequence continues at coordinate 4,255,746 of NW_028295814.1, read as the reverse complement.
ATCCAGCAATCCCACTTCTGGGCATATACCCAGAGAAAACCATAAATCAAAAAGGCACATTCACCACAATGTTCATGGCAGCACTATTTACAATAGCCAGGTAATGGAAGCAACGTAAATGCCCACAGACAGATGAATGGATAAAGATGTGGTACATATATAAAATGGAATATTACTCAGCCATAAGAAGGAATGAAACTGGGTCATTTGTAGAGACATCGATGGATCTAGAGACTGTCATACAGAATGAAGTAAGTCAGAAAGAGGAAAACAAATATTGTATATTAATGCATATATGTGGAACCTAAAAAATGGTACAGATGAACTGGTTTGCAGGGAAGAAACAGAGACACAGAGGTAGAGAACAAACATATGGACACCAAGTGTGGGAAGCCATGGGGTGGTGGTGGTCGGATGAGTTGGGAGATTGGGATTGACCTGTATACATGTATATGCATAAAATACATAACTAATAATAACCTGCTGTATAAAAAAATAAATCAAATTAAATTTCAAATTTTTAAAAAATAAAATTTAAAAATAAAACAGAAAAATGTTCTTCCCTTCACACAGATGTATTTATAGGAATGAATTATTTCCATGCTTATATCTATAAATACATAAAGGAGGAATACAATCTAACTTGAACCATAAAAGAAAAAAAAAAAAACCTGAACCCACCAGTTATACAGAGGAAAACCCTATCAGGGCACTTGCTCCAGCGGTAAACAATTATGAAATTGGTCAGATGTGGGGAATCATCTCCCATACAACCAGCAACCCACCCCCCACGCCAGGAGCATCCTCATTGCAAAGCTGGGGGACCGTGCCGAGGCATCTGTGAGTAAACGTGAGCTGAGCCCCAGGCCAGCTGCTGCTGAACTGTTCCCACCCTTCCCAGGTAAAACACCTGAATATGTACAAGGGCTTGAAAGCCTAGAGGAAGGGCGGTGGAGCCACACCAGCGACAGCACGCAGGCCAACTTGGTGCCTGCAGGCCAGCCAGGGTGGTCCTGGCCCCGGGCGCTCTTCCGGAAGCTTTCCATTGCCCTGCCTGAGATACCCCTCCTGTCCCGGCCCCCACTGCTTTTTTCCTTCCTCACCTCTGTCCGGAGAGAAATTCCAGCGGAAGGTATGGGTGACACATCCTCTTCTTTACAGGTGGCAGCCTGGCAACCCCTGCAGAAAGGCCAGCAGAGCCCCACTCACACCGGGCCACCAACAATGCTGTGGCCCCTCACTCCCTCTCGCCAGCAGAGCCCCGAGACTGCTGACGGGGCAGAGAATATGGAGTCAGGCACAGCTTCAGGGGCTATTGCTGCCTGGAGCGCTGTTTATATTGACCTCAAACAGGCACACCTGGGGAGGGCCGGCCAGCAGGGTAAGGCTGCCCAGGTCAGCTAATCCACAACCCTCAGGGAATCACATTGTTGAAAACGGACCTCGCTAAGGCAGAATAGAAGCCAAGGAAGAAAAGGACACAATGCCATTTGCAGCACCGTAGATGAGTCTAGAGGTAATCACGTGACTTGTAGTAAGTCAGAAAGTGAAAGACACATATCGTATCATATCACTTATAGGTGTTACCTAAGAATGGATACCAGGGCAGATATTTCCACGGAGAAGGGCCATCACAGATTCATCAAACAAACTTATGGTTCACCAATGGAAAGGTGTGAGGATTGGTTTCATTACGATATTGGGGTTAACAGACATATACAAACACAGGTGACACATATAATCACCAAAGACCTACAGAATACCAAGAGAAGACTACTCAACATTCTGTCATAACGTACATGGGAAAAGGATCCCAGGAAGAACAGACATCTGTATATGTGTAAAAGAACCACATCTTCCACACCTACAACAAGCCAAACATTGTAATCAAACTTGCTGTAATAAAAAATAAAAAATTAAATTAAAAACACGAACAAGAAGTAGTGAGACAAACTTGAGGGGCTTTCTCCTGGCACATTCCATTCTAAATTCCAATCTAGAACACGACTTCCATTGAGGCTCTGTTGCCCTAGTCACCAGATTTGGTAAGGGAGAACTGCTGCCACCTTGTGGCCGTTTCGCACAACAGCAGCTTTAATCCCAGCGCTGATGGTCAGTTGATATTCAAAATCATTGCAGGCCTGTAAATGACACCTGCCCTGAAAACAAATCCTGGGGTCACATATCGACCAAAAAATTCAAAGCACGTCCATATTTCAAAACGACCGTTTCAAAAGGCATATTTTACGCACATTAGTGTTCTGCTTCTTTTTCTTTCTTTCCTTTTTTTGTTAAAAATACGGGAATGGAAAAAGGCATCCCTCAGAATGGGCGAAAATCGTTGCAAACGAATCAATGGACAAAGGTTTAATCTCCAATATATATAAAGAGCTCATGCAGCTTAATATTAACAAAACAAACAACCCAATACAAAAAATGGGCAGAAGATCTAAAGAGATGTTTCTTCCAAGAAGACACAGAGATGGCCAAGACGCACATGAAAAGCTGCTCAACAGCACTAATTATTAGAGAAATGCAAATCAAAACTACAATGAGGTATCACCTCACACCTGTTAGAATCGGCATCATCAGAAAATCTACAAACAACCAATTCTGGGGAGGGTGTGGACAAAAGGAGCCCTCTTCCACTATTGGTGGGAATGTAAATTGATACAGTCACTATGGAGAACGGTATGGAGTTTCCTTAAAAAAACTAGAAATAGAATTACCATCTGATCCAGCAATCCCACTTCTGGGCATATACCCAGAGAAAACCATAAATCAAAAAGGCACATTCACCACAATGTTCATGGCAGCACTATTTACAATAGCCAGGTAATGGAAGCAACGTAAATGCCCACAGACAGATGAATGGATAAAGATGTGGTACATATATAAAATGGAATATTACTCAGCCATAAGAAGGAATGAAACTGGGTCATTTGTAGAGACATTGATGGATCTAGAGACTGTCATACAGAATGAAGTAAGTCAGAAAGAGGAAAACAAATATTGTATATTAATGCATATATGTGGAACCTAAAAAATGGTACAGATGAACTGGTTTGCAGGGAAGAAACAGAGACACAGAGGTAGAGAACAAACATATGGACACCAAGTGTGGGAAGCCATGGGGTGGTGGTGGTGGGATGAGTTGGGAGATTGGGATTGACCTGTATACATGTATATGCATGAAATACATAACTAATAATAACCTGCTGTATAAAAAAATAAATCAAATTAAATTTCAAATTTTTAAAAAATAAAATTTAAAAATAAAACAGAAAAATGTTCTTCCCTTCACACAGATGTATTTATAGGAATGAATTATTTCCATGCTTATATCTATAAATACATAAAGGAGGAATAAAATCTAACTTGAACCATAAAAGAAAAAAAAAAACCTGAACCCACCAGGTATACAGAGGAAAACCCTATCAAGGCGCTTGCTCCAGCGGTAAACAATTCTGAAATTGGTCAGAGGTGGGGAATCATCTCCCATACAACCAGAAACCCACCCCCCACGCCAGGAGCATCCTCATTGCAAAGCTGGGGGACCGTGCCGAGGCATCTGTGAGTAAACGTGAGCTGAGCCCCAGGCCAGCTGCTGCTGAACTGTTCCCACCCTTCCCAGGTAAAACACCTGAATATGTACAAGGGCTTGAAAGCCTAGAGGAAGGGCCGTGGAGCCACACCAGCGACAGCACGCAGGCCAACTTGGTGCCTGCAGGCCAGCCAGGGTGGTCCTGGCCCCGGGCGCTCTTCCGGAAGCTTTCCATTGCCCAGCCTGAGATACCCCTCCTGTCCCGGCCCCCACTGCTTTTTTCCTTCCTCACCTCTGTCCGGAGAGAAATTCCAGCGGAAGGTATGGGTGACACATCCTCTTCTTTACAGGTGGCAGCCTGGCAACCCCTGCAGAAAGGCCAGCAGAGCCCCACTCACACCGGGCCACCAACAAAGCTGTGGCCCCTCACTCCCTCCCGCCAGCAGAGCCCCGAGACTGCTGACGGGGCAGAGAATATGGAGTCAGGCACAGCTTCAGGGGCTATTGCTGCCTGGAGCGCTGTTTATATTGACCTCAAACAGGCACACCTGGGGAGGGCCGGCCGGCAGGGTAAGGCTGCCCAGGTCAGCTAATCCACAACCCTCAGGGAATCACATTGTTGAAAACGGACCTCGCTAAGGCAGAATAGAAGCCAAGGAAGAAAAGGACACAATGCCATTTGCAGCACCGTAGATGAGTCTAGAGGTAATCACGTGACTTGTAGTAAGTCAGAAAGTGAAAGACACATATCGTATCATATCACTTATAGGTGTTACCTAAGAATGGATACCAGGGCAGATATTTCCACGGAGAAGGGCCATCACAGATTCATCAAACAAACTTATGGTTCACCAATGGAAAGGTGTGAGGATTGGTTTCATTACGATATTGGGGTTAACAGACATATACAAACACAGGTGACACATATAATCACCAAAGACCTACGGAATACCAAGAGAAGACTACTCAACCTTCTGTCATAACGTACATGGGAAAAGGATCCCAGGAAGAACAGACATCTGTATATGTGTAAAAGAACCCCATCTTCCACACCTACAACAAGCCAAACATTGTCATCAAACTTGCTGTAATAAAAAATAAAAAATTAAATTAAAAACACGAACAAGAAGTAGTGAGACAAACTTGAGGGGCTTTCTCCTGGCACATTCCATTCTAAATTCCAATCTAGAACACGACTTCCATTGAGGCTCTGTTGCCCTAGTCACCAGATTTGGTAAGGGAGAACTGCTGCCACCTTGTGGCCGTTTCGCACAACAGCAGCTTTAATCCCAGCGCTGATGGTCAGTTGATATTCAATATCATTGCAGGCCTGTAAATGACACCTGCCCTGAAAACAAATCCTGGGGTCACATATCGACCAAAAAATTCAAAGGACGTCCATATTTCAAAACGACCGTTTCAAAAGGCATATTTTACGCACATTAGTGTTCTGCTTCTTTTTCTTTCTTTCCTTTTTTTGTTAAAAATACGGGAATGGAAAAAGGCATCCCACAGAATGGGCGAAAATCGTTGCAAACGAATCAATGGACAAAGGTTTAATCTCCAATATATATAAAGAGCTCATGCAGCTTAATATTAACAAAACAAACAACCCAATACAAAAAATGGGCAGAAGATCTAAAGAGATGTTTCTTCCAAGAAGACACAGAGATGGCCAAGACGCACATGAAAAGCTGCTCAACAGCACTAATTATTAGAGAAATGCAAATCAAAACTACAATGAGGTATCACCTCACACCTGTTAGAATCGGCATCATCAGAAAATCTACAAACAACCAATTCTGGGGAGGGTGTGGACAAAAGGAGCCCTCTTCCACTATTGGTGGGAATGTAAATTGATACAGTCACTATGGAGAACGGTATGGAGTTTCCTTAAAAAAACTAGAAATAGAATTACCATCTGATCCAGCAATCCCACTTCTGGGCATATACCCAGAGAAAACCATAAATCAAAAAGGCACATTCACCACAATGTTCATGGCAGCACTATTTACAATAGCCAGGTAATGGAAGCAACGTAAATGCCCACAGACAGATGAATGGATAAAGATGTGGTACATATATAAAATGAAATATTACTCAGCCATAAGAAGGAATGAAACTGGGTCATTTGTAGAGACATCGATGGATCTAGAGACTGTCATACAGAATGAAGTAAGTCAGAAAGAGGAAAACAAATATTGTATATTAATGCATATATGTGGAACCTAAAAAATGGTACAGATGAACTTGTTTGCAGGGAAGAAACAGAGACACAGAGGTAGAGAACAAACATATGGACACCAAGTGTGGGAAGCCATGGGGTGGTGGTGGTGGGATGAGTTGGGAGATTGGGATTGACCTGTATACATGTATATGCATGAAATACATAACTAATAATAACCTGCTGTATAAAAAAATAAATCAAATTAAATTTCAAATTTTTAAAAAATAAAATTTAAAAATAAAACAGAAAAATGTTCTTCCCTTCACACAGATGTATTTATTGGAATGAATTATTTCCATGCTTATATCTATAAATACATAAAGGAGGAATACAATCTAACTTGAACCATAAAAGAAAAAAAAACCTGAACCCACCAGTTATACAGAGGAAAACCCTATCAAGGCGCTTGCTCCAGCGGTAAACAATTCTGAAATTGGTCAGAGGTGGGGAATCATCTCCCATACAACCAGCAACCCACCCCCCACGCCAGGAGCATCCTCATTGCAAAGCTGGGGGACCGTGCCGAGGCATCTGTGAGTAAACGTGAGCTGAGCCCCAGGCCAGCTGCTGCTGAACTGTTCCCACCCTTCCCAGGTAAAACACCTGAATATGTACAAGGGCTTGAAAGCCTAGAGGAAGGGCGGTGGAGCCACACCAGCGACAGCACGCAGGCCAACTTGGTGCCTGCAGGCCAGCCAGGGTGGTCCTGGCCCCGGGCGCTCTTGCGGAAGCTTTCCATTGCCCAGCCTGAGATACCCCTCCTGTCCCGGCCCCCACTGCTTTTTTCCTTCCTCACCTCTGTCCGGAGAGAAATTCCAGCGGAAGGTATGGGTGACACATCCTCTTCTTTACAGGTGGCAGCCTGGCAACCCCTGCAGAAAGGCCAGCAGAGCCCCACTCACACCGGGCCACCAACAAAGCTGTGGCCCCTCACTCCCTCCCACCAGCAGAGCACCGAGACTGCTGACGGGGCAGAGAATATGGAGTCAGGCACAGCTTCAGGGGCTATTGCTGCCTGGAGCGCTGTTTATATTGACCTCAAACAGGCACACCTGGGGAGGGCCGGCCGGCAGGGTAAGGCTGCCCAGGTCAGCTAATCCACAACCCTCAGGGAATCACATTGTTGAAAACGGACCTCGCTAAGGCAGAATAGAAGCCAAGGAAGAAAAGGACACAATGCCATTTGCAGCACCGTAGATGAGTCTAGAGGTAATCACGTGACTTGTAGTAAGTCAGAAAGTGAAAGACACATATCGTATCATATCACTTATAGGTGTTACCTAAGAATGGATACCAGGGCAGATATTTCCACGGAGAAGGGCCATCACAGATTCATCAAACAAACTTATGGTTCACCAATGGAAAGGTGTGAGGATTGGTTTCATTACGATATTGGGGTTAACAGACATATACAAACACAGGTGACACATATAATCACCAAAGACCTACGGAATACCAAGAGAAGACTACTCAACCTTCTGTCATAACGTACATGGGAAAAGGATCCCAGGAAGAACAGACATCTGTATATGTGTAAAAGAACCCCATCTTCCACACCTACAACAAGCCAAACATTGTCATCAAACTTGCTGTAATAAAAACTAAAAAATTAAATTAAAAACACGAACAAGAAGTAGTGAGACAAACTTGAGGGGCTTTCTCCTGGCACATTCCATTCTAAATTCCAATCTAGAACACCACTTCCATTGAGGCTCTGTTGCCCTAGTCACCAGATTTGGTAAGGGAGAACTGCTGCCACCTTGTGGCCGTTTCGCACAACAGCAGCTTTAATCCCAGCGCTGATGGTCAGTTGATATTCAAAATCATTGCAGGCCTGTAAATGACACCTGCCCTGAAAACAAATCCTGGGGTCACATATCGACCAAAAAATTCAAAGGACGTCCATATTTCAAAACGACCGTTTCAAAAGGCATATTTTACGCACATTAGTGTTCTGCTTCTTTTTCTTTCTTTCCTTTTTTTGTTAAAAATACGGGAATGGAAAAAGGCATCCCTCAGAATGGGCGAAAATCGTTGCAAACGAATCAATGGACAAAGGTTTAATCTCCAATATATATAAAGAGCTCATGCAGCTTAATATTAACAAAACAAACAACCCAATACAAAAAATGGGCAGAAGATCTAAAGAGATGTTTCTTCCAAGAAGACACAGAGATGGCCAAGACGCACATGAAAAGCTGCTCAACAGCACTAATTATTAGAGAAATGCAAATCAAAACTACAATGAGGTATCACCTCACACCTGTTAGAATCGGCATCATCAGAAAATCTACAAACAACCAATTCTGGGGAGGGTGTGGACAAAAGGAGCTCTCTTCCACTATTGGTGGGAATGTAAATTGATACAGTCACTATGGAGAACGGTATGGAGTTTCCTTAAAAAAACTAGAAATAGAATTACCATCTGATCCAGCAATCCCACTTCTGGGCATATACCCAGAGAAAACCATAAATCAAAAAGGCACATTCACCACAATGTTCATGGCAGCACTATTTACAATAGCCAGGTAATGGAAGCAACGTAAATGCCCACAGACAGATGAATGGATAAAGATGTGGTACATATATAAAATGGAATATTACTCAGCCATAAGAAGGAATGAAACTGGGTCATTTGTAGAGACATCGATGGATCTAGAGACTGTCATACAGAATGAAGTAAGTCAGAAAGAGGAAAACAAATATTGTATATTAATGCATATATGTGGAACCTAAAAAATGGTACAGATGAACTGGTTTGCAGGGAAGAAACAGAGACACAGAGGTAGAGAACAAACATATGGACACCAAGTGTGGGAAGCCATGGGGTGGTGGTGGTGGGATGAGTTGGGAGATTGGGATTGACCTGTATACATGTATATGCATGAAATACATAACTAATAATAACCTGCTGTATAAAAAAATAAATCAAATTAAATTTCAAATTTTTAAAAAATAAAATTTAAAAATAAAACAGAAAAATGTTCTTCCCTTCACACAGATGTATTTATAGGAATGAATTATTTCCATGCTTATATCTATAAATACATAAAGGAGGAATAAAATCTAACTTGAACCATAAAAGAAAAAAAAAAACCTGAACCCACCAGGTATACAGAGGAAAACCCTATCAAGGCGCTTGCTCCAGCGGTAAACAATTCTGAAATTGGTCAGAGGTGGGGAATCATCTCCCATACAACCAGCAACCCACCCCCCACGCCAGGAGCATCCTCATTGCAAAGCTGGGGGACCGTGCCGAGGCATCTGTGAGTAAACGTGAGCTGAGCCCCAGGCCAGCTGCTGCTGAACTGTTCCCACCCTTCCCAGGTAAAACACCTGAATATGTACAAGGGCTTGAAAGCCTAGAGGAAGGGCCGTGGAGCCACACCAGCGACAGCACGCAGGCCAACTTGGTGCCTGCAGGCCAGCCAGGGTGGTCCTGGCCCCGGGCGCTCTTCCGGAAGCTTTCCATTGCCCAGCCTGAGATACCCCTCCTGTCCCGGCCCCCACTGCTTTTTTCCTTCCTCACCTCTGTCCGGAGAGAAATTCCAGCGGAAGGTATGGGTGACACATCCTCTTCTTTACAGGTGGCAGCCTGGCAACCCCTGCAGAAAGGCCAGCAGAGCCCCACTCACACCGGGCCACCAACAAAGCTGTGGCCCCTCACTCCCTCCCGCCAGCAGAGCCCCGAGACTGCTGACGGGGCAGAGAATATGGAGTCAGGCACAGCTTCAGGGGCTATTGCTGCCTGGAGCGCTGTTTATATTGACCTCAAACAGGCACACCTGGGGAGGGCCGGCCGGCAGGGTAAGGCTGCCCAGGTCAGCTAATCCACAACCCTCAGGGAATCACATTGTTGAAAACGGACCTCGCTAAGGCAGAATAGAAGCCAAGGAAGAAAAGGACACAATGCCATTTGCAGCACCGTAGATGAGTCTAGAGGTAATCACGTGACTTGTAGTAAGTCAGAAAGTGAAAGACACATATCGTATCATATCACTTATAGGTGTTACCTAAGAATGGATACCAGGGCAGATATTTCCACGGAGAAGGGCCATCACAGATTCATCAAACAAACTTATGGTTCACCAATGGAAAGGTGTGAGGATTGGTTTCATTACGATATTGGGGTTAACAGACATATACAAACACAGGTGACACATATAATCACCAAAGACCTACGGAATACCAAGAGAAGACTACTCAACCTTCTGTCATAACGTACATGGGAAAAGGATCCCAGGAAGAACAGACATCTGTATATGTGTAAAAGAACCCCATCTTCCACACCTACAACAAGCCAAACATTGTCATCAAACTTGCTGTAATAAAAAATAAAAAATTAAATTAAAAACACGAACAAGAAGTAGTGAGACAAACTTGAGGGGCTTTCTCCTGGCACATTCCATTCTAAATTCCAATCTAGAACACCACTTCCATTGAGGCTCTGTTGCCCTAGTCACCAGATTTGGTAAGGGAGAACTGCTGCCACCTTGTGGCCGTTTCGCACAACAGCAGCTTTAATCCCAGCGCTGATGGTCAGTTGATATTCAAAATCATTGCAGGCCTGTAAATGACACCTGCCCTGAAAACAAATCCTGGGGTCACATATCGACCAAAAAATTCAAAGGACGTCCATATTTCAAAACGACCGTTTCAAAAGGCATATTTTACGCACATTAGTGTTCTGCTTCTTTTTCTTTCTTTCCTTTTTTTGTTAAAAATACGGGAATGGAAAAAGGCATCCCACAGAATGGGCGAAAATCGTTGCAAACGAATCAATGGACAAAGGTTTAATCTCCAATATATATAAAGAGCTCATGCAGCTTAATATTAACAAAACAAACAACCCAATACAAAAAATGGGCAGAAGATCTAAAGAGATGTTTCTTCCAAGAAGACACAGAGATGGCCAAGACGCACATGAAAAGCTGCTCAACAGCACTAATTATTAGAGAAATGCAAATCAAAACTACAATGAGGTATCACCTCACACCTGTTAGAATCGGCATCATCAGAAAATCTACAAACAACCAATTCTGGGGAGGGTGTGGACAAAAGGAGCCCTCTTCCACTATTGGTGGGAATGTAAATTGATACAGTCACTATGGAGAACGGTATGGAGTTTCCTTAAAAAAACTAGAAATAGAATTACCATCTGATCCAGCAATCCCACTTCTGGGCATATACCCAGAGAAAACCATAAATCAAAAAGGCACATTCACCACAATGTTCATGGCAGCACTATTTACAATAGCCAGGTAATGGAAGCAACGTAAATGCCCACAGACAGATGAATGGATAAAGATGTGGTACATATATAAAATGGAATATTACACAGCCATAAGAAGGAATGAAACTGGGTCATTTGTAGAGACATCGATGGATCTAGAGACTGTCATACAGAATGAAGTAAGTCAGAAAGAGGAAAACAAATATTGTATATTAATGCATATATGTGGAACCTAAACAATTGTACAGATGAACTGGTTTGCAGGGAAGAAACAGAGACACAGAGGTAGACAACAAACATATGGACACCAAGTGTGGGAAGCCATGGGGTGGTGGTGGTGGGATGAGTTGGGAGATTGGGATTGACCTGTATACATGTATATGCATAAAATACATAACTAATAATAACCTGCTGTATAAAAAATAAATCAAATTAAATTACAAATTTTTAAAAAATAAAATTTAAAAATAAAACAGAAAAATGTTCTTCCCTTCACACAGATGTATTTATAGGAATGAATTATTTCCATGCTTATATCTATAAATACATAAAGGAGGAATACAATCTAAATTGAACCATAAAAGAAAAAAAAAAACCTGGACCCTCCACTTATAGAGAGGAATACCCTATCAGGGCACTTGCTCCAGCGGTAAACAATTCTGAAATTGGTCAGAGGTGGGGAATCATCTCCCATACAACCAGCAACCCACCCCCCACGCAAGGAGCATCCTCATTGCAAAGCTGGGGGACCGTGCCGAGGCATCTGTGAGTAAACGTGAGCTGAGCCCCAGGCCAGCTGCTGCTGAACTGTTCCCACCCTTCCCAGGTAAAACACCTGAATATGTACAAGGGCTTGAAAACCTACAGGAAGGGCCGTGGAGCCACACCAGCGACAGCACGCAGGCCAACTTGGTGCCTGCAGGCCAGCCAGGGTGGTCCTGGCCCCGGGCGCTCTTCCGGAAGCTTTCCATTGCCCTGCCTGAGATACCCCTCCTGTCCCGGCCCCCACTGCTTTTTTCCTTCCTCACCTCTGTCCGGAGAGAAATTCCAGCGGAAGGTATGGGTGACACATCCTCTTCTTTACAGGTGGCAGCCTGGCAATCCCTGCAGAAAGGCCAGCAGAGCCCCACTCACACCGGGCCACCAACAAAGCTGTGGCCCCTCACTCCCTCCCACCAGCAGAGCCCCGAGACTGCTGACGGGGCAGAGAATATGGAGTCAGGCACAGCTTCAGGGGCTATTGCTGCCTGGAGCGCTGTTTATATTGACCTCAAACAGGCACACCTGGGGAGGGCCGGCCGGCAGGGTAAGGCTGCCCAGGTCGGCTAATCCACAACCCTCAGGGAATCACATTGTTGAAAACGGACCTCGGTAAGGCAGAATAGAAGCCAAGGAAGAAAAGGACACAATGCCATTTGCAGCACCGTAGATGAGTCTAGAGGTAATCACGTGACTTGTAGTAAGTCAGAAAGTGAAAGACACATATCGTATCATATCACTTATAGGTGTTACCTAAGAATGGATACCAGGGCAGATATTTCCACGGAGAAGGGCCATCACAGATTCATCAAACAAACTTATGGTTCACCAATGGAAAGGTGTGAGGATTGGTTTCATTACGATATTGGGGTTAACAGACATATACAAACACAGGTGACACATATAATCACCAAAGACCTACGGAATACCAAGAGAAGACTACTCAACATTCTGTCATAACGTACATGGGAAAAGGATCCCAGGAAGAACAGACATCTGTATATGTGTAAAAGAACCACATCTTCCACACCTACAACAAGCCAAACATTGTAATCAAACTTGCTGTAATAAAAAATAAAAAGTTAAATTAAAAACACGAACAAGAAGTAGTGAGACAAACGTGAGGGTCTTTCTCCTGGCACATTCCATTCTAAATTCCAATCTAGAACACGACTTCCATTGAGGCTCTGTTGCCTTAGTCACCAGATTTGGTAAGGGAGAACTGCTGCCACCTTGTGGCCGTTTCGCACAACAGCAGCTTTAATCCCAGCGCTGATGGTCAGTTGATATTCAAAATCATTGCAGGCCTGTAAATGACACCTGCCCTGAAAACAAATCCTGGGGTCACATATCGACCAAAAAATTCAAAGGACGTCCATATTTCAAAACGACCGTTTCAAAAGGCATATTTTACGCACATTAGTGTTCTGCTTCTTTTTCTTTCTTTCCTTTTTTTGTTAAAAATACGGGAATGGAAAAAGGCATCCCTCAGAATGGGCGAAAATCGTTGCAAACGAATCAATGGACAAAGGTTTAATCTCCAATATATATAAAGAGCTCATGCAGCTTAATATTAACAAAACAAACAACCCAATACAAAAAATGGGCAGAAGATCTAAAGAGATGTTTCTTCCAAGAAGACACAGAGATGGCCAAGACGCACATGAAAAGCTGCTCAACAGCACTAATTATTAGAGAAATGCAAATCAAAACTACAATGAGGTATCACCTCACACCTGTTAGAATCGGCATCATCAGAAAATCTACAAACAACCAATTCTGGGGAGGGTGTGGACAAAAGGAGCCCTCTTCCACTATTGGTGGGAATGTAAATTGATACAGTCACTATGGAGAACGGTATGGAGTTTCCTTAAAAAAACTAGAAATAGAATTACCATCTGATCCAGCAATCCCACTTCTGGGCATATACCCAGAGAAAACCATAAATCAAAAAGGCACATTCACCACAATGTTCATGGCAGCACTATTTACAATAGCCAGGTAATGGAAGCAACGTAAATGCCCACAGACAGATGAATGGATAAAGATGTGGTACATATATAAAACGGAATATTACTCAGCCATAAGAAGGAATGAAACTGGGTCATTTGTAGAGACATCGATGGATCTAGAGACTGTCATACAGAATGAAGTAAGTCAGAAAGAGGAAAACAAATATTGTATATTAATGCATATATGTGGAACCTAAAAAATGGTACAGATGAACTGGTTTGCAGGGAAGAAACAGCGACACAGAGGTAGAGAACAAACATATGGACACCAAGTGTGGGAAGCCATGGGGTGGTGGTGGTGGGATGAGTTGGGAGATTGGGATTGACCTGTATACATGTATATGCATAAAATACATAACTAATAATAACCTGCTGTATAAAAAAATAAATCAAATTAAATTTCAAATTTTTAAAAAATAAAATTTAAAAATAAAACAGAAAAATGTTCTTCCCTTCACACAGATGTATTTATAGGAATGAATTATTTCCATGCTTATATCTATAAATACATAAAGGAGGAATAAAATCTAACTTGAACCATAAAAAAAAAAAAAAACCTGAACCCACCAGTTATACAGAGGAATACCCTATCAGGGCACTTGCTCCAGCGGTAAACAATTATGAAATTGGTCAGAGGTGGGGAATCATCTCCCATACAACCAGCAACCCACCCCCCACGCCAGGAGCATCCTCATTGCAAAGCTGGGGGACCGTGCCGAGGCATCTCTGAGTAAACATGAGCTGAGCCCCAGGCCAGCTGCTGCTGAACTGTTCCCACCCTTCCCAGGTAAAACACCTGAATATGTACAAGGGCTTGAAAGCCTAGAGGAAGGGCGGTGGAGCCACACCAGCGACAGCACGCAGGCCAACTTGGTGCCTGCAGGCCAGCCAGGGTGGTCCTGGCCCCGGGCGCTCTTGCGGAAGCTTTCCATTGCCCTGCCTGAGATACCCCTCCTGTCCCGGCCCCCACTGCTTTTTTCCTTCCTCACCTCTGTCCGGAGAGAAATTCCAGCGGAAGGTATGGGTGACACATCCTCTTCTTTACAGGTGGCAGCCTGGCAACCCCTGCAGAAAGGCCAGCAGAGCCCCACTCACACCGGGCCACCAACAAAGCTGTGGCCCCTCACTCCCTCCCACCAGCAGAGCCCCGAGACTGCTGACGGGGCAGAGAATATGGAGTCAGGCACAGCTTCAGGGGCTATTGCTGCCTGGAGCGCTGTTTATATTGACCTCAAACAGGCACAGCTGGGGAGGGCCGGCCGGCAGGCTAAGGCTGCCCAGGTCAGCTAATCCACAACCCTCAGGGAATCACATTGTTGAAAACGGACCTCGCTAAGGCAGAATAGAAGCCAAGGAAGAAAAGGACACAATGCCATTTGCAGCACCGTAGATGAGTCTAGAGGTAATCACGTGACTTGTAGTAAGTCAGAAAGTGAAAGACACATATCGTATCATATCACTTATAGGTGTTACCTAAGAATGGATACCAGGGCAGATATTTCCACGGAGAAGGGCCATCACAGATTCATCAAACAAACTTATGGTTCACCAATGGAAAGGTGTGAGGATTGGTTTCATTACGATATTGGGGTTAACAGACATATACAAACACAGGTGACACATATAATCACCAAAGACCTACGGAATACCAAGAGAAGACTACTCAACCTTCTGTCATAACGTACATGGGAAAAGGATCCCAGGAAGAACAGACATCTGTATATGTGTAAAAGAACCCCATCTTCCACACCTACAACAAGCCAAACATTGTCATCAAACTTGCTGTAATAAAAACTAAAAAATTAAATTAAAAACACGAACAAGAAGTAGTGAGACAAACTTGAGGGGCTTTCTCCTGGCACATTCCATTCTAAATTCCAATCTAGAACACGACTTCCATTGAGGCTCTGTTGCCCTAGTCACCAGATTTGGTAAGGGAGAACTGCTGCCACCTTGTGGCCGTTTCGCACAACAGCAGCTTTAATCCCAGCGCTGATGGTCAGTTGATATTCAAAATCATTGCAGGCCTGTAAATGACACCTGCCCTGAAAACAAATCCTGGGGTCACATATCGACCAAAAAATTCAAAGGACGTCCATATTTCAAAACGACCGTTTCAAAAGGCATATTTTACGCACATTAGTGTTCTGCTTCTTTTTCTTTCTTTCCTTTTTTTGTTAAAAATACGGGAATGGAAAAAGGCATCCCTCAGAATGGGCGAAAATCGTTGCAAACGAATCAATGGACAAAGGTTTAATCTCCAATATATATAAAGAGCTCATGCAGCTTAATATTAACAAAACAAACAACCCAATACAAAAAATGGGCAGAAGATCTAAAGAGATGTTTCTTCCAAGAAGACACAGAGATGGCCAAGACGCACATGAAAAGCTGCTCAACAGCACTAATTATTAGAGAAATGCAAATCAAAACTACAATGAGGTATCACCTCACACCTGTTAGAATCGGCATCATCAGAAAATCTACAAACAACCAATTCTGGGGAGGGTGTGGACAAAAGGAGCTCTCTTCCACTATTGGTGGGAATGTAAATTGATACAGTCACTATGGAGAACGGTATGGAGTTTCCTTAAAAAAACTAGAAATAGAATTACCATCTGATCCAGCAATCCCACTTCTGGGCATATACCCAGAGAAAACCATAAATCAAAAAGGCACATTCACCACAATGTTCATGGCAGCACTATTTACAATAGCCAGGTAATGGAAGCAACGTAAATGCCCACAGACAGATGAATGGATAAAGATGTGGTACATATATAAAATGGAATATTACTCAGCCATAAGAAGGAATGAAACTGGGTCATTTGTAGAGACATCGATGGATCTAGAGACTGTCATACAGAATGAAGTAAGTCAGAAAGAGGAAAACAAATATTGTATATTAATGCATATATGTGGAACCTAAAAAATGGTAGAGATGAACTGGTTTGCAGGGAAGAAACAGAGACACAGAGGTAGAGAACAAACATATGGACACCAAGTGTGGGAAGCCATGGGGTGGTGGTGGTGGGATGAGTTGGGAGATTGGGATTGACCTGTATACATGTATATGCATGAAATACATAACTAATAATAACCTGCTGTATAAAAAAATAAATCAAATTAAATTTCAAATTTTTAAAAAATAAAATTTAAAAATAAAACAGAAAAATGTTCTTCCCTTCACACAGATGTATTTATAGGAATGAATTATTTCCATGCTTATATCTATAAATACATAAAGGAGGAATAAAATCTAACTTGAACCATAAAAGAAAAAAAAAAACCTGAACCCACCAGGTATACAGAGGAAAACCCTATCAAGGCGCTTGCTCCAGCGGTAAACAATTCTGAAATTGGTCAGAGGTGGGGAATCATCTCCCATACAACCAGCAACCCACCCCCCACGCCAGGAGCATCCTCATTGCAAAGCTGGGGGACCGTGCCGAGGCATCTGTGAGTAAACGTGAGCTGAGCCCCAGGCCAGCTGCTGCTGAACTGTTCCCACCCTTCCCAGGTAAAACACCTGAATATGTACAAGGGCTTGAAAGCCTAGAGGAAGGGCCGTGGAGCCACACCAGCGACAGCACGCAGGCCAACTTGGTGCCTGCAGGCCAGCCAGGGTGGTCCTGGCCCCGGGCGCTCTTCCGGAAGCTTTCCATTGCCCAGCCTGAGATACCCCTCCTGTCCCGGCCCCCACTGCTTTTTTCCTTCCTCACCTCTGTCCGGAGAGAAATTCCAGCGGAAGGTATGGGTGACACATCCTCTTCTTTACAGGTGGCAGCCTGGCAACCCCTGCAGAAAGGCCAGCAGAGCCCCACTCACACCGGGCCACCAACAAAGCTGTGGCCCCTCACTCCCTCCCGCCAGCAGAGCCCCGAGACTGCTGACGGGGCAGAGAATATGGAGTCAGGCACAGCTTCAGGGGCTATTGCTGCCTGGAGCGCTGTTTATATTGACCTCAAACAGGCACACCTGGGGAGGGCCGGCCGGCAGGGTAAGGCTGCCCAGGTCAGCTAATCCACAACCCTCAGGGAATCACATTGTTGAAAACGGACCTCGCTAAGGCAGAATAGAAGCCAAGGAAGAAAAGGACACAATGCCATTTGCAGCACCGTAGATGAGTCTAGAGGTAATCACGTGACTTGTAGTAAGTCAGAAAGTGAAAGACACATATCGTATCATATCACTTATAGGTGTTACCTAAGAATGGATACCAGGGCAGATATTTCCACGGAGAAGGGCCATCACAGATTCATCAAACAAACTTATGGTTCACCAATGGAAAGGTGTGAGGATTGGTTTCATTACGATATTGGGGTTAACAGACATATACAAACACAGGTGACACATATAATCACCAAAGACCTACGGAATACCAAGAGAAGACTACTCAACCTTCTGTCATAACGTACATGGGAAAAGGATCCCAGGAAGAACAGACATCTGTATATGTGTAAAAGAACCCCATCTTCCACACCTACAACAAGCCAAACATTGTCATCAAACTTGCTGTAATAAAAAATAAAAAATTAAATTAAAAACACGAACAAGAAGTAGTGAGACAAACTTGAGGGGCTTTCTCCTGGCACATTCCATTCTAAATTCCAATCTAGAACACGACTTCCATTGAGGCTCTGTTGCCTTAGTCACCAGATTTGGTAAGGGAGAACTGCTGCCACCTTGTGGCCGTTTCGCACAACAGCAGCTTTAATCCCAGCGCTGATGGTCAGTTGATATTCAAAATCATTGCAGGCCTGTAAATGACACCTGCCCTGAAAACAAATCCTGGGGTCACATATCGACCAAAAAATTCAAAGGACGTCCATATTTCAAAACGACCGTTTCAAAAGGCATATTTTACGCACATTAGTGTTCTGCTTCTTTTTCTTTCTTTCCTTTTTTTGTTAAAAATACGGGAATGGAAAAAGGCATCCCACAGAATGGGCGAAAATCGTTGCAAACGAATCAATGGACAAAGGTTTAATCTCCAATATATATAAAGAGCTCATGCAGCTTAATATTAACAAAACAAACAACCCAATACAAAAAATGGGCAGAAGATCTAAAGAGATGTTTCTTCCAAGAAGACACAGAGATGGCCAAGACGCACATGAAAAGCTGCTCAACAGCACTAATTATTAGAGAAATGCAAATCAAAACTACAATGAGGTATCACCTCACACCTGTTAGAATCGGCATCATCAGAAAATCTACAAACAACCAATTCTGGGGAGGGTGTGGACAAAAGGAGCTCTCTTCCACTATTGGTGGGAATGTAAATTGATACAGTCACTATGGAGAACGGTATGGAGTTTCCTTAAAAAAACTAGAAATAGAATTACCATCTGATCCAGCAATCCCACTTCTGGGCATATACACAGAGAAAACCATAAATCAAAAAGGCACATTCACCACAATGTTCATGGCAGCACTATTTACAATAGCCAGGTAATGGAAGCAACGTAAATGCCCACAGACAGATGAATGGATAAAGATGTGGTACATATATAAAATGTAATATTACTCAGCCATAAGAAGGAATGAAACTGGGTCATTTGTAGAGACATCGATGGATCTAGAGACTGTCATACAGAATGAAGTAAGTCAGAAAGAGGAAAACAAATATTGTATATTAATGCATATATGTGGAACCTAAAAAATGGTACAGATGAACTTGTTTGCAGGGAAGAAACAGAGACACAGAGGTAGAGAACAAACATATGGACACCAAGTGTGGGAAGCCATGGGGTGGTGGTGGTGGGATGAGTTGGGAGATTGGGATTGACCTGTATACATGTATATGCATGAAATACATAACTAATAATAACCTGCTGTATAAAAAAATAAATCAAATTAAATTTCAAATTTTTAAAAAATAAAATTTAAAAATAAAACAGAAAAATGTTCTTCCCTTCACACAGATGTATTTATTGGAATGAATTATTTCCATGCTTATATCTATAAATACATAAAGGAGGAATACAATATAACTTGAACCATAAAAGAAAAAAAAACCTGAACCCACCAGTTATACAGAGGAAAACCCTATCAAGGCGCTTGCTCCAGCGGTAAACAATTCTGAAATTGGTCAGAGGTGGGGAATCATCTCCCATACAACCAGCAACCCACCCCCCACGCCAGGAGCATCCTCATTGCAAAGCTGGGGGACCGTGCCGAGGCATCTGTGAGTAAACGTGAGCTGAGCCCCAGGCCAGCTGCTGCTGAACTGTTCCCACCCTTCCCAGGTAAAACACCTGAATATGTACAAGGGCTTGAAAGCCTAGAGGAAGGGCGGTGGAGCCACACCAGCGACAGCACGCAGGCCAACTTGGTGCCTGCAGGCCAGCCAGGGTGGTCCTGGCCCCGGGCGCTCTTGCGGAAGCTTTCCATTGCCCAGCCTGAGATACCCCTCCTGTCCCGGCCCCCACTGCTTTTTTCCTTCCTCACCTCTGTCCGGAGAGAAATTCCAGCGGAAGGTATGGGTGACACATCCTCTTCTTTACAGGTGGCAGCCTGGCAACCCCTGCAGAAAGGCCAGCAGAGCCCCACTCACACCGGGCCACCAACAAAGCTGTGGCCCCTCACTCCCTCCCACCAGCAGAGCCCCGAGACTGCTGACGGGGCAGAGAATATGGAGTCAGGCACAGCTTCAGGGGCTATTGCTGCCTGGAGCGCTGTTTATATTGACCTCAAACAGGCACACCTGGGGAGGGCCGGCCGGCAGGGTAAGGCTGCCCAGGTCAGCTAATCCACAACCCTCAGGGAATCACATTGTTGAAAACGGACCTCGCTAAGGCAGAATAGAAGCCAAGGAAGAAAAGGACACAATGCCATTTGCAGCACCGTAGATGAGTCTAGAGGTAATCACGTGACTTGTACTAAGTCAGAAAGTGAAAGACACATATCGTATCATATCACTTATAGGTGTTACCTAAGAATGGATACCAGGGCAGATATTTCCACGGAGAAGGGCCATCACAGATTCATCAAACAAACTTATGGTTCACCAATGGAAAGGTGTGAGGATTGGTTTCATTACGATATTGGGGTTAACAGACATATACAAACACAGGTGACACATATAATCACCAAAGACCTACGGAATACCAAGAGAAGACTACTCAACCTTCTGTCATAACGTACATGGGAAAAGGATCCCAGGAAGAACAGACATCTGTATATGTGTAAAAGAACCCCATCTTCCACACCTACAACAAGCCAAACATTGTCATCAAACTTGCTGTAATAAAAACTAAAAAATTAAATTAAAAACACGAACAAGAAGTAGTGAGACAAACTTGAGGGGCTTTCTCCTGGCACATTCCATTCTAAATTCCAATCTAGAACACCACTTCCATTGAGGCTCTGTTGCCCTAGTCACCAGATTTGGTAAGGGAGAACTGCTGCCACCTTGTGGCCGTTTCGCACAACAGCAGCTTTAATCCCAGCGCTGATGGTCAGTTGATATTCAAAATCATTGCAGGCCTGTAAATGACACCTGCCCTGAAAACAAATCCTGGGGTCACATATCGACCAAAAAATTCAAAGGACGTCCATATTTCAAAACGACCGTTTCAAAAGGCATATTTTACGCACATTAGTGTTCTGCTTCTTTTTCTTTCTTTCCTTTTTTTGTTAAAAATACGGGAATGGAAAAAGGCATCCCTCAGAATGGGCGAAAATCGTTGCAAACGAATCAATGGACAAAGGTTTAATCTCCAATATATATAAAGAGCTCATGCAGCTTAATATTAACAAAACAAACAACCCAATACAAAAAATGGGCAGAAGATCTAAAGAGATGTTTCTTCCAAGAAGACACAGAGATGGCCAAGACGCACATGAAAAGCTGCTCAACAGCACTAATTATTAGAGAAATGCAAATCAAAACTACAATGAGGTATCACCTCACACCTGTTAGAATCGGCATCATCAGAAAATCTACAAACAACCAATTCTGGGGAGGGTGTGGACAAAAGGAGCTCTCTTCCACTATTGGTGGGAATGTAAATTGATACAGTCACTATGGAGAACGGTATGGAGTTTCCTTAAAAAAACTAGAAATAGAATTACCATCTGATCCAGCAATCCCACTTCTGGGCATATACCCAGAGAAAACCATAAATCAAAAAGGCACATTCACCACAATGTTCATGGCAGCACTATTTACAATAGCCAGGTAATGGAAGCAACGTAAATGCCCACAGACAGATGAATGGATAAAGATGTGGTACATATATAAAATGGAATATTACTCAGCCATAAGAAGGAATGAAACTGGGTCATTTGTAGAGACATCGATGGATCTAGAGACTGTCATACAGAATGAAGTAAGTCAGAAAGAGGAAAACAAATATTGTATATTAATGCATATATGTGGAACCTAAAAAATGGTACAGATGAACTGGTTTGCAGGGAAGAAACAGAGACACAGAGGTAGAGAACAAACATATGGACACCAAGTGTGGGAAGCCATGGGGTGGTGGTGGTGGGATGAGTTGGGAGATTGGGATTGACCTGTATACATGTATATGCATGAAATACATAACTAATAATAACCTGCTGTATAAAAAAATAAATCAAATTAAATTTCAAATTTTTAAAAAATAAAATTTAAAAATAAAACAGAAAAATGTTCTTCCCTTCACACAGATGTATTTATAGGAATGAATTATTTCCATGCTTATATCTATAAATACATAAAGGAGGAATAAAATCTAACTTGAACCATAAAAGAAAAAAAAAAACCTGAACCCACCAGGTATACAGAGGAAAACCCTATCAAGGCGCTTGCTCCAGCGGTAAACAATTCTGAAATTGGTCAGAGGTGGGGAATCATCTCCCATACAACCAGCAACCCACCCCCCACGCCAGGAGCATCCTCATTGCAAAGCTGGGGGACCGTGCCGAGGCATCTGTGAGTAAACGTGAGCTGAGCCCCAGGCCAGCTGCTGCTGAACTGTTCCCACCCTTCCCAGGTAAAACACCTGAATATGTACAAGGGCTTGAAAGCCTAGAGGAAGGGCCGTGGAGCCACACCAGCGACAGCACGCAGGCCAACTTGGTGCCTGCAGGCCAGCCAGGGTGGTCCTGGCCCCGGGCGCTCTTCCGGAAGCTTTCCATTGCCCAGCCTGAGATACCCCTCCTGTCCCGGCCCCCACTGCTTTTTTCCTTCCTCACCTCTGTCCGGAGAGAAATTCCAGCGGAAGGTATGGGTGACACATCCTCTTCTTTACAGGTGGCAGCCTGGCAACCCCTGCAGAAAGGCCAGCAGAGCCCCACTCACACCGGGCCACCAACAAAGCTGTGGCCCCTCACTCCCTCCCGCCAGCAGAGCCCCGAGACTGCTGACGGGGCAGAGAATATGGAGTCAGGCACAGCTTCAGGGGCTATTGCTGCCTGGAGCGCTGTTTATATTGACCTCAAACAGGCACACCTGGGGAGGGCCGGCCGGCAGGGTAAGGCTGCCCAGGTCAGCTAATCCACAACCCTCAGGGAATCACATTGTTGAAAACGGACCTCGCTAAGGCAGAATAGAAGCCAAGGAAGAAAAGGACACAATGCCATTTGCAGCACCGTAGATGAGTCTAGAGGTAATCACGTGACTTGTAGTAAGTCAGAAAGTGAAAGACACATATCGTATCATATCACTTATAGGTGTTACCTAAGAATGGATACCAGGGCAGATATTTCCACGGAGAAGGGCCATCACAGATTCATCAAACAAACTTATGGTTCACCAATGGAAAGGTGTGAGGATTGGTTTCATTACGATATTGGGGTTAACAGACATATACAAACACAGGTGACACATATAATCACCAAAGACCTACGGAATACCAAGAGAAGACTACTCAACCTTCTGTCATAACGTACATGGGAAAAGGATCCCAGGAAGAACAGACATCTGTATATGTGTAAAAGAACCCCATCTTCCACACCTACAACAAGCCAAACATTGTCATCAAACTTGCTGTAATAAAAAATAAAAAATTAAATTAAAAACACGAACAAGAAGTAGTGAGACAAACTTGAGGGGCTTTCTCCTGGCACATTCCATTCTAAATTCCAATCTAGAACACCACTTCCATTGAGGCTCTGTTGCCCTAGTCACCAGATTTGGTAAGGGAGAACTGCTGCCACCTTGTGGCCGTTTCGCACAACAGCAGCTTTAATCCCAGCGCTGATGGTCAGTTGATATTCAAAATCATTGCAGGCCTGTAAATGACACCTGCCCTGAAAACAAATCCTGGGGTCACATATCGACCAAAAAATTCAAAGGACGTCCATATTTCAAAACGACCGTTTCAAAAGGCATATTTTACGCACATTAGTGTTCTGCTTCTTTTTCTTTCTTTCCTTTTTTTGTTAAAAATACGGGAATGGAAAAAGGCATCCCACAGAATGGGCGAAAATCGTTGCAAACGAATCAATGGACAAAGGTTTAATCTCCAATATATATAAAGAGCTCATGCAGCTTAATATTAACAAAACAAACAACCCAATACAAAAAATGGGCAGAAGATCTAAAGAGATGTTTCTTCCAAGAAGACACAGAGATGGCCAAGACGCACATGAAAAGCTGCTCAACAGCACTAATTATTAGAGAAATGCAAATCAAAACTACAATGAGGTATCACCTCACACCTGTTAGAATCGGCATCATCAGAAAATCTACAAACAACCAATTCTGGGGAGGGTGTGGACAAAAGGAGCCCTCTTCCACTATTGGTGGGAATGTAAATTGATACAGTCACTATGGAGAACGGTATGGAGTTTCCTTAAAAAAACTAGAAATAGAATTACCATCTGATCCAGCAATCCCACTTCTGGGCATATACCCAGAGAAAACCATAAATCAAAAAGGCACATTCACCACAATGTTCATGGCAGCACTATTTACAATAGCCAGGTAATGGAAGCAACGTAAATGCCCACAGACAGATGAATGGATAAAGATGTGGTACATATATAAAATGGAATATTACTCAGCCATAAGAAGGAATGAAACTGGGTCATTTGTAGAGACATCGATGGATCTAGAGACTGTCATACAGAATGAAGTAAGTCAGAAAGAGGAAAGCAAATATTGTATATTAATGCATATATGTGGAACCTAAAAAATGGTACAGATGAACTGGTTTGCAGGGAAGAAACAGAGACACAGAGGTAGAGAACAAACATATGGACACCAAGTGTGGGAAGCCATGGGGTGGTGGTGGTGGGATGAGTTGGGAGATTGGGATTGACCTGTATACATGTATATGCATGAAATACATAACTAATAATAACCTGCTGTATAAAAAAATAAATCAAATTAAATTTCAAATTTTTAAAAAATAAAATTTAAAAATAAAACAGAAAAATGTTCTTCCCTTCACACAGATGTATTTATAGGAATGAATTATTTCCATGCTTATATCTATAAATACATAAAGGAGGAATAAAATCTAACTTGAACCATAAAAGAAAAAAAAAACCTGAACCCACCAGTTATACAGAGGAAAACCCTATCAAGGCGCTTGCTCCAGCGGTAAACAATTCTGAAATTGGTCAGAGGTGGGGAATCATCTCCCATACAACCAGCAACCCACCCCCCACGCCAGGAGCATCCTCATTGCAAAGCTGGGGGACCGTGCCGAGGCATCTGTGAGTAAACGTGAGCTGAGCCCCAGGCCAGCTGCTGCTGAACTGTTCCCACCCTTCCCAGGTAAAACACCTGAATATGTACAAGGGCTTGAAAGCCTAGAGGAAGCGCCGTGGAGCCACACCAGCGACAGCACGCAGGCCAACTTGGTGCCTGCAGGCCAGCCAGGGTGGTCCTGGCCCCGGGCGCTCTTCCGGAAGCTTTCCATTGCCCTGCCTGAGATACCCCTCCTGTCCCGGCCCCCACTGCTTTTTTCCTTCCTCACCTCTGTCCGGAGAGAAATTCCAGCGGAAGGTATGGGTGACACATCCTCTTCTTTACAGGTGGCAGCCTGGCAACCCCTGCAGAAAGGCCAGCAGAGCCCCACTCACACCGGGCCACCAACAAAGCTGTGGCCCCTCACTCCCTCCCGCCAGCAGAGCCCCGAGACTGCTGACGGGGCAGAGAATATGGAGTCAGGCACAGCTTCAGGGGCTATTGCTGCCTGGAGCGCTGTTTATATTGACCTCAAACAGGCACACCTGGGGAGGGCCGGCCGGCAGGGTAAGGCTGCCCAGGTCAGCTAATCCACAACCCTCAGGGAATCACATTGTTGAAAACGGACCTCGCTAAGGCAGAATAGAAGCCAAGGAAGAAAAGGACACAATGCCATTTGCAGCACCGTAGATGAGTCTAGAGGTAATCACGTGACTTGTAGTAAGTCAGAAAGTGAAAGACACATATCGTATCATATCACTTATAGGTGTTACCTAAGAATGGATACCAGGGCAGATATTTCCACGGAGAAGGGCCATCACAGATTCATCAAACAAACTTATGGTTCACCAATGGAAAGGTGTGAGGATTGGTTTCATTACGATATTGGGGTTAACAGACATATACAAACACAGGTGACACATATAATCACCAAAGACCTACGGAATACCAAGAGAAGACTACTCAACCTTCTGTCATAACGTACATGGGAAAAGGATCCCAGGAAGAACAGACATCTGTATATGTGTAAAACAACCCCATCTTCCACACCTACAACAAGCCAAACATTGTAATCAAACTTGCTGTAATAAAAAATAAAAAATTAAATTAAAAACACGAACAAGAAGTAGTGAGGCAAACTTGAGGGGCTTTCTCCTGGCACATTCCATTCTAAATTCCAATCTAGAACACGACTTCCATTGAGGCTCTGTTGCCCTAGTCACCAGATTTGGTAAGGGAGAACTGCTGCCACCTTGTGGCCGTTTCGCACAACAGCAGCTTTAATCCCAGCGCTGATGGTCAGTTGATATTCAAAATCATTGCAGGCCTGTAAATGACACCTGCCCTGAAAACAAATCCTGGGGTCACATATGGACCAAAAAATTCAAAGCACGTCCATATTTCAAAACGACCGTTTCAAAAGGCATATTTTACGCACATTAGTGTTCTGCTTCTTTTTCTTTCTTTCCTTTTTTTGTTAAAAATACGGGAATGGAAAAAGGCATCCCTCAGAATGGGCGAAAATCGTTGCAAACGAATCAATGGACAAAGGTTTAATCTCCAATATATATAAACAGCTCATGCAGCTTAATATTAACAAAACAAACAACCCAATACAAAAAATGGGCAGAAGATCTAAAGAGATGTTTCTTCCAAGAAGACACAGAGATGGCCAAGACGCACATGAAAAGCTGCTCAACAGCACTAATTATTAGAGAAATGCAAATCAAAACTACAATGAGGTATCACCTCACACCTGTTAGAATCGGCATCATCAGAAAATCTACAAACAACCAATTCTGGGGAGGGTGTGGACAAAAGGAGCCCTCTTCCACTATTGGTGGGAATGTAAATTGATACAGTCACTATGGAGAACGGTATGGAGTTTCCTTAAAAAAACTAGAAATAGAATTACCATCTGATCCAGCAATCCCACTTCTGGGCATATACCCAGAGAAAACCATAAATCAAAAAGGCACATTCACCACAATGTTCATGGCAGCACTATTTACAATAGCCAGGTAATGGAAGCAACGTAAATGCCCACAGACAGATGAATGGATAAAGATGTGGTACATATATAAAATGGAATATTACTCAGCCATAAGAAGGAATGAAACTGGGTCATTTGTAGAGACATCGATGGATCTAGAGACTGTCATACAGAATGAAGTAAGTCAGAAAGAGGAAAACAAATATTGTATATTAATGCATATATGTGGAACCTAAAAAATGGTACAGATGAACTTGTTTGCAGGGAAGAAACAGAGACACAGAGGTAGAGAACAAACATATGGACACCAAGTGTGGGAAGCCATGGGGTGGTGGTGGTGGGATGAGTTGGGAGATTGGGATTGACCTGTATACATGTATATGCATGAAATACATAACTAATAATAACCTGCTGTATAAAAAAATAAATCAAATTAAATTTCAAATTTTTAAAAAATAAAATTTAAAAATAAAACAGAAAAATGTTCTTCCCTTCACACAGATGTATTTATTGGAATGAATTATTTCCATGCTTATATCTATAAATACATAAAGGAGGAATACAATCTAACTTGAACCATAAAAGAAAAAAAAACCTGAACCCACCAGTTATACAGAGGAAAACCCTATCAAGGCGCTTGCTCCAGCGGTAAACAATTCTGAAATTGGTCAGAGGTGGGGAATCATCTCCCATACAACCAGCAACCCACCCCCCACGCCAGGAGCATCCTCATTGCAAAGCTGGGGGACCGTGCCGAGGCATCTGTGAGTAAACGTGAGCTGAGCCCCAGGCCAGCTGCTGCTGAACTGTTCCCACCCTTCCCAGGTAAAACACCTGAATATGTACAAGGGCTTGAAAGCCTAGAGGAAGGGACACGGAGCCACACCAGCAACAGCACGCAGGCCAAATTGGTGCCTGCAGGCCAGCCAGGGTGGTCCTGGCTCCGGGCGCTCTTCCGGAAGCTTTCCATTGCCCTGCCTGAGATACCCCTCCTGTCCCGGCCCCCACTGCTTTTTTCCTTCCTCACCTCTGTCCGGAGAGAAATTCCAGCGGAAGGTATGGGTGACACATCCTCTTCTTTACAGGTGGCAGCCTGGCAACCCCTGCAGAAAGGCCAGCAGAGCCCCACTCACACCGGGCCACCAACAAAGCTGTGGCCCCTCACTCCCTCCCGCCAGCAGAGCCCCGAGACTGCTGACGGGGCAGAGAATATGGAGTCAGGCACAGCTTCAGGGGCTATTGCTGCCTGGAGCGCTGTTTATATTGACCTCAACGAGGCACACCTGGGGAGGGCGGGCCGGCAGGTTAAGGCTGCCCAGGTCAGCTAATCCACAACCCTCAGGGAATCACATTGTTGAAAACGGACCTCGCTAAGGCAGAATAGAAGCCAAGGAAGAAAAGGACACAATGCCATTTGCAGCACCGTAGATGAGTCTAGAGGTAATCACGTGACTTGTAGTAAGTCAGAAAGTGAAAGACACATATCGTATCCTATCACTTATAGGTGTTACCTAAGAATGGATACCAGGGCAGATATTTCCACGGAGAAGGGCCATCACAGATTCATCAAACAAACTTATGGTTCACCAATGGAAAGGTGTGAGGATTGGTTTCATTACGATATTGGGGTTAACAGACATATACAAACACAGGTGACACATATAATCACCAAAGACCTACGGAATACCAAGAGAAGACTACTCAACATTCTGTCATAACGTACATGGGAAAAGGATCCCAGGAAGAACAGACATCTGTATATGTGTAAAACAACCCCATCTTCCACACCTACAACAAGCCAAACATTGTAATCAAACTTGCTGTAATAAAAAATAAAAAATTAAATTAAAAACACGAACAAGAAGTAGTGAGGCAAACTTGAGGGGCTTTCTCCTGGCACATTCCATTCTAAATTCCAATCTAGAACACGACTTCCATTGAGGCTCTGTTGCCCTAGTCACCAGATTTGGTAAGGGAGAACTGCTGCCACCTTGTGGCCGTTTCGCACAACAGCAGCTTTAATCCCAGCGCTGATGGTCAGTTGATATTCAAAATCATTGCAGGCCTGTAAATGACACCTGCCCTGAAAACAAATCCTGGGGTCACATATGGACCAAAAAATTCAAAGCAGGTCCATATTTCAAAACGACCGTTTCAAAAGGCATATTTTACGCACATTAGTGTTCTGCTTCTTTTTCTTTCTTTCCTTTTTTTGTTAAAAATACGGGAATGGAAAAAGGCATCCCTCAGAATGGGCGAAAATCGTTGCAAACGAATCAATGGACAAAGGTTTAATCTCCAATATATATAAACAGCTCATGCAGCTTAATATTAACAAAACAAACAACCCAATACAAAAAATGGGCAGAAGATCTAAAGAGATGTTTCTTCCAAGAAGACACAGAGATGGCCAAGACGCACATGAAAAGCTGCTCAACAGCACTAATTATTAGAGAAATGCAAATCAAAACTACAATGAGGTATCACCTCACACCTGTTAGAATCGGCATCATCAGAAAATCTACAAACAACCAATTCTGGGGAGGGTGTGGACAAAAGGAGCCCTCTTCCACTATTGGTGGGAATGTAAATTGATACAGTCACTATGGAGAACGGTATGGAGTTTCCTTAAAAAAACTAGAAATAGAATTACCATCTGATCCAGCAATCCCACTTCTGGGCATATACCCAGAGAAAACCATAAATCAAAAAGGCACATTCACCACAATGTTCATGGCAGCACTATTTACAATAGCCAGGTAATGGAAGCAACGTAAATGCCCACAGACAGATGAATGGATAAAGATGTGGTACATATATAAAATGGAATATTACTCAGCCATAAGAAGGAATGAAACTGGGTCATTTGTAGAGACATCGATGGATCTAGAGACTGTCATACAGAATGAAGTAAGTCAGAAAGAGGAAAACAAATATTGTATATTAATGCATATATGTGGAACCTAAAAAATGGTACAGATGAACTGGTTTGCAGGGAAGAAACAGAGACACAGAGGTAGAGAACAAACATATGGACACCAAGTGTGGGAAGCCATGGGGTGGTGGTGGTGGGATGAGTTGGGAGATTGGGATTGACCTGTATACATGTATATGCATAAAATACATAACTAATAATAACCTGCTGTATAAAAAAATAAATCAAATTAAATTTCAAATTTTTAAAAAATAAAATTTAAAAATAAAACAGAAAAATGTTCTTCCCTTCACACAGATGTATTTATAGGAATGAATTATTTCCATGCTTATATCTATAAATACATAAAGGAGGAATACAATCTAACTTGAACCATAAAAGAAAAAAAAAAAACCTGAACCCACCAGTTATACAGAGGAAAACCCTATCAGGGCACTTGCTCCAGCGGTAAACAATTATGAAATTGGTCAGATGTGGGGAATCATCTCCCATACAACCAGCAACCCACCCCCCACGCCAGGAGCATCCTCATTGCAAAGCTGGGGGACCGTGCCGAGGCATCTGTGAGTAAACGTGAGCTGAGCCCCAGGCCAGCTGCTGCTGAACTGTTCCCACCCTTCCCAGGTAAAACACCTGAATATGTACAAGGGCTTGAAAGCCTAGAGGAAGGGCGGTGTAGCCACACCAGCGACAGCACGCAGGCCAACTTGGTGCCTGCAGGCCAGCCAGGGTGGTCCTGGCCCCGGGCGCTCTTCCGGAAGCTTTCCATTGCCCTGCCTGAGATACCCCTCCTGTCCCGGCCCCCACTGCTTTTTTCCTTCCTCACCTCTGTCCGGAGAGAAATTCCAGCGGAAGGTATGGGTGACACATCCTCTTCTTTACAGGTGGCAGCCTGGCAACCCCTGCAGAAAGGCCAGCAGAGCCCCACTCACACCGGGCCACCAACAATGCTGTGGCCCCTCACTCCCTCTCGCCAGCAGAGCCCCGAGACTGCTGACGGGGCAGAGAATATGGAGTCAGGCACAGCTTCAGGGGCTATTGCTGCCTGGAGCGCTGTTTATATTGACCTCAAACAGGCACACCTGGGGAGGGCCGGCCAGCAGGGTAAGGCTGCCCAGGTCAGCTAATCCACAACCCTCAGGGAATCACATTGTTGAAAACGGACCTCGCTAAGGCAGAATAGAAGCCAAGGAAGAAAAGGACACAATGCCATTTGCAGCACCGTAGATGAGTCTAGAGGTAATCACGTGACTTGTAGTAAGTCAGAAAGTGAAAGACACATATCGTATCATATCACTTATAGGTGTTACCTAAGAATGGATACCAGGGCAGATATTTCCACGGAGAAGGGCCATCACAGATTCATCAAACAAACTTATGGTTCACCAATGGAAAGGTGTGAGGATTGGTTTCATTACGATATTGGGGTTAACAGACATATACAAACACAGGTGACACATATAATCACCAAAGACCTACAGAATACCAAGAGAAGACTACTCAACATTCTGTCATAACGTACATGGGAAAAGGATCCCAGGAAGAACAGACATCTGTATATGTGTAAAAGAACCACATCTTCCACACCTACAACAAGCCAAACATTGTAATCAAACTTGCTGTAATAAAAAATAAAAAATTAAATTAAAAACACGAACAAGAAGTAGTGAGACAAACTTGAGGGGCTTTCTCCTGGCACATTCCATTCTAAATTCCAATCTAGAACACGACTTCCATTGAGGCTCTGTTGCCCTAGTCACCAGATTTGGTAAGGGAGAACTGCTGCCACCTTGTGGCCGTTTCGCACAACAGCAGCTTTAATCCCAGCGCTGATGGTCAGTTGATATTCAAAATCATTGCAGGCCTGTAAATGACACCTGCCCTGAAAACAAATCCTGGGGTCACATATCGACCAAAAAATTCAAAGCACGTCCATATTTCAAAACGACCGTTTCAAAAGGCATATTTTACGCACATTAGTGTTCTGCTTCTTTTTCTTTCTTTCCTTTTTTTGTTAAAAATACGGGAATGGAAAAAGGCATCCCTCAGAATGGGCGAAAATCGTTGCAAACGAATCAATGGACAAAGGTTTAATCTCCAATATATATAAAGAGCTCATGCAGCTTAATATTAACAAAACAAACAACCCAATACAAAAAATGGGCAGAAGATCTAAAGAGATGTTTCTTCCAAGAAGACACAGAGATGGCCAAGACGCACATGAAAAGCTGCTCAACAGCACTAATTATTACAGAAATGCAAATCAAAACTACAATGAGGTATCACCTCACACCTGTTAGAATCGGCATCATCAGAAAATCTACAAACAACCAATTCTGGGGAGGGTGTGGACAAAAGGAGCCCTCTTCCACTATTGGTGGGAATGTAAATTGATACAGTCACTATGGAGAACGGTATGGAGTTTCCTTAAAAAAACTAGAAATAGAATTACCATCTGATCCAGCAATCCCACTTCTGGGCATATACCCAGAGAAAACCATAAATCAAAAAGGCACATTCACCACAATGTTCATGGCAGCACTATTTACAATAGCCAGGTAATGGAAGCAACGTAAATGCCCACAGACAGATGAATGGATAAAGATGTGGTACATATATAAAATGGAATATTACTCAGCCATAAGAAGGAATGAAACTGGGTCATTTGTAGAGACATCGATGGATCTAGAGACTGTCATACAGAATGAAGTAAGTCAGAAAGAGGAAAACAAATATTGTATATTAATGCATATATGTGGAACCTAAAAAATGGTACAGATGAACTGGTTTGCAGAGAAGAAACAGAGACACATAGGTAGAGAACAAACATGGACACCAAGTGTGGGAAGCCATGGGGTGGTGGTGGTGGGATGAGTTGGGAGATTGGGATTGACCTGTATACATGTATATGCATAAAATACATAACTAATAATAACCTGCTGTATAAAAAAATAAATCAAATTAAATTTCAAATTTTTAAAAAATAAAATTTAAAAATAAAACAGAAAAATGTTCTTCCCTTCACACAGATGTATTTATAGGAATGAATTATTTCCATGCTTATATCTATAAATACATAAAGGAGGAATACAATCTAACTTGAACCATAAAAGAAAAAAAAAAACCTGAACCCACCAGTTATACAGAGGAAAACCCTATCAGGGCACTTGCTCCAGCGGTAAACAATTCTGAAATTGGTCAGAGGTGGGGAATCATCTCCCATACAACCAGCAACCCACCCCCCACGCCAGGAGCATCCTCATTGCAAAGCTGGGGGACCGTGCCGAGGCATCTGTGAGTAAACGTGAGCTGAGCCCCAGGCCAGCTGCTGCTGAACTGTTCCCACCCTTCCCAGGTAAAACACCTGAATATGTACAAGGGCTTGAAAGCCTAGAGGAATGGCGGTGGAGCCACACCAGCGACAGCACGCAGGCCAACTTGGTGCCTGCAGGCCAGCCAGGGTGGTCCAGGCCCCGGGCGCTCTTCCGGAAGCTTTCCATTGCCCTGCCTGAGATACCCCTCCTGTCCCGGCCCCCACTGCTTTTTTCCTTCCTCACCTCTGTCCGGAGAGAAATTCCAGCGGAAGGTATGGGTGACACATCCTCTTCTTTACAGGTGGCAGCCTGGCAACCCCTGCAGAAAGGCCAGCAGAGCCCCACTCACACCGGGCCACCAACAATGCTGTGGCCCCTCACTCCCTCTCGCCAGCAGAGCCCCGAGACTGCTGACGGGGCAGAGAATATGGAGTCAGGCACAGCTTCAGGGGCTATTGCTGCCTGGAGCGCTGTTTATATTGACCTCAAACAGGCACACCTGGGGAGGGCCGGCCGGCAGGGTAAGGCTGCCCAGGTCAGCCAATCCACAACCCTCAGGGAATCACATTGTTGAAAACGGACCTCGCTAAGGCAGAATAGAAGCCAAGGAAGAAAAGGACACAATGCCATTTGCAGCACCGTAGATGAGTCTAGAGGTAATCACGTGACTTGTAGTAAGTCAGAAAGTGAAAGACACATATCGTATCATATCACTTATAGGTGTTACCTAAGAATGGATACCAGGGCAGATATTTCCACGGAGAAGGGCCATCACAGATTCATCAAACAAACTTATGGTTCACCAATGGAAAGGTGTGAGGATTGGTTTCATTACGATATTGGGGTTAACAGACATATACAAACACAGGTGACACATATAATCACCAAAGACCTACGGAATACCAAGAGAAGACTACTCAACCTTCTGTCATAACGTACATGGGAAAAGGATCCCAGGAAGAACAGACATCTGTATATGTGTAAAACAACCACATCTTCCACACCTACAACAAGCCAAACATTGTCATCAAACTTGCTGTAATAAAAAATAAAAAATTAAATTAAAAACACGAACAAGAAGTAGTGAGACAAACTTGAGGGGCTTTCTCCTGGCACATTCCATTCTAAATTCCAATCTAGAACACGACTTCCATTGAGGCTCTGTTGCCCTAGTCACCAGATTTGGTAAGGGAGAACTGCTGCCACCTTGTGGCCGTTTCGCACAACAGCAGCTTTAATCCCAGCGCTGATGGTCAGTTGATATTCAAAATCATTGCAGGCCTGTAAATGACACCTGCCCTGAAAACAAATCCTGGGGTCACATATCGACCAAAAAATTCAAAGGACGTCCATATTTCAAAACGACCGTTTCAAAAGGCATATTTTACGCACATTAGTGTTCTGCTTCTTTTTCTTTCTTTCCTTTTTTTGTTAAAAATACGGGAATGGAAAAAGGCATCCCTCAGAATGGGCGAAAATCGTTGCAAACGAATCAATGGACAAAGGTTTAATCTCCAATATATATAAAGAGCTCATGCAGCTTAATATTAACAAAACAAACAACCCAATACAAAAAATGGGCAGAAGATCTAAAGAGATGTTTCTTCCAAGAAGACACAGAGATGGCCAAGACGCACATGAAAAGCTGCTCAACAGCACTAATTATTAGAGAAATGCAAATCAAAACTACAATGAGGTATCACCTCACACCTGTTAGAATCGGCATCATCAGAAAATCTACAAACAACCAATTCTGGGGAGGGTGTGGACAAAAGGAGCCCTCTTCCACTATTGGTGGGAATGTAAATTGATACAGTCACTATGGAGAACGGTATGGAGTTTCCTTTAAAAAACTAGAAATAGAATTACCATCTGATCCAGCAATCCCACTTCTGGGCATATACCCAGAGAAAACCATAAATCAAAAAGGCACATTCACCACAATGTTCATGGCAGCACTATTTACAATAGCCAGGTAATGGAAGCAACGTAAATGCCCACAGACAGATGAATGGATAAAGATGTGGTACATATATAAAATGGAATATTACTCAGCCATAAGAAGGAATGAAACTGGGTCATTTGTAGAGACATCGATGGATCTAGAGACTGTCATACAGAATGAAGTAAGTCAGAAAGAGGAAAACAAATATTGTATATTAATGCATATATGTGGAACCTAAAAAATGGTACAGATGAACTTGTTTGCAGGGAAGAAACAGAGACACAGAGGTAGAGAACAAACATATGGACACCAAGTGTGGGAAGCCATGGGGTGGTGGTGGTGGGATGAGTTGGGAGATTGGGATTGACCTGTATACATGTATATGCATGAAATACATAACTAATAATAACCTGCTGTATAAAAAACTAAATCAAATTAAATTTCAAATTTTTAAAAAATAAAATTTAAAAATAAAACAGAAAAATGTTCTTCCCTTCACACAGATGTATTTATAGGAATGAATTATTTCCATGCTTATATCTATAAATACATAAAGGAGGAATACAATCTAACTTGAACCATAAAAGAAAAAAAAAAAAACCTGAACCCACCAGTTATACAGAGAAAAACCCTATCAGGGCACTTGCTCCAGCGGTAAACAATTCTGAAATTGGTCAGAGGTGGGGAATCATCTCCCATACAACCAGCAAGCCACCCCCCACGCCAGGAGCATCCTCATTGCAAAGCTGGGGGACCGTGCCGAGGCATCTGTGAGTAAACGTGAGCTGAGCCCCAGGCCAGCTGCTGCTGAACTGTTCCCACCCTTCCCAGGTAAAACACCTGAATATGTACAAGGGCTTGAAAGCCTAGAGGAAGGGCCACGGAGCCACACCAGCGACAGCACGCAGGCCAACTTGGTGCCTGCAGGCCAGCCAGGGTGGTCCTGGCCCCGGGCGCTCTTCCGGAAGCTTTCCATTGCCCTGCCTGAGATACCCCTCCTGTCCCGGCCCCCACTGCTTTTTTCCTTCCTCACCTCTGTCCGGAGAGAAATTCCAGCGGAAGGTATGGGTGACACATCCTCTTCTTTACAGGTGGCAGCCTGGCAACCCCTGCAGAAAGGCCAGCAGAGCCCCACTCACACTGGGCCACCAACAAAGCTGTGGCCCCTCACTCCCTCTCGCCAGCAGAGCCCCGAGACTGCTGACGGGGCAGAGAATATGGAGTCAGGCACAGCTTCAGGGGCTATTGCTGCCTGGAGCGCTGTTTATATTGACCTCAAACAGGCACACCTGGGGAGGGCCGGCCGGCAGGGTAAGGCTGCCCAGGTCAGCTAATCCACAACCCTCAGGGAATCACATTGTTGAAAACGGACCTCGCTAAGGCAGAATAGAAGCCAAGGAAGAAAAGGACACAATGCCATTTGCAGCACCGTAGATGAGTCTAGAGGTAATCACGTGACTTGTAGTAAGTCAGAAAGTGAAAGACACATATCGTATCATATCACTTATAGGTGTTACCTAAGAATGGATACCAGGGCAGATATTTCCACGGAGAAGGGCCATCACAGATTCATCAAACAAACTTATGGTTCACCAATGGAAAGGTGTGAGGATTGGTTTCATTACGATATTGGGGTTAACAGACATATACAAACACAGGTGACACATATAATCACCAAAGACCTACGGAATACCAAGAGAAGACTACTCAACCTTCTGTCATAACGTACATGGGAAAAGGATCCCAGGAAGAACAGACATCTGTATATGTGTAAAAGAACCACATCTTCCACACCTACAACAAGCCAAACATTGTAATCAAACTTGCTGTAATAAAAAATAAAAAATTAAATTAAAAACACGAACAAGAAGTAGTGAGACAAACTTGAGGGGCTTTCTCCTGGCACATTCCATTCTAAATTCCAATCTAGAACACGACTTCCATTGAGGCTCTGTTGCCCTAGTCACCAGATTTGGTAAGGGAGAACTGCTGCCACCTTGTGGCCGTTTCGCACAACAGCAGCTTTAATCCCAGCGCTGATGGTCAGTTGATATTCAAAATCATTGCAGGCCTGTAAATGACACCTGCCCTGAAAACAAATCCTGGGGTCACATATCGACCAAAAAATTCAAAGGACGTCCATATTTCAAAACGACCGTTTCAAAAGGCATATTTTACGCACATTAGTGTTCTGCTTCTTTTTCTTTCTTTCCTTTTTTTGTTAAAAATACGGGAATGGAAAAAGGCATCCCTCAGAATGGGCGAAAATCGTTGCAAACGAATCAATGGACAAAGGTTTAATCTCCAATATATATAAAGAGCTCATGCAGCTTAATATTAACAAAACAAACAACCCAATACAAAAAATGGGCAGAAGATCTAAAGAGATGTTTCTTCCAAGAAGACACAGAGATGGCCAAAACGCACATGAAAAGCTGCTCAACAGCACTAATTATTAGAGAAATGCAAATCAAAACTACAATGAGGTATCACCTCACACCTGTTAGAATCGGCATCATCAGAAAATCTACAAACAACCAATTCTGGGGAGGGTGTGGACAAAAGGAGCCCTCTTCCACTATTGGTGGGAATGTAAATTGATACAGTCACTATGGAGAACGGTATGGAGTTTCCTTTAAAAAACTAGAAATAGAATTACCATCTGATCCAGCAATCCCACTTCTGGGCATATACCCAGAGAAAACCATAAATCAAAAAGGCACATTCACCACAATGTTCATGGCAGCACTATTTACAATAGCCAGGTAATGGAAGCAACGTAAATGCCCACAGACAGATGAATGGATAAAGATGTGGTACATATATAAAATGGAATATTACTCAGCCATAAGAAGGAATGAAACTGGGTCATTTGTAGAGACATCGATGGATCTAGAGACTGTCATACAGAATGAAGTAAGTCAGAAAGAGGAAAACAAATATTGTATATTAATGCATATATGTGGAACCTAAAAAATGGTACAGATGAACTTGTTTGCAGGGAAGAAACAGAGACACAGAGGTAGAGAACAAACATATGGACACCAAGTGTGGGAAGCCATGGGGTGGTGGTGGTGGGATGAGTTGGGAGATTGGGATTGACCTGTATACATGTATATGCATGAAATACATAACTAATAATAACCTGCTGTATAAAAAACTAAATCAAATTAAATTTCAAATTTTTAAAAAATAAAATTTAAAAATAAAACAGAAAAATGTTCTTCCCTTCACACAGATGTATTTATAGGAATGAATTATTTCCATGCTTATATCTATAAATACATAAAGGAGGAATACAATCTAACTTGAACCATAAAAGAAAAAAAAAAAAACCTGAACCCACCAGTTATACAGAGAAAAACCCTATCAGGGCACTTGCTCCAGCGGTAAACAATTCTGAAATTGGTCAGAGGTGGGGAATCATCTCCCATACAACCAGCAAGCCACCCCCCACGCCAGGAGCATCCTCATTGCAAAGCTGGGGGACCGTGCCGAGGCATCTGTGAGTAAACGTGAGCTGAGCCCCAGGCCAGCTGCTGCTGAACTGTTCCCACCCTTCCCAGGTAAAACACCTGAATATGTACAAGGGCTTGAAAGCCTAGAGGAAGGGCCACGGAGCCACACCAGCGACAGCACGCAGGCCAACTTGGTGCCTGCAGGCCAGCCAGGGTGGTCCTGGCCCCGGGCGCTCTTCCGGAAGCTTTCCATTGCCCTGCCTGAGATACCCCTCCTGTCCCGGCCCCCACTGCTTTTTTCCTTCCTCACCTCTGTCCGGAGAGAAATTCCAGCGGAAGGTATGGGTGACACATCCTCTTCTTTACAGGTGGCAGCCTGGCAACCCCTGCAGAAAGGCCAGCAGAGCCCCACTCACACTGGGCCACCAACAAAGCTGTGGCCCCTCACTCCCTCTCGCCAGCAGAGCCCCGAGACTGCTGACGGGGCAGAGAATATGGAGTCAGGCACAGCTTCAGGGGCTATTGCTGCCTGGAGCGCTGTTTATATTGACCTCAAACAGGCACACCTGGGGAGGGCCGGCCGGCAGGGTAAGGCTGCCCAGGTCAGCTAATCCACAACCCTCAGGGAATCACATTGTTGAAAACGGACCTCGCTAAGGCAGAATAGAAGCCAAGGAAGAAAAGGACACAATGCCATTTGCAGCACCGTAGATGAGTCTAGAGGTAATCACGTGACTTGTAGTAAGTCAGAAAGTGAAAGACACATATCGTATCATATCACTTATAGGTGTTACCTAAGAATGGATACCAGGGCAGATATTTCCACGGAGAAGGGCCATCACAGATTCATCAAACAAACTTATGGTTCACCAATGGAAAGGTGTGAGGATTGGTTTCATTACGATATTGGGGTTAACAGACATATACAAACACAGGTGACACATATAATCACCAAAGACCTACGGAATACCAAGAGAAGACTACTCAACCTTCTGTCATAACGTACATGGGAAAAGGATCCCAGGAAGAACAGACATCTGTATATGTGTAAAAGAACCACATCTTCCACACCTACAACAAGCCAAACATTGTAATCAAACTTGCTGTAATAAAAAATAAAAAATTAAATTAAAAACACGAACAAGAAGTAGTGAGACAAACTTGAGGGGCTTTCTCCTGGCACATTCCATTCTAAATTCCAATCTAGAACACGACTTCCATTGAGGCTCTGTTGCCCTAGTCACCAGATTTGGTAAGGGAGAACTGCTGCCACCTTGTGGCCGTTTCGCACAACAGCAGCTTTAATCCCAGCGCTGATGGTCAGTTGATATTCAAAATCATTGCAGGCCTGTAAATGACACCTGCCCTGAAAACAAATCCTGGGGTCACATATCGACCAAAAAATTCAAAGGACGTCCATATTTCAAAACGACCGTTTCAAAAGGCATATTTTACGCACATTAGTGTTCTGCTTCTTTTTCTTTCTTTCCTTTTTTTGTTAAAAATACGGGAATGGAAAAAGGCATCCCTCAGAATGGGCGAAAATCGTTGCAAACGAATCAATGGACAAAGGTTTAATCTCCAATATATATAAAGAGCTCATGCAGCTTAATATTAACAAAACAAACAACCCAATACAAAAAATGGGCAGAAGATCTAAAGAGATGTTTCTTCCAAGAAGACACAGAGATGGCCAAGACGCACATGAAAAGCTGCTCAACAGCACTAATTATTAGAGAAATGCAAATCAAAACTACAATGAGGTATCACCTCACACCTGTTAGAATCGGCATCATCAGAAAATCTACAAACAACCAATTCTGGGGAGGGTGTGGACAAAAGGAGCCCTCTTCCACTATTGGTGGGAATGTAAATTGATACAGTCACTATGGAGAATGGTATGGAGTTTCCTTAAAAAAACTAGAAATAGAATTACCATCTGATCCAGCAATCCCACTTCTGGGCATATACCCAGAGAAAACCATAAATCAAAAAGGCACATTCACCACAATGTTCATGGCAGCACTATTTACAATAGCCAGGTAATGGAAGCAACGTAAATGCCCACAGACAGATGAATGGATAAAGATGTGGTACATATATAAAATGGAATATTACTCAGCCATAAGAAGGAATGAAACTGGGTCATTTGTAGAGACATCGATGGATCTACAGACTGTCATACAGAATGAAGTAAGTCAGAAAGAGGAAAACAAATATTGTATATTAATGCATATATGTGGAACCTAAAAAATGGTACAGATGAACTGGTTTGCAGAGAAGAAACAGAGACACAGAGGTAGAGAACAAACATATGGACACCAAGTGTGGGAAGCCATGGGGTGGTGGTGGTGGGATGAGTTGGGAGATTGGGATTGACCTGTATACATGTATATGCATAAAATACATAACTAATAATAACCTGCTGTATAAAAACTAAATCAAATTAAATTTCAAATTTTTAAAAAATAAAATTTAAAAATAAAACAGAAAAATGTTCTTCCCTTCACACAGATGTATTTATAGGAATGAATTATTTCCATGCTTATATCTATAAATACATAAAGGAGGAATACAATCTAACTTGAACCATAAAAGAAAAAAAAAAAACCTGGACCCTCCACTTATAGAGAGGAATACCCTATCAGGGCACTTGCTCCAGCGGTAAACAATTCTGAAATTGGTCAGAGGTGGGGAATGATCTCCCATACAACCAGCAACCCACCCCCCACGCCAGGAGCATCCTCATTGCAAAGCTGGGGGACCGTGCCGAGGCATCTGTGAGTAAACGTGAGCTGAGCCCCAGGCCAGCTGCTGCTGAACTGTTCCCACCCTTCCCAGGTAAAACACCTGAATATGTACAAGGGCTTGAAAGCCTAGAGGAAGGGCAGTGGAGCCACACCAGCGACAGCACGCAGGCCAACTTGGTGCCTGCAGGCCAGCCAGGGTGGTCCTGGCCCTGGGCGCTCTTCCGGAAGCTTTCCATTGCCCTGCCTGAGATACCCCTCCTGTCCCGGCCCCCACTGCTTTTTTCCTTCCTCACCTCTGTCCGGAGAGAAATTCCAGCGGAAGGTATGGGTGACACATCCTCTTCTTTACAGGTGGCAGCCTGGCAACCCCTGCAGAAAGGCCAGCAGAGCCCCACTCACACCGGGCCACCAACAAAGCTGTGGCCCCTCACTCCCTCCCACCAGCAGAGCCCCGAGACTGCTGACGGGGCAGAGAATATGGAGTCAGGCACAGCTTCAGGGGCTATTGCTGCCTGGAGCGCTGTTTATATTGACCTCAAACAGGCACACCTGGGGAGGGCCGGCCGGCAGGGTATGGCTGCCCAGGTCGGCTAATCCACAACCCTCAGGGAATCACATTGTTGAAAACGGACCTCGGTAAGGCAGAATAGAAGCCAAGGAAGAAAAGGACACAATGCCATTTGCAGCACCGTAGATGAGTCTAGAGGTAATCACGTGACTTGTAGTAAGTCAGAAAGTGAAAGACACATATCGTATCATATCACTTATAGGTGTTACCTAAGAATGGATACCAGGGCAGATATTTCCACGGAGAAGGGCCATCACAGATTCATCAAACAAACTTATGGTTCACCAATGGAAAGGTGTGAGGATTGGTTTCATTACGATATTGGGGTTAACAGACATATACAAACACAGGTGACACATATAATCACCAAAGACCTACGGAATACCAAGAGAAGACTACTCAACCTTCTGTCATAACGTACATGGGAAAAGGATCCCAGGAAGAACAGACATGTGTATATGTGTAAAAGAACCCCATCTTCCACACCTACAACAAGCCAAACATTGTAATCAAACTTGCTGTAATAAAAAATAAAAAATTAAATTAAAAACACGAACAAGAAGTAGTGAGACAAACTTGAGGGTCTTTCTCCTGGCACATTCCATTCTAAATTCCAATCTAGAACACGACTTCCATTGAGGCTCTGTTGCCCTAGTCACCAGATTTGGTAAGGGAGAACTGCTGCCACCTTGTGGCCGTTTCGCACAACAGCAGCTTTAATCCCAGCGCTGATGGTCAGTTGATATTCAAAATCATTGCAGGCCTGTAAATGACACCTGCCCTGAAAACAAATCCTGGGGTCACATATCGACCAAAAAATTCAAAGGACGTCCATATTTCAAAACGACCGTTTCAAAAGGCATATTTTACGCACATTAGTGTTCTGCTTCTTTTTCTTTCTTTCCTTTTTTTGTTAAAAATACGGGAATGGAAAAAGGCATCCCTCAGAATGGGCGAAAATCGTTGCAAACGAATCAATGGAC
This sequence comes from Mesoplodon mirus, assembly GCF_964341445.2. Classification (NCBI taxonomy): domain Eukaryota; kingdom Metazoa; phylum Chordata; class Mammalia; order Artiodactyla; family Ziphiidae; genus Mesoplodon; species Mesoplodon mirus. Next base: position 4,212,396 of record NW_028295814.1, on the reverse strand, counting down.
AAAGGTTTAATCTCCAATATATATATAAAGAGCTCATGCAGCTTAATATTAACAAAACAAAGAACCCAATACAAAAAATGGGCAGAAGATCTAAAGAGATGTTTCTTCCAAGAAGACACAGAGATGGCCAAGACGCACATGAAAAGCTGCTCAACAGCACTAATTATTAGAGAAATGCAAATCAAAACTACAATGAGGTATCACCTCACACCTGTTAGAATCGGCATCATCAGAAAATCTACAAACAACCAATTCTGGGGAGGGTGTGGACAAAAGGAGCCCTCTTCCACTATTGGTGGGAATGTAAATTGATACAGTCACTATGGAGAACGGTATGGAGTTTCCTTAAAAAAACTAGAAATAGAATGACCATCTGATTCAGCAATCCCACTTCTGGGCATATACCCAGAGAAAACCATAAATCAAAAAGGCACATTCACCACAATGTTCATGGCAGCACTATTTACAATAGCCAGGTAATGGAAGCAACGTAAATGCCCACAGACAGATGAATGGATAAAGATGTGGTACATATATAAAATGGAATATTACTCAGCCATAAGAAGGAATGAAACTGGGTCATTTGTAGAGACATCGATGGATCTAGAGACTGTCATACAGAATGAAGTAAGTCAGAAAGAGGAAAACAAATATTGTATATTAATGCATATATGTGGAACCTAAAAAATGGTACAGATGAACTGGTTTGCAGGGAAGAAACAGAGACACAGAGGTAGAGAACAAACATATGGACACCAAGTGTGGGAAGCCATGGGGTGGTGGTGGTGGGATGAGTTGGGAGATTGGGATTGACCTGTATACATGTATATGCATAAAATACAAAACTAATAATAACCTGCTGTATAAAAAAATAAATCAAATTAAATTTCAAATTTTTAAAAAATAAAATTTAAAAATAAAACAGAAAAATGTTCTTCCCTTCACACAGATGTATTTATAGGAATGAATTATTTCCATGCTTATATCTATAAATACATAAAGGAGGAATACAATCTAACTTGAACCATAAAAGAAAAAAAAAAAAAACCTGAACCCACCAGTTATACAGAGAAAAACCCTATCAGGGCACTTGCTCCAGCGGTAAACAATTCTGAAATTGGTCAGAGGTGGGGAATCATCTCCCATACAACCAGCAACCCACCCCCCACGCCAGGAGCATCCTCATTGCAAAGCTGGGGGACCGTGCCGAGGCATCTGTGAGTAAACGTGAGCTGAGCCCCAGGCCAGCTGCTGCTGAACTGTTCCCACCCTTCCCAGGTAAAACACCTGAATATGTACAAGGGCTTGAAAGCCTAGAGGAAGGGCGGTGGAGCCACACCAGCGACAGCACGCAGGCCATCTTGGTGCCTGCAGGCCAGCCAGGGTGGTCCTGGCCCCGGGCGCTCTTCCGGAAGCTTTCCATTGCCCTGCCTGAGATACCCCTCCTGTCCCGGCCCCCACTGCTTTTTTCCTTCCTCACCTCTGTCCGGAGAGAAATTCCAGCGGAAGGTATGGGTGACACATCCTCTTCTTTACAGGTGGCAGCCTGGCAACCCCTGCAGAAAGGCCAGCAGAGCCCCACTCACACCGGGCCACCAACAAAGCTGTGGCCCCTCACTCCCTCTCGCCAGCAGAGCCCCGAGACTGCTGACGGGGCAGAGAATATGGAGTCAGGCACAGCTTCAGGGGCTATTGCTGCCTGGAGCGCTGTTTATATTGACCTCAAACAGGCACACCTGGGGAGGGCCGGCCGGCAGGGTAAGGCTGCCCAGATCAGCTAATCCACAACCCTCAGGGAATCACATTGTTGAAAACGGACCTCGCTAAGGCAGAATAGAAGCCAAGGAAGAAAAGGACACAATGCCATTTGCAGCACCGTAGATGAGTCTAGAGGTAATCACGTGACTTGTAGTAAGTCAGAAAGTGAAAGACACATATCATATCATATCACTTATAGGTGTTACCTAAGAATGGATACCAGGGCAGATATTTCCACGGAGAAGGGCCATCACAGATTCATCAAACAAACTTATGGTTCACCAATGGAAAGGTGTGAGGATTGGTTTCATTACGATATTGGGGTTAACAGACATATACAAACACAGGTGACACATATAATCACCAAAGACCTACGGAATACCAAGAGAAGACTACTCAACCTTCTGTCATAACGTACATGGGAAAAGGATCCCAGGAAGAACAGACATCTGTATATGTGTAAAAGAACCACATCTTCCACACCTACAACAAGCCAAACATTGTAATCAAACTTGCTGTAATAAAAAATAAAAAATTAAATTAAAAACACGAACAAGAAGTAGTGAGACAAACTTGAGGGGCTTTCTCCTGGCACATTCCATTCTAAATTCCAATCTAGAACACGACTTCCATTGAGGCTCTGTTGCCCTAGTCACCAGATTTGGTAAGGGAGAACTGCTGCCACCTTGTGGCCGTTTCGCACAACAGCAGCTTTAATCCCAGCGCTGATGGTCAGTTGATATTCAAAATCATTGCAGGCCTGTAAATGACAGCTGCCCTGAAAACAAATCCTGGGGTCACATATCGACCAAAAAATTCAAAGGACGTCCATATTTCAAAACGACCGTTTCAAAAGGCATATTTTACGCACATTAGTGTTCTGCTTCTTTTTCTTTCTTTCCTTTTTTTGTTAAAAATACGGGAATGGAAAAAGGCATCCCTCAGAATGGGCGAAAATCGTTGCAAACGAATCAATGGACAAAGGTTTAATCTCCAATATATATAAAGAGCTCATGCAGCTTAATATTAACAAAACAAACAACCCAATACAAAAAATGGGCAGAAGATCTAAAGAGATGTTTCTTCCAAGAAGACACAGAGATGGCCAAGACGCACATGAAAAGCTGCTCAACAGCACTAATTATTAGAGAAATCCAAATCAAAACTACAATGAGGTATCACCTCACACCTGTTAGAATCGGCATCATCAGAAAATCTACAAACAACCAATTCTGGGGAGGGTGTGGACAAAAGGAGCCCTCTTCCACTATTGGTGGGAATGTAAATTGATACAGTCACTATGGAGAATGGTATGGAGTTTCCTTAAAAAAACTAGAAATAGAATTACCATCTGATCCAGCAATCCCACTTCTGGGCATATACCCAGAGAAAACCATAAATCAAAAAGGCACATTCACCACAATGTTCATGGCAGCACTATTTACAATAGCCAGGTAATGGAAGCAACGTAAATGCCCACAGACAGATGAATGGATAAAGATGTGGTACATATATAAAATGGAATATTACTCAGCCATAAGAAGGAATGAAACTGGGTCATTTGTAGAGACATCGATGGATCTAGAGACTGTCATACAGAATGAAGTAAGTCAGAAAGAGGAAAACAAATATTGTATATTAATGCATATATGTGGAACCTAAAAAATGGTACAGATGAACTGGTTTGCAGAGAAGAAACAGAGACACAGAGGTAGAGAACAAACATATGGACACCAAGTGTGGGAAGCCATGGGGTGGTGGTGGTGGGATGAGTTGGGAGATTGGGATTGACCTGTATACATGTATATGCATAAAATACATAACTAATAATAACCTGCTGTATAAAAAAATAAATCAAATTAAATTTCAAATTTTTAAAAAATAAAATTTAAAAATAAAACAGAAAAATGTTCTTCCCTTCACACAGATGTATTTATAGGAATGAATTATTTCCATGCTTATATCTATAAATACATAAAGGAGGAATACAATCTAACTTGAACCATAAAAGAAAAAAAAAAAAACCTGAACCCACCAGTTATACAGAGGAAAACCCTATCAGGGCACTTGCTCCAGCGGTAAACAATTCTGAAATTGGTCAGAGGTGGGGAATCATCTCCCATACAACCAGCAACCCAACCCCCACGCCAGGAGCATCCTCATTGCAAAGCTGGGGGACCGTGCCGAGGCATCTGTGAGTAAACGTGAGCTGAGCCCCAGGCCAGCTGCTGCTGAACTGTTCCCACCCTTCCCAGGTAAAACACCTGAATATGTACAAGGGCTTGAAAGCCTAGAGGAATGGCGGTGGAGCCACACCAGCGACAGCACGCAGGCCAACTTGGTGCCTGCAGGCCAGCCAGGGTGGTCCTGGCCCCGGGCGCTCTTCCGGAAGCTTTCCATTGCCCTGCCTGAGATACCCCTCCTGTCCCGGCCCCCACTGCTTTTTTCCTTCCTCACCTCTGTCCGGAGAGAAATTCCAGCGGAAGGTATGGGTGACACATCCTCTTCTTTACAGGTGGCAGCCTGGCAACCCCTGCAGAAAGGCCAGCAGAGCCCCACTCACACCGGGCCACCAACAATGCTGTGGCCCCTCACTCCCACTCGCCAGCAGAGCCCCGAGACTGCTGACGAGGCAGAGAATATGGAGTCAGGCACAGCTTCAGGGGCTATTGCTGCCTGGAGCGCTGTTTATATTGACCTCAAACAGGCACACCTGGGGAGGGCCGGCCGGCAGGGTAAGGCTGCCCAGGTCAGCTAATCCACAACCCTCAGGGAATCACATTGTTGAAAACGGACCTCGCTAAGGCAGAATAGAAGCCAAGGAAGAAAAGGACACAATGCCATTTGCAGCACCGTAGATGAGTCTAGAGGTAATCACGTGACTTGTAGTAAGTCAGAAAGTGAAAGACACATATCGTATCCTATCACTTATAGGTGTTACCTAAGAATGGATACCAGGGCAGATATTTCCACGGAGAAGGGCCATCACAGATTCATCAAACAAACTTATGGTTCACCAATGGAAAGGTGTGAGGATTGGTTTCATTACGATATTGGGGTTAACAGACATATACAAACACAGGTGACACATATAATCACCAAAGACCTACGGAATACCAAGAGAAGACTACTCAACATTCTGTCATAACGTACATGGGAAAAGGATCCCAGGAAGAACAGACATCTGTATATGTGTAAAAGAACCACATCTTCCACACCTACAACAAGCCAAACATTGTAATCAAACTTGCTGTAATAAAAAATAAAAAATTAAATTAAAAACACGAACAAGAAGTAGTGAGACAAACTTGAGGGGCTTTCTCCTGGCACATTCCATTCTAAATTCCAATCTAGAACACGACTTCCATTGAGGCTCTGTTGCCCTAGTCACCAGATTTGGTAAGGGAGAACTGCTGCCACCTTGTGGCCGTTTCGCACAACAGCAGCTTTAATCCCAGCGCTGATGGTCAGTTGATATTCAAAATCATTGCAGGCCTGTAAATGACACCTGCCCTGAAAACAAATCCTGGGGTCACATATCGACCAAAATATTCAAAGGACGTCCATATTTCAAAACGACCGTTTCAAAAGGCATATTTTACGCACATTAGTGTTCTGCTTCTTTTTCTTTCTTTCCTTTTTTTGTTAAAAATACGGGAATGGAAAAAGGCATCCCTCAGAATGGGCGAAAATCGTTGCAAACGAATCAATGGACAAAGGTTTAATCTCCAATATATATAAAGAGCTCATGCAGCTTAATATTAACAAAACAAACAACCCAATACAAAAAATGGGCAGAAGATCTAAAGAGATGTTTCTTCCAAGAAGACACAGAGATGGCCAAGACGCACATGAAAAGCTGCTCAACAGCACTAATTATTAGAGAAATGCAAATCAAAACTACAATGAGGTATCACCTCACACCTGTTAGAATCGGCATCATCAGAAAATCTACAAACAACCAATTCTGGGGAGGGTGTGGACAAAAGGAGCCCTCTTCCACTATTGGTGGGAATGTAAATTGATACAGTCACTATGGAGAACGGTATGGAGTTTCCTTTAAAAAACTAGAAATAGAATTACCATCTGATCCAGCAATCCCACTTCTGGGCATATACCCAGAGAAAACCATAAATCAAAAAGGCACATTCACCACAATGTTCATGGCAGCACTATTTACAATAGCCAGGTAATGGAAGCAACGTAAATGCCCACAGACAGATGAATGGATAAAGATGTGGTACATATATAAAATGGAATATTACACAGCCATAAGAAGGAATGAAACTGGGTCATTTGTAGAGACATCGATGGATCTAGAGACTGTCATACAGAATGAAGTAAGTCAGAAAGAGGAAAACAAATATTGTATATTAATGCATATATGTGGAACCTAAACAATTGTACAGATGAACTGGTTTGCAGGGAAGAAACAGAGACACAGAGGTAGACAACAAACATATGGACACCAAGTGTGGGAAGCCATGGGGTGGTGGTGGTGGGATGAGTTGGGAGATTGGGATTGACCTGTATACATGTATATGCATAAAATACATAACTAATAATAACCTGCTGTATAAAAACTAAATCAAATTAAATTTCAAATTTTTAAAAAATAAAATTTAAAAATAAAACAGAAAAATGTTCTTCCCTTCACACAGATGTATTTATAGGAATGAATTATTTCCATGCTTATATCTATAAATACATAAAGGAGGAATACAATCTAACTTGAACCATAAAAGAAAAAAAAAACCTGGACCCTCCACTTATAGAGAGGAATACCCTATCAGGGCACTTGCTCCAGCGGTAAACAATTCTGAAATTGGTCAGAGGTGGGGAATCATCTCCCATACAACCAGCAACCCACCCCCCACGCCAGGAGCATCCTCATTGCAAAGCTGGGGGACCGTGCCGAGGCATCTGTGAGTAAACGTGAGCTGAGCCCCAGGCCAGCTGCTGCTGAACTGTTCCCACCCTTCCCAGGTAAAACACCTGAATATGTACAAGGGCTTGAAAGCCTAGAGGAAGGGCCGCAGAGCCACACCAGCGACAGCACGCAGGCCAACTTGGTGCCTGCAGGCCAGCCAGGGTGGTCCTGGCCCCGGGCGCTCTTCCGGAAGCTTTCCATTGCCCTGCCTGAGATACCCCTCCTGTCCCGGCCCCCACTGCTTTTTTCCTTCCTCACCTCTGTCCGGAGAGAAATTCCAGCGGAAGGTATGGGTGACACATCCTCTTCTTTACAGGTGGCAGCCTGGCAATCCCTGCAGAAAGGCCAGCAGAGCCCCACTCACACCGGGCCACCAACAAAGCTGTGGCCCCTCACTCCCTCCCACCAGCAGAGCCCCGAGACTGCTGACGGGGCAGAGAATATGGAGTCAGGCACAGCTTCAGGGGCTATTGCTGCCTGGAGCGCTGTTTATATTGACCTCAAACAGGCACACCTGGGGAGGGCCGGCCGGCAGGGTATGGCTGCCCAGGTCGGCTAATCCACAACCCTCAGGGAATCACATTGTTGAAAACGGACCTCGGTAAGGCAGAATAGAAGCCAAGGAAGAAAAGGACACAATGCCATTTGCAGCACCGTAGATGAGTCTAGAGGTAATCACGTGACTTGTAGTAAGTCAGAAAGTGAAAGACACATATCGTATCATATCACTTATAGGTGTTACCTAAGAATGGATACCAGGGCAGATATTTCCACGGAGAAGGGCCATCACAGATTCATCAAACAAACTTATGGTTCACCAATGGAAAGGTGTGAGGATTGGTTTCATTACGATATTGGGGTTAACAGACATATACAAACACAGGTGACACATATAATCACCAAAGACCTACGGAATACCAAGAGAAGACTACTCAACCTTCTGTCATAACGTACATGGGAAAAGGATCCCAGGAAGAACAGACATGTGTATATGTGTAAAAGAACCCCATCTTCCACACCTACAACAAGCCAAACATTGTAATCAAACTTGCTGTAATAAAAAATAAAAAATTAAATTAAAAACACGAACAAGAAGTAGTGAGACAAACTTGAGGGGCTTTCTCCTGGCACATTCCATTCTAAATTCCAATCTAGAACACGACTTCCATTGAGGCTCTGTTGCCCTAGTCACCAGATTTGGTAAGGGAGAACTGCTGCCACCTTGTGGCCGTTTCGCACAACAGCAGCTTTAATCCCAGCGCTGATGGTCAGTTGATATTCAAAATCATTGCAGGCCTGTAAATGACAGCTGCCCTGAAAACAAATCCTGGGGTCACATATCGACCAAAAAATTCAAAGGACGTCCATATTTCAAAACGACCGTTTCAAAAGGCATATTTTACGCACATTAGTGTTCTGCTTCTTTTTCTTTCTTTCCTTTTTTTGTTAAAAATACGGGAATGGAAAAAGGCATCCCTCAGAATGGGCGAAAATCGTTGCAAACGAATCAATGGACAAAGGTTTAATCTCCAATATATATAAAGAGCTCATGCAGCTTAATATTAACAAAACAAACAACCCAATACAAAAAATGGGCAGAAGATCTAAAGAGATGTTTCTTCCAAGAAGACACAGAGATGGCCAAGACGCACATGAAAAGCTGCTCAACAGCACTAATTTTTAGAGAAATGCAAATCAAAACTACAATGAGGTATCACCTCACACCTGTTAGAATCGGCATCATCAGAAAATCTACAAACAACCAATTCTGGGGAGGGTGTGGACAAAAGGAGCCCTCTTCCACTATTGGTGGGAATGTAAATTGATACAGTCACTATGGAGAACGGTATGGAGTTTCCTTAAAAAAACTAGAAATAGAATTACCATCTGATCCAGCAATCCCACTTCTGGGCATATACCCAGAGAAAACCATAAATCAAAAAGGCACATTCACCACAATGTTCATGGCAGCACTATTTACAATAGCCAGGTAATGGAAGCAACGTAAATGCCCACAGACAGATGAATGGATAAAGATGTGGTACATATATAAAATGGAATATTACTCAGCCATAAGAAGGAATGAAACTGGGTCATTTGTAGAGACATCGATGGATCTAGAGACTGTCATACAGAATGAAGTAAGTCAGAAAGAGGAAAACAAATATTGTATATTAATGCATATATGTGGAACCTAAAAAATGGTACAGATGAACTGGTTTGCAGGGAAGAAACAGAGACACAGAGGTAGAGAACAAACATATGGACACCAAGTGTGGGAAGCCATGGGGTGGTGGTGGTGGGATGAGTTGGGAGATTGGGATTGACCTGTATACATGTATATGCATAAAATACAAAACTAATAATAACCTGCTGTATAAAAAAATAAATCAAATTAAATTTCAAATTTTTAAAAAATAAAATTTAAAAATAAAACAGAAAAATGTTCTTCCCTTCACACAGATGTATTTATAGGAATGAATTATTTCCATGCTTATATCTATAAATACATAAAGGAGTAATAAAATCTAACTTGAACCATAAAAGAAAAAAAAAAACCTGAACCCACCAGTTATAGAGAGGAATACCCTATCAGGGCACTTGCTCCAGCGGTAAACAATTCTGAAATTGGTCAGAGGTGGGGAATCATCTCCCATACAACCAGCAACCCACCCCCCACGCCAGGAGCATCCTCATTGCAAAGCTGGGGGACCGTGCCGAGGCATCTGTGAGTAAACGTGAGCTGAGCCCCAGGCCAGCTGCTGCTGAACTGTTCCCACCCTTCCCAGGTAAAACACCTGAATATGTACAAGGGCTTGAAAGCCTAGAGGAAGGGCAGTGGAGCCACACCAGCGACAGCACGCAGGCCAACTTGGTGCCTGCAGGCCAGCCAGGGTGGTCCTGGACCCGGGCGCTCTTCCGGAAGCTTTCCATTGCCCTGCCTGAGATACCCCTCCTGTCCCGGCCCCCACTGCTTTTTTCCTTCCTCACCTCTGTCCGGAGAGAAATTCCAGCGGAAGGTATGGGTGACACATCCTCTTCTTTACAGGTGGCAGCCTGGCAATCCCTGCAGAAAGGCCAGCAGAGCCCCACTCACACCGGGCCACCAACAAAGCTGTGGCCCCTCACTCCCTCCCACCAGCAGAGCCCCGAGACTGCTGACGGGGCAGAGAATATGGAGTCAGGCACAGCTTCAGGGGCTATTGCTGCCTGGAGCGCTGTTTATATTGACCTCAAACAGGCACACCTGGGGAGGGCCGGCCGGCAGGGTATGGCTGCCCAGGTCGGCTAATCCACAACCCTCAGGGAATCACATTGTTGAAAACGGACCTCGGTAAGGCAGAATAGAAGCCAAGGAAGAAAAGGACACAATGCCATTTGCAGCACCGTAGATGAGTCTAGAGGTAATCACGTGACTTGTAGTAAGTCAGAAAGTGAAAGACACATATCGTATCATATCACTTATAGGTGTTACCTAAGAATGGATACCAGGGCAGATATTTCCACGGAGAAGGGCCATCACAGATTCATCAAACAAACTTATGGTTCACCAATGGAAAGGTGTGAGGATTGGTTTCATTACGATATTGGGGTTAACAGACATATACAAACACAGGTGACACATATAATCACCAAAGACCTACGGAATACCAAGAGAAGACTACTCAACCTTCTGTCATAACGTACATGGGAAAAGGATCCCAGGAAGAACAGACATGTGTATATGTGTAAAAGAACACCATCTTCCACACCTACAACAAGCCAAACATTGTAATCAAACTTGCTGTAATAAAAAATAAAAAATTAAATTAAAAACACGAACAAGAAGTAGTGAGACAAACTTGAGGGGCTTTCTCCTGGCACATTCCATTCTAAATTCCAATCTAGAACACGACTTCCATTGAGGCTCTGTTGCCCTAGTCACCAGATTTGGTAAGGGAGAACTGCTGCCACCTTGTGGCCGTTTCGCACAACAGCAGCTTTAATCCCAGCGCTGATGGTCAGTTGATATTCAAAATCATTGCAGGCCTGTAAATGACACCTGCCCTGAAAACAAATCCTGGGGTCACATATCGACCAAAAAATTCAAAGGACGTCCATATTTCAAAACGACCGTTTCAAAAGGCATATTTTACGCACATTAGTGTTCTGCTTCTTTTTCTTTCTTTCCTTTTTTTGTTAAAAATACGGGAATGGAAAAAGGCATCCCTCAGAATGGGCGAAAATCGTTGCAAACGAATCAATGGACAAAGGTTTAATCTCCAATATATATAAAGAGCTCATGCAGCTTAATATTAACAAAACAAACAACCCAATACAAAAAATGGGCAGAAGATCTAAAGAGATGTTTCTTCCAAGAAGACACAGAGATGGCCAAGACGCACATGAAAAGCTGCTCAACAGCACTAATTTTTAGAGAAATGCAAATCAAAACTACAATGAGGTATCACCTCACACCTGTTAGAATCGGCATCATCAGAAAATCTACAAACAACCAATTCTGGGGAGGGTGTGGACAAAAGGAGCCCTCTTCCACTATTGGTGGGAATGTAAATTGATACAGTCACTATGGAGAACGGTATGGAGTTTCCTTAAAAAAACTAGAAATAGAATTACCATCTGATCCAGCAATCCCACTTCTGGGCATATACCCAGAGAAAACCATAAATCAAAAAGGCACATTCACCACAATGTTCATGGCAGCACTATTTACAATAGCCAGGTAATGGAAGCAACATAAATGCCCACAGACAGATGAATGGATAAAGATGTGGTACATATATAAAATGGAATATTACTCAGCCATAAGAAGGAATGAAACTGGGTCATTTGTAGAGACATCGATGGATCTAGAGACTGTCATACAGAATGAAGTAAGTCAGAAAGAGGAAAACAAATATTGTATATTAATGCATATATGTGGAACCTAAAAAATGGTACAGATGAACTTGTTTGCAGGGAAGAAACAGAGACACAGAGGTAGAGAACAAACATATGGACACCAAGTGTGGGAAGCCATGGGGTGGTGGTGGTGGGATGAGTTGGGAGATTGGGATTGACCTGTATACATGTATATGCATAAAATACAAAACTAATAATAACCTGCTGTATAAAAAATAAATCAAATTAAATTTCAAATTTTTAAAAAATAAAATTTAAAAATAAAACAGAAAAATGTTCTTCCCTTCACACAGATGTATTTATAGGAATGAATTATTTCCATGCTTATATCTATAAATACATAAAGGAGTAATAAAATCTAACTTGAACCATAAAAGAAAAAAAAAAAACCTGAACCCACCAGTTATAGAGAGGAATACCCTATCAGGGCACTTGCTCCAGCGGTAAACAATTCTGAAATTGGTCAGAGGTGGGGAATCATCTCCCATACAACCAGCAACCCACCCCCCACGCCAGGAGCATCCTCATTGCAAAGCTGGGGGACCGTGCCGAGGCATCTGTGAGTAAACGTGAGCTGAGCCCCAGGCCAGCTGCTGCTGAACTGTTCCCACCCTTCCCAGGTAAAACACCTGAATATGTACAAGGGCTTGAAAGCCTAGAGGAAGGGCCGTGGAGCCACACCAGCGACAGCACGCAGGCCAACTTGGTGCCTGCAGGCCAGCCAGGGTGGTCCTGGCCCCGGGCGCTCTTGTGGAAGCTTTCCATTGCCCTGCCTGAGATACCCCTCCTGTCCCGGCCCCCACTGCTTTTTTCCTTCCTCACCTCTGTCCGGAGAGAAATTCCAGCGGAAGGTATGGGTGACACATCCTCTTCTTTACAGGTGGCAGCCTGGCAACCCCTGCAGAAAGGCCAGCAGAGCCCCACTCACACCGGGCCACCAACAAAGCTGTGGCCCCTCACTCCCTCCCACCAGCAGAGCCCCGAGACTGCTGACGGGGCAGAGAATATGGAGTCAGGCACAGCTTCAGGGGCTATTGCTGCCTGGAGCGCTGTTTATATTGACCTCAAACAGGCACACTGGGGAGGGCCGGCCGGCAGGGTAAGGCTGCCCAGGTCAGCTAATCCACAACCCTCAGGGAATCACATTGTTGAAAACGGACCTCGCTAAGGCAGAGTAGAAGCCAAGGAAGAAAAGGACACAATGCCATTTGCAGCACCGTAGATGAGTCTAGAGGTAATCACGTGACTTGTAGTAAGTCAGAAAGTGAATGACACATATCGTATCATATCACTTATAGGTGTTACCTAAGAATGGATACCAGGGCAGATATTTCCACGGAGAAGGGCCATCACAGATTCATCAAACAAACTTATGGTTCACCAATGGAAAGGTGTGAGGATTGGTTTCATTACGATATTGGGGTTAACAGACATATACAAACACAGGTGACACATATAATCACCAAAGACCTACGGAATACCAAGAGAAGACTACTCAACCTTCTGTCATAACGTACATGGGAAAAGGATCCCAGGAAGAACAGACATCTGTATATGTGTAAAAGAACCCCATCTTCCACACCTACAACAAGCCAAACATTGTCATCAAACTTGCTGTAATAAAAAATAAAAAATTAAATTAAAAACACGAACAAGAAGTAGTGAGACAAACTTGAGGGGCTTTCTCCTGGCACATTCCATTCTAAATTCCAATCTAGAACACGACTTCCATTGAGGCTCTGTTGCCCTAGTCACCAGATTTGGTAAGGGAGAACTGCTGCCACCTTGTGGCCGTTTCGCACAACAGCAGCTTTAATCCCAGCGCTGATGGTCAGTTGATATTCAAAATCATTGCAGGCCTGTAAATGACACCTGCCCTGAAAACAAATCCTGGGGTCACATATCGACCAAAAAATTCAAAGGACGTCCATATTTCAAAACGACCGTTTCAAAAGGCATATTTTACGCACATTAGTGTTCTGCTTCTTTTTCTTTCTTTCCTTTTTTTGTTAAAAATACGGGAATGGAAAAAGGCATCCCTCAGAATGGGCGAAAATCGTTGCAAACGAATCAATGGACAAAGGTTTAATCTCCAATATATATAAAGAGCTCATGCAGCTTAATATTAACAAAACAAACAACCCAATACAAAAAATGGGCAGAAGATCTAAAGAGATGTTTCTTCCAAGAAGACACAGAGATGGCCAAGACGCACATGAAAAGCTGCTCAACAGCACTAACTATTAGAGAAATGCAAATCAAAACTACAATGAGGTATCACCTCACACCTGTTAGAATCGGCATCATCAGAAAATCTACAAACAACCAATTCTGGGGAGGGTGTGGACAAAAGGAGCCCTCTTCCACTATTGGTGGGAATGTAAATTGATACAGTCACTATGGAGAACGGTATGGAGTTTCCTTAAAAAAACTAGAAATAGAATTACCATCTGATCCAGCAATCCCACTTCTGGGCATATACCCAGAGAAAACCATAAATCAAAAAGGCACATTCACCACAATGTTCATGGCAGCACTATTTACAATAGCCAGGTAATGGAAGCAACGTAAATGCCCACAGACAGATGAATGGATAAAGATGTGGTACATATATAAAATGGAATATTACACAGCCATAAGAAGGAATGAAACTGGGTCATTTGTAGAGACATCGATGGATCTAGAGACTGTCATACAGAATGAAGTAAGTCAGAAAGAGGAAAACAAATATTGTATATTAATGCATATATGTGGAACCTAAACAATTGTACAGATGAACTGGTTTGCAGGGAAGAAACAGAGAAACAGAGGTAGACAACAAACATATGGACACCAAGTGTGGGAAGCCATGGGGTGGTGGTGGTGGGATGAGTTGGGAGATTGGGATTGACCTGTATACATGTATATGCATAAAATACATAACTAATAATAACCTGCTGTATAAAAAATAAATCAAATTAAATTTCAAATTTTTAAAAAATAAAATTTAAAAATAAAACAGAAAAATGTTCTTCCCTTCACACAGATGTATTTATAGGAATGAATTATTTCCATGCTTATATCTATAAATACATAAAGGAGGAATACAATCTAAATTGAACCATAAAAGAAAAAAAAAAAACCTGGACCCTCCACTTATAGAGAGGAATACCCTATCAGGGCACTTGCTCCAGCGGTAAACAATTCTGAAATTGGTCAGAGGTGGGGAATCATCTCCCATACAACCAGCAACCCACCCCCCACGCCAGGAGCATCCTCATTGCAAAGCTGGGGGACCGTGCCGAGGCATCTGTGAGTAAACGTGAGCTGAGCCCCAGGCCAGGTGCTGCTGAACTGTTCCCACCCTTCCCAGGTAAAACACCTGAATATGTACAAGGGCTTGAAAGCCTAGAGGAAGGGCAGTGGAGCCACACCAGCGACAGCACGCAGGCCAACTTGGTGCCTGCAGGCCAGCCAGGGTGGTCCTGGCCCCGGGCGCTCTTCCGGAAGCTTTCCATTGCCCTGCCTGAGATACCCCTCCTGTCCCGGCCCCCACTGCTTTTTTCCTTCCTCACCTCTGTCCGGAGAGAAATTCCAGCGGAAGGTATGGGTGACACATCCTCTTCTTTGCAGGTGGCAGCCTGGCAATCCCTGCAGAAAGGCCAGCAGAGCCCCACTCACACCGGGCCACCAAAAAAGCTGTGGCCCCTCACTCCCTCCCACCAGCAGAGCCCCGAGACTGCTGACGGGGCAGAGAATATGGAGTCAGGCACAGCTTCAGGGGCTATTGCTGCCTGGAGCGCTGTTTATATTGACCTCAAACAGGCACACCTGGGGAGGGCCGGCCGGCAGGGTATGGCTGCCCAGGTCGGCTAATCCACAACCCTCAGGGAATCACATTGTTGAAAACGGACCTCGCTAAGGCAGAATAGAAGCCAAGGAAGAAAAGGACACAATGCCATTTGCAGCACCGTAGATGAGTCTAGAGGTAATCACGTGACTTGTAGTAAGTCAGAAAGTGAAAGACACATATCGTATCATATCACTTATAGGTGTTACCTAAGAATGGATACCAGGGCAGATATTTCCACGGAGAAGGGCCATCACAGATTCATCAAACAAACTTATGGTTCACCAATGGAAAGGTGTGAGGATTGGTTTCATTACGATATTGGGGTTAACAGACATATACAAACACAGGTGACACATATAATCACCAAAGACCTACGGAATACCAAGAGAAGACTACTCAACCTTCTGTCATAACGTACATGGGAAAAGGATCCCAGGAAGAACAGACATGTGTATATGTGTAAAAGAACCCCATCTTCCACACCTACAACAAGCCAAACATTGTAATCAAACTTGCTGTAATAAAAACTAAAAAATTAAATTAAAAACACGAACAAGAAGTAGTGAGACAAACTTGAGGGGCTTTCTCCTGGCACATTCCATTCTAAATTCCAATCTAGAACACGACTTCCATTGAGGCTCTGTTGCCCTAGTCACCAGATTTGGTAAGGGAGAACTGCTGCCACCTTGTGGCCGTTTCGCACAACAGCAGCTTTAATCCCAGCGCTGATGGTCAGTTGATATTCAAAATCATTGCAGGCCTGTAAATGACACCTGCCCTGAAAACAAATCCTGGGGTCACATATCGACCAAAAAATTCAAAGGACGTCCATATTTCAAAACGACCGTTTCAAAAGGCATATTTTACGCACATTAGTGTTCTGCTTCTTTTTCTTTCTTTCCTTTTTTTGTTAAAAATACGGGAATGGAAAAAGGCATCCCTCAGAATGGGCGAAAATCGTTGCAAACGAATCAATGGACAAAGGTTTAATCTCCAATATATATAAAGAGCTCATGCAGCTTAATATTAACAAAACAAACAACCCAATACAAAAAATGGGCAGAAGATCTAAAGAGATGTTTCTTCCAAGAAGACACAGAGATGGCCAAGACGCACATGAAAAGCTGCTCAACAGCACTAATTTTTAGAGAAATGCAAATCAAAACTACAATGAGGTATCACCTCACACCTGTTAGAATCGGCATCATCAGAAAATCTACAAACAACCAATTCTGGGGAGGGTGTGGACAAAAGGAGCCCTCTTCCACTATTGGTGGGAATGTAAATTGATACAGTCACTATGGAGAACGGTATGGAGTTTCCTTAAAAAAACTAGAAATAGAATTACCATCTGATCCAGCAATCCCACTTCTGGGCATATACCCAGAGAAAACCATAAATCAAAAAGGCACATTCACCACAATGTTCATGGCAGCACTATTTACAATAGCCAGGTAATGGAAGCAACGTAAATGCCCACAGACAGATGAATGGATAAAGATGTGGTACATATATAAAATGGAATATTACTCAGCCATAAGAAGGAATGAAACTGGGTCATTTGTAGAGACATCGATGGATCTAGAGACTGTCATACAGAATGAAGTAAGTCAGAAAGAGGAAAACAAATATTGTATATTAATGCATATATGTGGAACCTAAAAAATGGTACAGATGAACTTGTTTGCAGGGAAGAAACAGAGACACAGAGGTAGAGAACAAACATATGGACACCAAGTGTGGGAAGCCATGGGGTGGTGGTGGTGGGATGAGTTGGGAGATTGGGATTGACCTGTATACATGTATATGCATAAAATACAAAACTAATAATAACCTGCTGTATAAAAAATAAATCAAATTAAATTTCAAATTTTTAAAAAATAAAATTTAAAAATAAAACAGAAAAATGTTCTTCCCTTCACACAGATGTATTTATAGGAATGAATTATTTCCATGCTTATATCTATAAATACATAAAGGAGTAATAAAATCTAACTTGAACCATAAAAGAAAAAAAAAAAACCTGAACCCACCAGTTATAGAGAGGAATACCCTATCAGGGCACTTGCTCCAGCGGTAAACAATTCTGAAATTGGTCAGAGGTGGGGAATCATCTCCCATACAACCAGCAACCCACCCCCCACGCCAGGAGCATCCTCATTGCAAAGCTGGGGGACCGTGCCGAGGCATCTGTGAGTAAACGTGAGCTGAGCCCCAGGCCAGCTGCTGCTGAACTGTTCCCACCCTTCCCAGGTAAAACACCTGAATATGTACAAGGGCTTGAAAGCCTAGAGGAAGGGCCGTGGAGCCACACCAGCGACAGCACGCAGGCCAACTTGGTGCCTGCAGGCCAGCCAGGGTGGTCCTGGCCCCGGGCGCTCTTGTGGAAGCTTTCCATTGCCCTGCCTGAGATACCCCTCCTGTCCCGGCCCCCACTGCTTTTTTCCTTCCTCACCTCTGTCCGGAGAGAAATTCCAGCGGAAGGTATGGGTGACACATCCTCTTCTTTACAGGTGGCAGCCTGGCAACCCCTGCAGAAAGGCCAGCAGAGCCCCACTCACACCGGGCCACCAATAAAGCTGTGGCCCCTCACTCCCTCCCACCAGCAGAGCCCCGAGACTGCTGACGGGGCAGAGAATATGGAGTCAGGCACAGCTTCAGGGGCTATTGCTGCCTGGAGCGCTGTTTATATTGACCTCAAACAGGCACACTGGGGAGGGCCGGCCGGCAGGGTAAGGCTGCCCAGGTCAGCTAATCCACAACCCTCAGGGAATCACATTGTTGAAAACGGACCTCGCTAAGGCAGAGTAGAAGCCAAGGAAGAAAAGGACACAATGCCATTTGCAGCACCGTAGATGAGTCTAGAGGTAATCACGTGACTTGTAGTAAGTCAGAAAGTGAATGACACATATCGTATCATATCACTTATAGGTGTTACCTAAGAATGGATACCAGGGCAGATATTTCCACGGAGAAGGGCCATCACAGATTCATCAAACAAACTTATGGTTCACCAATGGAAAGGTGTGAGGATTGGTTTCATTACGATATTGGGGTTAACAGACATATACAAACACAGGTGACACATATAATCACCAAAGACCTACGGAATACCAAGAGAAGACTACTCAACCTTCTGTCATAACGTACATGGGAAAAGGATCCCAGGAAGAACAGACATCTGTATATGTGTAAAAGAACCCCATCTTCCACACCTACAACAAGCCAAACATTGTCATCAAACTTGCTGTAATAAAAAATAAAAAATTAAATTAAAAACACGAACAAGAAGTAGTGAGACAAACTTGAGGGGCTTTCTCCTGGCACATTCCATTCTAAATTCCAATCTAGAACACGACTTCCATTGAGGCTCTGTTGCCCTAGTCACCAGATTTGGTAAGGGAGAACTGCTGCCACCTTGTGGCCGTTTCGCACAACAGCAGCTTTAATCCCAGCGCTGATGGTCAGTTGATATTCAAAATCATTGCAGGCCTGTAAATGACACCTGCCCTGAAAACAAATCCTGGGGTCACATATCGACCAAAAAATTCAAAGGACGTCCATATTTCAAAACGACCGTTTCAAAAGGCATATTTTACGCACATTAGTGTTCTGCTTCTTTTTCTTTCTTTCCTTTTTTTGTTAAAAATACGGGAATGGAAAAAGGCATCCCTCAGAATGGGCGAAAATCGTTGCAAACGAATCAATGGACAAAGGTTTAATCTCCAATATATATAAAGAGCTCATGCAGCTTAATATTAACAAAACAAACAACCCAATACAAAAAATGGGCAGAAGATCTAAAGAGATGTTTCTTCCAAGAAGACACAGAGATGGCCAAGACGCACATGAAAAGCTGCTCAACAGCACTAATTATTAGAGAAATGCAAATCAAAACTACAATGAGGTATCACCTCACACCTGTTAGAATCGGCATCATCAGAAAATCTACAAACAACCAATTCTGGGGAGGGTGTGGACAAAAGGAGCCCTCTTCCACTATTGGTGGGAATGTAAATTGATACAGTCACTATGGAGAACGGTATGGAGTTTCCTTAAAAAAACTAGAAATAGAATTACCATCTGATCCAGCAATCCCACTTCTGGGCATATACCCAGAGAAAACCATAAATCAAAAAGGCACATTCACCACAATGTTCATGGCAGCACTATTTACAATAGCCAGGTAATGGAAGCAACGTAAATGCCCACAGACAGATGATTGGATAAAGATGTGGTACATATATAAAATGGAATATTACACAGCCATAAGAAGGAATGAAACTGGGTCATTTGTAGAGACATCGATGGATCTAGAGACTGTCATACAGAATGAAGTAAGTCAGAAAGAGGAAAACAAATATTGTATATTAATGCATATATGTGGAACCTAAACAATTGTACAGATGAACTGGTTTGCAGGGAAGAAACAGAGAAACAGAGGTAGACAACAAACATATGGACACCAAGTGTGGGAAGCCATGGGGTGGTGGTGGTGGGATGAGTTGGGAGATTGGGATTGACCTGTATACATGTATATGCATAAAATACATAACTAATAATAACCTGCTGTATAAAAAATAAATCAAATTAAATTTCAAATTTTTAAAAAATAAAATTTAAAAATAAAACAGAAAAATGTTCTTCCCTTCACACAGATGTATTTATAGGAATGAATTATTTCCATGCTTATATCTATAAATACATAAAGGAGGAATACAATCTAAATTGAACCATAAAAGAAAAAAAAAAACCTGGACCCTCCACTTATAGAGAGGAATACCCTATCAGGGCACTTGCTCCAGCGGTAAACAATTCTGAAATTGGTCAGAGGTGGGGAATCATCTCCCATACAACCAGCAACCCACCCCCCACGCCAGGAGCATCCTCATTGCAAAGCTGGGGGACCGTGCCGAGGCATCTGTGAGTAAACGTGAGCTGAGCCCCAGGCCAGGTGCTGCTGAACTGTTCCCACCCTTCCCAGGTAAAACACCTGAATATGTACAAGGGCTTGAAAGCCTAGAGGAAGGGCAGTGGAGCCACACCAGCGACAGCACGCAGGCCAACTTGGTGCCTGCAGGCCAGCCAGGGTGGTCCTGGCCCCGGGCGCTCTTCCGGAAGCTTTCCATTGCCCTGCCTGAGATACCCCTCCTGTCCCGGCCCCCACTGCTTTTTTCCTTCCTCACCTCTGTCCGGAGAGAAATTCCAGCGGAAGGTATGGGTGACACATCCTCTTCTTTGCAGGTGGCAGCCTGGCAATCCCTGCAGAAAGGCCAGCAGAGCCCCACTCACACCGGGCCACCAAAAAAGCTGTGGCCCCTCACTCCCTCCCACCAGCAGAGCCCCGAGACTGCTGACGGGGCAGAGAATATGGAGTCAGGCACAGCTTCAGGGGCTATTGCTGCCTGGAGCGCTGTTTATATTGACCTCAAACAGGCACACCTGGGGAGGGCCGGCCGGCAGGGTATGGCTGCCCAGGTCGGCTAATCCACAACCCTCAGGGAATCACATTGTTGAAAACGGACCTCGCTAAGGCAGAATAGAAGCCAAGGAAGAAAAGGACACAATGCCATTTGCAGCACCGTAGATGAGTCTAGAGGTAATCACGTGACTTGTAGTAAGTCAGAAAGTGAAAGACACATATCGTATCATATCACTTATAGGTGTTACCTAAGAATGGATACCAGGGCAGATATTTCCACGGAGAAGGGCCATCACAGATTCATCAAACAAACTTATGGTTCACCAATGGAAAGGTGTGAGGATTGGTTTCATTACGATATTGGGGTTAACAGACATATACAAACACAGGTGACACATATAATCACCAAAGACCTACGGAATACCAAGAGAAGACTACTCAACCTTCTGTCATAACGTACATGGGAAAAGGATCCCAGGAAGAACAGACATGTGTATATGTGTAAAAGAACCCCATCTTCCACACCTACAACAAGCCAAACATTGTAATCAAACTTGCTGTAATAAAAACTAAAAAATTAAATTAAAAACACGAACAAGAAGTAGTGAGACAAACTTGAGGGGCTTTCTCCTGGCACATTCCATTCTAAATTCCAATCTAGAACACGACTTCCATTGAGGCTCTGTTGCCCTAGTCACCAGATTTGGTAAGGGAGAACTGCTGCCACCTTGTGGCCGTTTCGCACAACAGCAGCTTTAATCCCAGCGCTGATGGTCAGTTGATATTCAAAATCATTGCAGGCCTGTAAATGACACCTGCCCTGAAAACAAATCCTGGGGTCACATATCGACCAAAAAATTCAAAGGACGTCCATATTTCAAAACGACCGTTTCAAAAGGCATATTTTACGCACATTAGTGTTCTGCTTCTTTTTCTTTCTTTCCTTTTTTTGTTAAAAATACGGGAATGGAAAAAGGCATCCCTCAGAATGGGCGAAAATCATTGCAAACGAATCAATGGACAAAGGTTTAATCTCCAATATATATAAAGAGCTCATGCAGCTTAATAGTAACAAAACAAACAACCCAATACAAAAAACGGGCAGAAGATCTAAAGAGATGTTTCTTCCAAGAAGACACAGAGATGGCCAAGACGCACATGAAAAGCTGCTCAACAGCACTAATTATTAGAGAAATGCAAATCAAAACTACAATGAGGTATCACCTCACACCTGTTAGAATCGGCATCATCAGAAAATCTACAAACAACCAATTCTGGGGAGGGTGTGGACAAAAGGAGCCCTCTTCCACTATTGGTGGGAATGTAAATTGATACAGTCACTATGGAGAACGGTATGGAGTTTCCTTTAAAAAACTAGAAATAGAATTACCATCTGATCCAGCAATCCCACTTCTGGGCATATACCCAGAGAAAACCATAAATCAAAAAGGCACATTCACCACAATGTTCATGGCAGCACTATTTACAATAGCCAGGTAATGGAAGCAACGTAAATGCCCACAGACAGATGAATGGATAAAGATGTGGTACATATATAAAATGGAATATTACTCAGCCATAAGAAGGAATGAAACTGGGTCATTTGTAGAGACATCGATGGATCTAGAGACTGTCATACAGAATGAAGTAAGTCAGAAAGAGGAAAACAAATATTGTATATTAATGCATATATGTGGAACCTAAAAAATGGTACAGATGAACTGGTTTGCAGGGAAGAAACAGAGACACAGAGGTAGAGAACAAACATATGGACACCAAGTGTGGGAAGCCATGGGGTGGTGGTGGTGGGATGAGTTGGGAGATTGGGATTGACCTGTATACATGTATATGCATGAAATACATAACTAATAATAACCTGCTGTATAAAAAAATAAATCAAATTAAATTTCAAATTTTTAAAAAATAAAATTTAAAAATAAAACAGAAAAATGTTCTTCCCTTCACACAGATGTATTTATAGGAATGAATTATTTCCATGCTTATATCTATAAATACATAAAGGAGGAATAAAATCGAACTTGAACCATAAAAGAAAAAAAAAAACCTGAACCCACCAGTTATACAGAGGAAAACCCTATCAAGGCGCTTGCTCCAGCGGTAAACAATTCTGAAATTGGTCAGAGGTGGGGAATCATCTCCCATACAACCAGCAACCCACCCCCCACGCCAGGAGCATCCTCATTGCAAAGCTGGGGGACCGTGCCGAGGCATCTGTGAGTAAACGTGAGCTGAGCCCCAGGCCAGCTGCTGCTGAACTGTTCCCACCCTTCCCAGGTAAAACACCTGAATATGTACAAGGGCTTGAAAGCCTAGAGGAAGGGCCGTGGAGCCACACCAGCGACAGCACGCAGGCCAACTTGGTGCCTGCAGGCCAGCCAGGGTGGTCCTGGCCCCGGGCGCTCTTCCGGAAGCTTTCCATTGCCCTGCCTGAGATACCCCTCCTGTCCCGGCCCCCACTGCTTTTTTCCTTCCTCACCTCTGTCCGGAGAGAAATTCCAGCGGAAGGTATGGGTGACACATCCTCTTCTTTACAGGTGGCAGCCTGGCAACCCCTGCAGAAAGGCCAGCAGAGCCCCACTCACACCGGGCCACCAACAAAGCTGTGGCCCCTCACTCCCTCCCGCCAGCAGAGCCCCGAGACTGCTGACGGGGCAGAGAATATGGAGTCAGGCACAGCTTCAGGGGCTATTGCTGCCTGGAGCGCTGTTTATATTGACCTCAAACAGGCACACCTGGGGAGGGCCGGCCGGCAGGGTAAGGCTGCCCAGGTCAGCTAATCCACAACCCTCAGGGAATCACATTGTTGAAAACGGACCTCGGTAAGGCAGAATAGAAGCCAAGGAAGAAAAGGACACAATGCCATTTGCAGCACCGTAGATGAGTCTAGAGGTAATCACGTGACTTGTAGTAAGTCAGAAAGTGAAAGACACATATCGTATCCTATCACTTATAGGTGTTACCTAAGAATGGATACCAGGGCAGATATTTCCACGGAGAAGGGCCATCACAGATTCATCAAACAAACTTATGGTTCACCAATGGAAAGGTGTGAGGATTGGTTTCATTACGATATTGGGGTTAACAGACATATACAAACACAGGTGACACATATAATCACCAAAGACCTACGGAATACCAAGAGAAGACTACTCAACCTTCTGTCATAACGTACATGGGAAAAGGATCCCAGGAAGAACAGACATCTGTATATGTGTAAAAGAACCCCATCTTCCACACCTACAACAAGCCAAACATTGTCATCAAACTTGCTGTAATAAAAAATAAAAAATTAAATTAAAAACACGAACAAGAAGTAGTGAGACAAACTTGAGGGGCTTTCTCCTGGCACATTCCATTCTAAATTCCAATCTAGAACACTACTTCCATTGAGGCTCTGTTGCCCTAGTCACCAGATTTGGTAAGGGAGAACTGCTGCCACCTTGTGGCCGTTTCGCACAACAGCAGCTTTAATCCCAGCGCTGATGGTCAGTTGATATTCAAAATCATTGCAGGCCTGTAAATGACACCTGCCCTGAAAACAAATCCTGGGGTCACATATCGACCAAAAAATTCAAAGGACGTCCATATTTCAAAACGACCGTTTCAAAAGGCATATTTTACGCACATTAGTGTTCTGCTTCTTTTTCTTTCTTTCCTTTTTTTGTTAAAAATACGGGAATGGAAAAAGGCATCCCACAGAATGGGCGAAAATCGTTGCAAACGAATCAATGGACAAAGGTTTAATCTCCAATATATATAAAGAGCTCATGCAGCTTAATATTAACAAAACAAACAACCCAATACAAAAAATGGGCAGAAGATCTAAAGAGATGTTTCTTCCAAGAAGACACAGAGATGGCCAAGACGCACATGAAAAGCTGCTCAACAGCACTAATTATTAGAGAAATGCAAATCAAAACTACAATGAGGTATCACCTCACACCTGTTAGAATCGGCATCATCAGAAAATCTACAAACAACCAATTCTGGGGAGGGTGTGGACAAAAGGAGCCCTCTTCCACTATTGGTGGGAATGTAAATTGATACAGTCACTATGGAGAACGGTATGGAGTTTCCTTAAAAAAACTAGAAATAGAATTACCATCTGATCCAGCAATCCCACTTCTGGGCATATACCCAGAGAAAACCATAAATCAAAAAGGCACATTCACCACAATGTTCATGGCAGCACTATTTACAATAGCCAGGTAATGGAAGCAACGTAAATGCCCACAGACAGATGAATGGATAAAGATGTGGTACATATATAAAATGGAATATTACTCAGCCATAAGAAGGAATGAAACTGGGTCATTTGTAGAGACATCGATGGATCTAGAGACTGTCATACAGAATGAAGTAAGTCAGAAAGAGGAAAACAAATATTGTATATTAATGCATATATGTGGAACCTAAAAAATGGTACAGATGAACTTGTTTGCAGGGAAGAAACAGAGACACAGAGGTAGAGAACAAACATATGGACCCCAAGTGTGGGAAGCCATGGGGTGGTGGTGGTGGGATGAGTTGGGAGATTGGGATTGACCTGTATACATGTATATGCATGAAATACATAACTAATAATAACCTGCTGTATAAAAAAATAAATCAAATTAAATTTCAAATTTTTAAAAAATAAAATTTAAAAATAAAACAGAAAAATGTTCTTCCCTTCACACAGATGTATTTATAGGAATGAATTATTTCCATGCTTATATCTATAAATACATAAAGGAGGAATACAATCTAACTTGAACCATAAAAGAAAAAAAAAAAACCTGAACCCACCAGTTATACAGAGGAAAACCCTATCAGGGCACTTGCTCCAGCGGTAAACAATTCTGAAATTGGTCAGAGGTGGGGAATCATCTCCCATACAACCAGCAACCCACCCCCCACGCCAGGAGCATCCTCATTGCAAAGCTGGGGGACCGTGCCGAGGCATCTGTGAGTAAACGTGAGCTGAGCCCCAGGACAGCTGCTGCTGAACTGTTCCCACCCTTCCCAGGTAAAACACCTGAATATGTACAAGGGCTTGAAAGCCTAGAGGAATGGCGGTGGAGCCACACCAGCGACAGCATGCAGGCCAACTTGGTGCCTGCAGGCCAGCCAGGGTGGTCCTGGCCCCGGGCGCTCTTCCGGAAGCTTTCCATTGCCCTGCCTGAGATACCCCTCCTGTCCCGGCCCCCACTGCTTTTTTCCTTCCTCACCTCTGTCCGGAGAGAAATTCCAGCGGAAGGTATGGGTGACACATCCTCTTCTTTACAGGTGGCAGCCTGGCAACCCCTGCAGAAAGGCCAGCAGAGCCCCACTCACACCGGGCCACCAACAAAGCTGTGGCCCCTCACTCCCTCTCGCCAGCAGAGCCCCGAGACTGCTGACGGGGCAGAGAATATGGAGTCAGGCACAGCTTCAGGGGCTATTGCTGCCTGGAGCGCTGTTTATATTGACCTCAAACAGGCACACCTGGGGAGGGCCGGCCGGCAGGGTAAGGCTGCCCAGGTCAGCTAATCCACAACCCTCAGGGAATCACATTGTTGAAAACGGACCTCGCTAAGGCAGAATAGAAGCCAAGGAAGAAAAGGACACAATGCCATTTGCAGCACCGTAGATGAGTCTAGAGGTAATCACGTGACTTGTAGTAAGTCAGAAAGTGAAAGACACATATCGTATCATATCACTTATAGGTGTTACCTAAGAATGGATACCAGGGCAGATATTTCCACGGAGAAGGGCCATCACAGATTCATCAAACAAACTTATGGTTCACCAATGGAAAGGTGTGAGGATTGGTTTCATTACGATATTGGGGTTAACAGACATATACAAACACAGGTGACACATATAATCACCAAAGACCTACGGAATACCAAGAGAAGACTACTCAACATTCTGTCATAACGTACATGGGAAAAGGATCCCAGGAAGAACAGACATCTGTATATGTGTAAAAGAACCCCATCTTCCACACCTACAACAAGCCAAACATTGTAATCAAACTTGGTGTAATAAAAAATAAAAAAATTAAATTAAAAACACGAACAAGAAGTAGTGAGACAAACGTGAGGGTCTTTCTCCTGGCACATTCCATTCTAAATTCCAATCTAGAACACGACTTCCATTGAGGCTCTGTTGCCCTAGTCACCAGATTTGGTAAGGGAGAACTGCTGCCACCTTGTGGCCGTTTCGCACAACAGCAGCTTTAATCCCAGCGCTGATGGTCAGTTGATATTCAAAATCATTGCAGGCCTGTAAATGACACCTGCCCTGAAAACAAATCCTGGGGTCACATATCGACCAAAAAATTCAAAGGACGTCCATATTTCAAAACGACCGTTTCAAAAGGCATATTTTACGCACATTAGTGTTCTGCTTCTTTTTCTTTCTTTCCTTTTTTTGTTAAAAATACGGGAATGGAAAAAGGCATCCCTCAGAATGGGCGAAAATCGTTGCAAACAAATCAATGGACAAAGGTTTAATCTCCAATATATATAAAGAGCTCATGCAGCTTAATATTAACAAAACAAACAACCCAATACAAAAAATGGGCAGAAGATCTAAAGAGATGTTTCTTCCAAG
Source organism: Mesoplodon mirus (assembly GCF_964341445.2). NCBI lineage: Eukaryota > Metazoa > Chordata > Mammalia > Artiodactyla > Ziphiidae > Mesoplodon > Mesoplodon mirus. Next base: position 4,184,952 of record NW_028295814.1, on the reverse strand, counting down.
AAGACACAGAGATGGCCAAGACGCACATGAAAAGCTGCTCAACAGCACTAATTATTAGAGAAATGCAAATCAAAACTACAATGAGGTATCACCTCACACCTGTTAGAATCGGCATCATCAGAAAATCTACAAACAACCAATTCTGGGGAGGGTGTGGACAAAAGGAGCCCTCTTCCACTATTGGTGGGAATGTAAATTGATACAGTCACTATGGAGAACGGTATGGAGTTTCCTTAAAAAAACTAGAAATAGAATTACCATCTGATCCAGCAATCCCACTTCTGGGCATATACCCAGAGAAAACCATAAATCAAAAAGGCACATTCACCACAATGTTCATGGCAGCACTATTTACAATAGCCAGGTAATGGAAGCAACGTAAATGCCCACAGACAGATGAATGGATAAAGATGTGGTACATATATAAAATGGAATATTACTCAGCCATAAGAAGGAATGAAACTGGGTCATTTGTAGAGACATCGATGGATCTAGAGACTGTCATACAGAATGAAGTAAGTCAGAAAGAGGAAAACAAATATTGTATATTAATGCATATATGTGGAACCTAAAAAATGGTACAGATGAACTGGTTTGCAGGGAAGAAACAGAGACACAGAGGTAGAGAACAAACATATGGACACCAAGTGTGGGAAGCCATGGGGTGGTGGTGGTGGGATGAGTTGGGAGATTGGGATTGACCTGTATACATGTATATGCATAAAATACATAACTAATAATAACCTGCTGTATAAAAAAATAAATCAAATTAAATTTCAAATTTTTAAAAAATAAAATTTAAAAATAAAAGAGAAAAATGTTCTTCCCTTCACACAGATGTATTTATAGGAATGAATTATTTCCATGCTTATATCTATAAATACATAAAGGAGGAATACAATCTAACTTGAACCATAAAAGAAAAAAAAATACCTGAACCCACCAGTTATAGAGAGGAATACCCTATCAGGGCACTTGCTCCAGCGGTAAACAATTCTGAAATTGGTCAGAGGTGGGGAATCATCTCCCATACAACCAGCAACCCACCCCCCACGCCAGGAGCATCCTCATTGCAAAGCTGGGGAACCATGCCGAGGCATCTCTGAGTAAACATGAGCTGAGCCCCAGGCCAGCTGCTGCTGAACTGTTCCCACCCTTCCCAGGTAAAACACCTGAATATGTACAAGGGCTTGAAAGCCTTGAGGAAGGGCCGTGGAGCCACACCAGCGACAGCACGCAGGCCAACTTGGTGCCTGCAGGCCAGCCAGTGTGGTCCTGGCCCCGGGCGCTCTTGCGGAAGCTTTCCATTGCCCTGCCTGAGATACCCCTCCTGTCCTGGCCCCCACTGCTTTTTTCCTTCCTCACCTCTGTCCGGAGAGAAATTCCAGCGGAAGGTATGGGTGACACATCCTCTTCTTTACAGGTGGCAGCCTGGCAACCCCTGCAGAAAGGCCAGCAGAGCCCCACTCACACCGGGCCACCAACAAAGCTGTGGCCCCTCACTCCCTCCCACCAGCAGAGCCCCGAGACTGCTGACAGGGCAGAGAATATGGAGTCAGGCACAGCATCAGGGGCTATTGCTGCCTGGAGCGCTGTTTATATTGACCTCAAACAGGCACACCTGGAGAGGGCCGGCCAGCAGGGTAAGGCTGCCCAGGTCAGCTAATCCACAACCCTCAGGGAATCACATTGTTGAAAACGGACCTCGCTAAGGCAGAATAGAAGCCAAGGAAGAAAAGGACACAATGCCATTTGCAGCACCGTAGATGAGTCTAGAGGTAATCACGTGACTTGTAGTAAGTCAGAAATTGAAAGACACATATCGTATCATATCACTTATAGGTGTTACCTAAGAATGGATACCAGGGCAGATATTTCCACGGAGAAGGGCCATCACAGATTCATCAAACAAACTTATGGTTCACCAATGGAAAGGTGTGAGGATTGGTTTCATTACGATATTGGGGTTAACAGACATATACAAACACAGGTGACACATATAATCACCAAAGACCTACGGAATACCAAGAGAAGACTACTCAACATTCTGTCATAACGTACATGGGAAAAGGATCCCAGGAAGAACAGACATCTGTATATGTGTAAAAGAACCCCATCTTCCACACCTACAACAAGCCAAACATTGTCATCAAACTTGCTGTAATAAAAAATAAAAAATTAAATTAAAAACACGAACAAGAAGTAGTGAGACAAACGTGAGGGTCTTTCTCCTGGCACATTCCATTCTAAATTCCAATCTAGAACACGACTTCCATTGAGGCTCTGTTGCCCTAGTCACCAGATTTGGTAAGGGAGAACTGCTGCCACCTTGTGGCCGTTTCGCACAACAGCAACTTTAATCCCAGCGCTGATGGTCAGTTGATATTTAAAATCATTGCAGGCCTGTAAATGACACCTGCCCTGAAAAGAAATCCTGGGGTCACATATCGACCAAAAAATTCAAAGGACGTCCATATTTCAAAACGACCGTTTCAAAAGGCATATTTTACGCACATTAGTGTTCTGCTTCTTTTTCTTTCTTTCCTTTTTTTGTTAAAAATACGGGAATGGAAAAAGGCATCCCTCAGAATGGGCGAAAATCGTTGCAAACGAATCAATGGACAAAGGTTTAATCTCCAATATATATAAAGAGCTCATGCAGCTTAATATTAACAAAACAAACAACCCAATACAAAAAATGGGCAGAAGATCTAAAGAGATGTTTCTTCCAAGAAGACACAGAGATGGCCAAGACGCACATGAAAAGCTGCTCAACAGCACTAATTATTAGAGAAATGCAAATCAAAACTACAATGAGGTATCACCTCACACCTGTTAGAATCGGCATCATCAGAAAATCTACAAACAACCAATTCTGGGGAGGGTGTGGACAAAAGGAGCCCTCTTCCACTATTGGTGGGAATGTAAATTGATACAGTCACTATGGAGAACGGTATGGAGTTTCCTTAAAAAAACTAGAAATAGAATTACCATCTGATCCAGCAATCCCACTTCTGGGCATATACCCAGAGAAAACCATAAATCAAAAAGGCACATTCACCACAATGTTCATGGCAGCACTATTTACAATAGCCAGGTAATGGAAGCAACGTAAATGCCCACAGACAGATGAATGGATAAAGATGTGGTACATATATAAAATGGAATATTACTCAGCCATAAGAAGGAATGAAACTGGGTCATTTGTAGAGACATCGATGGATCTAGAGACTGTCATACAGAATGAAGTAAGTCAGAAAGAGGAAAACAAATATTGTATATTAATGCATATATGTGGAACCTAAAAAATGGTACAGATGAACTGGTTTGCAGGGAAGAAACAGAGACACAGAGGTAGAGAACAAACATATGGACACCAAGTGTGGGAAGCCATGGGGTGGTGGTGGTGGGATGAGTTGGGAGATTGGGATTGACCTGTATACATGTATATGCATGAAATACATAACTAATAATAACCTGCTGTATAAAAAAATAAATCAAATTAAATTTCAAATTTTTAAAAAATAAAATTTAAAAATAAAACAGAAAAATGTTCTTCCCTTCACACAGATGTATTTATAGGAATGAATTATTTCCATGCTTATATCTATAAATACATAAAGGAGGAATACAATCTAACTTGAACCATAAAAGAAAAAAACAAAACCTGAACCCACCAGTTATACAGAGGAAAACCCTATCAGGGCACTTGCTCCAGCGGTAAACAATTCTGAAATTGGTCAGAGGTGGGGAATCATCTCCCATACAACCAGCAACCCACCCCCCACGCCAGGAGCATCCTCATTGCAAAGCTGGGGGACCGTGCCGAGGCATCTGTGAGTAAACGTGAGCTGAGCCCCAGGACAGCTGCTGCTGAACTGTTCCCACCCTTCCCAGGTAAAACACCTGAATATGTACAAGGGCTTGAAAGCCTAGAGGAAGGGCGGTGGAGCCACACCAGCGACAGCACGCAGGCCAACTTGGTGCCTGCAGGCCAGCCAGGGTGGTCCTGGCCCCGGGCGCTCTTCCGGAAGCTTTCCATTGCCCTGCCTGAGATACCCCTCCTGTCCCGGCCCCCACTGCTTTTTTCCTTCCTCACCTCTGTCCGGAGAGAAATTCCAGCGGAAGGTATGGGTGACACATCCTCTTCTTTACAGGTGGCAGCCTGGCAACCCCTGCAGAAAGGCCAGCAGAGCCCCACTCACACCGGGCCACCAACAAAGCTGTGGCCCCTCACTCCCTCCCACCAGCAGAGCCCCGAGACTGCTGACGGGGCAGAGAATATGGAGTCAGGCACAGCTTCAGGGGCTATTGCTGCCTGGAGCGCTGTTTATATTGACCTCAAACAGGCACACCTGGGGAGGGCCGGCCGGCAGGGTAAGGCTGCCCAGGTCAGCTAATCCACAACCCTCAGGGAATCACATTGTTGAAAACGGACCTCGCTAAGGCAGAATAGAAGCCAAGGAAGAAAAGGACACAATGCCATTTGCAGCACCGTAGATGAGTCTAGAGGTAATCACGTGACTTGTAGTAAGTCAGAAAGTGAAAGACACATATCGTATCCTATCACTTATAGGTGTTACCTAAGAATGGATACCAGGGCAGATATTTCCACGGAGAAGGGCCATCACAGATTCATCAAACAAACTTATGGTTCACCAATGGAAAGGTGTGAGGATTGGTTTCATTACGATATTGGGGTTAACAGACATATACAAACACAGGTGACACATATAATCACCAAAGACCTACGGAATACCAAGAGAAGACTACTCAACCTTCTGTCATAACGTACATGGGAAAAGGATCCCAGGAAGAACAGACATCTGTATATGTGTAAAACAACCCCATCTTCCACACCTACAACAAGCCAAACATTGTCATCAAACTTGCTGTAATAAAAATTAAAAAATTAAATTAAAAACACGAACAAGAAGTAGTGAGACAAACTTGAGGGGCTTTCTCCTGGCACATTCCATTCTAAATTCCAATCTAGAACACGACTTCCATTGAGGCTCTGTTGCCCTAGTCACCAGATTTGGTAAGGGAGAACTGCTGCCACCTTGTGGCCGTTTCGCACAACAGCAGCTTTAATCCCAGCGCTGATGGTCAGTTGATATTCAAAATCATTGCAGGCCTGTAAATGACACCTGCCCTGAAAACAAATCCTGGGGTCACATATCGACCAAAAAATTCAAAGGACGTCCATATTTCAAAACGACCGTTTCAAAAGGCATATTTTACGCACATTAGTGTTCTGCTTCTTTTTCTTTCTTTCCTTTTTTTGTTAAAAATACGGGAATGGAAAAAGGCATCCCACAGAATGGGCGAAAATCGTTGCAAACGAATCAATGGACAAAGGTTTAATCTCCAATATATATAAAGAGCTCATGCAGCTTAATATTAACAAAACAAACAACCCAATACAAAAAATGGGCAGAAGATCTAAAGAGATGTTTCTTCCAAGAAGACACAGAGATGGCCAAGACGCACATGAAAAGCTGCTCAACAGCACTAATTATTAGAGAAATGCAAATCAAAACTACAATGAGGTATCACCTCACACCTGTTAGAATCGGCATCATCAGAAAATCTACAAACAACCAATTCTGGGGAGGGTGTGGACAAAAGGAGCCCTCTTCCACTATTGGTGGGAATGTAAATTGATACAGTCACTATGGAGAACGGTATGGAGTTTCCTTTAAAAAACTAGAAATAGAATTACCATCTGATCCAGCAATCCCACTTCTGGGCATATACCCAGAGAAAACCATAAATCAAAAAGGCACATTCACCACAATGTTCATGGCAGCACTATTTACAATAGCCAGGTAATGGAAGCAACGTAAATGCCCACAGACAGATGAATGGATAAAGATGTGGTACATATATAAAATGGAATATTACTCAGCCATAAGAAGGAATGAATCTGGGTCATTTGTAGAGACATCGATGGATCTAGAGACTGTCATACAGAATGAAGTAAGTCAGAAAGAGGAAAACAAATATTGTATATTAATGCATATATGTGGAACCTAAAAAATGGTACAGATGAACTGGTTTGCAGGGAAGAAACAGAGACACAGAGGTAGAGAACAAACATATGGACACCAAGTGTGGGAAGCCATGGGGTGGTGGTGGTGGGATGAGTTGGGAGATTGGGATTGACCTGTATACATGTATATGCATGAAATACATAACTAATAATAACCTGCTGTATAAAAAAATAAATCAAATTAAATTTCAAATTTTTAAAAAATAAAATTTAAAAATAAAACAGAAAAATGATCTTCCCTTCACACAGATGTATTTATAGGAATGAATTATTTCCATGCTTATATCTATAAATACATAAAGGAGGAATAAAATCTAACTTGAACCATAAAAGAAAAAAAAAAACCTGAACCCACCAGTTATACAGAGGAAAACCCTATCAAGGCGCTTGCTCCAGCGGTAAACAATTCTGAAATTGGTCAGAGGTGGGGAATCATCTCCCATACAACCAGCAACCCACCCCCCACGCCAGGAGCATCCTCATTGCAAAGCTGGGGGACCGTGCCGAGGCATCTGTGAGTAAACGTGAGCTGAGCCCCAGGCCAGCTGCTGCTGAACTGTTCCCACCCTTCCCAGGTAAAACACCTGAATATGTACAAGGGCTTGAAAGCCTAGAGGAAGGGCCGTGGAGCCACACCAGCGACAGCACGCAGGACAACTTGGTGCCTGCAGGCCAGCCAGGGTGGTCCTGGCCCCGGGCGCTCTTCCGGAAGATTTCCATTGCCCTGCCTGAGATACCCCTCCTGTCCCGGCCCCCACTGCTTTTTTCCTTCCTCACCTCTGTCCGGAGAGAAATTCCAGCGGAAGGTATGGGTGACACATCCTCTTCTTTACAGGTGGCAGCCTGGCAACCCCTGCAGAAAGGCCAGCAGAGCCCCACTCACACCGGGCCACCAACAAAGCTGTGGCCCCTCACTCCCTCCCGCCAGCAGAGCCCCGAGACTGCTGACGGGGCAGAGAATATGGAGTCAGGCACAGCTTCAGGGGCTATTGCTGCCTGGAGCGCTGTTTATATTGACCTCAAACAGGCACACCTGGGGAGGGCCGGCCGGCAGGGTAAGGCTGCCCAGGTCAGCTAATCCACAACCCTCAGGGAATCACATTGTTGAAAACGGACCTCGCTAAGGCAGAATAGAAGCCAAGGAAGAAAAGGACACAATGCCATTTGCAGCACCGTAGATGAGTCTAGAGGTAATCACGTGACTTGTAGTAAGTCAGAAAGTGAAAGACACATATCGTATCATATCACTTATAGGTGTTACCTAAGAATGGATACCAGGGCAGATATTTCCACGGAGAAGGGCCATCACAGATTCATCAAACAAACTTATGGTTCACCAATGGAAAGGTGTGAGGATTGGTTTCATTACGATATTGGGGTTAACAGACATATACAAACACAGGTGACACATATAATCACCAAAGACCTACGGAATACCAAGGGAAGACTACTCAACATTCTGTCATAACGTACATGGGAAAAGGATCCCAGGAAGAACAGACATCTGTATATGTGTAAAACAACCCCATCTTCCACACCTACAACAAGCCAAACATTGTAATCAAACTTGCTGTAATAAAAAATAAAAAATTAAATTAAAAACACGAACAAGAAGTAGTGAGACAAACGTGAGGGTCTTTCTCCTGGCACATTCCATTCTAAATTCCAATCTAGAACACGACTTCCATTGAGGCTCTGTTGCCCTAGTCACCAGATTTGGTAAGGGAGAACTGCTGCCACCTTGTGGCCGTTTCGCACAACAGCAGCTTTAATCCCAGCGCTGATGGTCAGTTGATATTCAAAATCATTGCAGGCCTGTAAATGACACCTGCCCTGAAAAGAAATCCTGGGGTTACATATCGACCAAAAAATTCAAAGGACGTCCATATTTCAAAACGACCGTTTCAAAAGGCATATTTTACGCACATTAGTGTTCTGCTTCTTTTTCTTTCTTTCCTTTTTTTGTTAAAAATACGGGAATGGAAAAAGGCATCCCTCAGAATGGGCGAAAATCGTTGCAAACGAATCAATGGACAAAGGTTTAATCTCCAATATATATAAAGAGCTCATGCAGCTTAATATTAACAAAACAAACAACCCAATACAAAAAATGGGCAGAAGATCTAAAGAGATGTTTCTTCCAAGAAGACACAGAGATGGCCAAGACGCACATGAAAAGCTGCTCAACAGCACTAATTATTAGAGAAATGCAAATCAAAACTACAATGAGGTATCACCTCACACCTGTTAGAATCGGCATCATCAGAAAATCTACAAACAACCAATTCTGGGGAGGGTGTGGACAAAAGGAGCCCTCTTCCACTATTGGTGGGAATGTAAATTGATACAGTCACTATGGAGAACGGTATGGAGTTTCCTTAAAAAAACTAGAAATAGAATTACCATCTGATCCAGCAATCCCACTTCTGGGCATATACCCAGAGAAAACCATAAATCAAAAAGGCACATTCACCACAATGTTCATGGCAGCACTATTTACAATAGCCAGGTAATGGAAGCAACGTAAATGCCCACAGACAGATGAATGGATAAAGATGTGGTACATATATAAAATGGAATATTACTCAGCCATAAGAAGGAATGAAACTGGGTCATTTGTAGAGACATCGATGGATCTAGAGACTGTCATACAGAATGAAGTAAGTCAGAAAGAGGAAAACAAATATTGTATATTAATGCATATATGTGGAACCTAAAAAATGGTACAGATGAACTGGTTTGCAGGGAAGAAACAGAGACACAGAGGTAGAGAACAAACATATGGACACCAAGTGTGGGAAGCCATGGGGTGGTGGTGGTGGGATGAGTTGGGAGATTGGGATTGACCTGTATACATGTATATGCATAAAATACATAACTAATAATAACCTGCTGTATAAAAAAATAAATCAAATTAAATTTCAAATTTTTAAAAAATAAAATTTAAAAATAAAAGAGAAAAATGTTCTTCCCTTCACACAGATGTATTTATAGGAATGAATTATTTCCATGCTTATATCTATAAATACATAAAGGAGGAATACAATCTAACTTGAACCATAAAAGAAAAAAAAATACCTGAACCCACCAGTTATAGAGAGGAATACCCTATCAGGGCACTTGCTCCAGCGGTAAACAATTCTGAAATTGGTCAGAGGTGGGGAATCATCTCCCATACAACCAGCAACCCACCCCCCACGCCAGGAGCATCCTCATTGCAAAGCTGGGGAACCATGCCGAGGCATCTCTGAGTAAACATGAGCTGAGCCCCAGGCCAGCTGCTGCTGAACTGTTCCCACCCTTCCCAGGTAAAACACCTGAATATGTACAAGGGCTTGAAAGCCTTGAGGAAGGGCCGTGGAGCCACACCAGCGACAGCACGCAGGCCAACTTGGTGCCTGCAGGCCAGCCAGTGTGGTCCTGGCCCCGGGCGCTCTTGCGGAAGCTTTCCATTGCCCTGCCTGAGATACCCCTCCTGTCCTGGCCCCCACTGCTTTTTTCCTTCCTCACCTCTGTCCGGAGAGAAATTCCAGCGGAAGGTATGGGTGACACATCCTCTTCTTTACAGGTGGCAGCCTGGCAACCCCTGCAGAAAGGCCAGCAGAGCCCCACTCACACCGGGCCACCAACAAAGCTGTGGCCCCTCACTCACTCCCACCAGCAGAGCCCCGAGACTGCTGACAGGGCAGAGAATATGGAGTCAGGCACAGCATCAGGGGCTATTGCTGCCTGGAGCGCTGTTTATATTGACCTCAAACAGGCACACCTGGAGAGGGCCGGCCAGCAGGGTAAGGCTGCCCAGGTCAGCTAATCCACAACCCTCAGGGAATCACATTGTTGAAAACGGACCTCGCTAAGGCAGAATAGAAGCCAAGGAAGAAAAGGACACAATGCCATTTGCAGCACCGTAGATGAGTCTAGAGGTAATCACGTGACTTGTAGTAAGTCAGAAATTGAAAGACACATATCGTATCATATCACTTATAGGTGTTACCTAAGAATGGATACCAGGGCAGATATTTCCACGGAGAAGGGCCATCACAGATTCATCAAACAAACTTATGGTTCACCAATGGAAAGGTGTGAGGATTGGTTTCATTACGATATTGGGGTTAACAGACATATACAAACACAGGTGACACATATAATCACCAAAGACCTACGGAATACCAAGAGAAGACTACTCAACATTCTGTCATAACGTACATGGGAAAAGGATCCCAGGAAGAACAGACATCTGTATATGTGTAAAAGAACCCCATCTTCCACACCTACAACAAGCCAAACATTGTCATCAAACTTGCTGTAATAAAAAATAAAAAATTAAATTAAAAACACGAACAAGAAGTAGTGAGACAAACGTGAGGGTCTTTCTCCTGGCACATTCCATTCTAAATTCCAATCTAGAACACGACTTCCATTGAGGCTCTGTTGCCCTAGTCACCAGATTTGGTAAGGGAGAACTGCTGCCACCTTGTGGCCGTTTCGCACAACAGCAACTTTAATCCCAGCGCTGATGGTCAGTTGATATTTAAAATCATTGCAGGCCTGTAAATGACACCTGCCCTGAAAAGAAATCCTGGGGTCACATATCGACCAAAAAATTCAAAGGACGTCCATATTTCAAAACGACCGTTTCAAAAGGCATATTTTACGCACATTAGTGTTCTGCTTCTTTTTCTTTCTTTCCTTTTTTTGTTAAAAATACGGGAATGGAAAAAGGCATCCCTCAGAATGGGCGAAAATCGTTGCAAACGAATCAATGGACAAAGGTTTAATCTCCAATATATATAAAGAGCTCATGCAGCTTAATATTAACAAAACAAACAACCCAATACAAAAAATGGGCAGAAGATCTAAAGAGATGTTTCTTCCAAGAAGACACAGAGATGGCCAAGACGCACATGAAAAGCTGCTCAACAGCACTAATTATTAGAGAAATGCAAATCAAAACTACAATGAGGTATCACCTCACACCTGTTAGAATCGGCATCATCAGAAAATCTACAAACAACCAATTCTGGGGAGGGTGTGGACAAAAGGAGCCCTCTTCCACTATTGGTGGGAATGTAAATTGATACAGTCACTATGGAGAACGGTATGGAGTTTCCTTAAAAAAACTAGAAATAGAATTACCATCTGATCCAGCAATCCCACTTCTGGGCATATACCCAGAGAAAACCATAAATCAAAAAGGCACATTCACCACAATGTTCATGGCAGCACTATTTACAATAGCCAGGTAATGGAAGCAACGTAAATGCCCACAGACAGATGAATGGATAAAGATGTGGTACATATATAAAATGGAATATTACTCAGCCATAAGAAGGAATGAAACTGGGTCATTTGTAGAGACATCGATGGATCTAGAGACTGTCATACAGAATGAAGTAAGTCAGAAAGAGGAAAACAAATATTGTATATTAATGCATATATGTGGAACCTAAAAAATGGTACAGATGAACTGGTTTGCAGGGAAGAAACAGAGACACAGAGGTAGACAACAAACATATGGACACCAAGTGTGGGAAGCCATGGGGTGGTGGTGGTGGGATGAGTTGGGAGATTGGGATTGACCTGTATACATGTATATGCATGAAATACATAACTAATAATAACCTGCTGTATAAAAAAATAAATCAAATTAAATTTCAAATTTTTAAAAAATAAAATTTAAAAATAAAACAGAAAAATGTTCTTCCCTTCACACAGATGTATTTATAGGAATGAATTATTTCCATGCTTATATCTATAAATACATAAAGGAGGAATACAATCTAACTTGAACCATAAAAGAAAAAAACAAAACCTGAACCCACCAGTTATACAGAGGAAAACCCTATCAGGGCACTTGCTCCAGCGGTAAACAATTCTGAAATTGGTCAGAGGTGGGGAATCATCTCCCATACAACCAGCAACCCACCCCCCACGCCAGGAGCATCCTCATTGCAAAGCTGGGGGACCGTGCCGAGGCATCTGTGAGTAAACGTGAGCTGAGCCCCAGGACAGCTGCTGCTGAACTGTTCCCACCCTTCCCAGGTAAAACACCTGAATATGTACAAGGGCTTGAAAGCCTAGAGGAAGGGCGGTGGAGCCACACCAGCGACAGCACGCAGGCCAACTTGGTGCCTGCAGGCCAGCCAGGGTGGTCCTGGCCCCGGGCGCTCTTCCGGAAGCTTTCCATTGCCCTGCCTGAGATACCCCTCCTGTCCCGGCCCCCACTGCTTTTTTCCTTCCTCACCTCTGTCCGGAGAGAAATTCCAGCGGAAGGTATGGGTGACACATCCTCTTCTTTACAGGTGGCAGCCTGGCAACCCCTGCAGAAAGGCCAGCAGAGCCCCACTCACACCGGGCCACCAACAAAGCTGTGGCCCCTCACTCCCTCCCACCAGCAGAGCCCCGAGACTGCTGACGGGGCAGAGAATATGGAGTCAGGCACAGCTTCAGGGGCTATTGCTGCCTGGAGCGCTGTTTATATTGACCTCAAACAGGCACACCTGGGGAGGGCCGGCCGGCAGGGTAAGGCTGCCCAGGTCAGCTAATCCACAACCCTCAGGGAATCACATTGTTGAAAACGGACCTCGCTAAGGCAGAATAGAAGCCAAGGAAGAAAAGGACACAATGCCATTTGCAGCACCGTAGATGAGTCTAGAGGTAATCACGTGACTTGTAGTAAGTCAGAAAGTGAAAGACACATATCGTATCCTATCACTTATAGGTGTTACCTAAGAATGGATACCAGGGCAGATATTTCCACGGAGAAGGGCCATCACAGATTCATCAAACAAACTTATGGTTCACCAATGGAAAGGTGTGAGGATTGGTTTCATTACGATATTGGGGTTAACAGACATATACAAACACAGGTGACACATATAATCACCAAAGACCTACGGAATACCAAGAGAAGACTACTCAACCTTCTGTCATAACGTACATGGGAAAAGGATCCCAGGAAGAACAGACATCTGTATATGTGTAAAACAACCCCATCTTCCACACCTACAACAAGCCAAACATTGTCATCAAACTTGCTGTAATAAAAATTAAAAAATTAAATTAAAAACACGAACAAGAAGTAGTGAGACAAACTTGAGGGGCTTTCTCCTGGCACATTCCATTCTAAATTCCAATCTAGAACACGACTTCCATTGAGGCTCTGTTGCCCTAGTCACCAGATTTGGTAAGGGAGAACTGCTGCCACCTTGTGGCCGTTTCGCACAACAGCAGCTTTAATCCCAGCGCTGATGGTCAGTTGATATTCAAAATCATTGCAGGCCTGTAAATGACACCTGCCCTGAAAACAAATCCTGGGGTCACATATCGACCAAAAAATTCAAAGGACGTCCATATTTCAAAACGACCGTTTCAAAAGGCATATTTTACGCACATTAGTGTTCTGCTTCTTTTTCTTTCTTTCCTTTTTTTGTTAAAAATACGGGAATGGAAAAAGGCATCCCACAGAATGGGCGAAAATCGTTGCAAACGAATCAATGGACAAAGGTTTAATCTCCAATATATATAAAGAGCTCATGCAGCTTAATATTAACAAAACAAACAACCCAATACAAAAAATGGGCAGAAGATCTAAAGAGATGTTTCTTCCAAGAAGACACAGAGATGGCCAAGACGCACATGAAAAGCTGCTCAACAGCACTAATTATTAGAGAAATGCAAATCAAAACTACAATGAGGTATCACCTCACACCTGTTAGAATCGGCATCATCAGAAAATCTACAAACAACCAATTCTGGGGAGGGTGTGGACAAAAGGAGCCCTCTTCCACTATTGGTGGGAATGTAAATTGATACAGTCACTATGGAGAACGGTATGGAGTTTCCTTTAAAAAACTAGAAATAGAATTACCATCTGATCCAGCAATCCCACTTCTGGGCATATACCCAGAGAAAACCATAAATCAAAAAGGCACATTCACCACAATGTTCATGGCAGCACTATTTACAATAGCCAGGTAATGGAAGCAACGTAAATGCCCACAGACAGATGAATGGATAAAGATGTGGTACATATATAAAATGGAATATTACTCAGGCATAAGAAGGAATGAATCTGGGTCATTTGTAGAGACATCGATGGATCTAGAGACTGTCATACAGAATGAAGTAAGTCAGAAAGAGGAAAACAAATATTGTATATTAATGCATATATGTGGAACCTAAAAAATGGTACAGATGAACTGGTTTGCAGGGAAGAAACAGAGACACAGAGGTAGAGAACAAACATATGGACACCAAGTGTGGGAAGCCATGGGGTGGTGGTGGTGGGATGAGTTGGGAGATTGGGATTGACCTGTATACATGTATATGCATGAAATACATAACTAATAATAACCTGCTGTATAAAAAAATAAATCAAATTAAATTTCAAATTTTTAAAAAATAAAATTTAAAAATAAAACAGAAAAATGATCTTCCCTTCACACAGATGTATTTATAGGAATGAATTATTTCCATGCTTATATCTATAAATACATAAAGGAGGAATAAAATCTAACTTGAACCATAAAAGAAAAAAAAAAACCTGAACCCACCAGTTATACAGAGGAAAACCCTATCAAGGCGCTTGCTCCAGCGGTAAACAATTCTGAAATTGGTCAGAGGTGGGGAATCATCTCCCATACAACCAGCAACCCACCCCCCACGCCAGGAGCATCCTCATTGCAAAGCTGGGGGACCGTGCCGAGGCATCTGTGAGTAAACGTGAGCTGAGCCCCAGGCCAGATGCTGCTGAACTGTTCCCACCCTTCCCAGGTAAAACACCTGAATATGTACAAGGGCTTGAAAGCCTAGAGGAAGGGCCGTGGAGCCACACCAGCGACAGCACGCAGGACAACTTGGTGCCTGCAGGCCAGCCAGGGTGGTCCTGGCCCCGGGCGCTCTTCCGGAAGATTTCCATTGCCCTGCCTGAGATACCCCTCCTGTCCCGGCCCCCACTGCTTTTTTCCTTCCTCACCTCTGTCCGGAGAGAAATTCCAGCGGAAGGTATGGGTGACACATCCTCTTCTTTACAGGTGGCAGCCTGGCAACCCCTGCAGAAAGGCCAGCAGAGCCCCACTCACACCGGGCCACCAACAAAGCTGTGGCCCCTCACTCCCTCCCGCCAGCAGAGCCCCGAGACTGCTGACGGGGCAGAGAATATGGAGTCAGGCACAGCTTCAGGGGCTATTGCTGCCTGGAGCGCTGTTTATATTGACCTCAAACAGGCACACCTGGGGAGGGCCGGCCGGCAGGGTAAGGCTGCCCAGGTCAGCTAATCCACAACCCTCAGGGAATCACATTGTTGAAAACGGACCTCGGTAAGGCAGAATAGAAGCCAAGGAAGAAAAGGACACAATGCCATTTGCAGCACCGTAGATGAGTCTAGAGGTAATCACGTGACTTGTAGTAAGTCAGAAAGTGAAAGACACATATCGTATCATATCACTTATAGGTGTTACCTAAGAATGGATACCAGGGCAGATATTTCCACGGAGAAGGGCCATCACAGATTCATCAAACAAACTTATGGTTCACCAATGGAAAGGTGTGAGGATTGGTTTCATTACGATATTGGGGTTAACAGACATATACAAACACAGGTGACACATATAATCACCAAAGACCTACGGAATACCAAGGGAAGACTACTCAACATTCTGTCATAACGTACATGGGAAAAGGATCCCAGGAAGAACAGACATCTGTATATGTGTAAAAGAACCCCATCTTCCACACCTACAACAAGCCAAACATTGTAATCAAACTTGCTGTAATAAAAAATAAAAAATTAAATTAAAAACACGAACAAGAAGTAGTGAGACAAACGTGAGGGTCTTTCTCCTGGCACATTCCATTCTAAATTCCAATCTAGAACACGACTTCCATTGAGGCTCTGTTGCCCTAGTCACCAGATTTGGTAAGGGAGAACTGCTGCCACCTTGTGGCCGTTTCGCACAACAGCAACTTTAATCCCAGCGCTGATGGTCAGTTGATATTCAAAATCATTGCAGGCCTGTAAATGACACCTGCCCTGAAAACAAATCCTGGGGTCACATATCGACCAAAAAATTCAAAGGACGTCCATATTTCAAAACGACCGTTTCAAAAGGCATATTTTACGCACATTAGTGTTCTGCTTCTTTTTCTTTCTTTCCTTTTTTTGTTAAAAATACGGGAATGGAAAAAGGCATCCCTCAGAATGGGCGAAAATCGTTGCAAACGAATCAATGGACAAAGGTTTAATCTCCAATATATATAAAGAGCTCATGCAGCTTAATATTAACAAAACAAACAACCCAATACAAAAAACGGGCAGAAGATCTAAAGAGATGTTTCTTCCAAGAAGACACAGAGATGGCCAAGACGCACATGAAAAGCTGCTCAACAGCACTAATTATTAGAGAAATGCAAATCAAAACTACAATGAGGTATCACCTCACACCTGTTAGAATCGGCATCATCAGAAAATCTACAAACAACCAATTCTGGGGAGGGTGTGGACAAAAGGAGCCCTCTTCCACTATTGGTGGGAATGTAAATTGATACAGTCACTATGGAGAACGGTATGGAGTTTCCTTAAAAAAACTAGAAATAGAATTACCATCTGATCCAGCAATCCCACTTCTGGGCATATACCCAGAGAAAACCATAAATCAAAAAGGCACATTCACCACAATGTTCATGGCAGCACTATTTACAATAGCCAGGTAATGGAAGCAACGTAAATGCCCACAGACAGATGAATGGATAAAGATGTGGTACATATATAAAATGGAATATTACTCAGCCATAAGAAGGAATGAAACTGGGTCATTTGTAGAGACATCGATGGATCTAGAGACTGTCATACAGAATGAAGTAAGTCAGAAAGAGGAAAACAAATATTGTATATTAATGCATATATGTGGAACCTAAAAAATGGTACAGATGAACTGGTTTGCAGGGAAGAAACAGAGACACAGAGGTAGAGAACAAACATATGGACACCAAGTGTGGGAAGCCATGGGGTGGTGGTGGTGGGATGAGTTGGGAGATTGGGATTGACCTGTATACATGTATATGCATAAAATACATAACTAATAATAACCTGCTGTATAAAAAAATAAATCAAATTAAATTTCAAATTTTTAAAAAATAAAATTTAAAAATAAAACAGAAAAATGTTCTTCCCTTCACACAGATGTATTTATAGGAATGAATTATTTCCATGCTTATATCTATAAATACATAAAGGAGGAATAAAATCTAACTTGAACCATAAAAGAAAAAAAAAAACCTGAACCCACCAGTTATAGAGAGGAATAACCTATCAGGGCACTTGCTCCAGCGGTAAACAATTATGAAATTGGTCAGAGGTGGGGAATCATCTCCCATACAACCAGCAACCCACCCCCCACGCCAGGAGCATCCTCATTGCAAAGCTGGGGAACCATGCCGAGGCATCTCTGAGTAAACATGAGCTGAGCCCCAGGCCAGCTGCTGCTGAACTGTTCCCACCCTTCCCAGGTAAAACACCTGAATATGTACAAGGGCTTGAAAGCCTAGAGGAAGGGCGGTGGAGCCACACCAGCGACAGCACGCAGGCCAACTTGGTGCCTGCAGGCCAGCCAGGGTGGTCCTGGACCCGGGCGCTCTTGCGGAAGCTTTCCATTGCCCTGCCTGAGATACCCCTCCTGTCCTGGCCCCCACTGCTTTTTTCCTTCCTCACCTCTGTCCGGAGAGAAATTCCAGCGGAAGGTATGGGTGACACATCCTCTTCTTTACAGGTGGCAGCCTGGCAACCCCTGCAGAAAGGCCAGCAGAGCCCCACTCACACCGGGCCACCAACAAAGCTGTGGCCCCTCACTCCCTCCCACCAGCAGAGCCCCGAGACTGCTGACAGGGCAGAGAATATGGAGTCAGGCACAGCATCAGGGGCTATTGCTGCCTGGAGCGCTGTTTATATTGACCTCAAACAGGCACACCTGGAGAGGGCCGGCCGGCAGGGTAAGGCTGCCCAGGTCAGCTAATCCACAACCCTCAGGGAATCACATTGTTGAAAACGGACCTCGCTAAGGCAGAATAGAAGCCAAGGAAGAAAAGGACACAATGCCATTTGCAGCACCGTAGATGAGTCTAGAGGTAATCACGTGACTTGTAGTAAGTCAGAAAGTGAAAGACACATATCGTATCCTATCACTTATAGTTGTTACCTAAGAATGGATACCAGGGCAGATATTTCCACGGAGAAGGGCCATCACAGATTCATCAAACAAACTTATGGTTCACCAATGGAAAGTTGTGAGGATTGGTTTCATTACGATATTGGGGTTAACAGACATATACAAACACAGGTGACACATATAATCACCAAAGACCTACGGAATACCAAGAGAAGACTACTCAACCTTCTGTCATAACGTACATGGGAAAAGGATCCCAGGAAGAACAGACATCTGTATATGTGTAAAAGAACCCCATCTTCCACACCTACAACAAGCCAAACATTGTAATCAAACTTGCTGTAATAAAAAATAAAAAATTAAATTAAAAACACGAACAAGAAGTAGTGAGACAAACGTGAGGGTCTTTCTCCTGGCACATTCCATTCTAAATTCCAATCTAGAACACGACTTCCATTGAGGCTCTGTTGCCCTAGTCACCAGATTTGGTAAGGGAGAACTGCTGCCACCTTGTGGCCGTTTCGCACAACAGCAACTTTAATCCCAGCGCTGATGGTCAGTTGATATTCAAAATCATTGCAGGCCTGTAAATGACACCTGCCCTGAAAAGAAATCCTGGGGTCACATATCGACCAAAAAATTCAAAGGACGTCCATATTTCAAAACGACCGTTTCAAAAGGCATATTTTACGCACATTAGTGTTCTGCTTCTTTTTCTTTCTTTCCTTTTTTTGTTAAAAATACGGGAATGGAAAAAGGCATCCCTCAGAATGGGCGAAAATCGTTGCAAACGAATCAATGGACAAAGGTTTAATCTCCAATATATATAAAGAGCTCATGCAGCTTAATATTAACAAAACAAACAACCCAATACAAAAAATGGGCAGAAGATCTAAAGAGATGTTTCTTCCAAGAAGACACAGAGATGGCCAAGACGCACATGAAAAGCTGCTCAACAGCACTAATTATTAGAGAAATGCAAATCAAAACTACAATGAGGTATCACCTCACACCTGTTAGAATCGGCATCATCAGAAAATCTACAAACAACCAATTCTGGGGAGGGTGTGGACAAAAGGAGCCCTCTTCCACTATTGGTGGGAATGTAAATTGATACAGTCACTATGGAGAACGGTATGGAGTTTCCTTAAAAAAACTAGAAATAGAATTACCATCTGATCCAGCAATCCCACTTCTGGGCATATACCCAGAGAAAACCATAAATCAAAAAGGCACATTCACCACAATGTTCATGGCAGCACTATTTACAATAGCCAGGTAATGGAAGCAACGTAAATGCCCACAGACAGATGAATGGATAAAGATGTGGTACATATATAAAATGGAATATTACTCAGCCATAAGAAGGAATGAAACTGGGTCATTTGTAGAGACATCGATGGATCTAGAGACTGTCATACAGAATGAAGTAAGTCAGAAAGAGGAAAACAAATATTGTATATTAATGCATATATGTGGAACCTAAAAAATGGTACAGATGAACTGGTTTGCAGGGAAGAAACAGAGACACAGAGGTAGAGAACAAACATATGGACACCAAGTGTGGGAAGCCATGGGGTGGTGGTGGTGGGATGAGTTGGGAGATTGGGATTGACCTGTATACATGTATATGCATGAAATACATAACTAATAATAACCTGCTGTATAAAAAAATAAATCAAATTAAATTTCAAATTTTTAAAAAATAAAATTTAAAAATAAAACAGAAAAATGTTCTTCCCTTCACACAGATGTATTTATAGGAATGAATTATTTCCATGCTTATATCTATAAATACATAAAGGAGGAATACAATCTAACTTGAACCATAAAAGAAAAAAAAAAAACCTGAACCCACCAGTTATACAGAGGAAAACCCTATCAGGGCACTTGCTCCAGCGGTAAACAATTCTGAAATTGGTCAGAGGTGGGGAATCATCTCCCATACAACCAGCAACCCACCCCCCACGCCAGGAGCATCCTCATTGCAAAGCTGGGGGACCGTGCCGAGGCATCTGTGAGTAAACGTGAGCTGAGCCCCAGGACAGCTGCTGCTGAACTGTTCCCACCCTTCCCAGGTAAAACACCTGAATATGTACAAGGGCTTGAAAGCCTAGAGGAAGGGCGGTGGAGCCACACCAGCGACAGCACGCAGGCCAACTTGGTGCCTGCAGGCCAGCCAGGGTGGTCCTGGCCCCGGGCGCTCTTCCGGAAGCTTTCCATTGCCCTGCCTGAGATACCCCTCCTGTCCCGGCCCCCACTGCTTTTTTCCTTACTCACCTCTGTCCGGAGAGAAATTCCAGCGGAAGGTATGGGTGACACATCCTCTTCTTTACAGGTGGCAGCCTGGCAACCCCTGCAGAAAGGCCAGCAGAGCCCCACTCACACCGGGCCACCAACAAAGCTGTGGCCCCTCACTCCCTCTCGCCAGCAGAGCCCCGAGACTGCTGACGGGGCAGAGAATATGGAGTCAGGCACAGCTTCAGGGGCTATTGCTGCCTGGAGCGCTGTTTATATTGACCTCAAACAGGCACACCTGGGGAGGGCCGGCCGGCAGGGTAAGGCTGCCCAGGTCAGCTAATCCACAACCCTCAGGGAATCACATTGTTGAAAACGGACCTCGCTAAGGCAGAATAGAAGCCAAGGAAGAAAAGGACACAATGCCATTTGCAGCACCGTAGATGAGTCTAGAGGTAATCACGTGACTTGTAGTAAGTCAGAAAGTGAAAGACACATATCGTATCATATCACTTATAGGTGTTACCTAAGAATGGATACCAGGGCAGATATTTCCACGGAGAAGGGCCATCACAGATTCATCAAACAAACTTATGGTTCACCAATGGAAAGGTGTGAGGATTGGTTTCATTACGATATTGGGGTTAACAGACATATACAAACACAGGTGACACATATAATCACCAAAGACCTACGGAATACCAAGAGAAGACTACTCAACATTCTGTCATAACGTACATGGGAAAAGGATCCCAGGAAGAACAGACATCTGTATATGTGTAAAACAACCACATCTTCCACACCTACAACAAGCCAAACATTGTAATCAAACTTGCTGTAATAAAAAATAAAAAATTAAATTAAAAACACGAACAAGAAGTAGTGAGACAAACTTGAGGGGCTTTCTCCTGGCACATTCCATTCTAAATTCCAATCTAGAACACGACTTCCATTGAGGCTCTGTTGCCCTAGTCACCAGATTTGGTAAGGGAGAACTGCTGCCACCTTGTGGCCGTTTCGCACAACAGCAGCTTTAATCCCAGCGCTGATGGTCAGTTGATATTCAAAATCATTGCAGGCCTGTAAATGACACCTGCCCTGAAAACAAATCCTGGGGTCACATATCGACCAAAAAATTCAAAGGACGTCCATATTTCAAAACGACCGTTTCAAAAGGCATATTTTACGCACATTAGTGTTCTGCTTCTTTTTCTTTCTTTCCTTTTTTTGTTAAAAATACGGGAATGGAAAAAGGCATCCCTCAGAATGGGCGAAAATCGTTGCAAACGAATCAATGGACAAAGGTTTAATCTCCAATATATATAAAGAGCTCATGCAGCTTAATATTAACAAAACAAACAACCCAATACAAAAAATGGGCAGAAGATCTAAAGAGATGTTTCTTCCAAGAAGACACAGAGATGGCCAAGACGCACATGAAAAGCTGCTCAACAGCACTAATTATTAGAGAAATGCAAATCAAAACTACAATGAGGTATCACCTCACACCTGTTAGAATCGGCATCATCAGAAAATCTACAAACAACCAATTCTGGGGAGGGTGTGGACAAAAGGAGCCCTCTTCCACTATTGGTGGGAATGTAAATTGATACAGTCACTATGGAGAACGGTATGGAGTTTCCTTAAAAAAACTAGAAATAGAATTACCATCTGATCCAGCAATCCCACTTCTGGGCATATACCCAGAGAAAACCATAAATCAAAAAGGCACATTCACCACAATGTTCATGGCAGCACTATTTACAATAGCCAGGTAATGGAAGCAACGTAAATGCCCACAGACAGATGAATGGATAAAGATGTGGTACATATATAAAATGGAATATTACTCAGCCATAAGAAGGAATGAAACTGGGTCATTTGTAGAGACATCGATGGATCTAGAGACTGTCATACAGAATGAAGTAAGTCAGAAAGAGGAAAACAAATATTGTATATTAATGCATATATGTGGAACCTAAAAAATGGTACAGATGAACTGGTTTGCAGGGAAGAAACAGAGACACAGAGGTAGAGAACAAACATATGGACACCAAGTGTGGGAAGCCATGGGGTGGTGGTGGTGGGATGAGTTGGGAGATTGGGATTGACCTGTATACATGTATATGCATGAAATACATAACTAATAATAACCTGCTGTATAAAAAAATAAATCAAATTAAATTTCAAATTTTTAAAAAATAAAATTTAAAAATAAAACAGAAAAATGTTCTTCCCTTCACACAGATGTATTTATAGGAATGAATTATTTCCATGCTTATATCCATAAATACATAAAGGAGGAATACAATCTAACTTGAACCATAAAAGAAAAAAAAAAACCTGAACCCACCAGTTATACAGAGGAAAACCCTATCAGGGCACTTGCTCCAGCGGTAAACAATTCTGAAATTGGTCAGAGGTGGGGAATCATCTCCCATACAACCAGCAACCCACCCCCCACGCCAGGAGCATCCTCATTGCAAAGCTGGGGGACCGTGCCGAGGCATCTGTGAGTAAACGTGAGCTGAGCCCCAGGCCAGCTGCTGCTGAACTGTTCCCACCCTTCCCTGGTAAAACACCTGAATATGTACAAGGGCTTGAAAGCCTAGAGGAAGGGCGGTGGAGCCACACCAGCGACAGCACGCAGGCCAACTTGGTGCCTGCAGGCCAGCCAGGGTGGTCCTGGCCCCGGGCGCTCTTCCGGAAGCTTTCCATTGCCCTGCCTGAGATACCCCTCCTGTCCCGGCCCCCACTGCTTTTTTCCTTCCTCACCTCTGTCCGGAGAGAAATTCCAGCGGAAGGTATGGGTGACACATCCTCTTCTTTACAGGTGGCAGCCTGGCAACCCCTGCAGAAAGGCCAGCAGAGCCCCACTCACACCGGGCCACCAACAAAGCTGTGGCCCCTCACTCCCTCTCGCCAGCAGAGCCCCGAGACTGCTGACGGGGCAGAGAATATGGAGTCAGGCACAGCTTCAGGGGCTATTGCTGCCTGGAGCGCTGTTTATATTGACCTCAAACAGGCACACCTGGGGAGGGCCGGCCGGCAGGGTAAGGCTGCCCAGGTCAGCTAATCCACAACCCTCAGGGAATCACATTGTTGAAAACGGACCTCGCTAAGGCAGAATAGAAGCCAAGGAAGAAAAGGACACAATGCCATTTGCAGCACCGTAGATGAGTCTAGAGGTAATCACGTGACTTGTAGTAAGTCAGAAAGTGAAAGACACATATCGTATCATATCACTTATAGGTGTTACCTAAGAATGGATACCAGGGCAGATATTTCCACGGAGAAGGGCCATCACAGATTCATCAAACAAACTTATGGTTCACCAATGGAAAGGTGTGAGGATTGGTTTCATTACGATATTGGGGTTAACAGACATATACAAACACAGGTGACACATATAATCACCAAAGACCTACGGAATACCAAGAGAAGACTACTCAACATTCTGTCATAACGTACATGGGAAAAGGATCCCAGGAAGAACAGACATCTGTATATGTGTAAAACAACCACATCTTCCACACCTACAACAAGCCAAACATTGTAATCAAACTTGCTGTAATAAAAAATAAAAAATTAAATTAAAAACACGAACAAGAAGTAGTGAGACAAACTTGAGGGGCTTTCTCCTGGCACATTCCATTCTAAATTCCAATCTAGAACACGACTTCCATTGAGGCTCTGTTGCCCTAGTCACCAGATTTGGTAAGGGAGAACTGCTGCCACCTTGTGGCCGTTTCGCACAACAGCAGCTTTAATCCCAGCGCTGATGGTCAGTTGATATTCAAAATCATTGCAGGCCTGTAAATGACACCTGCCCTGAAAACAAATCCTGGGGTCACATATCGACCAAAAAATTCAAAGGACGTCCATATTTCAAAACGACCGTTTCAAAAGGCATATTTTACGCACATTAGTGTTCTGCTTCTTTTTCTTTCTTTCCTTTTTTTGTTAAAAATACGGGAATGGAAAAAGGCATCCCTCAGAATGGGCGAAAATCGTTGCAAACGAATCAATGGACAAAGGTTTAATCTCCAATATATATAAAGAGCTCATGCAGCTTAATATTAACAAAACAAACAACCCAATACAAAAAATGGGCAGAAGATCTAAAGAGATGTTTCTTCCAAGAAGACACAGAGATGGCCAAGACGCACATGAAAAGCTGCTCAACAGCACTAATTATTAGAGAAGTGCAAATCAAAACTACAATGAGGTATCACCTCACACCTGTTAGAATCGGCATCATCAGAAAATCTACAAACAACCAATTCTGGGGAGGGTGTGGACAAAAGGAGCCCTCTTCCACTATTGGTGGGAATGTAAATTGATACAGTCACTATGGAGAACGGTATGGAGTTTCCTTAAAAAAACTAGAAATAGAATTACCATCTGATCCAGCAATCCCACTTCTGGGCATATACCCAGAGAAAACCATAAATCACAAAGGCACATTCACCACAATGTTCATGGCAGCACTATTTACAATAGCCAGGTAATGGAAGCAACGTAAATGCCCACAGACAGATGAATGGATAAAGATGTGGTACATATATAAAATGGAATATTACTCAGCCATAAGAAGGAATGAAACTGGGTCATTTGTAGAGACATCGATGGATCTAGAGACTGTCATACTGAATGAAGTAAGTCAGAAAGAGGAAAACAAATATTGTATATTAATGCATATATGTGGAACCTAAAAAATGGTACAGATGAACTGGTTTGCAGGGAAGAAACAGAGACACAGAGGTAGAGAACAAACATATGGACACCAAGTGTGGGAAGCCATGGGGTGGTGGTGGTGGGATGAGTTGGGAGATTGGGATTGACCTGTATACATGTATATGCATAAAATACATAACTAATAATAACCTGCTGTATAAAAAAATAAATCAAATTAAATTTCAAATTTTAAAAAAATAAAATTTAAAAATAAAACAGAAAAATGTTCTTCCCTTCACACAGATGTATTTATAGGAATGAATTATTTCCATGCTTATATCTATAAATACATAAAGGAGGAATACAATCTAACTTGAACCATAAAAGGAAAAAAAAAAACCTGAACCCTCCAGTTATAGAGAGGAATAACCTATCAGGGCACTTGCTCCAGCGGTAAACAATTCTGAAATTGGTCAGAGGTGGGGAATCATCTCCCATACAACCAGCAACCCACCCCCCACGCCAGGAGCATCCTCATTGCAAAGCTGGGGGACCGTGCCGAGGCATCTGTGAGTAAACGTGAGCTGAGCCCCAGGCCAGCTGCTGCTGAACTGTTCCCACCCTTCCCAGGTAAAACACCTGAATATGTACAAGGGCTTGAAAGCCTAGAGGAAGGGCCGTGGAGCCACACCAGCGACAGCACGCAGGCCAACTTGGTGCCTGCAGGCCAGCCAGGGTGGTCCTGGCCCCGGGCGCTCTTGCGGAAGCTTTCCATTGCCCTGCCTGAGATACCCCTCCTGTCCCGGCCCCCACTGCTTTTTTCCTTCCTCACCTCTGTCCGGAGAGAAATTCCAGCGGAAGGTATGGGTGACACATCCTCTTCTTTACAGGTGGCAGCCTGGCAACCCCTGCAGAAAGGCCAGCAGAGCCCCACTCACACCGGGCCACCAACAAAGCTGTGGCCCCTCACTCCCTCTCGCCAGCACAGCCCCGAGACTGCTGACGGGGCAGAGAATATGGAGTCAGGCACAGCTTCAGGGGCTATTGCTGCCTGGAGCGCTGTTTATATTGACCTCAAACAGGCACACCTGGGGAGGGCCGGCCGGCAGGGTAAGGCTGCCCAGGTCAGCTAATCCACAACCCTCAGGGAATCACATTGTTGAAAACGGACCTCGCTAAGGCAGAATAGAAGCCAAGGAAGAAAAGGACACAATGCCATTTGCAGCACCGTAGATGAGTCTAGAGGTAATCACGTGACTTGTAGTAAGTCAGAAAGTGAAAGACACATATCGTATCCTATCACTTATAGGTGTTACCTAAGAATGGATACCAGGGCAGATATTTCCACGGAGAAGGGCCATCACAGATTCATCAAACAAACTTATGGTTCACCAATGGAAAGGTGTGAGGATTGGTTTCATTATGATATTGGGGTTAACAGACATATACAAACACAGGTGACACATATAATCACCAAAGACCTACGGAATACCAAGAGAAGACTACTCAACATTCTGTCATAACGTACATGGGAAAAGGATCCCAGGAAGAACAGACATCTGTATATGTGTAAAACAACCACATCTTCCACACCTACAACAAGCCAAACATTGTAATCAAACTTGCTGTAATAAAAAATAAAAAATTAAATTAAAAACACGAACAAGAAGTAGTGAGACAAACTTGAGGGGCTTTCTCCTGGCACATTCCATTCTAAATTCCAATCTAGAACACGACTTCCATTGAGGCTCTGTTGCCCTAGTCACCAGATTTGGTAAGGGAGAACTGCTGCCACCTTGTGGCCGTTTCGCACAACAGCAGCTTTAATCCCAGCGCTGATGGTCAGTTGATATTCAAAATCATTGCAGGCCTGTAAATGACACCTGCCCTGAAAACAAATCCTGGGGTCACATATCGACCAAAAAATTCAAAGGACGTCCATATTTCAAAACGACCGTTTCAAAAGGCATATTTTACGCACATTAGTGTTCTGCTTCTTTTTCTTTCTTTCCTTTTTTTGTTAAAAATACGGGAATGGAAAAAGGCATCCCTCAGAATGGGCGAAAATCGTTGCAAACGAATCAATGGACAAAGGTTTAATCTCCAATATATATAAAGAGCTCATGCAGCTTAATATTAACAAAACAAACAACCCAATACAAAAAATGGGCAGAAGATCTAAAGAGATGTTTCTTCCAAGAAGACACAGAGATGGCCAAGACGCACATGAAAAGCTGCTCAACAGCACTAATTATTAGAGAAATGCAAATCAAAACTACAATGAGGTATCACCTCACACCTGTTAGAATCGGCATCATCAGAAAATCTACAAACAACCAATTCTGGGGAGGGTGTGGACAAAAGGAGCCCTCTTCCACTATTGGTGGGAATGTAAATTGATACAGTCACTATGGAGAACGGTATGGAGTTTCCTTAAAAAAACTAGAAATAGAATTACCATCTGATCCAGCAATCCCACTTCTGGGCATATACCCAGAGAAAACCATAAATCACAAAGGCACATTCACCACAATGTTCATGGCAGCACTATTTACAATAGCCAGGTAATGGAAGCAACGTAAATGCCCACAGACAGATGAATGGATAAAGATGTGGTACATATATAAAATGGAATATTACTCAGCCATAAGAAGGAATGAAACTGGGTCATTTGTAGAGACATCGATGGATCTAGAGACTGTCATACAGAATGAAGTAAGTCAGAAAGAGGAAAACAAATATTGTATATTAATGCATATATGTGGAACCTAAAAAATGGTACAGATGAACTGGTTTGCAGGGAAGAAACAGAGACACAGAGGTAGAGAACAAACATATGGACACCAAGTGTGGGAAGCCATGGGGTGGTGGTGGTGGGATGAGTTGGGAGATTGGGATTGACCTGTATACATGTATATGCATAAAATACATAACTAATAATAACCTGCTGTATAAAAAAAATAAATCAAATTAAATTTCAAATTTTAAAAAAATAAAATTTAAAAATAAAACAGAAAAATGTTCTTCCCTTCACACAGATGTATTTATAGGAATGAATTATTTCCATGCTTATATCTATAAATACATAAAGGAGGAATACAATCTAACTTGAACCATAAAAGGAAAAAAAAAAACCTGAACCCTCCAGTTATAGAGAGGAATAACCTATCAGGGCACTTGCTAAAGCGGTAAACAATTCTGAAATTGGTCAGAGGTGGGGAATCATCTCCCATACAACCAGCAACCCACCCCCCACGCCAGGAGCATCCTCATTGCAAAGCTGGGGGACCGTGCCGAGGCATCTGTGAGTAAACGTGAGCTGAGCCCCAGGCCAGCTGCTGCTGAACTGTTCCCACCCTTCCCAGGTAAAACACCTGAATATGTACAAGGGCTTGAAAGCCTAGAGGAAGGGCCGTGGAGCCACACCAGCGACAGCACGCAGGCCAACTTGGTGCCTGCAGGCCAGCCAGGGTGGTCCTGGCCCCGGGCGCTCTTCCGGAAGCTTTCCATTGCCCTGCCTGAGATACCCCTCCTGTCCCGGCCCCCACTGCTTTTTTCCTTCCTCACCTCTGTCCGGAGAGAAATTCCAGCGGAAGGTATGGGTGACACATCCTCTTCTTTACAGGTGGCAGCCTGGCAACCCCTGCAGAAAGGCCAGCAGAGCCCCACTCACACCGGGCCACCAACAAAGCTGTGGCCCCTCACTCCCTCTCGCCAGCAGAGCCCCGAGACTGCTGACGGGGCAGATAATATGGAGTCAGGCACAGCTTCAGGGGCTATTGCTGCCTGGAGCGCTGTTTATATTGACCTCAAACAGGCACACCTGGGGAGGGCCGGCCGGCAGGGTAAGGCTGCCCAGGTCAGCTAATCCACAACCCTCAGGGAATCACATTGTTGAAAACGGACCTCGCTAAGGCAGAATAGAAGCCAAGGAAGAAAAGGACACAATGCCATTTGCAGCACCGTAGATGAGTCTAGAGGTAATCACGTGACTTGTAGTAAGTCAGAAAGTGAAAGACACATATCGTATCCTATCACTTATAGGTGTTACCTAAGAATGGATACCAGGGCAGATATTTCCACGGAGAAGGGCCATCACAGATTCATCAAACAAACTTATGGTTCACCAATGGAAAGGTGTGAGGATTGGTTTCATTACGATATTGGGGTTAACAGACATATACAAACACAGGTGACACATATAATCACCAAAGACCTACGGAATACCAAGAGAAGACTACTCAACCTTCTGTCATAACGTACATGGGAAAAGGATCCCAGGAAGAACAGACATCTGTATATGTGTAAAACAACCACATCTTCCACACCTACAACAAGCCAAACATTGTAATCAAACTTGCTGTAATAAAAAATAAAAAATTAAATTAAAAACACGAACAAGAAGTAGTGAGACAAACTTGAGGGGCTTTCTCCTGGCACATTCCATTCTAAATTCCAATCTAGAACACGACTTCCATTGAGGCTCTGTTGCCCTAGTCACCAGATTTGGTAAGGGAGAACTGCTGCCACCTTGTGGCCGTTTCGCACAACAGCAGCTTTAATCCCAGCGCTGATGGTCAGTTGATATTCAAAATCATTGCAGGCCTGTAAATGACACCTGCCCTGAAAACAAATCCTGGGGTCACATATCGACCAAAAAATTCAAAGGACGTCCATATTTCAAAACGACCGTTTCAAAAGGCATATTTTACGCACATTAGTGTTCTGCTTCTTTTTCTTTCTTTCCTTTTTTTGTTAAAAATACGGGAATGGAAAAAGGGATCCCTCAGAATGGGCGAAAATCGTTGCAAACGAATCAATGGACAAAGGTTTAATCTCCAATATATATAAAGAGCTCATGCAGCTTAATATTAACAAAACAAACAACCCAATACAAAAATTGGGCAGAAGATCTAAAGAGATGTTTCTTCCAAGAAGACACAGAGACGGCCAAGACGCACATGAAAAGCTGCTCAACAGCACTAATTATTAGAGAAATGCAAATCAAAACTACAATGAGGTATCACCTCACACCTGTTAGAATCGGCATCATCAGAAAATCTACAAACAACCAATTCTGGGGAGGGTGTGGACAAAAGGAGCCCTCTTCCACTATTGGTGGGAATGTAAATTGATACAGTCACTATGGAGAACGGTATGGAGTTTCCTTAAAAAAACTAGAAATAGAATTACCATCTGATCCAGCAATCCCACTTCTGGGCATATACCCAGAGAAAACCATAAATCAAAAAGGCACATTCACCACAATGTTCATGGCAGCACTATTTACAATAGCCAGGTAATGGAAGCAACGTAAATGCCCACAGACAGATGAATGGATAAAGATGTGGTACATATATAAAATGGAATATTACTCAGCCATAAGAAGGAATGAAACTGGGTCATTTGTAGAGACATCGATGGATCTAGAGACTGTCATACAGAATGAAGTAAGTCAGAAAGAGGAAAACAAATATTGTATATTAATGCATATATGTGGAACCTAAAAAATGGTACAGATGAACTGGTTTGCAGGGAAGAAACAGAGACACAGAGGTAGAGAACAAACATATGGACACCAAGTGTGGGAAGCCATGGGGTGGTGGTGGTGGGATGAGTTGGGAGATTGGGATTGACCTGTATACATGTATATGCATGAAATACATAACTAATAATAACCTGCTGTATAAAAAATAAATCAAATTAAATTTCAAATTTTTAAAAAATAAAATTTAAAAATAAAACAGAAAAATGTT
Source organism: Mesoplodon mirus (assembly GCF_964341445.2). Lineage (NCBI taxonomy): Eukaryota > Metazoa > Chordata > Mammalia > Artiodactyla > Ziphiidae > Mesoplodon > Mesoplodon mirus. The sequence continues at coordinate 4,154,062 of NW_028295814.1, read as the reverse complement.
CTTCCCTTCACACAGATGTATTTATAGGAATGAATTATTTCCATGCTTATATCTATAAATACATAAAGGAGGAATAAAATCTAACTTGAACCATAAAAGAAAAAATAAAACACCTGAACCGACCAGTTATACAGAGGAAAACACTATCAGGGCACTTGCTCCAGCGGTAAACAATTCTGAAATTGGTCAGAGGTGGGGAATCATCTCCCATACAACCATCAACCCACCCCCCACGCCAGGAGCATCCTCATTGCAAAGCTGGGGGACCGTGCCGAGGCATCTGTGAGTAAACGTGAGCTGAGCCCCAGGCCAGCTGCTGCTGAACTGTTCCCACCCTTCCCAGGTAAAACACCTGAATATGTACAAGGGCTTGAAAGCCTAGAGGAAGGGCGGTGGAGCCACACCAGCGACAGCACGCAGGCCAACTTGGTGCCTGCAGGCCAGCCAGGGTGGTCCTGGCACCGGGCGCTCTTCCGGAAGCTTTCCATTGCCCTGCCTGAGATACCCCTCCTGTCCCGGCCCCCACTGCTTTTTTCCTTCCTCACCTCTGTCCGGAGAGAAATTCCAGCGGAAGGTATGGGTGACACATCCTCTTCTTTACAGGTGGCAGCCTGGCAACCCCTGCAGAAAGGCCAGCAGAGCCCCACTCACACCGGGCCACCAACAAAGCTGTGGCCCCTCACTCCCTCCCGCCAGCAGAGCCCCGAGACTGCTGACGGGGCAGAGAATATGGAGTCAGGCACAGCTTCAGGGGCTATTGCTGCCTGGAGCGCTGTTTATATTGACCTCAAACAGGCACACCTGGGGAGGGCCGGCCGGCAGGGTAAGGCTGCCCAGGTCAGCTAATCCACAACCCTCAGGGAATCACATTGTTGAAAACGGACCTCGCTAAGGCAGAATAGAAGCCAAGGAAGAAAAGGACACAATGCCATTTGCAGCACCGTAGATGAGTCTAGAGGTAATCACGTGACTTGTAGTAAGTCAGAAAGTGAAAGACACATATTGTATCATATCACTTATAGATGTTACCTAAGAATGGATACCAGGGCAGATATTTCCACGGAGAAGGGCCATCACAGATTCATCAAACAAACTTATGGTTCACCAATGGAAAGGTGTGAGGATTGGTTTCATTACGATATTGGGGTTAACAGACATATACAAACACAGGTGACACATATAATCACCAAAGACCTACGGAATACCAAGAGAAGACTACTCAACATTCTGTCATAACGTACATGGGAAAAGGATCCCAGGAAGAACAGACATCTGTATATGTGTAAAAGAACCCCATCTTCCACACCTACAACAAGCCAAACATTGTAATCAAACTTGGTGTAATAAAAAATAAAAAATTAAATTAAAAACACGAACAAGAAGTAGTGAGACAAACGTGAGGGGCTTTCTCCTGGCACATTCCATTCTAAATTCCAATCTAGAACACGACTTCCATTGAGGCTCTGTTGCCCTAGTCACCAGATTTGGTAAGGGAGAACTGCTGCCACCTTGTGGCCGTTTCGCACAACAGCAGCTTTAATCCCAGCGCTGATGGTCAGTTGATATTCAAAATCATTGCAGGCCTGTAAATGACACCTGCCCTGAAAACAAATCCTGGGGTCACATATCGACCAAAAAATTCAAAGGACGTCCATATTTCAAAACGACCGTTTCAAAAGGCATATTTTACGCACATTAGTGTTCTGCTTCTTTTTCTTTCTTTCCTTTTTTTGTTAAAAATACGGGAATGGAAAAAGGCATCCCTCAGAATGGGCGAAAATCGTTGCAAACGAATCAATGGACAAAGGTTTAATCTCCAATATATATAAAGAGCTCATGCAGCTTAATATTAACAAAACAAACAACCCAATACAAAAAATGGGCAGAAGATCTAAAGAGATGTTTCTTCCAAGAAGACACAGAGATGGCCAAGACGCACATGAAAAGCTGCTCAACAGCACTAATTATTAGAGAAATGCAAATCAAAACTACAATGAGGTATCACCTCACACCTGTTAGAATCGGCATCATCAGAAAATCTACAAACAACCAATTCTGGGGAGGGTGTGGACAAAAGGAGCCCTCTTCCACTATTGGTGGGAATGTAAATTGATACAGTCACTATGGAGAACGGTATGGAGTTTCCTTAAAAAAACTAGAAATAGAATTACCATCTGATCCAGCAATCCCACTTCTGGGCATATACCCAGAGAAAACCATAAATCAAAAAGGCACATTCACCACAATGTTCATGGCAGCACTATTTACAATAGCCAGGTAATGGAAGCAACGTAAATGCCCACAGACAGATGAATGGATAAAGATGTGGTACATATATAAAATGGAATATTACTCAGCCATAAGAAGGAATGAAACTGGGTCATTTGTAGAGACATCGATGGATCTAGAGACTGTCATACAGAATGAAGTAAGTCAGAAAGAGGAAAACAAATATTGTATATTAATGCATATATGTGGAACCTAAAAAATGGTACAGATGAACTTGTTTGCAGGGAAGAAACAGAGACACAGAGGTAGAGAACAAACATATGGACACCAAGTGTGGGAAGCCATGGGGTGGTGGTGGTGGGATGAGTTGGGAGATTGGGATTGACCTGTATACATGTATATGCATGAAATACATAACTAATAATAACCTGCTGTATAAAAAAATAAATCAAATTAAATTTCAAATTTTTAAAAAATAAAATTTAAAAATAAAACAGAAAAATGTTCTTCCATTCACACAGATGTATTTATAGGAATGAATTATTTCCATGCTTATATCTATAAATACATAAAGGAGGAATACAATCTAACTTGAACCATAAAAGGAAAAAAAAAAAACCTGAACCCACCAGTTATACAGAGGAAAACCCTATCAGGGCACTTGCTCCAGCGGTAAACAATTCTGAAATTGGTCAGAGGTGGGGAATCATCTCCCATACAACCAGCAACCCACCCCCCACGCCAGGAGCATCCTCATTGCAAAGCTGGGGGACCGTGCCGAGGCATCTGTGAGTAAACGTGAGCTGAGCCCCAGGCCAGCTGCTGCTGAACTGTTCCCACCCTTCCCAGGTAAAACACCTGAATATGTACAAGGGCTTGAAAGCCTAGAGGAATGGCGGTGGAGCCACACGAGCGATAGCACGCAGGCCAACTTGGTGCCTGCATGCCAGCCAGGGTGGTCCTGGCCCCAGGCGCTCTTCCGGAAACTTTCCATTGCCCTGCCTGAGATACCCCTCCTGTCCCGGCCCCCACTGCTTTTTTCCTTCCTCACCTCTGTCCGGAGAGAAATTCCAGCAGAAGGTATGGGTGACACATCCTCTTCTTTACAGGTGGCAGCCTGGCAACCCCTGCAGAAAGGCCAGCAGAGCCCCACTCACACCGGGCCACCAACAAAGCTGTGGCCCCTCACTCCCTCTCGCCAGCAGAGCCCCGAGACTGCTGACGGGGCAGAGAATATGGAGTCAGGCACAGCTTCAGGGGCTATTGCTGCCTGGAGCGCTGTTTATATTGACCTCAAACAGGCACACCAGGGGAGGGCCGGCCGGCAGGGTAAGGCTGCCCAGGTCAGCTAATCCACAACCCTCAGGGAATCACATTGTTGAAAACGGACCTCGCTAAGGCAGAATAGAAGCCAAGGAAGAAAAGGACACAATGCCATTTGCAGCACCGTAGATGAGTCTAGAGGTAATCACGTGACTTGTAGTAAGTCAGAAAGTGAAAGACACATATCGTATCATATCACTTATAGGTGTTACCTAAGAATGGATACCAGGGCAGATATTTCCACGGAGAAGGGCCATCACAGATTCATCAAACAAACTTATGGTTCACCAATGGAAAGGAGTGAGGATTGGTTTCATTACGATATTGGGGTTAACAGACATATACAAACACAGGTGACACATATAATCACCAAAGACCTACGGAATACCAAGAGAAGACTACTCAACATTCTGTCATAACGTACATGGGAAAAGGATCCCAGGAAGAACAGACATCTGTATATGTGTAAAAGAACCCCATCTTCCACACCTACAACAAGCCAAACATTGTAATCAAACTTGGTGTAATAAAAAATAAAAAATTAAATTAAAAACACGAACAAGAAGTAGTGAGACAAACGTGAGGGGCTTTCTCCTGGCACATTCCATTCTAAATTCCAATCTAGAACACGACTTCCATTGAGGCTCTGTTGCCCTAGTCACCAGATTTGGTAAGGGAGAACTGCTGCCACCTTGTGGCCGTTTCGCACAACAGCAACTTTAATCCCAGCGCTGATGGTCAGTTGATATTCAAAATCATTGCAGGCCTGTAAATGACACCTGCCCTAAAAACAAATCCTGGGGTCACATATCGACCAAAAAATTCAAAGGACGTCCATATTTCAAAACGACCATTTCAAAAGGCATATTTTACGCACATTAGTGTTCTGCTTCTTTTTCTTTCTTTCCTTTTTTTGTTAAAAATACGGGAATGGAAAAAGGCATCCCTCAGAATGGGCGAAAATCGTTGCAAACGAATCAATGGACAAAGGTTTAATCTCCAATATATATAAAGAGCTCATGCAGCTTAATATTAACAAAACAAACAACCCAATACAAAAAATGGGCAGAAGATCTAAAGAGATGTTTCTTCCAAGAAGACACAGAGATGGCCAAGACGCACATGAAAAGCTGCTCAACAGCACTAATTATTAGAGAAATGCAAATCAAAACTACAATGAGGTATCACCTCACACCTGTTAGAATCGGCATCATCAGAAAATCTACAAACAACCAATTCTGGGGAGGGTGTGGACAAAAGGAGCCCTCTTCCACTATTGGTGGGAATGTAAATTGATACAGTCACTATGGAGAACGGTATGGAGTTTCCTTAAAAAAACTAGAAATAGAATTACCATCTGATCCAGCAATCCCACTTCTGGGCATATACCCAGAGAAAACCATAAATCAAAAAGGCACATTCACCACAATGTTCATGGCAGCACTATTTACAATAGCCAGGTAATGGAAGCAACGTAAATGCCCACAGACAGATGAATGGATAAAGATGTGGTACATATATAAAATGGAATATTACTCAGCCATAAGAAGGAATGAAACTGGGTCATTTGTAGAGACATCGATGGATCTAGAGACTGTCATACAGAATGAAGTAAGTCAGAAAGAGGAAAACAAATATTGTATATTAATGCATATATGTGGAACCTAAAAAATGGTACAGATGAACTGGTTTGCAGGGAAGAAACAGAGACACAGAGGTAGACAACAAACATATGGACACCAAGTGTGGGAAGCCATGGGGTGGTGGTGGTGGGATGAGTTGGGAGATTGGGATTGACCTGTATACATGTATATGCATAAAATACATAACTAATAATAACCTGCTGTATAAAAAAATAAATCAAATTAAATTTCTAATTTTTAAAAAATAAAATTTAAAAATAAAACAGAAAAATGTTCTTCCCTTCACACAGATGTATTTATAGGAATGAATTATTTCCATGCTTATATCTATAAATACATAAAGGAGGAATAAAATCTAACTTGAACCATAAAAGAAAAAAAAAACCTGAACCCACCAGTTATAGAGAGGAATACCCTATCAGGGCACTTGCTCCAGCGGTAAACAATTATGAAATTGGTCAGAGGTGGGGAATCATCTCCCATACAACCAGCAACCCACCCCCCACGCCAGGAGCATCCTCATTGCAAAGCTGGGGAACCATGCCGAGGCATCTCTGAGTAAACATGAGCTGAGCCCCAGGCCAGCTGCTGCTGAACTGTTCCCACCCTTCCCAGGTAAAACACCTGAATATGTACAAGGGCTTGAAAGCCTAGAGGAAGGGCGGTGGAGCCACACCAGCGACAGCACGCAGGCCAACTTGGTGCCTGCAGGCCAGCCAGGGTGGTCCTGGCCCCAGGCGCTCTTCCGGAAGCTTTCCATTGCCCTGCCTGAGATACCCCTCCTGTCCCGGCCCCCACTGCTTTTTTCCTTCCTCACCTCTGTCCGGAGAGAAATTCCAGCGGAAGGTATGGGTGACACATCCTCTTCTTTACAGGTGGCAGCCTGGCAACCCCTGCAGAAAGGCCAGCAGAGCCCCACTCACACCGGGCCACCAACAAAGCTGTGGCCCCTCACTCCCTCTCGCCAGCAGAGCCCCGAGACTGCTGACGGGGCAGAGAATATGGAGTCAGGCACAGCTTCAGGGGCTATTGCTGCCTGGAGCGCTGTTTATATTGACCTCAAACAGGCACACCTGGGGAGGGCCGGCCGGCAGGGTAAGGCTGCCCAGGTCAGCTAATCCACAACCCTCAGGGAATCACATTGTTGAAAACGGACCTCGCTAAGGCAGAATAGAAGCCAAGGAAGAAAAGGACACAATGCCATTTGCAGCACCGTAGATGAGTCTAGAGGTAATCACGTGACTTGTAGTAAGTCAGAAAGTGAAAGACACATATCGTATCATATCACTTATAGGTGTTACTTAAGAATGGATACCAGGGCAGATATTTCCACGGAGAAGGGCCATCACAGATTCATCAAACAAACTTATGGTTCACCAATGGAAAGGTGTGAGGATTGGTTTCATTACGATATTGGGGTTAACAGACATATACAAACACAGGTGACACATATAATCACCAAAGACCTACGGAATACCAAGAGAAGACTACTCAACCTTCTGTCATAACGTACATGGGAAAAGGATCCCAGGAAGAACAGACATCTGTATATGTGTAAAAGAACCCCATCTTCCACACCTACAACAAGCCAAACATTGTAATCAAACTTGCTGTAATAAAAACTAAAAAATTAAATTAAAAACACGAACAAGAAGTAGTGAGACAAACTTGAGGGGCTTTCTCCTGGCACATTCCATTCTAAATTCCAATCTAGAACACGACTTCCATTGAGGCTCTGTTGCCCTAGTCACCAGATTTGGTAAGGGAGAACTGCTGCCACCTTGTGGCCGTTTCGCACAACAGCAGCTTTAATCCCAGCGCTGATGGTCAGTTGATATTCAAAATCATTGCAGGCCTGTAAATGACACCTGCCCTGAAAACAAATCCTGGGGTCACATATCGACCAAAAAATTCAAAGGACGTCCATATTTCAAAACGACCGTTTCAAAAGGCATATTTTACGCACATTAGTGTTCTGCTTCTTTTTCTTTCTTTCCTTTTTTTGTTAAAAATACGGGAATGGAAAAAGGCATCCCTCAGAATGGGCGAAAATCGTTGCAAACGAATCAATGGACAAAGGTTTAATCTCCAATATATATAAAGAGCTCATGCAGCTTAATATTAACAAAACAAACAACCCAATACAAAAAATGGGCAGAAGATCTAAAGAGATGTTTCTTCCAAGAAGACACAGAGATGGCCAAGACGCACATGAAAAGCTGCTCAACAGCACTAATTATTAGAGAAATGCAAATCAAAACTACAATGAGGTATCACCTCACACCTGTTAGAATCGGCATCATCAGAAAATCTACAAACAACCAATTCTGGGGAGGGTGTGGACAAAAGGAGCCCTCTTCCACTATTGGTGGGAATGTAAATTGATACAGTCACTATGGAGAACGGTATGGAGTTTCCTTTAAAAAACTAGAAATAGAATTACCATCTGATCCAGCAATCCCACTTCTGGGCATATACCCAGAGAAAACCATAAATCAAAAAGGCACATTCACCACAATGTTCATGGCAGCACTATTTACAATAGCCAGGTAATGGAAGCAACGTAAATGCCCACAGACAGATGAATGGATAAAGATGTGGTACATATATAAAATGGAATATTACTCAGCCATAAGAAGGAATGAAACTGGGTCATTTGTAGAGACATCGATGGATCTAGAGACTGTCATACAGAATGAAGTAAGTCAGAAAGAGGAAAACAAATATTGTATATTAATGCATATATGTGGAACCTAAAAAATGGTACAGATGAACTGGTTTGCAGGGAAGAAACAGGGACACAGAGGTAGAGAACAAACATATGGACACCAAGTGCGGGAAGCCATGGGGTGGTGGTGGTGGGATGAGTTGGGAGATTGGGATTGACCTGTATACATGTATATGCATAAAATACATAACTAATAATAACCTGCTGTATAAAAAAATAAATCAAATTAAATTTCTAATTTTTAAAAAATAAAATTTAAAAATAAAACAGAAAAATGTTCTTCCCTTCACACAGATGTATTTATAGGAATGAATTATTTCCATGCTTATATCTATAAATACATAAAGGAGGAATAAAATCTAACTTGAACCATAAAAGAAAAAAAAAAACCTGAACCCACCAGTTATAGAGAGGAATACCCTATCAGGGCACTTGCTCCAGCGGTAAACAATTATGAAATTGGTCAGAGGTGGGGAATCATCTCCCATACAACCAGCAACCCACCCCCCACGCCAGGAGCATCCTCATTGCAAAGCTGGGGAACCATGCCGAGGCATCTCTGAGTAAACATGAGCTGAGCCCCAGGCAAGCTGCTGCTGAACTGTTCCCACCCTTCCCAGGTAAAACACCTGAATATGTACAAGGGCTTGAAAGCCTAGAGGAAGGGCCGTGGAGCCACACCAGCGACAGCACGCAGGCCAACTTGGTGCCTGCAGGCCAGCCAGTGTGGTCCTGGCCCGGGCGCTCTTGCGGAAGCTTTCCATTGCCCTGCCTGAGATACCCCTCCTGTCCTGGCCCCCACTGCTTTTTTCCTTCCTCACCTCTGTCCGGAGAGAAATTCCAGCGGAAGGTATGGGTGACACATCCTCTTCTTTACAGGTGGCAGCCTGGCAACCCCTGCAGAAAGGCCAGCAGAGCCCCACTCACACCGGGCCACCAACAAAGCTGTGGCCCCTCACTCCCTCCCACCAGCAGAGCCCCGAGACTGCTGATGGGGCAGAGAATATGGAGTCAGGCACAGCATCAGGGGCTATTGCTGCCTGGAGCGCTGTTTATATTGACCTCAAACAGGCACACCTGGAGAGGGCCGGCCGGCAGGGTAAGGCTGCCCAGGTCAGCTAATCCACAACCCTCAGGGAATCACATTGTTGAAAACGGACCTCGCTAAGGCAGAATAGAAGCCAAGGAAGAAAAGGACACAATGCCATTTGCAGCACCGTAGATGAGTCTAGAGGTAATCACGTGACTTGTAGTAAGTCAGAAAGTGAAAGACACATATCGTATCATATCACTTATAGGTGTTACCTAAGAATGGATACCAGGGCAGATATTTCCACGGAGAAGGGCCATCACAGATTCATCAAACAAACTTATGGTTCACCAATGGAAAGGTGTGAGGATTGGTTTCATTACGATATTGGGGTTAACAGACATATACAAACACAGGTGACACATATAATCACCAAAGACCTACGGAATACCAAGAGAAGACTACTCAACCTTCTGTCATAACGTACATGGGAAAAGGATCCCAGGAAGAACAGACATCTGTATATGTGTAAAAGAACCACATCTTCCACACCTACAACAAGCCAAACATTGTCATCAAACTTGCTGTAATAAAAAATAAAAACTTAAATTAAAAACACGAACAAGAAGTAGTGAGACAAACGTGAGGGTCTTTCTCCTGGCACATTCCATTCTAAATTCCAATCTAGAACACGACTTCCATTGAGGCTCTGTTGCCCTAGTCACCAGATTTGTTAAGGGAGAACTGCTGCCACCTTGTGGCCGTTTCGCACAACAGCAACTTTAATCCCAGCGCTGATGGTCAGTTGATATTCAAAATCATTGCAGGCCTGTAAATGACACCTGCCCTGAAAAGAAATCCTGGGGTCACATATCGACCAAAAAATTCAAAGGACGTCCATATTTCAAAACGACCGTTTCAAAAGGCATATTTTACGCACATTAGTGTTCTGCTTCTTTTTCTTTCTTTCCTTTTTTTGTTAAAAATACGGGAATGGAAAAAGGCATCCCTCAGAATGGGCGAAAATCGTTGCAAACGAATCAATGGACAAAGGTTTAATCTCCAATATATATAAAGAGCTCATGCAGCTTAATATTAACAAAACAAACAACCCAATACAAAAAATGGGCAGAAGATCTAAAGAGATGTTTCTTCCAAGAAGACACAGAGATGGCCAAGACGCACATGAAAAGCTGCTCAACAGCACTAATTATTAGAGAAATGCAAATCAAAACTACAATGAGGTATCACCTCACACCTGTTAGAATCGGCATCATCAGAAAATCTACAAACAACCAATTCTGGGGAGGGTGTGGACAAAAGGAGCCCTCTTCCACTATTGGTGGGAATGTAAATTGATACAGTCACTATGGAGAACGGTATGGAGTTTCCTTAAAAAAACTAGAAATAGAATTACCATCTGATCCAGCAATCCCACTTCTGGGCATATACCCAGAGAAAACCATAAATCAAAAAGGCACATTCACCACAATGTTCATGGCAGCACTATTTACAATAGCCAGGTAATGGAAGCAACGTAAATGCCCACAGACAGATGAATGGATAAAGATGTGGTACATATATAAAATGGAATATTACTCAGCCATAAGAAGGAATGAAACTGGGTCATTTGTAGAGACATCGATGGATCTAGAGACTGTCATACAGAATGAAGTAAGTCAGAAAGAGGAAAACAAATATTGTATATTAATGCATATATGTGGAACCTAAAAAATGGTACAGATGAACTTGTTTGCAGGGAAGAAACAGAGACACAGAGGTAGAGAACAAACATATGGACACCAAGTGTGGGAAGCCATGGGGTGGTGGTGGTGGGATGAGTTGGGAGATTGGGATTGACCTGTATACATGTATATGCATGAAATACATAACTAATAATAACCTGCTGTATAAAAAAATAAATCAAATTAAATTTCAAATTTTTAAAAAATAAAATTTAAAAATAAAACAGAAAAATGTTCTTCCATTCACACAGATGTATTTATAGGAATGAATTATTTCCATGCTTATATCTATAAATACATAAAGGAGGAATACAATCTAACTTGAACCATAAAAGAAAAAAAAAAAACCTGAACCCACCAGTTATACAGAGGAAAACCCTATCAGGGCACTTGCTCCAGCGGTAAACAATTCTGAAATTGGTCAGAGGTGGGGAATCATCTCCCATACAACCAGCAACCCACCCCCCACGCCAGGAGCATCCTCATTGCAAAGCTGGGGGACCGTGCCGAGGCATCTGTGAGTAAACGTGAGCTGAGCCCCAGGACAGCTGCTGCTGAACTGTTCCCACCCTTCCCAGGTAAAACACCTGAATATGTACAAGGGCTTGAAAGCCTAGAGGAAGGGCGGTGGAGCCACACCAGCGACAGCACGCAGGCCAACTTGGTGCCTGCAGGCCAGCCAGGGTGGTCCTGGCCCCGGGCGCTCTTCCGGAAGCTTTCCATTGCCCTGCCTGAGATACCCCTCCTGTCCCGGCCCCCACTGCTTTTTTCCTTCCTCACCTCTGTCCGGAGAGAAATTCCAGCGGAAGGTATGGGTGACACATCCTCTTCTTTACAGGTGGCAGCCTGGCAACCCCTGCAGAAAGGCCAGCAGAGCCCCACTCACACCGGGCCACCAACAAAGCTGTGGCCCCTCACTCCCTCTCGCCAGCAGAGCCCCGAGACTGCTGACGGGGCAGAGAATATGGAGTCAGGCACAGCTTCAGGGGCTATTGCTGCCTGGAGCGCTGTTTATATTGACCTCAAACAGGCACACCTGGGGAGGGCCGGCCGGCAGGGTAAGGCTGCCCAGGTCAGCTAATCCACAACCCTCAGGGAATCACATTGTTGAAAACGGACCTCGCTAAGGCAGAATAGAAGCCAAGGAAGAAAAGGACACAATGCCATTTGCAGCACCGTAGATGAGTCTAGAGGTAATCACGTGACTTGTAGTAAGTCAGAAAGTGAAAGACACATATCGTATCATATCACTTATAGGTGTTACCTAAGAATGGATACCAGGGCAGATATTTCCACGGAGAAGGGCCATCACAGATTCATCAAACAAACTTATGGTTCACCAATGGAAAGGTGTGAGGATTGGTTTCATTACGATATTGGGGTTAACAGACATATACAAACACAGGTGACACATATAATCACCAAAGACCTACGGAATACCAAGAGAAGACTACTCAACATTCTGTCATAACGTACATGGGAAAAGGATCCCAGGAAGAACAGACATCTGTATATGTGTAAAACAACCACATCTTCCACACCTACAACAAGCCAAACATTGTCATCAAACTTGCTGTAATAAAAAATAAAAAATTAAATTAAAAACACGAACAAGAAGTAGTGAGACAAACTTGAGGGGCTTTCTCCTGGCACATTCCATTCTAAATTCCAATCTAGAACACGACTTCCATTGAGGCTCTGTTGCCCTAGTCACCAGATTTGGTAAGGGAGAACTGCTGCCACCTTGTGGCCGTTTCGCACAACAGCAGCTTTAATCCCAGCGCTGATGGTCAGTTGATATTCAAAATCATTGCAGGCCTGTAAATGACACCTGCCCTGAAAACAAATCCTGGGGTCACATATCGACCAAAAAATTCAAAGGACGTCCATATTTCAAAACGACCGTTTCAAAAGGCATATTTTACGCACATTAGTGTTCTGCTTCTTTTTCTTTCTTTCCTTTTTTTGTTAAAAATACGGGAATGGAAAAAGGCATCCCTCAGAATGGGCGAAAATCGTTGCAAACGAATCAATGGACAAAGGTTTAATCTCCAATATATATAAAGAGCTCATGCAGCTTAATATTAACAAAACAAACAACCCAATACAAAAAATGGGCAGAAGATCTAAAGAGATGTTTCTTCCAAGAAGACACAGAGATGGCCAAGACGCACATGAAAAGCTGCTCAACAGCACTAATTATTAGAGAAATGCAAATCAAAACTACAATGAGGTATCACCTCACACCTGTTAGAATCGGCATCATCAGAAAATCTACAAACAACCAATTCTGGGGAGGGTGTGGACAAAAGGAGCCCTCTTCCACTATTGGTGGGAATGTAAATTGATACAGTCACTATGGAGAACGGTATGGAGTTTCCTTAAAAAAACTAGAAATAGAATTACCATCTGATCCAGCAATCCCACTTCTGGGCATATACCCAGAGAAAACCATAAATCAAAAAGGCACATTCACCACAATGTTCATGGCAGCACTATTTACAATAGCCAGGTAATGGAAGCAACGTAAATGCCCACAGACAGATGAATGGATAAAGATGTGGTACATATATAAAATGGAATATTACTCAGCCATAAGAAGGAATGAAACTGGGTCATTTGTAGAGACATCGATGGATCTAGAGACTGTCATACAGAATGAAGTAAGTCAGAAAGAGGAAAACAAATATTGTATATTAATGCATATATGTGGAACCTAAAAAATGGTACAGATGAACTGGTTTGCAGGGAAGAAACAGAGACACAGAGGTAGAGAACAAACATATGGACACCAAGTGTGGGAAGCCATGGGGTGGTGGTGGTGGGATGAGTTGGGAGATTGGGATTGACCTGTATACATGTATATGCATGAAATACATAACTAATAATAACCTGCTGTATAAAAAATAAATCAAATTAAATTTCAAATTTTTAAAAAATAAAATTTAAAAATAAAACAGAAAAATGTTCTTCCCTTCACACAGATGTATTTATAGGAATGAATTATTTCCATGCTTATATCTATAAATACATAAAGGAGGAATACAATCTAACTTGAACCATAAAAGAAAAAAAAAAAACCTGAACCCACCAGTTATACAGAGGAAAACCCTATCAGGGCACTTGCTCCAGCGGTAAACAATTCTGAAATTGGTCAGAGGTGGGGAATCATCTCCCATACAACCAGCAACCCACCCCCCACGCCAGGAGCATCCTCATTGCAAAGCTGGGGGACCGTGCCGAGGCATCTGTGAGTAAACGTGAGCTGAGCCCCAGGACAGCTGCTGCTGAACTGTTCCCACCCTTCCCAGGTAAAACACCTGAATATGTACAAGGGCTTGAAAGCCTAGAGGAAGGGCGGTGGAGCCACACCAGCGACAGCACGCAGGCCAACTTGGTGCCTGCAGGCCAGCCAGGGTGGTCCTGGCCCCGGGCGCTCTTCCGGAAGCTTTCCATTGCCCTGCCTGAGATACCCCTCCTGTCCCGGCCCCCACTGCTTTTTTCCTTCCTCACCTCTGTCCGGAGAGAAATTCCAGCGGAAGGTATGGGTGACACATCCTCTTCTTTACAGGTGGCAGCCTGGCAACCCCTGCAGAAAGGCCAGCAGAGCCCCACTCACACCGGGCCACCAACAAAGCTGTGGCCCCTCACTCCCTCTCGCCAGCAGAGCCCCGAGACTGCTGACGGGGCAGAGAATATGGAGTCAGGCACAGCTTCAGGGGCTATTGCTGCCTGGAGCGCTGTTTATATTGACCTCAAACAGGCACACCTGGGGAGGGCCGGCCGGCAGGGTAAGGCTGCCCAGGTCAGCTAATCCACAACCCTCAGGGAATCACATTGTTGAAAACGGACCTCGCTAAGGCAGAATAGAAGCCAAGGAAGAAAAGGACACAATGCCATTTGCAGCACCGTAGATGAGTCTAGAGGTAATCACGTGACTTGTAGTAAGTCAGAAAGTGAAAGACACATATCGTATCATATCACTTATAGGTGTTACCTAAGAATGGATACCAGGGCAGATATTTCCACGGAGAAGGGCCATCACAGATTCATCAAACAAACTTATGGTTCACCAATGGAAAGGTGTGAGGATTGGTTTCATTACGATATTGGGGTTAACAGACATATACAAACACAGGTGACACATATAATCACCAAAGACCTACGGAATACCAAGAGAAGACTACTCAACATTCTGTCATAACGTACATGGGAAAAGGATCCCAGGAAGAACAGACATCTGTATATGTGTAAAACAACCACATCTTCCACACCTACAACAAGCCAAACATTGTCATCAAACTTGCTGTAATAAAAAATAAAAAATTAAATTAAAAACACGAACAAGAAGTAGTGAGACAAACTTGAGGGGCTTTCTCCTGGCACATTCCATTCTAAATTCCAATCTAGAACACGACTTCCATTGAGGCTCTGTTGCCCTAGTCACCAGATTTGGTAAGGGAGAACTGCTGCCACCTTGTGGCCGTTTCGCACAACAGCAGCTTTAATCCCAGCGCTGATGGTCAGTTGATATTCAAAATCATTGCAGGCCTGTAAATGACACCTGCCCTGAAAACAAATCCTGGGGTCACATATCGACCAAAAAATTCAAAGGACGTCCATATTTCAAAACGACCGTTTCAAAAGGCATATTTTACGCACATTAGTGTTCTGCTTCTTTTTCTTTCTTTCCTTTTTTTGTTAAAAATACGGGAATGGAAAAAGGCATCCCTCAGAATGGGCGAAAATCGTTGCAAACGAATCAATGGACAAAGGTTTAATCTCCAATATATATAAAGAGCTCATGCAGCTTAATATTAACAAAACAAACAACCCAATACAAAAAATGGGCAGAAGATCTAAAGAGATGTTTCTTCCAAGAAGACACAGAGATGGCCAAGACGCACATGAAAAGCTGCTCAACAGCACTAATTATTAGAGAAATGCAAATCAAAACTACAATGAGGTATCACCTCACACCTGTTAGAATCGGCATCATCAGAAAATCTACAAACAACCAATTCTGGGGAGGGTGTGGACAAAAGGAGCCCTCTTCCACTATTGGTGGGAATGTAAATTGATACAGTCACTATGGAGAACGGTATGGAGTTTCCTTAAAAAAACTAGAAATAGAATTACCATCTGATCCAGCAATCCCACTTCTGGGCATATACCCAGAGAAAACCATAAATCAAAAAGGCACATTCACCACAATGTTCATGGCAGCACTATTTACAATAGCCAGGTAATGGAAGCAACGTAAATGCCCACAGACAGATGAATGGATAAAGATGTGGTACATATATAAAATGGAATATTACTCAGCCATAAGAAGGAATGAAACTGGGTCATTTGTAGAGACATCGATGGATCTAGAGACTGTCATACAGAATGAAGTAAGTCAGAAAGAGGAAAACAAATATTGTATATTAATGCATATATGTGGAACCTAAAAAATGGTACAGATGAACTGGTTTGCAGGGAAGAAACAGAGACACAGAGGTAGAGAACAAACATATGGACACCAAGTGTGGGAAGCCATGGGGTGGTGGTGGTGGGATGAGTTGGGAGATTGGGATTGACCGGTATACATGTATATGCATAAAATACATAACTAATAATAACCTGCTGTATAAAAAAATAAATCAAATTAAATTTCAAATTTTTAAAAAATAAAATTTAAAAATAAAACAGAAAAATGTTCTTCCCTTCACACAGATGTATTTATAGGAATGAATTATTTCCATGCTTATATCTATAAATACATAAAGGAGGAATACAATCTAACTTGAACCATAAAAGAAAAAAAAAAAACCTGAACCCACCAGTTATACAGAGGAAAACCCTATCAGGGCACTTGCTCCAGCGGTAAACAATTCTGAAATTGGTCAGAGGTGGGGAATCATCTCCCATACAACCAGCAACCCACCCCCCACGCCAGGAGCATCCTCATTGCAAAGCTGGGGGACCGTGCCGAGGCATCTGTGAGTAAACGTGAGCTGAGCCCCAGGACAGCTGCTGCTGAACTGTTCCCACCCTTCCCAGGTAAAACACCTGAATATGTACAAGGGCTTGAAAGCCTAGAGGAAGGGCGGTGGAGCCACACCAGCGACAGCACGCAGGCCAACTTGGTGCCTGCAGGCCAGCCAGGGTGGTCCTGGCCCCGGGCGCTCTTCCGGAAGCTTTCCATTGCCCTGCCTGAGATACCCCTCCTGTCCCGGCCCCCACTGCTTTTTTCCTTCCTCACCTCTGTCCGGAGAGAAATTCCAGCGGAAGGTATGGGTGACACATCCTCTTCTTTACAGGTGGCAGCCTGGCAACCCCTGCAGAAAGGCCAGCAGAGCCCCACTCACACCGGGCCACCAACAAAGCTGTGGCCCCTCACTCCCTCTCGCCAGCAGAGCCCCGAGACTGCTGACGGGGCAGAGAATATGGAGTCAGGCACAGCTTCAGGGGCTATTGCTGCCTGGAGCGCTGTTTATATTGACCTCAAACAGGCACACCTGGGGAGGGCCGGCCGGCAGGGTAAGGCTGCCCAGGTCAGCTAATCCACAACCCTCAGGGAATCACATTGTTGAAAACGGACCTCGCTAAGGCAGAATAGAAGCCAAGGAAGAAAAGGACACAATGCCATTTGCAGCACCGTAGATGAGTCTAGAGGTAATCACGTGACTTGTAGTAAGTCAGAAAGTGAAAGACACATATCGTATCATATCACTTATAGGTGTTACCTAAGAATGGATACCAGGGCAGATATTTCCACGGAGAAGGGCCATCACAGATTCATCAAACAAACTTATGGTTCACCAATGGAAAGGTGTGAGGATTGGTTTCATTACGATATTGGGGTTAACAGACATATACAAACACAGGTGACACATATAATCACCAAAGACCTACGGAATACCAAGAGAAGACTACTCAACATTCTGTCATAACGTACATGGGAAAAGGATCCCAGGAAGAACGGACATCTGTATATGTGTAAAACAACCACATCTTCCACACCTACAACAAGCCAAACATTGTCATCAAACTTGCTGTAATAAAAAATAAAAAATTAAATTAAAAACACGAACAAGAAGTAGTGAGACAAACTTGAGGGGCTTTCTCCTGGCACATTCCATTCTAAATTCCAATCTAGAACACGACTTCCATTGAGGCTCTGTTGCCCTAGTCACCAGATTTGGTAAGGGAGAACTGCTGCCACCTTGTGGCCGTTTCGCACAACAGCAGCTTTAATCCCAGCGCTGATGGTCAGTTGATATTCAAAATCATTGCAGGCCTGTAAATGACACCTGCCCTGAAAACAAATCCTGGGGTCACATATCGACCAAAAAATTCAAAGGACGTCCATATTTCAAAACGACCGTTTCAAAAGGCATATTTTACGCACATTAGTGTTCTGCTTCTTTTTCTTTCTTTCCTTTTTTTGTTAAAAATACGGGAATGGAAAAAGGCATCCCTCAGAATGGGCGAAAATCGTTGCAAACGAATCAATGGACAAAGGTTTAATCTCCAATATATATAAAGAGCTCATGCAGCTTAATATTAACAAAACAAACAACCCAATACAAAAAATGGGCAGAAGATCTAAAGAGATGTTTCTTCCAAGAAGACACAGAGATGGCCAAGACGCACATGAAAAGCTGCTCAACAGCACTAATTATTAGAGAAATGCAAATCAAAACTACAATGAGGTATCACCTCACACCTGTTAGAATCGGCATCATCAGAAAATCTACAAACAACCAATTCTGGGGAGGGTGTGGACAAAAGGAGCCCTCTTCCACTATTGGTGGGAATGTAAATTGATACAGTCACTATGGAGAACGGTATGGAGTTTCCTTAAAAAAACTAGAAATAGAATTACCATCTGATCCAGCAATCCCACTTCTGGGCATATACCCAGAGAAAACCATAAATCAAAAAGGCACATTCACCACAATGTTCATGGCAGCACTATTTACAATAGCCAGGTAATGGAAGCAACGTAAATGCCCACAGACAGATGAATGGATAAAGATGTGGTACATATATAAAATGGAATATTACTCAGCCATAAGAAGGAATGAAACTGGGTCATTTGTAGAGACATCGATGGATCTAGAGACTGTCATACAGAATGAAGTAAGTCAGAAAGAGGAAAGCAAATATTGTATATTAATGCATATATGTGGAACCTAAAAAATGGTACAGATGAACTGGTTTGCAGGGAAGAAACAGAGACACAGAGGTAGAGAACAAACATATGGACACCAAGTGTGGGAAGCCATGGGGTGGTGGTGGTGGGATGAGTTGGGAGATTGGGATTGACCTGTATACATGTATATGCATAAAATACATAACTAATAATAACCTGCTGTATAAAAAATAAATCAAATTAAATTTCAAATTTTTAAAAAATAAAATTTAAAAATAAAACAGAAAAATGTTCTTCCCTTCACACAGATGTATTTATAGGAATGAATTATTTCCATGCTTATATCTATAAATACATAAAGGAGGAATACAATCTAACTTGAACCATAAAAGGAAAAAAAAAAACCTGAACCCTCCAGTTATAGAGAGGAATAACCTATCAGTGCACTTGCTCCAGCGGTAAACAATTCTGAAATTGGTCAGAGGTGGGGAATCATCTCCCATACAACCAGCAACCCACCCCCCACGCCAGGAGCATCCTCATTGCAAAGCTGGGGGACCGTGCCGAGGCATCTGTGAGTAAACGTGAGCTGAGCCCCAGGACAGCTGCTGCTGAACTGTTCCCACCCTTCCCAGGTAAAACACCTGAATATGTACAAGGGCTTGAAAGCCTAGAGGAAGGGCCGTGGAGCCACACCAGCGACAGCACGCAGGCCAACTTGGTGCCTGCAGGCCAGCCAGGGTGGTCCTGGCCCCGGGCGCTCTTGTGGAAGCTTTCCATTGCCCTGCCTGAGATACCCCTCCTGTCCCGGCCCCCACTGCTTTTTTCCTTCCTCACCTCTGTCCGGAGAGAAATTCCAGCGGAAGGTATGGGTGACACATCCTCTTCTTTACAGGTGGCAGCCTGGCAACCCCTGCAGAAAGGCCAGCAGAGCCCCACTCACACCGGGCCACCAACAAAGCTGTGGCCCCTCACTCCCTCCCACCAGCACAGCCCCGAGACTGCTGACGGGGCAGAGAATATGGAGTCAGGCACAGCTTCAGGGGCTATTGCTGCCTGGAGCGCTGTTTATATTGACCTCAAACAGGCACACCTGGGGAGGGCCGGCCGGCAGGGTAAGGCTGCCCAGGTCAGCTAATCCACAACCCTCAGGGAATCACATTGTTGAAAACGGACCTCGCTAAGGCAGAATAGAAGCCAAGGAAGAAAAGGACACAATGCCATTTGCAGCACCGTAGATGAGTCTAGAGGTAATCACGTGACTTGTAGTAAGTCAGAAAGTGAAAGACACATATCGTATCATATCACTTATAGGTGTTACCTAAGAATGGATACCAGGGCAGATATTTCCACGGAGAAGGGCCATCACAGATTCATCAAACAAACTTATGGTTCACCAATGGAAAGGTGTGAGGATTGGTTTCATTACGATATTGGGGTTAACAGACATATACAAACACAGGTGACACATATAATCACCAAAGACCTACGGAATACCAAGAGAAGACTACTCAACCTTCTGTCATAACGTACATGGGAAAAGGATCCCAGGAAGAACAGACATCTGTATATGTGTAAAACAACCACATCTTCCACACCTACAACAAGCCAAACATTGTAATCAAACTTGCTGTAATAAAAAATAAAAAATTAAATTAAAAACACGAACAAGAAGTAGTGAGACAAACTTGAGGGGCTTTCTCCTGGCACATTCCATTCTAAATTCCAATCTAGAACACGACTTCCATTGAGGCTCTGTTGCCCTAGTCACCAGATTTGGTAAGGGAGAACTGCTGCCACCTTGTGGCCGTTTCGCACAACAGCAGCTTTAATCCCAGCGCTGATGGTCAGTTGATATTCAAAATCATTGCAGGCCTGTAAATGACACCTGCCCTGAAAACAAATCCTGGGGTCACATATCGACCAAAAAATTCAAAGGACGTCCATATTTCAAAACGACCGTTTCAAAAGGCATATTTTACGCACATTAGTGTTCTGCTTCTTTTTCTTTCTTTCCTTTTTTTGTTAAAAATACGGGAATGGAAAAAGGCATCCCTCAGAATGGGCGAAAATCGTTGCAAACGAATCAATGGACAAAGGTTTAATCTCCAATATATATAAAGAGCTCATGCAGCTTAATATTAACAAAACAAACAACCCAATACAAAAAATGGGTAGAAGATCTAAAGAGATGTTTCTTCCAAGAAGACACAGAGATGGCCAAGACGCACATGAAAAGCTGCTCAACAGCACTAATTATTAGAGAAATGCAAATCAAAACTACAATGAGGTATCACCTCACACCTGTTAGAATCGGCATCATCAGAAAATCTACAAACAACCAATTCTGGGGAGGGTGTGGACAAAAGGAGCCCTCTTCCACTATTGGTGGGAATGTAAATTGATACAGTCACTATGGAGAACGGTATGGAGTTTCCTTTAAAAATCTAGAAATAGAATTACCATCTGATCCAGCAATCCCACTTCTGGGCATATACCCAGAGAAAACCATAAATCAAAAAGGCACATTCACCACAATGTTCATGGCAGCACTATTTACAATAGCCAGGTAATGGAAGCAACGTAAATGCCCACAGACAGATGAATGGATAAAGATGTGGTACATATATAAAATGGAATATTACTCAGCCATAAGAAGGAATGAAACTGGGTCATTTGTAGAGACATCGATGGATCTAGAGACTGTCATACAGAATGAAGTAAGTCAGAAAGAGGAAAACAAATATTGTATATTAATGCATATATGTGGAACCTAAAAAATGGTACAGATGAACTGGTTTGCAGGGAAGAAACAGAGACACAGAGGTAGAGAACAAACATATGGACACCAAGTGTGGGAAGCCATGGGGTGGTGGTGGTGGGATGAGTTGGGAGATTGGGATTGACCTGTATACATGTATATGCATAAAATACATAACTAATAATAACCTGCTGTATAAAAAATAAATCAAATTAAATTTCAAATTTTTAAAAAATAAAATTTAAAAATAAAACAGAAAAATGTTCTTCCCTTCACACAGATGTATTTATAGGAATGAATTATTTCCATGCTTATATCTATAAATACATAAAGGAGGAATACAATCTAACTTGAACCATAAAAGGAAAAAAAAAAACCTGAACCCTCCAGTTAGAGAGAGGAATAACCTATCAGTGCACTTGCTCCAGCGGTAAACAATTCTGAAATTGGTCAGAGGTGGGGAATCACCTCCCATACAACCAGCAACCCACCCCCCACGCCAGGAGCATCCTCATTGCAAAGCTGGGGGACCGTGCCGAGGCATCTGTGAGTAAACGTGAGCTGAGCCCCAGGACAGCTGCTGCTGAACTGTTCCCACCCTTCCCAGGTAAAACACCTGAATATGTACAAGGGCTTGAAAGCCTAGAGGAAGGGCCGTGGAGCCACACCAGCGACAGCACGCAGGCCAACTTGGTGCCTGCAGGCCAGCCAGGGTGGTCCTGGCCCCGGGCGCTCTTGCGGAAGCTTTCCATTGCCCTGCCTGAGATACCCCTCCTGTCCCGGCCCCCACTGCTTTTTTCCTTCCTCACCTCTGTCCGGAGAGAAATTCCAGCGGAAGGTATGGGTGACACATCCTCTTCTTTACAGGTGGCAGCCTGGCAACCCCTGCAGAAAGGCAAGCAGAGCCCCACTCACACCGGGCCACCAACAAAGCTGTGGCCCCTCACTCCCTCCCACCAGCAGAGCCCCGAGACTGCTGACGGGGCAGAGAATATGGAGTCAGGCACAGCTTCAGGGGCTATTGCTGCCTGGAGCGCTGTTTATATTGACCTCAAACAGGCACACCTGGGGAGGGCCGGCCGGCAGGGTAAGGCTGCCCAGGTCAGCTAATCCACAACCCTCAGGGAATCACATTGTTGAAAACGGACCTCGCTAAGGCAGAATAGAAGCCAAGGAAGAAAAGGACACAATGCCATTTGCAGCACCGTAGATGAGTCTAGAGGTAATCACGTGACTTGTAGTAAGTCAGAAAGTGAAAGACACATATCGTATCATATCACTTATAGGTGTTACCTAAGAATGGATACCAGGGCAGATATTTCCACGGAGAAGGGCCATCACAGATTCATCAAACAAACTTATGGTTCACCAATGGAAAGGTGTGAGGATTGGTTTCATTACGATATTGGGGTTAACAGACATATACAAACACAGGTGACACATATAATCACCAAAGACCTACGGAATACCAAGAGAAGACTACTCAACCTTCTTTCATAACGTACATGGGAAAAGGATCCCAGGAAGAACAGACATCTGTATATGTGTAAAACAACCACATCTTCCACACCTACAACAAGCCAAACATTGTAATCAAACTTGCTGTAATAAAAAATAAAAAATTAAATTAAAAACACGAACAAGAAGTAGTGAGACAAACTTGAGGGGCTTTCTCCTGGCACATTCCATTCTAAATTCCAATCTAGAACACGACTTCCATTGAGGCTCTGTTGCCCTAGTCACCAGATTTGGTAAGGGAGAACTGCTGCCACCTTGTGGCCGTTTCGCACAACAGCAGCTTTAATCCCAGCGCTGATGGTCAGTTGATATTCAAAATCATTGCAGGCCTGTAAATGACACCTGCCCTGAAAACAAATCCTGGGGTCACATATCGACCAAAAAATTCAAAGGACGTCCATATTTCAAAACGACCGTTTCAAAAGGCATATTTTACGCACATTAGTGTTCTGCTTCTTTTTCTTTCTTTCCTTTTTTTGTTAAAAATACGGGAATGGAAAAAGGCATCCCTCAGAATGGGCGAAAATCGTTGCAAACGAATCAATGGACAAAGGTTTAATCTCCAATATATATAAAGAGCTCATGCAGCTTAATATTAACAAAACAAACAACCCAATACAAAAAATGGGCAGAAGATCTAAAGAGATGTTTCTTCCAAGAAGACACAGAGATGGCCAAGACGCACATGAAAAGCTGCTCAACAGCACTAATTATTAGAGAAGTGCAAATCAAAACTACAATGAGGTATCACCTCACACCTGTTAGAATCGGCATCATCAGAAAATCTACAAACAACCAATTCTGGGGAGGGTGTGGACAAAAGGAGCCCTCTTCCACTATTGGTGGGAATGTAAATTGATACAGTCACTATGGAGAACGGTATGGAGTTTCCTTTAAAAATCTAGAAATAGAATTACCATCTGATCCAGCAATCCCACTTCTGGGCATATACCCAGAGAAAACCATAAATCAAAAAGGCACATTCACCACAATGTTCATGGCAGCACTATTTACAATAGCCAGGTAATGGAAGCAACGTAAATGCCCACAGACAGATGAATGGATAAAGATGTGGTACATATATAAAATGGAATATTACTCAGCCATAAGAAGGAATGAAACTGGGTCATTTGTAGAGACATCGATGGATCTAGAGACTGTCATACAGAATGAAGTAAGTCAGAAAGAGGAAAACAAATATTGTATATTAATGCATATATGTGGAACCTAAAAAATGGTACAGATGAACTGGTTTGCAGGGAAGAAACAGAGACACAGAGGTAGAGAACAAACATATGGACACCAAGTGTGGGAAGCCATGGGGTGGTGGTGGTGGGATGAGTTGGGAGATTGGGATTGACCTGTATACATGTATATGCATAAAATACATAACTAATAATAACCTGCTGTATAAAAAATAAATCAAATTAAATTTCAAATTTTTAAAAAATAAAATTTAAAAATAAAACAGAAAAATGTTCTTCCCTTCACACAGAGGTATTTATAGGAATGAATTATTTCCATGCTTATATCTATAAATACATAAAGGAGGAATACAATCTAACTTGAACCATAAAAGGAAAAAAAAAAAACCTGAACCCTCCAGTTATAGAGAGGAATAACCTATCAGTGCACTTGCTCCAGCGGTAAACAATTCTGAAATTGGTCAGAGGTGGGGAATCACCTCCCATACAACCAGCAACCCACCCCCCACGCCAGGAGCATCCTCATTGCAAAGCTGGGGGACCGTGCCGAGGCATCTGTGAGTAAACGTGAGCTGAGCCCCAGGACAGCTGCTGCTGAACTGTTCCCACCCTTCCCAGGTAAAACACCTGAATATGTACAAGGGCTTGAAAGCCTAGAGGAAGGGCCGTGGAGCCACACCAGCGACAGCACGCAGGCCAACTTGGTGCCTGCAGGCCAGCCAGGGTGGTCCTGGCCCCGGGCGCTCTTGCGGAAGCTTTCCATTGCCCTGCCTGAGATACCCCTCCTGTCCCGGCCCCCACTGCTTTTTTCCTTCCTCACCTCTGTCCGGAGAGAAATTCCAGCGGAAGGTATGGGTGACACATCCTCTTCTTTACAGGTGGCAGCCTGGCAACCCCAACAGAAAGGCCAGCAGAGCCCCACTCACACCGGGCCACCAACAAAGCTGTGGCCCCTCACTCCCTCCCACCAGCAGAGCCCCGAGACTGCTGACGGGGCAGAGAATATGGAGTCAGGCACAGCTTCAGGGGCTATTGCTGCCTGGAGCGCTGTTTATATTGACCTCAAACAGGCACACCTGGGGAGGGCCGGCCGGCAGGGTAAGGCTGCCCAGGTCAGCTAATCCACAACCCTCAGGGAATCACATTGTTGAAAACGGACCTCGCTAAGGCAGAATAGAAGCCAAGGAAGAAAAGGACACAATGCCATTTGCAGCACCGTAGATGAGTCTAGAGGTAATCACGTGACTTGTAGTAAGTCAGAAAGTGAAAGACACATATCGTATCATATCACTTATAGGTGTTACCTAAGAATGGATACCAGGGCAGATATTTCCACGGAGAAGGGCCATCACAGATTCATCAAACAAACTTATGGTTCACCAATGGAAAGGTGTGAGGATTGGTTTCATTACGATATTGGGGTTAACAGACATATACAAACACAGGTGACACATATAATCACCAAAGACCTACGGAATACCAAGAGAAGACTACTCAACCTTCTGTCATAACGTACATGGGAAAAGGATCCCAGGAAGAACAGACATCTGTATATGTGTAAAACAACCACATCTTCCACACCTACAACAAGCCAAACATTGTAATCAAACTTGCTGTAATAAAAAATAAAAAATTAAATTAAAAACACGAACAAGAAGTAGTGAGACAAACTTGAGGGGCTTTCTCCTGGCACATTCCATTCTAAATTCCAATCTAGAACACGACTTCCATTGAGGCTCTGTTGCCCTAGTCACCAGATTTGGTAAGGGAGAACTGCTGCCACCTTGTGGCCGTTTCGCACAACAGCAGCTTTAATCCCAGCGCTGATGGTCAGTTGATATTCAAAATCATTGCAGGCCTGTAAATGACACCTGCCCTGAAAACAAATCCTGTGGTCACATATCGACCAAAAAATTCAAAGGACGTCCATATTTCAAAACGACCGTTTCAAAAGGCATATTTTACGCACATTAGTGTTCTGCTTCTTTTTCTTTCTTTCCTTTTTTTGTTAAAAATACGGGAATGGAAAAAGGCATCCCTCAGAATGGGCGAAAATCGTTGCAAACGAATCAATGGACAAAGGTTTAATCTCCAATATATATAAAGAGCTCATGCAGCTTAATATTAACAAAACAAACAACCCAATACAAAAATTGGGCAGAAGATCTAAAGAGATGTTTCTTCCAAGAAGACACAGAGACGGCCAAGACGCACATGAAAAGCTGCTCAACAGCACTAATTATTAGAGAAATGCAAATCAAAACTACAATGAGGTATCACCTCACACCTGTTAGAATCGGCATCATCAGAAAATCTACAAACAACCAATTCTGGGGAGGGTGTGGACAAAAGGAGCCCTCTTCCACTATTGGTGGGAATGTAAATTGATACAGTCACTATGGAGAACGGTATGGAGTTTCCTTAAAAAAACTAGAAATAGAATTACCATCTGATCCAGCAATCCCACTTCTGGGCATATACCCAGAGAAAACCATAAATCAAAAAGGCACATTCACCACAATGTTCATGGCAGCACTATTTACAATAGCCAGGTAATGGAAGCAACGTAAATGCCCACAGACAGATGAATGGATAAAGATGTGGTACATATATAAAATGGAATATTACTCAGCCATAAGAAGGAATGCAACTGGGTCATTTGTAGAGACATCGATGGATCTAGAGACTGTCATACAGAATGAAGTAAGTCAGAAAGAGGAAAACAAATATTGTATATTAATGCATATATGTGGAACCTAAAAAATGGTACAGATGAACTGGTTTGCAGGGAAGAAACAGAGACACAGAGGTAGAGAACAAACATATGGACACCAAGTGTGGGAAGCCATGGGGTGGTGGTGGTGGGATGAGTTGGGAGATTGGGATTGACCTGTATACATGTATATGCATGAAATACATAACTAATAATAACCTGCTGTATAAAAAATAAATCAAATTAAATTTCAAATTTTTAAAAAATAAAATTTAAAAATAAAACAGAAAAATGTTCTTCCCTTCACACAGATGTATTTATAGGAATGAATTATTTCCATGCTTATATCTATAAATACATAAAGGAGGAATACAATCTAACTTGAACCATAAAAGAAAAAAAAAAACACCTGAACCGACCAGTTATACAGAGGAAAACACTATCAGGGCACTTGCTCCAGCGGTAAACAATTCTGAAATTGGTCAGAGGTGGGGAATCATCTCCCATACAACCAGCAACCCACCCCCCACGCCAGGAGCATCCTCATTGCAAAGCTGGGGGACCGTGCCGAGGCATCTGTGAGTAAACGTGAGCTGAGCCCCAGGCCAGCTGCTGCTGAACTGTTCCCACCCTTCCCAGGTAAAACACCTGAATATGTACAAGGGCTTGAAAGCCTAGAGGAAGGGCGGTGGAGCCACACCAGCGACAGCACGCAGGCCAACTTGGTGCCTGCAGGCCAGCCAGGGTGGTCCTGGCACCGGGTGATCTTCCGGAAGCTTTCCATTGCCCTGCCTGAGATACCCCTCCTGTCCCGGCCCCCACTGCTTTTTTCCTTCCTCACCTCTGTCCGGAGAGAAATTCCAGGGGAAGGTATGGGTGACACATCCTCTTCTTTACAGGTGGCAGCCTGGCTACCCCTGCAGAAAGGCCAGCAGAGCCCCACTCACACCGGGCCACCAACAAAGCTGTGGCCCCTCACTCCCTCTCGCCAGCAGAGCCCCGAGACTGCTGACGGGGCAGAGAATATGGAGTCAGGCACAGCTTCAGGGGCTATTGCTGCCTGGAGCGCTGTTTATATTGACCTCAAACAGGCACACCTGGGGAGGGCCGGCCGGCAGGGTAAGGCTGCCCAGGTCAGCTAATCCACAACCCTCAGGGAATCACATTGTTGAAAACGGACCTCGCTAAGGCAGAATAGAAGCCAAGGAAGAAAAGGACACAATGCCATTTGCAGCACTGTAGATGAGTCTAGAGGTAATCACGTGACTTGTAGTAAGTCAGAAAGTGAAAGACACATATCGTATCATATCACTTATAGGTGTTACCTAAGAATGGATACCAGGGCAGATATTTCCACGGAGAAGGGCCATCACAGATTCATCAAACAAACTTATGGTTCACCAATGGAAAGGTGTGAGGATTGGTTTCATTACGATATTGGGGTTAACAGACATATACAAACACAGGTGACACATATAATCAGCAAAGACCTACGGAATACCAAGAGAAGACTACTCAACATTCTGTCATAACGTACATGGGAAAAGGATCCCAGGAAGAACAGACATCTGTATATGTGTAAAAGAACCACATCTTCCACACCTACAACAAGCCAAACATTGTAATCAAACTTGCTGTAATAAAAAATAAAAAATTAAATTAAAAACACGAACAAGAAGTAGTGAGACAAACTTGAGGGGCTTTCTCCTGGCACATTCCATTCTAAATTCCAATCTAGAACACGACTTCCATTGAGGCTCTGTTGCCCTAGTCACCAGATTTGGTAAGGGAGAACTGCTGCCACCTTGTGGCCGTTTCGCACAACAGCAGCTTTAATCCCAGCGCTGATGGTCAGTTGATATTCAAAATCATTGCAGGCCTGTAAATGACACCTGCCCTGAAAACAAATCCTGGGGTCACATATCGACCAAAAAGTTCAAAGGACGTCCATATTTCAAAACGACCGTTTCAAAAGGCATATTTTACGCACATTAGTGTTCTGCTTCTTTTTCTTTCTTTCCTTTTTTTGTTAAAAATACGGGAATGGAAAAAGGCATCCCTCAGAATGGGCGAAAATCGTTGCAAACGAATCAATGGACAAAGGTTTAATCTCCAATATATATAAAGAGCTCATGCAGCTTAATATTAACAAAACAAACAACCCAATACAAAAAATGGGCAGAAGATCTAAAGAGATATTTCTTCCAAGAAGACACAGAGATGGCCAAGACGCACATGAAAAGCTGCTCAACAGCACTAATTATTAGAGAAATGCAAATCAAAACTACAATGAGGTATCACCTCACACCTGTTAGAATCGGCATCATCAGAAAATCTACAAACAACCAATTCTGGGGAGGGTGTGGACAAAAGGAGCCCTCTTCCACTATTGGTGGGAATGTAAATTGATACAGTCACTATGGAGAACGGTATGGAATTTCCTTAAAAAAACTAGAAATAGAATTACCATCTGATCCAGCAATCCCACTTCTGGGCATATACCCAGAGAAAACCATAAATCAAAAAGGCATATTCACCACAATGTTCATGGCAGCACTATTTACAATAGCCAGGTAATGGAAGCAACGTAAATGCCCACAGACAGATGAATGGATAAAGATGTGGTACATATATAAAATGGAATATTACTCAGCCATAAGAAGGAATGCAACTGGGTCATTTGTAGAGACATCGATGAATCTAGAGACTGTCATACAGAATGAAGTAAGTCAGAAAGAGGAAAACAAATATTGTATATTAATGCATATATGTGGAACCTAAACAATGGTACAGATGAACTTGTTTGCAGGGAAGAAACAGAGACACAGAGGTAGACAACAAACATATGGACACCAAGTGTGGGAAGCCATGGGGTGGTGGTGGTGGGATGAGTTGGGAGATTGGGATTGACCTGTATACATGTATATGCATAAAATACATAACTAATAATAACCTGCTGTATAAAAAAATAAATCAAATTAAATTTCAAATTTTTAAAAAATAAAATTTAAAAATAAAACAGAAAAATGTTCTTCCCTTCACACAGATGTATTTATAGGAATGAATTATTTCCATGCTTATATCTATAAATACATAAAGGAGGAATACAATCTAACTTGAACCATAAAAGAAAAAAAAAAAACCTGAACGCTCCAGTTATAGAGAGGAATACCCTATCAGGGCACTTGCTCCAGCGGTAAACAATTCTGAAATTGGTCAGAGGTGGGGAATCATCTCCCATACAACCAGCAACCCACCCCCCACGCCAGGAGCATCCTCATTGCAAAGCTGGGGGACCGTGCCGAGGCATCTGTGAGTAAACGTGAGCTGAGCCCCAGGCCAGCTGCTGCTGAACTGTTCCCACCCTTCCCAGGTAAAACACCTGAATATGTACAAGGGCTTGAAAGCCTAGAGGAAGGGCCGTGGAGCCACACCAGCGACAGCACGCAGGCCAACTTGGTGCCTGCAGGCCAGACAGGGTGGTCCTGGCCCCGGGCGCTCTTCCGGAAGCTTTCCATTGCCCTGCCTGAGATACCCCTCCTGTCCCGGCCCCCACTGCTTTTTTCCTTCCTCACCTCTGTCCGGAGAGAAATTCCAGCGGAAGGTATGGGTGACACATCCTCTTCTTTACAGGTGGCAGCCTGGCAACCCCTGCAGAAAGGCCAGCAGAGCCCCACTCACACCGGGCCACCAACAAAGCTGTGGCCCCTCACTCCCTCCCACCAGCACAGCCCCGAGACTGCTGACGGGGCAGAGAATATGGAGTCAGGCACAGCTTCAGTGGCTATTGCTGCCTGGAGCGCTGTTTATATTGACCTCAAACAGGCACACCTGGGGAGGGCCGGCCGGCAGGGTAAGGCTGCCCAGGTCAGCTAATCCACAACCCTCAGGGAATCACATTGTTGAAAACGGACCTCGCTAAGGCAGAAAAGAAGCCAAGGAAGAAAAGGACACAATGCCATTTGCAGCACCGTAGATGAGTCTAGAGGTAATCACGTGACTTGTAGTAAGTCAGAAAGTGAAAGACACATATCGTATCATATCACTTATAGGTGTTACCTAAGAATGGATACCAGGGCAGATATTTCCACGGAGAAGGGCCATCACAGATTCATCAAACAAACTTATGGTTCACCAATGGAAAGGTGTGAGGATTGGTTTCATTACGATATTGGGGTTAACAGACATATACAAACACAGGTGACACATATAATCACCAAAGACCTACGGAATACCAAGAGAAGACTACTCAACATTCTGTCATAACGTACATGGGAAAAGGATCCCAGGAAGAACAGACATCTGTATATGTGTAAAAGAACCACATCTTCCACACCTACAACAAGCCAAACATTGTAATCAAACTTGCTGTAATAAAAAATAAAAAGTTAAATTAAAAACACGAACAAGAAGTAGTGAGACAAACGTGAGGATCTTTCTCCTGGCACATTCCATTCTAAATTCCAATCTAGAACACGACTTCCATTGAGGCTCTGTTGCCTTAGTCACCAGATTTGGTAAGGGAGAACTGCTGCCACCTTGTGGCCGTTTCGCACAACAGCAGCTTTAATCCCAGCGCTGATGGTCAGTTGATATTCAAAATCATTGCAGGCCTGTAAATGACACCTGCCCTGAAAACAAATCCTGGGGTCACATATCGACCAAAAAATTCAAAGGACGTCCATATTTCAAAACGACCGTTTCAAAAGGCATATTTTACGCACATTAGTGTTCTGCTTCTTTTTCTTTCTTTCCTTTTTTTGTTAAAAATACGGGAATGGAAAAAGGCATCCCTCAGAATGGGCGAAAATCGTTGCAAACGAATCAATGGACAAAGGTTCAATCTCCAATATATATAAACAGCTCATGCAGCTTAATATTAACAAAACAAACAACCCAATACAAAAAATGGGCAGAAGATCTAAAGAGATGTTTCTTCCAAGAAGACACAGAGATGGCCAAGACGCACATGAAAAGCTGCTCAACAGCACTAATTATTAGAGAAATGCAAATCAAAACTACAATGAGGTATCACCTCACACCTGTTAGAATCGGCATCATCAGAAAATCTACAAACAACCAATTCTGGGGAGGGTGTGGACAAAAGGAACCCTCTTCCACTATTGGTGGGAATGTAAATTGATACAGTCACTATGGAGAACGGTATGGAGTTTCCTTAAAAAAAACTAGAAATAGAATTACCATCTGATCCAGCAATCCCACTTCTGGGCATATACCCAGAGAAAACCATAAATCAAAAAGGCACATTCACCACAATGTTCATGGCAGCACTATTTACAATAGCCAGGTAATGGAAGCAACGTAAATGCCCACAGACAGATGAATGGATAAAGATGTGGTACATATATAAAATGGAATATTACTCAGCCATAAGAAGGAATGAAACTGGGTCATTTGTAGAGACATCGATGGATCTAGAGACTGTCATACAGAATGAAGTAAGTCAGAAAGAGGAAAACAAATATTGTATATTAATGCATATATGTGAAACCTAAAAAATGGTACAGATGAACTGGTTTGCAGGGAAGAAACAGAGACACAGAGGTAGAGAACAAACATATGGACACCAAGAGTGGGAAGCCATGGGGTGGTGGTGGTGGGATGAGTTGGGAGATTGGGATTGACCTGTATATATGTATATGCATAAAATACATAACTAATAATAACCTGCTGTATAAAAAATAAATCAAATTAAATTTCAAATTTTTAAAAAATAAAATTTAAAAATAAAACAGAAAAATGTTCTTCCCTTCACACAGATGTATTTATAGGAATGAATTATTTCCATGCTTATATCTATAAATACATAAAGGAGGAATAAAATCTAACTTGAACCATAAAAGAAAAAAAAAAACCTGAACCCACCAGTTATACAGAGGAAAACCCTATCAGGGCACTTGCTCCAGCAGTAAACAATTCTGAAATTGGTCAGAGGTGGGGAATCATCTCCCATACAACCAGCAACCCACCCCCCACGCAAGGAGCATCCTCATTGCAAAGCTGGGGGACCGTGCCGAGGCATCTGTGAGTAAACGTGAGCTGAGCCCCAGGCCAGCTGCTGCTGAACTGTTCCCACCCTTCCCAGGTAAAACACCTGAATAGGTACAAGGGCTTGAAAGCCTAGAGGAAGGGCCACGGATCC
Organism: Mesoplodon mirus; assembly: GCF_964341445.2. Classification (NCBI taxonomy): domain Eukaryota; kingdom Metazoa; phylum Chordata; class Mammalia; order Artiodactyla; family Ziphiidae; genus Mesoplodon; species Mesoplodon mirus. The sequence goes on along the minus strand of NW_028295814.1, from coordinate 4,120,861 downwards.
ACACCAGCGACAGCACGCAGGCCAACTTGGTGCCTGCAGGCCAGCCAGGGTGGTCCTGGCCCCGGGCGCTCTTCCGGAAGCTTTCCATTGCCCTGCCTGAGATACCCCTCCTGTCCCGGCACCCACTGCTTTTTTCCTTCCTCACCTCTGTCCGGAGAGAAATTCCAGCGGAAGGTATGGGTGACACATCCTCTTCTTTACAGGTGGCAGCCTGGCAACCCCTGCAGAAAGGCCAGCAGAGCCCCACTCACACCGGGCCACCAACAAAGCTGTGGCCCCTCACTCCCTCCCACCAGCACAGCCCCGAGACTGCTGACGGGGCAGAGAATATGGAGTCAGGCACAGCTTCAGGGGCTATTGCTGCCTGGAGCGCTGTTTATATTGACCTCAAACAGGCACACCTGGGGAGGGCCGGCCGGCAGGGTAAGGCTGCCCAGGTCAGCTAATCCACAACCCTCAGGGAATCACATTGTTGAAAACGGACCTCGCTAAGGCAGAATAGAAGCCAAGGAAGAAAAGGACACAATGCCATTTGCAGCACCGTAGATGAGGCTAGAGGTAATCACGTGACTTGTAGTAAGTCAGAAAGTGAAAGACACATATCGTATCATATCACTTATAGGTGTTACCTAAGAATGGATACCAGGGCAGATATTTCCACGGAGAAGGGCCATCACAGATTCATCAAACAAACTTATGGTTCACCAATGGAAAGGTGTGAGGATTGGTTTCATTACGATATTGGGGTTAACAGACATATACAAACACAGGTGACACATATAATCACCAAAGACCTACGGAATACCAAGAGAAGACTACTCAACATTCTGTCATAACGTACATGGGAAAAGGATCCCAGGAAGAACAGACATCTGTATATGTGTAAAAGAACCCCATCTTCCACACCTACAACAAGCCAAACATTGTAATCAAACTTGGTGTAATAAAAAATAAAAAATTAAATTAAAAACACGAACAAGAAGTAGTGAGACAAACGTGAGGGTCTTTCTCCTGGCACATTCCATTCTAAATTCCAATCTAGAACACGACTTCCATTGAGGCTCTGTTGCCCTAGTCACCAGATTTGGTAAGGGAGAACTGCTGCCACCTTGTGGCCGTTTCGCACAACAGCAGCTTTAATCCCAGCGCTGATGGTCAGTTGATATTCAAAATCATTGCAGGCCTGTAAATGACACCTGCCCTGAAAACAAATCCTGGGGTCACATATCGACCAAAAAATTCAAAGGACGTCCATATTTCAAAACGACCGTTTCAAAAGGCATATTTTACGCACATTAGTGTTCTGCTTCTTTTTCTTTCTTTCCTTTTTTTGTTAAAAATACGGGAATGGAAAAAGGCATCCCTCAGAATGGGCGAAAATCGTTGCAAACGAATCAATGGACAAAGGTTTAATCTCCAATATATATAAACAGCTCATGCAGCTTAATATTAACAAAACAAACAACCCAATACAAAAAATGGGCAGAAGATCTAAAGAGATGTTTCTTCCAAGAAGACACAGAGACGGCCAAGACGCACATGAAAAGCTGCTCAACAGCACTAATTATTAGAGAAATGCAAATCAAATCTACAATGAGGTATCACCTCACACCTGTTAGAATCGGCATCATCAGAAAATCTACAAACAACCAATTCTGGGGAGGGTGTGGACAAAAGGAGCCCTCTTCCACTATTGGTGGGAATGTAAATTGATACAGTCACTATGGAGAACGGTATGGAGTTTCCTTAAAAAAACTAGAAATAGAATTACCATCTGATCCAGCAATCCCACTTCTGGGCATATACCCAGAGAAAACCATAAATCAAAAAGGCACATTCACCACAGTGTTCATGGCAGCACTATTTACAATAGCCAGGTAATGGAAGCAACGTAAATGCCCACAGACAGATGAATGGATAAAGATGTGGTACATATATAAAATGGAATATTACTCAGCCATAAGAAGGAATGAAACTGGGTCATTTGTAGAGACGTCGATGGATCTAGAGACTGTCATACAGAATGAAGTAAGTCAGAAAGAGGAAAACAAATATTGTATATTAATGCATATATGTGGAACCTAAAAAATGGTACAGATGAACTGGATTGCAGGGAAGAAACTGAGACATAGATGTAGAGAACAAACATATGGACACCAAGAGTGGGAAGCCATGGGGTGGTGGTGGTGGGATGAGTTGGGAGATTGGGATTGACCTGTATACATGTATATGCATAAAATACATAACTAATAATAACCTGCTGTATAAAAAATAAATCAAATTAAATTTCAAATTTTTAAAAAATAAAATTTAAAAATAAAACAGAAAAATGTTCTTCCCTTCACACAGATGTATTTATAGGAATGAATTATTTCCATGCTTATATCTATAAATACATAAAGGAGGAATACAATCTAACTTGAACCATAAAAGAAAAAAAAAAAACCTGAACCCACCAGTTATACAGAGGAAAACCCTATCAGGGCACTTGCTCCAGCGGTAAACAATTCTGAAATTGGTCAGAGGTGGGGAATCATCTCCCATACAACCAGCAACCCACCCCCCACGCCAGGAGCATCCTCATTGCAAAGCTGGGGGACCGTGCCGAGGCATCTGTGAGTAAACGTGAGCTGAGCCCCAGGCCAGCTGCTGCTGAACTGTTCCCACCCTTCCCAGGTAAAACACCTGAATAGGTACAAGGGCTTGAAAGCCTAGAGGAAGGGCCACGGAGCCACACCAGCGACAGCACGCAGGCCAACTTGGTGCCTGCAGGCCAGCCAGGGTGGTCCTGGCCCCGGGCGCTCTTCCGGAAGCTTTCCATTGCCCTGCCTGAGATACCCCTCCTGTCCCGGCCCCCACTGCTTTTTTCCTTCCTCACCTCTGTCCGGAGAGAAATTCCAGCGGAAGGTATGGGTGACACATCCTCTTCTTTACAGGTGGCAGCCTGGCAACCCCTGCAGAAAGGCCAGCAGAGCCCCACTCACACCGGGCCACCAACAAAGCTGTGGCCCCTCACTCCCTCCCACCAGCAGAGCCCCGAGACTGCTGATGGGGCAGAGAATATGGAGTCAGGCACAGCTTCAGGGGCTATTGCTGCCTGGAGCGCTGTTTATATTGACCTCAAACAGGCACACCTGGGGAGGGCCGGCCGGCAGGGTAAGGCTGCCCAGGTCAGCTAATCCACAAACCTCAGGGAATCACATTGTTGAAAACGGACCTCGCTAAGGCAGAATAGAAGCCAAGGAAGAAAAGGACACAATGCCATTTGCAGCACCGTAGATGAGTCTAGAGGTAATCACGTGACTTGTAGTAAGTCAGAAAGTGAAAGACACATATCGTATCCTATCACTTATAGGTGTTACCTAAGGATGGATACCAGGGCAGATATTTCCACGGAGAAGGGCCATCACAGATTCATCAAACAAACTTATGGTTCACCAATGGAAAGGTGTGAGGATTGGTTTCATTACGATATTGGGGTTAACAGACATATACAAACACAGGTGACACATATAATCACCAAAGACCTACGGAATACCAAGAGAAGACTACTCAACCTTCTGTCATAACGTACATGGGAAAAGGATCCCAGGAAGAACAGACATCTGTATATGTGTAAAAGAACCCCATCTTCCACACCTACAACAAGCCAAACATTGTAATCAAACTTGCTGTAATAAAAAATAAAAAATTAAATTAAAAACACGAACAAGAAGTAGTGAGACAAACTTGAGGGGCTTTCTCCTGGCACATTCCATTCTAAATTCCAATCTAGAACACGACTTCCATTGAGGCTCTGTTGCCCTAGTCACCAGATTTGGTAAGGGAGAACTGCTGCCACCTTGTGGCCGTTTCGCACAACAGCAGCTTTAATCCCAGCGCTGATGGTCAGTTGATATTCAAAATCATTGCAGGCCTGTAAATGACACCTGCCCTGAAAACAAATCCTGGGGTCACATATCGACCAAAAAATTCAAAGGACGTCCATATTTCAAAACGACCGTTTCAAAAGGCATATTTTACGCACATTAGTGTTCTGCTTCTTTTTCTTTCTTTCCTTTTTTTGTTAAAAATACGGGAATGGAAAAAGGCATCCCTCAGAATGGGCGAAAATCGTTGCAAACGAATCAATGGACAAAGGTTTAATCTCCAATATATATAAACAGCTCATGCAGCTTAATATTAACAAAACAAACAACCCAATACAAAAAATGGGCAGAAGATCTAAAGAGATGTTTCTTCCAAGAAGACACAGAGACGGCCAAGACGCACATGAAAAGCTGCTCAACAGCACTAATTATTAGAGAAATGCAAATCAAAACTACAATGAGGTATCACCTCACACCTGTTAGATTCGGCATCATCAGAAAATCTACAAACAACCAATTCTGGGGAGGGTGTGGACAAAAGGAGCCCTCTTCCACTATTGGTGGGAATGTAAATTGATACAGTCACTATGGAGAACGGTATGGAGTTTCCTTAAAAAAACTAGAAATAGAATTACCATCTGATCCAGCAATCCCACTTCTGGGCATATACCCAGAGAAAACCATAAATCAAAAAGGCACATTCACCACAATGTTCATGGCAGCACTATTTACAATAGCCAGGTAATGGAAGCAACGTAAATGCCCACAGACAGATGAATGGATAAAGATGTGGTACATATATAAAATGGAATATTACTCAGCCATAAGAAGGAATGAAACTGGGTCATTTGTAGAGACATCGATGGATCTAGAGACTGTCATACAGAATGAAGTAAGTCAGAAAGAGGAAAACAAATATTGTATATTAATGCATATATGTGGAACCTAAAAAATGGTACAGATGAACTGGTTTGCAGGGAAGAAACAGAGACACAGAGGTAGAGAACAAACATATGGACACCAAGTGTGGGAAGCCATGGGGTGGTGGTGGTGGGATGAGTTGGGAGTTTGGGATTGACCTGTATACATGTATATGCATAAAATACATAACTAATAATAACCTGCTGTATAAAAAAATAAATCAAATTAAATTTCAAATTTTTAAAAAATAAAATTTAAAAATAAAACAGAAAAATGTTCTTCCCTTCACACAGATGTATTTATAGGAATGAATTATTTCCATGCTTATATCTATAAATACATAAAGGAGGAATACAATCTAACTTGAACCATAAAAGAAAAAAAAACCTGAACCCACGAGTTATACAGAGGAAAACCCTATCAGGGTACTTGCTCCAGCGGTAAACAATTCTGAAATTGGTCAAAGGTGGGGAATCATCTCCCATACAACCAGCAACCCACCCCCCACGCCAGGAGCATCCTCATTGCAAAGCTGGGGGACCGTGCCGAGGCATCTGTGAGTAAACGTGAGCTGAGCCCCAGGCCAGCTGCTGCTGAACTGTTCCCACCCTTCCCAGGTAAAACACCTGAATATGTACAAGGGCTTGAAAGCCTAGAGGAAGGGCCACGGAGCCACACCAGCGACAGCACGCAGGCCAACTTGGTCCCTGCAGGCCAGCCAGGGTGGTCCTGGCCCCGGGCGCTCTTCCGGAAGCTTTCCATTGCCCTGCCTGAGATACCCCTCCTGTCCCGGCCCCCACTGCTTTTTTCCTTCCTCACCTCTGTCCGGAGAGAAATTCCAGCGGAAGGTATGGGTGACACATCCTCTTCTTTACAGGTGGCAGCCTGGCAACCCCTGCAGAAAGGCCAGCAGAGCCCCACTCACACCGGGCCACCAACAAAGCTGTGGCCCCTCACTCCCTCCCACCAGCAGAGCCCCGAGACTGCTGACGGGGCAGAGAATATGGAGTCAGGCACAGCTTCAGGGGCTATTGCTGCCTGGAGCGCTGTTTATATTGACCTCAAACAGGCACCCCTGGGGAAGGCCGGCCGGCAGGGTAAGGCTGCCCAGGTCAGCTAATCCACAACCCTCAGGGAATCACATTGTTGAAAACGGACCTCGCTAAGGCAGAATAGAAGCCAAGGAAGAAAAGGACACAATGCCATTTGCAGCACCGTAGATGAGTCTAGAGGTAATCACGTGACTTGTAGTAAGTCAGAAAGTGAAAGACACATATCGTATCATATCACTTATAGGTGTTACCTAAGAATGGATACCAGGGCAGATATTTCCACGTAGAAGGGCCATCACAGATTCATCAAACAAACTTATGGTTCACCAATGGAAAGGTGTGAGGATTGGTTTCATTACGATATTGGGGTTAACAGACATATACAAACACAGGTGACACATATAATCACCAAAGACCTACGGAATACCAAGAGAAGACTACTCAACATTCTGTCATAACGTACATGGGAAAAGGATCCCAGGAAGAACAGACATCTGTATATGTGTAAAAGAACCCCATCTTCCACACCTACAACAAGCCAAACATTGTAATCAAACTTGCTGTAATAAAAAATAAAAAATTAAATTAAAAACACGAACAAGAAGTAGTGAGACAAACTTGAGGGGCTTTCTCCTGGCACATTCCATTCTAAATTCCAATCTAGAGCACGACTTCCATTGAGGCTCTCTTGCCCTAGTCACCAGATTTGGTAAGGGAGAACTGCTGCCACCTTGTGGCCGTTTCGCACAACAGCAGCTTTAATCCCAGCGCTGATGGTCAGTTGATATTCAAAATCATTGCAGGCCTGTAAATGACACCTGCCCTGAAAACAAATCCTGGGGTCACATATCGACCAAAAAATTCAAAGGACGTCCATATTTCAAAACGACCGTTTCAAAAGGCATATTTTACGCACATTAGTGTTCTGCTTCTTTTTCTTTCTTTCCTTTTTTTGTTAAAAATACGGGAATGGAAAAAGGCATCCCTCAGAATGGGCGAAAATCGTTGCAAACGAATCAATGGACAAAGGTTTAATCTCCAATATATATAAACAGCTCATGCAGCTTAATATTAACAAAACAAACAACCCAATACAAAAAATGGGCAGAAGATCTAAAGAGATGTTTCTTCCAAGAAGACACAGAGATGGCCAAGACGCACATGAAAAGCTGCTCAACAGCACTAATTATTAGAGAAATGCAAATCAAAACTACAATGAGGTATCACCTCACACCTGTTAGAATCGGCATCATCAGAAAATCTACAAACAACCAATTCTGGGGAGGGTGTGGACAAAAGGAGCCCTCTTCCACTATTGGTGGGAATGTAAATTGATACAGTCACTATGGAGAACGGTATGGAGTTTCCTTAAAAAAACTAGAAATAGAATTACCATCTGATCCAGCAATCCCACTTCTGGGCATATACCCAGAGAAAACCATAAATCAAAAAGGCACATTCACCACAATGTTCATGGCAGCACTATTTACAATAGCCAGGTAATGGAAGCAACGTAAATGCCCACAGACAGATGAATGGATAAAGATGTGGTACATATATAAAATGGAATATTACTCAGCCATAAGAAGGAATGAAACTGGGTCATTTGTAGAGACATCGATGGATCTAGAGACTGTCATACAGAATGAAGTAAGTCAGAAAGAGGAAAGCAAATATTGTATATTAATGCATATATGTGGAACCTAAAAAATGGTACAGATGAACTGGTTTGCAGGGAAGAAACAGAGACACAGAGGTAGAGAACAAACATATGGACACCAAGTGTGGGAAGCCATGGGGTGGTGGTGGTGGGATGAGTTGGGAGATTGGGATTGACCTGTATACATGTATATGCATAAAATACATAACTAATAATAACCTGCTGTATAAAAAATAAATCAAATTAAATTTCAAATTTTTAAAAAATAAAATTTAAAAATAAAACAGAAAAATGTTCTTCCCTTCACACAGATGTATTTATAGGAATGAATTATTTCCATGCTTATATCTATAAATACATAAAGGAGGAATACAATCTAACTTGAACCATAAAAGGAAAAAAAAAAACCTGAACCCTCCAGTTATAGAGAGGAATAACCTATCAGTGCACTTGCTCCAGCGGTAAACAATTCTGAAATTGGTCAGAGGTGGGGAATCATCTCCCATACAACCAGCAACCCACCCCCCACGCCAGGAGCATCCTCATTGCAAAGCTGGGGGACCGTGCCGAGGCATCTGTGAGTAAACGTGAGCTGAGCCCCAGGACAGCTGCTGCTGAACTGTTCCCACCCTTCCCAGGTAAAACACCTGAATATGTACAAGGGCTTGAAAGCCTAGAGGAAGGGCCGTGGAGCCACACCAGCGACAGCACGCAGGCCAACTTGGTGCCTGCAGGCCAGCCAGGGTGGTCCTGGCCCCGGGCGCTCTTGTGGAAGCTTTCCATTGCCCTGCCTGAGATACCCCTCCTGTCCCGGCCCCCACTGCTTTTTTCCTTCCTCACCTCTGTCCGGAGAGAAATTCCAGGGGAAGGTATGGGTGACACATCCTCTTCTTTACAGGTGGCAGCCTGGCAACCCCTGCAGAAAGGCCAGCAGAGCCCCACTCACACCGGGCCACCAACAAAGCTGTGGCCCCTCACTCCCTCCCACCAGCACAGCCCCGAGACTGCTGACGGGGCAGAGAATATGGAGTCAGGCACAGCTTCAGGGGCTATTGCTGCCTGGAGCGCTGTTTATATTGACCTCAAACAGGCACACCTGGGGAGGGCCGGCCGGCAGGGTAAGGCTGCCCAGGTCAGCTAATCCACAACCCTCAGGGAATCACATTGTTGAAAACGGACCTCGCTAAGGCAGAATAGAAGCCAAGGAAGAAAAGGACACAATGCCATTTGCAGCACCGTAGATGAGTCTAGAGGTAATCACGTGACTTGTAGTAAGTCAGAAAGTGAAAGACACATATCGTATCATATCACTTATAGGTGTTACCTAAGAATGGATACCAGGGCAGATATTTCCACGGAGAAGGGCCATCACAGATTCATCAAACAAACTTATGGTTCACCAATGGAAAGGTGTGAGGATTGGTTTCATTACGATATTGGGGTTAACAGACATATACAAACACAGGTGACACATATAATCACCAAAGACCTACGGAATACCAAGAGAAGACTACTCAACCTTCTGTCATAACGTACATGGGAAAAGGATCCCAGGAAGAACAGACATCTGTATATGTGTAAAACAACCACATCTTCCACACCTACAACAAGCCAAACATTGTAATCAAACTTGCTGTAATAAAAAATAAAAAATTAAATTAAAAACACGAACAAGAAGTAGTGAGACAAACTTGAGGGGCTTTCTCCTGGCACATTCCATTCTAAATTCCAATCTAGAACACGACTTCCATTGAGGCTCTGTTGCCCTAGTCACCAGATTTGGTAAGGGAGAACTGCTGCCACCTTGTGGCCGTTTCGCACAACAGCAGCTTTAATCCCAGCGCTGATGGTCAGTTGATATTCAAAATCATTGCAGGCCTGTAAATGACACCTGCCCTGAAAACAAATCCTGGGGTCACATATCGACCAAAAAATTCAAAGGACGTCCATATTTCAAAACGACCGTTTCAAAAGGCATATTTTACGCACATTAGTGTTCTGCTTCTTTTTCTTTCTTTCCTTTTTTTGTTAAAAATACGGGAATGGAAAAAGGCATCCCTCAGAATGGGCGAAAATCGTTGCAAACGAATCAATGGACAAAGGTTTAATCTCCAATATATATAAAGAGCTCATGCAGCTTAATATTAACAAAACAAACAACCCAATACAAAAAATGGGTAGAAGATCTAAAGAGATGTTTCTTCCAAGAAGACACAGAGATGGCCAAGACGCACATGAAAAGCTGCTCAACAGCACTAATTATTAGAGAAATGCAAATCAAAACTACAATGAGGTATCACCTCACACCTGTTAGAATCGGCATCATCAGAAAATCTACAAACAACAAATTCTGGGGAGGGTGTGGACAAAAGGAGCCCTCTTTCACTATTGGTGGGAATGTAAATTGATACAGTCACTATGGAGAACGGTATGGAGTTTCCTTAAAAAAACTAGAAATAGAATTACCATCTGATCCAGCAATCCCACTTCTGGGCATATACCCAGAGAAAACCATAAATCAAAAAGGCACATTCACCACAATGTTCATGGCAGCACTATTTACAATAGCCAGGTAATGGAAGCAACGTAAATGCCCACAGACAGATGAATGGATAAAGATGTGGTACATATATAAAATGGAATATTACTCAGCCATAAGAAGGAATGAAACTGGGTCATTTGTAGAGACATCGATGGATCTAGAGACTGTCATACAGAATGAAGTAAGTCAGAAAGAGGAAAACAAATATTGTATATTAATGCATATATGTGGAACCTAAAAAATGGTACAGATGAACTGGTTTGCAGGGAAGAAACAGAGACACAGAGGTAGACAACAAACATATGGACACCAAGTGTGGGAAGCCATGGGGTGGTGGTGGTGGGATGAGTTGGGAGATTGGGATTGACCTGTATACATGTATATGCATAAAATACATAACTAATAATAACCTGCTGTATAAAAAAATAAATCAAATTAAATTTCAAATTTTTAAAAAATAAAATTTAAAAATAAAACAGAAAAATGTTCTTCCCTTCACACAGATGTATTTATAGGAATGAATTATTTCCATGCTTATATCTATAAATACATAAAGGAGGAATACAATCTAACTTGAACCATAAAAGAAAAAAAAAAAAAACCTGAACCCACCAGTTATAGAGAGGAATACCCTATCAGGGCACTTGCTCCAGCGGTAAACAATTCTGAAATTGGTCAGAGGTGGGGAATCATCTCCCATACAACCAGCAACCCACCCCCCACGCCAGGAGCATCCTCATTGCAAAGCTGGGGGACCGTGCCGAGGCATCTGTGAGTAAACGTGAGCTGAGCCCCAGGCCAGCTGCTGCTGAACTGTTCCCACCCTTCCCAGGTAAAACACCTGAATATGTACAAGGGCTTGAAAGCCTAGAGGAAGGGCCGCAGAGCCACACCAGCGACAGCACGCAGGCCAACTTGGTGCCTGCAGGCCAGCCAGGGTGGTCCTGGCCCCGGGCGCTCTTCCGGAAGCTTTCCATTGCCCTGCCTGAGATACCCCTCCTGTCCCGGCCCCCACTGCTTTTTTCCTTCCTCACCTCTGTCCGGAGAGAAATTCCAGGGGAAGGTATGGGTGACACATCCTCTTCTTTACAGGTGGCAGCCTGGCTACCCCTGCAGAAAGGCCAGCAGAGCCCCACTCACACCGGGCCACCAACAAAGCTGTGGCCCCTCACTCCCTCCCACCAGCAGAGCCCCGAGACTGCTGATGGGGCAGAGAATATGGATTCAGGCACAGCTTCAGGGGCTATTGCTGCCTGGAGCGCTGTTTATATTGACCTCAAACAGGCACACCTGGGGAGGGCCGGCCGGCAGGGTAAGGCTGCCCAGGTCAGCTAATCCACAACCCTCAGGGAATCACATTGTTGAAAACGGACCTCGCTAAGGCAGAATAGAAGCCAAGGAAGAAAAGGACACAATGCCATTTGCAGCACCGTAGATGAGTCTAGAGGTAATCACGTGACTTGTAGTAAGTCAGAAAGTGAAAGACACATATCGTATCATATCACTTATAGGTGTTACCTAAGAATGGATACCAGGGCAGATATTTCCACGGAGAAGGGCCATCACAGATTCATCAAACAAACTTATGGTTCACCAATGGAAAGGTGTGAGGATTGGTTTCATTACGATATTGGGGTTAACAGACATATACAAACACAGGTGACACATATAATCACCAAAGACCTACGGAATACCAAGAGAAGACTACTCAACCTTCTGTCATAACGTACATGGGAAAAGGATCCCAGGAAGAACAGACATCTGTATATGTGTAAAAGAACCCCATCTTCCACACCTACAACAAGCCAAACATTGTAATCAAACTTGCTGTAATAAAAACTAAAAAATTAAATTAAAAACACGAACAAGAAGTAGTGAGACAAACTTGAGGGGCTTTCTCCTGGCACATTCCATTCTAAATTCCAATCTAGAGCACGACTTCCATTGAGGCTCTCTTGCCCTAGTCACCAGATTTGGTAAGGGAGAACTGCTGCCACCTTGTGGCCGTTTCGCACAACAGCAGCTTTAATCCCAGCGCTGATGGTCAGTTGATATTCAAAATCATTGCAGGCCTGTAAATGACACCTGCCCTGAAAACAAATCCTGGGGTCACATATCGACCAAAAAATTCAAAGGACGTCCATATTTCAAAACGACCGTTTCAAAAGGCATATTTTACGCACATTAGTGTTCTGCTTCTTTTTCTTTCTTTCCTTTTTTTGTTAAAAATACGGGAATGGAAAAAGGCATCCCTCAGAATGGGCGAAAATCGTTGCAAACGAATCAATGGACAAAGGTTTAATCTCCAATATATATAAAGAGCTCATGCAGCTTAATATTAACAAAACAAACAACCCAATACAAAAAATGGGCAGAAGATCTAAAGAGATGTTTCTTCCAAGAAGACACAGAGATGGCCAAGACGCACATGAAAAGCTGCTCAACAGCACTAATTATTAGACAAATGCAAATCAAAACTACAATGAGGTATCACCTCACACCTGTTAGAATCGGCATCATCAGAAAATCTACAAACAACAAATTCTGGGGAGGGTGTGGACAAAAGGAGCCCTCTTTCACTATTGGTGGGAATGTAAATTGATACAGTCACTATGGAGAACGGTATGGAGTTTCCTTAAAAAAACTAGAAATAGAATTACCATCTGATCCAGCAATCCCACTTCTGGGCATATACCCAGAGAAAACCATAAATCAAAAAGGCACATTCACCACAATATTCATGGCAGCACTATTTACAATAGCCAGGTAATGGAAGCAACGTAAATGCCCACAGACAGATGAATGGATAAAGATGTGGTACATATATAAAATGGAATATTACTCAGCCATAAGAAGGAATGCAACTGGGTCATTTGTAGAGACATCGATGGATCTAGAGACTGTCATACAGAATGAAGTAAGTCAGAAAGAGGAAAACAAATATTGTATATTAATGCATATATGTGGAACCTAAAAAATGGTACAGATGAACTGGTTTGCAGGGAAGAAACAGAGACACAGAGGTAGAGAACAAACATATGGACACCAAGTGTGGGAAGCCATGGGGTGGTGGTGGTGGGATGAGTTGGGAGATTGGGATTGACCTGTATACATGTATATGCATAAAATACATAACTAATAATAACCTGCTGTATAAAAAAATAAATCAAATTAAATTTCAAATTTTTAAAAAATAAAATTTAAAAATAAAACAGAAAAATGTTCTTCCCTTCACACAGATGTATTTATAGGAATGAATTATTTCCATGCTTATATCTATAAATACATAAAGGAGGAATACAATCTAACTTGAACCATAAAAGAAAAAAAAAAAACCTGAACCCACCAGTTATAGAGAGGAATACCCTATCAGGGCACTTGCTCCAGCGGTAAACAATTCTGAAATTGGTCAGAGGTGGGGAATCATCTCCCATACAACCAGCAACCCACCCCCCACGCCAGGAGCATCCTCATTGCAAAGCTGGGGGACCGTGCCGAGGCATCTGTGAGTAAACGTGAGCTGAGCCCCAGGCCAGCTGCTGCTGAACTGTTCCCACCCTTCCCAGGTAAAACACCTGAATATGTACAAGGGCTTGAAAGCCTAGAGGAAGGGCCGCAGAGCCACACCAGCGACAGCACGCAGGCCAACTTGGTGCCTGCAGGCCAGCCAGGGTGGTCCTGGCCCCGGGCGCTCTTCCGGAAGCTTTCCATTGCCCTGCCTGAGATACCCCTCCTGTCCCGGCCCCCACTGCTTTTTTCCTTCCTCACCTCTGTCCGGAGAGAAATTCCAGGGGAAGGTATGGGTGACACATCCTCTTCTTTACAGGTGGCAGCCTGGCTACCCCTGCAGAAAGGCCAGCAGAGCCCCACTCACACCGGGCCACCAACAAAGCTGTGGCCCCTCACTCCCTCCCACCAGCAGAGCCCCGAGACTGCTGATGGGGCAGAGAATATGGATTCAGGCACAGCTTCAGGGGCTATTGCTGCCTGGAGCGCTGTTTATATTGACCTCAAACAGGCACACCTGGGGAGGGCCGGCCGGCAGGGTAAGGCTGCCCAGGTCAGCTAATCCACAACCCTCAGGGAATCACATTGTTGAAAACGGACCTCGCTAAGGCAGAATAGAAGCCAAGGAAGAAAAGGACACAATGCCATTTGCAGCACCGTAGATGAGTCTAGAGGTAATCACGTGACTTGTAGTAAGTCAGAAAGTGAAAGACACATATCGTATCATATCACTTATAGGTGTTACCTAAGAATGGATACCAGGGCAGATATTTCCACGGAGAAGGGCCATCACAGATTCATCAAACAAACTTATGGTTCACCAATGGAAAGGTGTGAGGATTGGTTTCATTACGATATTGGGGTTAACAGACATATACAAACACAGGTGACACATATAATCACCAAAGACCTACGGAATACCAAGAGAAGACTACTCAACCTTCTGTCATAACGTACATGGGAAAAGGATCCCAGGAAGAACAGACATCTGTATATGTGTAAAAGAACCCCATCTTCCACACCTACAACAAGCCAAACATTGTAATCAAACTTGCTGTAATAAAAACTAAAAAATTAAATTAAAAACACGAACAAGAAGTAGTGAGACAAACTTGAGGGGCTTTCTCCTGGCACATTCCATTCTAAATTCCAATCTAGAACACGACTTCCATTGAGGCTCTGTTGCCCTAGTCACCAGATTTGGTAAGGGAGAACTGCTGCCACCTTGTGGCCGTTTCGCACAACAGCAGCTTTAATCCCAGCGCTGATGGTCAGTTGATATTCAAAATCATTGCAGGCCTGTAAATGACACCTGCCCTGAAAACAAATCCTGGGGTCACATATCGACCAAAAAATTCAAAGGACGTCCATATTTCAAAACGACCGTTTCAAAAGGCATATTTCACGCACATTAGTGTTCTGCTTCTTTTTCTTTCTTTCCTTTTTTTGTTAAAAATACGGGAATGGAAAAAGGCATCCCTCAGAATGGGCGAAAATCGTTGCAAACGAATCAATGGACAAAGGTTTAATCTCCAATATATATAAAGAGCTCATGCAGCTTAATATTAACAAAACAAACAACCCAATACAAAAAACGGGCAGAAGATCTAAAGAGATGTTTCTTCCAAGAAGACACAGAGATGGCCAAGACGCACATGAAAAGCTGCTCAACAGCACTAATTATTAGAGAAATGCAAATCAAAACTACAATGAGGTATCACCTCACACCTGTTAGAATCGGCATCATCAGAAAATCTACAAACAACCAATTCTGGGGAGGGTGTGGACAAAAGGAGCCCTCTTCCACTATTGGTGGGAATGTAAATTGATACAGTCACTATGGAGAACGGTATGGAGTTTCCTTAAAAAAACTAGAAATAGAATTACCATCTGATCCAGCAATCCCACTTCTGGGCATATACCCAGAGAAAACCATAAATCAAAAAGGCACATTCACCACAATGTTCATGGCAGCACTATTTACAATAGCCAGGTAATGGAAGCAACGTAAATGCCCACAGACAGATGAATGGATAAAGATGTGGTACATATATAAAATGGAATATTACTCAGCCATAAGAAGGAATGCAACTGGGTCATTTGTAGAGACATCGATGGATCTAGAGACTGTCATACAGAATGAAGTAAGTCAGAAAGAGGAAAACAAATATTGTATATTAATGCATATATGTGGAACCTAAAAAATGGTACAGATGAACTGGTTTGCAGGGAAGAAACAGAGACACAGAGGTAGAGAACAAACATATGGACACCAAGTGTGGGAAGCCATGGGGTGGTGGTGGTGGGATGAGTTGGGAGATTGGGATTGACCTGTATACATGTATATGCATAAAATACATAACTAATAATAACCTGCTGTATAAAAAAATAAATCAAATTAAATTTCAAATTTTTAAAAAATAAAATTTAAAAATAAAACAGAAAAATGTTCTTCCCTTCACACAGATGTATTTATAGGAATGAATTATTTCCATGCTTATATCTATAAACACATAAAGGAGGAATACAATCTAACTTGAACCATAAAAGAAAAAAAAAAAACCTGAACCCACCAGTTATAGAGAGGAATACCCTATCAGGGCACTTGCTCCAGCGGTAAACAATTCTGAAATTGGTCAGAGGTGGGGAATCATCTCCCATACAACCAGCAACCCACCCCCCACGCCAGGAGCATCCTCATTGCAAAGCTGGGGGACCGTGCCGAGGCATCTGTGAGTAAACGTGAGCTGAGCCCCAGGCCAGCTGCTGCTGAACTGTTCCCACCCTTCCCAGGTAAAACACCTGAATATGTACAAGGGCTTGAAAGCCTAGAGGAAGGGCCGCAGAGCCACACCAGCGACAGCATGCAGGCCAACTTGGTGCCTGCAGGCCAGCCAGGGTGGTCCTGGCCCCGGGCGCTCTTCCGGAAGCTCTCCATTGCCCTGCCTGAGATACCCCTCCTGTCCCGGCCCCCACTGCTTTTTTCCTTCCTCACCTCTGTCCGGAGAGAAATTCCAGCGGAAGGTATGGGTGACACATCCTCTTCTTTACAGGTGGCAGCCTGGCAACCCCTGCAGAAAGGCCAGCAGAGCCCCACTCACACCGGGCCACCAACAAAGCTGTGGCCCCTCACTCCCTCCCACCAGCACAGCCCCGAGACTGCTGACGGGGCAGAGAATATGGAGTCAGGCACAGCTTCAGGGGCTATTGCTGCCTGGAGCGCTGTTTATATTGACCTCAAACAGGCACACCTGGGGAGGGCCGGCCGGCAGGGTAAGGCTGCCCAGGTCAGCTAATCCACAACCCTCAGGGAATCCCATTGTTGAAAACGGACCTCGCTAAGGCAGAATAGAAGCCAAGGAAGAAAAGGACACAATGCCATTTGCAGCACCGTAGATGAGTCTAGAGGTAATCACGTGACTTGTAGTAAGTCAGAAAGTGAAAGACACATATCGTATCCTATCACTTATAGGTGTTACCTAAGAATGGATACCAGGGCAGATATTTCCACGGAGAAGGGCCATCACAGATTCATCAAACAAACTTATGGTTCACCAATGGAAAGGTGTGAGGATTGGTTTCATTACGATATTGGGGTTAACAGACATATACAAACACAGGTGACACATATAATCACCAAAGACCTACGGAATACCAAGAGAAGACTACTCAACATTCTGTCATAACGTACATGGGAAAAGGATCCCAGGAAGAACAGACATCTGTATATGTGTAAAAGAACCCCATCTTCCACACCTACAACAAGCCAAACATTGTAATCAAACTTGCTGTAATAAAAACTAAAAAATTAAATTAAAAACACGAACAAGAAGTAGTGAGACAAACTTGAGGGGCTTTCTCCTGGCACATTCCATTCTAAATTCCAATCTAGAACACGACTTCCATTGAGGCTCTGTTGCCCTAGTCACCAGATTTGGTAAGGGAGAACTGCTGCCACCTTGTGGCCGTTTCGCACAACAGCAGCTTTAATCCCAGCGCTGATGGTCAGTTGATATTCAAAATCATTGCAGGCCTGTAAATGACACCTGCCCTGAAAACAAATCCTGGGGTCACATATCGACCAAAAAATTCAAAGGACGTCCATATTTCAAAACGACCGTTTCAAAAGGCATATTTTACGCACATTAGTGTTCTGCTTCTTTTTCTTTCTTTCCTTTTTTTGTTAAAAATACGGGAATGGAAAAAGGCATCCCTCAGAATGGGCGAAAATCGTTGCAAACGAATCAATGGACAAAGGTTTAATCTCCAATATATATAAACAGCTCATGCAGCTTAATATTAACAAAACAAACAACCCAATACAAAAAACGGGCAGAAGATCTAAAGAGATGTTTCTTCCAAAAAGACACAGAGATGGCCAAGACGCACATGAAAAGCTGCTCAACAGCACTAATTATTAGAGAAATGCAAATCAAAACTACAATGAGGTATCACCTCACACCTGTTAGAATTGGCATCATCAGAAAATCTACAAACAACCAATTCTGGGGAGGGTGTGGACAAAAGGAGCCCTCTTCCACTATTGGTGGGAATGTAAATTGATACAGTCACTATGGAGAACGGTATGGAGTTTCCTTAAAAAAACTAGAAATAGAATTACCATCTGATCCAGCAATCCCACTTCTGGGCATATACCCAGAGAAAACCATAAATCAAAAAGGCACATTCACCACAATGTTCATGGCAGCACTATTTACAATAGCCAGGTAATGGAAGCAACGTAAATGCCCACAGACAGATGAATGGATAAAGATGTGGTACATATATAAAATGGAATATTACTCAGCCATAAGAAGGAATGCAACTGGGTCATTTGTAGAGACATCGATGGATCTAGAGACTGTCATACAGAATGAAGTAAGTCAGAAAGAGGAAAACAAATATTGTATATTAATGCATATATGTGGAACCTAAAAAATGGTACAGATGAACGGGTTTGCAGGGAAGAAACAGAGACACAGAGGTAGACAACAAACATATGGACACCAAGTGTGGGAAGCCATGGGGTGGTGGTGGTGGGATGAGTTGGGAGATTGGGATTGACCTGTATACATGTATATGCATAAAATACATAACTAATAATAACCTGCTGTATAAAAAAATAAATCAAATTAAATTTCAAATTTTTAAAAAATAAAATTTAAAAATAAAACAGAAAAATGTTCTTCCCTTCACACAGATGTATTTATAGGAATGAATTATTTCCATGCTTATATCTATAAATACATAAAGGAGGAATACAATCTAACTTGAACCATAAAAGAAAAAAAAAAAACCTGAACCCACCAGTTATAGAGAGGAATACCCTATCAGGGCACTTGCTCCAGCGGTAAACAATTCTGAAATTGGTCAGAGGTGGGGAATCATCTCCCATACAACCAGCAACCCACCCCCCACGCCAGGAGCATCCTCATTGCAAAGCTGGGGGACCGTGCCGAGGCATCTGTGAGTAAACGTGAGCTGAGCCCCAGGCCAGCTGCTGCTGAACTGTTCCCACCCTTCCCAGGTAAAACATCTGAATATGTACAAGGGCTTGAAAGCCTAGAGGAAGGGCCACGGAGCCACACCAGCGACAGCACGCAGGCCAACTTGGTCCCTGCAGGCCAGCCAGGGTGGTCCTGGCCCCGGGCGCTCTTCCGGAAGCTTTCCATTGCCCTGCCTGAGATACCCCTCCTGTCCCGACCCCCACTGCTTTTTTCCTTCCTCACCTCTGTCCGGAGAGAAATTCCAGCGGAAGGTATGGGTGACACATCCTCTTCTTTACAGGTGGCAGCCTGGCAACCCCTGCAGAAAGGCCAGCAGAGCCCCACTCACACCGGGCCACCAACAAAGCTGTGGCCCCTCACTCCCTCCCACCAGCAGAGCCCCGAGACTGCTGACGGGGCAGAGAATATGGAGTCAGGCACAGCTTCAGGGGCTATTGCTGCCTGGAGCGCTGTTTATATTGACCTCAAACAGGCACACCTGGGGAGGGCCGGCCGGCAGGGTAAGGCTGCCCAGGTCAGCTAATCCACAACCCTCAGGGAATCCCATTGTTGAAAACGGACCTCGCTAAGGCAGAATAGAAGCCAAGGAAGAAAAGGACACAATGCCATTTGCAGCACCGTAGATGAGTCTAGAGGTAATCACGTGACTTGTAGTAAGTCAGAAAGTGAAAGACACATATCGTATCATATCACTTATAGGTGTTACCTAAGAATGGATACCAGGGCAGATATTTCCACGGAGAAGGGCCATCACAGATTCATCAAACAAACTTATGGTTCACCAATGGAAAGGTGTGAGGATTGGTTTCATTACGATATTGGGGTTAACAGACATATACAAACACAGGTGACACATATAATCACCAAAGACCTACGGAATACCAAGAGAAGACTACTCAACCTTCTGTCATAACGTACATGGGAAAAGGATCCCAGGAAGAACAGACATCTGTATATGTGTAAAACAACCCCATCTTCCACACCTACAACAAGCCAAACATTGTCATCAAACTTGCTGTAATAAAAACTAAAAAATTAAATTAAAAACACGAACAAGAAGTAGTGAGACAAACTTGAGGGGCTTTCTCCTGGCACATTCCATTCTAAATTCCAATCTAGAACACGACTTCCATTGAGGCTCTGTTGCCCTAGTCACCAGATTTGGTAAGGGAGAACTGCTGCCACCTTGTGGCCGTTTCGCACAACAGCAGCTTTAATCCCAGCGCTGATGGTCAGTTGATATTCAAAATCATTGCAGGCCTGTAAATGACACCTGCCCTGAAAACAAATCCTGGGGTCACATATCGACCAAAAAATTCAAAGGACGTCCATATTTCAAAACGACCATTTCAAAAGGCATATTTTACGCACATTAGTGTTCTGCTTCTTTTTCTTTCTTTCCTTTTTTTGTTAAAAATACGGGAATGGAAAAAGGCATCCCTCAGAATGGGCGAAAATCGTTGCAAACGAATCAATGGACAAAGGTTTAATCTCCAATATATATAAAGAGCTCATGCAGCTTAATATTAACAAAACAAACAACCCAATACAAAAAACGGGCAGAAGATCTAAAGAGATGTTTCTTCCAAGAAGACACAGAGATGGCCAAGACGCACATGAAAAGCTGCTCAACAGCACTAATTATTAGAGAAATGCAAATCAAAACTACAATGAGGTATCACCTCACACCTGTTAGAATTGGCATCATCAGAAAATCTACAAACAACCAATTCTGGGGAGGGTGTGGACAAAAGGAGCCCTCTTCCACTATTGGTGGGAATGTAAATTGATACAGTCACTATGGAGAACGGTATGGAGTTTCCTTAAAAAAACTAGAAATAGAATTACCATCTGATCCAGCAATCCCACTTCTGGGCATATACCCAGAGAAAACCATAAATCAAAAAGGCACATTCACCACAATGTTCATGGCAGCACTATTTACAATAGCCAGGTAATGGAAGCAACGTAAATGCCCACAGACAGATGAATGGATAAAGATGTGGTACATATATAAAATGGAATATTACTCAGCCATAAGAAGGAATGCAACTGGGTCATTTGTAGAGACATCGATGGATCTAGAGACTGTCATACAGAATGAAGTAAGTCAGAAAGAGGAAAACAAATATTGTATATTAATGCATATATGTGGAACCTAAAAAATGGTACAGATGAACTGGTTTGCAGGGAAGAAACAGAGACACAGAGGTAGACAACAAACATATGGACACCAAGTGTGGGAAGCCATGGGGTGGTGGTGGTGGGATGAGTTGGGAGATTGGGATTGACCTGTATACATGTATATGCATAAAATACATAACTAATAATAACCTGCTGTATAAAAAAATAAATCAAATTAAATTTCAAATTTTTAAAAAATAAAATTTAAAAATAAAACAGAAAAATGTTCTTCCCTTCACACAGATGTATTTATAGGAATGAATTATTTCCATGCTTATATCTATAAATACATAAAGGAGGAATACAATCTAACTTGAACCATAAAAGAAAAAAAAAAAACCTGAACCCACCAGTTATAGAGAGGAATACCCTATCAGGGCACTTGCTCCAGCGGTAAACAATTCTGAAATTGGTCAGAGGTGGGGAATCATCTCCCATACAACCAGCAACCCACCCCCCACGCCAGGAGCATCCTCATTGCAAAGCTGGGGGACCGTGCCGAGGCATCTGTGAGTACACGTGAGCTGAGCCCCAGGCCAGCTGCTGCTGAACTGTTCCCACCCTTCCCAGGTAAAACACCTGAATATGTACAAGGGCTTGAAAGCCTAGAGGAAGGGCCGCAGAGCCACACCAGCGACAGCATGCAGGCCAACTTGGTGCCTGCAGGCCAGCCAGGGTGGTCCTGGCCCCGGGCGCTCTTCCGGAAGCTCTCCATTGCCCTGCCTGAGATACCCCTCCTGTCCCGGCCCCCACTGCTTTTTTCCTTCCTCACCTCTGTCCGGAGAGAAATTCCAGCGGAAGGTATGGGTGACACATCCTCTTCTTTACAGGTGGCAGCCTGGCAACCCCTGCAGAAAGGCCAGCAGAGCCCCACTCACACCGGGCCACCAACAAAGCTGTGGCCCCTCACTCCCTCCCACCAGCACAGCCCCGAGACTGCTGACGGGGCAGAGAATATGGAGTCAGGCACAGCTTCAGGGGCTATTGCTGCCTGGAGCGCTGTTTATATTGACCTCAAACAGGCACACCTGGGGAGGGCCGGCCGGCAGGGTAAGGCTGCCCAGGTCAGCTAATCCACAACCCTCAGGGAATCCCATTGTTGAAAACGGACCTCGCTAAGGCAGAATAGAAGCCAAGGAAGAAAAGGACACAATGCCATTTGCAGCACCGTAGATGAGTCTAGAGGTAATCACGTGACTTGTAGTAAGTCAGAAAGTGAAAGACACATATCGTATCCTATCACTTATAGGTGTTACCTAAGAATGGATACCAGGGCAGATATTTCCACGGAGAAGGGCCATCACAGATTCATCAAACAAACTTATGGTTCACCAATGGAAAGGTGTGAGGATTGGTTTCATTACGATATTGGGGTTAACAGACATATACAAACACAGGTGACACATATAATCACCAAAGACCTACGGAATACCAAGAGAAGACTACTCAACCTTCTGTCATAACGTACATGGGAAAAGGATCCCAGGAAGAACAGACATCTGTATATGTGTAAAAGAACCCCATCTTCCACACCAGCCAAACATTGTAATCAAACTTGCTGTAATAAAAACTAAAAAATTAAATTAAAAACACGAACAAGAAGTAGTGAGACAAACTTGAGGGGCTTTCTCCTGGCACATTCCATTCTAAATTCCAATCTAGAACACGACTTCCATTGAGGCTCTGTTGCCCTAGTCACCAGATTTGGTAAGGGAGAACTGCTGCCACCTTGTGGCCGTTTCGCACAACAGCAGCTTTAATCCCAGCGCTGATGGTCAGTTGATATTCAAAATCATTGCAGGCCTGTAAATGACACCTGCCCTGAAAACAAATCCTGGGGTCACATATCGACCAAAAAATTCAAAGGACGTCCATATTTCAAAACGACCGTTTCAAAAGGCATATTTTACGCACATTAGTGTTCTGCTTCTTTTTCTTTCTTTCCTTTTTTTGTTAAAAATACGGGAATGGAAAAAGGCATCCCTCAGAATGGGCGAAAATCGTTGCAAACGAATCAATGGACAAAGGTTTAATCTCCAATATATATAAACAGCTCATGCAGCTTAATATTAACAAAACAAACAACCCAATACAAAAAACGGGCAGAAGATCTAAAGAGATGTTTCTTCCAAGAAGACACAGAGATGGCCAAGACGCACATGAAAAACTGCTCAACAGCACTAATTATTAGAGAAATGCAAATCAAAACTACAATGAGGTATCACCTCACACCTGTTAGAATTGGCATCATCAGAAAATCTACAAACAACCAATTCTGGCGAGGGTGTGGACAAAAGGAGCCCTCTTCCACTATTGGTGGGAATGTAAATTGATACAGTCACTATGGAGAACGGTATGGAGTTTCCTTAAAAAAACTAGAAATAGAATTACCATCTGATCCAGCAATCCCACTTCTGGGCATATACCCAGAGAAAACCATAAATCAAAAAGGCACATTCACCACAATGTTCATGGCAGCACTATTTACAATAGCCAGGTAATGGAAGCAACGTAAATGCCCACAGACAGATGAATGGATAAAGATGTGGTACATATATAAAATGGAATATTACTCAGCCATAAGAAGGAATGCAACTGGGTCATTTGTAGAGACATCGATGGATCTAGAGACTGTCATACAGAATGAAGTAAGTCAGAAAGAGGAAAACAAATATTGTATATTAATGCATATATGTGGAACCTAAAAAATGGTACAGATGAACGGGTTTGCAGGGAAGAAACAGAGACACAGAGGTAGACAACAAACATATGGACACCAAGTGTGGGAAGCCATGGGGTGGTGGTGGTGGGATGAGTTGGGAGATTGGGATTGACCTGTATACATGTATATGCATAAAATACATAACTAATAATAACCTGCTGTATAAAAAAATAAATCAAATTAAATTTCAAATTTTTAAAAAATAAAATTTAAAAATAAAACAGAAAAATGTTCTTCCCTTCACACAGATGTATTTATAGGAATGAATTATTTCCATGCTTATATCTATAAATACATAAAGGAGGAATACAATCTAACTTGAACCATAAAAGAAAAAAAAAAAACCTGAACCCACCAGTTATAGAGAGGAATACCCTATCAGGGCACTTGCTCCAGCGGTAAACAATTCTGAAATTGGTCAGAGGTGGGGAATCATCTCCCATACAACCAGCAACCCACCCCCCACGCCAGGAGCATCCTCATTGCAAAGCTGGGGGACCGTGCCGAGGCATCTGTGAGTAAACGTGAGCTGAGCCCCAGGCCAGCTGCTGCTAAACTGTTCCCACCCTTCCCAGGTAAAACACCTGAATATGTACAAGGGCTTGAAAGCCTAGAGGAAGGGCCGCAGAGCCACACCAGCGACAGCACACAGGCCACCTTGGTGCCTGCAGGCCAGCCAGGGTGGTCCTGGCCCCGTGCGCTCTTCCGGAAGCTTTCCATTGCCCTGCCTGAGATACCCCTCCTGTCCCGGCCCCCACTGCTTTTTTCCTTCCTCACCTCTGTCCGGAGAGAAATTCCAGGGGAAGGTATGGGTGACACATCCTCTTCTTTACAGGTGGCAGCCTGGCTACCCCTGCAGAAAGGCCAGCAGAGCCCCACTCACACCGGGCCACCAACAAAGCTGTGGCCCCTCACTCCCTCCCACCAGCAGAGCCCCGAGACTGCTGACGGGGCAGAGAATATGGATTCAGGCACAGCTTCAGGGGCTATTGCTGCCTGGAGCGCTGTTTATATTGACCTCAAACAGGCACACCTGGGGAGGGCCGGCCGGCAGGGTAAGGCTGCCCAGGTCAGCTAATCCACAACCCTCAGGGAATCCCATTGTTGAAAACGGACCTCGCTAAGGCAGAATAGAAGCCAAGGAAGAAAAGGACACAATGCCATTTGCAGCACCGTAGATGAGTCTAGAGGTAATCACGTGACTTGTAGTAAGTCAGAAAGTGAAAGACACATATCGTATCATATCACTTATAGGTGTTACCTAAGAATGGATACCAGGGCAGATATTTCCACGGAGAAGGGCCATCACAGATTCATCAAACAAACTTATGGTTCACCAATGGAAAGGTGTGAGGATTGGTTTCATTACGATATTGGGGTTAACAGACATATACAAACACAGGTGACACATATAATCACCAAAGACCTACGGAATACCAAGAGAAGACTACTCAACATTCTGTCATAACGTACATGGGAAAAGGATCCCAGGAAGAACAGACATCTGTATATGTGTAAAAGAACCCCATCTTCCACACCTACAACAAGCCAAACATTGTAATCAAACTTGCTGTAATAAAAACTAAAAAATTAAATTAAAAACACGAACAAGAAGTAGTGAGACAAACTTGAGGGGCTTTCTCCTGGCACATTCCATTCTAAATTCCAATCTAGAACACGACTTCCATTGAGGCTCTGTTGCCCTAGTCACCAGATTTGGTAAGGGAGAACTGCTGCCACCTTGTGGCCGTTTCGCACAACAGCAGCTTTAATCCCAGCGCTGATGGTCAGTTGATATTCAAAATCATTGCAGGCCTGTAAATGACACCTGCCCTGAAAACAAATCCTGGGGTCACATATCGACCAAAAAATTCAAAGGACGTCCATATTTCAAAACGACCGTTTCAAAAGGCATATTTTACGCACATTAGTGTTCTGCTTCTTTTTCTTTCTTTCCTTTTTTTGTTAAAAATACGGGAATGGAAAAAGGCATCCCTCAGAATGGGCGAAAATCGTTGCAAACGAATCAATGGACAAAGGTTTAATCTCCAATATATATAAACAGCTCATGCAGCTTAATATTAACAAAACAAACAACCCAATACAAAAAACGGGCAGAAGATCTAAAGAGATGTTTCTTCCAAGAAGACACAGAGATGGCCAAGACGCACATGAAAAGCTGCTCAACAGCACTAATTATTAGAGAAATGCAAATCAAAACTACAATGAGGTATCACCTCACACCTGTTAGAATCGGCATCATCAGAAAATCTACAAACAACCAATTCTGGGGAGGGTGTGGACAAAAGGAGCCCTCTTCCACTATTGGTGGGAAT
The DNA here is from genome assembly GCF_964341445.2 of Mesoplodon mirus. NCBI lineage: Eukaryota > Metazoa > Chordata > Mammalia > Artiodactyla > Ziphiidae > Mesoplodon > Mesoplodon mirus. The sequence goes on along the minus strand of NW_028295814.1, from coordinate 4,094,561 downwards.
GTAAATTGATACAGTCACTATGGAGAACGGTATGGAGTTTCCTTAAAAAAACTAGAAATAGAATTACCATCTGATCCAGCAATCCCACTTCTGGGCATATACCCAGAGAAAACCATAAATCAAAAAGGCACATTCACCACAATGTTCATGGCAGCACTATTTACAGTAGCCAGGTAATGGAAGCAACGTAAATGCCCACAGACAGATGAATGGATAAAGATGTGGTACATATATAAAATGGAATATTACTCAGCCATAAGAAGGAATGCAACTGGGTCATTTGTAGAGACATCGATGGATCTAGAGACTGTCATACAGAATGAAGTAAGTCAGAAAGAGGAAAACAAATATTGTATATTAATGCATATATGTGGAACCTAAAAAATGGTACAGATGAACTGGTTTGCAGGGAAGAAACAGAGACACAGAGGTAGACAACAAACATATGGACACCAAGTGTGGGAAGCCATGGGGTGGTGGTGGTGGGATGAGTTGGGAGATTGGGATTGACCTGTATACATGTATATGCATAAAATACATAACTAATAATAACCTGCTGTATAAAAAAATAAATCAAATTAAATTTCAAATTTTTAAAAAATAAAATTTAAAAATAAAACAGAAAAATGTTCTTCCCTTCACACAGATGTATTTATAGGAATGAATTATTTCCATGCTTATATCTATAAATACATAAAGGAGGAATACAATCTAACTTGAACCATAAAAGAAAAAAAAAAACCTGAACCCACCAGTTATAGAGAGGAATACCCTATCAGGGCACTTGCTCCAGCGGTAAACAATTCTGAAATTGGTCAGAGGTGGGGAATCATCTCCCATACAACCAGCAACCCACCCCCCACGCCAGGAGCATCCTCATTGCAAAGCTGGGGGACCGTGCCGAGGCATCTGTGAGTACACGTGAGCTGAGCCCCAGGCCAGCTGCTGCTGAACTGTTCCCACCCTTCCCAGGTAAAACACCTGAATATGTACAAGGGCTTGAAAGCCTAGAGGAAGGGCCGCAGAGCCACACCAGCGACAGCATGCAGGCCAACTTGGTGCCTGCAGGCCAGCCAGGGTGGTCCTGGCCCCGGGCGCTCTTCCGGAAGCTCTCCATTGCCCTGCCTGAGATACCCCTCCTGTCCCGGCCCCCACTGCTTTTTTCCTTCCTCACCTCTGTCCGGAGAGAAATTCCAGCGGAAGGTATGGGTGACACATCCTCTTCTTTACAGGTGGCAGCCTGGCAACCCCTGCAGAAAGGCCAGCAGAGCCCCACTCACACCGGGCCACCAACAAAGCTGTGGCCCCTCACTCCCTCCCACCAGCACAGCCCCGAGACTGCTGACGGGGCAGAGAATATGGAGTCAGGCACAGCTTCAGGGGCTATTGCTGCCTGGAGCGCTGTTTATATTGACCTCAAACAGGCACACCTGGGGAGGGCCGGCCGGCAGGGTAAGGCTGCCCAGGTCAGCTAATCCACAACCCTCAGGGAATCCCATTGTTGAAAACGGACCTCGCTAAGGCAGAATAGAAGCCAAGGAAGAAAAGGACACAATGCCATTTGCAGCACCGTAGATGAGTCTAGAGGTAATCACGTGACTTGTAGTAAGTCAGAAAGTGAAAGACACATATCGTATCCTATCACTTATAGGTGTTACCTAAGAATGGATACCAGGGCAGATATTTCCACGGAGAAGGGCCATCACAGATTCATCAAACAAACTTATGGTTCACCAATGGAAAGGTGTGAGGATTGGTTTCATTACGATATTGGGGTTAACAGACATATACAAACACAGGTGACACATATAATCACCAAAGACCTACGGAATACCAAGAGAAGACTACTCAACCTTCTGTCATAACGTACATGGGAAAAGGATCCCAGGAAGAACAGACATCTGTATATGTGTAAAAGAACCCCATCTTCCACACCTACAACAAGCCAAACATTGTCATCAAACTTGCTGTAATAAAAACTAAAAAATTAAATTAAAAACACGAACAAGAAGTAGTGAGACAAACTTGAGGGGCTTTCTCCTGGCACATTCCATTCTAAATTCCAATCTAGAACACGACTTCCATTGAGGCTCTGTTGCCCTAGTCACCAGATTTGGTAAGGGAGAACTGCTGCCACCTTGTGGCCGTTTCGCACAACAGCAGCTTTAATCCCAGCGCTGATGGTCAGTTGATATTCAAAATCATTGCAGGCCTGTAAATGACACCTGCCCTGAAAACAAATCCTGGGGTCACATATCGACCAAAAAATTCAAAGGACGTCCATATTTCAAAACGACCGTTTCAAAAGGCATATTTTACGCACATTAGTGTTCTGCTTCTTTTTCTTTCTTTCCTTTTTTTGTTAAAAATACGGGAATGGAAAAAGGCATCCCTCAGAATGGGCGAAAATCGTTGCAAACGAATCAATGGACAAAGGTTTAATCTCCAATATATATAAACAGCTCATGCAGCTTAATATTAACAAAACAAACAACCCAATACAAAAAACGGGCAGAAGATCTAAAGAGATGTTTCTTCCAAGAAGACACAGAGATGGCCAAGACGCACATGAAAAGCTGCTCAACAGCACTAATTATTAGAGAAATGCAAATCAAAACTACAATGAGGTATCACCTCACACCTGTTAGAATTGGCATCATCAGAAAATCTACAAACAACCAATTCTGGGGAGGGTGTGGACAAAAGGAGCCCTCTTCCACTATTGGTGGGAATGTAAATTGATACAGTCACTATGGAGAACGGTATGGAGTTTCCTTAAAAAAACTAGAAATAGAATTACCATCTGATCCAGCAATCCCACTTCTGGGCATATACCCAGAGAAAACCATAAATCAAAAAGGCACATTCACCACAATGTTCATGGCAGCACTATTTACAATAGCCAGGTAATGGAAGCAACGTAAATGCCCACAGACAGATGAATGGATAAAGATGTGGTACATATATAAAATGGAATATTACTCAGCCATAAGAAGGAATGCAACTGGGTCATTTGTAGAGACATCGATGGATCTAGAGACTGTCATACAGAATGAAGTAAGTCAGAAAGAGGAAAACAAATATTGTATATTAATGCATATATGTGGAACCTAAAAAATGGTACAGATGAACGGGTTTGCAGGGAAGAAACAGAGACACAGAGGTAGACAACAAACATATGGACACCAAGTGTGGGAAGCCATGGGGTGGTGGTGGTGGGATGAGTTGGGAGATTGGGATTGACCTGTATACATGTATATGCATAAAATACATAACTAATAATAACCTGCTGTATAAAAAAATAAATCAAATTAAATTTCAAATTTTTAAAAAATAAAATTTAAAAATAAAACAGAAAAATGTTCTTCCCTTCACACAGATGTATTTATAGGAATGAATTATTTCCATGCTTATATCTATAAATACATAAAGGAGGAATACAATCTAACTTGAACCATAAAAGAAAAAAAAAAAACCTGAACCCACCAGTTATAGAGAGGAATACCCTATCAGGGCACTTGCTCCAGCGGTAAACAATTCTGAAATTGGTCAGAGGTGGGGAATCATCTCCCATACAACCAGCAACCCACCCCCCACGCCAGGAGCATCCTCATTGCAAAGCTGGGGGACCGTGCCGAGGCATCTGTGAGTAAACGTGAGCTGAGCCCCAGGCCAGCTGCTGCTGAACTGTTCCCACCCTTCCCAGGTAAAACACCTGAATATGTACAAGGGCTTGAAAGCCTAGAGGAAGGGCCGCAGAGCCACACCAGCGACAGCACGCAGGCCAACTTGGTGCCTGCAGGCCAGCCAGGGTGGTCCTGGCCCCGGGCGCTCTTCCGGAAGCTTTCCATTGCCCTGCCTGAGATACCCCTCCTGTCCCGGCCCCCACTGCTTTTTTCCTTCCTCACCTCTGTCCGGAGAGAAATTCCAGCGGAAGGTATGGGTGACACATCCTCTTCTTTACAGGTGGCAGCCTGGCAACCACTGCAGAAAGGCCAGCAGAGCCCCACTCACACCGGGCCACCAACAAAGCTGTGGCCCCTCACTCCCTCCCACCAGCAGAGCCCCGAGACTGCTGACGAGGCAGAGAATATGGAGTCAGGCACAGCTTCAGGGGCTATTGCTGCCTGGAGCGCTGTTTATATTGACCTCAAACAGGCACACCTGGGGAGGGCCGGCCGGCAGGGTAAGGCTGCCCAGGTCAGCTAATCCACAACCCTCAGGGAATCCCATTGTTGAAAACGGACCTCGCTAAGGCAGAATAGAAGCCAAGGAAGAAAAGGACACAATGCCATTTGCAGCACCGTAGATGAGTCTAGAGGTAATCACGTGACTTGTAGTAAGTCAGAAAGTGAAAGACACATATCGTATCATATCACTTATAGGTGTTACCTAAGAATGGATACCAGGGCAGATATTTCCACGGAGAAGGGCCATCACAGATTCATCAAACAAACTTATGGTTCACCAATGGAAAGGTGTGAGGATTGGTTTCATTACGATATTGGGGTTAACAGACATATACAAACACAGGTGACACATATAATCACCAAAGACCTACGGAATACCAAGAGAAGACTACTCAACATTCTGTCATAACGTACATGGGAAAAGGATCCCAGGAAGAACAGACATCTGTATATGTGTAAAAGAACCCCATCTTCCACACCTACAACAAGCCAAACATTGTAATCAAACTTGCTGTAATAAAAACTAAAAAATTAAATTAAAAACACGAACAAGAAGTAGTGAGACAAACTTGAGGGGCTTTCTCCTGGCACATTCCATTCTAAATTCCAATCTAGAACACGACTTCCATTGAGGCTCTGTTGCCCTAGTCACCAGATTTGGTAAGGGAGAACTGCTGCCACCTTGTGGCCGTTTCGCACAACAGCAGCTTTAATCCCAGCGCTGATGGTCAGTTGATATTCAAAATCATTGCAGGCCTGTAAATGACACCTGCCCTGAAAACAAATCCTGGGGTCACATATCGACCAAAAAATTCAAAGGACGTCCATATTTCAAAACGACCATTTCAAAAGGCATATTTTACGCACATTAGTGTTCTGCTTCTTTTTCTTTCTTTCCTTTTTTTGTTAAAAATACGGGAATGGAAAATGGCATCCCTCAGAATGGGCGAAAATCGTTGCAAACGAATCAATGGACAAAGGTTTAATCTCCAATATATATAAACAGCTCATGCAGCTTAATATTAACAAAACAAACAACCCAATACAAAAAATGGGCAGAAGATCTAAAGAGATGTTTCTTCCAAGAAGACACAGAGATGGCCAAGACGCACATGAAAAGCTGCTCAACAGCACTAATTATTAGAGAAATGCAAATCAAAACTACAATGAGGTATCACCTCACACCTGTTAGATTCGGCATCATCAGAAAATCTACAAACAACCAATTCTGGGGAGGGTGTGGACAAAAGGAGCCCTCTTCCACTATTGGTGGGAATGTAAATTGATACAGTCACTATGGAGAATGGTATGGAGTTTCCTTAAAAAAACTAGAAATAGAATTACCATCTGATCCAGCAATCCCACTTCTGGGCATATACCCAGAGAAAACCATAAATCAAAAAGGCACATTCACCACAATGTTCATGGCAGCACTATTTACAATAGCCAGGTAATGGAAGCAACGTAAATGCCCACAGACAGATGAATGGATAAAGATGTGGTACATATATAAAATGGAATATTACTCAGCCATAAGAAGGAATGAAACTGGGTCATTTGTAGAGACATGGATGGATCTAGAGACTGTCATACAGAATGAAGTAAGTCAGAAAGAGGAAAACAAATATTGTATATTAATGCATATATGTGGAACCTAAAAAATGGTACAGAAGAACTGGTTTGCAGGGAAGAAACAGAGACACAGAGGTAGAGAACAAACATATGGACACCAAGTGTGGGAAGCCATGGGGTGGTGGTGGTGGGATGAGTTGGGAGATTGGGATTGACCTGTATACATGTATATGCATAAAATACATAACTAATAATAACCTGATGTATAAAAAAATAAATCAAATTAAATTTCAAATTTTTAAAAAATAAAATTTAAAAATAAAACAGAAAAATGTTCTTCCCTTCACACAGATGTATTTATAGGAATGAATTATTTCCATGCTTATATCTATAAATACATAAAGGAGGAATACAATCTAACTTGAACCATAAAAGAAAAAAAAAAACCTGAACCCACCAGTTATACAGAGGAAAACCCTATCAGGGCACTTGCTCCAGCGGTAAACAATTCTGAAATTGGTCAGAGGTGGGGAATCATCTCCCATACAACCAGCAACCCACCCCCCACGCCAGGAGCATCCTCATTGCAAAGCTGGGGGACCGTGCCGAGGCATCTGTGAGTAAACGTGAGCTGAGCCCCAGGACAGCTGCTGCTGAACTGTTCCCACCCTTCCCAGGTAAAACACCTGAATATGTACAAGGGCTTGAAAGCCTAGAGGAAGGGCCACGGAGCCACACCAGCGACAGCACGCAGGCCAACTTGGTGCCTGCAGGCCAGCCAGGGTGGTCCTGGCCCCGGGCGCTCTTCCGGAAGCTTTCCATTGCCCTGCCTGAGATACCCCTCCTGTCCCGGCCCCCACTGCTTTTTTCCTTCCTCACCTCTGTCCGGAGAGAAATTCCAGCGGAAGGTATGGGTGACACATCCTCTTCTTTACAGGTGGCAGCCTGGCAACCCCTGCAGAAAGGCCAGCAGAGCCCCACTCACACCGGGCCACCAACAAAGCTGTGGCCCCTCACTCCCTCCCAACAGCAGAGCCCCGAGACTTCTGACGGGGCAGAGAATATGGAGTCAGGCACAGCTTCAGGGGCTATTGCTGCCTGGAGCGCTGTTTATATTGACCTCAAACAGGCACCCCTGGGGAAGGCCGGCCAGCAGGGTAAGGCTGCCCAGGTTAGCTAATCCACAACCCTCAGGGAATCCCATTGTTGAAAACGGACCTCGCTAAGGCAGAATAGAAGCCAAGGAAGAAAAGGACACAATGCCATTTGCAGCACCGTAGATGAGTCTAGAGGTAATCACGTGACATGTAGTAAGTCAGAAAGTGAAAGACACATATCGTATCATATCACTTATAGTTGTTACCTAAGAATGGATACCAGGGCAGATATTTCCACGGACAAGGGCCATCACAGATTCATCAAACAAACTTATGGTTCACCAATGGAAAGGTGTGAGGATTGGTTTCATTACGATATTGGGGTTAACAGACATATACAAACACAGGTGACACATATAATCACCAAAGACCTACGGAATACCAAGAGAAGACTACTCAACATTCTGTCATAACGTACATGGGAAAAGGATCCCAGGAAGTACAGACATCTGTATATGTGTAAAAGAACCCCATCTTCCACACCTACAACAAGCCAAACATTGTAATCAAACTTGCTGTAATAAAAAATAAAAAATTAAATTAAAAACACGAACAAGAAGTAGTGAGACAAACTTGAGGGGCTTTCTCCTGGCACATTCCATTCTAAATTCCAATCTAGAACACGACTTCCATTGAGGCTCTGTTGCCCTAGTCACCAGATTTGGTAAGGGAGAACTGCTGCCACCTTGTGGCCGTTTCGCACAACAGCAGCTTTAATCCCAGCGCTGATGGTCAGTTGATATTCAAAATCATTGCAGGCCTGTAAATGACACCTGCCCTGAAAACAAATCCCGGGGTCACATATCGACCAAAAAATTCAAAGGACGTCCATATTTCAAAACGACCATTTCAAAAGGCATATTTTACGCACATTAGTGTTCTGCTTCTTTTTCTTTCTTTCCTTTTTTTGTTAAAAATACGGGAATGGAAAATGGCATCCCTCAGAATGGGCGAAAATCGTTGCAAACGAATCAATGGACAAAGGTTTAATCTCCAATATATATAAACAGCTCATGCAGCTTAATATTAACAAAACAAACAACCCAATACAAAAAATGGGCAGAAGATCTAAAGAGATGTTTCTTCCAAGAAGACACAGAGATGGCCAAGACGCACAGAAAAGCTGCTCAACAGCACTAATTATTAGAGAAATGCAAATCAAAACTACAATGAGGTATCACCTCACACCTGTTAGAATCGGCATCATCAGAAAATCTACAAACAACAAATTCTGGGGAGGGTGTGGACAAAAGGAGCCCTCTTCCACTATTGGTGGGAATGTAAATTGATACAGTCACTATGGAGAACGGTATGGAGTTTCCTTAAAAAAACTAGAAATAGAATTACCATCTGATCCAGCAATCCCACTTCTGGGCATATACCCAGAGAAAACCATAAATCAAAAAGGCACATTCACCACAATGTTCATGGCAGCACTATTTACAATAGCCAGGTAATGGAAGCAACGTAAATGCCCACAGACAGATGAATGGATAAAGATGTGGTACATATATAAAATGGAATATTACTCAGCCATAAGAAGGAATGCAACTGGGTCATTTGTAGAGACATCGATGGATCTAGAGACTGTCATACAGAATGAAGTAAGTCAGAAAGAGGAAAACAAATATTGTATATTAATGCATATATGTGGAACCTAAAAAATGGTACAGATGAACGGGTTTGCAGGGAAGAAACAGAGACACAGATGTAGAGAACAAACATATGGACACCAAGTGTGGGAAGCCATGGGGTGGTGGTGGTGGGATGAGTTGGGAGATTGGGATTGACCTGTATACATGTATATGCATAAAATACATAACTAATAATAACCTGCTGTATAAAAAAATAAATCAAATTAAATTTCAAATTTTTAAAAAATAAAATTTAAAAATAAAACAGAAAAATGTTCTTCCCTTCACACAGATGTATTTATAGGAATGAATTATTTCCATGCTTATATCTATAAATACATAAAGGAGGAATAAAATCTAACTTGAACCATAAAAGAAAAAAAAAAACCTGAACCCACCAGTTATACAGAGGAAAACCCTATCAGGGCACTTGCTCCAGCGGTAAACAATTCTGAAATTGGTCAGAGGTGGGGAATCATCTCCCATACAACCAGCAACCCACCCCCCACGCCAGGAGCATCCTCATTGCAAAGCTGGGGGACCGTGCCGAGGCATCTGTGAGTAAACGTGAGCTGAGCCCCAGGCCAGCTGCTGCTGAACTGTTCCCACCCTTCCCAGGTAAAACACCTGAATATGTACAAGGGCTTGAAAGCCTAGAGGAAGGGCCACGGAGCCACACCAGCAACAGCACGCAGGCCAACTTGGTGCCTGCAGGCCAGCCAGGGTGGTCCTGGCCCCGGGCGCTCTTCCGGAAGCTTTCCATTGCCCTGCCTGAGATACCCCTCCTGTCCCGGCCCCCACTGCTTTTTTCCTTCCTCACCTCTGTCCGGAGAGAAATTCCAGCGGAAGGTATGGGTGACACATCCTCTTCTTTACAGGTGGCAGCCTGGCAACCCCTGCAGAAAGGCCAGCAGAGCCCCACTCACACCGGGCCACCAACAAAGCTGTGGCCCCTCACTCCCTCCCACCAGCAGAGCCCCGAGACTTCTGACGGGGCAGAGAATATGGAGTCAGGCACAGCTTCAGGGGCTATTGCTGCCTGGAGCGCTGTTTATATTGACCTCAAACAGGCACACCTGTGGAGGGCCGGCCGGCAGGGTAAGGCTGCCCAGGTCAGCTAATCCACAACCCTCAGGGAATCACATTGTTGAAAACGGACCTCGCTAAGGCAGAATAGAAGCCAAGGAAGAAAAGGACACAATGCCATTTGCAGCACCGTAGATGAGTCTAAAGGAAATCACGTGACTTGTAGTAAGTCAGAAAGTGAAAGACACATATCGTATCATATCACTTATAGGTGTTACCTAAGAATGGATACCAGGGCAGATATTTCCACGGAGAAGGGCCATCACAGATTCATCAAACAAACTTATGGTTCACCAATGGAAAGGTGTGAGGATTGGTTTCATTACGATATTGGGGTTAACAGACATATACAAACACAGGTGACACATATAATCACCAAAGACCTACGGAATACCAAGAGAAGACTACTCAACCTTCTGTCATAACGTACATGGGAAAAGGATCCCAGGAAGAACAGACATCTGTATATGTGTAAAAGAACCCCATCTTCCACACCTACAACAAGCCAAACATTGTAATCAAACTTGCTGTAATAAAAAATAAAAAATTAAATTAAAGACACGAACAAGAAGTAGTGAGACAAACTTGAGGGGCTTCTCCTGGCACATTCCATTCTAAATTCCAATCTAGAACACGACTTCCATTGAGGCTCTGTTGCCCTAGTCACCAGATTTGGTAAGGGAGAACTGCTGCCACCTTGTGGCCGTTTCGCACAACAGCAGCTTTAATCCCAGCGCTGATGGTCAGTTGATATTCAAAATCATTGCAGGCCTGTAAATGACACCTGCCCTGAAAACAAATCCTGGGGTCACATATCGACCAAAAAATTCAAAGGATGTCCATATTTCAAAACGACCATTTCAAAAGGCATATTTTACGCACATTAGTGTTCTGCTTCTTTTTCTTTCTTTCCTTTTTTTGTTAAAAATACGGGAATGGAAAATGGGATCCCTCAGAATGGGCGAAAATCGTTGCAAACGAATCAATGGACAAAGGTTTAATCTCCAATATATATAAACAGCTCATGCAGCTTAATATTAACAAAACAAACAACCCAATACAAAAAATGGGCAGAAGATCTAAAGAGATGTTTCTTCCAAGAAGACACAGAGATGGCCAAGACGCACATGAAAAGCTGCTCAACAGCACTAATTATTAGAGAAATGCAAATCAAAACTACAATGAGGTATCACCTCACACCTGTTAGAATCGGCATCATCAGAAAATCTACAAACAACAAATTCTGGGGAGGGTGTGGACAAAAGGAGCCCTCTTCCACTATTGGTGGGAATATAAATTGATACAGTCACTATGGAGAACGGTATGGAGTTTCCTTAAAAAAAACTAGAAATAGAATTACCATCTGATCCAGCAATCCCACTTCTGGGCATATACCCAGAGAAAACCATAAATCAAAAAGGCACATTCACCACAATGTTCATGGCAGCACTATTTACAATAGCCAGGTAATGGAAGCAACGTAAATGCCCACAGACAGATGAATGGATAAAGATGTGGTACATATATAAAATGGAATATTACTCAGCCATAAGAAGGAATGAAACTGGGTCATTTGTAGAGACATCGATGGATCTAGAGACTGTCATACAGAATGAAGTAAGTCAGAAAGAGGAAAACAAATATTGTATATTAATGCATATATGTGGAACCTAAAAAATGGTACAGATGAACTGGTTTGCAGGGAAGAAACAGAGACACAGAGGTAGAGAACAAACATATGGACACCAAGTGTGGGAAGCCATGGGGTGGTGGTGGTGGGATGAGTTGGGAGATTGGGATTGACCTGTATACATGTATATGCATAAAATACATAACTAATAATAAACTGCTGTATAAAAAAATAAATCAAATTAAATTTCAAATTTTTAAAAAATAAAATTTAAAAATAAAACAGAAAAATGTTCTTCCCTTCACACAGATGTATTTATAGGAATGAATTATTTCCATGCTTATATCTATAAATACATAAAGGAGGAATAAAATCTAACTTGAACCATAAAAGAAAAAAAAAAACCTGAACCCACCAGTTATACAGAGGAAAACCCTATCAGGGCACTTGCTCCAGCGGTAAACAATTCTGAAATTGGTCAGAGGTGGGGAATCATCTCCCATACAACCAGCAACCCACCCCCCACGCCAGGAGGATCCTCATTGCAAAGCTGGGGGACCGTGCCGAGGCATCTGTGAGTAAACGTGAACTGAGCCCCAGGCCAGCTGCTGCTGAACTGTTCCCACCCTTCCCAGGTAAAACACCTGAATATGTACAAGGGCTTGAAAGCCTAGAGGAAGGGCCACGGATCCACACCAGCGACAGCACGCAGGCCAACTTGGTGCCTGCAGGCCAGCCAGGGTGGTCCTGGCCCCGGGCGCTCTTCCGGAAGCTTTCCATTGCCCTGCCTGAGATACCCCTCCTGTCCCGGCCCCCACTGCTTTTTTCCTTCCTCACCTCTGTCCGGAGAGAAATTCCAGCGGAAGGTATGGGTGACACATCCTCTTCTTTACAGGTGGCAGCCTGGCAACCCCTGCAGAAAGGCCAGCAGAGCCCCACTCACACCGGGCCACCAACAAAGCTGTGGCCCCTCACTCCCTCCCACCAGCAGAGCCCCGAGACTTCTGACGGGGCAGAGAATATGGAGTCAGGCACAGCTTCAGGGGCTATTGCTGCCTGGAGCGCTGTTTATATTGACCTCAAACAGGCACACCTGGGGAGGGCCGGCTGGCAGGATAAGGCTGCCCAGGTCAGCTAATCCACAACCCTCAGGGAATCACATTGTTGAAAACGGACCTCGCTAAGGCAGAATAGAAGCCAAGGAAGAAAAGGACACAATGCCATTTGCAGCACCGTTGATGAGTCTAGAGGTAATCACGTGACTTGTAGTAAGTCAGAAAGTGAAAGACACATATCGTATCATATCACTTATAGGTGTTACCTAAGAATGGATACCAGGGCAGATATTTCCACGGAGAAGGGCCATCACAGATTCATCAAACAAACTTATGGTTCACCAATGGAAAGGTGTGAGGATTGGTTTCATTACGATATTGGGGTTAACAGACATATACAAACACAGGTGACACATATAATCACCAAAGACCTACGGAATACCAAGAGAAGACTACTCAACATTCTGTCATAACGTACATGGGAAAAGGATCCCAGGAAGAACAGACATCTGTATATGTGTAAAAGAACCCCATCTTCCACACCTACAACAAGCCAAACATTGTAATCAAACTTGCTGTAATAAAAAATAAAAAATTAAATTAAAAACACGAACAAGAAGTAGTGAGACAAACTTGAGGGGCTTTCTCCTGGCACATTCCATTCTAAATTCCAATCTAGAACACGACTTCCATTGAGGCTCTGTTGCCCTAGTCACCAGATTTGGTAAGGGAGAACTGCTGCCACCTTGTGGCCGTTTCGCACAACAGCAGCTTTAATCCCAGCGCTGATGGTCAGTTGATATTCAAAATCATTGCAGGCCTGTAAATGACACCTGCCCTGAAAACAAATCCTGGGGTCACATATCGACCAAAAAATTCAAAGGATGTCCATATTTCAAAACGACCGTTTCAAAAGGCATATTTTACGCACATTAGTGTTCTGCTTCTTTTTCTTTCTTTCCTTTTTTTGTTAAAAATACGGGAATGGAAAATGGCATCCCTCAGAATGGGCGAAAATCGTTGCAAACGAATCAATGGACAAAGGTTTTATCTCCAATATATATAAACAGCTCATGCAGCTTAATATTAACAAAACAAACAACCCAATACAAAAAATGGGCAGAAGATCTAAAGAGATGTTTCTTCCAAGAAGACACAGAGATGGCCAAGACGCACATGAAAAGCTGCTCAACAGCACTAATTATTAGAGAAATGCAAATCAAAACTACAATGAGGTATCACCTCACACCTGTTAGAATCGGCATCATCAGAAAATCTACAAACAACCAATTCTGTGGAGGGTGTGGACAAAAGGAGCCCTCTTCCACTATTGGTGGGAATGTAAATTGATACAGTCACTATGGAGAACGGTATGGAGTTTCCTTAAAAAAACTAGAAATAGAATTACCATGTGATCCAGCAATCCCACTTTTGGGCATATACCCAGAGAAAACCATAAATCAAAAAGGCACATTCACCACAATGTTCATGGCAGCACTATTTACAATAGCCAGGTAATGGAAGCAACGTAAATGCCCACAGACAGATGAATGGATAAAGATGTGGTACATATATAAAATGGAATATTACTCAGCCATAAGAAGGAATGAAACTGGGTCATTTGTAGAGACATCGATGGATCTAGAGACTGTCATACAGAATGAAGTAAGTCAGAAAGAGGAAAACAAATATTGTATATTAATGCATATAAGTGGAACCTAAAAAATGGTACAGATGAACTGGTTTGCAGGGAAGAAACAGAGACACAGAGGTAGAGAACAAACATATGGACACCAAGTGTGGGAAGCCATGGGGTGGTGGTGGTGGGATGAGTTGGGAGATTGGGATTGACCTGTATACATGTATATGCATAAAATACATAACTAATAATAACCTGCTGTATAAAAAAAATAAATCAAATTAAATTTCAAATTTTTAAAAAATAAAATTTAAAAATAAAACAGAAAAATGTTCTTCCCTTCACACAGATGTATTTATAGGAATGAATTATTTCCATGCTTATATCTATAAATACATAAAGGAGGAATACAATCTAACTTGAACCATAAAAGAAAAAAAAAAAACCTGAACCCACCAGTTATACAGAGGAAAACCCTATCAGGGCACTTGCTCCAGCGGTAAACAATTCTGAAATTGGTCAGAGGTGGGGAATCATCTCCCATACAACCAGCAACCCACCCCCCACGCCAGGAGCATCCTCATTGCAAAGCTGGGGGACCGTGCCGAGGCATCTGTGAGTAAACGTGAGCTGAGCCCCAGGCCAGCTGCTGCTGAACTGTTCCCACCCTTCCCAGGTAAAACACCTGAATATGTACAAGGGCTTGAAAGCCTAGAGGAAGGGCCGCAGAGCCACACCAGCGACAGCACGCAGGCCAACTTGGTGCCTGCAGGCCAGCCAGGGTGGTCCTGGCCCCGGGCGCTCTTCCGGAAGCTTTCCATTGCCCTGCCTGAGATACCCCTCCTGTCCCGGCACCCACTGCTTTTTTCCTTCCTCACCTCTGTCCGGAGAGAAATTCCAGCGGAAGGTATGGGTGACACATCCTCTTCTTTACAGGTGGCAGCCTGGCAACCCCTGCAGAAAGGCCAGCAGAGCCCCACTCACACCGGGCCACCAACAAAGCTGTGGCCCCTCACTCCCTCCCACCAGCAGAGCCCCGAGACTGCTGACGGGGCAGAGAATATGGAGTCAGGCACAGCTTCAGGGGCTATTGCTGCCTGGAGCGCTGTTTATATTGACCTCAAACAGGCACACCTGGGGAGGGCCGGCTGGCAGGATAAGGCTGCCCAGGTCAGCTAATCCACAACCCTCAGGGAATCACATTGTTGAAAACGGACCTCGCTAAGGCAGAATAGAAGCCAAGGAAGAAAAGGACACAATGCCATTTGCAGCACCGTAGATGAGTCTAGAGGTAATCACGTGACTTGTAGTAAGTCAGAAAGTGAAAGACACATATCGTATCATATCACTTATAGGTGTTACCTAAGAATGGATACCAGGGCAGATATTTCCACGGAGAAGGGCCATCACAGATTCATCAAACAAACTTATGGTTCACCAATGGAAAGGTGTGAGGATTGGTTTCATTACGATATTGGGGTTAACAGACATATACAAACACAGGTGACACATATAATCACCAAAGACCTACGGAATACCAAGAGAAGACTACTCAACCTTCTGTCATAACGTACATGGGAAAAGGATCCCAGGAAGAACAGACATCTGTATATGTGTAAAAGAACCCCATCTTCCACACCTACAACAAGCCAAACATTGTAATCAAACTTGCTGTAATAAAAAATAAAAAATTAAATTAAAAACACGAACAAGAAGTAGTGAGACAAACTTGAGGGGCTTTCTCCTGGCACATTCCATTCTAAATTCCAATCTAGAACACGACTTCCATTGAGGCTCTGTTGCCCTAGTCACCAGATTTGGTAAGGGAGAACTGCTGCCACCTTGTGGCCGTTTCGCACAACAGCAGCTTTAATCCCAGCGCTGATGGTCAGTTGATATTCAAAATCATTGCAGGCCTGTAAATGACACCTGCCCTGAAAACACATACTGGGGTCACATATCGACCAAAAAATTCAAAGGACTTCCATATTTCAAATCGACCGTTTCAAAAGGCATATTTTACGCACATTAGTGTTCTGCTTCTTTTTCTTTCTTTCCTTTTTTTGTTAAAAATACGGGAATGGAAAATGGCATCCCTCAGAATGGGCGAAAATCGTTGCAAACGAATCAATGGACAAAGGTTTAATCTCCAATATATATAAACAGCTCATGCAGCTTAATATTAACAAAACAAACAACCCAATACAAAAAATTGGCAGAAGATCTAAAGAGATGTTTCTTCCAAGAAGACACAGAGATGGCCAAGACGCACATGAAAAGCTGCTCAACAGCACTAATTATTAGAGAAATGCAAATCAAAACTACAATGAGGTATCACCTCACACCTGTTAGAATCGGCATCATCAGAAATTCTACAAACAACCAATTCTGGGGAGGGTGTGGACAAAAGGAGCCCTCTTCCACTATTGGTGGGAATGTAAATTGATACAGTCACTATGGAGAACGGTATGGAGTTTCCTTAAAAAAACTAGAAATAGAATTACCATGTGATCCAGCAATCCCACTTTTGGGCATATACCCAGAGAAAACCATAAATCAAAAAGGCACATTCACCACAATGTTCATGGCAGCACTATTTACAATAGCCAGGTAATGGAAGCAACGTAAATGCCCACAGACAGATGAATGGATAAAGATGTGGTACATATATAAAATGGAATATTACTCAGCCATAAGAAGGAATGAAACTGGGTCATTTGTAGAGACATCGATGGATCTAGAGACTGTCATACAGAATGAAGTAAGTCAGAAAGAGGAAAACAAATATTATATATTAATGCATATATGTGGACCCTAAAAAATGGTACAGATGAACTGGTTTGCAGGGAAGAAACAGAGACACAGAGGTAGAGAACAAACATATGGACACCAAGTGTGGGAAGCCATGGGGTGGTGGTGGTGGGATGAGTTGGGAGATTGGGATTGACCTGTATACATGTATATGCATAAAATACATAACTAATAATAACCTGCTGTATAAAAAAAATAAATCAAATTAAATTTCAAATTTTTAAAAAATAAAATTTAAAAATAAAACAGAAAAATGTTCTTCCCTTCACACAGATGTATTTATAGGAATGAATTATTTCCATGCTTATATCTATAAATACATAAAGGAGGAATACAATCTAACTTGAACCATAAAAGAAAAAAAAAAAACCTGAACCCACCAGTTATACAGAGGAAAACCCTATCAGGGCACTTGCTCCAGCGGTAAACAATTCTGAAATTGGTCAGAGGTGGGGAATCATCTCCCATACAACCAGCAACCCACCCCCCACGCCAGGAGCATCCTCATTGCAAAGCTGGGGGACCGTGCCGAGGCATCTGTGAGTAAACGTGAGCTGAGCCCCAGGCCAGCTGCTGCTGAACTGTTCCCACCCTTCCCAGGTAAAACACCTGAATATGTACAAGGGCTTGAAAGCCTAGAGGAAGGGCCGCAGAGCCACACCAGCGACAGCACGCAGGCCAACTTGGTGCCTGCAGGCCAGCCAGGGTGGTCCTGGCCCCGGGCGCTCTTCCGGAAGCTTTCCATTGCCCTGCCTGAGATACCCCTCCTGTCCCAGCCCCCACTGCTTTTTTCCTTCCTCACCTCTGTCCGGAGAGAAATTCCAGCGGAAGGTATGGGTGACACATCCTCTTCTTTACAGGTGGCAGCCTGGCAACCCCTGCAGAAAGGCCAGCAGAGCCCCACTCACACCGGGCCACCAACAAAGCTGTGGCCCCTCACTCCCTCCCACCAGCAGAGCCCCGAGACTTCTGACGGGGCAGAGAATATGGAGTCAGGCACAGCTTCAGGGGCTATTGCTGCCTGGAGCGCTGTTTATATTGACCTCAAACAGGCACACCTGGGGAGGGCTGGCCGGCAGGGTAAGGCTGCCCAGGTCAGCTAATCCACAACACTCAGGGAATCACATTGTTGAAAACGGACCTCGCTAAGGCAGAATAGAAGCCAAGGAAGAAAAGGACACAATGCCATTTGCAGCACCGTAGATGAGTCTAGAGGAAATCACGTGACTTGTAGTAAGTCAGAAAGTGAAAGACACATATCGTATCATATCACTTATAGGTGTTACCTAAGAATGGATACCAGGGCAGATATTTCCACGGAGAAGGGCCATCACAGATTCATCAAACAAACTTATGGTTCACCAATGGAAAGGTGTGAGGATTGGTTTCATTACGATATTGGGGTTAACAGACATATACAAACACAGGTGACACATATAATCACCAAAGACCTACGGAATACCAAGAGAAGACTACTCAACCTTCTGTCATAACGTACATGGGAAAAGGATCCCAGGAAGAACAGACATCTGTATATGTGTAAAAGAACCCCATCTTCCACACCTACAACAAGCCAAACATTGTAATCAAACTTGCTGTAATAAAAAATAAAAAATTAAATTAAAAACACGAACAAGAAGTAGTGAGACAAATTTGAGGGGCTTCTCCTGGCACATTCCATTCTAAATTCCAATCTAGAACACGACTTCCATTGAGGCTCTGTTGCCCTAGTCACCAGATTTGGTAAGGGAGAACTGCTGCCACCTTGTGGCCGTTTCGCACAACAGCAGCTTTAATCCCAGCGCTGATGGTCAGTTGATATTCAAAATCATTGCAGGCCTGTAAATGACACCTGCCCTGAAAACAAATCCTGGGGTCACATATCGACTAAAAAATTCAAAGGATGTCCATATTTCAAAACGACCGTTTTAAAAGGCATATTTTACGCACATTAGTGTTCTGCTTCTTTTTCTTTCTTTCCTTTTTTTGTTAAAAATACGGGAATGGAAAAAGGGATCCCTCAGAATGGGCGAAAATCGTTGCAAACGAATCAATGGACAAAGGTTTAATCTCCAATATATATAAACAGCTCATGCAGCTTAATATTAACAAAACAAACAACCCAATACAAAAAATGGGCAGAAGATCTAAAGAGATGTTTCTTCCAAGAAGACACAGAGATGGCCAAGACGCACATGAAAAGCTGCTCAACAGCACTAATTATTAGAGAAATGCAAATCAAAACTACAATGAGGTATCACCTCACACCTGTTAGAATCGGCATCATCAGAAAATCTACAAACAACCAATTCTGGGGAGGGTGTGGACAAAAGGAGCCCTCTTCCACTATTGGTGGGAATGTAAATTGATACAGTCACTATGGAGAACGGTATGGAGTTTCCTTAAAAAAAATTAGAAATAGAATTACCATGTGATCCTGCAATCCCACTTCTGGGCATATACCCAGAGAAAACCATAAATCAAAAAGGCACATTCACCACAATGTTCATGGCAGCACTATTTACAATAGCCAGGTAATGGAAGCAACGTTAATGCCCACAGACAGATGAATGGATAAAGATGTGGTACATATATAAAATGGAATATTACTCAGCCATAAGAAGGAATGAAACTGGGTCATTTGTAGAGACATCGATGGATCTAGAGACTGTCATACAGAATGAAATAAGTCAGAAAGAGGAAAACAAATATTGTATATTAATGCATATATGTGGAACCTAAAAAATGGTACAGATGAACTGGTTTGCAGGGAAGAAACAGATACACAGAGGTAGAGAACAAACATATGGACACCAAGTGTGGGAAGCCATGGGGTGGTGGTGGTGGGATGAGTTGGGAGATTGGGATTGACCTGTATACATGTATATGCATAAAATACATAACTAATAATAACCTGCTGTATAAAAAAATAAATCAAATTAAATTTCAAATTTTTAAAAAATAAAATTTAAAAATAAAACAGAAAAATGTTCTTCCCTTCACACAGATGTATTTATAGGAATGAATTATTTCCATGCTTATATCTATAAATACATAAAGGAGGAATAAAATCTAACTTGAACCATAAAAGAAAAAAAAAACCTGAACCCACCAGTTATACAGAGGAAAACCCTATCAGGGCACTTGCTCCAGCGGTAAACAATTCTGAAATTGGTCAGAGGTGGGGAATCATCTCCCATACAACCAGCAACCCACCCCCCACGCCAGGAGCATCCTCATTGCAAAGCTGGGGACCATGCCGAGGCATCTGTGAGTAAACGTGAACTGAGCCCCAGGCCAGCTGCTGCTGAACTGTTCCCACCCTTCCCAGGTAAAACACCTGAATATGTACAAGGGCTTGAAAGCCTAGAGGAAGGGCCACGGAGCCACACCAGCGACAGCACGCAGGCCAACTTGGTGCCTGCAGGCCAGCCAGTGTGGTCCTGGCCCCGGGCGCTCTTCTGGAAGCTTTCCATTGCCCTGCCTGAGATACCCCTCCTGTCCCGGCACCCACTGCTTTTTTCCTTCCTCACCTCTGTCCGGAGAGAAATTCCAGCGGAAGGTATGGGTGACACATCCTCTTCTTTACAGGTGGCAGCCTGGCAACCCCTGCAGAAAGGCCAGCAGAGCCCCACTCACACCGGGCCACCAACAAAGCTGTGGCCCCTCACTCCCTCCCACCAGCAGAGCCCCGAGACTGCTGACGGGGCAGAGAATATGGAGTCAGGCACAGCTTCAGGGGCTATTGCTGCCTGGAGCGCTGTTTATATTGACCTCAAACAGGCACACCTGGGGAGGGCCGGCTGGCAGGATAAGGCTGCCCAGGTCAGCTAATCCACAACCCTCAGGGAATCACATTGTTGAAAACGGACCTCGCTAAGGCAGAATAGAAGCCAAGGAAGAAAAGGACACAATGCCATTTGCAGCACCGTAGATGAGTCTAGAGGTAATCACGTGACTTGTAGTAAGTCAGAAAGTGAAAGACACATATCGTATCATATCACTTATAGGTGTTACCTAAGAATGGATACCAGGGCAGATATTTCCACGGAGAAGGGCCATCACAGATTCATCAAACAAACTTATGGTTCACCAATGGAAAGGTGTGAGGATTGGTTTCATTACGATATTGGGGTTAACAGACATATACAAACACAGGTGACACATATAATCACCAAAGACCTACGGAATACCAAGAGAAGACTACTCAACCTTCTGTCATAACGTACATGGGAAAAGGATCCCAGGAAGAACAGACATCTGTATATGTGTAAAAGAACCCCATCTTCCACACCTACAACAAGCCAAACATTGTAATCAAACTTGCTGTAATAAAAAATAAAAAATTAAATTAAAAACACGAACAAGAAGTAGTGAGACAAACTTGAGGGGCTTTCTCCTGGCACATTCCATTCTAAATTCCAATCTAGAACACGACTTCCATTGAGGCTCTGTTGCCCTAGTCACCAGATTTGGTAAGGGAGAACTGCTGCCACCTTGTGGCCGTTTCGCACAACAGCAGCTTTAATCCCAGCGCTGATGGTCAGTTGATATTCAAAATCATTGCAGGCCTGTAAATGACACCTGCCCTGAAAACACATACTGGGGTCACATATCGACCAAAAAATTCAAAGGACTTCCATATTTCAAATCGACCGTATCAAAAGGCATATTTTACGCACATTAGTGTTCTGCTTCTTTTTCTTTCTTTCCTTTTTTTGTTAAAAATACGGGAATGGAAAATGGCATCCCTCAGAATGGGCGAAAATCGTTGCAAACGAATCAATGGACAAAGGTTTAATCTCCAATATATATAAACAGCTCATGCAGCTTAATATTAACAAAACAAACAACCCAATACAAAAAATGGGCAGAAGGTCTAAAGAGATGTTTCTTCCAAGAAGACACAGAGATGGCCAAGACGCACATGAAAAGCTGCTCAACAGCACTAATTATTAGAGAAATGCAAATCAAAACTACAATGAGGTATCACCTCACACCTGTTAGAATCGGCATCATCAGAAAATCTACAAACAACAAATTCTGGGGAGGTTGTGGACAAAAGGAGCCCTCTTCCACTATTGGTGGGAATGTAAATTGATACAGTCACTATGGAGAACGGTATGGAGTTTCCTTAAAAAAAACTAGAAATAGAATTACCATCTGATCCAGCAATCCCACTTCTGGGCATATACCCAGAGAAAACCATAAATCAAAAAGGCACATTCACCACAATGTTCATTGCAGCACTATTTACAATAGCCAGGTAATGGAAGCAACATAAATGCCCACAGACAGATGAATGGATAAAGATGTGGTACATATATAAAATGGAATATTACTCAGCCATAAGAAGGAATGAAACTGGGTCATTTTTAGAGACATCGATGGATCTAGAGACTGTCATACAGAATGAAGTAAGTCAGAAAGAGGAAAGCAAATATTGTATATTAATGCATATATGTGGAACCTAAAAAATGGTACAGATGAACTGGTTTGCAGGGAAGAAACAGAGACACAGAGGTAGAGAACAAACATATGGACACCAAGTGTGGGAAGCCATGGGGTGGTGGTGGTGGGATGAGTTGGGAGATTGGGATTGACCTGTATACATGTATATGCATAAAATACATAACTAATAATAACCTGCTGTATAAAAAAATAAATCAAATTAAATTTCAAATTTTTAAAAAATAAAATTTAAAAATAAAACAGAAAAATGTTCTTCCCTTCACACAGATGTATTTATAGGAATGAATTATTTCCATGCTTATATCTATAAATACATAAAGGAGGAATAAAATCTAACTTGAACCATAAAAGAAAAAAAAAAACCTGAACCCACCAGTTATACAGAGGAAAACACTATCAGGGTACTTGCTCCAGCGGTAAACAATTCTGAAATTGGTCAGAGGTGGGGAATCATCTCCCATACAACCAGCAACCCACCCCCCACGCAAGGAGCATCCTCATTGCAAAGCTGGGGGACCGTGCCAAGGCATCTGTGAGTAAACGTGAGCTGAGCCCCAGGCCAGCTGCTGCTGAACTGTTCCCACCCTTCCCAGGTAAAACACCTGAATATGTACAAGGGCTTGAAAGCCTAGAGGAAGGGCCACGGAGCCACACCAGCAACAGCACGCAGGCCAACTTGGTGCCTGCAGGCCAGCCAGGGTGGTCCTGGCCCCGGGCGCTCTTCCGGAAGCTTTCCATTGCCCTGCCTGAGATACCCCTCCTGTCCCGGCCCCCACTGCTTTTTTCCTTCCTCACCTCTGTCCGGAGAGAAATTCCAGCGGAAGGTATGGGTGACACATCCTCTTCTTTACAGGTGGCAGCCTGGCAACCCCTGCAGAAAGGCCAGCAGAGCCCCACTCACAACGGGCCACCAACAAAGCTGTGGCCCCTCACTCCCTCCCACCAGCAGAGCCCAGAGACTGCTGACGGGGCAGAGAATATGGAGTCAGGCACAGCTTCAGGGGCTATTGCTGCCTGGAGCGCTGTTTATATTGACCTCAAACAGGCACACCTGGGGAGGGCCGGCCGGCAGGGTTAGGCTGCCCAGGTCAGCTAATCCACAACCCTCAGGGAATCACATTGTTGAAAACGGACCTCGCTAAGGCAGAATAGAAGCCAAGGAAGAAAAGGACACAATGCCATTTGCAGCACCGTAGATGAGTCTAGAGGTAATCACGTGACTTGTAGTAAGTCAGAAAGTGAAAGACACATATCATATCATATCACTTATAGGTGTTACCTAACAATGGATACCAGGGCAGATATTTCCACGGAGAAGGGCCATCACAGATTCATCAAACAAACTTATGGTTCACCAATGGAAAGGTGTGAGGATTGGTTTCATTACGGTATTGGGGTTAACAGACATATACAAACACAGGTGACACATATAATCACCAAAGACCTACGGAATACCAAGAGAAGACTACTCAACCTTCTGTCATAACGTACATGAGAAAAGGATCCCAGGAAGAACAGACATCTGTATATGTGTAAAAGAACCCCATCTTCCACACCTACAACAAGCCAAACATTGTAATCAAACTTGCTGTAATAAAAAATAAAAAATTAAATTAAAAACACGAACAAGAAGTAGTGAGACAAACTTGAGGGGCTTTCTCCTGGCACATTCCATTCTAAATTCCAATCTAGAACACGACTTCCATTGAGGCTCTGTTGCCCTAGTCACCAGATTTGGTAAGGGAGAACTGCTGCCACCTTGTGGCCGTTTCGCACAACAGCAGCTTTAATCCCAGCGCTGATGGTCAGTTGATATTCAAAATCATTGCAGGCCTGTAAATGACACCTGCCCTGAAAACAAATCCTGGGGTCACATATCGACCAAAAAATTCAAAGGACGTCCATATTTCAAAACGACCGTTTCAAAAGGCATATTTTACACACATTAGTGTTCTGCTTCTTTTTCTTTCTTTCCTTTTTTTGTTAAAAATACGGGAATGGAAAATGGCATCCCTCAGAATGGGCGAAAATCGTTGCAAACGAATCAATGGACAAAGGTTTAATCTCCAATATATATAAACAGCTCATGCAGCTTAATATTAACAAAACAAACAACCCAATACAAAAAATGGGCAGAAGGTCTAAAGAGATGTTTCTTCCAAGAAGACACAGAGATGGCCAAGACGCACATGAAAAGCTGCTCAACAGCACTAATTATTAGAGAAATGCAAATCAAAACTACAATGAGGTATCACCTCACACCTGTTAGAATCGGCATCATCAGAAATTCTACAAACAACAAATTCTGGGGAGGGTGTGGACAAAAGGAGCCCTCTTCCACTATTGGTGGGAATGTAA
Organism: Mesoplodon mirus; assembly: GCF_964341445.2. Taxonomy (NCBI): domain Eukaryota; kingdom Metazoa; phylum Chordata; class Mammalia; order Artiodactyla; family Ziphiidae; genus Mesoplodon; species Mesoplodon mirus. The sequence goes on along the minus strand of NW_028295814.1, from coordinate 4,069,957 downwards.
ATTGATACAGTCACTATGGAGAATGGTATGGAGTTTCCTTAAAAAAACTAGAAATAGAATTACCATCTGATCCAGCAATCCCACTTCTGGGCATATACCCAGAGAAAACCATAAATCAAAAAGGCACATTCACCACAATGTTCATGGCAGCACTATTTACAATAGCCAGGTAATGGAAGCAACATAAATGCCCACAGACAGATGAATGGATAAAAATGTGGTACATATATAAAATGGAATATTACTCAGCCATAATAAGGAATGAAACTGGGTCATTTGTAGAGACATCGATGGATCTAGAGACTGTCATACAGAATGAAGTAAGTCAGAAAGAGGAAAACAAATATTGTATATTAATGCATATATGTGGAACCTAAAAAATGGTACAGATGAACTGGTTTGCAGGGAAGAAACAGAGACACAGAGGTAGAGAACAAACATATGGACACCAAGTGTGGGAAGCCATGGGGTGGTGGTGGTGGGATGAGTTGGGAGATTGGGATTGACCTGTATACATGTATATGCATAAAATACATAACTAATAATAACCTGCTGTATAAAAAAATAAATCAAATTAAATTTCAAATTTTTAAAAAATAAAATTTAAAAACAGAAAAATGTTCTTCCCTTCACACAGATGTATTTATAGGAATGAATTATTTCCATGCTTATATCTATAAATACATAAAGGAGGAATAAAATCTAACTTGAACCATAAAAGAAAAAAAAAAACCTGAACCCACCAGTTATAGAGAGGAAAACCCTATCAGGGCACTTGCTCCAGCGGTAAACAATTCTGAAATTGGTCAGAGGTGGGGAATCATCTCCCATACAACCAGCAACCCACCCCCCACGCCAGGAGCATCCTCATTGCAAAGCTGGGGGACCGTGCCGAGGCATCTGTGAGTAAACGTGAGCTGAGCCCCAGGCCAGCTGCTGCTGAACTGTTCCCACCCTTCCCAGGTAAAACACCTGAATATGTACAAGGGCTTGAAAGCCTAGAGGAAGGGCCACGGAGCCACACCAGCGACAGCACGCAGGCCAACTTGGTGCCTGCAGGCCAGCCAGGGTGGTCCTGGCCCCGGGCGCTCTTCCGGAAGCTTTCCATTGCCCTGCCTGAGATACCCCTCCTGTCCCGGCCCCCACTGCTTTTTTCCTTCCTCACCTCTGTCCGGAGAGAAATTCCAGCGGAAGGTATGGGTGACACATCCTCTTCTTTACAGGTGGCAGCCTGGCAACCCCTGCAGAAAGGCCAGCAGAGCCCCACTCACACCGGGCCACCAACAAAGCTGTGGCCCCTCACTCCCTCCCACCAGCAGAGCCCCGAGACTTCTGACGGGGCAGAGAATATGGAGTCAGGCACAGCTTCAGGGGCTATTGCTGCCTGGAGCGCTGTTTATATTGACCTCAAACAGGCACACCTGGGGAGGGCCGGCCAGCAGTGTAAGGCTGCCCAGGTCAGCTAATCCACAACCCTCAGGGAATCACATTGTTGAAAACGGACCTCGCTAAGGCAGAATAGAAGCCAAGGAAGAAAAGGACACAATGCCATTTGCAGCACCGTAGATGAGTCTAGAGGTAATCACGTGACTTGTAGTAAGTCAGAAAGTGAAAGACACATATCGTATCATATCACTTATAGGTGTTACCTAAGAATGGATACCAGGGCAGATATTTCCACGGAGAAGGGCCATCACAGATTCATCAAACAAACTTATGGTTCACCAATGGAAAGGTGTGAGGATTGGTTTCATTACGATATTGGGGTTAACAGACATATACAAACAGAGGTGACACATATAATCACCAAAGACCTACGGAATACCAAGAGAAGACTACTCAACATTCTGTCATAACGTACATGAGAAAAGGATCCCAGGAAGAACAGACATCTGTATATGTGTAAAAGAACCCCATCTTCCACACCTACAACAAGCCAAACATTGTAATCAAACTTGCTGTAATAAAAAATAAAAAAATTAAATTAAAAACACGAACAAGAAGTAGTGAGACAAATTTGAGGGGCTTCTCCTGGCACATTCCATTCTAAATTCCAATCTAGAACACGACTTCCATTGAGGCTCTGTTGCCCTAGTCACCAGATTTGGTAAGGGAGAACTGCTGCCACCTTGTGGCCGTTTCGCACAACAGCAGCTTTAATCCCAGCGCTGATGGTCAGTTGATATTCAAAATCATTGCAGGCCTGTAAATGACACCTGCCCTGAAAACACATCCTGGGGTCACATATCGACCAAAAAATTCAAAGGACGTCCATATTTCAAAACGACCGTTTCAAAAGGCATATTTTACGCACATTAGTGTTCTGCTTCTTTTTCTTTCTTTCCTTTTTTTGTTAAAAATACGGGAATGGAAAAAGGCATCCCTCAGAATGGGCGAAAATCGTTGCAAACGAATCAATGGACAAAGGTTTAATCTCCAATATATATAAACAGCTCATGCAGCTTAATATTAACAAAACAAACAACCCAATACAAAAAATGGGCAGAAGATCTAAAGAGATGTTTCTTCCAAGAAGACACAGAGACGGCCAAGACGCACATGAAAAGCTGCTCAACAGCACTAATTATTAGAGAAATGCAAATCAAAACTACAATGAGGTATCACCTCACACCTGTTAGAATCGGCATCATCAGAAAATCTACAAACAACCAATTCTGGGGAGGGTGTGGACAAAAGGAGCCCTCTTCCACTATTGGTGGGAATGTAAATTGATACAGTCACTATGGAGAATGGTATGGAGTTTCCTTAAAAAACTAGAAATAGAATTACCATCTGATCCAGCAATCCCACTTCTGGGCATATACCCAGAGAAAACCATAAATCAAAAAGGCACATTCACCACAATGTTCATGGCAGCACTATTTACAATAGCCAGGTAATGGAAGCAACGTAAATGCCCACAGACAGATGAATGGATAAAGATGTGGTACATATATAAAATGGAATATTACTCCGCCATAAGAAGGAATGAAACTGGGTCATTTGTAGAGACATCGATGGATCTAGAGACTGTCATACAGAATGAAGTAAGTCAGAAAGAGGAAAACAAATATTGTATATTAATGCATATATGTGGAACCTAAAAAATGGTACAGATGAACTGGTTTGCAGGGAAGAAACAGAGACACAGAGGTAGAGAACAAACATATGGACACCAAGTGTGGGAAGCCATGGGGTTGTGGTGGTGGGATGAGTTGGGAGATTGGGATTGACCTGTATACATGTATATGCATAAAATACATAACTAATAATAACCTGCTGTATAAAAAAATAAATCAAATTAAATTTCAAATTTTTAAAAAATAAAATTTAAAAATAAAACAGAAAAAATGTTCTTCCCTTCACACAGATGTATTTCGAGGAATGAATTATTTCCATGCTTATATCTATAAATACATAAAGGAGGAATACAATCTAACTTGAACCATAAAAGAAAAAAAAAAAACCTGAACCCACCAGTTATACAGAGGAAAACACTATCAGGGTACTTGCTCCAGCGGTAAACAATTCTGAAATTGGTCAGAGGTGGGGAATCATCTCCCATACAACCAGCAACCCACCCCCCACGCAAGGAGCATCCTCATTGCAAAGCTGGGGGACCGTGCCAAGGCATCTGTGAGTAAACGTGAGCTGAGCCCCAGGCCAGCTGCTGCTGAACTGTTCCCACCCTTCCCAGGTAAAACACCTGAATATGTACAAGGGCTTGAAAGCCTAGAGGAAGGGCCACGGAGCCACACCAGCAACAGCACGCAGGCCAACTTGGTGCCTGCAGGCCAGCCAGGGTGGTCCTGGCCCCGGGCGCTCTTCCGGAAGCTTTCCATTGCCCTGCCTGAGATACCCCTCCTGTCCCGGCCCCCACTGCTTTTTTCCTTCCTCACCTCTGTCCGGAGAGAAATTCCAGCGGAAGTATGGGTGACACATCCTCTTCTTTACAGGTGGCAGCCTGGCAACCCCTGCAGAAAGGCCAGCAGAGCCCCACTCACAACGGGCCACCAACAAAGCTGTGGCCCCTCACTCCCTCCCACCAGCAGAGCCCAGAGACTGCTGACGGGGCAGAGAATATGGAGTCAGGCACAGCTTCAGGGGCTATTGCTGCCTGGAGCGCTGTTTATATTGACCTCAAACAGGCACACCTGGGGAGGGCTGGCCGGCAGGGAAAGGCTGCCCAGGTCAGCTAATCCACAACCCTCAGGGAATCACATTGTTGAAAACGGACCTCGCTAAGGCAGAATAGAAGCCAAGGAAGAAAAGGACACAATGCCATTTGCAGCACCGTAGATGAGTCTAGAGGTAATCATGTGACTTGTAGTAAGTCAGAAAGTGAAAGACACATATCGTATCATATCACTTATAGGTGTTACCTAAGAATGGATACCAGGGCAGATATTTCCACGGAGAAGGGCCATCACAGATTCATCAAACAAACTTATGGTTCACCAATGGAAAGGTGTGAGGATTGGTTTCATTACGATATTGGGGTTAACAGACATATACAAACACAGGTGACACATATAATCACCAAAGACCTACGGAATACCAAGAGAAGACTACTCAACCTTCTGTCATAACGTACATGAGAAAAGGATCCCAGGAAGAACAGACATCTGTATATGTGTAAAAGAACCCCATCTTCCACACCTACAACAAGCCAAACATTGTAATCAAACTTGCTGTAATAAAAAATAAAAAATTAAATTAAAAACACGAACAAGAAGTAGTGAGACAAATTTGAGGGGCTTCTCCTGGCACATTCCATTCTAAATTCCAATCTAGAACACGACTTCCATTGAGGCTCTGTTGCCCTAGTCACCAGATTTGGTAAGGGAGAACTGCTGCCACCTTGTGGCCGTTTCGCACAACAGCAGCTTTAATCCCAGCGCTGATGGTCAGTTGATATTCAAAATCATTGCAGGCCTGTAAATGACACCTGCCCTGAAAACAAATCCTGGGGTCACATATCGACCAAAAAATTCAAAGGACGTCCATATTTCAAAACGACCGTTTCAAAAGGCATATTTTACGCACATTAGTGTTCTGCTTCTTTTTCTTTCTTTCCTTTTTTTGTTAAAAATACGGGAATGGAAAATGGCATCCCTCAGAATGGGCGAAAATCGTTGCAAACGAATCAATGGACAAAGGTTTAATCTCCAATATATATAAACAGCTCATGCAGCTTAATATTAACAAAACAAACAACCCAATACAAAAAATGGGCAGAAGGTCTAAAGAGATGTTTCTTCCAAGAAGACACAGAGATGGCCAAGACGCACATGAAAAGCTGCTCAACAGCACTAATTATTAGAGAAATGCAAATCAAAACTACAATGAGGTATCACCTCACACCTGTTAGAATCGGCATCATCAGAAAATCTACAAAGAACAAATTCTGGGGAGGGTGTGGACAAAAGGAGCCCTCTTCCACTATTGGTGGGAATGTAAATTGATACAGTCACTATGGAGAACGGTATGGAGTTTCCTTAAAAAAACTAGAAATAGAATTACCATCTGATCCAGCAATCCCACTTCTGGGCATATACCCAGAGAAAACCATAAATCAAAAAGGCACATTCACCACAATGTTCATGGCAGCACTATTTACAATAGCCAGGTAATGGAAGCAACATAAATGCCCACAGACAGATGAATGGATAAAGATGTGGTACATATATAAAATGGAATATTACTCAGCCATAAGAAGGAATGAAACTGGGTCATATTTAGAGACATCGATGGATCTAGAGACTGTCATACAGAATGAAGTAAGTCAGAAAGAGGAAAGCAAATATTGTATATTAATGCATATATGTGGAACCTAAAAAATGGTACAGATGAACTGGTTTGCAGGGAAGAAACAGAGACACAGAGGTAGAGAACAAACATATGGACACCAAGTGTGGGAAGCCATGGGGTGGTGGTGGTGGGATGAGTTGGGAGATTGGGATTGACCTGTATACATGTATATGCATAAAATACATAACTAATAATAACCTGCTGTATAAAAAAATAAATCAAATTAAATTTCAAATTTTTAAAAAATAAAATTTAAAAATAAAACAGAAAAATGTTCTTCCCTTCACACAGATGTATTTCGAGGAATGAATTATTTCCATGCTTATAACTATAAATACATAAAGGAGGAATAAAATCTAACTTGAACCATAAAAGAAAAAAAAAACCTGAACCCACCAGTTATACAGAGGAAAACCCTATCAGGGCACTTGCTCCAGCGGTAAACAATTCTGAAATTGGTCAGAGGTGGGGAATCATCTCCCATACAACCAGCAACCCACCCCCCACGCCAGGAGCATCCTCATTGCAAAGCTGGGGGACCGTGCCGAGGCATCTGTGAGTAAACGTGAGCTGAGCCCCAGGCCAGCTGCTGCTGAACTGTTCCCACCCTTCCCAGGTAAAACACCTGAATATGTACAAGGGCTTGAAAGCCTAGAGGAAGGGCCACGGAGCCACACCAGCGACAGCACGCAGGCCAACTTGGTGCCTGCAGGCCAGCCAGGGTGGTCCTGGCCCCGGGCGCTCTTCCGGAAGCTTTCCATTGCCCTGCCTGAGATACCCCTCCTGTCCCGGCCCCCACTGCTTTTTTCCTTCCTCACCTCTGTCCGGAGAGAAATTCCAGAGGAAGGTATGGGTGACACATCCTCTTCTTACAGGTGGCAGCCTGGCAACCCCTGCAGAAAGGCCAGCAGAGCCCCATTCACACCGGGCCAACAACAAAGCTGTGGCCCCTCACTCCCTCCCACCAGCAGAGCCCCGAGACTGCTGACGGGGCAGAGAATATGGAGTCAGGCACAGCTTCAGGGGCTATTGCTGCCTGGAACGCTGTTTATATTGACCTCAAACAGGCACACCTGGGGAGGGCCGGCCGGCAGGGTAAGGCTGCCCAGGTCAGCTAATCCACAACCCTCGGGGAATCACATTGTTGAAAACGGACCTCGCTAAGGCAGAATAGAAGCCAAGGAAGAAAAGGACACAATGCCATTTGCAGCACCGTAGATGAGTCTAGAGGTAATCACGTGACTTGTAGTAAGTCAGAAAGTGAAAGACACATATCGTATCATATCACTTATAGGTGTTACCTAAGAATGGATACCAGGGCAGATATTTCCACGGAGAAGGGCCATCACAGATTCATCAAACAAACTTATGGTTCACCAATGGAAAGGTGTGAGGATTGGTTTCATTACGATATTGGGGTTAACAGACATATACAAACACAGGTGACACATATAATCACCAAAGACCTACGGAATACCAAGAGAAGACTACTCAACATTCTGTCATAACGTACATGAGAAAAGGATCCCAGGAAGAACAGACATCTGTATATGTGTAAAAGAACCCCATCTTCCACACCTACAACAAGCCAAACATTGTAATCAAACTTGCTGTAATAAAAAATAAAAAATTAAATTAAAGACACGAACAAGAACTAGTGAGACAAACTTGAGGGGCTTCTCCTGGCACATTCCATTCTAAATTCCAATCTAGAACACGACTTCCATTGAGGCTCTGTTGCCCTAGTCACCAGATTTGGTAAGGGAGAACTGCTGCCACCTTGTGGCCGTTTCGCACAACAGCAGCTTTAATCCCAGCGCTGATGGTCAGTTGATATTCAAAATCATTGCAGGCCTGTAAATGACACCTGCCCTGAAAACACATCCTGGGGTCACATATCGACCAAAAAATTCAAAGGACTTCCATATTTCAAATCGACCGTTTCAAAAGGCATATTTTACGCACATTAGTGTTCTGCTTCTTTTTCTTTCTTTCCTTTTTTTGTTAAAAATACGGGAATGGAAAATGGCATCCCTCAGAATGGGCGAAAATCGTTGCAAACGAATCAATGGACAAAGGTTTAATCTCCAATATATATAAACAGCTCATGCAGCTTAATATTAACAAAACAAACAACCCAATACAAAAAATGGGCAGAAGATCTAAAGAGATGTTTCTTCCAAGAAGACACAGAGATGGCCAAGACGCACATGAAAAGCTGCTCAACAGCACTAATTATTAGAGAAATGCAAATCAAAACTACAATGAGGTATCACCTCACACCTGTTAGAATCGGCATCATCAGAAATTCTACAAACAACAAATTCTGGGGAGGGTGTGGACAAAAGGAGCCCTCTTCCACTATTGGTGGGAATGTAAATTGATACAGTCTCTATGGAGAATGGTATGGAGTTTCCTTAAAAAAACTAGAAATAGAATTACCATCTGATCCAGCAATCCCACTTCTGGGCATATACCCAGAGAAAACCATAAATCAAAAAGGCACATTCACCACAATGTTCATGGCAGCACTATTTACAATAGCCAGGTAATGGAAGCAACATAAATGCCCACAGACAGATGAATGGATAAAGTTGTGGTACATATATAAAATGGAATATTACTCAGCCATAATAAGGAATGAAACTGGGTCATTTGTAGAGACATCGATGGATCTAGAGACTGTCATACAGAATGAAGTAAGTCAGAAAGAGGAAAACAAATATTGTATATTAATGCATATATATGGAACCTAAAAAATGGTACAGATGAACTGGTTTGCAGGGAAGAAACAGAGACACAGAGGTAGAGAACAAACATATGGACACCAAGTGTGGGAAGCCATGGGGTGGTGGTGGTGGGATGAGTTGGGAGATTGGGATTGACCTGTATACATGTATATGCATAAAATACATAACTAATAATAACCTGCTGTATAAAAAAATAAATCAAATTAAATTTCAAATTTTTAAAAAATAAAATTTAAAAACAGAAAAATGTTCTTCCCTTCACACAGATGTATTTATAGGAATGAATTATTTCCATGCTTATATCTATAAATACATAAAGGAGGAATAAAATCTAACTTGAACCATAAAAGAAAAAAAAAACCTGAACCCACCAGTTATACAGAGGAAAACCCTATCAGGGCACTTGCTCCAGCGGTAAACAATTCTGAAATTGGTCAGAGGTGGGGAATCATCTCCCATACAACCAGCAACCCACCCCCCACGCCAGGAGCATCCTCATTGCAAAGCTGGGGGACCGTGCCGAGGCATCTGTGAGTAAACGTGAGCTGAGCCCCAGGCCAGCTGCTGCTGAACTGTTCCCACCCTTCCCAGGTAAAACACCTGAATATGTACAAGGGCTTGAAAGCCTAGAGGAAGGGCCACGGAGCCACACCAGCGACAGCACGCAGGCCAACTTGGTGCCTGCAGGCCAGCCAGGGTGGTCCTGGCCCCGGGCGCTCTTCCGGAAGCTTTCCATTGCCCTGCCTGAGATACCCCTCCTGTCCCGGCCCCCACTGCTTTTTTCCTTCCTCACCTCTGTCCGGAGAGAAATTCCAGAGGAAGGTATGGGTGACACATCCTCTTCTTACAGGTGGCAGCCTGGCAACCCCTGCAGAAAGGCCAGCAGAGCCCCATTCACACCGGGCCAACAACAAAGCTGTGGCCCCTCACTCCCTCCCACCAGCAGAGCCCCGAGACTGCTGACGGGGCAGAGAATATGGAGTCAGGCACAGCTTCAGGGGCTATTGCTGCCTGGAACGCTGTTTATATTGACCTCAAACAGGCACACCTGGGGAGGGCCGGCCGGCAGGGTAAGGCTGCCCAGGTCAGCTAATCCACAACCCTCGGGGAATCACATTGTTGAAAACGGACCTCGCTAAGGCAGAATAGAAGCCAAGGAAGAAAAGGACACAATGCCATTTGCAGCACCGTAGATGAGTCTAGAGGTAATCACGTGACTTGTAGTAAGTCAGAAAGTGAAAGACACATATCGTATCATATCACTTATAGGTGTTACCTAAGAATGGATACCAGGGCAGATATTTCCACGGAGAAGGGCCATCACAGATTCATCAAACAAACTTATGGTTCACCAATGGAAAGGTGTGAGGATTGGTTTCATTACGATATTGGGGTTAACAGACATATACAAACACAGGTGACACATATAATCACCAAAGACCTACGGAATACCAAGAGAAGACTACTCAACATTCTGTCATAACGTACATGAGAAAAGGATCCCAGGAAGAACAGACATCTGTATATGTGTAAAAGAACCCCATCTTCCACACCTACAACAAGCCAAACATTGTAATCAAACTTGCTGTAATAAAAAATAAAAAATTAAATTAAAGACACGAACAAGAAGTAGTGAGACAAACTTGAGGGGCTTCTCCTGGCACATTCCATTCTAAATTCCAATCTAGAACACGACTTCCATTGAGGCTCTGTTGCCCTAGTCACCAGATTTGGTAAGGGAGAACTGCTGCCACCTTGTGGCCGTTTCGCACAACAGCAGCTTTAATCCCAGCGCTGATGGTCAGTTGATATTCAAAATCATTGCAGGCCTGTAAATGACACCTGCCCTGAAAACACATCCTGGGGTCACATATCGACCAAAAAATTCAAAGGACTTCCATATTTCAAATCGACCGTTTCAAAAGGCATATTTTACGCACATTAGTGTTCTGCTTCTTTTTCTTTCTTTCCTTTTTTTGTTAAAAATACGGGAATGGAAAATGGCATCCCTCAGAATGGGCGAAAATCGTTGCAAACGAATCAATGGACAAAGGTTTAATCTCCAATATATATAAACAGCTCATGCAGCTTAATATTAACAAAACAAACAACCCAATACAAAAAATGGGCAGAAGATCTAAAGAGATGTTTCTTCCAAGAAGACACAGAGATGGCCAAGACGCACATGAAAAGCTGCTCAACAGCACTAATTATTAGAGAAATGCAAATCAAAACTACAATGAGGTATCACCTCACACCTGTTAGAATCGGCATCATCAGAAATTCTACAAACAACAAATTCTGGGGAGGGTGTGGACAAAAGGAGCCCTCTTCCACTATTGGTGGGAATGTAAATTGATACAGTCTCTATGGAGAATGGTATGGAGTTTCCTTAAAAAAACTAGAAATAGAATTACCATCTGATCCAGCAATCCCACTTCTGGGCATATACCCAGAGAAAACCATAAATCAAAAAGGCACATTCACCACAATGTTCATGGCAGCACTATTTACAATAGCCAGGTAATGGAAGCAACATAAATGCCCACAGACAGATGAATGGATAAAGTTGTGGTACATATATAAAATGGAATATTACTCAGCCATAATAAGGAATGAAACTGGGTCATTTGTAGAGACATCGATGGATCTAGAGACTGTCATACAGAATGAAGTAAGTCAGAAAGAGGAAAACAAATATTGTATATTAATGCATATATATGGAACCTAAAAAATGGTACAGATGAACTGGTTTGCAGGGAAGAAACAGAGACACAGAGGTAGAGAACAAACATATGGACACCAAGTGTGGGAAGCCATGGGGTGGTGGTGGTGGGATGAGTTGGGAGATTGGGATTGACCTGTATACATGTATATGCATAAAATACATAACTAATAATAACCTGTTGTATAAAAAAATAAATCAAATTAAATTTCAAATTTTTAAAAAATAAAATTTAAAAACAGAAAAATGTTCTTCCCTTCACACAGATGTATTTATAGGAATGAATTATTTCCATGCTTATATCTATAAATACATAAAGGAGGAATACAATCTAACTTGAACCATAAAAGAAAAAAAAAAACCTGAACCCACCAGTTATACAGAGGAAAACCCTATCAGGGCACTTGCTCCAGCGGTAAACAATTCTGAAATTGGTCAGAGGTGGGGAATCATCTCCCATACAACCAGCAACCCACCCCCCACGCCAGGAGCATCCTCATTGCAAAGCTGGGGGACCGTGCCGAGGCATCTGTGAGTAAACGTGAGCTGAGCCCCAGGCCAGCTGCTGCTGAACTGTTCCCACCCTTCCCAGGTAAAACACCTGAATATGTACAAGGGCTTGAAAGCCTAGAGGAAGGGCCGCAGAGCCACACCAGCGACAGCACGCAGGCCAACTTGGTGCCTGCAGGCCAGCCAGGGTGGTCCTGGCCCCGGGCGCTCTTCCGGAAGCTTTCCATTGCCCTGCCTGAGATACCCCTCCTGTCCCGGCCCCCACTGCTTTTTTCCTTCCTCACCTCTGTCCGGAGAGAAATTCCAGCGGAAGGTATGGGTGACACATCCTCTTCTTTACAGGTGGCAGCCTGGCAACCCCTGCAGAAAGGCCAGCAGAGCCCCACTCACACCGGGCCACCAACAAAGCTGTGGCCCCTCACTCCCTCCCACCAGCAGAGCCCCGAGACTGCTGATGGGGCAGAGAATATGGAGTCAGGCACAGCTTCAGGGGCTATTGCTGCCTGGAGCGCTGTTTATATTGACCTCAAACAGGCACACCTGGGGAGGGCCGGCCGGCAGGGTAAGGCGGCCCAGGTCAGCTAATCCACAACCCTCAGGGAATCACATTGTTGAAAACGGACCTCGCTAAGGCAGAATAGAAGCCAAGGAAGAAAAGGACACAATGCCATTTGCAGCACCGTAGATGAGTCTAGAGGTAATCATGTGACTTGTAGTAAGTCAGAAAGTGAAAGACACATATCGTATCATATCACTTATAGGTGTTACCTAAGAATGGATACCAGGGTAGATATTTCCACGGAGAAGGGCCATCACAGATTCATCAAACAAACTTATGGTTCACCAATGGAAAGGTGTGAGGATTGGTTTCATCACGATATTGGGGTTAACAGACATATACAAACACAGGTGACACATATAATCACCAAAGACCTACGGAATACCAAGAGAAGACTACTCAACATTCTGTCATAACGTACATGGGAAAAGGATCCCAGGAAGAACAGACATCTGTATATGTGTAAAAGAACCCCATCTTCCACACCTACAACAAGCCAAACATTGTAATCAAACTTGCTGTAATAAAAAATAAAAAATTAAATTAAAAACACGAACAAGAAGTAGTGAGACAAACTTGAGGGGCTTTCTCCTGGCACATTCCATTCTAAATTCCAATCTAGAACACGACTTCCATTGAGGCTCTGTTGCCCTAGTCACCAGATTTGGTAAGGGAGAACTGCTGCCACCTTGTGGCCGTTTCGCACAACAGCAGCTTTAATCCCAGCGCTGATGGTCAGTTGATATTCAAAATCATTGCAGGCCTGTAAATGACACCTGCCCTGTAAACAAATCCTGCGGTCACATATCGACCAAAAAATTCAAAGGACGTCCATATTTCAAAACGACCGTTTCAAAAGGCATATTTTACGCACATTAGTGTTCTGCTTCTTTTTCTTTCTTTCCTTTTTTTGTTAAAAATACGGGAATGGAAAAAGGCATCCCTCAGAATGGGCGAAAATCGTTGCAAACGAATCAATGGACAAAGGTTTAATCTCCAATATATATAAACAGCTCATGCAGCTTAATATTAACAAAACAAACAACCCAATACAAAAAATGGGCAGAAGATCTAAAGAGATGTTTCTTCCAAGAAGACACAGAGACGGCCAAGACGCACATGAAAAGCTGCTCAACAGCAATAATTATTAGAGAAATGCAAATCAAAACTACAATGAGGTATCACCTCACACCTGTTAGAATCGGCATCATCAGAAAATTTACAAACAACCAATTCTGGGGAGGGTGTGGACAAAAGGAGCCCTCTTCCACTATTGGTGGGAATGTAAATTGATACAGTCACTATGGAGAATGGTATGGAGTTTCCTTAAAAAACTAGAAATAGAATTACCATCTGATCCAGCAATCCCACTTCTCGGCATATACCCAGAGAAAACCATAAATCAAAAAGGCACATTCACCACAATGTTCATGGCAGCACTATTTACAATAGCCAGGTAATGGAAGCAACGTAAATGCCCACAGACAGATGAATGGATAAAGATGTGGTACATATATAAAATGGAATATTACTCAGCCATAAGAAGGAATGAAACTGGGTCATTTGTAGAGACATCGATGGATCTAGAGACTGTCATACAGAATGAAGTAAGTCAGAAAGAGGAAAACAAATATTGTATATTAATGCATATATGTGGAACCTAAACAATGGTACAGATGAACTGGTTTGCAGGGAAGAAACAGAGACACAGAGGTAGACAACAAACATATGGACACCAAGTGTGGGAAGCCATGGGGTGGTGGTGGTGGGATGAGTTGGGAGATTGGGATTGACCTGTATACATGTATATGCATAAAATACATAACTAATAATAACCTGCTGTATAAAAAAATAAATCAAATTAAATTTCAAATTTTTAAAAAATAAAATTTAAAAATAAAACAGAAAAATGTTCTTCCCTTCACACAGATGTATTTCGAGGAATGAATTATTTCCATGCTTATATCTATAAATACATAAAGGAGGAATACAATCTAACTTGAACCATAAAAGAAAAAAAAAAACCTGAACCCACCAGTTATACAGAGGAAAACACTATCAGGGTACTTGCTCCAGCGGTAAACAATTCTGAAATTGGTCAGAGGTGGGGAATCATCTCCCATACAACCAGCAACCCACCCCCCACGCAAGGAGCATCCTCATTGCAAAGCTGGGGGACCGTGCCAAGGCATCTGTGAGTAAACGTGAGCTGAGCCCCAGGCCAGCTGCTGCTGAACTGTTCCCACCCTTCCCAGGTAAAACACCTGAATATGTACAAGGGCTTGAAAGCCTAGAGGAAGGGCCACGGAGCCACACCAGCAACAGCACGCAGGCCAACTTGGTGCCTGCAGGCCAGCCAGGGTGGTCCTGGCCCCGGGCGCTCTTCCGGAAGCTTTCCATTGCCCTGCCTGAGATACCCCTCCTGTCCCGGCCCCCACTGCTTTTTTCCTTCCTCACCTCTGTCCGGAGAGAAATTCCAGCGGAAGGTATGGGTGACACATCCTCTTCTTTACAGGTGGCAGCCTGGCAACCCCTGCAGAAAGGCCAGCAGAGCCCCACTCACAACGGGCCACCAACAAAGCTGTGGCCCCTCACTCCCTCCCACCAGCAGAGCCCAGAGACTGCTGACGGGGCAGAGAATATGGAGTCAGGCACAGCTTCAGGGGCTATTGCTGCCTGGAGCGCTGTTTATATTGACCTCAAACAGGCACACCTGGGGAGGGCTGGCCGGCAGGGAAAGGCTGCCCAGGTCAGCTAATCCACAACCCTCAGGGAATCACATTGTTGAAAACGGACCTCGCTAAGGCAGAATAGAAGCCAAGGAAGAAAAGGACACAATGCCATTTGCAGCACCGTAGATGAGTCTAGAGGTAATCATGTGACTTGTAGTAAGTCAGAAAGTGAAAGACACATATCGTATCATATCACTTATAGGTGTTACCTAAGAATGGATACCAGGGCAGATATTTCCACGGAGAAGGGCCATCACAGATTCATCAAACAAACTTATGGTTCACCAATGGAAAGGTGTGAGGATTGGTTTCATTACGATATTGGGGTTAACAGACATATACAAACACAGGTGACACATATAATCACCAAAGACCTACGGAATACCAAGAGAAGACTACTCAACCTTCTGTCATAACGTACATGAGAAAAGGATCCCAGGAAGAACAGACATCTGTATATGTGTAAAAGAACCCCATCTTCCACACCTACAACAAGCCAAACATTGTAATCAAACTTGCTGTAATAAAAAATAAAAAATTAAATTAAAAACACGAACAAGAAGTAGTGAGACAAACTTGAGGGGCTTCTCCTGGCACATTCCATTCTAAATTCCAATCTAGAACACGACTTCCATTGAGGCTCTGTTGCCCTAGTCACCAGATTTGGTAAGGGAGAACTGCTGCCACCTTGTGGCCGTTTCGCACAACAGCAGCTTTAATCCCAGCGCTGATGGTCAGTTGATATTCAAAATCATTGCAGGCCTGTAAATGACACCTGCCCTGAAAACAAATCCTGGGGTCACATATCGACCAAAAAATTCAAAGGACGTCCATATTTCAAAACGACCGTTTCAAAAGGCATATTTTACGCACATTAGTGTTCTGCTTCTTTTTCTTTCTTTCCTTTTTTTGTTAAAAATACGGGAATGGAAAATGGCATCCCTCAGAATGGGCGAAAATCGTTGCAAACGAATCAATGGACAAAGGTTTAATCTCCAATATATATAAACAGCTCATGCAGCTTAATATTAACAAAACAAACAACCCAATACAAAAAATGGGCAGAAGGTCTAAAGAGATGTTTCTTCCAAGAAGACACAGAGATGGCCAAGACGCACATGAAAAGCTGCTCAACAGCACTAATTATTAGAGAAATGCAAATCAAAACTACAATGAGGTATCACCTCACACCTGTTAGAATCGGCATCATCAGAAAATCTACAAAGAACAAATTCTGGGGAGGGTGTGGACAAAAGGAGCCCTCTTCCACTATTGGTGGGAATGTAAATTGATACAGTCACTATGGAGAACGGTATGGAGTTTCCTTAAAAAAACTAGAAATAGAATTACCATCTGATCCAGCAATCCCACTTCTGGGCATATACCCAGAGAAAACCATAAATCAAAAAGGCACATTCACCACAATGTTCATGGCAGCACTATTTACAATAGCCAGGTAATGGAAGCAACATAAATGCCCACAGACAGATGAATGGATAAAGATGTGGTACATATATAAAATGGAATATTACTCAGCCATAAGAAGGAATGAAACTGGGTCATATTTAGAGACATCGATGGATCTAGAGACTGTCATACAGAATGAAGTAAGTCAGAAAGAGGAAAGCAAATATTGTATATTAATGCATATATGTGGAACCTAAAAAATGGTACAGATGAACTGGTTTGCAGGGAAGAAACAGAGACACAGAGGTAGAGAACAAACATATGGACACCAAGTGTGGGAAGCCATGGGGTGGTGGTGGTGGGATGAGTTGGGAGATTGGGATTGACCTGTATACATGTATATGCATAAAATACATAACTAATAATAACCTGCTGTATAAAAAAATAAATCAAATTAAATTTCAAATTTTTAAAAAATAAAATTTAAAAATAAAACAGAAAAATGTTCTTCCCTTCACACAGATGTATTTCGAGGAATGAATTATTTCCATGCTTATATCTATAAATACATAAAGGAGGAATAAAATCTAACTTGAACCATAAAAGAAAAAAAAAACCTGAACCCACCAGTTATACAGAGGAAAACCCTATCAGGGCACTTGCTCCAGCGGTAAACAATTCTGAAATTGGTCAGAGGTGGGGAATCATCTCCCATACAACCAGCAACCCACCCCCCACGCCAGGAGCATCCTCATTGCAAAGCTGGGGGACCGTGCCGAGGCATCTGTGAGTAAACGTGAGCTGAGCCCCAGGCCAGCTGCTGCTGAACTGTTCCCACCCTTCCCAGGTAAAACACCTGAATATGTACAAGGGCTTGAAAGCCTAGAGGAAGGGCCACGGAGCCACACCAGCGACAGCACGCAGGCCAACTTGGTGCCTGCAGGCCAGCCAGGGTGGTCCTGGCCCCGGGCGCTCTTCCGGAAGCTTTCCATTGCCCTGCCTGAGATACCCCTCCTGTCCCGGCCCCCACTGCTTTTTTCCTTCCTCACCTCTGTCCGGAGAGAAATTCCAGAGGAAGGTATGGGTGACACATCCTCTTCTTACAGGTGGCAGCCTGGCAACCCCTGCAGAAAGGCCAGCAGAGCCCCATTCACACCGGGCCAACAACAAAGCTGTGGCCCCTCACTCCCTCCCACCAGCAGAGCCCCGAGACTGCTGACGGGGCAGAGAATATGGAGTCAGGCACAGCTTCAGGGGCTATTGCTGCCTGGAACGCTGTTTATATTGACCTCAAACAGGCACACCTGGGGAGGGCCGGCCGGCAGGGTAAGGCTGCCCAGGTCAGCTAATCCACAACCCTCGGGGAATCACATTGTTGAAAACGGACCTCGCTAAGGCAGAATAGAAGCCAAGGAAGAAAAGGACACAATGCCATTTGCAGCACCGTAGATGAGTCTAGAGGTAATCACGTGACTTGTAGTAAGTCAGAAAGTGAAAGACACATATCGTATCATATCACTTATAGGTGTTACCTAAGAATGGATACCAGGGCAGATATTTCCACGGAGAAGGGCCATCACAGATTCATCAAACAAACTTATGGTTCACCAATGGAAAGGTGTGAGGATTGGTTTCATTACGATATTGGGGTTAACAGACATATACAAACACAGGTGACACATATAATCACCAAAGACCTACGGAATACCAAGAGAAGACTACTCAACATTCTGTCATAACGTACATGAGAAAAGGATCCCAGGAAGAACAGACATCTGTATATGTGTAAAAGAACCCCATCTTCCACACCTACAACAAGCCAAACATTGTAATCAAACTTGCTGTAATAAAAAATAAAAAATTAAATTAAAGACACGAACAAGAAGTAGTGAGACAAACTTGAGGGGCTTCTCCTGGCACATTCCATTCTAAATTCCAATCTAGAACACGACTTCCATTGAGGCTCTGTTGCCCTAGTCACCAGATTTGGTAAGGGAGAACTGCTGCCACCTTGTGGCCGTTTCGCACAACAGCAGATTTAATCCCAGCGCTGATGGTCAGTTGATATTCAAAATCATTGCAGGCCTGTAAATGACACCTGCCCTGAAAACACATCCTGGGGTCACATATCGACCAAAAAATTCAAAGGACTTCCATATTTCAAATCGACCGTTTCAAAAGGCATATTTTACGCACATTAGTGTTCTGCTTCTTTTTCTTTCTTTCCTTTTTTTGTTAAAAATACGGGAATGGAAAATGGCATCCCTCAGAATGGGCGAAAATCGTTGCAAACGAATCAATGGACAAAGGTTTAATCTCCAATATATATAAACAGCTCATGCAGCTTAATATTAACAAAACAAACAACCCAATACAAAAAATGGGCAGAAGATCTAAAGAGATGTTTCTTCCAAGAAGACACAGAGACGGCCAAAACGCACATGAAAAGCTGCTCAACAGCACTAATTATTAGAGAAATGCAAATCAAAACTACAATGAGGTATCACCTCACACCTGTTAGAATCGGCATCATCAGAAATTCTACAAACAACAAATTCTGGGGAGGGTGTGGACAAAAGGAGCCCTCTTCCACTATTGGTGGGAATGTAAATTGATACAGTCTCTATGGAGAATGGTATGGAGTTTCCTTAAAAAAACTAGAAATAGAATTACCATCTGATCCAGCAATCCCACTTCTGGGCATATACCCAGAGAAAACCATAAATCAAAAAGGCACATTCACCACAATGTTCATGGCAGCACTATTTACAATAGCCAGGTAATGGAAGCAACGTAAATGCCCACAGACAGATGAATGGATAAAGATGTGGTACATATATAAAATGGAATATTACTCAGCCATAAGAAGGAATGAAACTGGGTCATTTGTAGAGACATCGATGGATCTAGAGACTGTCATACAGAATGAAGTAAGTCAGAAAGAGGAAAACAAATATTGTATATTAATGCATATATGTGGAACCTAAAAAATGGTACAGATGAACTGGTTTGCAGGGAAGAAACAGAGACACAGAGGTAGAGAACAAACATATGGACACCAAGTGTGGGAAGCCATGGGGTGGTGGTGGTGGGATGAGTTGGGAGATTGGGATTGACCTGTATACATGTATATGCATAAAATACATAACTAATAATAACCTGCTGTATAAAAAAATAAATCAAATTAAATTTCAAAATTTTAAAAAATAAAATTTAAAAATAAAACAGAAAAATGTTCTTCCCTTCACACAGATGTATTTATAGGAATGAATTATTTCCATGCTTATATCTATAAATACATAAAGGAGGAATACAATCTAACTTGAACCATAAAAGAAAAAAAAAAAACCTGAACCCACCAGTTATAGAGAGGAATACCCTATCAGGGCACTTGCTCCAGCGGTAAACAATTCTGAAATTGGTCAGAGGTGGGGAATCATCTCCCATACAACCAGCAACCCACCCCCCACGCCAGGAGCATCCTCATTGCAAAGCTGGGGGACCGTGCCGAGGCATCTGTGAGTAAACGTGAGCTGAGCCCCAGGCCAGCTGCTGCTGAACTGTTCCCACCCTTCCCAGGTAAAACACCTGAATATGTACAAGGGCTTGAAAGCCTAGAGGAAGGGCCACGGAGCCACACCAGCGACAGCACGCAGGCCAACTTGGTGCCTGCAGGCCAGCCAGGGTGGTCCTGGCCCCGGGCGCTCTTCCGGAAGCTTTCCATTGCCCTGCCTGAGATAACCCTCCTGTCCCGGCCCCCACTGCTTTTTTCCTTCCTCACCTCTGTCCGGAGAGAAATTCCAGCGGAAGGTATGGGTGACACATCCTCTTCTTTACAAGTGGCAGCCTGGCAACCCCTGCAGAAAGGCCAGCAGAGCCCCACTCACACCGGGCCACCAACAAAGCTGTGGCCCCTCACTCCCTCCCACCAGCAGAGCCCCGAGACTGCTGATGGGGCAGAGAATATGGAGTCAGGCACAGCTTCAGGGGCTATTGCTGCCTGGAGCGCTGTTTATATTGACCTCAAACAGGCACACCTGGGGAGGGCCGGCCGGCAGGGTAAGGCGGCCCAGGTCAGCTAATCCACAACCCTCAGGGAATCACATTGTTGAAAACGGACCTCGCTAAGGCAGAATAGAAGCCAAGGAAGAAAAGGACACAATGCCATTTGCAGCACCGTAGATGAGTCTAGAGGTAATCATGTGACTTGTAGTAAGTCAGAAAGTGAAAGACACATATCGTATCATATCACTTATAGGTGTTACCTAAGAATGGATACCAGGGCAGATATTTCCACGGAGAAGGGCCATCACAGATTCATCAAACAAACTTATGGTTCACCAATGGAAAGGTGTGAGGATTGGTTTCATTACGATATTGGGGTTAACAGACATATACAAACACAGGTGACACATATAATCACCAAAGACCTACGGAATACCAAGAGAAGACTACTCAACATTCTGTCATAACGTACATGGGAAAAGGATCCCAGGAAGAACAGACATCTGTATATGTGTAAAAGAACCCCATCTTCCACACCTACAACAAGCCAAACATTGTAATCAAACTTGCTGTAATAAAAAATAAAAAATTAAATTAAAAACACGAACAAGAAGTAGTGAGACAAACTTGAGGGGCTTTCTCCTGGCACATTCCATTCTAAATTCCAATCTAGAACACGACTTCCATTGAGGCTCTGTTGCCCTAGTCACCAGATTTGGTAAGGGAGAACTGCTGCCACCTTGTGGCCGTTTCGCACAACAGCAGCTTTAATCCCAGCGCTGATGGTCAGTTGATATTCAAAATCATTGCAGGCCTGTAAATGACACCTGCCCTGAAAACAAATCCTGGGGTCACATATCGACCAAAAAATTCAAAGGACGTCCATATTTCAAAACGACCGTTTCAAAAGGCATATTTTACGCACATTAGTGTTCTGCTTCTTTTTCTTTCTTTCCTTTTTTTGTTAAAAATACGGGAATGGAAAAAGGCATCCCTCAGAATGGGCGAAAATCGTTGCAAACGAATCAATGGACAAAGGTTTAATCTCCAATATATATAAACAGCTCATGCAGCTTAATATTAACAAAACAAACAACCCAATACAAAAAATGGGCAGAAGATCTAAAGAGATGTTTCTTCCAAGAAGACACAGAGACGGCCAAGACGCACATGAAAAGCTGCTCAACAGCAATAATTATTAGAGAAATGCAAATCAAAACTACAATGAGGTATCACCTCACACCTGTTAGAATCGGCATCATCAGAAAATTTACAAACAACCAATTCTGGGGAGGGTGTGGACAAAAGGAGCCCTCTTCCACTATTGGTGGGAATGTAAATTGATACAGTCACTATGGAGAATGGTATGGAGTTTCCTTAAAAAACTAGAAATAGAATTACCATCTGATCCAGCAATCCCACTTCTCGGCATATACCCAGAGAAAACCATAAATCAAAAAGGCACATTCACCACAATGTTCATGGCAGCACTATTTACAATAGCCAGGTAATGGAAGCAACGTAAATGCCCACAGACAGATGAATGGATAAAGATGTGGTACATATATAAAATGGAATATTACTCAGCCATAAGAAGGAATGCAACTGGGTCATTTGTAGAGACATCGATGGATCTAGAGACTGTCATACAGAATGAAGTAAGTCAGAAAGAGGAAAACAAATATTGTATATTAATGCATATATGTGGAACCTAAACAATGGTACAGATGAACTGGTTTGCAGGGAAGAAACAGAGACACAGAGGTAGACAACAAACATATGGACACCAAGTGTGGGAAGCCATGGGGTGGTGGTGGTGGGATGAGTTGGGAGATTGGGATTGACCTGTATACATGTATATGCATAAAATACATAACTAATAATAACCTGCTGTATAAAAAAATAAATCAAATTAAATTTCAAATTTTTAAAAAATAAAATTTAAAAATAAAACAGAAAAATGTTCTTCCCTTCACACAGATGTATTTCGAGGAATGAATTATTTCCATGCTTATATCTATAAATACATAAAGGAGGAATACAATCTAACTTGAACCATAAAAGAAAAAAAAAAAACCTGAACCCACCAGTTATACAGAGGAAAACACTATCAGGGTACTTGCTCCAGCGGTAAACAATTCTGAAATTGGTCAGAGGTGGGGAATCATCTCCCATACAACCAGCAACCCACCCCCCACGCAAGGAGCATCCTCATTGCAAAGCTGGGGGACCGTGCCAAGGCATCTGTGAGTAAACGTGAGCTGAGCCCCAGGCCAGCTGCTGCTGAACTGTTCCCACCCTTCCCAGGTAAAACACCTGAATATGTACAAGGGCTTGAAAGCCTAGAGGAAGGGCCACGGAGCCACACCAGCAACAGCACGCAGGCCAACTTGGTGCCTGCAGGCCAGCCAGGGTGGTCCTGGCCCCGGGCGCTCTTCCGGAAGCTTTCCATTGCCCTGCCTGAGATACCCCTCCTGTCCCGGCCCCCACTGCTTTTTTCCTTCCTCACCTCTGTCCGGAGAGAAATTCCAGCGGAAGGTATGGGTGACACATCCTCTTCTTTACAGGTGGCAGCCTGGCAACCCCTGCAGAAAGGCCAGCAGAGCCCCACTCACAACGGGCCACCAACAAAGCTGTGGCCCCTCACTCCCTCCCACCAGCAGAGCCCAGAGACTGCTGACGGGGCAGAGAATATGGAGTCAGGCACAGCTTCAGGGGCTATTGCTGCCTGGAGCGCTGTTTATATTGACCTCAAACAGGCACACCTGGGGAGGGCTGGCCGGCAGGGAAAGGCTGCCCAGGTCAGCTAATCCACAACCCTCAGGGAATCACATTGTTGAAAACGGACCTCGCTAAGGCAGAATAGAAGCCAAGGAAGAAAAGGACACAATGCCATTTGCAGCACCGTAGATGAGTCTAGAGGTAATCATGTGACTTGTAGTAAGTCAGAAAGTGAAAGACACATATCGTATCATATCACTTATAGGTGTTACCTAAGAATGGATACCAGGGCAGATATTTCCACGGAGAAGGGCCATCACAGATTCATCAAACAAACTTATGGTTCACCAATGGAAAGGTGTGAGGATTGGTTTCATTACGATATTGGGGTTAACAGACATATACAAACACAGGTGACACATATAATCACCAAAGACCTACGGAATACCAAGAGAAGACTACTCAACCTTCTGTCATAACGTACATGAGAAAAGGATCCCAGGAAGAACAGACATCTGTATATGTGTAAAAGAACCCCATCTTCCACACCTACAACAAGCCAAACATTGTAATCAAACTTGCTGTAATAAAAAATAAAAAATTAAATTAAAAACACGAACAAGAAGTAGTGAGACAAACTTGAGGGGCTTCTCCTGGCACATTCCATTCTAAATTCCAATCTAGAACACGACTTCCATTGAGGCTCTGTTGCCCTAGTCACCAGATTTGGTAAGGGAGAACTGCTGCCACCTTGTGGCCGTTTCGCACAACAGCAGCTTTAATCCCAGCGCTGATGGTCAGTTGATATTCAAAATCATTGCAGGCCTGTAAATGACACCTGCCCTGAAAACAAATCCTGGGGTCACATATCGACCAAAAAATTCAAAGGACGTCCATATTTCAAAACGACCGTTTCAAAAGGCATATTTTACGCACATTAGTGTTCTGCTTCTTTTTCTTTCTTTCCTTTTTTTGTTAAAAATACGGGAATGGAAAATGGCATCCCTCAGAATGGGCGAAAATCGTTGCAAACGAATCAATGGACAAAGGTTTAATCTCCAATATATATAAACAGCTCATGCAGCTTAATATTAACAAAACAAACAACCCAATACAAAAAATGGGCAGAAGGTCTAAAGAGATGTTTCTTCCAAGAAGACACAGAGATGGCCAAGACGCACATGAAAAGCTGCTCAACAGCACTAATTATTAGAGAAATGCAAATCAAAACTACAATGAGGTATCACCTCACACCTGTTAGAATCGGCATCATCAGAAAATCTACAAAGAACAAATTCTGGGGAGGGTGTGGACAAAAGGAGCCCTCTTCCACTATTGGTGGGAATGTAAATTGATACAGTCACTATGGAGAACGGTATGGAGTTTCCTTAAAAAAACTAGAAATAGAATTACCATCTGATCCAGCAATCCCACTTCTGGGCATATACCCAGAGAAAACCATAAATCAAAAAGGCACATTCACCACAATGTTCATGGCAGCACTATTTACAATAGCCAGGTAATGGAAGCAACATAAATGCCCACAGACAGATGAATGGATAAAGATGTGGTACATATATAAAATGGAATATTACTCAGCCATAAGAAGGAATGAAACTGGGTCATATTTAGAGACATCGATGGATCTAGAGACTGTCATACAGAATGAAGTAAGTCAGAAAGAGGAAAGCAAATATTGTATATTAATGCATATATGTGGAACCTAAAAAATGGTACAGATGAACTGGTTTGCAGGGAAGAAACAGAGACACAGAGGTAGAGAACAAACATATGGACACCAAGTGTGGGAAGCCATGGGGTGGTGGTGGTGGGATGAGTTGGGAGATTGGGATTGACCTGTATACATGTATATGCATAAAATACATAACTAATAATAACCTGCTGTATAAAAAAATAAATCAAATTAAATTTCAAATTTTTAAAAAATAAAATTTAAAAATAAAACAGAAAAATGTTCTTCCCTTCACACAGATGTATTTCGAGGAATGAATTATTTCCATGCTTATATCTATAAATACATAAAGGAGGAATAAAATCTAACTTGAACCATAAAAGAAAAAAAAAACCTGAACCCACCAGTTATACAGAGGAAAACCCTATCAGGGCACTTGCTCCAGCGGTAAACAATTCTGAAATTGGTCAGAGGTGGGGAATCATCTCCCATACAACCAGCAACCCACCCCCCACGCCAGGAGCATCCTCATTGCAAAGCTGGGGGACCGTGCCGAGGCATCTGTGAGTAAACGTGAGCTGAGCCCCAGGCCAGCTGCTGCTGAACTGTTCCCACCCTTCCCAGGTAAAACACCTGAATATGTACAAGGGCTTGAAAGCCTAGAGGAAGGGCCACGGAGCCACACCAGCGACAGCACGCAGGCCAACTTGGTGCCTGCAGGCCAGCCAGGGTGGTCCTGGCCCCGGGCGCTCTTCCGGAAGCTTTCCATTGCCCTGCCTGAGATACCCCTCCTGTCCCGGCCCCCACTGCTTTTTTCCTTCCTCACCTCTGTCCGGAGAGAAATTCCAGAGGAAGGTATGGGTGACACATCCTCTTCTTACAGGTGGCAGCCTGGCAACCCCTGCAGAAAGGCCAGCAGAGCCCCATTCACACCGGGCCAACAACAAAGCTGTGGCCCCTCACTCCCTCCCACCAGCAGAGCCCCGAGACTGCTGACGGGGCAGAGAATATGGAGTCAGGCACAGCTTCAGGGGCTATTGCTGCCTGGAACGCTGTTTATATTGACCTCAAACAGGCACACCTGGGGAGGGCCGGCCGGCAGGGTAAGGCTGCCCAGGTCAGCTAATCCACAACCCTCGGGGAATCACATTGTTGAAAACGGACCTCGCTAAGGCAGAATAGAAGCCAAGGAAGAAAAGGACACAATGCCATTTGCAGCACCGTAGATGAGTCTAGAGGTAATCACGTGACTTGTAGTAAGTCAGAAAGTGAAAGACACATATCGTATCATATCACTTATAGGTGTTACCTAAGAATGGATACCAGGGCAGATATTTCCACGGAGAAGGGCCATCACAGATTCATCAAACAAACTTATGGTTCACCAATGGAAAGGTGTGAGGATTGGTTTCATTACGATATTGGGGTTAACAGACATATACAAACACAGGTGACACATATAATCACCAAAGACCTACGGAATACCAAGAGAAGACTACTCAACATTCTGTCATAACGTACATGAGAAAAGGATCCCAGGAAGAACAGACATCTGTATATGTGTAAAAGAACCCCATCTTCCACACCTACAACAAGCCAAACATTGTAATCAAACTTGCTGTAATAAAAAATAAAAAATTAAATTAAAGACACGAACAAGAAGTAGTGAGACAAACTTGAGGGGCTTCTCCTGGCACATTCCATTCTAAATTCCAATCTAGAACACGACTTCCATTGAGGCTCTGTTGCCCTAGTCACCAGATTTGGTAAGGGAGAACTGCTGCCACCTTGTGGCCGTTTCGCACAACAGCAGCTTTAATCCCAGCGCTGATGGTCAGTTGATATTCAAAATCATTGCAGGCCTGTAAATGACACCTGCCCTGAAAACAAATCCTGGGGTCACATATCGACCAAAAAATTCAAAGGACGTCCATATTTCAAAACGACCGTTTCAAAAGGCATATTTTACGCACATTAGTGTTCTGCTTCTTTTTCTTTCTTTCCTTTTTTTGTTAAAAATACGGGAATGGAAAAAGGCATCCCTCAGAATGGGCGAAAATCGTTGCAAACGAATCAATGGACAAAGGTTTAATCTCCAATATATATAAACAGCTCATGCAGCTTAATATTAACAAAACAAACAACCCAATACAAAAAATGGGCAGAAGATCTAAAGAGATGTTTCTTCCAAGAAGACACAGAGACGGCCAAGACGCACATGAAAAGCTGCTCAACAGCACTAATTATTAGAGAAATGCAAATCAAAACTACAATGAGGTATCACCTCACACCTGTTAGAATCGGCATCATCAGAAATTCTACAAACAACAAATTCTGGGGAGGGTGTGGACAAAAGGAGCCCTCTTCCACTATTGGTGGGAATGTAAATTGATACAGTCTCTATGGAGAATGGTATGGAGTTTCCTTAAAAAAACTAGAAATAGAATTACCATCTGATCCAGCAATCCCACTTCTGGGCATATACCCAGAGAAAACCATAAATCAAAAAGGCACATTCACCACAATGTTCATGGCAGCACTATTTACAATAGCCAGGTAATGGAAGCAACGTAAATGCCCACAGACAGATGAATGGATAAAGATGTGGTACATATATAAAATGGAATATTACTCAGCCATAAGAAGGAATGAAACTGGGTCATTTGTAGAGACATCGATGGATCTAGAGACTGTCATACAGAATGAAGTAAGTCAGAAAGAGGAAAACAAATATTGTATATTAATGCATATATGTGGAACCTAAAAAATGGTACAGATGAACTGGTTTGCAGGGAAGAAACAGAGACACAGAGGTAGAGAACAAACATATGGACACCAAGTGTGGGAAGCCATGGGGTGGTGGTGGTGGGATGAGTTGGGAGATTGGGATTGACCTGTATACATGTATATGCATAAAATACATAACTAATAATAACCTGCTGTATAAAAAAATAAATCAAATTAAATTTCAAAATTTTAAAAAATAAAATTTAAAAATAAAACAGAAAAATGTTCTTCCCTTCACACAGATGTATTTATAGGAATGAATTATTTCCATGCTTATATCTATAAATACATAAAGGAGGAATACAATCTAACTTGAACCATAAAAGAAAAAAAAAAACCTGAACCCACCAGTTATAGAGAGGAATACCCTATCAGGGCACTTGCTCCAGCGGTAAACAATTCTGAAATTGGTCAGAGGTGGGGAATCATCTCCCATACAACCAGCAACCCACCCCCCACGCCAGGAGCATCCTCATTGCAAAGCTGGGGGACCGTGCCGAGGCATCTGTGAGTAAACGTGAGCTGAGCCCCAGGCCAGCTGCTGCTGAACTGTTCCCACCCTTCCCAGGTAAAACACCTGAATATGTACAAGGGCTTGAAAGCATAGAGGAAGGGCCACGGAGCCACACCAGCGACAGCACGCAGGCCAACTTGGTGCCTGCAGGCCAGCCAGGGTGGTCCTGGCCCCGGGCGCTCTTCCGGAAGCTTTCCATTGCCCTGCCTGAGATAACCCTCCTGTCCCGGCCCCCACTGCTTTTTTCCTTCCTCACCTCTGTCCGGAGAGAAATTCCAGCGGAAGGTATGGGTGACACA
Organism: Mesoplodon mirus; assembly: GCF_964341445.2. NCBI lineage: Eukaryota > Metazoa > Chordata > Mammalia > Artiodactyla > Ziphiidae > Mesoplodon > Mesoplodon mirus. The sequence continues at coordinate 4,041,444 of NW_028295814.1, read as the reverse complement.
TCCTCTTCTTTACAAGTGGCAGCCTGGCAACCCCTGCAGAAAGGCCAGCAGAGCCCCACTCACACCGGGCCACCAACAAAGCTGTGGCCCCTCACTCCCTCCCACCAGCAGAGCCCCGAGACTGCTGATGGGGCAGAGAATATGGAGTCAGGCACAGCTTCAGGGGCTATTGCTGCCTGGAGCGCTGTTTATATTGACCTCAAACAGGCACACCTGGGGAGGGCCGGCCGGCAGGGTAAGGCGGCCCAGGTCAGCTAATCCACAACCCTCAGGGAATCACATTGTTGAAAACGGACCTCGCTAAGGCAGAATAGAAGCCAAGGAAGAAAAGGACACAATGCCATTTGCAGCACCGTAGATGAGTCTAGAGGTAATCATGTGACTTGTAGTAAGTCAGAAAGTGAAAGACACATATCGTATCATATCACTTATAGGTGTTACCTAAGAATGGATACCAGGGCAGATATTTCCACGGAGAAGGGCCATCACAGATTCATCAAACAAACTTATGGTTCACCAATGGAAAGGTGTGAGGATTGGTTTCATTACGATATTGGGGTTAACAGACATATACAAACACAGGTGACACATATAATCACCAAAGACCTACGGAATACCAAGAGAAGACTACTCAACATTCTGTCATAACGTACATGGGAAAAGGATCCCAGGAAGAACAGACATCTGTATATGTGTAAAAGAACCCCATCTTCCACACCTACAACAAGCCAAACATTGTAATCAAACTTGCTGTAATAAAAAATAAAAAATTAAATTAAAAACACGAACAAGAAGTAGTGAGACAAACTTGAGGGGCTTTCTCCTGGCACATTCCATTCTAAATTCCAATCTAGAACACGACTTCCATTGAGGCTCTGTTGCCCTAGTCACCAGATTTGGTAAGGGAGAACTGCTGCCACCTTGTGGCCGTTTCGCACAACAGCAGCTTTAATCCCAGCGCTGATGGTCAGTTGATATTCAAAATCATTGCAGGCCTGTAAATGACACCTGCCCTGAAAACAAATCCTGGGGTCACATATCGACCAAAAAATTCAAAGGACGTCCATATTTCAAAACGACCGTTTCAAAAGGCATATTTTACGCACATTAGTGTTCTGCTTCTTTTTCTTTCTTTCCTTTTTTTGTTAAAAATACGGGAATGGAAAAAGGCATCCCTCAGAATGGGCGAAAATCGTTGCAAACGAATCAATGGACAAAGGTTTAATCTCCAATATATATAAACAGCTCATGCAGCTTAATATTAACAAAACAAACAACCCAATACAAAAAATGGGCAGAAGATCTAAAGAGATGTTTCTTCCAAGAAGACACAGAGACGGCCAAGACGCACATGAAAAGCTGCTCAACAGCAATAATTATTAGAGAAATGCAAATCAAAACTACAATGAGGTATCACCTCACACCTGTTAGAATCGGCATCATCAGAAAATCTACAAACAACCAATTCTGGGGAGGGTGTGGACAAAAGGAGCCCTCTTCCACTATTGGTGGGAATGTAAATTGATACAGTCACTATGGAGAATGGTATGGAGTTTCCTTAAAAAACTAGAAATAGAATTACCATCTGATCCAGCAATCCCACTTCTCGGCATATACCCAGAGAAAACCATAAATCAAAAAGGCACATTCACCACAATGTTCATGGCAGCACTATTTACAATAGCCAGGTAATGGAAGCAACGTAAATGCCCACAGACAGATGAATGGATAAAGATGTGGTACATATATAAAATGGAATATTACTCCGCCATAAGAAGGAATGAAACTGGGTCATTTGTAGAGACATCGATGGATCTAGAGACTGTCATACAGAATGAAGTAAGTCAGAAAGAGGAAAACAAATATTGTATATTAATGCATATATGTGGAACCTAAAAAATGGTACAGATGAACTGGTTTGCAGGGAAGAAACAGAGACACAGAGGTAGACAACAAACATATGGACACCAAGTGTGGGAAGCCATGGGGTGGTGGTGGTGGGATGAGTTGGGAGATTGGGATTGACCTGTATACATGTATATGCATAAAATACATAACTAATAATAACCTGCTGTATAAAAAAATAAATCAAATTAAATTTCAAATTTTTAAAAAATAAAATTTAAAAATAAAACAGAAAAATGTTCTTCCCTTCACACAAATGTATTTCGAGGAATGAATTATTTCCATGCTTATATCTATAAATACATAAAGGAGGAATACAATCTAACTTGAACCATAAAAGAAAAAAAAAAAACCTGAACCCACCAGTTATACAGAGGAAAACACTATCAGGGTACTTGCTCCAGCGGTAAACAATTCTGAAATTGGTCAGAGGTGGGGAATCATCTCCCATACAACCAGCAACCCACCCCCCACGCCAGGAGCATCCTCATTGCAAAGCTGGGGGACCGTGCCGAGGCATCTGTGAGTAAACGTGAGCTGAGCCCCAGGCCAGCTGCTGCTGAACTGTTCCCACCCTTCCCAGGTAAAACACCTGAATATGTACAAGGGCTTGAAAGCCTAGAGGAAGGGCCACGGAGCCACACCAGCGACAGCACGCAGGCCAACTTGGTGCCTGCAGGCCAGCCAGGGTGGTCCTGGCCCCGGGCGCTCTTCCGGAAGCTTTCCATTGCCCTGCCTGAGATACCCCTCCTGTCCCGGCCCCCACTGCTTTTTTCCTTCCTCACCTCTGTCCGGAGAGAAATTCCAGCGGAAGGTATGGGTGACACATCCTCTTCTTACAGGTGGCAGCCTGGCAACCCCTGCAGAAAGGCCAGCAGAGCCCCACTCACACCGGGCCACCAACAAAGCTGTGGCCCCTCACTCCCTCCCACCAGCAGAGCCCCGAGACTGCTGACGGGGCAGAGAATATGGAGTCAGGCACAGCTTCAGGGGCTATTGCTCCCTGGAACGCTGTTTATATTGACCTCAAACAGGCACACCTGGGGAGGGCCGGCCGGCAGGGTAAGGCTGCCCAGGTCAGCTAATCCACAACCCTCGGGGAATCACATTGTTGAAAACGGACCTCGCTAAAGCAGAATAGAAGCCAAGGAAGAAAAGGACACAATGCCATTTGCAGCACCGTAGATGAGTCTAGAGGTAATCACGTGACTTGTAGTAAGTCAGAAAGTGAAAGACACATATCGTATCATATCACTTATAGGTGTTACCTAAGAATGGATACCAGGGCAGATATTTCCACGGAGAAGGGCCATCACAGATTCATCAAACAAACTTATGGTTCACCAATGGAAAGGTGTGAGGATTGGTTTCATTACGATATTGGGGTTAACAGACATATACAAACACAGGTGACACATATAATCACCAAAGACCTACGGAATACCAAGAGAAGACTACTCAACATTCTGTCATAACGTACATGAGAAAAGGATCCCAGGAAGAACAGACATCTGTATATGTGTAAAAGAACCCCATCTTCCACACCTACAACAAGCCAAACATTGTAATCAAACTTGCTGTAATAAAAAATAAAAAATTAAATTAAAAACACGAACAAGAAGTAGTGAGACAAACTTGAGGGGCTTCTCCTGGCACATTCCATTCTAAATTCCAATCTAGAACACGACTTCCATTGAGGCTCTGTTGCCCTAGTCACCAGATTTGGTAAGGGAGAACTGCTGCCACCTTGTGGCCGTTTCGCACAACAGCAGCTTTAATCCCAGCGCTGAGGGTCAGTTGATATTCAAAATCATTGCAGGCCTGTAAATGACACCTGCCCTGAAAACAAATCCTGGGGTCACATATCGACCAAAAAATTCAAAGGACGTCCATATTTCCAAACGACCGTTTCAAAAGGCATATTTTACGCACATTAGTGTTCTGCTTCTTTTTCTTTCTTTCCTTTTTTTGTTAAAAATACGGGAATGGAAAATGGCATCCCTCAGAATGGGCGAAAATCGTTGCAAACGAATCAATGGACAAAGGTTTAATCTCCAATATATATAAACAGCTCATGCAGCTTAATATTAACAAAACAAACAACCCAATACAAAAAATGGGCAGAAGGTCTAAAGAGATGTTTCTTCCAAGAAGACACAGAGATGGCCAAGACGCACATGAAAAGCTGCTCAACAGCACTAATTATTAGAGAAATGCAAATCAAAACTACAATGAGGTATCACCTCACACCTGTTAGAATCGGCATCATCAGAAAATCTACAAACAACCAATTCTGGGGAGGGTGTGGACAAAAGGAGCCCTCTTCCACTATTGGTGGGAATGTAAATTGATACAGTCACTATGGAGAACGGTATGGAGTTTCCTTAAAAAATCTAGAAATAGAATTACCATCTGATCCAGCAATCCCACTTCTGGGCATATACCCAGAGAAAACCATAAATCAAAAAGGCACATTCACCACAATGTTCATGGCAGCACTATTTACAATAGCCAGGTAATGGAAGCAACATAAATGCCCACAGACAGATGAATGGATAAAGATGTGGTACATATATAAAATGGAATATTACTCAGCCATAAGAAGGAATGAAACTGGGTCATTTTTAGAGACATCGATGGATCTAGAGACTGTCATACAGAATGAAGTAAGTCAGAAAGAGGAAAGCAAATATTGTATATTAATGCATATATGTGGAACCTAAAAAATGGTACAGATGAACTGGTTTGCAGGGAAGAAACAGAGACACAGAGGTAGAGAACAAACATATGGACACCAAGTGTGGGAAGCCATGGGGTGGTGGTGGTGGGATGAGTTGGGAGATTGGGATTGACCTGTATACATGTATATGTATAAAATACATAACTAATAATAACCTGCTGTATAAAAAAATAAATCAAATTAAATTTCAAATTTTTAAAAAATAAAATTTAAAAATAAAACAGAAAAATGTTCTTCCCTTCACACAGATGTATTTATAGGAATGAATTATTTCCATGCTTATATCTATAAATACATAAAGGAGGAATAAAATCTAACTTGAACCATAAAAGAAAAAAAAAAACCTGAACCCACCAGTTATACAGAGGAAAACCCTATCAGGGCACTTGCTCCAGCGGTAAACAATTCTGAAATTGGTCAGAGGTGGGGAATCATCTCCCATACAACCAGCAACCCACCCCCCACGCCAGGAGCATCCTCATTGCAAAGCTTGGGGACCGTGCCGAGGCATCTGTGAGTAAACGTGAGCTGAGCCCCAGGCCAGCTGCTGCTGAACTGTTCCCACCCTTCCCAGGTAAAACACCTGAATATGTACAAGGGCTTGAAAGCCTAGAGGAAGGGCCACGGAGCCACACCAGCGACAGCACGCAGGCCAACTTGGTGCCTGCAGGCCGGCCAGGGTGGTCCTGGCCCCAGGCGCTCTTCCGGAAGCTTTCCATTGCCCTGCCTGAGATACCCCTCCTGTCCCGGCCCCCACTGCTTTTTTCCTTCCTCACCTCTGTCCGGAGAGAAATTCCAGCGGAAGGTATGGGTGACACATCCTCTTCTTTACAGGTGGCAGCCTGGCAACCCCTGCAGAAAGGCCAGCAGAGCCCCACTCACATCGGGCCACCAACAAAGCTGTGGCCCCTCACTCCCTCCCACCAGCAGAGCCCCGAGACTTCTGACGGGGCAGAGAATATGGAGTCAGGCACAGCTTCAGGGTCTATTGCTGCCTGGAGCGCTGTTTATATTGACCTCAAACAGGCACACCTGGGGAGGGCCGGCCGGCAGGGTAAGGCTGCCCAGGTCAGCTAATCCACAACCCTCAGGGAATCACATTGTTGAAAACGGACCTCGCTAAGGCAGAATAGAAGCCAAGGAAGAAAAGGACACAATGCCATTTGCAGCAGCATAGATGAGTCTAGAGGTAATCACGTGACTTGTCAGAAAGTGAAAGACACATATCGTATCATATCACTTATAGGTGTTACCTAAGAATGGATACCAGGGCAGATATTTCCACGGAGAAGGGCCATCACAGATTCATCAAACAAACTTATGGTTCACCAATGGAAAGGTGTGAGGATTGGTTTCATTACGATATTGGGGTTAACAGACATATACAAACACAGGTGACACATATAATCACCAAAGACCTACGGAATACCAAGAGAAGAATACTCAACCTTCTGTCATAACGTACATGGGAAAAGGATCCCAGGAAGAACAGACATCTGTATATGTGTAAAAGAACCCCATCTTCCACACCTACAACAAGCCAAACATTGTAATCAAACTTGCTGTAATAAAAAATAAAAAATTAAATTAAAAACACGAACAAGAAGTAGTGAGACAAACTTGAGGGGCTTTCTCCTGGCACATTCCATTCTAAATTCCAATCTAGAACACGACTTCCATTGAGGCTCTGTTGCCCTAGTCACCAGATTTGGTAAGGGAGAACTGCTGCCACCTTGTGGCCGTTTCGCACAACAGCAGCTTTAATCCCAGAGCTGATGGTCAGTTGATATTCAAAATCATTGCAGGCCTGTAAATGACACCTGCCCTGAAAACAAATCCTGGGGTCACATATCGACCAAAAAATTCAAAGGACGTCCATATTTCAAAACGACCGTTTCAAAAGGCATATTTTACGCACATTAGTGTTCTGCTTCTTTTTCTTTCTTTCCTTTTTTTGTTAAAAATACGGGAATGGAAAAAGGCATCCCTCAGAATGGGCGAAAATCGTTGCAAACGAATCAATGGACAAAGGTTTAATCTCCAATATATATAAACAGCTCATGCAGCTTAATATTAACAAAACAAACAACCCAATACAAAAAATGGGCAGAAGATCTAAAGAGATGTTTCTTCCAAGAAGACACAGAGACGGCCAAGACGCACATGAAAAGCTGCTCAACAGCAATAATTATTAGAGAAATGCAAATCAAAACTACAATGAGGTATCACCTCACACCTGTTAGAATCGGCATCATCAGAAAATCTACAAACAACCAATTCTGGGGAGGGTGTGGACAAAAGGAGCCCTCTTCCACTATTGGTGGGAATGTAAATTGATACAGTCACTATGGAGAACGGTATGGAGTTTCCTTAAAAAATCTAGAAATAGAATTACCATCTGATCCAGCAATCCCACTTCTGGGCATATACCCAGAGAAAACCATAAATCAAAAAGGCACATTCACCACAATGTTCATGGCAGCACTATTTACAATAGCCAGGTAATGGAAGCAACATAAATGCCCACAGACAGATGAATGGATAAAGATGTGGTACATATATAAAATGGAATATTACTCAGCCATAAGAAGGAATGAAACTGGGTCATTTTTAGAGACATCGATGGATCTAGAGACTGTCATACAGAATGAAGTAAGTCAGAAAGAGGAAAGCAAATATTGTATATTAATGCATATATGTGGAACCTAAAAAATGGTACAGATGAACTGGTTTGCAGGGAAGAAACAGAGACACAGAGGTAGAGAACAAACATATGGACACCAAGTGTGGGAAGCCATGGGGTGGTGGTGGTGGGATGAGTTGGGAGATTGGGATTGACCTGTATACATGTATATGTATAAAATACATAACTAATAATAACCTGCTGTATAAAAAAATAAATCAAATTAAATTTCAAATTTTTAAAAAATAAAATTTAAAAATAAAACAGAAAAATGTTCTTCCCTTCACACAGATGTATTTATAGGAATGAATTATTTCCATGCTTATATCTATAAATACATAAAGGAGGAATAAAATCTAACTTGAACCATAAAAGAAAAAAAAAAACCTGAACCCACCAGTTATACAGAGGAAAACCCTATCAGGGCACTTGCTCCAGCGGTAAACAATTCTGAAATTGGTCAGAGGTGGGGAATCATCTCCCATACAACCAGCAACCCACCCCCCACGCCAGGAGCATCCTCATTGCAAAGCTGGGGGACCGTGCCAAGGCATCTGTGAGTAAACGTGAGCTGAGCCCCAGGCCAGCTGCTGCTGAACTGTTCCCACCCTTCCCAGGTAAAACACCTGAATATGTACAAGGGCTTGAAAGCCTAGAGGAAGGGCCACGGAGCCACACCAGCAACAGCACGCAGGCCAACTTGGTGCCTGCAGGCCAGCCAGGGTGGTCCTGGCCCCGGGCGCTCTTCCGGAAGCTTTCCATTGCCCTGCCTGAGATACCCCTCCTGTCCCGGCCCCCACTGCTTTTTTCCTTCCTCACCTCTGTCCGGAGAGAAATTCCAGCGGAAGGTATGGGTGACACATCCTCTTCTTTACAGGTGGCAGCCTGGCAACCCCTGCAGAAAGGCCAGCAGAGCCCCACTCACACCGGGCCACCAACAAAGCTGTGGCCCCTCACTCCCTCCCACCAGCAGAGCCCCGAGACTGCTGACGGGGCAGAGAATATGGAGTCAGGCACAGCTTCAGGGGCTATTGCTGCCTGGAGCGCTGTTTATATTGACCTCAAACAGGCACACCTGGGGAGGGCTGGCCGGCAAGGAAAGGCTGCCCAGGTCAGCTAATCCACAACCCTCAGGGAATCACATTGTTGAAAACGGACCTCGCTAAGGCAGAATAGAAGCCAAGGAAGAAAAGGACACAATGCCATTTGCAGCACCGTAGATGAGTCTAGAGGTAATCATGTGACTTGTAGTAAGTCAGAAAGTGAAAGACACATATCGTATCCTATCACTTATAGGTGTTACCTAAGAATGGATACCAGGGCAGATATTTCCACGGAGAAGGGCCATCACAGATTCATCAAACAAACTTATGGTTCACCAATGGAAAGGTGTGAGGATTGGTTTCATTACGATATTGGGGTTAACAGACATATACAAACACAGGTGACACATATAATCACCAAAGACCTACGGAATACCAAGAGAAGACTACTCACCCTTCTGTCATAACGTACATGGGAAAAGGATCCCAGGAAGAACAGACATCTGTATATGTGTAAAAGAACCCCATCTTCCACACCTACAACAAGGCAAACATTGTAATCAAACTTGCTGTAATAAAAAATAAAAAATTAAATTAAAAACACGAACAAGAAGTAGTGAGACAAACTTGAGGGGCTTCTCCTGGCACATTCCATTCTAAATTCCAATCTAGAACACGACTTCCATTGAGGCTCTGTTGCCCTAGTCACCAGATTTGGTAAGGGAGAACTGCTGCCACCTTGTGGCCGTTTCGGACAACAGCAGCTTTAATCCCAGCGCTGATGGTCAGTTGATATTCAAAATCATTGCAGGCCTGTAAATGACACCTGCCCTGAAAACAAATCCTGGGGTCACATATCGACCAAAAAATTCAAAGGATGTCCATATTTCAAAACGACCGTTTCAAAAGGCATATTTTACGCACATTAGTGTTCTGCTTCTTTTTCTTTCTTTCCTTTTTTTTGTTAAAAATACGGGAATGGAAAATGGCATCCCTCAGAATGGGCGAAAATCATTGCAAACGAATCAATGGACAAAGGTTTAATCTCCAATATATATAAACAGCTCATGCAGCTTAATATTAAAAAAACAAACAACCCAATACAAAAAATGGGCAGAAGATCTAAAGAGATGTTTCTTCCAAGAAGACACAGAGATGGCCAAGACGCACATGAAAAGCTGCTCAACAGCACTAATTATTAGAGAAATGCAAATCAAAACTACAATGAGGTATCACCTCACACCTGTTAGAATCGGCATCATCAGAAAATCTACAAACAACAAATTCTGGGGAGGGTGTGGACAAAAGGAGCCCTCTTCCACTATTGGTGGGAATGTAAATTGATACAGTCACTATGGAGAACGGTATGGAGTTTCCTTAAAAAAAAACTAGAAATAGAATTACCATCTGATCCAGCAATCCCACTTCTGGGCATATACCCAGAGAAAACCATAAATCAAAAAGGCACATTCACCACAATGTTCATGGCAGCACTATTTACAATAGCCAGGTAATGGAAGCAACGTAAATGCCCACAGACAGATGAATGGATAAAGATGTGGTACATATATAAAATGGAATATTACTCAGCCATAAGAAGGAATGAAACTGGGTCATTTGTAGAGACATCGATGGATCTAGAGACTGTCATACAGAATGAAGTAAGTCAGAAAGAGGAAAACAAATATTGTATATTAATGCATATATGTGGAACCTAAAAAATGGTACAGATGAACTGGTTTGCAGGGAAGAAACAGAGACACAGAGGTAGAGAACAAACATATGGACACCAAGTGTGGGAAGCCATGGGGTGGTGGTGGTGGGATGAGTTGGGAGATTGGGATTGACCTGTATACATGTATATGCATAAAATACATAACTAATAATAACCTGCTGTATAAAAAAATAAATCAAATTAAATTTAAAATTTTTAAAAATTAAAATTTAAAAATAAAACAGAAAAATGTTCTTCCCTTCACACAGATGTATTTATAGGAATGAATTATTTCCATGCTTATATCTATAAATACATAAAGGAGGAATAAAATCTAACTTGAACCATAAAAGAAAAAAAAAAAACCTGAACCCACCAGTTATACAGAGGAAAACCCTATCATGGTACTTGCTCCAGCGGTAAACAATTCTGAAATTGGTCAGAGGTGGGGAATCATCTCCCATACAACCAGCAACCCACCCCCCACGCCAGGAGCATCCTCATTGCAAAGCTGGGGGACCGTGCCGAGGCATCTGTGAGTAAACGTGAGCTGAGCCCCAGGCCAGCTGCTGCTGAACTGTTCCCACCCTTCCCAGGTAAAACACCTGAATATGTACAAGGGCTTGAAAGCCTAGAGGAAGGGCCACGGAGCCACACCAGCGACAGCACGCAGGCCAACTTGGTGCCTGCAGGCCAGCCAGGGTGGTCCTGGCCCCGGGCGCTCTTGCGGAAGCTTTCCATTGCCCTGCCTCAGATACCCCTCCTGTCCCGGCCCCCACTGCTTTTTTCCTTCCTCACCTCTGTCCGGAGAGAAATTCCAGCGGAAGGTATGGGTGACACATCCTCTTCTTTACAGGTGGCAGCCTGGCAACCCCTGCAGAAAGGCCAGCAGAGCCCCACTCACACCGGGCCACCAACAAAGCTGTGGCCCGTCACTCCCTCCCACCAGCAGAGCCAGGAGACTGCTGACGGGGCAGAGAATATGGAGTCAGGCACAGCTTCAGGGGCTATTGCTGCCTGGAGCGCTGTTTATATTGACCTCAAACAGGCACACCTGGGGAGGGCCGGCCGGCAGGGTAAGGCTGCCCAGGTCAGCTAATCCACAACCCTCAGGGAATCACATTGTTGAAAACGGACCTCGCTAAGGCAGAATAGAAGCCAAGGAAGAAAAGGACACAATGCCATTTGCAGCACCTTAGATGAGTCTAGAGGTAATCACGTGACTTGTAGTAAGTCAGAAAGTGAAAGACACATATCGTATCATATCACTTATAGGTGTTACCTAAGAATGGATACCAGGGCAGATATTTCCACGGAGAAGGGCCATCACAGATTCATCAAACAAACTTATGGTTCACCAATGGAAAGGTGTGAGGATTGGTTTCATTACGATATTGGGGTTAACAGACATATACAAACACAGGTGACACATATAATCACCAAAGACCTACGGAATACCAAGAGAAGACTACTCAACCTTCTGTCATAACGTACATGAGAAAAGGATCCCAGGAAGAACAGACATCTGTATATGTGTAAAAGAACCCCATCTTCCACACCTACAACAAGCCAAACATTGTAATCAAACTTGCTGTAATAAAAAATAAAAAATTAAATTAAAAACACGAACAAGAAGTAGTGAGACAAACTTGAGGGGCTTCTCCTGGCACATTCCATTCTAAATTCCAATCTAGAACACGACTTCCATTGAGGCTCTGTTGCCCTAGTCACCAGATTTGGTAAGGGAGAACTGCTGCCACCTTGTGGCCGTTTCGCACAACAGCAGCTTTAATCCCAGCGCTGATGGTCAGTTGATATTCAAAATCATTGCAGGCCTGTAAATGACACCTGCCCTGAAAACAAATCCTGGGGTCACATATCGACCAAAAAATTCAAAGGACGTCCATATTTCAAAACGACCGTTTCAAAAGGCATATTTTACGCACATTAGTGTTCTGCTTCTTTTTCTTTCCTTCCTTTTTTTGTTAAAAATACGGGAATGGAAAATGGCATCCCTCAGAATGGGCGAAAATCGTTGCAAACGAATCAATGGACAAAGGTTTAATCTCCAATATATATAAACAGCTCATGCAGCTTAATATTAACAAAACAAACAACCCAATACAAAAAATGGGCAGAAGGTCTAAAGAGATGTTTCTTCCAAGAAGACACAGAGATGGCCAAGACGCACATGAAAAGCTGCTCAACAGCACTAATTATTAGAGAAATGCAAATCAAAACTACAATGAGGTATCACCTCACACCTGTTAGAATCGGCATCATCAGAAAATCTACAAAGAACAAATTCTGGGGAGGGTGTGGACAAAAGGAGCCCTCTTCCACTATTGGTGGGAATGTAAATTGATACAGTCACTATGGAGAACGGTATGGAGTTTCCTTAAAAAAACTAGAAATAGAATTACCATCTGATCCAGCAATCCCACTTCTGGGCATATACCCAGAGAAAACCATAAATAAAAAAGGCACATTCACCACAATGTTCATGGCAGCACTATTTACAATAGCCAGGTAATGGAAGCAACATAAATGCCCACATACAAATGAATGGATAAAGATGTGGTACATATATAAAATGGAATATTACTCAGCCATAAGAAGGAATGAAACTGGGTCATTTTTAGAGACATCGATGGATCTAGAGACTGTCATACAGAATGAAGTAAGTCAGAAAGAGGAAAGCAAATATTGTATATTAATGCATATATGTGGAACCTAAAAAATGGTACAGATGAACTGGTTTGCAGGGAAGAAACAGAGACACAGAGGTAGAGAACAAACATATGGACACCAAGTGTGGGAAGCCATGGGGTGGTGGTGGTGGGATGAGTTGGGAGATTGGGATTGACATGTATACATGTATATGCATAAAATACATAACTAATAATAACCTGCTGTATAAAAAATAAATCAAATTAAATTTCAAATTTTTAAAAAATAAAATTTAAAAATAAAACAGAAAAATGTTCTTCCCTTCACACAGATGTATTTATAGGAATGAATTATTTCCATGCTTATATCTATAAATACATAAAGGAGGAATAAAATCTAACTTGAACCATAAAAAAAAAAAAACCTGAACCCACCAGTTATACAGAGGAAAACCCTATCAGGGCACTTGCTCCAGCGGTAAACAATTCTGAAATTGGTCAGAGGTGGGGAATCATCTCCCATACAACCAGCAACCCACCCCCCACGCCAGGAGCATCCTCATTGCAAAGCTGGGGGACCGTGCCGAGGCATCTGTGAGTAAACGTGAGCTGAGCCCCAGGCCAGCTGCTGCTGAACTGTTCCCACCCTTCCCAGGTAAAACACCTGAATATGTACAAGGGCTTGAAAGCCTAGAGGAAGGGCCACGGAGCCACACCAGCGACAGCACTCAGGCCAACTTGGTGCCTGCAGGCCAGCCAGGGTGGTCCTGGCCCCGAGCGCTCTTCCGGAAGCTTTCCATTGCCCTGCCTGAGATACCCCTCCTGTCCCGGCCCCCACTGCTTTTTTCCTTCCTCACCTCTTTCCGGAGAGAAATTCCAGCGGAAGGCATGGGTGACACATCCTCTTCTTTACAGGTGGCAGCCTGGCAACCCCTGCAGAAAGGCCAGCAGAGCCCCACTCACACCGGGCCACCAACAAAGCTGTGGCCCCTCACTCCCTCCCACCAGCACAGCCCCGAGACTGCTGACGGGGCAGAGAATATGGAGTCAGGCACAGCTTCAGGGGCTATTGCTGCCTGGAACGCTGTTTATATTGACCTCAAACAGGCACACCTGGGGAGGGCCGGCCGGCAGTGTAAGGCTGCCCAGGTCAGCTAATCCACAACCCTCGGGGAATCACATTGTTGAAAACGGACCTCGCTAAGGCAGAATAGAAGCCAAGGAAGAAAAGGACACAATGCCATTTGCAGCACCGTAGATGAGTCTAGAGGTAATCACGTGACTTGTAGTAAGTCAGAAAGTGAAAGACACATATTGTATCATATCACTTATAGGTGTTACCTAAGAATGGATACCAGGGCAGATATTTCCACGGAGAAGGGCCATCACAGATTCATCAAACAAACTTATGGTTCACCAATGGAAAGGTGTGAGGATTGGTTTCATTACGATATTGGGGTTAACAGACATATACAAACACAGGTGACACATATAATCACCAAAGACCTACGGAATACCAAGAGAAGACTACTCAACCTTCTGTCATAACGTACATGAGAAAAGGATCCCAGGAAGAACAGACATCTGTATATGTGTAAAAGAACCCCATCTTCCACACCTACAACAAGCCAAACATTGTAATCAAACTTGCTGTAATAAAAAATAAAAAATTAAATTAAAAACACGAACAAGAAGTAGTGAGACAAACTTGAGGGGCTTCTCCTGGCACATTCCATTCTAAATTCCAATCTAGAACACGACTTCCATTGAGGCTCTGTTGCCCTAGTCACCAGATTTGGTAAGGGAGAACTGCTGCCACCTTGTGGCCGTTTCGCACAACAGCAGCTTTAATCCCAGCGCTGATGGTCAGTTGATATTCAAAATCATTGCAGGCCTGTAAATGACACCTGCCCTGAAAACAAATCCTGGGGTCACATATCGACCAAATAATTCAAAGGACGTCCATATTTCAAAACGACCGTTTCAAAAGGCATATTTTACGCACATTAGTGTTCTGCTTCTATTTCTTTCTTTCCTTTTTTTGTTAAAAATCCGGGAATGGAAAATGGCATCCCTCAGAATGGGCGAAAATCGTTGCAAACGAATCAATGGACAAAGGTTTAATCTCCAATATATATAAACAGCTCATGCAGCTTAATATTAACAAAACAAACAACCCAATACAAAAAATGGGCAGAAGATCTAAAGAGATGTTTCTTCCAAGAAGACACAGAGATGGCCAAGACGCACATGAAAAGCTGCTCAACAGCACTAATTATTAGAGAAATGCAAATCAAAACTACAGTGAGGTATCACCTCACACCTGTTAGAATCGGCATCATCAGAAAATCTACAAAGAACAAATTCTGGGGAGGGTGTGGACAAAAGGAGCCCTCTTCCACTATTGGTGGGAATGTAAATTGATACAGTCACTATGGAGAACGGTATGGAGTTTCCTTAAAAAAAACTAGAAATAGAATTACCATCTGATCCAGCAATCCCACTTCTGGGCATATACCCAGAGAAAACCATAAATCAAAAAGGCACATTCACCACAATGTTCATGGCAGCACTATTTACAATACCCAGGTAATGGAAGCAACATAAATGCCCACAGACAGATGAATGGATAAAGATGTGGTACATATATAAAATGGAATATTACTCAGCCATAAGAAGGAATGCAACTGGGTCATTTGTAGAGACATCGATGGATCTAGAGACTGTCATACAGAATGAAGTAAGTCAGAAAGAGGAAAACAAATATTGTATATTAATGCATATATGTGGAACCTAAAAAATGGTACAGATGAACTGGTTTGCAGGGAAGAAACAGAGACACAGAGGTAGAGAACAAACATATGGACACCAAGTGTGGGAAGCCATGGGGTGGTGGTGGTGGGATGAGTTGGGAGATTGGGATTGACCTGTATACATGTATATGCATAAAATACATAACTAATAATAACCTGCTGTATAAAAAAATAAATCAAATTAAATTTCAAATTTTTAAAAAATAAAATTTAAAAATAAAACAGAAAAATGTTCTTCCCTTCACACAGATGTATTTATAGGAATGAATTATTTCCATGCTTATATCTATAAATACATAAAGGAGGAATACAATCTAACTTGAACCATAAAAGAAAAAAAAAAACCTGAACCCACCAGTTATACCGAGGAAAACCCTATCAGGGCACTTGCTCCAGCGGTAAACAATTCTGAAATTGGTCAGAGGTGGGGAATCATCTCCCATACAACCAGCAACCCACCCCCCACGCAAGAAGCATCCTCATTGCAAAGCTGGGGGACCGTGCTGAGGCATCTGTGAGTAAACGTGAGCTGAGCCCCAGGCCAGCTGCTGCTGAACTGTTCCCACCCTTCCCAGGTAAAACACCTGAATATGTACAAGGGCTTGAAAGCCTAGAGGAAGGGCCACGGAGCCACACCAGCGACAGCACGCAGGCCAACTTGGTGCCTGCAGGCCAGCCAGGGTGGTCCTGGCCCCGGGCGCTCTTCCGGAAGCTTTCCATTGCCCTGCCTGAGATACCCCTCCTGTCCCGGCCCCCACTGCTTTTTTCCTTCCTCACCTCTGTCCGGAGAGAAATTCCAGCGGAAGGTATGGGTGACACATCCTCTTCTTTACAGGTGGCAGCCTGGCAACCCCTGCAGAAAGGCCAGCAGAGCCCCACTCACACCGGGCCAACAACAAAGCTGTGGCCCCTCACTCCCTCCCACCAGCAGAGCCCCGAGACTACTGACGGGGCAGAGAATATGGAGTCAGGCACAGCTTCAGGGGCTATTGCTGCCTGGAGCGCTGTTTATATTGACCTCAAACAGGCACACCTGGGGAGGGCCGGCCGGCAGGGTAAGGCTGCCCAGGTCAGCTAATCCACAACCCTCAGGGAATCACATTGTTGAAAACGGACCTCGCTAAGGCAGAATAGCAGCCAAGGAAGAAAAGGACACAATGCCATTTGCAGCACCGTAGATGAGTCTAGAGGTAATCACGTGACTTGTAGTAAGTCAGAAAGTGAAAGACACATATCGTATCATATCACTTATAGGTGTTACCTAAGAATGGATACCAGGGCAGATATTTCCACGGAGAAGGGCCATCACAGATTCATCAAACAAACTTATGGTTCACCAATGGAAAGGTGTGAGGATTGGTTTCTTTACGATATTGGGGTTAACAGACATATACAAACACAGGTGACACATATAATCACCAAAGACCTACGGAATACCAAGAGAAGACTACTCAACCTTCTGTCATAACGTACATGGGAAAAGGATCCCAGGAAGAACAGACATCTGTATATGTGTAAAAGAACCCCATCTTCCACACCTACAACAAGCCAAACATTGTCATCAAACTTGCTGTAATAAAAAATAAAAAAATAAATTAAAAACACGAACAAGAAGTAGTGAGACAAACTTGAGGGGCTTCTCCTGGCACATTCCATTCTAAATTCCAATCTAGAACACGACTTCCATTGAGGCTCTGTTGCCCTAGTCACCAGATTTGGTAAGGGAGAACTGCTGCCACCTTGTGGCCGTTTCGCACAACAGCAGCTTTAATCCCAGCGCTGATGGTCAGTTGATATTCAAAATCATTGCAGGCCTGTAAATGACACCTGCCCTGAAAACAAATCCTGGGGTCACATATCGACCAAAAAATTCAAAGGACGTCCATATTTCCAAACGACCGTTTCAAAAGGCATATTTTACGCACATTAGTGTTCTGCTTCTTTTTCTTTCTTTCCTTTTTTTGTTAAAAATACGGGAATGGAAAATGGCATCCCTCAGAATGGGCGAAAATCGTTGCAAACGAATCAATGGACAAAGGTTTAATCTCCAATATATATAAACAGCTCATGCAGCTTAATATTAACAAAACAAACAACCCAATACAAAAAATGGGCAGAAGGTCTAAAGAGATGTTTCTTCCAAGAAGACACAGAGATGGCCAAGACGCACATGAAAAGCTGCTCAACAGCACTAATTATTAGAGAAATGCAAATCAAAACTACAATGAGGTATCACCTCACACCTGTTAGAATCGGCATCATCAGAAAATCTACAAACAACCAATTCTGGGGAGGGTGTGGACAAAAGGAGCCCTCTTCCACTATTGGTGGGAATGTAAATTGATACAGTCACTATGGAGAACGGTATGGAGTTTCCTTAAAAAATCTAGAAATAGAATTACCATCTGATCCAGCAATCCCACTTCTGGGCATATACCCAGAGAAAACCATAAATCAAAAAGGCACATTCACCACAATGTTCATGGCAGCACTATTTACAATAGCCAGGTAATGGAAGCAACGTAAATGCCCACAGACAGATGAATGGATAAAGATGTGGTACATATATAAAATGGAATATTACTCAGCCATAAGAAGGAATGAAACTGGGTCATTTTTAGAGACATCGATGGATCTAGAGACTGTCATACAGAATGAAGTAAGTCAGAAAGAGGAAAGCAAATATTGTATATTAATGCATATATGTGGAACCTAAAAAATGGTACAGATGAACTGGTTTGCAGGGAAGAAACAGAGACACAGAGGTAGAGAACAAACATATGGACACCAAGTGTGGGAAGCCATGGGGTGGTGGTGGTGGGTTGAATTGGGAGATTGGGATTGACCTGTATACATGTATATGTATAAAATACATAACTAATAATAACCTGCTGTATAAAAAAATAAATCAAATTAAATTTCAAAATTTTAAAAAATAAAATTTAAAAATAAAACAGAAAAATGTTCTTCCCTTCACACAGATGTATTTATAGGAATGAATTATTTCCATGCTTATATCTATAAATACATAAAGGAGGAATAAAATCTAACTTGAACCATAAAAGAAAAAAAAAAAACCTGAACCCACCAGTTATACAGAGGAAAACCCTATCAGGGCACTTGCTCCAGCGGTAAACAATTCTGAAATTGGTCAGAGGTGCGGAATCATCTCCCATACAACCAGCAACCCACCCCCCACGCCAGTAGCATCCTCATTGCAAAGCTGGGGGACCGTGCCGAGGCATCTGTGAGTAAACGTGAGCTGAGCCCCAGGCCAGCTGCTGCTGAACTGTTCCCACCCTTCCCAGGTAAAACACCTGAATATGTACAAGGGCTTGAAAGCCTAGAAGAAGGGCCACGGAGCCACACCAGCGACAGCACGCAGGCCAACTTGGTGCCTGCAGGCCAGCCAGGGTGGTCCTGGCCCCAGGCGCTCTTCCGGAAGCTTTCCATTGCCCTGCCTGAGATACCCCTCCAGTCCCGGCCCCCACTGCTTTTTTCCTTCCTCACCTCTGTCGGGAGAGAAATTCCAGCGGAAGGTATGGGTGACACATCCTCTTCTTTACAGGTGGCAGCCTGGCAACCCCTGCAGAAAGGCCAGCAGAGCCCCACTCACACCGGGCCACCAACAAAGCTGTGGCCCCTCACTCCCTCCCACCAGCAGAGCCCCGAGACTTCTGACGGGGCAGAGAATATGGAGTCAGGCACAGCTTCAGGGGCTATTGCTGCCTGGAGCGCTGTTTATATTGACCTCAAACAGGCCCACCTGGCGAGGGCCGGCCGGCAGGGTAAGGCTGCCCAGGTCAGCTAATCCACAACCCTCAGGGAATCACATTGTTGAAAACGGACCTCGCTAAGGCAGAATAGAAGCCAAGGAAGAAAAGGACACAATGCCATTTGCAGCACCGTAGATGAGTCTAGAGGTAATCACGTGACTTGTCAGAAAGTGAAAGACACATATCGTATCATATCACTTATAGGTGTTACCTAAGAATGGATACCAGGGCAGATATTTCCACGGAGAAGGGCCATCACAGATTCATCAAACAAACTTATGGTTCACCAATGGAAAGGTGTGAGGATTGGTTTCATTACGATATTGGGGTTAACAGACATATACAAACACAGGTGACACATATAATCACCAAAGTCCTACGGAATACCAAGAGAAGACTACTCAACCTTCTGTCATAACGTACATGGGAAAAGGATCCCAGGAAGAACAGACATCTGTATATGTGTAAAAGAACCCCATCTTCCACACCTACAACAAGCCAAACATTGTCATCAAACTTGCTGTAATAAAAAATAAAAAAATTAAATTAAAAACACGAACAAGAAGTAGTGAGACAAACTTGAGGGGCTTTCTCCTGGCACATTCCATTCTAAATTCCAATCTAGAACACGACTTCCATTGAGGCTCTGTTGCCCTAGTCACCAGATTTGGTAAGGGAGAACTGCTGCCACCTTGTGGCCGTTTCGCACAACAGCAGCTTTAATCCCAGCGCTGATGGTCAGTTGATATTCAAAATCATTGCAGGCCTGTAAATGACACCTGCCCTGAAAACAAATCCTGGGGTCACATATCGACCAAAAAATTCAAAGGACGTCCATATTTCAAAACGACCGTTTCAAAAGGCATATTTTACGCACATTAGTGTTCTGCTTCTTTTTCTTTCTTTCCTTTTTTTGTTAAAAATACGGGAATGGAAAAAGGCATCCCTCAGAATGGGCGAAAATCGTTGCAAACGAATCAATGGACAAAGGTTTAATCTCCAATATATATAAACAGCTCATGCAGCTTAATATTAACAAAACAAACAACCCAATACAAAAAATGGGCAGAAGGTCTAAAGAGATGTTTCTTCCAAGAAGACACAGAGATGGCCAAGATGCACATGAAAAGCTGCTCAACAGCACTAATTATTAGAGAAATGCAAATCAAAACTACAATGAGGTATCACCTCACACCTGTTAGAATCGGCATCATCAGAAAATCTACAAACAACCAATTCTGGGGAGGGTGTGGACAAAAGGAGCCCTCTTCCACTATTGGTGGGAATGTAAATTGATACAGTCACTGGAGAACGGTATGGAGTTTCCTTAAAAAAAACTAGAAATAGAATTACCATCTGATCCAGCAATCCCACTTCTGGGCATATACCCAGAGAAAACCATAAATAAAAAAGGCACATTCACCACAATGTTCATGGCAGCACTATTTACAATACCCAGGTAATGGAAGCAACCTAAATGCCCACAGACAGATGAATGGATAAAGATGTGGTACATATATAAAATGGAATATTACTCAGCCATAAGAAGGAATGAAACTGGGTCATTTGTAGAGACATCGATGGATCTAGAGACTGTCATACAGAATGAAATAAGTCAGAAAGAGGAAAACAAATATTGTATATTAATGCATATATGTGGAACCTAAAAAATGGTACAGATGAACTGGTTTGCAGGGAAGAAACAGAGACACAGAGGTAGAGAACAAACATATGGACACCAAGTGTGGGAAGCCATGGGGTGGTGGTGGTGGGATGAGTTGGGAGATTGGGATTGACCTGTATACATGTATATGCATAAAATACATAACTAATAATAACCTGCTGTATAAAAAAATAAATCAAATTAAATTTCAAATTTTTAAAAAATAAAATTTAAAAATAAAACAGAAAAATGTTCTTCCCTTCACACAGATGTATTTATAGGAATGAATTATTTCCATGCTTATATCTATAAATACATAAAGGAGGAATACAATCTAACTTGAACCATAAAAGAAAAAAAAAAAACCTGAACCCACCAGTTATACAGAGGAAAACCCTATCAGGGCACTTGCTCCAGCGGTAAACAATTCTGAAATTGGTCAGAGGTGGGGAATCATCTCCCATACAACCAGCAACCCACCCCCCACGCAAGGAGCATCCTCATTGCAAAGCTGGGGGACCGTGCTGAGGCATCTGTGAGTAAACGTGAGCTGAGCCCCAGGCCAGCTGCTGCTGAACTGTTCCCACCCTTCCCAGGTAAAACACCTGAATATGTACAAGGGCTTGAAAGCCTAGAGGAAGGGCCACGGAGCCACACCAGCGACAGCACGCAGGCCAACTTGGTGCCTGCAGGCCAGCCAGGGTGGTCCTGGCCCCGGGCGCTCTTCCGGAATCTTTCCATTGCCCTGCCTGAGATACCCCTCCTGTCCCGGCCCCCACTGCTTTTTTCCTTCCTCACCTCTGTCCGGAGAGAAATTCCAGCGGAAGGTATGGGTGACACATCCTCTTCTTTACAGGTGGCAGCCTGGCAACCCCTGCAGAAAGGCCAGCAGAGCCCCACTCACACCGGGCCACCAACAAAGCTGTGGCCTCTCACCCCCTCCCACCAGCACAGCCCCGAGACTGCTGACGGGGCAGAGAATATGGAGTCAGGCACAGCTTCAGGGGCTATTGCTGCCTGGAGCGCTGTTTATATTGACCTCAAACAGGCCCACCTGGCGAGGGCCGGCCGGCAGGGTAAGGCTGCCCAGGTCAGCTAATCCACAACCCTCAGGGAATCACATTGTTGAAAACGGACCTCGCTAAGGCAGAATAGAAGCCAAGGAAGAAAAGGACACAATGCCATTTGCAGCACCGTAGATGAGTCTAGAGGTAATCACGTGACTTGTCAGAAAGTGAAAGACACATATCGTATCATATCACTTATAGGTGTTACCTAAGAATGGATACCAGGGCAGATATTTCCACGGAGAAGGGCCATCACAGATTCATCAAACAAACTTATGGTTCACCAATGGAAAGGTGTGAGGATTGGTTTCATTACGATATTGGGGTTAACAGACATATACAAACACAGGTGACACATATAATCACCAAAGTCCTACGGAATACCAAGAGAAGACTACTCAACCTTCTGTCATAACGTACATGGGAAAAGGATCCCAGGAAGAACAGACATCTGTATATGTGTAAAAGAACCCCATCTTCCACACCTACAACAAGCCAAACATTGTCATCAAACTTGCTGTAATAAAAAATAAAAAAATTAAATTAAAAACACGAACAAGAAGTAGTGAGACAAACTTGAGGGGCTTTCTCCTGGCACATTCCATTCTAAATTCCAATCTAGAACACGACTTCCATTGAGGCTCTGTTGCCCTAGTCACCAGATTTGGTAAGGGAGAACTGCTGCCACCTTGTGGCCGTTTCGCACAACAGCAGCTTTAATCCCAGCGCTGATGGTCAGTTGATATTCAAAATCATTGCAGGCCTGTAAATGACACCTGCCCTGAAAACAAATCCTGGGGTCACATATCGACCAAAAAATTCAAAGGACGTCCATATTTCAAAACGACCGTTTCAAAAGGCATATTTTACGCACATTAGTGTTCTGCTTCTTTTTCTTTCTTTCCTTTTTTTGTTAAAAATACGGGAATGGAAAAAGGGATCCCTCAGAATGGGCGAAAATCGTTGCAAACGAATCAATGGACAAAGGTTTAATCTCCAATATATATAAACAGCTCATGCAGCTTAATATTAACAAAACAAACAACCCAATACAAAAAATGGGCAGAAGGTCTAAAGAGATGTTTCTTCCAAGAAGACACAGAGATGGCCAAGACGCACATGAAAAGCTGCTCAACAGCACTAATTATTAGAGAAATGCAAATCAAAACTACAATGAGGTATCACCTCACACCTGTTAGAATCGGCATCATCAGAAAATCTACAAACAACCAATTCTGGGGAGGGTGTGGACAAAAGGAGCCCTCTTCCACTATTGGTGGGAATGTAAATTGATACAGTCACTGGAGAACGGTATGGAGTTTCCTTAAAAAAAACTAGAAATAGAATTACCATCTGATCCAGCAATCCCACTTCTGGGCATATACCCAGAGAAAACCATAAATAAAAAAGGCACATTCACCACAATGTTCATGGCAGCACTATTTACAATACCCAGGTAATGGAAGCAACCTAAATGCCCACAGACAGATGAATGGATAAAGATGTGGTACATATATAAAATGGAATATTACTCAGCCATAAGAAGGAATGAAACTGGGTCATTTGTAGAGACATCGATGGATCTAGAGACTGTCATACAGAATGAAATAAGTCAGAAAGAGGAAAACAAATATTGTATATTAATGCATATATGTGGAACCTAAAAAATGGTACAGATGAACTGGTTTGCAGGGAAGAAACAGAGACACAGAGGTAGAGAACAAACATATGGACACCAAGTGTGGGAAGCCATGGGTTGGTGGTGGTGGGATGAGTTGGGAGATTGGGATTGACCTGTATACATGTATATGCATAAAATACATAACTAATAATAACCTGCTGTATAAAAAAATAAATCAAATTAAATTTCAAATTTTTAAAAAATAAAATTTAAAAATAAAACAGAAAAATGTTCTTCCCTTCACACAGATGTATTTATAGGAATGAATTATTTCCATGCTTATATCTATAAATACATAAAGGAGGAATACAATCTAACTTGAACCATAAAAGAAAAAAAAAAAACCTGAACCCACCAGTTATACAGAGGAAAACCCTATCAGGGCACTTGCTCCAGCGGTAAACAATTCTGAAATTGGTCAGAGGTGGGGAATCATCTCCCATACAACCAGCAACCCACACCCCACGCAAGGAGCATCCTCATTGCAAAGCTGGGGGACCGTGCTGAGACATCTGTGAGTAAACGTGAGCTGAGCCCCAGGCCAGCTGCTGCTGAACTGTTCCCACCCTTCCCAGGTAAAACACCTGAATATGTACAAGGGCTTGAAAGCCTAGAGGAAGGGCCACGGAGCCACACCAGCGACAGCACGCAGGCCAACTTGGTGCCTGCAGGCCAGCCAGGGTGGTCCTGGCCCCGGGCGCTCTTCCGGAATCTTTCCATTGCCCTGCCTGAGATACCACTCCTGTCCCGGCCCCCACTGCTTTTTTCCTTCCTCACCTCTGTCCGGAGAGAAATTCCAGCGGAAGGTATGGGTGCCACATCCTCTTCTTTACAGGTGGCAGCCTGGCAACCCCTGCAGAAAGGCCAGCAGAGCCCCACTCACACCAGGCCACCAACAAAGCTGTGGCCTCTCACCCCCTCCCACCAGCACAGCCCCGAGACTGCTGACGGGGCAGAGAATATGGAGTCAGGCACAGCTTCAGGGGCTATTGCTGCCTGGAGCGCTGTTTATATTGATCTCAAACAGGCACACCTGGGGAGGGCTGGCCGGCAGGGTAAGGCTGCCCAGATCAGCTAATCCACAACCCTCAGGGAATCACATTGTTGAAAACGGACCTCGCTAAGGCAGAATAGAAGCCAAGGAAGAAAAGGACACAATGCCATTTGCAGCACCGTAGATGAGTCTAGAGGTAATCACGTGACTTGTAGTAATTCAGTAAGTGAAAGACACATATCGTATCATATCACTTATAGGTGTTACCTAAGAATGGATACCAGGGCAGATATTTCCACGGAGAAGGGCCATCACAGATTCATCAAACAAACTTATGGTTCACCAATGGAAAGGTGTGAGGATTGGTTTCATTACGATATTGGGGTTAACAGACATATACAAACACAGGTGACACATATAATCACCAAAGACCTACGGAATACCAAGAGAAGACTACTCAACATTCTGTCATAACGTACATGGGAAAAGGATCCCAGGAAGAACAGACATCTGTATATGTGTAAAAGAACCCCATCTTCCACACCTACAACAAGCCAAACATTGTCATCAAACTTGCTGTAATAAAAAATAAAAAATTAAATTAAAAACACGAACAAGAAGTAGTGAGACAAACTTGAGGGGCTTTCTCCTGGCACATTCCATTCTAAATTCCAATCTAGAACACGACTTCCATTGAGGCACTGTTGCCCTAGTCACCAGATTTGGTAAGGGAGAACTGCTGCCACCTTGTGGCCGTTTCGCACAACAGCAGCTTTAATCCCAGCGCTGATCGTCAGTTGATATTCAAAATCATTGCAGGCCTGTAAATGACACCTGCCCTGAAAACAAATCCTGGGGTCACGTATCGACCAAAAAATTCAAAGGACGTCCATATTTCAAAACGACCGTTTCAAAAGGCATATTTTACGCACATTAGTGTTCTGCTTCTTTTTCTTTCTTTCCTTTTTTTGTTAAAAATACGGGAATGGAAAAAGGGATCCCTCAGAATGGGCGAAAATCGTTGCAAACGAATCAATGGACAAAGGTTTAATCTCCAATATATATAAACAGCTCATGCAGCTTAATATTAACAAAACAAACAACCCAATACAAAAAATGGGCAGAAGATCTAAAGAGATGTTTCTTCCAAGAAGACACAGATGGCCAAGACGCACATGAAAAGCTGCTCAACAGCACTAATTATTAGAGAAATGCAAATCAAAACTACAATGAGGTATCACCTCACACCTGTTAGAATCGGCATCATCAGAAAATCTACAAACAACCAATTCTGGGGAGGGTGTGGACAAAAGGAGCCCTCTTCCACTATTGGTGGGAATGTAAATTGATACAGTCACTATGGAGAACGGTATGGAGTTTCCTTAAAAAAACTAGAAATAGAATTACCATCTGATCCAGCAATCCCACTTCTGGGCATATACCCAGAGAAAACCATAAATCAAAAAGGCACATTCACCACAATGTTCATGGCAGCACTATTTAAAATAGCCAGGTAATGGAAGCAACGTAAATGCCCACAGACAGATGAATGGATAAAGATGTGGTACATATATAAAATGGAATATTACTCAGCCATATGAAGGAATGAAACTGGGTCATTTGTAGAGACATCGATGGATCTAGAGACTGTCATACAGAATGAAGTAAGTCAGAAAGAGGAAAACAAATATTGTATATTAATGCATATATGTGGTACCTAAAAAATGGTACAGATGAACTGGTTTGCAGGGAAGAAACAGAGACACAGAGGTAGAGAACAAACATATGGACACCAAGTGTGGGAAGCCATGGGGTGGTGGTGGTGGGATGAGTTGGGAGATTGGGATTGACCTGTATACATGTATATGCATAAAATACATAACTAATAATAACCTGCTGTATAAAAAAATAAATCAAATTAAATTTCAAATTTTTAAAAAATAAAATTTAAAAATAAAACAGAAAAATGTTCTTCCCTTCACACAGATGTTTTTATAGGAATGAATTATTTCCATGCTTATATCTATAAATACATAAAGGAGGAATAAAATCTAACTTGAACCATAAAAGAAAAAAAAAAACCTGAACCCACCAGTTATACCGAGGAAAACCCTATCAGGGCACTTGCTCCAGCGGTAAACAATTCTGAAATTGGTCAGAGGTGGGGAATCATCTCCCATACAACCAGCAACCCACCCCCCACGCAAGGAGCATCCTCATTGCAAAGCTGGCGGACCGTGCTGAGGCATCTGTGAGTAAACGTGAGCTGAGCCGCAGGCCAGCTGCTGCTGAACTGTTCCCACCCTTCCCAGGTAAAACACCTGAATATGTACAAGGGCTTGAAAGCCTAGAGGAAGGGCCGTGGAGCCACACCAGCGACAGCACGCAGGCCATCTTTGTGCCTGCAGGCCAGCCAGGGTGGTCCTGGCACCGGGCGCTCTTCTGGAAGCTTTCCATTGCCCTGCCTGAGATACCCCTCCTGTCCCGGCCCCCACTGCTTTTTTCCTTCCTCACCTCTGTCCGGAGAGAAATTCCAGCGGAAGGTATGGGTGACACATCCTCTTCTTTACAGGTGGCAGCCTGGCAACCCCTGCAGAAAGGCCAGCAGAGCCCCACTCACACCGGGCCACCAACAAAGCTGTGGCCCCTCACTCCCTCCCACCAGCAGAGACCCGAGACTGCTGATGGGGCAGAGAATATGGAGTCAGGCACAGCTTCAGGGGCTATTGCTGCCTGGAGCGCTGTTTATATTGACCTCAAACAGGCACACCTGGGGAGGGCCGGCCGGCAGGGTAAGGCTGCCCAGGTCAGCTAATCCTCAACCCTCAGGGAATCCCATTGTTGAAAACGGACCTCGCTAAGACAGAATAGAAGCCAAGGAAGAAAAGGACACAATGCCATTTGCAGCACCGTAGATGAGTCTAGAGGTAATCACGTGACTTGTACTAAGTCAGAAACTGAAAGACACATATCGTATCATATCACTTATAGGTGTTACCTAAGAATGGATACCAGGGCAGATATTTCCACGGAGAAGGGCCATCACAGATTCATCAAACAAACTTATGGTTCACCAATGGAAAGGTGTGAGGATTGGTTTCATTACAATATTTGGGTTAACAGACATATACAAACACAGGTGACACATATAATCACCAAAGACCTACGGAATACCAAGAGAAGACTACTCAACATTCTGTCATAACGTACATGGGAAAAGGATCCCAGTAAGAACAGACATCTGTATATGTGTAAAAGAACCACATCTTCCACACCTACAACAAGCCATATATTGTAATCAAACTTGCTGTAATAAAAAATAAAAAATTAAATTAAAAACACGAACAAGAAGTAGTGAGACAAACTTGAGGGGCTTTCTCCTGGCACATTCCATTCTAAATTCCAATCTAGAACACGACTTCCATTGAGGCTCTGTTGCCCTAGTCACCAGATTTGGTAAGGGAGAACTGCTGCCACCTTGTGGCCGTTTCACACAAGAGCAGCTTTAATCCCAGCGCTGATGGTCAGTTGATATTCAAAATCATTGCAGGCCTGTAAATGACACCTGCCCTGAAAACAAATCCTGGGGTCACATATCGACCAAAAAATTCAAAGGACGTCCATATTTCAAAACGACCGTTTCAAAAGGCATATTTTACGCACATTAGTGTTCTGCTTCTTTTTCTTTCTTTCCTTTTTTTGTTAAAAATACGGGAATGGAAAAAGGCATCCCTCAGAATGGGCGAAAATCGTTGCAAACGAATCAATGGACAAAGGTTTAATCTCCAATATATATAAACAGCTCATGCAGCTTAATATTAACAAAACAAACAACCCAATACAAAAAATGGGCAGAAGATCTAAAGAGATGTTTCTTCCAAGAAGACACAGAGATGGCCAAGACGCACATGAAAAGCTGCTCAACAGCACTAATTATTAGAGAAATGCAAATCAAAACTACAATGAGGTATCACCTCACACCTGTTAGAATCAGCATCATCAGAAAATCTACAAACAACCAATTCTGGGGAGGGTGTGGACAAAAGGAGCCCTCTTCCACTATTGGTGGGAATGTAAATTGATACAGTCACTATGGAGAACGGTATGGAGTTTCCTTAAAAAAACTAGAAATAGAATTACCATCTGATCATATCACTTATAGGTGTTACCTAAGAATGGATACCAGGGCAGATATTTCCACGGAGAAGGGCCATCACAGATTCATCAAACAAACTTATGGTTCACCAATGGAAAGGTGTGAGGATTGGTTTCATTACGATATTGGGGTTAACAGACATATACAAACACAGGTGACACATATAATCACCAAAGACCTACGGAATACCTAGAGAAGACTACTCAACCTTCTGTCATAACATATACTAATTATTATGGGAAAAGGATCCCAGGAAGAACAGACATCTGTATATGTGTAAAAGAACCCCATCTTCCACACCTACAACAAGCCAAACATTGTAATCAAACTTGCTGTAATAAAAAATAAAAAATTAAATTAAAAACACGAACAAGAAGTAGTGAGACAAACTTGAGGGGCTTTCTCCTGGCACATTCCATTCTAAATTCCAATCTAGAACACGACTTCCATTGAGGCTCTGTTGCCCTAGTCACCAGATTTGGTAAGGGAGAACTGCTGCCACCTTGTGGCCGTTTCGCACAACAGCAGCTTTAATCCCAGCGCTGATGGTCAGTTGATATTCAAAATCATTGCAGGCCTGTAAATGACACCTGCCCTGAAAACAAATCCTGGGGTCACGTATCGACCAAAAAATTCAAAGGACGTCCATATTTCAAAACGACCGTTTCAAAAGGCATATTTTACGCACATTAGTGTTCTGCTTCTTTTTCTTTCTTTCCTTTTTTTGTTAAAAATACGGGAATGGAAAAAGGCATCCCTCAGAATGGGCGAAAATCGTTGCAAACGAATCAATGGACAAAGGTTTAATCTCCAATATATATAAACAGCTCATGCAGCTTAATATTAACAAAACAAACAACCCAATACAAAAAATGGGCAGAAGATCTAAAGAGATGTTTCTTCCAAGAAGACACAGAGATGGCCAAGACGCACATGAAAAGCTGCTCAACAGCACTAATTATTAGAGAAATGCAAATCAAAACTACAATGAGGTATCACCTCACACCTATTAGAATCGGCATCATCAGAAAATCTACAAACATCCAATTCCGGGGAGTGTGTGGACAAAAGGAGCCCTCTTCCACTATTGGTGGGAATGTAAATTGATACAGTCACTATGGAGAACGGTATGGAGTTTCCTTAAAAAAACTAGAAATAGAATTACCATCTGATCCAGCAATCCCACTTTTGGGCATATACCCAGAGAAAACCATAAATCAAAAAGGCACATTCACCACAATGTTCATGGCAGCACTATTTACAATAGCCAGGTAATGGAAGCAACGTAAATGCCCACAGACAGATGAATGGATAAAGATGTGGTACATATGTTTCCATATCCCCTCCCATTTGCGTCTCCCTCCCACCCTCCCTATCCCACCCCTCCAGGCGGTCACAAGGCACCAAGCTGATCTCCCTGTGCTATGCGGCTGCTTCCCACTAGCTATCTACCTTACGTTTGGTAGTGTATATATGTCCATGGAAATATATGTATATGTATAACTGATTAAATTTGTTATAAAGCAAAAAAATAAAATAAAATAAAATAAAAAAAAAAAAAAAAAAGATGTGGTACATATATAAAATGGAATATTACTCAGCCATAAGAAGGAATGCAACTGGGTCATTTGTAGAGACATCGATGGATCTAGAGACTGTCATACAGAATGAAGTAAGTCAGAAAGAGGAAAACAAATATTGTATATTAATGCATATATGTGGAACCTAAAAAATGGTACAGATGAACTGGTTTGCAGGGAAGAAACAGAGACACAGAGGTAGAGAACAAACATATGGACACCAAGTGTGGGAAGCCATGGGGTGGTGGTGGTGGGATGAGTTGGGAGGTTGGGATTGACCTGTATACATGTGTATGCGTAAAATACATAACTAATAATAACCTGCTGTATAAAAAAATAAATCAAATTAAATTTCAAATTTTTAAAAAATAAAATTTAAAAATAAAACAGAAAAATATTCTTCCCTTCACACAGATGTATTTATAGGAATGAATTATTTCCATGCTTATATCTATAAATACATAAAGGAGGAATACAATCTAACTTGAACCATAAATGAAAAAAAAAACCTGAACCCACCAGTTATAAAGAGGAAAACCCTATCAGGGCACTTGCTCCAGCGGTAAACAATTCTGAAATTGGTCAGAGGTGGGGAATCATCTCCCATACAACCAGCAACACACCCCCCACGCCAGGAGCATCCTCATTGCAAAGCTGGGGGACCATGCCGAGGCATCTGTGAGTAAACGTGAGCTGAGCCCCAGGCCAGCTGCTGCTGAACTGTTCCCACCCTTCCCAGGTAAAACACCTGAATATGTACAAGGGCTTGAAAGCCTAGAGGAAGGGCCACGGAGCCACACCAGCGACAGCACGCAGGCCAACTTGGTGCCTGCAGGCCAGCCAGGGTGGTCCTGGCCCCGGGCGCTCTTGCGGAAGCTTTCCATTGCCCTGCCTGAGATACCCCTCCTGTCCCGGCCCCCACTGCTTTTTTCCTTCCTCACCTCTGTCCGGAGAGAAATTCCAGCAGAAGGTATGGGTGACACATCCTCTTCTTTACAGGTGGCAGCCTGGCAACCCCTGCAGAAAGGCCAGCAGAGCCCCACTCACACCGGGCCACCAACAAAGCTGTGGCCACTCACTCCCTCCGACCAGCAGAGCCCCGAGACTGCTGACGGGGCAGAGAATATGGAGTCAGGCACAGCTTCAGGGGCTATTGCTGCCTGGAGCGCTGTTTATATTGACCTCAAACAGGCACACCTGGGGAGGGCCGGCCGGCAGGGTAAGGCTGCCCAGGTCAGCTAATCCACAACCCTCGGGGAATCACATTGTTGAAAACGGACCTCGCTAAGGCAGAATAGAAGCCAAGGAAGAAAAGGACACAATGCCATTTGCAGCACCGTAGATGAGTCTAGAGGTAATCATGTGACTTGTAGTAAGTCAGAAAGTGAAAGACACATATCGTATCATATCAGTTATAGGTGTTACCTAAGAATGGATACCAGGGCAGATATTTCCACGGAGAAGGGCCATCACAGATTCATCAAACAAACTTATGGTTCACCAATGGAAAGGTGTGAGGATTGGTTTCATTACGATATTGGGGTTAACAGACATATACAAACACAGGTGACACATATAATCACCAAAGACCTACGG
Source organism: Mesoplodon mirus (assembly GCF_964341445.2). Taxonomy (NCBI): domain Eukaryota; kingdom Metazoa; phylum Chordata; class Mammalia; order Artiodactyla; family Ziphiidae; genus Mesoplodon; species Mesoplodon mirus. The sequence continues at coordinate 4,009,364 of NW_028295814.1, read as the reverse complement.
AATACCAAGAGAAGACTACTCAACATTCTGTCATAACGTACATGGGAAAAGGATCCCAGGAAGAACAGACATCTGTATATGTGTAAAAGAACCCCATCTTCCACACCTACAACAAGCCAAACATTGTAATCAAACTTGCTGTAATAAAAAATAAAAAATTAAATTAAAAACACGAACAAGAAGTAGTGAGACAAACTTGAGGGGCTTTCTCCTGGCACATTCCATTCTAAATTCCAATCTAGAACACGACTTCCATTGAGGCTCTGTTGCCCTAGTCACCAGATTTGGTAAGGGAGAACTGCTGCCACCTTGTGGCCGTTTCGCACAACAGCAGCTTTAATCCCAGCGCTGATGGTCAGTTGATATTCAAAATCATTGCAGGCCTGTAAATGACACCTGCCCTGAAAACAAATCCTGGGGTCACGTATCGACCAAAAAATTCAAAGGACGTCCATATTTCAAAACGACCGTTTCAAAAGGCATATTTTACGCACATTAGTGTTCTGCTTCTTTTTCTTTCTTTCCTTTTTTTGTTAAAAATACGGGAATGGAAAAAGGCATCCCTCAGAATGGGCGAAAATCGTTGCAAACGAATCAATGGACAAAGGTTTAATCTCCAATATATATAAACAGCTCATGCAGCTTAATATTAACAAAACAAACAACCCAATACAAAAAATGGGCAGAAGATCTAAAGAGATGTTTCTTCCAAGAAGACACAGAGATGGCCAAGACGCACATGAAAAGCTGCTCAACAGCACTAATTATTAGAGAAATGCAAATCAAAACTACAATGAGGTATCACCTCACACCTGTTAGAATCGGCATCATCAGAAAATCTACAAACAACCAATTCTGGGGAGGGTGTGGACAAAAGGAGCCCTCTTCCACTATTGGTGGGAATGTAAATTGATACAGTCACTATGGAGAACGGTATGGAGTTTCCTTAAAATAACTAGAAATAGAATTACCATCTGATCCAGCAATCCCACTTCTGGGCATATACCCAGAGAAAACCATAAATCAAAAAGGCACATTCACCACAATGTTCATGGCAGCACTATTTACAATAGCCAGGTAATGGAAGCAACGTAAATGCCCACAGACAGATGAATGGATAAAGATGTGGTACATATATAAAATGGAATATTACTCAGCCATAAAAAGGAATGAAACTGGGTCATTTGTAGAGACATCGATGGATCTAGAGACTGTCATACAGAATGAAGTAAGTCAGAAAGAGGAAAACAAATATTGTATATTAATGCATATATGTGGAACCTAAAAAATGGTACAGATGAACTGGTTTGCAGGGAAGAAACAGAGACACAGAGGTAGAGAACAAACATATGGACACCAAGTGTGGGAAGCCATGGGGTGGTGGTGGTGGGATGAGTTGGGAGATTGGGATTGACCTGTATACATGTATATGCATAAAATACATAACTAATAATAACCTGGTGTATAAAATTAAATCAAATTAAATTTCAAATTTTTAAAAAATAAAATTTAAAAATAAAACAGAAAAATGTTCTTCCCTTCACACAGATGTATTTATAGGAATGAATTATTTCCATGCTTATATCTATAAATACATAAAGGAGGAATACAATCTAACTTGAACCATAAAAGAAAAAAAAAAACCTGAACCCACCAGTTATACAGAGGAAAACCCTATCAGGGCACTTGCTCCAGCGGTAAACAATTCTGAAATTGGTCAGAAGTGGGGAATCATCTCCCATACAACCAGCAACCCACCCCCCACGCAAGGAGCATCCTCATTGCAAAGCTGTGGGACCGTGCTGAGGCATCTGTGAGTAAACGTGAGCTGAGCCCCAGGCCAGCTGCTGCTGAACTGTTCCCACCCTTCCCAGGTAAAACACCTGAATATGTACAAGGGCTTGAAAGCCTAGAGGAAGGGCCACGGAGCCACACCAGCGACAGCACGCAGGCCAACGTGGTGCCTGCAGGCCAGCCAGGGTGGTCCTGTTCCCGGGCGCTCTTCCGGAAGCTTTCCATTGCCCTGCCTCAGATACCCCTCCTGTCCCGGCCCCCACTGCTTTTTTCCTTCCTCACCTCTGTCCGGAGAGAAATTCCAGCGGAAGGTATGGGTGACACATCCTCTTCTTTACAGGTGGCAGCCTGGCAACCCCTGCAGAAAGGCCAGCAGAGCCCCACTCACACCGGGCCACCAACAAAGCTGTGGCCCCTCACTCCCTCCCACCAGCAGAGCCCCGAGACTGCTGACGGGACAGAGAATATGGAGTCAGGCACAGCTTCAGGGGCTATTGCTGCCTGGAGCGCTGTTTATATTGACCTCAAACAGGCACACCTGGGGAGGGCCGGCCGGCAGGGTAAGGCTGCCCAGGTCAGCTAATCCACAACCCTCAGGGAATCACATTGTTGAAAACGGACCTCGCTAAGGCAGAAAAGAAGGCAAAGAAGAAAAGGACACAATGCCTTTTGCAGCACCGTAGATGAGTCTAGAGGTAATCACGTGACTTGTAGTAAGTCAGAAAGTGAAAGACACATATCGTATCATATCACTTATAGGTGTTACCTAAGAATGGATACCAGGGCAGATATTTCCACGGAGAAGGGCCATCACAGATCCATGAAACAAACTTATGGTTCACCAATGGAAAGGTGTGAGGATTGGTTTCATTACGATATTGGGGTTAACAGACATATACAAACACAGGTGACACATATAATCACCAAAGACCTACGGAATACCAAGAGAAGACTACTCAACATTGTTATAACGTACATGGGAAAAGGATCCCAGGAAGAACAGACATCTGTATATGTGTAAAAGAACCCCATCTTCCACACCTACAACAAGCCAAACATTGTAATCAAACTTGCTGTAATAAAAAATAAAAATTAAATTAAAAACACGAACAAGAAGTAGTGAGACAAACTTGAGGGGCTTTCTCCTGGCACATTCCATTCTAATTTCCAATGTAGAACACGACTTCCATTGAGGCTCTGTTGCCCTAGTCACCAGATTTGGTAAGGGAGAACTGCTGCCACCTTGTGGCCGTTTCGCACAACAGCAGCTTTAATCCCAGCGCTGATGGTCAGTTGATATTCAAAATCATTGCAGGCCTGTAAATGACACCTGCCCTGAAAACAAATCCTGGGGTCACGTATCGACCAAAAAATTCAAAGGACGTCCATATTTCAAAACGACCGTTTCAAAAGGCATATTTTACGCACATTAGTGTTCTGCTTCTTTTTCTTTCTTTCCTTTTTTTGTTAAAAATACGGGAATGGAAAAAGGCATCCCTCAGAATGGGCGAAAATCGTTGCAAACGAATCAATGGACAAAGGTTTAATCTCCAATATATATAAACAGCTCATGCAGCTTAATATTAACAAAACAAACAACCCAATACAAAAAATGGGCAGAAGATCTAAAGAGATGTTTCTTCCAAGAAGACACAGAGATGGCCAAGACTCACATGAAAAGCTGCTCAACAGCACGAATTATTAGAGAAATGCAAATCAAAACTACAATGAGGTATCACCTCACACCTGTTAGAATCGGCATCATCAGAAAATCTACAAACAACCAATTCTGGGGAGGGTGTGGACAAAAGGAGCCCTCTTCCACTATTGGTGGGAATGTAAATTGATACATTCACTGGAGAACGGTATGGAGTTTCCTTAAAAAAACTAGAAATAGAATTACCATCTGATCCAGCAATCCCACTTCTGGGCATATACCCAGAGAAAACCATAAATCAAAAAGGCACATTCACCACAATGTTCATGGCAGCACTATTTACAATAGCCAGGTAATGGAAGCAACGTAAATGCCCACAGACAGATGAATGGATAAAGATGTGGTACATATATAAAATGGAATATTACTCAGCCATAAGAAGGAATGCAACTGGGTCATTTGTAGAGACATCGATGGATCTAGAGACTGTCATACAGAATGAAGTAAGTCAGAAAGAGGAAAACAAATATTGTATATTAATGCATATATGTGGAACCTAAAAAATGGTACAGATGAACTGGTTTGCAGGGAAGAAACAGAGACACAGAGGTAGAGAACAAACATATGGACACCAAGTGTGGGAAGCCATGGGGTGGTGGTGGTGGGATGAGTTGGGAGATTGGGATTGACCTGTATACATGTATATGCGTAAAATACATAACTAATAATAACCTGCTGTATAAAAAAATAAATCAAATTAAATTTCAAATTTTTAAAAAATAAAATTTAAAAATAAAACAGAAAAATGTTCTTCCCTTCACACAGATGTATTTATAGGAATGAATTATTTCCATGCTTATATCTATAAATACATAAAGGAGGAATAAAATCTAACTTGAACCATAAAAGAAAAAAAAAAAAACCTGAACCCACCAGTTATACAGAGGAAAACCCTATCAGGGCACTTGCTCCAGCGGTAAACAATTCTGAAATTGGTCAGAGGTGGGGAATCATCTCCCATACAACCAGCAACCCACCCCCCACGCAAGGAGCATCCTCATTGCAAAGCTGGGGGACCGTGCCGAGGCATCTGTGAGTAAACGTGAGCTGAGCCCCAGGCCAGCTGCTGCTGAACTGTTCCCACCCTTCCCAGGTAAAACACCTGAATATGTACAAGGGCTTGAAAGCCTAGAGGAAGGGCCACGGAGCCACACCAGCGACAGCACGCAGGCCATCTTGGTGCCTGCAGGCCAGCCAGGGTGGTCCTGTCCCCGGGCGCTCTTCTGGAAGCTTTCCATTGCCCTGCCTGAGATACCCCTCCTGTCCCGGCCCCCACTGCTTTTTTCCTTCCTCACCTCTGTCCGGAGAGAAATTCCAGCGGAAGGCATGGGTGACACATCCTCTTCTTTACAGGTGGCAGCCTGGCAACCCCTGCAGAGAGGCCAGCAGAGCCCCACTCACACCGGGCCACCAACAAAGCTGTGGCCCCTCACTCCCTCCCACCAGCAGAGCCCCGAGACTGCTGACGGGGCAGAGAATATGGAGTCAGGCACAGCTTCAGGGGCTATTGCTGCCTGGAGCACTGTTTATATTGACCTCAAACAGGCACACCTGGGGAGGGCCGGCCGGCAGGGTAAGGCTGCCCAGGTCAGCTAATCCACAACCCTCAGGGAATCACATTGTTGAAAACGGACCTCGCTAAGGCAGAATAGAAGCCAAGGAAGAAAAGGACACAATGCCATTTGCAGCACCGTAGATGAGTCTAGAGGTAATCACGTGACTTGTACTAAGTCAGAAAGTGAAAGACACATATCGTATCATATCACTTATAGGTGTTACCTAAGAATGGATACCAGGGCAGATATTTCCACGGAGAAGGGCCATCACAGATTCATCAAACAAACTTATGGTTCACCAATGGAAAGGTGTGAGGATTGGTTTCATTACGATATTGGGGTTAACAGACATATACAAACACAGGTGACACATATAATCACCAAAGACCTACGGAATACCTAGAGAAGACTACTCAACCTTCTGTCATAACGTACATGGGAAAAGGATCCCAGGAAGAACAGACATCTGTATATGTGTAAAAGAACCCCATCTTCCACACCTACAACAAGCCAAACATTGTAATCAAACTTGCTGTAATAAAAAATAAAAAATTAAATTAAAAACACGAACAAGAAGTAGTGAGACAAACATGAGGGGCTTTCTCCTGGCACATTCCATTCTAAATTCCAATCTAGAACACGACTTCCATTGAGGCTCTGTTGCCCTAGTCACCAGATTTGGTAAGGGAGAACTGCTGCCACCTTGTGGCCGTTTCGCACAACAGCAGCTTTAATCCCAGCGCTGATGGTCAGTTGATATTCAAAATCATTGCAGGCCTGTAAATGACACCTGCCCTGAAAACAAATCCTGGGGTCACGTATCGACCAAAAAATTCAAAGGACGTCCATATTTCAAAACGACCGTTTCAAAAGGCATATTTTACGCACATTAGTGTTCTGCTTCTTTTTCTTTCTTTCCTTTTTTTGTTAAAAATACGGGAATGGAAAAAGGCATCCCTCAGAATGGGCGAAAATCGTTGCAAACGAATCAATGGACACAGGTTTAATCTCCAATATATATAAACAGCTCATGCAGCTTAATATTAACAAAACAAACAACCCAATACAAAAAATGGGCAGAAGATCTAAAGAGATGTTTCTTCCAAGAAGACACAGAGATGGCCAAGACGCACATGAAAAGCTGCTCAACAGCACTAATTATTAGAGAAATGCAAATCAAAACTACAATGAGGTATCACCTCACACCTATTAGAATCGGCATCATCAGAAAATCTACAAACATCCAATTCCGGGGAGTGTGTGGACAAAAGGAGCCCTCTTCCACTACTGGTGGGAATGTAAATTGATACAGTCACTATGGAGAACGGTATGGAGTTTCCTTAAAAAAAACTAGAAATAGAATTACCATCTGATCCAGCAATCCCACTTTTGGGCATATACCCAGAGAAAACCATAAATCAAAAAGGCACATTCACCACAATGTTCATGGCAGCACTATTTACAATAGCCAGGTAATGGAAGCAACCTAAATGCCCAAAGACAGATGAATGGATAAAGATGTGGTACATATATAAAATGGAATATTACTCAGCCATAAGAAGGAATGAAACTGGGTCATTTGTAGAGACATCGATGGATCTAGAGACTGTCATACAGAATGAAGTAAGTCAGAAAGAGGAAAACAAATATTGTATATTAATGCATATATGTGGAACCTAAAAAATGGTACAGATGAACTGGTTTGCAGGGAAGAAACAGAGACACAGAGGTAGAGAACAAACATATGGACACCAAGTGTGGGAAGCCATGGGGTGGTGGTGGTGGGATGAGTTGGGAGGTTGGGATTGACCTGTATACATGTATATGCGTAAAATACATAACTAATAATAACCTGCTGTATAAAAAAATAAATCAAATTAAATTTCAAATTTTTAAAAAATAAAATTTAAAAATAAAACAGAAAAATGTTCTTCCCTTCACACAGATGTATTTATAGGAATGAATTATTTCCATGCTTATATCTATAAATACATAAAGGAGGAATAAAATCTAACTTGAACCATAAAAGAAAAAAAAAACCTGAACCCACCAGTTATACCGAGGAAAACCCTATCAGGGCACTTGCTCCAGCGGTAAACAATTCTGAAATTGGTCAGAGGTGGGGAATCATCTCCCATACAACCAGCAACCCACCCCCCACGCAAGGAGCATCCTCATTGCAAAGCTGGGGGACCGTGCCGAGGCATCTGTGAGTAAACGTGAGCTGAGCCCCAGGCCAGCTGCTGCTGAACTGTTCCCACCCTTCCCAGGTAAAACACCTGAATATGTACAAGGGCTTGAAAGCCTAGAGGAAGGGCCGTGGAGCCACACCAGCGAGAGCACGCAGGCCATCTTGGTGCCTGCAGGCCAGCCAGGGTGGTCCTGGCACCGAGCGCTCTTCCGGAAGCTTTCCATTGCCCTGCCTGAGATACCCCTCCTGTCCCGGCCCCCACTGCTTTTTTCCTTCCTCACCTCTGTCCGGAGAGAAATTCCAGCGGAAGGTATGGGTGACACATCCTCTTCTTTACAGGTGGCAACCTGGCAACCCCTGCAGAAAGGCCAGCAGAGCCCCACTCACACCGGGCCACCAACAAAGCTGTGGCCCCTCACTCCCTCCCACCAGCAGAGCCCCGAGACTGCTGACGGGGCAGAGAATATGGAGTCAGGCACAGCTTCAGGGGCTATTGCTGCCTGGAGCGCTGATTATATTGACCTCAAACAGGCACACCTGGGGAGGGCCGGCCGGCAGGGTAAGGCTGCCCAGGTCAGCTAATCCACAACCCTCAGGGAATCACATTGTTGAAAACGGACCTCGCTAAGGCAGAATAGAAGCCAAGGAAGAAAAGGACACAATGCCATTTGCAGCACCGTAGATGAGTCTAGAGGTAATCACGTGACTTGTAGTAAGTCAGAAAGTGAAAGACACATATCGTATCATATCACTTATAGGTGTTACCTAAGAATGGATACCAGGGCAGATATTTCCACGGAGAAGGGCCATCACAGATTCATCAAACAAACTTATGGTTCACCAATGGAAAGGTGTGAGGATTGGTTTCATTACGATATTGGGGTTAACAGACATATACAAACACAGGTGACACATATAATCACCAAAGACCTACGGAATACCTAGAGAAGACTACTCAACCTTCTGTCATAACGTACATGGGAAAAGGATCCCAGGAAGAACAGACATCTGTATATGTGTAAAAGAACCCCATCTTCCACACCTACAACAAGCCAAACATTGTAATCAAACTTGCTGTAATAAAAACTAAAAAATTAAATTAAAAACACGAACAAGAAGTAGTGAGACAAACTTGAGGGGCTTTCTCCTGGCACATTCCATTCTAAATTCCAATCTAGAACACGACTTCCATTGAGGCTCTGTTGCCCTAGTCACCAGATTTGGTAAGGGAGAACTGCTGCAACCTTGTGGCCGTTTCGCACAACAGCAGCTTTAATCCCAGCGCTGATGGTCAGTTGATATTCAAAATCATTGCAGGCCTGTAAATGACACCTGCCCTGAAAACAAATCCTGGGGTCACGTATCGACCAAAAAATTCAAAGGACGTCCATATTTCAAAACGACCGTTTCAAAGGGCATATTTTACGCACATTAGTGTTCTGCTACTTTTTCTTTCTTTCCTTTTTTTGTTAAAAATACGGGAATGGAAAAAGGCATCCCTCAGAAGGGGCGAAAATCGTTGCAAACGAATCAATGGACAAAGGTTTAATCTCCAATATATATAAACAGCTCATGCAGCTTAATATTAACAAAACAAACAACCCAATACAAAAAATGGGCAGAAGATCTAAAGAGATGTTTCTTCCAAGAAGACACAGAGATGGCCAAGACGCACATGAAAAGCTGCTCAACAGCACTAATTATTAGAGAAATGCAAATCAAAACTACAATGAGGTATCACCTCACACCTATTAGAATCGGCATCATCAGAAAATCTACAAACATCCAATTCCGGGGAGTGTGTGGACAAAAGGAGCCCTCTTCCACTATTGGTGGGAATGTAAATTGATACAGTCACTATGGAGAACGGTATGGAGTTTCCTTAAAAAAACTAGAAATAGAATTACCATCTGATCCAGCAATCCCACTTTTGGGCATATACCCAGAGAAAACCATAAATCAAAAAGGCACATTCACCACAATGTTCATGGCAGCACTATTTACAATAGCCAGGTAATGGAATCAACCTAAATGCCCAAAGACAGATGAATGGATAAAGATGTGGTACATATATAAAATGGAATATTACTCAGCCATAAGAAGGAATGAAACTGGGTCATTTGTAGAGACATCGATGGATCTAGAGACTGTCATACAGAATGAAGTAAGTCAGAAAGAGGAAAACAAATATTGTATATTAATGCATATATGTGGAACCTAAAAAATGGTACAGATGAACTGGTTTGCAGGGAAGAAACAGAGACACAGAGGTAGAGAACAAACATATGGACACCAAGTGTGGGAAGCCATGGGGTGGTGGTGGTGGGATGAGTTGGGAGGTTGGGATTGACCTGTATACATGTATATGCGTAAAATACATAACTAATAATAACCTGCTGTATAAAAAAATAAATCAAATTAAATTTCAAATTTTTAAAAAATAAAATTTAAAAATAAAACAGAAAAATGTTCTTCCCTTCACAGAGATGTATTTATAGGAATGAATTGTTTCCATGCTTATATCTATAAATACATAAAGGAGGAATAAAATCTAACTTGAACCATAAAAGAAAAAAAAAAACCTGAACTCACCAGTTATACCGAGGAAAACCCTATCAGGGCACTTGCTCCAGCGGTAAACAATTCTGAAATTGGTCAGAGGTGGGGAATCATCTCCCATACAACCAGCAACCCACCCCCCACGCAAGGAGCATCCTCATTGCAAAGCTGGGGGACCGTGCCGAGGCATCTGTGAGTAAACGTGAGCTGAGCCCCAGGCCAGCTGCTGCTGAACTGTTCCCACCCTTCCCAGGTAAAACACCTAAATATGTACAAGGGCTTGAAAGCCTAGAGGAAGGGCCGTGGAGCCACACCAGCGACAGCACGCAGGCCATCTTGGTGCCTGCAGGCCAGCCAGGGTGGTCCTGGCACCGGGCGCTCTTCTGGAAGCTTTCCATTGCCCTGCCTGAGATACCCCTCCTGTCCCGGCCCCCACTTCTTTTTTCCTTCCTCACCTCTGTCCGGAGAGAAATTCCAGCGGAAGGTATGGGTGACACATCCTCTTCTTTACAGGTGGCAGCCTGGCAACCCCTGCAGAAAGGCCAGCAGAGCCCCACTCACACCGGGCCACCAACAAAGCTGTGGCCCCTCACTCCCTCCCACCAGCAGAGACCCGAGACTGCTGATGGGGCAGAGAATATGGAGTCAGGCACAGCTTCAGGGTCTATTGCTGCCTGGAGCGCTGTTTATATTGACCTCAAACAGGCACACCTGGGGAGGGCCGGCCGGCAGGGTAAGGCTGCCCAGGTCAGCTAATCCACAACCCTCAGGGAATCCCATTGTTGAAAACGGACCTCGCTAAGGCAGAATAGAAGCCAAGGAAGAAAAGGACACAATGCCATTTGCAGCACCGTAGATGAGTCTAGAGGTAATCACGTGACTTGTACTAAGTCAGAAACTGAAAGACACATATCGTATCATATCACTTATAGGTGTTACCTAAGAATGGATACCAGGGCAGATATTTCCACGGAGAAGGGCCATCACAGATTCATCAAACAAATTTATGGTTCACCAATGGAAAGGTGTGAGGATTGGTTTCATTACAATATTGGGGTTAACAGACATATACAAACACAGGTGACACATATAATCACCAAAGACCTACGGAATACTAAGAGAAGACTACTCAACATTCTGTCATAACGTACATGGGAAAAGGATCCCAGGAAGAACAGACATCTGTATATGTGTAAAAGAACCACATCTTCCACACCTACAACAAGCCATATATTGTAATCAAACTTGCTGTAATAAAAAATAAAAAATTAAATTAAAAACACGAACAAGAAGTAGTGAGACAAATTTGAGGGGCTTTCTCCTGGCACATTCCATTCTAAATTCCAATCTAGAACACGACTTCCATTGAGACTCTGTTGCCCTAGTCACCAGATTTGGTAAGGGAGAACTGCTGCCACCTTGTGGCCGTTTCACACAAGAGCAGCTTTATTCCCAGCGCTGATGGTCAGTTGATATTCAAAATCATTGCAGGCCTGTAAATGACACCTGCCCTGAAAACAAATCCTGGGGTCACATATCGACCAAAAAATTCAAAGGACGTCCATATTTCAAAACGACCGTTTCAAAAGGCATATTTTACGCACATTAGTGTTCTGCTTCTTTTTCTTTCTTTCCTTTTTTTGTTAAAAATACGGGAATGGAAAAAGGGATCCCTCAGAATGGGCGAAAATCGTTGCAAACGAATCAATGGACAAAGGTTTAATCTCCAATATATATAAACAGCTCATGCAGCTTAATATTAACAAAACAAACAACCCAATATAAAAAATGGGCAGAAGATCTAAAGAGATGTTTCTTCCAAGAAGACACAGAGATGGCCAAGACGCACATGAAAAGCTGCTCAACAGCACTAATTATTAGAGAAATGCAAATCAAAACTACAATGAGGTATCACCTCACACCTGTTAGAATCGGCATCATCAGAAAATCTACAAACAACCAATTCTGGGGAGGGTGTGGACAAAACGAGCCCTCTTCCACTATTGGTGGGAATGTAAATTGATACAGTCACTATGGAGAACGGTATGGAGTTTCCTTAAAAAAACTAGAAATAGAATTACCATCTGATCCAGCAATCCCACTTCTGGGCATATACCCAGAGAAAACCATAAATCAAAAAGGCACATTCACCACAATGTTCATGGCAGCACTATTTACAATAGCCAGGTAATGGAAGCAACGTAAATGCCCACAGACAGATGAATGGATAAAGATGTGGTACATATATAAAATGGAATATTACTCAGCCATAAGAAGGAATGCCACTGGGTCATTTGTAGAGACATCGATGGATCTAGAGACTGTCATACAGAATGAAGTAAGTCAGAAAGAGGAAAACAAATATTGTATATTAATGCATATATGTGGAACCTAAAAAATGGTACAGATGAACTGGTTTGCAGGGAAGAAACAGAGACACAGAGGTAGAGAACAAACATATGGACACCAAGTGTGGGAAGCCATGGGGTGGTGGTGGTGGGATGAGTTGGGAGATTGGGATTGACCTGTATACATGTATATGCGTAAAATACATAACTAATAATAACCTGCTGTATAAAAAAATAAATCAAATTAAATTTCAAATTTTTAAAAAATAAAATTTAAAAATAAAACAGAAAAATGTTCTTCCCTTCACACAGATGTATTTATAGGAATGAATTATTTCCATGCTTATATCTATAAATACATAAAGGCGGAATAAAATCTAACTTGAACCATAAAAGAAAAAAAAAAAAAACCTGAACCCACCAGTTATACAGAGGAAAACCCTATCAGGGCACTTGCTCCAGCGGTAAACAATTCTGAAATTGGTCAGAGGTTGGGAATCATCTCCCATACAACCAGCAACCCACCCCCCACGCAAGGAGCATCCTCATTGCAAAGCTGGGGGACCGTGCTGAGGCATCTGTGAGTAAACGTGAGCTGAGCCCCAGGCCTGCTGCTGCTGAACTGTTCCCACCCTTCCCAGGTAAAACACCTGAATATGTACAAGGGCTTGAAAGCCTAGAGGAAGGGCCACGGAGCCACACCAGCGACAGCACGCAGGCCATCTTGGTGCCTGCAGGCCAGCCAGGGTGGTCCTGGCCCCGGGCGCTCTTCCGGAAGCTTTCCATTGCCCTGCCTGAGATACCCCTCCTGTCCCGGCCCCCACTGCATTTTTCCTTCCTCACCTCTGTCCGGAGAGAAATTCCAGCGGAAGGCATGGGTGACACATCCTCTTCTTTACAGGTGGCAGCCTGGCAACCCCTGCAGAAAGGCCAGCAGAGCCCCACTCACACCGGGCCACCAACAAAGCTGTGGCCCCTCACTCCCTCCCACCAGCAGAGCCCCGAGACTGCTGACGGGGCAGAGAATATGGAGTCAGGCACAGCTTCAGGGGCTATTGCTGCCTGGAGCGCTGTTTATATTGACCTCAAACAGGCACACCTGGGGAGGGCCGGCCGGCAGGGTAAGGCTGCCCAGGTCAGCTAATCCACAACCCTCAGGGAATCACATTGTTGAAAACGGACCTCACTAAGGCAGAATAGAAGCCAAGGAAGAAAAGGACACAATGCCATTTGCAGCACCGTAGATGAGTCTAGAGGTAATCACGTGACTTGTAGTAAGTCAGAAAGTGAAAGACACATATCGTATCCTATCACTTATAGGTGTTACCTAAGAATGGATACCAGGGCAGATATTTCCACGGAGAAGGGCCATCACAGATTCATCAAACAAACTTATGGTTCACCAATGGAAAGGTGTGAGGATTGGTTTCATTACGATATTGGGGTTAACAGACATATACAAACACAGGTGACACATATAATCACCAAAGACCTACGGAATACCAAGAGAAGACTACTCAACATTCTGTCATAACGTACATGGGAAAAGGATCCCAGGAAGAACAGACATCTGTATATGTGTAAAAGAACCCCATCTTCCACACCTACAACAAGCCAAACATTGTAATCAAACTTGCTGTAATAAAAACTAAAAAATTAAATTAAAAACACGAACAAGAAGTAGTGAGACAAACTTGAGGGGCTTTCTCCTGGCACATTCCATTCTAAATTCCAATCTAGAACACGACTTCCATTGAGGCTCTGTTGCCCTAGTCACCAGATTTGGTAAGGGAGAACTGCTGCCACCTTGTGGCCGTTTCGCACAACAGCAGCTTTAATCCCAGCGCTGATGGTCAGTTGATATTCAAAATCATTGCAGGCCTGTAAATGACACCTGCCCTGAAAACAAATCCTGGGGTCACATATCGACCAAAAAATTCAAAGGACGTCCATATTTCAAAACGACCGTTTCAAAAGGCATATTTTACGCACATTAGTGTTCTGCTTCTTTTTCTTTCTTTCCTTTTTTTGTTAAAAATACGGGAATGGAAAAAGGCATCCCTCAGAATGGGCGAAAATCGTTGCAAACGAATCAATGGACAAAGGTTTAATCTCCAATATATATAAACAGCTCATGCAGCTTAATATTAACAAAACAAACAACCCAATACAAAAAACGGGCAGAAGATCTAAAGAGATGTTTCTTCCAAGAAGACACAGAGATGGCCAAGACGCACATGAAAAGCTGCTCAACAGCACTAATTATTAGAGAAATGCAAATCAAAACTACAATGAGGTATCACCTCACACCTGTTAGAATTGGCATCATCAGAAAATCTACAAACAACCAATTCTGGGGAGGGTGTGGACAAAAGGAGCCCTCTTCCACTATTGGTGGGAATGTAAATTGATACAGTCACTATGGAGAACGGTATGGAGTTTCCTTAAAAAAACTAGAAATAGAATTACCATCTGATCCAGCAATCCCACTTCTGGGCATATACCCAGAGAAAACCATAAATCAAAAAGGCACATTCACCACAATGTTCATGGCAGCACTATTTACAATAGCCAGGTAATGGAAGCAACGTAAATGCCCACAGACAGATGAATGGATAAAGATGTGGTACATATATAAAATGGAATATTACTCAGCCATAAGAAGGAATGCAACTGGGTCATTTGTAGAGACATCGATGGATCTAGAGACTGTCATACAGAATGAAGTAAGTCAGAAAGAGGAAAACAAATATTGTATATTAATGCATATATGTGGAACCTAAAAAATGGTACAGATGAACGGGTTTGCAGGGAAGAAACAGAGACACAGAGGTAGACAACAAACATATGGACACCAAGTGTGGGAAGCCATGGGGTGGTGGTGGTGGGATGAGTTGGGAGATTGGGATTGACCTGTATACATGTATATGCATAAAATACATAACTAATAATAACCTGCTGTATAAAAAAATAAATCAAATTAAATTTCAAATTTTTAAAAAATAAAATTTAAAAATAAAACAGAAAAATGTTCTTCCCTTCACACAGATGTATTTATAGGAATGAATTATTTCCATGCTTATATCTATAAATACATAAAGGAGGAATACAATCTAACTTGAACCATAAAAGAAAAAAAAAAAAACCTGAACCCACCAGTTATAGAGAGGAATACCCTATCAGGGCACTTGCTCCAGCGGTAAACAATTCTGAAATTGGTCAGAGGTGGGGAATCATCTCCCATACAACCAGCAACCCACCCCCCACGCCAGGAGCATCCTCATTGCAAAGCTGGGGGACCGTGCCGAGGCATCTGTGAGTAAACGTGAGCTGAGCCCCAGGCCAGCTGCTGCTAAACTGTTCCCACCCTTCCCAGGTAAAACACCTGAATATGTACAAGGGCTTGAAAGCCTAGAGGAAGGGCCGCAGAGCCACACCAGCGACAGCACACAGGCCAACTTGGTGCCTGCAGGCCAGCCAGGGTGGTCCTGGCCCCGTGCGCTCTTCCGGAAGCTTTCCATTGCCCTGCCTGAGATACCCCTCCTGTCCCGGCCCCCACTGCTTTTTTCCTTCCTCACCTCTGTCCGGAGAGAAATTCCAGGGGAAGGTATGGGTGACACATCCTCTTCTTTACAGGTGGCAGCCTGGCTACCCCTGCAGAAAGGCCAGCAGAGCCCCACTCACACCGGGCCACCAACAAAGCTGTGGCCCCTCACTCCCTCCCACCAGCAGAGCCCCGAGACTGCTGACGGGGCAGAGAATATGGATTCAGGCACAGCTTCAGGGGCTATTGCTGCCTGGAGCGCTGTTTATATTGACCTCAAACAGGCACACCTGGGGAGGGCCGGCCGGCAGGGTAAGGCTGCCCAGGTCAGCTAATCCACAACCCTCAGGGAATCACATTGTTGAAAACGGACCTCACTAAGGCAGAATAGAAGCCAAGGAAGAAAAGGACACAATGCCATTTGCAGCACCGTAGATGAGTCTAGAGGTAATCACGTGACTTGTAGTAAGTCAGAAAGTGAAAGACACATATCGTATCCTATCACTTATAGGTGTTACCTAAGAATGGATACCAGGGCAGATATTTCCACGGAGAAGGGCCATCACAGATTCATCAAACAAACTTATGGTTCACCAATGGAAAGGTGTGAGGATTGGTTTCATTACGATATTGGGGTTAACAGACATATACAAACACAGGTGACACATATAATCACCAAAGACCTACGGAATACCAAGAGAAGACTACTCAACATTCTGTCATAACGTACATGGGAAAAGGATCCCAGGAAGAACAGACATCTGTATATGTGTAAAAGAACCCCATCTTCCACACCTACAACAAGCCAAACATTGTAATCAAACTTGCTGTAATAAAAACTAAAAAATTAAATTAAAAACACGAACAAGAAGTAGTGAGACAAACTTGAGGGGCTTTCTCCTGGCACATTCCATTCTAAATTCCAATCTAGAACACGACTTCCATTGAGGCTCTGTTGCCCTAGTCACCAGATTTGGTAAGGGAGAACTGCTGCCACCTTGTGGCCGTTTCGCACAACAGCAGCTTTAATCCCAGCGCTGATGGTCAGTTGATATTCAAAATCATTGCAGGCCTGTAAATGACACCTGCCCTGAAAACAAATCCTGGGGTCACATATCGACCAAAAAATTCAAAGGACGTCCATATTTCAAAACGACCGTTTCAAAAGGCATATTTTACGCACATTAGTGTTCTGCTTCTTTTTCTTTCTTTCCTTTTTTTGTTAAAAATACGGGAATGGAAAAAGGCATCCCTCAGAATGGGCGAAAATCGTTGCAAACGAATCAATGGACAAAGGTTTAATCTCCAATATATATAAAGAGCTCATGCAGCTTAATATTAACAAAACAAACAACCCAATACAAAAAACGGGCAGAAGATCTAAAGAGATGTTTCTTCCAAGAAGACACAGAGATGGCCAAGACGCACATGAAAAGCTGCTCAACAGCACTAATTATTAGAGAAATGCAAATCAAAACTACAATGAGGTATCACCTCACACCTGTTAGAATCGGCATCATCAGAAAATCTACAAACAACCAATTCTGGGGAGGGTGTGGACAAAAGGAGCCCTCTTCCACTATTGGTGGGAATGTAAATTGATACAGTCACTATGGAGAACGGTATGGAGTTTCCTTAAAAAAACTAGAAATAGAATTACCTTCTGATCCAGCAATCCCACTTCTGGGCATATACCCAGAGAAAACCATAAATCAAAAAGGCACATTCACCACAATGTTCATGGCAGCACTATTTACAGTAGCCAGGTAATGGAAGCAACGTAAATGCCCACAGACAGATGAATGGATAAAGATGTGGTACATATATAAAATGGAATATTACTCAGCCATAAGAAGGAATGCAACTGGGTCATTTGTAGAGACATCGATGGATCTAGAGACTGTCATACAGAATGAAGTAAGTCAGAAAGAGGAAAAAAATATTGTATATTAATGCATATATGTGGAACCTAAAAAATGGTACAGATGAACTGGTTTGCAGGGAAGAAACAGAGACACAGAGGTAGAGAACAAACATATGGACACCAAGTGTGGGAAGCCATGGGGTGGTGGTGGTGGGATGAGTTGGGAGATTGGGATTGACCTGTATACATGTATATGCATAAAATACATAACTAATAATAACCTGATGTATAAAAAAATAAATCAAATTAAATTTCAAATTTTTAAAAAATAAAATTTAAAAATAAAACAGAAAAATGTTCTTCCCTTCACACAGATATATTTATAGGAATGAATTATTTCCATGCTTATATCTATAAATACATAAAGGAGGAATACAATCTAACTTGAACCATAAAAGAAAAAAAAAAAACCTGAACCCACGAGTTATACAGAGGAAAACCCTATCAGGGTACTTGCTCCAGCGGTAAACAATTCTGAAATTGGTCAGAGGTGGGGAATCATCTCCCATACAACCAGCAACCCACCCCCCACGCCAGGAGCATCCTCATTGCAAAGCTGGGGGACCGTGCCGAGGCATCTGTGAGTAAACGTGAGCTGAGCCCCAGGCCAGCTGCTGCTGAACTGTTCCCACCCTTCCCAGGTAAAACACCTGAATATGTACAAGGGCTTGAAAGCCTAGAGGAAGGGCCGCAGAGCCACACCAGCGACAGCATGCAGGCCAACTTGGTGCCTGCAGGCCAGCCAGGGTGGTCCTGGCCCCGGGCGCTCTTCCGGAAGCTTTCCATTGCCCTGCCTGAGATACCCCTCCTGTCCCGGCCCCCACTGCTTTTTTCCTTCCTCACCTCTGTCCGGAGAGAAATTCCAGGGGAAGGTATGGGTGACACATCCTCTTCTTTACATGTGGCAGCCTGGCTACCCCTGCAGAAAGGCCAGCAGAGCCCCACTCACACCGGGCCACCAACAAAGCTGTGGCCCCTCACTCCCTCCCACCAGCAGAGCCCCGAGACTGCTGATGGGGCAGAGAATATGGATTCAGGCACAGCTTCAGGGGCTATTGCTGCCTGGAGCGCTGTTTATATTGACCTCAAACAGGCACACCTGGGGAGGGCCGGCCGGCAGGGTAAGGCTGCCCAGGTCAGCTAATCCACAACCCTCAGGGAATCACATTGTTGAAAACGGACCTCGCTAAGGCAGAATAGAAGCCAAGGAAGAAAAGGACACAATGCCATTTGCAGCACCGTAGATGAGTCTAGAGGTAATCACGTGACTTGTAGTAAGTCAGAAAGTGAAAGACACATATCGTATCATATCACTTATAGGTGTTACCTAAGAATGGATACCAGGGCAGATATTTCCACGGAGAAGGGCCATCACAGATTCATCAAACAAACTTATGGTTCACCAATGGAAAGGTGTGAGGATTGGTTTCATTACGATATTGGGGTTAACAGACATATACAAACACAGGTGACACATATAATCACCAAAGACCTACGGAATACCAAGAGAAGACTACTCAACATTCTGTCATAACGTACATGGGAAAAGGATCCCAGGAAGAACAGACATCTGTATATGTGTAAAAGAACCCCATCTTCCACACCTACAACAAGCCAAACATTGTAATCAAACTTGCTGTAATAAAAACTAAAAAATTAAATTAAAAACACGAACAAGAAGTAGTGAGACAAACTTGAGGGGCTTTCTCCTGGCACATTCCATTCTAAATTCCAATCTAGAACACGACTTCCATTGAGGCTCTGTTGCCCTAGTCACCAGATTTGGTAAGGGAGAACTGCTGCCACCTTGTGGCCGTTTCGCACAACAGCAGCTTTAATCCCAGCGCTGATGGTCAGTTGATATTCAAAATCATTGCAGGCCTGTAAATGACACCTGCCCTGAAAACAAATCCTGGGGTCACATATCGACCAAAAAATTCAAAGGACGTCCATATTTCAAAACGACCGTTTCAAAAGGCATATTTTACGCACATTAGTGTTCTGCTTCTTTTTCTTTCTTTCCTTTTTTTGTTAAAAATACGGGAATGGAAAAAGGCATCCCTCAGAATGGGCGAAAATCGTTGCAAACGAATCAATGGACAAAGGTTTAATCTCCAATATATATAAACAGCTCATGCAGCTTAATATTAACAAAACAAACAACCCAATACAAAAAATGGGCAGAAGATCTAAAGAGATGTTTCTTCCAAGAAGACACAGAGACGGCCAAGACGCACATGAAAAGCTGCTCAACAGCACTAATTATTAGAGAAATGCAAATCAAAACTACAATGAGGTATCACCTCACACCTGTTAGAATCGGCATCATCAGAAAATCTACAAACAACCAATTCTGGGGAGGGTGTGGACAAAAGGAGCCCTCTTCCACTATTGGTGGGAATGTAAATTGATACAGTCACTATGGAGAACGGTATGGAGTTTCCTTAAAAAAACTAGAAATAGAATTACCATCTGATCCAGCAATCCCACTTCTGGGCATATACCCAGAGAAAACCATAAATCAAAAAGGCACATTCACCACAATGTTCATGGCAGCACTATTTACAATAGCCAGGTAATGGAAGCAACGTAAATGCCCACAGACAGATGAATGGATAAAGAGTGGTACATATATAAAATGGAATATTACTCAGCCATAAGAAGGAATGCAACTGGGTCATTTGTAGAGACATCGATGGATCTAGAGACTGTCATACAGAATGAAGTAAGTCAGAAAGAGGAAAAAAATATTGTATATTAATGCATATATGTGGAACCTAAAAAATGGTACAGATGAACTGGTTTGCAGGGAAGAAACAGAGACACAGAGGTAGAGAACAAACATATGGACACCAAGTGTGGGAAGCCATGGGGTGGTGGTGGTGGGATGAGTTGGGAGATTGGGATTGACCTGTATACATGTATATGCATAAAATACATAACTAATAATAACCTGATGTATAAAAAAATAAATCAAATTAAATTTCAAATTTTTAAAAAATAAAATTTAAAAATAAAACAGAAAAATGTTCTTCCCTTCACACAGATGTATTTATAGGAATGAATTATTTCAATGCTTATATCTATAAATACATAAAGGAGGAATACAATCTAACTTGAACCATAAAAGAAAAAAAAAAAACCTGAACCCACGAGTTATACAGAGGAAAACACTATCAGGGTACTTGCTCCAGCGGTAAACAATTCTGAAATTGGTCAGAGGTGGGGAATCATCTCCCATACAACCAGCAACCCACCCCCCACGCCAGGAGCATCCTCATTGCAAAGCTGGGGGACCGTGCCGAGGCATCTGTGAGTAAACGTGAGCTGAGCCCCAGGCCAGCTGCTGCTGAACTGTTCCCACCCTTCCCAGGTAAAACACCTGAATATGTACAAGGGCTTGAAAGCCTAGAGGAAGGGCCGCAGAGCCACACCAGCGACAGCATGCAGGCCAACTTGGTGCCTGCAGGCCAGCCAGGGTGGTCCTGGCCCCGGGCGCTCTTCCGGAAGCTCTCCATTGCCCTGCCTGAGATACCCCTCCTGTCCCGGCCCCCACTGATTTTTTCCTTCCTCACCTCTGTCCGGAGAGAAATTCCAGCGGAAGGTATGGGTGACACATCCTCTTCTTTACAGGTGGCAGCCTGGCAACCCCTGCAGAAAGGCCAGCAGAGCCCCACTCACACCGGGCCACCAACAAAGCTGTGGCCCCTCACTCCCTCCCACCAGCAGAGCCCCGAGACTGCTGACGGGGCAGAGAATATGGAGTCAGGCACAGCCTCAGGGGCTATTGCTGCCTGGAGCGCTGTTTATATTGACCTCAAACAGGCACACCTGGGGAGGGCCGGCCGGCAGGGTAAGGCTGCCCAGGTCAGCTAATCCACAACCCTCAGGGAATCCCATTGTTGAAAACGGACCTCGCTAAGGCAGAATAGAAGCCAAGGAAGAAAAGGACACAATGCCATTTGCAGCACCGTAGATGAGTCTAGAGGTAATCACGTGACTTGTAGTAAGTCAGAAAGTGAAAGACACATATCGTATCCTATCACTTATAGGTGTTACCTAAGAATGGATACCAGGGCAGATATTTCCACGGAGAAGGGCCATCACAGATTCATCAAACAAACTTATGGTTCACCAATGGAAAGGTGTGAGGATTGGTTTCATTACGATATTGGGGTTAACAGACATATACAAACACAGGTGACACATATAATCACCAAAGACCTACGGAATACCAAGAGAAGACTACTCAACATTCTGTCATAACGTACATGGGAAAAGGATCCCAGGAAGAACAGACATCTGTATATGTGTAAAAGAACCCCATCTTCCACACCTACAACAAGCCAAACATTGTAATCAAACTTGCTGTAATAAAAACTAAAAAATTAAATTAAAAACACGAACAAGAAGTAGTGAGACAAACTTGAGGGGCTTTCTCCTGGCACATTCCATTCTAAATTCCAATCTAGAACACGACTTCCATTGAGGCTCTGTTGCCCTAGTCACCAGATTTGGTAAGGGAGAACTGCTGCCACCTTGTGGCCGTTTCGCACAACAGCAGCTTTAATCCCAGCGCTGATGGTCAGTTGATATTCAAAATCATTGCAGGCCTGTAAATGACACCTGCCCTGAAAACAAATCCTGGGGTCACATATCGACCAAAAAATTCAAAGGACGTCCATATTTCAAAACGACCGTTTCAAAAGGCATATTTTACGCACATTAGTGTTCTGCTTCTTTTTCTTTCTTTCCTTTTTTTGTTAAAAATACGGGAATGGAAAAAGGCATCCCTCAGAATGGGCGAAAATCGTTGCAAACGAATCAATGGACAAAGGTTTAATCTCCAATATATATAAACAGCTCATGCAGCTTAATATTAACAAAACAAACAACCCAATACAAAAAATGGGCAGAAGATCTAAAGAGATGTTTCTTCCAAGAAGACACAGAGATGGCCAAGACGCACATGAAAAGCTGCTCAACAGCACTAATTATTAGAGAAATGCAAATCAAAACTACAATGAGGTATCACCTCACACCTGTTAGAATCGGCATCATCAGAAAATCTACAAACAACCAATTCTGGGGAGGGTGTGGACAAAAGGAGCCCTCTTCCACTATTGGTGGGAATGTAAATTGATACAGTCACTATGGAGAACGGTATGGAGTTTCCTTAAAAAAACTAGAAATAGAATTACCATCTGATCCAGCAATCCCACTTCTGGGCATATACCCAGAGAAAACCATAAATCAAAAAGGCACATTCACCACAATGTTCATGGCAGCACTATTTACAATAGCCAGGTAATGGAAGCAACATAAATGCCCACAGACAGATGAATGGATAAAGATGTGGTACATATATAAAATGGAATATTACTCAGCCATAAGAAGGAATGCAACTGGGTCATTTGTAGAGACATCGATGGATCTAGAGACTGTCATACAGAATGAAGTAAGTCAGAAAGAGGAAAACAAATATTGTATATTAATGCATATATGTGGAACCTAAAAAATGGTACAGATGAACTGGTTTGCAGGGAAGAAACAGAGACACAGAGGTAGAGAACAAACATATGGACACCAAGTGTGGGAAGCCATGGGGTGGTGGTGGTGGGATGAGTTGGGAGATTGGGATTGACCTGTATACATGTATATGCATAAAATACATAACTAATAATAACCTGCTGTATAAAAAAATAAATCAAATTAAATTTCAAATTTTTAAAAAATAAAATTTAAAAATAAAACAGAAAAATGTTCTTCCCTTCACACAGATGTATTTATAGGAATGAATTATTTCCATGCTTATATCTATAAATACATAAAGGAGGAATACAATCTAACTTGAACCATAAAAGAAAAAAAAAAAACCTGAACCCACCAGTTATACAGAGGAAAACCCTATCAGGGTACTTGCTCCAGCGGTAAACAATTCTGAAATTGGTCAGAGGTGGGGAATCATCTCCCATACAACCAGCAACCCACCCCCCACGCCAGGAGCATCCTCATTGCAAAGCAGGGGGACCGTGCCGAGGCATCTGTGAGTAAACGTGAGCTGAGCCCCAGGCCAGCTGCTGCTGAACTGATCCCACCCTTCCCAGGTAAAACACCTGAATATGTACAAGGGCTTGAAAGCCTAGAGGAAGGGCCACGGAGCCACACCAGCGACAGCACGCAGGCCAACTTGGTCCCTGCAGGCCAGCCAGGGTGGTCCTGGCCCCGGGCGCTCTTCCGGAAGCTTTCCATTGCCCTGCCTGAGATACCCCTCCTGTCCCGGCCCCCACTGCTTTTTTCCTTCCTCACCTCTGTCCGGAGAGAAATTCCAGCGGAAGGTATGGGTGACACATCCTCTTCTTTACAGGTGGCAGCCTGGCAACCCCTGCAGAAAGGCCAGCAGAGCCCCACTCACACCGGGCCACCAACAAAGCTGTGGCCCCTCACTCCCTCCCACCAGCAGAGCCCCGAGACTGCTGACGGGGCAGAGAATATGGAGTCAGGCACAGCTTCAGGGGCTATTGCTGCCTGGAGCGCTGTTTATATTGACCTCAAACAGGCACCCCTGGGGAAGGCCGGCCGGCAGGGTAAGGCTGCCCAGGTCAGCTAATCCACAACCCTCAGGGAATCCCATTGTTGAAAACGGACCTCGCTAAGGCAGAATAGAAGCCAAGGAAGAAAAGGACACAATGCCATTTGCAGCACCGTAGATGAGTCTAGAGGTAATCACGTGACTTGTAGTAAGTCAGAAAGTGAAAGACACATATCGTATCATATCACTTATAGGTGTTACCTAAGAATGGATACCAGGGCAGATATTTCCACGGAGAAGGGCCATCACAGATTCATCAAACAAACTTATGGTTCACCAATGGAAAGGTGTGAGGATTGGTTTCATTACGATATTGGGGTTAACAGACATATACAAACACAGGTGACACATATAATCACCAAAGACCTACGGAATACCAAGAGAAGACTACTCAACATTCTGTCATAACGTACATGGGAAAAGGATCCCAGGAAGAACAGACATCTGTATATGTGTAAAAGAACCCCATCTTCCACACCTACAACAAGCCAAACATTGTAATCAAACTTGCTGTAATAAAAACTAAAAAATTAAATTAAAAACACGAACAAGAAGTAGTGAGACAAACTTGAGGGGCTTTCTCCTGGCACATTCCATTCTAAATTCCAATCTAGAACACGACTTCCATTGAGGCTCTGTTGCCCTAGTCACCAGATTTGGTAAGGGAGAACTGCTGCCACCTTGTGGCCGTTTCGCACAACAGCAGCTTTAATCCCAGCGCTGATGGTCAGTTGATATTCAAAATCATTGCAGGCCTGTAAATGACACCTGCCCTGAAAACAAATCCTGGGGTCACATATCGACCAAAAAATTCAAAGGACGTCCATATTTCAAAACGACCATTTCAAAAGGCATATTTTACGCACATTAGTGTTCTGCTTCTTTTTCTTTCTTTCCTTTTTTTGTTAAAAATACGGGAATGGAAAATGGCATCCCTCAGAATGGGCGAAAATCGTTGCAAACGAATCAATGGACAAAGGTTTAATCTCCAATATATATAAACAGCTCATGCAGCTTAATATTAACAAAACAAACAACCCAATACAAAAAATGGGCAGAAGATCTAAAGAGATGTTTCTTCCAAGAAGACACAGAGATGGCCAAGACGCACATGAAAAGCTGCTCAACAGCACTAATTATTAGAGAAATGCAAATCAAAACTACAATGAGGTATCACCTCACACCTGTTAGATTCGGCATCATCAGAAAATCTACAAACAACCAATTCTGGGGAGGGTGTGGACAAAAGGAGCCCTCTTCCACTATTGGTGGGAATGTAAATTGATACAGTCACTATGGAGAATGGTATGGAGTTTCCTTAAAAAAACTAGAAATAGAATTACCATCTGATCCAGCAATCCCACTTCTGGGCATATACCCAGAGAAAACCATAAATCAAAAAGGCACATTCACCACAATGTTCATGGCAGCACTATTTACAATAGCCAGGTAATGGAAGCAACGTAAATGCCCACAGACAGATGAATGGATAAAGATGTGGTACATATATAAAATGGAATATTACTCAGCCATAAGAAGGAATGAAACTGGGTCATTTGTAGAGACATCGATGGATCTAGAGACTGTCATACAGAATGAAGTAAGTCAGAAAGAGGAAAACAAATATTGTATATTAATGCATATATGTGGAACCTAAAAAATGGTACAGATGAACTGGTTTGCAGGGAAGAAACAGAGACACAGAGGTAGAGAACAAACATATGGACACCAAGTGTGGGAAGCCATGGGGTGGTGGTGGTGGGATGAGTTGGGAGATTGGGATTGACCTGTATACATGTATATGCATAAAATACATAACTAATAATAACCTGATGTATAAAAAAATAAATCAAATTAAATTTCAAATTTTTAAAAAATAAAATTTAAAAATAAAACAGAAAAATGTTCTTCCCTTCACACAGATGTATTTATAGGAATGAATTATTTCCATGCTTATATCTATAAATACATAAAGGAGGAATACAATCTAACTTGAACCATAAAAGAAAAAAAAAAAACCTGAACCCACCAGTTATACAGAGGAAAACCCTATCAGGGTACTTGCTCCAGCGGTAAACAATTCTGAAATTGGTCAGAGGTGGGGAATCATCTCCCATACAACCAGCAACCCACCCCCCACGCCAGGAGCATCCTCATTGCAAAGCAGGGGGACCGTGCCGAGGCATCTGTGAGTAAACGTGAGCTGAGCCCCAGGCCAGCTGCTGCTGAACTGATCCCACCCTTCCCAGGTAAAACACCTGAATATGTACAAGGGCTTGAAAGCCTAGAGGAAGGGCCACGGAGCCACACCAGCGACAGCACGCAGGCCAACTTGGTCCCTGCAGGCCAGCCAGGGTGGTCCTGGCCCCGGGCGCTCTTCCGGAAGCTTTCCATTGCCCTGCCTGAGATACCCCTCCTGTCCCGGCCCCCACTGCTTTTTTCCTTCCTCACCTCTGTCCGGAGAGAAATTCCAGCGGAAGGTATGGGTGACACATCCTCTTCTTTACAGGTGGCAGCCTGGCAACCCCTGCAGAAAGGCCAGCAGAGCCCCACTCACACCGGGCCACCAACAAAGCTGTGGCCCCTCACTCCCTCCCACCAGCAGAGCCCCGAGACTGCTGACGGGGCAGAGAATATGGAGTCAGGCACAGCTTCAGGGGCTATTGCTGCCTGGAGCGCTGTTTATATTGACCTCAAACAGGCACCCCTGGGGAAGGCCGGCCGGCAGGGTAAGGCTGCCCAGGTCAGCTAATCCACAACCCTCAGGGAATCCCATTGTTGAAAACGGACCTCGCTAAGGCAGAATAGAAGCCAAGGAAGAAAAGGACACAATGCCATTTGCAGCACCGTAGATGAGTCTAGAGGTAATCACGTGACTTGTAGTAAGTCAGAAAGTGAAAGACACATATCGTATCATATCACTTATAGGTGTTACCTAAGAATGGATACCAGGGCAGATATTTCCACGGAGAAGGGCCATCACAGATTCATCAAACAAACTTATGGTTCACCAATGGAAAGGTGTGAGGATTGGTTTCATTACGATATTGGGGTTAACAGACATATACAAACACAGGTGACACATATAATCACCAAAGACCTACGGAATACCAAGAGAAGACTACTCAACATTCTGTCATAACGTACATGGGAAAAGGATCCCAGGAAGAACAGACATCTGTATATGTGTAAAAGAACCCCATCTTCCACACCTACAACAAGCCAAACATTGTAATCAAACTTGCTGTAATAAAAACTAAAAAATTAAATTAAAAACACGAACAAGAAGTAGTGAGACAAACTTGAGGGGCTTTCTCCTGGCACATTCCATTCTAAATTCCAATCTAGAACACGACTTCCATTGAGGCTCTGTTGCCCTAGTCACCAGATTTGGTAAGGGAGAACTGCTGCCACCTTGTGGCCGTTTCGCACAACAGCAGCTTTAATCCCAGCGCTGATGGTCAGTTGATATTCAAAATCATTGCAGGCCTGTAAATGACACCTGCCCTGAAAACAAATCCTGGGGTCACATATCGACCAAAAAATTCAAAGGACGTCCATATTTCAAAACGACCATTTCAAAAGGCATATTTTACGCACATTAGTGTTCTGCTTCTTTTTCTTTCTTTCCTTTTTTTGTTAAAAATACGGGAATGGAAAATGGCATCCCTCAGAATGGGCGAAAATCGTTGCAAACGAATCAATGGACAAAGGTTTAATCTCCAATATATATAAACAGCTCATGCAGCTTAATATTAACAAAACAAACAACCCAATACAAAAAATGGGCAGAAGATCTAAAGAGATGTTTCTTCCAAGAAGACACAGAGATGGCCAAGACGCACATGAAAAGCTGCTCAACAGCACTAATTATTAGAGAAATGCAAATCAAAACTACAATGAGGTATCACCTCACACCTGTTAGATTCGGCATCATCAGAAAATCTACAAACAACCAATTCTGGGGAGGGTGTGGACAAAAGGAGCCCTCTTCCACTATTGGTGGGAATGTAAATTGATACAGTCACTATGGAGAATGGTATGGAGTTTCCTTAAAAAAACTAGAAATAGAATTACCATCTGATCCAGCAATCCCACTTCTGGGCATATACCCAGAGAAAACCATAAATCAAAAAGGCACATTCACCACAATGTTCATGGCAGCACTATTTACAATAGCCAGGTAATGGAAGCAACGTAAATGCCCACAGACAGATGAATGGATAAAGATGTGGTACATATATAAAATGGAATATTACTCAGCCATAAGAAGGAATGAAACTGGGTCATTTGTAGAGACATCGATGGATCTAGAGACTGTCATACAGAATGAAGTAAGTCAGAAAGAGGAAAACAAATATTGTATATTAATGCATATATGTGGAACCTAAAAAATGGTACAGATGAACTGGTTTGCAGGGAAGAAACAGAGACACAGAGGTAGAGAACAAACATATGGACACCAAGTGTGGGAAGCCATGGGGTGGTGGTGGTGGGATGAGTTGGGAGATTGGGATTGACCTGTATACATGTATATGCATAAAATACATAACTAATAATAACCTGATGTATAAAAAAATAAATCAAATTAAATTTCAAATTTTTAAAAAATAAAATTTAAAAATAAAACAGAAAAATGTTCTTCCCTTCACACAGATGTATTTATAGGAATGAATTATTTCCATGCTTATATCTATAAATACATAAAGGAGGAATACAATCTAACTTGAACCATAAAAGAAAAAAAAAAACCTGAACCCACCAGTTATACAGAGGAAAACCCTATCAGGGCACTTGCTCCAGCGGTAAACAATTCTGATATTGGTCAGAGGTGGGGAATCATCTCCCATACAACCAGCAACCCACCCCCCACGCCAGGAGCATCCTCATTGCAAAGCTGGGGGACCGTGCCGAGGCATCTGTGAGTAAACGTGAGCTGAGCCCCAGGACAGCTGCTGCTGAACTGTTCCCACCCTTCCCAGGTAAAACACCTGAATATGTACAAGGGCTTGAAAGCCTAGAGGAAGGGCCACGGAGCCACACCAGCGACAGCACGCAGGCCAACTTGGTGCCTGCAGGCCAGCCAGGGTGGTCCTGGCCCCGGGCGCTCTTCCGGAAGCTTTCCATTGCCCTGCCTGAGATACCCCTCCTGTCCCGGCCCCCACTGCTTTTTTCCTTCCTCACCTCTGTCCGGAGAGAAATTCCAGCGGAAGGTATGGGTAACACATCCTCTTCTTTACAGGTGGCAGCCCGGCAACCCCTGCAGAAAGGCCAGCAGAGCCCCACTCACACCGGGCCACCAACAAAGCTGTGGCCCCTCACTCCCTCCCACCAGCAGAGCCCCGAGACTGCTGACGGGGCAGAGAATATGGAGTCAGGCACAGCTTCAGGGGCTATTGCTGCCTGGAGCGCTGTTTATATTGACCTCAAACAGGCACCCCTGGGGAAGGCCGGCCGGCAGGGTAAGGCTGCCCAGGTCAGCTAATCCACAACACTCAGGGAATCACATTGTTGAAAACGGACCTCGCTAAGGCAGAATAGAAGCCAAGGAAGAAAAGGACACAATGCCATTTGCAGCACCGTAGATGAGTCTAGAGGTAATCACGTGACTTGTAGTAAGTCAGAAAGTGAAAGACACATATCGTATCATATCACTTATAGGTGTTACCTAAGAATGGATACCAGGGCAGATATTTCCACGGAGAAGGGCCATCACAGATTCATCAAACAAACTTATGGTTCACCAATGGAAAGGTGTGAGGATTGGTTTCATTACGATATTGGGGTTAACAGACATATACAAACACAGGTGACACATATAATCACCAAAGACCTACGGAATACCAAGAGAAGACTACTCAACATTCTGTCATAACGTACATGGGAAAAGGATCCCAGGAAGAACAGACATCTGTATATGTGTAAAAGAACCCCATCTTCCACACCTACAACAAGCCAAACATTGTAATCAAACTTGCTGTAATAAAAACTAAAAAATTAAATTAAAAACACGAACAAGAAGTAGTGAGACAAACTTGAGGGGCTTTCTCCTGGCACATTCCATTCTAAATTCCAATCTAGAACACGACTTCCATTGAGGCTCTGTTGCCCTAGTCACCAGATTTGGTAAGGGAGAACTGCTGCCACCTTGTGGCCGTTTCGCACAACAGCAGCTTTAATCCCAGCGCTGATGGTCAGTTGATATTCAAAATCATTGCAGGCCTGTAAATGACACCTGCCCTGAAAACAAATCCTGGGGTCACATATCGACCAAAAAATTCAAAGGACGTCCATATTTCAAAACGACCATTTCAAAAGGCATATTTTACGCACATTAGTGTTCTGCTTCTTTTTCTTTCTTTCCTTTTTTTGTTAAAAATACGGGAATGGAAAATGGCATCCCTCAGAATGGGCGAAAATCGTTGCAAACGAATCAATGGACAAAGGTTTAATCTCCAATATATATAAACAGCTCATGCAGCTTAATATTAACAAAACAAACAACCCAATACAAAAAATGGGCAGAAGATCTAAAGAGATGTTTCTTCCAAGAAGACACAGAGATGGCCAAGACGCACATGAAAAGCTGCTCAACAGCACTAATTATTAGAGAAATGCAAATCAAAACTACAATGAGGTATCACCTCACACCTGTTAGAATCGGCATCATCAGAAAATCTACAAACAACAAATTCTGGGGAGGGTGTGGACAAAAGGAGCCCTCTTCCACTATGGGTGGGAATGTAAATTGATACAGTCACTATGGATAATGGTATGGAGTTTCCTTAAAAAAACTAGAAATAGAATTACCATCTGATCCAGCAATCCCACTTCTGGGCATATACCCAGAGAAAACCATAAATCAAAAAGGCACATTCACCACAATGTTCATGGCAGCACTATTTACAATAGCCAGGTAATGGAAGCAACGTAAATGCCCACAGACAGATGAATGGATAAAGATGTGGTACATATATAAAATGGAATATTACTCAGCCATAAGAAGGAATGAACCTGGGTCATTTGTAGAGACATCGATGGATCTAGAGACTGTCATACAGAATGAAGTAAGTCAGAAAGAGGAAAACAAATATTGTATATTAATGCATATATGTGGAACCTAAAAAATGGTACAGATGAACTGGTTTGCAGGGAAGAAACAGAGACACAGAGGTAGAGAACAAACATATGGACACCAAGTGTGGGAAGCCATGGGGTGGTGGTGGTGGGATGAGTTGGGAGATTGGGATTGACCTGTATACATGTATATGCATAAAATACATAACTAATAATAACCTGCTGTATAAAAAAATAAATCAAATTAAATTTCAAATTTTTAAAAAATAAAATTTAAAAATAAAACAGAAAAATGTTCTTCCCTTCACACAGATGTATTTATAGGAATGAATTATTTCCATGCGTATATCTATAAATACATAAAGGAGGAATACAATCTAACTTGAACCATAAAAGAAAAAAAAAACCTGAACCCACCAGTTATACAGAGGAAAACCCTATCAGGGCACTTGCTCCAGCGGTAAACAATTCTGAAATTGGTCAGAGGTGGGGAATCATCTCCCATACAACCAGCAACCCACCCCCCACGCCAGGAGCATCCTCATTGCAAAGCTGGGGGACCGTGCCGAGGCATCTGTGAGTAAACGTGAGCTGAGCCCCAGGCCAGCTGCTGCTGAACTGTTCCCACCCTTCCCAGGTAAAACACCTGAATATGTACAAGGGCTTGAAAGCCTAGGGGAAGGGCCACGGAGCCACACCAGCGACAGCACGCAGGCCAAATTGGTGCCTGCAGGACAGCCAGGGTGGTCCTGGCCCCGGGCGCTCTTCCGGAAGCTCTCCATTGCCCTGCCTGAGATACCCCTCCTGTCCCGGCCCCCACTGCTTTTTTCCTTCCTCACCTCTGTCCGGAGAGAAATTCCAGCGGAAGGTATGGGTGACACATCCTCTTCTTTACAGGTGGCAGCCTGGCAACCCCTGCAGAAAGGCCAGCAGAGCCCCACTCACACCGGGCCACCAACAAAGCTGTGGCCCCTCACTCCCTCCCAACAGCAGAGCCCCGAGACTTCTGACGGGGCAGAGAATATGGAGTCAGGCACAGCTTCAGGGGCTATTGCTGCCTGGAGCGCTGTTTATATTGACCTCAAACAGGCACCCCTGGGGAAGGCCGGCCAGCAGGGTAAGGCTGCCCAGGTTAGCTAATCCACAACCCTCAGGGAATCCCATTGTTGAAAACGGACCTCGCTAAGGCAGAATAGAAGCCAAGGAAGAAAAGGACACAATGCCATTTGCAGCACCGTAGATGAGTCTAGAGGTAATCACGTGACATGTAGTAAGTCAGAAAGTGAAAGACACATATCGTATCATATCACTTATAGGTGTTACCTAAGAATGGATACCAGGGCAGATATTTCCACGGAGAAGGGCCATCACAGATTCATCAAACAAACTTATGGTTCACCAATGGAAAGGTGTGAGGATTGGTTTCATTACGATATTGGGGTTAACAGACATATACAAACACAGGTGACACATATAATCACCAAAGACCTACGGAATACCAAGAGAAGACTACTCAACATTCTGTCATAACGTACATGGGAAAAGGATCCCAGGAAGTACAGACATCTGTATATGTGTAAAAGAACCCCATCTTCCACACCTACAACAAGCCAAACATTGTAATCAAACTTGCTGTAATAAAAAATAAAAAATTAAATTAAAAACACGAACAAGAAGTAGTGAGACAAACTTGAGGGGCTTTCTCCTGGCACATTCCATTCTAAATTCCAATCTAGAACACGACTTCCATTGAGGCTCTGTTGCCCTAGTCACCAGATTTGGTAAGGGAGAACTGCTGCCACCTTGTGGCCGTTTCGCACAACAGCAGCTTTAATCACAGCGCTGATGGTCAGTTGATATTCAAAATCATTGCAGGCCTGTAAATGACACCTGCCCTGAAAACAAATCCCGGGGTCACATATCGACCAAAAAATTCAAAGGACGTCCATATTTCAAAACGACCATTTCAAAAGGCATATTTTACGCACATTAGTGTTCTGCTTCTTTTTCTTTCTTTCCTTTTTTTGTTAAAAATACGGGAATGGAAAATGGCATCCCTCAGAATGGGCGAAAATCGTTGCAAACGAATCAATGGACAAAGGTTTAATCTCCAATATATATAAACAGCTCATGCAGCTTAATATTAACAAAACAAACAACCCAATACAAAAAATGGGCAGAAGATCTAAAGAGATGTTTCTTCCAAGAAGACACAGAGATGGCCAAGACGCACATGAAAAGCTGCTCAACAGCACTAATTATTAGAGAAATGCAAATCAAAACTACAATGAGGTATCACCTCACACCTGTTAGAATCGGCATCATCAGAAAATCTACAAACAACCAATTCTGGGGAGGGTGTGGACAAAAGGAGCCCTCTTCCACTATTGGTGGGAATGTAAATTGATACAGTCACTATGGAGAACGGTATGGAGTTTCCTTAAAAAAACTAGAAATAGAATTACCATCTGATCCAGCAATCCCACTTCTGGGCATATACCCAGAGAAAACCATAAATCAAAAAGGCACATTCACCACAATGTTCATGGCAGCACTATTTACAATAGCCAGGTAATGGAAGCAACGTAAATGCCCACAGACAGATGAATGGATAAAGATGTGGTACATATATAAAATGGAATATTACTCAGCCATAAGAAGGAATGCAACTGGGTCATTTGTAGAGACATCGATGGATCTAGAGACTGTCATACAGAATGAAGTAAGTCAGAAAGAGGAAAACAAATATTGTATATTAATGCATATATGTGGAACCTAAAAAATGGTACAGATGAACGGGTTTGCAGGGAAGAAACAGAGACACAGATGTAGAGAACAAACATATGGACACCAAGTGTGGGAAGCCATGGGGTGGTGGTGGTGGGATGAGTTGGGAGATTGGGATTGACCTGTATACATGTATATGCATAAAATACATAACTAATAATAACCTGCTGTATAAAAAAATAAATCAAATTAAATTTCAAATTTTTAAAAAATAAAATTTAAAAATAAAACAGAAAAATGTTCTTCCCTTCACACAGATGTATTTATAGGAATGAATTATTTCCATGCTTATATCTATAAATACATAAAGGGGGAATAAAATCTAACTTGAACCATAAAAGAAAAAAAAAAACCTGAACCCACCAGTTATACAGAGGAAAACCCTATCAGGGCACTTGCTCCAGCGGTAAACAATTCTGAAATTGGTCAGAGGTGGGGAATCATCTCCCATACAACCAGCAACCCACCCCCCACGCCAGGAGCATCCTCATTGCAAAGCTGGGGGACCGTGCCGAGGCATCTGTGAGTAAACGTGAGCTGAGCCCCAGGCCAGCTGCTGCTGAACTGTTCCCACCCTTCCCAGGTAAAACACCTGAATATGTACAAGGGCTTGAAAGCCTAGAGGAAGGGCCACGGAGCCACACCAGCAACAGCACGCAGGCCAACTTGGTGCCTGCAGGCCAGCCAGGGTGGTCCTGGCCCCGGGCGCTCTTCCGGAAGCTTTCCATTGCCCTGCCTGAGATACCCCTCCTGTCCCGGCCCCCACTGCTTTTTTCCTTCCTCACCTCTGTCCGGAGAGAAATTCCAGCGGAAGGTATGGGTGACACATCCTCTTCTTTACAGGTGGCAGCCTGGCAACCCCTGCAGAAAGGCCAGCAGAGCCCCACTCACACCGGGCCACCAACAAAGCTGTGGCCCCTCACTCCCTCCCACCAGCAGAGCCCCGAGACTTCTGACGGGGCAGAGAATATGGAGTCAGGCACAGCTTCAGGGGCTATTGCTGCCTGGAGCGCTGTTTATATTGACCTCAAACAGGCACACCTGTGGAGGGCCGGCCGGCAGGGTAAGGCTGCCCAGGTCAGCTAATCCACAACCCTCAGGGAATCACATTGTTGAAAACGGACCTCGCTAAGGCAGAATAGAAGCCAAGGAAGAAAAGGACACAATGCCATTTGCAGCACCGTAGATGAGTCTAAAGGAAATCACGTGACTTGTAGTAAGTCAGAAAGTGAAAGACACATATCGTATCATATCACTTATAGGTGTTACCTAAGAATGGATACCAGGGCAGATATTTCCACGGAGAAGGGCCATCACAGATTCATCAAACAAACTTATGGTTCACCAATGGAAAGGTGTGAGGATTGGTTTCATTACGATATTGGGGTTAACAGACATATACAAACACAGGTGACACATATAATCACCAAAGACCTACGGAATACCAAGAGAAGACTACTCAACCTTCTGTCATAACGTACATGGGAAAAGGATCCCAGGAAGAACAGACATCTGTATATGTGTAAAAGAACCCCATCTTCCACACCTACAACAAGCCAAACATTGTCATCAAACTTGCTGTAATAAAAAATAAAAAATTAAATTAAAGACACGAACAAGAAGTAGTGAGACAAACTTGAGGGGCTTCTCCTGGCACATTCCATTCTAAATTCCAATCTAGAACACGACTTCCATTGAGGCTCTGTTTTCCTAGTCACCAGATTTGGTAAGGGAGAACTGCTGCCACCTTGTGGCCGTTTCGCACAACAGCAGCTTTAATCCCAGCGCTGATGGTCAGTTGATATTCAAAATCATTGCAGGCCTGTAAATGACACCTGCCCTGAAAACAAATCCTGGGGTCACATATCGACCAAAAAATTCAAAGGATGTCCATATTTCAAAACGACCATTTCAAAAGGCATATTTTACGCACATTAGTGTTCTGCTTCTTTTTCTTTCTTTCCTTTTTTTGTTAAAAATACGGGAATGGAAAAAGGGATCCCTCAGAATGGGCGAAAATCGTTGCAAACGAATCAATGGACAAAGGTTTAATCTCCAATATATATAAACAGCTCATGCAGCTTAATATTAACAAAACAAACAACCCAATACAAAAAATGGGCAGAAGATCTAAAGAGATGTTTCTTCCAAGAAGACACAGAGATGGCCAAGACGCACATGAAAAGCTGCTCAACAGCACTAATTATTAGAGAAATGCAAATCAAAACTACAATGAGGTATCACCTCACACCTGTTAGAATCGGCATCATCAGAAAATCTACAAACAACAAATTCTGGGGAGGGTGTGGACAAAAGGAGCCCTCTTCCACTATTGGTGGGAATATAAATTGATACAGTCACTATGGAGAACGGTATGGAGTTTCCTTAAAAAAAACTAGAAATAGAATTACCATCTGATCCAGCAATCCCACTTCTGGGCATATACCCAGAGAAAACCATAAATCAAAAAGGCACATTCACCACAATGTTCATGGCAGCACTATTTACAATAGCCAGGTAATGGAAGCAACGTAAATGCCCACAGACAGATGAATGGATAAAGATGTGGTACATATATAAAATGGAATATTACTCAGCCATAAGAAGGAATGAAACTGGGTCATTTGTAGAGACATCGATGGATCTAGAGACTGTCATACAGAATGAAGTAAGTCAGAAAGAGGAAAACAAATATTGTATATTAATGCATATATGTGGAACCTAAAAAATGGTACAGATGAACTGGTTTGCAGGGAAGAAACAGAGACACAGAGGTAGAGAACAAACATATGGACACCAAGTGTGGGAAGCCATGGGGTGGTGGTGGTGGGATGAGTTGGGAGATTGGGATTGACCTGTATACATGTATATGCATAAAATACATAACTAATAATAAACTGCTGTATAAAAAAATAAATCAAATTAAATTTCAAATTTTTAAAAAATAAAATTTAAAAATAAAACAGAAAAATGTTCTTCCCTTCACACAGATGTATTTATAGGAATGAATTATTTCCATGCTTATATCTATAAATACATAAAGGAGGAATAAAATCTAACTTGAACCATAAAAGAAAAAAAAAAACCTGAACCCACCAGTTATACAGAGGAAAACCCTATCAGGGCACTTGCTCCAGCGGTAAACAATTCTGAAATTGGTCAGAGGTGGGGAATCATCTCCCATACAACCAGCAACCCACCCCCCACGCCAGGAGGATCCTCATTGCAAAGCTGGGGGACCGTGCCGAGGCATCTGTGAGTAAACGTGAACTGAGCCCCAGGCCAGCTGCTGCTGAACTGTTCCCACCCTTCCCAGGTAAAACACCTGAATATGTACAAGGGCTTGAAAGCCTAGAGGAAGGGCCACGGATCCACACCAGCGACAGCACGCAGGCCAACTTGGTGCCTGCAGGCCAGCCAGGGTGGTCCTGGCCCCGGGCGCTCTTCTGGAAGCTTTCCATTGCCCTGCCTGAGATACCACTCCTGTCCCGGCACCCACTGCTTTTTTCCTTCCTCACCTCTGTCCGGAGAGAAATTCCAGCGGAAGGTATGGGTGACACATCCTCTTCTTTAAAGGTGGCAGCCTGGCAACCCCTGCAGTAAGGCCAGCAGAGCCCCACTCACACCGGGCCACCAACAAAGCTGTGGCCCCTCACTCCCTCCCACCAGCAGAGCCCCGAGACTGCTGACGGGGCAGAGAATATGGAGTCAGGCACAGCTTCAGGGGCTATTGCTGCCTGGAGCGCTGTTTATATTGACCTCAAACAGGCACACCTGGGGAGGGCCGGCTGGCAGGATAAGGCTGCCCAGGTCAGCTAATCCACAACCCTCAGGGAATCACATTGTTGAAAACGGACCTCGCTAAGGCAGAATAGAAGCCAAGGAAGAAAAGGACACAATGCCATTTGCAGCACCGTTGATGAGTCTAGAGGTAATCACGTGACTTGTAGTAAGTCAGAAAGTGAAAGACACATATCGTATCATATCACTTATAGGTGTTACCTAAGAATGGATACCAGGGCAGATATTTCCACGGAGAAGGGCCATCACAGATTCATCAAACAAACTTATGGTTCACCAATGGAAAGGTGTGAGGATTGGTTTCATTACGATATTGGGGTTAACAGACATATACAAACACAGGTGACACATATAATCACCAAAGACCTACGGAATACCAAGAGAAGACTACTCACCATTCTGTCATAACGTACATGGGAAAAGGATCCCAGGAAGAACAGACATCTGTATATGTGTAAAAGAACCCCATCTTCCACACCTACAACAAGCCAAACATTGTAATCAAACTTGCTGTAATAAAAAATAAAAAATTAAATTAAAAACACGAACAAGAAGTAGTGAGACAAACTTGAGGGGCTTTCTCCTGGCACATTCCATTCTAAATTCCAATCTAGAACACGACTTCCATTGAGGCTCTGTTGCCCTAGTCACCAGATTTGGTAAGGGAGAACTGCTGCCACCTTGTGGCCGTTTCGCACAACAGCAGCTTTAATCCCAGCGCTGATGATCAGTTGATATTCAAAATCATTGCAGGCCTGTAAATGACACCTGCCCTGAAAACAAATCCCGGGGTCACATATCGACCAAAAAATTCAAAGGACGTCCATATTTCAAAACGACCATTTCAAAAGGCATATTTTACGCACATTAGTGTTCTGCTTCTTTTTCTTTCTTTCCTTTTTTTGTTAAAAATACGGGAATGGAAAATGGCATCCCTCAGAATGGGCGAAAATCGTTGCAAACGAATCAATGGACAAAGGTTTAATCTCCAATATATATAAACAGCTCATGCAGCTTAATATTAACAAAACAAACAACCCAATACAAAAAATGGGCAGAAGATCTAAAGAGATGTTTCTTCCAAGAAGACACAGAGATGGCCAAGATGCACATGAAAAGCTGCTCAACAGCACTAATTATTAGAGAAATGCAAATCAAAACTACAAAGAGGTATCACCTCACACCTGTTAGAATCGGCATCATCAGAAAATCTACAAACAACCAATTCTGGGGAGGGTGTGGACAAAAGGAGCCCTCTTCCACTATTGGTGGGAATGTAAATTGATACAGTCACTATGGAGAACGGTATGGAGTTTCCTTAAAAAAACTAGAAATAGAATTACCATCTGATCCAGCAATCCCACTTCTGGGCATATACCCAGAGAAAACCATAAATCAAAAAGGCACATTCACCACAATGTTCATGGCAGCACTATTTACAATAGCCAGGTAATGGAAGCAACGTAAATGCCCACAGACAGATGAATGGATAAAGATGTGGTACATATATAAAATGGAATATTACTCAGCCATAAGAAGGAATGAAACTGGGTCATTTGTAGAGACATCGATGGATCTAGAGACTGTCATACAGAATGAAGTAAGTCAGAAAGAGGAAAACAAATATTGTATATTAATGCATATATGTGGAACCTAAAAAATGGTACAGATGAACGGGTTTGCAGGGAAGAAACAGAGACACAGAGGTAGAGAACAAACATATGGACACCAAGTGTGGGAAGCCATGGGGTGGTGGTGGTGGGATGAGTTGGGAGATTGGGATTGACCTGTATACATGTATATGCATAAAATACATAACTAATAATAACCTGCTGTATAAAAAAATAAATCAAATTAAATTTCAAATTTTAAAAAAATAAAATTTAAAAATAAAACAGAAAAATGTTCTTCCCTTCACACAGATGTATTTATAGGAATGAATTATTTCCATGCTTATATCTATAAATACATAAAGGAGGAATACAATCTAACTTGAACCATAAAAGAAAAAAAAAATCCTGAACCCAACAGTTATACAGAGGAAAACCCTATCAGGGTACTTGCTCCAGCGGTAAACAATTCTGAAATTGGTCAGAGGTGGGGAATCATCTCCCATACAACCAGCAACCCACCCCCCACGCAAGGAGCATCCTCATTGCAAAGCTGGGGGACCGTGCCGAGGCATCTGTGAGTAAACGTGAGCTGAGCCCCAGGCCAGCTGCTGCTGAACTGTTCCCACCCTTCCCAGGTAAAACACCTGAATATGTACAAGGGCTTGAAAGCCTAGAGGAAGGGCCACGGAGCCACACCAGCGACAGCACGCAGGCCAACTTGGTGCCTGCAGGCCAGCCAGGGTGGTCCTGGCCCCGGGCGCTCTTCCGGAAGCTTTCCATTGCCCTGCCTGAGATACCCCTCCTGTCCCGGCCCCCACTGCTTTTTTCCTTCCTCACCTCTGTCCGGAGAGAAATTCCAGCGGAAGGTATGGGTGACACATCCTCTTCTTTACAGGTGGCAGCCTGGCAACCCCTGCAGAAAGGCCAGCAGAGCCCCACTCACACCGGGCCACCAACAAAGCTGTGGCCCCTCACTCCCTCCCACCAGCAGAGCCCCGAGACTTCTGACGGGGCAGAGAATATGGAGTCAGGCACAGCTTCAGGGGCTATTGCTGCCTGGAGCGCTGTTTATATTGACCTCAAACAGGCACACCTGGGGAGGGCCGGCTGGCAGGATAAGGCTGCCCAGGTCAGCTAATCCACAACCCTCAGGGAATCACATTGTTGAAAACGGACCTCGCTAAGGCAGAATAGAAGCCAAGGAAGAAAAGGACACAATGCCATTTGCAGCACCGTTGATGAGTCTAGAGGTAATCACGTGACTTGTAGTAAGTCAGAAAGTGAAAGACACATATCGTATCATATCACTTATAGGTGTTACCTAAGAATGGATACCAGGGCAGATATTTCCACGGAGAAGGGCCATCACAGATTCATCAAACAAACTTATGGTTCACCAATGGAAAGGTGTGAGGATTGGTTTCATTACGATATTGGGGTTAACAGACATATACAAACACAGGTGACACATATAATCACCAAAGACCTACGGAATACCAAGAGAAGACTACTCAACATTCTGTCATAACGTACATGGGAAAAGGATCCCAGGAAGAACAGACATCTGTATATGTGTAAAAGAACCCCATCTTCCACACCTACAACAAGCCAAACATTGTAATCAAACTTGCTGTAATAAAAAATAAAAAATTAAATTAAAACACGAACAAGAAGTAGTGAGACAAACTTGAGGGGCTTTCTCCTGGCACATTCCATTCTAAATTCCAATCTAGAACACGACTTCCATTGAGGCTCTGTTGCCCTAGTCACCAGATTTGGTAAGGGAGAACTGCTGCCACCTTGTGGCCGTTTCGCACAACAGCAGCTTTAATCCCAGCGCTGATGGTCAGTTGATATTCAAAATCATTGCAGGCCTGTAAATGACACCTGCCCTGAAAACAAATCCTGGGGTCACATATCGACCAAAAAATTCAAAGGATGTCCATATTTCAAAACGACCGTTTCAAAAGGCATATTTTACGCACATTAGTGTTCTGCTTCTTTTTCTTTCTTTCCTTTTTTTGTTAAAAATACGGGAATGGAAAATGGCATCCCTCAGAATGGGCGAAAATCGTTGCAAACGAATCAATGGACAAAGGTTTTATCTCCAATATATATAAACAGCTCATGCAGCTTAATATTAACAAAACAAACAACCCAATACAAAAAATGGGCAGAAGATCTAAAGAGATGTTTCTTCCAAGAAGACACAGAGATGGCCAAGACGCACATGAAAAGCTGCTCAACAGCACTAATTATTAGAGAAATGCAAATCAAAACTACAATGAGGTATCACCTCACACCTGTTAGAATCGGCATCATCAGAAATTCTACAAACAACCAATTCTGGGGAGGGTGTGGACAAAAGGAGCCCTCTTCCACTATTGGTGGGAATGTAAATTGATACAGTCACTATGGAGAACGGTATGGAGTTTCCTTAAAAAAACTAGAAATAGAATTACCATGTGATCCAGCAATCCCACTTTTGGGCATATACCCAGAGAAAACCATAAATCAAAAAGGCACATTCACCACAATGTTCATGGCAGCACTATTTACAATAGCCAGGTAATGGAAGCAACGTAAATGCCCACAGACAGATGAATGGATAAAGATGTGGTACATATATAAAATGGAATATTACTCAGCCATAAGAAGGAATGAAACTGGGTCATTTGTAGAGACATCGATGGATCTAGAGACTGTCATACAGAATGAAGTAAGTCAGAAAGAGGAAAACAAATATTGTATATCAATGCATATAAGTGGAACCTAAAAAATGGTACAGATGAACTGGTTTGCAGGGAAGAAACAGAGACACAGAGGTAGAGAACAAACATATGGACACCAAGTGTGGGAAGCCATGGGGTGGTGGTGGTGGGATGAGTTGGGAGATTGGGATTGACCTGTATACATGTATATGCATAAAATACATAACTAATAATAACCTGCTGTATAAAAAAAATAAATCAAATTAAATTTCAAATTTTTAAAAAATAAAATTTAAAAATAAAACAGAAAAATGTTCTTCCCTTCACACAGATGTATTTATAGGAATGAATTATTTCCATGCTTATATCTATAAATACATAAAGGAGGAATACAATCTAACTTGAACCATAAAAGAAAAAAAAAAAACCTGAACCCACCAGTTATACAGAGGAAAACCCTATCAGGGCACTTGCTCCAGCGGTAAACAATTCTGAAATTGGTCAGAGGTGGGGAATCATCTCCCATACAACCAGCAACCCACCCCCCACGCCAGGAGCATCCTCATTGCAAAGCTGGGGGACCGTGCCGAGGCATCTGTGAGTAAACGTGAGCTGAGCCCCAGGCCAGCTGCTGCTGAACTGTTCCCACCCTTCCCAGGTAAAACACCTGAATATGTACAAGGGCTTGAAAGCCTAGAGGAAGGGCCGCAGAGCCACACCAGCGACAGCACGCAGGCCAACTTGGTGCCTGCAGGCCAGCCAGGGTGGTCCTGGCCCCGGGCGCTCTTCCGGAAGCTTTCCATTGCCCTGCCTGAGATAC
This sequence comes from Mesoplodon mirus, assembly GCF_964341445.2. Classification (NCBI taxonomy): domain Eukaryota; kingdom Metazoa; phylum Chordata; class Mammalia; order Artiodactyla; family Ziphiidae; genus Mesoplodon; species Mesoplodon mirus. The sequence continues at coordinate 3,966,330 of NW_028295814.1, read as the reverse complement.
CCCTCCTGTCCCGGCACCCACTGCTTTTTTCCTTCCTCACCTCTGTCCGGAGAGAAATTCCAGCGGAAGGTATGGGTGACACATCCTCTTCTTTACAGGTGGCAGCCTGGCAACCCCTGCAGAAAGGCCAGCAGAGCCCCACTCACACCGGGCCACCAACAAAGCTGTGGCCCCTCACTCCCTCCCACCAGCAGAGCCCCGAGACTGCTGACGGGGCAGAGAATATGGAGTCAGGCACAGCTTCAGGGGCTATTGCTGCCTGGAGCGCTGTTTATATTGACCTCAAACAGGCACACCTGGGGAGGGCCGGCTGGCAGGATAAGGCTGCCCAGGTCAGCTAATCCACAACCCTCAGGGAATCACATTGTTGAAAACGGACCTCGCTAAGGCAGAATAGAAGCCAAGGAAGAAAAGGACACAATGCCATTTGCAGCACCGTAGATGAGTCTAGAGGTAATCACGTGACTTGTAGTAAGTCAGAAAGTGAAAGACACATATCGTATCATATCACTTATAGGTGTTACCTAAGAATGGATACCAGGGCAGATATTTCCACGGAGAAGGGCCATCACAGATTCATCAAACAAACTTATGGTTCACCAATGGAAAGGTGTGAGGATTGGTTTCATTACGATATTGGGGTTAACAGACATATACAAACACAGGTGACACATATAATCACCAAAGACCTACGGAATACCAAGAGAAGACTACTCAACCTTCTGTCATAACGTACATGGGAAAAGGATCCCAGGAAGAACAGACATCTGTATATGTGTAAAAGAACCCCATCTTCCACACCTACAACAAGCCAAACATTGTAATCAAACTTGCTGTAATAAAAAATAAAAAATTAAATTAAAAACACGAACAAGAAGTAGTGAGACAAACTTGAGGGGCTTTCTCCTGGCACATTCCATTCTAAATTCCAATCTAGAACACGACTTCCATTGAGGCTCTGTTGCCCTAGTCACCAGATTTGGTAAGGGAGAACTGCTGCCACCTTGTGGCCGTTTCGCACAACAGCAGCTTTAATCCCAGCGCTGATGGTCAGTTGATATTCAAAATCATTGCAGGCCTGTAAATGACACCTGCCCTGAAAACACATACTGGGGTCACATATCGACCAAAAAATTCAAAGGACTTCCATATTTCAAATCGACCGTTTCAAAAGGCATATTTTACGCACATTAGTGTTCTGCTTCTTTTTCTTTCTTTCCTTTTTTTGTTAAAAATACGGGAATGGAAAATGGCATCCCTCAGAATGGGCGAAAATCGTTGCAAACGAATCAATGGACAAAGGTTTAATCTCCAATATATATAAACAGCTCATGCAGCTTAATATTAACAAAACAAACAACCCAATACAAAAAATTGGCAGAAGATCTAAAGAGATGTTTCTTCCAAGAAGACACAGAGATGGCCAAGACGCACATGAAAAGCTGCTCAACAGCACTAATTATTAGAGAAATGCAAATCAAAACTACAATGAGGTATCACCTCACACCTGTTAGAATCGGCATCATCAGAAATTCTACAAACAACCAATTCTGGGGAGGGTGTGGACAAAAGGAGCCCTCTTCCACTATTGGTGGGAATGTAAATTGATACAGTCACTATGGAGAACGGTATGGAGTTTCCTTAAAAAAACTAGAAATAGAATTACCATGTGATCCAGCAATCCCACTTTTGGGCATATACCCAGAGAAAACCATAAATCAAAAAGGCACATTCACCACAATGTTCATGGCAGCACTATTTACAATAGCCAGGTAATGGAAGCAACGTAAATGCCCACAGACAGATGAATGGATAAAGATGTGGTACATATATAAAATGGAATATTACTCAGCCATAAGAAGGAATGAAACTGGGTCATTTGTAGAGACATCGATGGATCTAGAGACTGTCATACAGAATGAAATAAGTCAGAAAGAGGAAAACAAATATTGTATATTAATGCATATATGTGGAACCTAAAAAATGGTACAGATGAACTGGTTTGCAGGGAAGAAACAGAGACACAGAGGTAGAGAACAAACATATGGACACCAAGTGTGGGAAGCCATGGGGTGGTGGTGGTGGGATGAGTTGGGAGATTGGGATTGACCTGTATACATGTATATGCATAAAATACATAACTAATAATAACCTGCTGTATAAAAAAAATAAATCAAATTAAATTTCAAATTTTTAAAAAATAAAATTTAAAAATAAAACAGAAAAATGTTCTTCCCTTCACACAGATGTATTTATAGGAATGAATTATTTCCATGCTTATATCTATAAATACATAAAGGAGGAATACAATCTAACTTGAACCATAAAAGAAAAAAAAAAAACCTGAACCCACCAGTTATACAGAGGAAAACCCTATCAGGGCACTTGCTCCAGCGGTAAACAATTCTGAAATTGGTCAGAGGTGGGGAATCATCTCCCATACAACCAGCAACCCACCCCCCACGCCAGGAGCATCCTCATTGCAAAGCTGGGGGACCGTGCCGAGGCATCTGTGAGTAAACGTGAGCTGAGCCCCAGGCCAGCTGCTGCTGAACTGTTCCCACCCTTCCCAGGTAAAACACCTGAATATGTACAAGGGCTTGAAAGCCTAGAGGAAGGGCCGCAGAGCCACACCAGCGACAGCACGCAGGCCAACTTGGTGCCTGCAGGCCAGCCAGGGTGGTCCTGGCCCCGGGCGCTCTTCCGGAAGCTTTCCATTGCCCTGCCTGAGATACCCCTCCTGTCCCGGCCCCCACTGCTTTTTTCCTTCCTCACCTCTGTCCGGAGAGAAATTCCAGCGGAAGGTATGGGTGACACATCCTCTTCTTTACAGGTGGCAGCCTGGCAACCCCTGCAGAAAGGCCAGCAGAGCCCCACTCACACCGGGCCACCAACAAAGCTGTGGCCCCTCACTCCCTCCCACCAGCAGAGCCCCGAGACTTCTGACGGGGCAGAGAATATGGAGTCAGGCACAGCTTCAGGGGCTATTGCTGCCTGGAGCGCTGTTTATATTGACCTCAAACAGGCACACCTGGGGAGGGCTGGCCGGCAGGGTAAGGCTGCCCAGGTCAGCTAATCCACAACACTCAGGGAATCACATTGTTGAAAACGGACCTCGCTAAGGCAGAATAGAAGCCAAGGAAGAAAAGGACACAATGCCATTTGCAGCACCGTAGATGAGTCTAGAGGAAATCACGTGACTTGTAGTAAGTCAGAAAGTGAAAGACACATATCGTATCATATCACTTATAGGTGTTACCTAAGAATGGATACCAGGGCAGATATTTCCACGGAGAAGGGCCATCACAGATTCATCAAACAAACTTATGGTTCACCAATGGAAAGGTGTGAGGATTGGTTTCATTACGATATTGGGGTTAACAGACATATACAAACACAGGTGACACATATAATCACCAAAGACCTACGGAATACCAAGAGAAGACTACTCAACCTTCTGTCATAACGTACATGGGAAAAGGATCCCAGGAAGAACAGACATCTGTATATGTGTAAAAGAACCCCATCTTCCACACCTACAACAAGCCAAACATTGTAATCAAACTTGCTGTAATAAAAAATAAAAAATTAAATTAAAAACACGAACAAGAAGTAGTGAGACAAACTTGAGGGGCTTCTCCTGGCACATTCCATTCTAAATTCCAATCTAGAACACGACTTCCATTGAGGCTCTGTTGCCCTAGTCACCAGATTTGGTAAGGGAGAACTGCTGCCACCTTGTGGCCGTTTCGCACAACAGCAGCTTTAATCCCAGCGCTGATGGTCAGTTGATATTCAAAATCATTGCAGGCCTGTAAATGACACCTGCCCTGAAAACAAATCCTGGGGTCACATATCGACTAAAAAATTCAAAGGATGTCCATATTTCAAAACGACCGTTTTAAAAGGCATATTTTACGCACATTAGTGTTCTGCTTCTTTTTCTTTCTTTCCTTTTTTTGTTAAAAATACGGGAATGGAAAAAGGGATCCCTCAGAATGGGCGAAAATCGTTGCAAACGAATCAATGGACAAAGGTTTAATCTCCAATATATATAAACAGCTCATGCAGCTTAATATTAACAAAACAAACAACCCAATACAAAAAATGGGCAGAAGATCTAAAGAGATGTTTCTTCCAAGAAGACACAGAGATGGCCAAGACGCACATGAAAAGCTGCTCAACAGCACTAATTATTAGAGAAATGCAAATCAAAACTACAATGAGGTATCACCTCACACCTGTTAGAATCGGCATCATCAGAAAATCTACAAACAACCAATTCTGGGGAGGGTGTGGACAAAAGGAGCCCTCTTCCACTATTGGTGGGAATGTAAATTGATACAGTCACTATGGAGAACGGTATGGAGTTTCCTTAAAAAAAACTAGAAATAGAATTACCATCTGATCCAGCAATCCCACTTCTGGGCATATACCCAGAGAAAACCATAAATCAAAAAGGCACATTCACCACAATGTTCATGGCAGCACTATTTACAATAGCCAGGTAATGGAAGCAACGTTAATGCCCACAGACAGATGAATGGATAAAGATGTGGTACATATATAAAATGGAATATTACTCAGCCATAAGAAGGAATGAAACTGGGTCATTTGTAGAGACATCGATGGATCTAGAGACTGTCATACAGAATGAAATAAGTCAGAAAGAGGAAAACAAATATTGTATATTAATGCATATATGTGGAACCTAAAAAATGGTACAGATGAACTGGTTTGCAGGGAAGAAACAGAGACACAGAGGTAGAGAACAAACATATGGACACCAAGTGTGGGAAGCCATGGGGTGGTGGTGGTGGGATGAGTTGGGAGATTGGGATTGACCTGTATACATGTATATGCATAAAATACATAACTAATAATAACCTGCTGTATAAAAAAATAAATCAAATTAAATTTCAAATTTTTAAAAAATAAAATTTAAAAATAAAACAGAAAAATGTTCTTCCCTTCACACAGATGTATTTATAGGAATGAATTATTTCCATGCTTATATCTATAAATACATAAAGGAGGAATAAAATCTAACTTGAACCATAAAAGAAAAAAAAAACCTGAACCCACCAGTTATACAGAGGAAAACCCTATCAGGGCACTTGCTCCAGCGGTAAACAATTCTGAAATTGGTCAGAGGTGGGGAATCATCTCCCATACAACCAGCAACCCACCCCCCACGCCAGGAGCATCCTCATTGCAAAGCTGGGGACCATGCCGAGGCATCTGTGAGTAAACGTGAACTGAGCCCCAGGCCAGCTGCTGCTGAACTGTTCCCACCCTTCCCAGGTAAAACACCTGAATATGTACAAGGGCTTGAAAGCCTAGAGGAAGGGCCGTGGAGCCACACCAGCGACAGCACGCAGGCCAACTTGGTGCCTGCAGGCCAGCCAGTGTGGTCCTGGCCCCGGGCGCTCTTCTGGAAGCTTTCCATTGCCCTGCCTGAGATACCCCTCCTGTCCCGGCACCCACTGCTTTTTTCCTTCCTCACCTCTGTCCGGAGAGAAATTCCAGCGGAAGGTATGGGTGACACATCCTCTTCTTTAAAGGTGGCAGCCTGTCAACCCCTGCAGAAAGGCCAGCAGAGCCCCACTCACACCGGGCCACCAACAAAGCTGTGGCCCCTCACTCCCTCCCACCAGCAGAGCCCCGAGACTGCTGACGGGGCAGAGAATATGGAGTCAGGCACAGCTTCAGGGGCTATTGCTGCCTGGAGCGCTGTTTATATTGACCTCAAACAGGCACACCTGGGGAGGGCCGGCTAGCAGGATAAGACTGCCCAGGTCAGCTAATCCACAACCCTCAGGGAATCACATTGTTGAAAACGGACCTCGCTAACGCAGAATAGAAGCCAAGGAATAAAAGGACACAATGCCATTTGCAGCACCGTTGATGAGTCTAGAGGTAATCACGTGACTTGTAGTAAGTCAGAAAGTGAAAGACACATATCGTATCATATCACTTATAGGTGTTACCTAAGAATGGATACCAGGGCAGATATTTCCACGGAGAAGGGCCATCACAGATTCATCAAACAAACTTATGGTTCACCAATGGAAAGGTGTGAGGATTGGTTTCATTACGATATTGGGGTTAACAGACATATACAAACACAGGTGACACATATAATCACCAAAGACCTACGGAATACCAAGAGAAGACTACTCACCATTCTGTCATAACGTACATGGGAAAAGGATCCCAGGAAGAACAGACATCTGTATATGTGTAAAAGAACCCCATCTTCCACACCTACAACAAGCCAAACATTGTAATCAAACTTGCTGTAATAAAAAATAAAAAAATTAAATTAAAAACACGAACAAGAAGTAGTGAGACAAACTTGAGGGGCTTTCTCCTGGCACATTCCATTCTAAATTCCAATCTAGAACACGACTTCCATTGAGGCTCTGTTGCCCTAGTCACCAGATTTGGTAAGGGAGAACTGCTGCCACCTTGTGGCCGTTTCGCACAACAGCAGCTTTAATCCCAGCGCTGATGGTTAGTTGATATTCAAAATCATTGCAGGCCTGTAAATGACACCTGCCCTGAAAACAAATCCTGGGGTCACATATCGACCAAAAAATTCAAAGGATGTCCATATTTCAAAACGACCATTTCAAAAGGCATATTTTACGCACATTAGTGTTCTGCTTCTTTTTCTTTCTTTCCTTTTTTTGTTAAAAATACGGGAATGGAAAATGGCATCCCTCAGAATGGGCGAAAATCGTTGCAAACGAATCAATGGACAAAGGTTTTATCTCCAATATATATAAACAGCTCATGCAGCTTAATATTAACAAAACAAACAACCCAATACAAAAAATGGGCAGAAGATCTAAAGAGATGTTTCTTCCAAGAAGACACAGAGATGGCCAAGACGCACATGAAAAGCTGCTCAACAGCACTAATTATTAGAGAAATGTAAATCAAAACTACAATGAGGTATCACCTCACACCTGTTAGAATCGGCATCATCAGAAAATCTACAAACAACAAATTCTGGGGAGGGTGTGGACAAAAGGAGCCCTCTTCCACTATTGGTGGGAATGTTAATTGATAGAGTCACTATGGAGAACGGTATGGAGTTTCCTTAAAAAAAACTAGAAATAGAATTACCATCTGATCCAGCAATCCCACTTCTGGGCATATACCCAGAGAAAACCATAAATCAAAAAGGCACATTCACCACAATGTTCATGGCAGCACTATTTACAATAGCCAGGTAATGGAAGCAACGTAAATGCCCACAGACAGATGAATGGATAAAGATGTGGTACATATATAAAATGGAATATTACTCAGCCATAAGAAGGAATGAAACTGGGTCATTTGTAGAGACATCGATGGATCTAGAGACTGTCATACAGAATGAAGTAAGTCAGAAAGAGGAAAACAAATATTGTATATTAATGCATATATGTGGAACCTAAAAAATGGTACAGATGAACTGGTTTGCAGGGAAGAAACAGAGACACAGAGGTAGAGAACAAACATATGGACACCAAGTGTGGGAAGCCATGGGGTGGTGGTGGTGGGATGAGTTGGGAGATTGGGATTGACCTGTATACATGTATATGCATAAAATACATAACTAATAATAACCTGCTGTATAAAAAAATAAATCAAATTAAATTTCAAATTTTTAAAAAATAAAATTTAAAAATAAAACAGAAAAATGTTCTTCCCTTCACACAGATGTATTTATAGGAATGAATTATTTCCATGCTTATATCTATAAATACATAAAGGAGGAATAAAATCTAACTTGAACCATAAAAGAAAAAAAAAAACCTGAACCCACCAGTTATACAGAGGAAAACCCTATCAGGGCACTTGCTCCAGCGGTAAACAATTCTGAAATTGGTCAGAGGTGGGGAATCATCTCCCATACAACCAGCAACCCACCCCCCACGCCAGGAGCATCCTCATTGCAAAGCTGGGGGACCGTGCCGAGGCATCTGTGAGTAAACGTGAGCTGAGCCCCAGGCCAGCTGCTGCTGAACTGTTCCCACCCTTCCCAGGTAAAACACCTGAATATGTACAAGGGCTTGAAAGCCTAGAGGAAGGGCCACGGAGCCACACCAGCAACAGCACGCAGGGCAACTTGGTGCCTGCAGGCCAGCCAGGGTGGTCCTGGCCCCGGGCGCTCTTCCGGAAGCTTTCCATTGCCCTGCCTGAGATACCCCTCCTGTCCCGGCCCCCACTGCTTTTTTCCTTCCTCACCTCTGTCCGGAGAGAAATTCCAGCGGAAGGTATGGGTGACACATCCTCTTCTTTACAGGTGGCAGCCTGGCAACCCCTGCAGAAAGGCCAGCAGAGCCCCACTCACACCGGGCCACCAACAAAGCTGTGGCCCCTCACTCCCTCCCACCAGCAGAGCCCCGAGACTGCTGACGGGGCAGAGAATATGGAGTCAGGCACAGCTTCAGGGGCTATTGCTGCCTGGAGCGCTGTTTATATTGACCTCAAACAGGCACACCTGGGGAGGGCCGGCTGGCAGGATAAGGCTGCCCAGGTCAGCTAATCCACAACCCTCAGGGAATCACATTGTTGAAAACGGACCTCGCTAAGGCAGAATAGAAGCCAAGGAAGAAAAGGACACAATGCCATTTGCAGCACCGTAGATGAGTCTAGAGGTAATCACGTGACTTGTAGTAAGTCAGAAAGTGAAAGACACATATCGTATCATATCACTTATAGGTGTTACCTAAGAATGGATACCAGGGCAGATATTTCCACGGAGAAGGGCCATCACAGATTCATCAAACAAACTTATGGTTCACCAATGGAAAGGTGTGAGGATTGGTTTCATTACGATATTGGGGTTAACAGACATATACAAACACAGGTGACACATATAATCACCAAAGACCTACGGAATACCAAGAGAAGACTACTCAACCTTCTGTCATAACGTACATGGGAAAAGGATCCCAGGAAGAACAGACATCTGTATATGTGTAAAAGAACCCCATCTTCCACACCTACAACAAGCCAAACATTGTAATCAAACTTGCTGTAATAAAAAATAAAAAATTAAATTAAAAACACGAACAAGAAGTAGTGAGACAAACTTGAGGGGCTTTCTCCTGGCACATTCCATTCTAAATTCCAATCTAGAACACGACTTCCATTGAGGCTCTGTTGCCCTAGTCACCAGATTTGGTAAGGGAGAACTGCTGCCACCTTGTGGCCGTTTCGCACAACAGCAGCTTTAATCCCAGCGCTGATGGTCAGTTGATATTCAAAATCATTGCAGGCCTGTAAATGACACCTGCCCTGAAAACACATACTGGGGTCACATATCGACCAAAAAATTCAAAGGACTTCCATATTTCAAATCGACCGTATCAAAAGGCATATTTTACGCACATTAGTGTTCTGCTTCTTTTTCTTTCTTTCCTTTTTTTGTTAAAAATACGGGAATGGAAAATGGCATCCCTCAGAATGGGCGAAAATCGTTGCAAACGAATCAATGGACAAAGGTTTAATCTCCAATATATATAAACAGCTCATGCAGCTTAATATTAACAAAACAAACAACCCAATACAAAAAATGGGCAGAAGATCTAAAGAGATGTTTCTTCCAAGAAGACACAGAGATGGCCAAGACGCACATGAAAAGCTGCTCAACAGCACTAATTATTAGAGAAATGCAAATCAAAACTACAATGAGGTATCACCTCACACCTGTTAGAATCGGCATCATCAGAAATTCTACAAACAACCAATTCTGGGGAGGGTGTGGACAAAAGGAGCCCTCTTCCACTATTGGTGGGAATGTAAATTGATACAGTCACTATGGAGAATGGTATGGAGTTTCCTTAAAAAAACTAGAAGTAGAATTACCATGTGATCCAGCAATCCCACTTTTGGGCATATACCCAGAGAAAACCATAAATCAAAAAGGCACATTCACCACAATGTTCATGGCAGCACTATTTACAATAGCCAGGTAATGGAAGCAACGTAAATGCCCACAGACAGATGAATGGATAAAGATGTGGTACATATATAAAATGGAATATTACTCAGCCATAAGAAGGAATGAAACTGGGTCATTTGTAGAGACATCGATGGATCTAGAGACTGTCATACAGAATGAAGTAAGTCAGAAAGAGGAAAACAAATATTGTATATTAATGCATATACGTGGAACCTAGAAAATGGTACAGATGAACTGGTTTGCAGGGAAGAAACAGAGACACAGAGGTAGAGAACAAACATATGGACACCAAGTGTGGGAAGCCATGGGGTGGTGGTGGTGGGATGAGTTGGGAGATTGGGATTGACCTGTATACATGTATATGCATAAAATACATAACTAATAATAACCTGTTGTATAAAAAAATAAATCAAATTAAATTTCAAATTTTTAAAAAATAAAATTTAAAAATAAAACAGAAAAATGTTCTTCCCTTCACACAGATGTATTTATAGGAATGAATTATTTCCATGCTTATATCTATAAATACATAAAGGAGGAATACAATCTAACTTGAACCATAAAAGAAAAAAAAAAACCTGAACCCACTAGTTATACAGAGGAAAACCCTATCAGGGCACTTGCTCCAGCGGTAAACAATTCTGAAATTGGTCAGAGGTGGGGAATCATCTCCCATACAACCAGCAACCCACCCCCCACGCCAGGAGCATCCTCATTGCAAAGCTGGGGGACCGTGCCGAGGCATCTGTGAGTAAACGTGAGCTGAGCCCCAGGCCAGCTGCTGCTGAACTGTTCCCACCCTTCCCAGGTAAAACACCTGAATATGTACAAGGGCTTGAAAGCCTAGAGGAAGGGCCGAAGAGCCACACCAGCAACAGCACGCAGGCCAACTTGGTGCCTGCAGGCCAGCCAGGGTGGTCCTGGCCCCGGGCGCTCTTCCGGAATCTTTCCATTGCCCTGCCTGAGATACCCCTCCTGTCCCGGCCCCCACTGCTTTTTTCCTTCCTCACCTCTGTCCGGAGAGAAATTCCAGCGGAAGGTATGGGTGACACATCCTCTTCTTTACAGGTGGCAGCCTGGCAACCCCTGCAGAAAGGCCAGCAGAGCCCCACTCACACCGGGCCACCAACAAAGCTGTGGCCCCTCACTCCCTCCCACCAGCAGAGCCCCGAGACTGCTGATGGGGCAGAGAATATGGAGTCAGGCACAGCTTCAGGGGCTATTGCTGCCTGGAGCGCTGTTTATATTGACCTCAAACAGGCACACCTGGGGAGGGCCGGCTGGCAGGGTAAGGCTGCCCAGGTCAGCTAATCCACAACCCTCAGGTAATCACATTGTTGAAAACGGACCTCGCTAAGGCAGAATAGAAGCCAAGGAAGAAAAGGACACAATGCCATTTGCAGCACCGTAGATGAGTCTAGAGGAAATCACGTGACTTGTAGTAAGTCAGAAAGTGAAAGACACATATCGTATCATATCACTTATAGGTGTTACCTAAGAATGGATACCAGGGCAGATATTTCCACGGAGAAGGGCCATCACAGATTCATCAAACAAACTTATGGTTCACCAATGGAAAGGTGTGAGGATTGGTTTCATTACGATATTGGGGTTAACAGACATATACAAACACAGGTGACACATATAATCACCAAAGACCTACGGAATACCAAGAGAAGACTACTCAACCTTCTGTCATAACGTACATGGGAAAAGGATCCCAGGAAGAACAGACATCTGTATATGTGTAAAAGAACCCCATCTTCCACACCTACAACAAGCCAAACATTGTAATCAAACTTGCTGTAATAAAAAATAAAAAATTAAATTAAAAACACGAACAAGAAGTAGTGAGACAAACTTGAGGGGCTTTCTCCTGGCACATTCCATTCTAAATTCCAATCTAGAACACGACTTCCATTGAGGCTCTGTTGCCCTAGTCACCAGATTTGGTAAGGGAGAACTGCTGCCACCTTGTGGCCGTTTCGCACAACAGCAGCTTTAATCCCAGCGCTGATGGTCAGTTGATATGCAAAATCATTGCAGGCCTGTAAATGACACCTGCCCTGAAAACAAATCCTGGGGTCACATATCGACCAAAAAATTCAAAGGACGTCCATATTTCAAAACGACCGTTTCAAAAGGCATATTTTACGCACATTAGTGTTCTGCTTCTTTTTCTTTCTTTCCTTTTTTTGTTAAAAATACGGGAATGGAAAAAGGCATCCCTCAGAATGGGCGAAAATCGTTGCAAACGAATCAATGGACAAAGGTTTAATCTCCAATATATATAAACAGCTCATGCAGCTTAATATTAACAAAACAAACAACCCAATACAAAAAATGGGCAGAAGATCTAAAGAGATGTTTCTTCCAAGAAGACACAGAGATGGCCAAGACGCACATGAAAAGCTGCTCAACAGCACTAATTATTAGAGAAATGCAAATGAAAACTACAATGAGGTATCACCTCACACCTGTTAGAATCGGCATCATCAGAAAATCTACAAACAACCAATTCTGGGGAGGGTGTGGACAAAAGGAGCCCTCTTCCACTATTGGTGGGAATGTAAATTGATACAGTCACTATGGAGAATGGTATGGAGTTTCCTTAAAAAAGTAGAAATAGAATTAACATCTGATCCAGCAATCCCACTTCTCGGCATATACCCAGAGAAAACCATAAATCAAAAAGGCACATTCACCACAATGTTCATGGCAGCACTATTTACAATAGCCAGGTAATGGAAGCAACGTAAATGCCCACAGACAGATGAATGGATAAAGATGTGGTACATATATAAAATGGAATATTACTCAGCCATAAGAAGGAATGAAACTGGGTCATTTGTAGAGACATCGATGGATCTAGAGACTGTCATACAGAATGAAGTAAGTCAGAAAGAGGAAAACAAATATTGTATAATAATGCATATATGTGGATCCTAAAAAATGGTACAGATGAACTGGTTTGCAGGGAAGAAACAGAGACACAGAGGTAGAGAACAAACATATGGACACCAAGTGTGGGAAGCCATGGGGTGGTGGTGGTGGGATGAGTTGGGAGATTGGGATTGACCTGTATACATGTATATGCATAAAATACATAACTAATAATAACCTGCTGTATAAAAAAATAAATCAAATTAAATTTCTAATTTTAAAAAAATAAAATTTAAAAATAAAACAGAAAAATGTTCTTCCCTTCACACAGATGTATTTATAGGAATGAATTATTTCCATGCTTATATCTATAAATACATAAAGGAGGAATACAATCTAACTTGAACCATAAAAGAAAAAAAAAAAACCTGAACCCACCAGTTATACAGAGGAAAACACTATCAGGGTACTTGCTCCAGTGGTAAACAATTCTGAAATTGGTCAGAGGTGGGGAATCATCTCCCATACAACCAGCAACCCACCCCCCACGCAAGGAGCATCCTCATTGCAAAGCTGGGGGACCGTGCCAAGGCATCTGTGAGTAAACGTGAGCTGAGCCCCAGGCCAGCTGCTGCTGAACTGTTCCCACCCTTCCCAGGTAAAACACCTGAATATGTACAAGGGCTTGAAAGCCTACAGGAAGGGCCACGGAGCCACAACAGCAACAGCACGCAGGCCAACTTGGTGCCTGCAGGCCTGCCAGGGTGGTCCTGGCCCCGGGCGCTCTTCCGGAAGCTTTCCATTGCCCTGCCTGAGATACCCCTCCTGTCCCGGCCCCCACTGCTTTTTTCCTTCCTCACCTCTGTCCGGAGAGAAATTCCAGCGGAAGGTATGGGTGACACATCCTCTTCTTTACAGGTGGCAGCCTGGCAACCCCTGCAGTAAGGCCAGCAGAGCCCCACTCACACCGGGCCACCAACAAAGCTGTGGCCCCTCACTCCCTCCCACCAGCAGAGCCCCGAGACTGCTGACGGGGCAGAGAATATGGAGTCAGGCACAGCTTCAGGGGCTATTGCTGCCTGGAGCGCTGTTTATATTGACCTCAAACAGGCACACCTGGGGAGAGCTGGCCGGCAGGGTAAGGCTGCCCAGGTCAGCTAATCCACAACCCTCAGGGAATCACATTGTTGAAAACGGACCTCGCTAAGGCAGAATAGAAGCCAAGGAAGAGAAGGACACAATGCCATTTGCAGCACCGTAGATGAGTCTAGAGGTAATCATGTGACTTGTAGTAAGTCAGAAAGTGAAAGACACATATCGTATCATATCACTTATAGGTGTTACCTAAGAATGGATACCAGGGCAGATATTTCCACGGAGAAGGGCCATCACAGATTCATCAAACAAACTTATGGTTCACCAATGGAAAGGTGTGAGGATTGGTTTCATTACGATATTGGGGTTAACAGACATATACAAACACAGGTGACACATATAATCACCAAAGACCTACGGAATACCAAGAGAAGACTACTCAACCTTCTGTCATAACGTACATGAGAAAAGGATCCCAGGAAGAACAGACATCTGTATATGTGTAAAAGAACCCCATCTTCCACACCTACAACAAGCCAAACATTGTAATCAAACTTGCTGTAATAAAAAATAAAAAAATTAAATTAAAAACACGAACAAGAAGTAGTGAGACAAACTTGAGGGGCTTCTCCTGGCACATTCCATTCTAAATTCCAATCTAGAACACGACTTCCATTGAGGCTCTGTTGCCCTAGTCACCAGATTTGGTAAGGGAGAACTGCTGCCACCTTGTGGCCGTTTCGCACAACAGCAGCTTTAATCCCAGCGCTGATGGTCAGTTGATATTCAAAATCATTGCAGGCCTGTAAATGACACCTGCCCTGAAAACAAATCCTGGGGTCATATATCGACCAAAAAATTCAAAGGACGTCCATATTTCAAAACGACCGTTTCAAAAGGCATATTTTACGCACATTAGTGTTCTGCTTCTTTTTCTTTCTTTCCTTTTTTGTTAAAAATACGGGAATGGAAAAAGGCATCCCTCAGAATGGGCGAAAATCGTTGCAAACGAATCAATGGACAAAGGTTTAATCTCCAATATATATAAACAGCTCATGCAGCTTAATATTAACAAAACAAACAACCCAATACAAAAAATGGGCAGAAGGTCTAAAGAGATGTTTCTTCCAAGAAGACACAGAGATGGCCAAGACGCACATGAAAAGCTGCTCAACAGCACTAATTATTAGAGAAATGCAAATCAAAACTACAATGAGGTATCACCTCACACCTGTTAGAATCGGCATCATCAGAAAATCTACAAACAACAAATTCTGGGGAGGTTGTGGACAAAAGGAGCCCTCTTCCACTATTGGTGGGAATGTAAATTGATACAGTCACTATGGAGAACGGTATGGAGTTTCCTTAAAAAAAACTAGAAATAGAATTACCATCTGATCCAGCAATCCCACTTCTGGGCATATACCCAGAGAAAACCATAAATCAAAAAGGCACATTCACCACAATGTTCATTGCAGCACTATTTACAATAGCCAGGTAATGGAAGCAACATAAATGCCCACAGACAGATGAATGGATAAAGATGTGGTACATATATAAAATGGAATATTACTCAGCCATAAGAAGGAATGAAACTGGGTCATTTTTAGAGACATCGATGGATCTAGAGACTGTCATACAGAATGAAGTAAGTCAGAAAGAGGAAAGCAAATATTGTATATTAATGCATATATGTGGAACCTAAAAAATGGTACAGATGAACTGGTTTGCAGGGAAGAAACAGAGACACAGAGGTAGAGAACAAACATATGGACACCAAGTGTGGGAAGCCATGGGGTGGTGGTGGTGGGATGAGTTGGGAGATTGGGATTGACCTGTATACATGTATATGCATAAAATACATAACTAATAATAACCTGCTGTATAAAAAAATAAATCAAATTAAATTTCAAATTTTTAAAAAATAAAATTTAAAAATAAAACAGAAAAATGTTCTTCCCTTCACACAGATGTATTTATAGGAATGAATTATTTCCATGCTTATATCTATAAATACATAAAGGAGGAATAAAATCTAACTTGAACCATAAAAGAAAAAAAAAAACCTGAACCCACCAGTTATACAGAGGAAAACACTATCAGGGTACTTGCTCCAGCGGTAAACAATTCTGAAATTGGTCAGAGGTGGGGAATCATCTCCCATACAACCAGCAACCCACCCCCCACGCAAGGAGCATCCTCATTGCAAAGCTGGGGGACCGTGCCAAGGCATCTGTGAGTAAACGTGAGCTGAGCCCCAGGCCAGCTGCTGCTGAACTGTTCCCACCCTTCCCAGGTAAAACACCTGAATATGTACAAGGGCTTGAAAGCCTAGAGGAAGGGCCACGGAGCCACACCAGCAACAGCACGCAGGCCAACTTGGTGCCTGCAGGCCAGCCAGGGTGGTCCTGGCCCCGGGCGCTCTTCCGGAAGCTTTCCATTGCCCTGCCTGAGATACCCCTCCTGTCCCGGCCCCCACTGCTTTTTTCCTTCCTCACCTCTGTCCGGAGAGAAATTCCACCGGAAGGTATGGGTGACACATCCTCTTCTTTACAGGTGGCAGCCTGGCAACCCCTGCAGAAAGGCCAGCAGAGCCCCACTCACAACGGGCCACCAACAAAGCTGTGGCCCCTCACTCCCTCCCACCAGCAGAGCCCAGAGACTGCTGACGGGGCAGAGAATATGGAGTCAGGCACAGCTTCAGGGGCTATTGCTGCCTGGAGCGCTGTTTATATTGACCTCAAACAGGCACACCTGGGGAGGGCCGGCCGGCAGGGTTAGGCTGCCCAGGTCAGCTAATCCACAACCCTCAGGGAATCACATTGTTGAAAACGGACCTCGCTAAGGCAGAATAGAAGCCAAGGAAGAAAAGGACACAATGCCATTTGCAGCACCGTAGATGAGTCTAGAGGTAATCACGTGACTTGTAGTAAGTCAGAAAGTGAAAGACACATATCATATCATATCACTTATAGGTGTTACCTAACAATGGATACCAGGGCAGATATTTCCACGGAGA
Organism: Mesoplodon mirus; assembly: GCF_964341445.2. NCBI lineage: Eukaryota > Metazoa > Chordata > Mammalia > Artiodactyla > Ziphiidae > Mesoplodon > Mesoplodon mirus. Next base: position 3,949,369 of record NW_028295814.1, on the reverse strand, counting down.
AGGGCCATCACAGATTCATCAAACAAACTTATGGTTCACCAATGGAAAGGTGTGAGGATTGGTTTCATTACGGTATTGGGGTTAACAGACATATACAAACACAGGTGACACATATAATCACCAAAGACCTACGGAATACCAAGAGAAGACTACTCAACCTTCTGTCATAACGTACATGAGAAAAGGATCCCAGGAAGAACAGACATCTGTATATGTGTAAAAGAACCCCATCTTCCACACCTACAACAAGCCAAACATTGTCATCAAACTTGCTGTAATAAAAAATAAAAAATTAAATTAAAAACACGAACAAGAAGTAGTGAGACAAACTTGAGGGGCTTTCTCCTGGCACATTCCATTCTAAATTCCAATCTAGAACACGACTTCCATTGAGGCTCTGTTGCCCTAGTCACCAGATTTGGTAAGGGAGAACTGCTGCCACCTTGTGGCCGTTTCGCACAACAGCAGCTTTAATCCCAGCGCTGATGGTCAGTTGATATTCAAAATCATTGCAGGCCTGTAAATGACACCTGCCCTGAAAACAAATCCTGGGGTCACATATCGACCAAAAAATTCAAAGGACGTCCATATTTCAAAACGACCGTTTCAAAAGGCATATTTTACACACATTAGTGTTCTGCTTCTTTTTCTTTCTTTCCTTTTTTTGTTAAAAATACGGGAATGGAAAATGGCATCCCTCAGAATGGGCGAAAATCGTTGCAAACGAATCAATGGACAAAGGTTTAATCTCCAATATATATAAACAGCTCATGCAGCTTAATATTAACAAAACAAACAACCCAATACAAAAAATGGGCAGAAGGTCTAAAGAGATGTTTCTTCCAAGAAGACACAGAGATGGCCAAGACGCACATGAAAAGCTGCTCAACAGCACTAATTATTAGAGAAATGCAAATCAAAACTACAATGAGGTATCACCTCACACCTGTTAGAATCGGCATCATCAGAAATTCTACAAACAACAAATTCTGGGGAGGGTGTGGACAAAAGGAGCCCTCTTCCACTATTGGTGGGAATGTAAATTGATACAGTCACTATGGAGAATGGTATGGAGTTTCCTTAAAAAAACTAGAAATAGAATTACCATCTGATCCAGCAATCCCACTTCTGGGCATATACCCAGAGAAAACCATAAATCAAAAAGGCACATTCACCACAATGTTCATGGCAGCACTATTTACAATAGCCAGGTAATGGAAGCAACATAAATGCCCACAGACAGATGAATGGATAAAAATGTGGTACATATATAAAATGGAATATTACTCAGCCATAATAAGGAATGAAACTGGGTCATTTGTAGAGACATCGATGGATCTAGAGACTGTCATACAGAATGAAGTAAGTCAGAAAGAGGAAAACAAATATTGTATATTAATGCATATATGTGGAACCTAAAAAATGGTACAGATGAACTGGTTTGCAGGGAAGAAACAGAGACACAGAGGTAGAGAACAAACATATGGACACCAAGTGTGGGAAGCCATGGGGTGGTGGTGGTGGGATGAGTTGGGAGATTGGGATTGACCTGTATACATGTATATGCATAAAATACATAACTAATAATAACCTGCTGTATAAAAAAATAAATCAAATTAAATTTCAAATTTTTAAAAAATAAAATTTAAAAATAAAACAGAAAAATGTTCTTCCCTTCACACAGATGTATTTCGAGGAATGAATTATTTCCATGCTTATATCTATAAATACATAAAGGAGGAATAAAATCTAACTTGAACCATAAAAGAAAAAAAAAACCTGAACCCACCAGTTATACAGAGGAAAACCCTATCACGGCACTTGCTCCAGCGGTAAGCAATTCTGAAATTGGTCAGAGGTGGGGAATCATCTCCCATACAACCAGCAACCCACCCCCCACGCAAGGAGCATCCTCATTGCAAAGCTGGGGGACCGTGCCGAGGCATCTGTGAGTAAACGTGAGCTGAGCCCCAGGCCAGCTGCTGCTGAACTGTTCCCACCCTTCCCAGGTAAAACACCTGAATATGTACAAGGGCTTGAAAGCCTAGAGGAAGGGCCACGGAGCCACACCAGCGACAGCACGCAGGCCAACTTGGTGCCTGCAGGCCAGCCAGGGTGGTCCTGGCCCCGGGCGCTCTTCCGGAAGCTTTCCATTGCCCTGCCTGAGATACCCCTCCTGTCCCGGCCCCCACTGCTTTTTTCCTTCCTCACCTCTGTCCGGAGAGAAATTCCAGAGGAAGGTATGGGTGACACATCCTCTTCTTACAGGTGGCAGCCTGGCAACCCCTGCAGAAAGGCCAGCAGAGCCCCATTCACACCGGGCCAACAACAAAGCTGTGGCCCCTCACTCCCTCCCACCAGCAGAGCCCCGAGACTGCTGACGGGGCAGAGAATATGGAGTCAGGCACAGCTTCAGGGGCTATTGCTGCCTGGAACGCTGTTTATATTGACCTCAAACAGGCACACCTGGGGAGGGCCGGCCGGCAGGGAAAGGCTGCCCAGGTCAGCTAATCCACAACCCTCGGGGAATCACATTGTTGAAAACGGACCTCGCTAAGGCAGAATAGAAGCCAAGGAAGAAAAGGACACAATGCCATTTGCAGCACCGTAGATGAGTCTAGAGGTAATCACGTGACTTGTAGTAAGTCAGAAAGTGAAAGACACATATCGTATCATATCACTTATAGGTGTTACCTAAGAATGGATACCAGGGCAGATATTTCCACGGAGAAGGGCCATCACAGATTCATCAAACAAACTTATGGTTCACCAATGGAAAGGTGTGAGGATTGGTTTCATTACGATATTGGGGTTAACAGACATATACAAACACAGGTGACACATATAATCACCAAAGACCTACGGAATACCAAGAGAAGACTACTCAACATTCTGTCATAACGTACATGAGAAAAGGATCCCAGGAAGAACAGACATCTGTATATGTGTAAAAGAACCCCATCTTCCACACCTACAACAAGCCAAACATTGTAATCAAACTTGCTGTAATAAAAAATAAAAAATTAAATTAAAGACACGAACAAGAAGTAGTGAGACAAACTTGAGGGGCTTCTCCTGGCACATTCCATTCTAAATTCCAATCTAGAACACGACTTCCATTGAGGCTCTGTTGCCCTAGTCACCAGATTTGGTAAGGGAGAACTGCTGCCACCTTGTGGCCGTTTCGCACAACAGCAGCTTTAATCCCAGCGCTGATGGTCAGTTGATATTCAAAATCATTGCAGGCCTGTAAATGACACCTGCCCTGAAAACACATCCTGGGGTCACATATCGACCAAAAAATTCAAAGGACTTCCATATTTCAAATCGACCGTTTCAAAAGGCATATTTTACGCACATTAGTGTTCTGCTTCTTTTTCTTTCTTTCCTTTTTTTGTTAAAAATACGGGAATGGAAAATGGCATCCCTCAGAATGGGCGAAAATCGTTGCAAACGAATCAATGGACAAAGGTTTAATCTCCAATATATATAAACAGCTCATGCAGCTTAATATTAACAAAACAAACAACCCAATACAAAAAATGGGCAGAAGATCTAAAGAGATGTTTCTTCCAAGAAGACACAGAGATGGCCAAGACGCACATGAAAAGCTGCTCAACAGCACTAATTATTAGAGAAATGCAAATCAAAACTACAATGAGGTATCACCTCACACCTGTTAGAATCGGCATCATCAGAAATTCTACAAACAACAAATTCTGGGGAGGGTGTGGACAAAAGGAGCCCTCTTCCACTATTGGTGGGAATGTAAATTGATACAGTCTCTATGGAGAATGGTATGGAGTTTCCTTAAAAAAACTAGAAATAGAATTACCATCTGATCCAGCAATCCCACTTCTGGGCATATACCCAGAGAAAACCATAAATCAAAAAGGCACATTCACCACAATGTTCATGGCAGCACTATTTACAATAGCCAGGTAATGGAAGCAACATAAATGCCCACAGACAGATGAATGGATAAAGTTGTGGTACATATATAAAATGGAATATTACTCAGCCATAATAAGGAATGAAACTGGGTCATTTGTAGAGACATCGATGGATCTAGAGACTGTCATACAGAATGAAGTAAGTCAGAAAGAGGAAAACAAATATTGTATATTAATGCATATATATGGAACCTAAAAAATGGTACAGATGAACTGGTTTGCAGGGAAGAAACAGAGACACAGAGGTAGAGAACAAACATATGGACACCAAGTGTGGGAAGCCATGGGGTGGTGGTGGTGGGATGAGTTGGGAGATTGGGATTGACCTGTATACATGTATATGCATAAAATACATAACTAATAATAACCTGCTGTATAAAAAAATAAATCAAATTAAATTTCAAATTTTTAAAAAATAAAATTTAAAAACAGAAAAATGTTCTTCCCTTCACACAGATGTATTTATAGGAATGAATTATTTCCATGCTTATATCTATAAATACATAAAGGAGGAATACAATCTAACTTGAACCATAAAAGAAAAAAAAAAACCTGAACCCACCAGTTATACAGAGGAAAACCCTATCAGGGCACTTGCTCCAGCGGTAAACAATTCTGAAATTGGTCAGAGGTGGGGAATCATCTCCCATACAACCAGCAACCCACCCCCCACGCCAGGAGCATCCTCATTGCAAAGCTGGGGGACCGTGCCGAGGCATCTGTGAGTAAACGTGAGCTGAGCCCCAGGCCAGCTGCTGCTGAACTGTTCCCACCCTTCCCAGGTAAAACACCTGAATATGTACAAGGGCTTGAAAGCCTAGAGGAAGGGCCGCAGAGCCACACCAGCGACAGCACGCAGGCCAACTTGGTGCCTGCAGGCCATCCAGGGTGGTCCTGGCCCCGGGCGCTCTTCCGGAAGCTTTCCATTGCCCTGCCTGAGATACCCCTCCTGTCCCGGCCCCCACTGCTTTTTTCCTTCCTCACCTCTGTCCGGAGAGAAATTCCAGCGGAAGGTATGGGTGACACATCCTCTTCTTTACAGGTGGCAGCCTGGCAACCCCTGCAGAAAGGCCAGCAGAGCCCCACTCACACCGGGCCACCAACAAAGCTGTGGCCCCTCACTCCCTCCCACCAGCAGAGCCCCGAGACTGCTGATGGGGCAGAGAATATGGAGTCAGGCACAGCTTCAGGGGCTATTGCTGCCTGGAGCGCTGTTTATATTGACCTCAAACAGGCACACCTGGGGAGGGCCGGCCGGCAGGGTAAGGCGGCCCAGGTCAGCTAATCCACAACCCTCAGGGAATCACATTGTTGAAAACGGACCTCGCTAAGGCAGAATAGAAGCCAAGGAAGAAAAGGACACAATGCCATTTGCAGCACCGTAGATGAGTCTAGAGGTAATCATGTGACTTGTAGTAAGTCAGAAAGTGAAAGACACATATCGTATCATATCACTTATAGGTGTTACCTAAGAATGGATACCAGGGTAGATATTTCCACGGAGAAGGGCCATCACAGATTCATCAAACAAACTTATGGTTCACCAATGGAAAGGTGTGAGGATTGGTTTCATCACGATATTGGGGTTAACAGACATATACAAACACAGGTGACACATATAATCACCAAAGACCTACGGAATACCAAGAGAAGACTACTCAACATTCTGTCATAACGTACATGGGAAAAGGATCCCAGGAAGAACAGACATCTGTATATGTGTAAAAGAACCCCATCTTCCACACCTACAACAAGCCAAACATTGTAATCAAACTTGCTGTAATAAAAAATAAAAAATTAAATTAAAAACACGAACAAGAAGTAGTGAGACAAACTTGAGGGGCTTTCTCCTGGCACATTCCATTCTAAATTCCAATCTAGAACACGACTTCCATTGAGGCTCTGTTGCCCTAGTCACCAGATTTGGTAAGGGAGAACTGCTGCCACCTTGTGGCCGTTTCGCACAACAGCAGCTTTAATCCCAGCGCTGATGGTCAGTTGATATTCAAAATCATTGCAGGCCTGTAAATGACACCTGCCCTGTAAACAAATCCTGGGGTCACATATCGACCAAAAAATTCAAAGGACGTCCATATTTCAAAACGACCGTTTCAAAAGGCATATTTTACGCACATTAGTGTTCTGCTTCTTTTTCTTTCTTTCCTTTTTTTGTTAAAAATACGGGAATGGAAAAAGGCATCCCTCAGAATGGGCAAAAATCGTTGCAAACGAATCAATGGACAAAGGTTTAATCTCCAATATATATAAACAGCTCATGCAGCTTAATATTAACAAAACAAACAACCCAATACAAAAAATGGGCAGAAGATCTAAAGAGATGTTTCTTCCAAGAAGACACAGAGACGGCCAAGACGCACATGAAAAGCTGCTCAACAGCAATAATTATTAGAGAAATGCAAATCAAAACTACAATGAGGTATCACCTCACACCTGTTAGAATCGGCATCATCAGAAAATTTACAAACAACCAATTCTGGGGAGGGTGTGGACAAAAGGAGCCCTCTTCCACTATTGGTGGGAATGTAAATTGATACAGTCACTATGGAGAATGGTATGGAGTTTCCTTAAAAAACTAGAAATAGAATTACCATCTGATCCAGCAATCCCACTTCTCGGCATATACCCAGAGAAAACCATAAATCAAAAAGGCACATTCACCACAATGTTCATGGCAGCACTATTTACAATAGCCAGGTAATGGAAGCAACGTAAATGCCCACAGACAGATGAATGGATAAAGATGTGGTACATATATAAAATGGAATATTACTCAGCCATAAGAAGGAATGCAACTGGGTCATTTGTAGAGACATCGATGGATCTAGAGACTGTCATACAGAATGAAGTAAGTCAGAAAGAGGAAAACAAATATTGTATATTAATGCATATATGTGGAACCTAAACAATGGTACAGATGAACTGGTTTGCAGGGAAGAAACAGAGACACAGAGGTAGACAACAAACATATGGACACCAAGTGTGGGAAGCCATGGGGTGGTGGTGGTGGGATGAGTTGGGAGATTGGGATTGACCTGTATACATGTATATGCATAAAATACATAACTAATAATAACCTGCTGTATAAAAAAATAAATCAAATTAAATTTCAAATTTTTAAAAAATAAAATTTAAAAATAAAACAGAAAAATGTTCTTCCCTTCACACAGATGTATTTCGAGGAATGAATTATTTCCATGCTTATATCTATAAATACATAAAGGAGGAATACAATCTAACTTGAACCATAAAAGAAAAAAAAAAACCTGAACCCACCAGTTATACAGAGGAAAACACTATCAGGGTACTTGCTCCAGCGGTAAACAATTCTGAAATTGGTCAGAGGTGGGGAATCATCTCCCATACAACCAGCAACCCACCCCCCACGCAAGGAGCATCCTCATTGCAAAGCTGGGGGACCGTGCCAAGGCATCTGTGAGTAAACGTGAGCTGAGCCCCAGGCCAGCTGCTGCTGAACTGTTCCCACCCTTCCCAGGTAAAACACCTGAATATGTACAAGGGCTTGAAAGCCTAGAGGAAGGGCCACGGAGCCACACCAGCAACAGCACGCAGGCCAACTTGGTGCCTGCAGGCCAGCCAGGGTGGTCCTGGCCCCGGGCGCTCTTCCGGAAGCTTTCCATTGCCCTGCCTGAGATACCCCTCCTGTCCCGGCCCCCACTGCTTTTTTCCTTCCTCACCTCTGTCCGGAGAGAAATTCCAGCGGAAGGTATGGGTGACACATCCTCTTCTTTACAGGTGGCAGCCTGGCAACCCCTGCAGAAAGGCCAGCAGAGCCCCACTCACAACGGGCCACCAACAAAGCTGTGGCCCCTCACTCCCTCCCACCAGCAGAGCCCAGAGACTGCTGACGGGGCAGAGAATATGGAGTCAGGCACAGCTTCAGGGGCTATTGCTGCCTGGAGCGCTGTTTATATTGACCTCAAACAGGCACACCTGGGGAGGGCTGGCCGGCAGGGAAAGGCTGCCCAGGTCAGCTAATCCACAACCCTCAGGGAATCACATTGTTGAAAACGGACCTCGCTAAGGCAGAATAGAAGCCAAGGAAGAAAAGGACACAATGCCATTTGCAGCACCGTACATGAGTCTAGAGGTAATCATGTGACTTGTAGTAAGTCAGAAAGTGAAAGACACATATCGTATCATATCACTTATAGGTGTTACCTAAGAATGGATACCAGGGCAGATATTTCCACGGAGAAGGGCCATCACAGATTCATCAAACAAACTTATGGTTCACCAATGGAAAGGTGTGAGGATTGGTTTCATTACGATATTGGGGTTAACAGACATATACAAACACAGGTGACACATATAATCACCAAAGACCTACGGAATACCAAGAGAAGACTACTCAACCTTCTGTCATAACGTACATGAGAAAAGGATCCCAGGAAGAACAGACATCTGTATATGTGTAAAAGAACCCCATCTTCCACACCTACAACAAGCCAAACATTGTAATCAAACTTGCTGTAATAAAAAATAAAAAATTAAATTAAAAACACGAACAAGAAGTAGTGAGACAAACTTGAGGGGCTTCTCCTGGCACATTCCATTCTAAATTCCAATCTAGAACACGACTTCCATTGAGGCTCTGTTGCCCTAGTCACCAGATTTGGTAAGGGAGAACTGCTGCCACCTTGTGGCCGTTTCGCACAACAGCAGCTTTAATCCCAGCGCTGATGGTCAGTTGATATTCAAAATCATTGCAGGCCTGTAAATGACACCTGCCCTGAAAACAAATCCTGGGGTTACATATCGACCAAAAAATTCAAAGGACGTCCATATTTCAAAACGACCGTTTCAAAAGGCATATTTTACGCACATTAGTGTTCTGCTTCTTTTTCTTTCTTTCCTTTTTTTGTTAAAAATACGGGAATGGAAAATGGCATCCCTCAGAATGGGCGAAAATCGTTGCAAACGAATCAATGGACAAAGGTTTAATCTCCAATATATATAAACAGCTCATGCAGCTTAATATTAACAAAACAAACAACCCAATACAAAAAATGGGCAGAAGGTCTAAAGAGATGTTTCTTCCAAGAAGACACAGAGATGGCCAAGACGCACATGAAAAGCTGCTCAACAGCACTAATTATTAGAGAAATGCAAATCAAAACTACAATGAGGTATCACCTCACACCTGTTAGAATCGGCATCATCAGAAAATCTACAAAGAACAAATTCTGGGGAGGGTGTGGACAAAAGGAGCCCTCTTCCACTATTGGTGGGAATGTAAATTGATACAGTCACTATGGAGAACGGTATGGAGTTTCCTTAAAAAAACTAGAAATAGAATTACCATCTGATCCAGCAATCCCACTTCTGGGCATATACCCAGAGAAAACCATAAATCAAAAAGGCACATTCACCACAATGTTCATGGCAGCACTATTTACAATAGCCAGGTAATGGAAGCAACATAAATGCCCACAGACAGATGAATGGATAAAGATGTGGTACATATATAAAATGGAATATTACTCAGCCATAAGAAGGAATGAAACTGGGTCATATTTAGAGACATCGATGGATCTAGAGACTGTCATACAGAATGAAGTAAGTCAGAAAGAGGAAAGCAAATATTGTATATTAATGCATATATGTGGAACCTAAAAAATGGTACAGATGAACTGGTTTGCAGGGAAGAAACAGAGACACAGAGGTAGAGAACAAACATATGGACACCAAGTGTGGGAAGCCATGGGGTGGTGGTGGTGGGATGAGTTGGGAGATTGGGATTGACCTGTATACATGTATATGCATAAAATACATAACTAATAATAACCTGCTGTATAAAAAAATAAATCAAATTAAATTTCAAATTTTTAAAAAATAAAATTTAAAAATAAAACAGAAAAATGTTCTTCCCTTCACACAGATGTATTTCGAGGAATGAATTATTTCCATGCTTATATCTATAAATACATAAAGGAGGAATAAAATCTAACTTGAACCATAAAAGAAAAAAAAAACCTGAACCCACCAGTTATACAGAGGAAAACCCTATCAGGGCACTTGCTCCAGCGGTAAACAATTCTGAAATTGGTCAGAGGTGGGGAATCATCTCCCATACAACCAGCAACCCACCCCCCACGCCAGGAGCATCCTCATTGCAAAGCTGGGGGACCGTGCCGAGGCATCTGTGAGTAAACGTGAGCTGAGCCCCAGGCCAGCTGCTGCTGAACTGTTCCCACCCTTCCCAGGTAAAACACCTGAATATGTACAAGGGCTTGAAAGCCTAGAGGAAGGGCCACGGAGCCACACCAGCGACAGCACGCAGGCCAACTTGGTGCCTGCAGGCCAGCCAGGGTGGTCCTGGCCCCGGGCGCTCTTCCGGAAGCTTTCCATTGCCCTGCCTGAGATACCCCTCCTGTCCCGGCCCCCACTGCTTTTTTCCTTCCTCACCTCTGTCCGGAGAGAAATTCCAGAGGAAGGTATGGGTGACACATCCTCTTCTTACAGGTGGCAGCCTGGCAACCCCTGCAGAAAGGCCAGCAGAGCCCCATTCACACCGGGCCAACAACAAAGCTGTGGCCCCTCACTCCCTCCCACCAGCAGAGCCCCGAGACTGCTGACGGGGCAGAGAATATGGAGTCAGGCACAGCTTCAGGGGCTATTGCTGCCTGGAACGCTGTTTATATTGACCTCAAACAGGCACACCTGGGGAGGGCCGGCCGGCAGGGTAAGGCTGCCCAGGTCAGCTAATCCACAACCCTCGGGGAATCACATTGTTGAAAACGGACCTCGCTAAGGCAGAATAGAAGCCAAGGAAGAAAAGGACACAATGCCATTTGCAGCACCGTAGATGAGTCTAGAGGTAATCACGTGACTTGTAGTAAGTCAGAAAGTGAAAGACACATATCGTATCATATCACTTATAGGTGTTACCTAAGAATGGATACCAGGGCAGATATTTCCACGGAGAAGGGCCATCACAGATTCATCAAACAAACTTATGGTTCACCAATGGAAAGGTGTGAGGATTGGTTTCATTACGATATTGGGGTTAACAGACATATACAAACACAGGTGACACATATAATCACCAAAGACCTACGGAATACCAAGAGAAGACTACTCAACATTCTGTCATAACGTACATGAGAAAAGGATCCCAGGAAGAACAGACATCTGTATATGTGTAAAAGAACCCCATCTTCCACACCTACAACAAGCCAAACATTGTAATCAAACTTGCTGTAATAAAAAATAAAAAATTAAATTAAAGACACGAACAAGAAGTAGTGAGACAAACTTGAGGGGCTTCTCCTGGCACATTCCATTCTAAATTCCAATCTAGAACACGACTTCCATTGAGGCTCTGTTGCCCTAGTCACCAGATTTGGTAAGGGAGAACTGCTGCCACCTTGTGGCCGTTTCGCACAACAGCAGCTTTAATCCCAGCGCTGATGGTCAGTTGATATTCAAAATCATTGCAGGCCTGTAAATGACACCTGCCCTGAAAACACATCCTGGGGTCACATATCGACCAAAAAATTCAAAGGACTTCCATATTTCAAATCGACCGTTTCAAAAGGCATATTTTACGCACATTAGTGTTCTGCTTCTTTTTCTTTCTTTCCTTTTTTTGTTAAAAATACGGGAATGGAAAATGGCATCCCTCAGAATGGGCGAAAATCGTTGCAAACGAATCAATGGACAAAGGTTTAATCTCCAATATATATAAACAGCTCATGCAGCTTAATATTAACAAAACAAACAACCCAATACAAAAAATGGGCAGAAGATCTAAAGAGATGTTTCTTCCAAGAAGACACAGAGATGGCCAAGACGCACATGAAAAGCTGCTCAACAGCACTAATTATTAGAGAAATGCAAATCAAAACTACAATGAGGTATCACCTCACACCTGTTAGAATCGGCATCATCAGAAATTCTACAAACAACAAATTCTGGGGAGGGTGTGGACAAAAGGAGCCCTCTTCCACTATTGGTGGGAATGTAAATTGATACAGTCTCTATGGAGAATGGTATGGAGTTTCCTTAAAAAAACTAGAAATAGAATTACCATCTGATCCAGCAATCCCACTTCTGGGCATATACCCAGAGAAAACCATAAATCAAAAAGGCACATTCACCACAATGTTCATGGCAGCACTATTTACAATAGCCAGGTAATGGAAGCAACATAAATGCCCACAGACAGATGAATGGATAAAGTTGTGGTACATATATAAAATGGAATATTACTCAGCCATAATAAGGAATGAAACTGGGTCATTTGTAGAGACATCGATGGATCTAGAGACTGTCATACAGAATGAAGTAAGTCAGAAAGAGGAAAACAAATATTGTATATTAATGCATATATATGGAACCTAAAAAATGGTACAGATGAACTGGTTTGCAGGGAAGAAACAGAGACACAGAGGTAGAGAACAAACATATGGACACCAAGTGTGGGAAGCCATGGGGTGGTGGTGGTGGGATGAGTTGGGAGATTGGGATTGACCTGTATACATGTATATGCATAAAATACATAACTAATAATAACCTGCTGTATAAAAAAATAAATCAAATTAAATTTCAAATTTTTAAAAAATAAAATTTAAAAACAGAAAAATGTTCTTCCCTTCACACAGATGTATTTATAGGAATGAATTATTTCCATGCTTATATCTATAAATACATAAAGGAGGAATACAATCTAACTTGAACCATAAAAGAAAAAAAAAAACCTGAACCCACCAGTTATACAGAGGAAAACCCTATCAGGGCACTTGCTCCAGCGGTAAACAATTCTGAAATTGGTCAGAGGTGGGGAATCATCTCCCATACAACCAGCAACCCACCCCCCACGCCAGGAGCATCCTCATTGCAAAGCTGGGGGACCGTGCCGAGGCATCTGTGAGTAAACGTGAGCTGAGCCCCAGGCCAGCTGCTGCTGAACTGTTCCCACCCTTCCCAGGTAAAACACCTGAATATGTACAAGGGCTTGAAAGCCTAGAGGAAGGGCCGCAGAGCCACACCAGCGACAGCACGCAGGCCAACTTGGTGCCTGCAGGCCAGCCAGGGTGGTCCTGGCCCCGGGCGCTCTTCCGGAAGCTTTCCATTGCCCTGCCTGAGATACCCCTCCTGTCCCGGCCCCCACTGCTTTTTTCCTTCCTCACCTCTGTCCGGAGAGAAATTCCAGCGGAAGGTATGGGTGACACATCCTCTTCTTTACAGGTGGCAGCCTGGCAACCCCTGCAGAAAGGCCAGCAGAGCCCCACTCACACCGGGCCACCAACAAAGCTGTGGCCCCTCACTCCCTCCCACCAGCAGAGCCCCGAGACTGCTGATGGGGCAGAGAATATGGAGTCAGGCACAGCTTCAGTGGCTATTGCTGCCTGGAGCGCTGTTTATATTGACCTCAAACAGGCACACCTGGGGAGGGCCGGCCGGCAGGGTAAGGCGGCCCAGGTCAGCTAATCCACAACCCTCAGGGAATCACATTGTTGAAAACGGACCTCGCTAAGGCAGAATAGAAGCCAAGGAAGAAAAGGACACAATGCCATTTGCAGCACCGTAGATGAGTCTAGAGGTAATCATGTGACTTGTAGTAAGTCAGAAAGTGAAAGACACATATCGTATCATATCACTTATAGGTGTTACCTAAGAATGGATACCAGGGTAGATATTTCCACGGAGAAGGGCCATCACAGATTCATCAAACAAACTTATGGTTCACCAATGGAAAGGTGTGAGGATTGGTTTCATCACGATATTGGGGTTAACAGACATATACAAACACAGGTGACACATATAATCACCAAAGACCTACGGAATACCAAGAGAAGACTACTCAACATTCTGTCATAACGTACATGGGAAAAGGATCCCAGGAAGAACAGACATCTGTATATGTGTAAAAGAACCCCATCTTCCACACCTACAACAAGCCAAACATTGTAATCAAACTTGCTGTAATAAAAAATAAAAAATTAAATTAAAAACACGAACAAGAAGTAGTGAGACAAACTTGAGGGGCTTTCTCCTGGCACATTCCATTCTAAATTCCAATCTAGAACACGACTTCCATTGAGGCTCTGTTGCCCTAGTCACCAGATTTGGTAAGGGAGAACTGCTGCCACCTTGTGGCCGTTTCGCACAACAGCAGCTTTAATCCCAGCGCTGATGGTCAGTTGATATTCAAAATCATTGCAGGCCTGTAAATGACACCTGCCCTGTAAACAAATCCTGGGGTCACATATCGACCAAAAAATTCAAAGGACGTCCATATTTCAAAACGACCGTTTCAAAAGGCATATTTTACGCACATTAGTGTTCTGCTTCTTTTTCTTTCTTTCCTTTTTTTGTTAAAAATACGGGAATGGAAAAAGGCATCCCTCAGAATGGGCGAAAATCGTTGCAAACGAATCAATGGACAAAGGTTTAATCTCCAATATATATAAACAGCTCATGCAGCTTAATATTAACAAAACAAACAACCCAATACAAAAAATGGGCAGAAGATCTAAAGAGATGTTTCTTCCAAGAAGACACAGAGACGGCCAAGACGCACATGAAAAGCTGCTCAACAGCAATAATTATTAGAGAAATGCAAATCAAAACTACAATGAGGTATCACCTCACACCTGTTAGAATCGGCATCATCAGAAAATTTACAAACAACCAATTCTGGGGAGGGTGTGGACAAAAGGAGCCCTCTTCCACTATTGGTGGGAATGTAAATTGATACAGTCACTATGGAGAATGGTATGGAGTTTCCTTAAAAAACTAGAAATAGAATTACCATCTGATCCAGCAATCCCACTTCTCGGCATATACCCAGAGAAAACCATAAATCAAAAAGGCACATTCACCACAATGTTCATGGCAGCACTATTTACAATAGCCAGGTAATGGAAGCAACGTAAATGCCCACAGACAGATGAATGGATAAAGATGTGGTACATATATAAAATGGAATATTACTCAGCCATAAGAAGGAATGCAACTGGGTCATTTGTAGAGACATCGATGGATCTAGAGACTGTCATACAGAATGAAGTAAGTCAGAAAGAGGAAAACAAATATTGTATATTAATGCATATATGTGGAACCTAAACAATGGTACAGATGAACTGGTTTGCAGGGAAGAAACAGAGACACAGAGGTAGACAACAAACATATGGACACCAAGTGTGGGAAGCCATGGGGTGGTGGTGGTGGGATGAGTTGGGAGATTGGGATTGACCTGTATACATGTATATGCATAAAATACATAACTAATAATAACCTGCTGTATAAAAAAATAAATCAAATTAAATTTCAAATTTTTAAAAAATAAAATTTAAAAATAAAACAGAAAAATGTTCTTCCCTTCACACAGATGTATTTCGAGGAATGAATTATTTCCATGCTTATATCTATAAATACATAAAGGAGGAATACAATCTAACTTGAACCATAAAAGAAAAAAAAAAAACCTGAACCCACCAGTTATACAGAGGAAAACACTATCAGGGTACTTGCTCCAGCGGTAAACAATTCTGAAATTGGTCAGAGGTGGGGAATCATCTCCCATACAACCAGCAACCCACCCCCCACGCAAGGAGCATCCTCATTGCAAAGCTGGGGGACCGTGCCAAGGCATCTGTGAGTAAACGTGAGCTGAGCCCCAGGCCAGCTGCTGCTGAACTGTTCCCACCCTTCCCAGGTAAAACACCTGAATATGTACAAGGGCTTGAAAGCCTAGAGGAAGGGCCACGGAGCCACACCAGCAACAGCACGCAGGCCAACTTGGTGCCTGCAGGCCAGCCAGGGTGGTCCTGGCCCCGGGCGCTCTTCCGGAAGCTTTCCATTGCCCTGCCTGAGATACCCCTCCTGTCCCGGCCCCCACTGCTTTTTTCCTTCCTCACCTCTGTCCGGAGAGAAATTCCAGCGGAAGGTATGGGTGACACATCCTCTTCTTTACAGGTGGCAGCCTGGCAACCCCTGCAGAAAGGCCAGCAGAGCCCCACTCACAACGGGCCACCAACAAAGCTGTGGCCCCTCACTCCCTCCCACCAGCAGAGCCCAGAGACTGCTGACGGGGCAGAGAATATGGAGTCAGGCACAGCTTCAGGGGCTATTGCTGCCTGGAGCGCTGTTTATATTGACCTCAAACAGGCACACCTGGGGAGGGCTGGCCGGCAGGGAAAGGCTGCCCAGGTCAGCTAATCCACAACCCTCAGGGAATCACATTGTTGAAAACGGACCTCGCTAAGGCAGAATAGAAGCCAAGGAAGAAAAGGACACAATGCCATTTGCAGCACCGTAGATGAGTCTAGAGGTAATCATGTGACTTGTAGTAAGTCAGAAAGTGAAAGACACATATCGTATCATATCACTTATAGGTGTTACCTAAGAATGGATACCAGGGCAGATATTTCCACGGAGAAGGGCCATCACAGATTCATCAAACAAACTTATGGTTCACCAATGGAAAGGTGTGAGGATTGGTTTCATTACGATATTGGGGTTAACAGACATATACAAACACAGGTGACACATATAATCACCAAAGACCTACGGAATACCAAGAGAAGACTACTCAACCTTCTGTCATAACGTACATGAGAAAAGGATCCCAGGAAGAACAGACATCTGTATATGTGTAAAAGAACCCCATCTTCCACACCTACAACAAGCCAAACATTGTAATCAAACTTGCTGTAATAAAAAATAAAAAATTAAATTAAAAACACGAACAAGAAGTAGTGAGACAAACTTGAGGGGCTTCTCCTGGCACATTCCATTCTAAATTCCAATCTAGAACACGACTTCCATTGAGGCACTGTTGCCCTAGTCACCAGATTTGGTAAGGGAGAACTGCTGCCACCTTGTGGCCGTTTCGCACAACAGCAGCTTTAATCCCAGCGCTGATGGTCAGTTGATATTCAAAATCATTGCAGGCCTGTAAATGACACCTGCCCTGAAAACAAATCCTGGGGTCACATATCGACCAAAAAATTCAAAGGACGTCCATATTTCAAAACGACCGTTTCAAAAGGCATATTTTACGCACATTAGTGTTCTGCTTCTTTTTCTTTCTTTCCTTTTTTTGTTAAAAATACGGGAATGGAAAATGGCATCCCTCAGAATGGGCGAAAATCGTTGCAAACGAATCAATGGACAAAGGTTTAATCTCCAATATATATAAACAGCTCATGCAGCTTAATATTAACAAAACAAACAACCCAATACAAAAAATGGGCAGAAGATCTAAAGAGATGTTTCTTCCAAGAAGACACAGAGATGGCCAAGACGCACATGAAAAGCTGCTCAACAGCACTAATTATTAGAGAAATGCAAATCAAAACTACAATGAGGTATCACCTCACACCTGTTAGAATCGGCATCATCAGAAATTCTACAAACAACAAATTCTGGGGAGGGTGTGGACAAAAGGAGCCCTCTTCCACTATTGGTGGGAATGTAAATTGATACAGTCACTATGGAGAACGGTATGGAGTTTCCTTAAAAAAACTAGAAATAGAATTACCATCTGATCCAGCAATCCCACTTCTGGGCATATACCCAGAGAAAACCATAAATCAAAAAGGCACATTCACCACAATGTTCATGGCAGCACTATTTACAATAGCCAGGTAATGGAAGCAACATAAATGCCCACAGACAGATGAATGGATAAAGATGTGGTACATATATAAAATGGAATATTACTCAGCCATAAGAAGGAATGAAACTGGGTCATATTTAGAGACATCGATGGATCTAGAGACTGTCATACAGAATGAAGTAAGTCAGAAAGAGGAAAGCAAATATTGTATATTAATGCATATATGTGGAACCTAAAAAATGGTACAGATGAACTGGTTTGCAGGGAAGAAACAGAGACACAGAGGTAGAGAACAAACATATGGACACCAAGTGTGGGAAGCCATGGGGTGGTGGTGGTGGGATGAGTTGGGAGATTGGGATTGACCTGTATACATGTATATGCATAAAATACATAACTAATAATAACCTGCTGTATAAAAAAATAAATCAAATTAAATTTCAAATTTTTAAAAAATAAAATTTAAAAATAAAACAGAAAAATGTTCTTCCCTTCACACAGATGTATTTATAGGAATGAATTATTTCCATCCTTATATCTATAAATACATAAAGGAGGAATAAAATCTAACTTGAACCATAAAAGAAAAAAAAAACCTGAACCCACCAGTAATACAGAGGAAAACCCTATCAGGGCACTTGCTCCAGCGGTAAACAATTCTGAAATTGGTCAGAGGTGGGGAATCATCTCCCATACAACCAGCAACCCACCCCCCACGCCAGGAGCATCCTCATTGCAAAGCTGGGGGACCGTGCCGAGGCATCTGTGAGTAAACGTGAGCTGAGCCCCAGGCCAGCTGCTGCTGAACTGTTCCCACCCTTCCCAGGTAAAACACCTGAATATGTACAAGGGCTTGAAAGCCTAGAGGAAGGGCCACGGAGCCACACCAGCGACAGCACGCAGGCCAACTTGGTGCCTGCAGGCCAGCCAGGGTGGTCCTGGCCCCGAGCGCTCTTCCGGAAGCTTTCCATTGCCCTGCCTGAGATACCCCTCCTGTCCCGGCCCCCACTGCTTTTTTCCTTCCTCACCTCTGTCCGGAGAGAAATTCCAGCGGAAGGTATGGGTGACACATCCTCTTCTTACAGGTGGCAGCCTGGCAACCCCTGCAGAAAGGCCAGCAGAGCCCCATTCACACCGGGCCACCAACAAAGCTGTGGCCCCTCACTCCCTCCCACCAGCAGAGCCCCGAGACTGCTGACGGGGCAGAGAATATGGAGTCAGGCACAGCTTCAGGGGCTATTGCTGCCTGGAACGCTGTTTATATTGACCTCAAACAGGCACACCTGGGGAGGGCCGGCCGGCAGGGTAAGGCTGCCCAGGTCAGCTAATCCACAACCCTCGGGGAATCACATTGTTGAAAACGGACCTCGCTAAGGCAGAATAGAAGCCAAGGAAGAAAAGGACACAATGCCATTTGCAGCACCGTAGATGAGTCTAGAGGTAATCACGTGACTTGTAGTAAGTCAGAAAGTGAAAGACACATATCGTATCATATCACTTATAGGTGTTACCTAAGAATGGATACCAGGGCAGATATTTCCACGGAGAAGGGCCATCACAGATTCATCAAACAAACTTATGGTTCACCAATGGAAAGGTGTGAGGATTGGTTTCATTACGATATTGGGGTTAACAGACATATACAAACACAGGTGACACATATAATCACCAAAGACCTACGGAATACCAAGAGAAGACTACTCAACATTCTGTCATAACGTACATGAGAAAAGGATCCCAGTTAGAACAGACATCTGTATATGTGTAAAAGAACCCCATCTTCCACACCTACAACAAGCCAAACATTGTAATCAAACTTGCTGTAATAAAAAATAAAAAATTAAATTAAAGACACGAACAAGAAGTAGTGAGACAAACTTGAGGGGCTTCTCCTGGCACATTCCATTCTAAATTCCAATCTAGAACACGACTTCCATTGAGGCTCTGTTGCCCTAGTCACCAGATTTGGTAAGGGAGAACTGCTGCCACCTTGTGGCCGTTTCGCACAACAGCAGCTTTAATCCCAGCGCTGATGGTCAGTTGATATTCAAAATCATTGCAGGCCTGTAAATGACACCTGCCCTGAAAACACATCCTGGGGTCACATATCGACCAAAAAATTCAAAGGACTTCCATATTTCAAATCGACCGTTTCAAAAGGCATATTTTACGCACATTAGTGTTCTGCTTCTTTTTCTTTCTTTCCTTTTTTTGTTAAAAATACGGGAATGGAAAATGGCATCCCTCAGAATGGGCGAAAATCGTTGCAAACGAATCAATGGACAAAGGTTTAATCTCCAATATATATAAACAGCTCATGCAGCTTAATATTAACAAAACAAACAACCCAATACAAAAAATGGGCAGAAGATCTAAAGAGATGTTTCTTCCAAGAAGACACAGAGACGGCCAAGACGCACATGAAAAGCTGCTCAACAGCACTAATTATTAGAGAAATGCAAATCAAAACTACAATGAGGTATCACCTCACACCTGTTAGAATCGGCATCATCAGAAATTCTACAAACAACCAATTCTGGGGAGGGTGTGGACAAAAGGAGCCCTCTTCCACTATTGGTGGGAATGTAAATTGATACAGTCTCTATGGAGAATGGTATGGAGTTTCCTTAAAAAAACTAGAAATAGAATTACCATCTGATCCAGCAATCCCACTTCTGGGCATATACCCAGAGAAAACCATAAATCAAAAAGGCACATTCACCACAATGTTCATGGCAGCACTATTTACAATAGCCAGGTAATGGAAGCAACGTAAATGCCCACAGACAGATGAATGGATAAAGATGTGGTACATATATAAAATGGAATATTACTCAGCCATAAGAAGGAATGAAACTGGGTCATTTGTAGAGACATCGATGGATCTAGAGACTGTCATACAGAATGAAGTAAGTCAGAAAGAGGAAAACAAATATTGTATATTAATGCATATATGTGGAACCTAAAAAATGGTACAGATGAACTGGTTTGCAGGGAAGAAACAGAGACACAGAGGTAGAGAACAAACATATGGACACCAAGTGTGGGAAGCCATGGGGTGGTGGTGGTGGGATGAGTTGGGAGATTGGGATTGACCTGTATACATGTATATGCATAAAATACATAACTAATAATAACCTGCTGTATAAAAAAATAAATCAAATTAAATTTCAAAATTTTAAAAAATAAAATTTAAAAATAAAACAGAAAAATGTTCTTCCCTTCACACAGATGTATTTATAGGAATGAATTATTTCCATGCTTATATCTATAAATACATAAAGGAGGAATACAATCTAACTTGAACCATAAAAGAAAAAAAAAAACCTGAACCCACCAGTTATAGAGAGGAATACCCTATCAGGGCACTTGCTCCAGCGGTAAACAATTCTGAAATTGGTCAGAGGTGGGGAATCATCTCCCATACAACCAGCAACCCACCCCCCACGCCAGGAGCATCCTCATTGCAAAGCTGGGGGACCGTGCCGAGGCATCTGTGAGTAAACGTGAGCTGAGCCCCAGGCCAGCTGCTGCTGAACTGTTCCCACCCTTCCCAGGTAAAACACCTGAATATGTACAAGGGCTTGAAAGCCTAGAGGAAGGGCCACGGAGCCACACCAGCGACAGCACGCAGGCCAACTTGGTGCCTGCAGGCCAGCCAGGGTGGTCCTGGCCCCGGGCGCTCTTCCGGAAGCTTTCCATTGCCCTGCCTGAGATACCCCTCCTGTCCCTGCCCCCACTGCTTTTTTCCTTCCTCACCTCTGTCCGGAGAGAAATTCCAGCGGAAGGTATGGGTGACACATCCTCTTCTTTACAGGTGGCAGCCTGGCAACCCCTGCAGAAAGGCCAGCAGAGCCCCACTCACAACGGGCCACCAACAAAGCTGTGGCCCCTCACTCCCTTCCACCAGCAGAGCCCAGAGACTGCTGACGGGGCAGAGAATATGGAGTCAGGCACAGCTTCAGGGGCTATTGCTGCCTGGAGCGCTGTTTATATTGACCTCAAACAGGCACACCTGGGGAGGGCTGGCCGGCAGGGAAATGCTGCCCAGGTCAGCTAATCCACAACCCTCAGGGAATCACATTGTTGAAAACGGACCTCGCTAAGGCAGAATAGAAGCGAAGGAAGAAAAGGACACAATGCCATTTGCAGCACCGTAGATGAGTCTAGAGGTAATCATGTGACTTGTAGTAAGTCAGAAAGTGAAAGACACATATCGTATCATATCACTTATAGGTGTTACCTAAGAATGGATACCAGGGCAGATATTTCCACGGAGAAGGGCCATCACAGATTCATCAAACAAACTTATGGTTCACCAATGGAAAGGTGTGAGGATTGGTTTCATTACGATATTGGGGTTAACAGACATATACAAACACAGGTGACACATATAATCACCAAAGACCTACGGAATACCAAGAGAAGACTACTCAACATTCTGTCATAACGTACATGGGAAAAGGATCCCAGGAAGAACAGACATCTGTATATGTGTAAAAGAACCCCATCTTCCACACCTACAACAAGCCAAACATTGTAATCAAACTTGCTGTAATAAAAAATAAAAAATTAAATTAAAAACACGAACAAGAAGTAGTGAGACAAACTTGAGGGGCTTTCTCCTGGCACATTCCATTCTAAATTCCAATCTAGAACAGGACTTCCATTGAGGCTCTGTTGCCCTAGTCACCAGATTTGGTAAGGGAGAACTGCTGCCACCTTGTGGCCGTTTCGCACAACAGCAGCTTTAATCCCAGCGCTGATGGTCAGTTGATATTCAAAATCATTGCAGGCCTGTAAATGACACCTGCCCTGAAAACAAATCCTGGGGTCACATATCGACCAAAAAATTCAAAGGACGTCCATATTTCAAAACGACCGTTTCAAAAGGCATATTTTACGCACATTAGTGTTCTGCTTCTTTTTCTTTCTTTCCTTTTTTTGTTAAAAATACGGGAATGGAAAAAGGCATCCCTCAGAATGGGCGAAAATCGTTGCAAACGAATCAATGGACAAAGGTTTAATCTCCAATATATATAAACAGCTCATGCAGCTTAATATTAACAAAACAAACAACCCAATACAAAAAATGGGCAGAAGATCTAAAGAGATGTTTCTTCCAAGAAGACACAGAGACGGCCAAGACGCACATGAAAAGCTGCTCAACAGCAATAATTATTAGAGAAATGCAAATCAAAACTACAATGAGGTATCACCTCACACCTGTTAGAATCGGCATCATCAGAAAATCTACAAACAACCAATTCTGGGGAGGGTGTGGACAAAAGGAGCCCTCTTCCACTATTGGTGGGAATGTAAATTGATACAGTCACTATGGAGAACGGTATGGAGTTTCCTTAAAAAACTAGAAATAGAATTACCATCTGATCCAGCAATCCCACTTCTCGGCATATACCCAGAGAAAACCATAAATCAAAAAGGCACATTCACCACAATGTTCATGGCAGCACTATTTACAATAGCCAGGTAATGGAAGCAACATAAATGCCCACAGACAGATGAATGGATAAAGATGTGGTACATATATAAAATGGAATATTACTCAGCCATAAGAAGGAATGAAACTGGGTCATATTTAGAGACATCGATGGATCTAGAGACTGTCATACAGAATGAAGTAAGTCAGAAAGAGGAAAGCAAATATTGTATATTAATGCATATATGTGGAACCTAAAAAATGGTACAGATGAACTGGTTTGCAGGGAAGAAACAGAGACACAGAGGTAGAGAACAAACATATGGACACCAAGTGTGGGAAGCCATGGGGTGGTGGTGGTGGGATGAGTTGGGAGATTGGGATTGACCTGTATACATGTATATGCATAAAATACATAACTAATAATAACCTGCTGTATAAAAAAATAAATCAAATTAAATTTCAAATTTTTAAAAAATAAAATTTAAAAATAAAACAGAAAAATGTTCTTCCCTTCACACAGATGTATTTATAGGAATGAATTATTTCCATGCTTATATCTATAAATACATAAAGGAGGAATAAAATCTAACTTGAACCATAAAAGAAAAAAAAAACCTGAACCCACCAGTTATACAGAGGAAAACCCTATCAGGGCACTTGCTCCAGCGGTAAACAATTCTGAAATTGGTCAGAGGTGGGGAATCATCTCCCATACAACCAGCAACCCACCCCCCACGCCAGGAGCATCCTCATTGCAAAGCTGGGGGACCGTGCCGAGGCATCTGTGAGTAAACGTGAGCTGAGCCCCAGGCCAGCTGCTGCTGAACTGTTCCCACCCTTCCCAGGTAAAACACCTGAATATGTACAAGGGCTTGAAAGCCTAGAGGAAGGGCCACGGAGCCACACCAGCGACAGCACGCAGGCCAACTTGGTGCCTGCAGGCCAGCCAGGGTGGTCCTGTCCCCGAGCGCTCTTCCGGAAGCTTTCCATTGCCCTGCCTGAGATACCCCTCCTGTCCCGGCCCCCACTGCTTTTTTCCTTCCTCACCTCTGTCCGGAGAGAAATTCCAGCGGAAGGTATGGGTGACACATCCTCTTCTTACAGGTGGCAGCCTGGCAACCCCTGCAGAAAGGCCAGCAGGGTCCCACTCACACCGGGCCACCAACAAAGCTGTGGCCCCTCACTCCCTCCCACCAGCAGAGCCCCGAGACTGCTGACGGGGCAGAGAATATGGAGTCAGGCACAGCTTCAGGGGCTATTGCTGCCTGGAACGCTCTTTATATTGACCTCAAACAGGCACACCTGGGGAGGGCCGGCCGGCAGGGTAAGGCTGCCCAGGTCAGCTAATCCACAACCCTCGGGGAATCACATTGTTGAAAACGGACCTCGCTAAGGCAGAATAGAAGCCAAGGAAGAAAAGGACACAATGCCATTTGCAGCACCGTAGATGAGTCTAGAGGTAATCACGTGACTTGTAGTAAGTCAGAAAGTGAAAGACACATATCGTATCATATCACTTATAGGTGTTACCTAAGAATGGATACCAGGGCAGATATTTCCACGGAGAAGGGCCATCACAGATTCATCAAACAAACTTATGGTTCACCAATGGAAAGGTGTGAGGATTGGTTTCATTACGATATTGGGGTTAACAGACATATACAAACACAGGTGACACATATAATCACCAAAGACCTACGGAATACCAAGAGAAGACTACTCAACATTCTGTCATAACGTACATGAGAAAAGGATCCCAGGAAGAACAGACATCTGTATATGTGTAAAAGAACCCCATCTTCCACACCTACAACAAGCCAAACATTGTAATCAAACTTGCTGTAATAAAAAATAAAAAATTAAATTAAAGACACGAACAAGAAGTAGTGAGACAAACTTGAGGGGCTTCTCCTGGCACATTCCATTCTAAATTCCAATCTAGAACACGACTTCCATTGAGGCTCTGTTGCCCTAGTCACCAGATGTGGTAAGGGAGAACTGCTGCCACCTTGTGGCCGTTTCGCACAACAGCAGATTTAATCCCAGCGCTGATGGTCAGTTGATATTCAAAATCATTGCAGGCCTGTAAATGACACCTGCCCTGAAAACAAATCCTGGGGTCACATATCGACCAAAAAATTCAAAGGACGTCCATATTTCCAAACGACCGTTTCAAAAGGCATATTTTACGCACATTAGTGTTCTGCTTCTTTTTCTTTCTTTCCTTTTTTTGTTAAAAATACGGGAATGGAAAATGGCATCCCTCAGAATGGGCGAAAATCGTTGCAAACGAATCAATGGACAAAGGTTTAATCTCCAATATATATAAACAGCTCATGCAGCTTAATATTAACAAAACAAACAACCCAATACAAAAAATGGGCAGAAGGTCTAAAGAGATGTTTCTTCCAAGAAGACACAGAGATGGCCAAGACGCACATGAAAAGCTGCTCAACAGCACTAATTATTAGAGAAATGCAAATCAAAACTACAATGAGGTATCACCTCACACCTGTTAGAATCGGCATCATCAGAAAATCTACAAAGAACAAATTCTGGGGAGGGTGTGGACAAAAGGAGCCCTCTTCCACTATTGGTGGGAATGTAAATTGCTACAGTCACTATGGAGAACGGTATGGAGTTTCCTTAAAAAAACTAGAAATAGAATTACCATCTGATCCAGCAACCCCACTTCTGGGCATATACCCAGAGAAAACCATAAATCAAAAAGGCACATTCACCACAATGTTCATGGCAGCACTATTTACAATAGCCAGGTAATGGAAGCAACATAAATGCCCACAGACAGATGAATGGATAAAGATGTGGTACATATATAAAATGGAATATTACTCAGCCATAAGAAGGAATGAAACTGGGTCATTTGTAGAGACATCGATGGATCTACAGACTGTCATACAGAATGAAGTAAGTCAGAAAGAGGAAAACAAATATTGTATATTAATGCATATATGTGGAACCTAAAAAATGGTACAGATGAACTGGTTTGCAGGGAAGAAACAGAGACACAGAGGTAGAGAACAAACATATGGACACCAAGTGTGGGAAGCCATGGGGTGGTGGTGGTGGGATGAGTTGGGAGATTGGGATTGACCTGTATACATGTATATGCATAAAATACATAACTAATAATAACCTGCTGTATAAAAAAATAAATCAAATTAAATTTCAAATTTTTAAAAAATAAAATTTAAAAATAAAACAGAAAAATGTTCTTCCCTTCACACAGATGTATTTATAGGAATGAATTATTTCCATGCTTATATCTATAAATACATAAAGGAGGAATAAAATCTAACTTGAACCATAAAAGAAAAAAAAAAACCTGAACCCACCAGTTATACAGAGGAAAACCCTATCAGGGCACTTGCTCCAGCGGCAAACAATTCTGAAATTGGTCAGAGGTGGGGAATCATCTCCCATACAACCAGCAACCCACCCCCCACGCCAGGAGCATCCTCATTGCAAAGCTGGGGGACCGTGCCGAGGCATCTGTGAGTAAACGTGAGCTGAGCCCCAGGCCAGCTGCTGCTGAACTGTTCCCACCCTTCCCAGGTAAAACACCTGAATATGTACAAGGGCTTGAAAGCCTAGAGGAAGGGCCACGGAGCCACACCAGCGACAGCACGCAGGCCAACTTGGTGCCTGCAGGCCAGCCAGGGTGGTCCTGGCCCCGGGCGCTCTTCCGGAAGCTTTCCATTGCCCTGCCTGAGATACCCCTCCTGTCCCGGCCCCCACTGCTTTTTTCCTTCCTCACCTCTGTCCGGAGAGAAATTCCAGCGGAAGGTATGGGTGACACATCCTCTTCTTACAGGTGGCAGCCTGGCAACCCCTGCAGAAAGGCCAGCAGAGCCCCACTCACACCGGGCCACCAACAAAGCTGTGGCCCCTCACTCCCTCCCACCAGCAGAGCCCCGAGACTGCTGACGGGGCAGAGAATATGGAGTCAGGCACAGCTTCAGGGGCTATTGCTCCCTGGAACGCTGTTTATATTGACCTCAAACAGGCACACCTGGGGAGGGCCGGCCGGCAGGGTAAGGCTGCCCAGGTCAGCTAATCCACAACCCTCGGGGAATCACATTGTTGAAAACGGACCTCGCTAAAGCAGAATAGAAGCCAAGGAAGAAAAGGACACAATGCCATTTGCAGCACCGTAGATGAGTCTAGAGGTAATCACGTGACTTGTAGTAAGTCAGAAAGTGAAAGACACATATCGTATCATATCACTTATAGGTGTTACCTAAGAATGGATACCAGGGCAGATATTTCCACGGAGAAGGGCCATCACAGATTCATCAAACAAACTTATGGTTCACCAATGGAAAGGTGTGAGGATTGGTTTCATTAAGATATTGGGGTTAACAGACATATACAAACACAGGTGACACATATAATCACCAAAGACCTACGGAATACCAAGAGAAGACTACTCAACATTCTGTCATAACGTACATGAGAAAAGGATCCCAGGAAGAACAGACATCTGTATATGTGTAAAAGAACCCCATCTTCCACACCTACAACAAGCCAAACATTGTAATCAAACTTGCTGTAATAAAAAATAAAAAATTAAATTAAAAACACGAACAAGAAGTAGTGAGACAAACTTGAGGGGCTTCTCCTGGCACATTCCATTCTAAATTCCAATCTAGAACACGACTTCCATTGAGGCTCTGTTGCCCTAGTCACCAGATTTGGTAAGGGAGAACTGCTGCCACCTTGTGGCCGTTTCGCACAACAGCAGCTTTAATCCCAGCGCTGAGGGTCAGTTGATATTCAAAATCATTGCAGGCCTGTAAATGACACCTGCCCTGAAAACAAATCCTGGGGTCACATATCGACCAAAAAATTCAAAGGACGTCCATATTTCCAAACGACCGTTTCAAAAGGCATATTTTACGCACATTAGGGTTCTGCTTCTTTTTCTTTCTTTCCTTTTTTTGTTAAAAATACGGGAATGGAAAATGGCATCCCTCAGAATGGACGAAAATCGTTGCAAACGAATCAATGGACAAAGGTTTAATCTCCAATATATATAAACAGCTCATGCAGCTTAATATTAACAAAACAAACAACCCAATACAAAAAATGGGCAGAAGGTCTAAAGAGATGTTTCTTCCAAGAAGACACAGAGATGGCCAAGACGCACATGAAAAGCTGCTCAACAGCACTAATTATTAGAGAAATGCAAATCAAAACTACAATGAGGTATCACCTCACACCTGTTAGAATCGGCATCATCAGAAAATCTACAAACAACCAATTCTGGGGAGGGTGTGGACAAAAGGAGCCCTCTTCCACTATTGGTGGGAATGTAAATTGATACAGTCACTATGGAGAACGGTATGGAGTTTCCTTAAAAAATCTAGAAATAGAATTACCATCTGATCCAGCAATCCCACTTCTGGGCATATACCCAGAGAAAACCATAAATCAAAAAGGCACATTCACCACAATGTTCATGGCAGCACTATTTACAATAGCCAGGTAATGGAAGCAACATAAATGCCCACAGACAGATGAATGGATAAAGATGTGGTACATATATAAAATGGAATATTACTCAGCCATAAGAAGGAATGAAACTGGGTCATTTTTAGAGACATCGATGGATCTAGAGACTGTCATACAGAATGAAGTAAGTCAGAAAGAGGAAAGCAAATATTGTATATTAATGCATATATGTGGAACCTAAAAAATGGTACAGATGAACTGGTTTGCAGGGAAGAAACAGAGACACAGAGGTAGAGAACAAACATATGGACACCAAGTGTGGGAAGCCATGGGGTGGTGGTGGTGGGATGAGTTGGGAGATTGGGATTGACCTGTATACATGTATATGTATAAAATACATAACTAATAATAACCTGCTGTATAAAAAAATAAATCAAATTAAATTTCAAATTTTTAAAAAATAAAATTTAAAAATAAAACAGAAAAATGTTCTTCCCTTCACACAGATGTATTTATAGGAATGAATTATTTCCATGCTTATATCTATAAATACATAAAGGAGGAATAAAATCTAACTTGAACCATAAAAGAAAAAAAAAAACCTGAACCCACCAGTTATACAGAGGAAAACCCTATCAGGGCACTTGCTCCAGCGGTAAACAATTCTGAAATTGGTCAGAGGTGGGGAATCATCTCCCATACAACCAGCAACCCACCCCCCACGGCAGGAGCATCCTCATTGCAAAGCTTGGGGACCGTGCCGAGGCATCTGTGAGTAAACGTGAGCTGAGCCCCAGGCCAGCTGCTGCTGAACTGTTCCCACCCTTCCCAGGTAAAACACCTGAATATGTACAAGGGCTTGAAAGCCTAGAGGAAGGGCCACGGAGCCACACCAGCGACAGCACGCAGGCCAACTTGGTGCCTGCAGGCCGGCCAGGGTGGTCCTGGCCCCAGGCGCTCTTCCGGAAGCTTTCCATTGCCCTGCCTGAGATACCCCTCCTGTCCCGGCCCCCACTGCTTTTTTCCTTCCTCACCTCTGTCCGGAGAGAAATTCCAGCGGAAGGTATGGGTGACACATCCTCTTCTTTACAGGTGGCAGCCTGGCAACCCCTGCAGAAAGGCCAGCAGAGCCCCACTCACATCGGGCCACCAACAAAGCTGTGGCCCCTCACTCCCTCCCACCAGCAGAGCCCCGAGACTTCTGACGGGGCAGAGAATATGGAGTCAGGCACAGCTTCAGGGTCTATTGCTGCCTGGAGCGCTGTTTATATTGACCTCAAACAGGCACACCTGGGGAGGGCCGGCCGGCAGGGTAAGGCTGCCCAGGTCAGCTAATCCACAACCCTCAGGGAATCACATTGTTGAAAACGGACCTCGCTAAGGCAGAATAGAAGCCAAGGAAGAAAAGGACACAATGCCATTTGCAGCAGCATAGATGAGTCTAGAGGTAATCACGTGACTTGTCAGAAAGTGAAAGACACATATCGTATCATATCACTTATAGGTGTTACCTAAGAATGGATACCAGGGCAGATATTTCCACGGAGAAGGGCCATCACAGATTCATCAAACAAACTTATGGTTCACCAATGGAAAGGTGTGAGGATTGGTTTCATTACGATATTGGGGTTAACAGACATATACAAACACAGGTGACACATATAATCACCAAAGACCTACGGAATACCAAGAGAAGACTACTCAACCTTCTGTCATAACGTACATGGGAAAAGGATCCCAGGAAGAACAGACATCTGTATATGTGTAAAAGAACCCCATCTTCCACACCTACAACAAGCCAAACATTGTAATCAAACTTGCTGTAATAAAAAATAAAAAATTAAATTAAAAACACGAACAAGAAGTAGTGAGACAAACTTGAGGGGCTTTCTCCTGGCACATTCCATTCTAAATTCCAATCTAGAACACGACTTCCATTGAGGCTCTGTTGCCCTAGTCACCAGATTTGGTAAGGGAGAACTGCTGCCACCTTGTGGCCGTTTCGCACAACAGCAGCTTTAATCCCAGAGCTGATGGTCAGTTGATATTCAAAATCATTGCAGGCCTGTAAATGACACCTGCCCTGAAAACAAATCCTGGGGTCACATATCGACCAAAAAATTCAAAGGACGTCCATATTTCAAAACGACCGTTTCAAAAGGCATATTTTACGCACATTAGTGTTCTGCTTCTTTTTCTTTCTTTCCTTTTTTTGTTAAAAATACGGGAATGGAAAAAGGCATCCCTCAGAATGGGCGAAAATCGTTGCAAACGAATCAATGGACAAAGGTTTAATCTCCAATATATATAAACAGCTCATGCAGCTTAATATTAACAAAACAAACAACCCAATACAAAAAATGGGCAGAAGATCTAAAGAGATGTTTCTTCCAAGAAGACACAGAGACGGCCAAGACGCACATGAAAAGCTGCTCAACAGCAATAATTATTAGAGAAATGCAAATCAAAACTACAATGAGGTATCACCTCACACCTGTTAGAATCGGCATCATCAGAAAATCTACAAACAACCAATTCTGGGGAGGGTGTGGACAAAAGGAGCCCTCTTCCACTATTGGTGGGAATGTAAATTGATACAGTCACTATGGAGAACGGTATGGAGTTTCCTTAAAAAATCTAGAAATAGAATTACCATCTGATCCAGCAATCCCACTTCTGGGCATATACCCAGAGAAAACCATAAATCAAAAAGGCACATTCACCACAATGTTCATGGCAGCACTATTTACAATAGCCAGGTAATGGAAGCAACATAAATGCCCACAGACAGATGAATGGATAAAGATGTGGTACATATATAAAATGGAATATTACTCAGCCATAAGAAGGAATGAAACTGGGTCATTTTTAGAGACATCGATGGATCTAGAGACTGTCATACAGAATGAAGTAAGTCAGAAAGAGGAAAGCAAATATTGTATATTAATGCATATATGTGGAACCTAAAAAATGGTACAGATGAACTGGTTTGCAGGGAAGAAACAGAGACACAGAGGTAGAGAACAAACATATGGACACCAAGTGTGGGAAGCCATGGGGTGGTGGTGGTGGGATGAGTTGGGAGATTGGGATTGACCTGTATACATGTATATGTATAAAATACATAACTAATAATAACCTGCTGTATAAAAAAATAAATCAAATTAAATTTCAAATTTTTAAAAAATAAAATTTAAAAATAAAACAGAAAAATGTTCTTCCCTTCACACAGATGTATTTATAGGAATGAATTATTTCCATGCTTATATCTATAAATACATAAAGGAGGAATAAAATCTAACTTGAACCATAAAAGAAAAAAAAAAACCTGAACCCACCAGTTATACAGAGGAAAACCCTATCAGGGCACTTGCTCCAGCGGTAAACAATTCTGAAATTGGTCAGAGGTGGGGAATCATCTCCCATACAACCAGCAACCCACCCCCCACGCCAGGAGCATCCTCATTGCAAAGCTGGGGGACCGTGCCAAGGCATCTGTGAGTAAACGTGAGCTGAGCCCCAGGCCAGCTGCTGCTGAACTGTTCCCACCCTTCCCAGGTAAAACACCTGAATATGTACAAGGGCTTGAAAGCCTAGAGGAAGGGCCACGGAGCCACACCAGCAACAGCACGCAGGCCAACTTGGTGCCTGCAGGCCAGCCAGGGTGGTCCTGGCCCCGGGCGCTCTTCCGGAAGCTTTCCATTGCCCTGCCTGAGATACCCCTCCTGTCCCGGCCCCCACTGCTTTTTTCCTTCCTCACCTCTGTCCGGAGAGAAATTCCAGCGGAAGGTATGGGTGACACATCCTCTTCTTTACAGGTGGCAGCCTGGCAACCCCTGCAGAAAGGCCAGCAGAGCCCCACTCACACCGGGCCACCAACAAAGCTGTGGCCCCTCACTCCCTCCCACCAGCAGAGCCCCGAGACTGCTGACGGGGCAGAGAATATGGAGTCAGGCACAGCTTCAGGGGCTATTGCTGCCTGGAGCGCTGTTTATATTGACCTCAAACAGGCACACCTGGGGAGGGCTGGCCGGCAAGGAAAGGCTGCCCAGGTCAGCTAATCCACAACCCTCAGGGAATCACATTGTTGAAAACGGACCTCGCTAAGGCAGAATAGAAGCCAAGGAAGAAAAGGACACAATGCCATTTGCAGCACCGTAGATGAGTCTAGAGGTAATCATGTGACTTGTAGTAAGTCAGAAAGTGAAAGACACATATCGTATCATATCACTTATAGGTGTTACCTAAGAATGGATACCAGGGCAGATATTTCCACGGAGAAGGGCCATCACAGATTCATCAAACAAACTTATGGTTCACCAATGGAAAGGTGTGAGGATTGGTTTCATTACGATATTGGGGTTAACAGACATATACAAACACAGGTGACACATATAATCACCAAAGACCTACGGAATACCAAGAGAAGACTACTCACCCTTCTGTCATAACGTACATGGGAAAAGGATCCCAGGAAGAACAGACATCTGTATATGTGTAAAAGAAACCCATCTTCCACACCTACAACAAGGCAAACATTGTAATCAAACTTGCTGTAATAAAAAATAAAAAATTAAATTAAAAACACGAACAAGAAGTAGTGAGACAAACTTGAGGGGCTTCTCCTGGCACATTCCATTCTAAATTCCAATCTAGAACACGACTTCCATTGAGGCTCTGTTGCCCTAGTCACCAGATTTGGTAAGGGAGAACTGCTGCCACCTTGTGGCCGTTTCGGACAACAGCAGCTTTAATCCCAGCGCTGATGGTCAGTTGATATTCAAAATCATTGCAGGCCTGTAAATGACACCTGCCCTGAAAACAAATCCTGGGGTCACATATCGACCAAAAAATTCAAAGGATGTCCATATTTCAAAACGACCGTTTCAAAAGGCATATTTTACGCACATTAGTGTTCTGCTTCTTTTTCTTTCTTTCCTTTTTTTTGTTAAAAATACGGGAATGGAAAATGGCATCCCTCAGAATGGGCGAAAATCATTGCAAACGAATCAATGGACAAAGGTTTAATCTCCAATATATATAAACAGCTCATGCAGCTTAATATTAAAAAAACAAACAACCCAATACAAAAAATGGGCAGAAGATCTAAAGAGATGTTTCTTCCAAGAAGACACAGAGATGGCCAAGACGCACATGAAAAGCTGCTCAACAGCACTAATTATTAGAGAAATGCAAATCAAAACTACAATGAGGTATCACCTCACACCTGTTAGAATCGGCATCATCAGAAAATCTACAAACAACAAATTCTGGGGAGGGTGTGGACAAAAGGAGCCCTCTTCCACTATTGGTGGGAATGTAAATTGATACAGTCACTATGGAGAACGGTATGGAGTTTCCTTAAAAAAAACTAGAAATAGAATTACCATCTGATCCAGCAATCCCACTTCTGGGCATATACCCAGAGAAAACCATAAATCAAAAAGGCACATTCACCACAATGTTCATGGCAGCACTATTTACAATAGCCAGGTAATGGAAGCAACGTAAATGCCCACAGACAGATGAATGGATAAAGATGTGGTACATATATAAAATGGAATATTACTCAGCCATAAGAAGGAATGAAACTGGGTCATTTGTAGAGACATCGATGGATCTAGAGACTGTCATACAGAATGAAGTAAGTCAGAAAGAGGAAAACAAATATTGTATATTAATGCATATATGTGGAACCTAAAAAATGGTACAGATGAACTGGTTTGCAGGGAAGAAACAGAGACACAGAGGTAGAGAACAAACATATGGACACCAAGTGTGGGAAGCCATGGGGTGGTGGTGGTGGGATGAGTTGGGAGATTGGGATTGACCTGTATACATGTATATGCATAAAATACATAACTAATAATAACCTGCTGTATAAAAAAATAAATCAAATTAAATTTAAAATTTTTAAAAAATAAAATTTAAAAATAAAACAGAAAAATGTTCTTCCCTTCACACAGATGTATTTATAGGAATGAATTATTTCCATGCTTATATCTATAAATACATAAAGGAGGAATAAAATCTAACTTGAACCATAAAAGAAAAAAAAAAAACCTGAACCCACCAGTTATACAGAGGAAAACCCTATCATGGTACTTGCTCCAGCGGTAAACAATTCTGAAATTGGTCAGAGGTGGGGAATCATCTCCCATACAACCAGCAACCCACCCCCCACGCCAGGAGCATCCTCATTGCAAAGCTGGGGGACCGTGCCGAGGCATCTGTGAGTAAACGTGAGCTGAGCCCCAGGCCAGCTGCTGCTGAACTGTTCCCACCCTTCCCAGGTAAAACACCTGAATATGTACAAGGGCTTGAAAGCCTAGAGGAAGGGCCACGGAGCCACACCAGCGACAGCACGCAGGCCAACTTGGTGCCTGCAGGCCAGCCAGGGTGGTCCTGGCCCCGGGCGCTCTTGCGGAAGCTTTCCATTGCCCTGCCTCAGATACCCCTCCTGTCCCGGCCCCCACTGCTTTTTTCCTTCCTCACCTCTGTCCGGAGAGAAATTCCAGCGGAAGGTATGGGTGACACATCCTCTTCTTTACAGGTGGCAGCCTGGCAACCCCTGCAGAAAGGCCAGCAGAGCCCCACTCACACCGGGCCACCAACAAAGCTGTGGCCCGTCACTCCCTCCCACCAGCAGAGCCAGGAGACTGCTGACGGGGCAGAGAATATGGAGTCAGGCACAGCTTCAGGGGCTATTGCTGCCTGGAGCGCTGTTTATATTGACCTCAAACAGGCACACCTGGGGAGGGCCGGCCGGCAGGGTAAGGCTGCCCAGGTCAGCTAATCCACAACCCTCAGGGAATCACATTGTTGAAAACGGACCTCGCTAAGGCAGAATAGAAGCCAAGGAAGAAAAGGACACAATGCCATTTGCAGCACCTTAGATGAGTCTAGAGGTAATCACGTGACTTGTAGTAAGTCAGAAAGTGAAAGACACATATCGTATCATATCACTTATAGGTGTTACCTAAGAATGGATACCAGGGCAGATATTTCCACGGAGAAGGGCCATCACAGATTCATCAAACAAACTTATGGTTCACCAATGGAAAGGTGTGAGGATTGGTTTCATTACGATATTGGGGTTAACAGACATATACAAACACAGGTGACACATATAATCACCAAAGACCTACGGAATACCAAGAGAAGACTACTCAACCTTCTGTCATAACGTACATGAGAAAAGGATCCCAGGAAGAACAGACATCTGTATATGTGTAAAAGAACCCCATCTTCCACACCTACAACAAGCCAAACATTGTAATCAAACTTGCTGTAATAAAAAATAAAAAATTAAATTAAAAACACGAACAAGAAGTAGTGAGACAAACTTGAGGGGCTTCTCCTGGCACATTCCATTCTAAATTCCAATCTAGAACACGACTTCCATTGAGGCTCTGTTGCCCTAGTCACCAGATTTGGTAAGGGAGAACTGCTGCCACCTTGTGGCCGTTTCGCACAACAGCAGCTTTAATCCCAGCGCTGATGGTCAGTTGATATTCAAAATCATTGCAGGCCTGTAAATGACACCTGCCCTGAAAACAAATCCTGGGGTCACATATCGACCAAAAAATTCAAAGGACGTCCATATTTCAAAACGACCGTTTCAAAAGGCATATTTTACGCACATTAGTGTTCTGCTTCTTTTTCTTTCTTTCCTTTTTTTGTTAAAAATACGGGAATGGAAAATGGCATCCCTCAGAATGGGCGAAAATCGTTGCAAACGAATCAATGGACAAAGGTTTAATCTCCAATATATATAAACAGCTCATGCAGCTTAATATTAACAAAACAAACAACCCAATACAAAAAATGGGCAGAAGGTCTAAAGAGATGTTTCTTCCAAGAAGACACAGAGATGGCCAAGACGCACATGAAAAGCTGCTCAACAGCACTAATTATTAGAGAAATGCAAATCAAAACTACAATGAGGTATCACCTCACACCTGTTAGAATCGGCATCATCAGAAAATCTACAAAGAACAAATTCTGGGGAGGGTGTGGACAAAAGGAGCCCTCTTCCACTATTGGTGGGAATGTAAATTGATACAGTCACTATGGAGAACGGTATGGAGTTTCCTTAAAAAAACTAGAAATAGAATTACCATCTGATCCAGCAATCCCACTTCTGGGCATATACCCAGAGAAAACCATAAATAAAAAAGGCACATTCACCACAATGTTCATGGCAGCACTATTTACAATAGCCAGGTAATGGAAGCAACATAAATGCCCACAGACAAATGAATGGATAAAGATGTGGTACATATATAAAATGGAATATTACTCAGCCATAAGAAGGAATGAAACTGGGTCATTTTTAGAGACATCGATGGATCTAGAGACTGTCATACAGAATGAAGTAAGTCAGAAAGAGGAAAGCAAATATTGTATATTAATGCATATATGTGGAACCTAAAAAATGGTACAGATGAACTGGTTTGCAGGGAAGAAACAGAGACACAGAGGTAGAGAACAAACATATGGACACCAAGTGTGGGAAGCCATGGGGTGGTGGTGGTGGGATGAGTTGGGAGATTGGGATTGACATGTATACATGTATATGCATAAAATACATAACTAATAATAACCTGCTGTATAAAAAATAAATCAAATTAAATTTCAAATTTTTAAAAAATAAAATTTAAAAATAAAACAGAAAAATGTTCTTCCCTTCACACAGATGTATTTATAGGAATGAATTATTTCCATGCTTATATCTATAAATACATAAAGGAGGAATAAAATCTAACTTGAACCATAAAAAAAAAAAAAACCTGAACCCACCAGTTATACAGAGGAAAACCCTATCAGGGCACTTGCTCCAGCGGTAAACAATTCTGAAATTGGTCAGAGGTGGGGAATCATCTCCCATACAACCAGCAACCCACCCCCCACGCCAGGAGCATCCTCATTGCAAAGCTGGGGGACCGTGCCGAGGCATCTGTGAGTAAACGTGAGCTGAGCCCCAGGCCAGCTGCTGCTGAACTGTTCCCACCCTTCCCAGGTAAAACACCTGAATATGTACAAGGGCTTGAAAGCCTAGAGGAAGGGCCACGGAGCCACACCAGCGACAGCACTCAGGCCAACTTGGTGCCTGCAGGCCAGCCAGGGTGGTCCTGGCCCCGAGCGCTCTTCCGGAAGCTTTCCATTGCCCTGCCTGAGATACCCCTCCTGTCCCGGCCCCCACTGCTTTTTTCCTTCCTCACCTCTTTCCGGAGAGAAATTCCAGCGGAAGGTATGGGTGACACATCCTCTTCTTTACAGGTGGCAGCCTGGCAACCCCTGCAGAAAGGCCAGCAGAGCCCCACTCACACCGGGCCACCAACAAAGCTGTGGCCCCTCACTCCCTCCCACCAGCACAGCCCCGAGACTGCTGACGGGGCAGAGAATATGGAGTCAGGCACAGCTTCAGGGGCTATTGCTGCCTGGAACGCTGTTTATATTGACCTCAAACAGGCACACCTGGGGAGGGCCGGCCGGCAGTGTAAGGCTGCCCAGGTCAGCTAATCCACAACCCTCGGGGAATCACATTGTTGAAAACGGACCTCGCTAAGGCAGAATAGAAGCCAAGGAAGAAAAGGACACAATGCCATTTGCAGCACCGTAGATGAGTCTAGAGGTAATCACGTGACTTGTAGTAAGTCAGAAAGTGAAAGACACATATCGTATCATATCACTTATAGGTGTTACCTAAGAATGGATACCAGGGCAGATATTTCCACGGAGAAGGGCCATCACAGATTCATCAAACAAACTTATGGTTCACCAATGGAAAGGTGTGAGGATTGGTTTCATTACGATATTGGGGTTAACAGACATATACAAACACAGGTGACACATATAATCACCAAAGACCTACGGAATACCAAGAGAAGACTACTCAACCTTCTGTCATAACGTACATGAGAAAAGGATCCCAGGAAGAACAGACATCTGTATATGTGTAAAAGAACCCCATCTTCCACACCTACAACAAGCCAAACATTGTAATCAAACTTGCTGTAATAAAAAATAAAAAATTAAATTAAAAACACGAACAAGAAGTAGTGAGACAAACTTGAGGGGCTTCTCCTGGCACATTCCATTCTAAATTCCAATCTAGAACACGACTTCCATTGAGGCTCTGTTGCCCTAGTCACCAGATTTGGTAAGGGAGAACTGCTGCCACCTTGTGGCCGTTTCGCACAACAGCAGCTTTAATCCCAGCGCTGATGGTCAGTTGATATTCAAAATCATTGCAGGCCTGTAAATGACACCTGCCCTGAAAACAAATCCTGGGGTCACATATCGACCAAATAATTCAAAGGACGTCCATATTTCAAAACGACCGTTTCAAAAGGCATATTTTACGCACATTAGTGTTCTGCTTCTATTTCTTTCTTTCCTTTTTTTGTTAAAAATCCGGGAATGGAAAATGGCATCCCTCAGAATGGGCGAAAATCGTTGCAAACGAATCAATGGACAAAGGTTTAATCTCCAATATATATAAACAGCTCATGCAGCTTAATATTAACAAAACAAACAACCCAATACAAAAAATGGGCAGAAGATCTAAAGAGATGTTTCTTCCAAGAAGACACAGAGATGGCCAAGACGCACATGAAAAGCTGCTCAACAGCACTAATTATTAGAGAAATGCAAATCAAAACTACAGTGAGGTATCACCTCACACCTGTTAGAATCGGCATCATCAGAAAATCTACAAAGAACAAATTCTGGGGAGGGTGTGGACAAAAGGAGCCCTCTTCCACTATTGGTGGGAATGTAAATTGATACAGTCACTATGGAGAACGGTATGGAGTTTCCTTAAAAAAAACTAGAAATAGAATTACCATCTGATCCAGCAATCCCACTTCTGGGCATATACCCAGAGAAAACCATAAATCAAAAAGGCACATTCACCACAATGTTCATGGCAGCACTATTTACAATACCCAGGTAATGGAAGCAACATAAATGCCCACAGACAGATGAATGGATAAAGATGTGGTACATATATAAAATGGAATATTACTCAGCCATAAGAAGGAATGCAACTGGGTCATTTGTAGAGACATCGATGGATCTAGAGACTGTCATACAGAATGAAGTAAGTCAGAAAGAGGAAAACAAATATTGTATATTAATGCATATATGTGGAACCTAAAAAATGGTACAGATGAACTGGTTTGCAGGGAAGAAACAGAGACACAGAGGTAGAGAACAAACATATGGACACCAAGTGTGGGAAGCCATGGGGTGGTGGTGGTGGGATGAGTTGGGAGATTGGGATTGACCTGTATACATGTATATGCATAAAATACATAACTAATAATAACCTGCTGTATAAAAAAATAAATCAAATTAAATTTCAAATTTTTAAAAAATAAAATTTAAAAATAAAACAGAAAAATGTTCTTCCCTTCACACAGATGTATTTATAGGAATGAATTATTTCCATGCTTATATCTATAAATACATAAAGGAGGAATACAATCTACCTTGAACCATAAAAGAAAAAAAAAAACCTGAACCCACCAGTTATACCGAGGAAAACCCTATCAGGGCACTTGCTCCAGCGGTAAACAATTCTGAAATTGGTCAGAGGTGGGGAATCATCTCCCATACAACCAGCAACCCACCCCCCACGCAAGAAGCATCCTCATTGCAAAGCTGGGGGACCGTGCTGAGGCATCTGTGAGTAAACGTGAGCTGAGCCCCAGGCCAGCTGCTGCTGAACTGTTCCCACCCTTCCCAGGTAAAACACCTGAATATGTACAAGGGCTTGAAAGCCTAGAGGAAGGGCCGTGGAGCCACACCAGCGACAGCACGCAGGCCAACTTGGTGCCTGCAGGCCAGCCAGGGTGGTCCTGGCCCCGGGCGCTCTTCCGGAAGCTTTCCATTGCCCTGCCTGAGATACCCCTCCTGTCCCGGCCCCCACTGCTTTTTTCCTTCCTCACCTCTGTCCGGAGAGAAATTCCAGCGGAAGGTATGGGTGACACATCCTCTTCTTTACAGGTGGCAGCCTGGCAACCCCTGCAGAAAGGCCAGCAGAGCCCCACTCACACCGGGCCAACAACAAAGCTGTGGCCCCTCACTCCCTCCCACCAGCAGAGCCCCGAGACTACTGACGGGGCAGAGAATATGGAGTCAGGCACAGCTTCAGGGGCTATTGCTGCCTGGAGCGCTGTTTATATTGACCTCAAACAGGCACACCTGGGGAGGGCCGGGCGGCAGGGTAAGGCTGCCCAGGTCAGCTAATCCACAACCCTCAGGGAATCACATTGTTGAAAACGGACCTCGCTAAGGCAGAATAGCAGCCAAGGAAGAAAAGGACACAATGCCATTTGCAGCACCGTAGATGAGTCTAGAGGTAATCACGTGACTTGTAGTAAGTCAGAAAGTGAAAGACACATATCGTATCATATCACTTATAGGTGTTACCTAAGAATGGATACCAGGGCAGATATTTCCACGGAGAAGGGCCATCACAGATTCATCAAACAAACTTATGGTTCACCAATGGAAAGGTGTGAGGATTGGTTTCTTTACGATATTGGGGTTAACAGACATATACAAACACAGGTGACACATATAATCACCAAAGACCTACGGAATACCAAGAGAAGACTACTCAACCTTCTGTCATAACGTACATGGGAAAAGGATCCCAGGAAGAACAGACATCTGTATATGTGTAAAAG
Organism: Mesoplodon mirus; assembly: GCF_964341445.2. Taxonomy (NCBI): domain Eukaryota; kingdom Metazoa; phylum Chordata; class Mammalia; order Artiodactyla; family Ziphiidae; genus Mesoplodon; species Mesoplodon mirus. The sequence continues at coordinate 3,908,188 of NW_028295814.1, read as the reverse complement.
AACCCCATCTTCCACACCTACAACAAGCCAAACATTGTAATCAAACTTGCTGTAATAAAAAATAAAAAAATAAATTAAAAACACGAACAAGAAGTAGTGAGACAAACTTGAGGGGCTTCTCCTGGCACATTCCATTCTAAATTCCAATCTAGAACACGACTTCCATTGAGGCTCTGTTGCCCTAGTCACCAGATTTGGTAAGGGAGAACTGCTGCCACCTTGTGGCCGTTTCGCACAACAGCAGCTTTAATCCCAGCGCTGATGGTCAGTTGATATTCAAAATCATTGCAGGCCTGTAAATGACACCTGCCCTGAAAACAAATCCTGGGGTCACATATCGACCAAAAAATTCAAAGGACGTCCATATTTCCAAACGACCGTTTCAAAAGGCATATTTTACGCACATTAGTGTTCTGCTTCTTTTTCTTTCTTTCCTTTTTTTGTTAAAAATACGGGAATGGAAAATGGCATCCCTCAGAATGGGCGAAAATCGTTGCAAACGAATCAATGGACAAAGGTTTAATCTCCAATATATATAAACAGCTCATGCAGCTTAATATTAACAAAACAAACAACCCAATACAAAAAATGGGCAGAAGGTCTAAAGAGATGTTTCTTCCAAGAAGACACAGAGATGGCCAAGACGCACATGAAAAGCTGCTCAACAGCACTAATTATTAGAGAAATGCAAATCAAAACTACAATGAGGTATCACCTCACACCTGTTAGAATCGGCATCATCAGAAAATCTACAAACAACCAATTCTGGGGAGGGTGTGGACAAAAGGAGCCCTCTTCCACTATTGGTGGGAATGTAAATTGATACAGTCACTATGGAGAACGGTATGGAGTTTCCTTAAAAAATCTAGAAATAGAATTACCATCTGATCCAGCAATCCCACTTCTGGGCATATACCCAGAGAAAACCATAAATCAAAAAGGCACATTCACCACAATGTTCATGGCAGCACTATTTACAATAGCCAGGTAATGGAAGCAACGTAAATGCCCACAGACAGATGAATGGATAAAGATGTGGTACATATATAAAATGGAATATTACTCAGCCATAAGAAGGAATGAAACTGGGTCATTTTTAGAGACATCGATGGATCTAGAGACTGTCATACAGAATGAAGTAAGTCAGAAAGAGGAAAGCAAATATTGTATATTAATGCATATATGTGGAACCTAAAAAATGGTACAGATGAACTGGTTTGCAGGGAAGAAACAGAGACACAGAGGTAGAGAACAAACATATGGACACCAAGTGTGGGAAGCCATGGGGTGGTGGTGGTGGGTTGAATTGGGAGATTGGGATTGACCTGTATACATGTATATGTATAAAATACATAACTAATAATAACCTGCTGTATAAAAAAATAAATCAAATTAAATTTCAAAATTTTAAAAAATAAAATTTAAAAATAAAACAGAAAAATGTTCTTCCCTTCACACAGATGTATTTATAGGAATGAATTATTTCCATGCTTATATCTATAAATACATAAAGGAGGAATAAAATCTAACTTGAACCATAAAAGAAAAAAAAAAAACCTGAACCCACCAGTTATACAGAGGAAAACCCTATCAGGGCACTTGCTCCAGCGGTAAACAATTCTGAAATTGGTCAGAGGTGCGGAATCATCTCCCATACAACCAGCAACCCACCCCCCACGCCAGTAGCATCCTCATTGCAAAGCTGGGGGACCGTGCCGAGGCATCTGTGAGTAAACGTGAGCTGAGCCCCAGGCCAGCTGCTGCTGAACTGTTCCCACCCTTCCCAGGTAAAACACCTGAATATGTACAAGGGCTTGAAAGCCTAGAAGAAGGGCCACGGAGCCACACCAGCGACAGCACGCAGGCCAACTTGGTGCCTGCAGGCCAGCCAGGGTGGTCCTGGCCCCAGGCGCTCTTCCGGAAGCTTTCCATTGCCCTGCCTGAGATACCCCTCCAGTCCCGGCCCCCACTGCTTTTTTCCTTCCTCACCTCTGTCGGGAGAGAAATTCCAGCGGAAGGTATGGGTGACACATCCTCTTCTTTACAGGTGGCAGCCTGGCAACCCCTGCAGAAAGGCCAGCAGAGCCCCACTCACACCGGGCCACCAACAAAGCTGTGGCCCCTCACTCCCTCCCACCAGCAGAGCCCCGAGACTTCTGACGGGGCAGAGAATATGGAGTCAGGCACAGCTTCAGGGGCTATTGCTGCCTGGAGCGCTGTTTATATTGACCTCAAACAGGCCCACCTGGCGAGGGCCGGCCGGCAGGGTAAGGCTGCCCAGGTCAGCTAATCCACAACCCTCAGGGAATCACATTGTTGAAAACGGACCTCGCTAAGGCAGAATAGAAGCCAAGGAAGAAAAGGACACAATGCCATTTGCAGCACCGTAGATGAGTCTAGAGGTAATCACGTGACTTGTCAGAAAGTGAAAGACACATATCGTATCATATCACTTATAGGTGTTACCTAAGAATGGATACCAGGGCAGATATTTCCACGGAGAAGGGCCATCACAGATTCATCAAACAAACTTATGGTTCACCAATGGAAAGGTGTGAGGATTGGTTTCATTACGATATTGGGGTTAACAGACATATACAAACACAGGTGACACATATAATCACCAAAGTCCTACGGAATACCAAGAGAAGACTACTCAACCTTCTGTCATAACGTACATGGGAAAAGGATCCCAGGAAGAACAGACATCTGTATATGTGTAAAAGAACCCCATCTTCCACACCTACAACAAGCCAAACATTGTCATCAAACTTGCTGTAATAAAAAATAAAAAAATTAAATTAAAAACACGAACAAGAAGTAGTGAGACAAACTTGAGGGGCTTTCTCCTGGCACATTCCATTCTAAATTCCAATCTAGAACACTACTTCCATTGAGGCTCTGTTGCCCTAGTCACCAGATTTGGTAAGGGAGAACTGCTGCCACCTTGTGGCCGTTTCGCACAACAGCAGCTTTAATCCCAGCGCTGATGGTCAGTTGATATTCAAAATCATTGCAGGCCTGTAAATGACACCTGCCCTGAAAACAAATCCTGGGGTCACATATCGACCAAAAAATTCAAAGGACGTCCATATTTCAAAACGACCGTTTCAAAAGGCATATTTTACGCACATTAGTGTTCTGCTTCTTTTTCTTTCTTTCCTTTTTTTGTTAAAAATACGGGAATGGAAAAAGGCATCCCTCAGAATGGGCGAAAATCGTTGCAAACGAATCAATGGACAAAGGTTTAATCTCCAATATATATAAACAGCTCATGCAGCTTAATATTAACAAAACAAACAACCCAATACAAAAAATGGGCAGAAGGTCTAAAGAGATGTTTCTTCCAAGAAGACACAGAGATGGCCAAGACGCACATGAAAAGCTGCTCAACAGCACTAATTATTAGAGAAATGCAAATCAAAACTACAATGAGGTATCACCTCACACCTGTTAGAATCGGCATCATCAGAAAATCTACAAACAACCAATTCTGGGGAGGGTGTGGACAAAAGGAGCCCTCTTCCACTATTGGTGGGAATGTAAATTGATACAGTCACTGGAGAACGGTATGGAGTTTCCTTAAAAAAAACTAGAAATAGAATTACCATCTGATCCAGCAATCCCACTTCTGGTCATATACCCAGAGAAAACCATAAATAAAAAAGGCACATTCACCACAATGTTCATGGCAGCACTATTTACAATACCCAGGTAATGGAAGCAACCTAAATGCCCACAGACAGATGAATGGATAAAGATGTGGTACATATATAAAATGGAATATTACTCAGCCATAAGAAGGAATGAAACTGGGTCATTTGTAGAGACATCGATGGATCTAGAGACTGTCATACAGAATGAAATAAGTCAGAAAGAGGAAAACAAATATTGTATATTAATGCATATATGTGGAACCTAAAAAATGGTACAGATGAACTGGTTTGCAGGGAAGAAACAGAGACACAGAGGTAGAGAACAAACATATGGACACCAAGTGTGGGAAGCCATGGGGTGGTGGTGGTGGGATGAGTTGGGAGATTGGGATTGACCTGTATACATGTATATGCATAAAATACATAACTAATAATAACCTGCTGTATAAAAAAATAAATCAAATTAAATTTCAAATTTTTAAAAAATAAAATTTAAAAATAAAACAGAAAAATGTTCTTCCCTTCACACAGATGTATTTATAGGAATGAATTATTTCCATGCTTATATCTATAAATACATAAAGGAGGAATACAATCTAACTTGAACCATAAAAGAAAAAAAAAAACCTGAACCCACCAGTTATACAGAGGAAAACCCTATCAGGGCACTTGCTCCAGCGGTAAACAATTCTGAAATTGGTCAGAGGTGGGGAATCATCTCCCATACAACCAGCAACCCACCCCCCACGCAAGGAGCATCCTCATTGCAAAGCTGGGGGACCGTGCTGAGGCATCTGTGAGTAAACGTGAGCTGAGCCCCAGGCCAGCTGCTGCTGAACTGTTCCCACCCTTCCCAGGTAAAACACCTGAATATGTACAAGGGCTTGAAAGCCTAGAGGAAGGGCCACGGAGCCACACCAGCGACAGCACGCAGGCCAACTTGGTGCCTGCAGGCCAGCCAGGGTGGTCCTGGCCCCGGGCGCTCTTCCGGAATCTTTCCATTGCCCTGCCTGAGATACCCCTCCTGTCCCGGCCCCCACTGCTTTTTTCCTTCCTCACCTCTGTCCGGAGAGAAATTCCAGCGGAAGGTATGGGTGACACATCCTCTTCTTTACAGGTGGCAGCCTGGCAACCCCTGCAGAAAGGCCAGCAGAGCCCCACTCACACCGGGCCACCAACAAAGCTGTGGCCTCTCACCCCCTCCCACCAGCACAGCCCCGAGACTGCTGACGGGGCAGAGAATATGGAGTCAGGCACAGCTTCAGGGGCTATTGCTGCCTGGAGCGCTGTTTATATTGACCTCAAACAGGCCCACCTGGCGAGGGCCGGCCGGCAGGGTAAGGCTGCCCAGGTCAGCTAATCCACAACCCTCAGGGAATCACATTGTTGAAAACGGACCTCGCTAAGGCAGAATAGAAGCCAAGGAAGAAAAGGACACAATGCCATTTGCAGCACCATAGATGAGTCTAGAGGTAATCACGTGACTTGTCAGAAAGTGAAAGACACATATCGTATCATATCACTTATAGGTGTTACCTAAGAATGGATACCAGGGCAGATATTTCCACGGAGAAGGGCCATCACAGATTCATCAAACAAACTTATGGTTCACCAATGGAAAGGTGTGAGGATTGGTTTCATTACGATATTGGGGTTAACAGACATATACAAACACAGGTGACACATATAATCACCAAAGTCCTACGGAATACCAAGAGAAGACTACTCAACCTTCTGTCATAACGTACATGGGAAAAGGATCCCAGGAAGAACAGACATCTGTATATGTGTAAAAGAACCCCATCTTCCACACCTACAACAAGCCAAACATTGTCATCAAACTTGCTGTAATAAAAAATAAAAAAATTAAATTAAATCACGAACAAGAAGTAGTGAGACAAACTTGAGGGGCTTTCTCCTGGCACATTCCATTCTAAATTCCAATCTAGAACACGACTTCCATTGAGGCTCTGTTGCCCTAGTCACCAGATTTGGTAAGGGAGAACTGCTGCCACCTTGTGGCCGTTTCGCACAACAGCAGCTTTAATCCCAGCGCTGATGGTCAGTTGATATTCAAAATCATTGCAGGCCTGTAAATGACACCTGCCCTGAAAACAAATCCTGGGGTCACATATCGACCAAAAAATTCAAAGGACGTCCATATTTCAAAACGACCGTTTCAAAAGGCATATTTTACGCACATTAGTGTTCTGCTTCTTTTTCTTTCTTTCCTTTTTTTGTTAAAAATACGGGAATGGAAAATGGCATCCCTCAGAATGGGCGAAAATCGTTGCAAACGAATCAATGGACAAAGGTTTAATCTCCAATATATATAAACAGCTCATGCAGCTTAATATTAACAAAACAAACAACCCAATACAAAAAATGGGCAGAAGGTCTAAAGAGATGTTTCTTCCAAGAAGACACAGAGATGGCCAAGACGCACATGAAAAGCTGCTCAACAGCACTAATTATTAGAGAAATGCAAATCAAAACTACAATGAGGTATCACCTCACACCTGTTAGAATCGGCATCATCAGAAAATCTACAAACAACCAATTCTGGGGAGGGTGTGGACAAAAGGAGCCCTCTTCCACTATTGGTGGGAATGTAAATTGATACAGTCACTGGAGAACGGTATGGAGTTTCCTTAAAAAAAACTAGAAATAGAATTACCATCTGATCCAGCAATCCCACTTCTGGGCATATACCCAGAGAAAACCATAAATAAAAAAGGCACATTCACCACAATGTTCATGGCAGCACTATTTACAATACCCAGGTAATGGAAGCAAACTAAATGCCCACAGACAGATGAATGGATAAAGATGTGGTACATATATAAAATGGAATATTACTCAGCCATAAGAAGGAATGAAACTGGGTCATTTGTAGAGACATCGATGGATCTAGAGACTGTCATACAGAATGAAATAAGTCAGAAAGAGGAAAACAAATATTGTATATTAATGCATATATGTGGAACCTAAAAAATGGTACAGATGAACTGGTTTGCAGGGAAGAAACAGAGACACAGAGGTAGAGAACAAACATATGGACACCAAGTGTGGGAAGCCATGGGTTGGTGGTGGTGGGATGAGTTGGGAGATTGGGATTGACCTGTATACATGTATATGCATAAAATACATAACTAATAATAACCTGCTGTATAAAAAAATAAATCAAATTAAATTTCAAATTTTTAAAAAATAAAATTTAAAAATAAAACAGAAAAATGTTCTTCCCTTCACACAGATGTATTTATAGGAATGAATTATTTCCATGCTTATATCTATAAATACATAAAGGAGGAATACAATCTAACTTGAACCATAAAAGAAAAAAAAAAAACCTGAACCCACCAGTTATACAGAGGAAAACCCTATCAGGGCACTTGCTCCAGCGGTAAACAATTCTGAAATTGGTCAGAGGTGGGGAATCATCTCCCATACAACCAGCAACCCACCCCCCACGCAAGGAGCATCCTCATTGCAAAGCTGGGGGACCGTGCTGAGGCATCTGTGAGTAAACGTGAGCTGAGCCCCAGGCCAGCTGCTGCTGAACTGTTCCCACCCTTCCCAGGTAAAACACCTGAATATGTACAAGGGCTTGAAAGCCTAGAGGAAGGGCCACGGAGCCACACCAGCGACAGCACGCAGGCCAACTTGGTGCCTGCAGGCCAGCCAGGGTGGTCCTGGCCCCGGGCGCTCTTCCGGAATCTTTCCATTGCCCTGCCTGAGATACCCCTCCTGTCCCGGCCCCCACTGCTTTTTTCCTTCCTCACCTCTGTCCGGAGAGAAATTCCAGCGGAAGGTATGGGTGCCACATCCTCTTCTTTACAGGTGGCAGCCTGGCAACCCCTGCAGAAAGGCCAGCAGAGCCCCACTCACACCGGGCCACCAACAAAGCTGTGGCCTCTCACCCCCTCCCACCAGCACAGCCCCGAGACTGCTGACGGGGCAGAGAATATGGAGTCAGGCACAGCTTCAGGGGCTATTGCTGCCTGGAGCGCTGTTTATATTGATCTCAAACAGGCACACCTGGGGAGGGCTGGCCGGCAGGGTAAGGCTGCCCAGATCAGCTAATCCACAACCCTCAGGGAATCACATTGTTGAAAACGGACCTCGCTAAGGCAGAATAGAAGCCAAGGAAGAAAAGGACACAATGCCATTTGCAGCACCGTAGATGAGTCTAGAGGTAATCACGTGACTTGTAGTAAGTCAGTAAGTGAAAGACACATATCGTATCATATCACTTATAGGTGTTACCTAAGAATGGATACCAGGGTAGATATTTCCACGGAGAAGGGCCATCACAGATTCATCAAACAAACTTATGGTTCACCAATGGAAAGGTGTGAGGATTGGTTTCATTACGATATTGGGGTTAACAGACATATACAAACACAGGTGACACATATAATCACCAAAGACCTACGGAATACCAAGAGAAGACTACTCAACATTCTGTCATAACGTACATGGGAAAAGGATCCCAGGAAGAACAGACATCTGTATATGTGTAAAAGAACCCCATCTTCCACACCTACAACATGCCAAACATTGTCATCAAACTTGCTGTAATAAAAAATAAAAAATTAAATTAAAAACACGAACAAGAAGTAGTGAGACAAACTTGAGGGGCTTTCTCCTGGCACATTCCATTCTAAATTCCAATCTAGAACACGACTTCCATTGAGGCACTGTTGCCCTAGTCACCAGATTTGGTAAGGGAGAACTGCTGCCACCTTGTGGCCGTTTCGCACAACAGCAGCTTTAATCCCAGCGCTGATCGTCAGTTGATATTCAAAATCATTGCAGGCCTGTAAATGACACCTGCCCTGAAAACAAATCCTGGGGTCACGTATCGACCAAAAAATTCAAAGGACGTCCATATTTCAAAACGACCGTTTCAAAAGGCATATTTTACGCACATTAGTGTTCTGCTTCTTTTTCTTTCTTTCCTTTTTTTGTTAAAAATACGGGAATGGAAAAAGGGATCCCTCAGAATGGGCGAAAATCGTTGCAAACGAATCAATGGACAAAGGTTTAATCTCCAATATATATAAACAGCTCATGCAGCTTAATATTAACAAAACAAACAACCCAATACAAAAAATGGGCAGAAGATCTAAAGAGATGTTTCTTCCAAGAAGACACAGATGGCCAAGACGCACATGAAAAGCTGCTCAACAGCACTAATTATTAGAGAAATGCAAATCAAAACTACAATGAGGTATCACCTCACACCTGTTAGAATCGGCATCATCAGAAAATCTACAAACAACCAATTCTGGGGAGGGTGTGGACAAAAGGAGCCCTCTTCCACTATTGGTGGGAATGTAAATTGATACAGTCACTATGGAGAACGGTATGGAGTTTCCTTAAAAAAACTAGAAATAGAATTACCATCTGATCCAGCAATCCCACTTCTGGGCATATACCCAGAGAAAACCATAAATCAAAAAGGCACATTCACCACAATGTTCATGGCAGCACTATTTAAAATAGCCAGGTAATGGAAGCAACGTAAATGCCCACAGACAGATGAATGGATAAAGATGTGGTACATATATAAAATGGAATATTACTCAGCCATATGAAGGAATGAAACTGGGTCATTTGTAGAGACATCGATGGATCTAGAGACTGTCATACAGAATGAAGTAAGTCAGAAAGAGGAAAACAAATATTGTATATTAATGCATATATATGGTACCTAAAAAATGGTACAGATGAACTGGTTTGCAGGGAAGAAACAGAGACACAGAGGTAGAGAACAAACATATGGACACCAAGTGTGGGAAGCCATGGGGTGGTGGTGGTGGGATGAGTTGGGAGATTGGGATTGACCTGTATACATGTATATGCATAAAATACATAACTAATAATAACCTGCTGTATAAAAAAATAAATCAAATTAAATTTCAAATTTTTAAAAAATAAAATTTAAAAATAAAACAGAAAAATGTTCTTCCCTTCACACAGATGTTTTTATAGGAATGAATTATTTCCATGCTTATATCTATAAATACATAAAGGAGGAATAAAATCTAACTTGAACCATAAAAGAAAAAAAAAAACCTGAACCCACCAGTTATACAGAGGAAAACCCTATCAGGGCACTTGCTCCAGCGGTAAACAATTCTGAAATTGGTCAGAGGTGGGGAATCATCTCCCATACAACCAGCAACCCACCCCCCACGCAAGGAGCATCCTCATTGCAAAGCTGGCGGACCGTGCTGAGGCATCTGTGAGTAAACATGAGCTGAGCCGCAGGCCAGCTGCTGCTGAACTGTTCCCACCCTTCCCAGGTAAAACACCTGAATATGTACAAGGGCTTGAAAGCCTAGAGGAAGGGCCGTGGAGCCACACCAGCGACAGCACGCAGGCCATCTTGGTGCCTGCAGGCCAGCCAGGGTGGTCCTGGCACCGGGCGCTCTTCTGGAAGCTTTCCATTGCCCTGCCTGAGATACCCCTCCTGTCCCGGCCCCCACTGCTTTTTTCCTTCCTCACCTCTGTCCGGAGAGAAATTCCAGCGGAAGGTATGGGTGACACATCCTCTTCTTTACAGGTGGCAGCCTGGCAACCCCTGCAGAAAGGCCAGCAGAGCCCCACTCACACCGGGCCACCAACAAAGCTGTGGCCCCTCACTCCCTCCCACCAGCAGAGACCCGAGACTGCTGATGGGGCAGAGAATATGGAGTCAGGCACAGCTTCAGGGGCTATTGCTGCCTGGAGCGCTGTTTATATTGACCTCAAACAGGCACACCTGGGGAGGGCCGGCCGGCAGGGTAAGGCTGCCCAGGTCAGCTAATCCACAACCCTCAGGGAATCCCATTGTTGAAAACGGACCTCGCTAAGGCAGAATAGAAGCCAAGGAAGAAAAGGACACAATGCCATTTGCAGCACCGTAGATGAGTCTAGAGGTAATCACGTGACTTGTACTAAGTCAGAAACTGAAAGACACATATCGTATCATATCACTTATAGGTGTTACCTAAGAATGGATACCAGGGCAGATATTTCCACGGAGAAGGGCCATCACAGATTCATCAAACAAACTTATGGTTCACCAATGGAAAGGTGTGAGGATTGGTTTCATTACAATATTTGGGTTAACAGACATATACAAACACAGGTGACACATATAATCACCAAAGACCTACGGAATACCAAGAGAAGACTACTCAACATTCTGTCATAACGTACATGGGAAAAGGATCCCAGTAAGAACAGACATCTGTATATGTGTAAAAGAACCACATCTTCCACACCTACAACAAGCCATATATTGTAATCAAACTTGCTGTAATAAAAAATAAAAAATTAAATTAAAAACACGAACAAGAAGTAGTGAGACAAACTTGAGGGGCTTTCTCCTGGCACATTCCATTCTAAATTCCAATCTAGAACACGACTTCCATTGAGGCTCTGTTGCCCTAGTCACCAGATTTGGTAAGGGAGAACTGCTGCCACCTTGTGGCCGTTTCACACAAGAGCAGCTTTAATCCCAGCGCTGATGGTCAGTTGATATTCAAAATCATTGCAGGCCTGTAAATGACACCTGCCCTGAAAACAAATCCTGGGGTCACATATCGACCAAAAAATTCAAAGGACGTCCATATTTCAAAACGACCGTTTCAAAAGGCATATTTTACGCACATTAGTGTTCTGCTTCTTTTTCTTTCTTTCCTTTTTTTGTTAAAAATACGGGAATGGAAAAAGGCATCCCTCAGAATGGGCGAAAATCGTTGCAAACGAATCAATGGACAAAGGTTTAATCTCCAATATATATAAACAGCTCATGCAGCTTAATATTAACAAAACAAACAACCCAATACAAAAAATGGGCAGAAGATCTAAAGAGATGTTTCTTCCAAGAAGACACAGAGATGGCCAAGACGCACATGAAAAGCTGCTCAACAGCACTAATTATTAGAGAAATGCAAATCAAAACTACAATGAGGTATCACCTCACACCTGTTAGAATCAGCATCATCAGAAAATCTACAAACAACCAATTCTGGGGAGGGTGTGGACAAAAGGAGCCCTCTTCCACTATTGGTGGGAATGTAAATTGATACAGTCACTATGGAGAACGGTATGGAGTTTCCTTAAAAAAACTAGAAATAGAATTACCATCTGATCATATCACTTATAGGTGTTACCTAAGAATGGATACCAGGGCAGATATTTCCACGGAGAAGGGCCATCACAGATTCATCAAACAAACTTATGGTTCACCAATGGAAAGGTGTGAGGATTGGTTTCATTACGATATTGGGGTTAACAGACATATACAAACACAGGTGACACATATAATCACCAAAGACCTACGGAATACCTAGAGAAGACTACTCAACCTTCTGTCATAACATATACTAATTATTATGGGAAAAGGATCCCAGGAAGAACAGACATCTGTATATGTGTAAAAGAACCCCATCTTCCACACCTACAACAAGCCAAACATTGTAATCAAACTTGCTGTAATAAAAAATAAAAAATTAAATTAAAAACACGAACAAGAAGTAGTGAGACAAACTTGAGGGGCTTTCTCCTGGCACATTCCATTCTAAATTCCAATCTAGAACACGACTTCCATTGAGGCTCTGTTGCCCTAGTCACCAGATTTGGTAAGGGAGAACTGCTGCCACCTTGTGGCCGTTTCGCACAACAGCAGCTTTAATCCCAGCGCTGATGGTCAGTTGATATTCAAAATCATTGCAGGCCTGTAAATGACACCTGCCCTGAAAACAAATCCTGGGGTCACGTATCGACCAAAAAATTCAAAGGACGTCCATATTTCAAAACGACCGTTTCAAAAGGCATATTTTACGCACATTAGTGTTCTGCTTCTTTTTCTTTCTTTCCTTTTTTTGTTAAAAATACGGGAATGGAAAAAGGCATCCCTCAGAATGGGCGAAAATCGTTGCAAACGAATCAATGGACAAAGGTTTAATCTCCAATATATATAAACAGCTCATGCAGCTTAATATTAACAAAACAAACAACCCAATACAAAAAATGGGCAGAAGATCTAAAGAGATGTTTCTTCCAAGAAGACACAGAGATGGCCAAGACGCACATGAAAAGCTGCTCAACAGCACTAATTATTAGAGAAATGCAAATCAAAACTACAATGAGGTATCACCTCACACCTATTAGAATCGGCATCATCAGAAAATCTACAAACATCCAATTCCGGGGAGTGTGTGGACAAAAGGAGCCCTCTTCCACTATTGGTGGGAATGTAAATTGATACAGTCACTATGGAGAACGGTATGGAGTTTCCTTAAAAAAACTAGAAATAGAATTACCATCTGATCCAGCAATCCCACTTTTGGGCATATACCCAGAGAAAACCATAAATCAAAAAGGCACATTCACCACAATGTTCATGGCAGCACTATTTACAATAGCCAGGTAATGGAAGCAACGTAAATGCCCACAGACAGATGAATGGATAAAGATGTGGTACATATGTTTCCATATCCCCTCCCATTTGCGTCTCCCTCCCACCCTCCCTATCCCACCCCTCCAGGCGGTCACAAGGCACCAAGCTGATCTCCCTGTGCTATGCGGCTGCTTCCCACTAGCTATCTACCTTACGTTTGGTAGTGTATATATGTCCATGGAAATATATGTATATGTATAACTGATTAAATTTGTTATAAAGCAAAAAAATAAAATAAAATAAAATAAAATAAAAAAAAAAAAAAGATGTGGTACATATATAAAATGGAATATTACTCAGCCATAAGAAGGAATGCAACTGGGTCATTTGTAGAGACATCGATGGATCTAGAGACTGTCATACAGAATGAAGTAAGTCAGAAAGAGGAAAACAAATATTGTATATTAATGCATATATGTGGAACCTAAAAAATGGTACAGATGAACTGGTTTGCAGGGAAGAAACAGAGACACAGAGGTAGAGAACAAACATATGGACACCAAGTGTGGGAAGCCATGGGGTGGTGGTGGTGGGATGAGTTGGGAGGTTGGGATTGACCTGTATACATGTGTATGCGTAAAATACATAACTAATAATAACCTGCTGTATAAAAAAATAAATCAAATTAAATTTCAAATTTTTAAAAAATAAAATTTAAAAATAAAACAGAAAAATATTCTTCCCTTCACACAGATGTATTTATAGGAATGAATTATTTCCATGCTTATATCTATAAATACATAAAGGAGGAATACAATCTAACTTGAACCATAAATGAAAAAAAAAACCTGAACCCACCAGTTATAAAGAGGAAAACCCTATCAGGGCACTTGCTCCAGCGGTAAACAATTCTGAAATTGGTCAGAGGTGGGGAATCATCTCCCATACAACCAGCAACACACCCCCCACGCCAGGAGCATCCTCATTGCAAAGCTGGGGGACCATGCCGAGGCATCTGTGAGTAAACGTGAGCTGAGCCCCAGGCCAGCTGCTGCTGAACTGTTCCCACCCTTCCCAGGTAAAACACCTGAATATGTACAAGGGCTTGAAAGCCTAGAGGAAGGGCCACGGAGCCACACCAGCGACAGCACGCAGGCCAACTTGGTGCCTGCAGGCCAGCCAGGGTGGTCCTGGCCCCGGGCGCTCTTGCGGAAGCTTTCCATTGCCCTGCCTGAGATACCCCTCCTGTCCCGGCCCCCACTGCTTTTTTCCTTCCTCACCTCTGTCCGGAGAGAAATTCCAGCAGAAGGTATGGGTGACACATCCTCTTCTTTACAGGTGGCAGCCTGGCAACCCCTGCAGAAAGGCCAGCAGAGCCCCACTCACACCGGGCCACCAACAAAGCTGTGGCCACTCACTCCCTCCGACCAGCAGAGCCCCGAGACTGCTGACGGGGCAGAGAATATGGAGTCAGGCACAGCTTCAGGGGCTATTGCTGCCTGGAGCGCTGTTTATATTGACCTCAAACAGGCACACCTGGGGAGGGCCGGCCGGCAGGGTAAGGCTGCCCAGGTCAGCTAATCCACAACCCTCGGGGAATCACATTGTTGAAAACGGACCTCGCTAAGGCAGAATAGAAGCCAAGGAAGAAAAGGACACAATGCCATTTGCAGCACCGTAGATGAGTCTAGAGGTAATCATGTGACTTGTAGTAAGTCAGAAAGTGAAAGACACATATCGTATCATATCAGTTATAGGTGTTACCTAAGAATGGATACCAGGGCAGATATTTCCACGGAGAAGGGCCATCACAGATTCATCAAACAAACTTATGGTTCACCAATGGAAAGGTGTGAGGATTGGTTTCATTACGATATTGGGGTTAACAGACATATACAAACACAGGTGACACATATAATCACCAAAGACCTACGGAATACCAAGAGAAGACTACTCAACATTCTGTCATAACGTACATGGGAAAAGGATCCCAGGAAGAACAGACATCTGTATATGTGTAAAAGAACCCCATCTTCCACACCTACAACAAGCCAAACATTGTAATCAAACTTGCTGTAATAAAAAATAAAAAATTAAATTAAAAACACGAACAAGAAGTAGTGAGACAAACTTGAGGGGCTTTCTCCTGGCACATTCCATTCTAAATTCCAATCTAGAACACGACTTCCATTGAGGCTCTGTTGCCCTAGTCACCAGATTTGGTAAGGGAGAACTGCTGCCACCTTGTGGCCGTTTCGCACAACAGCAGCTTTAATCCCAGCGCTGATGGTCAGTTGATATTCAAAATCATTGCAGGCCTGTAAATGACACCTGCCCTGAAAACAAATCCTGGGGTCACGTATCGACCAAAAAATTCAAAGGACGTCCATATTTCAAAACGACCGTTTCAAAAGGCATATTTTACGCACATTAGTGTTCTGCTTCTTTTTCTTTCTTTCCTTTTTTTGTTAAAAATACGGGAATGGAAAAAGGCATCCCTCAGAATGGGCGAAAATCGTTGCAAACGAATCAATGGACAAAGGTTTAATCTCCAATATATATAAACAGCTCATGCAGCTTAATATTAACAAAACAAACAACCCAATACAAAAAATGGGCAGAAGATCTAAAGAGATGTTTCTTCCAAGAAGACACAGAGATGGCCAAGACGCACATGAAAAGCTGCTCAACAGCACTAATTATTAGAGAAATGCAAATCAAAACTACAATGAGGTATCACCTCACACCTGTTAGAATCGGCATCATCAGAAAATCTACAAACAACCAATTCTGGGGAGGGTGTGGACAAAAGGAGCCCTCTTCCACTATTGGTGGGAATGTAAATTGATACAGTCACTATGGAGAACGGTATGGAGTTTCCTTAAAATAACTAGAAATAGAATTACCATCTGATCCAGCAATCCCACTTCTGGGCATATACCCAGAGAAAACCATAAATCAAAAAGGCACATTCACCACAATGTTCATGGCAGCACTATTTACAATAGCCAGGTAATGGAAGCAACGTAAATGCCCACAGACAGATGAATGGATAAAGATGTGGTACATATATAAAATGGAATATTACTCAGCCATAAAAAGGAATGAAACTGGGTCATTTGTAGAGACATCGATGGATCTAGAGACTGTCATACAGAATGAAGTAAGTCAGAAAGAGGAAAACAAATATTGTATATTAATGCATATATGTGGAACCTAAAAAATGGTACAGATGAACTGGTTTGCAGGGAAGAAACAGAGACACAGAGGTAGAGAACAAACATATGGACACCAAGTGTGGGAAGCCATGGGGTGGTGGTGGTGGGATGAGTTGGGAGATTGGGATTGACCTGTATACATGTATATGCATAAAATACATAACTAATAATAACCTGGTGTATAAAATTAAATCAAATTAAATTTCAAATTTTTAAAAAATAAAATTTAAAAATAAAACAGAAAAATGTTCTTCCCTTCACACAGATGTATTTATAGGAATGAATTATTTCCATGCTTATATCTATAAATACATAAAGGAGGAATACAATCTAACTTGAACCATAAAAGAAAAAAAAAAACCTGAACCCACCAGTTATACAGAGGAAAACCCTATCAGGGCACTTGCTCCAGCGGTAAACAATTCTGAAATTGGTCAGAAGTGGGGAATCATCTCCCATACAACCAGCAACCCACCCCCCACGCAAGGAGCATCCTCATTGCAAAGCTGGGGGACCGTGCTGAGGCATCTGTGAGTAAACGTGAGCTGAGCCCCAGGCCAGCTGCTGCTGAACTGTTCCCACCCTTCCCAGGTAAAACACCTGAATATGTACAAGGGCTTGAAAGCCTAGAGGAAGGGCCACGGAGCCACACCAGCGACAGCACGCAGGCCAACGTGGTGCCTGCAGGCCAGCCAGGGTGGTCCTGGTCCCGGGCGCTCTTCCGGAAGCATTCCATTGCCCTGCCTCAGATACCCCTCCTGTCCCGGCCCCCACTGCTTTTTTCCTTCCTCACCTCTGTCCGGAGAGAAATTCCAGCGGAAGGTATGGGTGACACATCCTCTTCTTTACAGGTGGCAGCCTGGCAACCCCTGCAGAAAGGCCAGCAGAGCCCCACTCACACCGGGCCACCAACAAAGCTGTGGCCCCTCACTCCCTCCCACCAGCAGAGCCCCGAGACTGCTGACGGGACAGAGAATATGGAGTCAGGCACAGCTTCAGGGGCTATTGCTGCCTGGAGCGCTGTTTATATTGACCTCAAACAGGCACACCTGGGGAGGGCCGGCCGGCAGGGTAAGGCTGCCCAGGTCAGCTAATCCACAACCCTCAGGGAATCACATTGTTGAAAACGGACCTCGCTAAGGCAGAAAAGAAGGCAAAGAAGAAAAGGACACAATGCCTTTTGCAGCACCGTAGATGAGTCTAGAGGTAATCACGTGACTTGTAGTAAGTCAGAAAGTGAAAGACACATATCGTATCATATCACTTATAGGTGTTACCTAAGAATGGATACCAGGGCAGATATTTCCACGGAGAAGGGCCATCACAGATCCATGAAACAAACTTATGGTTCACCAATGGAAAGGTGTGAGGATTGGTTTCATTACGATATTGGGGTTAACAGACATATACAAACACAGGTGACACATATAATCACCAAAGACCTACGGAATACCAAGAGAAGACTACTCAACATTGTTATAACGTACATGGGAAAAGGATCCCAGGAAGAACAGACATCTGTATATGTGTAAAAGAACCCCATCTTCCACACCTACAACAAGCCAAACATTGTAATCAAACTTGCTGTAATAAAAAATAAAAATTAAATTAAAAACACGAACAAGAAGTAGTGAGACAAACTTGAGGGGCTTTCTCCTGGCACATTCCATTCTAATTTCCAATGTAGAACACGACTTCCATTGAGGCTCTGTTGCCCTAGTCACCAGATTTGGTAAGGGAGAACTGCTGCCACCTTGTGGCCGTTTCGCACAACAGCAGCTTTAATCCCAGCGCTGATGGTCAGTTGATATTCAAAATCATTGCAGGCCTGTAAATGACACCTGCCCTGAAAACAAATCCTGGGGTCACGTATCGACCAAAAAATTCAAAGGACGTCCATATTTCAAAACGACCGTTTCAAAAGGCATATTTTACGCACATTAGTGTTCTGCTTCTTTTTCTTTCTTTCCTTTTTTTGTTAAAAATACGGGAATGGAAAAAGGCATCCCTCAGAATGGGCGAAAATCGTTGCAAACGAATCAATGGACAAAGGTTTAATCTCCAATATATATAAACAGCTCATGCAGCTTAATATTAACAAAACAAACAACCCAATACAAAAAATGGGCAGAAGATCTAAAGAGATGTTTCTTCCAAGAAGACACAGAGATGGCCAAGACTCACATGAAAAGCTGCTCAACAGCACTAATTATTAGAGAAATGCAAATCAAAACTACAATGAGGTATCACCTCACACCTGTTAGAATCGGCATCATCAGAAAATCTACAAACAACCAATTCTGGGGAGGGTGTGGACAAAAGGAGCCCTCTTCCACTATTGGTGGGAATGTAAATTGATACATTCACTGGAGAACGGTATGGAGTTTCCTTAAAAAAACTAGAAATAGAATTACCATCTGATCCAGAAATCCCACTTCTGGGCATATACCCAGAGAAAACCATAAATCAAAAAGGCACATTCACCACAATGTTCATGGCAGCACTATTTACAATAGCCAGGTAATGGAAGCAACGTAAATGCCCACAGACAGATGAATGGATAAAGATGTGGTACATATATAAAATGGAATATTACTCAGCCATAAGAAGGAATGCAACTGGGTCATTTGTAGAGACATCGATGGATCTAGAGACTGTCATACAGAATGAAGTAAGTCAGAAAGAGGAAAACAAATATTGTATATTAATGCATATATGTGGAACCTAAAAAATGGTACAGATGAACTGGTTTGCAGGGAAGAAACAGAGACACAGAGGTAGAGAACAAACATATGGACACCAAGTGTGGGAAGCCATGGGGTGGTGGTGGTGGGATGAGTTGGGAGATTGGGATTGACCTGTATACATGTATATGCGTAAAATACATAACTAATAATAACCTGCTGTATAAAAAAATAAATCAAATTAAATTTCAAATTTTTAAAAAATAAAATTTAAAAATAAAACAGAAAAATGTTCTTCCCTTCACACAGATGTATTTATAGGAATGAATTATTTCCATGCTTATATCTATAAATACATAAAGGAGGAATAAAATCTAACTTGAACCATAAAAGAAAAAAAAAAAAAACCTGAACCCACCAGTTATACAGAGGAAAACCCTATCAGGGCACTTGCTCCAGCGGTAAACAATTCTGAAATTGGTCAGAGGTGGGGAATCATCTCCCATACAACCAGCAACCCACCCCCCACGCAAGGAGCATCCTCATTGCAAAGCTGGGGGACCGTGCCGAGGCATCTGTGAGTAAACGTGAGCTGAGCCCCAGGCCAGCTGCTGCTGAACTGTTCCCACCCTTCCCAGGTAAAACACCTGAATATGTACAAGGGCTTGAAAGCCTAGAGGAAGGGCCACGGAGCCACACCAGCGACAGCACGCAGGCCATCTTGGTGCCTGCAGGCCAGCCAGGGTGGTCCTGTCCCCGGGCGCTCTTCTGGAAGCTTTCCATTGCCCTGCCTGAGATACCCCTCCTGTCCCGGCCCCCACTGCTTTTTTCCTTCCTCACCTCTGTCCGGAGAGAAATTCCAGCGGAAGGCATGGGTGACACATCCTCTTCTTTACAGGTGGCAGCCTGGCAACCCCTGCAGAAAGGCCAGCAGAGCCCCACTCACACCGGGCCACCAACAAAGCTGTGGCCCCTCACTCCCTCCCACCAGCAGAGCCCCGAGACTGCTGACGGGGCAGAGAATATGGAGTCAGGCACAGCTTCAGGGGCTATTGCTGCCTGGAGCGCTGTTTATATTGACCTCAAACAGGCACACCTGGGGAGGGCCGGCCGGCAGGGTAAGGCTGCCCAGGTCAGCTAATCCACAACCCTCAGGGAATCACATTGTTGAAAACGGACCTCGCTAAGGCAGAATAGAAGCCAAGGAAGAAAAGGACACAATGCCATTTGCAGCACCGTAGATGAGTCTAGAGGTAATCACGTGACTTGTACTAAGTCAGAAAGTGAAAGACACATATCGTATCATATCACTTATAGGTGTTACCTAAGAATGGATACCAGGGCAGATATTTCCACGGAGAAGGGCCATCACAGATTCATCAAACAAACTTATGGTTCACCAATGGAAAGGTGTGAGGATTGGTTTCATTACGATATTGGGGTTAACAGACATATACAAACACAGGTGACACATATAATCACCAAAGACCTACGGAATACCTAGAGAAGACTACTCAACCTTCTGTCATAACGTACATGGGAAAAGGATCCCAGGAAGAACAGACATCTGTATATGTGTAAAAGAACCCCATCTTCCACACCTACAACAAGCCAAACATTGTAATCAAACTTGCTGTAATAAAAAATAAAAAATTAAATTAAAAACACGAACAAGAAGTAGTGAGACAAACTTGAGGGGCTTTCTCCTGGCACATTCCATTCTAAATTCCAATCTAGAACACGACTTCCATTGAGGCTCTGTTGCCCTAGTCACCAGATTTGGTAAGGGAGAACTGCTGCCACCTTGTGGCCGTTTCGCACAACAGCAGCTTTAATCCCAGCGCTGATGGTCAGTTGATATTCAAAATCATTGCAGGCCTGTAAATGACACCTGCCCTGAAAACAAATCCTGGGGTCACGTATCGACCAAAAAATTCAAAGGACGTCCATATTTCAAAACGACCGTTTCAAAAGGCATATTTTACGCACAGTAGTGTTCTGCTTCTTTTTCTTTCTTTCCTTTTTTTGTTAAAAATACGGGAATGGAAAAAGGCATCCCTCAGAATGGGCGAAAATCGTTGCAAACGAATCAATGGACACAGGTTTAATCTCCAATATATATAAACAGCTCATGCAGCTTAATATTAACAAAACAAACAACCCAATACAAAAAATGGGCAGAAGATCTAAAGAGATGTTTCTTCCAAGAAGACACAGAGATGGCCAAGACGCACATGAAAAGCTGCTCAACAGCACTAATTATTAGAGAAATGCAAATCAAAACTACAATGAGGTATCACCTCACACCTATTAGAATCGGCATCATCAGAAAATCTACAAACATCCAATTCCGGGGAGTGTGTGGACAAAAGGAGCCCTCTTCCACTACTGGTGGGAATGTAAATTGATACAGTCACTATGGAGAACGGTATGGAGTTTCCTTAAAAAAAACTAGAAATAGAATTACCATCTGATCCAGCAATCCCACTTTTGGGCATATACCCAGAGAAAACCATAAATCAAAAAGGCACATTCACCACAATGTTCATGGCAGCACTATTTACAATAGCCAGGTAATGGAAGCAACCTAAATGCCCAAAGACAGATGAATGGATAAAGATGTGGTACATATATAAAATGGAATATTACTCAGCCATAAGAAGGAATGAAACTGGGTCATTTGTAGAGACATCGATGGATCTAGAGACTGTCATACAGAATGAAGTAAGTCAGAAAGAGGAAAACAAATATTGTATATTAATGCATATATGTGGAACCTAAAAAATGGTACAGATGAACTGGTTTGCAGGGAAGAAACAGAGACACAGAGGTAGAGAACAAACATATGGACACCAAGTGTGGGAAGCCATGGGGTGGTGGTGGTGGGATGAGTTGGGAGGTTGGGATTGACCTGTATACATGTATATGCGTAAAATACATAACTAATAATAACCTGCTGTATAAAAAAATAAATCAAATTAAATTTCAAATTTTTAAAAAATAAAATTTAAAAATAAAACAGAAAAATGTTCTTCCCTTCACACAGATGTATTTATAGGAATGAATTATTTCCATGCTTATATCTATAAATACATAAAGGAGGAATAAAATCTAACTTGAACCATAAAAGAAAAAAAAAAACCTGAACTCACCAGTTATACCGAGGAAAACCCTATCAGGGCACTTGCTCCAGCGGTAAACAATTCTGAAATTGGTCAGAGGTGGGGAATCATCTCCCATACAACCAGCAACCCACCCCCCACGCAAGGAGCATCCTCATTGCAAAGCTGGGGGACCGTGCCGAGGCATCTGTGAGTAAACGTGAGCTGAGCCCCAGGCCAGCTGCTGCTGAACTGTTCCCACCCTTCCCAGGTAAAACACCTAAATATGTACAAGGGCTTGAAAGCCTAGAGGAAGGGCCGTGGAGCCACACCAGCGACAGCACGCAGGCCATCTTGGTGCCTGCAGGCCAGCCAGGGTGGTCCTGGCACCGGGCGCTCTTCTGGAAGCTTTCCATTGCCCTGCCTGAGATACCCCTCCTGTCCCGGCCCCCACTTCTTTTTTCCTTCCTCACCTCTGTCCGGAGAGAAATTCCAGCGGAAGGTATGGGTGACACATCCTCTTCTTTACAGGTGGCAGCCTGGCAACCCCTGCAGAAAGGCCAGCAGAGCCCCACTCACACCGGGCCACCAACAAAGCTGTGGCCCCTCACTCCCTCCCACCAGCAGAGACCCGAGACTGCTGATGGGGCAGAGAATATGGAGTCAGGCACAGCTTCAGGGTCTATTGCTGCCTGGAGCGCTGTTTATATTGACCTCAAACAGGCACACCTGGGGAGGGCCGGCCGGCAGGGTAAGGCTGCCCAGGTCAGCTAATCCACAACCCTCAGGGAATCCCATTGTTGAAAACGGACCTCGCTAAGGCAGAATAGAAGCCAAGGAAGAAAAGGACACAATGCCATTTGCAGCACCGTAGATGAGTCTAGAGGTAATCACGTGACTTGTACTAAGTCAGAAACTGAAAGACACATATCGTATCATATCACTTATAGGTGTTACCTAAGAATGGATACCAGGGCAGATATTTCCACGGAGAAGGGCCATCACAGATTCATCAAACAAATTTATGGTTCACCAATGGAAAGGTGTGAGGATTGGTTTCATTACAATATTGGGGTTAACAGACATATACAAACACAGGTGACACATATAATCACCAAAGACCTACGGAATACTAAGAGAAGACTACTCAACATTCTGTCATAACGTACATGGGAAAAGGATCCCAGGAAGAACAGACATCTGTATATGTGTAAAAGAACCACATCTTCCACACCTACAACAAGCCATATATTGTAATCAAACTTGCTGTAATAAAAAATAAAAAATTAAATTAAAAACACGAACAAGAAGTAGTGAGACAAATTTGAGGGGCTTTCTCCTGGCACATTCCATTCTAAATTCCAATCTAGAACACGACTTCCATTGAGACTCTGTTGCCCTAGTCACCAGATTTGGTAAGGGAGAACTGCTGCCACCTTGTGGCCGTTTCACACAAGAGCAGCTTTAATCCCAGCGCTGATGGTCAGTTGATATTCAAAATCATTGCAGGCCTGTAAATGACACCTGCCCTGAAAACAAATCCTGGGGTCACATATCGACCAAAAAATTCAAAGGACGTCCATATTTCAAAACGACCGTTTCAAAAGGCATATTTTACGCACATTAGTGTTCTGCTTCTTTTTCTTTCTTTCCTTTTTTTGTTAAAAATACGGGAATGGAAAAAGGGATCCCTCAGAATGGGCGAAAATCGTTGCAAACGAATCAATGGACAAAGGTTTAATCTCCAATATATATAAACAGCTCATGCAGCTTAATATTAACAAAACAAACAACCCAATATAAAAAATGGGCAGAAGATCTAAAGAGATGTTTCTTCCAAGAAGACACAGAGATGGCCAAGACGCACATGAAAAGCTGCTCAACAGCACTAATTATTAGAGAAATGCAAATCAAAACTACAATGAGGTATCACCTCACACCTGTTAGAATCGGCATCATCAGAAAATCTACAAACAACCAATTCTGGGGAGGGTGTGGACAAAACGAGCCCTCTTCCACTATTGGTGGGAATGTAAATTGATACAGTCACTATGGAGAACGGTATGGAGTTTCCTTAAAAAAACTAGAAATAGAATTACCATCTGATCCAGCAATCCCACTTCTGGGCATATACCCAGAGAAAACCATAAATCAAAAAGGCACATTCACCACAATGTTCATGGCAGCACTATTTACAATAGCCAGGTAATGGAAGCAACGTAAATGCCCACAGACAGATGAATGGATAAAGATGTGGTACATATATAAAATGGAATATTACTCAGCCATAAGAAGGAATGCCACTGGGTCATTTGTAGAGACATCGATGGATCTAGAGACTGTCATACAGAATGAAGTAAGTCAGAAAGAGGAAAACAAATATTGTATATTAATGCATATATGTGGAACCTAAAAAATGGTACAGATGAACTGGTTTGCAGGGAAGAAACAGAGACACAGAGGTAGAGAACAAACATATGGACACCAAGTGTGGGAAGCCATGGGGTGGTGGTGGTGGGATGAGTTGGGAGATTGGGATTGACCTGTATACATGTATATGCGTAAAATACATAACTAATAATAACCTGCTGTATAAAAAAATAAATCAAATTAAATTTCAAATTTTTAAAAAATAAAATTTAAAAATAAAACAGAAAAATGTTCTTCCCTTCACACAGATGTATTTATAGGAATGAATTATTTCCATGCTTATATCTATAAATACATAAAGGAGGAATAAAATCTAACTTGAACCATAAAAGAAAAAAAAAAAAAACCTGAACCCACCAGTTATACAGAGGAAAACCCTATCAGGGCACTTGCTCCAGCGGTAAACAATTCTGAAATTGGTCAGAGGTTGGGAATCATCTCCCATACAACCAGCAACCCACCCCCCACGCAAGGAGCATCCTCATTGCAAAGCTGGGGGACCGTGCTGAGGCATCTGTGAGTAAACGTGAGCTGAGCCCCAGGCCTGCTGCTGCTGAACTGTTCCCACCCTTCCCAGGTAAAACACCTGAATATGTACAAGGTCTTGAAAGCCTAGAGGAAGGGCCACGGAGCCACACCAGCGACAGCACGCAGGCCATCTTGGTGCCTGCAGGCCAGCCAGGGTGGTCCTGGCCCCGGGCGCTCTTCCGGAAGCTTTCCATTGCCCTGCCTGAGATACCCCTCCTGTCCCGGCCCCCACTGCATTTTTCCTTCCTCACCTCTGTCCGGAGAGAAATTCCAGCGGAAGGCATGGGTGACACATCCTCTTCTTTACAGGTGGCAGCCTGGCAACCCCTGCAGAAAGGCCAGCAGAGCCCCACTCACACCGGGCCACCAACAAAGCTGTGGCCCCTCACTCCCTCCCACCAGCAGAGCCCCGAGACTGCTGACGGGGCAGAGAATATGGAGTCAGGCACAGCTTCAGGGGCTATTGCTGCCTGGAGCGCTGTTTATATTGACCTCAAACAGGCACACCTGGGGAGGGCTGGCCGGCAGGGTAAGGCTGCCCAGGTCAGCTAATCCACAACCCTCAGGGAATCACATTGTTGAAAACGGACCTCACTAAGGCAGAATAGAAGCCAAGGAAGAAAAGGACACAATGCCATTTGCAGCACCGTAGATGAGTCTAGAGGTAATCACGTGACTTGTAGTAAGTCAGAAAGTGAAAGACACATATCGTATCATATCACTTATAGGTGTTACCTAAGAATGGATACCAGGGCAGATATTTCCACGGAGAAGGGCCATCACAGATTCATCAAACAAACTTATGGTTCACCAATGGAAAGGTGTGAGGATTGGTTTCATTACGATATTGGGGTTAACAGACATATACAAACACAGGTGACACATATAATCACCAAAGACCTACGGAATACCAAGAGAAGACTACTCAACCTTCTGTCATAACGTACATGGGAAAAGGATCCCAGGAAGAACAGACATCTGTATATGTGTAAAAGAACCCCATCTTCCACACCTACAACAAGCCAAACATTGTAATCAAACTTGCTGTAATAAAAAATAAAAAATTAAATTAAAAACACGAACAAGAAGTAGTGAGACAAACTTGAGGGGCTTTCTCCTGGCACATTCCATTCTAAATTCCAATCTAGAACACGACTTCCATTGAGGCTCTGTTGCCCTAGTCACCAGATTTGGTAAGGGAGAACTGCTGCCACCTTGTGGCCGTTTCGCACAACAGCAGCTTTAATCCCAGCGCTGATGGTCAGTTGATATTCAAAATCATTGCAGGCCTGTAAATGACACCTGCCCTGAAAACAAATCCTGGGGTCACGTATCGACCAAAAAATTCAAAGGACGTCCATATTTTAAAACGACTGTTTCAAAAGGCATATTTTACGCACATTAGTGTTCTGCTTCTTTTTCTTTCTTTCCTTTTTTTGTTAAAAATACGGGAATGGAAAAAGGCATCCCTCAGAATGGGCGAAAATCGTTGCAAACGAATCAATGGACAAAGGTTTAATCTCCAATATATATAAACAGCTCATGCAGCTTAATATTAACAAAACAAACAACCCAATACAAAAAATGGGCAGAAGATCTAAAGAGATGTTTCTTCCAAGAAGACACAGAGATGGCCAAGACGCACATGAAAAGCTGCTCAACAGCACTAATTATTAGAGAAATGCAAATCAAAACTACAATGAGGTATCACCTCACACCTATTAGAATCGGCATCATCAGAAAATCTACAAACATCCAATTCCGGGGAGTGTGTGGACAAAAGGAGCCCTCTTCCACTATTGGTGGGAATGTAAATTGATACAGTCACTATGGAGAACGGTATGGAGTTTCCTTAAAAAAACTAGAAATAGAATTACCATCTGATCCAGCAATCCCACTTTTGGGCATATACCCAGAGAAAACCATAAATCAAAAAGGCACATTCACCACAATGTTCATGGCAGCACTATTTACAATAGCCAGGTAATGGAAGCAACGTAAATGCCCACAGACAGATGAATGGATAAAGATGTGGTACATATATAAAATGGAATATTACTCAGCCATAAGAAGGAATGAAACTGGGTCATTTGTAGAGACATCGATGGATCTAGAGACTGTCATACAGAATGAAGTAAGTCAGAAAGAGGAAAACAAATATTGTATATTAATGCATATATGTGGAACCTAAAAAATGGTACAGATGAACTGGTTTGCAGGGAAGAAACAGAGACACAGAGGTAGAGAACAAACATATGGACACCAAGTGTGGGAAGCCATGGGGTGGTGGTGGTGGGATGAGTTGGGAGGTTGGGATTGACCTGTATACATGTATATGCGTAAAATACATAACTAATAATAACCTGCTGTATAAAAAAATAAATCAAATTAAATTTCAAATTTTTAAAAAATAAAATTTAAAAATAAAACAGAAAAATGTTCTTCCCTTCACACAGATGTATTTATAGGAATGAATTATTTCCATGCTTATATCTATAAATACATAAAGGAGGAATAAAATCTAACTTGAACCATAAAAGAAAAAAAAAAACCTGAACCCACCAGTTATACCGAGGAAAACCCTATCAGGGCACTTGCTCCAGCGGTAAACAATTCTGAAATTGGTCAGAGGTGGGGAATCATCTCCCATACAACCAGCAACCCACCCCCCACGCAAGGAGCATCCTCATTGCAAAGCTGGGGGACCGTGCCGAGGCATCTGTGAGTAAACGTGAGCTGAGCCCCAGGCCAGCTGCTGCTGAACTGTTCCCACCCTTCCCAGGTAAAACACCTGAATATGTACAAGGGCTTGAAAGCCTAGAGGAAGGGCCGTGGAGCCACACCAGCGACAGCACGCAGGCCATCTTGGTGCCTGCAGGCCAGCCAGGGTGGTCCTGGCACCGGGCGCTCTTCTGGAAGCTTTCCATTGCCCTGCCTGAGATACCCCTCCTGTCCCGGCCCCCACTGCTTTTTTCCTTCCTCACCTCTGTCCGGAGAGAAATTCCAGCGGAAGGTATGGGTGACACATCCTCTTCTTTACAGGTGGCAGCCTGGCAACCCCTGCAGAAAGGCCAGCAGAGCCCCACTCACACCGGGCCAACAACAAAGCTGTGGCCCCTCACTCCCTCCCACCAGCAGAGACCCGAGACTGCTGATGGGGCAGAGAATATGGAGTCAGGCACAGCTTCAGGGGCTATTGCTGCCTGGAGCGCTGTTTATATTGACCTCAAACAGGCACACCTGGGGAGGGCCGGCCGGCAGGGTAAGGCTGCCCAGGTCAGCTAATCCACAACCCTCAGGGAATCACATTGTTGAAAACGGACCTCGCTAAGGCAGAATAGAAGCCAAGGAAGAAAAGGACACAATGCCATTTGCAGCACCGTAGATGAGTCTAGAGGTAATCACGTGACTTTTAGTAAGTCAGAAACTGAAAGACACATATCGTATCATATCACTTATAGGTGTTACCTAAGAATGGATACCAGGGCAGATATTTCCACGGAGAAGGGCCATCACAGATTCATCAAACAAACTTATGGTTCACCAATGGAAAGGTGTGAGGATTGGTTTCATTACGATATTGGGGTTAACAGACATATACAAACACAGGTGACACATATAATCACCAAAGACCTACGGAATACCAAGAGAAGACTACTCAACATTCTGTCATAACGTACATGGGAAAAGGATCCCAGGAAGAACAGACATCTGTATATGTGTAAAAGAACCACATCTTCCACACCTACAACAAGCCATATATTGTAATCAAACTTGCTGTAATAAAAAATAAAAAATTAAATTAAAAACACGAACAAGAAGTAGTGAGACAAACTTGAGGGGCTTTCTCCTGGCACATTCCATTCTAAATTCCAATCTAGAACACGACTTCCATTGAGGCTCTGTTGCCCTAGTCACCAGATTTGGTAAGGGAGAACTGCTGCCACCTTGTGGCCGTTTCACACAAGAGCAGCTTTAATCCCAGCGCTGATGGTCAGTTGATATTCAAAATCATTGCAGGCCTGTAAATGACACCTGCCCTGAAAACAAATCCTGGGGTCACATATCGACCAAAAAATTCAAAGGACGTCCATATTTCAAAACGACCGTTTCAAAAGGCATATTTTACGCACATTAGTGTTCTGCTTCTTTTTCTTTCTTTCCATTTTTTGTTAAAAATACGGGAATGGAAAAAGGCATCCCTCAGAATGGGCGAAAATCGTTGCAAACGAATCAATGGACAAAGGTTTAATCTCCAATATATATAAACAGCTCATGCAGCTTAATATTAACAAAACAAACAACCCAATACAAAAAATGGGCGGAAGATCTAAAGAGATGTTTCTTCCAAGAAGACACAGAGATGGCCAAGACGCACATGAAAAGCTGCTCAACAGCACTAATTATTAGAGAAATGCAAATCAAAACTACAATGAGGTATCACCTCACACCTGTTAGAATCGGCATCATCAGAAAATCTACAAACAACCAATTCTGGGGAGGGTGTGGACAAAAGGAGCCCTCTTCCACTATTGGTGGGAATGTAAATTGATACAGTCACTATGGAGAACGGTATGGAGTTTCCTTAAAAAAACTAGAAATAGAATTACCATCTGATCCAGCAATCCCACTTCTGGGCATATACCCAGAGAAAACCATAAATCAAAAAGGCACATTCACCACAATGTTCATGGCAGCACTATTTACAATAGCCAGGTAATGGAAGCAACGTAAATGCCCACAGACAGATGAATGGATAAAGATGTGGTACATATATAAAATGGAATATTACTCAGCCATAAGAAGGAATGAAACTGGGTCATTTGTAGAGACATCGATGGATCTAGAGACTGTCATACAGAATGAAGTAAGTCAGAAAGAGGAAAACAAATATTGTATATTAATGCATATATGTGGAACCTAAAAAATGGTACAGATGAACTGGTTTGCAGGGAAGAAACAGAGACACAGAGGTAGACAACAAACATATGGACACCAAGTGTGGGAAGCCATGGGGTGGTGGTGGTGGGATGAGTTGGGAGATTGGGATTGACCTGTATACATGTGTATGCGTAAAATACATAACTAATAATAACCTGCTGTATAAAAAAATAAATCAAATTAAATTTCAAA
The DNA here is from genome assembly GCF_964341445.2 of Mesoplodon mirus. Lineage (NCBI taxonomy): Eukaryota > Metazoa > Chordata > Mammalia > Artiodactyla > Ziphiidae > Mesoplodon > Mesoplodon mirus. Next base: position 3,878,038 of record NW_028295814.1, on the reverse strand, counting down.
TTTTTAAAAAATAAAATTTAAAAATAAAACAGAAAAATGTTCTTCCCTTCACACAGATGTATTTATAGGAATGAATTATTTCCATGCTTATATCTATAAATACATAAAGGAGGAATAAAATCTAACTTGAACCATAAAAGAAAAAAAAAAACCTGAACCCACCAGTTATACAGAGGAAAACCCTATCAGGGCACTTGCTCCAGCGGTAAACAATTCTGAAATTGGTCAGAGGTTGGGAATCATCTCCCATACAACCAGCAACCCACCCCCCACGCAAGGAGCATCCTCATTGCAAAGCTGGGGGACCATGCTGAGGCATCTGTGAGAAAACGTGAGCTGAGCCCCAGGCCAGCTGCTGCTGAACTGTTCCCACCCTTCCCAGGTAAAACACCTGAATATGTACAAGGGCTTGAAAGCCTAGAGGAAGGGCCACGGAGCCACACCAGCGACAGCACGCAGGCCAACGTGGTGCCTGCAGGCCAGCCAGGTTGGTCGTGGCCCCGGGCGCTCTTCCGGAAGCTTTCCATTGCCCTGCCTGAGATACCCCTCCTGTCCCGGCCCCCACTGCTTTTTTCCTTCCTCACCTCTGTCCGGAGAGAAATTCCAGCGGAAGGTATGGGTGACACATCCTCTTCTTTACAGGTGGCAGCCTGGCAAACCCTGCAGAAAGGCCAGCAGAGCCCCACTCACACCGGGCCACCAACAAAGCTGTGGCCCCTCACTCCCTCCCACCAGCAGAGCCCCGAGACTGCTGACGGGGCAGAGAATATGGAGTCAGGCACAGCTTCAGGGGCTATTGCTGCCTGGAGCGCTGTTTATATTGACCTCAAACAGGCACACCTGGGGAGGGCCGGCCGGCAAGGAAAGGCTGCCCAGGTCAGCTAATCCACAACCCTCAGGGAATCACATTGTTGAAAACGGACCTCGTTAAGGCAGAATAGAAGCCAAGGAAGAAAAGGACACAATGCCATTTGCAGCACCGTAGATGAGTCTAGAGGTAATCACGTGACTTGTAGTAAGTCAGAAAGTGAAAGACACATATCGTATCATATCACTTATAGGTGTTACCTAAGAATGGATACCAGGGCAGATATTTCCACGGAGAAGGGCCATCACAGATTCATCAAACAAACTTATGGTTCACCAATGGAAAGGTGTGAGGATTGGTTTCATTACGATATTGGGGTTAACAGACATATACAAACACAGGTGACACATATAATCACCAAAGACCTACGGAATACCTAGAGAAGACTACTCAACCTTCTGTCATAACGTACATGGGAAAAGGATCCCAGGAAGAACAGACATCTGTATATGTGTAAAAGAACCACATCTTCCACACCTACAACAAGCCAAACATTGTAATCAAACTTGCTGTAATAAAAAATAAAAAATTAAATTAAAAACACGAACAAGAAGTAGTGAGACAAACTTGAGGGGCTTTCTCCTGGCACATTCCATTCTAAATTCCAATCTAGAACACGACTTCCATTGAGGCTCTGTTGCCCTAGTCACCAGATTTGGTAAGGGAGAACTGCTGCCACCTTGTGGCCGTTTCGCACAACAGCAGCTTTAATCCCAGCGCTGATGGTCAGTTGATATTCAAAATCATTGCAGGCCTGTAAATGACACCTGCCCTGAAAACAAATCCTGGGGTCACGTATCGACCAAAAAATTCAAAGGACGTCCATATTTCAAAACGACCGTTTCAAAAGGCATATTTTACGCACATTAGTGTTCTGCTTCTTTTTCTTTCTTTCCTTTTTTTGTTAAAAATACGGGAATGGAAAAAGGCATCCCTCAGAATGGGCGAAAATCGTTGCAAACGAATCAATGGACAAAGGTTTAATCTCCAATATATATAAACAGCTCATGCAGCTTAATATTAACAAAACAAACAACCCAATACAAAAAATGGGCAGAAGATCTAAAGAGATGTTTCTTCCAAGAAGACACAGAGATGGCCAAGACGCACATGAAAAGCTGCTCAACAGCACTAATTATTAGAGAAATGCAAATCAAAACTACAATGAGGTATCACCTCACACCTATTAGAATCGGCATCATCAGAAAATCTACAAACATCCAATTCCGGGGAGTGTGTGGACAAAAGGAGCCCTCTTCCACTATTGGTGGGAATGTAAATTGATACAGTCACTATGGAGAACGGTATGGAGTTTCCTTAAAAAAACTAGAAATAGAATTACCATCTGATCCAGCAATCCCACTTTTGGGCATATACCCAGAGAAAACCATAAATCAAAAAGGCACATTCACGACAATGTTCATGGCAGCACTATTTACAATAGCCAGGTAATGGAAGCAACGTAAATGCCCACAGACAGATGAATGGATAAAGATGTGGTACATATATAAAATGGAATATTACTCAGCCATAAGAAGGAATGAAACTGGGTCATTTGTAGAGACATCGATGGATCTAGAGACTGTCATACAGAATGAAGTAAGTCAGAAAGAGGAAAACAAATATTGTATATTAATGCATATATGTGGAACCTAAAAAATGGTACAGATGAACTGGTTTGCAGGGAAGAAACAGAGACACAGAGGTAGAGAACAAACATATGGACACCAAGTGTGGGAAGCCATGGGGTGGTGGTGGTGGGATGAGTTGGGAGGTTGGGATTGACCTGTATACATGTATATGCGTAAAATACATATCTAATAATAACCTGCTGTATAAAAAAATAAATCAAATTAAATTTCAAATTTTTAAAAAATAAAATTTAAAAATAAAACAGAAAAATATTCTTCCCTTCACACAGATGTATTTATAGGAATGAATTATTTCCATGCTTATATCTATAAATACATAAAGGAGGAATACAATCTAACTTGAACCATAAAAGAAAAAAAAACCTGAACCCACCAGTTATACAGAGGAAAACCCTATCAGGGCACTTGCTCCAGCGGTAAACAATTCTGAAATTGGTCAGAGGTGGGGAATCATCTCCCATACAACCAGCAACCCACCCCCCACGCCAGGAGCATCCTCATTGCAAAGCTGGGGGACCGTGCTGAGGCATCTGTGAGTAAACGTGAGCTGAGCCCCAGGCCAGCTGCTGCTGAACTGTTCCCACCCTTCCCAGGTAAAACACCTGAATATGTACAAGGGCTTGAAAGCCTAGAGGAAGGGCCACGGAGCCACACCAGTGACAGCAGGCAGGCCAACTTGGTGCCTGCAGGCCAGCCAGGGTGGTTCTGGCCCCGGGCGCTCTTCCGGAAGCTTTCCATTGCCCTGCCTGAGATACCCCTCCTGTCCCGGCCCCCACTGCTTTTTTCCTTCCTCACCTCTGTCCGGAGAGATATTCCAGCAGAAGGTATGGGTGACACATCCTCTTCTTTACATGTGGCAGCCTGGCAACCCCTGCAGAAAGGCCAGCAGAGCCCCACTCACACCGGGCCACCAACAAAGCTGTGGCCCCTCACTCCCTCCCACCAGCACAGCCCCGAGACTGCTGACGGGGCAGAGAATATGGAGTCAGGCACAGCTTCAGGGGCTATTGCTGCCTGGAGCGCTGTTTATATTGACCTCAAACAGGCACACCTGGGGAGGGCCGGCCGGCAGGGAAAGGCTGCCCAGGTCAGCTAATCCACAACCCTCGGGGAATCACATTGTTGAAAACGGACCTCGCTAAGGCAGAATAGAAGCCAAGGAAGAAAAGGACACAATGCCATTTGCAGCACCGTAGATGAGTCTAGAGGTAATCATGTGACTTGTAGTAAGTCAGAAAGTGAAAGACACATATCGTATCATATCACTTATAGGTGTTACCTAAGAATGGATACCAGGGCAGATATTTCCACGGAGAAGGGCCATCACAGATTCATCAAACAAACTTATGGTTCACCAATGGAAAGGTGTGAGGATTGGTTTCATTACGATATTGGGGTTAACAGACATATACAAACACAGGTGACACATATAATCACCAAAGACCTACGGAATACCAAGAGAAGACTACTCAACATTCTGTCATAACGTACATGGGAAAAGGATCCCAGGAAGAACAGACATCTGTATATGTGTAAAAGAACCCCATCTTCCACACCTACAACAAGCCAAACATTGTAATCAAACTTGCTGTAATAAAAAATAAAAAATTAAATTAAAAACATGAACAAGAAGTAGTGAGACAAACTTGAGGGGCTTTATCCTGGCACATTCCATTCTAAATTCCAATCTAGAACACGACTTCCATTGAGGCTCTGTTGCCCTAGTCACCAGATTTGGTAAGGGAGAACTGCTGCCACCTTGTGGCCGTTTCGCACAACAGCAGCTTTAATCCCAGCGCTGATGGTCAGTTGATATTCAAAATCATTGCAGGCCTGTAAATGACACCTGCCCTGAAAACAAATCCTGGGGTCACGTATCGACCAAAAAATTCAAAGGACGTCCATATTTCAAAACGACCGTTTCAAAAGGCATATTTTACGCACATTAGTGTTCTGCTTCTTTTTCTTTCTTTCCTTTTTTTGTTAAAAATACGGGAATGGAAAAAGGCATCCCTCAGAATGGGCGAAAATCGTTGCAAACGAATCAATGGACAAAGGTTTAATCTCCAATATATATAAACAGCTCCTGCAGCTTAATATTAACAAAACAAACAACCCAATACAAAAAATGGGCAGAAGATCTAAAGAGATGTTTCTTCCAAGAAGACACAGAGATGGCCAAGACGCACATGAAAAGCTGCTCAACAGCACTAATTATTAGAGAAATGCTAATCAAAACTACAATGAGGTATCACCTCACACCTGTTAGAATCGGCATCATCAGAAAATCTACAAACAACCAATTCTGGGGAGGGTGTGGACAAAAGGAGCCCTCTTCCACTATTGGTGGGAATGTAAATTGATACAGTCACTATGGAGAACGGTATGGAGTTTCCTTAAAAAAACTAGAAATAGAATTACCATCTGATCCAGCAATCCCACTTCTGGGCATATACCCAGAGAAAACCATAAATCAAAAAGGCACATTCACCACAATGTTCATGGCAGCACTATTTACAATAGCCAGGTAATGGAAGCAACCTAAATGCCCACAGACAGATGAATGGATAAAGATGTGGTACATATATAAAATGGAATATTACTCAGCCATAAAAAGGAATGAAACTGGGTCATTTGTAGAGACATCGATGGATCTAGAGACTGTCATACAGAATGAAGTAAGTCAGAAAGAGGAAAACAAATATTGTATATTAATGCATATATGTGGAACCTAAAAAATGGTACAGATGAACTGGTTTGCAGGGAAGAAACAGAGACACAGAGGTAGAGAACAAACATATGGACACCAAGTGTGGGAAGCCATGGGGTGGTGGTGGTGGGATGAGTTGGGAGATTGGGATTGACCTGTATACATGTATATGCATAAAATACATAACTAATAATAACCTGGTGTATAAAAAAATAAATCAAATTAAATTTCAAATTTTTAAAAAATAAAATTTAAAAATAAAACAGAAAAATGTTCTTCCCTTCACACAGATGTATTTATAGGAATGAATTATTTCCATGCTTATATCTATAAATACATAAAGGAGGAATACAATCTAACTTGAACCATAAAAGAAAAAAAAACCTGAACCCACCAGTTATACAGAGGAAAACCCTATCAGGGCACTTGCTCCAGCGGTAAACAATTCTGAAATTGGTCAGAAGTGGGGAATCATCTCCCATACAACCAGCAACCCACCCCCCACGCAAGGAGCATCCTCATTGCAAAGCTGGGGGACCGTGCTGAGGCATCTGTGAGTAAACGTGAGCTGAGCCCCAGGCCAGCTGCTGCTGAACTGTTCCCACCCTGCCCAGGTAAAACACCTGAATATGTACAAGGGCTTGAAAGCGTAGAGGAAGGGCCACGGAGCCACACCAGTGACAGCACGCAGGCCAACTTGGTGCCTGCAGGCCAGCCAGGGTGGTTCTGGCCCCGGGCGCTCTTCCGGAAGCTTTCCATTGCCCTGCCTGAGATACCCCTCCTGTCCCGGCCCCCACTGCTTTTTTCCTTCCTCACCTCTGTCCGGAGAGAAATTCCAGCGGAAGGCATGGGTGACACATCCTCTTCTTTACAGGTGGCAGCCTGGCAAACCCTGCAGAAAGGCCAGCAGAGCCCCACTCACACCGGGCCACCAACAAAGCTGTGGCCCCTCACTCCCTCCCACCAGCAGAGCCCCGAGACTGCTGACGGGGCAGAGAATATGGAGTCAGGCACAGCTTCAGGGGCTATTGCTGCCTGGAGCGCTGTTTATATTGACCTCAAACAGGCACACCTGGGGAGGGCCGGCCGGCAGGGTAAGGCTGCCCAGGTCAGCTAATCCACAACCCTCAGGGAATCACATTGTTGAAAACGGACCTCGCTAAGGCAGAATAGAAGCCAAGGAAGAAAAGGACACAATGCCATTTGCAGCACCGTAGATGAGTCTAGAGGTAATCACGTGACTTGTAGTAAGTCAGAAAGTGAAAGACACATATCGTATCATATCACTTATAGGTGTTACCTAAGAATGGATACCAGGGCAGATATTTCCACGGAGAAGGGCCATCACAGATTCATCAAACAAACTTATGGTTCACCAATGGAAAGGTGTGAGGATTGGTTTCATTACGATATTGGGGTTAACAGACATATACAAACACAGGTGACACATATAATCACCAAAGACCTACGGAATACCAAGAGAAGACTACTCAACATTCTGTTATAACGTACATGGGAAAAGGATCCCAGGAAGAACAGACATCTGTATATGTGTAAAAGAACCCCATCTTCCACACCTACAACAAGCCAAACATTGTAATCAAACTTGCTGTAATAAAAAATAAAAAATTAAATTAAAAACACGAACAAGAAGTAGTGAGACAAACTTGAGGGGCTTTCTCCTGGCACATTCTATTCTAATTTCCAATCTAGAACACGACTTCCATTGAGGCTCTGTTGCCCTAGTCACCAGATTTGGTAAGGGAGAACTGCTGCCACCTTGTGGCCGTTTCGCACAACAGCAGCTTTAATCCCAGCGCTGATGGTCAGTTGATATTCAAAATCATTGCAGGCCTGTAAATGACACCTGCCCTGAAAACAAATCCTGGGGTCACATATCGACCAAAAAATTCAAAGGACGTCCATATTTCAAAACGACCGTTTCAAAAGGCATATTTTACGCACATTAGTGTTCTGCTTCTTTTTCTTTCTTTCCTTTTTTTGTTAAAAATACGGGAATGGAAAAAGGCATCCCTCAGAATGGGCGAAAATCGTTGCAAACGAATCAATGGACAAAGGTTTAATCTCCAATATATATAAACAGCTCATGCAGCTTAATATTAACAAAACAAACAACCCAATACAAAAAATGGGCAGAAGATCTAAAGAGATGTTTCTTCCAAGAAGACACAGAGATGGCCAAGACGCACATGAAAAGCTGCTCAACAGCACTAATTATTAGAGAAATGCAAATCAAAACTACAATGAGGTATCACCTCACACCTGTTAGAATCGGCATCATCAGAAAATCTACAAACAACCAATTCTGGGGAGGGTGTGGACAAAAGGAGCCCTCTTCCACTATTGGTGGGAATGTAAATTGATACATTCACTGGAGAACGGTATGGAGTTTCCTTAAAAAAACTAGAAATAGAATTACCATCTGATCCAGCAATCCCACTTCTGGGCATATACCCAGAGAAAACCATAAATCAAAAAGGCACATTCACCACAATGTTCATGGCAGCACTATTTAAAATAGCCAGGTAATGGAAGCAACGTAAATGCCCACAGACAGATGAATGGATAAAGATGTGGTACATATATAAAATGGAATATTACTCAGCCATAAAAAGGAATGAAACTGGGTCATTTGTAGAGACATCGATGGATCTAGAGACTGTCATACAGAATGAAGTAAGTCAGAAAGAGGAAAACAAATATTGTATATTAATGCATATATGTGGAACCTAAAAAATGGTACAGATGAACTGGTTTGCAGGGAAGAAACAGAGACACAGAGGTAGAGAACAAACATATGGACACCAAGTGTGGGAAGCCATGGGGTGGTGGTGGTGGGATGAGTTGGGAGATTGGGATTGACCTGTATACATGTATATGCATAAAATACATAACTAATAATAACCTGCTGTATAAAAAAATAAATCAAATTAAATTTCAAATTTTTAAAAAATAAAATTTAAAAATAAAACAGAAAAATGTTCTTCCCTTCACACAGATGTATTTATAGGAATGAATTATTTCCATGCTTATATCTATAAATACATAAAGGAGGAATACAATCTAACTTGAACCATAAAAGAAAAAAAAAACCTGAACCCACCAGTTATACAGGGGAAAACCCTATCAGGGCACTTGCTCCAGCGGTAAACAATTCTGAAATTGGTCAGAGGTGGGGAATCATCTCCCATACAACCAGCAACCCACCCCCACGCAATGAGCATCCTCATTGCAAAGCTGGGGGACCGTGCTGAGGCATCTGTGAGTAAACGTGAGCTGAGCCCCAGGCCAGCTGCTGCTGAACTGTTCCCACCCTTCCCAGGTAAAACACCTGAATATGTACAAGGGCTTGAAAGCCTAGAGGAAGGGCCACGGAGCCACACCAGCGACAGCACGCAGGCCAACGTGGTGCCTGCAGGCCAGCCAGGGTGGTCCTGGCCCCGGGCGCTCTTCCGGAAGCTTTCCATTGCCCTGCCTGAGATACCCCTCCTGTCCCAGCCCCCACTGCTTTTTTCCTTCCTCACCTCTGTCCGGAGAGAAATTCCAGCGGAAGGTATGGGTGACACATCCTCTTCTTTACAGGTGGCAGCCTGGCAAACCCTGCAGAAAGGCCAGCAGAGCCCCACTCACACCGGGCCACCAACAAAGCTGTGGCCCCTCACTCCCTCCCACCAGCAGAGCCCCGAGACTGCTGACGGGGCAGAGAATATGGAGTCAGGCACAGCTTCAGTGGCTATTGCTGCCTGGAGCGCTGTTTATATTGACCTCAAACAGGCACACCTGGGGAGGGCCGGCCGGCAGGGTAAGGCTGCCCAGGTCAGCTAATCCACAACCCTCAGGGAATCACATTGTTGAAAACGGACCTCGCTAAGGCAGAATAGAAGCCAAGGAAGAAAAGGACACAATGCCATTTGCAGCACCGTAGATGAGTCTAGAGGTAATCACGTGACTTGTAGTAAGTCAGAAAGTGAAAGACACATATCGTATCATATCACTTATAGGTGTTACCTAAGAATGGATACCAGGGCAGATATTTCCACGGAGAAGGGCCATCGCAGATTCATCAAACAAACTTATGGTTCACCAATGGAAAGGTGTGAGGATTGGTTTCATTACGATATTGGGGTTAACAGACATATACAAACACAGGTGACACATATAATCACCAAAGACCTACGGAATACCAAGAGAAGACTACTCAACATTCTGTTATAACGTACATGGGAAAAGAATCCCAGGAAGAACAGACATCTGTATATGTGTAAAAGAACCCCATCTTCCACACCTACAACAAGCCAAACATTGTAATCAAACTTGCTGTAATAAAAAATAAAAAATTAAATTAAAAACACGAACAAGAAGTAGTGAGACAAACTTGAGGGGCTTTCTCCTGGCACATTCCATTCTAATTTCCAATCTAGAACACGACTTCCATTGAGGCTCTGTTGCCCTAGTCACCAGATTTGGTAAGGGAGAACTGCTGCCACCTTGTGGCCGTTTCGCACAACAGCAGCTTTAATCCCAGCGCTGATGGTCAGTTGATATTCAAAATCATTGCAGGCCTGTAAATGACACCTGCCCTGAAAACAAATCCTGGGGTCACATATCGACCAAAAAATTCAAAGGACGTCCATATTTCAAAACGACCATTTCAAAAGGCATATTTTACGCACATTAGTGTTCTGCTTCTTTTTCTTTCTTTCCTTTTTTTGTTAAAAATACGGGAATGGAAAAAGGCATCCCTCAGAATGGGCGAAAATCGTTGCAAACGAATCAATGGACAAAGGTTTAATCTCCAATATATATAAACAGCTCATGCAGCTTAATATTAACAAAACAAACAACCCAATACAAAAAATGGGCAGAAGATCTAAAGAGATGTTTCTTCCAAGAAGACACAGAGATGGCCAAGACACACATGAAAAGCTGCTCAACAGCACTAATTATTAGAGAAATGCAAATCAAAACTACAATGAGGTATCACCTCACACCTATTAGAATCGGCATCATCAGAAAATCTACAAACATCCAATTCCGGGGAGTGTGTGGACAAAAGGAGCCCTCTTCCACTATTGGTGGGAATGTAAATTGATACAGTCACTATGGAGAACGGTATGGAGTTTCCTTAAAAAAACTAGAAATAGAATTACCATCTGATCCAGCAATCCCACTTTTGGGCATATACCCAGAGAAAACCATAAATCAAAAAGGCACATTCACCACAATGTTCATGGCAGCACTATTTACAATAGCCAGGTAATGGAAGCAACGTAAATGCCCACAGACAGATGAATGGATAAAGATGTGGTACATATATAAAATGGAATATTACTCAGCCATAAGAAGGAATGAAACTGGGTCATTTGTAGAGACATCGATGGATCTAGAGACTGTCATACAGAATGAAGTAAGTCAGAAAGAGGAAAACAAATATTGTATATTAATGCATATATGAGGAACCTAAAAAATGGTACAGATGAACTGGTTTGCAGGGAAGAAACAGAGACACAGAGGTAGAGAACAAACATATGGACACCAAGTGTGGGAAGCCATGGGGTGTTGGTGGTGGGATGAGTTGGGAGGTTGGGATTGACCTGTATACATGTATATGCGTAAAATACATAACTAATAATAACCTGCTGTATAAAAAAATAAATCAAATTAAATTTCAAATTTTTAAAAAATAAAATTTAAAAATAAAACAGAAAAATATTCTTCCCTTCACACAGATGTATTTATAGGAATGAATTATTTCCATGCTTATATCTATAAATACATAAAGGAGGAATACAATCTAACTTGAACCATAAAAGAAAAAAAAAACCTGAACCCACCAGTTATACAGAGGAAAACCCTATCAGGGCACTTGCTCCAGCGGTAAACAATTCTGAAATTGGTCAGAGGTGGGGAATCATCTCCCATACAACCAGCAACCCACCCCCCACGCCAGGAGCATCCTCATTGCAAAGCTGGGGGACCGTGCCGAGGCATCTGTGAGTAAACGTGAGCTGAGCCCCAGGCCAGCTGCTGCTGAACTGTTCCCACCCTTCCCAGGTAAAACACCTGAATATGTACAAGGGCTTGAAAGCCTAGAGGAAGGGCCACGGAGCCACACCAGCGACAGCACGCAGGCCAACTTGGTGCCTGCAGGCCAGCCAGGGTGGTCCTGGCCCCGGGCGCTCTTCCGGAAACTTTCCATTGCCCTGCCTGAGATACCCCTCCTGTCCCGGCCCCCACTGCTTTTTTCCTTCCTCACCTCTGTCCGGAGAGAAATTCCAGCGGAAGGTATGGGTGACACATCCTCTTCTTTACAGGTGGCAGCCTGGCAACCCCTGCAGAAAGGCCAGCAGAGCCCCACTCACACCGGGCCACCAACAAAGCTGTGGCCCCTCACTCCCTCCGACCAGCAGAGCCCCGAGACTGCTGACGGGGCAGAGAATATGGAGTCAGGCACAGCTTCAGGGGCTATTGCTGCCTGGAGCGCTGTTTATATTGACCTCAAACAGGCACACCTGGGGAGGGCCGGCCGGCAGGGAAAGGCTCCCCAGGTCAGCTAATCCACAACCCTCAGGGAATCACATTGTTGAAAACGGACCTCGCTAAGGCAGAATAGAAGGCAAGGAAGAAAAGGACACAATGCCATTTGCAGCACCGTAGATGAGTCTAGAGGTAATCACGTGACTTGTAGTAATTCAGAAAGTGAAAGACACATATCGTATCATATCACTTATAGGTGTTACCTAAGAATGGATACCAGGGCAGATATTTCCACGGAGAAGGGCCATCACAGATTCATCAAACAAACTTATGGTTCACCAATGGAAAGGTGTGAGGATTGGTTTCATTACGATATTGGGGTTAACAGACATATACAAACACAGGTGACACATATAATCACAAAAGACCTACGGAATACCAAGAGAAGACTACTCAACCTTCTGTTATAACGTACATGGGAAAAGAATCCCAGGAAGAACAGACATCTGTATATGTGTAAAAGAACCCCATCTTCCACACCTACAACAAGCCAAACATTGTAATCAAACTTGCTGTAATAAAAAATAAAAAATTAAATTAAAAACACGAACAAGAAGTAGTGAGACAAACTTGAGGGGCTTTCTCCTGGCACATTCCATTCTAATTTCCAATCAAGAACACGACTTCCATTGAGGCTCTGTTGCCCTAGTCACCAGATTTGGTAAGGGAGAACTGCTGCCACCTTGTGGCCGTTTCGCACAACAGCAGCTTTAATCCCAGCGCTGATGGTCAGTTGATATTCAAAATCATTGCAGGCCTGTAAATGACACCTGCCCTGAAAACAAATCCTGGGGTCACATATCGACCAAAAAATTCAAAGGACGTCCATATTTCAAAACGACCGTTTCAAAAGGCATATTTTACGCACATTAGTGTTCTGCTTCTTTTTCTTTCTTTCCTTTTTTTGTTAAAAATACGGGAATGGAAAAAGGCATCCCTCAGAATGGGCGAAAATCGTTGCAAACGAATCAATGGACAAAGGTTTAATCTCCAATATATATAAACAGCTCATGCAGCTTAATATTAACAAAACAAACAACCCAATACAAAAAATGGGCAGAAGATCTAAAGAGATGTTTCTTCCAAGAAGACACAGAGATGGCCAAGACGCACATGAAAAGCTGCTCAACAGCACTAATTATTAGAGAAATGCAAATCAAAACTACAATGAGGTATCACCTCACACCTGTTAGAATCGGCATCATCAGAAAATCTACAAACAACCAATTCTGGGGAGGGTGTGGACAAAAGGAGCCCTCTTCCACTATTGGTGGGAATGTAAATTGATACAGTCACTATGGAGAACGGTATGGAGTTTCCTTAAAAAAACTAGAAATAGAATTACCATCTGATCCAGCAATCCCACTTCTGGGCATATACCCAGAGAAAACCATAAATCAAAAAGGCACATTCACCACAATGTTCATGGCAGCACTATTTACAATAGCCAGGTAATGGAAGCAACGTAAATGCCCACAGACAGATGAATGGATAAAGATGTGGTACATATATAAAATGGAATATTACTCAGCCATAAAAAGGAATGAAACTGGGTCATTTGTAGAGACATCGATGGATCTAGAGACTGTCATACAGAATGAAGTAAGTCAGAAAGAGGAAAACAAATATTGTATATTAATGCATATATGTGGAACCTAAAAAATGGTACAGATGAACTGGTTTGCAGGGAAGAAACAGAGACACAGAGGTAGAGAACAAACATATGGACACCAAGTGTGGGAAGCCATGGGGTGGTGGTGGTGGGATGAGTTGGGAGATTGGGATTGACCTGTATACATGTATATGCATAAAATACATAACTAATAATAACCTGGTGTATAAAATTAAATCAAATTAAATTTCAAATTTTTAAAAAATAAAATTTAAAAATAAAACAGAAAAATGTTCTTCCCTTCACACAGATGTATTTATAGGAATGAATTATTTCCATGCTTATATCTATAAATACATAAAGGAGGAATACAATCTAACTTGAACCATAAAAGAAAAAAAAAACCTGAACCCACCAGTTATACAGAGGAAAACCATATCAGGGCACTTGCTCCAGCGGTAAACAATTCTGAAATTGGTCAGAAGTGGGGAATCATCTCCCATACAACCAGCAACCCACCCCCCACGCAAGGAGCATCCTCATTGCAAAGCTGGGGGACCGTGCTGAGGCATCTGTGAGTAAACGTGAGCTGAGCCCCAGGCCAGCTGCTGCTGAACTGTTCCCACCCTTCCCAGGTAAAACACCTGAATATGTACAAGGGCTTGAAAGCCTAGAGGAAGGGCCACGGAGCCACACCAGTGACAGCAGGCAGGCCAACTTGGTGCCTGCAGGCCAGCCAGGGTGGTTCTGGCCCCGGGCGCTCTTCCGGAAGCTTTCCATTGCCCTGCCTGAGATACCCCTCCTGTCCCGGCCCCCACTGCTTTTTTCCTTCTTCACCTCTGTCCGGAGAGAAATTCCAGCGGAAGGTATGGGTGACACATCCTCTTCTTTACAGGTGGCAGCCTGGCAACCCCTGCAGAAAGGCCAGCAGAGCCCCACTCACACCGGGCCACCAACAAAGCTGTGGCCCCTCACTCCCTCCCACCAGCAGAGCCCCGAGACTGCTGACGGGGCAGAGAATATGGAGTCAGGCACAGCTTCAGGGGCTATTGCTGCCTGGAGCGCTGTTTATATTGACCTCAAACAGGCACACCTGGGGAGGGCCGGCCGGCAGGGTAAGGCTGCCCAGGTCAGCTAATCCACAACCCTCGGGGAATCACATTGTTGAAAACGGACCTCGCTAAGGCAGAATAGAAGCCAAGGAAGAAAAGGACACAATGCCATTTGCAGCACCGTAGATGAGTCTAGAGGTAATCATGTGACTTGTAGTAAGTCAGAAAGTGAAAGACACATATCGTATCATATCACTTATAGGTGTTACCTAAGAATGGATACCAGGGCAGATATTTCCACGGAGAAGGGCCATCACAGATTCATCAAACAAACTTATGGTTCACCAATGGAAAGGTGTGAGGATTGGTTTCATTACGATATTGGGGTTAACAGACATATACAAACACAGGTGACACATATAATCACCAAAGACCTACGGAATACCAAGAGAAGACTACTCAACCTTCTGTCATAACGTACATGGGAAAAGGATCCCAGGAAGAACAGACATCTGTATATGTGTAAAAGGACCCCATCTTCCACACCTACAACAAGCCAAACATTGTAATCAAACTTGCTGTAATAAAAAATAAAAAATTAAATTAAAAACACGAACAAGAAGTACTGAGACAAACTTGAGGGGCTTTCTCCTGGCACATTCCATTCTAATTTCCAATCTAGAACACGACTTCCATTGAGGCTCTGTTGCCCTACTCACCAGATTTGGTAAGGGAGAACTGCTGCCACCTTGTGGCCGTTTCGCACAACAGCAGCTTTAATCCCAGCGCTGATGGTCAGTTGATATTCAAAATCATTGCAGGCCTGTAAATGACACCTGCCCTGAAAACAAATCCTGGGGTCACATATCGACCAAAAAATTCAAAGGACGTCCATATTTCAAAACGACCGTCTCAAAAGGCATATTTTACGCACATTAGTGTTCTGCTTCTTTTTCTTTCTTTCCTTTTTTTGTTAAAAATACGGGAATGGAAAAAGGCATCCCTCAGAATGGGCGAAAATCGTTGCAAACGAATCAATGGACAAAGGTTTAATCTCCAATATATATAAACAGCTCATGCAGCTTAATATTAACAAAACAAACAACCCAATACAAAAAATGGGCAGAAGATCTAAAGAGATGTTTCTTCCAAGAAGACACAGAGATGGCCAAGACGCACATGAAAAGCTGCTCAACAGCACTAATTATTAGAGAAATGCAAATCAAAACTACAATGAGGTATCACCTCACACCTGTTAGAATCGGCATCATCAGAAAATCTACAAACAACCAATTCTGGGGAGGGTGTGGACAAAAGGAGCCCTCTTCCACTATTGGTGGGAATGTAAATTGATACAGTCACTATGGAGAACGGTATGGAGTTTCCTTAAAAAAACTAGAAATAGAATTACCATCTGATCCAGCAATCCCACTTCTGGGCATATACCCAGAGAAAACCATAAATCAAAAAGGCACATTCACCACAATGTTCATGGCAGCACTATTTACAATAGCCAGGTAATGGAAGCAACGTAAATGCCCACAGACAGATGAATGGATAAAGATGTGGTACATATATAAAATGGAATATTACTCAGCCATAAAAAGGAATGCCACTGGGTCATTTGTAGAGACATCGATGGATCTAGAGACTGTCATACAGAATGAAGTAAGTCAGAAAGAGGAAAACAAATATTGTATATTAATGCATATATGTGGAACCTAAAAAATGGTACAGATGAACTGGTTTGCAGGGAAGAAACAGAGACACAGAGGTAGAGAACAAACATATGGACACCAAGTGTGGGAAGCCATGGGGTGGTGGTGGTGGGATGAGTTGGGAGATTGGGATTGACCTGTATACATGTATATGCATAAAATACATAACTAATAATAACCTGGTGTATAAAATTAAATCAAATTAAATTTCAAATTTTTAAAAAATAAAATTTAAAAATAAAACAGAAAAATGTTCTTCCCTTCACACAGATGTATTTATAGGAATGAATTATTTCCATGCTTATATCTATAAATACATAAAGGAGGAATACAATCTAACTTGAACCATAAAAGAAAAAAAAAAACCTGAACCCACCAGTTATACAGAGGAAAACCCTATCAGGGCACTTGCTCCAGCGGTAAACAATTCTGAAATTGGTCAGAGGTGGGGAATCATCTCCCATACAACCAGCAACCCACCCCCCACGCAAGGAGCATCCTCATTGCAAAGCTGGGGGACCGTGCTGAGGCATCTGTGAGTAAACGTGAGCTCAGCCCCAGGCCAGCTGCTGCTGAACTGTTCCCACCCTTCCCAGGTAAAACACCTGAATATGTACAAGGGCTTGAAAGCCTAGAGGAAGGGCCACGGAGCCACACCAGTGACAGCAGGCAGGCCAACTTGGTGCCTGCAGGCCAGCCAGGGTGGTTCTGGCCCCGGGCGCTCTTCCGGAAGCTTTCCATTGCCCTGCCTGAGATACCCCTCCTGTCCCGGCCCCCACTGCTTTTTTCCTTCCTCACCTCTGTCCGGAGAGAAATTCCAGCGGAAGGTATGGGTGACACATCCTCTTCTTTACAGGTGGCAGCCTGGCAAACCCTGCAGAAAGGCCAGCAGAGCCCCACTCACACCGGGCCACCAACAAAGCTGTGGCCCCTCACTCCCTCCCACCAGCAGAGCCCCGAGACTGCTGACGGGGCAGAGAATATGGAGTCAGGCACAGCTTCAGGGGCTATTGCTGCCTGGAGCGCTGTTTATATTGACCTCAAACAGGCACACCTGGGGAGGGCCGGCCGGCAGGGTAAGGCTGCCCAGGTCAGCTAATCCACAACCCTCAGGGAATCACATTGTTGAAAACGGACCTCGCTAAGGCAGAAAAGAAGGCAAAGAAGAAAAGGACACAATGCCATTTGCAGCACCGTAGATGAGTCTAGAGGTAATCACGTGACTTGTAGTAAGTCAGAAAGTGAAAGACCCATATCGTATCATATCACTTATAGGTGTTACCTAAGAATGGATACCAGGGCAGATATTTCCACGGAGAAGGGCCATCACAGATTCATCAAACAAACTTATGGTTCACCAATGGAAAGGTGTGAGGATTGGTTTCATTACGATATTGGGGTTAACAGACATATACAAACACAGGTGACACATATAATCACCAAAGACCTACGGAATACCAAGAGAAGACTACTCAACATTCTGTTATAACGTACATGGGAAAAGGATCCCAGGAAGAACAGACATCTGTATATGTGTAAAAGAACCCCATCTTCCACACCTACAACAAGCCAAACATTGTAATCAAACTTGCTGTAATAAAAAATAAAAAATTAAATTAAAAACACGAACAAGAAGTAGTGAGACAAACTTGAGGGGCTTTCTCCTGGCACATTCCATTCTAATTTCCAATCTAGAACACGACTTCCATTGAGGCTCTGTTGCCCTAGTCACCAGATTTGGTAAGGGAGAACTGCTGCCACCTTGTGGCCGTTTCGCACAACAGCAGCTTTAATCCCAGCGCTGATGGTCAGTTGATATTCAAAATCATTGCAGGCCTGTAAATGACACCTGCCCTGAAAACAAATCCTGGGGTCACATATCGACCAAAAAATTCAAAGGACGTCCATATTTCAAAACGACCGTTTCAAAAGGCATATTTTACGCACATTAGTGTTCTGCTTCTTTTTCTTTCTTTCCTTTTTTTGTTAAAAATACGGGAATGGAAAAAGGCATCCCTCAGAATGGGCGAAAATCGTTGCAAACGAATCAATGGACAAAGGTTTAATCTCCAATATATATAAACAGCTCATGCAGCTTAATATTAACAAAACAAACAACCCAATACAAAAAATGGGCAGAAGATCTAAAGAGATGTTTCTTCCAAGAAGACACAGAGATGGCCAAGACTCACATGAAAAGCTGCTCAACAGCACTAATTATTAGAGAAATGCAAATCAAAACTACAATGAGGTATCACCTCACACCTGTTAGAATCGGCATCATCAGAAAATCTACAAACAACCAATTCTGGGGAGGGTGTGGACAAAAGGAGCCCTCTTCCACTATTGGTGGGAATGTAAATTGATACATTCACTGGAGAACGGTATGGAGTTTCCTTAAAAAAACTAGAAATAGAATTACCATCTGATCCAGCAATCCCACTTCTGGGCATATACCCAGAGAAAACCATAAATCAAAAAGGCACATTCACCACAATGTTCATGGCAGCACTATTTAAAATAGCCAGGTAATGGAAGCAACGTAAATGCCCACAGACAGATGAATGGATAAAGATGTGGTACATATATAAAATGGAATATTACTCAGCCATAAAAAGGAATGAAACTGGGTCATTTGTAGAGACATCGATGGATCTAGAGACTGTCATACAGAATGAAGTAAGTCAGAAAGAGGAAAACAAATATTGTATATTAATGCATATATGTGGAACCTAAAAAATGGTACAGATGAACTGGTTTGCAGGGAAGAAACAGAGACACAGAGGTAGAGAACAAACATATGGACACCAAGTGTGGGAAGCCATGGGGTGGTGGTGGTGGGATGAGTTGGGAGATTGGGATTGACCTGTATACATGTATATGCATAAAATACATAACTAATAATAACCTGCTGTATAAAAAAATAAATCAAATTAAATTTCAAATTTTTAAAAAATAAAATTTAAAAATAAAACAGAAAAATGTTCTTCCCTTCACACAGATGTATTTATAGGAATGAATTATTTCCATGCTTATATCTATAAATACATAAAGGAGGAATACAATCTAACTTGAACCATAAAAGAAAAAAAAAACCTGAACCCACCAGTTATACAGGGGAAAACCCTATCAGGGCACTTGCTCCAGCGGTAAACAATTCTGAAATTGGTCACAGGTGGGGAATCATCTCCCATACAACCAGCAACCCACCCCCACGCAAGGAGCATCCTCATTGCAAAGCTGGGGGACCGTGCTGAGGCATCTGTGAGTAAACGTGAGCTGAGCCCCAGGCCAGCTGCTGCTGAACTGTTCCCAACCTTCCCAGGTAAAACACCTGAATATGTACAAGGGCTTGAAAGCCTAGAGGAAGGGCCACGGAGCCACACCAGCGACAGCACGCAGGCCAACGTGGTGCCTGCAGGCCAGCCAGGGTGGTCCTGGCCCCGGGCGCTCTTCCGGAAGCTTTCCATTGCCCTGCCTGAGATACCCCTCCTGTCCCGGCACCCACTGCTTTTTTCCTTCCTCACCTCTGTCCGGAGAGAAATTCCAGCGGAAGGTATGGGTGACACATCCTCTTCTTTACAGGTGGCAGCCTGGCAAACCCTGCAGAAAGGCCAGCAGAGCCCCACACACACCGGGCCACCAACAAAGCTGTGGCCCCTCACTCCCTCCCACCAGCAGAGCCCCGAGACTGCTGACGGGGCAGAGAATATGGAGTCAGGCACAGCTTCAGGGGCTATTGCTGCCTGGAGCGCTGTTTATATTGACCTCAAACAGGCACACCTGGGGAGGGCTGGCCGGCAGGGTAAGGCTGCCCAGGTCAGCTAATCCACAACCCTCAGGGAATCACATTGTTGAAAACGGACCTCGCTAAGGCAGAATAGAAGCCAAGGAAGAAAAGGACACAATGCCATTTGCAGCACCGTAGATGAGTCTAGAGGTAATCACGTGACTTGTAGTAAGTCAGAAAGTGAAAGACACATATCGTATCCTATCACTTATAGGTGTTACCTAAGAATGGATACCAGGGCAGATATTTCCACGGAGAAGGGCCATCGCAGATTCATCAAACAAACTTATGGTTCACCAATGGAAAGGTGTGAGGATTGGTTTCATTACGATATTGGGGTTAACAGACATATACAAACACAGGTGACACATATAATCACCAAAGACCTACGGAATACCAAGAGAAGACTACTCAACATTCTGTTATAACGTACATGGGAAAAGAATCCCAGGAAGAACAGACATCTGTATATGTGTAAAAGAACCCCATCTTCCACACCTACAACAAGCCAAACATTGTAATCAAACTTGCTGTAATAAAAAATAAAAAATTAAATTAAAAACACGAACAAGAAGTAGTGAGACAAACTTGAGGGGCTTTCTCCTGGCACATTCCATTCTAAATTCCAATCTAGAACACGACTTCCATTGAGGCTCTGTTGCCCTAGTCACCAGATTTGGTAAGGGAGAACTGCTGCCACCTTGTGGCCGTTTCGCACAACAGCAGCTTTAATCCCAGCGCTGATGGTCAGTTGATATTCAAAATCATTGCAGGCCTGTAAATGACACCTGCCCTGAAAACCAATCCTGGGGTCACATATCGACCAAAAAATTCAAAGGACGTCCATATTTCAAAACGACCGTTTCAAAAGGCATATTTTACGCACATTAGTGTTCTGCTTCTTTTTCTTTCTTTCCTTTTTTTGTTAAAAATACGGGAATGGAAAAAGGCATCCCTCAGAATGGGCGAAAATCGTTGCAAACGAATCAATGGACAAAGGTTTAATCTCCAATATATATAAAGAGCTCATGCAGCTTAATATTAACAAAACAAACAACCCAATACAAAAAATGGGCAGAAGATCTAAAGAGATGTTTCTTCCAAGAAGACACAGAGATGGCCAAGACGCACATGAAAAGCTGCTCAACAGCACTAATTATTAGAGAAATGCAAATCAAAACTACAATGAGGTATCACCTCACACCTATTAGAATCGGCATCATCAGAAAATCTACAAACATCCAATTCCGGGGAGTGTGTGGACAAAAGGAGCCCTCTTCCACTATTGGTGGGAATGTAAATTGATACAGTCACTATGGAGAACGGTATGGAGTTTCCTTAAAAAAACTAGAAATAGAATTACCATCTGATCCAGCAATCCCACTTTTGGGCATATACCCAGAGAAAACCATAAATCAAAAAGGCACATTCACCACAATGTTCATGGCAGCACTATTTACAATAGCCAGGTAATGGAAGCAACGTAAATGCCCACAGACAGATGAATGGATAAAGATGTGGTACATATATAAAATGGAATATTACTCAGCCATAAGAAGGAATGAAACTGGGTCATTTGTAGAGACATCGATGGATCTAGAGACTGTCATACAGAATGAAGTAAGTCAGAAAGAGGAAAACAAATATTGTATATTAATGCATATATGAGGAACCTAAAAAATGGTACAGATGAACTGGTTTGCAGGGAAGAAACAGAGACACAGAGGTAGAGAACAAACATATGGACACCAAGTGTGGGAAGCCATGGGGTGTTGGTGGTGGGATGAGTTGGGAGGTTGGGATTGACCTGTATACATGTATATGCGTAAAATACATAACTAATAATAACCTGCTGTATAAAAGAATAAATCAAATTAAATTTCAAATTTTTAAAAAATAAAATTTAAAAATAAAACAGAAAAATATTCTTCCCTTCACACAGATGTATTTATAGGAATGAATTATTTCCATGCTTATATCTATAAATACATAAAGGAGGAATACAATCTAACTTGAACCATAAAAGAAAAAAAAAAACCTGAACCCACCAGTTATACAGAGGAAAACCCTATCAGGGCACTTGCTCCAGCGGTAAACAATTCTGAAATTGGTCAGAGGTGGGGAATCATCTCCCATACAACCAGCAACCCACCCCCCACGCCAGGAGCATCCTCATTGCAAAGCTGGGGGACCGTGCTGAGGCATCTGTGAGTAAACGTGAGCTGAGCCCCAGGACAGCTGCTGCTGAACTGTTCCCACCCTTCCCAGGTAAAACACCTGAATATGTACAAGGGCTTGAAAGCCTAGAGGAAGGGCCACGGAGCCACACCAGCGACAGCACGCAGGCCAACTTGGTGCCTGCAGGCCAGCCAGGGTGGTCCTGGCCCCGGGCGCTCTTCCGGAAGCTTTCCATTGCCCTGCCTGAGATACCCCTCCTGTCCCGGCCCCCACTGCTTTTTTCCTTCCTCACCTCTGTCCGGAGAGAAATTCCAGCGGAAGGTATGGGTGACACATCCTCTTCTTTACAGGTGGCAGCCTGGCAACCCCTGCAGAAAGGCCAGCAGAGCCCCACTCACACCGGGCCACCAACAAAGCTGTGGCCCCTCACTCCCTCCGACCAGCAGAGCCCCGAGACTGCTGACGGGGCAGAGAATATGGAGTCAGGCACAGCTTCAGGGGCTATTGCTGCCTGGAGCGCTGTTTATATTGACCTCAAACAGGCACACCTGGGGAGGGCCGGCCGGCAGGGAAAGGCTGCCCAGGTCAGCTAATCCACAACCCTCAGGGAATCACATTGTTGAAAACGGACCTCGCTAAGGCAGAATAGAAGGCAAGGAAGAAAAGGACACAATGCCACTTGCAGCACCGTAGATGAGTCTAGAGGTAATCACGTGACTTGTAGTAAGTCAGAAAGTGAAAGACACATATCGTATCATATCACTTATAGGTGTTACCTAAGAATGGATACCAGGGCAGATATTTCCACGGAGAAGGGCCATCACAGATTCATCAAACAAACTTATGGTTCACCAATGGAAAGGTGTGAGGATTGGTTTCATTACGATATTGGGGTTAACAGACATATACAAACACAGGTGACACATATAATCACCAAAGACCTACGGAATACCAAGAGAAGACTACTCAACATTCTGTTATAACGTACATGGGAAAAGGATCCCAGGAAGAACAGACATCTGTATATGTGTAAAAGAACCCCATCTTCCACACCTACAACAAGCCAAACATTGTAATCATACTTGCTGTAATAAAAAATAAAAAATTAAATTAAAAACACGAACAAGAAGTAGTGAGACAAACTTGAGGGGCTTTCTCCTGGCACATTCCATTCTAATTTCCAATCTAGAACACGACTTCCATTGAGGCTCTGTTGCCCTAGTCACCAGATTTGGTAAGGGAGAACTGCTGCCACCTTGTGGCCGTTTCGCACAACAGCAGCTTTAATCCCAGCGCTGATGGTCAGTTGATATTCAAAATCATTGCAGGCCTGTAAATGACACCTGCCCTGAAAACAAATCCTGGGGTCACATATCGACCAAAAAATTCAAAGGACGTCCATATTTCAAAACGACCGTTTCAAAAGGCATATTTTACGCACATTAGTGTTCTGCTTCTTTTTCTTTCTTTCCTTTTTTTGTTAAAAATACGGGAATGGAAAAAGGCATCCCTCAGAATGGGCGAAAATCGTTGCAAACGAATCAATGGACAAAGGTTTAATCTCCAATATATATAAACAGCTCATGCAGCTTAATATTAACAAAACAAACAACCCAATACAAAAAATGGGCAGAAGATCTAAAGAGATGTTTCTTCCAAGAAGACACAGAGATGGCCAAGACGCACATGAAAAGCTGCTCAACAGCACTAATTATTAGAGAAATGCAAATCAAAACTACAATGAGGTATCACCTCACACCTGTTAGAATCGGCATCATCAGAAAATCTACAAACAACCAATTCTGGGGAGGGTGTGGACAAAAGGAGCCCTCTTCCACTATTGGTGGGAATGTAAATTGATACAGTCACTGGAGAACGGTATGGAGTTTCCTTAAAAAAACTAGAAATAGAATTACCATCTGATCCAGCAATCCCACTTCTGGGCATATACCCAGAGAAAACCATAAATCAAAAAGGCACATTCACCACAATGTTCATGGCAGCACTATTTACAATAGCCAGGTAATGGAAGCAACGTAAATGCCCACAGACAGATGAATGGATAAAGATGTGGTACATATATAAAATGGAATATTACTCAGCCATAAGAAGGAATGAAACTGGGTCATTTGTAGAGACATCGATGGATCTAGAGACTGTCATACAGAATGAAGTAAGTCAGAAAGAGGAAAACAAATATTGTATATTAATGCATATATGTGGAACCTAAAAAATGGTACAGATGAACTGGTTTGCAGGGAAGAAACAGAGACACAGAGGTAGAGAACAAACATATGGACACCAAGTGTGGGAAGCCATGGGGTGGTGGTGGTGGGATGAGTTGGGAGATTGGGATTGACCTGTATACATGTATATGCATAAAATACATAACTAATAATAACCTGCTGTATAAAAAAATAAATCAAATTAAATTTCAAATTTTTAAAAAATAAAATTTAAAAATAAAACAGAAAAATGTTCTTCCCTTCACACAGATGTATTTATAGGAATGAATTATTTCCATGCTTATATCTATAAATACATAAAGGAGGAATACAATCTAACTTGAACCATAAAAGAAAAAAAAAACCTGAACCCACCAGTTATACAGGGGAAAACCCTATCAGGGCACTTGTTCCAGCGGTAAACAATTCTGAAATTGGTCAGAGGTGGGGAATCATCTCCCATACAACCAGCAACCCACCCCCCACGCAAGGAGCATCCTCATTGCAAAGCTGGGGGACCGTGCTGAGGCATCTGTGAGTAAACGTGAGCTGAGCCCCAGGCCAGCTGCTGCTGAACTGTTCCCACCCTTCCCAGGTAAAACACCTGAATATGTACAAGGGCTTGAAAGCCTAGAGGAAGGGCCACGGAGCCACACCAGCGACAGCACGCAGGCCAACGTGGTGCCTGCAGGCCAGCCAGGGTGGTCCTGGTCCCGGGCGCTCTTCCGGAAGCTTTCCATTGCCCTGCCTGAGATACCCCTCCTGTCCCGGCCCCCACTGCTTTTTTCCTTCCTCACCTCTGTCCGGAGAGAAATTCCAGCGGAAGGTATGGGTGACACATCCTCTTCTTTACAGGTGGCAGCCTGGCAACCCCTGCAGAAAGGCCAGCAGAGCCCCACTCACACCGGGCCACCAACAAAGCTGTGGCCCCTCACTCCCTCCCACCAGCAGAGCCCCGAGACTGCTGACGGGGCAGAGAATATGGAGTCAGGCACAGCTTCAGGGGCTATTGCTGCCTGGAGCGCTGTTTATATTGACCTCAAACAGGCACACCTGGGGAGGGCCGGCCGGCAGGGTAAGGCTGCCCAGGTCAGCTAATCCACAACCCTCGGGGAATCACATTGTTGAAAACGGACCTCGCTAAGGCAGAATAGAAGCCAAGGAAGAAAAGGACACAATGCCATTTGCAGCACCGTAGATGAGTCTAGAGGTAATCATGTGACTTGTAGTAAGTCAGAAAGTGAAAGACACATATCGTATCATATCACTTATAGGTGTTACCTAAGAATGGATACCAGGGCAGATATTTCCACGGAGAAGGGCCATCACAGATTCATCAAACAAACTTATGGTTCACCAATGGAAAGGTGTGAGGATTGGTTTCATTACGATATTGGGGTTAACAGACATATACAAACACAGGTGACACATATAATCACCAAAGACCTACGGAATACCAAGAGAAGACTACTCAACCTTCTGTCATAACGTACATGGGAAAAGGATCCCAGGAAGAACAGACATCTGTATATGTGTAAAAGGACCCCATCTTCCACACCTACAACAAGCCAAACATTGTAATCAAACTTGCTGTAATAAAAAATAAAAAATTAAATTAAAAACACGAACAAGAAGTAGTGAGACAAACTTGAGGGGCTTTCTCCTGGCACATTCCATTCTAATTTCCAATCTAGAACACGACTTCCATTGAGGCTCTGTTGCCCTAGTCACCAGATTTGGTAAGGGAGAACTGCTGCCACCTTGTGGCCGTTTCGCACAACAGCAGCTTTAATCCCAGCGCTGATGGTCAGTTGATATTCAAAATCATTGCAGGCCTGTAAATGACACCTGCCCTGAAAACAAATCCTGGGGTCACATATCGACCAAAAAATTCAAAGGACGTCCATATTTCAAAACGACCGTTTCAAAAGGCATATTTTACGCACATTAGTGTTCTGCTTCTTTTTCTTTCTTTCCTTTTTTTGTTAAAAATACGGGAATGGAAAAAGGCATCCCTCAGAATGGGCGAAAATCGTTGCAAACGAATCAATGGACAAAGGTTTAATCTCCAATATATATAAACAGCTCATGCAGCTTAATATTAACAAAACAAACAACCCAATACAAAAAATGGGCAGAAGATCTAAAGAGATGTTTCTTCCAAGAAGACACAGAGATGGCCAAGACGCACATGAAAAGCTGCTCAACAGCACTAATTATTAGAGAAATGCAAATCAAAACTACAATGAGGTATCACCTCACACCTGTTAGAATCGGCATCATCAGAAAATCTACAAACAACCAATTCTGGGGAGGGTGTGGACAAAAGGAGCCCTCTTCCACTATTGGTGGGAATGTAAATTGATACAGTCACTGGAGAACGGTATGGAGTTTCCTTAAAAAAACTAGAAATAGAATTACC
Source organism: Mesoplodon mirus (assembly GCF_964341445.2). NCBI lineage: Eukaryota > Metazoa > Chordata > Mammalia > Artiodactyla > Ziphiidae > Mesoplodon > Mesoplodon mirus. The sequence continues at coordinate 3,851,253 of NW_028295814.1, read as the reverse complement.
ATCTGATCCAGCAATCCCACTTCTGGGCATATACCCAGAGAAAACCATAAATCAAAAAGGCACATTCACCACAATGTTCATGGCAGCACTATTTACAATAGCCAGGTAATGGAAGCAACGTAAATGCCCACAGACAGATGAATGGATAAAGATGTGGTACATATATAAAATGGAATATTACTCAGCCATAAGAAGGAATGAAACTGGGTCATTTGTAGAGACATCGATGGATCTAGAGACTGTCATACAGAATGAAGTAAGTCAGAAAGAGGAAAACAAATATTGTATATTAATGCATATATGTGGAACCTAAAAAATGTTACAGATGAACTGGTTTGCAGGGAAGAAACAGAGACACAGAGGTAGAGAACAAACATATGGACACCAAGTGTGGGAAGCCATGGGGTGGTGGTGGTGGAATGAGTTGGGAGATTGGGATTGACCTGTATACATGTATATGCATAAAATACATAACTAATAATAACCTGCTGTATAAAAAAATAAATCAAATTAAATTTCAAATTTTTAAAAAATAAAATTTAAAAATAAAACAGAAAAATGTTCTTCCCTTCACACAGATGTATTTATAGGAATGAATTATTTCCATGCTTATATCTATAAATACATAAAGGAGGAATACAATCTAACTTGAACCATAAAAGAAAAAAAAAACCTGAACCCACCAGTTATACAGGGGAAAACCCTATCAGGGCACTTGCTCCAGCGGTAAACAATTCTGAAATTGGTCAGAGGTGGGGAATCATCTCCCATACAACCAGCAACCCACCCCCACGCAAGGAGCATCCTCATTGCAAAGCTGGGGGACCGTGCCGAGGCATCTGTGAGTAAACGTGAGCTGAGCCCCAGGCCAGCTGCTGCTGAACTGTTCCCACCCTTCCCAGGTAAAACACCTGAATATGTACAAGGGCTTGAAAGCCTAGAGGAAGGGCCACGGAGCCACACCAGCGACAGCACGCAGGCCAACGTGGTGCCTGCAGGCCAGCCATGGTGGTCCTGGCCCCGGGCGCTCTTCCGGAAGCTTTCCATTGCCCTGCCTGAGATACCCCTCCTGTCCCGGCCCCCACTGCTTTTTTCCTTCCTCACCTCTGTCCGGAGAGAAATTCCAGCGGAAGGTATGGGTGACACATCCTCTTCTTTACAGGTGGCAGCCTGGCAAACCCTGCAGAAAGGCCAGCAGAGCCCCACTCACACCGGGCCACCAACAAAGCTGTGGCCCCTCACTCCCTCCCACCAGCAGAGCCCCGAGACTGCTGACGGGGCAGAGAATATGGAGTCAGGCACAGCTTCAGGGGCTATTGCTGCCTGGAGCGCTGTTTATATTGACCTCAAACAGGCACACCTGGGGAGGGCCGGCCGGCAGGGAAAGGCTGCCCAGGTCAGCTAATCCACAACCCTAAGGGAATCACATTGTTGAAAACGGACCTCGCTAAGGCAGAATAGAAGCCAAGGAAGAAAAGGACACAATGCCATTTGCAGCACCGTAGATGAGTCTAGAGGTAATCACGTGACTTGTAGTAAGTCAGAAAGTGAAAGACACATATCGTATCCTATCACTTATAGGTGTTACCTAAGAATGGATACCAGGGCAGATATTTCCACGGAGAAGGGCCATCACAGATTCATCAAACAAACTTATGGTTCACCAATGGAAAGGTGTGAGGATTGGTTTCATTACGATATTGGGGTTAACAGACATATACAAACACAGGTGACACATATAATCACCAAAGACCTATGGAATACCAAGAGAAGACTACTCAACATTCTGTTATAACGTACATGGGAAAAGGATCCCAGGAAGAACAGACATCTGTATATGTGTAAAAGAACCCCATCTTCCACACCTACAACAAGCCAAACATTGTAATCAAACTTGCTGTAATAAAAAATAAAAAATTAAATTAAAAACACGAACAAGAAGTAGTGAGACAAACTTGAGGGGCTTTCTCCTGGCACATTCCATTCTAATTTCCAATCTAGAACACGACTTCCATTGAGGCTCTGTTGCCCTACTCACCAGATTTGGTAAGGGAGAACTGCTGCCACCTTGTGGCCGTTTCGCACAACAGCAGATTTAATCCCAGCGCTGATGGTCAGTTGATATTCAAAATCATTGCAGGCCTGTAAATGACACCTGCCCTGAAAACAAATCCTGGGGTCACATATCGACCAAAAAATTCAAAGGACGTCCATATTTCAAAACGACCGTTTCAAAAGGCATATTTTACGCACATTAGTGTTCTGCTTCTTTTTCTTTCTTTCCTTTTTTTGTTAAAAATACGGGAATGGAAAAAGGCATCCCTCAGAATGGGCGAAAATCGTTGCAAACGAATCAATGGACAAAGGTTTAATCTCCAATATATATAAACAGCTCATGCAGCTTAATATTAACAAAACAAACAACCCAATACAAAAAATGGGCAGAAGATCTAAAGAGATGTTTCTTCCAAGAAGACACAGACACGGCCAAGACGCACATGAAAAGATGCTCAACAGCACTAATTATTAGAGAAATGCAAATCAAAACTACAATGAGGTATCACCTCACACCTGTTAGAATCGGCATCATCAGAAAATCTACAAACAACCAATTCTGGGGAGGGTGTGGACAAAAGGAGCCCTCTTCCACTATTGGTGGGAATGTAAATTGATACAGTCACTGGAGAACGGTATGGAGTTTCCTTAAAAAAACTAGAAATAGAATTACCATCTGATCCAGCAATCCCACTTCTGGGCATATACCCAGAGAAAACCATAAATCAAAAAGGCACATTCACCACAATGTTCATGGCAGCACTATTTACAATAGCCAGGTAATGGAAGCAACGTAAATGCCCACAGACAGATGAATGGATAAAGATGTGGTACATATATAAAATGGAATATTACTCAGCCATAAGAAGGAATGAAACTGGGTCATTTGTAGAGACATCGATGGATCTAGAGACTGTCATACAGAATGAAGTAAGTCAGAAAGAGGAAAACAAATATTGTATATTAATGCATATATGTGGAACCTAAAAAATGGTACAGATGAACTGGTTTGCAGGGAAGAAACAGAGACACAGAGGTAGAGAACAAACATATGGACCCCAAGTGTGGGAAGCCATGGGGTGGTGGTGGTGGGATGAGTTGGGAGATTGGGATTGACCTGTATACATGTATATGCATAAAATACATAACTAATAATAACCTGCTGTATAAAAAAATAAATCAAATTAAATTTCAAATTTTTAAAAAATAAAATTTAAAAATAAAACAGAAAAATGTTCTTCCCTTCACACAGATGTATTTATAGGAATGAATTATTTCCATGCTTATATCTATAAATACATAAAGGAGGAATACAATCTAACTTGAACCATAAAAGAAAAAAAAAACCTGAACCCACCAGTTATACAGGGGAAAACCCTATCAGGGCACTTGCTCCAGCGGTAAACAATTCTGAAATTGGTCAGAGGTGGGGAATCATCTCCCATACAACCAGCAACCCACCCCCCACGCAAGGAGCATCCTCATTGCAAAGCTGGGGGACCGTGCTGAGGCATCTGTGAGTAAACGTGAGCTGAGCCCCAGGCCAGCTGCTGCTGAACTGTTCCCACCCTTCCCAGGTAAAACACCTGAATATGTACAAGGGCTTGAAAGCCTAGAGGAAGGGCCACGGAGCCACACCAGCGACAGCACGCAGGCCAACGTGGTGCCTGCAGGCCAGCCAGGGTGGTCCTGGTCCCGGGCGCTCTTCCGGAAGCTTTCCATTGCCCTGCCTGAGATACCCCTCCTGTCCCGGCCCCCACTGCTTTTTTCCTTCCTCACCTCTGTCCGGAGAGAAATTCCAGCGGAAGGTATGGGTGACACATCCTCTTCTTTACAGGTGGCAGCCTGGCAACCCCTGCAGAAAGGCCAGCAGAGCCCCACTCACACCGGGCCACCAACAAAGCTGTGGCCCCTCACTCCCTCCCACCAGCAGAGCCCCGAGACTGCTGACGGGGCAGAGAATATGGAGTCAGGCACAGCTTCAGGGGCTATTGCTGCCTGGAGCGCTGTTTATATTGACCTCAAACAGGCACACCTGGGGAGGGCCGGCCGGCAGGGTAAGGCTGCCCAGGTCAGCTAATCCACAACCCTTGGGGAATCACATTGTTGAAAACGGACCTCGCTAAGGCAGAATAGAAGCCAAGGAAGAAAAGGACACAATGCCATTTGCAGCACCGTAGATGAGTCTAGAGGTAATCATGTGACTTGTAGTAAGTCAGAAAGTGAAAGACACATATCGTATCATATCACTTATAGGTGTTACCTAAGAATGGATACCAGGGCAGATATTTCCACGGAGAAGGGCCATCACAGATTCATCAAACAAACTTATGGTTCACCAATGGAAAGGTGTGAGGATTGGTTTCATTACGATATTGGGGTTAACAGACATATACAAACACAGGTGACACATATAATCACCAAAGACCTACGGAATACCAAGAGAAGACTACTCAACCTTCTGTCATAACGTACATGGGAAAAGGATCCCAGGAAGAACAGACATCTGTATATGTGTAAAAGGACCCCATCTTCCACACCTACAACAAGCCAAACATTGTAATCAAACTTGCTGTAATAAAAAATAAAAAATTAAATTAAAAACACGAACAAGAAGTAGTGAGACAAACTTGAGGGGCTTTCTCCTGGCACATTCCATTCTAATTTCCAATCTAGAACACGACTTCCATTGAGGCTCTGTTGCCCTAGTCACCAGATTTGGTAAGGGAGAACTGCTGCCACCTTGTGGCCGTTTCACACAACAGCAGCTTTAATCCCAGCGCTGATGGTCAGTTGATATTCAAAATCATTGCAGGCCTGTAAATGACACCTGCCCTGAAAACAAATCCTGGGGTCACATATCGACCAAAAAATTCAAAGGACGTCCATATTTCAAAACGACCGTTTCAAAAGGCATATTTTACGCACATTAGTGTTCTGCTTCTTTTTCTTTCTTTCCTTTTTTTGTTAAAAATACGGGAATGGAAAAAGGCATCCCTCAGAATGGGCGAAAATCGTTGCAAACGAATCAATGGACAAAGGTTTAATCTCCAATATATATAAACAGCTCATGCAGCTTAATATTAACAAAACAAACAACCCAATACAAAAAATGGGCAGAAGATCTAAAGAGATGTTTCTTCCAAGAAGACACAGAGATGGCCAAGACGCACATGAAAAGCTGCTCAACAGCACTAATTATTAGAGAAATGCAAATCAAAACTACAATGAGGTATCACCTCACACCTGTTAGAATCGGCATCATCAGAAAATCTACAAACAACCAATTCTGGGGAGGGTGTGGACAAAAGGAGCCCTCTTCCACTATTGGTGGGAATGTAAATTGATACAGTCACTATGGAGAACGGTATGGAGTTTCCTTAAAAAAACTAGAAATAGAATTACCATCTGATCCAGCAATCCCACTTCTGGGCATATACCCAGAGAAAACCATAAATCAAAAAGGCACATTCACCACAATGTTCATGGCAGCACTATTTACAATAGCCAGGTAATGGAAGCAACGTAAATGCCCACAGACAGATGAATGGATAAAGATGTGGTACATATATAAAATGGAATATTACTCAGCCATAAAAAGGAATGAAACTGGGTCATTTGTAGAGACATCGATGGATCTAGAGACTGTCATACAGAATGAAGTAAGTCAGAAAGAGGAAAACAAATATTGTATATTAATGCATATATGTGGAACCTAAAAAATGGTACAGATGAACTGGTTTGCAGGGAAGAAACAGAGACACAGAGGTAGAGAACAAACATATGGACACCAAGTGTGGGAAGCCATGGGGTGGTGGTGGTGGGATGAGTTGGGAGATTGGGATTGACCTGTATACATGTATATGCATAAAATACATAACTAATAATAACCTGGTGTATAAAATTAAATCAAATTAAATTTCAAATTTTTAAAAAATAAAATTTAAAAATAAAACAGAAAAATGTTCTTCCCTTCACACAGATGTATTTATAGGAATGAATTATTTCCATGCTTATATCTATAAATACATAAAGGAGGAATACAATCTAACTTGAACCATAAAAGAAAAAAAAAAACCTGAACCCACCAGTTATACAGAGGAAAACCCTATCAGGGCACTTGCTCCAGCGGTAAACAATTCTGAAATTGGTCAGAAGTGGGGAATCATCTCCCATACAACCAGCAACCCACCCCCCACGCAAGGAGCATCCTCATTGCAAAGCTGGGGGACCGTGCTGAGGCATCTGTGAGTAAACGTGAGCTGAGCCCCAGGCCAGCTGCTGCTGAACTGTTCCCACCCTTCCCAGGTAAAACACCTGAATATGTACAAGGGCTTGAAAGCCTAGAGGAAGGGCCACGGAGCCACACCAGTGACAGCAGGCAGGCCAACTTGGTGCCTGCAGGCCAGCCAGGGTGGTTCTGGCCCAGGGCGCTCTTCCGGAAGCTTTCCATTGCCCTGCCTGAGATACCCCTCCTGTCCCGGCCCCCACTGCTTTTTTCCTTCCTCACCTCTGTCCGGAGAGAAATTCCAGCGGAAGGTATGGGTGACACATCCTCTTCTTTACAGGTGGCAGCCTGGCAAACCCTGCAGAAAGGCCAGCAGAGCCCCACTCACACCGGGCCACCAACAAAGCTGTGGCCCCTCACTCCCTCCCACCAGCAGAGCCCCGAGACTGCTGACGGGGCAGAGAATATGGAGTCAGGCACAGCTTCAGGGGCTATTGCTGCCTGGAGCGCTGTTTATATTGACCTCAAACAGGCACACCTGGGGAGGGCCGGCCGGCAGGGTAAGGCTGCCCAGGTCAGCTAATCCACAACCCTCAGGGAATCACATTGTTGAAAACGGACCTCGCTAAGGCAGAAAAGAAGGCAAAGAAGAAAAGGACACAATGCCATTTGCAGCACCGTAGATGAGTCTAGAGGTAATCACGTGACTTGTAGTAAGTCAGAAAGTGAAAGACACATATCGTATCATATCACTTATAGGTGTTACCTAAGAATGGATACCAGGGCAGATATTTCCACGGAGAAGGGCCATCACAGATTCATCAAACAAACTTATGGTTCACCAATGGAAAGGTGTGAGGATTGGTTTCATTACGATATTGGGGTTAACAGACATATACAAACACAGGTGACACATATAATCACCAAAGACCTACGGAATACCAAGAGAAGACTACTCAACATTCTGTTATAACGTACATGGGAAAAGGATCCCAGGAAGAACAGACATCTGTATATGTGTAAAAGAACCCCATCTTCCACACCTACAACAAGCCAAACATTGTAATCAAACTTGCTGTAATAAAAAATAAAAAATTAAATTAAAAACACGAACAAGAAGTAGTGAGACAAACTTGAGGGGCTTTCTCCTGGCACATTCCATTCTAATTTCCAATCTAGAACACGACTTCCATTGAGGCTCTGTTGCCCTAGTCACCAGATTTGGTAAGGGAGAACTGCTGCCACCTTGTGGCCGTTTCGCACAACAGCAGCTTTAATCCCAGCGCTGATGGTCAGTTGATATTCAAAATCATTGCAGGCCTGTAAATGACACCTGCCCTGAAAACAAATCCTGGGGTCACATATCGACCAAAAAATTCAAAGGACGTCCATATTTCAAAACGACCGTTTCAAAAGGCATATTTTACGCACATTAGTGTTCTGCTTCTTTTTCTTTCTTTCCTTTTTTTGTTAAAAATACGGGAATGGAAAAAGGCATCCCTCAGAATGGGCGAAAATCGTTGCAAACGAATCAATGGACAAAGGTTTAATCTCCAATATATATAAACAGCTCATGCAGCTTAATATTAACAAAACAAACAACCCAATACAAAAAATGGGCAGAAGATCTAAAGAGATGTTTCTTCCAAGAAGACACAGAGATGGCCAAGACTCACATGAAAAGCTGCTCAACAGCACTAATTATTAGAGAAATGCAAATCAAAACTACAATGAGGTATCACCTCACACCTGTTAGAATCGGCATCATCAGAACATCTACAAACAACCAATTCTGGGGAGGGTGTGGACAAAAGGAGCCCTCTTCCACTATTGGTGGGAATGTAAATTGATACAGTCACTGGAGAACGGTATGGAGTTTCCTTAAAAAAACTAGAAATAGAATTACCATCTGATCCAGCAATCCCACTTCTGGGCATATACCCAGAGAAAACCATAAATCAAAAAGGCACATTCACCACAATGTTCATGGCAGCACTATTTACAATAGCTAGGTAATGGAAGCAACGTAAATGCCCACAGACAGATGAATGGATAAAGATGTGGTACATATATAAAATGGAATATTACTCAGCCATAAGAAGGAATGAAACTGGGTCATTTGTAGAGACATCGATGGATCTAGAGACTGTCATACAGAATGAAGTAAGTCAGAAAGAGGAAAACAAATATTGTATATTAATGCATATATGTGGAACCTAAAAAATGGTACAGATGAACTGGTTTGCAGGGAAGAAACAGAGACACAGAGGTAGAGAACAAACATATGGACACCAAGTGTGGGAAGCCATGGGGTGGTGGTGGTGGGATGAGTTGGGAGATTGGGATTGACCTGTATACATGTATATGCATAAAATACATAACTAATAATAACCTGCTGTATAAAAAAATAAATCAAATTAAATTTCAAATTTTTAAAAAATAAAATTTAAAAATAAAACAGAAAAATGTTCTTCCCTTCACACAGATGTATTTATAGGAATGAATTATTTCCATGCTTATATCTATAAATACATAAAGGAGGAATACAATCTAACTTGAAACATAAAAGAAAAAAAAAACCTGAACCCACCAGTTATACAGGGGAAAACCCTATCAGGGCACTTGCTCCAGCGGTAAACAATTCTGAAATTGGTCAGAGGTGGGGAATCATCTCCCATACAACCAGCAACCCACCCCCCACGCAAGGAGCATCCTCATTGCAAAGCTGGGGGACCGTGCTGAGGCATCGGTGAGTAAACGTGAGCTGAGCCCCAGGACAGCTGCTGCTGAACTGTTCCCACCCTTCCCAGGTAAAACACCTGAATATGTACAAGGGCTTGAAAGCCTAGAGGAAGGGCCACGGAGCCACACCAGCGACAGCACGCAGGCCAACTTGGTGCCTGCAGGCCAGCCAGGGTGGTCCTGGCCCCGGGCGCTCTTCCGGAAGCTTTCCATTGCCCTGCCTGAGATACCCCTCCTGTCCCGGCCCCCACTGCTTTTTTCCTTCCTCACCTCTGTCCGGAGAGAAATTCCAGCGGAAGGTATGGGTGACACATCCTCTTCTTTACAGGTGGCAGCCTGGCAACCCCTGCAGAAAGGCCAGCAGAGCCCCACTCACACCGGGCCACCAACAAAGCTGTGGCCCCTCACTCCCTCCCACCAGCAGAGCCCCGAGACTGCTGACGGGGCAGAGAATATGGAGTCAGGCACAGCTTCAGGGGCTATTGCTGCCTGGAGCGCTGTTTATATTGACCTCAAACAGGCACACCTGGGGAGGGCCGGCCGGCAGGGTAAGGCTGCCCAGGTCAGCTAATCCACAACCCTCAGGGAATCACATTGTTGAAAACGGACCTCGCTAAGGCAGAATAGAAGCCAAGGAAGAAAAGGACACAATGCCATTTGCAGCACCGTAGATGAGTCTAGAGGTAATCATGTGACTTGTAGTAAGTCAGAAAGTGAAAGACACATATCGTATCATATCACTTATAGGTGTTACCTAAGAATGGATACCAGGGCAGATATTTCCACGGAGAAGGGCCATCACAGATTCATCAAACAAACTTATGGTTCACCAATGGAAAGGTGTGAGGATTGGTTTCATTACGATATTGGGGTTAACAGACATATACAAACACAGGTGACACATATAATCACCAAAGACCTACGGAATACCAAGAGAAGACTACTCAACATTCTGTCATAACGTACATGGGAAAAGGATCCCAGGAAGAACAGACATCTGTATATGTGTAAAAGAACCCCATCTTCCACACCTACAAAAAGCCAAACATTGTAATCAAACTTGCTGTAATAAAAAATAAAAAATTAAATTAAAAACACGAACAAGAAGTAGTGAGACAAACTTGAGGGGCTTTCTCCTGGCACATTCCATTCTAAATTCCAATCTAGAACACGACTTCCATTGAGGCTCTGTTGCCCTAGTCACCAGATTTGGTAAGGGAGAACTGCTGCCACCTTGTGGCCGTTTCACACAACAGCAGCTTTAATCCCAGCGCTGATGGTCAGTTGATATTCAAAATCATTGCAGGCCTGTAAATGACACCTGCCCTGAAAACAAATCCTGGGGTCACATATCGACCAAAAAATTCAAAGGACGTCCATATTTCAAAACGACCGTTTCAAAAGGCATATTTTACGCACATTAGTGTTCTGCTTCTTTTTCTTTCTTTCCTTTTTTTGTTAAAAATACGGGAATGGAAAAAGGGATCCCTCAGAATGGGCGAAAATCGTTGCAAACGAATCAATGGACAAAGGTTTAATCTCCAATATATATAAACAGCTCATGCAGCTTAATATTAACAAAACAAACAACCCAATACAAAAAATGGGCAGAAGATCTAAAGAGATGTTTCTTCCAAGAAGACACAGAGATGGCCAAGACGCACATGAAAAGCTGCTCAACAGCACTAATTATTAGAGAAATGCAAATCAAAACTACAATGAGGTATCACCTCACACCTGTTAGAATCGGCATCATCAGAAAATATACAAAGAACAAATTCTGGGGAGCGTGTGGACAAAAGGAGCCCTCTTCCACTATTGGTGGGAATGTAAATTGATACAGTCACTATGGAGAACGGTATGGAGTTTCCTTAAAAAAACTAGAAATAGAATTACCATCTGATCCAGCAATCCCACTTCTGGGCATATACCCAGAGAAAACCATAAATCAAAAAGGCACATTCACCACAATGTTCATGGCAGCACTATTTACAATAGCCAGGTAATGGAAGCAACGTAAATGCCCACAGACAGAAGAATGGATAAAGAGGTGGTACATATATAAAATGGAATATTACTCAGCCATAAAAAGGAATGAAACTGGGTCATTTGTAGAGACATCGATGGATCTAGAGACTGTCATACTGAATGAAGTAAGTCAGAAAGAGGAAAACAAATATTGTATATTAATGCATATATGTGGAACCTAAAAAATGGTACAGATGAACTGGTTTGCAGGGAAGAAACAGAGACACAGAGGTAGAGAACAAACATATGGACACCAAGTGTGGGAAGCCATGGGGTGGTGGTGGTGGGATGAGTTGGGAGATTGGGATTGAACTGTATACATGTATATGCATAAAATACATAACTAATAATAACCTGGTGTATAAAAATAAATCAAATTAAATTTCAAATTTTTAAAAAATAAAATTTAAAAATAAAACAGAAAAAAGTTCTTCCCTTCACACAGATGTATTTATAGGAATGAATTATTTCCATGCTTATATCTATAAATACATAAAGGAGGAATACTATCTAACTTGAACCATAAAAGAAAAAAAAAAACCTGAACCCACCAGTTATACAGAGGAAAACCCTATCAGGGCACTTGCTCCAGCGGTAAACAATTCTGAAATTGGTCAGAGGTGGGGAATCATCTCCCATACAACCAGCAACCCACCCCCCACGCAAGGAGCATCCTCATTGCAAAGCTGGGGGACCGTGCTGAGGCATCTGTGAGTAAACGTGAGCTGAGCCCCAGGCCAGCTGCTGCTGAACTGTTCCCACCCTTCCCAGGTAAAACACCTGAATATGTACAAGGGCTTGAAAGCCTAGAGGAAGGGCCACGGAGCCACACCAGCGACAGCACGCAGGCCATCTTGGTGCCTGCAGGCCAGCCAGGGTGGTCCTGGCCCCGGGCGCTCTTCCGGAAGCTTTCCATTGCCCTGCCTGAGATACCCCTCCTGTCCCGGCCCCCACTGCTTTTTTCCTTCCTCACCTCTGTCCGGAGAGAAATTCCAGCGGAAGGCATGGGTGACACATCCTCTTCTTTACAGGTGGCAGCCTGGCAACCCCTGCAGAAATGCCAGCAGAGCCCCACTCACACCGGGCCACCAACAAAGCTGTGGCCCCTCACTCCCTCCCACCAGCAGAGCCCCGAGACTGCTGACGGGGCAGAGAATATGGAGTCAGGCACAGCTTCAGGGGCTATTGCTGCCTGGAGCGCTGTTTATATTGACCTCAAACAGGCACACCTGGGGAGGGCCGGCCGGCAGGGTAAGGCTGCCCAGGTCAGCTAATCCACAACCCTCAGGGAATCACATTGTTGAAAACGGACCTCGCTAAGGCAGAATAGAAGCCAAGGAAGAAAAGGACACAATGCCATTTGCAGCACCGTAGATGAGTCTAGAGGTAATCACGTGACTTGTAGTAAGTCAGAAAGTGAAAGACACATATCGTATCATATCACTTATAGGTGTTACCTAAGAATGGATACCAGGGCAGATATTTCCACGGAGAAGGGCCATCACAGATTCATGAAACAAACTTATGGTTCACCAATGGAAAGGTGTGAGGATTGGTTTCATTACGATATTGGGGTTAACAGACATATACAAACACAGGTGACACATATAATCACCAAAGACCTACGGAATACCTAGAGAAGACTACTCAACCTTCTGTCATAACGTACATGGGAAAAGGATCCCAGGAAGAACAGACATCTGTATATGTGTAAAAGAACCACATCTTCCACACCTACAACAAGCCAAACATTGTAATCAAACTTGCTGTAATAAAAAATAAAAAATTAAATTAAAAACACGAACAAGAAGTACTGAGACAAACTTGAGGGGCTTTCTCCTGGCACATTCCATTCTAAATTCCAATCTAGAACACGACTTCCATTGAGGCTCTGTTGCCCTAGTCACCAGATTTGGTAAGGGAGAACTGCTCCCACCTTGTGGCCGTTTCGCACAACAGCAGCTTTAATCCCAGCGCTGATGGTCAGTTGATATTCAAAATCATTGCAGGCCTGTAAATGACACCTGCCCTGAAAACAAATCCTGGGGTCACGTATCGACCAAAAAATTCAAAGGACGTCCATATTTCAAAACGACCGTTTCAAAAGGCATATTTTACGCACATTAGTGTTCTGCTTCTTTTTCTTTCTTTCCTTTTTTTGTTAAAAATACGGGAATGGAAAAAGGCATCCCTCAGAATGGGCGAAAATCGTTGCAAACGAATCAATGGACAAAGGTTTCATCTCCAATGTATATAAACAGCTCATGCAGCTTAATATTAACAAAACAAACAACCCAATACAAAAAATGGGCAGAAGATCTAAAGAGATGTTTCTTCCAAGAAGACACAGAGATGGCCAAGACGCACATGAAAAGCTGCTCAACAGCACTAATTATTAGAGAAATGCAAATCAAAACTACAATGAGGTATCACCTCACACCTGTTAGAATCGGCAACATCAGAAAATCTACAAACATCCAATTCCGGGGAGTGTGTGGACAAAAGGAGCCCTCTTCCACTATTGGTGGGAATGTAAATTGATACAGTCACTATGGAGAACGGTATGGAGTTTCCTTAAAAAAACTAGAAATAGAATTACCATCTGATCCAGCAATCCCACTTTTGGGCATATACCCAGAGAAAACCATAAATCAAAAAGGCACATTCACCACAATGTTCATGGCAGCACTATTTACAATAGCCAGGTAATGGAAGCAACGTAAATGCCCACAGACAGATGAATGGATAAAGATGTGGTACATATATAAAATGGAATATTACTCAGCCATAAGAAGGAATGAAACTGGGTCATTTGTAGAGACATCGATGTATCTAGAGACTGTCATACAGAATGAAGTAAGTCAGAAAGAGGAAAACAAATATTGTATATTAATGCATATATGTGGAACCTAAAAAATGGTACAGATGAACTGGTTTGCAGGGAAGAAAAAGAGACACAGAGGTAGAGAACAAACATATGGACACCAAGTGTGGGAAGCCATGGGGTGGTGGTGGTGGGATGAGTTGGGAGGTTGGGATTGACCTGTATACATGTATATGCATAAAATACATAACTAATAATAACCTGCTGTATAAAAAAATAAATCAAATGAAATTTCAAATTTTTAAAAAATAAAATTTAAAAATAAACAGAAAAATATAATTCCCTTCACACAGATGTATTTATAGGAATGAATTATTTCCATGCTTATATCTATAAATACATAAAGGAGGAATACAATCTAACTTGAACCATAAAAGAAAAAAAAAACCTGAACCCACCAGTTATACAGAGGAAAACCCTATCAGGGCACTTGCTCCAGCGGTAAACAATTCTGAAATTGGTCAGAGGTGGGGAATCATCTCCCATACAACCAGCAACCCAGCCCCCACGCCAGGAGCATCCTCATTGCAAAGCTGGGGGACCGTGCCGAGGCATCTGTGAGTAAACGTGAGCTGAGCCCCAGGCCAGCTGCTGCTGAACTGTTCCCACCCTTCCCAGGTAAAACACCTGAATATGTACAAGGGCTTGAAAGCCTAGAGGAAGGGCCGTGGAGCCACACCAGCGACAGCACGCAGGCCAACTTGGTGCCTGCAGGCCAGCCAGGGTGGTCCTGGCCCCGGGCGCTCTTCCGGAAGCTTTCCATTGCCCTGCCTGAGATACCCCTCCTGTCCCGGCCCCCACTGCTTTTTTCCTTCCTCACCTCTGTCCGGAGAGAAATTCCAGCGGAAGGTATGGGTGACACATCCTCTTCTTTACAGGTGGCAGCCTGGCAACCCCTGCAGAAAGGCCAGCAGAGCCCCACTCACACCGGGCCACCAACAAAGCTGTGGCCCCTCACTCCCTCCCACGAGCAGAGCCCCGAGACTGCTGACGGGGCAGAGAATATGGACTCAGGCACAGCTTCAGGGGCTATTGCTGCCTGGAGCGCTGTTTATATTGACCTCAAACAGGCACACCTGGGGAGAGCCGGCCGGCAGGGTAAGGCTGCCCAGGTCAGCTAATCCACAACACTCAGGGAATCACATTGTTGAAAACGGACCTCGCTAAGGCAGAATAGAAGCCAAGGAAGAAAAGGACACAATGCCATTTGCAGCACCGTAGATGAGTCTAGAGGTAATCACGTGACTTGTAGTAAGTCACAAATTGAAAGACACATATCGTATCATATCACTTATAGGTGTTACCTAAGAATGGATACCAGGGCAGATATTTCCACGGAGAAGGGCCATCACAGATTCATGAAACAAACTTATGGTTCACCAATGGAAAGGTGTGAGGATTGGTTTCATTACGATATTGGGGTTAACAGACATATACAAACACAGGTGACACGTATAATCACCAAAGACCTACGGAATACTTAGAGAAGACTACTCAACCTTCTGTCATAACGTACATGGGAAAAGGATCCCAGGAAGAACAGACATCTGTATATGTGTAAAAGAACCCCATCTTCCACACCTACAACAAGCCAAACATTGTAATCAAACTTGCTGTAATAAAAAATAAAAAATTAAATTAAAAACACGAACAAGAAGTAGTGAGACAAACTTGAGGGGCTTTCTCCTGGCACATTCCATTCTAATTTCCAATCTAGAACACGACTTCCATTGAGGCTCTGTTGCCCTAGTCACCAGATTTGGTAAGGGAGAACTGCTGCCACCTTGTGGCCGTTTCGCACAACAGCAGCTTTAATCCCAGCGCTGATGGTCAGTTGATATTCAAAATCATTGCAGGCCTGTAAATGACACCTGCCCTGAAAACAAATCCTGGGGTCACATATCGACCAAAAAATTCAAAGGACGTCCATATTTCAAAACGACCGTTTCAAAAGGCATATTTTACGCACATTAGTGTTCTGCTTCTTTTTCTCTTTCCTTTTTTTGTTAAAAATACGGGAATGGAAAAAGGCATCCCTCAGAATGGGCGAAAATCGTTGCAAACGAATCAATGGACAAAGGTTTAATCTCCAATATATATAAAGAGCTCATGCAGCTTAATATTAACAAAACAAACAACCCAATACAAAAAATGGGCAGAAGATCTAAAGAGATGTTTCTTCCAAGAAGACACAGAGATGGCCAAGACGCACATGAAAAGCTGCTCAACAGCACTAATTATTAGAGAAATGCAAATCAAAACTACAATGAGGTATCACCTCACACCTGTTAGAATCGGCATCATCAGAAAATCTACAAACAACCAATTCTGGGGAGGGTGTGGACAAAAGGAGCCCTCTTCCACTATTGGTGGGAATGTAAATTGATACAGTCACTATGGAGAACGGTATGGAGTTTCCTTAAAAAAACTAGAAATAGAATTACCATCTGATCCAGCAATCCCACTTCTGGGCATATACCCAGAGAAAACCATAAATCAAAAAGGCACATTGACCACAATGTTCATGGCAGCACTATTTACAAGAGCCAGGTAATGGAAGCAACGTAAATGCCCACAGACAGATGAATGGATAAAGATGTGGTACATATATAAAATGGAATATTACTCAGCCATAAGAAGGAATGAAACTGGGTCATTTGTAGAGACATCGATGGATCTAGAGACTGTCATACAGAATGAAGTAAGTCAGAAAGAGGAAAACAAATATTGTATATTAATGCATATATGTGGAACCTAAAAAATGGTACAGATGAACTGGTTTGCAGGGAAGAAACAGAGACACAGAGGTAGAGAACAAACATATGGACACCAAGTGTGGGAAGCCATGGGGTGGTGGTGGTGGGATGAGTTGGGAGTTTGGGATTGACCTGTATACATGTATATGCGTAAAATACATAACTAATAATAACCTGCTGTATAAAAAAATAAATCAAATTAAATTTCAAATTTTTAAAAAATAAAATTTAAAAATAAAACAGAAAAATGTTCTTCCCTTCACACAGATGTATTTATAGGAATGAATTATTTCCATGCTTATATCTATAAATACATAAAGGAGGAATACAATCTAACTTGAACCATAAAAGAAAAAAAAAAACCTCAACCCACCAGTTATACAGAGGAAAACCCTATCAGGGCACTTGCTCCAGCGGTAAACAATTCTGAAATTGGTCAGAGGTGGGGAATCATCTCCCATACAACCAGCAACCCACCCCCCACGCCAGGAGCATCCTCATTGCAAAGCTGGGGGACCGTGCCGAGGCATCTGTGAGTAAACGTGAGCTGAGCCCCAGGCCAGCTGCTGCTGAACTGTTCCCACCCTTCCCAGGTAAAACACCTGAATATGTACAAGGGCTTGAAAGCCTAGAGGAAGGGCCGTGGAGCCACACCAGCGACAGCACGCAGGCCAACTTGGTGCCTGCAGGCCAGCCAGGGTGGTCCTGGCCCCGGGCGCTCTTCCGGAAGCTTTCCATTGCCCTGCCTGAGATACCCCTCCTGTCCCGGCCCCCACTGCTTTTTTCCTTCCTCACCTCTGTCCGGAGAGAAATTCCAGCGTAAGGTATGGGTGACACATCCTCTTCTTTACAGGTGGCAGCCTGGCAACCCCTGCAGAAAGGCCAGCAGAGCCCCACTCACACCGGGCCACCAACAAAGCTGTGGCCCCTCACTCCCTCCCACCAGCAGAGCCCCGAGACTGCTGACGGGGCAGAGAATATGGAGTCAGGCACAGCTTCAGGGGCTATTGCTGCCTGGAGCGCTGTTTATATTGACCTCAAACAGGCACACCTGGGGAGGGCCGGCCGGCAGGGTAAGGCTGCCCAGGTCAGCTAATCCACAACCCTCAGGGAATCCCATTGTTGAAAACGGACCTCGCTAAGGCAGAATAGAAGCCAAGGAACAAAAGGACACAATGCCATTTGCAGCACCGTAGATGAGTCTAGAGGTAATCACGTGACTTGTAGTAAGTCAGAAAGTGAAAGACACATATCTTATCATATCCCTTATAGGTGTTACCTAAGAATGGATACCAGGGCAGATATTTCCACGGAGAAGGGCCATCACAGATTCATGAAACAAACTTATGGTTCACCAATGGAAAGGTGTGAGGATTGGTTTCATTACGATATTGGGGTTAACAGACATATACAAACACAGGTGACACATATAATCACCAAAGACCTACGGAATACCAAGAGAAGACTACTCAACCTTCTGTCATAACGTACATGGGAAAAGGATCCCAGGAAGAACAGACATCTGTATATGTGGAAAAGAACCCCATCTTCCACACCTACAACAAGCCAAACATTGTAATCAAACTTGCTGTAATAAAAAATAAAAAATTAAATTAAAAACACGAACAAGAAGTAGTGAGACAAACTTGAGGGGTTTTCTCCTGGCACATTCCATTCTAAATTCCAATCTAGAACACGACTTCCATTGAGGCTCTGTTGCCCTAGTCACCAGATTTGGTAAGGGAGAACGGCTGCCACCTTGTGGCCGTTTCGGACAACAGCAGCTTTAATCCCAGCGCTGATGGTCAGTTGATATTCAAAATCATTGCAGTCCTGTAAATGACACCTGCCCTGAAAACAAATCCTGGGGTCACATATCGACCAAAAATTTCAAAGGACGTCCATATTTCAAAACGACCGTTTCAAAAGGCATATTTTACGCACATTAGTGTTCTGCTTCTTTTTCTTTCTTTCCTTTTTTTTGTTAAAAATACGGGAATGGAAAAAGGCATCCCTCAGAATGGGCGAAAATCGTTGCAAACGAATCAATGGACAAAGGTTTAATCTCCAATATATATAAAGAGCTCATGCAGCTTAATATTAACAAAACAAACAACCCAATATAAAAAATGGGCAGAAGATCTAAAGAGATGTTTCTTCCAAGAAGACACAGAGATGGCCAAGAGGCACATGAAAAGCTGCTCAACAGCACTAATTATTAGAGAAATGCAAATCAAAACTACAATGAGGTATCACCTCACACCTGTTAGAATCGGCATCATCAGAAAATCTACAAACAACCAATTCTGGGGAGGGTGTGGACAAAAGGAGCCCTCTTCCACTACTGGTGGGAATGTAAATTGATACAGTCACTATGGAGAACGGTATGGAGTTTCCTTAAAAAAAAACTAGAAATAGAATTACCATCTGATCCAGCAATCACACTTCTGGGCATATACCCAGAGAAAACCATAAATCAAGAAGGCACATTCACCACAATGTTCATGGCAGCACTATTTACAATAGCCAGGTAATGGAAGCAACGTAAATGCCCACAGACAGATGAATGGATAAAGATGTGGTACATATATAAAATGGAATATTACTCAGCCATAAGAAGGAATGCAACTGGGTCATTTGTAGAGACATCGATGGATCTAGAGACTGTCATACAGAATGAAGTAAGTCAGAAAGAGGAAAACAAATATTGTATATTAATGCATATATGTGGAACCTAAAAAATGGTACAGATGAACTGGTTTGCAGGGAAGAAACAGAGACACAGAGGTAGAGAACAAACATATGGACACCAAGTGTGGGAAGCCATGGGGTGGTGGTGGTGGGATGAGTTGGGAGATTGGGATTGACCTGTATACATGTATATGCATAAAATACATAACTAATAATAACCTGCTGTATAAAAAAATAAATCATTAAATTTCAAAATTAAAAAAAATAAAATTTAAAAATAAAACAGAAAAATGTTCTTCCCTTCACACAGATGTATTTATAGGAATGAATTATTTCCATGCTTATATCTATAAATACATAAAGGAGGAATACAATCTAACTTGAACCATAAAAGAAAAAAAAAAACCTGAACCCACCAGTTATACAGAGGAAAACGCTATCAGGGCACTTGCTCCAGCGGTAAACAATTCTGAAATTGGTCAGAGGTGGGGAATCATCTCCCATACAACCAGCAACCCACCCCCCACGCCAGGAGCATCCTCATTGCAAAGCTGGGGGACCGTGCCGAGGCATCTGTGAGTAAACGTGAGCTGAGCCCCAGGCCAGCTGCTGCTGAACTGTTCCCGCCCTTCCCAGGTAAAACACCTGAATATGTACAAGGGCTTGAAAGCCTAGAGAAAGGGCCGTGGAGCCACACCAGCGACAGCACGCAGGCCAACTTTGTGCCTGCAGGCCAGCCAGGGTGGTCCTGGCCCCGGGCGCTCTTCCGGAAGCTTTCCATTGCCCTGCCTGAGATACCCCTCCTGTCCCGGCCCCCACTGCTTTTTTCCTTCCTCACCTCTGTCCGGAGAGAAATTCCAGCGTAAGGTATGGGTGACACATCCTCTTCTTTACAGGTGGCAGCCTGGCAACCCCTGCAGAAAGGCCAGCAGAGCCCCACTCACACCGGGCCACCAACAAAGCTGTGGCCCCTCACTCCCTCCCACCAGCAGAGCCCCGAGACAGCTGACGGGGCAGAGAATATGGAGTCAGGCACAGCTTCAGGGGCTATTGCTGCCTGGAGCGCTGTTTATATTGACCTCAAACAGGCACACCTGGGGAGGGCTGGCCGGCAGGGTAAGGGGGCCCAGGTCAGCTAATCCACAACCCTCAGGGAATCCCATTGTTGAAAACGGACCTCGCTAAGGCAGAATAGAAGCCAAGGAAGAAAAGGACACAATGACATTTGCAGCACCGTAGATGAGTCTAGAGGTAATCACGTGACTTGTAGTAAGTCAGAAAGTGAAAGACACATATCGTATCATATCACTTATAGGTGTTACCTAAGAATGGATACCAGGGCAGATATTTCCACGGAGAAGGGCCATCACAGATTCATCAAACAAACTTATGGTTCACCAATGGAAAGGTGTGAGGATTGGTTTCATTACGATATTGGTGTTAACAGACATATACAAACACAGGTGACACATATAATCACCAAAGACCTACGGAATACCAAGAGAAGACTACTCAACCTTCTGTCATAACGTACATGGGAAAAGGATCCCAGGAAGAACAGACATCTGTATATGTGTAAAAGAACCCCATCTTCCACACCTACAACAAGCCAAACATTGTAATCAAACTTGCTGTAATAAAAAATAAAAAATTAAATTAAAAACACGAACAAGAAGTAGTGAGACAAACTTGAGGGGCTTTCTCCTGGCACATTCCATTCTAAATTCCAATCTAGAACACGACTTCCATTGAGGCTCTGTTGCCCTAGTCACCAGATTTGGTACGGGAGAACTGCTGCCACCTTGTGGCCGTTTCGGACAACAGCAGCTTTAATCCCAGCGCTGATGGTCAGTTGATATTCAAAATCATTGCAGTCCTGTAAATGACACCTGCCCTGAAAACAAATCCTGGGGTCACATATCGACCAAAAAATTCAAAGGACGTCCATATTTCAAAACGACCGTTTCAAAAGGCATATTTTACGCACATTAGTGTTCTGCTTCTTTTTCTTTCTTTCCTTTTTTTTGTTAAAAATACGGGAATGTAAAAGGCATCCCTCAGAATGGGCGAAAATCGTTGCAAACGAATCAATGGACAAAGGTTTAATCTCCAATATATATAAAGAGCTCATGCAGCTTAATATTAACAAAACAAACAACCCAATACAAAAAATGGGCAGAAGATCTAAAGAGATGTTTCTTCCAAGAAGACACAGAGATGGCCAAGACGCACATGAAAAGCTACTCAACAGCACTAATTATTAGAGAAATGCAAATCAAAACTACAATGAGGTATCACCTCACACGTGTTAGAATCGGCATCATCAGAAAATCTACAAACAACCAATTCTGGGGAGGGTGTGGACAAAAGGAGCCCTCTTCCACTATTGGTGGGAATGTAAATTGATACAGTCACTATGGAGAACGGTATGGAGTTTCCTTAAAAAAACTAGAAATAGAATTACCATCTGATCCAGCAATCCCACTTCTGGGCATATACCCAGAGAAAACCATAAATCAAAAAGGCACATTCACCACAATGTTCATGGCAGCACTATTTACAATAGCCAGGTAATGGAAGCAACGTAAATGCCCACAGACAGATGAATGGATAAAGATGTGGTACATATATAAAATGGAATATTACTCAGCCATAAGAAGGAATGAAACTGGGTCATTTGTAGAGACATCGATGGATCTAGAGACTGTCATACAGAATGAAGTAAGTCAGAAAGAGGAAAACAAATATTGTATATTAATGCATATATGTGGAACCTAAAAAATGGTACAGATGAACTGGTTTGCAGGGAAGAAACAGAGACACAGAGGTAGAGAACAAACATATGGACACCAAGTGTGGGAAGCCATGGGGTGGTGGTGGTGGGATGAGTTGGGAGATTGGGATTGACCTGTATACATGTATATGCATAAAATACATAACTAATAATAACCTGGTGTATAAAAAAATAAATCAAATTAAGTTTCAAATTTTTAAAAAATAAAATTTAAAAATAAAACAGAAAAATGTTCTTCCCTTCACACAGATGTATTTATAGGAATGAATTATTTCCATGCTTATATCTATAAATACATAAAGGAGGAATACAATCTAACTTGAACCATAAAAGAAAAAAAAAACCTGAACCCACCAGTTATACAGAGGAAAACCCTATCAGGGCACTTGCTCCAGCGGTAAACAATTCTGAAATTGGTCAGAGGTGGGGAATCATCTCCCATACAACCAGCAACCCACCCCCCACGCCAGGAGCATCCTCATTGCAAAGCTGGGGGACCGTGCCGAGGCATCTGTGAGTAAACGTGAGCTGAGCCCCAGGCCAGCTGCTGCTGAACTGTTCCCACCCTTCCCAGGTAAAACACCTGAATATGTACAAGGGCTTGAAAGCCTAGAGGAAGGGCCGTGGAGCCACACCAGCGACAGCACGCAGGCCAACTTGGTGCCTGCAGGCCAGCCAGGGTGGTCCTGGCCCCGGGCGCTCTTCCGGAAGCTTTCCATTGCCCTGCCTGAGATACCCCTCCTGTCCCGGCCCCCACTGCTTTTTTCCTTCCTCACCTCTGTCCGGAGAGAAATTCCAGCGGAAGGTATGGGTGACACATCCTCTTCTTTACAGGTGGCAGCCTGGCAACCCCTGCAGAAAGGCCAGCAGAGCCCCACTCACACCGGGCCACCAACAAAGCTGTGGCCCCTCACTCCCTCCCACCAGCAGAGCCCCGAGACTGCTGACGGGGCAGAGAATATGGAGTCAGGCACAGCTTCAGGGGCTATTGCTGCCTGGAGCGCTGTTTATATTGACCTCAAACAGGCACACCTGGGGAGGGCCGGCCGGCAGGGTAAGGCTGCCCAGGTCAGCTAATCCACAACCCTCAGGGAATCCCATTGTTGAAAACGGACCTCGCTAAGGCAGAATAGAAGCCAAGGAAGAAAAGGACACAATGCCATTTGCAGCACCGTAGATGAGTCTAGAGGTAATCACGTGACTTGTAGTAAGTCAGAAAGTGAAAGACACATATCGTATCATATCACTTATAGGTGTTACCTAAGAATGGATACCAGGGCAGATATTTCCACGGAGAAGGGCCATCACAGATTCATCAAACAAACTTATGGTTCACCAATGGAAAGGTGTGAGGATTGGTTTCATTACGATATTGGGGTTAACAGACATATACAAACACAGGTGACACATATAATCACCAAAGACCTACGGAATACCAAGAGAAGACTACTCAACCTTCTGTCATAACGTACATGGGAAAAGGATCCCAGGAAGAACAGACATCTGTATATGTGGAAAAGAACCCCATCTTCCACACCTACAACAAGCCAAACATTGTAATCAAACTTGCTGTAATAAAAAATAAAAAATTAAATTAAAAACACGAACAAGAAGTAGTGAGACAAACTTGAGGGGCTTTCTCCTGGCACATTCCATTCTAAATTCCAATCTAGAACACGACTTCCATTGAGGCTCTGTTGCCCTAGTCACCAGATTTGGTAAGGGAGAACTGCTGCCACCTTGTGGCCGTTTCGCACAACAGCAGCTTTAATCCCAGCGCTGATGGTCAGTTGATATTCAAAATCATTGCAGGCCTGTAAATGACACCTGCCCTGAAAACAAATCCTGGGGTCACATATCGACCAAAAAATTCAAAGGACGTCCATATTTCAAAACGACCGTTTCAAAAGGCATATTTTACGCACATTAGTGTTCTGCTGCTTTTCCTTTCTTTCCTTTTTTTGTTAAAAATACGGGAATGGAAAAAGGCATCCCTCAGAATGGGCGAAAATCGTTGCAAACGAATCAATGGACAAAGGTTTAATCTCCAATATATATAAAGAGCTCATGCAGCTTAATATTAACAAAACAAACAACCCAATACAAAAAATGGGCAGAAGATCTAAAGAGATGTTTCTTCCAAGAAGACACAGAGATGGCCAAGACGCACATGAAAAGCTGCTCAACAGCACTAATTATTAGAGAAATGCAAATCAAAACTACAATGAGGTATCACCTCACACCTGTTAGAATCGGCATCATCAGAAAATCTACAAACAACCAATTCTGGGGAGGGTGTGGACAAAAGGAGCCCTCTTCCACTATTGGTGGGAATGTAAATTGATACAGTCACTATGGAGAACGGTATGGAGTTTCCTTAAAAAAACTAGAAATAGAATTACCATCTGATCCAGCAATCCCACTTCTGGGCATATACCCAGAGAAAACCATAAATCAAAAAGGCACATTCACCACAATGTTCATGGCAGCACTATTTACAATAGCCAGGTAATGGAAGCAACGTAAATGCCCACAGACAGATGAATGGATAAAGATGTGGTACATATATAAAATGGAATATTACTCAGCCATAAGAAGGAATGCAACTGGGTCATTTGTAGAGACATCGATGGATCTAGAGACTGTCATACAGAATGAAGTAAGTCTGAAAGAGGAAAACAAATATTGTATATTAATGCATATATGTGGAACCTAAAAAATGGTACAGATGAACTGGTTTGCAGGGAAGAAACAGAGACACAGAGGTAGAGAACAAACATATGGACACCAAGTGTGGGAAGCCATGGGGTGGTGGTGGTGGGATGAGTTGGGAGATTGGGATTGACCTGTATACATGTATATGCATAAAATACATAACTAATAATAACCTGGTGTATAAAAAAATAAATCAAATTAAGTTTCAAATTTTTAAAAAATAAAATTTAAAAATAAAACAGAAAAATGTTCTTCCCTTCACACAGATGTATTTATAGGAATGAATTATTTCCATGCTTATATCTATAAATACATAAAGGAGGAATACAATCTAACTTGAACCAGAAAAGAAAAAAAAAACCTGAACCCACCAGTTATACAGAGGAAAACCCTATCAGGGCACTTGCTCCAGCGGTAAACAATTCTGAAATTGGTCAGAGGTGGGGAATCATCTCCCATACAACCAGCAACCCACCCCCCACGCCAGGAGCATCCTCATTGCAAAGCTGGGGGACCGTGCCGAGGCATCTGTGAGTAAACGTGAGCTGAGCCCCAGGCCAGCTGCTGCTGAACTGTTCCCACCCTTCCCAGGTAAAACACCTGAATATGTACAAGGGCTTGAAAGCCTAGAGGAAGGGCCGTGGAGCCACACCAGCGACAGCACGCAGGCCAACTTGGTGCCTGCAGGCCAGCCAGGGTGGTCCTGGCCCCGGGCGCTCTTCCGGAAGCTTTCCATTGCCCTGCCTGAGATACCCCTCCTGTCCCGGCCCCCACTGCTTTTTTCCTTCCTCACCTCTGTCCGGAGAGAAATTCCAGCGGAAGGTATGGGTGACACATCCTCTTCTTTACAGGTGGCAGCCTGGCAACCCCTGCAGAAAGGCCAGCAGAGCCCCACTCACACCGGGCCACCAACAAAGCTGTGGCCCCTCACTCCCTCCCACCAGCAGAGCCCCGAGACTGCTGACGGGGCAGAGAATATGGAGTCAGGCACAGCTTCAGGGGCTATTGCTGCCTGGAGCGCTGTTTATATTGACCTCAAACAGGCACACCTGGGGAGGGCCGGCCGGCAGGGTAAGGCTGCCCAGGTCAGCTAATCCACAACCCTCAGGGAATCCCATTGTTGAAAACGGACCTCGCTAAGGCAGAATAGAAGCCAAGGAAGAAAAGGACACAATGCCATTTGCAGCACCGTAGATGAGTCTAGAGGTAATCACGTGACTTGTAGTAAGTCAGAAAGTGAAAGACACATATCGTATCATATCACTTATAGGTGTTACCTAAGAATGGATACCAGGGCAGATATTTCCACGGAGAAGGGCCATCACAGATTCATCAAACAAACTTATGGTTCACCAATGGAAAGGTGTGAGGATTGGTTTCATTACGATATTGGGGTTAACAGACATATACAAACACAGGTGACACATATAATCACCAAAGACCTACGGAATACCAAGAGAAGACTACTCAACCTTCTGTCATAACGTACATGGGAAAAGGATCCCAGGAAGAACAGACATCTGTATATGTGGAAAAGAACCCCATCTTCCACACCTACAACAAGCCAAACATTGTAATCAAACTTGCTGTAATAAAAAATAAAAAATTAAATTAAAAACACGAACAAGAAGTAGTGAGACAAACTTGAGGGGCTTTCTCCTGGCACATTCCATTCTAAATTCCAATCTAGAACACGACTTCCATTGAGGCTCTGTTGCCCTAGTCACCAGATTTGGTAAGGGAGAACTGCTGCCACCTTGTGGCCGTTTCGCACAACAGCAGCTTTAATCCCAGTGCTGATGGTCAGTTGATATTCAAAATCATTGCAGGCCTGTAAATGACACCTGCCCTGAAAACAAATCCTGGGGTCACATATCGACCAAAAAATTCAAAGGACGTCCATATTTCAAAACGACCGTTTCAAAAGGCATATTTTACGCACATTAGTGTTCTGCTGCTTTTCCTTTCTTTCCTTTTTTTGTTAAAAATACGGGAATGGAAAAAGGCATCCCTCAGAATGGGCGAAAATCGTTGCAAACGAATCAATGGACAAAGGTTTAATCTCCAATATATATAAAGAGCTCATGCAGCTTAATATTAACAAAACAAACAACCCAATACAAAAAATGGGCAGAAGATCTAAAGAGATGTTTCTTCCAAGAAGACACAGAGATGGCCAAGCCGCACATGAAAAGCTGCTCAACAGCACTAATTATTAGAGAAATGCAAATCAAAACTACAATGAGGTATCACCTCACACCTGTTAGAATCGGCATCATCAGAAAATCTACAAACAACCAATTCTGGGGAGGGTGTGGACAAAACGAGCCCTCTTCCACTATTGGTGGGAATGTAAATTGATACAGTCACTATGGAGAACGGTATGGAGTTTCCTTAAAAAAACTAGAAATAGAATTACCATCTGATCCAGCAATCCCACTTCTGGGCATATACCCAGAGAAAACCATAAATCAAAAAGGCACATTCACCACAATGTTCATGGCAGCACTATTTACAATAGCCAGGTAATGGAAGCAACGTAAATGCCCACAGACAGATGAATGGATAAAGATGTGGTACATATATAAAATGGAATATTACTCAGCCATAAGAAGGAATGAAACTGGGTCATTTGTAGAGACATCGATGGATCTAGAGACTGTCATACAGAATGAAGTAAGTCAGAAAGAGGAAAACAAATATTGTATATTAATGCATATATGTGGAACCTAAAAAATGGTACAGATGAACTGGTTTGCAGGGAAGAAACAGAGACACAGAGGTAGAGAACAAACATATGGACACCAAGTGTGGGAAGCCATGGGGTGGTGGTGGTGGGATGAGTTCGGAGATTGGGATTGACCTGTATACATGTATATGCATAAAATACATAACTAATAATAACCTGGTGTATAAAAAAATAAATCAAATTAAGTTTCAAATTTTTAAAAAATAAAATTTAAAAATAAAACAGAAAAATGTTCTTCCCTTCACACAGATGTATTTATAGGAATGAATTATTTCCATGCTTATATCTATAAATACATAAAGGAGGAATACAATCTAACTTGAACCATAAAAGAAAAAAAAAACCTGAACCCACCAGTTATACAGAGGAAAACCCTATCAGGGCACTTGCTCCAGCGGTAAACAATTCTGAAATTGGTCAGAGGTGGGGAATCATCTCCCATACAACCAGCAACCCACCCCCCACGCCAGGAGCATCCTCATTGCAAAGCTGGGGGACCGTGCCGAGGCATCTGTGAGTAAACGTGAGCTGAGCCCCAGGCCAGCTGCTGCTGAACTGTTCCCACCCTTCCCAGGTAAAACACCTGAATATGTACAAGGGCTTGAAAGCCTAGAGGAAGGGCCGTGGAGCCACACCAGCGACAGCACGCAGGCCAACTTGGTGCCTGCAGGCCAGCCAGGGTGGTCCTGGCCCCGGGCGCTCTTCCGGAAGCTTTCCATTGCCCTGCCTGAGATACCCCTCCTGTCCCGGCACCCACTGCTTTTTTCCTTCCTCACCTCTGTCCGGAGAGAAATTCCAGCGGAAGGTATGGGTGACACATCCTCTTCTTTACAGGTGGCAGCCTGGCAACCCCTGCAGAAAGGCCAGCAGAGCCCCACTCACACCGGGCCACCAACAAAGCTGTGGCCCCTCACTCCCTCCCACCAGCAGAGCCCCGAGACTGCTGACGGGGCAGAGAATATGGAGTCAGGCACAGCTTCAGGGGCTATTTCTGCCTGGAGCGCTGTTTATATTGACCTCAAACAGGCACACCTGGGGAGGGCCGGCCGGCAGGGTAAGGCTGCCCAGGTCAGCTAATCCACAACCCTCAGGGAATCACATTGTTGAAAACGGACCTCGCTAAGGCAGAATAGAAGCCAAGGAAGAAAAGGACACAATGCCATTTGCAGCACCGTAGATGAGTCTAGAGGTAATCACGTGACTTGTAGTAAGTCAGAAAGTGAAAGACACATATCGTATCATATCACTTATAGGTGTTACCTAAGAATGGATACCAGGGCAGATATTTCCACGGAGAAGGGCCATCACAGATTCATCAAACAAACTTATGGTTCACCAATGGAAAGGTGTGAGGATTGGTTTCATTACGATATTGGGGTTAACAGACATATACAAACACAGGTGACACATATAATCACCAAAGACCTACGGAATACCAAGAGAAGACTACTCAACCTTCTGTCATAACGTACATGGGAAAAGGATCCCAGGAAGAACAGATATCTGTATATGTGGAAAAGAACCCCATCTTCCACACCTACAACAAGCCAAACATTGTAATCAAACTTGCTGTAATAAAAAATAAAAAATTAAATTAAAAACACGAACAAGAAGTAGTGAGACAAACTTGAGGGGCTTTCTCCTGGCACATTCCATTCTAAATTCCAATCTAGAACACGACTTCCATTGAGGCTCTGTTGCCCTAGTCACCAGATTTGGTAAGGGAGAACTGCTGCCACCTTGTGGCCGTTTCGCACAACAGCAGCTTTAATCCCAGCGCTGATGGTCAGTTGATATTCAAAATCATTGCAGGCCTGTAAATGACACCTGCCCTGAAAACAAATCCTGGGGTCACATATCGACCAAAAAATTCAAAGGACGTCCATATTTCAAAACGACCGTTTCAAAAGGCATATTTTACGCACATTAGTGTTCTGCTGCTTTTCCTTTCTTTCCTTTTTTTGTTAAAAATACGGGAATGGAAAAAGGCATCCCTCAGAATGGGCGAAAATCGTTGCAAACGAATCAATGGACAAAGGTTTAATCTCCAATATATATAAAGAGCTCATGCAGCTTAATATTAACAAAACAAACAACCCAATACAAAAAATGGGCAGAAGATCTAAAGAGATGTTTCTTCCAAGAAGACACAGAGATGGCCAAGACGCACATGAAAAGCTGCTCAACAGCACTAATTATTAGAGAAATGCAAATCAAAACTACAATGAGGTATCACCTCACACCTGTTAGAATCGGCATCATCAGAAAATCTACAAACAACCAATTCTGGGGAGGGTGTGGACAAAAGGAGCCCTCTTCCACTATTGGTGGGAATGTAAATTGATACAGTCACTATGGAGAACAGTATGGAGTTTCCTTAAAAAAACTAGAAATAGAATTACCATCTGATCCAGCAATCCCACTTCTGGGCATATACCCAGAGAAAACCATAAATCTAAAAGGCACATTCACCACAATGTTCATGGCAGCACTATTTACAATAGCCAGGTAATGGAAGCAACGTAAATGCCCACAGACAGATGAATGGATAAAGATGTGGTACATATATAAAATGGAATATTACTCAGCCATAAGAAGGAATGCAACTGGGTCATTTGTAGAGACATCGATGGATCTAGAGACTGTCATACAGAATGAAGTAAGTCAGAAAGAGGAAAACAAATATTGTATATTAATGCATATATGTGGAACCTAAAAAATGGTACAGATGAACTGGTTTGCAGGGAAGAAACAGAGACACAGAGGTAGAGAACAAACATATGGACACCAAGTGTGGGAAGCCATGGGGTGGTGGTGGTGGGATGAGTTGGGAGATTGGGATTGACCTGTATACATGTATATGCATAAAATACATAACTAATAATAACCTGGTGTATAAAAAAATAAATCAAATTAAATTTCAAATTTTTAAAAAATAAAATTTAAAAATAAAACAGAAAAATGTTCTTCCCTTCACACAGATGTATTTATAGGAATGAATTATTTCCATGCTTATATCTATAAATACATAAAGGAGGAATACAATCTAACTTGAGCCATAAAAGAAAAAAAAAAACCTGAACCCACCAGTTATACAGAGGAAAACCCTATCAGGGCACTTGCTCCAGCGGTAAACAATTCTGAAATTGGTCAGAGGTGGGGAATCATCTCCCATACAACCAGCAACCCACCCCCCACGCCAGGAGCATCCTCATTGCAAAGCTGGGGGACCGTGCCGAGGCATCTGTGAGTAAACGTGAGCTGAGCCCCAGGCCAGCTGCTGCTGAACTGTTCCCACCCTTCCCAGGTAAAACACCTGAATATGTACAAGGGCTTGAAAGCCTAGAGGAAGGGCCGTGGAGCCACACCAGCGACAGCACGCAGGCCAACTTGGTGCCTGCAGGCCAGCCAGGGTGGTCCTGGCCCCGGGCGCTCTTCCGGAAGCTTTCCATTGCCCTGCCTGAGATACCCCTCCTGTCCCGGCCCCCACTGCTTTTTTCCTTCCTCACCTCTGTCCGGAGAGATATTCCAGCGGAAGGTATGGGTGACACATCCTCTTCTTTACAGGTGGCAGCCTGGCAACCCCTGCAGAAAGGCCAGCAGAGCCCCACTCACACCAGGCCACCAACAAAGCTGTGGCCCCTCACTCCCTCCCACCAGCAGAGCCCCGAGACTGCTGACGGGGCAGAGAATATGGAGTCAGGCACAGCTTCAGGGGCTATTGCTGCCTGGAGCGCTGTTTATATTGACCTCAAACAGGCACACCTGGGGAGGGCCGGCCGGCAGGGTAAGGCTGCCCAGGTCAGCTAATCCACAACCCTCAGGGAATCCCATTGTTGAAAACGGACCTCGCTAAGGCAGAATAGAAGCCAAGGAAGAAAAGGACACAATGCCATTTGCAGCACCGTAGATGAGTCTAGAGGTAATCACGTGACTTGTAGTAAGTCAGAAAGTGAAAGACACATATCGTATCCTATCACTTATAGGTGTTACCTAAGAATGGATACCAGGGCAGATATTTCCACGGAGAAGGGCCATCACAGATTCATCAAACAAACTTATGGTTCACCAATGGAAAGGTGTGAGGATTGGTTTCATTACGATATTGGGGTTAACAGACATATACAAACACAGGTGACACATATAATCACCAAAGACCTACGGAATACCAAGAGAAGACTACTCAACCTTCTGTCATAACGTACATGGGAAAAGGATCCCAGGAAGAACAGACATCTGTATATGTGGAAAAGAACCCCATCTTCCACACCTACAACAAGCCAAACATTGTAATCAAACTTGCTGTAATAAAAAATAAAAAATTAAATTAAAAACACGAACAAGAAGTAGTGAGACAAACTTGAGGGGCTTTCTCCTGGCACATTCCATTCTAAATTCCAATCTAGAACACGACTTCCATTGAGGCTCTGTTGCCCTAGTCACCAGATTTGGTAAGGGAGAACTGCTGCCACCTTGTGGCCGTTTCGCACAACAGCAGCTTTAATCCCAGCGCTGATGGTCAGTTGATATTCAAAATCATTGCAGGCCTGTAAATGACACCTGCCCTGAAAACAAATCCTGGGGTCACATATCGACCAAAAAATTCAAAGGACGTCCATATTTCAAAACGACCGTTTCAAAAGGCATATTTTACGCACATTAGTGTTCTGCTGCTTTTCCTTTCTTTCCTTTTTTTGTTAAAAATACGGGAATGGAAAAAGGCATCCCTCAGAATGGGCGAAAATCGTTGCAAACGAATCAATGGACAAAGGTTTAATCTCCAATATATATAAAGAGCTCATGCAGCTTAATATTAACAAAACAAACAACCCAATACAAAAAATGGGCAGAAGATCTAAAGAGATGTTTCTTCCAAGAAGACACAGAGATGGCCAAGACGCACATGAAAAGCTGCTCAACAGCACTAATTATTAGAGAAATGCAAATCAAAACTACAATGAGGTATCACCTCACACCTGTTAGAATCGGCATCATCAGAAAATCTACAAACAACCAATTCTGGGGAGGGTGTGGACAAAAGGAGCCCTCTTCCACTATTGGTGGCAATGTAAATTGATACAGTCACTATGGAGAACAGTATGGAGTTTCCTTAAAAAAACTAGAAATAGAATTACCATCTGATCCAGCAATCCCACTTCTGGGCATATACCCAGAGAAAACCATAAATCAAAAAGGCACATTCACCACAATGTTCATGGCAGCACTATTTACAATAGCCAGGTAATGGAAGCAACGTAAATGCCCACAGACAGATGAATGGATAAAGATGTGGTACATATATAAAATGGAATATTACTCAGCCATAAGAAGGAATGCAACTGGGTCATTTGTAGAGACATCGATGGATCTAGAGACTGTCATACAGAATGAAGTAAGTCAGAAAGAGGAAAACAAATATTGTATATTAATGCATATATGTGGAACCTAAAAAATGGTACAGATGAACTGGTTTGCAGGGAAGAAACAGAGACACAGAGGTAGAGAACAAACATATGGACACCAAGTGTGGGAAGCCATGGGGTGGTGGTGGTGGGATGAGTTGGGAGATTGGGATTGACCTGTATACATGTATATGCATAAAATACATAACTAATAATAACCTGGTGTATAAAAAAATAAATCAAATTAAGTTTCAAATTTTTAAAAAATAAAATTTAAAAATAAAACAGAAAAATGTTCTTCCCTTCACACAGATGTATTTATAGGAATGAATTATTTCCATGCTTATATCTATAAATACATAAAGGAGGAATACAATCTAACTTGAACTATAAAAGAAAAAAAAAAAACCTGAACCCACCAGTTATACAGAGGAAAACCCTATCAGGGCACTTGCTCCAGCGGTAAACAATTCTGAAATTGGTCAGAGGTGGGGAATCATCTCCCATACAACCAGCAACCCACCCCCCACGCCAGGAGCATCCTCATTGCAAAGCTGGGGGACCGTGCTGAGGCATCTGTGAGTAAACGTGAGCTGAGCCCCAGGCCAGCTGCTGCTGAACTGTTCCCACCCTTCCCAGGTAAAACACCTGAATATGTACAAGGGCTTGAAAGCCTAGAGGAAGGGCCGTGGAGCCACACCAGCGACAGCACGCAGGCCAACTTGGTGCCTGCAGGCCAGCCAGGGTGGTCCTGGCCCCGGGCGCTCTTCCGGAAGCTTTCCATTGCCCTGCCTGAGATACCCCTCCTGTCCCGGCCCCCACTGCTTTTTTCCTTCCTCACCTCTGTCCGGAGAGAAATTCCAGCGGAAGGTATGGGTGACACATCCTCTTCTTTACAGGTGGCAGCCTGGCAACCCCTGCAGAAAGGCCAGCAGAGACCCACTCACACCGGGCCACCAACAAAGCTGTGGCCCCTCACTCCCTCCCACCAGCAGAGCCCCGAGACTGCTGACGGGGCAGAGAATATGGAGTCAGGCACAGCTTCAGGGGCTATTGCTGCCTGGAGCGCTGTTTATATTGACCTCAAACAGGCACACCTGGGGAGGGCCGGCCGGCAGGGTAAGGCTGCCCAGGTCAGCTAATCCACAACCCTCAGGGAATCCCATTGTTGAAAACGGACCTCGCTAAGGCAGAATAGAAGCCAAGGAAGAAAAGGACACAATGCCATTTGCAGCACCGTAGATGAGTCTAGAGGTAATCACGTGACTTGTAGTAAGTCAGAAAGTGAAAGACACATATCGTATCATATCACTTATAGGTGTTACCTAAGAATGGATACCAGGGCAGATATTTCCACGGAGAAGGGCCATCACAGATTCATCAAACAAACTTATGGTTCACCAATGGAAAGGTGTGAGGATTGGTTTCATTACGATATTGGGGTTAACAGACATATACAAACACAGGTGACACATATAATCACCAAAGACCTACGGAATACCAAGAGAAGACTACTCAACCTTCTGTCATAACGTACATGGGAAAAGGATCCCAGGAAGAACACACATCTGTATATGTGTAAAAGAACCCCATCTTCCACACCTACAACAAGCCAAACATTGTAATCAAACTTGCTGTAATAAAAAATAAAAAATTAAATTAAAAACACGAACAAGAAGTAGTGAGGCAAACTTGAGGGGCTTTCTCCTGGCACATTCCATTCTAAATTCCAATCTAGAACACGACTTCCATTGAGGCTCTGTTGCCCTAGTCACCAGATTTGGTAAGGGAGAACTGCTGCCACCTTGTGGCCGTTTCGCACAACAGCAGCTTTAATCCCAGCGCTGATGGTCAGTTGATATTCAAAATCATTGCAGGCCTGTAAATGACACCTGCCCTGAAAACAAATCCTGGGGTCACATATCGACCAAAAAATTCAAAGGACGTCCATATTTCAAAACGACCGTTTCAAAAGGCATATTTTACGCACATTAGTGTTCTGCTGCTTTTCCTTTCTTTCCTTTTTTTTGTTAAAAATACGGGAATGGAAAAAGGCATCCCTCAGAATGGGCGAAAATCGTTGCAAACGAATCAATGGACAAAGGTTTAATCTCCAATATATATAAACAGCTCATGCAGCTTAATATTAACAAAACAAACAACCCAATACAAAAAATGGGCAGAAGATCTAAAGAGATGTTTCTTCCAAGAAGACACAGAGATGGCCAAGACGCACATGAAAAGCTGCTCAACAGCACTAATTATTAGAGAAATGCAAATCAAAACTACAATGAGGTATCACCTCACACCTGTTAGAATCGGCATCATCAGAAAATCTACAAACAACCAATTCTGGGGAGGGTGTGGACAAAAGGAGCCCTCTTCCACTATTGGTGGGAATGTAAATTGATACAGTCACTATGGAGAACGGTATGGAGTTTCCTTAAAAAAACTAGAAATAGAATTACCATCTGATCCAGCAATCCCACTTCTGGGCATATACCCAGAGAAAACCATAAATCTAAAAGGCACATTCACCACAATGTTCATGGCAGCACTATTTACAATAGCCAGGTAATGGAAGCAACGTAAATGCCCACAGACAGATGAATGGATAAAGATGTGGTACATATATAAAATGGAATATTACTCATCCATAAGAAGGAATGCAACTGGGTCATTTGTAGAGACATCGATGGATCTAGAGACTGTCATACAGAATAAAGTAAGTCAGAAAGAGGAAAACAAATATTGTATATTAATGCATATATGTGGAACCTAAAAAATGGTACAGATGAACTGGTTTGCAGGGAAGAAACAGAGACACAGAGGTAGAGAACAAACATATGGACACCAAGTGTGGGAAGCCATGGGGTGGTGGTGGTGGGATGAGTTGGGAGATTGGGATTGACCTGTATACATGTATATGCATAAAATACATAACTAATAATAACCTACTGTATAAAAAAAAAAATCAAATTAAATTTCAAATTTTTAAAAAATAAAATTTAAAAATAAAAGAGAAAAATGTTCTTCCCTTCACACAGATGTATTTATAGGAATGAATTATTTCCATGCTTATATCTATAAATACATAAAGGAGGAATACAATCTAACTTGAACCATAAAAGAAAAAAAAAAACCTGAACCCACCAGTTATACAGAGGAAAACCCTATCAGGGCACTTGCTCCAGCGGTAAACAATTCTGAAATTGGTCAGAGGTGGGAAATCATCTCCCATACAACCAGCAACCCACCCCCCACGCCAGGAGCATCCTCATTGCAAAGCTGGGGGACTGTGCCGAGGCATCTGTGAGTAAACGTGAGCTGAGCCCCAGGCCAGCTGCTGCTGAACTGTTCCCACCCTTCCCAGGTAAAACACCTGAATATGTACAAGGGCTTGAAAGCCTAGAGGAAGGGCCGTGGAGCCACACCAGCGACAGCACGCAGGCCAACTTGGTGCCTGCAGGCCAGCCAGGGTGGTCCTGGCCCCGGGCGCTCTTCCGGAAGCTTTCCATTGCCCTGACTGAGATACCCCTCCTGTCCCGGCCCCCAATGCTTTTTTCCTTCCTCACCTCTGTCCGGAGAGAAATTCCAGCGGAAGGTATGGGTGACACATCCTCTTCTTTACAGGTGGCAGCCTGGCAACCCCTGCAGAAAGGCCAGCAGAGCCCCACTCACACCGGGCCACCAACAAAGCTGTGGCCCCTCACTCCCTCCCACCAGCAGAGCCCCGAGACTGCTGACGGGGCAGAGAATATGGAGTCAGGCACAGCTTCAGGGGCTATTGCTGCCTGGAGCGCTGTTTATATTGACCTCAAACAGGCACACCTGGGGAGGGCCGGCCGGCAGGGTAAGGCTGCCCAGGTCAGCTAATCCACAACCCTCAGGGAATCCCATTTTTGAAAACGGACCTCGCTAAGGCAGAATAGAAGCCAAGGAAGAAAAGGACACAATGCCATTTGCAGCACCGTAGATGAGTCTAGAGGTAATCACGTGACTTGTAGTAAGTCAGAAAGTGAAAGACACATATCGTATCATATCACTTATAGGTGTTACCTAAGAATGGATACCACGGCAGATATTTCCACGGAGAAGGGCAATCACAGATTCATCAAACAAACTTATGGTTCACCAATGGAAAGGTGTGAGGATTGGTTTCATTACGATATTGGGGTTAACAGACATATACAAACACAGGTGACACATATAATCACCAAAGACCTACGGAATACCAAGAGAAGACTACTCAACCTTCTGTCATAACGTACATGGGAAAAGGATCCCAGGAAGAACAGACATCTGTATATGTGGAAAAGAACCCCATCTTCCACACCTACAACAAGCCAAACATTGTCATCAAACTTGCTGTAATAAAAAATAAAAAATTAAATTAAAAACACGAACAAGAAGTAGTGAGGCAAACTTGAGGGGCTTTCTCCTGGCACATTCCATTCTAAATTCCAATCTAGAACACGACTTCCATTGAGGCTCTGTTGCCCTAGTCACCAGATTTGGTAAGGGAGAACTGCTGCCACCTTGTGGCCGTTTCGCACAACAGCAGATTTAATCCCAGCGCTGATGGTCAGTTGATATTCAAAATCATTGCAGGCCTGTAAATGACACCTGCCCTGAAAACAAATCCTGGGGTCACATATCGACCAAAAAATTCAAAGGACGTCCATATTTCAAAACGACCGTTTCAAAAGGCATATTTTACGCACATTAGTGTTCTGCTGCTTTTCCTTTCTTTCCTTTTTTTGTTAAAAATACGGGAATGGAAAAAGGCATCCCTCAGAATGGGCGAAAATCGTTGCAAACGAATCAATGGACAAAGGTTTAATCTCCAATATATATAAACAGCTCATGCAGCTTAATATTAACAAAACAAACAACCCAATACGAAAAATGGGCAGAAGATCTAAAGAGATGTTTCTTCCAAGAAGACACAGAGATGGCCAAGACGCACATGAAAAGCTGCTCAACAGCACTAATTATTAGAGAAATGCAAATCAAAACTACAATGAGGTATCACCTCACACCTGTTAGAATCGGCATCATCAGAAAATCTACAAACAACCAATTCTGGGGAGGGTGTGGACAAAAGGAGCCCTCTTCCACAATTGGTGGGAATGTAAATTGATACAGTCACTATGGAGAACGGTATGGAGTTTCCTTAAAAAATCTAGAAATAGAATTACCATCTGATCCAGCAATCCCACTTCTGGGCATATACCCAGAGAAAACCATAAATCTAAAAGGCACATTCACCACAATGTTCATGGCAGCACTATTTACAATAGCCAGGTAATGGAAGCAACGTAAATGCCCACAGACAGATGAATGGATAAAGATGTGGTACATATATAAAATGGAATATTACTCAGCCATAAGAAGGAATGAAACTGGGTCATTTGTAGAGACATCGATGGATCTAGAGACTGTCATACAGAATGAAGTAAGTCAGAAAGAGGAAAACAAATATTGTATATTAATGCATATATGTGGAACCTAAAAAATGGTACAGATGAACTGGTTTGCAGGGAAGAAACAGAGACACAGAGGTAGAGAACAAACATATGGACACCAAGTGTGGGAAGCCATGGGGTGGTGGTGGTGGGATGAGTTGGGAGATTGGGATTGACCTGTATACATGTATATGCATAAAATACATAACTAATAATAACCTGCTGTATAAAAAAATAAATCAAATTAAATTTCAAATTTTTAAAAAATAAAATTTAAAAATAAAACAGAAAAATGTTCTTCCCTTCACACAGATGTATTTATAGGAATGAATTATTTCCATGCTTATATCTATAAATACATAAAGGAGGAATACAATCTAACTTGAACCAGAAAAGAAAAAAAAAAACCTGAACCCACCAGTTATACAGAGGAAAACCCTATCAGGGCACTTGCTCCAGCGGTAAACAATTCTGAAATTGGTCAGAGGTGGGAAATCATCTCCCATACAACCAGCAACCCACCCCCCACGCCAGGAGCATCCTCATTGCAAAGCTGGGGGACCGTGCCGAGGCATCTGTGAGTAAACGTGAGCTGAGCCCCAGGCCAGCTGCTGCTGAACTGTTCCCACCCTTCCCAGGTAAAACACCTGAATATGTACAAGGGCTTGAAAGCCTAGAGGAAGGGCCGTGGAGCCACACCAGTGACAGCACGCAGGCCAACTTGGTGCCTGCAGGCCAGCCAGGGTGGTCCTGGCCCCGGGCACTCTTCCGGAAGCTTTCCATTGCCCTGCCTGAGATACCCCTCCTGTCCCGGCCCCCACTGCTTTTTTCCTTCCTCACCTCTGTCCGGAGAGAAATTCCAGCGGAAGGTATGGGTGACACATCCTCTTCTTTACAGGTGGCAGCCTGGCAACCCCTGCAGAAAGGCCAGCAGAGCCCCACTCACACCGGGCCACCAACAAAGCTGTGGCCCCTCACTCCCTCCCACCAGCAGAGCCCCGAGACTGCTGACGGGGCAGAGAATATGGAGTCAGGCACAGCTTCAGGGGCTATTGCTGCCTGGAGCGCTGTTTATATTGACCTCAAACAGGCACACCTGGGGAGGGCCGGCCGGCAGGGTAAGGCTGCCCAGGTCAGCTAATCCACAACCCTCAGGGAATCCCATTGTTGAAAACGGACCTCGCTAAGGCAGAATAGAAGCCAAGGAAGAAAAGGACACAATGCCATTTGCAGCACCGTAGATGAGTCTAGAGGTAATCACGTGACTTGTAGTAAGTCAGAAAGTGAAAGACACATATCGTATCATATCACTTATAGGTGTTACCTAAGAATGGATACCAGGGCAGATATTTCCACGGAGAAGGGCCATCACAGATTCATCAAACAAACTTATGGTTCACCAATGGAAAGGTGTGAGGATTGGTTTCATTACGATATTGGGGTTAACAGACATATACAAACACAGGTGACACATATAATCACCAAAGACCTACGGAATACCAAGAGAAGACTACTCAACCTTCTGTCATAACGTACATGGGAAAAGGATCCCAGGAAGAACAGACATCTGTATATGTGTAAAAGAACCCCATCTTCCACACCTACAACAAGCCAAACATTGTAATCAAACTTGCTGTAATAAAAAATAAAAAATTAAATTAAAAACACGAACAAGAAGTAGTGAGGCAAACTTGAGGGGCTTTCTCCTGGCACATTCCATTCTAAATTCCAATCTAGAACACGACTTCCATTGAGGCTCTGTTGCCCTAGTCACCAGATTTGGTAAGGGAGAACTGCTGCCACCTTGTGGCCGTTTCGCACAACAGCAGCTTTAATCCCAGCGCTGATGGTCAGTTGATATTCAAAATCATTGCAGGCCTGTAAATGACACCTGCCCTGAAAACAAATCCTGGGGTCACATATCGACCAAAAAATTCAAAGGACGTCCATATTTCAAAACGACCGTTTCAAAAGGCATATTTTACGCACATTAGTGTTCTGCTGCTTTTCCTTTCTTTCCTTTTTTTTGTTAAAAATACGGGAATGGAAAAAGGCATCCCTCAGAATGGGCGAAAATCGTTGCAAACGAATCAATGGACAAAGGTTTAATCTCCAATATATATAAACAGCTCATGCAGCTTAATATTAACAAAACAATCAACCCAATACAAAAAATGGGCAGAAGATCTAAAGAGATGTTTCTTCCAAGAAGACACAGAGATGGCCAAGACACACATGAAAAGCTGCTCAACAGCACTAATTATTACAGAAATGCAAATCAAAACTACAATGAGGTATCACCTCACACCTGTTAGAATCGGCATCATCAGAAAATCTACAAACAACCAATTCTGGGGAGGGTGTGGACAAAAGGAGCCCTCTTCCACTATTGGTGGGAATGTAAATTGATACAGTCACTATGGAGAACGGTATGGAGTTTCCTTAAAAAAACTAGAAATAGAATTACCATCTGATCCAGCAATCCCACTTCTGGGCATATACCCAGGGAAAACCATAAATCTAAAAGGCACATTCACCACAATGTTCATGGCAGCACTATTTACAATAGCCAGGTAATGGAAGCAACGTAAATGCCCACAGACAGATGAATGGATAAAGATGTGGTACATATATAAAATGGAATATTACTCAGCCATAAGAAGGAATGCAACTGGGTCATTTGTAGAGACATCGATGGATCTAGAGACTGTCATACAGAATGAAGTAAGTCAGAAAGAGGAAAACAAATATTGTATATTAATGCATATATGTGGAACCTAAAAAATGGTACAGATGAACTGGTTTGCAGGGAAGAAACAGAGACACAGAGGTAGAGAACAAACATATGGACACCAAGTGTGGGAAGCCATGGGGTGGTGGTGGTGGGATGAGTTGGGAGATTGGGATTGACCTGTATATATGTATATGCATAAAATACATAACTAATAATAACCTGGTGTATAAAAAAATAAATCAAATTAAATTTCAAATTTTTAAAAAATAAAATTTAAAAATAAAACAGAAAAATGTTCTTCCCTTCACACAGATGTATTTATAGGAATGAATTATTTCCATGCTTATATCTATAAATACATAAAGGAGGAATACAATCTAACTTGAACCATAAAAGAAAAAAAAAAACCTGAACCCACCAGTTATACAGAGGAAAACCCTATCAGGGCACTTGCTCCAGCGGTAAACAATTCTGAAATTGGTCAGAGGTGGGAAATCATCTCCCATACAACCAGCAACCCACCCCCCACGCCAGGAGCATCCTCATTGCAAAGCTGGGGGACTGTGCCGAGGCAACTGTGAGTAAACGTGAGCTGAGCCCCAGGCCAGCTGCTGCTGAACTGTTCCCACCCTTCCCAGGTAAAACACCTGAATATGTACAAGGGCTTGAAAGCCTAGAGGAAGGGCCGTGGAGCCACACCAGCGACAGCACGCAGGCCAACTTGGTGCCTGCAGGCCAGCCAGGGTGGTCCTGGCCCCGGGCGCTCTTGCGGAAGCTTTCCATTGCCCTGCCTGAGATACCCCTCCTGTCCCGGCCCCCACTGCTTTTTTCCTTCCTCACCTCTGTCCGGAGAGAAATTCCAGCGTAAGGTATGGGTGACACATCCTCTTCTTTACAGGTGGCAGCCTGGCAACCCCTGCAGAAAGGCCAGCAGAGCCCCACTCACACCGGGCCACCAACAAAGCTGTGGCCCCTCACTCCCTCCCACCAGCAGAGCCCCGAGACTGCTGACGGGGCAGAGAATATGGAGTCAGGCACAGCTTCAAGGGCTATTGCTGCCTGGAGCGCTGTTTATATTGACCTCAAACAGGGACACCTGGGGAGGGCCGGCCGGCAGGGTAAGGCTGCCCAGGTCAGCTAATCCACAACCCTCAGGGAATCCCATTGTTGAAAACGGACCTCGCTAAGGCAGAATAGAAGCCAAGGAAGAAAAGGACACAATGCCATTTGCAGCACCGTAGATGAGTCTAGAGGTAATCACGTGACTTGTAGTAAGTCAGAAAGTGAAAGACACATATCGTATCATATCACTTATAGGTGTTACCTAAGAATGGATACCAGGGCAGATATTTCCACGGAGAAGGGCCATCACAGATTCATCAAACAAACTTATGGTTCACCAATGGAAAGGTGTGAGGATTGGTTTCATTACGATATTGGGGTTAACAGACATATACAAACACAGGTGACACATATAATCACCAAAGACCTACGGAATACCAAGAGAAGACTACTCAACCTTCTGTCATAACGTACATGGGAAAAGGATCCCAGGAAGAACAGACATCTGTATATGTGTAAAAGAACCCCATCTTCCACACCTACAACAAGCCAAACATTGTAATCAAACTTGCTGTAATAAAAAATAAAAAATTAAATTAAAAACACGAACAAGAAGTAGTGAGGCAAACTTGAGGGGCTTTCTCCTGGCACATTCCATTTTAAATTCCAATCTAGAACACGACTTCCATTGAGGCTCTGTTACCCTAGTCACCAGATTTGGTAAGGGAGAACTGCTGCCACCTTGTGGCCGTTTCGCACAACAGCAGCTTTAATCCCAGCGCTGATGGTCAGTTGATATTCAAAATCATTGCAGGCCTGTAAATGACACCTGCCCTGAAAACAAATCCTGGGGTCACATATCGACCAAAAAATTCAAAGGACGTCCATTTTTCAAAACGACCGTTTCAAAAGGCATATTTTACGCACATTAGTGTTCTGCTGCTTTTCCTTTCTTTCCTTTTTTTGTTAAAAATACGGGAATGGAAAAAGGCAACCCTCAGAATGGGCGAAAATCGTTGCAAACGAATCAATGGACAAAGGTTTAATCTCCAATATATATAAACAGCTCATGCAGCTTAATATTAACAAAACAAACAACCCAATACAAAAAATGGGCAGAAGATCTAAAGAGATGTTTCTTCCAAGAAGACACAGAGATGGCCAAGACGCACATGAAAAGCTGCTCAACAGCACTAATTATTAGAGAAATGCAAATCAAAACTACAATGAGGTATCACCTCACACCTGTTAGAATCGGCATCATCAGAAAATCTACAAACAACCAATTCTGGGGAGGGTGTGGACAAAAGGAGCCCTCTTCCACTATTGGTGGGAATGTAAATTGATACAGTCACTATGGAGAACGGTATGGAGTTTCCTTAAAAAAACTAGAAATAGAATTACCATCTGATCCAGCAATCCCACTTCTGGGCATATACCCAGAGAAAACCATAAATCTAAAAGGCACATTCACCACAATGTTCATGGCAGCACTATTTACAATAGCCAGGTAATGGAAGCAACGTAAATGCCCACAGACAGATGAATGGATAAAGATGTGGTACATATATAAAATGGAATATTACTCAGCCATAAGAAGGAATGAAACTGGGTCATTTGTAGAGACATCGATGGATCTAGAGACTGTCATACAGAATGAAGTAAGTCAGAAAGAGGAAAACAAATATGGTATATTAATGCATATATGTGGAACCTAAAAAATGGTACAGATGAACTGGTTTGCAGGGAAGAAACAGAGACACAGAGGTAGAGAACAAACATATGGACACCAAGTGTGGGAAGCCATGGGGTGGTGGTGGTGGGATGAGTTGGGAGATTGGGATTGACCTGTATACATGTATATGCATAAAATACATAACTAATAATAACCTGGTGTATAAAAAAATAAATCAAATTAAATTTCAAATTTTTAAAAAATAAAATTTAAAAATAAAACAGAAAAATGTTCTTCCCTTCACACAGATGTATTTATAGGAATGAATTATTTCCATGCTTATATCTATAAATACATAAAGGAGGAATACAATCTAACTTGAACCATAAAAGAAAAAAAAAAAACCTGAACCCACCAGTTATACAGAGGAAAACCCTATCAGGGCACTTGCTCCAGCGGTAAACAATTCTGAAATTGGTCAGAGGTGGGAAATCATCTCCCATACAACCAGCAACCCACCCCCCACGCCAGGAGCATCCTCATTGCAAAGCTGGGGGACCGTGCCGAGGCATCTGTGAGTAAACGTGAGCTGAGCCCCAGGCCAGCTGCTGCTGAACTGTTCCCACCCTTCCCAGGTAAAACACCTGAATATGTACAAGGGCTTGAAAGCCTAGAGGAAGGGCCGTGGAGCCACACCAGCGACAGCACGCAGGCCAACTTGGTGCCTGCAGGCCAGCCAGGGTGGTCCTGGCCCCGGGCGCTCTTGCGGAAGCTTTCCATTGCCCTGCCTGAGATACCCCTCCTGTCCCGGCCCCCACTGCTTTTTTCCTTCCTCACCTCTGTCCGGAGAGAAATTCCAGCGGAAGGTATGG
This sequence comes from Mesoplodon mirus, assembly GCF_964341445.2. NCBI lineage: Eukaryota > Metazoa > Chordata > Mammalia > Artiodactyla > Ziphiidae > Mesoplodon > Mesoplodon mirus. The sequence goes on along the minus strand of NW_028295814.1, from coordinate 3,806,398 downwards.
GTGACACATCCTCTTCTTTACAGGTGGCAGCCTGGCAACCCCTGCAGAAAGGCCAGCAGAGCCCCACTCACACCGGGCCACCAACAAAGCTGTGGCCCCTCACTCCGTCCCACCAGCAGAGCCCCGAGACTGCTGACGGGGCAGAGAATATGGAGTCAGGCACAGCTTCAAGGGCTATTGCTGCCTGGAGCGCTGTTTATATTGACCTCAAACAGGGACACCTGGGGAGGGCCGGCCGGCAGGGTAAGGCTGCCCAGGTCAGCTAATCCACAACCCTCAGGGAATCCCATTGTTGAAAACGGACCTCGCTAAGGCAGAATAGAAGCCAAGGAAGAAAAGGACACAATGCCATTTGCAGCACCGTAGATGAGTCTAGAGGTAATCACGTGACTTGTAGTAAGTCAGAAAGTGAAAGACACATATCGTATCATATCACTTATAGGTGTTACCTAAGAATGGATACCAGGGCAGATATTTCCACGGAGAAGGGCCATCACAGATTCATCAAACAAACTTATGGTTCACCAATGGAAAGGTGTGAGGATTGGTTTCATTACGATATTGGGGTTAACAGACATATACAAACACAGGTGACACATATAATCACCAAAGACCTACGGAATACCAAGAGAAGACTACTCAACCTTCTGTCATAACGTACATGGGAAAAGGATCCCAGGAAGAACAGACATCTGTATATGTGTAAAAGAACCCCATCTTCCACACCTACAACAAGCCAAACATTGTAATCAAACTTGCTGTAATAAAAAATAAAAAATTAAATTAAAAACACGAACAAGAAGTAGTGAGGCAAACTTGAGGGGCTTTCTCCTGGCACATTCCATTCTAAATTCCAATCTAGAACACGACTTCCATTGAGGCTCTGTTACCCTAGTCACCAGATTTGGTAAGGGAGAACTGCTGCCACCTTGTGGCCGTTTCGCACAACAGCAGCTTTAATCCCAGCGCTGATGGTCAGTTGATATTCAAAATCATTGCAGGCCTGTAAATGACACCTGCCCTGAAAACAAATCCTGGGGTCACATATCGACCAAAAAATTCAAAGGACGTCCATATTTCAAAACGACCGTTTCAAAAGGCATATTTTACGCACATTAGTGTTCTGCTGCTTTTCCTTTCTTTCCTTTTTTTTGTTAAAAATACGGGAATGGAAAAAGGCATCCCTCAGAATGGGCGAAAATCGTTGCAAACGAATCAATGGACAAAGGTTTAATCTCCAATATATATAAACAGCTCATGCAGCTTAATATTAACAAAACAAACAACCCAATACAAAAAATGGGCAGAAGATCTAAAGAGATGTTTCTTCCAAGAAGACACAGAGATGGCCAAGACGCACATGAAAAGCTGCTCAACAGCACTAATTATTACAGAAATGCAAATCAAAACTACAATGAGGTATCACCTCACACCTGTTAGAATCGGCATCATCAGAAAATCTACAAACAACCAATTCTGGGGAGGGTGTGGACAAAAGGAGCCCTCTTCCACTATTGGTGGGAATGTAAATTGATACAGTCACTATGGAGAACGGTATGGAGTTTCCTTAAAAAAACTAGAAATAGAATTACCATCTGATCCAGCAATCCCACTTCTGGGCATATACCCAGAGAAAACCATAAATCTAAAAGGCACATTCACCACAATGTTCATGGCAGCACTATTTACAATAGCCAGGTAATGGAAGCAACGTAAATGCCCACAGACAGATGAATGGATAAAGATGTGGTACATATATAAAATGGAATATTACTCAGCCATAAGAAGGAATGAAACTGGGTCATTTGTAGAGACATCGATGGATCTAGAGACTGTCATACAGAATGAAGTAAGTCAGAAAGAGGAAAACAAATATGGTATATTAATGCATATATGTGGAACCTAAAAAATGGTACAGATGAACTGGTTTGCAGGGAAGAAACAGAGACACAGAGGTAGAGAACAAACATATGGACACCAAGTGTGGGAAGCCATGGGGTGGTGGTGGTGGGATGAGTTGGGAGATTGGGATTGACCTGTATACATGTACATGCATAAAATACATAACTAATAATAACCTGCTGTATAAAAAAATAAATCAAATTAAATTTCAAATTTTTAAAAAATAAAATTTAAAAATAAAACAGAAAAATGTTCTTCCCTTCACACAGATGTATTTATAGGAATGAATTATTTCCATGCTTATATCTATAAATACATAAAGGAGGAATACAATCTAACTTGAACCATAAAAGAAAAAAAAAAAAACCTGAACCCACCAGTTATACAGAGGAAAACCCTATCAGGGCACTTGCTCCAGCGGTAAACAATTCTGAAATTGGTCAGAGGTGGGAAATCATCTCCCATACAACCAGCAACCCACCCCCCACGCCAGGAGCATCCTCATTGCAAAGCTGGGGGACCGTGCCGGGGCATCTGTGAGTAAACGTGAGCTGAGCCCCAGGCCAGCTGCTGCTGAACTGTTCCCACCCTTCCCAGGTAAAACACCTGAATATGTACAAGGGCTTGAAAGCCTAGAGGAAGGGCCGTGGAGCCACACCAGTGACAGCACGCAGGCCAACTTGGTGCCTGCAGGCCAGCCAGGGTGGTCCTGGCCCCGGGCGCTCTTCCGGAAGCTTTCCATTGCCCTGCCTGAGATACCCCTCCTGTCCCGGCCCCCACTGCTTTTTTCCTTCCTCACCTCTGTCCGGAGAGAAATTCCAGCGGAAGGTATGGGTGACACATCCTCTTCTTTACAGGTGGCAGCCTGGCAACCCCTGCAGAAAGGCCAGCAGAGCCCCACTCACACCGGGCCACCAACAAAGCTGTGGCCCCTCACTCCCTCCCACCAGCAGAGCCCCGAGACTGCTGACGGGGCAGAGAATATGGAGTCACGCACAGCTTCAGGGGCTATTGCTGCCTGGAGCGCTGTTTATATTGACCTCAAACAGGCACACCTGGGGAGGGCCGGCCGGCAGGGTAAGGCTGCCCAGGTCAGCTAATCCACAACCCTCAGGGAATCCCATTGTTGAAAACGGACCTCGCTAAGGCAGAATAGAAGCCAAGGAAGAAAAGGACACAATGCCATTTGCAGCACCGTAGATGAGTCTAGAGGTAATCACGTGACTTGTAGTAAGTCAGAAAGTGAAAGACACATATCGTATCATATCACTTATAGGTGTTACCTAAGAATGGATACCAGGGCAGATATTTCCACGGAGAAGGGCCATCACAGATTCATCAAACAAACTTATGGTTCACCAATGGAAAGGTGTGAGGATTGGTTTCATTACGATATTGGGGTTAACAGACATATACAAACACAGGTGACACATATAATCACCAAAGACCTACGGAATACCAAGAGAAGACTACTCAACCTTCTGTCATAACGTACATGGGAAAAGGATCCCAGGAAGAACAGACATCTGTATATGTGTAAAAGAACCCCATCTTCCACACCTACAACAAGCCAAACATTGTAATCAAACTTGCTGTAATAAAAAATAAAAAATTAAATTAAAAACACGAACAAGAAGTAGTGAGGCAAACTTGAGGGGCTTTCTCCTGGCACATTCCATTCTAAATTCCAATCTAGAACACGACTTCCATTGAGGCTCTGTTACCCTAGTCACCAGATTTGGTAAGGGAGAACTGCTGCCACCTTGTGGCCGTTTCGCACAACAGCAGCTTTAATCCCAGCGCTGATGGTCAGTTGATATTCAAAATCATTGCAGGCCTGTAAATGACACCTGCCCTGAAAACAAATCCTGGGGTCACATATCGACCAAAAAATTCAAAGGACGTCCATATTTCAAAACGACCGTTTCAAAAGGCATATTTTACGCACATTAGTGTTCTGCTGCTTTTCCTTTCTTTCCTTTTTTTTGTTAAAAATACGGGAATGGAAAAAGGCATCCCTCAGAATGGGCGAAAATCGTTGCAAACGAATCAATGGACAAAGGTTTAATCTCCAATATATATAAACAGCTCATGCAGCTTAATATTAACAAAACAAACAACCCAATACAAAAAATGGGCAGAAGATCTAAAGAGATGTTTCTTCCAAGAAGACACAGAGATGGCCAAGACGCACATGAAAAGCTGCTCAACAGCACTAATTATTACAGAAATGCAAATCAAAACTACAATGAGGTATCACCTCACACCTGTTAGAATCGGCATCATCAGAAAATCTACAAACAACCAATTCTGGGGAGGGTGTGGACAAAAGGAGCCCTCTTCCACAATTGGTGGGAATGTAAATTGATACAGTCACTATGGAGAACGGTATGGAGTTTCCTTAAAAAAACTAGAAATAGAATTACCATCTGATCCAGCAATCCCACTTCTGGGCATATACCCAGAGAAAACCATAAATCTAAAAGGCACATTCACCACAATGTTCATGGCAGCACTATTTACAATAGCCAGGTAATGGAAGCAACGTAAATGCCCACAGACAGATGAATGGATAAAGATGTGGTACATATATAAAATGGAATATTACTCAGCCATAAGAAGGAATGAAACTGGGTCATTTGTAGAGACATCGATGGATCTAGAGACTGTCATACAGAATGAAGTAAGTCAGAAAGAGGAAAACAAATATGGTATATTAATGCATATATGTGGAACCTAAAAAATGGTACAGATGAACTGGTTTGCAGGGAAGAAACAGAGACACAGAGGTAGAGAACAAACATATGGACACCAAGTGTGGGAAGCCATGGGGTGGTGGTGGTGGGATGAGTTGGGAGATTGGGATTGACCTGTATACATGTATATGCATAAAATACATAACTAATAATAACCTGCTGTATAAAAAAATAAATCAAATTAAATTTCAAATTTTTAAAAAATAAAATTTAAAAATAAAACAGAAAAATGTTCTTCCCTTCACACAGATGTATTTATAGGAATGAATTATTTCCATGCTTATATCTATAAATACATAAAGGAGGAATACAATCTAACTTGAACCATAAAAGAAAAAAAAAAAACCTGAACCCACCAGTTATACAGAGGAAAACCCTATCAGGGCACTTGCTCCAGCGGTAAACAATTCTGAAATTGGTCAGAGGTGGGAAATCATCTCCCATACAACCAGCAACCCACCCCCCACGCCAGGAGCATCCTCATTGCAAAGCTGGGGGACCGTGCCGGGGCATCTGTGAGTAAACGTGAGCTGAGCCCCAGGCCAGCTGCTGCTGAACTGTTCCCACCCTTCCCAGGTAAAACACCTGAATATGTACAAGGGCTTGAAAGCCTAGAGGAAGGGCCGTGGAGCCACACCAGCGACAGCACGCAGGCCAACTTGGTGCCTGCAGGCCAGCCAGGGTGGTCCTGGCCCCGGGCGCTCTTCCGGAAGCTTTCCATTGCCCTGCCTGAGATACCCCTCCTGTCCCGGCCCCCACTGCTTTTTTCCTTCCTCACCTCTGTCCGGAGAGAAATTCCAGCGGAAGGTATGGGTGACACATCCTCTTCTTTACAGGTGGCAGCCTGGCAACCCCTGCAGAAAGGCCAGCAGAGCCCCACTCACACCGGGCCACCAACAAAGCTGTGGCCCCTCACTCCCTCCCACCAGCAGAGCCCCGAGACTGCTGACGGGGCAGAGAATATGGAGTCAGGTACAGCTTCAGGGGCTATTGCTGCCTGGAGCGCTGTTTATATTGACCTCAAACAGGCACACGTGGGGAGGGCCGGCCGGCAGGGTAAGGCTGCCCAGGTCAGCTAATCCACAACCCTCAGGGAATCCCATTGTTGAAAACGGACCTCGCTAAGGCAGAATAGAAGCCAAGGAAGAAAAGGACACAATGCCATTTGCAGCACCGTAGATGAGTCTAGAGGTAATCACGTGACTTGTAGTAAGTCAGAAAGTGAAAGACACATATCGTATCATATCACTTATAGGTGTTACCTAAGAATGGATACCAGGGCAGATATTTCCACGGAGAAGGGCCATCACAGATTCATCAAACAAACTTATGGTTCACCAATGGAAAGGTGTGAGGATTGGTTTCATTACGATATTGGGGTTAACAGACATATACAAACACAGGTGACACATATAATCACCAAAGACCTACGGAATACCAAGAGAAGACTACTCAACCTTCTGTCATAACGTACATGGGAAAAGGATCCCAGGAAGAACAGACATCTGTATATGTGTAAAAGAACCCCATCTTCCACACCTACAACAAGCCAAACATTGTAATCAAACTTGCTGTAATAAAAAATAAAAAATTAAATTAAAAACACGAACAAGAAGTAGTGAGGCAAACTTGAGGGGCTTTCTCCTGGCACATTCCATTCTAAATTCCAATCTAGAACACGACTTCCATTGAGGCTCTGTTGCCCTAGTCACCAGATTTGGTAAGGGAGAACTGCTGCCACCTTGTGGCCGTTTCGCACAACAGCAGCTTTAATCCCAGCGCTGATGGTCAGTTGATATTCAAAATCATTGCAGGCCTGTAAATGACACCTGCCCTGAAAACAAATCCTGGGGTCACATATCGACCAAAAAATTCAAAGGACGTCCATATTTCAAAACGACCGTTTCAAAAGGCATATTTTACGCACATTAGTGTTCTGCTGCTTTTCCTTTCTTTCCTTTTTTTTGTTAAAAATACGGGAATGGAAAAAGGCATCCCTCAGAATGGGCGAAAATCGTTGCAAACGAATCAATGGACAAAGGTTTAATCTCCAATATATATAAACAGCTCATGCAGCTTAATATTAACAAAACAAACAACCCAATACAAAAAATGGGCAGAAGATCTAAAGAGATGTTTCTTCCAAGAAGACACAGAGATGGCCAAGACGCACATGAAAAGCTGCTCAACAGCACTAATTATTAGAGAAATGCAAATCAAAACTACAATGAGGTATCACCTCACACCTGTTAGAATCGGCATCATCAGAAAATCTACAAACAACCAATTCTGGGGAGGGTGTGGACAAAAGGAGCCCTCTTCCACTATTGGTGGGAATGTAAATTGATACAGTCACTATGGAGAACGGTATGGAGTTTCCTTAAAAAAACTAGAAATAGAATTACCATCTGATCCAGCAATCCCACTTCTGGGCATATACCCAGAGAAAACCATAAATCTAAAAGGCACATTCACCACAATGTTCATGGCAGCACAATTTACAATAGCCAGGTAATGGAAGCAACGTAAATGCCCACAGACAGATGAATGGATAAAGATGTGGTACATATATAAAATGGAATATTACTCAGCCATAAGAAGGAATGAAACTGGGTCATTTGTAGAGACATCGATGGATCTAGAGACTGTCATACAGAATGAAGTAAGTCAGAAAGAGGAAAACAAATATGGTATATTAATGCATATATGTGGAACCTAAAAAATGGTACAGATGAACTGGTTTGCAGGGAAGAAACAGAGACACAGAGGTAGAGAACAAACATATGGACACCAAGTGTGGGAAGCCATGGGGTGGTGGTGGTGGGATGAGTTGGGAGATTGGGATTGACCTGTATACATGTATATGCATAAAATACATAACTAATAATAACCTGCTGTATAAAAAAATAAATCAAATTAAATTTCAAATTTTTAAAAAATAAAATTTAAAAATAAAACAGAAAAATGTTCTTCCCTTCACACAGATGTATTTATAGGAATGAATTATTTCCATGCTTATATCTATAAATACATAAAGGAGGAATACAATCTAACTTGAACCATAAAAGAAAAAAAAAAACCTGAACCCACCAGTTATACAGAGGAAAACCCTATCAGGGCACTTGCTCCAGCGGTAAACAATTCTGAAATTGGTCAGAGGTGGGAAATCATCTCCCATACAACCAGCAACCCACCCCCCACGCAAGGAGCATCCTCATTGCAAAGCTGGGGGACCGTGCTGAGGCATCTGTGAGTAAACGTGAGCTGAGCCCCAGGCCAGCTGCTGCTGAACTGTTCCCACCCTTCCCAGGTAAAACACCTGAATATGTACAAGGGCTTGAAAGCCTAGAGGAAGGGCCGTGGAGCCACACCAGCGACAGCACGCAGGCCAACTTGGTGCCTGCAGGCCAGCCAGGGTGGTCCTGGCCCCGGGCGCTCTTCCGGAAGCTTTCCATTGCCCTGCCTGAGATACCCCTCCTGTCCCGGCCCCCACTGCTTTTTTCCTTCCTCACCTCTGTCCGGAGAGAAATTCCAGCGGAAGGTATGGGTGACACATCCTCTTCTTTACAGGTGGCAGCCTGGCAACCCCTGCAGAAAGGCCAGCAGAGCCCCACTCACACCGGGCCACCAACAAAGCTGTGGCCCCTCACTCCCTCCCACCAGCAGAGCCCCGAGACTGCTGACGGGGCAGAGAATATGGAGTCAGGCACAGCTTCAGGGGCTATTGCTGCCTGGAGCGCTGTTTATATTGACCTCAAACAGGCACACCTGGGGAGGGCCGGCCGGCAGGGTAAGGCTGCCCAGGTCAGCTAATCCACAACCCTCAGGGAATCCCATTGTTGAAAACGGACCTCGCTAAGGCAGAATAGAAGCCAAGGAAGAAAAGGACACAATGCCATTTGCAGCACCGTAGATGAGTCTAGAGGTAATCACGTGACTTGTAGTAAGTCAGAAAGTGAAAGACACATATCGTATCATATCACTTATAGGTGTTACCTAAGAATGGATACCAGGGCAGATATTTCCACGGAGAAGGGCCATCACAGATTCATCAAACAAACTTATGGTTCACCAATGGAAAGGTGTGAGGATTGGTTTCATTACGATATTGGGGTTAACAGACATATACAAACACAGGTGACACATATAATCACCAAAGACCTACGGAATACCAAGAGAAGACTACTCAACCTTCTGTCATAACGTACATGGGAAAAGGATCCCAGGAAGAACAGACATCTGTATATGTGGAAAAGAACCCCATCTTCCACACCTACAACAAGCCAAACATTGTAATCAAACTTGCTGTAATAAAAAATAAAAAATTAAATTAAAAACACGAACAAGAAGTAGTGAGGCAAACTTGAGGGGCTTTCTCCTGGCACATTCCATTCTAAATTCCAATCTAGAACACGACTTCCATTGAGGCTCTGTTGCCCTAGTCACCAGATTTGGTAAGGGAGAACTGCTGCCACCTTGTGGCCGTTTCGCACAACAGCAGCTTTAATCCCAGCGCTGATGGTCAGTTGATATTCAAAATCATTGCAGGCCTGTAAATGACACCTGCCCTGAAAACAAATCCTGGGGTCACATATCGACCAAAAAATTCAAAGGACGTCCATATTTCAAAACGACCGTTTCAAAAGGCATATTTTACGCACATTAGTGTTCTGCTGCTTTTCCTTTCTTTCCTTTTTTTGTTAAAAATACGGGAATGGAAAAAGGCATCCCTCAGAATGGGCGAAAATCGTTGCAAACGAATCAATGGACAAAGGTTTAATCTCCAATATATATAAACAGCTCATGCAGCTTAATATTAACAAAACAAACAACCCAATACGAAAAATGGGCAGAAGATCTAAAGAGATGTTTCTTCCAAGAAGACACAGAGATGGCCAAGACGCACATGAAAAGCTGCTCAACAGCACTAATTATTAGAGAAATGCAAATCAAAACTACAATGAGGTATCACCTCACACCTGTTAGAATCGGCATCATCAGAAAATCTACAAACAACCAATTCTGGGGAGGGTGTGGAGAAAAGGAGCCCTCTTCCACTATTGGTGGGAATGTAAATTGATACAGTCACTATGGAGAACGGTATGGAGTTTCCTTAAAAAAACTAGAAATAGAATTACCATCTGATCCAGCAATCCCACTTCTGGGCATATACCCAGAGAAAACCATAAATCTAAAAGGCACATTCACCACAATGTTCATGGCAGCACTATTTACAATAGCCAGGTAATGGAAGCAACGTAAATGCCCACAGACAGATGAATGGATAAAGATGTGGTACATATATAAAATGGAATATTACTCAGCCATAAGAAGGAATGCAACTGGGTCATTTGTAGAGACATCGATGGATCTAGAGACTGTCATACAGAATGAAGTAAGTCAGAAAGAGGAAAACAAATATTGTATATTAATGCATATATGTGGAACCTAAAAAATGGTACAGATGAACTGGTTTGCAGGGAAGAAACAGAGACACAGAGGTAGAGAACAAACATATGGACACCAAGTGTGGGAAGCCATGGGGTGGTGGTGGTGGGATGAGTTCGGAGATTGGGATTGACCTGTATACATGTATATGCATAAAATACATAACTAATAATAACCTGCTGTATAAAAAAATAAATCAAATTAAATTTCAAATTTTTAAAAAATAAAATTTAAAAATAAAACAGAAAAATGTTCTTCCCTTCACACAGATGTATTTATAGGAATGAATTATTTCCATGCTTATATCTATAAATACATAAAGGAGGAATACAATCTAACTTGAACCATAAAAGAAAAAAAAAACCAGAACCCACCAGTTATACAGAGGAAAACCCTATCAGGGCACTTGCTCCAGTGGTAAACAATTCTGAAATTGGTCAGAGGTGGGAAATCATCTCCCATACAACCAGCAACCCACCCCCCACGCCAGGAGCATCCTCATTGCAAAGCTGGGGGACCGTGCCGAGGCATCTGTGAGTAAACGTGAGCTGAGCCCCAGGCCAGCTGCTGCTGAACTGTTCCCACCCTTCCCAGGTAAAACACCTGAATATGTACAAGGGCTTGAAAGCCTAGAGGAAGGGCCGTGGAGCCACACCAGCGACAGCACGCAGGCCAACTTGGTGCCTGCAGGCCAGCCAGGGTGGTCCTGGCCCCGGGCGCTCTTCCGGAAGCTTTCCATTGCCCTGCCTGAGATACCCCTCCTGTCCCGGCCCCCACTGCTTTTTTCCTTCCTCACCTCTGTCCGGAGAGAAATGCCAGCGGAAGGTATGGGTGACACATCCTCTTCTTTACAGGTGGCAGCCTGGCAACCCCTGCAGAAAGGCCAGCAGAGCCCCACTCACACCGGGCCACCAACAAAGCTGTGGCCCCTCACTCCCTCCCACCAGCAGAGCCCCGAGACTGCTGACGGGGCAGAGAATATGGAGTCAGGCACAGCTTCAGGGGCTATTGCTGCCTGGAGCGCTGTTTATATTGACCTCAAACAGGCACACCTGGGGAGGGCCGGCCGGCAGGGTAAGGCTGCCCAGGTCAGCTAATCCACAACCCTCAGGGAATCACATTGTTGAAAACGGACCTCGCTAAGGCAGAATAGAAGCCAAGGAAGAAAAGGACACAATGCCATTTGCAGCACCGTAGATGAGTCTAGAGGTAATCACGTGACTTGTAGTAAGTCAGAAAGTGAAAGACACATATCGTATCATATCACTTATAGGTGTTACCTAAGAATGGATACCAGGGCAGATATTTCCACGGAGAAGGGCCATCACAGATTCATCAAACAAACTTATGGTTCACCAATGGAAAGGTGTGAGGATTGGTTTCATTACGATATTGGGGTTAACAGACATATACAAACACAGGTGACACATATAATCACCAAAGACCTACGGAATACCAAGAGAAGACTACTCAACCTTCTGTCATAACGTACATGGGAAAAGGATCCCAGGAAGAACAGACATCTGTATATGTGTAAAAGAACCCCATCTTCCACACCTACAACAAGCCAAACATTGTAATCAAACTTGCTGTAATAAAAAATAAAAAATTAAATTAAAAACACGAACAAGAAGTAGTGAGGCAAACTTGAGGGGCTTTCTCCTGGCACATTCCATTCTAAATTCCAATCTAGAACACGACTTCCATTGAGGCTCTGTTGCCCTAGTCACCAGATTTGGTAAGGGAGAACTGCTGCCACCTTGTGGCCGTTTCGCACAACAGCAGCTTTAATCCCAGCGCTGATGGTCAGTTGATATTCAAAATCATTGCAGGCCTGTAAATGACACCTGCCCTGAAAACAAATCCTGGGGTCACATATCGACCAAAAAATTCAAAGGACGTCCATATTTCAAAACGACCGTTTCAAAAGGCATATTTTACGCACATTAGTGTTCTGCTGCTTTTCCTTTCTTTCCTTTTTTTGTTAAAAATACGGGAATGGAAAAAGGCATCCCTCAGAATGGGCGAAAATCGTTGCAAACGAATCAATGGACAAAGGTTTAATCTCCAATATATATAAACAGCTCATGCAGCTTAATATTAACAAAACAAACAACCCAATACGAAAAATGGGCAGAAGATCTAAAGAGATGTTTCTTCCAAGAAGACACAGAGATGGCCAAGACGCACATGAAAAGCTGCTCAACAGCACTAATTATTAGAGAAATGCAAATCAAAACTACAATGAGGTATCACCTCACACCTGTTAGAATCGGCATCATCAGAAAATCTACAAACAACCAATTCTGGGGAGGGTGTGGAGAAAAGGAGCCCTCTTCCACTATTGGTGGGAATGTAAATTGATACAGTCACTATGGAGAACGGTATGGAGTTTCCTTAAAAAAACTAGAAATAGAATTACCATCTGATCCAGCAATCCCACTTCTGGGCATATACCCAGAGAAAACCATAAATCTAAAAGGCACATTCACCACAATGTTCATGGCAGCACTATTTACAATAGCCAGGTAATGGAAGCAACGTAAATGCCCACAGACAGATGAATGGATAAAGATGTGGTACATATATAAAATGGAATATTACTCAGCCATAAGAAGGAATGAAACTGGGTCATTTGTAGAGACATCGATGGATCTAGAGACTGTCATACAGAATGAAGTAAGTCAGAAAGAGGAAAACAAATATGGTATATTAATGCATATATGTGGAACCTAAAAAATGGTACAGATGAACTGGTTTGCAGGGAAGAAACAGAGACACAGAGGTAGAGAACAAACATATGGACACCAAGTGTGGGAAGCCATGGGGTGGTGGTGGTGGGATGAGTTCGGAGATTGGGATTGACCTGTATACATGTATATGCATAAAATACATAACTAATAATAACCTGCTGTATAAAAAAATAAATCAAATTAAATTTCAAATTTTTAAAAAATAAAATTTAAAAATAAAACAGAAAAATGTTCTTCCCTTCACACAGATGTATTTATAGGAATGAATTATTTCCATGCTTATATCTATAAATACATAAAGGAGGAATACAATCTAACTTGAACCATAAAAGAAAAAAAAAACCTGAACCCACCAGTTATACAGAGGAAAACCCTATCAGGGCACTTGCTCCAGTGGTAAACAATTCTGAAATTGGTCAGAGGTGGGAAATCATCTCCCATACAACCAGCAACCCACCCCCCACGCCAGGAGCATCCTCATTGCAAAGCTGGGGGACCGTGCCGAGGCATCTGTGAGTAAACGTGAGCTGAGCCCCAGGCCAGCTGCTGCTGAACTGTTCCCACCCTTCCCAGGTAAAACACCTGAATATGTACAAGGGCTTGAAAGCCTAGAGGAAGGGCCGTGGAGCCACACCAGCGACAGCACGCAGGCCAACTTGGTGCCTGCAGGCCAGCCAGGGTGGTCCTGGCCCCGGGCGCTCTTCCGGAAGCTTTCCATTGCCCTGCCTGAGATACCCCTCCTGTCCCGGCCCCCACTGCTTTTTTCCTTCCTCACCTCTGTCCGGAGAGAAATGCCAGCGGAAGGTATGGGTGACACATCCTCTTCTTTACAGGTGGCAGCCTGGCAACCCCTGCAGAAAGGCCAGCAGAGCCCCACTCACACCGGGCCACCAACAAAGCTGTGGCCCCTCACTCCCTCCCACCAGCAGAGCCCCGAGACTGCTGACGGGGCAGAGAATATGGAGTCACGCACAGCTTCAGGGGCTATTGCTGCCTGGAGCGCTGTTTATATTGACCTCAAACAGGCACACCTGGGGAGGGCCGGCCGGCAGGGTAAGGCTGCCCAGGTCAGCTAATCCACAACCCTCAGGGAATCCCATTGTTGAAAACGGACCTCGCTAAGGCAGAATAGAAGCCAAGGAAGAAAAGGACACAATGCCATTTGCAGCACCGTAGATGAGTCTAGAGGTAATCACGTGACTTGTAGTAAGTCAGAAAGTGAAAGACACATATCGTATCATATCACTTATAGGTGTTACCTAAGAATGGATACCAGGGCAGATATTTCCACGGAGAAGGGCCATCACAGATTCATCAAACAAACTTATGGTTCACCAATGGAAAGGTGTGAGGATTGGTTTCATTACGATATTGGGGTTAACAGACATATACAAACACAGGTGACACATATAATCACCAAAGACCTACGGAATACCAAGAGAAGACTACTCAACCTTCTGTCATAACGTACATGGGAAAAGGATCCCAGGAAGAACAGACATCTGTATATGTGTAAAAGAACCCCATCTTCCACACCTACAACAAGCCAAACATTGTAATCAAACTTGCTGTAATAAAAAATAAAAAATTAAATTAAAAACACGAACAAGAAGTAGTGAGGCAAACTTGAGGGGCTTTCTCCTGGCACATTCCATTCTAAATTCCAATCTAGAACACGACTTCCATTGAGGCTCTGTTGCCCTAGTCACCAGATTTGGTAAGGGAGAACTGCTGCCACCTTGTGGCCGTTTCGCACAACAGCAGCTTTAATCCCAGCGCTGATGGTCAGTTGATATTCAAAATCATTGCAGGCCTGTAAATGACACCTGCCCTGAAAACAAATCCTGGGGTCACATATCGACCAAAAAATTCAAAGGACGTCCATATTTCAAAACGACCGTTTCAAAAGGCATATTTTACGCACATTAGTGTTCTGCTGCTTTTCCTTTCTTTCCTTTTTTTGTTAAAAATACGGGAATGGAAAAAGGCATCCCTCAGAATGGGCGAAAATCGTTGCAAACGAATCAATGGACAAAGGTTTAATCTCCAATATATATAAACAGCTCATGCAGCTTAATATTAACAAAACAAACAACCCAATACAAAAAATGGGCAGAAGATCTAAAGAGATGTTTCTTCCAAGAAGACACAGAGATGGCCAAGACGAACATGAAAAGCTGCTCAACAGCACTAATTATTACAGAAATGCAAATCAAAACTACAATGAGGTATCACCTCACACCTGTTAGAATCGGCATCATCAGAAAATCTACAAACAACCAATTCTGGGGAGGGTGTGGACAAAAGGAGCCCTCTTCCACTATTGGTGGGAATGTAAATTGATACAGTCACTATGGAGAACGGTATGGAGTTTCCTTAAAAAAACTAGAAATAGAATTACCATCTGATCCAGCAATCCCACTTCTGGGCATATACCCAGAGAAAACCATAAATCTAAAAGGCACATTCACCACAATGTTCATGGCAGCACTATTTACAATAGCCAGGTAATGGAAGCAACGTAAATGCCCACAGACAGATGAATGGATAAAGATGTGGTACATATATAAAATGGAATATTACTCAGCCATAAGAAGGAATGCAACTGGGTCATTTGTAGAGACATCGATGGATCTAGAGACTGTCATACAGAATGAAGTAAGTCAGAAAGAGGAAAACAAATATTGTATATTAATGCATATATGTGGAACCTAAAAAATGGTACAGATGAACTGGTTTGCAGGGAAGAAACAGAGACACAGAGGTAGAGAACAAACATATGGACACCAAGTGTGGGAAGCCATGGGGTGGTGGTGGTGGGATGAGTTGGGAGATTGGGATTGACCTGTATACATGTATATGCATAAAATACATAACTAATAATAACCTGCTGTATAAAAAAATAAATCAAATTAAATTTCAAATTTTTAAAAAATAAAATTTAAAAATATACCAGAAAAATATTCTTCCCTTCACACAGATGTATTTATAGGAATGAATTATTTCCATGCTTATATCTATAAATACATAAAGGAGGAATACAATCTAACTTGAACCATAAAAGAAAAAAAAAAAACCTGAACCCACCAGTTATACAGAGGAAGACCCTATCAGGGCACTTGCTCCAGCGGTAAACAATTCTGAAATTGGTCAGAGGTGGGGAATCATCTCCAATACAACCAGCAACCCACCCCCCACGCAAGGAGCATCCTCATTGCAAAGCTGGGGGACCGTGCCGAGTCATCTGTGAGTAAACGTGAGCTGAGCCCCAGGCCTGCTGCTGCTGAACTGTTCCCACCCTTCCCAGGTAAAACACCTGAATATGTACAAGGGCTTGAAAGCCTAGAGGAAGGGCCGTGGAGCCACACCAGCGACAGCACGCAGGCCAACTTGGTGCCTGCAGGCCAGCCAGGGTGGTCCTGGCCCCGGGCGCTCTTGCGGAAGCTTTCCATTGCCCTGCCTGAGATACCCCTCCTGTCCCGGCCCCCACTGCTTTTTTCCTTCCTCACCTCTGTCCGGAGAGAAATTCCAGCGGAAGGTATGGGTGACACATCCTCTTCTTTACAGGTGGCAGCCTGGCAACCCCTGCAAAAATGCCAGCAGAGCCCCACTCACACCGGGCCACCAACAAAGCTGTGGCCCCTCACTCCCTCCCACCAGCAGAGCCCCGAGACTGCTGACGGGGCAGAGAATATGGAGTCACGCACAGCTTCAGGGGCTATTGCTGCCTGGAGCGCTGTTTATATTGACCTCAAACAGGCACACCTGGGGAGGGCCGGCCGGCAGTGTAAGGCTGCCCAGGTCAGCTAATCCACAACCCTCAGGGAATCCCATTGTTGAAAACGGACCTCGCTAAGGCAGAATAGAAGCCAAGGAAGAAAAGGACACAATGCCATTTGCAGCACCGTAGATGAGTCTAGAGGAAATCACGTGACTTGTAGTAAGTCAGAAAGTGAAAGACACATATCGTATCATATCACTTATAGGTGTTACCTAAGAATGGATACCAGGGCAGATATTTCCACGGAGAAGGGCCATCACAGATTCATCAAACAAACATATGGTTCACCAATGGAAAGGTGTGAGGATTGGTTTCATTACGATATTGGGGTTAACAGACATATACAAACACAGGTGACACATATAATCACCAAAGACCTACGGAATACCAAGAGAAGACTACTCAACCTTCTGTCATAACGTACATGGGAAAAGGATCCCAGGAAGAACAGACATCTGTATATGTGTAAAAGAACCCCATCTTCCACACCTACAACAAGCCAAACATTGTAATCAAACTTGCTGTAATAAAAAATAAAAAATTAAATTAAAAACACGAACAAGAAGTAGTGAGGCAAACTTGAGGGGCTTTCTCCTGGCACATTCCATTCTAAATTCCAATCTAGAACACGACTTCCATTGAGGCTCTGTTGCCCTAGTCACCAGATTTGGTAAGGGAGAACTGCTGCCACCTTGTGGCCGTTTCGCACAACAGCAGCTTTAATCCCAGCGCTGATGGTCAGTTGATATTCAAAATCATTGCAGGCCTGTAAATGACACCTGCCCTGAAAACAAATCCTGGGGTCACATATCGACCAAAAAATTCAAAGGACGTCCATATTTCAAAACGACCGTTTCAAAAGGCATATTTTACGCACATTAGTGTTCTGCTGCTTTTCCTTTCTTTCCTTTTTTTGTTAAAAATACGGGAATGGAAAAAGGCATCCCTCAGAATGGGCGAAAATCGTTGCAAACGAATCAATGGACAAAGGTTTAATCTCCAATATATATAAACAGCTCATGCAGCTTAATATTAACAAAACAAACAACCCAATACAAAAAATGGGCAGAAGATCTAAAGAGATGTTTCTTCCAAGAAGACACAGAGATGGCCAAGACGCACATGAAAAGCTGCTCAACAGCACTAATTATTACAGAAATGCAAATCAAAACTACAATGAGGTATCACCTCACACCTGTTAGAATCGGCATCATCAGAAAATCTACAAACAACCAATTCTGGGGAGGGTGTGGACAAAAGGAGCCCTCTTCCACTATTGGTGGGAATGTAAATTGATACAGTCACTATGGAGAACGGTATGGAGTTTCCTTAAAAAAACTAGAAATAGAATTACCATCTGATCCAGCAATCCCACTTCTGGGCATATACCCAGAGAAAACCATAAATCTAAAAGGCACATTCACCACAATGTTCATGGCAGCACTATTTACAATAGCCAGGTAATGGAAGCAACGTAAATGCCCACAGACAGATGAATGGATAAAGATGTGGTACATATATAAAATGGAATATTACTCAGCCATAAGAAGGAATGCAACTGGGTCATTTGTAGAGACATCGATGGATCTAGAGACTGTCATACAGAATGAAGTAAGTCAGAAAGAGGAAAACAAATATTGTATATTAATGCATATATGTGGAACCTAAAAAATGGTACAGATGAACTGGTTTGCAGGGAAGAAACAGAGACACAGAGGTAGAGAACAAACATATGGACACCAAGTGTGGGAAGCCATGGGGTGGTGGTGGTGGGATGAGTTCGGAGATTGGGATTGACCTGTATACATGTATATGCATAAAATACATAACTAATAATAACCTGGTGTATAAAAAAATAAATCAAATTAAATTTCAAATTTTTAAAAAATAAAATTTAAAAATAAAATAGAAAAATGTTCTTCCCTTCACACAGATGTATTTATAGGAATGAATTATTTCCATGCTTATATCTATAAATACATAAAGGAGGAATACAATCTAACTTGAACCATAAAAGAAAAAAAAAAAAACCTGAACCCACCAGTTATACAGAGGAAAACCCTATCAGGGCACTTGCTCCAGCGGTAAACAATTCTGAAATTGGTCAGAGGTGGGGAATCATCTCCCATACAACCAGCAACCCACCCCCCACGCCAGGAGCATCCTCATTGCAAAGCTGGGGGACCGTGCCGAGGCATCTGTGAGTAAACGTGAGCTGAGCCCCAGGCCAGCTGCTGCTGAACTGTTCCCACCCTTCCCAGGTAAAACACCTGAATATGTACAAGGGCTTGAAAGCCTAGAGGAAGGGCCGTGGAGCCACACCAGCGACAGCACGCAGGCCAACTTGGTGCCTGCAGGCCAGCCAGGGTGGTCCTGGCCCCGGGCGCTCTTCCGGAAGCTTTCCATTGCCCTGCCTGAGATACCCCTCCTGTCCCGGCCCCCACTGCTTTTTTCCTTCCTCACCTCTGTCCGGAGAGAAATTCCAGCGGAAGGTATGGGTGACACATCCTCTTCTTTACAGGTGGCAGCCTGGCAACCCCTGCAGAAAGGCCAGCAGAGCCCCACTCACACCGGGCCACCAACAAAGCTGTGGCCCCTCACTCCCTCCCACCAGCAGAGCCCCGAGACTGCTGACGGGGCAGAGAATATGGAGTCACGCACAGCTTCAGGGGCTATTGCTGCCTGGAGCGCTGTTTATATTGACCTCAAACAGGCACACCTGGGGAGGGCCGGCCGGCAGGGTAAGGCTGCCCAGGTCAGCTAATCCACAACCCTCAGGGAATCCCATTGTTGAAAACGGACCTCGCTAAGGCAGAATAGAAGCCAAGGAAGAAAAGGACACAATGCCATTTGCAGCACCGTAGATGAGTCTAGAGGTAATCACGTGACTTGTAGTAAGTCAGAAAGTGAAAGACACATATCGTATCATATCACTTATAGGTGTTACCTAAGAATGGATACCAGGGCAGATATTTCCACGGAGAAGGGCCATCACAGATTCATCAAACAAACTTATGGTTCACCAATGGAAAGGTGTGAGGATTGGTTTCATTACGATATTGGGGTTAACAGACATATACAAACACAGGTGACACATATAATCACCAAAGACCTACGGAATACCAAGAGAAGACTACTCAACCTTCTGTCATAACGTACATGGGAAAAGGATCCCAGGAAGAACAGACATCTGTATATGTGTAAAAGAACCCCATCTTCCACACCTACAACAGGCCAAACATTGTAATCAAACTTGCTGTAATAAAAAATAAAAAATTAAATTAAAAACACGAACAAGAAGTAGTGAGGCAAACTTGAGGGGCTTTCTCCTGGCACATTCCATTCTAAATTCCAATCTAGAACACGACTTCCATTGAGGCTCTGTTGCCCTAGTCACCAGATTTGGTAAGGGAGAACTGCTGCCAACTTGTGGCCGTTTCGCACAACAGCAGCTTTAATCCCAGCGCTGATGGTCAGTTGATATTCAAAATCATTGCAGGCCGGTAAATGACACCTGCTCTGAAAACAAATCCTGGGGTCACATATCGACCAAAAAATTCAAAGGACGTCCATATTTCAAAACGACCGTTTCAAAAGGCATATTTTATGCACATTAGTGTTCTGCTGCTTTTCCTTTCTTTCCTTTTTTTTGTTAAAAATACGGGAATGGAAAAAGGCATCCCTCAGAATGGGCGAAAATCGTTGCAAACGAATCAATGGACAAAGGTTTAATCTCCAATATATATAAACAGCTCATGCAGCTTAATATTAACAAAACAAACAACCCAATACAAAAAATGGGCAGAAGATCTAAAGAGATGTTTCTTCCAAGAAGACACAGAGATGGCCAAGACGCACATGAAAAGCTGCTCAACAGCACTAATTATTAGAGAAATGCAAATCAAAACTACAATGAGGTATCACCTCACACCTGTTAGAATCGGCATCATCAGAAAATCTACAAACAACCAATTCTGGGGAGGGTGTGGACAAAAGGAGCCCTCTTCCACTATTGGTGGGAATGTAAATTGATACAGTCACTATGGAGAACGGTATGGAGTTTCCTTAAAAACACTAGAAATAGAATTACCATCTGATCCAGCAATCCCACTTCTGGGCATATACCCAGAGAAAACCATAAATCTAAAAGGCACATTCACCACAATGTTCATGGCAGCACTATTTACAATAGCCAGGTAATGGAAGCAACGTAAATGCCCACAGACAGATGAATGGATAAAGATGTGGTACATATATAAAATGGAATATTACTCAGCCATAAGAAGGAATGAAACTGGGTCATTTGTAGAGACATCGATGGATCTAGAGACTGTCATACAGAATGAAGTAAGTCAGAAAGAGGAAAACAAATATGGTATATTAATGCATATATGTGGAACCTAAAAAATGGTACAGATGAACTGGTTTGCAGGGAAGAAACAGAGACACAGAGGTAGAGAACAAACATATGGACACCAAGTGTGGGAAGCCATGGGGTGGTGGTGGTGGGATGAGTTGGGAGATTGGGATTGACCTGTATACATGTATATGCATAAAATACATAACTAATAATAACCTGCTGTATAAAAAAATAAATCAAATTAAATTTCAAATTTTTAAAAAATAAAATTTAAAAATAAAACAGAAAAATGTTCTTCCCTTCACACAGATGTATTTATAGGAATGAATTATTTCCATGCTTATATCTATAAATACATAAAGGAGGAATACAATCTAACTTGAACCATAAAAGAAAAAAAAAAAACCTGAACCCACCAGTTATACAGAGGAAAACCCTATCAGGGCACTTGCTCCAGCGGTAAACAATTCTGAAATTGGTCAGAGGTGGGAAATCATCTCCCATACAACCAGCAACCCACCCCCCACGCCAGGAGCATCCTCATTGCAAAGCTGGGGGACCGTGCCGAGGCATCTGTGAGTAAACGTGAGCTGAGCCCCAGGCCAGCTGCTGCTGAACTGTTCCCACCCTTCCCAGGTAAAACACCTGAATATGTACAAGGGCTTGAAAGCCTAGAGGAAGGGCCGTGGAGCCACACCAGCGACAGCACGCAGGCCAACTTGGTGCCTGCAGGCCAGCCAGGGTGGTCCTGGCCCCGGGCGCTCTTCCGGAAGCTTTCCATTGCCCTGCCTGAGATACCCCTCCTGTCCCGGCCCCCACTGCTTTTTTCCTTCCTCACCTCTGTCCGGAGAGAAATGCCAGCGGAAGGTATGGGTGACACATCCTCTTCTTTACAGGTGGCAGCCTGGCAACCCCTGCAGAAAGGCCAGCAGAGCCCCACTCACACCGGGCCACCAACAAAGCTGTGGCCCCTCACTCCCTCCCACCAGCAGAGCCCCGAGACTGCTGACGGGGCAGAGAATATGGAGTCACGCACAGCTTCAGGGGCTATTGCTGCCTGGAGCGCTGTTTATATTGACCTCAAACAGGCACACCTGGGGAGGGCCGGCCGGCAGGGTAAGGCTGCCCAGGTCAGCTAATCCACAACCCTCAGGGAATCCCATTGTTGAAAACGGACCTCGCTAAGGCAGAATAGAAGCCAAGGAAGAAAAGGACACAATGCCATTTGCAGCACCGTAGATGAGTCTAGAGGTAATCACGTGACTTGTAGTAAGTCAGAAAGTGAAAGACACATATCGTATCATATCACTTATAGGTGTTACCTAAGAATGGATACCAGGGCAGATATTTCCACGGAGAAGGGCCATCACAGATTCATCAAACAAACTTATGGTTCACCAATGGAAAGGTGTGAGGATTGGTTTCATTACGATATTGGGGTTAACAGACATATACAAACACAGGTGACACATATAATCACCAAAGACCTACGGAATACCAAGAGAAGACTACTCAACCTTCTGTCATAACGTACATGGGAAAAGGATCCCAGGAAGAACAGACATCTGTATATGTGTAAAAGAACCCCATCTTCCACACCTACAACAAGCCAAACATTGTAATCAAACTTGCTGTAATAAAAAATAAAAAATTAAATTAAAAACACGAACAAGAAGTAGTGAGGCAAACTTGAGGGGCTTTCTCCTGGCACATTCCATTCTAAATTCCAATCTAGAACACGACTTCCATTGAGGCTCTGTTGCCCTAGTCACCAGATTTGGTAAGGGAGAACTGCTGCCACCTTGTGGCCGTTTCGCACAACAGCAGCTTTAATCCCAGCGCTGATGGTCAGTTGATATTCAAAATCATTGCAGGCCTGTAAATGACACCTGCCCTGAAAACAAATCCTGGGGTCACATATCGACCAAAAAATTCAAAGGACGTCCATATTTCAAAACGACCGTTTCAAAAGGCATATTTTACGCACATTAGTGTTCTGCTGCTTTTCCTTTCTTTCCTTTTTTTGTTAAAAATACGGGAATGGAAAAAGGCATCCCTCAGAATGGGCGAAAATCGTTGCAAACGAATCAATGGACAAAGGTTTAATCTCCAATATATATAAACAGCTCATGCAGCTTAATATTAACAAAACAAACAACCCAATACGAAAAATGGGCAGAAGATCTAAAGAGATGTTTCTTCCAAGAAGACACAGAGATGGCCAAGACGCACATGAAAAGCTGCTCAACAGCACTAATTATTAGAGAAATGCAAATCAAAACTACAATGAGGTATCACCTCACACCTGTTAGAATCGGCATCATCAGAAAATCTACAAACAACCAATTCTGGGGCGGGTGTGGAGAAAAGGAGCCCTCTTCCACTATTGGTGGGAATGTAAATTGATACAGTCACTATGGAGAACGGTATGGAGTTTCCTTAAAAACACTAGAAATAGAATTACCATCTGATCCAGCAATCCCACTTCTGGGCATATACCCAGAGAAAACCATAAATCTAAAAGGCACATTCACCACAATGTTCATGGCAGCACTATTTACAATAGCCAGGTAATGGAAGCAACGTAAATGCCCACAGACAGATGAATGGATAAAGATGTGGTACATATATAAAATGGAATATTACTCAGCCATAAGAAGGAATGAAACTGGGTCATTTGTAGAGACATCGATGGATCTAGAGACTGTCATACAGAATGAAGTAAGTCAGAAAGAGGAAAACAAATATGGTATATTAATGCATATATGTGGAACCTAAAAAATGGTACAGATGAACTGGTTTGCAGGGAAGAAACAGAGACACAGAGGTAGAGAACAAACATATGGACACCAAGTGTGGGAAGCCATGGGGTGGTGGTGGTGGGATGAGTTGGGAGATTGGGATTGACCTGTATACATGTATATGCATAAAATACATAACTAATAATAACCTGCTTTATAAAAAAATAAATCAAATTAAATTTCAAATTTTTAAAAAATAAAATTTAAAAATAAAACAGAAAAATGTTCTTCCCTTCACACAGATGTATTTATAGGAATGAATTATTTCCATGCTTATATCTATAAATACATAAAGGAGGAATACAATCTAACTTGAACCATAAAAGAAAAAAAAAAAACCTGAACCCACCAGTTATACAGAGGAAAACCCTATCAGGGCACTTGCTCCAGCGGTAAACAATTCTGAAATTGGTCAGAGGTGGGAAATCATCTCCCATACAACCAGCAACCCACCCCCCACGCCAGGAGCATCCTCATTGCAAAGCTGGGGGACCGTGCCGAGGCATCTGTGAGTAAACGTGAGCTGAGCCCCAGGCCAGCTGCTGCTGAACTGTTCCCACCCTTCCCAGGTAAAACACCTGAATATGTACAAGGGCTTGAAAGCCTAGAGGAAGGGCCGTGGAGCCACACCAGCGACAGCACGCAGGCCAACTTGGTGCCTGCAGGCCAGCCAGGGTGGTCCTGGCCCCGGGCGCTCTTCCGGAAGCTTTCCATTGCCCTGCCTGAGATACCCCTCCTGTCCCGGCCCCCACTGCTTTTTTCCTTCCTCACCTCTGTCCGGAGAGAAATGCCAGCGGAAGGTATGGGTGACACATCCTCTTCTTTACAGGTGGCAGCCTGGCAACCCCTGCAGAAAGGCCAGCAGAGCCCCACTCACACCGGGCCACCAACAAAGCTGTGGCCCCTCACTCCCTCCCACCAGCAGAGCCCCGAGACTGCTGACGGGGCAGAGAATATGGAGTCAGGCACAGCTTCAGGGGCTATTGCTGCCTGGAGCGCTGTTTATATTGACCTCAAACAGGCACACCTGGGGAGGGCCGGCCGGCAGGGTAAGGCTGCCCAGGTCAGCTAATCCACAACCCTCAGGGAATCCCATTGTTGAAAACGGACCTCGCTAAGGCAGAATAGAAGCCAAGGAAGAAAAGGACACAATGCCATTTGCAGCACCGTAGATGAGTCTAGAGGTAATCACGTGACTTGTAGTAAGTCAGAAAGTGAAAGACACATATCGTATCATATCACTTATAGGTGTTACCTAAGAATGGATACCAGGGCAGATATTTCCACGGAGAAGGGCCATCACAGATTCATCAAACAAACTTATGGTTCACCAATGGAAAGGTGTGAGGATTGGTTTCATTACGATATTGGGGTTAACAGACATATACAAACACAGGTGACACATATAATCACCAAAGACCTACGGAATACCAAGAGAAGACTACTCAACCTTCTGTCATAACGTACATGGGAAAAGGATCCCAGGAAGAACAGACATCTGTATATGTGTAAAAGAACCCCATCTTCCACACCTACAACAAGCCAAACATTGTAATCAAACTTGCTGTAATAAAAAATAAAAAATTAAATTAAAAACACGAACAAGAAGTAGTGAGGCAAACTTGAGGGGCTTTCTCCTGGCACATTCCATTCTAAATTCCAATCTAGAACACGACTTCCATTGAGGCTCTGTTGCCCTAGTCACCAGATTTGGTAAGGGAGAACTGCTGCCACCTTGTGGCCGTTTCGCACAACAGCAGCTTTAATCCCAGCGCTGATGGTCAGTTGATATTCAAAATCATTGCAGGCCTGTAAATGACACCTGCCCTGAAAACAAATCCTGGGGTCACATATCGACCAAAAAATTCAAAGGACGTCCATATTTCAAAACGACCGTTTCAAAAGGCATATTTTACGCACATTAGTGTTCTGCTGCTTTTCCTTTCTTTCCTTTTTTTGTTAAAAATACGGGAATGGAAAAAGGCATCCCTCAGAATGGGCGAAAATCGTTGCAAACGAATCAATGGACAAAGGTTTAATCTCCAATATATATAAACAGCTCATGCAGCTTAATATTAACAAAACAAACAACCCAATACGAAAAATGGGCAGAAGATCTAAAGAGATGTTTCTTCCAAGAAGACACAGAGATGGCCAAGACGCACATGAAAAGCTGCTCAACAGCACTAATTATTAGAGAAATGCAAATCAAAACTACAATGAGGTATCACCTCACACCTGTTAGAATCGGCATCATCAGAAAATCTACAAACAACCAATTCTGGGGCGGGTGTGGAGAAAAGGAGCCCTCTTCCACTATTGGTGGGAATGTAAATTGATACAGTCACTATGGAGAACGGTATGGAGTTTCCTTAAAAAAACTAGAAATAGAATTACCATCTGATCCAGCAATCCCACTTCTGGGCATATACCCAGAGAAAACCATAAATCTAAAAGGCACATTCACCACAATGTTCATGGCAGCACTATTTACAATAGCCAGGTAATGGAAGCAACGTAAATGCCCACAGACAGATGAATGGATAAAGATGTGGTACATATATAAAATGGAATATTACTCAGCCATAAGAAGGAATGCAACTGGGTCATTTGTAGAGACATCGATGGATCTAGAGACTGTCATACAGAATGAAGTAAGTCAGAAAGAGGAAAACAAATATGGTATATTAATGCATATATGTGGAACCTAAAAAATGGTACAGATGAACTGGTTTGCAGGGAAGAAACAGAGACACAGAGGTAGAGAACAAACATATGGACACCAAGTGTGGGAAGCCATGGGGTGGTGGTGGTGGGATGAGTTGGGAGATTGGGATTGACCTGTATACATGTACATGCATAAAATACATAACTAATAATAACCTGCTGTATAAAAAAATAAATCAAATTAAATTTCAAATTTTTAAAAAATAAAATTTAAAAATAAAACAGAAAAATGTTCTTCCCTTCACACAGATGTATTTATAGGAATGAATTACTTCCATGCTTATATCTATAAATACATAAAGGAGGAATACAATCTAACTTGAACCATAAAAGAAAAAAAAAAACCTGAACCCACCAGTTATACAGAGGAAAACCCTATCAGGGCACTTGCTCCAGCGGTAAACAATTCTGAAATTGGTCAGAGGTGGGGAATCATCTCCCATACAACCAGCAACCCACCCCCCACGCAAGGAGCATCCTCATTGCAAAGCTGGGGGACCGTGCCGAGGCATCTGTGAGTAAACGTGAGCTGAGCCCCAGGCCAGCTGCTGCTGAACTGTTCCCACCCTTCCCAGGTAAAACACCTGAATATGTACAAGGGCTTGAAAGCCTAGAGGAAGGGCCGTGGAGCCACACCAGTGACAGCACGCAGGCCAACTTGGTGCCTGCAGGCCAGCCAGGGTGGTCCTGGCCCCGGGCGCTCTTCCGGAAGCTTTCCATTGCCCTGCCTGAGATACCCCTCCTGTCCCGGCCCCCACTGCTTTTTTCCTTCCTCACCTCTGTCCGGAGAGAAATTCCAGCGGAAGGTATGGGTGACACATCCTCTTCTTTACAGGTGGCAGCCTGGCAACCCCTGCAGAAAGGCCAGCAGAGCCCCACTCACACCGGGCCACCAACAAAGCTGTGGCCCCTCACTCCCTCCCACCAGCAGAGCCCCGAGACTGCTGACGGGGCAGAGAATATGGAGTCAGGCACAGCTTCAGGGGCTATTGCTGCCTGGAGCGCTGTTTATATTGACCTCAAACAGGCACACCTGGGGAGGGCCGGCCGGCAGGGTAAGGCTGCCCAGGTCAGCTAATCCACAACCCTCAGGGAATCCCATTGTTGAAAACGGACCTCGCTAAGGCAGAATAGAAGCCAAGGAAGAAAAGGACACAATGCCATTTGCAGCACCGTAGATGAGTCTAGAGGAAATCACGTGACTTGTAGTAAGTCAGAAAGTGAAAGACACATATCGTATCATATCACTTATAGGTGTTACCTAAGAATGGATACCAGGGCAGATATTTCCACGGAGAAGGGCCATCACAGATTCATCAAACAAACTTATGGTTCACCAATGGAAAGGTGTGAGGATTGGTTTCATTACGATATTGGGGTTAACAGACATATACAAACACAGGTGACACATATAATCACCAAAGACCTACGGAATACCAAGAGAAGACTACTCAACCTTCTGTCATAACGTACATGGGAAAAGGATCCCAGGAAGAACAGACATCTGTATATGTGTAAAAGAACCACATCTTCCACACCTACAACAAGCCAAACATTGTAATCAAACTTGCTGTAATAAAAAATAAAAAATTAAATTAAAAACACGAACAAGAAGTAGTGAGGCAAACTTGAGGGGCTTTCTCCTGGCACATTCCATTCTAAATTCCAATCTAGAACACGACTTCCATTGAGGCTCTGTTGCCCTAGTCACCAGATTTGGTAAGGGAGAACTGCTGCCACCTTGTGGCCGTTTCGCACAACAGCAGCTTTAATCCCAGCGCTGATGGTCAGTTGATATTCAAAATCATTGCAGGCCTGTAAATGACACCTGCCCTGAAAACAAATCCTGGGGTCACATATCGACCAAAAAATTCAAAGGACGTCCATATTTCAAAACGACCGTTTCAAAAGGCATATTTTACGCACATTAGTGTTCTGCTGCTTTTCCTTTCTTTCCTTTTTTTGTTAAAAATACGGGAATGGAAAAAGGCATCCCTCAGAATGGGCGAAAATCGTTGCAAACGAATCAATGGACAAAGGTTTAATCTCCAATATATATAAACAGCTCATGCAGCTTAATATTAACAAAACAAACAACCCAATACAATAAATGGGCAGAAGATCTAAAGAGATGTTTCTTCCAAGAAGACACAGAGATGGCCAAGACGCACATGAAAAGCTGCTCAACAGCACTAATTATTACAGAAATGCAAATCAAAACTACAATGAGGTATCACCTCACACCTGTTAGAATCGGCATCATCAGAAAATCTACAAACAACCAATTCTGGGGAGGGTGTGGACAAAAGGAGCCCTCTTCCACTATTGGTGGGAATGTAAATTAATTCAGTCCCTATGGAGAACGGTATGGAGTTTCCTTAAAAAAACTAGAAATAGAATTACCATCTGATCCAGCAATCCCACTTCTGGGCATATACCCAGAGAAAACCATAAATCTAAAAGGCACATTCACCACAATGTTCATGGCAGCACTATTTACAATAGCCAGGTAATGGAAGCAACGTAAATGCCCACAGACAGATGAATGGATAAAGATGTGGTACATATATAAAATGGAATATTACTCAGCCATAAGAAGGAATGCAACTGGGTCATTTGTAGAGACATCGATGGATCTAGAGACTGTCATACAGAATGAAGTAAGTCAGAAAGAGGAAAACAAATATTGTATATTAATGCATATATGTGGAACCTAAAAAATGGTACAGATGAACTGGTTTGCAGGGAAGAAACAGAGACACAGAGGTAGAGAACAAACATATGGACACCAAGTGTGGGAAGCCATGGGGTGGTGGTGGTGGGATGAGTTGGGAGATTGGGATTGACCTGTATACATGTATATGCATAAAATACATAACTAATAATAACCTGCTGTATAAAAAATAAATCAAATTAAATTTCAAATTTTTAAAAAATAAAATTTAAAAATAAAACAGAAAAATGTTCTTCCCTTCACACAGATGTATTTATAGGAATGAATTATTTCCATGCTTATATCTATAAATACATAAAGGAGGAATACAATCTAACTTGAACCATAAAAGAAAAAAAAAAACCTGAACCCACCAGTTATACAGAGGAAAACCCTATCAGGGCACTTGCTCCAGCGGTAAACAATTCTGAAATTGGTCAGAGGTGGGGAATCATCTCCCATACAACCAGCAACCCACCCCCCACGCCAGGAGCATCCTCATTGCAAAGCTGGGGGACCGTGCCGAGGCATCTGTGAGTAAACGTGAGCTGAGCCCCAGGCCAGCTGCTGCTGAACTGTTCCCACCCTTCCCAGGTAAAACACCTGAATATGTACAAGGGCTTGAAAGCCTAGAGGAAGGGCCGTGGAGCCACACCAGCGACAGCACGCAGGCCAACTTGGTGCCTGCAGGCCAGCCAGGGTGGTCCTGGCCCCGGGCGCTCTTCCGGAAGCTTTCCATTGCCCTGCCTGAGATACCCCTCCTGTCCCGGCCCCCACTGCTTTTTTCCTTCCTCACCTCTGTCCGGAGAGAAATGCCAGCGGAAGGTATGGGTGACACATCCTCTTCTTTACAGGTGGCAGCCTGGCAACCCCTGCAGAAAGGCCAGCAGAGCCCCACTCACACCGGGCCACCAACAAAGCTGTGGCCCCTCACTCCCTCCCACCAGCAGAGCCCCGAGACTGCTGACGGGGCAGAGAATATGGAGTCACGCACAGCTTCAGGGGCTATTGCTGCCTGGAGCGCTGTTTATATTGACCTCAAACAGGCACACCTGGGGAGGGCCGGCCGGCAGGGTAAGGCTGCCCAGGTCAGCTAATCCACAACCCTCAGGGAATCCCATTGTTGAAAACGGACCTCGCTAAGGCAGAATAGAAGCCAAGGAAGAAAAGGACACAATGCCATTTGCAGCACCGTAGATGAGTCTAGAGGAAATCACGTGACTTGTAGTAAGTCAGAAAGTGAAAGACACATATCGTATCATATCACTTATAGGTGTTACCTAAGAATGGATACCAGGGCAGATATTTCCACGGAGAAGGGCCATCACAGATTCATCAAACAAACTTATGGTTCACCAATGGAAAGGTGTGAGGATTGGTTTCATTACGATATTGGGGTTAACAGACATATACAAACACAGGTGACACATATAATCACCAAAGACCTACGGAATACCAAGAGAAGACTACTCAACCTTCTGTCATAACGTACATGGGAAAAGGATCCCAGGAAGAACAGACATCTGTATATGTGTAAAAGAACCCCATCTTCCACACCTACAACAAGCCAAACATTGTAATCAAACTTGCTGTAATAAAAAATAAAAAATTAAATTAAAAACACGAACAAGAAGTAGTGAGGCAAACTTGAGGGGCTTTCTCCTGGCACATTCCATTCTAAATTCCAATCTAGAACACGACTTCCATTGAGGCTCTGTTGCCCTAGTCACCAGATTTGGTAAGGGAGAACTGCTGCCACCTTGTGGCCGTTTCGCACAACAGCAGCTTTAATCCCAGCGCTGATGGTCAGTTGATATTCAAAATCATTGCAGGCCTGTAAATGACACCTGCCCTGAAAACAAATCCTGGGGTCACATATCGACCAAAAAATTCAAAGGACGTCCATATTTCAAAACGACCGTTTCAAAAGGCATATTTTACGCACATTAGTGTTCTGCTGCTTTTCCTTTCTTTCCTTTTTTTGTTAAAAATACGGGAATGGAAAAAGGCATCCCTCAGAATGGGCGAAAATCGTTGCAAACGAATCAATGGACAAAGGTTTAATCTCCAATATATATAAACAGCTCATGCAGCTTAATATTAACAAAACAAACAACCCAATACGAAAAATGGGCAGAAGATCTAAAGAGATGTTTCTTCCAAGAAGACACAGAGATGGCCAAGACGCACATGAAAAGCTGCTCAACAGCACTAATTATTAGAGAAATGCAAATCAAAACTACAATGAGGTATCACCTCACACCTGTTAGAATCGGCATCATCAGAAAATCTACAAACAACCAATTCTGGGGAGGGTGTGGAGAAAAGGAGCCCTCTTCCACTATTGGTGGGAATGTAAATTGATACAGTCACTATGGAGAACGGTATGGAGTTTCCTTAAAAAAACTAGAAATAGAATTACCATCTGATCCAGCAATCCCACTTCTGGGCATATACCCAGAGAAAACCATAAATCTAAAAGGCACATTCACCACAATGTTCATGGCAGCACTATTTACAATAGCCAGGTAATGGAAGCAACGTAAATGCCCACAGACAGATGAATGGATAAAGATGTGGTACATATATAAAATGGAATATTACTCAGCCATAAGAAGGAATGCAACTGGGTCATTTGTAGAGACATCGATGGATCTAGAGACTGTCATACAGAATGAAGTAAGTCAGAAAGAGGAAAACAAATATGGTATATTAATGCATATATGTGGAACCTAAAAAATGGTACAGATGAACTGGTTTGCAGGGAAGAAACAGAGACACAGAGGTAGAGAACAAACATATGGACACCAAGTGTGGGAAGCCATGGGGTGGTGGTGGTGGGATGAGTTGGGAGATTGGGATTGACCTGTATACATGTATATGCATAAAATACATAACTAATAATAACCTGCTGTATAAAAAATAAATCAAATTAAATTTCAAATTTTTAAAAAATAAAATTTAAAAATAAAACAGAAAAATGTTCTTCCCTTCACACAGATGTATTTATAGGAATGAATTATTTCCATGCTTATATCTATAAATACATAAAGGAGGAATACAATCTAACTTGAACCATAAAAGAAAAAAAAAAACCTGAACCCACCAGTTATACAGAGGAAAACCCTATCAGGGCACTTGCTCCAGCGGTAAACAATTCTGAAATTGGTCAGAGGTGGGGAATCATCTCCCATACAACCAGCAACCCACCCCCCACGCCAGGAGCATCCTCATTGCAAAGCTGGGGGACCGTGCCGAGGCATCTGTGAGTAAACGTGAGCTGAGCCCCAGGCCAGCTGCTGCTGAACTGTTCCCACCCTTCCCAGGTAAAACACCTGAATATGTACAAGGGCTTGAAAGCCTAGAGGAAGGGCCGTGGAGCCACACCAGCGACAGCACGCAGGCCAACTTGGTGCCTGCAGGCCAGCCAGGGTGGTCCTGGCCCCGGGCGCTCTTCCGGAAGCTTTCCATTGCCCTGCCTGAGATACCCCTCCTGTCCCGGCCCCCACTGCTTTTTTCCTTCCTCACCTCTGTCCGGAGAGAAATGCCAGCGGAAGGTATGGGTGACACATCCTCTTCTTTACAGGTGGCAGCCTGGCAACCCCTGCAGAAAGGCCAGCAGAGCCCCACTCACACCGGGCCACCAACAAAGCTGTGGCCCCTCACTCCCTCCCACCAGCAGAGCCCCGAGACTGCTGACGGGGCAGAGAATATGGAGTCACGCACAGCTTCAGGGGCTATTGCTGCCTGGAGCGCTGTTTATATTGACCTCAAACAGGCACACCTGGGGAGGGCCGGCCGGCAGGGTAAGGCTGCCCAGGTCAGCTAATCCACAACCCTCAGGGAATCCCATTGTTGAAAACGGACCTCGCTAAGGCAGAATAGAAGCCAAGGAAGAAAAGGACACAATGCCATTTGCAGCACCGTAGATGAGTCTAGAGGAAATCACGTGACTTGTAGTAAGTCAGAAAGTGAAAGACACATATCGTATCATATCACTTATAGGTGTTACCTAAGAATGGATACCAGGGCAGATATTTCCACGGAGAAGGGCCATCACAGATTCATCAAACAAACTTATGGTTCACCAATGGAAAGGTGTGAGGATTGGTTTCATTACGATATTGGGGTTAACAGACATATACAAACACAGGTGACACATATAATCACCAAAGACCTACGGAATACCAAGAGAAGACTACTCAACCTTCTGTCATAACGTACATGGGAAAAGGATCCCAGGAAGAACAGACATCTGTATATGTGTAAAAGAACCCCATCTTCCACACCTACAACAAGCCAAACATTGTAATCAAACTTGCTGTAATAAAAAATAAAAAATTAAATTAAAAACACGAACAAGAAGTAGTGAGGCAAACTTGAGGGGCTTTCTCCTGGCACATTCCATTCTAAATTCCAATCTAGAACACGACTTCCATTGAGGCTCTGTTGCCCTAGTCACCAGATTTGGTAAGGGAGAACTGCTGCCACCTTGTGGCCGTTTCGCACAACAGCAGCTTTAATCCCAGCGCTGATGGTCAGTTGATATTCAAAATCATTGCAGGCCTGTAAATGACACCTGCCCTGAAAACAAATCCTGGGGTCACATATCGACCAAAAAATTCAAAGGACGTCCATATTTCAAAACGACCGTTTCAAAAGGCATATTTTACGCACATTAGTGTTCTGCTGCTTTTCCTTTCTTTCCTTTTTTTGTTAAAAATACGGGAATGGAAAAAGGCATCCCTCAGAATGGGCGAAAATCGTTGCAAACGAATCAATGGACAAAGGTTTAATCTCCAATATATATAAACAGCTCATGCAGCTTAATATTAACAAAACAAACAACCCAATACGAAAAATGGGCAGAAGATCTAAAGAGATGTTTCTTCCAAGAAGACACAGAGATGGCCAAGACGCACATGAAAAGCTGCTCAACAGCACTAATTATTAGAGAAATGCAAATCAAAACTACAATGAGGTATCACCTCACACCTGTTAGAATCGGCATCATCAGAAAATCTACAAACAACCAATTCTGGGGAGGGTGTGGAGAAAAGGAGCCCTCTTCCACTATTGGTGGGAATGTAAATTGATACAGTCACTATGGAGAACGGTATGGAGTTTCCTTAAAAAAACTAGAAATAGAATTACCATCTGATCCAGCAATCCCACTTCTGGGCATATACCCAGAGAAAACCATAAATCTAAAAGGCACATTCACCACAATGTTCATGGCAGCACTATTTACAATAGCCAGGTAATGGAAGCAACGTAAATGCCCACAGACAGATGAATGGATAAAGATGTGGTACATATATAAAATGGAATATTACTCAGCCATAAGAAGGAATGCAACTGGGTCATTTGTAGAGACATCGATGGATCTAGAGACTGTCATACAGAATGAAGTAAGTCAGAAAGAGGAAAACAAATATGGTATATTAATGCATATATGTGGAACCTAAAAAATGGTACAGATGAACTGGTTTGCAGGGAAGAAACAGAGACACAGAGGTAGAGAACAAACATATGGACACCAAGTGTGGGAAGCCATGGGGTGGTGGTGGTGGGATGAGTTGGGAGATTGGGATTGACCTGTATACATGTATATGCATAAAATACATAACTAATAATAACCTGCTGTATAAAAAATAAATCAAATTAAATTTCAAATTTTTAAAAAATAAAATTTAAAAATAAAACAGAAAAATGTTCTTCCCTTCACACAGATGTATTTATAGGAATGAATTATTTCCATGCTTATATCTATAAATACATAAAGGAGGAATACAATCTAACTTGAACCATAAAAGAAAAAAAAAAACCTGAACCCACCAGTTATACAGAGGAAAACCCTATCAGGGCACTTGCTCCAGCGGTAAACAATTCTGAAATTGGTCAGAGGTGGGGAATCATCTCCCATACAACCAGCAACCCACCCCCCACGCCAGGAGCATCCTCATTGCAAAGCTGGGGGACCGTGCCGAGGCATCTGTGAGTAAACGTGAGCTGAGCCCCAGGCCAGCTGCTGCTGAACTGTTCCCACCCTTCCCAGGTAAAACACCTGAATATGTACAAGGGCTTGAAAGCCTAGAGGAAGGGCCGTGGTGCCACACCAGCGACAGCACGCAGGCCAACTTGGTGCCTGCAGGCCAGCCAGGGTGGTCCTGGCCCCGGGCGCTCTTCCGGAAGCTTTCCATTGCCCTGCCTGAGATACCCCTCCTGTCCCGGCCCCCACTGCTTTTTTCCTTCCTCACCTCTGTCCGGAGAGAAATGCCAGCGGAAGGTATGGGTGACACATCCTCTTCTTTACAGGTGGCAGCCTGGCAACCCCTGCAGAAAGGCCAGCAGAGCCCCACTCACACCGGGCCACCAACAAAGCTGTGGCCCCTCACTCCCTCCCACCAGCAGAGCCCCGAGACTGCTGACGGGGCAGAGAATATGGAGTCACGCACAGCTTCAGGGGCTATTGCTGCCTGGAGCGCTGTTTATATTGACCTCAAACAGGCACACCTGGGGAGGGCCGGCCGGCAGGGTAAGGCTGCCCAGGTCAGCTAATCCACAACCCTCAGGGAATCCCATTGTTGAAAACGGAC
The DNA here is from genome assembly GCF_964341445.2 of Mesoplodon mirus. Classification (NCBI taxonomy): domain Eukaryota; kingdom Metazoa; phylum Chordata; class Mammalia; order Artiodactyla; family Ziphiidae; genus Mesoplodon; species Mesoplodon mirus. The sequence continues at coordinate 3,770,558 of NW_028295814.1, read as the reverse complement.
CTCGCTAAGGCAGAATAGAAGCCAAGGAAGAAAAGGACACAATGCCATTTGCAGCACCGTAGATGAGTCTAGAGGAAATCACGTGACTTGTAGTAAGTCAGAAAGTGAAAGACACATATCGTATCATATCACTTATAGGTGTTACCTAAGAATGGATACCAGGGCAGATATTTCCACGGAGAAGGGCCATCACAGATTCATCAAACAAACTTATGGTTCACCAATGGAAAGGTGTGAGGATTGGTTTCATTACGATATTGGGGTTAACAGACATATACAAACACAGGTGACACATATAATCACCAAAGACCTACGGAATACCAAGAGAAGACTACTCAACCTTCTGTCATAACGTACATGGGAAAAGGATCCCAGGAAGAACAGACATCTGTATATGTGTAAAAGAACCCCATCTTCCACACCTACAACAAGCCAAACATTGTAATCAAACTTGCTGTAATAAAAAATAAAAAATTAAATTAAAAACACGAACAAGAAGTAGTGAGGCAAACTTGAGGGGCTTTCTCCTGGCACATTCCATTCTAAATTCCAATCTAGAACACGACTTCCATTGAGGCTCTGTTGCCCTAGTCACCAGATTTGGTAAGGGAGAACTGCTGCCACCTTGTGGCCGTTTCGCACAACAGCAGCTTTAATCCCAGCGCTGATGGTCAGTTGATATTCAAAATCATTGCAGGCCTGTAAATGACACCTGCCCTGAAAACAAATCCTGGGGTCACATATCGACCAAAAAATTCAAAGGACGTCCATATTTCAAAACGACCGTTTCAAAAGGCATATTTTACGCACATTAGTGTTCTGCTGCTTTTCCTTTCTTTCCTTTTTTTGTTAAAAATACGGGAATGGAAAAAGGCATCCCTCAGAATGGGCGAAAATCGTTGCAAACGAATCAATGGACAAAGGTTTAATCTCCAATATATATAAACAGCTCATGCAGCTTAATATTAACAAAACAAACAACCCAATACGAAAAATGGGCAGAAGATCTAAAGAGATGTTTCTTCCAAGAAGACACAGAGATGGCCAAGACGCACATGAAAAGCTGCTCAACAGCACTAATTATTAGAGAAATGCAAATCAAAACTACAATGAGGTATCACCTCACACCTGTTAGAATCGGCATCATCAGAAAATCTACAAACAACCAATTCTGGGGAGGGTGTGGAGAAAAGGAGCCCTCTTCCACTATTGGTGGGAATGTAAATTGATACAGTCACTATGGAGAACGGTATGGAGTTTCCTTAAAAAAACTAGAAATAGAATTACCATCTGATCCAGCAATCCCACTTCTGGGCATATACCCAGAGAAAACCATAAATCTAAAAGGCACATTCACCACAATGTTCATGGCAGCACTATTTACAATAGCCAGGTAATGGAAGCAACGTAAATGCCCACAGACAGATGAATGGATAAAGATGTGGTACATATATAAAATGGAATATTACTCAGCCATAAGAAGGAATGCAACTGGGTCATTTGTAGAGACATCGATGGATCTAGAGACTGTCATACAGAATGAAGTAAGTCAGAAAGAGGAAAACAAATATGGTATATTAATGCATATATGTGGAACCTAAAAAATGGTACAGATGAACTGGTTTGCAGGGAAGAAACAGAGACACAGAGGTAGAGAACAAACATATGGACACCAAGTGTGGGAAGCCATGGGGTGGTGGTGGTGGGATGAGTTGGGAGATTGGGATTGACCTGTATACATGTACATGCATAAAATACATAACTAATAATAACCTGCTGTATAAAAAAATAAATCAAATTAAATTTCAAATTTTTAAAAAATAAAATTTAAAAATAAAACAGAAAAATGTTCTTCCCTTCACACAGCTGTATTTATAGGAATGAATTACTTCCATGCTTATATCTATAAATACATAAAGGAGGAATACAATCTAACTTGAACCATAAAAGAAAAAAAAAAACCTGAACCCACCAGTTATACAGAGGAAAACCCTATCAGGGCACTTGCTCCAGCGGTAAACAATTCTGAAATTGGTCAGAGGTGGGGAATCATCTCCCATACAACCAGCAACCCACCCCCCACGCAAGGAGCATCCTCATTGCAAAGCTGGGGGACCGTGCCGAGGCATCTGTGAGTAAACGTGAGCTGAGCCCCAGGCCAGCTGCTGCTGAACTGTTCCCACCCTTCCCAGGTAAAACACCTGAATATGTACAAGGGCTTGAAAGCCTAGAGGAAGGGCCGTGGAGCCACACCAGCGACAGCACGCAGGCCAACTTGGTGCCTGCAGGCCAGCCAGGGTGGTCCTGGCCCCGGGCGCTCTTCCGGAAGCTTTCCATTGCCCTGCCTGAGATACCCCTCCTGTCCCGGCCCCCACTGCTTTTTTCCTTCCTCACCTCTGTCCGGAGAGAAATTCCAGCGGAAGGTATGGGTGACACATCCTCTTCTTTACAGGTGGCAGCCTGGCAACCCCTGCAGAAAGGCCAGCAGAGCCCCACTCACACCGGGCCACCAACAAAGCTGTGGCCCCTCACTCCCTCCCACCAGCAGAGCCCCGAGACTGCTGACGGGGCAGAGAATATGGAGTCAGGCACAGCTTCAGGGGCTATTGCTGCCTGGAGCGCTGTTTATATTGACCTCAAACAGGCACACGTGGGGAGGGCCGGCCGGCAGGGTAAGGCTGCCCAGGTCAGCTAATCCACAACCCTCAGGGAATCCCATTGTTGAAAACGGACCTCGCTAAGGCAGAATAGAAGCCAAGGAAGAAAAGGACACAATGCCATTTGCAGCACCGTAGATGAGTCTAGAGGTAATCACGTGACTTGTAGTAAGTCAGAAAGTGAAAGACACATATCGTATCATATCACTTATAGGTGTTACCTAAGAATGGATACCAGGGCAGATATTTCCACGGAGAAGGGCCATCACAGATTCATCAAACAAACTTATGGTTCACCAATGGAAAGGTGTGAGGATTGGTTTCATTACGATATTGGGGTTAACAGACATATACAAACACAGGTGACACATATAATCACCAAAGACCTACGGAATACCAAGAGAAGACTACTCAACCTTCTGTCATAACGTACATGGGAAAAGGATCCCAGGAAGAACAGACATCTGTATATGTGTAAAAGAACCCCATCTTCCACACCTACAACAGGCCAAACATTGTAATCAAACTTGCTGTAATAAAAAATAAAAAATTAAATTAAAAACACGAACAAGAAGTAGTGAGGCAAACTTGAGGGGCTTTCTCCTGGCACATTCCATTCTAAATTCCAATCTAGAACACGACTTCCATTGAGGCTCTGTTGCCCTAGGCACCAGATTTGGTAAGGGAGAACTGCTGCCACCTTGTGGCCGTTTCGCATAACAGCAGCTTTAATCCCAGCGCTGATGGTCAGTTGATATTCAAAATCATTGCAGGCCTGTAAATGACACCTGCCCTGAAAACAAATCCTGGGGTCACATATCGACCAAAAAATTCAAAGGACGTCCATATTTCAAAACGACCGTTTCAAAAGGCATATTTTATGCACATTAGTGTTCTGCTGCTTTTCCTTTCTTTCCTTTTTTTTGTTAAAAATACGGGAATGGAAAAAGGCATCCCTCAGAATGTGCGAAAATCATTGCAAACGAATCAATGGACAAAGGTTTAATCTCCAATATATATAAACAGCTCATGCAGCTTAATATTAACAAAACAAACAACCCAATACAAAAAATGGGCAGAAGATCTAAAGAGATGTTTCTTCCAAGAAGACACAGAGATGGCCAAGACGCACATGAAAAGCTGCTCAACAGCACTAATTATTAGAGAAATGCAAATCAAAACTACAATGAGGTATCACCTCACACCTGTTAGAATCGGCATCATCAGAAAATCTACAAACAACCAATTCTGGGGAGGGTGTGGACAAAAGGAGCCCTCTTCCACTATTGGTGGGAATGTAAATTGATACAGTCACTATGGAGAACGGTATGGAGTTTCCTTAAAAACACTAGAAATAGAATTACCATCTGATCCAGCAATCCCACTTCTGGGCATATACCCAGAGAAAACCATAAATCTAAAAGGCACATTCACCACAATGTTCATGGCAGCACTATTTACAATAGCCAGGTAATGGAAGCAACGTAAATGCCCACAGACAGATGAATGGATAAAGATGTGGTACATATATAAAATGGAATATTACTCAGCCATAAGAAGGAATGAAACTGGGTCATTTGTAGAGACATCGATGGATCTAGAGACTGTCATACAGAATGAAGTAAGTCAGAAAGAGGAAAACAAATATGGTATATTAATGCATATATGTGGAACCTAAAAAATGGTACAGATGAACTGGTTTGCAGGGAAGAAACAGAGACACAGAGGTAGAGAACAAACATATGGACACCAAGTGTGGGAAGCCATGGGGTGGTGGTGGTGGGATGAGTTGGGAGATTGGGATTGACCTGTATACATGTATATGCATAAAATACATAACTAATAATAACCTGCTGTATAAAAAAATAAATCAAATTAAATTTCAAATTTTTAAAAAATAAAATTTAAAAATAAAACAGAAAAATGTTCTTCCCTTCACACAGATGTATTTATAGGAATGAATTATTTCCATGCTTATATCTATAAATACATAAAGGAGGAATACAATCTAACTTGAACCATAAAAGAAAAAAAAAAAACCTGAACCCACCAGTTATACAGAGGAAAACCCTATCAGGGCACTTGCTCCAGCGGTAAACAATTCTGAAATTGGTCAGAGGTGGGAAATCATCTCCCATACAACCAGCAACCCACCCCCCACGCCAGGAGCATCCTCATTGCAAAGCTGGGGGACCGTGCCGAGGCATCTGTGAGTAAACGTGAGCTGAGCCCCAGGCCAGCTGCTGCTGAACTGTTCCCACCCTTCCCAGGTAAAACACCTGAATATGTACAAGGGCTTGAAAGCCTAGAGGAAGGGCCGTGGAGCCACACCAGCGACAGCACGCAGGCCAACTTGGTGCCTGCAGGCCAGCCAGGGTGGTCCTGGCCCCGGGCGCTCTTCCGGAAGCTTTCCATTGCCCTGCCTGAGATACCCCTCCTGTCCCGGCCCCCACTGCTTTTTTCCTTCCTCACCTCTGTCCGGAGAGAAATGCCAGCGGAAGGTATGGGTGACACATCCTCTTCTTTACAGGTGGCAGCCTGGCAACCCCTGCAGAAAGGCCAGCAGAGCCCCACTCACACCGGGCCACCAACAAAGCTGTGGCCCCTCACTCCCTCCCACCAGCAGAGCCCCGAGACTGCTGACGGGGCAGAGAATATGGAGTCACGCACAGCTTCAGGGGCTATTGCTGCCTGGAGCGCTGTTTATATTGACCTCAAACAGGCACACCTGGGGAGGGCCGGCCGGCAGGGTAAGGCTGCCCAGGTCAGCTAATCCACAACCCTCAGGGAATCCCATTGTTGAAAACGGACCTCGCTAAGGCAGAATAGAAGCCAAGGAAGAAAAGGACACAATGCCATTTGCAGCACCGTAGATGAGTCTAGAGGTAATCACGTGACTTGTAGTAAGTCAGAAAGTGAAAGACACATATCGTATCATATCACTTATAGGTGTTACCTAAGAATGGATACCAGGGCAGATATTTCCACGGAGAAGGGCCATCACAGATTCATCAAACAAACTTATGGTTCACCAATGGAAAGGTGTGAGGATTGGTTTCATTACGATATTGGGGTTAACAGACATATACAAACACAGGTGACACATATAATCACCAAAGACCTACGGAATACCAAGAGAAGACTACTCAACCTTCTGTCATAACGTACATGGGAAAAGGATCCCAGGAAGAACAGACATCTGTATATGTGTAAAAGAACCCCATCTTCCACACCTACAACAAGCCAAACATTGTAATCAAACTTGCTGTAATAAAAAATAAAAAATTAAATTAAAAACACGAACAAGAAGTAGTGAGGCAAACTTGAGGGGCTTTCTCCTGGCACATTCCATTCTAAATTCCAATCTAGAACACGACTTCCATTGAGGCTCTGTTGCCCTAGTCACCAGATTTGGTAAGGGAGAACTGCTGCCACCTTGTGGCCGTTTCGCACAACAGCAGCTTTAATCCCAGCGCTGATGGTCAGTTGATATTCAAAATCATTGCAGGCCTGTAAATGACACCTGCCCTGAAAACAAATCCTGGGGTCACATATCGACCAAAAAATTCAAAGGACGTCCATATTTCAAAACGACCGTTTCAAAAGGCATATTTTACGCACATTAGTGTTCTGCTGCTTTTCCTTTCTTTCCTTTTTTTGTTAAAAATACGGGAATGGAAAAAGGCATCCCTCAGAATGGGCGAAAATCGTTGCAAACGAATCAATGGACAAAGGTTTAATCTCCAATATATATAAACAGCTCATGCAGCTTAATATTAACAAAACAAACAACCCAATACGAAAAATGGGCAGAAGATCTAAAGAGATGTTTCTTCCAAGAAGACACAGAGATGGCCAAGACGCACATGAAAAGCTGCTCAACAGCACTAATTATTAGAGAAATGCAAATCAAAACTACAATGAGGTATCACCTCACACCTGTTAGAATCGGCATCATCAGAAAATCTACAAACAACCAATTCTGGGGCGGGTGTGGAGAAAAGGAGCCCTCTTCCACTATTGGTGGGAATGTAAATTGATACAGTCACTATGGAGAACGGTATGGAGTTTCCTTAAAAAAACTAGAAATAGAATTACCATCTGATCCAGCAATCCCACTTCTGGGCATATACCCAGAGAAAACCATAAATCTAAAAGGCACATTCACCACAATGTTCATGGCAGCACTATTTACAATAGCCAGGTAATGGAAGCAACGTAAATGCCCACAGACAGATGAATGGATAAAGATGTGGTACATATATAAAATGGAATATTACTCAGCCATAAGAAGGAATGAAACTGGGTCATTTGTAGAGACATCGATGGATCTAGAGACTGTCATACAGAATGAAGTAAGTCAGAAAGAGGAAAACAAATATGGTATATTAATGCATATATGTGGAACCTAAAAAATGGTACAGATGAACTGGTTTGCAGGGAAGAAACAGAGACACAGAGGTAGAGAACAAACATATGGACACCAAGTGTGGGAAGCCATGGGGTGGTGGTGGTGGGATGAGTTGGGAGATTGGGATTGACCTGTATACATGTATATGCATAAAATACATAACTAATAATAACCTGCTTTATAAAAAAATAAATCAAATTAAATTTCAAATTTTTAAAAAATAAAATTTAAAAATAAAACAGAAAAATGTTCTTCCCTTCACACAGATGTATTTATAGGAATGAATTATTTCCATGCTTATATCTATAAATACATAAAGGAGGAATACAATCTAACTTGAACCATAAAAGAAAAAAAAAAAACCTGAACCCACCAGTTATACAGAGGAAAACCCTATCAGGGCACTTGCTCCAGCGGTAAACAATTCTGAAATTGGTCAGAGGTGGGAAATCATCTCCCATACAACCAGCAACCCACCCCCCACGCCAGGAGCATCCTCATTGCAAAGCTGGGGGACCGTGCCGAGGCATCTGTGAGTAAACGTGAGCTGAGCCCCAGGCCAGCTGCTGCTGAACTGTTCCCACCCTTCCCAGGTAAAACACCTGAATATGTACAAGGGCTTGAAAGCCTAGAGGAAGGGCCGTGGAGCCACACCAGCGACAGCACGCAGGCCAACTTGGTGCCTGCAGGCCAGCCAGGGTGGTCCTGGCCCCGGGCGCTCTTCCGGAAGCTTTCCATTGCCCTGCCTGAGATACCCCTCCTGTCCCGGCCCCCACTGCTTTTTTCCTTCCTCACCTCTGTCCGGAGAGAAATTCCAGCGGAAGGTATGGGTGACACATCCTCTTCTTTACAGGTGGCAGCCTGGCAACCCCTGCAGAAAGGCCAGCAGAGCCCCACTCACACCGGGCCACCAACAAAGCTGTGGCCCCTCACTCCCTCCCACCAGCAGAGCCCCGAGACTGCTGACGGGGCAGAGAATATGGAGTCAGGCACAGCTTCAGGGGCTATTGCTGCCTGGAGCGCTGTTTATATTGACCTCAAACAGGCACACCTGGGGAGGGCCGGCCGGCAGGGTAAGGCTGCCCAGGTCAGCTAATCCACAACCCTCAGGGAATCCCATTGTTGAAAACGGACCTCGCTAAGGCAGAATAGAAGCCAAGGAAGAAAAGGACACAATGCCATTTGCAGCACCGTAGATGAGTCTAGAGGTAATCACGTGACTTGTAGTAAGTCAGAAAGTGAAAGACACATATCGTATCATATCACTTATAGGTGTTACCTAAGAATGGATACCAGGGCAGATATTTCCACGGAGAAGGGCCATCACAGATTCATCAAACAAACTTATGGTTCACCAATGGAAAGGTGTGAGGATTGGTTTCATTACGATATTGGGGTTAACAGACATATACAAACACAGGTGACACATATAATCACCAAAGACCTACGGAATACCAAGAGAAGACTACTCAACCTTCTGTCATAACGTACATGGGAAAAGGATCCCAGGAAGAACAGACATCTGTATATGTGTAAAAGAACCCCATCTTCCACACCTACAACAAGCCAAACATTGTAATCAAACTTGCTGTAATAAAAAATAAAAAATTAAATTAAAAACACGAACAAGAAGTAGTGAGGCAAACTTGAGGGGCTTTCTCCTGGCACATTCCATTCTAAATTCCAATCTAGAACACGACTTCCATTGAGGCTCTGTTGCCCTAGTCACCAGATTTGGTAAGGGAGAACTGCTGCCACCTTGTGGCCGTTTCGCACAACAGCAGCTTTAATCCCAGCGCTGATGGTCAGTTGATATTCAAAATCATTGCAGGCCTGTAAATGACACCTGCCCTGAAAACAAATCCTGGGGTCACATATCGACCAAAAAATTCAAAGGACGTCCATATTTCAAAACGACCGTTTCAAAAGGCATATTTTACGCACATTAGTGTTCTGCTGCTTTTCCTTTCTTTCCTTTTTTTGTTAAAAATACGGGAATGGAAAAAGGCATCCCTCAGAATGGGCGAAAATCGTTGCAAACGAATCAATGGACAAAGGTTTAATCTCCAATATATATAAACAGCTCATGCAGCTTAATATTAACAAAACAAACAACCCAATACGAAAAATGGGCAGAAGATCTAAAGAGATGTTTCTTCCAAGAAGACACAGAGATGGCCAAGACGCACATGAAAAGCTGCTCAACAGCACTAATTATTAGAGAAATGCAAATCAAAACTACAATGAGGTATCACCTCACACCTGTTAGAATCGGCATCATCAGAAAATCTACAAACAACCAATTCTGGGGAGGGTGTGGAGAAAAGGAGCCCTCTTCCACTATTGGTGGGAATGTAAATTGATACAGTCACTATGGAGAACGGTATGGAGTTTCCTTAAAAAAACTAGAAATAGAATTACCATCTGATCCAGCAATCCCACTTCTGGGCATATACCCAGAGAAAACCATAAATCTAAAAGGCACATTCACCACAATGTTCATGGCAGCACTATTTACAATAGCCAGGTAATGGAAGCAACGTAAATGCCCACAGACAGATGAATGGATAAAGATGTGGTACATATATAAAATGGAATATTACTCAGCCATAAGAAGGAATGCAACTGGGTCATTTGTAGAGACATCGATGGATCTAGAGACTGTCATACAGAATGAAGTAAGTCAGAAAGAGGAAAACAAATATGGTATATTAATGCATATATGTGGAACCTAAAAAATGGTACAGATGAACTGGTTTGCAGGGAAGAAACAGAGACACAGAGGTAGAGAACAAACATATGGACACCAAGTGTGGGAAGCCATGGGGTGGTGGTGGTGGGATGAGTTGGGAGATTGGGATTGACCTGTATACATGTACATGCATAAAATACATAACTAATAATAACCTGCTGTATAAAAAAATAAATCAAATTAAATTTCAAATTTTTAAAAAATAAAATTTAAAAATAAAACAGAAAAATGTTCTTCCCTTCACACAGATGTATTTATAGGAATGAATTACTTCCATGCTTATATCTATAAATACATAAAGGAGGAATACAATCTAACTTGAACCATAAAAGAAAAAAAAAAACCTGAACCCACCAGTTATACAGAGGAAAACCCTATCAGGGCACTTGCTCCAGCGGTAAACAATTCTGAAATTGGTCAGAGGTGGGGAATCATCTCCCATACAACCAGCAACCCACCCCCCACGCAAGGAGCATCCTCATTGCAAAGCTGGGGGACCGTGCCGAGGCATCTGTGAGTAAACGTGAGCTGAGCCCCAGGCCAGCTGCTGCTGAACTGTTCCCACCCTTCCCAGGTAAAACACCTGAATATGTACAAGGGCTTGAAAGCCTAGAGGAAGGGCCGTGGAGCCACACCAGTGACAGCACGCAGGCCAACTTGGTGCCTGCAGGCCAGCCAGGGTGGTCCTGGCCCCGGGCGCTCTTCCGGAAGCTTTCCATTGCCCTGCCTGAGATACCCCTCCTGTCCCGGCCCCCACTGCTTTTTTCCTTCCTCACCTCTGTCCGGAGAGAAATTCCAGCGGAAGGTATGGGTGACACATCCTCTTCTTTACAGGTGGCAGCCTGGCAACCCCTGCAGAAAGGCCAGCAGAGCCCCACTCACACCGGGCCACCAACAAAGCTGTGGCCCCTCACTCCCTCCCACCAGCAGAGCCCCGAGACTGCTGACGGGGCAGAGAATATGGAGTCAGGCACAGCTTCAGGGGCTATTGCTGCCTGGAGCGCTGTTTATATTGACCTCAAACAGGCACACCTGGGGAGGGCCGGCCGGCAGGGTAAGGCTGCCCAGGTCAGCTAATCCACAACCCTCAGGGAATCCCATTGTTGAAAACGGACCTCGCTAAGGCAGAATAGAAGCCAAGGAAGAAAAGGACACAATGCCATTTGCAGCACCGTAGATGAGTCTAGAGGAAATCACGTGACTTGTAGTAAGTCAGAAAGTGAAAGACACATATCGTATCATATCACTTATAGGTGTTACCTAAGAATGGATACCAGGGCAGATATTTCCACGGAGAAGGGCCATCACAGATTCATCAAACAAACTTATGGTTCACCAATGGAAAGGTGTGAGGATTGGTTTCATTACGATATTGGGGTTAACAGACATATACAAACACAGGTGACACATATAATCACCAAAGACCTACGGAATACCAAGAGAAGACTACTCAACCTTCTGTCATAACGTACATGGGAAAAGGATCCCAGGAAGAACAGACATCTGTATATGTGTAAAAGAACCCCATCTTCCACACCTACAACAAGCCAAACATTGTAATCAAACTTGCTGTAATAAAAAATAAAAAATTAAATTAAAAACACGAACAAGAAGTAGTGAGGCAAACTTGAGGGGCTTTCTCCTGGCACATTCCATTCTAAATTCCAATCTAGAACACGACTTCCATTGAGGCTCTGTTGCCCTAGTCACCAGATTTGGTAAGGGAGAACTGCTGCCACCTTGTGGCCGTTTCGCACAACAGCAGCTTTAATCCCAGCGCTGATGGTCAGTTGATATTCAAAATCATTGCAGGCCTGTAAATGACACCTGCCCTGAAAACAAATCCTGGGGTCACATATCGACCAAAAAATTCAAAGGACGTCCATATTTCAAAACGACCGTTTCAAAAGGCATATTTTACGCACATTAGTGTTCTGCTGCTTTTCCTTTCTTTCCTTTTTTTGTTAAAAATACGGGAATGGAAAAAGGCATCCCTCAGAATGGGCGAAAATCGTTGCAAACGAATCAATGGACAAAGGTTTAATCTCCAATATATATAAAGAGCTCATGCAGCTTAATATTAACAAAACAAACAACCCAATACAAAAAATGGGCAGAAGATCTAAAGAGATGTTTCTTCCAAGAAGACACAGAGATGGCCAAGACGCACATGAAAAGCTGTTCAACAGCACTAATTATTACAGAAATGCAAATCAAAACTACAATGAGGTATCACCTCACACCTGTTAGAATCGGCATCATCAGAAAATCTACAAACAACCAATTCTGGGGAGGGTGTGGACAAAAGGAGCCCTCTTCCACTATTGGTGGGAATGTAAATTGATACAGTCACTATGGAGAACGGTATGGAGTTTCCTTAAAAAAACTAGAAATAGAATTACCATCTGATCCAGCAATCCCACTTCTGGGCATATACCCAGAGAAAACCATAAATCTAAAAGGCACATTCACCACAATGTTCATGGCAGCACTATTTACAATAGCCAGGTAATGGAAGCAACGTAAATGCCCACAGACAGATGAATGGATAAAGATGTGGTACATATATAAAATGGAATATTACTCAGCCATAAGAAGGAATGCAACTGGGTCATTTGTAGAGACATCGATGGATCTAGAGACTGTCATACAGAATGAAGTAAGTCAGAAAGAGGAAAACAAATATTGTATATTAATGCATATATGTGGAACCTAAAAAATGGTACAGATGAACTGGTTTGCAGGGAAGAAACAGAGACACAGAGGTAGAGAACAAACATATGGACACCAAGTGTGTGAAGCCATGTGGTGGTGGTGGTGGGATGAGTTGGGAGATTGGGATTGACCTGTATACATGTATATGCATAAAATACATAACTAATAATAACCTGGTGTATAAAAAAATAAATCAAATTAAATTTCAAATTTTTAAAAAATAAAATTTAAAAATAAAACAGAAAAATGTTCTTCCCTTCACACAGATGTATTTATAGGAATGAATTATTTCCATGCTTATATCTATAAATACATAAAGGAGGAATACAATCTAACTTGAACCATAAAAGAAAAAAAAAAAAACCTGAACCCACCAGTTATACAGAGGAAAACCCTATCAGGGCACTTGCTCCAGCGGTAAACAATTCTGAAATTGGTCAGAGGTGGGGAATCATCTCCCATACAACCAGCAACCCACCCCCCACGCAAGGAGCATCCTCATTGCAAAGCTGGGGGACCGTGCCGAGGCATCTGTGAGTAAACGTGAGCTGAGCCCCAGGCCAGCTGCTGCTGAACTGTTCCCACCCTTCCCAGGTAAAACACCTGAATATGTACAAGGGCTTGAAAGCCTAGAGGAAGGGCCGTGGAGCCACACCAGCGACAGCACGCAGGCCAACTTGGTGCCTGCAGGCCAGCCAGGGTGGTCCTGGCCCCGGGCGCTCTTCCGGAAGCTTTCCATTGCCCTGCCTGAGATACCCCTCCTGTCCCGGCCCCCACTGCTTTTTTCCTTCCTCACCTCTGTCCGGAGAGAAATGCCAGCGGAAGGTATGGGTGACACATCCTCTTCTTTACAGGTGGCAGCCTGGCAACCCCTGCAGAAAGGCCAGCAGAGCCCCACTCACACCGGGCCACCAACAAAGCTGTGGCCCCTCACTCCCTCCCACCAGCAGAGCCCCGAGACTGCTGACGGGGCAGAGAATATGGAGTCAGGCACAGCTTCAGGGGCTATTGCTGCCTGGAGCGCTGTTTATATTGACCTCAAACAGGCACACGTGGGGAGGGCCGGCCGGCAGGGTAAGGCTGCCCAGGTCAGCTAATCCACAACCCTCAGGGAATCCCATTGTTGAAAACGGACCTCGCTAAGGCAGAATAGAAGCCAAGGAAGAAAAGGACACAATGCCATTTGCAGCACCGTAGATGAGTCTAGAGGTAATCACGTGACTTGTAGTAAGTCAGAAAGTGAAAGACACATATCGTATCATATCACTTATAGGTGTTACCTAAGAATGGATACCAGGGCAGATATTTCCACGGAGAAGGGCCATCACAGATTCATCAAACAAACTTATGGTTCACCAATGGAAAGGTGTGAGGATTGGTTTCATTACGATATTGGGGTTAACAGACATATACAAACACAGGTGACACATATAATCACCAAAGACCTACGGAATACCAAGAGAAGACTACTCAACCTTCTGTCATAACGTACATGGGAAAAGGATCCCAGGAAGAACAGACATCTGTATATGTGTAAAAGAACCCCATCTTCCACACCTACAACAGGCCAAACATTGTAATCAAACTTGCTGTAATAAAAAATAAAAAATTAAATTAAAAACACGAACAAGAAGTAGTGAGGCAAACTTGAGGGGCTTTCTCCTGGCACATTCCATTCTAAATTCCAATCTAGAACAGGACTTCCATTGAGGCTCTGTTGCCCTAGGCACCAGATTTGGTAAGGGAGAACTGCTGCCACCTTGTGGCCGTTTCGCATAACAGCAGCTTTAATCCCAGCGCTGATGGTCAGTTGATATTCAAAATCATTGCAGGCCTGTAAATGACACCTGCCCTGAAAACAAATCCTGGGGTCACATATCGACCAAAAAATTCAAAGGACGTCCATATTTCAAAACGACCGTTTCAAAAGGCATATTTTATGCACATTAGTGTTCTGCTGCTTTTCCTTTCTTTCCTTTTTTTTGTTAAAAATACGGGAATGGAAAAAGGCATCCCTCAGAATGTGCGAAAATCGTTGCAAACGAATCAATGGACAAAGGTTTAATCTCCAATATATATAAACAGCTCATGCAGCTTAATATTAACAAAACAAACAACCCAATACAAAAAATGGGCAGAAGATCTAAAGAGATGTTTCTTCCAAGAAGACACAGAGATGGCCAAGACGCACATGAAAAGCTGCTCAACAGCACTAATTATTAGAGAAATGCAAATCAAAACTACAATGAGGTATCACCTCACACCTGTTAGAATCGGCATCATCAGAAAATCTACAAACAACCAATTCTGGGGAGGGTGTGGACAAAAGGAGCCCTCTTCCACTATTGGTGGGAATGTAAATTGATACAGTCACTATGGAGAACGGTATGGAGTTTCCTTAAAAACACTAGAAATAGAATTACCATCTGATCCAGCAATCCCACTTCTGGGCATATACCCAGAGAAAACCATAAATCTAAAAGGCACATTCACCACAATGTTCATGGCAGCACTATTTACAATAGCCAGGTAATGGAAGCAACGTAAATGCCCACAGACAGATGAATGGATAAAGATGTGGTACATATATAAAATGGAATATTACTCAGCCATAAGAAGGAATGAAACTGGGTCATTTGTAGAGACATCGATGGATCTAGAGACTGTCATACAGAATGAAGTAAGTCAGAAAGAGGAAAACAAATATGGTATATTAATGCATATATGTGGAACCTAAAAAATGGTACAGATGAACTGGTTTGCAGGGAAGAAACAGAGACACAGAGGTAGAGAACAAACATATGGACACCAAGTGTGGGAAGCCATGGGGTGGTGGTGGTGGGATGAGTTGGGAGATTGGGATTGACCTGTATACATGTATATGCATAAAATACATAACTAATAATAACCTGCTGTATAAAAAAATAAATCAAATTAAATTTCAAATTTTTAAAAAATAAAATTTAAAAATAAAACAGAAAAATGTTCTTCCCTTCACACAGATGTATTTATAGGAATGAATTATTTCCATGCTTATATCTATAAATACATAAAGGAGGAATACAATCTAACTTGAACCATAAAAGAAAAAAAAAAAACCTGAACCCACCAGTTATACAGAGGAAAACCCTATCAGGGCACTTGCTCCAGCGGTAAACAATTCTGAAATTGGTCAGAGGTGGGAAATCATCTCCCATACAACCAGCAACCCACCCCCCACGCCAGGAGCATCCTCATTGCAAAGCTGGGGGACCGTGCCGAGGCATCTGTGAGTAAACGTGAGCTGAGCCCCAGGCCAGCTGCTGCTGAACTGTTCCCACCCTTCCCAGGTAAAACACCTGAATATGTACAAGGGCTTGAAAGCCTAGAGGAAGGGCCGTGGAGCCACACCAGCGACAGCACGCAGGCCAACTTGGTGCCTGCAGGCCAGCCAGGGTGGTCCTGGCCCCGGGCGCTCTTCCGGAAGCTTTCCATTGCCCTGCCTGAGATACCCCTCCTGTCCCGGCCCCCACTGCTTTTTTCCTTCCTCACCTCTGTCCGGAGAGAAATGCCAGCGGAAGGTATGGGTGACACATCCTCTTCTTTACAGGTGGCAGCCTGGCAACCCCTGCAGAAAGGCCAGCAGAGCCCCACTCACACCGGGCCACCAACAAAGCTGTGGCCCCTCACTCCCTCCCACCAGCAGAGCCCCGAGACTGCTGACGGGGCAGAGAATATGGAGTCACGCACAGCTTCAGGGGCTATTGCTGCCTGGAGCGCTGTTTATATTGACCTCAAACAGGCACACCTGGGGAGGGCCGGCCGGCAGGGTAAGGCTGCCCAGGTCAGCTAATCCACAACCCTCAGGGAATCCCATTGTTGAAAACGGACCTCGCTAAGGCAGAATAGAAGCCAAGGAAGAAAAGGACACAATGCCATTTGCAGCACCGTAGATGAGTCTAGAGGTAATCACGTGACTTGTAGTAAGTCAGAAAGTGAAAGACACATATCGTATCATATCACTTATAGGTGTTACCTAAGAATGGATACCAGGGCAGATATTTCCACGGAGAAGGGCCATCACAGATTCATCAAACAAACTTATGGTTCACCAATGGAAAGGTGTGAGGATTGGTTTCATTACGATATTGGGGTTAACAGACATATACAAACACAGGTGACACATATAATCACCAAAGACCTACGGAATACCAAGAGAAGACTACTCAACCTTCTGTCATAACGTACATGGGAAAAGGATCCCAGGAAGAACAGACATCTGTATATGTGTAAAAGAACCCCATCTTCCACACCTACAACAAGCCAAACATTGTAATCAAACTTGCTGTAATAAAAAATAAAAAATTAAATTAAAAACACGAACAAGAAGTAGTGAGGCAAACTTGAGGGGCTTTCTCCTGGCACATTCCATTCTAAATTCCAATCTAGAACACGACTTCCATTGAGGCTCTGTTGCCCTAGTCACCAGATTTGGTAAGGGAGAACTGCTGCCACCTTGTGGCCGTTTCGCACAACAGCAGCTTTAATCCCAGCGCTGATGGTCAGTTGATATTCAAAATCATTGCAGGCCTGTAAATGACACCTGCCCTGAAAACAAATCCTGGGGTCACATATCGACCAAAAAATTCAAAGGACGTCCATATTTCAAAACGACCGTTTCAAAAGGCATATTTTACGCACATTAGTGTTCTGCTGCTTTTCCTTTCTTTCCTTTTTTTGTTAAAAATACGGGAATGGAAAAAGGCATCCCTCAGAATGGGCGAAAATCGTTGCAAACGAATCAATGGACAAAGGTTTAATCTCCAATATATATAAACAGCTCATGCAGCTTAATATTAACAAAACAAACAACCCAATACGAAAAATGGGCAGAAGATCTAAAGAGATGTTTCTTCCAAGAAGACACAGAGATGGCCAAGACGCACATGAAAAGCTGCTCAACAGCACTAATTATTAGAGAAATGCAAATCAAAACTACAATGAGGTATCACCTCACACCTGTTAGAATCGGCATCATCAGAAAATCTACAAACAACCAATTCTGGGGCGGGTGTGGAGAAAAGGAGCCCTCTTCCACTATTGGTGGGAATGTAAATTGATACAGTCACTATGGAGAACGGTATGGAGTTTCCTTAAAAAAACTAGAAATAGAATTACCATCTGATCCAGCAATCCCACTTCTGGGCATATACCCAGAGAAAACCATAAATCTAAAAGGCACATTCACCACAATGTTCATGGCAGCACTATTTACAATAGCCAGGTAATGGAAGCAACGTAAATGCCCACAGACAGATGAATGGATAAAGATGTGGTACATATATAAAATGGAATATTACTCAGCCATAAGAAGGAATGAAACTGGGTCATTTGTAGAGACATCGATGGATCTAGAGACTGTCATACAGAATGAAGTAAGTCAGAAAGAGGAAAACAAATATGGTATATTAATGCATATATGTGGAACCTAAAAAATGGTACAGATGAACTGGTTTGCAGGGAAGAAACAGAGACACAGAGGTAGAGAACAAACATATGGACACCAAGTGTGGGAAGCCATGGGGTGGTGGTGGTGGGATGAGTTGGGAGATTGGGATTGACCTGTATACATGTATATGCATAAAATACATAACTAATAATAACCTGCTTTATAAAAAAATAAATCAAATTAAATTTCAAATTTTTAAAAAATAAAATTTAAAAATAAAACAGAAAAATGTTCTTCCCTTCACACAGATGTATTTATAGGAATGAATTATTTCCATGCTTATATCTATAAATACATAAAGGAGGAATACAATCTAACTTGAACCATAAAAGAAAAAAAAAAAACCTGAACCCACCAGTTATACAGAGGAAAACCCTATCAGGGCACTTGCTCCAGCGGTAAACAATTCTGAAATTGGTCAGAGGTGGGAAATCATCTCCCATACAACCAGCAACCCACCCCCCACGCCAGGAGCATCCTCATTGCAAAGCTGGGGGACCGTGCCGAGGCATCTGTGAGTAAACGTGAGCTGAGCCCCAGGCCAGCTGCTGCTGAACTGTTCCCACCCTTCCCAGGTAAAACACCTGAATATGTACAAGGGCTTGAAAGCCTAGAGGAAGGGCCGTGGAGCCACACCAGCGACAGCACGCAGGCCAACTTGGTGCCTGCAGGCCAGCCAGGGTGGTCCTGGCCCCGGGCGCTCTTCCGGAAGCTTTCCATTGCCCTGCCTGAGATACCCCTCCTGTCCCGGCCCCCACTGCTTTTTTCCTTCCTCACCTCTGTCCGGAGAGAAATTCCAGCGGAAGGTATGGGTGACACATCCTCTTCTTTACAGGTGGCAGCCTGGCAACCCCTGCAGAAAGGCCAGCAGAGCCCCACTCACACCGGGCCACCAACAAAGCTGTGGCCCCTCACTCCCTCCCACCAGCAGAGCCCCGAGACTGCTGACGGGGCAGAGAATATGGAGTCAGGCACAGCTTCAGGGGCTATTGCTGCCTGGAGCGCTGTTTATATTGACCTCAAACAGGCACACCTGGGGAGGGCCGGCCGGCAGGGTAAGGCTGCCCAGGTCAGCTAATCCACAACCCTCAGGGAATCCCATTGTTGAAAACGGACCTCGCTAAGGCAGAATAGAAGCCAAGGAAGAAAAGGACACAATGCCATTTGCAGCACCGTAGATGAGTCTAGAGGAAATCACGTGACTTGTAGTAAGTCAGAAAGTGAAAGACACATATCGTATCATATCACTTATAGGTGTTACCTAAGAATGGATACCAGGGCAGATATTTCCACGGAGAAGGGCCATCACAGATTCATCAAACAAACTTATGGTTCACCAATGGAAAGGTGTGAGGATTGGTTTCATTACGATATTGGGGTTAACAGACATATACAAACACAGGTGACACATATAATCACCAAAGACCTACGGAATACCAAGAGAAGACTACTCAACCTTCTGTCATAACGTACATGGGAAAAGGATCCCAGGAAGAACAGACATCTGTATATGTGTAAAAGAACCCCATCTTCCACACCTACAACAAGCCAAACATTGTAATCAAACTTGCTGTAATAAAAACTAAAAAATTAAATTAAAAACACGAACAAGAAGTAGTGAGACAAACTTGAGGGGCTTTCTCCTGGCACATTCCATTCTAAATTCCAATCTAGAACACGACTTCCATTGAGGCTCTGTTGCCCTAGTCACCAGATTTGGTAAGGGAGAACTGCTGCCACCTTGTGGCCGTTTCGCACAACAGCAGCTTTAATCCCAGCGCTGATGGTCAGTTGATATTCAAAATCATTGCAGGCCTGTAAATGACACCTGCCCTGAAAACAAATCCTGGGGTCACATATCGACCAAAAAATTCAAAGGACGTCCATATTTCAAAACGACCGTTTCAAAAGGCATATTTTACGCACATTAGTGTTCTGCTGCTTTTCCTTTCTTTCCTTTTTTTGTTAAAAATACGGGAATGGAAAAAGGCATCCCTCAGAATGGGCGAAAATCGTTGCAAACGAATCAATGGACAAAGGTTTAATCTCCAATATATATAAAGAGCTCATGCAGCTTAATATTAACAAAACAAACAACCCAATACAAAAAATGGGCAGAAGATCTAAAGAGATGTTTCTTCCAAGAAGACACAGAGATGGCCAAGACGCACATGAAAAGCTGTTCAACAGCACTAATTATTACAGAAATGCAAATCAAAACTACAATGAGGTATCACCTCACACCTGTTAGAATCGGCATCATCAGAAAATCTACAAACAACCAATTCTGGGGAGGGTGTGGACAAAAGGAGCCCTCTTCCACTATTGGTGGGAATGTAAATTGATACAGTCACTATGGAGAACGGTATGGAGTTTCCTTAAAAAAACTAGAAATAGAATTACCATCTGATCCAGCAATCCCACTTCTGGGCATATACCCAGAGAAAACCATAAATCTAAAAGGCACATTCACCACAATGTTCATGGCAGCACTATTTACAATAGCCAGGTAATGGAAGCAACGTAAATGCCCACAGACAGATGAATGGATAAAGATGTGGTACATATATAAAATGGAATATTACTCAGCCATAAGAAGGAATGCAACTGGGTCATTTGTAGAGACATCGATGGATCTAGAGACTGTCATACAGAATGAAGTAAGTCAGAAAGAGGAAAACAAATATTGTATATTAATGCATATATGTGGAACCTAAAAAATGGTACAGATGAACTGGTTTGCAGGGAAGAAACAGAGACACAGAGGTAGAGAACAAACATATGGACACCAAGTGTGTGAAGCCATGTGGTGGTGGTGGTGGGATGAGTTGGGAGATTGGGATTGACCTGTATACATGTATATGCATAAAATACATAACTAATAATAACCTGGTGTATAAAAAAATAAATCAAATTAAATTTCAAATTTTTAAAAAATAAAATTTAAAAATAAAACAGAAAAATGTTCTTCCCTTCACACAGATGTATTTATAGGAATGAATTATTTCCATGCTTATATCTATAAATACATAAAGGAGGAATACAATCTAACTTGAACCATAAAAGAAAAAAAAAAAAACCTGAACCCACCAGTTATACAGAGGAAAACCCTATCAGGGCACTTGCTCCAGCGGTAAACAATTCTGAAATTGGTCAGAGGTGGGGAATCATCTCCCATACAACCAGCAACCCACCCCCCACGCAAGGAGCATCCTCATTGCAAAGCTGGGGGACCGTGCCGAGGCATCTGTGAGTAAACGTGAGCTGAGCCCCAGGCCAGCTGCTGCTGAACTGTTCCCACCCTTCCCAGGTAAAACACCTGAATATGTACAAGGGCTTGAAAGCCTAGAGGAAGGGCCGTGGAGCCACACCAGCGACAGCACGCAGGCCAACTTGGTGCCTGCAGGCCAGCCAGGGTGGTCCTGGCCCCGGGCGCTCTTCCGGAAGCTTTCCATTGCCCTGCCTGAGATACCCCTCCTGTCCCGGCCCCCACTGCTTTTTTCCTTCCTCACCTCTGTCCGGAGAGAAATGCCAGCGGAAGGTATGGGTGACACATCCTCTTCTTTACAGGTGGCAGCCTGGCAACCCCTGCAGAAAGGCCAGCAGAGCCCCACTCACACCGGGCCACCAACAAAGCTGTGGCCCCTCACTCCCTCCCACCAGCAGAGCCCCGAGACTGCTGACGGGGCAGAGAATATGGAGTCAGGCACAGCTTCAGGGGCTATTGCTGCCTGGAGCGCTGTTTATATTGACCTCAAACAGGCACACGTGGGGAGGGCCGGCCGGCAGGGTAAGGCTGCCCAGGTCAGCTAATCCACAACCCTCAGGGAATCCCATTGTTGAAAACGGACCTCGCTAAGGCAGAATAGAAGCCAAGGAAGAAAAGGACACAATGCCATTTGCAGCACCGTAGATGAGTCTAGAGGTAATCACGTGACTTGTAGTAAGTCAGAAAGTGAAAGACACATATCGTATCATATCACTTATAGGTGTTACCTAAGAATGGATACCAGGGCAGATATTTCCACGGAGAAGGGCCATCACAGATTCATCAAACAAACTTATGGTTCACCAATGGAAAGGTGTGAGGATTGGTTTCATTACGATATTGGGGTTAACAGACATATACAAACACAGGTGACACATATAATCACCAAAGACCTACGGAATACCAAGAGAAGACTACTCAACCTTCTGTCATAACGTACATGGGAAAAGGATCCCAGGAAGAACAGACATCTGTATATGTGTAAAAGAACCCCATCTTCCACACCTACAACAGGCCAAACATTGTAATCAAACTTGCTGTAATAAAAAATAAAAAATTAAATTAAAAACACGAACAAGAAGTAGTGAGGCAAACTTGAGGGGCTTTCTCCTGGCACATTCCATTCTAAATTCCAATCTAGAACAGGACTTCCATTGAGGCTCTGTTGCCCTAGGCACCAGATTTGGTAAGGGAGAACTGCTGCCACCTTGTGGCCGTTTCGCATAACAGCAGCTTTAATCCCAGCGCTGATGGTCAGTTGATATTCAAAATCATTGCAGGCCTGTAAATGACACCTGCCCTGAAAACAAATCCTGGGGTCACATATCGACCAAAAAATTCAAAGGACGTCCATATTTCAAAACGACCGTTTCAAAAGGCATATTTTATGCACATTAGTGTTCTGCTGCTTTTCCTTTCTTTCCTTTTTTTTGTTAAAAATACGGGAATGGAAAAAGGCATCCCTCAGAATGTGCGAAAATCGTTGCAAACGAATCAATGGACAAAGGTTTAATCTCCAATATATATAAACAGCTCATGCAGCTTAATATTAACAAAACAAACAACCCAATACAAAAAATGGGCAGAAGATCTAAAGAGATGTTTCTTCCAAGAAGACACAGAGATGGCCAAGACGCACATGAAAAGCTGCTCAACAGCACTAATTATTAGAGAAATGCAAATCAAAACTACAATGAGGTATCACCTCACACCTGTTAGAATCGGCATCATCAGAAAATCTACAAACAACCAATTCTGGGGAGGGTGTGGACAAAAGGAGCCCTCTTCCACTATTGGTGGGAATGTAAATTGATACAGTCACTATGGAGAACGGTATGGAGTTTCCTTAAAAACACTAGAAATAGAATTACCATCTGATCCAGCAATCCCACTTCTGGGCATATACCCAGAGAAAACCATAAATCTAAAAGGCACATTCACCACAATGTTCATGGCAGCACTATTTACAATAGCCAGGTAATGGAAGCAACGTAAATGCCCACAGACAGATGAATGGATAAAGATGTGGTACATATATAAAATGGAATATTACTCAGCCATAAGAAGGAATGAAACTGGGTCATTTGTAGAGACATCGATGGATCTAGAGACTGTCATACAGAATGAAGTAAGTCAGAAAGAGGAAAACAAATATGGTATATTAATGCATATATGTGGAACCTAAAAAATGGTACAGATGAACTGGTTTGCAGGGAAGAAACAGAGACACAGAGGTAGAGAACAAACATATGGACACCAAGTGTGGGAAGCCATGGGGTGGTGGTGGTGGGATGAGTTGGGAGATTGGGATTGACCTGTATACATGTATATGCATAAAATACATAACTAATAATAACCTGCTGTATAAAAAAATAAATCAAATTAAATTTCAAATTTTTAAAAAATAAAATTTAAAAATAAAACAGAAAAATGTTCTTCCCTTCACACAGATGTATTTATAGGAATGAATTATTTCCATGCTTATATCTATAAATACATAAAGGAGGAATACAATCTAACTTGAACCATAAAAGAAAAAAAAAAAACCTGAACCCACCAGTTATACAGAGGAAAACCCTATCAGGGCACTTGCTCCAGCGGTAAACAATTCTGAAATTGGTCAGAGGTGGGAAATCATCTCCCATACAACCAGCAACCCACCCCCCACGCCAGGAGCATCCTCATTGCAAAGCTGGGGGACCGTGCCGAGGCATCTGTGAGTAAACGTGAGCTGAGCCCCAGGCCAGCTGCTGCTGAACTGTTCCCACCCTTCCCAGGTAAAACACCTGAATATGTACAAGGGCTTGAAAGCCTAGAGGAAGGGCCGTGGAGCCACACCAGCGACAGCACGCAGGCCAACTTGGTGCCTGCAGGCCAGCCAGGGTGGTCCTGGCCCCGGGCGCTCTTCCGGAAGCTTTCCATTGCCCTGCCTGAGATACCCCTCCTGTCCCGGCCCCCACTGCTTTTTTCCTTCCTCACCTCTGTCCGGAGAGAAATGCCAGCGGAAGGTATGGGTGACACATCCTCTTCTTTACAGGTGGCAGCCTGGCAACCCCTGCAGAAAGGCCAGCAGAGCCCCACTCACACCGGGCCACCAACAAAGCTGTGGCCCCTCACTCCCTCCCACCAGCAGAGCCCCGAGACTGCTGACGGGGCAGAGAATATGGAGTCACGCACAGCTTCAGGGGCTATTGCTGCCTGGAGCGCTGTTTATATTGACCTCAAACAGGCACACCTGGGGAGGGCCGGCCGGCAGGGTAAGGCTGCCCAGGTCAGCTAATCCACAACCCTCAGGGAATCCCATTGTTGAAAACGGACCTCGCTAAGGCAGAATAGAAGCCAAGGAAGAAAAGGACACAATGCCATTTGCAGCACCGTAGATGAGTCTAGAGGTAATCACGTGACTTGTAGTAAGTCAGAAAGTGAAAGACACATATCGTATCATATCACTTATAGGTGTTACCTAAGAATGGATACCAGGGCAGATATTTCCACGGAGAAGGGCCATCACAGATTCATCAAACAAACTTATGGTTCACCAATGGAAAGGTGTGAGGATTGGTTTCATTACGATATTGGGGTTAACAGACATATACAAACACAGGTGACACATATAATCACCAAAGACCTACGGAATACCAAGAGAAGACTACTCAACCTTCTGTCATAACGTACATGGGAAAAGGATCCCAGGAAGAACAGACATCTGTATATGTGTAAAAGAACCCCATCTTCCACACCTACAACAAGCCAAACATTGTAATCAAACTTGCTGTAATAAAAAATAAAAAATTAAATTAAAAACACGAACAAGAAGTAGTGAGGCAAACTTGAGGGGCTTTCTCCTGGCACATTCCATTCTAAATTCCAATCTAGAACACGACTTCCATTGAGGCTCTGTTGCCCTAGTCACCAGATTTGGTAAGGGAGAACTGCTGCCACCTTGTGGCCGTTTCGCACAACAGCAGCTTTAATCCCAGCGCTGATGGTCAGTTGATATTCAAAATCATTGCAGGCCTGTAAATGACACCTGCCCTGAAAACAAATCCTGGGGTCACATATCGACCAAAAAATTCAAAGGACGTCCATATTTCAAAACGACCGTTTCAAAAGGCATATTTTACGCACATTAGTGTTCTGCTGCTTTTCCTTTCTTTCCTTTTTTTGTTAAAAATACGGGAATGGAAAAAGGCATCCCTCAGAATGGGCGAAAATCGTTGCAAACGAATCAATGGACAAAGGTTTAATCTCCAATATATATAAACAGCTCATGCAGCTTAATATTAACAAAACAAACAACCCAATACGAAAAATGGGCAGAAGATCTAAAGAGATGTTTCTTCCAAGAAGACACAGAGATGGCCAAGACGCACATGAAAAGCTGCTCAACAGCACTAATTATTAGAGAAATGCAAATCAAAACTACAATGAGGTATCACCTCACACCTGTTAGAATCGGCATCATCAGAAAATCTACAAACAACCAATTCTGGGGCGGGTGTGGAGAAAAGGAGCCCTCTTCCACTATTGGTGGGAATGTAAATTGATACAGTCACTATGGAGAACGGTATGGAGTTTCCTTAAAAAAACTAGAAATAGAATTACCATCTGATCCAGCAATCCCACTTCTGGGCATATACCCAGAGAAAACCATAAATCTAAAAGGCACATTCACCACAATGTTCATGGCAGCACTATTTACAATAGCCAGGTAATGGAAGCAACGTAAATGCCCACAGACAGATGAATGGATAAAGATGTGGTACATATATAAAATGGAATATTACTCAGCCATAAGAAGGAATGAAACTGGGTCATTTGTAGAGACATCGATGGATCTAGAGACTGTCATACAGAATGAAGTAAGTCAGAAAGAGGAAAACAAATATGGTATATTAATGCATATATGTGGAACCTAAAAAATGGTACAGATGAACTGGTTTGCAGGGAAGAAACAGAGACACAGAGGTAGAGAACAAACATATGGACACCAAGTGTGGGAAGCCATGGGGTGGTGGTGGTGGGATGAGTTGGGAGATTGGGATTGACCTGTATACATGTATATGCATAAAATACATAACTAATAATAACCTGCTTTATAAAAAAATAAATCAAATTAAATTTCAAATTTTTAAAAAATAAAATTTAAAAATAAAACAGAAAAATGTTCTTCCCTTCACACAGATGTATTTATAGGAATGAATTATTTCCATGCTTATATCTATAAATACATAAAGGAGGAATACAATCTAACTTGAACCATAAAAGAAAAAAAAAAAACCTGAACCCACCAGTTATACAGAGGAAAACCCTATCAGGGCACTTGCTCCAGCGGTAAACAATTCTGAAATTGGTCAGAGGTGGGAAATCATCTCCCATACAACCAGCAACCCACCCCCCACGCCAGGAGCATCCTCATTGCAAAGCTGGGGGACCGTGCCGAGGCATCTGTGAGTAAACGTGAGCTGAGCCCCAGGCCAGCTGCTGCTGAACTGTTCCCACCCTTCCCAGGTAAAACACCTGAATATGTACAAGGGCTTGAAAGCCTAGAGGAAGGGCCGTGGAGCCACACCAGCGACAGCACGCAGGCCAACTTGGTGCCTGCAGGCCAGCCAGGGTGGTCCTGGCCCCGGGCGCTCTTCCGGAAGCTTTCCATTGCCCTGCCTGAGATACCCCTCCTGTCCCGGCCCCCACTGCTTTTTTCCTTCCTCACCTCTGTCCGGAGAGAAATTCCAGCGGAAGGTATGGGTGACACATCCTCTTCTTTACAGGTGGCAGCCTGGCAACCCCTGCAGAAAGGCCAGCAGAGCCCCACTCACACCGGGCCACCAACAAAGCTGTGGCCCCTCACTCCCTCCCACCAGCAGAGCCCCGAGACTGCTGACGGGGCAGAGAATATGGAGTCAGGCACAGCTTCAGGGGCTATTGCTGCCTGGAGCGCTGTTTATATTGACCTCAAACAGGCACACCTGGGGAGGGCCGGCCGGCAGGGTAAGGCTGCCCAGGTCAGCTAATCCACAACCCTCAGGGAATCCCATTGTTGAAAACGGACCTCGCTAAGGCAGAATAGAAGCCAAGGAAGAAAAGGACACAATGCCATTTGCAGCACCGTAGATGAGTCTAGAGGTAATCACGTGACTTGTAGTAAGTCAGAAAGTGAAAGACACATATCGTATCATATCACTTATAGGTGTTACCTAAGAATGGATACCAGGGCAGATATTTCCACGGAGAAGGGCCATCACAGATTCATCAAACAAACTTATGGTTCACCAATGGAAAGGTGTGAGGATTGGTTTCATTACGATATTGGGGTTAACAGACATATACAAACACAGGTGACACATATAATCACCAAAGACCTACGGAATACCAAGAGAAGACTACTCAACCTTCTGTCATAACGTACATGGGAAAAGGATCCCAGGAAGAACAGACATCTGTATATGTGTAAAAGAACCCCATCTTCCACACCTACAACAAGCCAAACATTGTAATCAAACTTGCTGTAATAAAAAATAAAAAATTAAATTAAAAACACGAACAAGAAGTAGTGAGGCAAACTTGAGGGGCTTTCTCCTGGCACATTCCATTCTAAATTCCAATCTAGAACACGACTTCCATTGAGGCTCTGTTGCCCTAGTCACCAGATTTGGTAAGGGAGAACTGCTGCCACCTTGTGGCCGTTTCGCACAACAGCAGCTTTAATCCCAGCGCTGATGGTCAGTTGATATTCAAAATCATTGCAGGCCTGTAAATGACACCTGCCCTGAAAACAAATCCTGGGGTCACATATCGACCAAAAAATTCAAAGGACGTCCATATTTCAAAACGACCGTTTCAAAAGGCATATTTTACGCACATTAGTGTTCTGCTGCTTTTCCTTTCTTTCCTTTTTTTGTTAAAAATACGGGAATGGAAAAAGGCATCCCTCAGAATGGGCGAAAATCGTTGCAAACGAATCAATGGACAAAGGTTTAATCTCCAATATATATAAACAGCTCATGCAGCTTAATATTAACAAAACAAACAACCCAATACGAAAAATGGGCAGAAGATCTAAAGAGATGTTTCTTCCAAGAAGACACAGAGATGGCCAAGACGCACATGAAAAGCTGCTCAACAGCACTAATTATTAGAGAAATGCAAATCAAAACTACAATGAGGTATCACCTCACACCTGTTAGAATCGGCATCATCAGAAAATCTACAAACAACCAATTCTGGGGAGGGTGTGGAGAAAAGGAGCCCTCTTCCACTATTGGTGGGAATGTAAATTGATACAGTCACTATGGAGAACGGTATGGAGTTTCCTTAAAAAAACTAGAAATAGAATTACCATCTGATCCAGCAATCCCACTTCTGGGCATATACCCAGAGAAAACCATAAATCTAAAAGGCACATTCACCACAATGTTCATGGCAGCACTATTTACAATAGCCAGGTAATGGAAGCAACGTAAATGCCCACAGACAGATGAATGGATAAAGATGTGGTACATATATAAAATGGAATATTACTCAGCCATAAGAAGGAATGCAACTGGGTCATTTGTAGAGACATCGATGGATCTAGAGACTGTCATACAGAATGAAGTAAGTCAGAAAGAGGAAAACAAATATGGTATATTAATGCATATATGTGGAACCTAAAAAATGGTACAGATGAACTGGTTTGCAGGGAAGAAACAGAGACACAGAGGTAGAGAACAAACATATGGACACCAAGTGTGGGAAGCCATGGGGTGGTGGTGGTGGGATGAGTTGGGAGATTGGGATTGACCTGTATACATGTACATGCATAAAATACATAACTAATAATAACCTGCTGTATAAAAAAATAAATCAAATTAAATTTCAAATTTTTAAAAAATAAAATTTAAAAATAAAACAGAAAAATGTTCTTCCCTTCACACAGATGTATTTATAGGAATGAATTACTTCCATGCTTATATCTATAAATACATAAAGGAGGAATACAATCTAACTTGAACCATAAAAGAAAAAAAAAAACCTGAACCCACCAGTTATACAGAGGAAAACCCTATCAGGGCACTTGCTCCAGCGGTAAACAATTCTGAAATTGGTCAGAGGTGGGGAATCATCTCCCATACAACCAGCAACCCACCCCCCACGCAAGGAGCATCCTCATTGCAAAGCTGGGGGACCGTGCCGAGGCATCTGTGAGTAAACGTGAGCTGAGCCCCAGGCCAGCTGCTGCTGAACTGTTCCCACCCTTCCCAGGTAAAACACCTGAATATGTACAAGGGCTTGAAAGCCTAGAGGAAGGGCCGTGGAGCCACACCAGTGACAGCACGCAGGCCAACTTGGTGCCTGCAGGCCAGCCAGGGTGGTCCTGGCCCCGGGCGCTCTTCCGGAAGCTTTCCATTGCCCTGCCTGAGATACCCCTCCTGTCCCGGCCCCCACTGCTTTTTTCCTTCCTCACCTCTGTCCGGAGAGAAATTCCAGCGGAAGGTATGGGTGACACATCCTCTTCTTTACAGGTGGCAGCCTGGCAACCCCTGCAGAAAGGCCAGCAGAGCCCCACTCACACCGGGCCACCAACAAAGCTGTGGCCCCTCACTCCCTCCCACCAGCAGAGCCCCGAGACTGCTGACGGGGCAGAGAATATGGAGTCAGGCACAGCTTCAGGGGCTATTGCTGCCTGGAGCGCTGTTTATATTGACCTCAAACAGGCACACCTGGGGAGGGCCGGCCGGCAGGGTAAGGCTGCCCAGGTCAGCTAATCCACAACCCTCAGGGAATCCCATTGTTGAAAACGGACCTCGCTAAGGCAGAATAGAAGCCAAGGAAGAAAAGGACACAATGCCATTTGCAGCACCGTAGATGAGTCTAGAGGAAATCACGTGACTTGTAGTAAGTCAGAAAGTGAAAGACACATATCGTATCATATCACTTATAGGTGTTACCTAAGAATGGATACCAGGGCAGATATTTCCACGGAGAAGGGCCATCACAGATTCATCAAACAAACTTATGGTTCACCAATGGAAAGGTGTGAGGATTGGTTTCATTACGATATTGTGGTTAACAGACATATACAAACACAGGTGACACATATAATCACCAAAGACCTACGGAATACCAAGAGAAGACTACTCAACCTTCTGTCATAACGTACATGGGAAAAGGATCCCAGGAAGAACAGACATCTGTATATGTGTAAAAGAACCACATCTTCCACACCTACAACAAGCCAAACATTGTAATCAAACTTGCTGTAATAAAAAATAAAAAATTAAATTAAAAACACGAACAAGAAGTAGTGAGGCAAACTTGAGGGGCTTTCTCCTGGCACATTCCATTCTAAATTCCAATCTAGAACACGACTTCCATTGAGGCTCTGTTGCCCTAGTCACCAGATTTGGTAAGGGAGAACTGCTGCCACCTTGTGGCCGTTTCGCACAACAGCAGCTTTAATCCCAGCGCTGATGGTCAGTTGATATTCAAAATCATTGCAGGCCTGTAAATGACACCTGCCCTGAAAACAAATCCTGGGGTCACATATCGACCAAAAAATTCAAAGGACGTCCATATTTCAAAACGACCGTTTCAAAAGGCATATTTTACGCACATTAGTGTTCTGCTGCTTTTCCTTTCTTTCCTTTTTTTGTTAAAAATACGGGAATGGAAAAAGGCATCCCTCAGAATGGGCGAAAATCGTTGCAAACGAATCAATGGACAAAGGTTTAATCTCCAATATATATAAACAGCTCATGCAGCTTAATATTAACAAAACAAACAACCCAATACAAAAAATGGGCAGAAGATCTAAAGAGATGTTTCTTCCAAGAAGACACAGAGATGGCCAAGACGCACATGAAAAGCTGCTCAACAGCACTAATTATTACAGAAATGCAAATCAAAACTACAATGAGGTATCACCTCACACCTGTTAGAATCGGCATCATCAGAAAATCTACAAACAACCAATTCTGGGGAGGGTGTGGACAAAAGGAGCCCTCTTCCACTATTGGTGGGAATGTAAATTAATTCAGTCCCTATGGAGAACGGTATGGAGTTTCCTTAAAAAAACTAGAAATAGAATTACCATCTGATCCAGCAATCCCACTTCTGGGCATATACCCAGAGAAAACCATAAATCTAAAAGGCACATTCACCACAATGTTCATGGCAGCACTATTTACAATAGCCAGGTAATGGAAGCAACGTAAATGCCCACAGACAGATGAATGGATAAAGATGTGGTACATATATAAAATGGAATATTACTCAGCCATAAGAAGGAATGCAACTGGGTCATTTGTAGAGACATCGATGGATCTAGAGACTGTCATACAGAATGAAGTAAGTCAGAAAGAGGAAAACAAATATGGTATATTAATGCATATATGTGGAACCTAAAAAATGGTACAGATGAACTGGTTTGCAGGGAAGAAACAGAGACACAGAGGTAGAGAACAAACATATGGACACCAAGTGTGGGAAGCCATGGGGTGGTGGTGGTGGGATGAGTTGGGAGATTGGGATTGACCTGTATACATGTACATGCATAAAATACATAACTAATAATAACCTGCTGTATAAAAAAATAAATCAAATTAAATTTCAAATTTTTAAAAAATAAAATTTAAAAATAAAACAGAAAAATGTTCTTCCCTTCACACAGCTGTATTTATAGGAATGAATTACTTCCATGCTTATATCTATAAATACATAAAGGAGGAATACAATCTAACTTGAACCATAAAAGAAAAAAAAAAACCTGAACCCACCAGTTATACAGAGGAAAACCCTATCAGGGCACTTGCTCCAGCGGTAAACAATTCTGAAATTGGTCAGAGGTGGGGAATCATCTCCCATACAACCAGCAACCCACCCCCCACGCAAGGAGCATCCTCATTGCAAAGCTGGGGGACCGTGCCGAGGCATCTGTGAGTAAACGTGAGCTGAGCCCCAGGCCAGCTGCTGCTGAACTGTTCCCACCCTTCCCAGGTAAAACACCTGAATATGTACAAGGGCTTGAAAGCCTAGAGGAAGGGCCGTGGAGCCACACCAGCGACAGCACGCAGGCCAACTTGGTGCCTGCAGGCCAGCCAGGGTGGTCCTGGCCCCGGGCGCTCTTCCGGAAGCTTTCCATTGCCCTGCCTGAGATACCCCTCCTGTCCCGGCCCCCACTGCTTTTTTCCTTCCTCACCTCTGTCCGGAGAGAAATTCCAGCGGAAGGTATGGGTGACACATCCTCTTCTTTACAGGTGGCAGCCTGGCAACCCCTGCAGAAAGGCCAGCAGAGCCCCACTCACACCGGGCCACCAACAAAGCTGTGGCCCCTCACTCCCTCCCACCAGCAGAGCCCCGAGACTGCTGACGGGGCAGAGAATATGGAGTCAGGCACAGCTTCAGGGGCTATTGCTGCCTGGAGCGCTGTTTATATTGACCTCAAACAGGCACACCTGGGGAGGGCCGGCCGGCAGGGTAAGGCTGCCCAGGTCAGCTAATCCACAACCCTCAGGGAATCCCATTGTTGAAAACGGACCTCGCTAAGGCAGAATAGAAGCCAAGGAAGAAAAGGACACAATGCCATTTGCAGCACCGTAGATGAGTCTAGAGGAAATCACGTGACTTGTAGTAAGTCAGAAAGTGAAAGACACATATCGTATCATATCACTTATAGGTGTTACCTAAGAATGGATACCAGGGCAGATATTTCCACGGAGAAGGGCCATCACAGATTCATCAAACAAACTTATGGTTCACCAATGGAAAGGTGTGAGGATTGGTTTCATTACGATATTGGGGTTAACAGACATATACAAACACAGGTGACACATATAATCACCAAAGACCTACGGAATACCAAGAGAAGACTACTCAACCTTCTGTCATAACGTACATGGGAAAAGGATCCCAGGAAGAACAGACATCTGTATATGTGTAAAAGAACCCCATCTTCCACACCTACAACAAGCCAAACATTGTAATCAAACTTGCTGTAATAAAAAATAAAAAATTAAATTAAAAACACGAACAAGAAGTAGTGAGGCAAACTTGAGGGGCTTTCTCCTGGCACATTCCATTCTAAATTCCAATCTAGAACACGACTTCCATTGAGGCTCTGTTGCCCTAGTCACCAGATTTGGTAAGGGAGAACTGCTGCCACCTTGTGGCCGTTTCGCACAACAGCAGCTTTAATCCCAGCGCTGATGGTCAGTTGATATTCAAAATCATTGCAGGCCTGTAAATGACACCTGCCCTGAAAACAAATCCTGGGGTCACATATCGACCAAAAAATTCAAAGGACGTCCATATTTCAAAACGACCGTTTCAAAAGGCATATTTTACGCACATTAGTGTTCTGCTGCTTTTCCTTTCTTTCCTTTTTTTGTTAAAAATACGGGAATGGAAAAAGGCATCCCTCAGAATGGGCGAAAATCGTTGCAAACGAATCAATGGACAAAGGTTTAATCTCCAATATATATAAACAGCTCATGCAGCTTAATATTAACAAAACAAACAACCCAATACGAAAAATGGGCAGAAGATCTAAAGAGATGTTTCTTCCAAGAAGACACAGAGATGGCCAAGACGCACATGAAAAGCTGCTCAACAGCACTAATTATTAGAGAAATGCAAATCAAAACTACAATGAGGTATCACCTCACACCTGTTAGAATCGGCATCATCAGAAAATCTACAAACTACCAATTCTGGGGAGGGTGTGGAGAAAAGGAGCCCTCTTCCACTATTGGTGGGAATGTAAATTGATACAGTCACTATGGAGAACGGTATGGAGTTTCCTTAAAAACACTAGAAATAGAATTACCATCTGATCCAGCAATCCCACTTCTGGGCATATACCCAGAGAAAACCATAAATCTAAAAGGCACATTCACCACAATGTTCATGGCAGCACTATTTACAATAGCCAGGTAATGGAAGCAACGTAAATGCCCACAGACAGATGAATGGATAAAGATGTGGTACATATATAAAATGGAATATTACTCAGCCATAAGAAGGAATGCAACTGGGTCATTTGTAGAGACATCGATGGATCTAGAGACTGTCATACAGAATGAAGTAAGTCAGAAAGAGGAAAACAAATATTGTATATTAATGCATATATGTGGAACCTAAAAAATGGTACAGATGAACTGGTTTGCAGGGAAGAAACAGAGACACAGAGGTAGAGAACAAACATATGGACACCAAGTGTGTGAAGCCATGTGGTGGTGGTGGTGGGATGAGTTGGGAGATTGGGATTGACCTGTATACATGTATATGCATAAAATACATAACTAATAATAACCTGGTGTATAAAAAAATAAATCAAATTAAATTTCAAATTTTTAAAAAATAAAATTTAAAAATAAAACAGAAAAATGTTCTTCCCTTCACACAGATGTATTTATAGGAATGAATTATTTCCATGCTTATATCTATAAATACATAAAGGAGGAATACAATCTAACTTGAACCATAAAAGAAAAAAAAAAAAACCTGAACCCACCAGTTATACAGAGGAAAACCCTATCAGGGCACTTGCTCCAGCGGTAAACAATTCTGAAATTGGTCAGAGGTGGGGAATCATCTCCCATACAACCAGCAACCCACCCCCCACGCAAGGAGCATCCTCATTGCAAAGCTGGGGGACCGTGCCGAGGCATCTGTGAGTAAACGTGAGCTGAGCCCCAGGCCAGCTGCTGCTGAACTGTTCCCACCCTTCCCAGGTAAAACACCTGAATATGTACAAGGGCTTGAAAGCCTAGAGGAAGGGCCGTGGAGCCACACCAGCGACAGCACGCAGGCCAACTTGGTGCCTGCAGGCCAGCCAGGGTGGTCCTGGCCCCGGGCGCTCTTCCGGAAGCTTTCCATTGCCCTGCCTGAGATACCCCTCCTGTCCCGGCCCCCACTGCTTTTTTCCTTCCTCACCTCTGTCCGGAGAGAAATGCCAGCGGAAGGTATGGGTGACACATCCTCTTCTTTACAGGTGGCAGCCTGGCAACCCCTGCAGAAAGGCCAGCAGAGCCCCACTCACACCGGGCCACCAACAAAGCTGTGGCCCCTCACTCCCTCCCACCAGCAGAGCCCCGAGACTGCTGACGGGGCAGAGAATATGGAGTCAGGCACAGCTTCAGGGGCTATTGCTGCCTGGAGCGCTGTTTATATTGACCTCAAACAGGCACACGTGGGGAGGGCCGGCCGGCAGGGTAAGGCTGCCCAGGTCAGCTAATCCACAACCCTCAGGGAATCCCATTGTTGAAAACGGACCTCGCTAAGGCAGAATAGAAGCCAAGGAAGAAAAGGACACAATGCCATTTGCAGCACCGTAGATGAGTCTAGAGGTAATCACGTGACTTGTAGTAAGTCAGAAAGTGAAAGACACATATCGTATCATATCACTTATAGGTGTTACCTAAGAATGGATACCAGGGCAGATATTTCCACGGAGAAGGGCCATCACAGATTCATCAAACAAACTTATGGTTCACCAATGGAAAGGTGTGAGGATTGGTTTCATTACGATATTGGGGTTAACAGACATATACAAACACAGGTGACACATATAATCACCAAAGACCTACGGAATACCAAGAGAAGACTACTCAACCTTCTGTCATAACGTACATGGGAAAAGGATCCCAGGAAGAACAGACATCTGTATATGTGTAAAAGAACCCCATCTTCCACACCTACAACAAGCCAAACATTGTAATCAAACTTGCTGTAATAAAAAATAAAAAATTAAATTAAAAACACGAACAAGAAGTAGTGAGGCAAACTTGAGGGGCTTTCTCCTGGCACATTCCATTCTAAATTCCAATCTAGAACAGGACTTCCATTGAGGCTCTGTTGCCCTAGGCACCAGATTTGGTAAGGGAGAACTGCTGCCACCTTGTGGCCGTTTCGCATAACAGCAGCTTTAATCCCAGCGCTGATGGTCAGTTGATATTCAAAATCATTGCAGGCCTGTAAATGACACCTGCCCTGAAAACAAATCCTGGGGTCACATATCGACCAAAAAATTCAAAGGACGTCCATATTTCAAAACGACCGTTTCAAAAGGCATATTTTACGCACATTAGTGTTCTGCTGCTTTTCCTTTCTTTCCTTTTTTTTGTTAAAAATACGGGAATGGAAAAAGGCATCCCTCAGAATGGGCGAAAATCGTTGCAAACGAATCAATGGACAAAGGTTTAATCTCCAATATATATAAAGAGCTCATGCAGCTTAATATTAACAAAACAAACAACCCAATACAAAAAATGGGCAGAAGATCTAAAGAGATGTTTCTTCCAAGAAGACACAGAGATGGCCAAGACGCACATGAAAAGCTGCTCAACAGCACTAATTATTACAGAAATGCAAATCAAAACTACAATGAGGTATCACCTCACACCTGTTAGAATCGGCATCATCAGAAAATCTACAAACAACCAATTCTGGGGAGGGTGTGGACAAAAGGAGCCCTCTTCCACTATTGGTGGGAATGTAAATTGATACAGTCACTATGGAGAACGGTATGGAGTTTCCTTAAAAACACTAGAAATAGAATTACCATCTGATCCAGCAATCCCACTTCTGGGCATATACCCAGAGAAAACCATAAATCTAAAAGGCACATTCACCACAATGTTCATGGCAGCACTATTTACAATAGCCAGGTAATGGAAGCAACGTAAATGCCCACAGACAGATGAATGGATAAAGATGTGGTACATATATAAAATGGAATATTACTCAGCCATAAGAAGGAATGCAACTGGGTCATTTGTAGAGACATCGATGGATCTAGAGACTGTCATACAGAATGAAGTAAGTCAGAAAGAGGAAAACAAATATTGTATATTAATGCATATATGTGGAACCTAAAAAATGGTACAGATGAACTGGTTTGCAGGGAAGAAACAGAGACACAGAGGTAGAGAACAAACATATGGACACCAAGTGTGTGAAGCCATGTGGTGGTGGTGGTGGGATGAGTTGGGAGATTGGGATTGACCTGTATACATGTATATGCATAAAATACATAACTAATAATAACCTGGTGTATAAAAAAATAAATCAAATTAAATTTCAAATTTTTAAAAAATAAAATTTAAAAATAAAACAGAAAAATGTTCTTCCCTTCACACAGATGTATTTATAGGAATGAATTATTTCCATGCTTATATCTATAAATACATAAAGGAGGAATACAATCTAACTTGAACCATAAAAGAAAAAAAAAAAAACCTGAACCCACCAGTTATACAGAGGAAAACCCTATCAGGGCACTTGCTCCAGCGGTAAACAATTCTGAAATTGGTCAGAGGTGGGGAATCATCTCCCATACAACCAGCAACCCACCCCCCACGCAAGGAGCATCCTCATTGCAAAGCTGGGGGACCGTGCCGAGGCATCTGTGAGTAAACGTGAGCTGAGCCCCAGGCCAGCTGCTGCTGAACTGTTCCCACCCTTCCCAGGTAAAACACCTGAATATGTACAAGGGCTTGAAAGCCTAGAGGAAGGGCCGTGGAGCCACACCAGCGACAGCACGCAGGCCAACTTGGTGCCTGCAGGCCAGCCAGGGTGGTCCTGGCCCCGGGCGCTCTTCCGGAAGCTTTCCATTGCCCTGCCTGAGATACCCCTCCTGTCCCGGCCCCCACTGCTTTTTTCCTTCCTCACCTCTGTCCGGAGAGAAATGCCAGCGGAAGGTATGGGTGACACATCCTCTTCTTTACAGGTGGCAGCCTGGCAACCCCTGCAGAAAGGCCAGCAGAGCCCCACTCACACCGGGCCACCAACAAAGCTGTGGCCCCTCACTCCCTCCCACCAGCAGAGCCCCGAGACTGCTGACGGGGCAGAGAATATGGAGTCAGGCACAGCTTCAGGGGCTATTGCTGCCTGGAGCGCTGTTTATATTGACCTCAAACAGGCACACGTGGGGAGGGCCGGCCGGCAGGGTAAGGCTGCCCAGGTCAGCTAATCCACAACCCTCAGGGAATCCCATTGTTGAAAACGGACCTCGCTAAGGCAGAATAGAAGCCAAGGAAGAAAAGGACACAATGCCATTTGCAGCACCGTAGATGAGTCTAGAGGTAATCACGTGACTTGTAGTAAGTCAGAAAGTGAAAGACACATATCGTATCATATCACTTATAGGTGTTACCTAAGAATGGATACCAGGGCAGATATTTCCACGGAGAAGGGCCATCACAGATTCATCAAACAAACTTATGGTTCACCAATGGAAAGGTGTGAGGATTGGTTTCATTACGATATTGGGGTTAACAGACATATACAAACACAGGTGACACATATAATCACCAAAGACCTACGGAATACCAAGAGAAGACTACTCAACCTTCTGTCATAACGTACATGGGAAAAGGATCCCAGGAAGAACAGACATCTGTATATGTGTAAAAGAACCCCATCTTCCACACCTACAACAAGCCAAACATTGTCATCAAACTTGCTGTAATAAAAAATAAAAAATTAAATTAAAAACACGAACAAGAAGTAGTGAGGCAAACTTGAGGGGCTTTCTCCTGGCACATTCCATTCTAAATTCCAATCTAGAACAGGACTTCCATTGAGGCTCTGTTGCCCTAGGCACCAGATTTGGTAAGGGAGAACTGCTGCCACCTTGTGGCCGTTTCGCATAACAGCAGCTTTAATCCCAGCGCTGATGGTCAGTTGATATTCAAAATCATTGCAGGCCTGTAAATGACACCTGCCCTGAAAACAAATCCTGGGGTCACATATCGACCAAAAAATTCAAAGGACGTCCATATTTCAAAACGACCGTTTCAAAAGGCATATTTTACGCACATTAGTGTTCTGCTGCTTTTCCTTTCTTTCCTTTTTTTTGTTAAAAATACGGGAATGGAAAAAGGCATCCCTCAGAATGGGCGAAAATCGTTGCAAACGAATCAATGGACAAAGGTTTAATCTCCAATATATATAAAGAGCTCATGCAGCTTAATATTAACAAAACAAACAACCCAATACAAAAAATGGGCAGAAGATCTAAAGAGATGTTTCTTCCAAGAAGACACAGAGATGGCCAAGACGCACATGAAAAGCTGCTCAACAGCACTAATTATTACAGAAATGCAAATCAAAACTACAATGAGGTATCACCTCACACCTGTTAGAATCGGCATCATCAGAAAATCTACAAACAACCAATTCTGGGGAGGGTGTGGACAAAAGGAGCCCTCTTCCACTATTGGTGGGAATGTAAATTGATACAGTCACTATGGAGAACGGTATGGAGTTTCCTTAAAAAAACTAGAAATAGAATTACCATCTGATCCAGCAATCCCACTTCTGGGCATATACCCAGAGAAAACCATAAATCTAAAAGGCACATTCACCACAATGTTCATGGCAGCACTATTTACAATAGCCAGGTAATGGAAGCAACGTAAATGCCCACAGACAGATGAATGGATAAAGATGTGGTACATATATAAAATGGAATATTACTCAGCCATAAGAAGGAATGCAACTGGGTCATTTGTAGAGACATCGATGGATCTAGAGACTGTCATACAGAATGAAGTAAGTCAGAAAGAGGAAAACAAATATTGTATATTAATGCATATATGTGGAACCTAAAAAATGGTACAGATGAACTGGTTTGCAGGGAAGAAACAGAGACACAGAGGTAGAGAACAAACATATGGACACCAAGTGTGGGAAGCCATGGGGTGGTGGTGGTGGGATGAGTTGGGAGATTGGGATTGACCTGTATACATGTATATGCATAAAATACATAACTAATAATAACCTGGTGTATAAAAAAATAAATCAAATTAAATTTCAAATTTTTAAAAAATAAAACTTAAAAATAAAACAGAAAAAAGTTCTTCCCTTCACACAGATGTATTTATAGGAATGAATTATTTCCATGCTTATATCTATAAATACATAAAGGAGGAATACAATCTAACTTGAACCATAAAAGAAAAAAAAAAAACCTGAACCCACCAGTTATACAGAGGAAAACCCTATCAGGGCACTTGCTCCAGCGGTAAACAATTCTGAAATTGGTCAGAGGTGGGGAATCATCTCCCATACAACCAGCAACCCACCCCCCACGCAAGGAGCATCCTCATTGCAAAGCTGGGGGACCGTGCCGAGTCTTCTGTGAGTAAACGTGAGCTGAGCCCCAGGCCAGCTGCTGCTGAACTGTTCCCACCCTTCCCAGGTAAAACACCTGAATATGTACAAGGGCTTGAAAGCCTAGAGGAAGGGCCGTGGAGCCACACCAGCGACAGCACGCAGGCCAACTTGGTGCCTGCAGGCCAGCCAGGGTGGTCCTGGCCCCGGGCGCTCTTCCGGAAGCTTTCCATTGCCCTGCCTGAGATACCCCTCCTGTCCTGGCCCCCACTGCTTTTTTCCTTCCTCACCTCTGTCCGGAGAGAAATTCCAGCGGAAGGTATGGGTGACACATCCTCTTCTTTACAGGTGGCAGCCTGGCAACCCCTGCAGAAAGGCCAGCAGAGCCCCACTCACACCGGGCCACCAACAAAGCTGTGGCCCCTCACTCCCTCCCACCAGCAGAGCCCCGAGACTGCTGACGGGGCAGAGAATATGGAGTCAGGCACAGCTTCAGGGGCTATTGCTGCCTGGAGCGCTGTTTATATTGACCTCAAACAGGCACACCTGGGGAGGGCCGGCCGGCAGGGTAAGGCTGCCCAGGTCAGCTAATCCACAACCCTCAGGGAATCCCATTGTTGAAAACGGACCTCGCTAAGGCAGAATAGAAGCCAAGGAAGAAAAGGACACAATGCCATTTGCAGCACCGTAGATGAGTCTAGAGGAAATCACGTGACTTGTAGTAAGTCAGAAAGTGAAAGACACATATCGTATCATATCACTTATAGGTGTTACCTAAGAATGGATACCAGGGCAGATATTTCCACGGAGAAGGGCCATCACAGATTCATCAAACAAACTTATGGTTCACCAATGGAAAGGTGTGAGGATTGGTTTCATTACGATATTGGGGTTAACAGACATATACAAACACAGGTGACACATATAATCACCAAAGACCTACGGAATACCAAGAGAAGACTACTCAACCTTCTGTCATAACGTACATGGGAAAAGGATCCCAGGAAGAACAGACATCTGTATATGTGTAAAAGAACCCCATCTTCCACACCTACAACAAGCCAAACATTGTCATCAAACTTGCTGTAATAAAAAATAAAAAATTAAATTAAAAACACGAACAAGAAGTAGTGAGGCAAACTTGAGGGTCTTTCTCCTGGCACATTCCATTCTAAATTCCAATCTAGAACACGACTTCCATTGAGGCTCTGTTGCCCTAGGCACCAGATTTGGTAAGGGAGAACTGCTGCCACCTTGTGGCCGTTTCGCACAACAGCAGCTTTAATCCCAGCGCTGATGGTCAGTTGATATTCAAAATCATTGCAGGCCTGTAAATGACACCTGCCCTGAAAACAAATCCTGGGGTCACATATCGACCAAAAAATTCAAAGGACGTCCATATTTCAAAACGACCGTTTCAAAAGGCATATTTTACGCACATTAGTGTTCTGCTGCTTTTCCTTTCTTTCCTTTTTTTGTTAAAAATACGGGAATGGAAAAAGGCATCCCTCAGAATGGGCGAAAATCGTTGCAAACGAATCAATGGACAAAGTTTTAATCTCCAATATATATAAAGAGCTCATGCAGCTTAATATTAACAAAACAAACAACCCAATACAAAAAATGGGCAGAAGATCTAAAGAGATGTTTCTTCCAAGAAGACACAGAGATGGCCAAGACGCACATGAAAAGCTGCTCAACAGCACTAATTATTACAGAAATGCAAATCAAAACTACAATGAGGTATCACCTCACACCTGTTAGAATCGGCATCATCAGAAAATCTACAAACAACCAATTCTGGGGAGGGTGTGGACAAAAGGAGCCCTCTTCCACTATTGGTGGGAATGTAAATTGATACAGTCACTATGGAGAACAGTATGGAGTTTCCTTAAAAAAACTAAAAATAGAATTACCATCTGATCCAGCAATCCCACTTCTGGGCATATACCCAGAGAAAACCATAAATCTAAAAGGCACATTCACCACAATGTTCATGGCAGCACTATTTACAATAGCCAGGTAATGGAAGCAACGTAAATGCCCACAGACAGATGAATGGATAAAGATGTGGTACATATATAAAATGGAATATTACTCAGCCATAAGAAGGAATGCAACTGGGTCATTTGTAGAGACATCGATGGATCTAGAGACTGTCATACAGAATGAAGTAAGTCAGAAAGAGGAAAACAAATATTGTATATTAATGCATATATGTGGAACCTAAAAAATGGTACAGATGAACTGGTTTGCAGGGAAGAAACAGAGACACAGAGGTAGAGAACAAACATATGGACACCAAGTGTGGGAAGCCATGGGGTGGTGGTGGTGGGATGAGTTGGGAGATTGGGATTGACCTGTATACATGTATATGCATAAAATACATAACTAATAATAACCTGGTGTATAAAA
The DNA here is from genome assembly GCF_964341445.2 of Mesoplodon mirus. Taxonomy (NCBI): domain Eukaryota; kingdom Metazoa; phylum Chordata; class Mammalia; order Artiodactyla; family Ziphiidae; genus Mesoplodon; species Mesoplodon mirus. The sequence continues at coordinate 3,727,757 of NW_028295814.1, read as the reverse complement.
AAATAAATCAAATTAAATTTCAAAATTTTAAAAAATAAAACTTAAAAATAAAACAGAAAAAAGTTCTTCCCTTCACACAGATGTATTTATAGGAATGAATTATTTCCATGCTTATATCTATAAATACATAAAGGAGGAATACAATCTAACTTGAACCATAAAAGAAAAAAAAAAAAACCTGAACCCACCAGTTATACAGAGGAAAACCCTATCAGGGCACTTGCTCCAGCGGTAAACAATTCTGAAATTGGTCAGAGGTGGGGAATCATCTCCCATACAACCAGCAACCCACCCCCCACGCCAGGAGCATCCTCATTGCAAAGCTGGGGGACCGTGCCGAGGCATCTGTGAGTAAACGTGAGCTGAGCCCCAGGCCAGCTGCTGCTGAACTGTTCCCACCCTTCCCAGGTAAAACACCTGAATATGTACAAGGGCTTGAAAGCCTAGAGGAAGGGCCGTGGAGCCACACCAGCGACAGCACGCAGGCCAACTTGGTGCCTGCAGGCCAGCCAGGGTGGTCCTGGCCCCGGGCGCTCTTCCGGAAGCTTTCCATTGCCCTGCCTGAGATACCCCTCCTGTCCCGGCCCCCACTGCTTTTTTCCTTCCTCACCTCTGTCCGGAGAGAAATTCCAGCGGAAGGTATGGGTGACACATCCTCTTCTTTACAGGTGGCAGCCTGGCAACCCCTGCAGAAAGGCCAGCAGAGCCCCACTCACACCGGGCCACCAACAAAGCTGTGGCCCCTCACTCCCTCCCACCAGCAGAGCCCCGAGACTGCTGACGGGGCAGAGAATATGGAGTCAGGCACAGCTTCAGGGGCTATTGCTGCCTGGAGCGCTGTTTATATTGACCTCAAACAGGCACACGTGGGGAGGGCCGGCCGGCAGGGTAAGGCTGCCCAGGTCAGCTAATCCACAACCCTCAGGGAATCCCATTGTTGAAAACGGACCTCGCTAAGGCAGAATAGAAGCCAAGGAAGAAAAGGACACAATGCCATTTGCAGCACCGTAGATGAGTCTAGAGGTAATCACGTGACTTGTAGTAAGTCAGAAAGTGAAAGACACATATCGTATCATATCACTTATAGGTGTTACCTAAGAATGGATACCAGGGCAGATATTTCCACGGAGAAGGGCCATCACAGATTCATCAAACAAACTTATGGTTCACCAATGGAAAGGTGTGAGGATTGGTTTCATTACGATATTGGGGTTAACAGACATATACAAACACAGGTGACACATATAATCACCAAAGACCTACGGAATACCAAGAGAAGACTACTCAACCTTCTGTCATAACGTACATGGGAAAAGGATCCCAGGAAGAACAGACATCTGTATATGTGTAAAAGAACCCCATCTTCCACACCTACAACAAGCCAAACATTGTAATCAAACTTGCTGTAATAAAAAATAAAAAATTAAATTAAAAACACGAACAAGAAGTAGTGAGGCAAACTTGAGGGGCTTTCTCCTGGCACATTCCATTCTAAATTCCAATCTAGAACAGGACTTCCATTGAGGCTCTGTTGCCCTAGGCACCAGATTTGGTAAGGGAGAACTGCTGCCACCTTGTGGCCGTTTCGCATAACAGCAGCTTTAATCCCAGCGCTGATGGTCAGTTGATATTCAAAATCATTGCAGGCCTGTAAATGACACCTGCCCTGAAAACAAATCCTGGGGTCACATATCGACCAAAAAATATAAAGGACGTCCATATTTCAAAACGACCGTTTCAAAAGGCATATTTTACGCACATTAGTGTTCTGCTGCTTTTCCTTTCTTTCCTTTTTTTGTTAAAAATACGGGAATGGAAAAAGGCATCCCTCAGAATGGGCGAAAATCGTTGCAAACGAATCAATGGACAAAGGTTTAATCTCCAATATATATAAAGAGCTCATGCAGCTTAATATTAACAAAACAAACAACCCAATACAAAAAATGGGCAGAAGATCTAAAGAGATGTTTCTTCCAAGAAGACACAGAGATGGCCAAGACGCACATGAAAAGCTGCTCAACAGCACTAATTATTACAGAAATGCAAATCAAAACTACAATGAGGTATCACCTCACACCTGTTAGAATCGGCATCATCAGAAAATCTACAAACAACCAATTCTGGGGAGGGTGTGGACAAAAGGAGCCCTCTTCCACTATTGGTGGGAATGTAAATTGATACAGTCACTATGGAGAACGGTATGGAGTTTCCTTAAAAAAACTAGAAATAGAATTACCATCTGATCCAGCAATCCCACTTCTGGGCATATACCCAGAGAAAACCATAAATCTAAAAGGCACATTCACCACAATGTTCATGGCAGCACTATTTACAATAGCCAGGTAATGGAAGCAACGTAAATGCCCACAGACAGATGAATGGATAAAGATGTGGTACATATATAAAATGGAATATTACTCAGCCATAAGAAGGAATGCAACTGGGTCATTTGTAGAGACATCGATGGATCTAGAGACTGTCATACAGAATGAAGTAAGTCAGAAAGAGGAAAACAAATATTGTATATTAATGCATATATGTGGAACCTAAAAAATGGTACAGATGAACTGGTTTGCAGGGAAGAAACAGAGACACAGAGGTAGAGAACAAACATATGGACACCAAGTGTGGGAAGCCATGGGGTGGTGGTGGTGGGATGAGTTGGGAGATTGGGATTGACCTGTATACATGTATATGCATAAAATACATAACTAATAATAACCTGGTGTATAAAAAAATAAATCAAATTAAATTTCAAAATTTTAAAAAATAAAACTTAAAAATAAAACAGAAAAAAGTTCTTCCCTTCACACAGATGTATTTATAGGAATGAATTATTTCCATGCTTATATCTATAAATACATAAAGGAGGAATACAATCTAACTTGAACCATAAAAGAAAAAAAAAAAAACCTGAACCCACCAGTTATACAGAGGAAAACCCTATCAGGGCACTTGCTCCAGCGGTAAACAATTCTGAAATTGGTCAGAGGTGGGGAATCATCTCCCATACAACCAGCAACCCACCCCCCACGCCAGGAGCATCCTCATTGCAAAGCTGGGGGACCGTGCCGAGGCATCTGTGAGTAAACGTGAGCTGAGCCCCAGGCCAGCTGCTGCTGAACTGTTCCCACCCTTCCCAGGTAAAACACCTGAATATGTACAAGGGCTTGAAAGCCTAGAGGAAGGGCCGTGGAGCCACACCAGCGACAGCACGCAGGCCAACTTGGTGCCTGCAGGCCAGCCAGGGTGGTCCTGGCCCCGGGCGCTCTTCCGGAAGCTTTCCATTGCCCTGCCTGAGATACCCCTCCTGTCCCGGCCCCCACTGCTTTTTTCCTTCCTCACCTCTGTCCGGAGAGAAATTCCAGCGGAAGGTATGGGTGACACATCCTCTTCTTTACAGGTGGCAGCCTGGCAACCCCTGCAGAAAGGCCAGCAGAGCCCCACTCACACCGGGCCACCAACAAAGCTGTGGCCCCTCACTCCCTCCCACCAGCAGAGCCCCGAGACTGCTGACGGGGCAGAGAATATGGAGTCAGGCACAGCTTCAGGGGCTATTGCTGCCTGGAGCGCTGTTTATATTGACCTCAAACAGGCACACGTGGGGAGGGCCGGCCGGCAGGGTAAGGCTGCCCAGGTCAGCTAATCCACAACCCTCAGGGAATCCCATTGTTGAAAACGGACCTCGCTAAGGCAGAATAGAAGCCAAGGAAGAAAAGGACACAATGCCATTTGCAGCACCGTAGATGAGTCTAGAGGTAATCACGTGACTTGTAGTAAGTCAGAAAGTGAAAGACACATATCGTATCATATCACTTATAGGTGTTACCTAAGAATGGATACCAGGGCAGATATTTCCATGGAGAAGGGCCATCACAGATTCATCAAACAAACTTATGGTTCACCAATGGAAAGGTGTGAGGATTGGTTTCATTACGATATTGGGGTTAACAGACATATACAAACACAGGTGACACATATAATCACCAAAGACCTACGGAATACCAAGAGAAGACTACTCAACCTTCTGTCATAACGTACATGGGAAAAGGATCCCAGGAAGAACAGACATCTGTATATGTGTAAAAGAACCCCATCTTCCACACCTACAACAAGCCAAACATTGTCATCAAACTTGCTGTAATAAAAAATAAAAAATTAAATTAAAAACACGAACAAGAAGTAGTGAGGCAAACTTGAGGGGCTTTCTCCTGGCACATTCCATTCTAAATTCCAATCTAGAACAGGACTTCCATTGAGGCTCTGTTGCCCTAGGCACCAGATTTGGTAAGGGAGAACTGCTGCCACCTTGTGGCCGTTTCGCATAACAGCAGCTTTAATCCCAGCGCTGATGGTCAGTTGATATTCAAAATCATTGCAGGCCTGTAAATGACACCTGCCCTGAAAACAAATCCTGGGGTCACATATCGACCAAAAAATTCAAAGGACGTCCATATTTCAAAACGACCGTTTCAAAAGGCATATTTTACGCACATTAGTGTTCTGCTGCTTTTCCTTTCTTTCCTTTTTTTGTTAAAAATACGGGAATGGAAAAAGGCATCCCTCAGAATGGGCGAAAATCGTTGCAAACGAATCAATGGACAAAGGTTTAATCTCCAATATATATAAAGAGCTCATGCAGCTTAATATTAACAAAACAAACAACCCAATACAAAAAATGGGCAGAAGATCTAAAGAGATGTTTCTTCCAAGAAGACACAGAGATGGCCAAGACGCACATGAAAAGCTGCTCAACAGCACTAATTATTACAGAAATGCAAATCAAAACTACAATGAGGTATCACCTCACACCTGTTAGAATCGGCATCATCAGAAAATCTACAAACAACCAATTCTGGGGAGGGTGTGGACAAAAGGAGCCCTCTTCCACTATTGGTGGGAATGTAAATTGATACAGTCACTATGGAGAACGGTATGGAGTTTCCTTAAAAAAACTAGAAATAGAATTACCATCTGATCCAGCAATCCCACTTCTGGGCATATACCCAGAGAAAACCATAAATCTAAAAGGCACATTCACCACAATGTTCATGGCAGCACTATTTACAATAGCCAGGTAATGGAAGCAACGTAAATGCCCACAGACAGATGAATGGATAAAGATGTGGTACATATATAAAATGGAATATTACTCAGCCATAAGAAGGAATGCAACTGGGTCATTTGTAGAGACATCGATGGATCTAGAGACTGTCATACAGAATGAAGTAAGTCAGAAAGAGGAAAACAAATATTGTATATTAATGCATATATGTGGAACCTAAAAAATGGTACAGATGAACTGGTTTGCAGGGAAGAAACAGAGACACAGAGGTAGAGAACAAACATATGGACACCAAGTGTGGGAAGCCATGGGGTGGTGGTGGTGGGATGAGTTGGGAGATTGGGATTGACCTGTATACATGTATATGCATAAAATACATAACTAATAATAACCTGGTGTATAAAAAAATAAATCAAATTAAATTTCAAATTTTTAAAAAATAAAATTTAAAAATAAAACAGAAAAATGTTCTTCCCTTCACACAGATGTATTTATAGGAATGAATTATTTCCATGCTTATATCTATAAATACATAAAGGAGGAATACAATCTAACTTGAACCATAAAAGAAAAAAAAAAAACCTGAACCCACCAGTTATACAGAGGAAAACCCTATCAGGGCACTTGCTCCAGCGGTAAACAATTCTGAAATTGGTCAGAGGTGGGGAATCATCTCCCATACAACCAGCAACCCACCCCCCACGCAAGGAGCATCCTCATTGCAAAGCTGGGGGACCGTGCCGAGGCATCTGTGAGTAAACGTGAGCTGAGCCCCAGGCCAGCTGCTGCTGAACTGTTCCCACCCTTCCCAGGTAAAACACCTGAATATGTACAAGGGCTTGAAAGCCTAGAGGAAGGGCCGTGGAGCCACACCAGCGACAGCACGCAGGCCAACTTGGTGCCTGCAGGCCAGCCAGGGTGGTCCTGGCCCCGGGCGCTCTTCCGGAAGCTTTCCATTGCCCTGCCTGAGATACCCCTCCTGTCCCGGCCCCCACTGCTTTTTTCCTTCCTCACCTCTGTCCGGAGAGAAATTCCAGCGGAAGGTATGGGTGACACATCCTCTTCTTTACAGGTGGCAGCCTGGCAACCCCTGCAGAAAGGCCAGCAGAGCCCCACTCACACCGGGCCACCAACAAAGCTGTGGCCCCTCACTCCCTCCCACCAGCAGAGCCCCGAGACTGCTGACGGGGCAGAGAATATGGAGTCAGGCACAGCTTCAGGGGCTATTGCTGCCTGGAGCGCTGTTTATATTGACCTCAAACAGGCACACGTGGGGAGGGCCGGCCGGCAGGGTAAGGCTGCCCAGGTCAGCTAATCCACAACCCTCAGGGAATCCCATTGTTGAAAACGGACCTCGCTAAGGCAGAATAGAAGCCAAGGAAGAAAAGGACACAATGCCATTTGCAGCACCGTAGATGAGTCTAGAGGTAATCACGTGACTTGTAGTAAGTCAGAAAGTGAAAGACACATATCGTATCATATCACTTATAGGTGTTACCTAAGAATGGATACCAGGGCAGATATTTCCACGGAGAAGGGCCATCACAGATTCATCAAACAAACTTATGGTTCACCAATGGAAAGGTGTGAGGATTGGTTTCATTACGATATTGGGGTTAACAGACATATACAAACACAGGTGACACATATAATCACCAAAGACCTACGGAATACCAAGAGAAGACTACTCAACCTTCTGTCATAACGTACATGGGAAAAGGATCCCAGGAAGAACAGACATCTGTATATGTGTAAAAGAACCCCATCTTCCACACCTACAACAAGCCAAACATTGTCATCAAACTTGCTGTAATAAAAAATAAAAAATTAAATTAAAAACAAGAACAAGAAGTAGTGAGGCAAACTTGAGGGGCTTTCTCCTGGCACATTCCATTCTAAATTCCAATCTAGAACAGGACTTCCATTGAGGCTCTGTTGCCCTAGGCACCAGATTTGGTAAGGGAGAACTGCTGCCACCTTGTGGCCGTTTCGCATAACAGCAGCTTTAATCCCAGCGCTGATGGTCAGTTGATATTCAAAATCATTGCAGGCCTGTAAATGACACCTGCCCTGAAAACAAATCCTGGGGTCACATATCGACCAAAAAATTCAAAGGACGTCCATATTTCAAAACGACCGTTTCAAAAGGCATATTTTACGCACATTAGTGTTCTGCTGCTTTTCCTTTCTTTCCTTTTTTTGTTAAAAATACGGGAATGGAAAAAGGCATCCCTCAGAATGGGCGAAAATCGTTGCAAACGAATCAATGGACAAAGGTTTAATCTCCAATATATATAAAGAGCTCATGCAGCTTAATATTAACAAAACAAACAACCCAATACAAAAAATGGGCAGAAGATCTAAAGAGATGTTTCTTCCAAGAAGACACAGAGATGGCCAAGACGCACATGAAAAGCTGCTCAACAGCACTAATTATTACAGAAATGCAAATCAAAACTACAATGAGGTATCACCTCACACCTGTTAGAATCGGCATCATCAGAAAATCTACAAACAACCAATTCTGGGGAGGGTGTGGACAAAAGGAGCCCTCTTCCACTATTGGTGGGAATGTAAATTGATACAGTCACTATGGAGAACGGTATGGAGTTTCCTTAAAAAAACTAGAAATAGAATTACCATCTGATCCAGCAATCCCACTTCTGGGCATATACCCAGAGAAAACCATAAATCTAAAAGGCACATTCACCACAATGTTCATGGCAGCACTATTTACAATAGCCAGGTAATGGAAGCAACGTAAATGCCCACAGACAGATGAATGGATAAAGATGTGGTACATATATAAAATGGAATATTACTCAGCCATAAGAAGGAATGCAACTGGGTCATTTGTAGAGACATCGATGGATCTAGAGACTGTCATACAGAATGAAGTAAGTCAGAAAGAGGAAAACAAATATTGTATATTAATGCATATATGTGGAACCTAAAAAATGGTACAGATGAACTGGTTTGCAGGGAAGAAACAGAGACACAGAGGTAGAGAACAAACATATGGACACCAAGTGTGGGAAGCCATGGGGTGGTGGTGGTGGGATGAGTTGGGAGATTGGGATTGACCTGTATACATGTATATGCATAAAATACATAACTAATAATAACCTGGTGTATAAAAAAATAAATCAAATTAAATTTCAAATTTTTAAAAAATAAAACTTAAAAATAAAACAGAAAAAAGTTCTTCCCTTCACACAGATGTATTTATAGGAATGAATTATTTCCATGCTTATATCTATAAATACATAAAGGAGGAATACAATCTAACTTGAACCATAAAAGAAAAAAAAAAAACCTGAACCCACCAGTTATACAGAGGAAAACCCTATCAGGGCACTTGCTCCAGCGGTAAACAATTCTGAAATTGGTCAGAGGTGGGGAATCATCTCCCATACAACCAGCAACCCACCCCCCACGCAAGGAGCATCCTCATTGCAAAGCTGCGGGACCGTGCCGAGTCTTCTGTGAGTAAACGTGAGCTGAGCCCCAGGCCAGCTGCTGCTGAACTGTTCCCACCCTTCCCAGGTAAAACACCTGAATATGTACAAGGGCTTGAAAGCCTAGAGGAAGGGCCGTGGAGCCACACCAGCGACAGCACGCAGGCCAACTTGGTGCCTGCAGGCCAGCCAGGGTGGTCCTGGCCCCGGGCGCTCTTCCGGAAGCTTTCCATTGCCCTGCCTGAGATACCCCTCCTGTCCTGGCCCCCACTGCTTTTTTCCTTCCTCACCTCTGTCCGGAGAGAAATTCCAGCGGAAGGTATGGGTGACACATCCTCTTCTTTACAGGTGGCAGCCTGGCAACCCCTGCAGAAAGGCCAGCAGAGCCCCACTCACACCGGGCCACCAACAAAGCTGTGGCCCCTCACTCCCTCCCACCAGCAGAGCCCCGAGACTGCTGACGGGGCAGAGAATATGGAGTCAGGCACAGCTTCAGGGGCTATTGCTGCCTGGAGCGCTGTTTATATTGACCTCAAACAGGCACACCTGGGGAGGGCCGGCCGGCAGGGTAAGGCTGCCCAGGTCAGCTAATCCACAACCCTCAGGGAATCCCATTGTTGAAAACGGACCTCGCTAAGGCAGAATAGAAGCCAAGGAAGAAAAGGACACAATGCCATTTGCAGCACCGTAGATGAGTCTAGAGGTAATCACGTGACTTGTAGTAAGTCAGAAAGTGAAAGACACATATCGTATCATATCACTTATAGGTGTTACCTAAGAATGGATACCAGGGCAGATATTTCCACGGAGAAGGGCCATCACAGATTCATCAAACAAACTTATGGTTCACCAATGGAAAGGTGTGAGGATTGGTTTCATTACGATATTGGGGTTAACAGACATATACAAACACAGGTGACACATATAATCACCAAAGACCTACGGAATACCAAGAGAAGACTACTCAACCTTCTGTCATAACGTACATGGGAAAAGGATCCCAGGAAGAACAGACATCTGTATATGTGTAAAAGAACCCCATCTTCCACACTTACAACAAGCCAAACATTGTAATCAAACTTGCTGTAATAAAAAATAAAAAATTAAATTAAAAACACGAACAAGAAGTAGTGAGGCAAACTTGAGGGTCTTTCTCCTGGCACATTCCATTCTAAATTCCAATCTAGAACACGACTTCCATTGAGGCTCTGTTGCCCTAGTCACCAGATTTGGTAAGGGAGAACTGCTGCCACCTTGTGGCCGTTTCGCACAACAGCAGCTTTAATCCCAGCGCTGATGGTCAGTTGATATTCAAAATCATTGCAGGCCTGTAAATGACACCTGCCCTGAAAACAAATCCTGGGGTCACATATCGACCAAAAAATTCAAAGGACGTCCATATTTCAAAACGACCGTTTCAAAAGGCATATTTTACGCACATTAGTGTTCTGCTGCTTTTCCTTTCTTTCCTTTTTTTGTTAAAAATACGGGAATGGAAAAAGGCATCCCTCAGAATGGGCGAAAATCGTTGCAAACGAATCAATGGACAAAGTTTTAATCTCCAATATATATAAAGAGCTCATGCAGCTTAATATTAACAAAACAAACAACCCAATACAAAAAATGGGCAGAAGATCTAAAGAGATGTTTCTTCCAAGAAGACACAGAGATGGCCAAGACGCACATGAAAAGCTGCTCAACAGCACTAATTATTACAGAAATGCAAATCAAAACTACAATGAGGTATCACCTCACACCTGTTAGAATCGGCATCATCAGAAAATCTACAAACAACCAATTCTGGGGAGGGTGTGGACAAAAGGAGCCCTCTTCCACTATTGGTGGGAATGTAAATTGATACAGTCACTATGGAGAACGGTATGGAGTTTCCTTAAAAAAACTAGAAATAGAATTACCATCTGATCCAGCAATCCCACTTCTGGGCATATACCCAGAGAAAACCATAAATCTAAAAGGCACATTCACCACAATGTTCATGGCAGCACTATTTACAATAGCCAGGTAATGGAAGCAACGTAAATGCCCACAGACAGATGAATGGATAAAGATGTGGTACATATATAAAATGGAATATTACTCAGCCATAAGAAGGAATGCAACTGGGTCATTTGTAGAGACATCGATGGATCTAGAGACTGTCATACAGAATGAAGTAAGTCAGAAAGAGGAAAACAAATATTGTATATTAATGCATATATGTGGAACCTAAAAAATGGTACAGATGAACTGGTTTGCAGGGAAGAAACAGAGACACAGAGGTAGAGAACAAACATATGGACACCAAGTGTGGGAAGCCATGGGGTGGTGGTGGTGGGATGAGTTGGGAGATTGGGATTGACCTGTATACATGTATATGCATAAAATACATAACTAATAATAACCTGGTGTATAAAAAAATAAATCAAATTAAATTTCAAAATTTTAAAAAATAAAACTTAAAAATAAAACAGAAAAAAGTTCTTCCCTTCACACAGATGTATTTATAGGAATGAATTATTTCCATGCTTATATCTATAAATACATAAAGGAGGAATACAATCTAACTTGAACCATAAAAGAAAAAAAAAAAACCTGAACCCACCAGTTATACAGAGGAAAACCCTATCAGGGCACTTGCTCCAGCGGTAAACAATTCTGAAATTGGTCAGAGGTGGGGAATCATCTCCCATACAACCAGCAACCCACCCCCCACGCCAGGAGCATCCTCATTGCAAAGCTGGGGGACCGTGCCGAGGCATCTGTGAGTAAACGTGAGCTGAGCCCCAGGCCAGCTGCTGCTGAACTGTTCCCACCCTTCCCAGGTAAAACACCTGAATATGTACAAGGGCTTGAAAGCCTAGAGGAAGGGCCGTGGAGCCACACCAGCGACAGCACGCAGGCCAACTTGGTGCCTGCAGGCCAGCCAGGGTGGTCCTGGCCCCGGGCGCTCTTCCGGAAGCTTTCCATTGCCCTGCCTGAGATACCCCTCCTGTCCCGGCCCCCACTGCTTTTTTCCTTCCTCACCTCTGTCCGGAGAGAAATGCCAGCGGAAGGTATGGGTGACACATCCTCTTCTTTACAGGTGGCAGCCTGGCAACCCCTGCAGAAAGGCCAGCAGAGCCCCACTCACACCGGGCCACCAACAAAGCTGTGGCCCCTCACTCCCTCCCACCAGCAGAGCCCCGAGACTGCTGACGGGGCAGAGAATATGGAGTCAGGCACAGCTTCAGGGGCTATTGCTGCCTGGAGCGCTGTTTATATTGACCTCAAACAGGCACACCTGGGGAGGGCCGGCCGGCAGGGTAAGGCTGCCCAGGTCAGCTAATCCACAACCCTCAGGGAATCCCATTGTTGAAAACGGACCTCGCTAAGGCAGAATAGAAGCCAAGGAAGAAAAGGACACAATGCCATTTGCAGCACCGTAGATGAGTCTAGAGGTAATCACGTGACTTGTAGTAAGTCAGAAAGTGAAAGACACATATCGTATCATATCACTTATAGGTGTTACCTAAGAATGGATACCAGGGCAGATATTTCCACGGAGAAGGGCCATCACAGATTCATCAAACAAACTTATGGTTCACCAATGGAAAGGTGTGAGGATTGGTTTCATTACGATATTGGGGTTAACAGACATATACAAACACAGGTGACACATATAATCACCAAAGACCTACGGAATACCAAGAGAAGACTACTCAACCTTCTGTCATAACGTACATGGGAAAAGGATCCCAGGAAGAACAGACATCTGTATATGTGTAAAAGAACCCCATCTTCCACACCTACAACAAGCCAAACATTGTCATCAAACTTGCTGTAATAAAAAATAAAAAATTAAATTAAAAACACGAACAAGAAGTAGTGAGGCAAACTTGAGGGGCTTTCTCCTGGCACATTCCATTCTAAATTCCAATCTAGAACAGGACTTCCATTGAGGCTCTGTTGCCCTAGGCACCAGATTTGGTAAGGGAGAACTGCTGCCACCTTGTGGCCGTTTCGCATAACAGCAGCTTTAATCCCAGCGCTGATGGTCAGTTGATATTCAAAATCATTGCAGGCCTGTAAATGACACCTGCCCTGAAAACAAATCCTGGGGTCACATATCGACCAAAAAATTCAAAGGACGTCCATATTTCAAAACGACCATTTCAAAAGGCATATTTTACGCACATTAGTGTTCTGCTGCTTTTCCTTTCTTTCCTTTTTTTGTTAAAAATACGGGAATGGAAAAAGGCATCCCTCAGAATGGGCGAAAATCGTTGCAAACGAATCAATGGACAAAGGTTTAATCTCCAATATATATAAAGAGCTCATGCAGCTTAATATTAACAAAACAAACAACCCAATACAAAAAATGGGCAGAAGATCTAAAGAGATGTTTCTTCCAAGAAGACACAGAGATGGCCAAGACGCACATGAAAAGCTGCTCAACAGCACTAATTATTACAGAAATGCAAATCAAAACTACAATGAGGTATCACCTCACACCTGTTAGAATCGGCATCATCAGAAAATCTACAAACAACCAATTCTGGGGAGGGTGTGGACAAAAGGAGCCCTCTTCCACTATTGGTGGGAATGTAAATTGATACAGTCACTATGGAGAACGGTATGGAGTTTCCTTAAAAAAACTAGAAATAGAATTACCATCTGATCCAGCAATCCCACTTCTGGGCATATACCCAGAGAAAACCATAAATCTAAAAGGCACATTCACCACAATGTTCATGGCAGCACTATTTACAATAGCCAGGTAATGGAAGCAACGTAAATGCCCACAGACAGATGAATGGATAAAGATGTGGTACATATATAAAATGGAATATTACTCAGCCATAAGAAGGAATGCAACTGGGTCATTTGTAGAGACATCGATGGATCTAGAGACTGTCATACAGAATGAAGTAAGTCAGAAAGAGGAAAACAAATATTGTATATTAATGCATATATGTGGAACCTAAAAAATGGTACAGATGAACTGGTTTGCAGGGAAGAAACAGAGACACAGAGGTAGAGAACAAACATATGGACACCAAGTGTGGGAAGCCATGGGGTGGTGGTGGTGGGATGAGTTGGGAGATTGGGATTGACCTGTATACATGTATATGCATAAAATACATAACTAATAATAACCTGGTGTATAAAAAAATAAATCAAATTAAATTTCAAATTTTTAAAAAATAAAACTTAAAAATAAAAGAGAAAAAAGTTCTTCCCTTCACACAGATGTATTTATAGGAATGAATTATTTCCATGCTTATATCTATAAATACATAAAGGAGGAATACAATCTAACTTGAACCATAAAAGAAAAAAAAAAAAACCTGAACCCACCAGTTATACAGAGGAAAACCCTATCAGGGCACTTGCTCCAGCGGTAAACAATTCTGAAATTGGTCAGAGGTGGGGAATCATCTCCCATACAACCAGCAACCCACCCCCCACGCAAGGAGCATCCTCATTGCAAAGCTGGGGGACCGTGCCGAGTCTTCTGTGAGTAAACGTGAGCTGAGCCCCAGGCCAGCTGCTGCTGAACTGTTCCCACCCTTCCCAGGTAAAACACCTGAATATGTACAAGGGCTTGAAAGCCTAGAGGAAGGGCCGTGGAGCCACACCAGCGACAGCACGCAGGCCAACTTGGTGCCTGCAGGCCAGCCAGGGTGGTCCTGGCCCCGGGCGCTCTTCCGGAAGCTTTCCATTGCCCTGCCTGAGATACCCCTCCTGTCCCGGCCCCCACTGCTTTTTTCCTTCCTCACCTCTGTCCGGAGAGAAATTCCAGCGGAAGGTATGGGTGACACATCCTCTTCTTTACAGGTGGCAGCCTGGCAACCCCTGCAGAAAGGCCAGCAGAGCCCCACTCACACCGGGCCACCAACAAAGCTGTGGCCCCTCACTCCCTCCCACCAGCAGAGCCCCGAGACTGCTGACGGGGCAGAGAATATGGAGTCACGCACAGCTTCAGGGGCTATTGCTGCCTGGAGCGCTGTTTATATTGACCTCAAACAGGCACACCTGGGGAGGGCCGGCCGGCAGGGTAAGGCTGCCCAGGTCAGCTAATCCACAACCCTCAGGGAATCCCATTGTTGAAAACGGACCTCGCTAAGGCAGAATAGAAGCCAAGGAAGAAAAGGACACAATGCCATTTGCAGCACCGTAGATGAGTCTAGAGGAAATCACGTGACTTGTAGTAAGTCAGAAATTGAAAGACACATATCGTATCATATCACTTATAGGTGTTACCTAAGAATGGATACCAGGGCAGATATTTCCACGGAGAACGGCCATCACAGATTCATCAAACAAACTTATGGTTCACCAATGGAAAGGTGTGAGGATTGGTTTCATTACGATATTGGGGTTAACAGACATATACAAACACAGGTGACACATATAATCACCAAAGACCTACGGAATACCAAGAGAAGACTACTCAACCTTCTGTCATAACGTACATGGGAAAAGGATCCCAGGAAGAACAGACATCTGTATATGTGTAAAAGAACCCCATCTTCCACACCTACAACAAGCCAAACATTGTAATCAAACTTGCTGTAATAAAAAATAAAAAATTAAATTAAAAACACGAACAAGAAGTAGTGAGGCAAACTTGAGGGGCTTTTTCCTGGCACATTCCATTCTAAATTCCAATCTAGAACACGACTTCCATTGAGGCTCTGTTGCCCTAGTCACCAGATTTGGTAAGGGAGAACTGCTGCCACCTTGTGGCCGTTTCGCACAACAGCAGCTTTAATCCCAGCGCTGATGGTCAGTTGATATTCAAAATCATTGCAGGCCTGTAAATGACACCTGCCCTGAAAACAAATCCTGGGGTCACATATCGACCAAAAAATTCAAAGGACGTCCATATTTCAAAACGACCGTTTCAAAAGGCATATTTTACGCACATTAGTGTTCTGCTGCTTTTCCTTTCTTTCCTTTTTTTGTTAAAAATACGGGAATGGAAAAAGGCATCCCTCAGAATGGGCGAAAATCGTTGCAAACGAATCAATGGACAAAGGTTTAATCTTCAATATATATAAAGAGCTCATGCAGCTTAATATTAACAAAACAAACAACCCAATACAAAAAATGGGCAGAAGATCTAAAGAGATGTTTCTTCCAAGAAGACACAGAGATGGCCAAGACGCACATGAAAAGCTGCTCAACAGCACTAATTATTACAGAAATGCAAATCAAAACTACAATGAGGTATCACCTCACACCTGTTAGAATCGGCATCATCAGAAAATCTACAAACAACCAATTCTGGGGAGGGTGTGGACAAAAGGAGCCCTCTTCCACTATTGGTGGGAATGTAAATTGATACAGTCACTATGGAGAACGGTATGGAGTTTCCTTAAAAAAACTAGAAATAGAATTACCATCTGATCCAGCAATCCCACTTCTGGGCATATACCCAGAGAAAACCATAAATCTAAAAGGCACATTCACCACAATGTTCATGGCAGCACTATTTACAATAGCCAGGTAATGGAAGCAACATAAATGCCCACAGACAGATGAATGGATAAAGATGTGGTACATATATAAAATGGAATATTACTCAGCCATAAGAAGGAATGCAACTGGGTCATTTGTAGAGACATCGATGGATCTAGAGACTGTCATACAGAATGAAGTAAGTCAGAAAGAGGAAAACAAATATTGTATATTAATGCATATATGTGGAACCTAAAAAATGGTACAGATGAACTGGTTTGCAGGGAAGAAACAGAGACACAGAGGTAGAGAACAAACATATGGACACCAAGTGTGGGAAGCCATGGGGTGGTGGTGGTGGGATGAGTTGGGAGATTGGGATTGACCTGTATACATGTATATGCATAAAATACATAACTAATAATAACCTGGTGTATAAAAAAAATAAATCAAATTAAATTTCAAATTTTTAAAAAATAAAACTTAAAAATAAAACAGAAAAAAGTTCTTCCCTTCACACAGATGTATTTATAGGAATGAATTATTTCCATGCTTATATCTATAAATACATAAAGGAGGAATACAATCTAACTTGAACCATAAAAGAAAAAAAAAAAAAACCTGAACCCACCAGTTATACAGAGGAAAACCCTATCAGGGCACTTGCTCCAGCGGTAAACAATTCTGAAATTGGTCAGAGGTGGGGAATCATCTCCCATACAACCAGCAACCCACCCCCCACGCCAGGAGCATCCTCATTGCAAAGCTGGGGGACCGTGCCGAGGCATCTGTGAGTAAACGTGAGCTGAGCCCCAGGCCAGCTGCTGCTGAACTGTTCCCACCCTTCCCAGGTAAAACACCTGAATATGTACAAGGGCTTGAAAGCCTAGAGGAAGGGCCGTGGAGCCACACCAGCGACAGCACGCAGGCCAACTTGGTGCCTGCAGGCCAGCCAGGGTGGTCCTGGCCCCGGGCGCTCTTCCGGAAGCTTTCCATTGCCCTGCCTGAGATACCCCTCCTGTCCCGGCCCCCACTGCTTTTTTCCTTCCTCACCTCTGTCCGGAGAGAAATTCCAGCGGAAGGTATGGGTGACACATCCTCTTCTTTACAGGTGGCAGCCTGGCAACCCCTGCAGAAAGGCCAGCAGAGCCCCACTCACACCGGGCCACCAACAAAGCTGTGGCCCCTCACTCCCTCCCACCAGCAGAGCCCCGAGACTGCTGACGGGGCAGAGAATATGGAGTCACGCACAGCTTCAGGGGCTATTGCTGCCTGGAGCGCTGTTTATATTGACCTCAAACAGGCACACCTGGGGAGGGCCGGCCGGCAGGGTAAGGCTGCCCAGGTCAGCTAATCCACAACCCTCAGGGAATCCCATTGTTGAAAACGGACCTCGCTAAGGCAGAATAGAAGCCAAGGAAGAAAAGGACACAATGCCATTTGCAGCACCGTAGATGAGTCTAGAGGAAATCACGTGACTTGTAGTAAGTCAGAAAGTGAAAGACACATATCGTATCATATCACTTATAGGTGTTACCTAAGAATGGATACCAGGGCAGATATTTCCACGGAGAAGGGCCATCACAGATTCATCAAACAAACTTATGGTTCACCAATGGAAAGGTGTGAGGATTGGTTTCATTACGATATTGGGGTTAACAGACATATACAAACACAGGTGACACATATAATCACCAAAGACCTACGGAATACCAAGAGAAGACTACTCAACCTTCTGTCATAACGTACATGGGAAAAGGATCCCAGGAAGAACAGACATCTGTATATGTGTAAAAGAACCCCATCTTCCACACCTACAACAAGCCAAACATTGTAATCAAACTTGCTGTAATAAAAAATAAAAAATTAAATTAAAAACACGAACAAGAAGTAGTGAGGCAAACTTGAGGGGCTTTCTCCTGGCACATTCCATTCTAAATTCCAATCTAGAACAGGACTTCCATTGAGGCTCTGTTGCCCTAGTCACCAGATTTGGTAAGGGAGAACTGCTGCCACCTTGTGGCCGTTTCGCATAACAGCAGCTTTAATCCCAGCGCTGATGGTCAGTTGATATTCAAAATCATTGCAGGCCTGTAAATGACACCTGCCCTGAAAACAAATCCTGGGGTCACATATCGACCAAAAAATTCAAAGGACGTCCATATTTCAAAACGACCGTTTCAAAAGGCATATTTTACGCACATTAGTGTTCTGCTGCTTTTCCTTTCTTTCCTTTTTTTGTTAAAAATACGGGAATGGAAAAAGGCATCCCTCAGAATGGGCGAAAATCGTTGCAAACGAATCAATGGACAAAGGTTTAATCTCCAATATATATAAAGAGCTCATGCAGCTTAATATTAACAAAACAAACAACCCAATACAAAAAATGGGCAGAAGATCTAAAGAGATGTTTCTTCCAAGAAGACACAGAGATGGCCAAGACGCACATGAAAAGCTGCTCAACAGCACTAATTATTACAGAAATGCAAATCAAAACTACAATGAGGTATCACCTCACACCTGTTAGAATCGGCATCATCAGAAAATCTACAAACAACCAATTCTGGGGAGGGTGTGGACAAAAGGAGCCCTCTTCCACTATTGGTGGGAATGTAAATTGATACAGTCACTATGGAGAACGGTATGGAGTTTCCTTAAAAAAACTAGAAATAGAATTACCATCTGATCCAGCAATCCCACTTCTGGGCATATACCCAGAGAAAACCATAAATCTAAAAGGCACATTCACCACAATGTTCATGGCAGCACTATTTACAATAGCCAGGTAATGGAAGCAACGTAAATGCCCACAGACAGATGAATGGATAAAGATGTGGTACATATATAAAATGGAATATTACTCAGCCATAAGAAGGAATGCAACTGGGTCATTTGTAGAGACATCGATGGATCTAGAGACTGTCATACAGAATGAAGTAAGTCAGAAAGAGGAAAACAAATATTGTATATTAATGCATATATGTGGAACCTAAAAAATGGTACAGATGAACTGGTTTGCAGGGAAGAAACAGAGACACAGAGGTAGAGAACAAACATATGGACACCAAGTGTGGGAAGCCATGGGGTGGTGGTGGTGGGATGAGTTGGGAGATTGGGATTGACCTGTATACATGTATATGCATAAAATACATAACTAATAATAACCTGGTGTATAAAAAAATAAATCAAATTAAATTTCAAATTTTTAAAAAATAAAATTTAAAAATAAAACAGAAAAATGTTCTTCCCTTCACACAGATGTATTTATAGGAATGAATTATTTCCATGCTTATATCTATAAATACATAAAGGAGGAATACAATCTAACTTGAACCATAAAAGAAAAAAAAAAAACCTGAACTCACCAGTTATACAGAGGAAAACCCTATCAGGGCACTTGCTCCAGCGGTAAACAATTCTGAAATTGTTCAGAGGTGGGGAATCATCTCCCATACAACCAGCAACCCACCCCCCACGCAAGGAGCATCCTCATTGCAAAGCTGGGGGACCGTGCCGAGGCATCTGTGAGTAAACGTGAGCTGAGCCCCAGGCCAGCTGCTGCTGAACTGTTCCCACCCTTCCCAGGTAAAACACCTGAATATGTACAAGGGCTTGAAAGCCTAGAGGAAGGGCCGTGGAGCCACACCAGCGACAGCACGCAGGCCAACTTGGTGCCTGCAGGCCAGCCAGGGTGGTCCTGGCCCCGGGCGCTCTTCCGGAAGCTTTCCATTGCCCTGCCTGAGATACCCCTCCTGTCCCGGCCCCCACTGCTTTTTTCCTTCCTCACCTCTGTCCGGAGAGAAATTCCAGCGGAAGGTATGGGTGACACATCCTCTTCTTTACAGGTGGCAGCCTGGCAACCCCTGCAGAAAGGCCAGCAGAGCCCCACTCACACCGGGCCACCAACAAAGCTGTGGCCCCTCACTCCCTCCCACCAGCAGAGCCCCGAGACTGCTGACGGGGCAGAGAATATGGAGTCAGGCACAGCTTCAGGGGCTATTGCTGCCTGGAGCGCTGTTTATATTGACCTCAAACAGGCACACCTGGGGAGGGCCGGCCGGCAGGGTAAGGCTGCCCAGGTCAGCTAATCCACAACCCTCAGGGAATCCCATTGTTGAAAACGGACCTCGCTAAGGCAGAATAGAAGCCAAGGAAGAAAAGGACACAATGCCATTTGCAGCACCGTAGATGAGTCTAGAGGAAATCACGTGACTTGTAGTAAGTCAGAAAGTGAAAGACACATATCGTATCATATCACTTATAGGTGTTACCTAAGAATGGATACCAGGGCAGATATTTCCACGGAGAAGGGCCATCACAGATTCATCAAACAAACTTATGGTTCACCAATGGAAAGGTGTGAGGATTGGTTTCATTACGATATTGGGGTTAACAGACATATACAAACACAGGTGACACATATAATCACCAAAGACCTACGGAATACCAAGAGAAGACTACTCAACCTTCTGTCATAACGTACATGGGAAAAGGATCCCAGGAAGAACAGACATCTGTATATGTGTAAAAGAACCCCATCTTCCACACCTACAACAAGCCAAACATTGTAATCAAACTTGCTGTAATAAAAAATAAAAAATTAAATTAAAAACACGAACAAGAAGTAGTGAGGCAAACTTGAGGGGCTTTCTCCTGGCACATTCCATTCTAAATTCCAATCTAGAACACGACTTCCATTGAGGCTCTGTTGCCCTAGTCACCAGATTTGGTAAGGGAGAACTGCTGCCACCTTGTGGCCGTTTCGCACAACAGCAGCTTTAATCCCAGCGCTGATGGTCAGTTGATATTCAAAATCATTGCAGGCCTGTAAATGACACCTGCCCTGAAAACAAATCCTGGGGTCACATATCGACCAAAAAATTCAAAGGACGTCCATATTTCAAAACGACCGTTTCAAAAGGCATATTTTACGCACATTAGTGTTCTGCTGCTTTTCCTTTCTTTCCTTTTTTTGTTAAAAATACGGGAATGGAAAAAGGCATCCCTCAGAATGGGCGAAAATCGTTGCAAACGAATCAATGGACAAAGGTTTAATCTCCAATATATATAAACAGCTCATGCAGCTTAATATTAACAAAACAAACAACCCAATACAAAAAATGGGCAGAAGATCTAAAGAGATGTTTCTTCCAAGAAGACACAGAGATGGCCAAGACGCACATGAAAAGCTGCTCAACAGCACTAATTATTACAGAAATGCAAATCAAAACTACAATGAGGTATCACCTCACACCTGTTAGAATCGGCATCATCAGAAAATCTACAAACAACCAATTCTGGGGAGGGTGTGGACAAAAGGAGCCCTCTTCCACTATTGGTGGGAATGTAAATTGATACAGTCACTATGGAGAACGGTATGGAGTTTCCTTAAAAAAACTAGAAATAGAATTACCATCTGATCCAGCAATCCCACTTCTGGGCATATACCCAGAGAAAACCATAAATCTAAAAGGCACATTCACCACAATGTTCATGGCAGCACTATTTACAATAGCCAGGTAATGGAAGCAACGTAAATGCCCACAGACAGATGAATGGATAAAGATGTGGTACATATATAAAATGGAATATTACTCAGCCATAAGAAGGAATGCAACTGGGTCATTTGTAGAGACATCGATGGATCTAGAGACTGTCATACAGAATGAAGTAAGTCAGAAAGAGGAAAACAAATATTGTATATTAATGCATATATGTGGAACCTAAAAAATGGTACAGATGAACTGGTTTGCAGGGAAGAAACAGAGACACAGAGGTAGAGAACAAACATATGGACACCAAGTGTGGGAAGCCATGGGGTGGTGGTGGTGGGATGAGTTGGGAGATTGGGATTGACCTGTATACATGTATATGCATAAAATACATAACTAATAATAACCTGGTGTATAAAAAAATAAATCAAATTAAATTTCAAATTTTTAAAAAATAAAATTTAAAAATAAAACAGAAAAATGTTCTTCCCTTCACACAGATGTATTTATAGGAATGAATTATTTCCATGCTTATATCTATAAATACATAAAGGAGGAATACAATCTAACTTGAACCATAAAAGAAAAAAAAAAAACCTGAACCCACCAGTTATACAGAGGAAAACCCTATCAGGGCACTTGCTCCAGCGGTAAACAATTCTGAAATTGGTCAGAGGTGGGGAATCATCTCCCATACAACCAGCAACCCACCCCCCACGCAAGGAGCATCCTCATTGCAAAGCTGGGGGACCGTGCCGAGGCATCTGTGAGTAAACGTGAGCTGAGCCCCAGGCCAGCTGCTGCTGAACTGTTCCCACCCTTCCCAGGTAAAACACCTGAATATGTACAAGGGCTTGAAAGCCTAGAGGAAGGGCCGTGGAGCCACACCAGCGACAGCACGCAGGCCAACTTGGTGCCTGCAGGCCAGCCAGGGTGGTCCTGGCCCCGGGCGCTCTTCCGGAAGCTTTCCATTGCCCTGCCTGAGATACCCCTCCTGTCCCGGCCCCCACTGCTTTTTTCCTTCCTCACCTCTGTCCGGAGAGAAATTCCAGCGGAAGGTATGGGTGACACATCCTCTTCTTTACAGGTGGCAGCCTGGCAACCCCTGCAGAAAGGCCAGCAGAGCCCCACTCACACCGGGCCACCAACAAAGCTGTGGCCCCTCACTCCCTCCCACCAGCAGAGCCCCGAGACTGCTGACGGGGCAGAGAATATGGAGTCAGGCACAGCTTCAGGGGCTATTGCTGCCTGGAGCGCTGTTTATATTGACCTCAAACAGGCACACCTGGGGAGGGCCGGCCGGCAGGGTAAGGCTGCCCAGGTCAGCTAATCCACAACCCTCAGGGAATCCCATTGTTGAAAACGGACCTCGCTAAGGCAGAATAGAAGCCAAGGAAGAAAAGGACACAATGCCATTTGCAGCACCGTAGATGAGTCTAGAGGAAATCACGTGACTTGTAGTAAGTCAGAAAGTGAAAGACACATATCGTATCATATCACTTATAGGTGTTACCTAAGAATGGATACCAGGGCAGATATTTCCACGGAGAAGGGCCATCACAGATTCATCAAACAAACTTATGGTTCACCAATGGAAAGGTGTGAGGATTGGTTTCATTACGATATTGGGGTTAACAGACATATACAAACACAGGTGACACATATAATCACCAAAGACCTACGGAATACCAAGAGAAGACTACTCAACCTTCTGTCATAACGTACATGGGAAAAGGATCCCAGGAAGAACAGACATCTGTATATGTGTAAAAGAACCCCATCTTCCACACCTACAACAAGCCAAACATTGTAATCAAACTTGCTGTAATAAAAAATAAAAAATTAAATTAAAAACACGAACAAGAAGTAGTGAGACAAACTTGAGGGGCTTTCTCCTGGCACATTCCATTCTAAATTCCAATCTAGAACACGACTTCCATTGAGGCTCTGTTGCCCTAGTCACCAGATTTGGTAAGGGAGAACTGCTGCCACCTTGTGGCCGTTTCGCACAACAGCAGCTTTAATCCCAGCGCTGATGGTCAGTTGATATTCAAAATCATTGCAGGCCTGTAAATGACACCTGCCCTGAAAACAAATCCTGGGGTCACATATCGACCAAAAAATTCAAAGGACGTCCATATTTCAAAACGACCGTTTCAAAAGGCATATTTTACGCACATTAGTGTTCTGCTGCTTTTCCTTTCTTTCCTTTTTTTGTTAAAAATACGGGAATGGAAAAAGGCATCCCTCAGAATGGGCGAAAATCGTTGCAAACGAATCAATGGACAAAGGTTTAATCTCCAATATATATAAAGAGCTCATGCAGCTTAATATTAACAAAACAAACAACCCAATACAAAAAATGGGCAGAAGATCTAAAGAGATGTTTCTTCCAAGAAGACACAGAGATGGCCAAGACGCACATGAAAAGCTGCTCAACAGCACTAATTATTACAGAAATGCAAATCAAAACTACAATGAGGTATCACCTCACACCTGTTAGAATCGGCATCATCAGAAAATCTACAAACAACCAATTCTGGGGAGGGTGTGGACAAAAGGAGCCCTCTTCCACTATTGGTGGGAATGTAAATTGATACAGTCACTATGGAGAACGGTATGGAGTTTCCTTAAAAAAACTAGAAATAGAATTACCATCTGATCCAGCAATCCCACTTCTGGGCATATACCCAGAGAAAACCATAAATCTAAAAGGCACATTCACCACAATGTTCATGGCAGCACTATTTACAATAGCCAGGTAATGGAAGCAACGTAAATGCCCACAGACAGATGAATGGATAAAGATGTGGTACATATATAAAATGGAATATTACTCAGCCATAAGAAGGAATGAAACTGGGTCATTTGTAGAGACATCGATGGATCTAGAGACTGTCATACAGAATGAAGTAAGTCAGAAAGAGGAAAACAAATATTGTATATTAATGCATATATGTGGAACCTAAAAAATGGTACAGATGAACTGGTTTGCAGGGAAGAAACAGAGACACAGAGGTAGAGAACAAACATATGGACACCAAGTGTGGGAAGCCATGGGGTGGTGGTGGTGGGATGAGTTGGGAGATTGGGATTGACCTGTATACATGTATATGCATAAAATACATAACTAATAATAACCTGGTGTATAAAAAAATAAATCAAATTAAATTTCAAATTTTTAAAAAATAAAATTTACAAATAAAACAGAAAAATGTTCTTCCCTTCACACAGATGTATTTATAGGAATGAATTATTTCCATGCTTATATCTATAAATACATAAAGGAGGAATACAATCTAACTTGAACCACAAAAGAAAAAAAAAACCTGAACCCACCAGTTATACAGAGGAAAACCCTATCAGGGCACTGGCTCCAGCGGTAAACAATTCTGAAATTGGTCAGAGGTGGGGAATCATCTCCCATACAACCAGCAACCCACCCCCCACGCAAGGAGCATCCTCATTGCAAAGCTGGGGGACCGTGCCGAGTCATCTGTGAGTAAACGTGAGCTGAGCCCCAGGCCAGCTGCTGCTGAACTGATCCCACCCTTCCCAGGTAAAACACCTGAATATGTACAAGGGCTTGAAACCCTAGAGGAAGGGCCGTGGAGCCACACCAGCGACAGCACGCAGGCCAACTTGGTGCCTGCAGGCCAGCCAGGGTGGTCCTGGCCCCGGGCGCTCTTCCGGAAGCTTTCCATTGCCCTGCCTGAGATACCCCTCCTGTCCCGGCACCCACTGCTTTTTTCCTTCCTCACCTCTGTCCGGAGAGAAATTCCAGCGGAAGGTATGGGTGACACATCCTCTTCTTTACAGGTGGCAGCCTGGCAACCCCTGCAGAAAGGCCAGCAGAGCCCCACTCACACCGGGCCACCAACAAAGCTGTGGCCCCTCACTCCCTCCCACCAGCAGAGCCCCGAGACTGCTGACGGGGCAGAGAATATGGAGTCACGCACAGCTTCAGGGGCTATTGCTGCCTGGAGCGCTGTTTATATTGACCTCAAACAGGCACACCTGGGGAGGGCCGGCCGGCAGAGTAAGGCTGCCCAGGTCAGCTAATCCACAACCCTCAGGGAATCCCATTGTTGAAAACGGACCTCGCTAAGGCAGAATAGAAGCCAAGGAAGAAAAGGACACAATGCCATTTGCAGCACCGTAGATGAGTCTAGAGGTAATCACGTGACTTGTAGTAAGTCAGAAAGTGAAAGACACATATCGTATCATATCACTTATAGGTGTTACCTAAGAATGGATACCAGGGCAGATATTTCCACGGAGAAGGGCCATCACAGATTCATCAAACAAACTTATGGTTCACCAATGGAAAGGTGTGAGGATTGGTTTCATTACGATATTGGGGTTAACAGACATATACAAACACAGGTGACACATATAATCACCAAAGACCTACGGAATACCAAGAGAAGACTACTCAACCTTCTGTCATAACGTACATGGGAAAAGGATCCCAGGAAGAACAGACATCTGTATATGTGTAAAAGAACCCCATCTTCCACACCTACAACAAGCCAAACATTGTAATCAAACTTGCTGTAATAAAAAATAAAAAATTAAATTAAAAACACGAACAAGAAGTAGTGAGGCAAACTTGAGGGGCTTTCTCCTGGCACATTCCATTCTAAATTCCAATCTAGAACACGACTTCCATTGAGGCTCTGTTTCCCTAGTCACCAGATTTGGTAAGGGAGAACTGCTGCCACCTTGTGGCCGTTTCGCACAACAGCAGCTTTAATCCCAGCGCTGATGGTCAGTTGATATTCAAAATCATTGCAGGCCTGTAAATGACACCTGCCCTGAAAACAAATCCTGGGGTCACATATCGACCAAAAAATTCAAAGGACGTCCATATTTCAAAACGACCGTTTCAAAAGGCATATTTTACGCACATTAGTGTTCTGCTGCTTTTCCTTTCTTTCCTTTTTTTGTTAAAAATACGGGAATGGAAAAAGGCATCCCTCAGAATGGGCGAAAATCGTTGCAAACGAATCAATGGACAAAGTTTTAATCTCCAATATATATAAACAGCTCATGCAGCTTAATATTAACAAAACAAACAACCCAATACAAAAAATGGGCAAAAGATCTAAAGAGATGTTTCTTCCAAGAAGACACAGAGATGGCCAAGACGCACATGAAAAGCTGCTCAACAGCACTAATTATTAGAGAAATGCAAATCAAAACTACAATGAGGTATCACCTCACACCTGTTAGAATCGGCATCATCAGAAAATCTACAAACAACCAATTCTGGGGAGGGTGTGGACAAAAGGAGCCCTCTTCCACTATTGGTGGCAATGTAAATTGATACAGTCACTATGGAGAACGGTATGGAGTTTCCTTAAAAAAAACTAGAAATAGAATTACCATCTGATCCAGCAATCCCACTTCTGGGCATATACCCAGAGAAAACCATAAATCTAAAAGGCACATTCACCACAATGTTCATGGCAGCACTATTTACAATAGCCAGGTAATGGAAGCAACGTAAATGCCCACAGACAGATGAATGGATAAAGATGTGGTACATATATAAAATGGAATATTACTCAGCCATAAGAAGGAATGCAACTGGGTCATTTGTAGAGACATCGATGGATCTAGAGACTGTCATACAGAATGAAGTAAGTCAGAAAGAGGAAAACAAATATTGTATATTAATGCATATATGTGGAACCTAAAAAATGGTACAGATGAACTGGTTTGCAGGGAAGAAACAGAGACACAGAGGTAGAGAACAAACATATGGACACCAAGTGTGGGAAGCCATGGGGTGGTGGTGGTGGGATGAGTTGGGAGATTGGGATTGACCTGTATACATGTATATGCATAAAATACATAACTAATAATAACCTGGTGTATAAAAAAATAAATCAAATTAAATTTCAAATTTTTAAAAAATAAAATTTAAAAATAAAACAGAAAAATGTTCTTCCCTTCACACAGATGTATTTATAGGAATGAATTATTTCCATGCTTATATCTATAAATACATAAAGGAGGAATACAATCAAACTTGAACCATAAAAGAAAAAAAAAAAACCTGAACCCACCAGTTATACAGAGGAAAACCCTATCAGGGCACTTGCTCCAGCGGTAAACAATTCTGAAATTGTTCAGAGGTGGGGAATCATCTCCCATACAACCAGCAACCCACCCCCCACGCAAGGAGCATCCTCATTGCAAAGCTGGGGGACCGTGCCGAGGCATCTGTGAGTAAACGTGAGCTGAGCCCCAGGCCAGCTGCTGCTGAACTGTTCCCACCCTTCCCAGGTAAAACACCTGAATATGTACAAGGGCTTGAAAGCCTAGAGGAAGGGCCGTGGAGCCACACCAGCGACAGCACGCAGGCCAACTTGGTGCCTGCAGGCCAGCCAGGGTGGTCCTGGCCCCGGGCGCTCTTCCGGAAGCTTTCCATTGCCCTGCCTGAGATACCCCTCCTGTCCCGGCCCCCACTGCTTTTTTCCTTCCTCACCTCTGTCCGGAGAGAAATTCCAGCGGAAGGTATGGGTGACACATCCTCTTCTTTACAGGTGGCAGCCTGGCAACCCCTGCAGAAAGGCCAGCAGAGCCCCACTCACACCGGGCCACCAACAAAGCTGTGGCCCCTCACTCCCTCCCACCAGCAGAGCCCCGAGACTGCTGACGGGGCAGAGAATATGGAGTCAGGCACAGCTTCAGGGGCTATTGCTGCCTGGAGCGCTGTTTATATTGACCTCAAACAGGCACACCTGGGGAGGGCCGGCCGGCAGGGTAAGGCTGCCCAGGTCAGCTAATCCACAACCCTCAGGGAATCCCATTGTTGAAAACGGACCTCGCTAAGGCAGAATAGAAGCCAAGGAAGAAAAGGACACAATGCCATTTGCAGCACCGTAGATGAGTCTAGAGGAAATCACGTGACTTGTAGTAAGTCAGAAAGTGAAAGACACATATCGTATCATATCACTTATAGGTGTTACCTAAGAATGGATACCAGGGCAGATATTTCCACGGAGAAGGGCCATCACAGATTCATCAAACAAACTTATGGTTCACCAATGGAAAGGTGTGAGGATTGGTTTCATTACGATATTGGGGTTAACAGACATATACAAACACAGGTGACACATATAATCACCAAAGACCTACGGAATACCAAGAGAAGACTACTCAACCTTCTGTCATAACGTACATGGGAAAAGGATCCCAGGAAGAACAGACATCTGTATATGTGTAAAAGAACCCCATCTTCCACACCTACAACAAGCCAAACATTGTAATCAAACTTGCTGTAATAAAAAATAAAAAATTAAATTAAAAACACGAACAAGAAGTAGTGAGGCAAACTTGAGGGGCTTTCTCCTGGCACATTCCATTCTAAATTCCAATCTAGAACACGACTTCCATTGAGGCTCTGTTGCCCTAGTCACCAGATTTGGTAAGGGAGAACTGCTGCCACCTTGTGGCCGTTTCGCACAACAGCAGCTTTAATCCCAGCGCTGATGGTCAGTTGATATTCAAAATCATTGCAGGCCTGTAAATGACACCTGCCCTGAAAACAAATCCTGGGGTCACATATCGACCAAAAAATTCAAAGGACGTCCATATTTCAAAACGACCGTTTCAAAAGGCATATTTTACGCACATTAGTGTTCTGCTGCTTTTCCTTTCTTTCCTTTTTTTGTTAAAAATACGGGAATGGAAAAAGGCATCCCTCAGAATGGGCGAAAATCGTTGCAAACGAATCAATGGACAAAGGTTTAATCTCCAATATATATAAACAGCTCATGCAGCTTAATATTAACAAAACAAACAACCCAATACAAAAAATGGGCAGAAGATCTAAAGAGATGTTTCTTCCAAGAAGACACAGAGATGGCCAAGACGCACATGAAAAGCTGCTCAACAGCACTAATTATTACAGAAATGCAAATCAAAACTACAATGAGGTATCACCTCACACCTGTTAGAATCGGCATCATCAGAAAATCTACAAACAACCAATTCTGGGGAGGGTGTGGACAAAAGGAGCCCTCTTCCACTATTGGTGGGAATGTAAATTGATACAGTCACTATGGAGAACGGTATGGAGTTTCCTTAAAAAAACTAGAAATAGAATTACCATCTGATCCAGCAATCCCACTTCTGGGCATATACCCAGAGAAAACCATAAATCTAAAAGGCACATTCACCACAATGTTCATGGCAGCACTATTTACAATAGCCAGGTAATGGAAGCAACGTAAATGCCCACAGACAGATGAATGGATAAAGATGTGGTACATATATAAAATGGAATATTACTCAGCCATAAGAAGGAATGCAACTGGGTCATTTGTAGAGACATCGATGGATCTAGAGACTGTCATACAGAATGAAGTAAGTCAGAAAGAGGAAAACAAATATTGTATATTAATGCATATATGTGGAACCTAAAAAATGGTACAGATGAACTGGTTTGCAGGGAAGAAACAGAGACACAGAGGTAGAGAACAAACATATGGACACCAAGTGTGGGAAGCCATGGGGTGGTGGTGGTGGGATGAGTTGGGAGATTGGGATTGACCTGTATACATGTATATGCATAAAATACATAACTAATAATAACCTGGTGTATAAAAAAATAAATCAAATTAAATTTCAAATTTTTAAAAAATAAAATTTAAAAATAAAACAGAAAAATGTTCTTCCCTTCACACAGATGTATTTATAGGAATGAATTATTTCCATGCTTATATCTATAAATACATAAAGGAGGAATACAATCTAACTTGAACCATAAAAGAAAAAAAAAAAACCTGAACCCACCAGTTATACAGAGGAAAACCCTATCAGGGCACTTGCTCCAGCGGTAAACAATTCTGAAATTGGTCAGAGGTGGGGAATCATCTCCCATACAACCAGCAACCCACCCCCCACGCAAGGAGCATCCTCATTGCAAAGCTGGGGGACCGTGCCGAGGCATCTGTGAGTAAACGTGAGCTGAGCCCCAGGCCAGCTGCTGCTGAACTGTTCCCACCCTTCCCAGGTAAAACACCTGAATATGTACAAGGGCTTGAAAGCCTAGAGGAAGGGCCGTGGAGCCACACCAGCGACAGCACGCAGGCCAACTTGGTGCCTGCAGGCCAGCCAGGGTGGTCCTGGCCCCGGGCGCTCTTCCGGAAGCTTTCCATTGCCCTGCCTGAGATACCCCTCCTGTCCCGGCCCCCACTGCTTTTTTCCTTCCTCACCTCTGTCCGGAGAGAAATTCCAGCGGAAGGTATGGGTGACACATCCTCTTCTTTACAGGTGGCAGCCTGGCAACCCCTGCAGAAAGGCCAGCAGAGCCCCACTCACACCGGGCCACCAACAAAGCTGTGGCCCCTCACTCCCTCCCACCAGCAGAGCCCCGAGACTGCTGACGGGGCAGAGAATATGGAGTCAGGCACAGCTTCAGGGGCTATTGCTGCCTGGAGCGCTGTTTATATTGACCTCAAACAGGCACACCTGGGGAGGGCCGGCCGGCAGGGTAAGGCTGCCCAGGTCAGCTAATCCACAACCCTCAGGGAATCCCATTGTTGAAAACGGACCTCGCTAAGGCAGAATAGAAGCCAAGGAAGAAAAGGACACAATGCCATTTGCAGCACCGTAGATGAGTCTAGAGGAAATCACGTGACTTGTAGTAAGTCAGAAAGTGAAAGACACATATCGTATCATATCACTTATAGGTGTTACCTAAGAATGGATACCAGGGCAGATATTTCCACGGAGAAGGGCCATCACAGATTCATCAAACAAACTTATGGTTCACCAATGGAAAGGTGTGAGGATTGGTTTCATTACGATATTGGGGTTAACAGACATATACAAACACAGGTGACACATATAATCACCAAAGACCTACGGAATACCAAGAGAAGACTACTCAACCTTCTGTCATAACGTACATGGGAAAAGGATCCCAGGAAGAACAGACATCTGTATATGTGTAAAAGAACCCCATCTTCCACACCTACAACAAGCCAAACATTGTAATCAAACTTGCTGTAATAAAAAATAAAAAATTAAATTAAAAACACGAACAAGAAGTAGTGAGACAAACTTGAGGGGCTTTCTCCTGGCACATTCCATTCTAAATTCCAATCTAGAACACGACTTCCATTGAGGCTCTGTTGCCCTAGTCACCAGATTTGGTAAGGGAGAACTGCTGCCACCTTGTGGCCGTTTCGCACAACAGCAGCTTTAATCCCAGCGCTGATGGTCAGTTGATATTCAAAATCATTGCAGGCCTGTAAATGACACCTGCCCTGAAAACAAATCCTGGGGTCACATATCGACCAAAAAATTCAAAGGACGTCCATATTTCAAAACGACCGTTTCAAAAGGCATATTTTACGCACATTAGTGTTCTGCTGCTTTTCCTTTCTTTCCTTTTTTTGTTAAAAATACGGGAATGGAAAAAGGCATCCCTCAGAATGGGCGAAAATCGTTGCAAACGAATCAATGGACAAAGGTTTAATCTCCAATATATATAAAGAGCTCATGCAGCTTAATATTAACAAAACAAACAACCCAATACAAAAAATGGGCAGAAGATCTAAAGAGATGTTTCTTCCAAGAAGACACAGAGATGGCCAAGACGCACATGAAAAGCTGCTCAACAGCACTAATTATTACAGAAATGCAAATCAAAACTACAATGAGGTATCACCTCACACCTGTTAGAATCGGCATCATCAGAAAATCTACAAACAACCAATTCTGGGGAGGGTGTGGACAAAAGGAGCCCTCTTCCACTATTGGTGGGAATGTAAATTGATACAGTCACTATGGAGAACGGTATGGAGTTTCCTTAAAAAAACTAGAAATAGAATTACCATCTGATCCAGCAATCCCACTTCTGGGCATATACCCAGAGAAAACCATAAATCTAAAAGGCACATTCACCACAATGTTCATGGCAGCACTATTTACAATAGCCAGGTAATGGAAGCAACGTAAATGCCCACAGACAGATGAATGGATAAAGATGTGGTACATATATAAAATGGAATATTACTCAGCCATAAGAAGGAATGAAACTGGGTCATTTGTAGAGACATCGATGGATCTAGAGACTGTCATACAGAATGAAGTAAGTCAGAAAGAGGAAAACAAATATTGTATATTAATGCATATATGTGGAACCTAAAAAATGGTACAGATGAACTGGTTTGCAGGGAAGAAACAGAGACACAGAGGTAGAGAACAAACATATGGACACCAAGTGTGGGAAGCCATGGGGTGGTGGTGGTGGGATGAGTTGGGAGATTGGGATTGACCTGTATACATGTATATGCATAAAATACATAACTAATAATAACCTGGTGTATAAAAAAATAAATCAAATTAAATTTCAAATTTTTAAAAAATAAAATTTAAAAATAAAACAGAAAAATGTTCTTCCCTTCACACAGATGTATTTATAGGAATGAATTATTTCCATGCTTATATCTATAAATACATAAAGGAGGAATACAATCTAACTTGAACCACAAAAGAAAAAAAAAAACCTGAACCCACCAGTTATACAGAGGAAAACCCTATCAGGGCACTGGCTCCAGCGGTAAACAATTCTGAAATTTGTCAGAGGTGGGGAATCATCTCCCATACAACCAGCAACCCACCCCCCACGCAAGGAGCATCCTCATTGCAAAGCTGGGGGACCGTGCCGAGTCATCTGTGAGTAAACGTGAGCTGAGCCCCAGGCCAGCTGCTGCTGAACTGATCCCACCCTTCCCAGGTAAAACACCTGAATATGTACAAGGGCTTGAAACCCTAGAGGAAGGGCCGTGGAGCCACACCAGCGACAGCACGCAGGCCAACTTGGTGCCTGCAGGCCAGCCAGGGTGGTCCTGGCCCCGGGCGCTCTTCCGGAAGCTTTCCATTGCCCTGCCTGAGATACCCCTCCTGTCCCGGCACCCACTGCTTTTTTCCTTCCTCACCTCTGTCCGGAGAGAAATTCCAGCGGAAGGTATGGGTGACACATCCTCTTCTTTACAGGTGGCAGCCTGGCAACCCCTGCAGAAAGGCCAGCAGAGCCCCACTCACACCGGGCCACCAACAAAGCTGTGGCCCCTCACTCCCTCCCACCAGCAGAGCCCCGAGACTGCTGACGGGGCAGAGAATATGGAGTCAGGCACAGCTTCAGGGGCTATTGCTGCCTGGAGCGCTGTTTATATTGACCTCAAACAGGCACACCTGGGGAGGGCCGGCCGGCAGAGTAAGGCTGCCCAGGTCAGCTAATCCACAACCCTCAGGGAATCCCATTGTTGAAAACGGACCTCGCTAAGGCAGAATAGAAGCCAAGGAAGAAAAGGACACAATGCCATTTGCAGCACCGTAGATGAGTCTAGAGGTAATCACGTGACTTGTAGTAAGTCAGAAAGTGAAAGACACATATCGTATCATATCACTTATAGGTGTTACCTAAGAATGGATACCAGGGCAGATATTTCCACGGAGAAGGGCCATCACAGATTCATCAAACAAACTTATGGTTCACCAATGGAAAGGTGTGAGGATTGGTTTCATTACGATATTGGGGTTAACAGACATATACAAACACAGGTGACACATATAATCACCAAAGACCTACGGAATACCAAGAGAAGACTACTCAACCTTCTGTCATAACGTACATGGGAAAAGGATCCCAGGAAGAACAGACATCTGTATATGTGTAAAAGAACCCCATCTTCCACACCTACAACAAGCCAAACATTGTAATCAAACTTGCTGTAATAAAAAATAAAAAATTAAATTAAAAACACGAACAAGAAGTAGTGAGGCAAACTTGAGGGGCTTTCTCCTGGCACATTCCATTCTAAATTCCAATCTAGAACACGACTTCCATTGAGGCTCTGTTGCCCTAGTCACCAGATTTGGTAAGGGAGAACTGCTGCCACCTTGTGGCCGTTTCGCACAACAGCAGCTTTAATCCCAGCGCTGATGGTCAGTTGATATTCAAAATCATTGCAGGCCTGTAAATGACACCTGCCCTGAAAACAAATCCTGGGGTCACATATCGACCAAAAAATTCAAAGGACGTCCATATTTCAAAACGACCGTTTCAAAAGGCATATTTTACGCACATTAGTGTTCTGCTGCTTTTCCTTTCTTTCCTTTTTTTGTTAAAAATACGGGAATGGAAAAAGGCATCCCTCAGAATGGGCGAAAATCGTTGCAAACGAATCAATGGACAAAGGTTTAATCTCCAATATATATAAAGAGCTCATGCAGCTTAATATTAACAAAACAAACAACCCAATACAAAAAATGGGCAAAAGATCTAAAGAGATGTTTCTTCCAAGAAGACACAGAGATGGCCAAGACGCACATGAAAAGCTGCTCAACAGCACTAATTATTAGAGAAATGCAAATCAAAACTACAATGAGGTATCACCTCACACCTGTTAGAATCGGCATCATCAGAAAATCTACAAACAACCAATTCTGGGGAGGGTGTGGACAAAAGGAGCCCTCTTCCACTATTGGTGGCAATGTAAATTGATACAGTCACTATGGAGAACGGTATGGAGTTTCCTTAAAAAAAACTAGAAATAGAATTACCATCTGATCCAGCAATCCCACTTCTGGGCATATACCCAGAGAAAACCATAAATCAAAAAGGCACATTCACCACAATGTTCATGGCAGCACTATTTACAATAGCCAGGTAATGGAAGCAACGTAAATGCCCACAGACAGATGAATGGATAAAGATGTGGTACATATATAAAATGGAATATTACTCAGCCATAAGAAGGAATGAAACTGGGTCATTTGTAGAGACATCGATGGATCTAGAGACTGTCATACAGAATGAAGTAAGTCAGAAAGAGGAAAACAAATATTGTATATTAATGCATATATGTGGAACCTAAAAAATGGTACAGATGAACTGGTTTGCAGGGAAGAAACAGAGACACAGAGGTAGAGAACAAACATATGGACACCAAGTGTGGGAAGCCATGGGGTGGTGGTGGTGGGATGAGTTGGGAGATTGGGATTGACCTGTATACATGTATATGCATAAAATACATAACTAATAATAACCTGCTGTATAAAAAAATAAATCAAATTAAATTTCAAATTTTTAAAAAATAAAATTTAAAAATAAAACAGAAAAATGTTCTTCCCTTCACACAGATGTATTTATAGGAATGAATTATTTCCATGCTTATATCTATAAATACATAAAGGAGGAATACAATCTAACTTGAACCATAAAAGAAAAAAAAACCCTGAACCCACCAGTTATACAGAGGAAAACCCTATCAGGGCACTTGCTCCAGCGGTAAACAATTCTGAAATTGGTCAGAGGTGGGGAATCATCTCCCATACAACCAGCAACCCACCACCCACGCAAGGAGCATCCACATTGCAAAGCTGTGGGACCGTGCCGAGTCATCTGTGAGTAAACGTGAGCTGAGCCCCAGGCCAGCTGCTGCTGAACTGTTCCCACCCTTCCCAGGTAAAACACCTGAATATGTACAAGGGCTTGAAAGCCTAGAGGAAGGGCCGTGGAGCCACACCAGCGACAGCACGCAGGCCAACTTGGTGCCTGCAGGCCAGCCAGGGTGGTCCTGGACCCGGGCGCTCTTCCGGAAGCTTTCCATTGCCCTGCCTGAGATACCCCTCCTGTCCCGGCCCCCACTGCTTTTTTCCTTCCTCACCTCTGTCCGGAGAGAAATTCCAGCGGAAGGTATGGGTGACACATCCTCTTCTTTACAGGTGGCAGCCTGGCAACCCCTGCAGAAAGGCCAGCAGAGCCCCACTCACACCGGGCCACCAACAAAGCTGTGGCCCCTCACTCCCTCCCACCAGCAGAGCCCCGAGACTGCTGACGGGGCAGAGAATATGGAGTCAGGCACAGCTTCAGGGGCTATTGCTGCCTGGAGCGCTGTTTATATTGACCTCAAACAGGCACACCTGGGGAGGGCCGGCCGGCAGGGTAAGGCTGCCCAGGTCAGCTAATCCACAACCCTCAGGGAATCCCATTGTTGAAAACGGACCTCGCTAAGGCAGAATAGAAGCCAAGGAAGAAAAGGACACAATGCCATTTGCAGCACCGTAGATGAGTCTAGAGGTAATCACGTGACTTGTAGTAAGTCAGAAAGTGAAAGACACATATCGTATCATATCACTTATAGGTGTTACCTAAGAATGGATACCAGGGCAGATATTTCCACGGAGAAGGGCCATCACAGATTCATCAAACAAACTTATGGTTCACCAATGGAAAGGTGTGAGGATTGGTTTCATTACGATATTGGGGTTAACAGACATATACAAACACAGGTGACACATATAATCACCAAAGACCTACGGAATACCAAGAGAAGACTACTCAACCTTCTGTCATAACGTACATGGGAAAAGGATCCCAGGAAGAACAGACATCTGTATATGTGTAAAAGAACCCCATCTTCCACACCTACAACAAGCCAAACATTGTAATCAAACTTGCTGTAATAAAAAATAAAAAATTAAATTAAAAACACGAACAAGAAGTAGTGAGGCAAACTTGAGGGGCTTTCTCCTGGCACATTCCATTCTAAATTCCAATCTAGAACACGACTTCCATTGAGGCTCTGTTGCCCTAGTCACCAGATTTGGTAAGGGAGAACTGCTGCCACCTTGTGGCCGTTTCGGACAACAGCAGCTTTAATCCCAGCGCTGATGGTCAGTTGATATTCAAAATCATTGCAGTCCTGTAAATGACACCTGCCCTGAAAACAAATCCTGGGGTCACATATCGACCAAAAAATTCAAAGGACGTCCATATTTCAAAACGACCATTTCAAAAGGCATATTTTACGCACATTAGTGTTCTGCTGCTTTTTCTTTCTTTCCTTTTTTTTGTTAAAAATACGGGAATGGAAAAAGGCATCCCTCAGAATGGGCGAAAATCGTTGCAAACGAATCAATGGACAAAGGTTTAATCTCCAATATATATAAACAGCTCATGCAGCTTAATATTAACAAAACAAACAACCCAATACAAAAAATGGGCAGAAGATCTAAAGAGATGTTTCTTCCAAGAAGACACAGAGATGGCCAAGACGCACATGAAAAGCTGCTCAACAGCACTAATTATTACAGAAATGCAAATCAAAACTACAATGAGGTATCACCTCACACCTGTTAGAATCGGCATCATCAGAAAATCTACAAACAACCAATTCTGGGGAGGGTGTGGACAAAAGGAGCCCTCTTCCACTATTGGTGGGAATGTAAATTGATACAGTCACTATGGAGAACGGTATGGAGTTTCCTTAAAAAAACTAGAAATAGAATTACCATCTGATCCAGCAATACCACTTCTGGACATATACCCAGAGAAAACCATAAATCTAAAAGGCACATTCACCACAATGTTCATGGCAGCATTATTTACAATAGCCAGGTAATGGAAGCAACGTAAATGCCCACAGACAGATGAATGGATAAAGATGTGGTACATATATAAAATGGAATATTACTCAGCCATAAGAAGGAATGAAACTGGGTCATTTGTAGAGACATCGATGGATCTAGAGACTGTCATACAGAATGAAGTAAGTCAGAAAGAGGAAAACAAATATTGTATATTAATGCATATATGTGGAACCTAAAAAATGGTACAGATGAACCGGTTTGCAGGGAAGAAACAGAGACACAGAGGTAGAGAACAAACATATGGACACCAAGTGTGGGAAGCCATGGGGTGGTGGTGGTGGGATGAGTTGCGAGTTTGGGATTGACCTGTATACATGTATATGCATAAAATACATAACTAATAATAACCTGCTGTATAAAAAAATAAATCAAATTAAATTTCAAATTTTTAAAAAATAAAATTTAAAAATAAAACAGAAAAATGTTCTTCCCTTCACACAGATGTATTTATAGGAATGAATTATTTCCATGCTTATATCTATAAATACATAAAGGAGGTATACAATCTAACTTGAACCATAAAAGAAAAAAAAAAACCTGAACCCACCATTTATACAGAGGAAAACCCTATCAGGGCACTTGCTCCAGCGGTAAACAATTCTGAAATTGGTCAGACGTGGGGAATCATCTCCCATACCACCAGCAACCCACCCCCCACGCCAGGAGCATGCTCATTGCAAAGCTGGGGGACCGTGCCGAGGCATCTGTGAGTAAACGTGAGCTGAGCCCCAGGCCAGCTGCTGCTGAACTGTTCCCACCCTTCCCAGGTAAAACACCTGAATATGTACAAGGACTTGAAAGCCTAGAGGAAGGGCCGTGGAGCCACACCAGCGACAGCACGCAGGTCAACTTGGTGCCTGCAGGCCAGCCAGGGTGGTCCTGGCCCCGGGCGCTCTTCCGGAAGCTTTCCATTGCCCTGCCTGAGATACCCCTCCTGTCCCGGCCCCCACTGCTTTTTTCCTTCCTCACCTCTGTCCGGAGAGAAATTCCAGCGGAAGGTATGGGTGACACATCCTCTCCTTTACAGGTGGCAGCCTGGCAACCCCTGCAGAAAGGCCAGCAGAGCCCCACTCACACCGGGCCACCAACAAAGCTGTGGCCCCTCACTCCCTCCCACCAGCAGAGCCCCGAGACTGCTGACGGGGCAGAGAATATGGAGTCAGGCACAGCTTTAGGGGCTATTGCTGCCTGGAGCGCTGTTTATATTGACCTCAAACAGGCACACCTGGGGAGGGCCGGCCGGCAGGGTAAGGCTGCCCAGGTCAGCTAATCCACAACCCTCAGGGAATCCCATTGTTGAAAACGGACCTCGCTAAGGCAGAATAGAAGCCAAGGAAGAAAAGGACACAATGCCATTTGCAGCACAGTAGATGAGTCTAGAGGTAATCACGTGACTTGTAGTAAGTCAGAAAGTGAAAGA
This sequence comes from Mesoplodon mirus, assembly GCF_964341445.2. NCBI lineage: Eukaryota > Metazoa > Chordata > Mammalia > Artiodactyla > Ziphiidae > Mesoplodon > Mesoplodon mirus. The sequence goes on along the minus strand of NW_028295814.1, from coordinate 3,688,418 downwards.
CACATATCGTATCATATCACTTATAGGTGTTACCTAAGAATGGATACCAGGGCAGATATTTCCACGGAGAAGGGCCATCACAGATTCATCAAACAAACTTATGGTTCACCAATGGAAAGGTGTGAGGATTGGTTTCATTACGATATTGGGGTTAACAGACATATACAAACACAGGTGACACATATAATCACCAAAGACCTACGGAATACCAAGAGAAGACTACTCAACCTTCTGTCATAACGTACATGGGAAAAGGATCCCAGGAAGAACAGACATCTGTATATGTGTAAAAGAACCCCATCTTCCACACCTACAACAAGCCAAACATTGTAATCAAACTTGCTGTAATAAAAAATAAAAAATTAAATTAAAAACACGAACAAGAAGTAGTGAGACAAACTTGAGGGGCTTTCTCCTGGCACATTCCATTCTAAATTCCAATCTAGAACACGACTTCCATTGAGGCTCTGTTGCCCTAGTCACCAGATTTGGTAAGGGAGAACTGCTGCCACCTTGTGGCCGTTTCGCACAACAGCAGCTTTAATCCCAGCGCTGATGGTCAGTTGATATTCAAAATCATTGCAGGCCTGTAAATGACACCTGCCCTGAAAACAAATGCTGGGGTCACATATCGACCAAAAAATTCAAAGGACGTCCATATTTCAAAACGACCATTTCAAAAGGCATATTTTACGCACATTAGTGTTCTGCTGCTTTTCCTTTCTTTCCTTTTTTTGTTAAAAATACGGGAATGGAAAAAGGCATCCCTCAGAATGGGCGAAAATCGTTGCAAACGAATCAATGGACAAAGGTTTAATCTCCAATATATATAAACAGCTCATGCAGCTTAATATTAACAAAACAAACAACCCAATACAAAAAATGGGCAGAAGATCTAAAGAGATGTTTCTTCCAAGAAGACACAGAGATGGCCAAGACACACATGAAAAGCTGCTAAACAGCACTAATTATTAGAGAAATGCAAATCAAAACTACAATGAGGTATCACCTCACACCTGTTAGAATCGGCATCATCAGAAAATCTACAAACAACCAATTCTGGGGAGGGTGTGGACAAAAGGAGCCCTCTTCCACTATTGGTGGGAATGTAAATTGATACAGTCACTATGGAGAACGGTATGGAGTTTCCTTAAAAAATTAGAAATAGAATTACCACCTGATCCAGCAATCCCACTTCTGGGCATATACCCAGAGAAAACCATAAATCAAAAATGCACATTCACCACAATGTTCATGGCAGCACTATTTACAATAGCCAGGTAATGGAAGCAACGTAAATGCCCACAGACAGATGAATGGATAAAGATTTGGTACATATATAAAATGGAATATTACTCAGCCATAAGAAGGAATGAAACTGGGTCATTTGTAGAGACATCGATGGATCTAGAGACTGTCATACAGAATGAAGTAAGTCAGAAAGAGGAAAACAAATATTGTATATTAATGCATATATGTGGAACCTAAAAAATGGTACAGATGAACTGGTTTGCAGGGAAGAAACAGACACAGAGGTAGAGAACAAACATATGGACACCAAGTGTGGGAAGCCATGGGGTGGTGGTGGTGGGATGAGTTGGGAGATTGGGATTGACCTGTATACATGTATATGCATAAAATACATAACTAATAATAACCTGCTGTATAAAAAAATAAATCAAATTAAATTTCAAATTTTTAAAAAATAAAATTTAAAAATAAAACAGAAAAATGTTCTTCCCTTCACACAGATGTATTTATAGGAATGAATTATTTCCATGCTTATATCTATAAATACATAAAGGAGGAATACAATCTAACTTGAACCATAAAAGAAAAAAAAAACCTGAACCCACCAGTTATACAGAGGAAAACCCTATCAGGGCACTTGCTCCAGCGGTAAACAATTCTGAAATTGGTCAGAGGTGGGGAATCATCTCCCATACTACCAGCAACCCACCCCCCACGCAAGGAGCATCCTCATTGCAAAGCTGGGGGACCGTGCTGAGGCATCTGTGAGTAAACGTGAGCTGAGCCCCAGGCCAGCTGCTGCTGAACTGTTCCCACCCTTCCCAGGTAAAACACCTGAATATGTACAAGGGCTAAAAAGCCTAGAGGAAGGGCCGTGGAGCCACACCAGCGACAGCACGCAGGCCAACTTGGTGCCTGCAGGCCAGCCAGGGTGGTCCTGGCCCCGGGCGCTCTTCCGGAAGCTTTCCATTGCCCTGCCTGAGATACCCCTCCTGTCCCGGCCCCCACTTCTTTTTTCCTTCCTCACCTCTGTCCGGAGAGAAATTCCAGCGGAAGGTATGGGTGACACATCCTCTTCTTTACAGGTGGCAGCCTGGCAAACCCTGCAGAAAGGCCAGCAGAGCCCCACTCACACCGGGCCACCAACAAAGCTGTGGCCCCTCACTCCCTCCCACCAGCAGAGCCCCGAGACTGCTGACGGGGCAGAGAATATGGAGTCAGGCACAGCTTCAGGGGCTATTGCTGCCTGGAGCACTGTTTATATTGACCTCAAACAGGCACACCTGGGGAGGGCCGGCCGGCAGGTAAGGCTGCACTGGTCAGCTAATCCACAACCCTCAGGGAATCACATTGTTGAAAACGGACCTCGCTAAGGCAGAATAGAAGCCAAGGAAGAAAAGGACACAATGCCATTTGCAGCACCGTAGATGAGTCTAGAGGTAATCACGTGACTTGTAGTAAGTCAGAAAGTGAAAGACACATATCGTATCATATCACTTATAGGTGTTACCTAAGAATGGATACCAGGGCAGATATTTCCACGGAGAAGGGCCATCACAGATTCATCAAACAAACTTATGGTTCACCAATGGAAATGTGTGAGGATTGGTTTCATTACGATATTGGGGTTAACAGACATATACAAACACAGGTGACACATATAATCACCAAAGACCTACGGAATACCAAGAGAAGACTACTCAACCTTCTGTCATAACGTACATGAGAAAAGGATCCCAGGAAGAACAGACATCTGTATATGTGTAAAAGAACCCCATCTTCCACACCTACAACAAGCCAAACATTGTCATCAAACTTGCTGTAATAAAAAATAAAAAATTAAATTAAAAACACGAACAAGAAGTAGTGAGACAAACTTGAGGGGCTTTCTCCTGGCACATTCCATTCTAAATTCCAATCTAGAACAAGACTTCCATTGAGGCTCTGTTGCCCTAGTCACCAGATTTGGTAAGGGAGAACTGCTGCCACCTTGTGGCCGTTTCGCACAACAGCAGCTTTAATCCCAGCGCTGATGGTCAGTTGATATTCAAAATCATTGCAGGCCTGTAAATGACACCTGCCCTGAAAACAAATCCTGGGGTCACATATCGACCAAAAAGTTCAAAGGACGTCCATATTTCAAAACGACCGTTTCAAAAGGCATATTTTACGCACATTAGTGTTCTGCTTCTTTTTCTTTCTTTCCTTTTTTTGTTAAAAATACGGGAATGGAAAAAGGCATCCCTCAGAATGGGCGAAAATCGTTGCAAAGAATCAATGGACAAAGGTTTAATCTCCAATATATATAAACAGCTCATGCAGCTTAATATTAACAAAACAAACAACCCAATACAAAAAATGGGCAGAAGATCTAAAGAGATGTTTCTTCCAAGAAGACACAGAGATGGCCAAGACGCACATGAAAAGCTGCTCAACAGCACTAATTATTACAGAAATGCAAATCAAAACTACAATGAGGTATCACCTCACACCTGTTAGAATCGGCATCATCAGAAAATCTACAAACAACCAATTCTGGGGAGGGTGTGGACAAAAGGAGCCCTCTTCCACTATTGGTGGCAATGTAAATTGATACAGTCACTATGGAGAACGGTATGGAGTTTCCTTAAAAAAACTAGAAATAGAATTACCATCTGATCCAGCAATCCCACTTCTGGGCATATACACAGAGAAAACCATAAATCAAAAATGCACATTCACCACAATGTTCATGGCAGCACTATTTACAATAGCCAGGTAATGGAAGCAACGTAAATGCCCACAGACAGATGAATGGATAAAGATGTGGTACATATATAAAATGGAATATTACTCAGCCATAAGAAGGAATGAAACTGGGTCATTTGTAGAGACATCGATGGATATAGAGACTGTCATACAGAATGAAGTAAGTCAGAAAGAGGAAAGCAAATATTGTATATTAATGCATATATGTGGAACCTAAAAAATGGTACAGATGAACTGGTTTGCAGGGAAGAAACAGACACAGAGGTAGAGAACAAACATATGGACACCAAGTGTGGGAAGCCATGGGGTGGTGGTGGTGGGATGAGTTGGGAGATTGGGATTGACCTGTATACATGTATATGCATAAAATACATAACTAATAATAACCTGCTGTATAAAAAAATAAATCAAATTAAATTTCAAATTTTTAAAAAATAAAATTTAAAAATAAAACAGAAAAATGTTCTTCCCTTCACACAGATGTATTTATAGGAATGAATTATTTCCATGCTTATATCTATAAATACATAAAGGAGGAATACAATCTAACTTGAACCATAAAAGAAAAAAAAAAACCTGAACCCACCAGTTATACAGAGGAAAACCCTATCAGGGCACTTGCTCCAGCGGTAAACAATTCTGAAATTGGTCAGAGGTGGGGAATCATCTCCCATACAACCAGCAACCCACCCCCCACGCAAGGAGCATCCTCATTGCAAAGCTGGGGGACCGTGCCGAGGCATCTGTGAGTAAACGTGAGCTGAGCCCCAGGCCAGCTGCTGCTGAACTGTTCCCACCCTTCCCAGGTAAAACACCTGAATATGTACAAGGACTTGAAAGCCTAGAGGCAGGGCCGTGGAGCCACACCAGCGACAGCACGCAGGTCAACTTGGTGCCTGCAGGCCAGCCAGGGTGGTCCTGGCCCCGGGCGCTCTTCCGGAAGCTTTCCATTGCCCTGCCTGAGATACCCCTCCTGTCCCGGCCCCCACTGCTTTTTTCCTTCCTCACCTCTGTCCGGAGAGAAATTCCAGCGGAAGGTATGGGTGACACATCCTCTTCTTTACAGGTGGCAGCCTGGCAACCCCTGCAGAAAGGCCAGCAGAGCCCCACTCACACCGGGCCACCAACAAAGCTGTGGCCCCTCACTCCCTCCCACCAGCAGAGCCCTGAGACTCCTGACGGGGCAGAGAATATGGAGTCAGGCACAGCTTCAGGGGCTATTGCTGCCTGGAGCGCTGTTTATATTGACCTCAAACAGGCACACCTGGGGAGGGCCGGCCGGCAGGGTAAGGCTGCCCAGGTCAGCTAATCCACAACCCTCAGGGAATCCCATTGTTGAAAACGGACCTCGCTAAGGCAGAATAGAAGCCAAGGAAGAAAAGGACACAATGCCATTTGCAGCACCGTAGATGAGTCTAGAGGTAATCACGTGACTTGTAGTAAGTCAGAAAGTGAAAGACACATATCGTATCATATCACTTATAGGTGTTACCTAAGAATGGATACCAGGGCAGATATTTCCACGGAGAAGGGCCATCACAGATTCATCAAACAAACTTATGGTTCACCAATGGAAAGGTGTGAGGATTGGTTTCATTACGATATTGGGGTTAACAGACATATACAAACACAGGTGACACATATAATCACCAAAGACCTACGGAATACCAAGAGAAGACTACTCAACCTTCTGTCATAACGTACATGAGAAAAGGATCCCAGGAAGAACAGACATCTGTATATGTGTAAAAGAACCCCATCTTCCACACCTACAACAAGCCAAACATTGTCATCAAACTTGCTGTAATAAAAAATAAAAAATTAAATTAAAAACACGAACAAGAAGTAGTGAGACAAACTTGAGGGGCTTTCTCCTGGCACATTCCATTCTAAATTCCAATTTAGAACAGGACTTCCATTGAGGCTCTGTTGCCCTAGTCACCAGATTTGGTAAGGGAGAACTGCTGCCACCTTGTGGCCGTTTCGCACAACAGCAGCTTTAATCCCAGCGCTGATGGTCAGTTGATATTCAAAATCATTGCAGGCCTGTAAATGACACCTGCCCTGAAAACAAATCCTGGGGTCACATATCGACCAAAAAATTCAAAGGACGTCCATATTTCAAAACGACCGTTTCAAAAGGCATATTTTACGCACATTAGTGTTCTGCTTCTTTTTCTTTCTTTCCTCTTTTTGTTAAAAATACGGGAATGGAAAAAGGCATCCCTCAGAATGGGCGAAAATCGTTGCAAACGAATCAATGGACAAAGGTTTAATCTCCAATATATATAAACAGCTCATGCAGCTTAATATTAACAAAACAAACAACCCAATACAAAAAATGGGCAGAAGATCTAAAGAGATGTTTCTTCCAAGAAGACACAGAGATGGCCAAGACGCACATGAAAAGCTGCTCAACAGCACTAATTATTAGAGAAATGCAAATCAAAACTACAATGAGGTATCACCTCACACCTGTTAGAATCGGCATCATCAGAAAATCTACAAACAACCAATTCTGGGGAGGGTGTGGACAAAAGGAGCCCTCTTCCACTATTGGTGGGAATGTAAATTGATACAGTCACTATGGAGAACGGTATGGAGTTTCCTCAAAAAAACTAGAAATAGAATTACCATCTGATCCAGCAATCCCACTTCTGGGCATATACACAGAGAAAACCATAAATCAAAAAGGCACATTCACCACAATGTTCATGGCAGCACTATTTACAATAGCCAGGTAATGGAAGCAACGTAAATGCCCACAGACAGATGAATGGATAAAGATGTGGTACATATATAAAATGGAATATTACTCAGCCATAAGAAGGAATGAAACTGGGTCATTTGTAGAGACATCGATGGATCTAGAGACTGTCATACAGAATGAAGTAAGTCAGAAAGAGGAAAACAAATATTGTATATTAATGCATATATGTGGAACCTAAAAAATGGTACAGATGAACTGGTTTGCAGGGAAGAAACAGACACAGAGGTAGAGAACAAACATATGGACACCAAGTGTGGGAAGCCATGGGGTGGTGGTGGTGGGATGAGTTGGGAGATTGGGATTGACCTGTATACATGTATATGCATAAAATACATAACTAATAATAACCTGCTGTATAAAAAAATAAATCAAATTAAATTTCAAATTTTTAAAAAATAAAATTTAAAAATAAAACAGAAAAATGTTCTTCCCTTCACACAGATGTATTTATAGGAATGAATTATTTCCATGCTTATATCTATAAATACATAAAGGAGGAATACAATCTAACTTGAACCATAAAAGAAAAAAAAAAAACCTGAACCCACCAGTTATACAGAGGAAAACCCTATCAGGGCACTTGCTCCAGCGGTATACAATTCTGAAATTGGTCAGAGGTGGGGAATCATCTCCCATACTACCAGCAACCCACCCCCCACGCATGGAGCATCCTCATTGCAAAGCTGGGGGACCGTGCCGAGGCATCTGTGAGTAAACGTGAGCTGAGCCCCAGGCCAGCTGCTGCTGAACTGTTCCCACCCTTCCCAGGTAAAACACCTGAATATGTACAAGGGCTAAAAAGCCTAGAGGAAGGGCCGTGGAGCCACACCAGCGACAGCACGCAGGCCAACTTGGTGCCTGCAGGCCAGCCAGGGTGGTCCTGGCCCCGGGCGCTCTTCCGGAAGCTTTCCATTGCCCTGCCTGAGATACCCCTCCTGTCCCGGCCCCCACTGCTTTTTTCCTTCCTCACCTCTGTCCGGAGAGAAATTCCAGCGGAAGGTATGGGTGACACATCCTCTTCTTTACAGGTGGCAGCCTGGCAACCCCTGCAGAAAGGCCAGCAGAGCCCCACTCACACCGGGCCACCAACAAAGCTGTGGCCCCTCACTCCCTCCCACCAGCAGAGCCCCGAGACTGCTGACGGGGCAGAGAATATGGAGTCAGGCACAGCTTCAGGGGCTATTGCTGCCTGGAGCGCTGTTTATATTGACCTCAAACAGGCACACCTGGGGAGGGCCGGCCGGCAGGGTAAGGCTGCCCTGGTCAGCTAATCCACAACCCTCAGGGAATCACATTGTTGAAAACGGACCTCGCTAAGGCAGAATAGAAGCCAAGGAAGAAAAGGACACAATGCCATTTGCAGCACCGTAGATGAGTCTAGAGGTAATCACGTGACTTGTAGTAAGTCAGAAAGTGAAAGACACATATCGTATCATATCACTTATAGGTGTTACCTAAGAATGGATACCAGAGCAGATATTTCCACGGAGAAGGGCCATCACAGATTCATCAAACAAACTTATGGTTCACCAATGGAAAGGTGTGAGGATTGGTTTCATTACGATATTGGGGTTAACAGACATATACAAACACAGGTGACACATATAATCACCAAAGACCTACGAAATACCAAGAGAAGACTACTCAACCTTCTGTCATAACGTACATGAGAAAAGGATCCCAGGAAGAACAGACATCTGTATATGTGTAAAAGAACCCCATCTTCCACACCTACAACAAGCCAAACATTGTCATCAAACTTGCTGTAATAAAAAATAAAAAATTAAATTAAAAACACGAACAAGAAGTAGTGAGACAAACTTGAGGGGCTTTCTCCTGGCACATTCCATTCTAAATTCCAATCTAGAACACGACTTCCATTGAGGCTCTGTTGCCCTAGTCACCAGATTTGGTAAGGGAGAACTGCTGCCACCTTGTGGCCGTTTCGCACAACAGCAGCTTTAATCCCAGCGCTGATGGTCAGTTGATATTCAAAATCATTGCAGGCCTGTAAATGACACCTGCCCTGAAAACAAATCCTGGGGTCACATATCGACCAAAAAGTTCAAAGGACGTCCATATTTCAAAACGACCGTTTCAAAAGGCATATTTTACGCACATTAGTGTTCTGCTGCTTTTCCTTTCTTTCCTTTTTTTGTTAAAAATACGGGAATGGAAAAAGGCATCCCTCAGAATGGGCGAAAATCATTGCAAAGAATCAATGGACAAAGGTTTAATCTCCAATATATATAAACAGCTCATGCAGCTTAATGTTAACAAAACAAACAACCCAATACAAAAAATGGGCAGAAGATCTAAAGAGATGTTTCTTTCAAGAAGACACAGAGATGGCCAAGACGCACATGAAAAGCTGCTCAACAGCACTAATTATTACAGAAATGCAAATCAAAACTACAATGAGGTATCACCTCACACCTGTTAGAATCGGCATCATCAGAAAATCTACAAACAACCAATTCTGGGGAGGGTGTGGACAAAAGGAGCCCTCTTCCACTATTGGTGGGAATGTAAATTGATACAGTCAGTATGGAGAATGGTATGGAGTTTCCTTAAAAAAACTAGAAATAGAATTACCATCTGATCCAGCAATCCCACTTCTGGGCATATACCCAGAGAAAACCATAAATCAAAAAGGCACATTCACCACAATGTTCATGGCAGCACTATTTACAATAGCCAGGTAATGGAAGCAACGTAAATGCCCACAGACAGATGAATGGATAAAGATGTGGTACATATATAAAATGGAATATTACTCAGCCATAAGAAGGAATGAAACTGGGTCATTTGTAGAGACATCGATGGATCTAGAGACTGTCATACAGAATGAAGTAAGTCAGAAAGAGGAAAACAAATATTGTATATTAATGCATATATGTGGAACCTAAAAAATGGTACAGATGAACTGGTTTGCAGGGAAGAAACAGAGACACAGAGGTAGAGAACAAACATATGGACACCAAGTGTGGGAAGCCATGGGGTGGTGGTGGTGGGATGAGTTGGGAGATTGGGATTGACCTGTATACATGTATATGCATAAAATACATAACTAATAATAACCTGCTGTATAAAAAAATAAATCAAATTAAATTTCAAATTTTTAAAAAATAAAATTTAAAAATAAAACAGAAAAATGTTCTTCCCTTCACACAGATGTATTTATAGGAATGAATTATTCCATGCTTATATCTATAAATACATAAAGGAGGAATACAATCTAACTAGAACCATAAAAGAAAAAAAAAACCTGAACCCACCAGTTATACAGAGGAAAACCCTATCAGGGCACTTGCTCCAGTGGTAAACAATTCTGAAATTAGTCAGAGGTGGGGAATCATCTCCCATACAACAAGCAACCCACCCCCCAGGCCAGGAGCATCCTCATTGCAAAGCTGGGGGACCGTGCCGAGGAATCTGAGAGTAAACGTGAGCTGAGCCCCAGGCCAGCTGCTGCTGAACTGTTCCCACCCTTCCCAGGTAAAACACCTGAATTTGTACAAGGCCTTGAAAGCCTAGAGGAAGGGCCGTGGAGCCACACCAGCGACAGCACGCAGGCCAACTTGGTGCCTGCAGTCCAGCCAGGGTGGTCCTGGCCCTGGGCACTCTTCCGGAAGCTTTCCATTGCCCTGCCTGAGATACCCCTCCTGTCCCGGCCCCCACTGCTTTTTTCCTTCCTCACCTCTGTCCGGAGAGAAATTCCAGCGGAAGGTATGGGTGACACATCCTCTTCTTTACAGGTGGCAGCCTGGCAACCCCTGCAGAATGGCCAGCAGAGCCCCACTCACACCAGGCCACCAACAAAGCTGTGGCCCCTCACTCCCTCCCACCAGCAGAGCCCCGAGACTGCTGACGGGGCAGAGAATATGGAGTCAGGCACAGCTTCAGGGGCTATTGCTGCCTGGAGCGCTGTTTATATTGACCTCAAACAGGCACACCTGGGGTGGGCCGGCCGGCAGGTTAAGGCTGCCCAGGTCAGCTAATCCACAACCCTCAGGGAATCACATTGTTGAAAACGGACCTCGCTAAGGCAGACTAGAAGCCAAGGAAGAAAAGGACACAATGCCATTTGCAGCACCGTAGATGAGTCTAGAGGTAATCACGTGACTTGTAGTAAGTCAGAAAGTGAAAGACACATATCGTATCATATCACTTATAGGTGTTACCTAAGAATGGATACCAGGGCAGATATTTCCACGGAGAAGGGCCATCACAGATTCATCAAACAAACTTATGGTTCACCAATGGAAAGGAGTGAGGATTGGTTTCATTATGATATTGGGGTTAACAGACATATACAAACACAGGTGACATATATAATCACCAAAGACCTACGGAATACCAAGAGAAGACTACTCAACATTCTGTCATAACGTACATGGGAAAAGGATCCCAGGAAGAACAGACATCTGTATATGTGTAAAAGAACCCCATCTTCCACACCTACAACAAGCCAAACATTGTCATCAAACTTGCTGTAATAAAAAATAAAAAATTAAATTAAAAACACGAACAAGAAGTAGTGAGACAAACTTGAGGGGCTTTCTCCTGGCACATTCCATTCTAAATTCCAATCTAGAACACGACTTCCATTGAGGCTCTGTTGCCCTAGTCACCAGATTTGGTAAGGGAGAACTGCTGCCACCTTGTGGCCGTTTCACACAGCAGCATCTTTAATGCCAGCGCTGATGGTCAGTTGATATTCAAAATCATTGCAGGCCTGTAAATGACACCTGCCCTGAAAACAAATCCTGGGGTCACATATCGACCAAAAAATTCAAAGGACGTCCATATTTCAAAACGACCGTTTCAAAAGGCATATTTTACGCACATTAGTGTTCTGCTTCTTTTTCTTTCTTTCCTTTTTTTGATAAAAATACGGGAATGGAAAAAGGCATCCCTCAGAATGGGCGAAAATCGTTGCAAACGAATCAATGGACAAAGGTTTAATCTCCAATATATATAAACAGCTCATGCAGCTTAATATTAACAAAACAAACAACCCAATACAAAAAATGGGCAGAAGATCTAAAGAGACGTTTCTTCAAAGAATACACAGAGATGGCCAAGACGCACATGAAAAGCTGTTCAACAGCACTAATTATTAGAGAAATGCAAATCAAAACTACAATGAGTTATCATCTCACACCTGTTAGAATCGGCATCATCAGAAAATCTACAAACAAGAAATTCTGGGGAGGGTGTGGACAAAAGGAGCCCTCTTCCACTATTGGTGGGAATGTAAATTGATACAGTCACTATGGAGAACAGTATGGAGTTTCCTTAAAAAAACTAGAAATAGAATTACCATGTGATACAGCAATCCCACTTCTGGGCATATACCCAGAGAATACCATAAATCAAAAAGGCACATTCACCACAATGTTCATGGCAGCACTATTTACAATAGCCAGGTAATGGAAGCAACGTAAATGCCCACAGACAGATGAATGGATAAAGAGGTGGTACATATATAAAATGGAATATTACTCAGCAATAAAAAGGAATGAAACTGGGTCATTTGTAGAGACATCGATGGATCTAGAGACTGTCATACAGAATGAAGTAAGTCAGAAAGAGGAAAACAAATATTGTATATTAATGCATATATGTGGAACCTAAAAAATGGTACAGATGAACTGGTTTGCAGGGAAGAAACAGAGACACAGAGGTAGAGAACAAACATATGGACACCAAGTGTGGGAAGCCATGGGGTGGTGTTGGTGGGATGAGTTGGGAGATTGGGATTGACCTGTATACATGTATATGCATAAAATACATAACTAATAATAACCTGCTGTATAAAAAAATAAATCAAATTAAATTTCAAAATTTGAAAAAATAAAATTTAAAAATAAAACAGAAAAATGTTCTTCCCATCACGCAGATGTATTTATAGGAATGAATTATTCCATGCTTATATCTATAAATACATAAAGGAGGAATACAATCTAACTAGAACCATAAAAGAAAAAAAAAACCTGAACCCACCAGTTATACAGAGGAAAACCCTATCAGGGCACTTGCTCCAGCGGTAAACAATTCTGAAATTAGTCAGAGGTGGGGAATCATCTCCCATACAACAAGCAACCCACCCCCCAGGCCAGGAGCATCCTCATTGCAAAGCTGGGGGACCGTGCCGAGGCATCTGTGAGTAAACGTGAGCTGAGCCCCAGGCCAGCTGCTACTGAACTGTTCCCACCCTTCCCAGGTAAAACACCTGAATATGTACAATGGCTTGAAAGCCTAGAGGAAGGACGGTGGAACCACACCAGCGACAGCACGCAGGCCAACTTGGTGCCTGCAGTCCAGCCAGGGTGGTCCTGGACCCGGGCGCTCTTCCGGAACGTTTCCATTGCCCTGCCTGAGATACCCCTCCTGTCCCGGCCCCCACTGCTTTTTTCATTCCTCACCTCTGTCTGCAGAGAAATTCCAGCGGAAAGTATGGGTGACACATCCTCTTCTTTACAGGTGGCAGCCTGGCAACCCCTGCAGAAAGGCCAGCAGAGCCCCACTCACACCGGGCCACCAACAAAGCTGTGGCCCCTCACTCCCTCCCACCAGCAGAGCCCCGAGACTGCTGACGGGGCAGAGAATATGGAGTCAGGCACAGCTTCAGGGGCTATTGCTGCCTGGAGCGCTGTTTATATTGACCTCAAACAGGCACACCTGGGGAGGGCCGGCCGGCAGGGTAAGGCTGCCCAGGTCAGCTAATCCACAACCCTCAGGGAATCACATTGTTGAAAATGGACCTCGCTAAGGCAGAATAGAAGCCAAGGAAAAAAAGGACACAATGCCATTTGCAGCACGGTAGATGAGTCTAGAGGTAATCACGTGACTTGTAGTAAGTCAGAAAGTGAAAGACACATATCATATCATATCACTTATAGCTGTTACCTAAGAATGGATACCAGGACAGATATTTCCACGGAGAAGGGCCGTCACAGATTCATCAAACAAACTTATGGTTCACCAATGGAAAGGTGTGAGGATTGGTTTCATTACGATATTGGGGTTAACAGACATATACAAACACAGGTGACATATATAATCACCAAAATCCTACGGAATACCAAGAGAAGACTAATCAACATTCTGTCATAACGTACATGGGAAAAGGATCCCAGGAAGAACAGACATCTGTATATGTGTAAAATGACAACATCTTCCACACCTTCAACAAGACAAACATTGTCATCAAACTTGCTGTAATAAAAAATAAATAATTAAATTAAAACCACGAACAAGAATTAGTGAGACAAATATGAGGGGCTTTCTCCTGGCACATTCCATTCTAAATTCCAATCTAGAACACAACTTCCTTTGAGGCTCTGTTGCCCTAGTCACCAGATTTGCTAAGGGAGAACTGCTGCCACCTTGTGGCCGTTTCACACAACAGCATCTTTAATCCCAGTGCTAATGGTCAGTTGATATTCAAAATCTTTGCAGGCCTGTAAATGACACATGCCCTGAAAACAAATCCTGGGGTCACATATCGACCAAAAAATTCAAAGGACGTCCATATTTCAAAACGACCGTTTCAAAAGGCATATTTCACGCACATTAGTGTTCTACTTCTTTTTCTTTCTTTCCTTTTTTTGTTAAAAATACGGGAATGGAAAAAGGCATCACTCAGAATGGGGGAAAATCGTTGCAAACGAATCAATGGACAAAGGATTAATCTCCAATATATATAAACAGCTCATGCAGCTTAGTATTAACAAAACAAACAACCCAATACAAAAAATGGGTAGAAGATCTAAAGAGACGTTTCTTCAAAGAAGACACAAAGATGGCCAAGACGCACATGAAAAGCTGCTCAACAGCACTAATTATTAGAGAAATGCAAATCAAAACTACAATGAGGTATCACCTCACACCTGTTACAATCGGCATCATCAGAAAATCTACAAACAACAAATTCTGGGGAGGGTGTGGACAAAAGGAGCCCTCTTCCACTATTGGTGGGAATGTAAATTGATACAGTCACTATGGAGAACGGTATGGACTTTCCTTAAAAAAAACTAGAAATAGAATTACCATCTGATCCAGCAATCCCACTTCTGGGCATATACCCAGAGAAAACCATAAATCAAAAAGGCACATTCACCACAATGTTCATGGCAGCACTATTTACAATAGCCAGGAAATGGAAGCAACGTAAATGCCCACAGACAGATGAATGGATAAAGATGTGGTACATATATAAAATGGAATATTACTCAGCCATAAAAAGGAATGAAACTGGGTCATTTGTAGAGACATCGATGGATCTAGAGACTGTCATACAGAATGAAGTAAGTCAGAAAGAGGAAAACAAATATTGTATATTAATGCATATATGTGGAACCTAAAAAATGGTACAGATGAACTGGTTTGCAGGGAAGAAACAGAGACACAGAGGTAGAGAACACACATATGGACACCAAGTGTGGGAAGCCATGGGGTGGTGGTGGTGGGATGAGTTGGGAGAATGGGATTGACCTGTATACATGTATATGCATAAAATACATAACTAATAATAATCTGCTGTATAAAAAAATAAATCAAATTAAATTTCAAAATTTAAAAAATAAAATTTAAAAATAAAACAGAAAAATGTTCTTCCCTTCACACAGATGTATTTATAGGAATGAATTATTTCCATGCTTATATCTATAAATACATAAAAGAGCAATAAAATCTAACTTGAACCATAAAAGAAAAAAGAAATCCTGAACCCACCAGTTATACAGAGGAAAACCCTATCAGGGCACTTGCTCCAGCGGTAAACAATTCTGAAATTGGTCAGAGGTGGGGAATCATCTCCCATACAGCCAGCACCCACCCCCCACGCCAGGAGCATCCTCATTGCAAAGCTGGGGTACCGTGCCGAGGCATGTGAGTAAACGTGAGCTGAGCCCCAGGCCAGCTGCTCCTGAACTGATCCCACCCTTCCCAGGTAAAACACCTGAATATGTACCAGGGCTTGAAAGCCTAAAGGAAGGGCCGCAGAGCCACAGCAGCGACAGCACGCAGCCCAACTTGGTTCCTACAGGCCAGCCAGGTTGGCCCTGGCCCCGGGCGCTCTTACGGAAGCTTTCCATTGCCCTGCATGTGATACCCCTCCTGTCCCGGGCCCCACTGCTTTTTTCCTTCCTCACCTCTGTCCGGAGAGAAATTCCAGCGAAAGGTATGGGTGAAACATCCTCTTCTTTACAGGTGGCAGCCTGGCAACCCCTGCAGAAAGGACAGCAGAGCCCCACTCACACCGGGCCACCAACAAAACTGTGGCCCCTCACTCCCTCCCACCAGCACAGCCCCGAGACTGCTGACGGGGCAGAGAATATGGAGTCAGGCACAGCTTCAGGGGCTATTGCTGCCTGGAGCGCTGTTTATATTGACCTCAAACAGGCACACCTGGGGAGGGCCGGCCGGCAGGGTAAGGCTGCCCAGGTCAGCTAATCCACAACCCTCAGGGAATCACATTGTTGAAAATGGACCTCGCTACGGCAGAATAGAAGCCAAGGAAGAAAAGGACACAATGCCATTTGCAGCACCTTAGATGAGTCTAGAGGTAATCACGTGACTTGTAGTAAGTCAGAAAGTGAAAGACACATATTGTATCATATCACTTATAGGTGTTACCTAAGAATGGATACCAGGGCAGATATTTCCACGGAGAAGGGCCATCACAGATTCATCAAACAAACTTATGGTTCAACAATGGAAATGTGTGAGGATTGGTTTCATTACGATATTGGGGTTAACAGACATATACAAACACAGGTGACATATATAATCACCAAAGACCTACGGAACACCAAGAGAAGACTACTCAACATTCTGTCATAATGTACATGGGAAAAGGATCCCAGGAAGAACAGACATCTGTATATGTGTAAAAGAACCACATCTTCCACATCTACAACAAGCCAAAGATTGTAATCAAACTTGCTATAATAAAAAATAAAAAATAAACTAAAAACACGAACAAGAAGTAGTGAGAAAAACATGAGGGGCTTTCTCCTGGCACATTCCATTCTAAATTCCAATCTAGAACACGACTTCCATTGAGGCTCTGTTGCCCTAGTCACCAGATTTGGTAAGGGAGAACTGCTGCCACCTTTTGGCCCTTTTACACAACAGCAGCTTTAATCCCAGCGCTGATGGTCAGATGATATTCAAAATCATTGCAGGCCTGTAAATGACACCTGCCCTGAAAACAAATCCTGGGGTCACATATCGACAAAAAATTTCAAAGGACGTCCATATTTCAAAACGACCGTTTCAAAAGGCATATTTTACGCACATTAGTGTTCTGCTTCTTTTTCTTTCTTTCCTTTTTTTGTTAAAAATACGGGAATGGAAAAAGGCATCCCTCAGAATGGGCGAAAATCGTTGCAAACGAATCAATGGACAAAGGTTTAATCTCCAATATATATAAACAGCTCATGCAGCTTAATATTAACAAAACAAACAACCCAATACAAAAAATGGGCAGAAGATCTAAAGAGATGTTTCTTCCAAGAAGACACAGAGATGGCCAAGACGCACATGAAAAGCTGCTCAACAGCACTAATTATTAGAGAAATGCAAATCAAAACTACAATGAGGTATCACCTCACACCTGTTAGAATCGGCATCATCAGAAAATCTACAAACAACCAATTCTGGGGAGGGTGTGGACAAAAGGAGCCCTCTTCCACTATTGGTGGCAATGTAAATTGATACACTCACTATGGAGAACGGTATGGAGTTTCCTTAAAAAAACTAGAAATAGAATTACCATCTGATCCAGCAATCCCACTTCTGGGCATATACCCAGAGAAAACCATAAAGCAAAAAGGCACATTCACCACAATGTTCATGGCAGCACTATTTACAATAGCCAGGTAATGGAAGCAACGTAAATGCCCACAGACAGATGAATGGATAAAGAGGTGGTACATATATAAAATGGAATATTACTCAGCCATAAAAAGGAATGAAACTGGGTCATTTGTAGAGACATCGATGGATCTAGAGACTGTCATACAGAATGAAGTAAGTCAGAAAGAGGAAAACAAATATTGTATATTAAAGCATATATGTGGAACCTAAAAAATGGTACAGATGAACTGGTTTGCAGGGAAGAAACAGAGACACAGAGGTAGAGAACAAACATATGGACACAAAGTGTGGGAAGCCATGGGGTGGTGGTGGTGGGATGAGTTGGGAGATTGGGATTGACCTGTATACATGTATATGCATAAAATACATAACTAATAATAACCTGCTGTATAAAAAAATAAATCAAATTAAATTTCAAAATTTTAAAAAATAAAACTTAAAAATAAAACAGAAAAAAGTCCTTCCCTTCACACAGATGTATTTATAGGAATGAATTATTTCCATGCTTATATCTATAAATACATAAAGGAGGAATATAATCTAACTTGAACAAGAAAAGAAAAAAAAAACCTGAACCCACCAGTTATACAGAGGAAAACCCTATCAGGGCACTTGCTCCAGCGGTAAACAATTCTGAAATTGGTCAGAGGTGGGGAATGATCTCCCATACAACCTGCAACCCACCCCCCAGGCCAGGAGCATCCTCATTGCAAAGCTGGGGGACCATGCCGAGGCATCTGTGAGTAAACGTGAGGTGAGCCCCAGGTCAGCTGCTGCTGAACTGTTCCCACCCTTCCCAGGTAAAACACCTGAATATGTACAAGGGCTTGAAAGCCTAGAGGAAGGGCCGCGGAGCCACAACAGCGACAGCACGCAGGCCAACTTGGTGCCTGCAGGCCAGCCAGGGTGGTCCTGGCCCCGGGCGCTCTTACGGAAGCTTTCCATTGCCCTGCCTGAGATACCCCTCCTGTCCCGGCCCCCACTGCTTTTTTCCTTCCTCACCTCTGTCCGGAGAGAAATTCCAGCGGAAGGTATGGGTGACACATCCTCTTCTTTACATGTGGCAGCCTGGCAACCCCTGCAGAAAGGCCAGCAGAGCCCCACTCACACCGGGCCACCAAGAAACCTTTGGCCCCTCACTCCCTCCCACCAGCAGAGCCCCGAGACTGCTGACGGGGCAGAGAATATGGAGTCAGGCACAGCTTCAGGGGCTATTGCTGCCTGGAGCGCTGTTTATATTGACCTCAAACAGGCACACCTGGGGAGGGCCGGCCGGCAGCGTAAGGCTGCCCAGGTCAGCTAATCCACAACCCTCAGGGAATCACATTGTTGAAAACGGACCTCGCTAAGGCAGAATAGAAGCCAAGGAAGAAAAGGACACAATGCCATTTGCAGCACCTTAGATGAGTCTAGAGGTAATCACGTGACTTGTAGTAAGTCAGAAAGTGAAAGACACATATCGTATCCTATCACTTATAGGTGTTACCTAAGAATGGATACCAGGGCAGATATTTCCACGGAGAAGGGCCATCACAGATTCATCAAGCAAACTTATGGTTCACCAATGGAAAGGTGTGAGGATTGGTTTCATTACGATATTGGGGTTAACAGACATATACAAACACAGGTGACATATATAATCACCAAAGACCTACGGAATACCAAGAGAAGACTACTCAACATTCTGTCATAACGTACATGGGAAAAGGATCCCAGGAAGAACAGACATCTGTATATGTGTAAAAGAACCCCATCTTCCACACCTACAACAAGCCAAACATTGTAATCAAACTTGCTGTAATAAAAAATAAAAAATTAAATTAAAAACACGAACAAGAAGTAGTGAGACAAACTTGAGGGGATTTCTCCTGGCACATTCCATTCTAAATTCCAATCTAGAACACGACTTCCATTGAGGCTCTGTTGCCCTAGTCACCAGATTTGGTAAGGGAGAATTGCTGCCACCTTTTGGCCCTTTTACACAACAGCAGCTTTAATCCCAGCGCTGATGGTCAGATGATATTCAAAATCATTGCAGGCCTGTAAATGACACCTGCCCTGAAAACAAATCCTGGGGTCACATATCGACCAAAAAATTCAAAGGACGTCCATATTTAAAAACGACCGTTTCAAAAGGCATATTTCACGCACATTAGTGTTCTGCTTCTTTTTCTTTCTTTCCTTTTTTTGTTAAAAATACGGGAATGGAAAAAGGCATCTCTCAGAATGGGGGAAAATCGTTGCAAACGAATCAATGGACAAAGGTTTAATCTCCAATATATATAAACAGCTCATGCAGCTTAATATTAACAAAACAAACAACCCAATACAAAAAATGGGCAGAAGATCTAAAGAGATGTTTCTTCAAAGAAGACACAGAGATGGCCAAGACGCACATGAAAAGCTGCTCAACAGCACTAATTATTAGAGAAATGCAAATCAAAACTACAATGAGGTATCACCTCACACCTGTTAGAATCAGCATCATCAGAAAATCTACAAACAACCAATTCTGGGGAGGGTGTGGACAAAAGGAGCCCTCTTCCACTATTGGTGGCAATGTAAATTGATACAGTCACTATGGAGTTTCCTTAAAAAAACTAGAAATAGAATTACCATCTGATCCAGCCATCCCACTTCTGGGCATATACCCAGAGAAAACCATAAAGCAAAAAGGCACATTCACCACAATGTTCATGGCAGCACTATTTACAATAGCCAGGTAATGGAAGCAACGTAAATGCCCACAGACAGATGAATGGATAAAGAGTTGGTACATATATAAAATGGAATATTACTCAGCCATAAAAAGGAATGAAACTGGGTCATTTGTAGAGACATTGATGGATCTAGAGACTGTCATACAGAATGAAGTAAGTCAGAAAGAGGAAAACAAATATTGTATATTAATGCATATATGTGGAACCTAAAAAATGGTACAGATGAACTGGTTTGCAGGGAAGAAACAGAGACACAGAGGTAGAGAACAAACATATGGACACCAAGTGTGGGCAGCCATGGGGTGGTGGTGGTGGGATGAGTTGGGAGATTGGGATTGACCTGTATACATGTATATGCATAAAATACATAACTAATAATAACCTGCTGTATAAAAAATAAATCAAATTAAATTTCAAAATTTTAAAAAGTAAAATTTAAAAATAAAACAGAAAAAAGTTCTTCCCTTCACACAGATGTATTTATAGGAATGAATTATTTCCATGCTTATATCTATAAATACATAAGAGAGGAATAAAATCTAACTTGAACAAGAAAAGAAAAAAAAACCTGAACCCACCAGTTATACAGAGGAAAACCCTATCAGGGCACTTGCTGCAGCGGTAAACAATTCTGAAATTGGTCAGAGGTGGGGAATGATCTCCCATACAACCAGCAACCCACCCCCCACGCCAGGAGCATCCTCATTGCAAAGCTGGGGGACCGTGCCGAGGCATCTGTGAGTAAACGTGAGCTGAGCCCCAGGTCAGCTGCTGCTGAACTGTTCCCACCCTTCCCAGGTAAAACACCTGAATATGTACAAGGGCTTGAAAGCCTAGAGGAAGGGCCGCGGAGCCACACCAGCGACAGCACGCAGGCCAACTTGGTGCCTGCAGGCCAGCCAGGGTGGTCCTGGCCCCGGGCACTCTTACGGAAGCTTTCCATTGCCCTGCCTGAGATACCCCTCCTGTCCCGGCCCCCACTGCTTTTTTCCTTCCTCACCTCTGTCCGGAGAGAAATTCCAGCGGAAGGTATGGGTGACACATCCTCTTCTTTACAGGTGGCAGCCTGGCAACCCCTGCAGAAAGGCCAGCAGAGCCCCACTCACACCGGGCCACCAACAAAGCTGTGGCCCCTCACTCCCTCCCACCAGCAGAGCCCCGAGACTGCTGACGGGGCAGAGAATATGGAGTCAGGCACAGCTTCAGGGGCTATTGCTGCCTGGAGCGCTGTTTATATTGACCTCAAACAGGCACACCTGGGGAGGGCCGGCCGGCAGGGTAAGGCTGCCCAGGTCAGCTAATCCACAACCCTCAGCGAATCACATTGTTGAAAACGGACCTCGCTAAGGCAGAATAGAAGCCAAGGAAGAAAAGGACACAATGCCATTTGCAGCACCGTAGATGAGTCTAGAGGTAATCACGTGACTTGTAGTAAGTCAGAAAGTGAAAGACACATATCGTATCATATCACTTATAGGTGTTACCTAAGAATGGATACCAGGGCAGATATTTCCACGGAGACGGGCCATCACAGATTCATCAAACAAACTTATTGTTCACCAATGGAAAGGTGTGAGGATTGGTTTCATTACGATATTGGGGTTAACAGACATATACAAACACAGGTGACATATATAATCACCAAAGACCTACGGAATACCAAGAGAAGACTACTCAACATTCTGTCATAACGTACATGGGAAAAGGATCCCAGGAAGAACAGACATCTGTATATGTGTAAAAGAACCACATCTTCCACACCTACAACAAGCCAAACATTGTAATCAAACTTGCTGTAATAAAAAATAAAAAATTAAATTAAAAACACGAACAAGAAGTAGTGAGACAAACTTGAGGGGCTTTCTCCTGGCACATTCCATTCTAAATTCCAATCTAGAACACGACTTCCATTGAGGCTCTGTTGCCCTAGTCACCAGATTTGGTAAGGGAGAACTGCTGCCACCTTGTGGCCGTTTCACACAACAGCAGCTTTAATCCCAGCGCTGATGGTCAGTTGATATTCAAAATCATTGCAGGCCTGTAAATGACACCTGCCCTGAAAACAAGTCCTGGGGTCACATATCGACCAAAAAATTCAAAGGACGTCCATATTTCAAAACGACCGTTTCAAAAGGCATATTTTACGCACATTAGTGTTCTGCTTCTTTTTCTTTCTTTCCTTTTTTTGTTAAAAATACGGGAATGGAAAAAGGCATCCCTCAGAATGGGCGAAAATCGTTGCAAACGAATCAATGGACAAAGGTTTAATCTCCAATATATATAAACAGCTCATGCAGCTTAATATTAACAAAACAAACAACCCAATACAAAAAATGGGCAGAAGATCTAAAGAGATGTTTCTTCAAAGAAGACACAGAGATGGCCAAGACGCACATGAAAAGCTGCTCAACAGCACTAATTATTAGAGAAATGCAAATCAAAACTACAATGAGGTATCACCTCACACCTGTTAGAATCGGCATCATCAGAAAATCTACAAACAACCAATTCTGGGGAGGGTGTGGACAAAAGGAGCCCTCTTCCACTATTGGTGGGAATGTAAATTGATACAGTCACTATGGAGAACGGTATGGAGTTTCCTTAAAAAAACTAGAAATAGAATTACCATCTGATCCAGCCATCCCAATTCTGGGCATATACCCAGAGAAAACCATAAATCAAAAAGGCACATTCACCACAATGTTCATGGCAGCACTATTTACAATAGCCAGGTAATGGAAGCAACGTAAATGCCCACAGACAGATGAATGGATAAAGAGTTGGTACATATATAAAATGGAATATTACTCAGCCATAAAAAGGAATGAAACTGGGTCATTTGTAGAGACATCGATGGATCTAGAGACTGTCATACAGAATGAAGTAAGTCAGAAAGAGGAAAACAAATATTGTATATTAATGCATATATGTGGAACCTAAAAAATGGTACAGATGAACTGGTTTGCAGGGAAGAAACAGAGACACAGAGGTAGAGAACAAACATATGGACACCAAGTGTGGGCAGCCATGGGGTGGTGGTGGTGGGATGAGTTGGGAGATTGGGATTGACCTGTATACATGTATATGCATAAAATACATAACTAATAATAACCTGCTGTATAAAAAATAAATCAAATTAAATTTCAAAATTTTAAAAAGTAAAATTTAAAAATAAAACAGAAAAAAGTTCTTCCCTTCACACAGATGTATTTATAGGAATGAATTATTTCCATGCTTATATCTATAAATACATAAGAGAGGAATAAAATCTAACTTGAACAAGAAAAGGAAAAAAAAACCTGAACCCACCAGTTATACAGAGGAAAACCCTATCAGGGCACTTGCTCCAGCGGTAAACAATTCTGAAATTGGTCAGAGGTGGGGAATCATCTCCCATACAACCAGCAACCCACCCCCCACGCCAGGAGCATCCTCATTGCAAAGATGGGGGACCGTGCCGAGGCATCTGTGAGTAAACGTGAGCTGAGCCCCAGGTCAGCTGCTGCTGAACTGTTCCCACCCTTCCCAGGTAAAACACCTGAATATGTACAAGGGCTTGAAAGCCTAGAGGAAGGGCCGCAGAGCCACACCAGCGACAGCACGCAGGCCAACTTGGTGCCTGTAGGCCCGCCAGGGTGGTCCTGGCCCCGGGCACTCTTCCGGAAGCTTTCCATTGCCCTGCCTGAGATACCCCTCCTGTCCCGGCCCCCACTGCTTTTTTCCTTCCTCACCTCTGTCCGGAGAGAAATTCCAGCGGAAGGTATGGGTGACACATCCTCTTCTTTACAGGTGGCAGCCTGGCAACCCCTGCAGAAAGGCCAGCAGAGCCCCACTCACACCGGGCCACCAACAAAGCTGTGGCCCCTCACTCCCTCCCACCAGCAGAGCCCCGAGACTGCTGACGGGGCAGAGAATATGGAGTCAGGCACAGCTTTAGGGGCTATTGCTGCCTGGAGCGCTGTTTATATTGACCTCAAACAGGCACACCTGGGGAGGGCCGGCCGGCAGGGTAAGGCTGCCCAGGTCAGCTAATCCACAACCCTCAGGGAATCACATTGTTGAAAACGGACCTCGCTAAGGCAGAATAGAAGCCAAGGAAGAAAAGGACACAATGCCATTTGCAGCACCGTAGATGAGTCTAGAGGTAATCACGTGACTTGTAGTAAGTCAGAAAGTGAAAGACACATATCATATCATATCACTTATAGGTGTTACCTAAGAATGGATACCAGGGCAGATATTTCCACGGAGAAGGGCCATCACAGATTCATCAAACAAACTTATGGTTCACCAATGGAAAGGTGTGAGGATTGGTTTCATTACGATATTGGGGTTAACAGACATATACAAACACAGGTGACATATATAATCACCAAAGACCTACGGAATACCAAGAGAAGACTACTCAACATTCTGTCATAACGTACATGGGAAAAGGATCCCAGGAAGAACAGACATCTGTATATGTGTAAAAGAACCCCATCTTCCACACCTACAACAAGCCAAACATTGTAATCAAACTTGCTGTAATAAAAAATAAAAAATTAAATTAAAAACACGAACAAGAAGTAGTGAGACAAACTTGAGGGGCTTTCTCCTGGCACATTCCATTCTAAATTCCAATCTAGAACACGACTTCCATTGAGGCTCTGTTGCCCTAGTCACCAGATTTGGTAAGGGAGAATTGCTGCCACCTTGTGCCCGTTTCACACAACAGCAGCTTTAATCCCAGCGCTGATGGTCAGTTGATATTCAAAATCATTGCAGGCCTGTAAATGACACCTGCCCTGAAAACAAGTCCTGGTGTCACATATCGACCAAAAAATTCAAAGGACGTCCATATTTCAAAACGACCGTTTCAAAAGGCATATTTTACGCACATTAGTGTTCTGCTTCTTTTTCTTTCTTTCCTTTTTTTGTTAAAAATACGGGAATGGAAAAAGGCATCCCTCAGAATGGGCGAAAATCGTTGCAAACGAATCAATGGACAAAGGTTTAATCTCCAATATATATAAACAGCTCATGCAGCTTAATATTAACAAAACAAACAACCCAATACAAAAAATGGGCAGAAGATCTAAAGAGATGTTTCTTCAAAGAAGACACAGAGATGGCCAAGACGCACATGAAAAGCTGCTCAACAGCACTAATTATTAGAGAAATGCAAATCAAAACTACAATGAGGTATCACCTCACACCTGTTAGAATCGGCATCATCAGAAAATCTACAAACAACCAATTCTGGGGAGGGTGTGGACAAAAGGAGCCCTCTTCCACTATTGGTGGCAATGTAAATTGATACACTCACTATGGAGAACGGTATGGAGTTTCCTTAAAAAAACTAGAAATAGAATTACCATCTGATCCAGCCATCCCACTTCTGGGCATATACCCAGAGAAAACCATAAAGCAAAAAGGCACATTCACCACAATCTTCATGGCAGCACTATTTACAATAGCCAGGTAATGGAAGAAACGTAAATGCCCACAGATAGATGAATGGATAAAGAGGTGGTACATATATAAAATGGAATATTACTCAGCCATAAAAAGGAATGAAACTGGGTCATTTGTAGAGACATTGATGGATCTAGAGACTGTCATACAGAATGAAGTAAGTCAGAAAGAGGAAAACAATTATTGTATATTAATGCATATATGTGGAACCTAAAAAATGGTACAGATGAACTGGTTTGCAGGGAAGAAACAGAGACACAGAGGTAGAGAACAAACATATGGACACCAAGTGTGGGAAGCCATGGGGTGGTGGTGGTGGGATGAGTTGGGAGATTGGGATTGACTTGTATACATGTATATGCATAAAATACATAACTAATAATAACCTGCTGTATAAAAAAATAAATCAAATTAAATTTCAAAATTTTAAAAAATAAAATTTAAAAATAAAACAGAAAAAAGTTCTTCCCTTCACACAGATGTATTTATAGGAATGAATTATTTCCATGCTTATATCTATAAATACATAAGAGAGGAATAAAATCTAACTTGAACAAGAAAAGGAAAAAAAAACCTGAACCCACCAGTTATACAGAGGAAAACCCTCTCAGGGCACTTGCTCCAGCGGTAAACCATTCTGAAATTGGTCAGAGGTGGGGAATCATCTCCCATACAACCAGCAACCCACCCCCCACGCCAGGAGCATCCTCACTGCAAAGCTGGGGGACCGTGCCGAGGCATCTGTGAATAAACGTGAGCTGAGCCCCAGGCCAGCTGCTGCTGAACTGATCCCACCCTTCCCACGTAAAACACCTGAATATGTACAAGGGCTTGAAAGCCTAGAGGAAGGGTCGCGGAGCCACACCAGCAACAGCACGCAGGCCAACTTGGTGCCTGCAGGCCAGCCAGGGTGGTCCTGGCCCCGGGCGCTCTTCCGGAAGCTTTCCATTGCCCTGCCTGAGATAACCCTCCTGTCCCGGCCCCCACTTCTTTTTTCCTTCCTCACCTCGGTCCGGAGAGATATTCCAGTGGAAGGTATGGGTGACACATCCTCTTCTTTACAGGTGGCAGCCTGGCAACCCCTGCAGAAAGGCCAGCGGAGCCCCACCCACACCGGGCCACCAACAAAGCTGTGGCCCCTCACTCCCTCCCACCAGCAGAGCCCCGAGACTGCTGACGGGGCAGAGAATATGGAGTCAGGCACAGCTTCAGGGGCTATTGCTGCCTGGAGCGCTGTTTATATTGACCTCAAACAGGCACACCTGGGGAGGGCCGGCCGGCAGGTTAAGGCTGCCCAGGTCAGCTAATCCACAACCCTCAGGGAATCACATTGTTGAAAACGGACCTCGCTAAGGCAGAATAGAAGCCAAGGAAGAAAAGGACACAATGCCATTTGCAGCACCGTAGATGAGTCTAGAGGTAATCACGTGACTTGTAGTAAGTCAGAAAGTGAAAGACACATATCGTATCCTATCACTTATAGGTGTTACCTAAGAATGGATACCAGGGCAGATATTTCCACGGAGAAGGGCCATCACAGATTCATCAAACAAACTTATGGTTCACCAAAGGAAAGGTGTGAGGATTGGTTTCATTACGATATAGGGGTTAACAGACATATACAAACACAGGTGACATATATAATCACCAAAGACCTACGGAATACCAAGAGAATACTACTCAACATTCTGTCATAACGTACATGGGAAAAGGATCCCAGGAAAAACAGACATCTGTATATGTGTAAAAGAACCACATCTTCCACACATACAACAAGCCAAACACTGTAATCAAACTTGCTGTAATAAAAAATAAAAAATTAAATTAAAAACACGAACAAGATGTAGTGAGACAAACTTGAGAGGTTTACTCCTGGCACATTCCAATCTAAATTCCAATCTAGAACACGACTTCCATTGAGGCTCTGTTGCCCTAGTCACCAGATTTGGTAAGGTAGAACTGCTGCCACCTGTGGCCGTTTCACACAACAGCAGCTTTAATCCCAGCGCTGATGGTCAGTTGATATTCAAAATCATTGCAGGCCTGTAAATGACACCTGCCCTGAAAACAAATCCTGGGGTCACATATCGACCAAAAAATTCAAAGGACGTCCATATTTCAAAACGACCGTTTCAAAAGGCATATTTTACGCACATTAGTGTTCTGCTTCTTTTTCTTTCTTTCCTTTTTTTGTTAAAAATATGGGAATGGAAAAAGGCATCCCTCAGAATGGGCGAAAATCATTGCAAACGAATCAATGGACAAAGGTTTAATCTCCAATATATACAAACAGCTCATTCACCTTAATATTAACAAAACAAAAACCCCAATACAAAAAAAGGGCAGAAGATCTAAAGAGATGTTTCTTCGAAGAAGACAAAGAGATGGCCAAGACGCACATGAAAAGCTGCTCAACAGCACTAATTATTAGAGAAATGCAAATCAAAACTACAATGAGGTATTACCTCACACCTGTTAGAATCGGCATCAAAAAAAATCTAAAAACAACCAATTCTGGGGAGGGTGTGGACAAAAGGAGCCCTCTTCCACTATTGGTGGCAATGTATATTGATTCAGTCACTATGGAGAACCGTATGGAGTTTCCTTAAAAAAACTAGAAATAGAATTACCATCTGATCCAGCAATCCCACTTCTGGGCATATACCCAGAGAAAACCATAAATCAAAAAGGCACATTCACCACAATGTTCATGGCAGCACTATTTACAAGAGCCAGGTAATGGAAGCAACGTAAATGCCCACAGACAGATGAATGGATAAAGATGTGGTACATATATAAAATGGAATATTACTCAGCCATAAAAGGGAATGAAACTGGGTCATTTGTAGAGACATCGATGGACCTAGAGACTGTCATACAGAATGAAGTAAGTCAGAAAGAGGAAAACAAATAATGTATATTAATGCATATAGGTGGAACCTAAAAAATGGTACAGATGAACTGGTTTGCAGGGAAGAAACAGAGACACAGAGGTAGAGAACAAACATGTGGACACCAAGTGTGGGAAGCCATGGGGTGGTGGTGGTGGGATGTGTTGGGAGATTGGGATTGACCTGTATACATGTATATGCATAAAATACATAACTAATAATAACCTGCTGTATAAAAAAGTAAATCAAATTAAATTTCAAAATTTTAAAAATTAAAATTTAAAAATAAAACAGAAAAATGTTCTTCCCTTCACACAGATGTATTTATAGGAATGAATTATTTCCATGCTTTTATCTATAAATACATAAAAGAGGAATAAAATCTAACTTGAACCATAAAAGAAAAAAAAAACCTGAACCCACCAGTTATACAGAGGAAAACCCTATCAGGGCACTTGCTCCAGGGGTAAACAATTCTGAAATTGGTCAGACGTGGGGAATCATCTCCCATACAACCAGCAACACACCCCCCACGCCAGGAGCATCCTCATTGCAAAGCTGGGGGACCGTGCCGAGGCATCTGTGAGTAAACGTGAGCTGAGCCCCAGGTCAGATGCTGCTGAACTGTTCCCACCCTTCCCAGGTAAAACACCTGAATATGTACAAGGCCTGGAAAGCCTAGAGGAAGGGCCGCGGAGCCACACCAGCGACAGCACGCAGGCCAACTTGGTGCCTGCAGGCCTGCCAGGGAGGTCCTGGCCCCAGGCGCTCTTCTGGAAGCTTTCCATTGCCCTGCCTGAGATACCCCTCCTGTCCCGGCCCCCACTGCCTTTTTCCTTCTGCACCTCTGTCCGGAGAGAAATTCCAGCGGAAGGTATGGGTGACACATCCTCTTCTTTACAGGTGGCAGCCTGGCAACCCTTGCAGAAAGGCCAGCATAGCCCCACTCACACCAGGCCACCAACAAAGCTGTGGCCCCTCACTCCCTCCCAACAGCAGAGCCCCGACACTGCTGACGGGGCAGAGAATATGGAGTCAGGCACAGCTTCAGGGGCTATTGCTGCCTGGAGCGCTGTTTATATTGACCTCAAACAGGCACACCTGGGGAGGGCCGGCCGGCATGGTAAGGCTGCCCAGGTCAGCTAATCCACAGCCCTCAGGGAATCACATTGTTGAAAACGGACCTCGCTAAGGCAGAATAGTAGCCAAGGAAGAAAAGGACACAATGCCATTTGCAGCACCGTAGATGAGTCTAGAGGTAATCACGTGACTTGTAGTAAGTCAGAAAGTGAAAGACACATATCGTATCCTATCACTTATAAGTGTTACCTAAGAATGGATACCAGGGCAGATATTACCACGGAGAAGGGGCATCACAGATTCATCAAAGAAACTTATGGTTCACCAATGGAAAGGTGTGAGGATTGGTTTCATTACGATATTGGGGTTAACAGACATATACAAACACAGGTGACATATATAATCACCAAAGACCTACGGAATACCAAGAGAAGACTACTCAACATTCTGTCATAACGTACATGGGAAAAGGATCCCAGGAAGAACAGACATCTGTATATGTGTAAAAGAACCACATCTTCCACACCTACAACAAGCCAAACATTGTCATCAAACTTGCTGTAATAAAAAATAAAAAATTAAATTAAAAACACGAACAAGAAGTAGTGAGACAAACTTGAGGGGCTTTCTCCTGGCACATTCCATTCTAAATTCCAATCTAGAACACGACTTCCATTGAGGCTCTGTTGCCCTAGTCACCAGGTTTGGTAAGGGAGAACTGCTGCCACCTTGTGGCCGTTTCACACAACAGCAGCTTTAATCCCAGCGCTGATGGTCAGTTGATATTCAAAATCATTGCAGGCCTGTAAATGACACCTGCCCTGAAAACAAATCCTGTGGTCACATATCGACCAAAAAATTCAAAGGACGTCCATATTTAAAAACGACCGTTTCAAAAGGCATATTTTACGCACATTAGTGTTTTGCTTCTTTTTCTTTCTTTCCTTTTTTTGTTAAAAATACGGGAATGGAAAAAGGCATCCCTCAGAATGGGCGAAAATCGTTGCAAACGAATCAATGGACAAAGGTTTAATCTCCAATATATATAAACAGCTCATGCAGCTTAATATTAACAAAACAAACAACCCAATACAAAAAATGGGCAGAAGATCTAAAGAGATGTTTCTTCAAGGAAGACACAGAGATGGCCAAGACGCACATGAAAAGCTGCTCAACAGCACTAATTATTAGAGAAATGCAAATCAAAACTACAATGAGGTATCACCTCACACCTGTTAGAATCGGCATCATCAGAAAATCTACAAACAACCAATTCTGGGGAGGGTGTGGACAAAAGGAGCCCTCTTCCACTATTGGTGGCAATGTAAATTGATACAGTCACTATGGAGAACGGTATGGGCTTTCCTTGAAAAAACTAGAAATAGAATTACCATGTGATCCAGCAATCCCACTTCTGGGCATATACCCAGAGAAAACCATAAATCAAAAAGGCACATTCACCACAATGTTCATGGCAGCACTATTTACAATAGCCAGGTAATGGAAGCAACGTAAATGCCCACAGACAGACGAATGGATAAAGATGTGGTACATATATAAAATGGAATATTACTCAGCCATAAAAAGGAATGAAACTGGGTCATTTGTAGAGACATCGATGGATCTAGAGACTGTCATACAGAATGAAGTAAGTCAGAAAGAGGAAAACAAATAATGTATATTAATGCATATAGGTGGAACCTAAAAAATGGTACAGATGAACTGGTTTGCAGGGAAGAAACAGAGACACAGAGGTAGAGAACAAACATATGGACACCAAGTGTGGGAAGCCATGGGGTGGTGGTGGTGGGATGAGTTGGGAGATTGGGATTGACCTGTATACATATATATGCATAAAATACATAACTAATAATAACCTGCTGTATAAAAAAGTAAATCAAATTAAATTTCAAAATTTTAAAATGTAAAATTTAAAAATAAAACAGAAAAATGTTCTTCCCTTCACACAGATGTATTTATAGGAATGAATTTTTTCCATGCTTATATCTATAAATACATAAAAGAGGAATAAAATCTAACTTGAACCATAAAAGAAAAAAAAACTGAACCCACCAGTTATACAGAGGAAATCCCTATCAGGGCACTTGCTCCAGCGGTAAACAATTCTGAAATTGGTCAGAGGTAGGGAATCATCTCCCATACAACCAGCAACCCACCCCCTCACGCAAAGAGCATCCTCATTGCAAAGCTTGGGGACCGTGCTGAGGCATCTGTGAGTAAACGTGAGCTGAGCCCCAGGCCAGCTGCTGCTGAACTGTTCCCACCTTTCCCAGGTAAAACACCTGAATATGTACAAGGGCTTGAAAGCCTAGATGAAGGGCCACGGAGCCACACCAGCGACAGCATGCAGGCCAACTTGGTGCCTGCAGGCCAGCCAGGGTGGTCCTGGTCCCAGGCGCACTTCCAGAACCTTTCCATTGCCCTGCCTGTGATACCCCTCCTGTCCCGGCCCCCACTGCTTTTTTCCTTCCTCACCTCTGTCCGAAGAGATATTCCAGCGGAAGGTATGGGTGACACATCCTCTTCTTTACAGGTGGCAGCCTGGCAACCCCTGCAGAAAGGCCAGCATAGCCCCACTCACACCAGGCCACCAACAAAGCTGTGGCCCCTCACTCCCTCCCACCAGCAGAGCCCCGAGACTGCTGACGGGGCAGAGAATATGGAGTCAGGCACAGCTTCAGGGGCTATTGCTGCCTGGAGCGCTGTTTATATTGACCTCAAACAGGCACACCTGGGGAGGGCCGGCCGGCAGGGTAAGGCTGCCCAGGTCAGCTAATCCACAACCCTCAGGGAATCACATTTTTGAAAATGGACCTCACTAAGGCAGAATAGAAGCCAAATAAGAAAAGGACACAATGCCATTTGCAGCACCGTAGATGAGTCTAGAGGTAATCACCTGACTTGTAGTAAGTCAGAAAGTGAAAGACACATATGGTATCCTATCACTTATAGGTGTTACCTAAGAATAGATACCAGGGCAGATATTTCCACGGAGAAGGGCCATCACAGATTCATCAAACAAACTTATGGTTCACCAATGGAAAGGTGTGAGGATTGGTTTCATTACGATATTGGGGTTAACAGACATATACAAACACAGGTGACACATATAATCACCAAAGACCTAAGGGATACCAAGAGAAGACTACTCAACATTCTGTCATAACGTACATGGGAAAAGGATCCCAGGAAGAACAGACATCTGTATATGTGTAAAAGAACCCCATCTTCCACACCTACAACAAGCCAAACATTGTAATCAAACTTGCTGTAATAAAAAATAAAAAATTAAATTAAAAACACGAACAAGAAGTAGTGAGACAAACATGAGGGGCTTTCTCCTGGCACATTCCATTCTAAATTCCAATCTAGAACACTACTTCCATTGAGGCTCTGTTGCCCTAGTCACCAGATTTGGTAAGGGAGAACTGCTGCCACCTTGTGGCCGTTTCGCACAACAGCAGCTTTAATCCCAGCGCTGATGGTCAGTTGATATTCAAAATCATTGCAGGCCTGTAAATGACACCTGCCCTGAAAACAAATCCTGGAGTCACATATCGACCAAAAAATTCAAAGGACGTCCATATTTAAAAACGACCGTTTCAAAAGGCATATTTTACGCACATTAGTGTTCTGCTTCTTTTTCTTTCTTTCCTTTTTTTGTTAAAAATACGGGAATGGAAAAATGCATCCCTCAGAATGGGCGAAAATCGTTGCAAACGAATCAATGGACAAAGGTTTAATCTCCAATATATATAAACAGCTCATGCAGCTTAATATTAACAAAACAAACAACCCAATACAAGAAATGGGCAGAAGATCTAAAGAGATGTTTCTTCAAAGAAGACACAGAGATGGCCAAGACGCACATGAAAAGCTGCTCAACAGCACTAATTATTAGAGAAATGCAAATCAAAACTACAATGAGGTATCACCTCACACCTGTTAGAATCGGCATCATCAGAAAATCTACAAACAACCAATTCTGGGGAGGGTGTGGAGAAAAGGAGCCCTCTTCCACTATTGGTGGCAATGTAAATTGATACAGTCACTATGGAGAACGGTATGGAGTTTCCTTGAAAAAACTAGAAATAGAATTACCATGTGATCCAGCAATCCCACTTCTGGGCATATACCCAGAGAAAACCATAAATCAAAAAGACACATTCACCACAATGTTCATGGCAGCACTATTTACAATAGCCAGGTAATGGAAGCAACGTAAATGCCCACAGACAGATGAATGGATAAAGAGTTGGTACATATATAAAATGGAATATTACTCAGCCATAAAAAGGAATGAAACTGGGTCATTTGTAGAGACATCGATGGATCTAGAGACTGTCATACAGAATGAAGTAAGTCAGAAAGAGGAAAACAAATATTGTATATTAATGCATATATGTGGAACCTAAAAAATGGTACAGATGAACTGGTTTGCAGGGAAGAAACAGAGACACAGAGGTAGAGAACAAACATATGGACACCAAGTGTGGGCAGCCATGGGGTGGTGGTGGTGGGATGAGTTGGGAGATTGGGATTGACCTGTATACATGTATATGCATAAAATACATAACTAATAATAACCTGCTGTATAAAAAATAAATCAAATTAAATTTCAAAATTTTAAAAAGTAAAATTTAAAAATAAAACAGAAAAAAGTTCTTCCCTTCACACAGATGTATTTATAGGAATGAATTATTTCCATACTTATATCTATAAATACATAAGAGAGGAATAAAATCTAACTTGAACAAGAAAAGGAAAAAAAAACCTGAACCCACCAGTTATACAGAGGAAAACCCTATCAGGGCACTTGCTCCAGCGGTAAACAATTCTGAAATTGGTCAGAGGTGGGGAATCATCTCCCATACAACCAGCAACCCACCCCCCACGCCAGGAGCATCCTCATTGCAAAGCTGGGGGACCGTGCCGAGGCATCTGTGAGTAAACGTGAGCTGAGCCCCAGGTCAGCTGCTGCTGAACTGTTCCCACCCTTCCCAGGTAAAACACCTGAATATGTACAAGGGCTTGAAAGCCTAGAGGAAGGGCCGCAGAGCCACACCAGCGACAGCACGCAGGCCAACTTGGTGCCTGTAGGCCCGCCAGGGTGGTCCTGGCCCCGGGCACTCTTCCGGAAGCTTTCCATTGCCCTGCCTGAGATACCCCTCCTGTCCCGGCCCCCACTGCTTTTTTCCTTCCTCACCTCTGTCCGGAGAGAAATTCCAGCGGAAGGTATGGGTGACACATCCTCTTCTTTACAGGTGGCAGCCTGGCAACCCCTGCAGAAAGGCCAGCAGAGCCCCACTCACACCGGGCCACCAACAAAGCTGTGGCCCCTCACTCCCTCCCACCAGCAGAGCCCCGAGGCGGCTGACGGGGCAGAGAATATGGAGTCAGGCACAGCTTCAGGGGCTATTGCTGCCTGGAGCGCTGTTTATATTGACCTCAAACAGGCACACCTGGGGAGGGCCGGCCGGCAGGGTAAGGCTGCCCAGGTCAGCTAATCCACAACCCTCAGGGAATCACATTGTTGAAAACGGACCTCGCTAAGGCAGAATAGAAGCCAAGGAAGAAAAGGACACAATGCCATTTGCAGCACCGTAGATGAGTCTAGAGGTAATCACGTGACTTGTAGTAAGTCAGAAAGTGAAAGACACATATCATATCATATCACTTATAGGTGTTACCTAAGAATGGATACCAGGGCAGATATTTCCACGGAGAAGGGCCATCACAGATTCATCAAACAAACTTATGGTTCACCAATGGAAAGGTGTGAGGATTGGTTTCATTACGATATTGGGGTTAACAGACATATACAAACACAGGTGACATATATAATCACCAAAGACCTACGGAATACCAAGAGAAGACTACTCAACATTCTGTCATAACGTACATGGGAAAAGGATCCCAGGAAGAACAGACATCTGTATATGTGTAAAAGAACCCCATCTTCCACACCTACAACAAGCCAAACATTGTAATCAAACTTGCTGTAATAAAAAATAAAAAATTAAATTAAAAACACGAACAAGAAGTAGTGAGACAAACTTGAGGGGCTTTCTCCTGGCACATTCCATTCTAAATTCCAATCTAGAACACGACTTCCATTGAGGCTCTGTTGCCCTAGTCACCAGATTTGGTAAGGGAGAACTGCTGCCACCTTGTGCCCGTTTCACACAACAGCAGCTTTAATCCCAGCGCTGATGGTCAGTTGATATTCAAAATCATTGCAGGCCTGTAAATGACACCTGCCCTGAAAACAAATCCTGGTGTCACATATCGACCAAAAAATTCAAAGGACGTCCATATTTCAAAACGACCGTTTCAAAAGGCATATTTTACGCACATTAGTGTTCTGCTTCTTTTTCTTTCTTTCCTTTTTTTGTTAAAAATACGGGAATGGAAAAAGGCATCCCTCAGAATGGGCGAAAATCGTTGCAAACGAATCAATGGACAAAGGTTTAATCTCCAATATATATAAACAGCTCATGCAGCTTAATATTAACAAAACAAACAACCCAATACAAAAAATGGGCAGAAGATCTAAAGAGATGTTTCTTCAAAGAAGACACAGAGATGGCCAAGACGCACATGAAAAGCTGCTCAACAGCACTAATTATTAGAGAAATGCAAATCAAAACTACAATGAGGTATCACCTCACACCTGTTAGAATCGGCATCATCAGAAAATCTACAAACAACCAATTCTGGGGAGGGTGTGGACAAAAGGAGCCCTCTTCCACTATTGGTGGCAATGTAAATTGATACACTCACTATGGAGAACGGTATGGAGTTTCCTTAAAAAAACTAGAAATAGAATTACCATCTGATCCAGCCATCCCACTTCTGGGCATATACCCAGAGAAAACCATAAAGCAAAAAGGCACATTCACCACAATCTTCATGGCAGCACTATTTACAATAGCCAGGTAATGGAAGAAACGTAAATGCCCACAGACAGATGAATGGATAAAGAGGTGGTACATATATAAAATGGAATATTACTCAGCCATAAAAAGGAATGAAACTGGGTCATTTGTAGAGACATTGATGGATCTAGAGACTGTCATACAGAATGAAGTAAGTCAGAAAGAGGAAAACAAATATTGTATATTAATGCATATATGTGGAACCTAAAAAATGGTACAGATGAACTGGTTTGCAGGGAAGAAACAGAGACACAGAGGTAGAGAACAAACATATGGACACCAAGTGTGGGAAGCCATGGGGTGGTGGTGGTGGGATGAGTTGGGAGATTGGGATTGACTTGTATACATGTATATGCATAAAATACATAACTAATAATAACCTGCTGTATAAAAAAATAAATCAGATTAAATTTCAAAATTTTAAAAAATAAAATTTAAAAATAAAACAGAAAAAAGTTCTTCCCTTCACACAGATGTATTTATAGGAATGAATTATTTCCATGCTTATATCTATAAATACATAAGAGAGGAATAAAATCTAACTTGAACAAGAAAAGGAAAAAAAAACCTGAACCCACCAGTTATACAGAGGAAAACCCTCTCAGGGCACTTGCTCCAGCGATAAACCATTCTGAAATTGGTCAGAGGTGGGGAATCATCTCCCATACCACCAGCAACCCACCCCCCACGCCAGGAGCATCCTCACTGCAAAGCTGGGGGACCGTGCCGAGGCATCTGTGAATAAACGTGAGCTGAGCCCCAGGCCAGCTGCTGCTGAACTGATCCCACCCTTCCCACGTAAAACACCTGAATATGTACAAGGGCTTGAAAGCCTAGAGGAAGGGTCGCGGAGCCACACCAGCAACAGCACGCAGGCCAACTTGGTGCCTGCAGGCCAGCCAGGGTGGTCCTGGCCCCGGGCGCTCTTCCAGAAGCTTTCCATTGCCCTGCCTGAGATAACCCTCCTGTCCCGGCCCCCACTTCTTTTTTCCTTCCTCACCTCGGTCCGGAGAGATATTCCAGTGGAAGGTATGGGTGACACATCCTCTTCTTTACAGGTGGCAGCCTGGCAACCCCTGCAGAAAGGCCAGCGGAGCCCCACCCACACCGGGCCACCAACAAAGCTGTGGCCCCTCACTCCCTCCCACCAGCAGAGCCCCGAGACTGCTGACGGGGCAGAGAATATGGAGTCAGGCACAGCTTCAGGGGCTATTGCTGCCTGGAGCGCTGTTTATATTGACCTCAAACAGGCACACCTGGGGAGGGCCGGCCGGCAGGTTAAGGCTGCCCAGGTCAGCTAATCCACAACCCTCAGGGAATCACATTGTTGAAAACGGACCTCGCTAAGGCAGACTAGAAGCCAAGGAAGAAAAGGACACAATGCCATTTGCAGCACCGTAGATGAGTCTAGAGGTAATCACGTGACTTGTAGTAAGTCAGAAAGTGAAAGACACATATCGTATCCTATCACTTATAGGTGTTACCTAAGAATGGATACCAGGGCAGATATTTCCACGGAGAAGGGCCATCACAGATTCATCAAACAAACTTATGGTTCACCAAAGGAAAGGTGTGAGGATTGGTTTCATTACGATATAGGGGTTAACAGACATATACAAACACAGGTGACATATATAATCACCAAAGACCTACGGAATACCAAGAGAATACTACTCAACATTCTGTCATAACGTACATGGGAAAAGGATCCCAGGAAAAACAGACATCTGTATATGTGTAAAAGAACCACATCTTCCACACATACAACAAGCCAAACACTGTAATCAAACTTGCTGTAATAAAAAATAAAAAATTAAATTAAAAACACGAACAAGATGTAGTGAGACAAACTTGAGAGGTTTACTCCTGGCACATTCCAATCTAAATTCCAATCTAGAACACGACTTCCATTGAGGCTCTGTTGCCCTAGTCACCAGATTTGGTAAGGTAGAACTGCTGCCACCTGTGGCCGTTTCACACAACAGCAGCTTTAATCCCAGCGCTGATGGTCAGTTGATATTCAAAATCATTGCAGGCCTGTAAATGACACCTGCCCTGAAAACAAATCCTGGGGTCACATATCGACCAAAAAATTCAAAGGACGTCCATATTTCAAAACGACCGTTTCAAAAGGCATATTTTACGCACATTAGTGTTCTGCTTCTTTTTCTTTCTTTCCTTTTTTTGTTAAAAATATGGGAATGGAAAAAGGCATCCCTCAGAATGGGCGAAAATCATTGCAAACGAATCAATGGACAAAAGTTTAATCTCCAATATATACAAACAGCTCATTCAGCTTAATATTAACAAAACAAAAACCCCAATACAAAAAAAGGGCAGAAGATCTAAAGAGATGTTTCTTCCAAGAAGACAAAGAGATGGCCAAGACGCACATGAAAAGCTGCTCAACAGCACTAATTATTAGAGAAATGCAAATCAAAACTACAATGAGGTATTACCTCACACCTGTTAGAATCGGCATCAAAAAAAATCTAAAAACAACCAATTCTGGGGAGGGTGTGGACAAAAGGAGCCCTCTTCCACTATTGGTGGCAATGTATATTGATTCAGTCACTATGGAGAACCGTATGGAGTTTCCTTAAAAAAACTAGAAATAGAATTACCATCTGATCCAGCAATCCCACTTCTGGGCATATACCCAGAGAAAACCATAAATCAAAAAGGCACATTCACCACAATGTTCATGGCAGCACTATTTACAAGAGCCAGGTAATGGAAGCAACGTAAATGCCCACAGACAGATGAATGGATAAAGATGTGGTACATATATAAAATGGAATATTACTCAGCCATAAAAGGGAATGAAACTGGGTCATTTGTAGAGACATCGATGGACCTAGAGACTGTCATACAGAATGAAGTAAGTCAGAAAGAGGAAAACAAATAATGTATATTAATGCATATAGGTGGAACCTAAAAAATGGTACAGATGAACTGGTTTGCAGGGAAGAAACAGAGACACAGAGGTAGAGAACAAACATGTGGACACCAAGTGTGGGAAGCCATGGGGTGGTGGTGGTGGGATGTGTTGGGAGATTGGGATTGACCTGTATACATGTATATGCATAAAATACATAACTAATAATAACCTGCTGTATAAAAAAGTAAATCAAATTAAATTTCAAAATTTTAAAAATTAAAATTTAAAAATAAAACAGAAAAATGTTCTTCCCTTCACACAGATGTATTTATAGGAATGAATTATTTCCATGCTTTTATCTATAAATACATAAAAGAGGAATAAAATCTAACTTGAACCATAAAAGAAAAAAAAAACCTGAACCCACCAGTTATACAGAGGAAAACCCTATCAGGGCACTTGCTCCAGGGGTAAACAATTCTGAAATTGGTCAGACGTGGGGAATCATCTCCCATACAACCATCAACACACCCCCCACGCCAGGAGCATCCTCATTGCAAAGCTGGGGGACCGTGCCGAGGCATCTGTGAGTAAACGTGAGCTGAGCCCCAGGTCAGATGCTGCTGAACTGTTCCCACCCTTCCCAGGTAAAACACCTGAATATGTACAAGGCCTTGAAAGCCTAGAGGAAGGGCCGAGGAGCCACACCAGCGACAGCACGCAGGCCAACTTGGTGACTGCAGGCCTGCCAGGGAGGTCCTGGCCCCGGGCGCTCTTCTGGAAGCTTTCCATTGCCCTGCCTGAGATACCCCTCCTGTCCCGGCCCCCACTGCCTTTTTCCTTCCGCACCTCTGTCCGGAGAGAAATTCCAGCGGAAGGTATGGGTGACACATCCTCTTCTTTACAGGTGGCAGCCTGGCAACCCTTGCAGAAAGGCCAGCATAGCCCCACTCACACCAGGCCACCAACAAAGCTGTGGCCCCTCACTCCCTCCCAACAGCAGAGCCCCGAGACTGCTGACGGGGCAGAGAATATGGAGTCAGGCACAGCTTCAGGGGCTATTGCTGCCTGGAGCGCTGTTTATATTGACCTCAAACAGGCACACCTGGGGAGGGCCGGCCGGCATGGTAAGGCTGCCCAGGTCAGCTAATCCACAGCCCTCAGGGAATCACATTGTTGAAAACGGACCTCGCTAAGGCAGAATAGTAGCCAAGGAAGAAAAGGACACAATGCCATTTGCAGCACCGTAGATGAGTCTAGAGGTAATCACGTGACTTGTAGTAAGTCAGAAAGTGAAAGACACATATCGTATCCTATCACTTATAAGTGTTACCTAAGAATGGATACCAGGGCAGATATTACCACGGAGAAGGGGCATCACAGATTCATCAAAGAAACTTATGGTTCACCAATGGAAAGGTGTGAGGATTGGTTTCATTACGATATTGGGGTTAACAGACATATACAAACACAGGTGACATATATAATCACCAAAGACCTACGGAATACCAAGAGAAGACTACTCAACATTCTGTCATAACGTACATGGGAAAAGGATCCCAGGAAGAACAGACATCTGTATATGTGTAAAAGAACCACATCTTCCACACCTACAACAAGCCAAACATTGTCATCAAACTTGCTGTAATAAAAAATAAAAAATTAAATTAAAAACACGAACAAGAAGTAGTGAGACAAACTTGAGGGGCTTTCTCCTGGCACATTCCATTCTAAATTCCAATCTAGAACACGACTTCCATTGAGGCTCTGTTGCCCTAGTCACCAGGTTTGGTAAGGGAGAACTGCTGCCACCTTGTGGCCGTTTCACACAACAGCAGCTTTAATCCCAGCGCTGATGGTCAGTTGATATTCAAAATCATTGCAGGCCTGTAAATGACACCTGCCCTGAAAACAAATCCTGTGGTCACATATCGACCAAAAATTTCAAAGGACGTCCATATTTAAAAACGACCGTTTCAAAAGGCATATTTTACGCACATTAGTGTTCTGCTTCTTTTTCTTTCTTTCCTTTTTTTGTTAAAAATACGGGAATGGAAAAAGGCATCCCTCAGAATGGGCGAAAATCGTTGCAAACGAATCAATGGACAAAGGTTTAATCTCCAATATATATAAACAGCTCATGCAGCTTAATATTAACAAAACAAACAACCCAATACAAAAAATGGGCAGAAGATCTAAAGAGATGTTTCTTCAAAGAAGACACAGAGATGGCCAAGACGCACATGAAAAGCTGCTCAACAGCACTAATTATTAGAGAAATGCAAATCAAAACTACAATGAGGTATCACCTCACACCTGTTAGAATCGGCATCATCAGAAAATCTACAAACAACCAATTCTGGGGAGGGTGTGGACAAAAGGAGCCCTCTTCCACTATTGGTGGCAATGTAAATTGATACAGTCACTATGGAGAACGGTATGGGCTTTCCTTGAAAAAACTAGAAATAGAATTACCATGTGATCCAGCAATCCCACTTCTGGGCATATACCCAGAGAAAACCATAAATCAAAAAGGCACATTCACCACAATGTTCATGGCAGCACTATTTACAATAGCCAGGTAATAGAAGCAACGTAAATGCCCACAGACAGACGAATGGATAAAGATGTGGTACATATATAAAATGGAATATTACTCAGCCATAAAAAGGAATGAAACTGGGTCATTTGTAGAGACATCGATGGATCTAGAGACTGTCATACAGAATGAAGTAAGTCAGAAAGAGGAAAACAAATAATGTATATTAATGCATATAGGTGGAACCTAAAAAATGGTACAGATGAACTGGTTTGCAGGGAAGAAACAGAGACACAGAGGTAGAGAACAAACATATGGACACCAAGTGTGGGAAGCCATGGGGTGGTGGTGGTGGGATGAGTTGGGAGATTGGGATTGACCTGTATACATGTATATGCATAAAATACATAACTAATAATAACCTGCTGTATAAAAAAGTAAATCAAATTAAATTTCAAAATTTTAAAATGTAAAATTTAAAAATAAAACAGAAAAATGTTCTTCCCTTCACACAGATGTATTTATAGGAATGAATTTTTTCCATGCTTATATCTATAAATACATAAAAGAGGAATAAAATCTAACTTGAACCATAAAAGAAAAAAAAACTGAACCCACCAGTTATACAGAGGAAATCCCTATCAGGGCACTTGCTCCAGCGGTAAACAATTCTGAAATTGGTCAGAGGTAGGGAATCATCTCCCATACAACCAGCAACCCACCCCCTCACGCAAAGAGCATCCTCATTGCAAAGCTTGGGGACCGTGCTGAGGCATCTGTGAGTAAACGTGAGCTGAGCCCCAGGCCAGCTGCTGCTGAACTGTTCCCACCTTTCCCAGGTAAAACACCTGAATATGTACAAGGGCTTGAAAGCCTAGATGAAGGGCCACGGAGCCACACCAGCGACAGCATGCAGGCCAACTTGGTGCCTGCAGGCCAGCCAGGGTGGTCCTGGTCCCAGGCGCACTTCCAGAATCTTTCCATTGCCCTGCCTGTGATACCCCTCCTGTCCCGGCCCCCACTGCTTTTTTCCTTCCTCACCTCTGTCCGAAGAGATATTCCAGCGGAAGGTATGGGTGACACATCCTCTTCTTTACAGGTGGCAGCCTGGCAACCCCTGCAGAAAGGCCAGCATAGCCCCACTCACACCAGGCCACCAACAAAGCTGTGGCCCCTCACTCCCTCCCACCAGCAGAGCCCCTAGACTGCTGACGGGGCAGAGAATATGGAGTCAGGCACAGCTTCAGGGGCTATTGCTGCCTGGAGCGCTGTTTATATTGACCTCAAACAGGCACACCTGGGGAGGGCCGGCCGGCAGGGTAAGGCTGCCCAGGTCAGCTAATCCACAACCCTCAGGGAATCACATTTTTGAAAATGGACCTCACTAAGGCAGAATAGAAGCCAAATAAGAAAAGGACACAATGCCATTTGCAGCACCGTAGATGAGTCTAGAGGTAATCACCTGACTTGTAGTAAGTCAGAAAGTGAAAGACACATATCGTATCCTATCACTTATAGGTGTTACCTAAGAATAGATACCAGGGCAGATATTTCCACGGAGAAGGGCCATCACAGATTCATCAAACAAACTTATGGTTCACCAATGGAAAGGTGTGAGGATTGGTTTCATTACGATATTGGGGTTAACAGACATATACAAACACAGGTGACACATATAATCACCAAAGACCTAAGGGATACCAAGAGAAGACTACTCAACATTCTGTCATAACGTACATGGGAAAAGGATCCCAGGAAGAACAGACATCTGTATATGTGTAAAAGAACCCCATCTTCCACACCTACAACAAGCCAAACATTGTAATCAAACTTGCTGTAATAAAAAATAAAAAATTAAATTAAAAACACGAACAAGAAGTAGTGAGACAAACATGAGGGGCTTTCTCCTGGCACATTCCATTCTAAATTCCAATCTAGAACACGACTTCCATTGAGGCTCTGTTGCCCTAGTCACCAGATTTGGTAAGGGAGAACTGCTGCCACCTTGTGGCCGTTTCGCACAACAGCAGCTTTAATCCCAGCGCTGATGGTCAGTTGATATTCAAAATCATTGCAGGCCTGTAAATGACACCTGCCCTGAAAACAAATCCTGGGGTCACATATCGACCAAAAAATTCAAAGGACGTCCATATTTAAAAACGACCGTTTCAAAAGGCATATTTTACGCACATTAGTGTTCTGCTTCTTTTTCTTTCTTTCCTTTTTTTGTTAAAAATACGGGAATGGAAAAATGCATCCCTCAGAATGGGCGAAAATCGTTGCAAACGAATCAATGGACAAAGGTTTAATCTCCAATATATATAAACAGCTCATGCAGCTTAATATTAACAAAACAAACAACCCAATACAAGAAATGGGCAGAAGATCTAAAGAGATGTTTCTTCAAAGAAGACACAGAGATGGCCAAGATGCACATGAAAAGCTGCT
Source organism: Mesoplodon mirus (assembly GCF_964341445.2). Classification (NCBI taxonomy): domain Eukaryota; kingdom Metazoa; phylum Chordata; class Mammalia; order Artiodactyla; family Ziphiidae; genus Mesoplodon; species Mesoplodon mirus. The sequence goes on along the minus strand of NW_028295814.1, from coordinate 3,643,784 downwards.
CAACAGCACTAATTATTAGAGAAATGCAAATCAAAACTACAATGAGGTATCACCTCACACCTGTTAGAATCGGCATCATCAGAAAATCTACAAACAACCAATTCTGGGGAGGGTGTGGACAAAAGGAGCCCTCTTCCACTATTGGTGGCAATGTAAATTGATACAGTCACTATGGAGAACGGTATGGAGTTTCCTTGAAAAAACTAGAAATAGAATTACCATGTGATCCAGCAATCCCACTTCTGGGCATATACCCAGAGAAAACCATAAATCAAAAAGACACATTCACCACAATGTTCATGGCAGCACTATTTACAATAGCCAGGTAATGGAAGCAACGTAAATGCCCACAGACAGATGAATGGATAAAGATGTGGTACATATATAAATTGGAATATTACTCAGCCATAAAAAGGAATGAAACTGGGTCATTTGTAGAGACATCGATGGATCTAGAGACTGTCATACAGAATGAAGTAAGTCAGAAAGAGGAAAACAAATATTGTATATTAATGCATATATGTGGAACCTAAAAAATGGTACAGATGAACTGGTTTGCAGGGAAGAAACAGAGACACAGAGGTAGAGAACAAACATATGGACACCAAGTGTGGGAAGCCATGGGGTGGTGGTGGTGGGATGAGTTGGGAGATTGGGATTGACCTGTATACATGTATATGCATAAAATACATAACTAATAATAACCTTCTGTATAAAAAAATAAATCAAATTAAATTTCAAAATTTTAAAAAGTAAAATTTAAAAATAAAAGAGAAAAATGTTCTTCCCTTCACAAAGATGTATTTATAGGAATGAATTATTTCCATGCTTATATCTATAAATACATAAAAGAGGAATAAAATCTAACTTGAACCATAAAAGAAAAAAAAACCTGAACCCACCAGTTATACAGAGGAAAACCCTATCAGGGCACTTGCTCCAGCGGTAAACAATTCTGAAATTGGTCAGAGGTGGGGAATCATCTCCCATACAACCAGCAACCCACCCCCCACGCCAGGAGCATCCTCATTGCAAAGCTGGGGGACCGTGCCGAGGCATCTGTGAGTAAACGTGAGCTGAGCCCCAGGTCAGCTGCTGCTGAACTGTTCCCACCCTTCCCAGGTAAAACACCTGAATATGTACAAGGGCTTGAAAGCCTAGAGGAAGGGCCGCAGAGCCACACCAGCGACAGCACGCAGGCCAACTTGGTGCCTGTAGGCCCGCCAGGGTGGTCCTGGCCCCGGGCACTCTTCCGGAAGCTTTCCATTGCCCTGCCTGAGATACCCCTCCTGTCCCGGCCCCCACTGCTTTTTTCCTTCCTCACCTCTGTCCGGAGAGAAATTCCAGCGGAAGGTATGGGTGACACATCATCTTCTTTACAGGTGGCAGCCTGGCAACCCCTGCAGAAAGGCCAGCAGAGCCCCACTCACACCGGGCCACCAACAAAGCTGTGGCCCCTCACTCCCTCCCACCAGCAGAGCCCCGAGACTGCTGACGGGGCAGAGAATATGGAGTCAGGCACAGCTTTAGGGGCTATTGCTGCCTGGAGCGCTGTTTATATTGACCTCAAACAGGCACACCTGGGGAGGGCCGGCCGGCAGGGTAAGGCTGCCCAGGTCAGCTAATCCACAACCCTCAGGGAATCACATTGTTGAAAACGGACCTCGCTAAGGCAGAATAGAAGCCAAGGAAGAAAAGGACACAATGCCATTTGCAGCACCGTAGATGAGTCTAGAGGTAATCACGTGACTTGTAGTAAGTCAGAAAGTGAAAGACACATATCATATCATATCACTTATAGGTGTTACCTAAGAATGGATACCAGGGCAGATATTTCCACGGAGAAGGGCCATCACAGATTCATCAAACAAACTTATGGTTCACCAATGGAAAGGTGTGAGGATTGGTTTCATTACGATATTGGGGTTAACAGACATATACAAACACAGGTGACATATATAATCACCAAAGACCTACGGAATACCAAGAGAAGACTACTCAACATTCTGTCATAACGTACATGGGAAAAGGATCCCAGGAAGAACAGACATCTGTATATGTGTAAAAGAACCCCATCTTCCACACCTACAACAAGCCAAACATTGTAATCAAACTTGCTGTAATAAAAAATAAAAAATTAAATTAAAAACACGAACAAGAAGTAGTGAGACAAACTTGAGGGGCTTTCTCCTGGCACATTCCATTCTAAATTCCAATCTAGAACACGACTTCCATTGAGGCTCTGTTGCCCTAGTCACCAGATTTGGTAAGGGAGAACTGCTGCCACCTTGTGCCCGTTTCACACAACAGCAGCTTTAATCCCAGCGCTGATGGTCAGTTGATATTCAAAATCATTGCAGGCCTGTAAATGACACCTGCCCTGAAAACAAATCCTGATGTCACATATCGACCAAAAAATTCAAAGGACGTCCATATTTCAAAACGACCGTTTCAAAAGGCATATTTTATGCACATTAGTGTTCTGCTTCTTTTTCTTTCTTTCCTTTTTTTGTTAAAAATACGGGAATGGAAAAAGGCATCCCTCAGAATGGGCGAAAATCGTTGCAAACGAATCAATGGACAAAGGTTTAATCTCCAATATATATAAACAGCTCATGCAGCTTAATATTAACAAAACAAACAACCCAATACAAAAAATGGGCAGAAGATCTAAAGAGATGTTTCTTCAAAGAAGACACAGAGATGGCCAAGACGCACATGAAAAGCTGCTCAACAGCACTAATTATTAGAGAAATGCAAATCAAAACTACAATGAGGTATCACCTCACACCTGTTAGAATCGGCATCATCAGAAAATCTACAAACAACCAATTCTGGGGAGGGTGTGGACAAAAGGAGCCCTCTTCCACTATTGGTGGCAATGTAAATTGATACACTCACTATGGAGAACGGTATGGAGTTTCCTTAAAAAAACTAGAAATAGAATTACCATCTGATCCAGCCATCCCACTTCTGGGCATATACCCAGAGAAAACCATAAAGCAAAAAGGCACATTCACCACAATCTTCATGGCAGCACTATTTACAATAGCCAGGTAATGGAAGAAACGTAAATGCCCACAGACAGATGAATGGATAAAGAGGTGGTACATATATAAAATGGAATATTACTCAGCCATAAAAAGGAATGAAACTGGGTCATTTGTAGAGACATTGATGGATCTAGAGACTGTCATACAGAATGAAGTAAGTCAGAAAGAGGAAAACAATTATTGTATATTAATGCATATATGTGGAACCTAAAAAATGGTACAGATGAACTGGTTTGCAGGGAAGAAACAGAGACACAGAGGTAGAGAACAAACATATGGACACCAAGTGTGGGAAGCCATGGGGTGGTGGTGGTGGGATGAGTTGGGAGATTGGGATTGACTTGTATACATGTATATGCATAAAATACATAACTAATAATAACCTGCTGTATAAAAAAATAAATCAAATTAAATTTCAAAATTTTAAAAAATAAAATTTAAAAATAAAACAGAAAAAAGTTCTTCCCTTCACACAGATGTATTTATAGGAATGAATTATTTCCATGCTTATATCTATAAATACATAAGAGAGGAATAAAATCTAACTTGAACAAGAAAAGGAAAAAAAAACCTTAACCCACCAGTTATACAGAGGAAAACCCTCTCAGGGCACTTGCTCCAGCGGTAAACCATTCTGAAATTGGTCAGAGGTGGGGAATCATCTCCCATACAACCAGCAACCCACCCCCCACGCCAGGAGCATCCTCACTGCAAAGCTGGGGGACCGTGCCGAGGCATCTGTGAATAAACGTGAGCTGAGCCCCAGGCCAGCTGCTGCTGAACTGATCCCACCCTTCCCACGTAAAACACCTGAATATGTACAAGGGCTTGAAAGCCTAGAGGAAGGGTCGCGGAGCCACACCAGCAACAGCACGCAGGCCAACTTGGTGCCTGCAGGCCAGCCAGGGTGGTCCTGGCCCCGGGCGCTCTTCCGGAAGCTTTCCATTGCCCTGCCTGAGATAACCCTCCTGTCCCGGCCCCCACTTCTTTTTTCCTTCCTCACCTCGGTCCGGAGAGATATTCCAGTGGAAGGTATGGGTGACACATCCTCTTCTTTACAGGTGGCAGCCTGGCAACCCCTGCAGAAAGGCCAGCGGAGCCCCACCCACACCGGGCCACCAACAAAGCTGTGGCCCCTCACTCCCTCCCACCAGCAGAGCCCCGAGACTGCTGACGGGGCAGAGAATATGGAGTCAGGCACAGCTTCAGGGGCTATTGCTGCCTGGAGAGCTGTTTATATTGACCTCAAACAGGCACACCTGGGGAGGGCCGGCCGGCAGGTTAAGGCTGCCCAGGTCAGCTAATCCACAACCCTCAGGGAATCACATTGTTGAAAACGGACCTCGCTAAGGCAGAATAGAAGCCAAGGAAGAAAAGGACACAATGCCATTTGCAGCACCGTAGATGAGTCTAGAGGTAATCACGTGACTTGTAGTAAGTCAGAAAGTGAAAGACACATATCGTATCATATCACTTATAGGTGTTACCTAAGAATGGATACCAGGGCAGATATTTCCACGGAGAAGGGCCATCACAGATTCATCAAACAAACTTATGGTTCACCAAAGGAAAGGTGTGAGGATTGGTTTCATTACGATATAGGGGTTAACAGACATATACAAACACAGGTGACATATATAATCACCAAAGACCTACGGAATACCAAGAGAATACTACTCAACATTCTGTCATAACGTACATGGGAAAAGGATCCCAGGAAAAACAGACATCTGTATATGTGTAAAAGAACCACATCTTCCACACATACAACAAGCCAAACACTGTAATCAAACTTGCTGTAATAAAAAATAAAAAATTAAATTAAAAACACGAACAAGATGTAGTGAGACAAACTTGAGAGGTTTACTCCTGGCACATTCCAATCTAAATTCCAATCTAGAACACGACTTCCATTGAGGCTCTGTTGCCCTAGTCACCAGATTTGGTAAGGTAGAACTGCTGCCACCTGTGGCCGTTTCACACAACAGCAGCTTTAATCCCAGCGCTGATGGTCAGTTGATATTCAAAATCATTGCAGGCCTGTAAATGACACCTGCCCTGAAAACAAATCCTGGGGTCACATATTGACCAAAAAATTCAAAGGACGTCCATATTTCAAAACGACCGTTTCAAAAGGCATATTTTACGCACATTAGTGTTCTGCTTCTTTTTCTTTCTTTCCTTTTTTTGTTAAAAATATGGGAATGGAAAAAGGCATCCCTCAGAATGGGCGAAAATCATTGCAAACGAATCAATGGACAAAAGTTTAATCTCCAATATATACAAACAGCTCATTCAGCTTAATATTAACAAAACAAAAACCCCAATACAAAAAAAGGGCAGAAGATCTAAAGAGATGTTTCTTCCAAGAAGACAAAGAGATGGCCAAGACGCACATGAAAAGCTGCTCAACAGCACTAATTATTAGAGAAATGCAAATCAAAACTACAATGAGGTATTACCTCACACCTGTTAGAATCGGCATCAAAAAAAATCTAAAAACAACCAATTCTGGGGAGGGTGTGGACAAAAGGAGCCCTCTTCCACTATTGGTGGCAATGTATATTGATTCAGTCACTATGGAGAACCGTATGGAGTTTCCTTAAAAAAACTAGAAATAGAATTACCATCTGATCCAGCAATCCCACTTCTGGGCATATACCCAGAGAAAACCATAAATCAAAAAGGCACATTCACCACAATGTTCATGGCAGCACTATTTACAAGAGCCAGGTAATGGAAGCAACGTAAATGCCCACAGACAGATGAATGGATAAAGATGTGGTACATATATAAAATGGAATATTACTCAGCCATAAAAGGGAATGAAACTGGGTCATTTGTAGAGACATCGATGGACCTAGAGACTGTCATACAGAATGAAGTAAGTCAGAAAGAGGAAAACAAATAATGTATATTAATGCATATAGGTGGAACCTAAAAAATGGTACAGATGAACTGGTTTGCAGGGAAGAAACAGAGACACAGAGGTAGAGAACAAACATGTGGACACCAAGTGTGGGAAGCCATGGGGTGGTGGTGGTGGGATGTGTTGGGAGATTGGGATTGACCTGTATACATGTATATGCATAAAATACATAACTAATAATAACCTGCTGTATAAAAAAGTAAATCAAATTAAATTTCAAAATTTTAAAAAGTAAAATTTAAAAATAAAACAGAAAAATGTTCTTCCCTTCACACAGATGTATTTATAGGAATGAATTATTTCCATGCTTTTATCTATAAATACATAAAAGAGGAATAAAATCTAACTTGAACCATAAAAGAAAAAAAAAACCTGAACCCACCAGTTATACAGAGGAAAACCCTATCAGGGCACTTGCTCCAGGGGTAAACAATTCTGAAATTGGTCAGACGTGGGGAATCATCTCCCATACAACCAGCAACACACCCCCCACGCCAGGAGCATCCTCATTGCAAAGCTGGGGGACCGTGCCGAGGCATCTGTGAGTAAACGTGAGCTGAGCCCCAGGTCAGATGCTGCTGAACTGTTCCCACCCTTCCCAGGTAAAACACCTGAATATGTACAAGGCCTTGAAAGCCTAGAGGAAGGGCCGCGGAGCCACACCAGCGACAGCACGCAGGCCAACTTGGTGACTGCAGGCCTGCCAGGGAGGTCCTGGCCCCGGGCGCTCTTCTGGAAGCTTTCCATTGCCCTGCCTGAGATACCCCTCCTGTCCCGGCCCCCACTGCCTTTTTCCTTCCGCACCTCTGTCCGGAGAGAAATTCCAGCGGAAGGTATGGGTGACACATCCTCTTCTTTACAGGTGGCAGCCTGGCAACCCTTGCAGAAAGGCCAGCATAGCCCCACTCACACCAGGCCACCAACAAAGCTGTGGCCCCTCACTCCCTCCCAACAGCAGAGCCCCGACACTGCTGACGGGGCAGAGAATATGGAGTCAGGCACAGCTTCAGGGGCTATTGCTGCCTGGAGCGCTGTTTATATTGACCTCAAACAGGCACACCTGGGGAGGGCCGGCCGGCATGGTAAGGCTGCCCAGGTCAGCTAATCCACAGCCCTCAGGGAATCACATTGTTGAAAACGGACCTCGCTAAGGCAGAATAGTAGCCAAGGAAGAAAAGGACACAATGCCATTTGCAGCACCGTAGATGAGTCTAGAGGTAATCACGTGACTTGTAGTAAGTCAGAAAGTGAAAGACACATATCGTATCCTATCACTTATAAGTGTTACCTAAGAATGGATACCAGGGCAGATATTACCACGGAGAAGGGGCATCACAGATTCATCAAAGAAACTTATGGTTCACCAATGGAAAGGTGTGAGGATTGGTTTCATTACGATATTGGGGTTAACAGACATATACAAACACAGGTGACATATATAATCACCAAAGACCTACGGAATACCAAGAGAAGACTACTCAACATTCTGTCATAACGTACATGGGAAAAGGATCCCAGGAAGAACAGACATCTGTATATGTGTAAAAGAACCACATCTTCCACACCTACAACAAGCCAAACATTGTCATCAAACTTGCTGTAATAAAAAATAAAAAATTAAATTAAAAACACGAACAAGAAGTAGTGAGACAAACTTGAGGGGCTTTCTCCTGGCACATTCCATTCTAAATTCCAATCTAGAACACGACTTCCATTGAGGCTCTGTTGCCCTAGTCACCAGGTTTGGTAAGGGAGAACTGCTGCCACCTTGTGGCCGTTTCACACAACAGCAGCTTTAATCCCAGCGCTGATGGTCAGTTGATATTCAAAATCATTGCAGGCCTGTAAATGACACCTGCCCTGAAAACAAATCCTGTGGTCACATATCGACCAAAAATTTCAAAGGACGTCCATATTTAAAAACGACCGTTTCAAAAGGCATATTTTACGCACATTAGTGTTCTGCTTCTTTTTCTTTCTTTCCTTTTTTTGTTAAAAATACGGGAATGGAAAAAGGCATCCCTCAGAATGGGCGAAAATCGTTGCAAACGAATCAATGGACAAAGGTTTAATCTCCAATATATATAAACAGCTCATGCAGCTTAATATTAACAAAACAAACAACCCAATACAAAAAATGGGCAGAAGATCTAAAGAGATGTTTCTTCAAAGAAGACACAGAGATGGCCAAGACGCACATGAAAAGCTGCTCAACAGCACTAATTATTAGAGAAATGCAAATCAAAACTACAATGAGGTATCACCTCACACCTGTTAGAATCGGCATCATCAGAAAATCTACAAACAACCAATTCTGGGGAGGGTGTGGACAAAAGGAGCCCTCTTCCACTATTGGTGGCAATGTAAATTGATACAGTCACTATGGAGAACGGTATGGGCTTTCCTTGAAAAAACTAGAAATAGAATTACCATGTGATCCAGCAATCCCACTTCTGGGCATATACCCAGAGAAAACCATAAATCAAAAAGGCACATTCACCACAATGTTCATGGCAGCACTATTTACAATAGCCAGGTAATAGAAGCAACGTAAATGCCCACAGACAGACGAATGGATAAAGATGTGGTACATATATAAAATGGAATATTACTCAGCCATAAAAAGGAATGAAACTGGGTCATTTGTAGAGACATCGATGGATCTAGAGACTGTCATACAGAATGAAGTAAGTCAGAAAGAGGAAAACAAATAATGTATATTAATGCATATAGGTGGAACCTAAAAAATGGTACAGATGAACTGGTTTGCAGGGAAGAAACAGAGACACAGAGGTAGAGAACAAACATATGGACACCAAGTGTGGGAAGCCATGGGGTGGTGGTGGTGGGATGAGTTGGGAGATTGGGATTGACCTGTATACATGTATATGCATAAAATACATAACTAATAATAACCTGCTGTATAAAAAAGTAAATCAAATTAAATTTCAAAATTTTAAAATGTAAAATTTAAAAATAAAACAGAAAAATGTTCTTCCCTTCACACAGATGTATTTATAGGAATGAATTTTTTCCATGCTTATATCTATAAATACATAAAAGAGGAATAAAATCTAACTTGAACCATAAAAGAAAAAAAAACTGAACCCACCAGTTATACAGAGGAAATCCCTATCAGGGCACTTGCTCCAGCGGTAAACAATTCTGAAATTGGTCAGAGGTAGGGAATCATCTCCCATACAACCAGCAACCCACCCCCTCACGCAAAGAGCATCCTCATTGCAAAGCTTGGGGACCGTGCTGAGGCATCTGTGAGTAAACGTGAGCTGAGCCCCAGGCCAGCTGCTGCTGAACTGTTCCCACCTTTCCCAGGTAAAACACCTGAATATGTACAAGGGCTTGAAAGCCTAGATGAAGGGCCACGGAGCCACACCAGCGACAGCATGCAGGCCAACTTGGTGCCTGCAGGCCAGCCAGGGTGGTCCTGGTCCCAGGCGCACTTCCAGAATCTTTCCATTGCCCTGCCTGTGATACCCCTCCTGTCCCGGCCCCCACTGCTTTTTTCCTTCCTCACCTCTGTCCGAAGAGATATTCCAGCGGAAGGTATGGGTGACACATCCTCTTCTTTACAGGTGGCAGCCTGGCAACCCCTGCAGAAAGGCCAGCATAGCCCCACTCACACCAGGCCACCAACAAAGCTGTGGCCCCTCACTCCCTCCCACCAGCAGAGCCCCTAGACTGCTGACGGGGCAGAGAATATGGAGTCAGGCACAGCTTCAGGGGCTATTGCTGCCTGGAGCGCTGTTTATATTGACCTCAAACAGGCACACCTGGGGAGGGCCGGCCGGCAGGGTAAGGCTGCCCAGGTCAGCTAATCCACAACCCTCAGGGAATCACATTTTTGAAAATGGACCTCACTAAGGCAGAATAGAAGCCAAATAAGAAAAGGACACAATGCCATTTGCAGCACCGTAGATGAGTCTAGAGGTAATCACCTGACTTGTAGTAAGTCAGAAAGTGAAAGACACATATCGTATCCTATCACTTATAGGTGTTACCTAAGAATAGATACCAGGGCAGATATTTCCACGGAGAAGGGCCATCACAGATTCATCAAACAAACTTATGGTTCACCAATGGAAAGGTGTGAGGATTGGTTTCATTACGATATTGGGGTTAACAGACATATACAAACACAGGTGACACATATAATCACCAAAGACCTAAGGGATACCAAGAGAAGACTACTCAACATTCTGTCATAACGTACATGGGAAAAGGATCCCAGGAAGAACAGACATCTGTATATGTGTAAAAGAACCCCATCTTCCACACCTACAACAAGCCAAACATTGTAATCAAACTTGCTGTAATAAAAAATAAAAAATTAAATTAAAAACACGAACAAGAAGTAGTGAGACAAACATGAGGGGCTTTCTCCTGGCACATTCCATTCTAAATTCCAATCTAGAACACGACTTCCATTGAGGCTCTGTTGCCCTAGTCACCAGATTTGGTAAGGGAGAACTGCTGCCACCTTGTGGCCGTTTCGCACAACAGCAGCTTTAATCCCAGCGCTGATGGTCAGTTGATATTCAAAATCATTGCAGGCCTGTAAATGACACCTGCCCTGAAAACAAATCCTGGGGTCACATATCGACCAAAAAATTCAAAGGACGTCCATATTTAAAAACGACCGTTTCAAAAGGCATATTTTACGCACATTAGTGTTCTGCTTCTTTTTCTTTCTTTCCTTTTTTTGTTAAAAATACGGGAATGGAAAAATGCATCCCTCAGAATGGGCGAAAATCGTTGCAAACGAATCAATGGACAAAGGTTTAATCTCCAATATATATAAACAGCTCATGCAGCTTAATATTAACAAAACAAACAACCCAATACAAGAAATGGGCAGAAGATCTAAAGAGATGTTTCTTCAAAGAAGACACAGAGATGGCCAAGACGCACATGAAAAGCTGCTCAACAGCACTAATTATTAGAGAAATGCAAATCAAAACTACAATGAGGTATCACCTCACACCTGTTAGAATCGGCATCATCAGAAAATCTACAAACAACCAATTCTGGGGAGGGTGTGGACAAAAGGAGCCCTCTTCCACTATTGGTGGCAATGTAAATTGATACAGTCACTATGGAGAACGGTATGGAGTTTCCTTGAAAAAACTAGAAATAGAATTACCATGTGATCCAGCAATCCCACTTCTGGGCATATACCCAGAGAAAACCATAAATCAAAAAGACACATTCACCACAATGTTCATGGCAGCACTATTTACAATAGCCAGGTAATGGAAGCAACGTAAATGCCCACAGACAGATGAATGGATAAAGATGTGGTACATATATAAATTGGAATATTACTCAGCCATAAAAAGGAATGAAACTGGGTCATTTGTAGAGACATCGATGGATCTAGAGACTGTCATACAGAATGAAGTAAGTCAGAAAGAGGAAAACAAATATTGTATATTAATGCATATATGTGGAACCTAAAAAATGGTACAGATGAACTGGTTTGCAGGGAAGAAACAGAGACACAGAGGTAGAGAACAAACATATGGACACCAAGTGTGGGAAGCCATGGGGTGGTGGTGGTGGGATGAGTTGGGAGATTGGGATTGACCTGTATACATGTATATGCATAAAATACATAACTAATAATAACCTGCTGTATAAAAAAATAAATCAAATTAAATTTCAAAATTTTAAAAAGTAAAATTTAAAAATAAAAGAGAAAAATGTTCTTCCCTTCACAAAGATGTATTTATAGGAATTAATTATTTCCATGCTTATATCTATAAATACATAAAAGAGGAATAAAATCTAACTTGAACCATAAAAGAAAAAAAAACCTGAACCCACCAGTTATACAGAGGAAAACCCTATCAGGGCACTTGCTCCAGCGGTAAACAATTCTGAAATTGGTCTGAGGTGGGGAATCATCTCCCATACAACCAGCAACTCACCCCCCACGCAAGGAGCATCCTCATTACAAAGCTGGGGGACCGTGCCGAGGCATCTGTGAGTAAACGTGAGCTGAGCCCCAGATCAGCTGCTGCTGAACTGTTCCCACCCTTCCCAGGTAAAACACCTGAATATGTACAAGGGCTTGAAAGCCTAGAGGAAGGGCCGCGGAGCCACACCAGGGACAGCACGCAGGCCAACTTGGTGCCTGCAGGTCAGCCAGGGTGGTCCTGGCCCCAGGCGCTCTTCCGGAAGCTTTCCATTGTCCTGCCTGAGATACCCCTCCTGTCCCGTCCCCCACTGCTTTTTTCCTTCCTCACCTCTGTCCGGAGAGAAAGTCCAGCGGAAGGTATGGGTGACACATCCTCTTCTTTACAGGTGGCAGCCTGGCAAACCCTGCAGAAAGGCCAGCAGAGCCCCACTCACACCAGGCCAACAACAAAGCTGTGGCCCCTCACTCCCTCCCACCAGCAGAGCCCCGAGACTGCTGACGGGGCTGAGAATATGGAGTCAGGCACAGCTTCATGGGCTATTGCTGCCTGGAGCGCTGTTTATATTGACCTCAAACAGGCACACCTGGGGAGGGCCGGCCGGCAGAGTAAGGCTGCCCAGGTCAGCTAATCCACAACCCTCAGGGAATCACATTGTTGAAAACGGACCTCGCTGAGGCAGAATAGAAGCCAAGGAAGAAAAGGACACAATGCCATTTGCAGCACCGTAGATGAGTCTAGAGTTAATCACGTGACTTGTAGTAAGTCAGAAAGTGAAAGACACATATCGTATCATATCACTTATAGGTGTTACCTAAGAATGGATACCAGGGCAGATATTTCCACAGAGAAGGGCCATCTCAGATTCATCAAACAAACTTATGGTTCACCAATGGAAAGGTGTGAGGATTGGTTTCATTACGATATTGGGGTTAACAGACATATAAAAACACAGGTGACACATATAATCACCAAAGACCTAAGGGATACCAAGAGAAGACTACTCAACATTCTGTCATAACGTACATGGGAAAAGGATCCCAGGAAGAACAGACATCTGTATATGTGTAAAAGAACCACATCTTCCACACCTACAACAAGCCAAACATTGTCATCAAACTTGCTGTAATAAAAAATAAAAAATTAAATTAAAAACACGAACAAGAAGTAGTGAGACAAACTTGAGGGGCTTTCTCCGGGCACATTCCATTCTAAATTCCAATCTAGAACACGACTTCCATTGAGGCTCTGTTGCCCTAGTCACCAGATTTGGTAAGGGAGAACTGCTGCCACCTTGTGGCCGTTTCACACAACAGCAGCTTTAATCCCAGCGCTGATGGTCAGTTGATATTCAAAATCATTGCAGGCCTGTAAATGACACCTGCCCTGAAAACAAATCCTGGGGTCACATATCGACGAAAAAATTCAAAGGACGTCCATATTTCAAAACGACCGTTTCAAAAGGCATATTTTACGCACATTAGTGTTCTGCTTCTTTTTCTTTCTTTCCTTTTATGTTAAAAATACGGGAAAGGAAAAAGGCATCCCTCAGAATGGGCGAAAATCGTTGCAAAGGAATCAATGGACAAAGGTTTAATCTCCAATACATATAAAAGGCCCATGGAGCTTAATATTAACAAAACAAACAACCCAATACAAAAAATGGGCAGAAGATCTAAAGAGATGTTTCTTCAAAGAAGACACAGAGATGGCCAAGACACACATGAAAAGCTGCTCAACAGCACTAATTATTAGAGAAATGCAAATCAAAACTACAATGAGGTATCACCTCACACCTGTTAGAATCGGCATCATCAGAAAATCTACAAACAACCAATTCTGGGGAGGGTGTGGACAAATGGAGCCCTCTTCCTCTATCGGTGGGAATGTAAATTGATACAGTCACTATGGAGAACGGTATGGAGTTTCCTTAAAAAAACTAGAAATAGAATTACCATCTGATCCAGCAATCCCACTTCTGGGCATATACCCAGAGAAAACCATAAATCAAAAAGGCACATTCACCACATTGTTCATGGCAGCACTATTTACAATAGCCAGGTAATGGAAGCAACGTAAATGCCCACAGACAGACGAATGGATAAAGATGTGGTACATATATAAAATGGAATATTAATCAGCCATAAAAAGGAATGAAACTGGGTCATTTGTTGAGACATCGATGGATCTAGAGACTGTCATACAGAATGAAGTAAGTCAGAAAGAGGAAAACAAATATTGTATATTAATGCATATATGTGGAACCTAAAAAATGGTACAGATGAACTGGTTTGCAGGGAAGAAACAGAGACACAGAGGTAGAGAACAAACATATGGACACCAAGTGTGGGAAGCCATGGGGTGGTGGTGGTGGGATGAGTTGGGAGATTGGGATTGACCTGTACACATGTATATGCATAAAATACATAACTAATAATAACCTGCTGTATAAAAAAATAAATCAAATTAAATTTCAAAATTTTAAAAAGTAAAATTTAAAAATAAAACAGAAAAATGTTCTTCCCTTCACACAGATGTATTTATAGGAATGAATTATTTCCATGCTTATATCTATAAATATATAAAAGAGGAATAAAATCTAACTTGAACCATAAAAGAAAAAAAAAAACCTGAACCCACCAGTTATACAGAGGAAAACCCTATCAGGGCAATGGCTCCAAGGGTAAACAATTCTGAAATTGGTCAGAGGTGGGGAATCATCTCCCATACAACCAGCAACCCACCCCCCACGCAAGGAGCATCCTCATTGCAAAGCTGGGGGACCGTGCCGAGGCATCTGTGAGTAAACGTGAGCTGAGCCCCAGGCCAGCTTCTGCTAAACTGTTCCCACCCTCCCCAGGTAAAACACCTGAATATGTACAAGGGATTGAAAGCCTAGAGGAAGGGCCGCGGTGCCACACCAGCGACAGCACGCAGGCCAACTTGGTGCCTGCAGGCCAGCCAGTGTGGTCCTGGCCCCGGGCGCTCTTCCGGAAGCTTTCCATTGCCCTTCCTGAGATACCCCTCCTGTCCCGGCCCCCACTGCTTTTTTCCTTCCTCACCTCTGTCCGGAGAGAAATTCCTGCGGAAGGTATGGGTGACACATCCTCTTCTTTACATGTGGCAGCCTGGCAACCACTGCAGAAAGGCCAGCAGAGCCCCACACACACCGGGCCACCAAGAAAGCTGTGGCCCCTCACTCCCTCCCACCAGCAGAGCCCCGAGACTGCTGACGGGGCAGAGAATATGGAGTCAGGCACAGCTTCAGGGGCTATTGCTGCCTGGAGCGCTGTTTATATTGACCTCAAACAGGCACACCTGGGGAGGGCCGGCCGGCAGGGTAAGGCTGCCCAGGTCAGCTAATCCACAACCCTCAGGGAATCACATTGTTGAAAATGGACCTCGTTAAGGCAGAATAGAAGCCAAGGAAGAAAAGGACACAATGCCATTTGCAGCACCGTAGATGAGTCTAGAGGTAATCACGTGACTTGTAGTAAGTCAGAAAGTGAAAGACACATATCGTATCCTATCACTTATAGGTGTTACCTAAGAATGGATACCAGGGCAGATATTTCCACGGAGAAGGGCCATCACAGATTCATCAAACAAACTTATGGTTCACCAATGGAAAGGTGTGAGGATTGGTTTCATTATGATATTGGGGTTAACAGACATATACAAACACAGGTGACATATATAATCACCAAAGACCTACGGAATACCAAGAGAAGACTACTCAACATTCTGTCATAACGTACATGGGAAAAGGATCCCAGGAAGAACAGACATCTGTATATGTGTAAAAGAACCCCATCTTCCACACCTACAACAAGCCAAACATTGTAATCAAACTTGCTGTAATAAAAAATAAAAAATTAAATTAAAAACACGAACAAGAAGTAGTGAGACAAACTTGAGGGGCTTTCTCCTGGCACATTCCATTCTAAATTCCAATCTAGAACAGACTTCCATTGAGGCTCTGTTGCCCTAGTCACCAGATTTGGTAAGGGAGAACTGCTGCCACCTTGTGGCCGTTTCACACAACAGCAGCTTTAATCCCATCACTGATGGTCAGTTGATATTCAAAATCATTGCAGGCCTGTAAATGACACCTGCCCTGAAAACAAATCCTGGGGTCACATATCGACCAAAAAATTCAAAGGACGTCCATATTTCAAAACGACTGTTTCAAAAGGCATATTTTACGCACATTAGTGTTCTGCTTCTTTTTCTTTCTTTCCTTTTTTTGTTAAAAATACGGGAATTGATATAGGCATGCCTCAGAATGGGCGAAAATCGTTGCAAACGAATCAATGGACAAAGGTTTAATCTCCAATATATATAAAGAGCTCATGCAGCTTAATATTAACAAAACAAACAACCCAATACAAAAAATGGGCAGAAGATCTAAAGAGATGTTTCTTCAAAGAAGACACAGAGATGGCCAAGACGCACATGAAAAGCTGCTCAACAGCACTAATTATTAGAGAAATGCAAATCAAAACTACAATGAGGTATCACCTCACACCTGTTAGAATCGGCATCATCAGAAAATCTACAAACAACCAATTCTGGGGAGGCTGTGGACAAAAGGAGCCCTCTTCCACTATTGGTGGCAATGTAAATTGATACAGTCACTATGGAGAACGGTATGGAGTTTCCGTAAAAAAACTAGAAATAGAATTACCATCTGATGCAGCAATCCCACTTCTGGGCATATACCCAGAGAAAACCATAAATCTAAAAGGAACATTCACCACAGTGTTCATGGCAGCACTATTTACAATAGCCAGGTAATGGAAGCAACGTAAATGCCCACAGACAGATGAATGGATAAAGATGTGGTACATATATAAAATGGAATATTACTCAGCCATAAAAAGGAATGAAACTGGGTCATTTGTAGAGACATCGATGGATCTAGAGACTGTCATACAGAATGAAGTAAGTCAGAAAGAGGAAAACAAATATTGTATATTAATGCATATATGTGGAACCTAAAAAATGGTACAGATGAACTGGTTTGCAGGGAAGAAACAGAGACACAGAGGTAGAGAACAAACATATGGACACCAAGTGTGGGAAGCCATGGGGTGGTGGTGGTGGGATGAGTTGGGAGATTGGGATTGACCTGTATACATGTATATGCATAAAATACATAACTAATAATAACCTGCTGTATAAAAAATAAATCAAATTAAATTTCAAAATTTTAAAAAGTAAAATTTAAAAATAAAACAGAAAAATGTTCTTCCCTTCACACAGATGTATTTATAGGAATGAATTATTTCCATGCTTATATCTATAAATACATAAAAGAGGAATAAAATCTAACTTGAACAATAAAAGAAAAAAAAACCTGAACCCACCAGTTATACAGAGGAAAACCCTATCAGGGCACTTGCTCCAGCGGTAAACAATTCTGAAATTGGTCAGAGGTGGGGAATCATCTCCCATACAACCAGCAACCCACCCCCCACGCCAGGAGCATCCTCATTGCAAAGCTGAGGGACCGTTCTGAGGCATCTGTGAGTAAACGTGAGCTGAGCCCCAGGCCAGCTGCTGCTGAACTGTTCCCACCCTTCCCAGGTAAAACACCTGAATATGTACAAGGGCTTGAAAGCCTAGAGGAAGGGCCGCGGAGCCACACCAGCGACAGCACGCAGGCCAACTTGGTGCCTGCAGGTCAGCCAGGGTGGTCCTGGCCCCAGGCGCTCTTCCGGAAGCTTTCCATTGCCCTGCCTGAGATACACCTCCTGTCCCGGCCCCCACTGCTTTTTTCCTTCCTCACCTCTGTCCGGAGAGAAAGTCCAGCGGAAGGTATGGGTGACACATCCTCTTCTTTACAGGTGGCAGCCTGGCAAACCCTGCAGAAAGGCCAGCAGATCCCCACTCACACAGGGCCACCAACAAAGCTGTGGCCGCTCACTCCCTCCCACCAGCAGAGCCCCGAGACTGCTGACGGGGCTGAGAATATGGAGTCCGGCACAGCTTCATGGGGTATTGCTGCCTGGTGCGCTGTTTATATTGACCTCAAACAGGCACACCTGGGGAGGGCCGGCCGGCAGAGTAAGGCTGCCCAGGTCAGCTAATCCACAACCCTCAGGGAATCACATTGTTGAAAACGGACCTCGCAGAGGCAGAATAGAAGCCAAGGAAGAAAAGGACACAATGCCATTTGCAGCACCGTAGATGAGTCTAGAGGTAATCACGTGACTTGTAGTAAGTCAGAAAGTGAAAGACACATATCGTATCATATCACTTATAGGTGTTACCTAAGAATGGATACCAGGGCAGATATTTCCACGGAGAAGGGCCATCACAGATTCATCAAACAAACTTATGGTTCACCAATGGAAAGGTGTGAGGATTGGTTTCATTACGATATTGGGGTTAACAGACATATACAAACACAGGTGACACATATAATCACCAAAGACCTAAGGGATACCAAGAGAAGACTACTCAACATTCTGTCATAACGTACATGGGAAAAGGATCCCAGGAAGAACAGACATCTGTATATGTGTAAAAGAACCACATCTTCCACACCTACAACAAGCCAAACATTGTCATCAAACTTGCTGTAATAAAAAATAAAAAATTAAATTAAAAACACGAACAAGAAGTAGTGAGACAAACTTGAGGGGCTTTCTCCTGGCACATTCCATTCTAAATTCCAATCTAGAACAGGACTTCCATTGAGGCTCTGTTGCCCTAGTCACCAGATTTGGTAAGGGAGAACTGCTGCCACCTTGTGGCCGTTTCACACAACAGCAGCTTTAATCCCAGCGCTGATGGTCAGTTGATATTCAAAATCATTGCAGGCCTGTAAATGACACCTGCCCTGAAAACAAATCCTGGGGTCACATATCGACGAAAAAATTCAAAGGACGTCCATATTTCAAAACGACCGTTTCAAAAGGCATATTTTACGCACATTAGTGTTCTGCTTCTTTTTCTTTCTTTCCTTTTTTTGTTAAAAATACGGGTAAGGAAAAAGGCATCCCTCAGAATGGGCGAAAATCGTTGCAAAGGAATCAATGGACAAAGGTTTAATCTCCAATACATATAAAAGGCCCATGGAGCTTAATATTAACAAAACAAACAACCCAATACAAAAAATGGGCAGAAGATCTAAAGAGATGTTTCTTCAAAGAAGACACAGAGATGGCCAAGACACACATGAAAAGCTGCTCAACAGCACTAATTATTAGAGAAATGCAAATTAAAACTACAATGAGGTATCACCTCACACCTGTTAGAATCGGCATCACCAGAAAATCTACAAACAACCAATTCTGGGGAGGGTGTGGACAAATGGAGCCCTCTTCCTCTATCGGTGGGAATGTAAATTGATACAGTCACTATGGAGAACGGTATGGAGTTTCCTTAAAAAAACTAGAAATAGAATTACCATCTGATCCAGCAATCCCACTTCTGGCCATATACCCAGAGAAAACCATAAATCAAAAAGGCACATTCACCACATTGTTCATGGCAGCGCTATTTACAATAGCCAGGTAATGGAAGCAACGTAAATGCCCACAGACAGATGAATGGATAAAGAGGTGGTACATATATAAAATGGAATATTACTCAGCCATAAAAAGGAATGAAACTGGGTCATTTGTAGAGACATCGATGGATCTAGAGACTGTCATACAGAATGAAGTAAGTCAGAAAGAGGAAAACAAATATTGCATATTAATGCATATATGTGGAACCTAAAAAATGGTACAGATGAACTGGTTTGCAGGGAAGAAACAGAGACACAGAGGTAGAGAACAAACATATGGACACCAAGTGTGGGAAGCCATGGGGTGGTGGTGGTGGGATGAGTTGGGAGATTGGGATTGACCTGTACACATGTATATGCATAAAATACATAACTAATAATAACCTGCTGTATAAAAAAATAAATCAAATTAAATTTCAAAATTTTAAAAAGTAAAATTTAAAAATAAAACAGAAAACTGTTCTTCCCTTCACACAGATGTATTTATAGGAATGAATTATTTCCATGCTTATATCTATAAATACATAAAAGAGGAATAAAATGTAACTTGAACCATAAAAGAAAAAAAAAACCTGAACCCACCAGTTATACAGAGGAAAACCCTATCAGGGCAATTGCTCCAAGGGTAAACAATTCTGAAATTGGTCAGAGGTGGGGAATCATCTCCCATACAACCTGCAACCCACCCCCCACGCAAAGAGCATCCTCATTGAAAACCTGGGGGACCGTGCCGAGGCATCTGTGAGTAAACGTGAGCTGAGCCCCAGGCCAGCTTCTGCTAAACTGTTCCCACCCTCCCCAGGTAAAACACCTGAATATGTACAAGGGCTTGAAAGCCTAGAGGAAGGGCCGCGGTGCCACACCAGCGACAGCACGCAGGCCAACTTGGTGCCTGTAGGCCTGCCAGTGTGGTCCTGGCCCCGGGCGCTCTTCCGGAAGCTTTCCATTGCCCTGCCTGAGATACCCCTCCTGTCCCGGCCCCCACTGCTTTTTTCCTTCCTCACCTCTGTCCGGAGAGAAATTCCAGCGGAAGGTATGGGTGACACATCCTCTTCTTTACAGGTGGCAGCCTGGCAACCCCTGCAGAAAGGCCAGCAGAGCCCCACTCACACCGGGCCACCAACAAAGCTGTGGCCCCTCACTCCCTCCCACCAGCACAGCCCCGAGACTGCTGACGGGGCAGAGAATATGGAGTCAGGCACAGCTTCAGGGGCTATTGCTGCCTGGAGCGCTGTTTATATTGACCTCAAACAGGCACACCTGGGGAGGGCCGGCCGGCAGTGTAAGGCTGCCCAGGTCAGCTAATCCACAACCCTCAGGGAATCACATTGTTGAAAATGGACCTCGCTAAGGCAGAATAGAAGCCAAGGAAGAAAAGGACACAATGCCATTTGCAGCACCGTAGATGAGTCTAGAGGTAATCACGTGACTTGTAGTAAGTCAGAAAGTGAAAGACACATATCGTATCATATCACTTATAGGTGTTACCTAAGAATGGATACCAGGGCAGATATTTCCACGGAGAAGGGCCATCACAGATTCATCAAACAAACTTATGGTTCACCAATGGAAAGGTGTGAGGATTGGTTTCATTACGATATTGGGGTTAACAGACATATACAAACACAGGTGACATATATAATCACCAAAGACCTATGGAATACCAAGAGAAGACTACTCAACATTCTGTCATAATGTACATGGGAAAAGGATCCCAGGAAGAAGAGACATCTGTATATGTGTAAAAGAACCACATCTTCCACACCTACAACAAGCCAAACATTGTAATCAAACTTGCTTTAATAAAAAATAAAAAATTAAATTAAAAACACGAACAAGAAGTAGTGAGACACACTTGAGGGGCTTTCTCCTGGCACATTCCATTCTAAATTCCAATCTAGAACAGACTTCCATTGAGGCTCTGTTGCCCTAGTCACCAGATTTGGTAAGGGAGAACTGCTGCCACCTTGTGGCCGTTTCACACAACAGCAGCTTTAATCCCAGCGCTGATGGTCAGTTGATATTCAAAATCATTGCAGGCCTGTAAATGACACCTGCCCTGAAAACAAATCCTGGGGTCACATATCGACCAAAAAATTCAAAGGACTTCCATATTTCAAAACGACCGTTTCAAAAGGCATATTTTACGCACATTAGTGTTCTGCTTCTTTTTCTTTCTTTCCTTTTTTTGTTAAAAATACGGGAATGGAAAAAGGCATGCCTCAGAATGGGCGAAAATCGTTGCAAACGAATCAATGGACAAAGGTTTAATCTCCAATATATATAAACAGCTCATGCAGCTTAATATTAACAAAACAAACAACCCAATACAAAAAATGGGCAGAAGATCTAAAGAGATGTTTCTTCCAAGAAGACACAGAGATGGCCAAGACGCACATGAAAAGCTGCTCAACAGCACTAATTATTAGACAAATGCAAATCAAAACTACAATGAGGTATCACCTCACACCTGTTAGAATCGGCATCATCAGAAAATCTACAAACAACCAATTCTGGGGAGGGTGTGGACAAAAGGAGCCCTCTTCCACTATTGGTGGCAATGTAAATTGATACAGTCACTATGGAGAACGGTATGGAGTTTCCTTAAAAAAACTAGAAATAGAATTACCATCTGATGCAGCAATCCCACTTCTGGGCATATACCCAGAGAAAACCATAAATCTAAAAGGAACATTCACCACAGTGTTCATGGCAGCACTATTTACAATAGCCAGGTAATGGAAGCAACGTAAATGCCCACAGACAGATGAATGGATAAAGATGTGGTACATATATAAAATGGAATATTACTCAGCCATAAAAAGGAATGAAACTGGGTCATTTGTAGAGACATCGATGGATCTAGAGACTGTCATACAGAATGAAGTAAGTCAGAAAGAGGAAAACAAATATTGTATATTAATGCATATATGTGGAACCTAAAAAATGGTACTGATGAACTGGTTTGTAGGGAAGAAACAGAGACACAGAGGTAGAGAACAAACATATGGACACCAAGTGTGGGAAGCCATGGGGTGGTGGTGGTGGGATGAGTTGGGAGATTGGGATTGACCTGTATACATGTATATGCATAAAATACATAACTAATAATAACCTGCTGTATAAAAAATAAATCAAATTAAATTTCAAAATTTTAAAAAGTAAAATTTAAAAATAAAACAGAAAATTATTCTTCCCTTCACACAGATGTATTTATAGGAATGAATTATTTCCATGCTTATATCTATAAATACATGAGAGAGGAATAAAATCTAACTTGAACGAGAAAAGAAAAAAAAAACCTGAACCCACCAGTTATACAGAGGAAAACCCTATCAGGGCACTTGCTCCAGCGGTAAACAATTCTGAAATTGGTCAGAGGTGGGGAATCATCTCCCATACAACCAGCAACCCACCCCCCACGCCAGGAGCATCCTCATTGCAAAGCTGGGGGACCGTGCCGAGGCATCTGTGAGTAAACGTGAGCTGAGCCCCAGGCCAGCTGCTGCTGAACTGTTCCCACCCTTCCCAGGTAAAACACCTGAATATGTACAAGGGCTTGAAAGCCTAGAGGAAGGGCCGCGGAGCCACACCAGCGAGAGCACGCAGGCCAACTTGGTGCCTGCAGGCCAGCCAGGGTGGTCCTGGCCCCGGGCGCTCTTCCGGAAGCTTTCCATTGCCCTGCCTGAGATACCCCTCCTGTCCCGGCCCCCACTGCTTTTTTCCTTCCTCACCTCTGTCCGGAGAGAAATTCCAGCGGAAGGTATGGGTGACACATCCTCTGCTTTACAGGTGGCAGCCTGGCAACCCCTGCAGAAAGGCCAGCAGAGCCCCACTCACACCGGGCCACCAACAAAGCTGTGGCCCCTCACTCCCTCCCACCAGCACAGCCCCGAGACTGCTGACGGGGCAGAGAATATGGAGTCAGGCACAGCTTCAGGGGCTATTGCTGCCTGGAGCGCTGTTTATATTGACCTCAAACAGGCACACCTGGGGAGGGCCGGCCGGCAGGTTAGGGCTGCCCAGGTCAGCTAATCCACAACCCTCAGGGAATCACATTGTTGAAAATGGACCTCGCTAAGGCAGAATAGAAGCCAAGGAAGAAAAGGACACAATGCCATTTGCAGCACCGTAGATGAGTCTAGAGGTAATCACGTGACTTGTAGTAAGTCATAAAGTGAAAGACACATATCGTATCATATCACTTATAGGTGTTACCTAAGAATGGATACCAGGGCAGATATTTCCACGGAGAAGGGCCATCACAGATTCATCAAACAAACCTATGCTTCACCAAAGGAAAGGTGTGAGGATTGGTTTCATTACGATATAGGGGTTAACAGACATATACAAACACAGGTGACATATATAATCACCAAAGACCTACGGAATACCAAGAGAATACTACTCAACATTCTGTCATAACGTACATGGGAAAAGGATCCCAGGAAGAAGAGACATCTGTATATGTGTAAAAGAACCACATATTCCACACCTACAACAAACCAAACATTGTAATCAAACTTGCTGTAATAAAAAATAAAATAATAAATTAAAACCACGAACAAGAAGTAGTGAGACAAACTTGAGGGTCTTTCTCCTGGCACATTCCATTCTAAATTCCAATCTAGAACACGACTTCCATTGAGGCTCTGTTGCCCTAGTCACCAGATTTGGTAAGGGAGAACTGCTGCCACCTTGTGGCCGTTTCACACAACAGCAGCTTTAATCCCAGCGCTGATGGTCAGTTGATATTCAAAATCATTGCAGGCCTGTAAATTACACCTGCCCTGATAACAAATCCTGGGGTCACATATCGACCAAAAAATTCAAAGGACGTCCATATTTTAAAACGACCGTATCAAAAGGCATATTTTACGCACATTAGTGTTCTGCTTCTTTTTCTTTCTTTCCTTTTTTTGTTAAAAATACGGGAATGGAAAAAGGCATCCCTCAGAATGGGCGAAAATCATTGCAAACGAATCAATGGACAAAGGTTTAATCTCCAATATATACAAACAGCTCATGCAGCTTAATATTAACAAAACAAACACCCCAATACAAAAAATGGGCAGAAGATCTAAAGAGATGTTTCTTCCAAGAAGACACAGAGATGGCCAAGACACACATGAAAAGCTGCTCAACAGCACTAATTATTAGAGAAATGCAAATCAAAACTACAATGAGGTATCACCTTACACCTGTTAGAATCGGCATCATCAGAAAATCTACAAACAACAAATTCTGGGGAGGGTGTGGACAAAAGGAGCCCTCTTCCACTATTGGTGGCAATGTAAATTGATACAGTCACTATGGAGAACGGTATGGAGTTTCCTTAAAAAAACTAGAAATAGAATTAGCATCTGATCCAGCAATCCCACTTCTGGGCATATACCCAGAGAAAACCATAAATCAAAAAGGCACATTCACCACAATGTTCATGGCAGCACTATTTACAATAGCCAGGTAATGGAAGCAACGTAAATGCCCACAGACAGATGAATGGATAAAGATGTGGTACATATATAAAATGGAATATTACTCAGCCATAAAAAGGAATGAAACTGGGTCATTTGTAGAGACATCGATGGATCTAGAGACTGTCATACAGAATGAAGTAAGTCAGAAAGAGGAAAACAAATAATGTATATTAATGCATATATGTGGAACCTAAAAAATGGTACAGATGAACTGCTTTGCAGGGAAGAAACAGAGACACAGAGGTAGAGAACAAACATGTGGACACCAAGTGTGGGAAGCCATGGGGTGGTGGTGGTGGGATGAGTTGGGAGATTGGGATTGACCTGTATACATGTATATGCATAAAATACATAACTAATAATAACCTGCTGTGTAAAAAAATAAATCAAATTAAATTTCAAAATTTTAAAAAGTAAAATTTAAAAATAAAACAGAAAAATGTTCTTCCCTTCACACAGATGTATTTATAGGAATGAATTATTTCCATGCTTATATCTATAAATACATAAAAGATGAATAAATCTAACTTGAACCAGAAAAGAAAAAAAAAACCTGAACACACCAGATATACAGAGGAAAACACTATCAGGGCACTTGCTCCAGCAGTAAACAATTCTGAAATTGGTCAGAGGTGGGGAATCATCTCCCATACAACCAGCAACCCACCCCCCACGCCAGGAGCATCCTCATTGCAAAGCTGGGGGACCGTGCCGAGGCATCTGTGAGTAAACGTGAGCTGAGCCCCAGGCCAGCTGCTGCTGAACTGATCCCACCCTTCCCACGTAAAACACCTGAATATGTACAAGGGCTTGAAATCCTAGAGGAAGGGCTGCGGAGCCACACCAGCAACAGCACGCAGGCCAACTTGGTGCCTGCAGGCCAGCCAGGGTGGTCCTGGCCCCGGGCGCTCTTCCAGAAGCTTTCCATTGCCCTGCCTGAGATACCCCTCCTGTCCCGGCCCCCACTGCTTTTTTCCTTCCTCACCTCTGTCCGGAGAGAAATTCCAGCGGTAGGTATGGGTGACACATCCTCTTCTTTACAGGTGGCAGCCTGGCATCCACTGCAGAAAGGCCAGCAGAGCCCCACTCACACCAGGCCACCAAGAAAGCTGTGGCCCCTCACTCCCTCCCACCAGCAGAGCCCCGAGACTGCTGACGGGGCAGAGAATATGGAGTCAGGCACAGCTTCAGGGCCTATTGCTGCCTTGAGCGCTGTTTATATTGACCTCAAACAGGCACACCTGGGGAGGGCCGGCCGGCAGGGTAAGGCTGCCCAGGTCAGCTAATCCACAACCCTCAGGGAATCACATTGTTGAAAACGGACCTCGCTAAGGCAGAATAGAAGCCAAGGAAGAAAAGGACACAATGCCATTTGCAGCACCGTAGATGAGTCTAGAGGTAATCACGTGACTTGTAGTAAGTCAGAAAGTGAAAGACACATATTGTATCCTATCACTTATAGGTGTTACCTAAGAATGGATACCAGGGCAGATATTTCCACGGAGAAGGGCCATCACAGATTCATCAAACAAACTTATGGTTCACCAATGGAAAGGTGTGAGGATTGGTTTCATTACGATATTGGGGTTAACAGACATATACAAACACAGGTGACATATATAATCACCAAAGACCTACGGAATACCAAGAGAAGACTACTCAACATTCTGTCATAACGTACATGGGAAAAGGATCCCAGGAAGAACAGACATCTGTATATGTGTAAAAGAACCACATCTTCCACACCTACAACAAGCCAAACATTGTAATCAAACTTGCTGTAATAAAAAATAAAAAATTAAATTAAAAACACGAACAAGAAGTAGTGAGACAAACTTGAGGGGCTTTCTCCTGGCACATTCCAATCTAAATTCCAATCTAGAACAGACTTCCATTGAGGCTCTGTTGCCCTAGTCACCAGATTTGGTAAGGGAGAACTGCTGCCACCTTGTGGCCGTTTCACACAACAGCAGCTTTAATCCCAGCCCTGATGGTCAGTTGATATTCATAATCATTGCAGGCCTGTAAATGACAGCTGCCCTGAAAACAAATCCTGGGGTCACATATCGACCAAAAAATTCAAAGGACGTCCATATTTCAAAACGACCATTTCAAAAGGCATATTTTACGCACATTAGTGTTCTGCTTCTTTTTCTTTCTTTCCTTTTTTTGTTAAAAATACGGGAAAGGAAAAAGGCATCCCTCAGAATGGGCGAAAATCGTTGCAAAGGAATCAATGGACAAAGGTTTAATCTCCAATACATATAAAAGGCCCATGGAGCTTAATATTAACAAAACAAACAACCCAATACAAAAAATGGGCAGAAGATCTAAAGAGATGTTTCTTCAAAGAAGACACAGAGATGGCCAAGACACACATGAAAAGCTGCTCAACAGCACTAATTATTAGAGAAATGCAAATCAAACCTACAATGAGGTATCACCTCACACCTGTTAGAATCGGCATCATCAGAAAATCTACAAACAACCAATTCTGGGGAGGGTGTGGACAAATGGAGCCCTCTTCCTCTATCGGTGGGAATGTAAATTGATACAGTCACTATGGAGAACGGTATGGAGTTTCCTTAAAAAAACTAGAAATAGAATTACCATCTGATCCAGCAATCCCACTTCTGGGCATATACCCAGAGAAAACCATAAATCAAAAAGGCACATTCACCACATTGTTCATGGCAGCACTATTTACAACAGCCAGGTAATGGAAGCAACCTAAATGCCCACAGACAGATGAATGGATAAAGATGTGGTACATATATAAAATGGAATATTACTCAGCCATAAAAAGGAATGAAACTGGGTCATTTGTAGAGACATCGATGGATCTAGAGACTGTCATACAGAATGAAGTAAGTCAGAAAGAGGAAAACAAATATTGTATATTAATGCATATATGTGGAACCTAAAAAATGGTACAGATGAACTGGTTTGCAGGGAAGAAACAGAGACACAGAGGTAGAGAACAAACATATGGACACCAAGTGTGGGAAGCCATGGGGTGGTGGTGGTGGGATGAGTTGGGAGATTGGGATTGACCTGTACACATGTATATGCATAAAATACATAACTAATAATAACCTGCTGTATAAAAAAATAAATCAAATTAAATTTCAAAATTTTAAAAAGTAAAATTTAAAAATAAAACAGAAAAATGTTCTTCCCTTCACACAGATGTATTTATAGGAATGAATTATTTCCATGCTTATATCTATAAATACATAAAAGAGGAATAAAATCTAACTTGAACCATAAAAGAAAAAAAAAACCTGAACCCACCAGTTATACAGAGGAAAACACTATCAGGGCAATTGCTCCAAGGGTAAACAATTCTGAAATTGGTCAGAGGTGGGGAATCATCTCCCATACAACCTGCAACCCACCCCCCACGCAAAGAGCATCCTCATTGCAAACCTGGGGGACCGTGCCGAGGCATCTGTGAGTAAACGTGAGCTGAGCCCCAGGCCAGCTTCTGCTAAACTGTTCCCACCCTCCCCAGGTAAAACACCTGAATATGTACAAGGGCTTGAAAGCCTAGAGGAAGGGCCGCGGTGCCACACCAGTGACAGCACGCAGGCCAACTTGGTGCCTGCAGGCCAGCCAGTGTGGTCCTGGCACCGGGCGCTCTTCCGGAAGCTTTCCATTGCCCTGCCTGAGATACCCCTCCTGTCCCGGCCCCCACTGCTTTTTTCCTTCCTCACCTCTGTCCGGAGAGAAATTCCAGCGGAAGGTATGGGTGACACATCCTCTTCTTTACAGGTGGCAGCCTGGCAACCACTGCAGAAAGGCCAGCAGAGCCCCACTCACACCGGGCCACCAACAAAGCTGTGGCCCCTCACTCCCTACCACCAGCACAGCCCCGAGACTGCTGACGGGGCAGAGAATATGGAGTCAGGCACAGCTTCAGGGGCTATTGCTGCCTGGAGCGCTGTTTATATTGACCTCAAACAGGCACACCTGGGGAGGGCCGGCCGGCAGGGTAAGGCTGCCCAGGTCAGCTAATCCACAACCCTCAGGGAATCACATTGTTGAAAACGGACCTCGCTAAGGCAGAATAGAAGCCAAGGAAGAAAAGGACACAATGCCATTTGCAGCACCGTAGATGAGTCTAGAGGTAATCACGTGACTTGTAGTAAGTCAGAAAGTGAAAGACACATATCGTATCCTATCACTTATAGGTGTTACCTAAGAATGGATACCAGGGCAGATATTTCCACGGAGAAGGGCCATCACAGATTCATCAAACAAACTTATGGTTCACCAATGGAAAGGTGTGAGGAGTGGTTTCATTACGATATTGGGGTTAACAGACTTATACAAACACAGGTGACATATATAATCACCAAAGACCTACGGAATACCAAGAGAAGACTACTCAACATTCTGTCATAACGTACATGGGAAAAGGATCCCAGGAAGAACAGACATCTGTATATGTGTAAAAGAACCACATCTTCCACACCTACAACAAGCCAAACATTGTAATCAAACTTGCTGTAATAAAAACTAAAAAATTAAATTAAAAACACGAACAAGAAGTAGTGAGACAAACTTGAGGGGCTTTCTCCTGGCACATTCCATTCTAAATTCCAATCTAGAACAGACTTCCATTGAGGCTCTGTTGCCCTAGTCACCAGATTTGGTAAGGGAGAACTGCTGCCACCTTGTGGCCGTTTCACACAACAGCAGCTTTAATCCCAGTGCTGATGGTCAGTTGATATTCAAAATCATTGCAGGCCTGTAAATGACACCTGCCCTGAAAACAAATCCTGGGGTCACATATCGACCAAAAAATTCAAAGGACGTCCATATTTCAAAACGACCGTTTCAAAAGGCATATTTTAGGCACATTAGTGTTCTGCTTCTTTTTCTTTCTTTCCTTTTTTTGTTAAAAATACGGGAATGGAAATAGGCATGCCTCAGAATGGGCGAAAATCGTTGCAAACGAATCAATGGACAAAGGTTTAATCTCCAATATATACAAAGAGCTCATGCAGCTTAATATTAACAAAACAAACAACCCAATACAAAAAATGGGCAGAAGATCTAAAGAGATGTTTCTTCAAAGAAGACACAGAGATGGCCAAGACGCACATGAAAAGCTGCTCAACAGCACTAATTATTAGAGAAATGCAAATCAAAACTACAATGAGGTATCACCTCACACCTGTTAGAATCGGCATCATCAGAAAATCTACAAACAACCAATTCTGGGGAGGGTGTGGACAAAAGGAGCCCTCTTCCACTATTGGTGGCAATGTAAATTGATACAGTCACTATGGAGAACGGTATGGAGTTTCCTTAAAAAAACTAGAAATAGAATTACCATCTGATGCAGCAATCCCACTTCTGGGCATATACCCAGAGAACACCATAAATCCAAAAGGAACATTCACCACAGTGTTCATGGCAGCACTATTTACAATAGCCAGGTAACGGAAGCAACGTAAATGCCCACAGACAGATGAATGGATAAAGATGTGGTACATATATAAAATGGAATATTACTCAGCCATAAAAAGTAATGAAACTGGGTCATTTGTAGAGACATCGATGGATCTAGAGACTGTCATACAGAATGAAGTAAGTCAGGAAGAGGAAAACAAATATTGTATATTAATGCATATATGTGGAACCTAAAAAATGGTACAGATGAACTGGTTTGCAAGGAAGAAACAGAGACACAGAGGTAGAGAACAAACATATGGACACCAAGTGTGGGCAGCCATGGGGTGGTGGTGGTGGGATGAGTTGGGAGATTGGGATTGACCTGTATACATGTATATGCATAAAATACATAACTAATAATAACCTGCAGTATAAAAAATAAATCAAATTAAATTTCAAAATTTTAAAAAGTAA
This sequence comes from Mesoplodon mirus, assembly GCF_964341445.2. Classification (NCBI taxonomy): domain Eukaryota; kingdom Metazoa; phylum Chordata; class Mammalia; order Artiodactyla; family Ziphiidae; genus Mesoplodon; species Mesoplodon mirus. The sequence continues at coordinate 3,612,990 of NW_028295814.1, read as the reverse complement.
AATTTAAAAATAAAACAGAAAAGTATTCTTCCCTACACACAGATGTATTTATAGGAATGAATTATTTCCATGCTTATATCTATAAATACATAAGAGAGGAATAAAATCTAACTTGAACAAGAAAAGAAAAAAAAAACCTGAACCCACCAGTTATACAGAGGAAAACCCTATCAGGGCACTTGCTCCAGCGGTAAACAATTCTGAAATTGGTCAGAGGTGGGGAATCATCTCCCATACAACCTGCAACCCACCCCCCACGCAAAGGGCATCCTCATTGCAAAGCTGGGGGACCGTGCCGAGGCATCTGTGAGTAAACGTGAGCTGAGCCCCAGGCCAGCTTCTGCTAAACTGTTCCCACCCTCCCCAGGTAAAACACCTGAATATGTACAAGGGCTTGAAAGCCTAGAGGAAGGGCCGCGGTGCCACACCAGCGACAGCACGCAGGCCAACTTGGTGCCTGTAGGCCTGCCAGTGTGGTCCTGGCCCCGGGCGCTCTTCCGGAAGCTTTCCATTGCCCTGCCTGAGATACCCCTCCTGTCCCGGCCCCCACTGCTTTTTTCCTTCCTCACCTCTGTCCGGAGAGAAATTCCAGCGGAAGGTATGGGTGACACATCCTCTTCTTTACAGGTGGCAGCCTGGCAACCACTGCAGAAAGGCCAGCAGAGCCCCACTCACACCGGGCCACCAACAAAGCTGTGGCCCCTCACTCCCTACCACCAGCACAGCCCCGAGACTGCTGACGGGGCAGAGAATATGGAGTCAGGCACAGCTTCAGGGGCTATTGCTGCCTGGAGCGCTGTTTATATTGACCTCAAACAGGCACACCTGGGGAGGGCCGGCCGGCAGGGTAAGGCTGCCCAGGTCAGCTAATCCACAACCCTCAGGGAATCACATTGTTGAAAACGGACCTCGCTAAGGCAGAATAGAAGCCAAGGAAGAAAAGGACACAATGCCATTTGCAGCACCGTAGATGAGTCTAGAGGTAATCACGTGACTTGTAGTAAGTCAGAAAGTGAAAGACACATATCGTATCCTATCACTTATAGGTGTTACCTAAGAATGGATACCAGGGCAGATATTTCCACGGAGAAGGGCCATCACAGATTCATCAAACAAACTTATGGTTCACCAATGGAAAGGTGTGAGGAGTGGTTTCATTACGATATTGGGGTTAACAGACTTATACAAACACAGGTGACATATATAATCACCAAAGACCTACGGAATACCAAGAGAAGACTACTCAACATTCTGTCATAACGTACATGGGAAAAGGATCCCAGGAAGAACAGACATCTGTATATGTGTAAAAGAACCACATCTTCCACACCTACAACAAGCCAAACATTGTAATCAAACTTGCTGTAATAAAAACTAAAAAATTAAATTAAAAACACGAACAAGAAGTAGTGAGACAAACTTGAGGGGCTTTCTCCTGGCACATTCCATTCTAAATTCCAATCTAGAACAGACTTCCATTGAGGCTCTGTTGCCCTAGTCACCAGATTTGGTAAGGGAGAACTGCTGCCACCTTGTGGCCGTTTCACACAACAGCAGCTTTAATCCCAGTGCTGATGGTCAGTTGATATTCAAAATCATTGCAGGCCTGTAAATGACACCTGCCCTGAAAACCAATCCTGGGGTCACATATCGACCAAAAAATTCAAAGGACGTCCATATTTCAAAACGACCGTTTCAAAAGGCATATTTTAGGCACATTAGTGTTCTGCTTCTTTTTCTTTCTTTCCTTTTTTTGTTAAAAATACGGGAATGGAAATAGGCATGCCTCAGAATGGGCGAAAATCGTTGCAAACGAATCAATGGACAAAGGTTTAATCTCCAATATATACAAAGAGCTCATGCAGCTTAATATTAACAAAACAAACAACCCAATACAAAAAATGGGCAGAAGATCTAAAGAGATGTTTCTTCAAAGAAGACACAGAGATGGCCAAGACGCACATGAAAAGCTGCTCAACAGCACTAATTATTAGAGAAATGCAAATCAAAACTACAATGAGGTATCACCTCACACCTGTTAGAATCGGCATCATCAGAAAATCTACAAACAACCAATTCTGGGGAGGGTGTGGACAAAAGGAGCCCTCTTCCACTATTGGTGGCAATGTAAATTGATACAGTCACTATGGAGAACGGTATGGAGTTTCCTTAAAAAAACTAGAAATAGAATTACCATCTGATGCAGCAATCCCACTTCTGGGCATATACCCAGAGAACACCATAAATCCAAAAGGAACATTCACCACAGTGTTCATGGCAGCACTATTTACAATAGCCAGGTAACGGAAGCAACGTAAATGCCCACAGACAGATGAATGGATAAAGATGTGGTACATATATAAAATGGAATATTACTCAGCCATAAAAAGTAATGAAACTGGGTCATTTGTAGAGACATCGATGGATCTAGAGACTGTCATACAGAATGAAGTAAGTCAGAAAGAGGAAAACAAATATTGTATATTAATGCATATATGTGGAACCTAAAAAATGGTACAGATGAACTGGTTTGCAAGGAAGAAACAGAGACACAGAGGTAGAGAACAAACATATGGACACCAAGTGTGGGCAGCCATAGGGTGGTGGTGGTGGGATGAGTTGGGAGATTGGGATTGACCTGTATACATGTATATGCATAAAATACATAACTAATAATAACCTGCTGTATAAAAAATAAATCAAATTAAATTTCAAAATTTTAAAAAGTAAAATTTAAAAATAAAACAGAAAAGTATTCTTCCCTACACACAGATGTATTTATAGGAATGAATTATTTCCATGCTTATATCTATAAATACATAAGAGAGGAATAAAATCTAACTTGAACAAGAAAAGAAAAAAAAAACCTGAACCCACCAGTTATACAGAGGAAAACGCTATCAGGGCACTTGCTCCAGCGGTAAACAATTCTGAAATTGGTCAGAGGTGGGGAATCATCTCCCATACAACCAGCAACCCACCCCCCACGCAAAGAGCATCCTCATTGCAAAGCTGGGGGACCGTGCCGAGGCATCTGTGAGTAAACGTGAGCTGAGCCCCAGGCCAGCTTCTGCTAAACTGTTCCCACCCTCCCCAGGTAAAACACCTGAATATGTACAAGGGCTTGAAAGCCTAGAGGAAGGGCCGCGGTGCCACACCAGCGACAGCACGCAGGCCAACTTGGTGCCTGCAGGCCAGCCAGTGTGGTCCTGGCCCCGGGCGCTCTTCCGGAAGCTTTCCATTGCCCTGCCTGAGATAACCCTCCTGTCCCGGCCCCCACTGCTTTTTTCCTTCCTCACCTCTGTCCGGAGAGAAATTCCAGCGGAAGGTATGGGTGACACATCCTCTTCTTTACAGGTGGCAGCCTGGCAACCCCTGCAGAAAGGCCAGCAGAGCCCCACTCACACCGGGCCACCAAGAAAGCTGTGGCCCCTCACTCCCTCCCACCAGCAGAGCCCCGAGACTGCTGACGGGGCAGAGAATATGGAGTCAGGCACAGCTTCAGGGGCTATTGCTGCCTGGAGCGCTGTTTATATTGACCTCAAACAGGCACACCTGGGGAGGGCCGGCCGGCAGGGTAAGGCTGCCCAGGTCAGCTAATCCACAACCCTCAGGGAATCACATTGTTGAAAACGGACCTCGCTAAGGCAGAATAGAAGCCAAGGAAGAAAAGGACACAATGCCATTTGCAGCACCGTAGATGAGTCTAGAGGTAATCACGTGACTTGTAGTAAGTCAGAAAGTGAAAGACACATATCGTATCATATCACTTATAGGTGTTACCTAAGAATGGATACCAGGGCAGATATTTCCACGGAGAAGGGCCATCACAGATTCATCAAACAAACTTATGGTTCACCAATGGAAAGGTGTGAGGATTGGTTTCATTACGATATTGGGGTTAACAGACATATACAAACACAGGTGACATATATAATCACCAAAGACCTACGGAAAACCAAGAGAAGACTACTCAACATTCTGTCATAACGTACATGGGAAAAGGATCCCAGGAAGAACAGACATCTGTATATGTGTAAAAGAACCACATCTTCCACACCTACAACAAGCCAAACATTGTAATCAAACTTGCTGTAATAAAAAATAAAAAAATTAAATTAAAAACACGAACAAGAAGTAGTGAGACAAACTTGAGGGGCTTTCTCCTGGCACATTCCATTCTAAATTCCAATCTAGAACACGACTTCCATTGAGGCTCTGTTGCCCTAGTCACCAGATTTGGTAAGGGAAAACTGCTGCCACCTTGTGGCCGTTTCACATAACAGCAGCTTTAATCCCAGCGCTGATGGTCAGTTGATATTCAAAATCATTGCAGGCCTGTAAATGACACCTGCCCTGAAAACAAATCCTGGGGTCACATATCGACCAAAAAATTCAAAGGACTTCCATATTTCAAAACGACCGTTTCAAAAGGCATATTTTACGCACATTAGTGTTCTGCTTCTTTTTCTTTCTTTCCTTTTTTTGTTAAAAATACGGGAATGGAAAAAGGCATGCCTCAGAATGGGCGAAAATCGTTGAAAACGAATCAATGGACAAAGGTTTAATCTCCAATATTTATAAACAGCTCATGCAGCTTAATATTAACAAAACAAACAACCCAATACAAAAAATGGGCAGAAGATCTAAAGAGATGTTTCTTCAAAGAAGACACAGAGATGGCCAAGACGCACATGAAAAGCTGCTCAACAGCACTAATTATTAGAGAAATGCAAATCAAAACTACAATGAGGTATCACCTCACACCTGTTAGAATCGGCATCATCAGAAAATCTACAAACAACCAATTCTGGGGAGGGTGTGGACAAAAGGAGCCCTCTTCCACTATTGGTGGCAATGTAAATTGATACAGTCACTATGGAGAACGGTATGGAGTTTCCTTAAAAAAACTAGAAATAGAATTACCATCTGATGCAGCAATCCCACTTCTGGGCATATACCCAGAGAACACCATAAATCCAAAAGGAACATTCACCACAGTGTTCATGGCAGCACTATTTACAATAGCCAGGTAACGGAAGCAACGTAAATGCCCACAGACAGATGAATGGATAAAGATGTGGTACATATATAAAATGGAATATTACTCAGCCATAAAAAGTAATGAAACTGGGTCATTTGTAGAGACATCGATGGATCTAGAGACTGTCATACAGAATGAAGTAAGTCAGAAAGAGGAAAACAAATATTGTATATTAATGCATATATGTGGAACCTAAAAAATGGTACAGATGAACTGGTTTGCAAGGAAGAAACAGAGACACAGAGGTAGAGAACAAACATATGGACACCAAGTGTGGGCAGCCATGGGGTGGTGGTAGTGGGATGAGTTGGGAGATTGGGATTGACCTGTATACATGTATATGCATAAAATACATAACTAATAATAACCTGCTGTATAAAAAAATAAATCAAATTAAATTTCAAAATTTTAAAAAGTAAAATTTAAAAATAAAACAGAAGAGTATTCTTCCCTTCACACAGATGTATTTATATGAATGAATTATTTCCATGCTTATATCTATAAATACATAAGAGAGGAATAAAATCTAACTTGAACAAGAAAAGAAAAAAAAAAACCTGAACCCACCAGTTATACAGAGGAAAACCCTATCAGGGCACTTGGTCCAGCGGTAAACAATTCTGAAATTGGTCAGAGGTGGGGAATCATCTCCCATACAACCAGCAACCCACCCCCCACGCCAGGAGCATCCTCATTGCAAAGCTGGGGGACCGTTCTGAGGCATCTGTGAGTAAATGTGAGCTGAGCCCCAGGACAGCTGCTGCTGAACTGTTCCCACCCTTCCCAGGTAAAACACCTGAATATGTACAAGGGCTTGAAAGCCTAGAGGAAGGGCCGCGGAGCCACACCAGCGAGAGCACGCAGCCCAACTTGGTGCCTGCAGGCCAGCCAGGGTGGTCCTGGCCCCGGGCGCTCTTCCGGAAGCTTTCCATTGCCCTGCCTGAGATATCCCTCCTGTCCCGGCCCCCAATGCTTTTTTCCTTCCTCACCTCTGTCCGGAGAGAAATTCCAGCGGAAGGTATGGGTGACACATCCTCTGCTTTACAGGTGGCAGCCTGGCAACCCCTGCAGAAAGGCCAGCAGAGCCCCACTCACACCGGGCCACCAACAAAGCTGTGGCCCCTCACTCCCTCCCACCAGCACAGCCCCGAGACTGCTGACGGGGCAGAGAATATGGAGTCAGGCACAGCTTCAGGGGCTATTGCTGCCTGGAGCGCTGTTTATATTGACCTGAAACAGGCACACCTGGGGAGGGCCGTCCGGCAGGGTAAGGCTGCCCAGGTCAGCTAATCCACAACCCTCAGGGAATCACATTGTTGAAAACGGACCTCGCTAAGGCAGAATAGAAGCCAAGGAAGAAAAGGACACAATGCCATTTGCAGCACCGTAGATGAGTCTAGAGGTAATCACGTGACTTGTAGTAAGTCAGAAAGTGAAAGACACATATCGTATCATATCACTTATAGGTGTTACCTAAGAATGGATACCAGGGCAGATATTTCCACGGAGAAGGGCCATCACAGATTCATCAAACAAACTTATGGTTCACCAATGGAAAGGTGTGAGGATTGGTTTCATTACGATATAGGGGTTAACAGACATATACAAACACAGGTGACATATATAATCACCAAAGACCTACAGAATACCAAGAGAATACTACTCAACATTCTGTCATAACGTACATGGGAAAAGGATCCCAGGAAGAACAGACATCTGTATATGTGTAAAAGAACCACATCTTCCACACATACAACAAGCCAAACACTGTAATCAAATTTGCTGTAATAAAAAATAAAATATTAAATTAAAAACACGAACAAGATGTAGTGAGACAAACTTGAGGGGTTTACTCCTGGCACATTCCATTCTAAATTCCAATCTAGAACACGACTTCCATTGAGGCTCTGTTGCCATAGTCACCAGATTTGGTAAGGGAGAACTGCTGCCACCTTGTGGCCGTTTCACACAACAGCAGCTTTAATCCCAGCGCTGATGGTCAGTTGATATTCAAAATCATTGCAGGCCTGTAAATGACACCTGCCCTGAAAACAAATCTTGGGGTCACATATCGACCAAAAAATTCAAAGGACGTCCATATTTCAAAACGACCATTTCAAAAGGCATATTTTATGCACATTAGTGTTCTGCTTCTTTTTCTTTCTTTCCTTTTTTTGTTAAAAATATGGGAATGGAAAAAGGCATCCCTCAGAATGGGCGAAAATCATTGCAAACGAATCAATGGACAAAGGTTTAATCTCCAATATATACAAACAGCTCATGCAGCTTAATATTAACAAAACAAACACCCCAATACAAAAAATGGGCAGAAGATCTAAAGAGATGTTTCTTCCAAGAAGACACAGAGATGGCCAAGACGCACATGAAAAGCTGCTCAACAGCACTAATTATTAGAGAAATGCAAATCAAAACTACAATGAGGTATCACCTTACACCTGCTAGAATCGGCATCATCAGGAAATCTACAAACAACCAATTCTGGGGAGGGTGTGGACAAAAGGAGCCCTCTTCCACTATTGGTGGGAATGTAAATTGATACAGTCACTATGGAGAACGGTATGGAGTTTCCTTAAAAAAACTAGAAATAGATTTACCATCTGATCCAGCAATCCCACTTCTGGGCATATACCCAGAGAAAACCATAAATCAAAAAGGCACATTCACCACAATGTTCATGGCAGCACTATTTACAATAGCCAGGTAATGGAAGCAACGTAAATGCCCACAGACAGATGAATGGATAAAGATGTGGTACATATATAAAATGGAATATTACTCAGCCATAAGAAGGAATGAAACTGGGTCATTTGTAGAGACATCGATGGATCTAGAGACTGTCATACAGAATGAAGTAAGTCAGAAAGAGGAAAACAAATAATGTATATTAATGCATATAGGTGGACCCTAAAAAATGGTACAGATGAACTGGTTTGCAGGGAAGAAACAGAGACACAGAGGTAGAGAACAAACATGTGGACACGAAGTGTGGGAAGCCATGGGGTGGTGGTGGTGGGATGAGTTGGGAGATTGGGATTGACCTGTATACATGTATATGCATAAAATACATAACTAATAATAACCTGCTGTATAAAAAAGTAAATCAAATTAAATTTCAAAATTTTAAAAAGTAAAATTTAAAAATAAAACAGAAAAATGTTCTTCCCTTCACACAGATGTATTTATAGGAATGAATTATTTCCATGCTTTTATCTATAAATACATAAAAGAGGAATAAAATCTAACTTGAACCATAAAAGAAAAAAAAAAACCTGAACCCACCAGTTATACAGAGGAAAACCCTATCAGGGCACTTGCTCCAGCGGTAAACAATTCTGAAATTGGTCAGAGGTGGGGAATCATCTCCCATACAACCTGCAACCCACCCCCCATGCAAGGAGCATCCTCATTGAAAAGCTGGGGGACCATGCCGAGGCATCTGTGAGTAAACGTGAGCTGAGCCCCAGGCCAGCTGCTGCTGAACTGTTCCCACCCTTCCCAGGTAAAACACCTGAATATGTACAAGGGCTTGAAAGCCTAGAGGAAGGGCCGCGGAGCCACACCATCGACAGCACGCAGGCCAACGTGGTGCCTGTAGGCCAGCCAGGGTGGTCCTGGGCCCGGGCGCTCTTCCGGAAGCTTTCCATTGCCCTGCCTGAAATACCCCTCCTGTCCCGGCCCCCACTGACTTTTTCCTTCCTCACCTCTGTCCGGAGAGAAATTGCAGCGGAAGGTATGGGTGACACATCCTCTTCTTTACAGGTGGCAGCCTGGCAACCCCTGCAGAAAGGCCAGCAGAGCCCCACTCACACCGGGCCACCAACAAAGCTGTGGCCCCTCACTCCCTCCCACCAGCAGAGCCCCGAGACTGCTGACGGGGCAGAGAATATGGAGTCAGGCACGGCTTCAGGGGCTATTGCTGCCTGGAGCGCTGTTTATATTGACCTCAAACAGGCACACCTGGGGAGGGCCGGCCGGCAGGGTAAGGCTGCCCAGGTCAGCTAATCCACAACCCTCAGGGAATCACATTGTTGAAAATGGACCTCGCTAAGGCAGAATAGAAGCCAAGGAAGAAAAGGACACAATGCCATTTGCAGCACCGTAGATGAGTCTAGAGTTAATCACGTGACTTGTAGTAAGTCAGAAAGTGAAAGACACATATCGTATCATATCACTTATAGGTGTTACCTAAGAATGGATACCAGGGCAGATATTTCCACGGAGAAGGGCCATCACAGATTCATCAAACAAACTTATGGTTCACCAATGGAAAGGTGTGAGGATTGGTTTCATTACGATATTGGGGTTAACAGACATATACAAACACAGGTGACACATATAATCACCAAAGACCTACGGGATACCAAGAGAAGACTACTCAACATTCTGTCATAACGTACATGGGAAAAGGATCCCAGGAAGAACAGACATCTGTATATGTGTAAAAGAACCACATCTTCCACACCTACAACAAGCCAAACATTGTAATCAAACTTGCTGTAATAAAAAATAAAAAATTAAATTAAAAACACGAACAAGAAGTAGTGAGACAAACTTGAGGGGCTTTCTCCTGGCACATTCCATTCTAAATTCCAATCTAGAACACGACTTCCATTGAGGCTCTGTTGCCCTAGTCACCAGATTTGGTAAGGGAGAACTGCTGCCACCTTGTGGTCGTTTCACACCACAGCAGCTTTAATCCCAGCGCTGATGGTCAGTTGATATTCAAAATCATTGCAGGACTGTAAATGACACCTGCCCTGAAAACAAATCCTGGGGTCACATATCGACCAAAAAATTCAAAGGACGTCCATATTTCAAAACGACCGTTTCAAAAGGCATATTTTACGCACATTAGTGTTCTGCTTCTTTTTCTTTCTTTCCTTTTTTTGTTAAAAATACGGGAAAGGAAAAAGGCATCCCTCAGAATGGGCGAAAATCGTTGCAAAGGAATCAATGGACAAAGGTTTAATCTCCAATACATATAAAAGGCCCATGTAGCTTCATATTAACAAAACAAACAACCCAATACAAAAAATGGGCAGAAGATCTAAAGAGATGTTTCTTCAAAGAAGACAGAGACATGGCCAGGACACACATGAAAAGGTGCTCAACAGCACTAATTATTAGAGAAATGCAAATCAAAACTACAATGAGGTATCACCTCACACCTGTTAGAATCGGGATCATCAGAAAATCTACAAACAACCAATTCTGGGGAGGGTGTGGACAAATGGAGCCCTCTTCCACTATCGGTGGGAATGTAAATTGATACAGTCACTATGGAGAACGGTATGGAGGTTCCTTAAAAAAACTAGAAATAGAATTACCATCTGATCCAGCAATCCCACTTCTGGGCATATACCCAGAGAAAACCATAAATCAAAAAGGCACATTCACCACAATGTTCATGGCAGCACTATTTACAATAGCCAGGTAATGGAAGCAACGTAAATGCCCACAGACAGATGAATGGATAAAGATGTGGTACATATATAAAATGGAATATTACTCAGCCATAAAAAGGAATGACACTGGGTCATTTGTAGAGACATCGATGGATCTAGAGACTGTCATACAGAATGAAGTAAGTCAGAAAGAGGAAAACAAATATTGTATATTAATGCATATATGTGGAACCTAAAAAATGGTACAGATGAACTGGTTTGCAAGGAAGAAACAGAGACACAGAGGTAGAGAACAAACATATGGACACCAAGTGTGGAAAGCCATGGGGTGGTGGTGGTGGGATGAGTTGGGAGATTGGGATTGACCTGTACACATGTATATGCATAAAATACATAACTAATAATAACCTGCTGTATAAAAAAATAAATCAAATTAAATTTCAAAATTTTAAAAAGTAAAATTTAAAAATAAAACAGAAAAATGTTCTTCCCTTCACACAGATGTATTTATAGGAATGAATTATTTCCATGCTTATATCTATAAATACATAAAATAGGAATAAAATCTAACTTGAACCATAAAAGAAAAAAAAAACCTGAACCCACCAGTTATACAGAGGAAAACCCTATCAGGGCAGTTGCTCCAGGGGTAAACAATTCTGAAATTGGTCAGAGGTGGGGAATCATCTCCCATACAACCTGCAACCCACCCCCCACGCAAAGAGCATCCTCATTGCAAAGCTGGGGGACCGGGCCGAGGCATCTGTGAGTAAACGTGAGCTGAGCCCCAGGCCAGCTTCTCCTAAACTGTTCCCACCCTTCCCAGGTAAAACACCTGAATATGTTCAAGGGCTTGAAAGCCTAGAGGAAGGGCCACGGTGCCACACCAGCGACAGCACGCAGGCCATCTTGGTGCCTGCAGGACAGCCAGGGTGGTCCTGGCCCCGGGCGCTCTTCCGGAAGCTTTCCATTGCCCTGCCTGAGATACCCCTCCTGTCCCGGCCCCCACTGCATTTTTCCTTCCTCACCTCTGTCCGGAGAGAAATTCCAGCAGAAGGTATGGGTGACACATCCTCTTCTTTACAGGTGGCAGCCTGGCAACCCCTGCAGAAAGGCCAGCAGAGCCCCACTCACACCGGGCCACCAAAAAAGCTGTGGCCCCTCACTCCCTGCCACCAGCAGAGCCCCGAGACTGCTGACAGGGCAGAGAATATGGAGTCAGGCACAGCTTCAGGGGCTATTGCTGCCTGGAGCGCTGTTTATATTGACCTCAAACAGGCACACCTGGGGAGGGCCGGCCGGCAGGGTAAGGCTGTCCAGGTCAGCTAATCCACAACCCTCAGGGAATCACATTGTTGAAAACGGACCTCGCTAAGGCAGAATAGAAGCCAAGGAAGAAAAGGACACAATGCCATTTGCAGCACCGTAGATGAGTCTAGAGGTAATCACGTGACTTGTAGTAAGTCAGAAAGTGAAAGACACATATCGTATCATATCACTTATAGGTGTTACGTAAGAATGGATACCAGGGCAGATATTTCCACGGAGAAGGGCCATCACAGATTCATCAAACAAACTTATGGTTCACCAATGGAAAGGTGTGAGGATTGGTTTCATTACGATATTGGGGTTAACAGACATATACAAACACAGGTGACATATATAATCACCAAAGACCTACGGAATACCAAGAGAAGACTACTCAACATTCTGTCATAACGTACATGGGAAAAGGATCCCAGGAAGAACAGACATCTGTATATGTGTAAAAGAACCACATCTTCCACACCTACAACAAGCCAAACATTGTAATCAAACTTGCTGTAATAAAAAATAAAAAAATAAATTAAAAACACGAACAAGAAGTAGTGAGACAAACTTGAGGGGCTTTCTCCTGGCACATTCCATTCTAAATTCCAATCTAGAACACGACTTCCATTGAGGCTCTGTTGCCCTAGTCACCAGATTTGGTAAGGGAGAACTGCTGCCACCTTGTGGCCGTTTCACACAACAGCAGCTTTAATCCCAGCACTGATGGTCAGTTGATATTCAAAATCATTGCAGGCCTGTAAATGACACCTGCCCTGAAAACAAATCCTGGGGTCACATATCGACGAAAAAATTCAAAGGACGTCCATATTTCAAAACGACCGTTTCAAAAGGCATATTTTACGCACATTAGTGTTCTGCTTCTTTTTCTTTCTTTCCTTTTTTTGTTAAAAATACGGGAAAGGAAAAAGGCATCCCTCAGAATGGGCGAAAATCGTTGCAAACGAATCAATGGACAAAGGTTTAATCTCCAATACATATAAAAGGCCCATGGAGCTTAATATTAACAAAACAAACAACCCAATACAAAAAATGGGCAGAAGATCTAAAGAGATGTTTCTTCAAAGAAGACACAGAGATGGCCAAGACACACATGAAAAGCTGCTCAACAGCACTAATTATTAGAGAAATGCAAATCAAAACTACAATGAGGTATCACCTCACACCTGTTAGAATCGGCATCATCAGAAAATCTACAAACAACCAATTCTGGGGAGGGTGTGGACAAAAGGAGCCCTCTTCCACTATTGGTGGCAATGTAAATTGATACAGTCACTATGGAGAACGGTATGGAGTTTCCTTAAAAAACTAGAAATAGAATTACCATCTGATCCAGCAATCCCACTTCTGGGCATATACCCAGAGAAAACCATAAATCAAAAAGGCACATTCACCACAATGTTCATGGCAGCACTATTTACAATGGCCAGGTAATGGAAGCAACCTAAATGCCCACAGACAGATGAATGGATAAAGATGTGGTACATATATAAAATGGAATATTACGCAGCCATAAAAAGGAATGAAAGTGGGTCATTTGTAGAGACATCGATGGATCTTGAGACTGTCATACAGAATGAAGTAAGTCAGAAAAAGGAAAACAAATATTGTATATTAATGCATATATGTGGAACCTAAAAAATGGTACAGATGAACTCGTTTGCAGGGAAGAAACAGAGACACAGAGGTAGAGAACAAACATATGGACACCAAGTGTGGGAAGCCATGGGGTGGTGGTGGTGGGATGAGTTGGGAGATTGGGATTGACCTGTATACATGTATATGCATAAAATACATAACTAATAATAACCTGCTGTATAAAATATAAATCAAATTAAATTTCAAAATTTTAAAAAACAAAATTTAAAAATAAAACAGAAAAATGTTCTTCCCTTCACACAGATGTATTTATAGGAATGAATTATTTCCATGCTTATATCTATAAATACATAAAACAGGAATAAAATCTAACTTGAACCATAAAAGAAAAAAAAAAAACCTGAACCCACCAGTTATACAGAGGAAAACACTATCAGGGCACGTGCTCTAGTGGTAAACAATTCTGAAATTGGTCAGAGGTGGGGAATCATCTCCCATACAACCAGCAACCCACCCCCCACGCAAGGAGCATCCTCAGTGCAAAGCTGGGGGACCGTACCGAGGCATCTGTGAGTAAACGTGAGCTGAGTCCCAGGCCAGCTGCTGCTGAACTGTTCCCACCCTTCCCAGGTAAAACACCTGAATATGTACAAGGGCTTGAAAGCCTAGAGGAAGGGCCGAGGAGCCACACCAGCGACAGCACGCAGGCCAACTTGGTGCCTGCAGGCCAGCTAGGGTGGTCCTGGCCACGGGCGCTCTTCCGGAAGCTTTCCATTGCCCTGCCTGAGATACCCCTCCTGTCCCGGCCCCCACTGCTTTTTTCCTTCCTCACCTGTGTCCGGAGAGAAATTCCAGCGGAAGGTATGGGTGACACATCCTCTTCTTTACAGGTGGCAGCCTGGCAACCCCTGCAGAAAGGCCAGCAGGGTCCCACTCACACCGGGCCAACAACAAAGCTGTGGCCCCTCACTCCCTCCCACCAGCAGAGCCCCGAGGCTGCTGACGGGGCAGAGAATATGGAGTCAGGCACAGCTTCAGGGGCTATTGCTGCCTGGAGCGCTGTTTATATTAACCTCAAACAGGCACACCTAGGGAGGGCCGGCCGGCAGGGTAAGGCTGCCCAGGTCAGCTAATCCACAACCCTCAGGGAATCACATTGTTGAAAATGGACCTCGCTAAGGCAGAATAGAAGCCAAGGAAGAAAAGGACACAATGCCATTTGCAGCACCGTAGATGTGTCTAGAGGCAATCACGTGACTTGTAGTAAGTCAGAAAGTGAAAGACACATATTGTATCATATCACTTATAGGTGTTACCTAAGAATGGATACCAGGGCAGGTATTTCCACGGAGAAGGGCCATCACAGAATCATCAAAGAAACTTATGGTTCACCAATGGAAAGGTGTGAGGATTGGTTTCATTACGATATTGGGGTTAACAGACATATACAAACACAGGTGACATATATAATCACCAAAGACCTACGGAATACCAAGAGAAGACTACTCAACATTCTGTCATAACGTACATGGGAAAAGGATCCCAGGAAGAACAGACATCTGTATATGTGTAAAAGAACCACATCTTCCACACCTACAACAAGCCAAACATTGTAATCAAACTTGCTGTAATAAAAAATAAAAAAATAAATTAAAAACACGAACAAGAAGTAGTGAGACAAACTTGAGGGGCTTTCTGCTGGCACATTCCATTCTAAATTCCAATCTAGAACACGACTTCCATTGAGGCTCTGCTGCCCTAGTCACCAGATTTGGTAAGGGAGAACTGCTGCCACCTTGTGGCCGTTTCACACAACAGCAGCTTTAATCCCAGTGCTGATGGTCAGTTGATATTCAAAATCATTGCAGGCCTGTAAATGACACCTGCCCTGAAAACAAATCCTGGGGTCACATATCGACGAAAAAATTCAAAGGACGTCCATATTTCAAAACGACCGTTTCAAAAGGCATATTTTACGCACATTAGTGTTCTGCTTCTTTTTCTTTCTTTCCTTTTTTTGTTAAAAATACGGGAATGGAAAAAGGCATCCCTCAGAATGGGCGAAAATCGTTGCAAACGAATCAATGGACAAAGGTTTAATCTCCAATATATATAAACAGCTCATGCAGCTTAATATTAACAAAACAAACAACACAATACAAAAAATGGGCAGAAGATCTAAAGAGATGTTTCTTCAAAGAAGACACACAGATGGCCAAGACGCACATGAAAAGCTGCTCAACAGCACTAATTATTAGAGAAATGCAAATCAAAACTACAATGAGGTATCACCTCACACCTGTTAGAATCGGCATCATCAGAAAATCTACAAACAACCAATTCTGGGGAGGGTGTGGACAAAAGGAGCCCTCTTCCACTATTGGTGGCAATGTAAATTGATACAGTCACTATGGAGAACGGTATGGAGTTTCCTTAAAAAACTAGAAATAGAATTACCATCTGATCCAGCAATCCCACTTCTGGGCATATGCCCAGAGAAAACCATAAATCAAAAAGGCACATTCACCACAGTGTTCATGGCAGCATTATTTACAATAGCCAGGTAATGGAAGCAACATAAATGCCCACAGACAGATGAATGGATAAAGATGTGGTAAATATATAAATTGGAATATTACGCAGCCATAAAAAGGAATGTAACTGGGTCATTTGTAGAGACATCGATGGATCTAGAGACTGTCATACAGAATGAAGTATGTCAGAAAAAGGAAAACAAATATTGTATATTAATGCATATATGTGGAACCTAAAAAATGGTACAGATGAACTGGTTTGCAGGGAAGAAACAGAGACACAGAGGTAGAGAACAAACATATGGACACCAAGTGTGGGAAGCCATGGGGTGGTGGTGGTGGGATGAGTTGGGAGATTGGGATTGACCTGTATACATGTATATGCATAAAATACATAAGTAATAATAGCCTGCTGTATAAAAAATAAATCAAATTAAATTTCAAAATTTTAAAAAACAAAATTTAGAAATAAAACAGAAAAATGTTCTTCCCTTCACACAGATGTATTTATAGGAATGAATTATTTCCATGCTTATATCTATAAATACATAAGAGAGGAATAAAATCTAACTTGAACAAGAAAAGAAAAAAAAAACCTGAACCCACCAGTTATACAGAGGAAAACCCTATCAGGGCACTTGCTCCAGCGGTAAACAATTCTGAAATTGGTCAGAGGTGGGGAATCATCTCCCATACAACCAGCAACCCACCCCCCACGCCAGGAGCATCCTCATTGCAAAGCTGGGGGACCGTTCTGAGGCATCTGTGAGTAAATGTGAGCTGAGCCCCAGGCCAGCTGCTGCTGAACTGTTCCCACCCTTCCCAGGTAAAACACCTGAATATGTACAAGGGCTTGAAAGCCTAGAGGAAGGGCCGCGGAGCCACACCAGCGAGAGCACGCAGCCCAACTTGGTGCCTGCAGGCCAGCCAGGGTGGTCCTGGCCCCGGGCGCTCTTCCGGAAGCTTTCCATTGCCCTGCCTGAGATATCCCTCCTGTCCCGGCCCCCACTGCTTTTTTCCTTCCTCACCTCTGTCCGGAGAGAAATTCCAGCGGAAGGTATGGGTGACACATCCTCTGCTTTACAGGTGGCAGCCTGGCAACCCCTGCAGAAAGGCCAGCAGAGCCCCACTCACACCGGGCCACCAACAAAGCTGTGGCCCCTCACTCCCTCCCACCAGCACAGCCCCGAGACTGCTGACGGGGCAGAGAATATGGAGTCAGGCACAGCTTCAGGGGCTATTGCTGCCTGGAGCGCTGTTTATATTGACCTGAAACAGGCACACCTGGGGAGGGCCGGCCGGCAGGGTAAGGCTGCCCAGGTCAGCTAATCCACAACCCTCAGGGAATCACATTGTTGAAAACGGACCTCGCTAAGGCAGAATAGAAGCCAAGGAAGAAAAGGACACAATGCCATTTGCAGCACCGTAGATGAGTCTAGAGGTAATCACGTGACTTGTAGTAAGTCAGAAAGTGAAAGACACATATCGTATCATATCACTTATAGGTGTTACCTAAGAATGGATACCAGGGCAGATATTTCCACGGAGAAGGGCCATCACAGATTCATCAAACAAACTTATGGTTCACCAATGGAAAGGTGTGAGGATTGGTTTCATTACGATATTGGGGTTAACAGACATATACAAACACAGGTGACACATATAATCACCAAAGACCTACAGAATACCAAGAGAATACTACTCAACATTCTGTCATAACGTACATGGGAAAAGGATCCCAGGAAGAACAGACATCTGTATATGTGTAAAAGAACCACATCTTCCACACATACAACAAGCCAAACACTGTAATCAAATTTGCTGTAATAAAAAATAAAATATTAAATTAAAAACACGAACAAGATGTAGTGAGACAAACTTGAGGGGTTAACTCCTGGCACATTCCATTCTAAATTCCAATCTAGAACACGACTTCCATTGAGGCTCTGTTGCCGTAGTCACCAGATTTGGTAAGGGAGAACTGCTGCCACCTTGTGGCCGTTTCACACAACAGCAGCTTTAATCCTAGCGCTGATGGTCAGTTGATATTCAAAATCATTGCAGGCCTGTAAATGACACCTGCCATGAAAACAAATCCTGGGGTCACATATCGACCAAAAAATTCAAAGGACGTCCATATTTAAAAACGACCGTTTCAAAAGGCATATTTTATGCACATTAGTGTTCTGCTTCTTTTTCTTTCTTTCCTTTTTTTGTTAAAAATATGGGAATGGAAAAAGGCATCCCTCAGAATGGGCGAAAATCATTGCAAACGAATCAATGGACAAAGGTTTAATCTACAATATATACAAACAGCTCATGCAGCTTAATATTAACAAAACAAACACCCCAATACAAAAAATGGGCAGAAGATCTAAAGAGATGTTTCTTCCAAGAAGACACAGAGATGGCCAAGACGCACATGAAAAGCTGCTCAACAGCACTAATTATTAGAGAAATGCAAATCAAAACTACAATGAGGTATCACCTCACACCTGTTAGAATCGGCATCATCAGACAATCTACAAACAACCAATTCTGTGGAGGGTGTGGAGAAAAGGAGCCCTCTTCCACTATTGGTGGCAATGTAAATTGATACAGTCACTATGGAGAACCGTATGGAGTTTCCTTAAAAAAACTAGAAGTAGAATTACCATGTGATCCAGCAATCCCACTTCTGGGCATATACCCAGAGAAAACCATAAATCAAAAAGGCACATTCACCACAATGTTCATGGCAGCACTATTTACAAGAGCCAGGTAATGGAAGCAACGTAAATGCCCTCAGACAGATGAATGGATAAAGATGTGGTACATATATAAAATGGAATATTACTCAGCCATAAAAAGGAATGAAACTGGGTCATTTGTAGAGACATCGATGGATCTAGAGACTGTCATACAGAATGAAGTAAGTCAGAAAGAGGAAAACAAATAATGTATATTAATGCATATAGGTGGAACCTAAAAAATGGTACAGATGAACTGGTTTGCAGGGAAGAAACAGAGACACAGAGGTAGAGAACAAACATGTGGACACCAAGTGTGGGAAGCCATGGGGTGGTGGTGGTGGGATGAGTTGGGAGATTGGGATTGACCTGTATACATGTATATGCATAAAATACATAACTAATAATAACCTGCTGTATAAAAAAGTAAATCAAATTAAATTTCAAAATTTTAAAAAGTAAAATTTAAAAATAAAACAGAAAAATGTTCTTCCCTTCACACAGATGTATTTATAGGAATGAATTATTTCCATGCTTTTATCTATAAATACATAAAAGAGGAATAAAATCTAACTTGAACCATAAAAGAAAAAAAAAACCTGAACCCACCAGTTATACTGAGGAAAACCCTATCAGGGCACTTGCTCCAGCGGTAAACAATTCTGAAATTGGTCAGAGGTGGGGAATCGTCTCCCATACAACCTGCAACCCACCCCCCATGCAAGGAGCATCCTCATTGAAAAGCTGGGGGACCATGCCGAGGCATCTGTGAGTAAACGTGAGCTGAGCCCCAGGCCAGCTGCTGCTGAACTGTTCCCACCCTTCCCAGGTAAAACACCTGAATATGTAAAAGGGCTTGAAAGCCTAGAGGAAGGGCCGCGGAGCCACACCATCGACCGCACGCAGGCCAACGTGGTGCCTGTAGGCCAGCCAGGGTGGTCCTGGCCCCGGGCGATCTTCCGGAAGCTTTCCATTGCCCTGCCTGAGATACCCCTCCTGTCCCGGCCCCCACTGACTTTTTCCTTCCTCACCTCTGTCCGGAGAGAAATTGCAGCGGAAGGTATGGGTGACACATCCTCTTCTTTACAGGTGGCAGCCTGGCAACCCCTGCAGAAAGGCCAGCAGAGCCCCACTCACACCGGGCCACCAACAAAGCTGTGGCCCCTCACTCCCTCCCACCAGCAGAGCCCCGAGACTGCTGACGGGGCAGAGAATATGGAGTCAGGCACGGCTTCAGGGGCTATTGCTGCCTGGAGCGCTGTTTATATTGACCTCAAACAGGCACACCTGGGGAGGGCCGGCCGGCAGGGTAAGGCTGCCCAGGTCAGCTAATCCACAACCCTCAGGGAATCACATTGTTGAAAATGGACCTCGCTGAGGCAGAATAGAAGCCAAGGAAGAAAAGGACACAATGCCATTTGCAGCACCGTAGATGAGTCTAGAGTTAATCACGTGACTTGTAGTAAGTCAGAAAGTGAAAGACACATATCGTATCATATCACTTATAGGTGTTACCTAAGAATGGATACCAGGGCAGATATTTCCACGGAGAAGGGCCATCACAGATTCATCAAACAAACTTATGGTTCACCAATGGAAAGGTGTGAGGATTGGTTTCATTACGATATTGGGGTTAACAGACATATACAAACACAGGTGACATATATAATCACCAAAGACCTACGGGATACCAAGAGAAGACTACTCAACATTCTGTCATAACGTACATGGGAAAAGGATCCCAGGAAGAACAGACATCTGTATATGTGTAAAAGAACCACATCTTCCACACCTACAACAAGCCAAACATTGTAATCAAACTTGCTGTAATAAAAAATAAAAAATTAAATTAAAAACACGAACAAGAAGTAGTGAGACAAACTTGAGGGGCTTTCTCCTGGCACATTCCATTCTAAATTCCAATCTAGAACACGACTTCCATTGAGGCTCTGTTGCCCTAGTCACCAGATTTGGTAAGGGAGAACTGCTGCCACCTTGTGGTCGTTTCACACCACAGCAGCTTTAATCCCAGCGCTGATGGTCAGTTGATATTCAAAATCATTGCAGGACTGTAAATGACACCTGCCCTGAAAACAAATCCTGGGGTCACATATCGACGAAAAAATTCAAAGGACGTCCATATTTCAAAACGACCGTTTCAAAAGGCATATTTTACGCACATTAGTGTTCTGCTTCTTTTTCTTTCTTTCCTTTTTTTGTTAAAAATACGGGAAAGGAAAAAGGCATCCCTCAGAATGGGCGAAAATCGTTGCAAAGGAATCAATGGACAAAGGTTTAATCTCCAATACATATAAAAGGCCCATGTAGCTTCATATTAACAAAACAAACAACCCAATACAAAAAATGGGCAGAAGATCTAAAGAGATGTTTCTTCAAAGAAGACACAGAGATGGCCAAGACACACATGAAAAGGTGCTCAACAGCACTAATTATTAGAGAAATGCAAATCAAAACTACAATGAGGTATCACCTCACACCTGTTAGAATCGGGATCATCAGAAAATCTACAAACAACCAATTCTGGGGAGGGTGTGGACAAATGGAGCCCTCTTCCACTATCGGTGGGAATGTAAATTGATACAGTCACTATGGAGAACGGTATGGAGGTTCCTTAAAAAAACTAGAAATAGAATTACCATCTGATCCAGCAATCCCACTTCTGGGCATATACCCAGAGAAAACCATAAATCAAAAAGGCACATTCACCACAATGTTCATGGCAGCACTATTTACAATAGCCAGGTAATGGAAGCAACGTAAATGCCCACAGACAGATGAATGGATAAAGATGTGGTACATATATAAAATGGAATATTACTCAGCCATAAAAAGGAATGACACTGGGTCATTTGTAGAGACATCGATGGATCTAGAGACTGTCATACAGAATGAAGTAAGTCAGAAAGAGGAAAACAAATATTGTATATTAATGCATATATGTGGAACCTAAAAAATGGTACAGATGAACTGGTTTGCAAGGAAGAAACAGAGACACAGAGGTAGAGAACAAACATATGGACACCAAGTGTGGAAAGCCATGGGGTGGTGGTGGTGGGATGAGTTGGGAGATTGGGATTGACCTGTACACATGTATATGCATAAAATACATAACTAATAATAACCTGCTGTATAAAAAAATAAATCAAATTAAATTTCAAAATTTTAAAAAGTAAAATTTAAAAATAAAACAGAAAAATGTTCTTCCCTTCACACAGATGTATTTATAGGAATGAATTATTTCCATGCTTATATCTATAAATACATAAAATAGGAATAAAATCTAACTTGAACCATAAAAGAAAAAAAAAACCTGAACCCACCAGTTTTACAGAGGAAAACCCTATCAGGGCAGTTGCTCCAGGGGTAAACAATTCTGAAATTGGTCAGAGGTGGGGAATCATCTCCCATACAACCTGCAACCCACCCCCCACGCAAAGAGCATCCTCATTGCAAAGCTGGGGGACCGGGCCGAGGCATCTGTGAGTAAACGTGAGCTGAGCCCCAGGCCAGCTTCTCCTAAACTGTTCCCACCCTTCCCAGGTAAAACACCTGAATATGTTCAAGGGCTTGAAAGCCTAGAGGAAGGGCCACGGTGCCACACCAGCGACAGCACGCAGGCCATCTTGGTGCCTGCAGGACAGCCAGGGTGGTCCTGGCCCCGGGCGCTCTTCCGGAAGCTTTCCATTGCCCTGCCTGAGATACCCCTCCTGTCCCGGCCCCCACTGCATTTTTCCTTCCTCACCTCTGTCCGGAGAGAAATTCCAGCAGAAGGTATGGGTGACACATCCTCTTCTTTACAGGTGGCAGCCTGGCAACCCCTGCAGAAAGGCCAGCAGAGCCCCACTCACACCGGGCCACCAAAAAAGCTGTGGCCCCTCACTCCCTGCCACCAGCAGAGCCCCGAGACTGCTGACAGGGCAGAGAATATGGAGTCAGGCACAGCTTCAGGGGCTATTGCTGCCTGGAGCGCTGTTTATATTGACCTCAAACAGGCACACCTGGGGAGGGCCGGCCGGCAGGGTAAGGCTGTCCAGGTCAGCTAATCCACAACCCTCAGGGAATCACATTGTTGAAAACGGACCTCGCTAAGGCAGAATAGAAGCCAAGGAAGAAAAGGACACAATGCCATTTGCAGCACCGTAGATGAGTCTAGAGGTAATCACGTGACTTGTAGTAAGTCAGAAAGTGAAAGACACATATCGTATCATATCACTTATAGGTGTTACGTAAGAATGGATACCAGGGCAGATATTTCCACGGAGAAGGGCCATCACAGATTCATCAAACAAACTTATGGTTCACCAATGGAAAGGTGTGAGGATTGGTTTCATTACGATATTGGGGTTAACAGACATATACAAACACAGGTGACATATATAATCACCAAAGACCTACGGTATACCAAGAGAAGACTACTCAACATTCTGTCATAACGTACATGGGAAAAGGATCCCAGGAAGAACAGACATCTGTATATGTGTAAAAGAACCACATCTTCCACACCTACAACAAGCCAAACATTGTAATCAAACTTGCTGTAATAAAAAATAAAAAAATAAATTAAAAACACGAACAAGAAGTAGTGAGACAAACTTGAGGGGCTTTCTCCTGGCACATTCCATTCTAAATTCCAATCTAGAACACGACTTCCATTGAGGCTCTGTTGCCCTAGTCACCAGATTTGGTAAGGGAGAACTGCTGCCACCTTGTGGCCGTTTCACACAACAGCAGCTTTAATCCCAGCACTGATGGTCAGTTGATATTCAAAATCATTGCAGGCCTGTAAATGACACCTGCCCTGAAAACAAATCCTGGGGTCACATATCGACGAAAAAATTCAAAGGACGTCCATATTTCAAAACGACCGTTTCAAAAGGCATATTTTACGCACATTAGTGTTCTGCTTCTTTTTCTTTCTTTCCTTTTTTTGTTAAAAATACGGGAAAGGAAAAAGGCATCCCTCAGAATGGGCGAAAATCGTTGCAAACGAATCAATGGACAAAGGTTTAATCTCCAATACATATAAAAGGCCCATGGAGCTTAATATTAACAAAACAAACAACCCAATACAAAAAATGGGCAGAAGATCTAAAGAGATGTTTCTTCAAAGAAGACACAGAGATGGCCAAGACACACATGAAAAGCTGCTCAACAGCACTAATTATTAGAGAAATGCAAATCAAAACTACAATGAGGTATCACCTCACACCTGTTAGAATCGGCATCATCAGAAAATCTACAAACAACCAATTCTGGGGAGGGTGTGGACAAAAGGAGCCCTCTTCCACTATTGGTGGCAATGTAAATTGATACAGTCACTATGGAGAACGGTATGGAGTTTCCTTAAAAAACTAGAAATAGAATTACCATCTGATCCAGCAATCCCACTTCTGGGCATATACCCAGAGAAAACCATAAATCAAAAAGGCACATTCACCACAATGTTCATGGCAGCACTATTTACAATGGCCAGGTAATGGAAGCAACCTAAATGCCCACAGACAGATGAATGGATAAAGATGTGGTACATATATAAAATGGAATATTACGCAGCCATAAAAAGGAATGAAAGTGGGTCATTTGTAGAGACATCGATGGATCTTGAGACTGTCATACAGAATGAAGTAAGTCAGAAAAAGGAAAACAAATATTGTATATTAATGCATATATGTGGAACCTAAAAAATGGTACAGATGAACTCGTTTGCAGGGAAGAAACAGAGACACAGAGGTAGAGAACAAACATATGGACACCAAGTGTGGGAAGCCATGGGGTGGTGGTGGTGGGATGAGTTGGGAGATTGGGATTGACCTGTATACATGTATATGCATAAAATACATAACTAATAATAACCTGCTGTATAAAATATAAATCAAATTAAATTTCAAAATTTTAAAAAACAAAATTTAAAAATAAAACAGAAAAATGTTCTTCCCTTCACACAGATGTATTTATAGGAATGAATTATTTCCATGCTTATATCTATAAATACATAAAACAGGAATAAAATCTAACTTGAACCATAAAAGAAAAAAAAAAAACCTGAACCCACCAGTTATACAGAGGAAAACACTATCAGGGCACGTGCTCTAGTGGTAAACAATTCTGAAATTGGTCAGAGGTGGGGAATCATCTCCCATACAACCAGCAACCCACCCCCCACGCAAGGAGCATCCTCAGTGCAAAGCTGGGGGACCGTACCGAGGCATCTGTGAGTAAACGTGAGCTGAGTCCCAGGCCAGCTGCTGCTGAACTGTTCCCACCCTTCCCAGGTAAAACACCTGAATATGTACAAGGGCTTGAAAGCCTAGAGGAAGGGCCGAGGAGCCACACCAGCGAGAGCACGCAGGCCAACTTGGTGCCTGCAGGCCAGCTAGGGTGGTCCTGGCCACGGGCGCTCTTCCGGAAGCTTTCCATTGCCCTGCCTGAGATACCCCTCCTGTCCCGGCCCCCACTGCTTTTTTCCTTCCTCACCTCTGTCCGGAGAGAAATTCCAGCGGAAGGTATGGGTGACACATCCTCTTCTTTACAGGTGGCAGCCTGGCAACCCCTGCAGAAAGGCCAGCAGGGTCCCACTCACACCGGGCCAACAACAAAGCTGTGGCCCCTCACTCCCTCCCACCAGCAGAGCCCCGAGGCTGCTGACGGGGCAGAGAATATGGAGTCAGGCACAGCTTCAGGGGCTATTGCTGCCTGGAGCGCTGTTTATATTAACCTCAAACAGGCACACCTAGGGAGGGCCGGCCGGCAGGGTAAGGCTGCCCAGGTCAGCTAATCCACAACACTCAGGGAATCACATTGTTGAAAATGGACCTCGCTAAGGCAGAATAGAAGCCAAGGAAGAAAAGGACACAATGCCATTTGCAGCACCGTAGATGTGTCTAGAGGCAATCACGTGACTTGTAGTAAGTCAGAAAGTGAAAGACACATATTGTATCATATCACTTATAGGTGTTACCTAAGAATGGATACCAGGGCAGGTATTTCCACGGAGAAGGGCCATCACAGAATCATCAAAGAAACTTATGGTTCACCAATGGAAAGGTGTGAGGATTGGTTTCATTACGATATTGGGGTTAACAGACATATACAAACACAGGTGACATATATAATCACCAAAGACCTACGGAATACCAAGAGAAGACTACTCAACATTCTGTCATAACGTACATGGGAAAAGGATCCCAGGAAGAACAGACATCTGTATATGTGAAAAAGAACCACATCTTCCACACCTACAACAAGCCAAACATTGTCATCAAACTTGCTGTAATAAAAAATAAAAAAATTAAATTAAAAACACGAACAAGAAGTAGTGAGACAAACTTGAGGGGCTTTCTGCTGGCACATTCCATTCTAAATTCCAATCTAGAACACGACTTCCATTGAGGCTCTGCTGCCCTAGTCACCAGATTTGGTAAGGGAGAACTGCTGCCACCTTGTGGCCGTTTCACACAACAGCAGCTTTAATCCCAGTGCTGATGGTCAGTTGATATTCAAAATCATTGCAGGCCTGTAAATGACACCTGCCCTGAAAACAAATCCTGGGGTCACATATCGACGAAAAAATTCAAAGGACGTCCATATTTCAAAACGACCGTTTCAAAAGGCATATTTTACGCACATTAGTGTTCTGCTTCTTTTTCTTTCTTTCCTTTTTTTGTTAAAAATACGGGAATGGAAAAAGGCATCCCTCAGAATGGGCGAAAATCGTTGCAAACGAATCAATGGACAAAGGTTTAATCTCCAATATATATAAACAGCTCATGCAGCTTAATATTAACAAAACAAACAACACAATACAAAAAATGGGCAGAAGATCTAAAGAGATGTTTCTTCAAAGAAGACACACAGATGGCCAAGACACACATGAAAAGCTGCTCAACAGCACTAATTATTAGAGAAATGCAAATCAAAACTACAATGAGGTATCACCTCACACCTGTTAGAATCGGCATCATCAGAAAATCTACAAACAACCAATTCTGGGGAGGGTGTGGACAAAAGGAGCCCTCTTCCACTATTGGTGGCAATGTAAATTGATACAGTCACTATGGAGAACGGTATGGAGTTTCCTTAAAAAACTAGAAATAGAATTACCATCTGATCCAGCAATCCCACTTCTGGGCATATGCCCAGAGAAAACCATAAATCAAAAAGGCACATTCACCACAGTGTTCATGGCAGCATTATTTACAATAGCCAGGTAATGGAAGCAACATAAATGCCCACAGACAGATGAATGGATAAAGATGTGGTAAATATATAAATTGGAATATTACGCAGCCATAAAAAGGAATGTAACTGGGTCATTTGTAGAGACATCAATGGATCTAGAGACTGTCATACAGAATGAAGTATGTCAGAAAAAGGAAAACAAATATTGTATATTAATGCATATATGTGGAACCTAAAAAATGGTACAGATGAACTGGTTTGCAGGGAAGAAACAGAGACACAGAGGTAGAGAACAAACATATGGACACCAAGTGTGGGAAGCCATGGGGTGGTGGTGGTGGGATGAGTTGGGAGATTGGGATTGACCTGTATACATGTATATGCATAAAATACATAAGTAATAATAGCCTGCTGTATAAAAAATAAATCAAATTAAATTTCAAAATTTTAAAAAACAAAATTTAGAAATAAAACAGAAAAATGTTCTTCCCTTCACACAGATGTATTTATAGGAATGAATTATTTCCATGCTTATATCTATAAATACATAAGAGAGGAATAAAATCTAACTTGAACAAGAAAAGAAAAAAAAAACCTGAACCCACCAGTTATACAGAGGAAAACCCTATCAGGGCACTTGCTCCAGCGGTAAACAATTCTGAAATTGGTCAGAGGTGGGGAATCATCTCCCATACAACCTGCAACCCACCCCCCACGCAAAGAGCATCCTCATTGCAAAGCTGGGGGACCGTGCCGAGGCATCTGTGAGTAAACGTGAGCTGAGCCCCAGGCCAGCTTCTGCTAAACTGTTCCCACCCTCCCCAGGTAAAACACCTGAATATGTACAAGGGCTTGAAAGCCTAGAGGAAGGGCCGCGGTGCCACACCAGCGACAGCACGCAGGCCAACTTGGTGCCTGCAGGCCAGCCAGTGTGGTCCTGGCCCCGGGCGCTCTTCCGGAAGCTTTCCATTGCCCTGCCTGAGATAACCCTCCTGTCCCGGCCCCCACTGCTTTTTTCCTTCCTCACCTCTGTCCGGAGAGAAATTCCAGCGGAAGGTATGCGTGACACATCCTCTTCTTTACAGGCGGCAGCCTGGCAACTCCTGCAGAAAGGCCAGCAGAACCCCACTCACACCGGGCCACCCACAAAGCTGTGGCCCCTCACTCCCTCCCACCAGCACAGCCCCGAGACTGCTGATGGGGCAGAGAATATGGAGTCAGTCACAGCTTCAGGGGCTATTGCTGCCTGGAGCTCTGTTTATATTGACCTCAACGAGGCACACCTGGGGAGGGCGGGCCGGCAGGGTAAGGCTGCCCAGGTCAGCTAATCCACAACCCTCAGGGAATCACATTGTTGAAAATGGACCCCGCTAAGGCAGAAGAGAAGCCAAGGGAAAAAAGGACACAATGCCATTTGCAGCACCGTAGATGAGTCTAGAAGTAATCACGTGACTTGTAGTAAGTCAGAAAGTGAAAGACACATATCATATCATATCACTTATAGGTGTTACCTAAAAATGGATACCAGGGCAGATATTTCCACGGAGAAGGGCAATCACAGATTCATTAAACAAACTTATGGTTCACCAATGGAAAGGTGTGAGGAGTGGTTTCATTACGATATTGGGGTTAACAGACATATACAAACACAGGTGACATATATAATCACCAAAGACCTACGGAATACCAAGAGAAGACTACTCAACATTCTGTCATAACGTACATGGGAAAAGGATCCCAGGAAGAACAGACATCTGTATATGTGTAAAAGAACCACATCTTCCACACCTACAACAAGCCAAACATTGTAATCAAACTTGCTGTAATAAAAAATAAAAAAATTAAATTAAAAACACGAACAAGAAGTAGTGAGACAAACTTGAGGGGCTTTCTCCTGGCACATTCCATTCTAAATTCCAATCTAGAACACGACTTCCATTGAGGCTCTGTTGCCCTAGTCACCAGATTTGGTAAGGGAAAACTGCTGCCACCTTGTGGCCGTTTCACATAACAGCAGCTTTAATCCCAGCGCTGATGGTCAGTTGATATTCAAAATCATTGCAGGCCTGTAAATGACTCCTGCCCTGAAAACAAATCCTGGGGTCACATATCGACCAAAAAATTCAAAGGACTTCCATATTTCAAAACGACCGTTTCAAAAGGCATATTTTACGCACATTAGTGTTCTGCTTCTTTTTCTTTCTTTCCTTTTTTTGTTAAAAATACGGGAATGGAAAAAGGCATGCCTCAGAATGGGCGAAAATCGTTGCAAACGAATCAATGGACAAAGGTTTAATCTCCAATATATATAGAGAGCTCATGCAGCTTAATATTAACAAAAAAAACAACCCAATACAAAAAATGGGCAGAAGATCTAAAGAGATGTTTCTTCAAAGAAGACACAGAGATGGCCAAGACGCACATGAAAAGCTGCTCAACAGCACTAATTATTAGAGAAATGCAAATCAAAACTACAATGAGGTATCACCTCACACCTGTTAGAATCGGCATCATCAGAAAATCTACAAACAACCAATTCTGGGGAGGGTGTGGACAAAAGGAGCCCTCTTCCACTATTGGTGGCAATGTAAATTGATACAGTCACTATGGAGAATGGTATGGAGTTTCCTTAAAAAAACTAGAAATAGAATTACCATCTGATCCAGCAATCCCACTTCTGGGCATATACCCAGAGAAAACCATAAATCAAAAAGGCACATTCACCACAATGTTCATGGCAGCACTATTTACAATAGCCAGGTAACGGAAGCAACGTAAATGCCCACAGACAGATGAATGGATAAAGATGTGGTACATATATAAAATGGAATATTACTCAACCATAAAAAGTAATGAAACTGGGTCATTTGTAGAGACATCGATGGATCTAGAGACTGTCATACAGAATGAAGTAAGTCAGAAAGAGGAAAACAAATATTGTATATTAATGCATATATGTGGAACCTAAAAAATGGTACAGATGAACTGGTTTGCAAGGAAGAAACAGAGACACAGAGGTAGAGAACAAACATATGGACACCAAGTGTGGGCAGCCATGGGGTGGTGGTGGTGGGATGAGTTGGGAGATTGGGATTGACCTGTATACATGTATATGCATAAAATACATAACTAATAATAACCTGCTGTATAAAAAAATAAATCAAATTAAATTTCAAAATTTTAAAAAGTAAAATTTAAAAATAAAACAGAAAAGTATTCTTCCCTTCACACAGATGTATTTATAGGAATGAATTATTTCCATGCTTATATCTATAAATACATAAGAGAGGAATAAAATCTAACTTGAACAAGAAAAGAAAAAAAAAACCTGAACCCACCAGTTATACAGAGGAAAACCCTATCAGGGCACTTGCTCCAGCGGTAAACAATTCTGAAATTGGTCAGAGGTGGGGAATCATCTCCCATACAACCAGCAACCCACCCCCCACGCCAGGAGCATCCTCATTGCAAAGCTGGGGGACCGTTCTGAGGCATCTGTGAGTAAATGTGAGCTGAGCCCCAGGCCAGCTGCTGCTGAACTGTTCCCACCCTTCCCAGGTAAAACACCTGAATATGTACAAGGGCTTGAAAGCCTAGAGGAAGGGCCGCGGAGCCACACCAGCGAGAGCACGCAGCCCAACTTGGTGCCTGCAGGCCAGCCAGGGTGGTCCTGGCCCCGGGCGCTCTTCCGGAAGCTTTCCATTGCCCTGCCTGAGATATCCCTCCTGTCCCGGCCCCCACTGCTTTTTTCCTTCCTCACCTCTGTCCGGAGAGAAATTCCAGCGGAAGGTATGGGTGACACATCCTCTGCTTTACAGGTGGCAGCCTGGCAACCCCTGCAGAAAGGCCAGCAGAGCCCCACTCACACCGGGCCACCAACAAAGCTGTGGCCCCTCACTCCCTCCCACCAGCACAGCCCCGAGACTGCTGACGGGGCAGAGAATATGGAGTCAGGCACAGCTTCAGGGGCTATTGCTGCCTGGAGCGCTGTTTATATTGACCTGAAACAGGCACACCTGGGGAGGGCCGGCCGGCAGGGTAAGGCTGCCCAGGTCAGCTAATCCACAACCCTCAGGGAATCACATTGTTGAAAACGGACCTCGCTAAGGCAGAATAGAAGCCAAGGAAGAAAAGGACACAATGCCATTTGCAGCACCGTAGATGAGTCTAGAGGTAATCACGTGACTTGTAGTAAGTCAGAAAGTGAAAGACACATATCGTATCATATCACTTATAGGTGTTACCTAAGAATGGATACCAGGGCAGATATTTCCACGGAGAAGGGCCATCACAGATTCATCAAACAAACTTATGGTTCACCAATGGAAAGGTGTGAGGATTGGTTTCATTACGATATTGGGGTTAACAGACATATACAAACACAGGTGACACATATAATCACCAAAGACCTACAGAATACCAAGAGAATACTACTCAACATTCTGTCATAACGTACATGGGAAAAGGATCCCAGGAAGAACAGACATCTGTATATGTGTAAAAGAACCACATCTTCCACACATACAACAAGCCAAACACTGTAATCAAATTTGCTGTAATAAAAAATAAAATATTAAATTAAAAACACGAACAAGATGTAGTGAGACAAACTTGAGGGGTTAACTCCTGGCACATTCCATTCTAAATTCCAATCTAGAACACGACTTCCATTGAGGCTCTGTTGCCGTAGTCACCAGATTTGGTAAGGGAGAACTGCTGCCACCTTGTGGCCGTTTCACACAACAGCAGCTTTAATCCTAGCGCTGATGGTCAGTTGATATTCAAAATCATTGCAGGCCTGTAAATGACACCTGCCATGAAAACAAATCCTGGGGTCACATATCGACCAAAAAATTCAAAGGACGTCCATATTTAAAAACGACCGTTTCAAAAGGCATATTTTATGCACATTAGTGTTCTGCTTCTTTTTCATTCTTTCCTTTTTTTGTTAAAAATATGGGAATGGAAAAAGGCATCCCTCAGAATGGGCGAAAATCATTGCAAACGAATCAATGGACAAAGGTTTAATCTACAATATATACAAACAGCTCATGCAGCTTAATATTAACAAAACAAACACCCCAATACAAAAAATGGGCAGAAGATCTAAAGAGATGTTTCTTCCAAGAAGACACAGAGATGGCCAAGACGCACATGAAAAGCTGCTCAACAGCACTAATTATTAGAGAAATGCAAATCAAAACTACAATGAGGTATCACCTCACACCTGTTAGAATCGGCATCATCAGACAATCTACAAACAACCAATTCTGTGGAGGGTGTGGAGAAAAGGAGCCCTCTTCCACTATTGGTGGCAATGTAAATTGATACAGTCACTATGGAGAACCGTATGGAGTTTCCTTAAAAAAACTAGAAGTAGAATTACCATGTGATCCAGCAATCCCACTTCTGGGCATATACCCAGAGAAAACCATAAATCAAAAAGGCACATTCACCACAATGTTCATGGCAGCACTATTTACAAGAGCCAGGTAATGGAAGCAACGTAAATGCCCTCAGACAGATGAATGGATAAAGATGTGGTACATATATAAAATGGAATATTACTCAGCCATAAAAAGGAATGAAACTGGGTCATTTGTAGAGACATCGATGGATCTAGAGACTGTCATACAGAATGAAGTAAGTCAGAAAGAGGAAAACAAATAATGTATATTAATGCATATAGGTGGAACCTAAAAAATGGTACAGATGAACTGGTTTGCAGGGAAGAAACAGAGACACAGAGGTAGAGAACAAACATGTGGACACCAAGTGTGGGAAGCCATGGGGTGGTGGTGGTGGGATGAGTTGGGAGATTGGGATTGACCTGTATACATGTATATGCATAAAATACATAACTAATAATAACCTGCTGTATAAAAAAGTAAATCAAATTAAATTTCAAAATTTTAAAAAGTAAAATTTAAAAATAAAACAGAAAAATGTTCTTCCCTTCACACAGATGTATTTATAGGAATGAATTATTTCCATGCTTTTATCTATAAATACATAAAAGAGGAATAAAATCTAACTTGAACCATAAAAGAAAAAAAAAACCTGAACCCACCAGTTATACAGAGGAAAACCCTATCAGGGCACTTGCTCCAGCGGTAAACAATTCTGAAATTGGTCAGAGGTGGGGAATCGTCTCCCATACAACCTGCAACCCACCCCCCATGCAAGGAGCATCCTCATTGAAAAGCTGGGGGACCATGCCGAGGCATCTGTGAGTAAACGTGAGCTGAGCCCCAGGCCAGCTGCTGCTGAACTGTTCCCACCCTTCCCAGGTAAAACACCTGAATATGTAAAAGGGCTTGAAAGCCTAGAGGAAGGGCCGCGGAGCCACACCATCGACCGCACGCAGGCCAACGTGGTGCCTGTAGGCCAGCCAGGGTGGTCCTGGCCCCGGGCGATCTTCCGGAAGCTTTCCATTGCCCTGCCTGAGATACCCCTCCTGTCCCGGCCCCCACTGACTTTTTCCTTCCTCACCTCTGTCCGGAGAGAAATTGCAGCGGAAGGTATGGGTGACACATCCTCTTCTTTACAGGTGGCAGCCTGGCAACCCCTGCAGAAAGGCCAGCAGAGCCCCACTCACACCGGGCCACCAACAAAGCTGTGGCCCCTCACTCCCTCCCACCAGCAGAGCCCCGAGACTGCTGACGGGGCAGAGAATATGGAGTCAGGCACGGCTTCAGGGGCTATTGCTGCCTGGAGCGCTGTTTATATTGACCTCAAACAGGCACACCTGGGGAGGGCCGGCCGGCAGGGTAAGGCTGCCCAGGTCAGCTAATCCACAACCCTCAGGGAATCACATTGTTGAAAATGGAGCTCGCTAAGGCAGAATAGAAGCCAAGGAAGAAAAGGACACAATGCCATTTGCAGCACCGTAGATGAGTCTAGAGTTAATCACGTGACTTGTAGTAAGTCAGAAAGTGAAAGACACATATCGTATCATATCACTTATAGGTGTTACCTAAGAATGGATACCAGGGCAGATATTTCCACGGAGAAGGGCCATCACAGATTCATCAAACAAACTTATGGTTCACCAATGGAAAGGTGTGAGGATTGGTTTCATTACGATATTGGGGTTAACAGACATATACAAACACAGGTGACATATATAATCACCAAAGACCTACGGGATACCAAGAGAAGACTACTCAACATTCTGTCATAACGTACATGGGAAAAGGATCCCAGGAAGAACAGACATCTGTATATGTGTAAAAGAACCACATCTTCCACACCTACAACAAGCCAAACATTGTAATCAAACTTGCTGTAATAAAAAATAAAAAATTAAATTAAAAACACGAACAAGAAGTAGTGAGACAAACTTGAGGGGCTTTCTCCTGGCACATTCCATTCTAAATTCCAATCTAGAACACGACTTCCATTGAGGCTCTGTTGCCCTAGTCACCAGATTTGGTAAGGGAGAACTGCTGCCACCTTGTGGTCGTTTCACACCACAGCAGCTTTAATCCCAGCGCTGATGGTCAGTTGATATTCAAAATCATTGCAGGACTGTAAATGACACCTGCCCTGAAAACAAATCCTGGGGTCACATATCGACGAAAAAATTCAAAGGACGTCCATATTTCAAAACGACCGTTTCAAAAGGCATATTTTACGCACATTAGTGTTCTGCTTCTTTTTCTTTCTTTCCTTTTTTTGTTAAAAATACGGGAAAGGAAAAAGGCATCCCTCAGAATGGGCGAAAATCGTTGCAAAGGAATCAATGGACAAAGGTTTAATCTCCAATACATATAAAAGGCCCATGTAGCTTCATATTAACAAAACAAACAACCCAATACAAAAAATGGGCAGAAGATCTAAAGAGATGTTTCTTCAAAGAAGACAGAGACATGGCCAGGACACACATGAAAAGGTGCTCAACAGCACTAATTATTAGAGAAATGCAAATCAAAACTACAATGAGGTATCACCTCACACCTGTTAGAATCGGGATCATCAGAAAATCTACAAACAACCAATTCTGGGGAGGGTGTGGACAAATGGAGCCCTCTTCCACTATCGGTGGGAATGTAAATTGATACAGTCACTATGGAGAACGGTATGGAGGTTCCTTAAAAAAACTAGAAATAGAATTACCATCTGATCCAGCAATCCCACTTCTGGGCATATACCCAGAGAAAACCATAAATCAAAAAGGCACATTCACCACAATGTTCATGGCAGCACTATTTACAATAGCCAGGTAATGGAAGCAACGTAAATGCCCACAGACAGATGAATGGATAAAGATGTGGTACATATATAAAATGGAATATTACTCAGCCATAAAAAGGAATGACACTGGGTCATTTGTAGAGACATCGATGGATCTAGAGACTGTCATACAGAATGAAGTAAGTCAGAAAGAGGAAAACAAATATTGTATATTAATGCATATATGTGGAACCTAAAAAATGGTACAGATGAACTGGTTTGCAGGGAAGAAACAGAGACACAGAGGTAGAGAACAAACATATGGACACCAAGTGTGGAAAGCCATGGGGTGGTGGTGGTGGGATGAGTTGGGAGATTGGGATTCACCTGTACACATGTATATGCATAAAATACATAACTAATAATAACCTGCTGTATAAAAAATAAATCAAATTAAATTTCAAAATTTCAAAAAGTAAAATTTAAAAATAAAACAGAAAAATGTTCTTCCCTTCACACAGATGTATTTATAGGAATGAATTATTTCCATGCTTATATCTATAAATACATAAAAGAGGAATAAAATCTAACTTGAACCATAAAAGAAAAAAAAAAACCTGAACCCACCAGTTATACAGAGGAAAACCCTATCAGGGCAGTTGCTCCAGGGGTAAACAATTCTGAAATTGGTCAGAGGTGGGGAATCATCTCGCATACAACCTGCAACCCACCCCCCACGCAAAGAGCATCCTCATTGCAAAGCTGGGGGACCGGGCCGAGGCATCTGTGAGTAAACGTGAGCTGAGCCCCAGGCCAGCTTCTCCTAAACTGTTCCCACCCTTCCCAGGTAAAACACCTGAATATGTTCAAGGGCTTGAAAGCCTAGAGGAAGGGCCACGGTGCCACACCAGCGACAGCACGCAGGCCATCTTGGTGCCTGCAGGACAGCCAGGGTGGTCCTGGCCCCGGGCGCTCTTCCGGAAGCTTTCCATTGCCCTGCCTGAGATACCCCTCCTGTCCCGGCCCCCACTGCATTTTTCCTTCCTCACCTCTGTCCGGAGAGAAATTCCAGCAGAAGGTATGGGTGACACATCCTCTTCTTTACAGGTGGCAGCCTGGCAACCCCTGCAGAAAGGCCAGCAGAGCCCCACTCACACCGGGCCACCAAAAAAGCTGTGGCCCCTCACTCCCTGCCACCAGCAGAGCCCCGAGACTGCTGACAGGGCAGAGAATATGGAGTCAGGCACAGCTTCAGGGGCTATTGCTGCCTGGAGCGCTGTTTATATTGACCTCAAACAGGCACACCTGGGGAGGGCCGGCCGGCAGGTTAAGGCTGTCCAGGTCAGCTAATCCACAACCCTCAGGGAATCACATTGTTGAAAACGGACCTCGCTAAGGCAGAATAGAAGCCAAGGAAGAAAAGGACACAATGCCATTTGCAGCACCGTAGATGAGTCTAGAGGTAATCACGTGACTTGTAGTAAGTCAGAAAGTGAAAGACACATATCGTATCATATCACTTATAGGTGTTACGTAAGAATGGATACCAGGGCAGATATTTCCACGGAGAAGGGCCATCACAGATTCATCAAACAAACTTATGGTTCACCAATGGAAAGGTGTGAGGATTGGTTTCATTACGATATTGAGGTTAACAGACATATACAAACACAGGTGACATATATAATCACCAAAGACCTACGGAATACCAAGAGAAGACTACTCAACATTCTGTCATAACGTACATGGGAAAAGGATCCCAGGAAGAACAGACATCTGTATATGTGTAAAAGAACCACATCTTCCACACCTACAACAAGCCAAACATTGTAATCAAACTTGCTGTAATAAAAAATAAAAAAATAAATTAAAAACACGAACAAGAAGTAGTGAGACAAACTTGAGGGGCTTTCTCCTGGCACATTCCATTCTAAATTCCAATCTAGAACACGACTTCCATTGAGGCTCTGTTGCCCTAGTCACCAGATTTGGTAAGGGAGAACTGCTGCCACCTTGTGGCCGTTTCACACAACAGCAGCTTTAATCCCAGCGCTGATGGTCAGTTGATATTCAAAATCATTGCAGGCCTGTAAATGACACCTGCCCTGAAAACAAATCCTGGGGTCACATATCGACGAAAAAATTCAAAGGACGTCCATATTTCAAAACGACCGTTTCAAAAGGCATATTTTACGCACATTAGTGTTCTGCTTCTTTTTCTTTCTTTCCTTTTTTTGTTAAAAATACGGGAAAGGAAAAAGGCATCCCTCAGAATGGGCGAAAATCGTTGCAAACGAATCAATGGACAAAGGTTTAATCTCCAATACATATAAAAGGCCCATGGAGCTTAATATTAACAAAACAAACAACCCAATACAAAAAATGGGCAGAAGATCTAAAGAGATGTTTCTTCAAAGCAGACACACAGATGGCCAAGACGCACATGAAAAGCTGCTCAACAGCACTAATTATTAGAGAAATGCAAATCAAAACTACAATGAGGTATCACCTCACACCTGTTAGAATCGGCATCATCAGAAAATCTACAAACAACAAATTCTGGGGAGGGTGTGGACAAAAGGAGCCCTCTTCCACTATTGGTGGCAATGTAAATTGATACGGTCACTATGGAGAATGGTATGGAGTTTCCTTAAAAAAACTAGAAATAGAATTACCATCTGATCCAGCAATCCCACTTCTGGGCATATACCCAGAGAAAACCATAAATCAAAAAGACAGAGTCACCACAGTATTCATGGCAGCACTATTTACAATAGCCAGGTAATGGAAGCAACCTAAATGCCCACAGACAGATGAATGGATAAAGATGTGGTACATATATAAAATGGAATATTGCTCAGCCATAAAAAGGAATGAAACTGGGTCATTTGTAGAGACATCGATGGATCTAGAGACTGTCATACAGAAAGAAGTAAGTCAGAAAGAGGAAAACAAATATTGTATATTAATGCAAACACGTGGAACCTAAAAAATGGTACAGTTGAACTGGTTTGCAGGGAAGAAACAGAGAAACAGAGGTAGAGAACAAACATATGGACGCCATGTGTGGGAAGCCATGGGGTGGTGGTGGTGGGATGAGTTGGGAGATTGGGATTGACCTGTATACATGTATATGCATAAAATACATAACTAATAATAACCTGCTGTATAAAAAAATAAATCAAATTAAATTTCAAAATTTTAAAAAGTAAAATTTAAATTAAAACAGAAAAATGTTCTTCCCTTCACACAGATGTATTTATAGGAATGAATTATTTCCATGCTTATATCTATAAATACATAAAAGAGGAATAAAATCTAACTTGAACCATAAAAGAAAAAAAAATACCTGAACCCACCAGTTATACAGAGGAAAACCCTATCAGGGCACTTGATCCAGCGGGAAACAATTCTGAAATTGGTCAGAGGTGGGGAATCATCTCCCATACAACCAGCAACCCACCCCCCACGCAAGGAGCATCCTCATTGCAAAGCTGGGGGACCGTGCCGAGGCATCTGTGAGTAAACGTGAGCTGAGCCCCAGGCCAGCTGCTGCTGAACTGTTCCCACCCTTCCCAGGTAAAACACCTGAATATGTACAAGGGCTTGAAAGCCTAGAGGAAGGGCCACGGAGCCACACCAGCGACAGCACGCAGGCCAACTTGGTGCCTGCAGGCCAGCCAGCGTGGTCCAGGCCCCGGGCGCACTTCCGGAAGCTTTCCATTGCCCTGCCTGAGATACCCCTCCTGTCCCGGCCCCCACTGCTTTTTTCCTTCCTCACCTCTGTCCGGAGAGAAATTCCAGTGGAAGGTATGGGTGACACATCCTCTTCTTTACAGGTGGCTGCCTGGCAACCCCTGCAGAAAGGCCAGCAGAGCCCCACTCACACCGGGCCACCAACAAAGCTGTGGCCCCTCACTCCCTCCCACCAGCAGAGCCCCGAGACTGCTGACGGGGCAGAGAATATGGAGTCAGGCACAGCTTCAGGGGCTATTGCTGCCTGGAGCGCAGTTTATATTGACCTCAAACAGGCACACCTGGGGTGGGCCGGCCGGCAGGGTAAGGCTGCCCAGGTCAGCTAATCCACAACCCTCAGGGAATCACATTGTTGAAAACGGACCTCGCTAAGGCAGAATAGAAGCCAAGGAAGAAAAGGACACAATGCCATTTGCAGCACCGTAGATGAGTCTAGAGGTAATCACGTGACTTGTAGTAAGTCAGAAAGTGAAAGACACATATCGTATCATATCACTTATAGGTGTTACCTAAGAATGGAAACCAGGGCAGATATTTCCACGGAGAAGGGCCATCACAGATTCATCAAACAAACTTATGCTTCACCAATGGAAAGGTGTGAGGATTGGTTTCATTACGATATTGGGGTTAACAGACATATACAAACACAGGTGACATATATAATCACCAAAGACCTAAGGAATACCAAGAGAATACTACTCAACATTCTGTCATAACGTACATGGGAAAAGGATCCAAGGAAGAACACACATCTGTATATGTGAAAAAGAACCAAATCTTCCACATCTACAACAAGCCAAACATTGTCATCAAACTTGCTGTAATAAATAATAAAAATTTAAATTAAAAACACGAACAAGAAGTAGTGAGACAAACTTGAGGGGCTTTCTCCTGGCACATTCCATTCTAAATTCCAATCTAGAACACGACTTCCATTGAGGCTCTGTTGCCCTAGTTACCAGATTTGGTAAGGGAGAACTGCTGCAACCTTGTGGCCGTTTCACACAACAGCATCTTTAATCCCAGCGCTGATGGTCAGGTGATATTCAAAATCATTGCAGGCCTGTAAATGACACCTGCCCTGAAAACAAATCCTGGGGTCACATATCGACCAAAAAATTCAAAGGACGTCCATATTTCAAAACGACCGTTTCAAAAGGCATATTTTACGCACATTAGTGTTCTGCTTCTTTTTCTTTCTTTCCTTTTTTTGTTAAAAATACGGGAATGGAAAAAGGCATCCCTCAGAATGGGCGAAAATCGTTGCAAACGAATCAATGGACAAAGATTTAATCTCCAATATATATAAACAGCTCATGCAGCTTAATATTAACAAAACAAACAACACAATACAAAAAATGGGCAGAAGATCTAAACAGACGTTTCTTCAAAGAAGACACAGAGATGGCCAAGACGCACATGAAAAGCTGCTCAACACCACTAATTATTAGAGAAATGCAAGTCAAAACTACAATGAGGTATGACCTCACACCTGTTAGAATCGGCATCATCAGAAAATCTACAAACCACAAATTCTGGGGAGGGTGTGGACAAAAGGAACCCTCTTCCACTATTGGTGGGAATGTAAATTGATACAGTCACTATGGAGAACGGTATGGAGTTTCCTTAAAAAAGCTAGAAATAGAATTACCATGTGATCCAGCAATCCCACTTCTGGGCATATACCCAGAGAAAACCATAAATCAAAAAGGCACATTCACCACAATATTCATGGCAGCACTATTTACAATAGCCAGGTAATGGAAGCAACGTAAATGCCCACAGACAGATGAATGGATAAAGATG
Organism: Mesoplodon mirus; assembly: GCF_964341445.2. Lineage (NCBI taxonomy): Eukaryota > Metazoa > Chordata > Mammalia > Artiodactyla > Ziphiidae > Mesoplodon > Mesoplodon mirus. Next base: position 3,572,393 of record NW_028295814.1, on the reverse strand, counting down.
TGGTACATATATAAAATGGAATATTACTCAGCCATAAAAAGGAATGAAACTGGGTCATTTGTAGAGACATCGATGGATCTAGAGACTGTCATACAGAATGAAGTAAGTCAGAAAGAGGAAAACAAATATTGTATATTAATGCATATATGTGGAACCTAAAAAATGGTACAGATGAACTGGTTTGCAGGGAAGAAACAGAGACACAGAGGTAGAGAACAAACATATGGACACCAAGTGTGGGAAGCCATGAGGTGGTGGTGGTGGGATGAGTTGGGAGATTGGGATTGACCTGTATACATTTATATGCATAAAATACATAACAAATAATAACCTGCTGTATAAAAAAATAAATCAAATTAAATTGCAAAATTTTAAAAAATAAAATTTAAAAATAAAACAGAAAAATGTTCTTCCCTTCACACAGATGTATTTATAGGAATGAATTATTTCCATGCTTATATCTATAAATACATAAAAGAGGAATAAAATCTGACTTGAACCATAAAGGAAAAAAAAACCTGAACCCACCAGTTATACAGGGGAAAACCCTATCAGGGCACTTGATCCAGCGGTAAACAATTCTGAAATTGGTCAGAGGTGGGGAATCATCTCCCTTTCAACCAGCAACCCACCCACCACGCAAGGAGCATCCTCATTGCAAAGCTGGGGGACCGTGCCGCGGCATCTGTGAGTAAACGTGAGCTGAGCCCCAGGCCAGCTGCTGCTGAACTGTTCCCACCCATCCCACGTAAAACACCTGAATATGTACAAGGGCTTGAAAGCCTAGAAGAAGGGCCGTGGAGCCACACCAGCGACAGCACGCAGGCCAACTTGGTGCCTGCAGGCCAGCCAGGGTGGTCCTGGCCCCGGGCGCACTTCCGGAAGCTTTCCATTGCCCTGCCTGAGATACCCGTCTTGTCCGGGCACTCACTGCTTTTTTCCTTCCTCATCTCTGTCCGGAGAGAAATTCCAGCCGAAGGTATGGGTGACATATCCTCTTCTTTACAGGTGGCAGCCTGGCAAACCCTGCAGAAAGGCCAGCAGAGCCCCACTCACACCGGGCCACCAACAAAGCTGTGGCCCCTCACTCCCTCCCACCAGCAGAGCCCCGAGACTGCTGACGGGGAAGACAATATGGAGTCAGGCACAGTTTCATGGGCTATTGCTGCTTGGAGCGCTGTTTATATTGACCTCAAACAGTCACACCAGGGGAGGGCCGGCCGGCAGGGTAAGGCTGCCCAGGTCAGATAATCCACAACCCTCAGGGAATCACATTGTTGAAAATGGACCTCGCTAAGGCAGAATAGAAGCCAAGGAAGAAAAGGACACAATGCCATTTGCAGCACCGTAGATGAGTCTAGAGGTAATCACGTGACTTGTAGTAAGTCAGAAAGTGAAAGACACATATCGTATCATATCACTTATAGGTGTTACCTAAGAATGGATACCAGGGCAGATATTTCCACGGAGAAGGGCCATCACAGATTCATCAAACAAACTTATGGTTCACCAATGGAAAGTTGTGACGATTGGTTTCATTACGATATTGGGGTTAACAGACATATACAAACACAGGTGACATATATAATCACCAAAGACCTACGGAATACCAAGAGAAGACAATTCAACATTCTGTCATAACGTACATGGGAAAAGGATCCCAGGAAGAACAGACATCTGTATATGTGTAAAAGAACCACATCTTCCTAACCTACAACAAGCCAAACATTGTAATCAAACTTTCTGTAATAAAAAATAAAAAATTAAATTAAAAACACGAACAAGAAGTAGTGAGACAAACTTGAGGGGCTTTCTCCTGGCACATTCCATTCTAAATTCCAAGCTAGAACACGACTTCCATTGAGGCTCTGTTGCCCTAGTCACCAGATTTGTTAAGGGAGAACTGCTGCCACCTTGTGGCCGTTTCACACAACAGCAGCTTTAATCCCAGCGCTAATGGTCAGTTGATATTCAAAATCATTGCAGGCCTGTAAATGACACCTGCCCTGAAAACAAATCCTGGGGTCACATATCGACCAAAAATTCAAAGGACGTCCATATTTCAAAAGGACCATTTCAAAAGGCATATTTTACGCACATTAGTGTTCTGCTTCTTTTTCTTTCTTTCCTATTTTGTTAAAAATACCGGAATGGAAAAAGGCATCCCTCAGAATGGGCGAAAATCATTGCAAACGAATCAATGGACAAAGGTTTATTCTCCAATATATATAAACAGCTCATGCAGCTTAATATTAACAAAACAAACAACCCAATACAAAAAATGGGCAGAAGATATAAAGTGACGTTTCTTCAAAGAAGACACATAGATGGCCAAGGCGCACATGAAATGCTGGTCAACAACACTAATTATTAGAGAAATGCAAATCAAAACTACAATGAGGTATCACCTCACACCTGTTAGAATCGGCATCATCAGAAAATCTACAAACAAATTCTGGGGAGGGTGTGGACAAAAGGAGCCCTCTTCCACTATTGGTGGGAAGGTAAATTGATACAGTCACTATGGAGAACGGTATGGAGTTTCCTTAAAAAAACTAGAAATAGAATTACCATCTGATCCAGCAATCCCACTTCTGGGCATATACCCAGAGAAAACCATAAATCATAAATGCACATTCACCACAATATTCAGGGCAGCACTATTTACAATAGCCAGGTAATGGAAGCAACGTAAATGCCCACAGACAGATGAATGGATAAAGATGTGGTACATATATAAAATGGAATATTACTCAGCCATAAAAAGGAATGAAACTGGGTCATTTGTAGAGACATCGATGGATCTAGAGACTGTCATACAGAATAAAGTAAGTCAGAAAGAGGAAAACAAATATTGTATATTAATGCATATATGTGGAACCTAAAAAATGGTACAGATGAACTGGATTGCAGGGAAGAAACAGAGACACAGAGGTAGAGGACAAACATATGGACACCAAGTGTGGGTAGCCATGGGGTGCTGGTGGTGGGACCAGTTGGGAAATTGGGATTGACCTGTATATATGTATATGCATAAAATACATAACTAATAATAACCTGCTGTATAAAAAAAATAAATCAAATTAAATTTCAAAATTTTAAAAAATAAAATTTAAAAATAAAACAGAAAAATGTTCTTCCCTTCACACAGATGTATTTATAGGAATGAATTATTTCCATGCTTATATCTATAAATACATAAAGGACGAATAAAATCTAAATTGAACCATAAAAGAAAAAAAAAACCTGAACCCACCAGTTATACAGGGGAAAAACCTATCAGGGCACTTGCTCCAGCGGTAAACAATTCTGAAATTGGTCAGAGGTGGGGAATCATCTCCCATACAACCAGCAACCCACCCCCCACGCCAGGAGCATCCTCATTGCAAAGCTGGGGGACCGTGCCGAGGCATCTATGAGTAAACGTGAGATGAGCCCCAGGCCAGCTGCTGCTGAACTGTTCCCACCCTTCCCAGGTAAAACACCTGAATATGTAAAAGGGCTTGAAAGCCTAGAGGAAGGGCTGCGGAGCCACACGATCCACAGCACGCAGGCCAACTTGGTGCCGGCAGGCCAGCCTGGGTGGTCCTGACCCCGGGCACTCTTCCGGAAGCTTTCCATTGCCCTGCCTGAGATACCCCTCCTGTCCCGGCCCCCACTGCTTTTTTCCTTCCTCAACTCTGTGCGGAGAGAAATTCCAGCGGAAGGTATGGGTGACACATCCTCTTCTTTACAGGTGGCAGACTGGCCACCCCTGCAGAAAGGCCAGCAGAGCCCCACTCACACCGGGCCACCAACAAAGCTGTGGCCCCACACTCCCTCCCACCAGCAGAGCCCCGAGACTGCTGACGGGGCAGAGAATATGGAGTCAGGCACAGCTTCAGGGGCTATTGCTGCCTGGAGCGCTGTTTATATTGACCTCAAACAGGCACACCTGTGGAGGGCCGGCCGGCAGGGTAAGGCTGCCCAGGTCAGCTAATCCACAACCCTCAGGGAATCACATTGTTGAAAATGGAGCTCGCTAAGGCAGAATAGAAGCCAAGGAAGAAAAGGACACAATGCCATTTGCAGCACCGTAGATGAGTCTAGAGGTAATCACGTGACTTGTAGTAAGTCAGAAATTGAAAGACACATATCGTATCATATCACTTATAGGTGTTACCTAAGAATGGATACCAGGGCAGATATTTCCACGGAGAAGGGCCATCACAGATTCATCAAACAATCTTATGGTTCACCAATGGAAAGGTGTGAGGATTGGTTTCATTATGATATTGGGGTTAACAGACATATACAAACACAGGTGACATATATAATCACCAAAGACCTACGGAATACCAAGAGAAGACTACTCAACATTCTATCATAATGTACATGGGAAAAGGATCCCAGGAAGAACAGACATCTGTATATGTGTAAAAGAACCACATCTTTCACACCTACAACAAGCCAAACATTGTAATCAAACTTGCTGTAATAAATAATAAAAATTTAAATTAAAAACACGAACAAGAAGTAGTTAGACAAACATTAGGGGCTTTCTCCTGGCACATTCCATTCTAAATTCCAATCTAGAACATGACTTCCAGTGAGGCTCTGTTGCCCTAGTCACCAGATTTGGTAAGGGAGAACTGCTGCCACCTTGTGGCCGTTTCACACAACAGCAGCTTTAATCCCAGCGCTGATGGTCAGTTGATATTCAAAATCATTGCAGGCCTGTAAATGACACCTGCCCTGAAAACAAATCCTGGGGTCACATATCGACCCAAAAATTCAAAGGACGTCCATATTTCAAAACGACCGTTTCAAAAGGCATATTTTACGCACATTAGTGTTCTGCTTCTTTTCCTTTCTTTCCTTTTTTTTGTTAAAAATACGGGAATGGAAAAAGGCATCCCTCAGAATGGGCGAAAATCGTTGCAAACGAATCAATGGACAAAGGTTTAATCTCCAATATGTATAAACAGCTCATGCAGCTTAATATTAACAAAACAAACAACCCAATACAAAAAATGGGCAGAAGATCTAAAGAGACGTTTCTTCCAAGAAGACACAGAGATGGCCAAGACGCACATGAAAAGCTGCTCAACAGCACTAATTATTAGAGAAATGCAAATCAAAACTACAATGAGGTATCACCTCACACCTCTTAGAATCGGCATCATCAGAAAATCTACAAACAACCAATTCTGGGGAGGGTGTGGACAAAAGGAGCCCTCTTCCACTATTGGTGGGAATGTAAATTGATACAGTCACTATGGAGAATGGTATGGAGTTTCCTTAAAAAAACTAGAAATAGAATTACCATCTGATCCAGCAATCCCACTTCTGGGCATATACCCAGAGAAAACCATAAATCAAAAAGGCACATTCACCACAATGTTCATGGCAGCACTATTTACAATAGCCAGGTAATGGAAGCAACCTAAATGCCCACAGACAGATGAATGGATAAAGATGTGGTACATATATAAAATGGAATATTACTCAGCCATAAAAAGGAATGAAACTGGGTCATTTGTAGAGACATCGATGGATCTAGAGACTGTCATACAGAATGAAGTAAGTCAGAAAGAGGAAAACAAATATTGTATACTAATGCAAATATGTGGAACCTAAAAAATGGTACAGATGAACTGGTTTGCAGGGAAGAAACAGAGACACAGAGGTAGAGAACAAACATATGGACGCCAAGTGTGGGAAGCCATGGGGTGGTGGTGGTGGGATGAGTTGGGAGATTGGGATTGACCTGTATACATGTATATGCATAAAATACATAACTAATAATAACCTGCTGTATAAAAAATAAATCAAATTAAATTTCAAAATTTTAAAAAGTAAAATTTAAATTAAAACAGAAAAATATGCTTCCCTTCACACAGATATATTTATAGGAATGAATTATTTCCATGCTTATATCTATAAATACATAAAAGAGGAATAAAATCTAACTTGAACCAGAAAAGAAAAAAAAAAAAACCTGAACCCACCAGTTATACAGAGGAAAACCCTATCAGGGCACTTGATCCAGCGGGAAACAATTCTGAAATTGGTCAGAGGTGGGGAATCATCTCCCATACAACCAGCCACCCACCCCTCACGCAAGGAGCATCCTCATTTCAAAGCTTGGGGACCGTGCCGAGGCATCAGTGAGTAAACGTGAGCTGAGCCCCAGGCCAGCTGCTGCTGAACTGTTCCCACCCTTCCCCGGTAAAACAGCTGAATATGTACAAGGCATTGAAAGCCTAGAGGAAGGGCCGCGGAGCCACACCAGCGACAGCAGGCAGGCCAACTTGGTGCCTGCTGGCCAGCCAGGGTGGTCCTGGCCCCAGGCGCTCTTCCGGAATCTTTCCATTGCCCTGCCTGAGATACCCCTCCTGTCCCGGCCCCCACTGCATTTTTCCTTCCTCACCTCTGTCCGGAGAGAAATTCCAGCGGAAGGTATGGGTGACACATCCTCTTCTTTACAGGTGGCAGCCTGGCAACCCCTGCAGAAAGGCCAGCAGTGGCCCACTCACACCGGGCCACCAACAAAGCTGTGGCCCCTCACTCCCTCCCACCAGGACAGCTCTGAGACTGCTGACGGGGCAGAGAATATGGAGTCAGGCACAGCTTCAGGGGCTATTGCTGCCTGGAGCGCTGTTTATATTGACCTCAAACAGGCACACCTGGGGAGGGCCGGCCGGCAGGGTAAGGCTGCCCAGGTCAGCTAATCCACAACCCTCAGGGAATCACATTGTTGAAAACGGACCTCGCTAAGGCAGAATAGAAGCCAAGGAAGAAAAGGACACAATGCCATTTGCAGCAACGTAGATGAGTCTAGAGGTAATCACGTGACTTGTAGTAAGTCAGAAAGTGAAAGACACATATCGTATCATATCACTTATAAGTGTTACCTAAGAATGGATACCAGGGCAGATATTTCCACGGAGAAGGGCCATCACAGATTCATCAAACAAACTTAAGGTTCACCAAAGGAAAGGTGTGAGGATTGGTTTCATTACGATATTGGGGTTAACAGACATATACAAACACAGGTGACATATATAATCACCAAAGACTTACGGGATACCAAGAGAAGACTACTCAACATTCTGTCATAACGTACATGGGAAAAGGATCCCAGGAAGAACAGACATCTGTATATGTGTAAAAGAACCACATCTTCCACACCTACAACAAGCCAAACATTGTAATCAAACTTTCTGTAATAAAAAATAAAAAATTAAATTAAAAACACGAACAAGAAGTAGTGAGACAAACTTGAGGGGCTTTCTCCTGGCACATTCCATTCTAAATTCCAATCTAGAACACGACTTCCATTGAGGCTCTGCTGCCCTAGTCACCAGATTTGGTAAGGGAGAACTGCTGCCACCTTGTGGCCGTTTCACACAACAGCAGCTTTAATCCCAGCGCTGATGGTCAGTTGATATTCAAAATCATTGCAGGCCTGTAAATTACACCTGCCCTGAAAACAAATCCTGGGGTCACATATCGACCAAAAATTTCAAAGGACATTCATATTTCAAAACGACCGTTTCAAAAGGCATATTTTACGCACATTAGTGTTCTGCTTCTTTTCCTTTCTTTCCTTTTTTTGTTAAAAATACGGGAATGGAAAAAGGCATCCCTCAGAATGGGCGAAAATCGTTGCAAACGAATCAATGGACAAAGGTTTAGTCTCCAATATATATAAACAGCTCATGCAGCTTAATATTAACAAAACAAACAACCCAATACAAAAAATGGGCAGAAGATCTAAAGAGACGTTTCTTCAAAGAAGACACAGAGATGGCCAAGACGCACATGAAAAGCTGCTCAACAGCACTAATTATTAGAGAAATGCAAATCAAAACTACAATGAGGTATCACCTCACACCTGTTAGAATCGGCATCATCAGAAAATCTACAAACAACCAATTCTGGGGAGGGTGTGGACAAAAGGAGCCCTCTTCCACTATTGGTGGCAATGTAAATTGATACAGTCACTATGGAGAACGGTATGGTGTTTCCTTTAAAAAACTAGAAATAGAATTACCATCTGATCCAGCAATCCCACTTCTGGGCATATACCCAGAGAAAACCATAAATCAAAAAGACTCAGTCACCACAGTATTCATGGCAGCACTATTTACAATAGCCAGGTAATGGAAGCAACCTAAATGCCCACAGACAGATGAATGGATAAAGATGTGGTACATATATAAAATGGAATATTACTCAGCCATAAAAAGGAATGAAACTGGGTCATTTGTAGAGACATCGATGGATCTAGAGACTGTCATACAGAATGAAGTAAGTCAGAAAGAGGAAAACAAATATTGTATATTAATGCAAATACGTGGAACCTAAAAAATGGTACAGATGAACTGGTTTGCAGGGAAGAAACAGAGACACAGAGGTAGAGAACAAACATATGGACGCCAAGTGTGGGAAGCCATGGGGTGGTGGTGGTGGGATGAGTTGGGAGATTGGGATTGACCTGTATACATGTATATGCATAAAATGCATAACTAATAATAACCTGCTGTATAAAAAAATAAATCAAATTAAATTTCAAAATTTTAAAGAGTAAAATTTAAATTAAAACAGATAAATATTCTTCCCTTCACACAGATGTATTTATAGAAATGAATTATTTCCATGCTTATATCTATAAATACATAAAAGAGGAATAAAATCTAACTTGAACAATAAAAGAAAAAAAAAAACCTGAACCCACCAGTTTTACAGAGGAAAACCCTATCAGGGCACTTGATCCAGCGGGAAACAATTCTGAAATTGGTCAGAGGTGGGGAATCATCTCCCATACAACCAGCAACCCGCCCCCCACGCAAGGAGCATCCTCATTGCAAAGCTGGGGGACCGTGCCGAGGCATCTGTGAGTAAACGTCAGCTGAGCCCCAGGCCAGCTGCTGCTGAACTGTTCCCACCCTTCCCAGGTAAATCACCTGAATATGTACAAGGGCTTGAAAGCCTAGAGGAAGGGCCACGGAGCCACACCAGCGACAGCACGCAGGCCAACTTGGTGCCTGCAGGCCAGCCAGCGTGGTCCAGGCCCCGGGCGCACTTCCGGAAACTTTCCATTGCCCTGCCTGAGATACCCCTCCTGTCCCGGCCCCCACTGCTTTTTTCCTTCCTCACCTCTGTCCGGAGAGAAATTCCAGCGGAAGGTATGGGTGACACATCCTCTTCTTTACAGGTGGCAGCCTGGCAACCCCTGCAGAAAGGCCAGCAGAGCCCCACTCACACCGGGCCACCAACAAAGCTGTGGCCCCTCACTCCCTCCCACCAGCAGAGCCCCGAGACTGCTGACGGGGCAGAGAATATGGAGTCAGGCACAGCTTCAGGGGCTATTGCTGCCTGGAGCGCAGTTTATATTGACCTCAAACAGGCACACCTGGGGTGGGCCGGCCGGCAGGGTAAGGCTGCCCAGGTCAGCTAATCCACAACCCTCAGGGAATCACATTGTTGAAAACGTTCCTCGCTAAGGCAGAATAGAAGCCAAGGAAGAAAAGGTCACAATGCCATTTGCAGCACCGTAGATGAGTCTAGAGTTAATCACGTGACTTGTAGTAAGTCAGAAAGTGAAAGACACATATCGTATCATATCACTTATAGGTGTTACCTAAGAATGGATACCAGGGCAGATATTTCCACGGAGAAGGGCCATCACAGATTCATCAAACAAACTTATGGTTCACCAATGGAAAGGTGTGAGGATTGGTTTCATTACGATATTGGGGTTAACAGACATATACAAACACAGGTGACATATATAATCACCAAAGACCTACGGGATACCAAGAGAAGACTACTCAACATTCTGTCATAACGTACATGGGAAAAGGATCCCAGGAAGAACAGACATCTGTATATGTGTAAAAGAACCACATCTTCCACACCTACAACAAGCCAAACATTGTAATCAAACTTGCTGTAATAAAAAATAAAAAATTAAATTAAAAACACGAACAAGAAGTAGTGAGACAAACTTGAGGGGCTTTCTCCTGGCACATTCCATTCTAAAGTCCAATCTAGAACACGACTTCCATTGAGGCTCTGTTGCCCTAGTCACCAGATTTGGTAAGGGAGAACTGCTGCCACCTTGTGGCCGTTTCACACAACAGCAGCTTTAATCCCAGCGCTGATGGTCAGTTGATATTCAAAATCATTGCAGGCCTGTAAATGACACCTGCCCTGAAAACAAATCCTGGGGTCACATATCGACCAAAAAATTCAAAGGACGTCCATATTTCAAAACGACCGTTTCAAAAGGCATATTTTACGCACATTAGTGTTCTGCTTCTTTTCCTTTCTTTCCTTTTTTTGTTAAAAATACGGGAATGGAAAAAGGCATCCCTCAGAATGGGCGAAAATCGTTGCAAACGAATCAATGGACAAAGGTTTAATCTCCAATATGTATAAACAGCTCATGCAGCTTAATATTAACAAAACAAACAACCCAATACAAAAAATGGGCAGAAGATCTAAAGAGACGTTTCTTCCAAGAAGACACAGAGATGGCCAAGACGCACATGAAAAGCTGCTCAACAGCACTAATTATTAGAGAAATGCAAATCAAAACTACAATGAGGTATCACCTCACACCTCTTAGAATCGGCATCATCAGAAAATCTACAAACAACCAATTCTGGGGAGGGTGTGGACAAAAGGAGCCCTCTTCCACTATTGGTGGCAATGTAAACTGATACAGTCACTATGGAGAATGGTATGGATTTTCCTTAAAAAAACTAGAAATAGAATTACCATCTGATCCAGCAATCCCACTTCTGGGCATATATCCAGAGAAAACCATAAATCAAAAAGACTCAGTCACCACAGTGTTCATGGCAGCACTATTTACAATAGCCAGGTAATGGAAGCAACCTAAATGCCCACAGACAGATGAATGGATAAAGATGTGGTACATATATAAAATGGAATATTACTCAGCCATAAAAAGGAATGAAACTGGGTCATTTGTAGAGACATCGATGGATCTAGAGACTGTCATACAGAATGAAGTAAGGCAGAAAGAGGAAAACAAATATTGTATATTAATGCAAATACGTGGAACCTAAAAAATGGTACAGATGAACTGGTTTGCAGGGAAGAAACAGAGACACAGAGGTAGAGAACAAACATATGGACGCCAAGTGTGGGAAGCCATGGGGTGGTGGTGGTGGGATGAGTTGGGAGATTGGGATTGACCTGTATACATGTATATGCATAAAATACATAACTAATAATAACCTGCTGTATAAAAAAATAAATCAAATTAAATTTCAAAATTTTAAAAAGTAAAATTTAAATTAAAACAGATAAATGTTCTTCCCTTCACACAGATGTATTTATAGGAATGAATTATTTCCATGCTTATATCTATACATACATAAAAGAGGAATAAAATCTAACTTGAACCATAAAAGAAAAAAAAAAACCTGAACCCAGCAGTTATACAGAGGAAAACCCTATCAGGACACGTGCTCTAGCGGTAAACAATTCTGAAATTGGTCAGAGGTGGGGAATCATCTCCCATACAACCAGCAACCCACCCCCCACGGAAGGAGCATCCTCACTGCAAAGCTGGGGGACCGTGCCGAGGCATCTGTGAGTAAACGTGAGCTGAGTCCCAGGCCAGCTGCTGCTGAACTGTTCCCACCCTTCCCAGGTAAAACACCTGAATATGTACAAGGGCTTGAAAGCCTAGAGGAAGGGCCGCGGAGCCACACCAGCGACAGCACGCAGGCCAACTTGGTGCCTGCAGGCCAGCTAGGGTGGTCCTGGACCCGGGCGCTCTTCCGGAAGCTTTCCATTGCCCTGCCTGAGATACCCCTCCTGTCCCGGCCCCCACTGCTTTTTTCCTTCCTCACCTCTGTCCGGAGAGAAATTCCAGCGGAAGGTATGTGTGACACATCCTCTTCTTTACAGGTGGCAGCCTGGCAACCCCTGCAGAAAGGCCAGCAGGGTCCCACTCACACCGGGCCAACAACGAAGCTGTGGCCCCTCACTCCCTCCCACCAGGACAGCCCCGAGGCTGCTGACGGGGCAGAGAATATGGAGTCAGGAACAGCTTCAGGGGCTATTGCTGCCTGCAGCGCTGTTTATATTAACCTCAAACAGGCACACCTAGGGAGGGCCGGCCGGCAGGGTAAGGCTGCCCAGGTCAGCTAATCCACAACCCTCAAGGAATCCCATTGTTGAAAATGGACCTCGCTAAGGCAGAATAGAAGCCAAGGAAGAAAAGGACACAATGCCATTTGCAGCACCGTAGATGAGTCTAGAGGTAATCACGTGACTTGTAGTAAGTCAGAAAGTGAAAGACACATATCGTATCATATCACTTATAGGTGTTACCTAAGACTGGATACCAGGGCAGATATTTCCACGGAGAAGGGCCATCACAGATTCATCAAACAAACTTATGGTTCAACAATGGAAAGGTGTGAGGATTGGTTACATTACGATATTGGGGTTAACAGACATATACACACACAGGTGACACATATAATCACCAAAGACCTACGGAATACCAAGAGAAGACTACTCAACATTCTGTCATAACGTACATGGAAAAAGGATCCCAGGAAGAACAGACATCTGTATATGTGTAAAAGAACCACATCTTCCACACCTACAACAAGCCAAACATTGTAATCAAACTTGCTGTAATAAAAAATAAAAAATTAAATTAAAAACACGAACAAGAAGTACTGAGACAAACTTGAGGGGCTTTCTCCTGGCACATTCCATTCTAAATTCCAATCTAGAACACGACTTCCATTGAGGCTCTGTTGCCCTAGTCACCAGATTTGGTAAGGGAGAACTGCTGCCACCTAGTGGCCGTTTCACACAACAGCAGCTTTAATCCCAGCGCTGATGGTCAGTTGATATTCAAAATCATTGCATGCCTGTAAATGACACCTGCCCTGAAAACAAATCCTGGGGTCACATATCGACCAAAAAATTCAAAGGACGTCCATATTTCAAAACGACCGTTTCAAAAGGCATATTTTACGCACATTAGTGTTCTGCTTCTTTTTCTTTCTTTCCTTTTTTTGTTAAAAATACGGGAATGGAAAAAGGCATCCCTCAGAATGGGCGAAAATCGTTGCAAACGAATCAATGGACAAAGGTTTAATCTCCAATATATATAAACAGCTCATGCAGCTTAATATTAACAAAACAAACAACCCAATACAAAAAATGGGCAGAAGATCTAAAGAGATGTTTCTTCAAAGAAGACACAGAGATGGCCAAGACACACATGAAAAGCTGCTCAACAGCACTAATTATTAGAGAAATGCAAATCAAAACTACAATGAGGTATCACCTCACACCTGTTAGAATCGGCATCATCAGAAAATCTACAAACAACCAATTCTGGGGAGGGTGTGGACAAAAGGAGCCCTCTTCCACTATTGGTGGCAATGTAAATTGATACAGTCACTATGGAGAACGGTATGGAGTTTCCTTGAAAAAACTAGAAATAGAATTACCATCTGATCCAGCAATCCAACTTCTGGGCATATACCCAGAGAAAACCATAAATCAAAAAGGCACATTCACCACAATGTTCATGGCAGCACTATTTACAATAGCCAGGTAATGGAAGCAACGTAAATGCCCACAGACAGATGAATGGATAAAGATGTGGTACATATATAAAATGGAATATTACTCAGCCATAAAAAGGAATGAAACTGGGTCATTTGTAGAGACATCGATGGATCTAGAGACTGTCATACAGAATGAAGTAAGTCAGAAAGAGGAAAACAACTATTGTATATTAATGCATATATGTGGAACCTAAAAAATGGTACAGATGAACTGGTTTGCAGGGAAGAAACAGAGACACAGAGGTAGAGAACAAACATATGGACACCAAGTGTGGGAAGCCATGGGGTGGTGGTGGTGGGATGAGTTGGGAGATTGGGATTGACCTGTATACATGTATATGCATAAAATACATAACTAATAATAACCTGCTGTATAAAAAAATAAATCAAATTAAATTTCAAAATTTTAAAAAGTAAAGTTTAAAAATAAAACAGAAAAATGTTCTTCCCTTCACACAGATGTATTTATAGGAATGAATTATTTCCATGCTTATATCTATAAATACATAAAGGAGGAATAAAATCTAACTTGAACCATAAAAGAAAAGAAAAAACCTGAACCCACCAGTTATACAGAGGAAAACCCTATCAGGGCACTTGCTCCAGCGGTAAACAATTCTGAAATTGGTCAGAGGTGGGGAATCATCTCCCATACAACCAGCAACCCACCCCCCACGCCAGGAGCATCCTCATTGCAAAGATGGGGGACCGTGCCGAGGCATCTGTGAGTAAACGTGAGCTGAGCCCCAGGACAGCTGCTGCTGAACTGTTCCCACCCTTCCCAGGTAAAACACCTGAATATGTACAAGGGCTTGAAAGCCTAGAGGAAGGGCCGCAGAGCCACACCAGAGACAGCACGCAGGCCAACTTGGTGCCTGCAGGCCAGCCAGGGTGGTCCTGGCCCCGGGCGCTCTTGCGGAAGCTTTCCATTGCCCTGCCTGAGATACCCCTCCTGTCCCGGCCCCCACTGCTTTTTTCCTTCCTCACCTCTGTCCGGAGAGAAATTCCAGCGGAAGGTATGGGTGACACATCCTCTTCTTTACAGGTGGCAGCCTGGCAACCCCTGCAGAAAGGCCAGCAGAGCCACACTCACACTGGGCCACCAACAAAGCTGTGGCCCCTCACTCCCTCCCACCAGCACAGCCCCGAGACTGCTGACGGGGCAGAGAATATGGAGTCAGGCACAGCTTCATGGGCTATTGCTGCCTGGAGCGCTGTTTATATTGACCTCAAACAGGCACACCTGGGGAGGGCCGGCCGGCATGGTAAGGCTGCCCATGTCAGCTCATCCACAACCCTCAGGGAATCACATTGTTGAAAATGGACCTCGCTAAGGCAGAATAGAAGCCAAGGAAGAAAAGGACACAATGCCATTTGTAGCACCGTAGATGAGTCTAGAGGTAATCACGTGACTTGTAGTAAGTCAGAAAGTGAAAGACACATATCGTATCATATCACTTATAGGTGTTACCTAAGAATGGATACCAGGGCAGATATTTCCACGGAGAAGGGCCATCACAGATTCATCAAACAAACTTATGGTTCACCAATGGAAAGGTGTGAGGATTGGTTTCATTACGATATTGGGGTTAACAGACATATACACACACAGGTGACACATATAATCACCAAACACCTACGGAATACCAAGAGAAGACTACTCAACCTTCTGTCATAACGTACATGGGAAAAGGATCCCAGGAAGAACAGACATCTGTATATGTGTAAAAGAACCCCATCTTCCACACCTACAACAAGCCAAACATTGTAATCAAACTTGCTGTAATAAAAAATAAAAAAATTAAATTAAAAACACGAACAAGAAGTAGTGAGACAAACTTGAGGGGCTTTCTCCTGGCACATTCCATTCTAAATTCCAATCTAGAACACGACTTCCATTGAGGCTCTGTTGCCCTAGTCACCAGATTTGGTAAGGGAGAACTGCTGCCACCTTGTGGCCGTTTCACACAACAGCAGCTTTAATCCCAGCGCTGATGGTCAGTTGATATTCAAAATCATTGCAGGCCTGTAAATGACACCTGCCCTGAAAACAAATCCTGGGGTCACATATCGACCAAAAAATTCAAAGGACGTCCATATTTCAAAACGACCGTTTCAAAAGGCATATTTTACGCACATTAGTGTTCTGCTTCTTTTTCTTTCTTTCCTTTTTTTGTTAAAAATACGGGAATGGAAAAAGGCATCCCTCAGAATGGGCGAAAATCGTTGCAAACGAATCAATGGACAAAGGTTTAATCTCCAATATATATAAACAGCTCATGCAGCTTAATATTAACAAAACAAACAACCCAATACAAAAAATGGGCAGAAGATCTAAAGAGATGTTTCTTCAAAGAAGACACAGAGATGGCCAAGACACACATGAAAAGCTGCTCAACAGCACTAATTATTAGAGAAATGCAAATCAAAACTACAATGAGGTATCACCTCACACCTGTTAGAATCGGCATCATCAGAAAATCTACAAACAACCAATTCTGGGGAGGGTGTGGACAAAAGGAGCCCTCTTCCACTATTGGTGGCAATGTAAATTGATACAGTCACTATGGAGAACGGTATGGAGTTTCCTTGAAAAAACTAGAAATAGAATTACCATCTGATCCAGCAATCCCACTTCTGGGCATATACCCAGAGAAAACCATAAATCAAAAAGGCACATTCACCACAATGTTCATGGCAGCACTATTTACAATAGCCAGGTAATGGAAGCAACGTAAATGCCCACAGACAGATGAATGGATAAAGATGTGGTACATATATAAAATGGAATATTACTCAGCCATAAAAAGGAATGAAACTGGGTCATTTGTAGAGACATCGATGGATCTAGAGACTGTCATACAGAATGAAGTAAGTCAGAAAGAGGAAAACAACTATTGTATATTAATGCATATATGTGGAACCTAAAAAATGGTACAGATGAACTGGTTTGCAGGGAAGAAACAGAGACACAGAGGTAGAGAACAAACATATGGACACCAAGTGTGGGAAGCCATGGGGTGGTGGTGGTGGGATGAGTTGGGAGATTGGGATTGACCTGTATACATGTATATGCATAAAATACATAACTAATAATAACCTGCTGTATAAAAAAATAAATCAAATTAAATTTCAAAATTTTAAAAAGTAAAGTTTAAAAATAAAACAGAAAAATGTTCTTCCCTTCACACAGATGTATTTATAGGAATGAATTATTTCCATGCTTATATCTATAAATACATAAAGGAGGAATAAAATCTAACTTGAACCATAAAAGAAAAGAAAAAACCTGAACCCACCAGTTATACAGAGGAAAACCCTATCAGGGCACTTGCTCCAGCGGTAAACAATTCTGAAATTGGTCAGAGGTGGGGAATCATCTCCCATACAACCAGCAACCCACCCCCCACGCCAGGAGCATCCTCATTGCAAAGATGGGGGACCGTGCCGAGGCATCTGTGAGTAAACGTGAGCTGAGCCCCAGGACAGCTGCTGCTGAACTGTTCCCACCCTTCCCAGGTAAAACACCTGAATATGTACAAGGGCTTGAAAGCCTAGAGGAAGGGCCGCAGAGCCACACCAGAGACAGCACGCAGGCCAACTTGGTGCCTGCAGGCCAGCCAGGGTGGTCCTGGCCCCGGGCGCTCTTGCGGAAGCTTTCCATTGCCCTGCCTGAGATACCCCTCCTGTCCCGGCCCCCACTGCTTTTTTCCTTCCTCACCTCTGTCCGGAGAGAAATTCCAGCGGAAGGTATGGGTGACACATCCTCTTCTTTACAGGTGGAAGCCTGGCAACCCCTGCAGAAAGGCCAGCAGAGCCACACTCACACTGGGCCACCAACAAAGCTGTGGCCCCTCACTCCCTCCCACCAGCACAGCCCCGAGACTGCTGACGGGGCAGAGAATATGGAGTCAGGCACAGCTTCAGGGGCTATTGCTGCCTGGAGCGCTGTTTATATTGACCTCAAACAGGCACACCTGGGGAGGGCCGGCCGGCATGGTAAGGCTGCCCATGTCAGCTCATCCACAACCCTCAGGGAATCACATTGTTGAAAATGGACCTCGCTAAGGCAGAATAGAAGCCAAGGAAGAAAAGGACACAATGCCATTTGCAGCACCGTAGATGAGTCTAGAGGTAATCACGTGACTTGTAGTAAGTCAGAAAGTGAAAGACACATATCGTATCATATCACTTATAGGTGTTACCTAAGAATGGATACCAGGGCAGATATTTCCACGGAGAAGGGCCATCACAGATTCATCAAACAAACTTATGGTTCACCAATGGAAAGGTGTGAGGATTGGTTTCATTACGATATTGGGGTTAACAGACATATACACACACAGGTGACACATATAATCACCAAAGACCTACGGAATACCAAGAGAAGACTACTCAACCTTCTGTCATAACGTACATGGGAAAAGGATCCCAGGAAGAACAGACATCTGTATATGTGTAAAAGAACCCCATCTTCCACACCTACAACAAGCCAAACATTGTAATCAAACTTGCTGTAATAAAAAATAAAAAAATTAAATTAAAAACACGAACAAGAAGTAGTGAGACAAACTTGAGGGGCTTTCTCCTGGCACATTCCATTCTAAATTCCAATCTAGAACACGACTTCCATTGAGGCTCTGTTGCCCTAGTCACCAGATTTGGTAAGGGAGAACTGCTGCCACCTTGTGGCCGTTTCACACAACAGCAGCTTTAATCCCAGCGCTGATGGTCAGTTGATATTCAAAATCATTGCAGGCCTGTAAATGACACCTGCCCTGAAAACAAATCCTGGGGTCACATATCGACCAAAAAATTCAAAGGACGTCCATATTTCAAAACGACCGTTTCAAAAGGCATATTTTACGCACATTAGTGTTCTGCTTCTTTTTCTTTCTTTCCTTTTTTTGTTAAAAATACGGGAATGGAAAAAGGCATCCCTCAGAATGGGCGAAAATCGTTGCAAACGAATCAATGGACAAAGGTTTAATCTCCAATATATATAAACAGCTCATGCAGCTTAATATTAACAAAACAAACAACCCAATACAAAAAATGGGCAGAAGATCTAAAGAGATGTTTCTTCAAAGAAGACACAGAGATGGCCAAGACACACATGAAAAGCTGCTCAACAGCACTAATTATTAGAGAAATGCAAATCAAAACTACAATGAGGTATCACCTCACACCTGTTAGAATCGGCATCATCAGAAAATCTACAAACAACCAATTCTGGGGAGGGTGTGGACAAAAGGAGCCCTCTTCCACTATTGGTGGCAATGTAAATTGATACAGTCACTATGGAGAACGGTATGGAGTTTCCTTGAAAAAACTAGAAATAGAATTACCATCTGATCCAGCAATCCCACTTCTGGGCATATACCCAGAGAAAACCATAAATCAAAAAGGCACATTCACCACAATGTTCATGGCAGCACTATTTACAATAGCCAGGTAATGGAAGCAACGTAAATGCCCACAGACAGATGAATGGATAAAGATGTGGTACATATATAAAATGGAATATTACTCAGCCATAAAAAGGAATGAAACTGGGTCATTTGTAGAGACATCGATGGATCTAGAGACTGTCATACAGAATGAAGTAAGTCAGAAAGAGGAAAACAACTATTGTATATTAATGCATATATGTGGAACCTAAAAAATGGTACAGATGAACTGGTTTGCAGGGAAGAAACAGAGACACAGAGGTAGAGAACAAACATATGGACACCAAGTGTGGGAAGCCATGGGGTGGTGGTGGTGGGATGAGTTGGGAGATTGGGATTGACCTGTATACATGTATATGCATAAAATACATAACTAATAATAACCTGCTGTATAAAAAAATAAATCAAATTAAATTTCAAAATTTTAAAAAGTAAAGTTTAAAAATAAAACAGAAAAATGTTCTTCCCTTCACACAGATGTATTTATAGGAATGAATTATTTCCATGCTTATATCTATAAATACATAAAGGAGGAATAAAATCTAACTTGAACCATAAAAGTAAAGAAAAAACCTGAACCCACCAGTTATACAGAGGAAAACCCTATCAGGGCACTTGCTCCAGCGGTAAACAATTCTGAAATTGGTCAGAGGTGGGGAATCATCTCCCATACAACCAGCAACCCACCCCCCACGCCAGGAGCATCCTCATTGCAAAGATGGGGGACCGTGCCGAGGCATCTGTGAGTAAACGTGAGCTGAGCCCCAGGACAGCTGCTGCTGAACTGTTCCCACCCTTCCCAGGTAAAACACCTGAATATGTACAAGGGCTTGAAAGCCTAGAGGAAGGGCCGCAGAGCCACACCAGAGACAGCACGCAGGCCAACTTGGTGCCTGCAGGCCAGCCAGGGTGGTCCTGGCCCCGGGCGCTCTTGCGGAAGCTTTCCATTGCCCTGCCTGAGATACCCCTCCTGTCCCGGCCCCCACTGCTTTTTTCCTTCCTCACCTCTGTCCGGAGAGAAATTCCAGCGGAAGGCATGGGTGACACATCCTCTTCTTTACAGGTGGCAGCCTGTCAACCCCTGCAGAAAGGCCAGCAGAGCCCCACTCACACCGGGCCACCAACAAAGCTGTGGCCCCTCACTCCCTCCCACCAGCAGAGCCCCGAGACTGCTGACGGGGCAGAGAATATGGAGTCAGGCACAGCTTCAGGGGCTATTGCTGCCTGGAGCGCTGTTTATATTGACCTCAAACAGGCACACCTGGGGAGGGCCGGCCGGCAGGGTAAGGCTGCCCAGGTCAGCTAATCCACAACCCTCAGGGAATCACATTGTTGAAAACGGACCTCGCTAAGGCAGAATAGAAGCCAAGGAAGAAAAGGACACAATGCCATTTGCAGCACCGTAGATGAGTCTAGAGGTAATCACGTGACTTGTAGTAAGTCAGAAAGTGAAAGACACATATCGTATCATATCACTTATAGGTGTTACCTAAGAATGGATACCAGGGCAGATATTTCCACGGAGAAGGGCCATCACAGATTCATCAAACAAACTTATGGTTCACCAATGGAAAGGTGTGAGGATTGGTTTCATTACGATATTGGGGTTAACAGACATATACAAACACAGGTGACACATATAATCACCAAAGACCTACGGAATACCTAGAGAAGACTACTCAACCTTCTGTCATAACGTACATGGGAAAAGGATCCCAGGAAGAACAGACATCTGTATATGTGTAAAAGAACCCCATCTTCCACACCTACAACAAGCCAAACATTGTAATCAAACTTGCTGTAATAAAAAATAAAAAATTAAATTAAAAACACGAACAAGAAGTAGTGAGACAAACTTGAGGGGCTTTCTCCTGGCACATTCCATTCTAAATTCCAATCTAGAACACGACTTCCATTGAGGCTCTGTTGCCCTAGTCACCAGATTTGGTAAGGGAGAACTGCTGCCACCTTGTGGCCGTTTCGCACAACAGCGGCTTTAATCCCAGCGCTGATGGTCAGTTGATATTCAAAATCATTGCAGGCCTGTAAATGACACCTGCCCTGAAAACAAATCCTGGGGTCACGTATCGACCAAAAAATTCAAAGGACGTCCATATTTCAAAACGACCGTTTCAAAAGGCATATTTTACGCACATTAGTGTTCTGCTTCTTTTTCTTTCTTTCCTTTTTTTGTTAAAAATACGGGAATGGAAAAAGGCATCCCTCAGAATGGGCGAAAATCGTTGCAAACGAATCAATGGACAAAGGTTTAATCTCCAATATATATAAACAGCTCATGCAGCTTAATATTAACAAAACAAACAACCCAATACAAAAAATGGGCAGAAGATCTAAAGAGATGTTTCTTCCAAGAAGACACAGTGATGGCCAAGACGCACATGAAAAGCTGCTCAACAGCACTAATTATTAGAGAAATGCAAATCAAAACTACAATGAGCTATCACCTCACACCTATTAGAATCGGCATCATCAGAAAATCTACAAACATCCAATTCCGGGGAGTGTGTGGACAAAAGGAGCCCTCTTCCACTATTGGTGGGAATGTAAATTGATACAGTCACTATGGAGAACGGTATGGAGTTTCCTTATAAAAACTAGAAATAGAATTACCATCTGATCCAGCAATCCCACTTTTGGGCATATACCCAGAGAAAACCATAAATCAAAAAGGCACATTCACCACAATGTTCATGGCAGCACTATTTACAATAGCCAGGTAATGGAAGCAACGTAAATGCCCACAGACAGATGAATGGATAAAGATGTGGTACATATATAAAATGGAATATTACTCAGCCATAAGAAGGAATGCAACTGGGTCATTTGTAGAGACATCGATGGATCTAGAGACTGTCATACAGAATGAAGTAAGTCAGAAAGAGGAAAACAAATATTGTATATTAATGCATATATGTGGAACCTAAAAAATGGTACAGATGAACTGGTTTGCAGGGAAGAAACAGAGACACAGAGGTAGAGAACAAACATATGGACACCAAGTGTGGGAAGCCATGGGGTGGTGGTGGTGGGATGAGTTGGGAGGTTGGGATTGACCTGTATACATGTATATGCGTAAAATACATAACTAATAATAACCTGCTGTATAAAAAAATAAATCAAATTAAATTTCAAATTTTTAAAAAATAAAATTTAAAAATAAAACAGAAAAATATTCTTCCCTTCACACAGATGTATTTATAGGAATGAATTATTTCCATGCTTATATCTATAAATACATAAAGGAGGAATACAATCTAACTTGAACCATAAATGAAAAAAAAAACCTGAACCCACCAGTTATACAGAGGAAAACCCTATCAGGGCACTTGCTCCAGCGGTAAACAATTCTGAAATTGGTCAGAGGTGGGGAATCATCTCCCATACAACCAGCAACACACCCCCCACGCCAGGAGCATCCTCATTGCAAAGCTGGGGGTCCATGCCGAGGCATCTGTGAGTAAACGTGAGCTGAGCCCCAGGCCAGCTGCTGCTGAACTGTTCCCACCCTTCCCAGGTAAAACACCTGAATATGTACAAGGGCTTGAAAGCCTAGAGGAAGGGCCACGGAGCCACACCAGGGACAGCACGCAGGCCAACTTGGTGCCTGCAGGCCAGCCAGGGTGGTCCTGGCCCCGGGCGCTCTTGCGGAAGCTTTCCATTGCCCTGCCTGAGATACCCATCCTGTCCCGGCCCCCACTGCTTTTTTCCTTCCTCACCTCTGTCCGGAGAGAAATTCCAGCGGAAGGTATGGGTGACACATCCTCTTCTTTACAGGTGGCAGCCTGGCAACCCCTGCAGAAAGGCCAGCAGAGCCCCACTCACACCGGGCCACCAACAAAGCTGTGGCCCCGCACTCCCTCCCACCAGCACAGCCCCGAGACTGCTGATGGGGCAGAGAATATGGAGTCAGGCACAGCTTCAGGGGCTATTGCTGCCTGGAGCGCTGTTTATATTGACCTCAAACAGGCACACCTGGGGAGGGCCGGCCGGCATGGTAAGGCTGCCCAGGTCAGCTCATCCACAACCCTCAGGGAATCACATTGTTGAAAACGGACCTCGCTAAGGCAGAATAGAAGCCAAGGAAGAAAAGGACACAATGCCATTTGCAGCACCGTAGATGAGTCTAGATGTAATCACGTGACTTGTAGTAAGTCAGAAAGTGAAAGACACATATCGTATCATATCACTTATAGGTGTTACCTAAGAATGGATACCAGGGCAGATATTTCCACGGAGAAGGGCCATCACAGATTCATCAAACAAACTTATGGTTCACCAATGGAAAGGTGTGAGGATTGGTTTCATTACGATATTGGGGTTAACAGACATATACACACACAGGTGACACATATAATCACCAAAGACCTACGGAATACCAAGAGAAGACTACTCAACCTTCTGTCATAACGTACATGGGAAAAGGATCCCAGGAAGAACAGACATCTGTATATGTGTAAAAGAACCCCATCTTCCACACCTACAACAAGCCAAACATTGTAATCAAACTTGCTGTAATAAAAAATAAAAAATTAAATTAAAAACACGAACAAGAAGTAGTGAGACAAACTTGAGGGGCTTTCTCCTGGCACATTCCATTCTAAATTCCAATCTAGAACACGACTTCCATTGAGGCTCTGTTGCCCTAGTCACCAGATTTGGTAAGGGAGAACTGCTGCCACCTTGTGGCCGTTTCACACAACAGCAGCTTTAATCCCAGCACTGATGGTCAGTTGATATTCAAAATCATTGCAGGCCTGTAAATGACACCTGCCCTGAAAACAAATCCTGGGGTCACATATCGACCAAAAAATTCAAAGGACGTCCATATTTCAAAACGACCGTTTCAAAAGGCATATTTTACGCACATTAGTGTTCTGCTTCTTTTTCTTTCTTTCCTTTTTTTGTTAAAAATACGGGAATGGAAAAAGGCATCCCTCAGAATGGGCGAAAATCGTTGCAAACGAATCAATGGACAAAGGTTTAATCTCCAATATATATAAACAGCTCATGCAGCTTAATATTAACAAAACAAACAACCCAATACAAAAAATGGGCAGAAGATCTAAAGAGATGTTTCTTCAAAGAAGACACAGAGATGGCCAAGACACACATGAAAAGCTGCTCAACAGCACTAATTATTAGAGAAATGCAAATCAAAACTACAATGAGGTATCACCTCACACCTGTTAGAATCGGCATCATCAGAAAATCTACAAACAACCAATTCTGGGGAGGGTGTGGACAAAAGGAGCCCTCTTCCACTATTGGTGGCAATGTAAATTGATACAGTCACTATGGAGAACGGTATGGAGTTTCCTTGAAAAAACTAGAAATAGAATTACCATCTGATCCAGCAATCCCACTTCTGGGCATATACCCAGAGAAAACCATAAATCAAAAAGGCACATTCACCACAATGTTCATGGCAGCACTATTTACAATAGCCAGGTAATGGAAGCAACGTAAATGCGCACAGACAGATGAATGGATAAAGATGTGGTACATATATAAAATGGAATATTACTCAGCCATAAAAAGGAATGAAACTGGGTCATTTGTAGAGACATTGATGGATCTAGAGATTGTCATAGAGAATGAAGTAAGTCAGAAAGAGGAAAACAAATATGGTATATTAATGCATATATGTGGAACCTAAAAAATGGTACAGATGAACGGGTTTGCAGGGAAGAAACAGAGACACAGAGGTAGAGAACAAACATATGGACACCAAGTGTGGGAAGCCATGGGGTGGTGGTGGTGGGATGAGTTGGGAGATTGGGATTGACCTGTATACATGTATATGCATAAAATACATAACTAATAATAACCTGCTGTATAAAAAAAATAAATCAAATTAAATTTCAAAATTTTAAAAAGTAAAATGTAAAAATAAAACAGAAAAATGTTCTTCCCTTCACACAGATGTATTTATAGGAATGAATTATTTCCATGCTTATATCTATAAATACATAAAGGAGGAATAAAATCTAACTTGAACCATAAAAGAAAAAAAAAAACCTGAACCCACCAGATATAAAGAGGAAAACCCTATCAGGGCACTTGCTTCAGCGGTAAACAATTCTAAAATTGGTCAGAGGTGGGGAATCATCTCCCATACAACCAGCAACCCAACCCCCACGCCAGGAGCATCCTCATTGCAAAGCTGGGGGACCGTGCCGAGGCATCTGTGAGTAAACGTGAGCTGAGCCCCAGGACAGCTTCTGCTGAACTGTTCCCACCCTTCCCAGGTAAAACACCTGAATATGTACAAGGGCTTGAAAGCCTAGAGGAAGGGCCACGGAGCCACACCAGCGACAGCACGCAGGCCAACTTGGTGCCTGCAGGCCAGCCAGGGTGGTCCTGGCCCCGGGCACTCTTGCGGAAGCTTTCCATTGCCCTGCCTGAGATACCCCTCCTGTCCCGGCCCCCACTGCTTTTTTCCTTCCTCACCTCTGTCCGAAGAGAAATTCCAGCGGAAGGCATGGGTGACACATCCTCTTCTTTACAGGTGGCAGCCTGGCAACCCCTGCAGAAAGGCCAGCAGAGCCGCACTCACACCGGGCCACCAACCAAGCTGTGGCCCCTCACTCCCTCCCACCAGCACAGCCCCGAGACTGCTGACGGAGCAGAGAATATGGAGTCAGGCACAGCTTCAGGGGCTATTGCTGCCTGGAGCGCTGTTTATATTGACCTCAAACAGGCACACCTGGGGAGTGCCGGCCGGCAGGGTAAGGCTGCCCAGGTCAGCTAATCCACAACCCTCAGGGAATCACATTGTTGAAAACGGACCTCGCTAAGGCAGAATAGAAGCCAAGGAAGAAAAGGACACAATGCCATTTGCAGCACCGTAGATGAGTCTAGAGGTAATCACGTGACTTGTAGTAAGTCAGAAAGTGAAAGACACATATCGTATCATATCACTTATAGGTGTTACCTAAGAATGGATACCAGTGCAGATATTTCCACGGAGAAGGGCCATCACAGATTCATCAAACAAACTTATGGGTCACCAATGGAAAGGTGTGAGGATTGGTTTCATTACGATATTGGGGTTAACAGACATATACAAACACAGGTGACACATATAATCACCAAAGACCTACGGAATACCAAGAGAAGACTACTAAACCTTCTGTCATAACGTACATGGGAAAAGGATCCCAGGAAGAACAGACATCTGTATATGTGTAAAAGAACCACATCTTCCACACCTACAACAAGCCAAACATTGTAATCAAACTTGCTGTAATAAAAAATAAAAAATTAAATTAAAAACACGAACAAGAAGTAGTGAGACAAACTTGAGGGGCTTTCTCCTGGCACATTCCATTCTAAATTCCAATCTAGAACACGACTTCCATTGAGGCTCTGTTGCCCTAGTCACCAGATTTGGTAAGGGAGAACTGCTGCCACCTTGTGGCCGTTTCACACAACAGCAGCTTTAATCCCAGCGCTGATGGTCAGTTGATATTCAAAATCATTGCAGGCCTGTAAATGACACCTGCCCTGAAAACAAATCCTGGGGTCACATATCGACCAAAAAATTCAAAGGACGTCCATATTTCAAAACGACCGTTTCAAAAGGCATATTTTACGCACATTAGTGTTCTGCTTCTTTTTCTTTCTTTCCTTTTTTTGTTAAAAATACGGGAATGGAAAAAGGCATCCCTCAGAATGGGCGAAAATCGTTGCAAACGAATCAATGGACAAAGGTTTAATCTCCAATATATATAAACAGCTCATGCAGCTTAATATTAACAAAACAAACAACCCAATACAAAAAATGGGCAGAAGATCTAAAGAGATGTTTCTTCAAAGAAGACACAGAGATGGCCAAGACACACATGAAAAGCTGCTCAACAGCACTAATTATTAGAGAAATGCAAATCAAAACTACAATGAGGTATCACCTCACACCTGTTAGAATCGGCATCATCAGAAAATCCACAAACAACCAATTCTGGGGAGGGTGTGGACAAAAGGAGCCCTCTTCCACTATTGGTGGCAATGTAAATTGATACAGTCACTATGGAGAACGGTATGGAGTTTCCTTGAAAAAACTAGAAATAGAATTACCATCTGATCCAGCAATCCCACTTCTGGGCATATACCCAGAGAAAACCATAAATCAAAAAGGCACATTCACCACAATGTTCATGGCAGCACTATTTACAATAGCCAGGTAATGGAAGCAACGTAAATGCGCACAGACAGATGAATGGATAAAGATGTGGTACATATATAAAATGGAATATTACTCAGCCATTAAAAGGAATGAAACTGGGTCATTTGTAGAGACATCGATGGATCTAGAGACTGTCATACAGAATGAAGTAAGTCAGAAAGAGGAAAACAAATATTGTATATTAATGCATATATGTGGAACCTAAAAAATGGTATAGATGAACTGGTTTGCAGGGAAGAAACAGAGACACAGAGGTAGAGAACAAACATATGGACACCAAGTGTGGGAAGCCATGGGGTGGTGGTGGTGGGATGAGTTGGGAGATTGGGATTGACCTGTATACATGTATATGCATAAAATACATAACTAATATTAACCTGCTGTATAAAAAAAATAAATCAAATTAAATTTCAAAATTTTAAAAAGTAAAATTTAAAAATAAAACAGAAAAATGTTCTTCCCTTCACACAGATGTATTTATAGGAATGAATTATTTCCATGCTTATATCTATAAATACATAAAGGAGGAATAAAATCTAACTTGAACCATAAAAGAAAAGAAAAAAACCTGAACCCACCAGTTATACAGAGGAAAACCCTATCAGGGCACTTGCTCCAGCGGTAAACAATTCTGAAATTGGTCAGAGGTGGGGAATCATCTCCCATACAACCAGCAACCCACCCCCCACGCCAGGAACATCCTCATTGCAAAGCTGCGGGACCATACCGAGGCATCTGTGAGTAAACGTGAGCTGAGCCCCAGGACAGCTGCTGCTGAACTGTTCCCACCCTTCCCAGGTAAAACACCTGAATATGTACAAGGGCTTGAAAGCCTAGAGGAAGGGCCACGGAGCCACACCAGCGACAGCACGCAGGCCAACTTGGTGCCTGCAGGCCAGCCAGGGTGGTCCTGGCCCTGGGCGCTCTTCTGGAAGCTTTCCATTGCCCTGCCTGAGATACCCATCCTGTCCCGGCCCCCAATGCTTTTTTCCTTCCTCACCTCTGTCCGGAGAGAAATTCCAGCGGTAGGTATGGGTGACACATCCTCTTCTTTACAGGTGGCAGCCTGGCAACCCCTGCAGAAAGGCCAGCAGAGCCACACTCACACCGGGCCACCAACAAAGCTGTGGCCCCTCACTCCCTCCCACCAGCACAGCCCCGAGACTGCTGACGGGGCAGAGAATATGGAGTCAGGCACAGCTTCAGGGGCTATTGCTGCCTGGAGCGCTGTTTATATTGACCTCAAACAGGCACACCTGGGGAGGGCCGGCCGGCAGGGTAAGGCTGCCCAGGTCAGCTAATCCACAACCCTCAGGGAATCACATTGTTGAAAACGGACCTCGCTAAGGCAGAATAGAAGCCAAGGAAGAAAAGGACACAATGCCATTTGCAGCACCGTAGATGAGTCTAGAGGTAATCACGTGACTTGTAGTAAGTCAGAAAGTGAAAGACACATATCGTATCATATCACTTATAGGTGTTACCAAATAATGGATACCAGGGCAGATATTTCCACGGAGAAGGGCCATCACAGATTCATCAAACAAACTTATGGTTCACCAATGGAAAGGTGTGAGGATTGGTTTCATTACGATATTGGGGTTAACAGACATATACAAACACAGGTGACACATATAATCACCAAAGACCTACGGAATACCAAGAGAAGACTACTCAACCTTCTGTCATAACGTACATGGGAAAAGGATCCCAGGAAGAACAGACATCTGTATATGTGTAAAAGAAACACATCTTCCACCCCTACAACAAGCCAAACATTGTAATCAAACTTGCTGTAATAAAAAATAAAAATTTAAATTAAAAACACGAACAAGAAGTAGTGAGACAAACTTGAGGGGCTTTCTCCTGGCACATTCCATTCTAAATTCCAATCTAGAACACGACTTCCATTGAGGCTCTGTTGCCCTAGTCACCAGATTTGGTAAGGGAGAACTGCTGCCACCTTGTGGCCGTTTCACACAACAGCAGCTTTAATCCCAGCGCTGATGGTCAGTTGATATTCAAAATCATTGCAGGCCTGTAAATGACACCTGACCTGAAAACAAATCCTGGGGTCACATATCGACCAAAAAATTCAAAGGACCTCCATATTTCAAAACCACCGTTTCAAAAGGCATATTTTACGCACATTAGTGTTCTGCTTCTTTTTCTTTCTTTCCTTTTTTTGTTAAAATAAGGGGAATGGAGAAAGGCATCCCTCAGAATGGGCGAAAATCGTTGCAAACGAATCAATGGACAAAGGTTTAATCTCCAATATATATAAACAGCTCATGCAGCTTAATATTAACAAAACAAACAACCCAATACAAAAAATGGGCAGAAGATCTAAAGAGATGTTTCTTCAAAGAAGACACAGAGATGGCCAAGACACACATGAAAAGCTGCTCAACAGCACTAATTATTAGAGAAATGCAAATCAAAACTACAATGAGGTATCACCTCACACCTGTTAGAATCGGCATCATCAGAAAATCTACAAACAACCAATTCTGGGGAGGGTGTGGACAAAAGGAGCCCTCTTCCACTATTGGTGGCAATGTAAATTGATACAGTCACTATGGAGAACGGTATGGACTTTCCTTGAAAAATCTAGAAATAGAATTACCATCTGATCCAGCAATCCCACTTCTGGGCATATACCCAGAGAAAACCATAAATCAAAAAGGCACATTCACCACAATGTTCATGGCAGCACTATTTACAATAGCCAGGTAATGGAAGCAACGTAAATGCCCACAGACAGATGAATGGATAAAGATGTGGTACATATATAAAATGGAATATTACTCAGCCATAAAAAGGAATGAAACTGGGTCATTTGTAGAGACATCGATGGATCTAGAGACTGTCATACAGAATGAAGTAAGTCAGAAAGAGGAAAACAAATATTGTATATTAATGCATATATGTGGAACCTAAAAAATGGTACAGATGAACTGGTTTGCAGGGAAGAAACAGAGACACAGAGGTAGAGAACAAACATATGGACACCAAGTGTGGGAAGCCATGGGGTGGTGGTGGTGGGATGAGTTGGGAGATTGGGATTGACCTGTATACATGTATATGCATAAAATACATAACTAATAATAACCTGCTGTATAAAATAATAAATCAAATTAAATTTCAAAATTTTAAAAAGTAAAATTTAAAAATAAAACAGAAAAATGTTCTTCCCTTCACACAGATGTATTTATAGGAATGAATTATTTCCATGCTTATATCTATAAATACATAAAGGAGGAATAAAATCTAACTTGAACCATAAAAGAAAAAAAAAACCTGAACCCACCAGTTATACCGAGGAAAACCCTATCAGGGCACTTGCTGCAGCGGTAAACAATTCTGAAATTGGTCAGAGGTGGGGAATCATCTCCCATACAACCAGCAACCCACCCCCCACGCCAGGAGCATCCTCATTGCAAAGCTGGGGGACCGTGCCGAGGCATCTGTGAGTAAATGTGAGCTGAGCCCCAGGACAGCTGCTGCTGAACTGTTCCCACCCTTCCCAGGTAAAACACCTGAATATGTACAAGGGCTTGAAAGCCTAGAGGAAGGGCCACGGAGCCACACCAGCGACAGCACGCAGGCCAACTTGGTGCCTGCATGCCAGCCAGGGTGGTCCTGGCCCCGGGCGCTCTTGCGGAAGCTTTCCATTGCCCTGCCTGAGATACCCATCCTGTCCCGGCCCCCACTGCTTTTTTCCTTCCTCACCTCTGTCCGGAGAGAAATTCCAGCGGAAGGTATGTGTGACACATCCTCTTCTTTACAGGTGGCAGCCTGGCAACCCCTGCAGAAAGGCCAGCAGAGCCCCACTCACACCGGGCCACCAACAAAGCTGTGGCCCCTCACTCCCTCCCACCAGCACAGCCCCGAGACTGCTGACGGGGCAGAGAATATGGAGTCAGGCACAGCTTCAGGGGCTATTGCTGCCTGGAGCGCTGTTTATATTGACCTCAAACAGGCACACCTGGGGAGGGCCGGCCGGCAGGGTAAGGCTGCCCAGGTCAGCTAATCCACAACCCTCAGGGAATCACATTGTTGAAAACGGACCTTGCTAAGGCAGAATAGAAGCCAAGGAAGAAAAGGACACAATGCCATTTGCAGCACCGCAGATGATTCTAGAGGCAATCACGTGACTTGTAGTAAGTCAGAAAGTGAAAGACACATATCGTATCATATCACTTATAGGTGTTACCTAAGAATGGATACCAGTGCAGATATTTCCACGGAGAAGGGCCATCACAGATTCATCAAACAAACTTATGGTTCACCAATGGAAAGGTGTGAGGATTGGTTTCATTCCGATATTGGGGTTAACAGACATATACAAACACAGGTGACACATATAATCACCAAAGACCTACGGAATACCAAGAGAAGACTACTCAACCTTCTGTCATAACGTACACGGGAAAAGGATCCCAGGAAGAACAGACATCTGTATATGTGTAAAAGAACCACATCTTCCACACCTACAACAAGCCAAACATTGTAATCAAACTTGCTGTAATAAAAAATAAAAAATTAAATTAAAAACACGAACAAGAAGTAGTGAGACAAACTTGAGGGGCTTTCTCCTGGCACATTCCATTCTAAATTCCAATATAGAACAGGACTTCCATTGAGGCTCTGTTGCCCTAGTCACCAGATTTGGTAAGGGAGAACTGCTGCCACCTTGTGGCCGTTTCACACAACAGCAGCTTTAATCCCAGCGCTGATGGTCAGTTGTTATTCAAAATCATTGCAGGCCTGTAAATGACACCTGCCCTGAAAACAAATCCTGGGGTCACATATCGACCAAAAAATTCAAAGGACGTCCATATTTCAAAACGACCGTTTCAAAAGGCATATTTTACGCACATTAGTGTTCTGCTTCTTTTTCTTTCTTTCCTTTTTTTGTTAAAAATACGGGAATGGAAAAAGGCATCCCTCAGAATGGGCGAAAATCGTTGCAAACGAATCAATGGACAAAGGTTTAATCTCCAATATATATAAACAGCTCATGCAGCTTAATATTAACAAAACAAACAACCCAATACAAAAAATGGGCAGAAGATCTAAAGAGATGTTTCTTCAAAGAAGACACAGAGATGGCCAAGACACACATGAAAAGCTGCTCAACAGCACTAATTATTAGAGAAATGCAAATCAAAACTACAATGAGGTATCACCTCACACCTGTTAGAATCGGCATCATCAGAAAATCTACAAACAACCATTCTGGGGAGGGTGTGGACAAAAGGATCCCTCTTCCACTATTGGTGGCAATGTAAATTGATACAGTCACTATGGAGAACGGTATGGAGTTTCCTTGAAAAAACTAGAAATAGAATTACCATCTGATCCAGCAATCCCACTTCTGGGCATATACCCAGAGAAAACCATAAATCAAAAAGGCACATTCACCACAATGTTCATGGCAGCACTATTTACAATAGCCAGGTAATGGAAGCAACGTAAATGCCCACAGACAGATGAATGGATAAAGATGTGGTACATATATAAAATGGAATATTACTCAGCCATAAAAAGGAATGAAACTGGGTCATTTGTAGAGACATCGATGGATCTAGAGACTGTCATACAGAATGAAGTAAGTCAGAAAGAGGAAAACAAATATTGTATATTAATGCATATATGTGGAACCTAAAAAATGGTACAGATGAACGGGTTTGCAGGGAAGAAACAGAGACACAGAGGTAGAGAACAAACATATGGACACCAAGTGTGGGAAGCCATGGGGTGGTGGTGGTGGGATGAGTTGGGAGATTGGGATTGACCTGTATACATGTATATGCATAAAATACATAACTAATAATAACCTGCTGTATAAAATAATAAATCAAATTAAATTTCAAAATTTTAAAAAGTAAAATTTAAAAATAAAACAGAAAAATGTTCTTCCCTTCACACAGATGTATTTATAGGAATGAATTATTTCCATGCTTATATCTATAAATACATAAAGGAGGAATAAAATCTAACTTGAACCATAAAAGAAAAGAAAAAACCTGAACCCACCAGTTGTACAGAGGAAAACCCTATCAGGGCACTTGCTCCAGCGGTAAACAATTCTGAAACTGGTCAGAGGTGGGGAATCATCTCCCATACAACCAGCAACCCACCCCCCACGCCAGGAGCATCCTCATGGCGAAGCTGGGGGACCGTGCCGAGGCATCTGTGAGTAAACGTGAGCTGAGCCCCAGGACAGCTGCTGCTGAACTGTTCCCACCCTTCCCAGGTAAAACACCTGAATATGTACAAGGGCTTGAAAGCCTAGAGGAAGGGCCACGGAGCCACACCAGCGACAGCACGCAGGCCAACTTGGTTCCTGCAGGCCAGCCAGGGTGGTTCTGGCCCCGGGCGCTATTGCGGAAGCTTTCCATTGCCCTGCCTGAGATACCCATCCTGTCCCGGCCCCCACTGCTTTTTTCCTTCCTCACCTCTGTCCGGAGAGAAATTCCAGCGGAAGGTATGGGTGACACATCCTCTTCTTTACAGGTGGCAGCCTGGCAACCCCTGCAGAAAGGCCAGCAGAGCCCCACTCACACCGGGCCACCAACAAAGCTGTGGCCCCTCACTCCCTCCCACCAGCAGAGCCCCGAGACTGCTGACGGGGCAGAGAGTATGGAGTCAGGCACAGCTTCAGGGGCTATTGCTGCCTGGAGCGCTGTTTATATTGACCTCAAACAGGCACACCTGGGGAGGGCCGGCCGGCAGGGTAAGGCTGCCCAGGTCAACTAATCCACAACCCTCAGGGAATCACATTGTTGAAAACGGACCTCGCTAAGGCAGAATAGAAGCCAAGGAAGAAAAGGACACAATGCCATTTGCAGCACCGTAGATGAGTCTAGAGGTAATCACGTGACTTGTAGTAAGTCAGAAAGTGAAAGACACATATCGTATCATATCACTTATAGGTGTTACCTAAGAATGGATACCAGGGCAGATATTTCCACGGAGAAGGGCCATCACAGATTCATCAAACAAACTTATGGTTCACCAATGGAAAGTTGTGAGGATTGGTTTCATTACGATATTGGGGTTAACAGACATATACAAACACAGGTGACACATATAATCACCAAAGACCTACGGAATACCAAGAGAAGACTACACAACATTCTGTCATAACGTACATGGGAAAAGGATCCCAGGAAGAACAGACATCTGTATATGTGTAAAAGAACCACATCTTCCACACCTACAACAAGCCAAACATTGTAATCAAACTTGCTGTAATAAAAAATAAAAAATTAAATTAAAAACACGAACAAGAAGTAGTGAGACAAACTTGAGGTGCTTTCTCCTGGCACATTCCATTCTAAATTCCAATCTAGAACACGACTTCCATTGAGGCTCTGTTGCCCTAGTCACCAGATTTGGTAAGGGAGAACTGCTGCCACCTTGTGGCCGTTTCACACAACAGCAGCTTTAATCCCAGCGCTGATGGTCAGTTGATATTCAAAATCATTGCAGGCCTGTAAATGACACCTGCCCTGAAAACAAATCCTTGGGTCACTTATCGACCAAAAAATTTAAAGGACGTCCATATTTCAAAACGACCGTTTCAAAAGGCATATTTACGCACATTAGTGTTCTGCTTCTTTTTCTTTCTTTCCTTTTTTTGTTAAAATAAGGGGAATGGAGAAAGGCATCCCTCAGAATGGGCGAAAATCGTTGCAAACGAATCAATGGACAAAGGTTTAATCTCCAATATATATAAACAGCTCATGCAGCTTAATATTAACAAAACAAACAACCCAATACAAAAAATGGGCAGAAGATCTAAAGAGATGTTTCTTCAAAGAAGACACAGAGATGGCCAAGACACACATGAAAAGCTGCTCAACAGCACTAATTATTAGAGAAATGCAAATCAAAACTACAATGAGGTATCACCTCACACCTGTTAGAATCGGCATCATCAGAAAATCTACAAACAACCAATTCTGGGGAGGGTGCGGACAAAAGGAGCCCTCTTCCACAATTGGTGGCAATGTAAATTGATACAGTCACTATGTAGAACGGTATGGAGTTTCCTTGAAAAAACTAGAAATAGAATTACCATCTGATCCAGCAATCCCACTTCTGTGCATATACCCAGAGAAAACCATTAATTAAAAATGCACATTCACCACAATGTTCATGGCAGCACTATTTACAATAGCCAGGTAATGGAAGCAATGTAAATGCCCACAGACAGATGAATGGATAAAGATGTGGTACATATATAAAATGGAATATTACTCAGCCATAAAAAGGAATGAAACTGGGTCATTTGTAGAGACATCGATGGATCTAGAGACTGTCATACAGAATGAAGTAAGTCAGAAAGAGGAAAACAAATATTGTATATTAATGCATATATGTGGAACCTAAAAAATGGTACAGATGAACTGGTTTGCAGGGAAGAAACAGAGACACAGAGGTAGAGAACAAACATATGGACACCAAGTGTGGGAAGCCATGGGGTGGTGGTGGTGGGATGAGTTGGGAGATTGGGATTGACCTGTATACATGTATATGCATAAAATACATAACTAATAATAACCTGCTGTATAAAAAAAATAAATCAAATTAAATTTCAAAATTTTAAAAAGTAAAATTTAAAAATAAAACAGAAAAATGTTCCTCCCTTCACACAGATGTATTTATAGGAATGAATTATTTCCATGCTTATATCTATAAATACATAAAGGAGGAATAAAATCTAACTTGAACCATAAAAGAAAAAAAAAACCTGAACCCACCAGTTATACAGAGGAAAACCCTATCAGGGCACTTGCTCCAGCGGTAAACAATTCTGAAATTGGTCAGAGGTGGGGAATCATCTTCCATACAACCAGCAACCCACCCCCCACGCCAGGAGCATCGTCATTGCAAAGCTGGGGGACCGTGCCGAGGCATCTGTGAGTAAACGTGAGCTGAGCCCCAGGACAGCTGCTGCTGAACTGTTCCCACCCTTCCCAGGTAAAACACCTGAATATGTACAAGGGCTTGAAAGCCTAGAGGAAGGGCCACGGAGCCACACCAGCGACAGCACGCAGGCCAACTTGGTTCCTGCAGGCCAGCCAGGGTGGTCCTGGCCCCGGGCGCTCTTGCGGAATCTTTCCATTGCCCTGCCTGAGATACCCATCCTGTCCCGGCCCCCACTGATTTTTCCTTCCTCACCTCTGTCCGGAGAGAAATTCCAGCGGAAGGTATGGGTGACACATCCTCTTCTTTACAGGTGGCAGCCTGGCAACCCCTGCAGAAAGGCCAGCAGAGCCCCACTCACACCGGGCCACCAACAAAACTGTGGCCCCTCACACCCTCCCACCAGCACAGCCCCGAGACTGCTGACGGGGCAGAGAATATGGAGTCAGGCACAGCTTCAGGGTCTATTGCTGCCTGGAGCGCTGTTTATATTGACCTCAAACAGGCACACCTGGGGAGGGCCGGCCGGCAGTGTAAGGCTGCCCAGGTCAGCTAATCCACAACCCTCAGGGAATCACATTGTTGAAAACGGACCTCGCTAAGGCAGAATAGTAGTCAAGGAAGAAAAGGACACAATGCCATTTGCAGCACCGTAGATGAGTCTAGAGGTAATCACGTGACTTGTAGTAAGTCAGAAAGTGAAAGACACATATCGTATCATATCACTTATAGGTGTTACCTAAGAATGGATACCAGGGCAGATATTTCCACGGAGAAGGGCCATCACAGATTCATCAAACAAACTTATGGTTCACCAATGGAAAGGTTTGAGGATTGGTTTCATTACGATATTGGGGTTAACAGACATATACAAACACAGGTGACACATATAATCACCAAAGACCTACGGAATACCAAGAGAAGACTACTCAACCTTCTGTCATAACGTACATGGGAAAAGGATCCCAGGAAGAACAGACATCTGTATATGTGTAAAAGAACCACATCTTCCACACCTACAACAAGCCAAACATTGTAATCAAACTTGCTGTAATAAAAAATAAAAATTTAAATTAAAAACACGAACAAGAAGTAGTGAGACAAACTTGAGGGGCTTTCTCCTGGCACATTCCATTCTAAATTCCAATCTAGAACACGACTTCCATTGAGGCTCTGTTGCCCTAGTCACCAGATTTGGTAAGGGAGAACTGCTGCCACCTTGTGGCCGTTTCACACAACAGCAGCTTTAATCCCAGCGCTGATGGTCAGTTGATATTCAAAATCATTGCAGGCCTGTAAATGACACCTGCCCTGAAAACAAATCCTGGGGTCACATATCGACCAAAAAATTCAAAGGACGTCCATATTTCAAAACGACCGTTTCAAAAGGCATATTTTACGCACATTAGTGTTCTGCTTCTTTTTCTTTCTTTCCTTTTTTTGTTAAAATAAGGGGAATGGAGAAAGGCATCCCTCAGAATGGGCGAAAATCGTTGCAAACGAATCAATGGACAAAGGTTTAATCTCCAATATATATAAACAGCTCATGCAGCTTAATATTAACAAAACAAACAACCCAATACAAAAAATGGGCAGAAGATCTAAAGAGATGTTTCTTCAAAGAAGACACAGAGATGGCCAAGACACACATGAAAAGCTGCTCAACAGCACTAATTATTAGAGAAATGCAAATCAAAACTACAATGAGGTATCACCTCACACCTGTTAGAATCGGCATCATCAGAAAATCTACAAACAACAAATTCTGGGGAGGGTGTGGACAAAAGGAGCCCTCTTCCACAATTGGTGGCAATGTAAATTGATACAGTCACTATGGAGAACGGTATGGAGTTTCCTTGAAAAAACTAGAAATAGAATTACCATCTGATCCAGCAATCCCACTTCTGGGCATATACCCAGAGAAAACCATAAATCAAAAAGGCACATTCACCACAATGTTCATGGCAGCACTATTTACAATAGCCATGTAATGGAAGCAAAGTAAATGCCCACAGACAGATGAATGGATAAAGATGTGGTACATATATAAAATGGAATATTACTCAGCCATAAAAAGGAATGAAACTGGGTCATTTGTAGAGACATCGATGGATCTAGAGACTGTCATACAGAATGAAGTAAGTCAGAAAGAGGAAAACAAATATTGTATATTAATGCATATATGTGGAACCTAAAAAATGGTACAGATGAACTGGTTTGCAGGGAAGAAACAGAGACACAGAGGTAGAGAACAAACATATGGACACCAAGTGTGGGAAGCCATGGGGTGGTGGTGGTGGGATGAGTTGGGAGATTGGGATTGACCTGTATACATGTATATGCATAAAATACATAACTAATAATAACCTGCTGTATAAAAAAAATAAATCAAATTAAATTTCAAAATTTTAAAAAGTAAAGTTTAAAAATAAAACAGAAAAATGTTCTTCCCTTCACACAGATGTATTTATAGGAATGAATTATTTCCATGCTTATATCTATAAATACATAAAGGAGGAATAAAATCTAACTTGAACCATAAAAGAAAAGAAAAAACCTGAACCCACCAGTTATACAGAGGAAAACCCTATCAGGGCACTTGCTCCAGCGGTAAACAATTCTGAAATTGGTCAGAGGTGGGGAATCATCTCCCATACAACCAGCAACCCACCCCCCACGCCAGGAGCATCCTCATTGAAAAGCTGGGGGACCGTGCCGAGGCATCTGTGAGTAAACGTGAGCTGAGCCCCAGGACAGCTGCTGCTGAACTGTTCCCACCCTTCCCAGGTAAAACACCTGAATATGTACAAGGGCTTGAAAGCCTAGAGGAAGGGCCACGGAGCCACACCAGCGACAGCACGCAGGCCAACTTGGTGCCTCCAGGCCAGCCAGGGTGGTCCTGGCCCTGGGCGCTCTTGCGGAAGCTTTCCATTGCCCTGCCTGAGATACCCATCCTGTCCCGGCCCCCACTGCTTTTTTCCTTCCTCACCTCTGTCCGGAGAGAAATTCCAGCGGAAGGTATGGGTGACACATCCTCTTCTTTACAGGTGGCAGCCTGGAAACCCCTGTAGAAAGGCCAGCAGAGCCCCACTCACACCGGGCCACAAACAAAGCTGTGGCCCCTCACACCCTCCCACCAGCAGAGCCCCGAGACTGCTGACGGGGCAGAGAATATGGAGTCAGGCACAGCTTCAGGGGCTATTGCTGCCTGGAGCGCTGTTTATATTGACCTCAAACAGGGACACCTGGGGAGGCCCGGCCGGCAGGGTAAGGCTGCCCAGGTCAGCTAATCCACAACCCTCAGGGAATCACATTGTTGAAAACGGACCTCGCTAAGGCAGAATAGAAGCCAAGGAAGAAAAGGACACAATGCCATTTGCAGCACCGTAGATGAGTCTAGAGGTAATCACGTGACTTGTAGTAAGTCAGAAAGTGAAAGACACGTATCGTATCATATCACTTATAGGTGTTACCTAAGAATGGATACCAGTGCAGATATTTCCACGGAGAAGGGCCATCACAGATTCATCAAACAAACTTATGGTTCACCAATGGAAAGGTGTGAGGATTGGTTTCATTACGATATTGGGGTTAACAGACATATACAAACACAGGTGACACATATAATCACCAAAGACCTACGGAATACCAAGAGAAGACTACTCAACCTTCTGTCATAACGTACATGGGAAAAGGATCCCAGGAAGAACAGACATCTGTATATGTGTAAAAGAACCACATCTTCCACACCTACAACAAGCCAAACATTGTAATCAAACTTGCTGTAATAAAAAATAAAAAATTAAATTAAAAACACGAACAAGAAGTAGTGAGACAAACTTGAGGGGCTTTCGCCTGGCACATTCCATTCTAAATTCCAAACTAGAACACGACTTCCATTGAGGCTCTGTTGCCCTAGTCACCAGATTTGGTAAGGGAGAACTGCTGCCACCTTGTGGCCGTTTCACACAACAGCAGCTTTAATCCCAGCGCTGATGGTCAGTTGATATTCAAAATCATTGCAGGCCTGTAAATGACACCTGCCCTGAAAACCAATCCTGGGGTCACATATCGACCAAAAAATTCAAAGGACGTCCATATTTCAAAACGACCGTTTCAAAAGGCATATTTAACGCACATTAGTGTTCTGCTTCTTTTTCTTTCTTTCCTTTTTTTGTTAAAAATACGGGAATGGAAAAAGGCATCCCTCAGAATGGGCGAAAATCGTTGCAAACGAATCAATGGACAAAGGTTTAATCTCCAATATATATAAACAGCTCATGCAGCTTAATATTAACAAAACAAACAACCCAATACAAAAAATGGGCAGAAGATCTAAAGAGATGTTTCTTCCAAGAAGACACAGAGATGGCCAAGACACACATGAAAAGCTGCTCAACAGCACTAATTATTAGAGAAATGCAAATCAAAACTACAATGAGGTATCACCTCACACCTGTTAGAATCGGCATCATCAGAAAATCTACAAACAACCAATTCTGGGGAGGGTGTGGACAAAAGGAGCCCTCTTCCACTATTGGTGGCAATGTAAATTAATTCAGTCCCTTTGGAGAACGGTATGGAGTTTCCTTGAAAAAACTAGAAATAGAATTACCATCTGATACAGCAATCCCACTTCTGGGCATATACCCAGAGAAAACCATAAATCAAAAAGGCACATTCACCACAATGTTCATGGCAGCACTATTTACAATAGCCAGGTAATGGAAGCAACGTAAATGCGCACAGACAGATGAATGGATAAAGATGTGGTACATATATAAAATGGAATATTACTCAGCCATAAAAAGGAATGAAACTGGGTCATTTGTAGAGACATCGATGGATCTAGAGACTGTCATACAGAATGAAGTAAGTCAGAAAGAGGAAAACAAATATTGTATATTAATGCATATATGTGGAAACTAAAAAATGGTACAGATGAACGGGTTTGCAGGGAAGAAACAGAGACAGAGGTAGAGAACAAACATATGGACACCAAGTGTGGGAAGCCATGGGGTGGTGGTGGTGGGATGAGTTGGGAGATTGGCATTGACCTGTATACATGTATATGCATAAAATACATAACTAATAATAACCTGCTGTATAAAAAAATAAATCAAATTAAATTTCAAAATTTTAAAAAGTAAAATTTAAAAATAAAACAGAAAAATGTTCTTCCCTTCACACAGATGTATTTATAGGAATGAATTATTTCCATGCTTATATCTATAAATACATAAAAGAGGAATAAAATCTAACTTGAACCATAAAAGAAAAAAAAAAAACCTGACCCCACCAGTTATACAGAGGAAAACCCTATCAGGGCACTTGCTGCAGCGGTAAACAATTCTGAAATTGGTCAGAGGTGGGGAATCATCTCCCATACAACCAGCAACCCACCCCCCACGCCAGGAGCATCCTCATTGCAAAGCTGGGGGACCGTGCCGAGGCATCTGTGAGTAAACGTGATCTGAGCCCCAGGACAGCTGCTGCTGAACTGTTCCCACCCTTCCCAGGTAAAACACCTGAATATGTACAAGGGCTTGAAAGCCTAGAGGAAGGGCCACGGAGCCACACCAGCAACAGCACGCAGGCCAACTTGGTTCCTGCAGGCCAGCCAGGGTGGTCCTGGCCCCGGGCGCTCTTGCGGAAGCTTTCCATTGCACTGACTGAGATACCCATCCTGTCCCGGCCCCCACTGCTTTTTTCCTTCCTCACCTCTGTCCGGAGAGAAATTCCAGCGGTAGGTATGGGTGACACATCCTCTTCTTTACAGGTGGCAGCCTGGCAACCCCTGCAGAAAGGCCAGCAGAGCCCCACTCACACCGGGCCACCAACAAAGCTGTGGCCCCTCACTCCCTCCCACCAGCAGAGCCCCGAGACTGCTGACGGGGCAGAGAATATGGAGTCAGGCACAGCTTCAGGGGCTATTGCTGCCTGGAGCGCTGTTTATATTGACCTCAAACAGGCACACCTGGGGAGGGCCGGCCGGCA
This sequence comes from Mesoplodon mirus, assembly GCF_964341445.2. Lineage (NCBI taxonomy): Eukaryota > Metazoa > Chordata > Mammalia > Artiodactyla > Ziphiidae > Mesoplodon > Mesoplodon mirus. Next base: position 3,530,178 of record NW_028295814.1, on the reverse strand, counting down.
GGGTAAGGCTGCCCAGGTCAGCTAATCCACAACCCTCAGGGAATCACATTGTTGAAAACGGACCTCGCTAAGGCAGAATAGAAGCCAAGGAAGAAAAGGACACAATGCCATTTGCAGCACCGTAGATGAGTCTAGAGGTAATCACGTGACTTGTAGTAAGTCAGAAAGTGAAAGACACATATCGTATCATATCACTTATAGGTGTTACCTAAGAATGGATACCAGTGCAGATATTTCCACGGAGAAGGGCCATCACAGATTCATCAAACAAACTTATGGTTCACCAATGGAAAGGTGTGAGGATTGGTTTCATTACGATATTGGGGTTAACAGACATATACAAACACAGGTGACACATATAATCACCAAAGACCTACGGAATACCAAGAGAAGACTACTCAACCTTCTGTCATAACGTACATGGGAAAAGGATCCCAGGAAGAACAGACATCTGTATATGTGTAAAAGAACCACATCTTCCACACCTACAACAAGCCAAACATTGTAATCAAACTTGCTGTAATAAAAAATAAAAAATTAAATTAAAAACACGAACAAGAAGTAGTGAGACAAACTTGAGGGGCTTTCTCCTGGCACATTCCATTCTAAATTCCAATCTAGAACACGACTTCCATTGAGGCTCTGTTGCCCTAGTCACCAGATTTGGTAAGGGAGAACTGCTGCCACCTTGTGGCCGTTTCACACAACAGCAGCTTTAATCCCAGCGCTGATGGTCAGTTGATATTCAAAATCATTGCAGGCCTGTAAATGACACCTGCCCTGAAAACAAATCCTGGGGTCACATATCGACCAAAAAATTCAAAGGACGTCCATATTTCAAAACCACCGTTTCAAAAGGAATATTTTACGCACATTAGTGTTCTGCTTCTTTTTCTTTCTTTCCTTTTTTTGTTAAAAAAAGGGGAATGGAAAAAGGCATCCCTCAGAATGGGCGAAAATCGTTGCAAACGAATCAATGGACAAAGGTTTAATCTCCAATATATATAAAGAGCTCATGCAGCTTAATATTAACAAAACAAACAACCCAATACAAAAAATGGGCAGAAGATCTAAAGAGATGTTTCTTCCAAGAAGACACAGAGATGGCCAAGACACACATGAAAAGCTGCTCAACAGCACTAATTATTAGAGAAATGCAAATCAAAACTACAATGAGGTATCACCTCACACCTGTTAGAATCGGCATCATCAGAAAATCTACAAACAACCAATTCTGGGGAGGGTGTGGACAAAAGGAGCCCTCTTCCACTATTGGTGGGAATGTAAATTGATACCCTCCCTATGGAGAACGGTATGGAGTTTCCTTGAAAAAACTAGAAATAGAATTACCATCTGATCCAGCAATCCCACTTCTGGGCATATAACCAGAGAAAACCATAAATCAAAAAGGCACATTCACCACAATGTTCATGGCAGCACTATTTACAATAGCCAGGTAATGGAAGCAACGTAAATGCGCACAGACAGATGAATGGATAAAGATGTGGTACATATATAAAATGGAATATTACTCAGCCATAAAAAGGAATGAAACTGGGTCGTTTGTAGAGACATCGATGGATCTAGAGACTGTCATACAGAATGAAGTAAGTCAGAAAGAGGAAAACAAATATTGTATATTAATGCATATATGTGGAACCTAAAAAATGGTACAGATGAACTGGTTTGCAGGGAAGAAACAGAGACACAGAGGTAGAGAACAAACATATGGACACCAAGTGTGGGAAGCCATGGGGTGGTGGTGGTGGGATGAGTTGGGAGATTGGGATTGACCTGTATACATGTATATGCATAAAATACATAACTAATAATAACCTGCTGTATAAAAAAAATAAATCAAATTAAATTTCAAAATTTTAAAAAGTAAAATTTAAAAATAAAACAGAAAAATGTTCTTCCCTTCACACAGATGTATTTATAGGAATGAATTATTTCCATGCTTATATCTATAAATACATAAAGGAGGAATACAATCTAACTTGAACCATAAAAGAAAACAAAAAACCTGAACCCAACAGTTATACAGAGGAAAACCCTATCAGGGCACTTGCTCCAGCGGTAAACAATTCTGAAATTGGTCAGAGGTGGGGAATCATCTCCCATACAACCAGCAACCCAACCCCCACGCCAGGAGCATCCTCATTGCAAAGCTGGGGGACCGTGCCGAGGCATCTGTGAGTAAACGTGAGCTGAGCCCCAGGACAGCTGCTGCTAAACTGTTCCCACCCTTCCCAGGTAAAACACCTGAATATGTACAAGGGCTTGAAAGCCTAGAGGAAGGGCCACGGAGCCACACCAGCGACAGCACGCAGGCCAACTTGGTGCCTGCAGGCCAGCCAGGGTGGTCCTGGCCCTGGGCGCTCTTCTGGAAGCTTTCCATTGCCTTGCCTGAGATACCCCTCATGTCCCGGCCCCCAATGCTTTTTTCCTTCCTCACCTCTGTCCGGAGAGAAATTCCAGCGGTAGGTATGGGTGACACATCCTCTTCTTTACAGGTGGCAGCCTGGCAACCCCTGCAGAAAGGCCAGCAGAGCCCCACTCACACCGGGCCACCAACAAAGCTGTGGCCCCTCACTCCCTCCCACCAGCAGAGCCCCGAGACTGCTGACGGGGCAGAGAATATGGAGTCAGGCACAGCTTCAGGGGCTATTGCTGCCTGGAGCGCTGTTTATATTGACCTCAAACAGGGACACATGGGGAGGCCCGGCCGGCAGGGTAAGGCTGCCCAGGTCAGCTAATCCACAACCCTCAGGGAATCACATTGTTGAAAACGGACCTCGCTAAGGCAGAATAGAAGCCAAGGAAGAAAAGGACACAATGCCATTTGCAGCACCGTAGATGAGTCTAGAGGTAATCACGTGACTTGTAGTAAGTCAGAAAGTGAAAGACACGTATCGTATCATATCACTTATAGGTGTTACCTAAGAATGGATACCAGTGCAGATATTTCCACGGAGAAGGGCCATCACAGATTCATCAAACAAACGTATGGTTCACCAATGGAAAGGTGTGAGGATTGGTTTCATTACGATATTGGGGTTAACAGACATATACAAACACAGGTGACACATATAATCACCAAAGACCTACGGAATACCAAGAGAAGACTACTCAACCTTCTGTCATAACGTACATGGGAAAAGGATCCCAGGAAGAACAGACATCTGTATATGTGTAAAGGAACCACATCTTCCACACCTACAACAAGCCAAACATTGTAATCAAACTTGCTGTAATAAAAAATAAAAAATTAAATTAAAAACACGAACAAGAAGTAGTGAGACAAACTTGAGGGGCTTTCGCCTGGCACATTCCATTCTAAATTCCAAACTAGAACACGACTTCCATTGAGGCTCTGTTGCCCTAGTCACCAGATTTGGTAAGGGAGAACTGCTGCCACCTTGTGGCCGTTTCACACAACAGCAGCTTTAATCCCAGCGCTGATGGTCAGTTGATATTCAAAATCATTGCAGGCCTGTAAATGACACCTGCCCTGAAAACCAATCCTGGGGTCACATATCGACCAAAAAATTCAAAGGACGTCCATATTTCAAAACGACCGTTTCAAAAGGCATATTTAACGCACATTAGTGTTCTGCTTCTTTTTCTTTCTTTCCTTTTTTTGTTAAAAATACGGGAATGGAAAAAGGCATCCCTCAGAATGGGCGAAAATCGTTGCAAACGAATCAATGGACAAAGGTTTAATCTCCAATATATATAAACAGCTCATGCAGCTTAATATTAACAAAACAAACAACCCAATACAAAAAATGGGCAGAAGATCTAAAGAGATGTTTCTTCCAAGAAGACACAGAGATGGCCAAGACACACATGAAAAGCTGCTCAACAGCACTAATTATTAGAGAAATGCAAATCAAAACTACAATGAGGTATCACCTCACACCTGTTAGAATCGGCATCATCAGAAAATCTACAAACAACCAATTCTGGGGAGGGTGTGGACAAAAGGAGCCCTCTTCCACTATTGGTGGCAATGTAAATTAATTCAGTCCCTTTGGAGAATGGTATGGAGTTTCCTTGAAAAAACTAGAAATAGAATTACCATCTGATACAGCAATCCCACTTCTGGGCATATACCCAGAGAAAACCATAAATCAAAAAGGCACATTCACCACAATGTTCATGGCAGCACTATTTACAATAGCCAGGTAATGGAAGCAACGTAAATGCGCACAGACAGATGAATGGATAAAGATGTGGTACATATATAAAATGGAATATTACTCAGCCATAAAAAGGAATGAAACTGGGTCATTTGTAGAGACATCGATGGATCTAGAGACTGTCATACAGAATGAAGTAAGTCAGAAAGAGGAAAACAAATATTGTATATTAATGCATATATGTGGAACCTAAAAAATGGTACAGATGAACTGGTTTGCAGGGAAGAAACAGAGACAGAGGTAGAGAACAAACATATGGACACCAAGTGTGGGAAGCCATGGGGTGGTGGTGGTGGGATGAGTTGGGAGATTGGCATTGACCTGTATACATGTATATGCATAAAATACATAACTAATAATAACCTGCTGTATAAAAAAATAAATCAAATTAAATTTCAAAATTTTAAAAAGTAAAATTTAAAAATAAAACAGAAAAATGTTCTTCCCTTCACACAGATGTATTTATAGGAATGAATTATTTCCATGCTTATATCTATAAATACATAAAAGAGGAATAAAATCTAACTTGAACCATAAAAGAAAAAAAAAAACCTGACCCCACCAGTTATACAGAGGAAAACCCTATCAGGGCACTTGCTGCAGCGGTAAACAATTCTGAAATTGGTCAGAGGTGGGGAATCATCTCCCATACAACCAGCAACCCAACCCCCACGCCAGGAGCATCCTCATTGCAAAGCTGGGGGACCGTGCCGAGGCATCTGTGAGTAAACGTGACCTGAGCCCCAGGACAGCTGCTGCTGAACTGTTCCCACCCTTCCCAGGTAAAACACCTGAATATGTACAAGGGCTTGAAAGCCTAGAGGAAGGGCCACGGAGCCACACCAGCAACAGCACGCAGGCCAACTTGGTTCCTGCAGGCCAGCCAGGGTGGTCCTGGCCCCGGGCGCTCTTGCGGAAGCTTTCCATTGCCCTGACTGAGATACCCATCCTGTCCCGGCCCCCACTGCTTTTTTCCTTCCTCACCTCTGTCCGGAGAGAAATTCCAGCGGTAGGTATGGGTGACACATCCTCTTCTTTACAGGTGGCAGCCTGGCAACCCCTGCAGAAAGGCCAGCAGAGCCACACTCACACCGGGCCACCAACAAAGCTGTGGCCCCTCACTCCCTCCCACCAGCAGAGCCCCGAGACTGCTGACGGGGCAGAGAATATGGAGTCAGGCACAGCTTCAGGGGCTATTGCTGCCTGGAGCGCTGTTTATATTGACCTCAAACAGGCACACCTGGGGAGGGCCGGCCGGCAGGGTAAGGCTGCCCAGGTCAGCTAATCCACAACCCTCAGGGAATCACATTGTTGAAAACGGACCTCGCTAAGGCAGAATAGAAGCCAAGGAAGAAAAGGACACAATGCCATTTGCAGCACCGTAGATGAGTCTAGAGGTAATCACGTGACTTGTAGTAAGTCAGAAAGTGAAAGAAACATATCGTATCATATCACTTATAGGTGTTACCTAAGAATGGATACCAGTGCAGATATTTCCACGGAGAAGGGCCATCACAGATTCATCAAACAAACTTATGGTTCACCAATGGAAAGGTGTGAGGATTCGTTTCATTACGATATTGGGGTTAACAGACATATACAAACACAGGTGACACATATAATCACCAAAGACCTACGGAATACCTAGAGAAGACTACTCAACCTTCTGTCATAACGTACATGGGAAAAGGATCCCAGGAAGAACAGACATCTGTATATGTGTAAAAGAACCCCATCTTCCACACCTACAACAAGCCAAACATTGTAATCAAACTTGCTGTAATAAAAAATAAAAAATTAAATTAAAAACACGAACAAGAAGTAGTGAGACAAACTTGAGGGGCTTTCTCCTGGCACATTCCATTCTAAATTCCAATCTAGAACACGACTTCCATTGAGGCTCTGTTGCCCTAGTCACCAGATTTGGTAAGGGAGAACTGCTGCCACCTTGTGGCCGTTTCACACAACAGCAGCTTTAATCCCAGCGCTGATGGTCAGTTGTTATTCAAAATCATTGCAGGCCTGTAAATGACACCTGCCCTGAAAACAAATCCTGGGGTCACATATCGACCAAAAAATTCAAAGGACGTCCATATTTCAAAACGACCGTTTCAAAAGGCATATTTTACGCACATTAGTGTTCTGCTTCTTTTTCTTTCTTTCCTTTTTTTGTTAAAAATACGGGAATGGAAAAAGGCATCCCTCAGAATGGGCGAAAATCGTTGCAAACGAATCAATGGACAAAGGTTTAATCTCCAATATATATAAACAGCTCATGCAGCTTAATATTAACAAAACAAACAACCCAATACAAAAAATGGGCAGAAGATCTAAAGAGATGTTTCTTCAAAGAAGACACAGAGATGGCCAAGACACACATGAAAAGCTGCTCAACAGCACTAATTATTAGAGAAATGCAAATCAAAACTACAATGAGGTATCACCTCACACCTGTTAGAATCGGCATCATCAGAAAATCCACAAACAACCAATTCTGGGGAGGGTGTGGACAAAAGGAGCCCTCTTCCACTATTGGTGGCAATGTAAATTGATACAGTCACTATGGAGAACGGTATGGAGTTTCCTTGAAAAAACTAGAAATAGAATTACCATCTGATCCAGCAATCCCACTTCTGGGCATATACCCAGAGAAAACCATAAATCAAAAAGGCACATTCACCACAATGTTCATGGCAGCACTATTTACAATAGCCAGGTAATGGAAGCAACGTAAATGCGCACAGACAGATGAATGGATAAAGATGTGGTACATATATAAAATGGAATATTACTCAGCCATTAAAAGGAATGAAACTGGGTCATTTGTAGAGACATCGATGGATCTAGAGACTGTCATACAGAATGAAGTAAGTCAGAAAGAGGAAAACAAATATTGTATATTAATGCATATATGTGGAACCTAAAAAATGGTATAGATGAACTGGTTTGCAGGGAAGAAACAGAGACACAGAGGTAGAGAACAAACATATGGACACCAAGTGTGGGAAGCCATGGGGTGGTGGTGGTGGGATGAGTTGGGAGATTGGGATTGACCTGTATACATGTATATGCATAAAATACATAACTAATATTAACCTGCTGTATAAAAAATATAAATCAAATTAAATTTCAAAATTTTAAAAAGTAAAATTTAAAAATAAAACAGAAAAATGTTCTTCCCTTCACACAGATGTATTTATAGGAATGAATTATTTCCATGCTTATATCTATAAATACATAAAAGAGGAATAAAATCTAACTTGAACCATAAAAGAAAAGAAAAAAACCTGAACCCACCAGTTATACAGAGGAAAACCCTATCAGGGCACTTGCTCCAGCGGTAAACAATTCTGAAATTGGTCAGAGGTGGGGAATCATCTCCCATACAACCAGCAACCCACCCCCCACGCCAGGAACATCCTCATTGCAAAGCTGCGGGACCATACCGAGGCATCTGTGAGTAAACGTGAGCTGAGCCCCAGGACAGCTGCTGCTGAACTGTTCCCACCCTTCCCAGGTAAAACACCTGAATATGTACAAGGGCTTGAAAGCCTAGAGGAAGGGCCACGGAGCCACACCAGCGACAGCACGCAGGCCAACTTGGTGCCTGCAGGCCAGCCAGGGTGGTCCTGGCCCTGGGCGCTCTTCTGGAAGCTTTCCATTGCCCTGCCTGAGATACCCATCCTGTCCCGGCCCCCAATGCTTTTTTCCTTCCTCACCTCTGTCCGGAGAGAAATTCCAGCGGTAGGTATGGGTGACACATCCTCTTCTTTACAGGTGGCAGCCTGGCAACCCCTGCAGAAAGGCCAGCAGAGCCACACTCACACCGGGCCACCAACAAAGCTGTGGCCCCTCACTCCCTCCCACCAGCACAGCCCCGAGACTGCTGACGGGGCAGAGAATATGGAGTCAGGCACAGCTTCAGGGGCTATTGCTGCCTGGAGCGCTGTTTATATTGACCTCAAACAGGCACACCTGGGGAGGGCCGGCCGGCATGGTAAGGCTGCCCAGGTCAGCTCATCCACAACCCTCAGGGAATCACATTGTTGAAAACGGACCTCGCTAAGGCAGAATAGAAGCCAAGGAAGAAAAGGACACAATGCCATTTGCAGCACCGTAGATGAGTCTAGATGTAATCACGTGACTTGTAGTAAGTCAGAAAGTGAAAGACACATATCGTATCATATCACTTATAGGTGTTACCAAAGAATGGATACCAGGGCAGATATTTCCACGGAGAAGGGCCATCACAGATTCATCAAACAAACTTATGGTTCACCAATGGAAAGGTGTGAGGATTGGTTTCATTACGATATTGGGGTTAACAGACATATACAAACACAGGTGACACATATAATCACCAAAGACCTACGGAATACCAAGAGAAGACTACTCAACCTTCTGTCATAACGTACATGGGAAAAGGATCCCAGGAAGAACAGACATCTGTATATGTGTAAAAGAACCACATCTTCCACCCCTACAACAAGCCAAACATTGTAATCAAACTTGCTGTAATATAAAATAAAAATTTAAATTAAAAACACGAACAAGAAGTAGTGAGACAAACTTGAGGGGCTTTCTCCTGGCACATTCCATTCTAAATTCCAATCTAGAACACGACTTCCATTGAGGCTCTGTTGCCCTAGTCACCAGATTTGGTAAGGGAGAACTGCTGCCACCTTGTGGCCGTTTCACACAACAGCAGCTTTAATCCCAGCGCTGATGGTCAGTTGATATTCAAAATCATTGCAGGCCTGTAAATGACACCTGACCTGAAAACAAATCCTGGGGTCACATATCGACCAAAAAATTCAAAGGACCTCCATATTTCAAAACCACCGTTTCAAAAGGCATATTTTACGCACATTAGTGTTCTGCTTCTTTTTCTTTCTTTCCTTTTTTTGTTAAAATAAGGGGAAGGGAGAAAGGCATCCCTCAGAATGGGCGAAAATCGTTGCAAACGAATCAATGGACAAAGGTTTAATCTCCAATATATATAAACAGCTCATGCAGCTTAATATTAACAAAACAAACAACCCAATACAAAAAATGGGCAGAAGATCTAAAGAGATGTTTCTTCAAAGAAGACACAGAGATGGCCAAGACACACATGAAAAGCTGCTCAACAGCACTAATTATTAGAGAAATGCAAATCAAAACTACAATGAGGTATCACCTCACACCTGTTAGAATCGGCATCATCAGAAAATCTACAAACAACCAATTCTGGGGAGGGTGTGGACAAAAGGAGCCCTCTTCCACTATTGGTGGCAATGTAAATTGATACAGTCACTATGGAGAACGGTATGGACTTTCCTTGAAAAATCTAGAAATAGAATTACCATCTGATCCAGCAATCCCACTTCTGGGCATATACCCAGAGAAAACCATAAATCAAAAAGGCACATTCACCACAATGTTCATGGCAGCACTATTTACAATAGCCAGGTAATGGAAGCAACGTAAATGCCCACAGACAGATGAATGGATAAAGATGTGGTACATATATAAAATGGAATATTACTCAGCCATAAAAAGGAATGAAACTGGGTCATTTGTAGAGACATCGATGGATCTAGAGACTGTCATACAGAATGAAGTAAGTCAGAAAGAGGAAAACAAATATTGTATATTAATGCATATATGTGGAACCTAAAAAATGGTACAGATGAACTGGTTTGCAGGGAAGAAACAGAGACACAGAGGTAGAGAACAAACATATGGACACCAAGTGTGGGAAGCCATGGGGTGGTGGTGGTGGGATGAGTTGGGAGATTGGGATTGACCTGTATACATGTATATGCATAAAATACATAACTAATAATAACCTGCTGTATAAAAAATAAATCAAATTAAATTTCAAAATTTTAAAAAGTAAAATTTAAAAATAAAACAGAAAAATGTTCTTCCCTTCACACAGATGTATTTATAGGAATGAATTATTTCCATGCTTATATCTATAAATACATAAAGGAGGAATAAAATCTAACTTGAACCATAAAAGAAAAAAAAAACCTGAACCCACCAGTTATACAGAGGAAAACCCTATCAGGGCACTTGCTCCAGCGGTAAACAATTCTGAAATTGGTCAGAGGTGGGGAATCATCTCCCATACAACCAGCAACCCACCCCCCACGCCAGGAGCATCCTCATTGCAAAGCTGGGGGACCGTGCCGAGGCATCTGTGAGTAAACGTGAGCTGAGCCCCAGGACAGCTGCTGCTGAACTGTGCCCACCCTTCCCAGGTAAAACACCTGAATATGTACAAGGCCTTGAAAGCCTAGAGGAAGGGCCGTGGAGCCACACCAGCGACAGCACTCAGGCCAACTTGGTGCCTGCAGGCCAGCCAGGGTGGTCCTGGCCCCGGGCGCTCTTGCAGAAGCTTTCCATTGCCCTGCCTGAGATACGCCTCCTGTCCCGGACCCCACTGCTTTTTTCCTTCCTCACCTCTGTCCGGAGAGAAATTCCAGCGGAAGGTATGGGTGACACATCCTCTTCTTTACAGGTGGCAGCCTCCAACCCCTGCAGAAAGGCCAGCAGAGCCCCACTCACACCGGGCCACCAAGAAAGCTGTGGCCCCGCACTCCCTCCCACCAGCACAGCCCCGAGACTGCTGATGGGGCAGAGAATATGGAGTCAGGCACAGCTTCAGGGGCTATTGCTGCCTGGAGCGCTGTTTATATTGACCTCAAACAGGCACACCTGGGGAGGGCCGGCCGGCATGCTAAGGCTGCCCAGGTCAGCTCATCCACAACCCTCAGGGAATCACATTGTTGAAAACGGACCTCGCTAAGGCAGAATAGAAGCCAAGGAAGAAAAGGACACAATGCCATTTGCAGCACCGTAGATGAGTCTAGAGGTAATCACGTGACTTGTAGTAAGTCAGAAAGTGAAAGACACATATCGTATCATATCACTTATAGGTGTTACCTAAGAATGGATACCAGGGCAGATATTTCCACGGAGAAGGGCCATCACAGATTCATCAAACAAACTTATGGTTCACCAATGGAAAGGTGTGAGGATTGGTTTCATTACGATATTGGGGTTAACAGACATATACACACACAGGTGACACATATAATCACCAAAGACCTACGGAATACCAAGAGAAGACTACTCAACCTTCTGTCATAACGTACATGGGAAAAGGATCCCAGGAAGAACAGACATCTGTATATGTGTAAAAGAACCACATCTTCCACACCTACAACAAGCCAAACATTGTAATCAAACTTGCTGTAATAAAAAATAAAAAATTAAATTAAAAACACGAACAAGAAGTAGTGAGACAAACTTGAGGGGCTTTCTCCTGGCACATTCCATTCTAAATTCCAATCTAGAACACGACTTCCATTGAGGCTCTGTTGCCCTAGTCACCAGATTTGGTAAGGGAGAACTGCTGCCACCTTGTGGCCGTTTCACACAACAGCAGCTTTAATCCCAGCGCTGATGGTCAGTTGATATTCAAAATCATTGCAGGCCTGTAAATGACACCTGCCCTGAAAACAAATCCTGGGGTCACATATCGACCAAAAAATTCAAAGGACGTCCATATTTCAAAACGACCGTTTCAAAAGGCATATTTTACGCACATTAGTGTTCTGCTTCTTTTTCTTTCTTTCCTTTTTTTGTTAAAAATACGGGAATGGAAAAAGGCATCCCTCAGAATGGGCGAAAATCGTTGCAAACGAATCAATGGACAAAGGTTTAATCTCCAATATATATAAACAGCTCATGCAGCTTAATATTAACAAAACAAACAACCCAATACAAAAAATGGGCAGAAGATCTAAAGAGATGTTTCTTCAAAGAAGACACAGAGATGGCCAAGACACACATGAAAAGCTGCTCAACAGCACTAATTATTAGAGAAATGCAAATCAAAACTACAATGAGGTATCACCTCACACCTGTTAGAATCGGCATCATCAGAAAATCTACAAACAACAAATTCTGGGGAGGGTGTGGACAAAAGGAGCCCTCTTCCACTATTGGTGGCAATGTAAATTGATACAGTCACTATGGAGAACGGTATGGAGTTTCCTTGAAAAAACTAGAAATAGAATTACCATCTGATCCAGCAATCCCACTTCTGGGCATATACCCAGAGAAAACCATAAATCAAAAAGGCACATTCACCACAATGTTCATGGCAGCACTATTTACAATAGCCAGGTAATGGAAGCAACGTAAATGCGCACAGACAGATGAATGGATAAAGATGTGGTACATATATAAAATGGAATATTACTCAGCCATAAAAAGGAATGAAACTGGGTCATTTGTAGAGACATCGATGGATCTAGAGACTGTCATAGAGAATGAAGTAAGTCAGAAAGAGGAAAACAAATATTGTATATTAATGCATATATGTGGAACCTAAAAAATGGTACAGATGAACGGGTTTGCAGGGAAGAAACAGAGACACAGAGGTAGAGAACAAACATATGGACACCAAGTGTGGGAAGCCATGGGGTGGTGGTGGTGGGATGAGTTGGGAGATTGGGATTGACCTGTATACATGTATATGCATAAAATACATAACTAATAATAACCTGCTGTATAAAATAATAAATCAAATTAAATTTCAAAATTTTAAAAAGTAAAATTTAAAAATAAAACAGAAAAATGTTCTTCCCTTCACACAGATGTATTTATAGGAATGAATTATTTCCATGCTTATATCTATAAATACATAAAGGAGGAATAAAATCTAACTTGAACCATAAAAGAAAAGAAAAAACCTGAACCCACCAGTTGTACAGAGGAAAAACCTATCAGGGCACTTGCTCCAGCGGTAAACAATTCTGAAATTGGTCAGAGGTGTGGAATCATCTCCCATACAACCAGCAACCCACCCCCCACGCCAGGAGCATCCTCATTGCAAAGCTGGGGGACCGTGCCGAGGCATCTGTGAGTAAACGTGACCTGAGCCCCAGGACAGCTGCTGCTGAACTGTTCCCACCCTTCCCAGGTAAAACACCTGAATATGTACAAGGGCTTGAAAGCCTAGAGGAAGGGCCACGGAGCCACACCAGCGACAGCACGCAGGCCAACTTGGTGCCTGCAGGCCAGCCAGGGTGGTCCTGGCCCCGGGCGCTCTTGCGGAAGCTTTCCATTGCCCTGCCTGAGATACCCATCCTGTCCCGGCCCCCACTGCTTTTTTCCTTCCTCACCTCTGTCCGGAGAGAAATTCCAGCGGAAGGTATGGGTGACACATCCTCTTCTTTACAGGTGGCAGCCTGGCAACCCCTGCAGAAAGGCCAGCAGAGCCCCACTCACACCGGGCCACCAAGAAAGCTGTGGCCCCGCACTCCCTCCCACCAGCACAGCCCCGAGACTGCTGATGGGGCAGAGAATATGGAGTCAGGCACAGCTTCAGGGGCTATTGCTGCCTGGAGCGCTGTTTATATTGACCTCAAACAGGCACACCTGGGGAGGGCCGGCCGGCATGGTAAGGCTGCCCAGGTCAGCTCATCCACAACCCTCAGGGAATCACATTGTTGAAAACGGACCTCGCTAAGGCAGAATAGAAGCCAAGGAAGAAAAGGACACAATGCCATTTGCAGCACCGTAGATGAGTCTAGATGTAATCACGTGACTTGTAGTAAGTCAGAAAGTGAAAGACACATATCGTATCATATCACTTATAGGTGTTACCTAAGAATGGATACCAGTGCAGATATTTCCACGGAGAAGGGCCATCACAGATTCATCAAACAAACTTATGGGTCACCAATGGAAAGGTGTGAGGATTGGTTTCATTACGATATTGGGGTTAACAGACATATACAAACACAGGTGACACATATAATCACCAAAGACCTACGGAATACCAAGAGAAGACTACTAAACCTTCTGTCATAACGTACATGGGAAAAGGATCCCAGGAAGAACAGACATCTGTATATGTGTAAAAGAACCACATCTTCCACACCTACAACAAGCCAAACATTGTAATCAAACTTGCTGTAATAAAAAATAAAAAATTAAATTAAAAACACGAACAAGAAGTAGTGAGACAAACTTGAGGGGCTTTCTCCTGGCACATTCCATTCTAAATTCCAATCTAGAACACGACTTCCATTGAGGCTCTGTTGCCCTAGTCACCAGATTTGGTAAGGGAGAACTGCTGCCACCTTGTGGCCGTTTCACACAACAGCAGCTTTAATCCCAGCGCTGATGGTCAGTTGATATTCAAAATCATTGCAGGCCTGTAAATGACACCTGCCCTGAAAACAAATCCTGGGGTCACATATCGACCAAAAAATTCAAAGGACGTCCATATTTCAAAACGACCGTTTCAAAAGGCATATTTTACGCACATTAGTGTTCTGCTTCTTTTTCTTTCTTTCCTTTTTTTGTTAAAAATACGGGAATGGAAAAAGGCATCCCTCAGAATGGGCGAAAATCGTTGCAAACGAATCAATGGACAAAGGTTTAATCTCCAATATATATAAACAGCTCATGCAGCTTAATATTAACAAAACAAACAACCCAATACAAAAAATGGGCAGAAGATCTAAAGAGATGTTTCTTCAAAGAAGACACAGAGATGGTCAAGACACACATGAAAAGCTGCTCAACAGCACTAATTATTAGAGAAATGCAAATCAAAACTACAATGAGGTATCACCTCACACCTGTTAGAATCGGCATCATCAGAAAATCCACAAACAACCAATTCTGGGGAGGGTGTGGACAAAAGGAGCCCTCTTCCACTATTGGTGGCAATGTAAATTGATACAGTCACTATGGAGAACGGTATGGAGTTTCCTTGAAAAAACTAGAAATAGAATTACCATCTGATCCAGCAATCCCACTTCTGGGCATATACCCAGAGAAAACCATAAATCAAAAAGGCACATTCACCACAATGTTCATGGCAGCACTATTTACAATAGCCAGGTAATGGAAGCAACGTAAATGCGCACAGACAGATGAATGGATAAAGATGTGGTACATATATAAAATGGAATATTACTCAGCCATTAAAAGGAATGAAACTGGGTCATTTGTAGAGACATCGATGGATCTAGAGACTGTCATACAGAATGAAGTAAGTCAGAAAGAGGAAAACAAATATTGTATATTAATGCATATATGTGGAACCTAAAAAATGGTATAGATGAACTGGTTTGCAGGGAAGAAACAGAGACACAGAGGTAGAGAACAAACATATGGACACCAAGTGTGGGAAGCCATGGGGTGGTGGTGGTGGGATGAGTTGGGAGATTGGGATTGACCTGTATACATGTATATGCATAAAATACATAACTAATATTAACCTGCTGTATAAAAAAAATAAATCATATTAAATTTCAAAATTTTAAAAAGTAAAATTTAAAAATAAAACAGAAAAATGTTCTTCCCTTCACACAGATGTATTTATAGGAATGAATTATTTCCATGCTTATATCTATAAATACATAAAGGAGGAATAAAATCTAACTTGAACCATAAAAGAAAAGAAAAAAACCTGAACCCACCAGTTATACAGAGGAAAACCCTATCAGGGCACTTGCTCCAGCGGTAAACAATTCTGAAATTGGTCAGAGGTGGGGAATCATCTCCCATACAACCAGCAACCCACCCCCCACGCCAGGAACATCCTCATTGCAAAGCTGCGGGACCATACCGAGACATCTGTGAGTAAACGTGAGCTGAGCCCCAGGACAGCTGCTGCTGAACTGTTCCCACCCTTCCCAGGTAAAACACCTGAATATGTACAAGGGCTTGAAAGCCTAGAGGAAGGGCCACGGAGCCACACCAGCGACAGCACGCAGGCCAACTTTGTGCCTGCAGGCCAGCCAGGGTGGTCCTGGCCCTGGGCGCTCTTCTGGAAGCTTTCCATTGCCCTGCCTGAGATATCCATCCTGTCCCGGCCCCCAATGCTTTTTTCCTTCCTCACCTCTGTCCGGAGAGAAATTCCAGCGGTAGGTATGGGTGACACATCCTCTTCTTTACAGGTGGCAGCCTGGCAACCCCTGCAGAAAGGCCAGCAGAGCCACACTCACACCGGGCCACCAACAAAGCTGTGGCCCCTCACTCCCTCCCACCAGCACAGCCCCGAGACTGCTGACGGGGCAGAGAATATGGAGTCAGGCACAGCTTCAGGGGCTATTGCTGCCTGGAGCGCTGTTTATATTGACCTCAAACAGGCACACCTGGGGAGGGCCGGCCGGCAGGGTAAGGCTGCCCAGGTCAGCTAATCCACAACCCTCAGGGAATCACATTGTTGAAAACGGACCTCGCTAAGGCAGAATAGAAGCCAAGGAAGAAAAGGACACAATGCCATTTGCAGCACCGTAGATGAGTCTAGAGGTAATCACGTGACTTGTAGTAAGTCAGAAAGTGAAAGACACATATCGTATCATATCACTTATAGGTGTTACCAAAGAATGGATACCAGGGCAGATATTTCCACGGAGAAGGGCCATCACAGATTCATCAAACAAACTTATGGTTCACCAATGGAAAGGTGTGAGGATTGGTTTCATTCCGATATTGGGGTTAACAGACATATACAAACACAGGTGACACATATAATCACCAAAGACCTACGGAATACCAAGAGAAGACTACTCAACCTTCTGTCATAACGTACACGGGAAAAGGATCCCAGGAAGAACAGACATCTGTATATGTGTAAAAGAACCACATCTTCCACACCTACAACAAGCCAAACATTGTAATCAAACTTGCTGTAATAAAAAATAAAAAATTAAATTAAAAACACGAACAAGAAGTAGTGAGACAAACTTGAGGGGCTTTCTCCTGGCACATTCCATTCTAAATTCCAATCTAGAACACGACTTCCATTGAGGCTCTGTTGCCCTAGTCACCAGATTTGGTAAGGGAGAACTGCTGCCACCTTGTGGCCGTTTCACACAACAGCAGCTTTAATCCCAGCGCTGATGGTCAGTTGTTATTCAAAATCATTGCAGGCCTGTAAATGACACCTGCCCTGAAAACAAATCCTGGGGTCACATATCGACCAAAAAATTCAAAGGACGTCCATATTTCAAAACGACCGTTTCAAAAGGCATATTTTACGCACATTAGTGTTCTGCTTCTTTTTCTTTCTTTCCTTTTTTTGTTAAAAATACGGGAATGGAAAAAGGCATCCCTCAGAATGGGCGAAAATCGTTGCAAACGAATCAATGGACAAAGGTTTAATCTCCAATATATATAAACAGCTCATGCAGCTTAATATTAACAAAACAAACAACCCAATACAAAAAATGGGCAGAAGATCTAAAGAGATGTTTCTTCAAAGAAGACACAGAGATGGCCAAGACACACATGAAAAGCTGCTCAACAGCACTAATTATTAGAGAAATGCAAATCAAAACTACAATGAGGTATCACCTCACACCTGTTAGAATCGGCATCATCAGAAAATCTACAAACAACCATTCTGGGGAGGGTGTGGACAAAAGGATCCCTCTTCCACTATTGGTGGCAATGTAAATTGATACAGTCACTATGGAGAACGGTATGGAGTTTCCTTGAAAAAACTAGAAATAGAATTACCATCTGATCCAGCAATCCCACTTCTGGGCATATACCCAGAGAAAACCATAAATCAAAAAGGCACATTCACCACAATGTTCATGGCAGCACTATTTACAATAGCCAGGTAATGGAAGCAACGTAAATGCCCACAGACAGATGAATGGATAAAGATGTGGTACATATATAAAATGGAATATTACTCAGCCATAAAAAGGAATGAAACTGGGTCATTTGTAGAGACATCGATGGATCTAGAGACTGTCATACAGAATGAAGTAAGTCAGAAAGAGGAAAACAAATATTGTATATTAATGCATATATGTGGAACCTAAAAAATGGTACAGATGAACGGGTTTGCAGGGAAGAAACAGAGACACAGAGGTAGAGAACAAACATATGGACACCAAGTGTGGGAAGCCATGGGGTGGTGGTGGTGGGATGAGTTGGGAGATTGGGATTGACCTGTATACATGTATATGCATAAAATACATAACTAATAATAACCTGCTGTATAAAATAATAAATCAAATTAAATTTCAAAATTTTAAAAAGTAAAATTTAAAAATAAAACAGAAAAATGTTCTTCCCTTCACACAGATGTATTTATAGGAATGAATTATTTCCATGCTTATATCTATAAATACATAAAGGAGGAATAAAATCTAACTTGAACCATAAAAGAAAAGAAAAAACCTGAACCCACCAGTTGTACAGAGGAAAACCCTATCAGGGCACTTGCTCCAGCGGTAAACAATTCTGAAACTGGTCAGAGGTGGGGAATCATCTCCCATACAACCAGCAACCCACCCCCCACGCCAGGAGCATCCTCATGGCAAAGCTGGGGGACCGTGCCGAGGCATCTGTGAGTAAACGTGAGCTGAGCCCCAGGACAGCTGCTGCTGAACTGTTCCCACCCTTCCCAGGTAAAACACCTGAATATGTACAAGGGCTTGAAAGCCTAGAGGAAGGGCCACGGAGCCACACCAGCGACAGCACGCAGGCCAACTTGGTGCCTGCAGGCCAGCCAGGGTGGTCCTGGCCCCGGGCGCTATTGCGGAAGCTTTCCATTGCCCTGCCTGAGATACCCATCCTGTCCCGGCCCCCACTGCTTTTTTCCTTCCTCACCTCTGTCCGGAGAGAAATTCCAGCGGAAGGTATGGGTGACACATCCTCTTCTTTACAGGTGGCAGCCTGGCAACCCCTGCAGAAAGGCCAGCAGAGCCCCACTCACACCGGGCCACCAACAAAGCTGTGGCCCCTCACTCCCTCCCACCAGCACAGCCCCGAGACTGCTGACGGGGCAGAGAATATGGAGTCAGGCACAGCTTCAGGGGCTATTGCTGCCTGGAGCGCTGTTTATATTGACCTCAAACAAGCACACCTGGGGTGGGCCGGCCGGCAGGGTAAGGCTGCCCAGGTCAGCTAATCCACAACCCTCAGGGAATCACATTGTTGAAAACGGACCTCGCTAAGGCAGAATAGAAGCCAAGGAAGAAAAGGACACAATGCCATTTGCAGCACCGTAGATGAGTCTAGAGGTAATCACGTGACTTGTAGTAAGTCAGAAAGTGAAAGACACATATCGTATCATATCACTTATAGGTGTTACCTAAGAATGGATACCAGTGCAGATATTTCCACGGAGAAGGGCCATCACAGATTCATCAAACAAACTTATGGGTCACCAATGGAAAGGTGTGAGGATTGGTTTCATTACGATATTGGGGTTAACAGACATATACAAACACAGGTGACACATATAATCACCAAAGACCTACGGAATACCAAGAGAAGACTACTAAACCTTCTGTCATAACGTACATGGGAAAAGGATCCCAGGAAGAACAGACATCTGTATATGTGTAAAAGAACCACATCTTCCACACCTACAACAAGCCAAACATTGTAATCAAACTTGCTGTAATAAAAAATAAAAAATTAAATTAAAAACACGAACAAGAAGTACTGAGACAAACTTGAGGGGCTTTCTCCTGGCACATTCCATTCTAAATTCCAATCTAGAACACGACTTCCATTGAGGCTCTGTTGCCCTAGTCACCAGATTTGGTAAGGGAGAACTGCTGCCACCTTGTGGCCGTTTCACACAACAGCAGCTTTAATCCCAGCGCTGATGGTCAGTTGATATTCAAAATCATTGCAGGCCTGTAAATGACACCTGCCCTGAAAACAAATCCTGGGGTCACATATCGACCAAAAAATTCAAAGGACGTCCATATTTCAAAACGACCGTTTCAAAAGGCATATTTTACGCACATTAGTGTTCTGCTTCTTTTTCTTTCTTTCCTTTTTTTGTTAAAAATACGGGAATGGAAAAAGGCATCCCTCAGAATGGGCGAAAATCGTTGCAAACGAATCAATGGACAAAGGTTTAATCTCCAATATATATAAACAGCTCATGCAGCTTAATATTAACAAAACAAACAACCCAATACAAAAAATGGGCAGAAGATCTAAAGAGATGTTTCTTCAAAGAAGACACAGAGATGGCCAAGACACACATGAAAAGCTGCTCAACAGCACTAATTATTAGAGAAATGCAAATCAAAACTACAATGAGGTATCACCTCACACCTGTTAGAATCGGCATCATCAGAAAATCCACAAACAACCAATTCTGGGGAGGGTGTGGACAAAAGGAGCCCTCTTCCACTATTGGTGGCAATGTAAATTGATACAGTCACTATGGAGAACGGTATGGAGATTCCTTGAAAAAACTAGAAATAGAATTACCATCTGATCCAGCAATCCCACTTCTGGGCATATACCCAGAGAAAACCATAAATCAAAAAGGCACATTCACCACAATGTTCATGGCAGCACTATTTACAATAGCCAGGTAATGGAAGCAACGTAAATGCGCACAGACAGATGAATGGATAAAGATGTGGTACATATATAAAATGGAATATTACTCAGCCATTAAAAGGAATGAAACTGGGTCATTTGTAGAGACATCGATGGATCTAGAGACTGTCATACAGAATGAAGTAAGTCAGAAAGAGGAAAACAAATATTGTATATTAATGCATATATGTGGAACCTAAAAAATGGTATAGATGAACTGGTTTGCAGGGAAGAAACAGAGACACAGAGGTAGAGAACAAACATATGGACACCAAGTGTGGGAAGCCATGGGGTGGTGGTGGTGGGATGAGTTGGGAGATTGGGATTGACCTGTATACATGTATATGCATAAAATACATAACTAATATTAACCTGCTGTATAAAAAAAATAAATCAAATTAAATTTCAAAATTTTAAAAAGTAAAATTTAAAAATAAAACAGAAAAATGTTCTTCCCTTCACACAGATGTATTTATAGGAATGAATTATTTCCATGCTTATATCTATAAATACATAAAGGAGGAATAAAATCTAACTTGAACCATAAAAGAAAAGAAAAAAACCTGAACCCACCAGTTATACAGAGGAAAACCCTATCAGGGCACTTGCTCCAGCGGTAAACAATTCTGAAATTGGTCAGAGGTGGGGAATCATCTCCCATACAACCAGCAACCCACCCCCCACGCCAGGAACATCCTCATTGCAAAGCTGCGGGACCATACCGAGGCATCTGTGAGTAAACGTGAGCTGAGCCCCAGGACAGCTGCTGCTGAACTGTTCCCACCCTTCCCAGGTAAAACACCTGAATATGTACAAGGGCTTGAAAGCCTAGAGGAAGGGCCACGGAGCCACACCAGCGACAGCACGCAGGCCAACTTGGTGCCTGCAGGCCAGCCAGGGTGGTCCTGGCCCTGGGCGCTCTTCTGGAAGCTTTCCATTGCCCTGCCTGAGATACCCATCCTGTCCCGGCCCCCAATGCTTTTTTCCTTCCTCACCTCTGTCCGGAGAGAAATTCCAGCGGTAGGTATGGGTGACACATCCTCTTCTTTACAGGTGGCAGCCTGGCAACCCCTGCAGAAAGGCCAGCAGAGCCACACTCACACCGGGCCACCAACAAAGCTGTGGCCCCTCACTCCCTCCCACCAGCACAGCCCCGAGACTGCTGACGGGGCAGAGAATATGGAGTCAGGCACAGCTTCAGGGGCTATTGCTGCCTGGAGCGCTGTTTATATTGACCTCAAACAGGCACACCTGGGGAGGGCCGGCCGGCAGGGTAAGGCTGCCCAGGTCAGCTAATCCACAACCCTCAGGGAATCACATTGTTGAAAACGGACCTCGCTAAGGCAGAATAGAAGCCAAGGAAGAAAAGGACACAATGCCATTTGCAGCACCGTAGATGAGTCTAGAGGTAATCACGTGACTTGTAGTAAGTCAGAAAGTGAAAGACACATATCGTATCATATCACTTATAGGTGTTACCAAAGAATGGATACCAGGGCAGATATTTCCACGGAGAAGGGCCATCACAGATTCATCAAACAAACTTATGGTTCACCAATGGAAAGGTGTGAGGATTGGTTTCATTACGATATTGGGGTTAACAGACATATACAAACACAGGTGACACATATAATCACCAAAGACCTACGGAATACCAAGAGAAGACTACTCAACCTTCTGTCATAACGTACATGGGAAAAGGATCCCAGGAAGAACAGACATCTGTATATGTGTAAAAGAAACACATCTTCCACCCCTACAACAAGCCAAACATTGTAATCAAACTTGCTGTAATAAAAAATAAAAATTTAAATTAAAAACACGAACAAGAAGTAGTGAGACAAACTTGAGGGGCTTTCTCCTGGCACATTCCATTCTAAATTCCAATCTAGAACACGACTTCCATTGAGGCTCTGTTGCCCTAGTCACCAGATTTGGTAAGGGAGAACTGCTGCCACCTTGTGGCCGTTTCACACAACAGCAGCTTTAATCCCAGCGCTGATGGTCAGTTGATATTCAAAATCATTGCAGGCCTGTAAATGACACCTGACCTGAAAACAAATCCTGGGGTCACATATCGACCAAAAAATTCAAAGGACCTCCATATTTCAAAACCACCGTTTCAAAAGGCATATTTTACGCACATTAGTGTTCTGCTTCTTTTTCTTTCTTTCCTTTTTTTGTTAAAATAAGGGGAATGGAGAAAGGCATCCCTCAGAATGGGCGAAAATCGTTGCAAACGAATCAATGGACAAAGGTTTAATCTCCAATATATATAAACAGCTCATGCAGCTTAATATTAACAAAACAAACAACCCAATACAAAAAATGGGCAGAAGATCTAAAGAGATGTTTCTTCAAAGAAGACACAGAGATGGCCAAGACACACATGAAAAGCTGCTCAACAGCACTAATTATTAGAGAAATGCAAATCAAAACTACAATGAGGTATCACCTCACACCTGTTAGAATCGGCATCATCAGAAAATCTACAAACAACCAATTCTGGGGAGGGTGTGGACAAAAGGAGCCCTCTTCCACTATTGGTGGCAATGTAAATTGATACAGTCACTATGGAGAACGGTATGGACTTTCCTTGAAAAATCTAGAAATAGAATTACCATCTGATCCAGCAATCCCACTTCTGGGCATATACCCAGAGAAAACCATAAATCAAAAAGGCACATTCACCACAATGTTCATGGCAGCACTATTTACAATAGCCAGGTAATGGAAGCAACGTAAATGCCCACAGACAGATGAATGGATAAAGATGTGGTACATATATAAAATGGAATATTACTCAGCCATAAAAAGGAATGAAACTGGGTCATTTGTAGAGACATCGATGGATCTAGAGACTGTCATACAGAATGAAGTAAGTCAGAAAGAGGAAAACAAATATTGTATATTAATGCATATATGTGGAACCTAAAAAATGGTACAGATGAACTGGTTTGCAGGGAAGAAACAGAGACACAGAGGTAGAGAACAAACATATGGACACCAAGTGTGGGAAGCCATGGGGTGGTGGTGGTGGGATGAGTTGGGAGATTGGGATTGACCTGTATACATGTATATGCATAAAATACATAACTAATAATAACCTGCTGTATAAAATAATAAATCAAATTAAATTTCAAAATTTTAAAAAGTAAAATTTAAAAATAAAACAGAAAAATGTTCTTCCCTTCACACAGATGTATTTATAGGAATGAATTATTTCCATGCTTATATCTATAAATACATAAAGGAGGAATAAAATCTAACTTGAACCATAAAAGAAAAAAAAAACCTGAACCCACCAGTTATACCGAGGAAAACCCTATCAGGGCACTTGCTGCAGCGGTAAACAATTCTGAAATTGGTCAGAGGTGGGGAATCATCTCCCATACAACCAGCAACCCACCCCCCACGCCAGGAGCATCCTCATTGCAAAGCTGGGGGACCGTGCCGAGGCATCTGTGAGTAAATGTGAGCTGAGCCCCAGGACAGCTGCTGCTGAACTGTTCCCACCCTTCCCAGGTAAAACACCTGAATATGTACAAGGGCTTGAAAGCCTAGAGGAAGGGCCACGGAGCCACACCAGCGACAGCACGCAGGCCAACTTGGTGCCTGCATGCCAGCCAGGGTGGTCCTGGCCCCGGGCGCTCTTGCAGAAGCTTTCCATTGCCCTGCCTGAGATACCCATCCTGTCCCGGCCCCCACTGCTTTTTTCCTTCCTCACCTCTGTCCGGAGAGAAATTCCAGCGGAAGGTATGTGTGACACATCCTCTTCTTTACAGGTGGCAGCCTGGCAACCCCTGCAGAAAGGCCAGCAGAGCCCCACTCACACCGGGCCACCAACAAAGCTGTGGCCCCTCACTCCCTCCCACCAGCACAGCCCCGAGACTGCTGACGGGGCAGAGAATATGGAGTCAGGCACAGCTTCAGGGGCTATTGCTGCCTGGAGCGCTGTTTATATTGACCTCAAACAGGCACACCTGGGGAGGGCCGGCCGGCAGGGTAAGGCTGCCCAGGTCAGCTAATCCACAACCCTCAGGGAATCACATTGTTGAAAACGGACCTTGCTAAGGCAGAATAGAAGCCAAGGAAGAAAAGGACACAATGCCATTTGCAGCACCGCAGATGATTCTAGAGGCAATCACGTGACTTGTAGTAAGTCAGAAAGTGAAAGACACATATCGTATCATATCACTTATAGGTGTTACCTAAGAATGGATACCAGTGCAGATATTTCCACGGAGAAGGGCCATCACAGATTCATCAAACAAACTTATGGTTCACCAATGGAAAGGTGTGAGGATTGGTTTCATTCCGATATTGGGGTTAACAGACATATACAAACACAGGTGACACATATAATCACCAAAGACCTACGGAATACCAAGAGAAGACTACTCAACCTTCTGTCATAACGTACACGGGAAAAGGATCCCAGGAAGAACAGACATCTGTATATGTGTAAAAGAACCACATCTTCCACACCTACAACAAGCCAAACATTGTAATCAAACTTGCTGTAATAAAAAATAAAAAATTAAATTAAAAACACGAACAAGAAGTAGTGAGACAAACTTGAGGGGCTTTCTCCTGGCACATTCCATTCTAAATTCCAATATAGAACAGGACTTCCATTGAGGCTCTGTTGCCCTAGTCACCAGATTTGGTAAGGGAGAACTGCTGCCACCTTGTGGCCGTTTCACACAACAGCAGCTTTAATCCCAGCGCTGATGGTCAGTTGTTATTCAAAATCATTGCAGGCCTGTAAATGACACCTGCCCTGAAAACAAATCCTGGGGTCACATATCGACCAAAAAATTCAAAGGACGTCCATATTTCAAAACGACCGTTTCAAAAGGCATATTTTACGCACATTAGTGTTCTGCTTCTTTTTCTTTCTTTCCTTTTTTTGTTAAAAATACGGGAATGGAAAAAGGCATCCCTCAGAATGGGCGAAAATCGTTGCAAACGAATCAATGGACAAAGGTTTAATCTCCAATATATATAAACAGCTCATGCAGCTTAATATTAACAAAACAAACAACCCAATACAAAAAATGGGCAGAAGATCTAAAGAGATGTTTCTTCAAAGAAGACACAGAGATGGCCAAGACACACATGAAAAGCTGCTCAACAGCACTAATTATTAGAGAAATGCAAATCAAAACTACAATGAGGTATCACCTCACACCTGTTAGAATCGGCATCATCAGAAAATCTACAAACAACCATTCTGGGGAGGGTGTGGACAAAAGGATCCCTCTTCCACTATTGGTGGCAATGTAAATTGATACAGTCACTATGGAGAACGGTATGGAGTTTCCTTGAAAAAACTAGAAATAGAATTACCATCTGATCCAGCAATCCCACTTCTGGGCATATACCCAGAGAAAACCATAAATCAAAAAGGCACATTCACCACAATGTTCATGGCAGCACTATTTACAATAGCCAGGTAATGGAAGCAACGTAAATGCCCACAGACAGATGAATGGATAAAGATGTGGTACATATATAAAATGGAATATTACTCAGCCATAAAAAGGAATGAAACTGGGTCATTTGTAGAGACATCGATGGATCTAGAGACTGTCATACAGAATGAAGTAAGTCAGAAAGAGGAAAACAAATATTGTATATTAATGCATATATGTGGAACCTAAAAAATGGTACAGATGAACGGGTTTGCAGGGAAGAAACAGAGACACAGAGGTAGAGAACAAACATATGGACACCAAGTGTGGGAAGCCATGGGGTGGTGGTGGTGGGATGAGTTGGGAGATTGGGATTGACCTGTATACATGTATATGCATAAAATACATAACTAATAATAACCTGCTGTATAAAATAATAAATCAAATTAAATTTCAAAATTTTAAAAAGTAAAATTTAAAAATAAAACAGAAAAATGTTCTTCCCTTCACACAGATGTATTTATAGGAATGAATTATTTCCATGCTTATATCTATAAATACATAAAGGAGGAATAAAATCTAACTTGAACCATAAAAGAAAAGAAAAAACCTGAACCCACCAGTTGTACAGAGGAAAACCCTATCAGGGCACTTGCTCCAGCGGTAAACAATTCTGAAACTGGTCAGAGGTGGGGAATCATCTCCCATACAACCAGCAACCCACCCCCCACGCCAGGAGCATCCTCATGGCAAAGCTGGGGGACCGTGCCGAGGCATCTGTGAGTAAACGTGAGCTGAGCCCCAGGACAGCTGCTGCTGAACTGTTCCCACCCTTCCCAGGTAAAACACCTGAATATGTACAAGGGCTTGAAAGCCTAGAGGAAGGGCCACGGAGCCACACCAGCGACAGCACGCAGGCCAACTTGGTTCCTGCAGGCCAGCCAGGGTGGTTCTGGCCCCGGGCGCTATTGCGGAAGCTTTCCATTGCCCTGCCTGAGATACCCATCCTGTCCCGGCCCCCACTGCTTTTTTCCTTCCTCACCTCTGTCCGGAGAGAAATTCCAGCGGAAGGTATGGGTGACACATCCTCTTCTTTACAGGTGGCAGCCTGGCAACCCCTGCAGAATGGCCAGCAGAGCCCCACTCACACCGGGCCACCAACAAAGCTGTGGCCCCTCACTCCCTCCCACCAGCAGAGCCCCGAGACTGCTGACGGGGCAGAGAGTATGGAGTCAGGCACAGCTTCAGGGGCTATTGCTGCCTGGAGCGCTGTTTATATTGACCTCAAACAGGCACACCTGGGGAGGGCCGGCCGGCAGGGTAAGGCTGCCCAGGTCAACTAATCCACAACCCTCAGGGAATCACATTGTTGAAAACGGACCTCGCTAAGGCAGAATAGAAGCCAAGGAAGAAAAGGACACAATGCCATTTGCAGCACCGTAGATGAGTCTAGAGGTAATCACGTGACTTGTAGTAAGTCAGAAAGTGAAAGACACATATCGTATCATATCACTTATAGGTGTTACCTAAGAATGGATACCAGGGCAGATATTTCCACGGAGAAGGGCCATCACAGATTCATCAAACAAACTTATGGTTCACCAATGGAAAGGTGTGAGGATTGGTTTCATTACGATATTGGGGTTAACAGACATATACAAACACAGGTGACACATATAATCACCAAAGACCTACGGAATACCAAGAGAAGACTACACAACATTCTGTCATAACGTACATGGGAAAAGGATCCCAGGAAGAACAGACATCTGTATATGTGTAAAAGAACCACATCTTCCACACCTACAACAAGCCAAACATTGTAATCAAACTTGCTGTAATAAAAAATAAAAAATTAAATTAAAAACACGAACAAGAAGTAGTGAGACAAACTTGAGGTGCTTTCTCCTGGCACATTCCATTCTAAATTCCAATCTAGAACACGACTTCCATTGAGGCTCTGTTGCCCTAGTCACCAGATTTGGTAAGGGAGAACTGCTGCCACCTTGTGGCCGTTTCACACAACAGCAGCTTTAATCCCAGCGCTGATGGTCAGTTGATATTCAAAATCATTGCAGGCCTGTAAATGACACCTGCCCTGAAAACAAATCCTTGGGTCACTTATCGACCAAAAAATTTAAAGGACGTCCATATTTCAAAACGACCGTTTCAAAAGGCATATTTACGCACATTAGTGTTCTGCTTCTTTTTCTTTCTTTCCTTTTTTTGTTAAAATAAGGGGAATGGAGAAAGGCATCCCTCAGAATGGGCGAAAATCGTTGCAAACGAATCAATGGACAAAGGTTTAATCTCCAATATATATAAACAGCTCATGCAGCTTAATATTAACAAAACAAACAACCCAATACAAAAAATGGGCAGAAGATCTAAAGAGATGTTTCTTCAAAGAAGACACAGAGATGGCCAAGACACACATGAAAAGCTGCTCAACAGCACTAATTATTAGAGAAATGCAAATCAAAACTACAATGAGGTATCACCTCACACCTGTTAGAATCGGCATCATCAGAAAATCTACAAACAACCAATTCTGGGGAGGGTGCGGACAAAAGGAGCCCTCTTCCACAATTGGTGGCAATGTAAATTGATACAGTCACTATGTAGAACGGTATGGAGTTTCCTTGAAAAAACTAGAAATAGAATTACCATCTGATCCAGCAATCCCACTTCTGGGCATATACCCAGAGAAAACCATTAATTAAAAATGCACATTCACCACAATGTTCATGGCAGCACTATTTACAATAGCCAGGTAATGGAAGCAACGTAAATGCCCACAGACAGATGAATGGATAAAGATGTGGTACATATATAAAATGGAATATTACTCAGCCATAAAAAGGAATGAAACTGGGTCATTTGTAGAGACATCGATGGATCTAGAGACTGTCATACAGAATGAAGTAAGTCAGAAAGAGGAAAACAAATATTGTATATTAATGCATATATGTGGAACCTAAAAAATGGTACAGATGAACTGGTTTGCAGGGAAGAAACAGAGACACAGAGGTAGAGAACAAACATATGGACACCAAGTGTGGGAAGCCATGGGGTGGTGGTGGTGGGATGAGTTGGGAGATTGGGATTGACCTGTATACATGTATATGCATAAAATACATAACTAATAATAACCTGCTGTATAAAAAAAATAAATCAAATTAAATTTCAAAATTTTAAAAAGTAAAATTTAAAAATAAAACAGAAAAATGTTCTTCCCTTCACACAGATGTATTTATAGGAATGAATTATTTCCATGCTTATATCTATAAATACATAAAGGAGGAATAAAATCTAACTTGAACCATAAAAGAAAAAAAAAACCTGAACCCACCAGTTATACAGAGGAAAACCCTATCAGGGCACTTGCTCCAGCGGTAAACAATTCTGAAATTGGTCAGAGGTGGGGAATCATCTTCCATACAACCAGCAACCCACCCCCCACGCCAGGAGCATCGTCATTGCAAAGCTGGGGGACCGTGCCGAGGCATCTGTGAGTAAACGTGAGCTGAGCCCCAGGACAGCTGCTGCTGAACTGTTCCCACCCTTCCCAGGTAAAACACCTGAATATGTACAAGGGCTTGAAAGCCTAGAGGAAGGGCCACGGAGCCACACCAGCGACAGCACGCAGGCCAACTTGGTTCCTGCAGGCCAGCCTGGGTGGTCCTGGCCCCGGGCGCTCTTGCGGAATCTTTCCATTGCCCTGCCTGAGATACCCATCCTGTCCCGGCCCCCACTGCTTTTTTCCTTCCTCACCTCTGTCCGGAGAGAAATTCCAGCGGAAGGTATGGGTGACACATCCTCTTCTTTACAGGTGGCAGCCTGGCAACCCCTGCAGAAAGGCCAGCAGAGCCCCACTCACACCGGGCCACCAACAAAACTGTGGCCCCTCACACCCTCCCACCAGCACAGCCCCGAGACTGCTGACGGGGCAGAGAATATGGAGTCAGGCACAGCTTCAGGGTCTATTGCTGCCTGGAGCGCTGTTTATATTGACCTCAAACAGGCACACCTGGGGAGGGCCGGCCGGCAGTGTAAGGCTGCCCAGGTCAGCTAATCCACAACCCTCAGGGAATCACATTGTTGAAAACGGACCTCGCTAAGGCAGAATAGTAGTCAAGGAAGAAAAGGACACAATGCCATTTGCAGCACCGTAGATGAGTCTAGAGGTAATCACGTGACTTGTAGTAAGTCAGAAAGTGAAAGACACATATCGTATCATATCACTTATAGGTGTTACCTAAGAATGGATACCAGGGCAGATATTTCCACGGAGAAGGGCCATCACAGATTCATCAAACAAACTTATGGTTCACCAATGGAAAGGTTTGAGGATTGGTTTCATTACGATATTGGGGTTAACAGACATATACAAACACAGGTGACACATATAATCACCAAAGACCTACGGAATACCAAGAGAAGACTACTCAACCTTCTGTCATAACGTACATGGGAAAAGGATCCCAGGAAGAACAGACATCTGTATATGTGTAAAAGAACCACATCTTCCACACCTACAACAAGCCAAACATTGTAATCAAACTTGCTGTAATAAAAAATAAAAATTTAAATTAAAAACACGAACAAGAAGTAGTGAGACAAACTTGAGGGGCTTTCTCCTGGCACATTCCATTCTAAATTCCAATCTAGAACACGACTTCCATTGAGGCTCTGTTGCCCTAGTCACCAGATTTGGTAAGGGAGAACTGCTGCCACCTTGTGGCCGTTTCACACAACAGCAGCTTTAATCCCAGCGCTGATGGTCAGTTGATATTCAAAATCATTGCAGGCCTGTAAATGACACCTGCCCTGAAAACAAATCCTGGGGTCACATATCGACCAAAAAATTCAAAGGACGTCCATATTTCAAAACGACCGTTTCAAAAGGCATATTTTACGCACATTAGTGTTCTGCTTCTTTTTCTTTCTTTCCTTTTTTTGTTAAAATAAGGGGAATGGAGAAAGGCATCCCTCAGAATGGGCGAAAATCGTTGCAAACGAATCAATGGACAAAGGTTTAATCTCCAATATATATAAACAGCTCATGCAGCTTAATATTAACAAAACAAACAACCCAATACAAAAAATGTGCAGAAGATATAAAGAGATGTTTCTTCAAAGAAGACACAGAGATGGCCAAGACACACATGAAAAGCTGCTCAACAGCACTAATTATTAGAGAAATGCAAATCAAAACTACAATGAGGTATCACCTCACACCTGTTAGAATCGGCATCATCAGAAAATCTACAAACAACAAATTCTGGGGAGGGTGTGGACAAAAGGAGCCCTCTTCCACAATTGGTGGCAATGTAAATTGATACAGTCACTATGGAGAACGGTATGGAGTTTCCTTGAAAAAACTAGAAATAGAATTACCATCTGATCCAGCAATCCCACTTCTGGGCATATACCCAGAGAAAACCATAAATCAAAAAGGCACATTCACCACAATGTTCATGGCAGCACTATTTACAATAGCCATGTAATGGAAGCAAAGTAAATGCCCACAGACAGATGAATGGATAAAGATGTGGTACATATATAAAATGGAATATTACTCAGCCATAAAAAGGAATGAAACTGGGTCATTTGTAGAGACATCGATGGATCTAGAGACTGTCATACAGAATGAAGTAAGTCAGAAAGAGGAAAACAAATATTGTATATTAATGCATATATGTGGAACCTAAAAAATGGTACAGATGAACTGGTTTGCAGGGAAGAAACAGAGACACAGAGGTAGAGAACAAACATATGGACACCAAGTGTGGGAAGCCATGGGGTGGTGGTGGTGGGATGAGTTGGGAGATTGGGATTGACCTGTATACATGTATATGCATAAAATACATAACTAATAATAACCTGCTGTATAAAAAAAATAAATCAAATTAAATTTCAAAATTTTAAAAAGTAAAGTTTAAAAATAAAACAGAAAAATGTTCTTCCCTTCACACAGATGTATTTATAGGAATGAATTATTTCCATGCTTATATCTATAAATACATAAAGGAGGAATAAAATCTAACTTGAACCATAAAAGAAAAGAAAAAACCTGAACCCACCAGTTATACAGAGGAAAACCCTATCAGGGCACTTGCTCCAGCGGTAAACAATTCTGAAATTGGTCAGAGGTGGGGAATCATCTCCCATACAACCAGCAACCCACCCCCCACGCCAGGAGCATCCTCATTGAAAAGCTGGGGGACCGTGCCGAGGCATCTGTGAGTAAACGTGAGCTGAGCCCCAGGACAGCTGCTGCTGAACTGTTCCCACCCTTCCCAGGTAAAACACCTGAATATGTACAAGGGCTTGAAAGCCTAGAGGAAGGGCCACGGAGCCACACCAGCGACAGCACGCAGGCCAACTTGGTGCCTCCAGGCCAGCCAGGGTGGTCCTGGCCCTGGGCGCTCTTGCGGAAGCTTTCCATTGCCCTGCCTGAGATACCCATCCTGTCCCGGCCCCCACTGCTTTTTTCCTTCCTCACCTCTGTCCGGAGAGAAATTCCAGCGGAAGGTATGGGTGACACATCCTCTTCTTTACAGGTGGCAGCCTGGAAACCCCTGTAGAAAGGCCAGCAGAGCCCCACTCACACCGGGCCACAAACAAAGCTGTGGCCCCTCACACCCTCCCACCAGCAGAGCCCCGAGACTGCTGACGGGGCAGAGAATATGGAGTCAGGCACAGCTTCAGGGGCTATTGCTGCCTGGAGCGCTGTTTATATTGACCTCAAACAGGCACACCTGGGGAGGGCCGGCCGGCAGGGTAAGGCTGCCCAGGTCAGCTAATCCACAACCCTCAGGGAATCACATTGTTGAAAACGGACCTCGCTAAGGCAGAATAGAAGCCAAGGAAGAAAAGGACACAATGCCATTTGCAGCACCGTAGATGAGTCTAGAGGTAATCACGTGACTTGTAGTAAGTCAGAAAGTGAAAGACACGTATCGTATCATATCACTTATAGGTGTTACCTAAGAATGGATACCAGTGCAGATATTTCCACGGAGAAGGGCCATCACAGATTCATCAAACAAACTTATGGTTCACCAATGGAAAGGTGTGAGGATTGGTTTCATTACGATATTGGGGTTAACAGACATATACAAACACAGGTGACACATATAATCACCAAAGACCTACGGAATACCAAGAGAAGACTACTCAACCTTCTGTCATAACGTACATGGGAAAAGGATCCCAGGAAGAACAGACATCTGTATATGTGTAAAAGAACCACATCTTCCACACCTACAACAAGCCAAACATTGTAATCAAACTTGCTGTAATAAAAAATAAAAAATTAAATTAAAAACACGAACAAGAAGTAGTGAGACAAACTTGAGGGGCTTTCGCCTGGCACATTCCATTCTAAATTCCAAACTAGAACACGACTTCCATTGAGGCTCTGTTGCCCTAGTCACCAGATTTGGTAAGGGAGAACTGCTGCCACCTTGTGGCCGTTTCACACAACAGCAGCTTTAATCCCAGCGCTGATGGTCAGTTGATATTCAAAATCATTGCAGGCCTGTAAATGACACCTGCCCTGAAAACCAATCCTGGGGTCACATATCGACCAAAAAATTCAAAGGACGTCCATATTTCAAAACGACCGTTTCAAAAGGCATATTTAACGCACATTAGTGTTCTGCTTCTTTTTCTTTCTTTCCTTTTTTTGTTAAAAATACGGGAATGGAAAAAGGCATCCCTCAGAATGGGCGAAAATCGTTGCAAACGAATCAATGGACAAAGGTTTAATCTCCAATATATATAAACAGCTCATGCAGCTTAATATTAACAAAACAAACAACCCAATACAAAAAATGGGCAGAAGATCTAAAGAGATGTTTCTTCCAAGAAGACACAGAGATGGCCAAGACACACATGAAAAGCTGCTCAACAGCACTAATTATTAGAGAAATGCAAATCAAAACTACAATGAGGTATCACCTCACACCTGTTAGAATCGGCATCATCAGAAAATCTACAAACAACCAATTCTGGGGAGGGTGTGGACAAAAGGAGCCCTCTTCCACTATTGGTGGCAATGTAAATTAATTCAGTCCCTTTGGAGAACGGTATGGAGTTTCCTTGAAAAAACTAGAAATAGAATTACCATCTGATACAGCAATCCCACTTCTGGGCATATACCCAGAGAAAACCATAAATCAAAAAGGCACATTCACCACAATGTTCATGGCAGCACTATTTACAATAGCCAGGTAATGGAAGCAACGTAAATGCGCACAGACAGATGAATGGATAAAGATGTGGTACATATATAAAATGGAATATTACTCAGCCATAAAAAGGAATGAAACTGGGTCATTTGTAGAGACATCGATGGATCTAGAGACTGTCATACAGAATGAAGTAAGTCAGAAAGAGGAAAACAAATATTGTATATTAATGCATATATGTGGAACCTAAAAAATGGTACAGATGAACGGGTTTGCAGGGAAGAAACAGAGACAGAGGTAGAGAACAAACATATGGACACCAAGTGTGGGAAGCCATGGGGTGGTGGTGGTGGGATGAGTTGGGAGATTGGCATTGACCTGTATACATGTATATGCATAAAATACATAACTAATAATAACCTGCTGTATAAAAAAATAAATCAAATTAAATTTCAAAATTTTAAAAAGTAAAATTTAAAAATAAAACAGAAAAATGTTCTTCCCTTCACACAGATGTATTTATAGGAATGAATTATTTCCATGCTTATATCTATAAATACATAAAAGAGGAATAAAATCTAACTTGAACCATAAAAGAAAAAAAAAAAACCTGACCCCACCAGTTATACAGAGGAAAACCCTATCAGGGCACTTGCTGCAGCGGTAAACAATTCTGAAATTGGTCAGAGGTGGGGAATCATCTCCCATACAACCAGCAACCCAACCCCCACGCCAGGAGCATCCTCATTGCAAAGCTGGGGGACCGTGCCGAGGCATCTGTGAGTAAACGTGATCTGAGCCCCAGGACAGCTGCTGCTGAACTGTTCCCACCCTTCCCAGGTAAAACACCTGAATATGTACAAGGGCTTGAAAGCCTAGAGGAAGGGCCACGGAGCCACACCAGCAACAGCACGCAGGCCAACTTGGTTCCTGCAGGCCAGCCAGGGTGGTCCTGGCCCCGGGCGCTCTTGCGGAAGCTTTCCATTGCCCTGACTGAGATACC
Organism: Mesoplodon mirus; assembly: GCF_964341445.2. NCBI lineage: Eukaryota > Metazoa > Chordata > Mammalia > Artiodactyla > Ziphiidae > Mesoplodon > Mesoplodon mirus. The sequence continues at coordinate 3,494,966 of NW_028295814.1, read as the reverse complement.
CATCCTGTCCCGGCCCCCACTGCTTTTTTCCTTCCTCATCTCTGTCCGGAGAGAAATTCCAGCGGTAGGTATGGGTGACACATCCTCTTCTTTACAGGTGGCAGCCTGGCAACCCCTGCAGAAAGGCCAGCAGAGCCCCACTCACACCGGGCCACCAACAAAGCTGTGGCCCCTCACTCCCTCCCACCAGCAGAGCCCCGAGACTGCTGACGGGGCAGAGAATATGGAGTCAGGCACAGCTTCAGGGGCTATTGCTGCCTGGAGCGCTGTTTATATTGACCTCAAACAGGCACACCTGGGGAGGGCCGGCCGGCAGGGTAAGGCTGCCCAGGTCAGCTAATCCACAACCCTCAGGGAATCACATTGTTGAAAACGGACCTCGCTAAGGCAGAATAGAAGCCAAGGAAGAAAAGGACACAATGCCATTTGCAGCACCGTAGATGAGTCTAGAGGTAATCACGTGACTTGTAGTAAGTCAGAAAGTGAAAGACACATATCGTATCATATCACTTATAGGTGTTACCTAAGAATGGATACCAGTGCAGATATTTCCACGGAGAAGGGCCATCACAGATTCATCAAACAAACTTATGGTTCACCAATGGAAAGGTGTGAGGATTGGTTTCATTACGATATTGGGGTTAACAGACATATACAAACACAGGTGACACATATAATCACCAAAGACCTACGGAATACCAAGAGAAGACTACTCAACCTTCTGTCATAACGTACATGGGAAAAGGATCCCAGGAAGAACAGACATCTGTATATGTGTAAAAGAACCACATCTTCCACACCTACAACAAGCCAAACATTGTAATCAAACTTGCTGTAATAAAAAATAAAAAATTAAATTAAAAACACGAACAAGAAGTAGTGAGACAAACTTGAGGGGCTTTCTCCTGGCACATTCCATTCTAAATTCCAATCTAGAACACGACTTCCATTGAGGCTCTGTTGCCCTAGTCACCAGATTTGGTAAGGGAGAACTGCTGCCACCTTGTGGCCGTTTCACACAACAGCAGCTTTAATCCCAGCGCTGATGGTCAGTTGATATTCAAAATCATTGCAGGCCTGTAAATGACACCTGCCCTGAAAACAAATCCTGGGGTCACATATCGACCAAAAAATTCAAAGGACGTCCATATTTCAAAACCACCGTTTCAAAAGGAATATTTTACGCACATTAGTGTTCTGCTTCTTTTTCTTTCTTTCCTTTTTTTGTTAAAAAAAGGGGAATGGAAAAAGGCATCCCTCAGAATGGGCGAAAATCGTTGCAAACGAATCAATGGACAAAGGTTTAATCTCCAATATATATAAAGAGCTCATGCAGCTTAATATTAACAAAACAAACAACCCAATACAAAAAATGGGCAGAAGATCTAAAGAGATGTTTCTTCCAAGAAGACACAGAGATGGCCAAGACACACATGAAAAGCTGCTCAACAGCACTAATTATTAGAGAAATGCAAATCAAAACTACAATGAGGTATCACCTCACACCTGTTAGAATCGGCATCATCAGAAAATCTACAAACAACCAATTCTGGGGAGGGTGTGGACAAAAGGAGCCCTCTTCCACTATTGGTGGGAATGTAAATTGATACCCTCCCTATGGAGAACGGTATGGAGTTTCCTTGAAAAAACTAGAAATAGAATTACCATCTGATCCAGCAATCCCACTTCTGGGCATATAACCAGAGAAAACCATAAATCAAAAAGGCACATTCACCACAATGTTCATGGCAGCACTATTTACAATAGCCAGGTAATGGAAGCAACGTAAATGCGCACAGACAGATGAATGGATAAAGATGTGGTACATATATAAAATGGAATATTACTCAGCCATAAAAAGGAATGAAACTGGGTCGTTTGTAGAGACATCGATGGATCTAGAGACTGTCATACAGAATGAAGTAAGTCAGAAAGAGGAAAACAAATATTGTATATTAATGCATATATGTGGAACCTAAAAAATGGTACAGATGAACTGGTTTGCAGGGAAGAAACAGAGACACAGAGGTAGAGAACAAACATATGGACACCAAGTGTGGGAAGCCATGGGGTGGTGGTGGTGGGATGAGTTGGGAGATTGGGATTGACCTGTATACATGTATATGCATAAAATACATAACTAATAATAACCTGCTGTATAAAAAAAATAAATCAAATTAAATTTCAAAATTTTAAAAAGTAAAATTTAAAAATAAAACAGAAAAATGTTCTTCCCTTCACACAGATGTATTTATAGGAATGAATTATTTCCATGCTTATATCTATAAATACATAAAGGAGGAATACAATCTAACTTGAACCATAAAAGAAAACAAAAAACCTGAACCCAACAGTTATACAGAGGAAAACCCTATCAGGGCACTTGCTCCAGCGGTAAACAATTCTGAAATTGGTCAGAGGTGGGGAATCATCTCCCATACAACCAGCAACCCACCCCCCACGCAAGGAGCATCCTCATTGCAAAGCTGGGGGACCGTGCCGAGGCATCTGTGAGTAAACGTGAGCTGAGCCCCAGGACAGCTGCTGCTAAACTGTTCCCACCCTTCCCAGGTAAAACACCTGAATATGTACAAGGGCTTGAAAGCCTAGAGGAAGGGCCACGGAGCCACACCAGCGACAGCACGCAGGCCAACTTGGTGCCTGCAGGCCAGCCAGGGTGGTCCTGGCCCTGGGCGCTCTTCTGGAAGCTTTCCATTGCCTTGCCTGAGATACCCCTCATGTCCCGGCCCCCAATGCTTTTTTCCTTCCTCACCTCTGTCCGGAGAGAAATTCCAGCGGTAGGTATGGGTGACACATCCTCTTCTTTACAGGTGGCAGCCTGGCAACCCCTGCAGAAAGGCCAGCAGAGCCCCACTCACACCGGGCCACCAACAAAGCTGTGGCCCCTCACTCCCTCCCACCAGCAGAGCCCCGAGACTGCTGACGGGGCAGAGAATATGGAGTCAGGCACAGCTTCAGGGGCTATTGCTGCCTGGAGCGCTGTTTATATTGACCTCAAACAGGGACACATGGGGAGGCCCGGCCGGCAGGGTAAGGCTGCCCAGGTCAGCTAATCCACAACCCTCAGGGAATCACATTGTTGAAAACGGACCTCGCTAAGGCAGAATAGAAGCCAAGGAAGAAAAGGACACAATGCCATTTGCAGCACCGTAGATGAGTCTAGAGGTAATCACGTGACTTGTAGTAAGTCAGAAAGTGAAAGACACGTATCGTATCATATCACTTATAGGTGTTACCTAAGAATGGATACCAGTGCAGATATTTCCACGGAGAAGGGCCATCACAGATTCATCAAACAAACGTATGGTTCACCAATGGAAAGGTGTGAGGATTGGTTTCATTACGATATTGGGGTTAACAGACATATACAAACACAGGTGACACATATAATCACCAAAGACCTACGGAATACCAAGAGAAGACTACTCAACCTTCTGTCATAACGTACATGGGAAAAGGATCCCAGGAAGAACAGACATCTGTATATGTGTAAAGGAACCACATCTTCCACACCTACAACAAGCCAAACATTGTAATCAAACTTGCTGTAATAAAAAATAAAAAATTAAATTAAAAACACGAACAAGAAGTAGTGAGACAAACTTGAGGGGCTTTCGCCTGGCACATTCCATTCTAAATTCCAAACTAGAACACGACTTCCATTGAGGCTCTGTTGCCCTAGTCACCAGATTTGGTAAGGGAGAACTGCTGCCACCTTGTGGCCGTTTCACACAACAGCAGCTTTAATCCCAGCGCTGATGGTCAGTTGATATTCAAAATCATTGCAGGCCTGTAAATGACACCTGCCCTGAAAACCAATCCTGGGGTCACATATCGACCAAAAAATTCAAAGGACGTCCATATTTCAAAACGACCGTTTCAAAAGGCATATTTAACGCACATTAGTGTTCTGCTTCTTTTTCTTTCTTTCCTTTTTTTGTTAAAAATACGGGAATGGAAAAAGGCATCCCTCAGAATGGGCGAAAATCGTTGCAAACGAATCAATGGACAAAGGTTTAATCTCCAATATATATAAACAGCTCATGCAGCTTAATATTAACAAAACAAACAACCCAATACAAAAAATGGGCAGAAGATCTAAAGAGATGTTTCTTCCAAGAAGACACAGAGATGGCCAAGACACACATGAAAAGCTGCTCAACAGCACTAATTATTAGAGAAATGCAAATCAAAACTACAATGAGGTATCACCTCACACCTGTTAGAATCGGCATCATCAGAAAATCTACAAACAACCAATTCTGGGGAGGGTGTGGACAAAAGGAGCCCTCTTCCACTATTGGTGGCAATGTAAATTAATTCAGTCCCTTTGGAGAATGGTATGGAGTTTCCTTGAAAAAACTAGAAATAGAATTACCATCTGATACAGCAATCCCACTTCTGGGCATATACCCAGAGAAAACCATAAATCAAAAAGGCACATTCACCACAATGTTCATGGCAGCACTATTTACAATAGCCAGGTAATGGAAGCAACGTAAATGCGCACAGACAGATGAATGGATAAAGATGTGGTACATATATAAAATGGAATATTACTCAGCCATAAAAAGGAATGAAACTGGGTCATTTGTAGAGACATCGATGGATCTAGAGACTGTCATACAGAATGAAGTAAGTCAGAAAGAGGAAAACAAATATTGTATATTAATGCATATATGTGGAACCTAAAAAATGGTACAGATGAACTGGTTTGCAGGGAAGAAACAGAGACAGAGGTAGAGAACAAACATATGGACACCAAGTGTGGGAAGCCATGGGGTGGTGGTGGTGGGATGAGTTGGGAGATTGGCATTGACCTGTATACATGTATATGCATAAAATACATAACTAATAATAACCTGCTGTATAAAAAAATAAATCAAATTAAATTTCAAAATTTTAAAAAGTAAAATTTAAAAATAAAACAGAAAAATGTTCTTCCCTTCACACAGATGTATTTATAGGAATGAATTATTTCCATGCTTATATCTATAAATACATAAAAGAGGAATAAAATCTAACTTGAACCATAAAAGAAAAAAAAAAACCTGACCCCACCAGTTATACAGAGGAAAACCCTATCAGGGCACTTGCTGCAGCGGTAAACAATTCTGAAATTGGTCAGAGGTGGGGAATCATCTCCCATACAACCAGCAACCCAACCCCCACGCCAGGAGCATCCTCATTGCAAAGCTGGGGGACCGTGCCGAGGCATCTGTGAGTAAACGTGAGCTGAGCCCCAGGACAGCTGCTGCTGAACTGTTCCCACCCTTCCCAGGTAAAACACCTGAATATGTACAAGGGCTTGAAAGCCTAGAGGAAGGGCCACGGAGCCACACCAGCAACAGCACGCAGGCCAACTTGGTTCCTGCAGGCCAGCCAGGGTGGTCCTGGCCCCGGGCGCTCTTGCGGAAGCTTTCCATTGCCCTGACTGAGATACCCATCCTGTCCCGGCCCCCACTGCTTTTTTCCTTCCTCACCTCTGTCCGGAGAGAAATTCCAGCGGTAGGTATGGGTGACACATCCTCTTCTTTACAGGTGGCAGCCTGGCAACCCCTGCAGAAAGGCCAGCAGAGCCACACTCACACCGGGCCACCAACAAAGCTGTGGCCCCTCACTCCCTCCCACCAGCAGAGCCCCGAGACTGCTGACGGGGCAGAGAATATGGAGTCAGGCACAGCTTCAGGGGCTATTGCTGCCTGGAGCGCTGTTTATATTGACCTCAAACAGGCACACCTGGGGAGGGCCGGCCGGCAGGGTAAGGCTGCCCAGGTCAGCTAATCCACAACCCTCAGGGAATCACATTGTTGAAAACGGACCTCGCTAAGGCAGAATAGAAGCCAAGGAAGAAAAGGACACAATGCCATTTGCAGCACCGTAGATGAGTCTAGAGGTAATCACGTGACTTGTAGTAAGTCAGAAAGTGAAAGAAACATATCGTATCATATCACTTATAGGTGTTACCTAAGAATGGATACCAGTGCAGATATTTCCACGGAGAAGGGCCATCACAGATTCATCAAACAAACTTATGGTTCACCAATGGAAAGGTGTGAGGATTGGTTTCATTACGATATTGGGGTTAACAGACATATACAAACACAGGTGACACATATAATCACCAAAGACCTACGGAATACCTAGAGAAGACTACTCAACCTTCTGTCATAACGTACATGGGAAAAGGATCCCAGGAAGAACAGACATCTGTATATGTGTAAAAGAACCCCATCTTCCACACCTACAACAAGCCAAACATTGTAATCAAACTTGCTGTAATAAAAAATAAAAAATTAAATTAAAAACACGAACAAGAAGTAGTGAGACAAACTTGAGGGGCTTTCTCCTGGCACATTCCATTCTAAATTCCAATCTAGAACACGACTTCCATTGAGGCTCTGTTGCCCTAGTCACCAGATTTGGTAAGGGAGAACTGCTGCCACCTTGTGGCCGTTTCACACAACAGCAGCTTTAATCCCAGCGCTGATGGTCAGTTGTTATTCAAAATCATTGCAGGCCTGTAAATGACACCTGCCCTGAAAACAAATCCTGGGGTCACATATCGACCAAAAAATTCAAAGGACGTCCATATTTCAAAACGACCGTTTCAAAAGGCATATTTTACGCACATTAGTGTTCTGCTTCTTTTTCTTTCTTTCCTTTTTTTGTTAAAAATACGGGAATGGAAAAAGGCATCCCTCAGAATGGGCGAAAATCGTTGCAAACGAATCAATGGACAAAGGTTTAATCTCCAATATATATAAACAGCTCATGCAGCTTAATATTAACAAAACAAACAACCCAATACAAAAAATGGACAGAAGATCTAAAGAGATGTTTCTTCAAAGAAGACACAGAGATGGCCAAGACACACATGAAAAGCTGCTCAACAGCACTAATTATTAGAGAAATGCAAATCAAAACTACAATGAGGTATCACCTCACACCTGTTAGAATCGGCATCATCAGAAAATCCACAAACAACCAATTCTGGGGAGGGTGTGGACAAAAGGAGCCCTCTTCCACTATTGGTGGCAATGTAAATTGATACAGTCACTATGGAGAACGGTATGGAGTTTCCTTGAAAAAACTAGAAATAGAATTACCATCTGATCCAGCAATCCCACTTCTGGGCATATACCCAGAGAAAACCATAAATCAAAAAGGCACATTCACCACAATGTTCATGGCAGCACTATTTACAATAGCCAGGTAATGGAAGCAACGTAAATGCGCACAGACAGATGAATGGATAAAGATGTGGTACATATATAAAATGGAATATTACTCAGCCATTAAAAGGAATGAAACTGGGTCATTTGTAGAGACATCGATGGATCTAGAGACTGTCATACAGAATGAAGTAAGTCAGAAAGAGGAAAACAAATATTGTATATTAATGCATATATGTGGAACCTAAAAAATGGTATAGATGAACTGGTTTGCAGGGAAGAAACAGAGACACAGAGGTAGAGAACAAACATATGGACACCAAGTGTGGGAAGCCATGGGGTGGTGGTGGTGGGATGAGTTGGGAGATTGGGATTGACCTGTATACATGTATATGCATAAAATACATAACTAATATTAACCTGCTGTATAAAAAATATAAATCAAATTAAATTTCAAAATTTTAAAAAGTAAAATTTAAAAATAAAACAGAAAAATGTTCTTCCCTTCACACAGATGTATTTATAGGAATGAATTATTTCCATGCTTATATCTATAAATACATAAAAGAGGAATAAAATCTAACTTGAACCATAAAAGAAAAGAAAAAAACCTGAACCCACCAGTTATACAGAGGAAAACCCTATCAGGGCACTTGCTCCAGCGGTAAACAATTCTGAAATTGGTCAGAGGTGGGGAATCATCTCCCATACAACCAGCAACCCACCCCCCACGCCAGGAACATCCTCATTGCAAAGCTGCGGGACCATACCGAGGCATCTGTGAGTAAACGTGAGCTGAGCCCCAGGACAGCTGCTGCTGAACTGTTCCCACCCTTCCCAGGTAAAACACCTGAATATGTACAAGGGCTTGAAAGCCTAGAGGAAGGGCCACGGAGCCACACCAGCGACAGCACGCAGGCCAACTTGGTGCCTGCAGGCCAGCCAGGGTGGTCCTGGCCCTGGGCGCTCTTCTGGAAGCTTTCCATTGCCCTGCCTGAGATACCCATCCTGTCCCGGCCCCCAATGCTTTTTTCCTTCCTCACCTCTGTCCGGAGAGAAATTCCAGCGGTAGGTATGGGTGACACATCCTCTTCTTTACAGGTGGCAGCCTGGCAACCCCTGCAGAAAGGCCAGCAGAGCCCCACTCACACCGGGCCACCAACAAAGCTGTGGCCCCTCACTCCCTCCCACCAGCACAGCCCCGAGACTGCTGACGGGGCAGAGAATATGGAGTCAGGCACAGCTTCAGGGGCTATTGCTGCCTGGAGCGCTGTTTATATTGACCTCAAACAGGCACACCTGGGGAGGGCCGGCCGGCAGGGTAAGGCTGCCCAGGTCAGCTAATCCACAACCCTCAGGGAATCACATTGTTGAAAACGGACCTCGCTAAGGCAGAATAGAAGCCAAGGAAGAAAAGGACACAATGCCATTTGCAGCACCGTAGATGAGTCTAGAGGTAATCACGTGACTTGTAGTAAGTCAGAAAGTGAAAGACACATATCGTATCATATCACTTATAGGTGTTACCAAAGAATGGATACCAGGGCAGATATTTCCACGGAGAAGGGCCATCACAGATTCATCAAACAAACTTATGGTTCACCAATGGAAAGGTGTGAGGATTGGTTTCATTACGATATTGGGGTTAACAGACATATACAAACACAGGTGACACATATAATCACCAAAGACCTACGGAATACCAAGAGAAGACTACTCAACCTTCTGTCATAACGTACATGGGAAAAGGATCCCAGGAAGAACAGACATCTGTATATGTGTAAAAGAAACACATCTTCCACCCCTACAACAAGCCAAACATTGTAATCAAACTTGCTGTAATAAAAAATAAAAATTTAAATTAAAAACACGAACAAGAAGTAGTGAGACAAACTTGAGGGGCTTTCTCCTGGCACATTCCATTCTAAATTCCAATCTAGAACACGACTTCCATTGAGGCTCTGTTGCCCTAGTCACCAGATTTGGTAAGGGAGAACTGCTGCCACCTTGTGGCCGTTTCACACAACAGCAGCTTTAATCCCAGCGCTGATGGTCAGTTGATATTCAAAATCATTGCAGGCCTGTAAATGACACCTGACCTGAAAACAAATCCTGGGGTCACATATCGACCAAAAAATTCAAAGGACCTCCATATTTCAAAACCACCGTTTCAAAAGGCATATTTTACGCACATTAGTGTTCTGCTTCTTTTTCTTTCTTTCCTTTTTTTGTTAAAATAAGGGGAAGGGAGAAAGGCATCCCTCAGAATGGGCGAAAATCGTTGCAAACGAATCAATGGACAAAGGTTTAATCTCCAATATATATAAACAGCTCATGCAGCTTAATATTAACAAAACAAACAACCCAATACAAAAAATGGGCAGAAGATCTAAAGAGATGTTTCTTCAAAGAAGACACAGAGATGGCCAAGACACACATGAAAAGCTGCTCAACAGCACTAATTATTAGAGAAATGCAAATCAAAACTACAATGAGGTATCACCTCACACCTGTTAGAATCGGCATCATCAGAAAATCTACAAACAACCAATTCTGGGGAGGGTGTGGACAAAAGGAGCCCTCTTCCACTATTGGTGGCAATGTAAATTGATACAGTCACTATGGAGAACGGTATGGAGTTTCCTTGAAAAATCTAGAAATAGAATTACCATCTGATCCAGCAATCCCACTTCTGGGCATATACCCAGAGAAAACCATAAATCAAAAAGGCACATTCACCACAATGTTCATGGCAGCACTATTTACAATAGCCAGGTAATGGAAGCAACGTAAATGCCCACAGACAGATGAATGGATAAAGATGTGGTACATATATAAAATGGAATATTACTCAGCCATAAAAAGGAATGAAACTGGGTCATTTGTAGAGACATCGATGGATCTAGAGACTGTCATACAGAATGAAGTAAGTCAGAAAGAGGAAAACAAATATTGTATATTAATGCATATATGTGGAACCTAAAAAATGGTACAGATGAACTGGTTTGCAGGGAAGAAACAGAGACACAGAGGTAGAGAACAAACATATGGACACCAAGTGTGGGAAGCCATGGGGTGGTGGTGGTGGGATGAGTTGGGAGATTGGGATTGACCTGTATACATGTATATGCATAAAATACATAACTAATAATAACCTGCTGTATAAAAAATAAATCAAATTAAATTTCAAAATTTTAAAAAGTAAAATTTAAAAATAAAACAGAAAAATGTTCTTCCCTTCACACAGATGTATTTATAGGAATGAATTATTTCCATGCTTATATCTATAAATACATAAAGGAGGAATAAAATCTAACTTGAACCATAAAAGAAAAAAAAAACCTGAACCCACCAGTTATACAGAGGAAAACCCTATCAGGGCACTTGCTCCAGCGGTAAACAATTCTGAAATTGGTCAGAGGTGGGGAATCATCTCCCATACAACCAGCAACCCACCCCCCACGCCAGGAGCATCCTCATTGCAAAGCTGGGGGACCGTGCCGAGGCATCTGTGAGTAAACGTGAGCTGAGCCCCAGGACAGCTGCTGCTGAACTGTGCCCACCCTTCCCAGGTAAAACACCTGAATATGTACAAGGCCTTGAAAGCCTAGAGGAAGGGCCGTGGAGCCACACCAGCGACAGCACTCAGGCCAACTTGGTGCCTGCAGGCCAGCCAGGGTGGTCCTGGCCCCGGGCGCTCTTGCAGAAGCTTTCCATTGCCCTGCCTGAGATACGCCTCCTGTCCCGGACCCCACTGCTTTTTTCCTTCCTCACCTCTGTCCGGAGAGAAATTCCAGCGGAAGGTATGGGTGACACATCCTCTTCTTTACAGGTGGCAGCCTGGCAACCCCTGCAGAAAGGCCAGCAGAGCCCCACTCACACCGGGCCACCAAGAAAGCTGTGGCCCCGCACTCCCTCCCACCAGCACAGCCCCGAGACTGCTGATGGGGCAGAGAATATGGAGTCAGGCACAGCTTCAGGGGCTATTGCTGCCTGGAGCGCTGTTTATATTGACCTCAAACAGGCACACCTGGGGAGGGCCGGCCGGCATGCTAAGGCTGCCCAGGTCAGCTCATCCACAACCCTCAGGGAATCACATTGTTGAAAACGGACCTCGCTAAGGCAGAATAGAAGCCAAGGAAGAAAAGGACACAATGCCATTTGCAGCACCGTAGATGAGTCTAGAGGTAATCACGTGACTTGTAGTAAGTCAGAAAGTGAAAGACACATATCGTATCATATCACTTATAGGTGTTACCTAAGAATGGATACCAGGGCAGATATTTCCACGGAGAAGGGCCATCACAGATTCATCAAACAAACTTATGGTTCACCAATGGAAAGGTGTGAGGATTGGTTTCATTACGATATTGGGGTTAACAGACATATACACACACAGGTGACACATATAATCACCAAAGACCTACGGAATACCAAGAGAAGACTACTCAACCTTCTGTCATAACGTACATGGGAAAAGGATCCCAGGAAGAACAGACATCTGTATATGTGTAAAAGAACCCCATCTTCCACACCTACAACAAGCCAAACATTGTAATCAAACTTGCTGTAATAAAAAATAAAAAATTAAATTAAAAACACGAACAAGAAGTAGTGAGACAAACTTGAGGGGCTTTCTCCTGGCACATTCCATTCTAAATTCCAATCTAGAACACGACTTCCATTGAGGCTCTGTTGCCCTAGTCACCAGATTTGGTAAGGGAGAACTGCTGCCACCTTGTGGCCGTTTCACACAACAGCAGCTTTAATCCCAGCGCTGATGGTCAGTTGATATTCAAAATCATTGCAGGCCTGTAAATGACACCTGCCCTGAAAACAAATCCTGGGGTCACATATCGACCAAAAAATTCAAAGGACGTCCATATTTCAAAACGACCGTTTCAAAAGGCATATTTTACGCACATTAGTGTTCTGCTTCTTTTTCTTTCTTTCCTTTTTTTGTTAAAAATACGGGAATGGAAAAAGGCATCCCTCAGAATGGGCGAAAATCGTTGCAAACGAATCAATGGACAAAGGTTTAATCTCCAATATATATAAACAGCTCATGCAGCTTAATATTAACAAAACAAACAACCCAATACAAAAAATGGGCAGAAGATCTAAAGAGATGTTTCTTCAAAGAAGACACAGAGATGGCCAAGACACACATGAAAAGCTGCTCAACAGCACTAATTATTAGAGAAATGCAAATCAAAACTACAATGAGGTATCACCTCACACCTGTTAGAATCGGCATCATCAGAAAATCTACAAACAACAAATTCTGGGGAGGGTGTGGACAAAAGGAGCCCTCTTCCACTATTGGTGGCAATGTAAATTGATACAGTCACTATGGAGAACGGTATGGAGTTTCCTTGAAAAAACTAGAAATAGAATTACCATCTGATCCAGCAATCCCACTTCTGGGCATATACCCAGAGAAAACCATAAATCAAAAAGGCACATTCACCACAATGTTCATGGCAGCACTATTTACAATAGCCAGGTAATGGAAGCAACGTAAATGCGCACAGACAGATGAATGGATAAAGATGTGGTACATATATAAAATGGAATATTACTCAGCCATAAAAAGGAATGAAACTGGGTCATTTGTAGAGACATCGATGGATCTAGAGACTGTCATAGAGAATGAAGTAAGTCAGAAAGAGGAAAACAAATATTGTATATTAATGCATATATGTGGAACCTAAAAAATGGTACAGATGAACGGGTTTGCAGGGAAGAAACAGAGACACAGAGGTAGAGAACAAACATATGGACACCAAGTGTGGGAAGCCATGGGGTGGTGGTGGTGGGATGAGTTGGGAGATTGGGATTGACCTGTATACATGTATATGCATAAAATACATAACTAATAATAAACTGCTGTATAAAATAATAAATCAAATTAAATTTCAAAATTTTAAAAAGTAAAATTTAAAAATAAAACAGAAAAATGTTCTTCCCTTCACACAGATGTATTTATAGGAATGAATTATTTCCATGCTTATATCTATAAATACATAAAGGAGGAATAAAATCTAACTTGAACCATAAAAGAAAAGAAAAAACCTGAACCCACCAGTTGTACAGAGGAAAACCCTATCAGGGCACTTGCTCCAGCGGTAAACAATTCTGAAATTGGTCAGAGGTGTGGAATCATCTCCCATACAACCAGCAACCCACCCCCCACGCCAGGAGCATCCTCATTGCAAAGCTGGGGGACCGTGCCGAGGCATCTGTGAGTAAACGTGACCTGAGCCCCAGGACAGCTGCTGCTGAACTGTTCCCACCCTTCCCAGGTAAAACACCTGAATATGTACAAGGGCTTGAAAGCCTAGAGGAAGGGCCACGGAGCCACACCAGCGACAGCACGCAGGCCAACTTGGTGCCTGCAGGCCAGCCAGGGTGGTCCTGGCCCCGGGCGCTCTTGCGGAAGCTTTCCATTGCCCTGCCTGAGATACCCATCCTGTCCCGGCCCCCACTGCTTTTTTCCTTCCTCACCTCTGTCCGGAGAGAAATTCCAGCGGAAGGTATGGGTGACACATCCTCTTCTTTACAGGTGGCAGCCTGGCAACCCCTGCAGAAAGGCCAGCAGAGCCCCACTCACACCGGGCCACCAAGAAAGCTGTGGCCCCGCACTCCCTCCCACCAGCACAGCCCCGAGACTGCTGATGGGGCAGAGAATATGGAGTCAGGCACAGCTTCAGGGGCTATTGCTGCCTGGAGCGCTGTTTATATTGACCTCAAACAGGCACACCTGGGGAGGGCCGGCCGGCATGGTAAGGCTGCCCAGGTCAGCTCATCCACAACCCTCAGGGAATCACATTGTTGAAAACGGACCTCGCTAAGGCAGAATAGAAGCCAAGGAAGAAAAGGACACAATGCCATTTGCAGCACCGTAGATGAGTCTAGATGTAATCACGTGACTTGTAGTAAGTCAGAAAGTGAAAGACACATATCGTATCATATCACTTATAGGTGTTACCTAAGAATGGATACCAGGGCAGATATTTCCACGGAGAAGGGCCATCACAGATTCATCAAACAAACTTATGGTTCACCAATGGAAAGGTGTGAGGATTGGTTTCATTACGATATTGGGGTTAACAGACATATACACACACAGGTGACACATATAATCACCAAAGACCTACGGAATACCAAGAGAAGACTACTCAACCTTCTGTCATAACGTACATGGGAAAAGGATCCCAGGAAGAACAGACATCTGTATATGTGTAAAAGAACCCCATCTTCCACACCTACAACAAGCCAAACATTGTAATCAAACTTGCTGTAATAAAAAATAAAAAATTAAATTAAAAACACGAACAAGAAGTAGTGAGACAAACTTGAGGGGCTTTCTCCTGGCACATTCCATTCTAAATTCCAATCTAGAACACGACTTCCATTGAGGCTCTGTTGCCCTAGTCACCAGATTTGGTAAGGGAGAACTGCTGCCACCTTGTGGCCGTTTCACACAACAGCAGCTTTAATCCCAGCGCTGATGGTCAGTTGATATTCAAAATCATTGCAGGCCTGTAAATGACACCTGCCCTGAAAACAAATCCTGGGGTCACATATCGACCAAAAAATTCAAAGGACGTCCATATTTCAAAACGACCGTTTCAAAAGGCATATTTTACGCACATTAGTGTTCTGCTTCTTTTTCTTTCTTTCCTTTTTTTGTTAAAAATACGGGAATGGAAAAAGGCATCCCTCAGAATGGGCGAAAATCGTTGCAAACGAATCAATGGACAAAGGTTTAATCTCCAATATATATAAACAGCTCATGCAGCTTAATATTAACAAAACAAACAACCCAATACAAAAAATGGGCAGAAGATCTAAAGAGATGTTTCTTCAAAGAAGACACAGAGATGGCCAAGACACACATGAAAAGCTGCTCAACAGCACTAATTATTAGAGAAATGCAAATCAAAACTACAATGAGGTATCACCTCACACCTGTTAGAATCGGCATCATCAGAAAATCTACAAACAACAAATTCTGGGGAGGGTGTGGACAAAAGGAGCCCTCTTCCACTATTGGTGGCAATGTAAATTGATACAGTCACTATGGAGAACGGTATGGAGTTTCCTTGAAAAAACTAGAAATAGAATTACCATCTGATCCAGCAATCCCACTTCTGGGCATATACCCAGAGAAAACCATAAATCAAAAAGGCACATTCACCACAATGTTCATGGCAGCACTATTTACAATAGCCAGGTAATGGAAGCAACGTAAATGCGCACAGACAGATGAATGGATAAAGATGTGGTACATATATAAAATGGAATATTACTCAGCCATAAAAAGGAATGAAACTGGGTCATTTGTAGAGACATCGATGGATCTAGAGACTGTCATAGAGAATGAAGTAAGTCAGAAAGAGGAAAACAAATATTGTATATTAATGCATATATGTGGAACCTAAAAAATGGTACAGATGAACGGGTTTGCAGGGAAGAAACAGAGACACAGAGGTAGAGAACAAACATATGGACACCAAGTGTGGGAAGCCATGGGGTGGTGGTGGTGGGATGAGTTGGGAGATTGGGATTGACCTGTATACATGTATATGCATAAAATACATAACTAATAATAACCTGCTGTATAAAATAATAAATCAAATTAAATTTCAAAATTTTAAAAAGTAAAATTTAAAAATAAAACAGAAAAATGTTCTTCCCTTCACACAGATGTATTTATAGGAATGAATTATTTCCATGCTTATATCTATAAATACATAAAGGAGGAATAAAATCTAACTTGAACCATAAAAGAAAAGAAAAAACCTGAACCCACCAGTTGTACAGAGGAAAACCCTATCAGGGCACTTGCTCCAGCGGTAAACAATTCTGAAATTGGTCAGAGGTGTGGAATCATCTCCCATACAACCAGCAACCCACCCCCCACGCCAGGAGCATCCTCATTGCAAAGCTGGGGGACCGTGCCGAGGCATCTGTGAGTAAACGTGACCTGAGCCCCAGGACAGCTGCTGCTGAACTGTTCCCACCCTTCCCAGGTAAAACACCTGAATATGTACAAGGGCTTGAAAGCCTAGAGGAAGGGCCACGGAGCCACACCAGCGACAGCACGCAGGCCAACTTGGTGCCTGCAGGCCAGCCAGGGTGGTCCTGGCCCCGGGCGCTCTTGCGGAAGCTTTCCATTGCCCTGCCTGAGATACCCATCCTGTCCCGGCCCCCACTGCTTTTTTCCTTCCTCACCTCTGTCCGGAGAGAAATTCCAGCGGAAGGTATGGGTGACACATCCTCTTCTTTACAGGTGGCAGCCTGGCAACCCCTGCAGAAAGGCCAGCAGAGCCGCACTCACACCGGGCCACCAACCAAGCTGTGGCCCCTCACTCCCTCCCACCAGCACAGCCCCGAGACTGCTGACGGAGCAGAGAATATGGAGTCAGGCACAGCTTCAGGGGCTATTGCTGCCTGGAGCGCTGTTTATATTGACCTCAAACAGGCACACCTGGGGAGTGCCGGCCGGCAGGGTAAGGCTGCCCAGGTCAGCTAATCCACAACCCTCAGGGAATCACATTGTTGAAAACGGACCTCGCTAAGGCAGAATAGAAGCCAAGGAAGAAAAGGACACAATGCCATTTGCAGCACCGTAGATGAGTCTAGAGGTAATCACGTGACTTGTAGTAAGTCAGAAAGTGAAAGACACATATCGTATCATATCACTTATAGGTGTTACCTAAGAATGGATACCAGTGCAGATATTTCCACGGAGAAGGGCCATCACAGATTCATCAAACAAACTTATGGGTCACCAATGGAAAGGTGTGAGGATTGGTTTCATTACGATATTG
The DNA here is from genome assembly GCF_964341445.2 of Mesoplodon mirus. NCBI lineage: Eukaryota > Metazoa > Chordata > Mammalia > Artiodactyla > Ziphiidae > Mesoplodon > Mesoplodon mirus. The sequence goes on along the minus strand of NW_028295814.1, from coordinate 3,477,931 downwards.
GGGTTAACAGACATATACAAACACAGGTGACACATATAATCACCAAAGACCTACGGAATACCAAGAGAAGACTACTAAACCTTCTGTCATAACGTACATGGGAAAAGGATCCCAGGAAGAACAGACATCTGTATATGTGTAAAAGAACCACATCTTCCACACCTACAACAAGCCAAACATTGTAATCAAACTTGCTGTAATAAAAAATAAAAAATTAAATTAAAAACACGAACAAGAAGTAGTGAGACAAACTTGAGGGGCTTTCTCCTGGCACATTCCATTCTAAATTCCAATCTAGAACACGACTTCCATTGAGGCTCTGTTGCCCTAGTCACCAGATTTGGTAAGGGAGAACTGCTGCCACCTTGTGGCCGTTTCACACAACAGCAGCTTTAATCCCAGCGCTGATGGTCAGTTGATATTCAAAATCATTGCAGGCCTGTAAATGACACCTGCCCTGAAAACAAATCCTGGGGTCACATATCGACCAAAAAATTCAAAGGACGTCCATATTTCAAAACGACCGTTTCAAAAGGCATATTTTACGCACATTAGTGTTCTGCTTCTTTTTCTTTCTTTCCTTTTTTTGTTAAAAATACGGGAATGGAAAAAGGCATCCCTCAGAATGGGCGAAAATCGTTGCAAACGAATCAATGGACAAAGGTTTAATCTCCAATATATATAAACAGCTCATGCAGCTTAATATTAACAAAACAAACAACCCAATACAAAAAATGGGCAGAAGATCTAAAGAGATGTTTCTTCAAAGAAGACACAGAGATGGCCAAGACACACATGAAAAGCTGCTCAACAGCACTAATTATTAGAGAAATGCAAATCAAAACTACAATGAGGTATCACCTCACACCTGTTAGAATCGGCATCATCAGAAAATCCACAAACAACCAATTCTGGGGAGGGTGTGGACAAAAGGAGCCCTCTTCCACTATTGGTGGCAATGTAAATTGATACAGTCACTATGGAGAACGGTATGGAGTTTCCTTGAAAAAACTAGAAATAGAATTACCATCTGATCCAGCAATCCCACTTCTGGGCATATACCCAGAGAAAACCATAAATCAAAAAGGCACATTCACCACAATGTTCATGGCAGCACTATTTACAATAGCCAGGTAATGGAAGCAACGTAAATGCGCACAGACAGATGAATGGATAAAGATGTGGTACATATATAAAATGGAATATTACTCAGCCATTAAAAGGAATGAAACTGGGTCATTTGTAGAGACATCGATGGATCTAGAGACTGTCATACAGAATGAAGTAAGTCAGAAAGAGGAAAACAAATATTGTATATTAATGCATATATGTGGAACCTAAAAAATGGTATAGATGAACTGGTTTGCAGGGAAGAAACAGAGACACAGAGGTAGAGAACAAACATATGGACACCAAGTGTGGGAAGCCATGGGGTGGTGGTGGTGGGATGAGTTGGGAGATTGGGATTGACCTGTATACATGTATATGCATAAAATACATAACTAATATTAACCTGCTGTATAAAAAAAATAAATCATATTAAATTTCAAAATTTTAAAAAGTAAAATTTAAAAATAAAACAGAAAAATGTTCTTCCCTTCACACAGATGTATTTATAGGAATGAATTATTTCCATGCTTATATCTATAAATACATAAAGGAGGAATAAAATCTAACTTGAACCATAAAAGAAAAGAAAAAAACCTGAACCCACCAGTTATACAGAGGAAAACCCTATCAGGGCACTTGCTCCAGCGGTAAACAATTCTGAAATTGGTCAGAGGTGGGGAATCATCTCCCATACAACCAGCAACCCACCCCCCACGCCAGGAACATCCTCATTGCAAAGCTGCGGGACCATACCGAGGCATCTGTGAGTAAACGTGAGCTGAGCCCCAGGACAGCTGCTGCTGAACTGTTCCCACCCTTCCCAGGTAAAACACCTGAATATGTACAAGGGCTTGAAAGCCTAGAGGAAGGGCCACGGAGCCACACCAGCGACAGCACGCAGGCCAACTTGGTGCCTGCAGGCCAGCCAGGGTGGTCCTGGCCCTGGGCGCTCTTCTGGAAGCTTTCCATTGCCCTGCCTGAGATACCCATCCTGTCCCGGCCCCCAATGCTTTTTTCCTTCCTCACCTCTGTCCGGAGAGAAATTCCAGCGGTAGGTATGGGTGACACATCCTCTTCTTTACAGGTGGCAGCCTGGCAACCCCTGCAGAAAGGCCAGCAGAGCCACACTCACACCGGGCCACCAACAAAGCTGTGGCCCCTCACTCCCTCCCACCAGCAGAGCCCCGAGACTGCTGACGGGGCAGAGAATATGGAGTCAGGCACAGCTTCAGGGGCTATTGCTGCCTGGAGCGCTGTTTATATTGACCTCAAACAGGCACACCTGGGGAGGGCCGGCCGGCAGGGTAAGGCTGCCCAGGTCAGCTAATCCACAACCCTCAGGGAATCACATTGTTGAAAACGGACCTCGCTAAGGCAGAATAGAAGCCAAGGAAGAAAAGGACACAATGCCATTTGCAGCACCGTAGATGAGTCTAGAGGTAATCACGTGACTTGTAGTAAGTCAGAAAGTGAAAGAAACATATCGTATCATATCACTTATAGGTGTTACCAAAGAATGGATACCAGGGCAGATATTTCCACGGAGAAGGGCCATCACAGATTCATCAAACAAACTTATGGTTCACCAATGGAAAGGTGTGAGGATTGGTTTCATTACGATATTGGGGTTAACAGACATATACAAACACAGGTGACACATATAATCACCAAAGACCTACGGAATACCAAGAGAAGACTACTCAACCTTCTGTCATAACGTACATGGGAAAAGGATCCCAGGAAGAACAGACATCTGTATATGTGTAAAAGAAACACATCTTCCACCCCTACAACAAGCCAAACATTGTAATCAAACTTGCTGTAATAAAAAATAAAAATTTAAATTAAAAACACGAACAAGAAGTAGTGAGACAAACTTGAGGGGCTTTCTCCTGGCACATTCCATTCTAAATTCCAATCTAGAACACGACTTCCATTGAGGCTCTGTTGCCCTAGTCACCAGATTTGGTAAGGGAGAACTGCTGCCACCTTGTGGCCGTTTCACACAACAGCAGCTTTAATCCCAGCGCTGATGGTCAGTTGATATTCAAAATCATTGCAGGCCTGTAAATGACACCTGACCTGAAAACAAATCCTGGGGTCACATATCGACCAAAAAATTCAAAGGACCTCCATATTTCAAAACCACCGTTTCAAAAGGCATATTTTACGCACATTAGTGTTCTGCTTCTTTTTCTTTCTTTCCTTTTTTTGTTAAAATAAGGGGAATGGAGAAAGGCATCCCTCAGAATGGGCGAAAATCGTTGCAAACGAATCAATGGACAAAGGTTTAATCTCCAATATATATAAACATCTCATGCAGCTTAATATTAACAAAACAAACAACCCAATACAAAAAATGGGCAGAAGATCTAAAGAGATGTTTCTTCAAAGAAGACACAGAGATGGCCAAGACACACATGAAAAGCTGCTCAACAGCACTAATTATTAGCGAAATGCAAATCAAAACTACAATGAGGTATCACCTCACACCTGTTAGAATCGGCATCATCAGAAAATCTACAAACAACCAATTCTGGGGAGGGTGTGGACAAAAGGAGCCCTCTTCCACTATTGGTGGCAATGTAAATTGATACAGTCACTATGGAGAACGGTATGGACTTTCCTTGAAAAATCTAGAAATAGAATTACCATCTGATCCAGCAATCCCACTTCTGGGCATATACCCAGAGAAAACCATAAATCAAAAAGGCACATTCACCACAATGTTCATGGCAGCACTATTTACAATAGCCAGGTAATGGTAGCAACGTAAATGCCCACAGACAGATGAATGGATAAAGATGTGGTACATATATAAAATGGAATATTACTCAGCCATAAAAAGGAATGAAACTGGGTCATTTGTAGAGACATCGATGGATCTAGAGACTGTCATACAGAATGAAGTAAGTCAGAAAGAGGAAAACAAATATTGTATATTAATGCATATATGTGGAACCTAAAAAATGGTACAGATGAACTGGTTTGCAGGGAAGAAACAGAGACACAGAGGTAGAGAACAAACATATGGACACCAAGTGTGGGAAGCCATGGGGTGGTGGTGGTGGGATGAGTTGGGAGATTGGGATTGACCTGTATACATGTATATGCATAAAATACATAACTAATAATAACCTGCTGTATAAAATAATAAATCAAATTAAATTTCAAAATTTTAAAAAGTAAAATTTAAAAATAAAACAGAAAAATGTTCTTCCCTTCACACAGATGTATTTATAGGAATGAATTATTTCCATGCTTATATCTATAAATACATAAAGGAGGAATAAAATCTAACTTGAACCATAAAAGAAAAAAAAAACCTGAACCCACCAGTTATACCGAGGAAAACCCTATCAGGGCACTTGCTGCAGCGGTAAACAATTCTGAAATTGGTCAGAGGTGGGGAATCATCTCCCATACAACCAGCAACCCACCCCCCACGCCAGGAGCATCCTCATTGCAAAGCTGGGGGACCGTGCCGAGGCATCTGTGAGTAAATGTGAGCTGAGCCCCAGGACAGCTGCTGCTGAACTGTTCCCACCCTTCCCAGGTAAAACACCTGAATATGTACAAGGGCTTGAAAGCCTAGAGGAAGGGCCACGGAGCCACACCAGCGACAGCACGCAGGCCAACTTGGTGCCTGCATGCCAGCCAGGGTGGTCCTGGCCCCGGGCGCTCTTGCGGAAGCTTTCCATTGCCCTGCCTGAGATACCCATCCTGTCCCGGCCCCCAATGCTTTTTTCCTTCCTCACCTCTGTCCGGAGAGAAATTCCAGCGGAAGGTATGTGTGACACATCCTCTTCTTTACAGGTGGCAGCCTGGCAACCCCTGCAGAAAGGCCAGCAGAGCCCCACTCACACCGGGCCACCAACAAAGCTGTGGCCCCTCACTCCCTCCCACCAGCACAGCCCCGAGACTGCTGACGGGGCAGAGAATATGGAGTCAGGCACAGCTTCAGGGGCTATTGCTGCCTGGAGCGCTGTTTATATTGACCTCAAACAGGCACACCTGGGGAGGGCCGGCCGGCAGGGTAAGGCTGCCCAGGTCAGCTAATCCACAACCCTCAGGGAATCACATTGTTGAAAACGGACCTTGCTAAGGCAGAATAGAAGCCAAGGAAGAAAAGGACACAATGCCATTTGCAGCACCGCAGATGATTCTAGAGGCAATCACGTGACTTGTAGTAAGTCAGAAAGTGAAAGACACATATCGTATCATATCACTTATAGGTGTTACCTAAGAATGGATACCAGTGCAGATATTTCCACGGAGAAGGGCCATCACAGATTCATCAAACAAACTTATGGTTCACCAATGGAAAGGTGTGAGGATTGGTTTCATTCCGATATTGGGGTTAACAGACATATACAAACACAGGTGACACATATAATCACCAAAGACCTACGGAATACCAAGAGAAGACTACTCAACCTTCTGTCATAACGTACACGGGAAAAGGATCCCAGGAAGAACAGACATCTGTATATGTGTAAAAGAACCACATCTTCCACACCTACAACAAGCCAAACATTGTAATCAAACTTGCTGTAATAAAAAATAAAAAATTAAATTAAAAACACGAACAAGAAGTAGTGAGACAAACTTGAGGGGCTTTCTCCTGGCACATTCCATTCTAAATTCCAATATAGAACACGACTTCCATTGAGGCTCTGTTGCCCTAGTCACCAGATTTGGTAAGGGAGAACTGCTGCCACCTTGTGGCCGTTTCACACAACAGCAGCTTTAATCCCAGCGCTGATGGTCAGTTGTTATTCAAAATCATTGCAGGCCTGTAAATGACACCTGCCCTGAAAACAAATCCTGGGGTCACATATCGACCAAAAAATTCAAAGGACGTCCATATTTCAAAACGACCGTTTCAAAAGGCATATTTTACGCACATTAGTGTTCTGCTTCTTTTTCTTTCTTTCCTTTTTTTGTTAAAAATACGGGAATGGAAAAAGGCATCCCTCAGAATGGGCGAAAATCGTTGCAAACGAATCAATGGACAAAGGTTTAATCTCCAATATATATAAACAGCTCATGCAGCTTAATATTAACAAAACAAACAACCCAATACAAAAAATGGGCAGAAGATCTAAAGAGATGTTTCTTCAAAGAAGACACAGAGATGGCCAAGACACACATGAAAAGCTGCTCAACAGCACTAATTATTAGAGAAATGCAAATCAAAACTACAATGAGGTATCACCTCACACCTGTTAGAATCGGCATCATCAGAAAATCTACAAACAACCATTCTGGGGAGGGTGTGGACAAAAGGATCCCTCTTCCACTATTGGTGGCAATGTAAATTGATACAGTCACTATGGAGAACGGTATGGAGTTTCCTTGAAAAAACTAGAAATAGAATTACCATCTGATCCAGCAATCCCACTTCTGGGCATATACCCAGAGAAAACCATAAATCAAAAAGGCACATTCACCACAATGTTCATGGCAGCACTATTTACAATAGCCAGGTAATGGAAGCAACGTAAATGCCCACAGACAGATGAATGGATAAAGATGTGGTACATATATAAAATGGAATATTACTCAGCCATAAAAAGGAATGAAACTGGGTCATTTGTAGAGACATCGATGGATCTAGAGACTGTCATACAGAATGAAGTAAGTCAGAAAGAGGAAAACAAATATTGTATATTAATGCATATATGTGGAACCTAAAAAATGGTACAGATGAACGGGTTTGCAGGGAAGAAACAGAGACACAGAGGTAGAGAACAAACATATGGACACCAAGTGTGGGAAGCCATGGGGTGGTGGTGGTGGGATGAGTTGGGAGATTGGGATTGACCTGTATACATGTATATGCATAAAATACATAACTAATAATAACCTGCTGTATAAAATAATAAATCAAATTAAATTTCAAAATTTTAAAAAGTAAAATTTAAAAATAAAACAGAAAAATGTTCTTCCCTTCACACAGATGTATTTATAGGAATGAATTATTTCCATGCTTATATCTATAAATACATAAAGGAGGAATAAAATCTAACTTGAACCATAAAAGAAAAGAAAAAACCTGAACCCACCAGTTGTACAGAGGAAAACCCTATCAGGGCACTTGCTCCAGCGGTAAACAATTCTGAAACTGGTCAGAGGTGGGGAATCATCTCCCATACAACCAGCAACCCACCCCCCACGCCAGGAGCATCCTCATGGCAAAGCTGGGGGACCGTGCCGAGGCATCTGTGAGTAAACGTGAGCTGAGCCCCAGGACAGCTGCTGCTGAACTGTTCCCACCCTTCCCAGGTAAAACACCTGAATATGTACAAGGGCTTGAAAGCCTAGAGGAAGGGCCACGGAGCCACACCAGTGACAGCACGCAGGCCAACTTGGTTCCTGCAGGCCAGCCAGGGTGGTTCTGGCCCCGGGCGCTATTGCGGAAGCTTTCCATTGCCCTGCCTGAGATACCCATCCTGTCCCGGCCCCCACTGCTTTTTTCCTTCCTCACCTCTGTCCGGAGAGAAATTCCAGCGGAAGGTATGGGTGACACATCCTCTTCTTTACAGGTGGCAGCCTGGCAACCCCTGCAGAAAGGCCAGCAGAGCCCCACTCACACCGGGCCACCAACAAAGCTGTGGCCCCTCACTCCCTCCCACCAGCACAGCCCCGAGACTGCTGACGGGGCAGAGAATATGGAGTCAGGCACAGCTTCAGGGGCTATTGCTGCCTGGAGCGCTGTTTATATTGACCTCAAACAAGCACACCTGGGGTGGGCCGGCCGGAAGGGTAAGGCTGCCCAGGTCAGCTAATCCACAACCCTCAGGGAATCACATTGTTGAAAACGGACCTCGCTAAGGCAGAATAGAAGCCAAGGAAGAAAAGGACACAATGCCATTTGCAGCACCGTAGATGAGTCTAGAGGTAATCACGTGACTTGTAGTAAGTCAGAAAGTGAAAGACACATATCGTATCATATCACTTATAGGTGTTACCTAAGAATGGATACCAGTGCAGATATTTCCACGGGGAAGGGCCATCACAGATTCATCAAACAAACTTATGGTTCACCAATGGAAAGGTGTGAGGATTGGTTTCATTACGATATTGGGGTTAACAGACATATACAAACACAGGTGACACATATAATCACCAAAGACCTACGGAATACCAAGAGAAGACTACTCAACCTTCTGTCATAACGTACATGGGAAAAGGATCCCAGGAAGAACAGACATCTGTATATGTGTAAAAGAACCACATCTTCCACACCTACAACAAGCCAAACATTGTAATCAAACTTGCTGTAATAAAAAATAAAAAATTAAATTAAAAACACGAACAAGAAGTAGTGAGACAAACTTGAGGGGCTTTCTCCTGGCACATTCCATTCTAAATTCCAATCTAGAACACGACTTCCATTGAGGCTCTGTTGCCCTAGTCACCAGATTTGGTAAGGGAGAACTGCTGCCACCTTGTGGCCGTTTCACACAACAGCAGCTTTAATCCCAGCGCTGATGGTCAGTTGATATTCAAAATCATTGCAGGCCTGTAAATGACACCTGCCCTGAAAACAAATCCTGGGGTCACATATCGACCAAAAAATTCAAAGGACGTCCATATTTCAAAACGACCGTTTCAAAAGGCATATTTTACGCACATTAGTGTTCTGCTTCTTTTTCTTTCTTTCCTTTTTTTGTTAAAAATACGGGAATGGAAAAAGGCATCCCTCAGAATGGGCGAAAATCGTTGCAAACGAATCAATGGACAAAGGTTTAATCTCCAATATATATAAACAGCTCATGCAGCTTAATATTAACAAAACAAACAACCCAATACAAAAAATGGGCAGAAGATCTAAAGAGATGTTTCTTCAAAGAAGACACAGAGATGGCCAAGACACACATGAAAAGCTGCTCAACAGCACTAATTATTAGAGAAATGCAAATCAAAACTACAATGAGGTATCACCTCACACCTGTTAGAATCGGCATCATCAGAAAATCTACAAACAACCATTCTGGGGAGGGTGTGGACAAAAGGATCCCTCTTCCACTATTGGTGGCAATGTAAATTGATACAGTCACTATGGAGAACGGTATGGAGTTTCCTTGAAAAAACTAGAAATAGAATTACCATCTGATCCAGCAATCCCACTTCTGGGCATATACCCAGAGAAAACCATAAATCAAAAAGGCACATTCACCACAATGTTCATGGCAGCACTATTTACAATAGCCAGGTAATGGAAGCAACGTAAATGCCCACAGACAGATGAATGGATAAAGATGTGGTACATATATAAAATGGAATATTACTCAGCCATAAAAAGGAATGAAACTGGGTCATTTGTAGAGACATCGATGGATCTAGAGACTGTCATACAGAATGAAGTAAGTCAGAAAGAGGAAAACAAATATTGTATATTAATGCATATATGTGGAACCTAAAAAATGGTACAGATGAACGGGTTTGCAGGGAAGAAACAGAGACACAGAGGTAGAGAACAAACATATGGACACCAAGTGTGGGAAGCCATGGGGTGGTGGTGGTGGGATGAGTTGGGAGATTGGGATTGACCTGTATACATGTATATGCATAAAATACATAACTAATAATAACCTGCTGTATAAAATAATAAATCAAATTAAATTTCAAAATTTTAAAAAGTAAAATTTAAAAATAAAACAGAAAAATGTTCTTCCCTTCACACAGATGTATTTATAGGAATGAATTATTTCCATGCTTATATCTATAAATACATAAAGGAGGAATAAAATCTAACTTGAACCATAAAAGAAAAGAAAAAACCTGAACCCACCAGTTGTACAGAGGAAAACCCTATCAGGGCACTTGCTCCAGCGGTAAACAATTCTGAAACTGGTCAGAGGTGGGGAATCATCTCCCATACAACCAGCAACCCACCCCCCACGCCAGGAGCATCCTCATGGCAAAGCTGGGGGACCGTGCCGAGGCATCTGTGAGTAAACGTGAGCTGAGCCCCAGGACAGCTGCTGCTGAACTGTTCCCACCCTTCCCAGGTAAAACACCTGAATATGTACAAGGGCTTGAAAGCCTAGAGGAAGGGCCACGGAGCCACACCAGCGACAGCACGCAGGCCAACTTGGTTCCTGCAGGCCAGCCAGGGTGGTTCTGGCCCCGGGCGCTATTGCGGAAGCTTTCCATTGCCCTGCCTGAGATACCCATCCTGTCCCGGCCCCCACTGCTTTTTTCCTTCCTCACCTCTGTCCGGAGAGAAATTCCAGCGGAAGGTATGGGTGACACATCCTCTTCTTTACAGGTGGCAGCCTGGCAACCCCTGCAGAAAGGCCAGCAGAGCCCCACTCACACCGGGCCACCAACAAAGCTGTGGCCCCTCACTCCCTCCCACCAGCACAGCCCCGAGACTGCTGACGGGGCAGAGAATATGGAGTCAGGCACAGCTTCAGGGGCTATTGCTGCCTGGAGCGCTGTTTATATTGACCTCAAACAAGCACACCTGGGGTGGGCCGGCCGGAAGGGTAAGGCTGCCCAGGTCAGCTAATCCACAACCCTCAGGGAATCACATTGTTGAAAACGGACCTCGCTAAGGCAGAATAGAAGCCAAGGAAGAAAAGGACACAATGCCATTTGCAGCACCGTAGATGAGTCTAGAGGTAATCACGTGACTTGTAGTAAGTCAGAAAGTGAAAGACACATATCGTATCATATCACTTATAGGTGTTACCTAAGAATGGATACCAGTGCAGATATTTCCACGGGGAAGGGCCATCACAGATTCATCAAACAAACTTATGGTTCACCAATGGAAAGGTGTGAGGATTGGTTTCATTACGATATTGGGGTTAACAGACATATACAAACACAGGTGACACATATAATCACCAAAGACCTACGGAATACCAAGAGAAGACTACTCAACCTTCTGTCATAACGTACATGGGAAAAGGATCCCAGGAAGAACAGACATCTGTATATGTGTAAAAGAACCACATCTTCCACACCTACAACAAGCCAAACATTGTAATCAAACTTGCTGTAATAAAAAATAAAAAATTAAATTAAAAACACGAACAAGAAGTAGTGAGACAAACTTGAGGGGCTTTCTCCTGGCACATTCCATTCTAAATTCCAATCTAGAACACGACTTCCATTGAGGCTCTGTTGCCCTAGTCACCAGATTTGGTAAGGGAGAACTGCTGCCACCTTGTGGCCGTTTCACACAACAGCAGCTTTAATCCCAGCGCTGATGGTCAGTTGATATTCAAAATCATTGCAGGCCTGTAAATGACACCTGCCCTGAAAACAAATCCTGGGGTCACATATCGACCAAAAAATTCAAAGGACGTCCATATTTCAAAACGACCGTTTCAAAAGGCATATTTTACGCACATTAGTGTTCTGCTTCTTTTTCTTTCTTTCCTTTTTTTCTTAAAAATACGGGAATGGAAAAAGGCATCCCTCAGAATGGGCGAAAATCGTTGCAAACGAATCAATGGACAAAGGTTTAATCTCCAATATATATAAACAGCTCATGCAGCTTAATATTAACAAAACAAACAACCCAATACAAAAAATGGGCAGAAGATCTAAAGAGATGTTTCTTCAAAGAAGACACAGAGATGGCCAAGACACACATGAAAAGCTGCTCAACAGCACTAATTATTAGAGAAATGCAAATCAAAACTACAATGAGGTATCACCTCACACCTGTTAGAATCGGCATCATCAGAAAATCTACAAACAACCAATTCTGGGGAGGGTGTGGACAAAAGGAGCCCTCTTCCACTATTGGTGGCAATGTAAATTGATACAGTCACTATGGAGAACGGTATGGAGTTTCCTTGAAAAAACTAGAAATAGAATTACCATCTGATCCAGCAATCCCACTTCTGGGCATATACCCAGAGAAAACCATAAATCAAAAAGGCACATTCACCACAATGTTCATGGCAGCACTATTTACAATAGCCAGGTAATGGAAGCAACGTAAATGCCCACAGACAGATGAATGGATAAAGATGTGGTACATATATAAAATGGAATATTACTCAGCCATAAAAAGGAATGAAACTGGGTCATTTGTAGAGACATCGATGGATCTAGAGACTGTCATACAGAATGAAGTAAGTCAGAAAGAGGAAAACAAATATTGTATATTAATGCACATATGTGGAACCTAAAAAATGGTACAGATGAACTGGTTTGCAGGGAAGAAACAGAGACACAGAGGTAGAGAACAAACATATGGACACCAAGTGTGGGAAGCCATGGGGTGGTGGTGCTGGGATGAGTTGGGAGATTGGGATTGACCTGTATACATGTATATGCATAAAATACATAACTAATAATAACCTGCTGTATAAAAAAATAAATCAAATTAAATTTCAAAATTTTAGAAAGTAAAATTTAAAAATAAAACAGAAAAATGTTCTTCCCTTCACACAGATGTATTTATAGGAATGAATTATTTCCATGCTTATATCTATAAATACATAAAGGAGGAATAAAATCTAACTTGAACCATAAAAGAAAAGAAAAAACCTGAACCCACCAGTTGTACAGAGGAAAACCCTATCAGGGCACTTGCTCCAGCGGTAAACAATTCTGAAACTGGTCAGAGGTGGGGAATCATCTCCCATACAACCAGCAACCCACCCCCCACGCCAGGAGCATCCTCATTGCAAAGCTGGGGGACCGTGCCGAGGCATCTGTGAGTAAACGTGAGCTGAGCCCCAGGACAGCTGCTGCTGAACTGTTCCCACACTTCCCAGGTAAAACACCTGAATATGTACAAGGGCTTGAAAGCCTAGAGGAAGGGCCACGGAGCCACACCAGCGACAGCACGCAGGCCAACTTGGTGCCTGCAGGCCAGCCAGGGTGGTCCTGGCCCCGGGCGCTCTTCTGGAAGCTTTCCATTGCCCTGCCTGAGATACCCCTCCTGTCCCGGCCCCCAATGCTTTTTTCCTTCCTCACCTCTGTCCGGAGAGAAATTCCATCGGTAGGTATGGGTGACACATCCTCTTCTTTACAGGTGGCAGCCTGGCAACACCTGCAGAAAGGCCAGCAGAGCCACACTCACACCGGGCCACCAACAAAGCTGTGGCCCCTCACTCCCTCCCACCAGCAGAGCCCCGAGACTGCTGACGGGGCAGAGAGTATGGAGTCAGGCACAGCTTCAGGGGCTATTGCTGCCTGGAGCGCTGTTTATATTGACCTCAAACAGGCACACCTGGGGAGGGCCGGCCGGCCGGTTAAGGCTGCCCAGGTCAACTAATCCACAACCCTCAGGGAATCACATTGTTGAAAACGGACCTCGCTAAGGCAGAATAGAAGCCAAGGAAGAAAAGGACACAATGCCATTTGCAGCACCGTAGATGAGTCTAGAGGTAATCACGTGACTTGTAGTAAGTCAGAAAGTGAAAGACACATATCGTATCATATCACTTATAGGTGTTACCTAAGAATGGATACCAGGGCAGATATTTCCACGGAGAAGGGCCATCACAGATTCATCAAACAAACTTATGGTTCACCAATGGAAAGTTGTGAGGATTGGTTTCATTACGATATTGGGGTTAACAGACATATACAAACACAGGTGACACATATAATCACCAAAGACCTACGGAATACCAAGAGAAGACTACACAACATTCTGTCATAACGTACATGGGAAAAGGATCCCAGGAAGAACAGACATCTGTATATGTGTAAAAGAACCACATCTTCCACACCTACAACAAGCCAAACATTGTAATCAAACTTGCTGTAATAAAAAATAAAAAATTAAATTAAAAACACGAACAAGAAGTAGTGAGACAAACTTGAGGTGCTTTCTCCTGGCACATTCCATTCTAAATTCCAATCTAGAACACGACTTCCATTGAGGCTCTGTTGCCCTAGTCACCAGATTTGGTAAGGGAGAACTGCTGCCACCTTGTGGCCGTTTCACACAACAGCAGCTTTAATCCCAGCGCTGATGGTCAGTTGATATTCAAAATCATTGCAGGCCTGTAAATGACACCTGCCCTGAAAACAAATCCTGGGGTCACTTATCGACCAAAAAATTTAAAGGACGTCCATATTTCAAAACGACCGTTTCAAAAGGCATATTTTACGCACATTAGTGTTCTGCTTCTTTTTCTTTCTTTCCTTTTTTTGTTAAAATAAGGGGAATGGAGAAAGGCATCCCTCAGAATGGGCGAAAATCGTTGCAAACGAATCAATGGACAAAGGTTTAATCTCCAATATATATAAACAGCTCATGCAGCTTAATATTAACAAAACAAACAACCCAATACAAAAAATGGGCAGAAGATCTAAAGAGATGTTTCTTCAAAGAAGACACAGAGATGGCCAAGACACACATGAAAAGCTGCTCAACAGCACTAATTATTAGAGAAATGCAAATCAAAACTACAATGAGGTATCACCTCACACCTGTTAGAATCGGCATCATCAGAAAATCTACAAACAACCAATTCTGGGGAGGGTGCGGAGAAAAGGAGCCCTCTTCCACAATTGGTGGCAATGTAAATTGATACAGTCACTATGTAGAACGGTATGGAGTTTCCTTGAAAAAACTAGAAATAGAATTACCATCTGATCCAGCAATCCCACTTCTGTGCATATACCCAGAGAAAACCATTAATTAAAAATGCACATTCACCACAATGTTCATGGCAGCACTATTTACAATAGCCAGGTAATGGAAGCAACGTAAATGCCCACAGACAGATGAATGGATAAAGATGTGGTACATATATAAAATGGAATATTACTCAGCCATAAAAAGGAATGAAACTGGGTCATTTGTAGAGACATCGATGGATCTAGAGACTGTCATACAGAATGAAGTAAGTCAGAAAGAGGAAAACAAATATTGTATATTAATGCATATATGTGGAACCTAAAAAATGGTACAGATGAACTGGTTTGCAGGGAAGAAACAGAGACACAGAGGTAGAGAACAAACATATGGACACCAAGTGTGGGAAGCCATGGGGTGGTGGTGGTGGGATGAGTTGGGAGATTGGGATTGACCTGTATACATGTATATGCATAAAATACATAACTAATAATAACCTGCTGTATAAAAAAATAAATCAAATTAAATTTCAAAATTTTAAAAAGTAAAATTTAAAAATAAAACAGAAAAATGTTCTTCCCTTCACACAGATGTATTTATAGGAATGAATTATTTCCATGCTTATATCTATAAATACATAAAGGAGGAATAAAATCTAACTTGAACCATAAAAGAAAAAAAAAACCTGAACCCACCAGTTGTACAGAGGAAAACCCTATCAGGGCACTTGCTCCAGCGGTAAACAATTCTGAAATTGGTCAGAGGTGGGGAATCATCTTCCATACAACCAGCAACCCACCCCCCACGCCAGGAGCATCCTCATTGCAAAGCTGGGGGACCGTGCCGAGGCATCTGTGAGTAAACGTGAGCTGAGCCCCAGGACAGCTGCTGCTGAACTGTTCCCACCCTTCCCAGGTAAAACACCTGAATATGTACAAGGGCTTGAAAGCCTAGAGGAAGGGCCACGGAGCCACACCAGCGACAGCACGCAGGCCAACTTGGTTCCTGCAGGCCAGCCAGGGTGGTCCTGGCCCCGGGCGCTCTTGCGGAATCTTTCCATTGCCCTGCCTGAGATACCCATCCTGTCCCGGCCCCCACTGCTTTTTTCCTTCCTCACCTCTGTCCGGAGAGAAATTCCAGCGGAAGGTATGGGTGACACATCCTCTTCTTTACAGGTGGCAGCCTGGCAACCCCTGCAGAAAGGCCAGCAGAGCCCCACTCACACCGGGCCACCAACAAAACTGTGGCCCCTCACACCCTCCCACCAGCACAGCCCCGAGACTGCTGACGGGGCAGAGAATATGGAGTCAGGCACAGCTTCAGGGTCTATTGCTGCCTGGAGCGCTGTTTATATTGACCTCAAACAGGCACACCTGGGGAGGGCCGGCCGGCAGTGTAAGGCTGCCCAGGTCAGCTAATCCACAACCCTCAGGGAATCACATTGTTGAAAACGGACCTCGCTAAGGCAGAATAGTAGTCAAGGAAGAAAAGGACACAATGCCATTTGCAGCACCGTAGATGAGTCTAGAGGTAATCACGTGACTTGTAGTAAGTCAGAAAGTGAAAGACACATATCGTATCATATCACTTATAGGTGTTACCTAAGAATGGATACCAGTGCAGATATTTCCACGGAGAAGGGCCATCACAGATTCATCAAACAAACTTATGGTTCACCAATGGAAAGGTTTGAGGATTGGTTTCATTACGATATTGGGGTTAACAGACATATACAAACACAGGTGACACATATAATCACCAAAGACCTACGGAATACCAAGAGAAGACTACTCAACCTTCTGTCATAACGTACATGGGAAAAGGATCCCAGGAAGAACAGACATCTGTATATGTGTAAAAGAACCACATCTTCCACACCTACAACAAGCCAAACATTGTAATCAAACTTGCTGTAATAAAAAATAAAAATTTAAATTAAAAACACGAACAAGAAGTAGTGAGACAAACTTGAGGGGCTTTCTCCTGGCACATTCCATTCTAAATTCCAATCTAGAACACGACTTCCATTGAGGCTCTGTTGCCCTAGTCACCAGATTTGGTAAGGGAGAACTGCTGCCACCTTGTGGCCGTTTCACACAACAGCAGCTTTAATCCCAGCGCTGATGGTCAGTTGATATTCAAAATCATTGCAGGCCTGTAAATGACACCTGCCCTGAAAACAAATCCTGGGGTCACATATCGACCAAAAAATTCAAAGGACGTCCATATTTCAAAACGACCGTTTCAAAAGGCATATTTTACGCACATTAGTGTTCTGCTTCTTTTTCTTTCTTTCCTTTTTTTGTTAAAATAAGGGGAATGGAGAAAGGCATCCCTCAGAATGGGCGAAAATCGTTGCAAACGAATCAATGGACAAAGGTTTAATCTCCAATATATATAAACAGCTCATGCAGCTTAATATTAACAAAACAAACAACCCAATACAAAAAATGGGCAGAAGATCTAAAGAGATGTTTCTTCAAAGAAGACACAGAGATGGCCAAGACACACATGAAAAGCTGCTCAACAGCACTAATTATTAGAGAAATGCAAATCAAAACTACAATGAGGTATCACCTCACACCTGTTAGAATCGGCATCATCAGAAAATCTACAAACAACAAATTCTGGGGAGGGTGTGGACAAAAGGAGCCCTCTTCCACAATTGGTGGCAATGTAAATTGATACAGTCACTATGGAGAACGGTATGGAGTTTCCTTGAAAAAACTAGAAATAGAATTACCATCTGATCCAGCAATCCCACTTCTGGGCATATACCCAGAGAAAACCATAAATCAAAAAGGCACATTCACCACAATGTTCATGGCAGCACTATTTACAATAGCCATGTAATGGAAGCAAAGTAAATGCCCACAGACAGATGAATGGATAAAGATGTGGTACATATATAAAATGGAATAATACTCAGCCATAAAAAGGAATGAAACTGGGTCATTTGTAGAGACATCGATGGATCTAGAGACTGTCATACAGAATGAAGTAAGTCAGAAAGAGGAAAACAAATATTGTATATTAATGCATATATGTGGAACCTAAAAAATGGTACAGATGAACTGGTTTGCAGGGAAGAAACAGAGACACAGAGGTAGAGAACAAACATATGGACACCAAGTGTGGGAAGCCATGGGGTGGTGGTGGTGGGATGAGTTGGGAGATTGGGATTGACCTGTATACATGTATATGCATAAAATACATAACTAATAATAACCTGCTGTATAAAAAATAAATCAAATTAAATTTCAAAATTTTAAAAAGTAAAATTTAAAAATAAAACAGAAAAATGTTCTTCCCTTCACACAGATGTATTTATAGGAATGAATTATTTCCATGCTTATATCTATAAATACATAAAGGAGGAATAAAATCTAACTTGAACCATAAAAGAAAAAAAAAACCTGAACCCACCAGTTATACAGAGGAAAACCCTATCAGGGCACTTGCTCCAGCGGTAAACAATTCTGAAATTGGTCAGAGGTGGGGAATCATCTCCCATACAACCAGCAACCCACCCCCCACGCCAGGAGCATCCTCATTGCAAAGCTGGGGGACCGTGCCGAGGCATCTGTGAGTAAACGTGAGCTGAGCCCCAGGACAGCTGCTGCTGAACTGTGCCCACCCTTCCCAGGTAAAACACCTGAATATGTACAAGGCCTTGAAAGCCTAGAGGAAGGGCCGTGGAGCCACACCAGCGACAGCACTCAGGCCAACTTGGTGCCTGCAGGCCAGCCAGGGTGGTCCTGGCCCCGGGCGCTCTTGCAGAAGCTTTCCATTGCCCTGCCTGAGATACGCCTCCTGTCCCGGACCCCACTGCTTTTTTCCTTCCTCACCTCTGTCCGGAGAGAAATTCCAGCGGAAGGTATGGGTGACACATCCTCTTCTTTACAGGTGGCAGCCTGGCAACCCCTGCAGAAAGGCCAGCAGAGCCCCACTCACACCGGGCCACCAAGAAAGCTGTGGCCCCGCACTCCCTCCCACCAGCACAGCCCCGAGACTGCTGATGGGGCAGAGAATATGGAGTCAGGCACAGCTTCAGGGGCTATTGCTGCCTGGAGCGCTGTTTATATTGACCTCAAACAGGCACACCTGGGGAGGGCCGGCCGGCATGCTAAGGCTGCCCAGGTCAGCTCATCCACAACCCTCAGGGAATCACATTGTTGAAAACGGACCTCGCTAAGGCAGAATAGAAGCCAAGGAAGAAAAGGACACAATGCCATTTGCAGCACCGTAGATGAGTCTAGAGGTAATCACGTGACTTGTAGTAAGTCAGAAAGTGAAAGACACATATCGTATCATATCACTTATAGGTGTTACCTAAGAATGGATACCAGGGCAGATATTTCCACGGAGAAGGGCCATCACAGATTCATCAAACAAACTTATGGTTCACCAATGGAAAGGTGTGAGGATTGGTTTCATTACGATATTGGGGTTAACAGACATATACACACACAGGTGACACATATAATCACCAAAGACCTACGGAATACCAAGAGAAGACTACTCAACCTTCTGTCATAACGTACATGGGAAAAGGATCCCAGGAAGAACAGACATCTGTATATGTGTAAAAGAACCACATCTTCCACACCTACAACAAGCCAAACATTGTAATCAAACTTGCTGTAATAAAAAATAAAAAATTAAATTAAAAACACGAACAAGAAGTAGTGAGACAAACTTGAGGGGCTTTCTCCTGGCACATTCCATTCTAAATTCCAATCTAGAACACGACTTCCATTGAGGCTCTGTTGCCCTAGTCACCAGATTTGGTAAGGGAGAACTGCTGCCACCTTGTGGCCGTTTCACACAACAGCAGCTTTAATCCCAGCGCTGATGGTCAGTTGATATTCAAAATCATTGCAGGCCTGTAAATGACACCTGCCCTGAAAACAAATCCTGGGGTCACATATCGACCAAAAAATTCAAAGGACGTCCATATTTCAAAACGACCGTTTCAAAAGGCATATTTTACGCACATTAGTGTTCTGCTTCTTTTTCTTTCTTTCCTTTTTTTGTTAAAAATACGGGAATGGAAAAAGGCATCCCTCAGAATGGGCGAAAATCGTTGCAAACGAATCAATGGACAAAGGTTTAATCTCCAATATATATAAACAGCTCATGCAGCTTAATATTAACAAAACAAACAACCCAATACAAAAAATGGGCAGAAGATCTAAAGAGATGTTTCTTCAAAGAAGACACAGAGATGGCCAAGACACACATGAAAAGCTGCTCAACAGCACTAATTATTAGAGAAATGCAAATCAAAACTACAATGAGGTATCACCTCACACCTGTTAGAATCGGCATCATCAGAAAATCTACAAACAACAAATTCTGGGGAGGGTGTGGACAAAAGGAGCCCTCTTCCACTATTGGTGGCAATGTAAATTGATACAGTCACTATGGAGAACGGTATGGAGTTTCCTTGAAAAAACTAGAAATAGAATTACCATCTGATCCAGCAATCCCACTTCTGGGCATATACCCAGAGAAAACCATAAATCAAAAAGGCACATTCACCACAATGTTCATGGCAGCACTATTTACAATAGCCAGGTAATGGAAGCAACGTAAATGCGCACAGACAGATGAATGGATAAAGATGTGGTACATATATAAAATGGAATATTACTCAGCCATAAAAAGGAATGAAACTGGGTCATTTGTAGAGACATCGATGGATCTAGAGACTGTCATAGAGAATGAAGTAAGTCAGAAAGAGGAAAACAAATATTGTATATTAATGCATATATGTGGAACCTAAAAAATGGTACAGATGAACGGGTTTGCAGGGAAGAAACAGAGACACAGAGGTAGAGAACAAACATATGGACACCAAGTGTGGGAAGCCATGGGGTGGTGGTGGTGGGATGAGTTGGGAGATTGGGATTGACCTGTATACATGTATATGCATAAAATACATAACTAATAATAACCTGCTGTATAAAATAATAAATCAAATTAAATTTCAAAATTTTAAAAAGTAAAATTTAAAAATAAAACAGAAAAATGTTCTTCCCTTCACACAGATGTATTTATAGGAATGAATTATTTCCATGCTTATATCTATAAATACATAAAGGAGGAATAAAATCTAACTTGAACCATAAAAGAAAAGAAAAAACCTGAACCCACCAGTTGTACAGAGGAAAACCCTATCAGGGCACTTGCTCCAGCGGTAAACAATTCTGAAATTGGTCAGAGGTGTGGAATCATCTCCCATACAACCAGCAACCCACCCCCCACGCCAGGAGCATCCTCATTGCAAAGCTGGGGGACCGTGCCGAGGCATCTGTGAGTAAACGTGACCTGAGCCCCAGGACAGCTGCTGCTGAACTGTTCCCACCCTTCCCAGGTAAAACACCTGAATATGTACAAGGGCTTGAAAGCCTAGAGGAAGGGCCACGGAGCCACACCAGCGACAGCACGCAGGCCAACTTGGTGCCTGCAGGCCAGCCAGGGTGGTCCTGGCCCCGGGCGCTCTTGCGGAAGCTTTCCATTGCCCTGCCTGAGATACCCATCCTGTCCCGGCCCCCACTGCTTTTTTCCTTCCTCACCTCTGTCCGGAGAGAAATTCCAGCGGAAGGTATGTGTGACACATCCTCTTCTTTACAGGTGGCAGCCTGGCAACCCCTGCAGAAAGGCCAGCAGAGCCCCACTCACACCGGGCCACCAAGAAAGCTGTGGCCCCGCACTCCCTCCCACCAGCACAGCCCCGAGACTGCTGATGGGGCAGAGAATATGGAGTCAGGCACAGCTTCAGGGGCTATTGCTGCCTGGAGCGCTGTTTATATTGACCTCAAACAGGCACACCTGGGGAGGGCCGGCCGGCATGGTAAGGCTGCCCAGGTCAGCTCATCCACAACCCTCAGGGAATCACATTGTTGAAAACGGACCTCGCTAAGGCAGAATAGAAGCCAAGGAAGAAAAGGACACAATGCCATTTGCAGCACCGTAGATGAGTCTAGATGTAATCACGTGACTTGTAGTAAGTCAGAAAGTGAAAGACACATATCGTATCATATCACTTATAGGTGTTACCTAAGAATGGATACCAGGGCAGATATTTCCACGGAGAAGGGCCATCACAGATTCATCAAACAAACTTATGGTTCACCAATGGAAAGGTGTGAGGATTGGTTTCATTACGATATTGGGGTTAACAGACATATACACACACAGGTGACACATATAATCACCAAAGACCTACGGAATACCAAGAGAAGACTACTCAACCTTCTGTCATAACGTACATGGGAAAAGGATCCCAGGAAGAACAGACATCTGTATATGTGTAAAAGAACCCCATCTTCCACACCTACAACAAGCCAAACATTGTAATCAAACTTGCTGTAATAAAAAATAAAAAATTAAATTAAAAACACGAACAAGAAGTAGTGAGACAAACTTGAGGGGCTTTCTCCTGGCACATTCCATTCTAAATTCCAATCTAGAACACGACTTCCATTGAGGCTCTGTTGCCCTAGTCACCAGATTTGGTAAGGGAGAACTGCTGCCACCTTGTGGCCGTTTCACACAACAGCAGCTTTAATCCCAGCGCTGATGGTCAGTTGATATTCAAAATCATTGCAGGCCTGTAAATGACACCTGCCCTGAAAACAAATCCTGGGGTCACATATCGACCAAAAAATTCAAAGGACGTCCATATTTCAAAACGACCGTTTCAAAAGGCATATTTTACGCACATTAGTGTTCTGCTTCTTTTTCTTTCTTTCCTTTTTTTGTTAAAAATACGGGAATGGAAAAAGGCATCCCTCAGAATGGGCGAAAATCGTTGCAAACGAATCAATGGACAAAGGTTTAATCTCCAATATATATAAACAGCTCATGCAGCTTAATATTAACAAAACAAACAACCCAATACAAAAAATGGGCAGAAGATCTAAAGAGATGTTTCTTCAAAGAAGACACAGAGATGGCCAAGACACACATGAAAAGCTGCTCAACAGCACTAATTATTAGAGAAATGCAAATCAAAACTACAATGAGGTATCACCTCACACCTGTTAGAATCGGCATCATCAGAAAATCTACAAACAACAAATTCTGGGGAGGGTGTGGACAAAAGGAGCCCTCTTCCACTATTGGTGGCAATGTAAATTGATACAGTCACTATGGAGAACGGTATGGAGTTTCCTTGAAAAAACTAGAAATAGAATTACCATCTGATCCAGCAATCCCACTTCTGGGCATATACCCAGAGAAAACCATAAATCAAAAAGGCACATTCACCACAATGTTCATGGCAGCACTATTTACAATAGCCAGGTAATGGAAGCAACGTAAATGCGCACAGACAGATGAATGGATAAAGATGTGGTACATATATAAAATGGAATATTACTCAGCCATAAAAAGGAATGAAACTGGGTCATTTGTAGAGACATCGATGGATCTAGAGACTGTCATAGAGAATGAAGTAAGTCAGAAAGAGGAAAACAAATATTGTATATTAATGCATATATGTGGAACCTAAAAAATGGTACAGATGAACGGGTTTGCAGGGAAGAAACAGAGACACAGAGGTAGAGAACAAACATATGGACACCAAGTGTGGGAAGCCATGGGGTGGTGGTGGTGGGATGAGTTGGGAGATTGGGATTGACCTGTATACATGTATATGCATAAAATACATAACTAATAATAACCTGCTGTATAAAATAATAAATCAAATTAAATTTCAAAATTTTAAAAAGTAAAATTTAAAAATAAAACAGAAAAATGTTCTTCCCTTCACACAGATGTATTTATAGGAATGAATTATTTCCATGCTTATATCTATAAATACATAAAGGAGGAATAAAATCTAACTTGAACCATAAAAGAAAAGAAAAAACCTGAACCCACCAGTTGTACAGAGGAAAACCCTATCAGGGCACTTGCTCCAGCGGTAAACAATTCTGAAATTGGTCAGAGGTGTGGAATCATCTCCCATACAACCAGCAACCCACCCCCCACGCCAGGAGCATCCTCATTGCAAAGCTGGGGGACCGTGCCGAGGCATCTGTGAGTAAACGTGACCTGAGCCCCAGGACAGCTGCTGCTGAACTGTTCCCACCCTTCCCAGGTAAAACACCTGAATATGTACAAGGGCTTGAAAGCCTAGAGGAAGGGCCACGGAGCCACACCAGCGACAGCACGCAGGCCAACTTGGTGCCTGCAGGCCAGCCAGGGTGGTCCTGGCCCCGGGCGCTCTTGCGGAAGCTTTCCATTGCCCTGCCTGAGATACCCATCCTGTCCCGGCCCCCACTGCTTTTTTCCTTCCTCACCTCTGTCCGGAGAGAAATTCCAGCGGAAGGTATGGGTGACACATCCTCTTCTTTACAGGTGGCAGCCTGGCAACCCCTGCAGAAAGGCCAGCAGAGCCGCACTCACACCGGGCCACCAACCAAGCTGTGGCCCCTCACTCCCTCCCACCAGCACAGCCCCGAGACTGCTGACGGAGCAGAGAATATGGAGTCAGGCACAGCTTCAGGGGCTATTGCTGCCTGGAGCGCTGTTTATATTGACCTCAAACAGGCACACCTGGGGAGTGCCGGCCGGCAGGGTAAGGCTGCCCAGGTCAGCTAATCCACAACCCTCAGGGAATCACATTGTTGAAAACGGACCTCGCTAAGGCAGAATAGAAGCCAAGGAAGAAAAGGACACAATGCCATTTGCAGCACCGTAGATGAGTCTAGAGGTAATCACGTGACTTGTAGTAAGTCAGAAAGTGAAAGACACATATCGTATCATATCACTTATAGGTGTTACCTAAGAATGGATACCAGTGCAGATATTTCCACGGAGAAGGGCCATCACAGATTCATCAAACAAACTTATGGGTCACCAATGGAAAGGTGTGAGGATTGGTTTCATTACGATATTGGGGTTAACAGACATATACAAACACAGGTGACACATATAATCACCAAAGACCTACGGAATACCAAGAGAAGACTACTAAACCTTCTGTCATAACGTACATGGGAAAAGGATCCCAGGAAGAACAGACATCTGTATATGTGTAAAAGAACCACATCTTCCACACCTACAACAAGCCAAACATTGTAATCAAACTTGCTGTAATAAAAAATAAAAAATTAAATTAAAAACACGAACAAGAAGTAGTGAGACAAACTTGAGGGGCTTTCTCCTGGCACATTCCATTCTAAATTCCAATCTAGAACACGACTTCCATTGAGGCTCTGTTGCCCTAGTCACCAGATTTGGTAAGGGAGAACTGCTGCCACCTTGTGGCCGTTTCACACAACAGCAGCTTTAATCCCAGCGCTGATGGTCAGTTGATATTCAAAATCATTGCAGGCCTGTAAATGACACCTGCCCTGAAAACAAATCCTGGGGTCACATATCGACCAAAAAATTCAAAGGACGTCCATATTTCAAAACGACCGTTTCAAAAGGCATATTTTACGCACATTAGTGTTCTGCTTCTTTTTCTTTCTTTCCTTTTTTTGTTAAAAATACGGGAATGGAAAAAGGCATCCCTCAGAATGGGCGAAAATCGTTGCAAACGAATCAATGGACAAAGGTTTAATCTCCAATATATATAAACAGCTCATGCAGCTTAATATTAACAAAACAAACAACCCAATACAAAAAATGGGCAGAAGATCTAAAGAGATGTTTCTTCAAAGAAGACACAGAGATGGCCAAGACACACATGAAAAGCTGCTCAACAGCACTAATTATTAGAGAAATGCAAATCAAAACTACAATGAGGTATCACCTCACACCTGTTAGAATCGGCATCATCAGAAAATCCACAAACAACCAATTCTGGGGAGGGTGTGGACAAAAGGAGCCCTCTTCCACTATTGGTGGCAATGTAAATTGATACAGTCACTATGGAGAACGGTATGGAGTTTCCTTGAAAAAACTAGAAATAGAATTACCATCTGATCCAGCAATCCCACTTCTGGGCATATACCCAGAGAAAACCATAAATCAAAAAGGCACATTCACCACAATGTTCATGGCAGCACTATTTACAATAGCCAGGTAATGGAAGCAACGTAAATGCGCACAGACAGATGAATGGATAAAGATGTGGTACATATATAAAATGGAATATTACTCAGCCATTAAAAGGAATGAAACTGGGTCATTTGTAGAGACATCGATGGATCTAGAGACTGTCATACAGAATGAAGTAAGTCAGAAAGAGGAAAACAAATATTGTATATTAATGCATATATGTGGAACCTAAAAAATGGTATAGATGAACTGGTTTGCAGGGAAGAAACAGAGACACAGAGGTAGAGAACAAACATATGGACACCAAGTGTGGGAAGCCATGGGGTGGTGGTGGTGGGATGAGTTGGGAGATTGGGATTGACCTGTATACATGTATATGCATAAAATACATAACTAATATTAACCTGCTGTATAAAAAAAATAAATCATATTAAATTTCAAAATTTTAAAAAGTAAAATTTAAAAATAAAACAGAAAAATGTTCTTCCCTTCACACAGATGTATTTATAGGAATGAATTATTTCCATGCTTATATCTATAAATACATAAAGGAGGAATAAAATCTAACTTGAACCATAAAAGAAAAGAAAAAAACCTGAACCCACCAGTTATACAGAGGAAAACCCTATCAGGGCACTTGCTCCAGCGGTAAACAATTCTGAAATTGGTCAGAGGTGGGGAATCATCTCCCATACAACCAGCAACCCACCCCCCACGCCAGGAACATCCTCATTGCAAAGCTGCGGGACCATACCGAGGCATCTGTGAGTAAACGTGAGCTGAGCCCCAGGACAGCTGCTGCTGAACTGTTCCCACCCTTCCCAGGTAAAACACCTGAATATGTACAAGGGCTTGAAAGCCTAGAGGAAGGGCCACGGAGCCACACCAGCGACAGCACGCAGGCCAACTTGGTGCCTGCAGGCCAGCCAGGGTGGTCCTGGCCCTGGGCGCTCTTCTGGAAGCTTTCCATTGCCCTGCCTGAGATACCCATCCTGTCCCGGCCCCCAATGCTTTTTTCCTTCCTCACCTCTGTCCGGAGAGAAATTCCAGCGGTAGGTATGGGTGACACATCCTCTTCTTTACAGGTGGCAGCCTGGCAACCCCTGCAGAAAGGCCAGCAGAGCCACACTCACACCGGGCCACCAACAAAGCTGTGGCCCCTCACTCCCTCCCACCAGCACAGCCCCGAGACTGCTGACGGGGCAGAGAATATGGAGTCAGGCACAGCTTCAGGGGCTATTGCTGCCTGGAGCGCTGTTTATATTGACCTCAAACAGGCACACCTGGGGAGGGCCGGCCGGCAGGGTAAGGCTGCCCAGGTCAGCTAATCCACAACCCTCAGGGAATCACATTGTTGAAAACGGACCTCGCTAAGGCAGAATAGAAGCCAAGGAAGAAAAGGACACAATGCCATTTGCAGCACCGTAGATGAGTCTAGAGGTAATCACGTGACTTGTAGTAAGTCAGAAAGTGAAAGAAACATATCGTATCATATCACTTATAGGTGTTACCAAAGAATGGATACCAGGGCAGATATTTCCACGGAGAAGGGCCATCACAGATTCATCAAACAAACTTATGGTTCACCAATGGAAAGGTGTGAGGATTGGTTTCATTACGATATTGGGGTTAACAGACATATACAAACACAGGTGACACATATAATCACCAAAGACCTACGGAATACCAAGAGAAGACTACTCAACCTTCTGTCATAACGTACATGGGAAAAGGATCCCAGGAAGAACAGACATCTGTATATGTGTAAAAGAAACACATCTTCCACCCCTACAACAAGCCAAACATTGTAATCAAACTTGCTGTAATAAAAAATAAAAATTTAAATTAAAAACACGAACAAGAAGTAGTGAGACAAACTTGAGGGGCTTTCTCCTGGCACATTCCATTCTAAATTCCAATCTAGAACACGACTTCCATTGAGGCTCTGTTGCCCTAGTCACCAGATTTGGTAAGGGAGAACTGCTGCCACCTTGTGGCCGTTTCACACAACAGCAGCTTTAATCCCAGCGCTGATGGTCAGTTGATATTCAAAATCATTGCAGGCCTGTAAATGACACCTGACCTGAAAACAAATCCTGGGGTCACATATCGACCAAAAAATTCAAAGGACCTCCATATTTCAAAACCACCGTTTCAAAAGGCATATTTTACGCACATTAGTGTTCTGCTTCTTTTTCTTTCTTTCCTTTTTTTGTTAAAATAAGGGGAATGGAGAAAGGCATCCCTCAGAATGGGCGAAAATCGTTGCAAACGAATCAATGGACAAAGGTTTAATCTCCAATATATATAAACATCTCATGCAGCTTAATATTAACAAAACAAACAACCCAATACAAAAAATGGGCAGAAGATCTAAAGAGATGTTTCTTCAAAGAAGACACAGAGATGGCCAAGACACACATGAAAAGCTGCTCAACAGCACTAATTATTAGCGAAATGCAAATCAAAACTACAATGAGGTATCACCTCACACCTGTTAGAATCGGCATCATCAGAAAATCTACAAACAACCAATTCTGGGGAGGGTGTGGACAAAAGGAGCCCTCTTCCACTATTGGTGGCAATGTAAATTGATACAGTCACTATGGAGAACGGTATGGACTTTCCTTGAAAAATCTAGAAATAGAATTACCATCTGATCCAGCAATCCCACTTCTGGGCATATACCCAGAGAAAACCATAAATCAAAAAGGCACATTCACCACAATGTTCATGGCAGCACTATTTACAATAGCCAGGTAATGGTAGCAACGTAAATGCCCACAGACAGATGAATGGATAAAGATGTGGTACATATATAAAATGGAATATTACTCAGCCATAAAAAGGAATGAAACTGGGTCATTTGTAGAGACATCGATGGATCTAGAGACTGTCATACAGAATGAAGTAAGTCAGAAAGAGGAAAACAAATATTGTATATTAATGCATATATGTGGAACCTAAAAAATGGTACAGATGAACTGGTTTGCAGGGAAGAAACAGAGACACAGAGGTAGAGAACAAACATATGGACACCAAGTGTGGGAAGCCATGGGGTGGTGGTGGTGGGATGAGTTGGGAGATTGGGATTGACCTGTATACATGTATATGCATAAAATACATAACTAATAATAACCTGCTGTATAAAATAATAAATCAAATTAAATTTCAAAATTTTAAAAAGTAAAATTTAAAAATAAAACAGAAAAATGTTCTTCCCTTCACACAGATGTATTTATAGGAATGAATTATTTCCATGCTTATATCTATAAATACATAAAGGAGGAATAAAATCTAACTTGAACCATAAAAGAAAAAAAAAACCTGAACCCACCAGTTATACCGAGGAAAACCCTATCAGGGCACTTGCTGCAGCGGTAAACAATTCTGAAATTGGTCAGAGGTGGGGAATCATCTCCCATACAACCAGCAACCCACCCCCCACGCCAGGAGCATCCTCATTGCAAAGCTGGGGGACCGTGCCGAGGCATCTGTGAGTAAATGTGAGCTGAGCCCCAGGACAGCTGCTGCTGAACTGTTCCCACCCTTCCCAGGTAAAACACCTGAATATGTACAAGGGCTTGAAAGCCTAGAGGAAGGGCCACGGAGCCACACCAGCGACAGCACGCAGGCCAACTTGGTGCCTGCATGCCAGCCAGGGTGGTCCTGGCCCCGGGCGCTCTTGCGGAAGCTTTCCATTGCCCTGCCTGAGATACCCATCCTGTCCCGGCCCCCAATGCTTTTTTCCTTCCTCACCTCTGTCCGGAGAGAAATTCCAGCGGAAGGTATGTGTGACACATCCTCTTCTTTACAGGTGGCAGCCTGGCAACCCCTGCAGAAAGGCCAGCAGAGCCCCACTCACACCGGGCCACCAACAAAGCTGTGGCCCCTCACTCCCTCCCACCAGCACAGCCCCGAGACTGCTGACGGGGCAGAGAATATGGAGTCAGGCACAGCTTCAGGGGCTATTGCTGCCTGGAGCGCTGTTTATATTGACCTCAAACAGGCACACCTGGGGAGGGCCGGCCGGCAGGGTAAGGCTGCCCAGGTCAGCTAATCCACAACCCTCAGGGAATCACATTGTTGAAAACGGACCTTGCTAAGGCAGAATAGAAGCCAAGGAAGAAAAGGACACAATGCCATTTGCAGCACCGCAGATGATTCTAGAGGCAATCACGTGACTTGTAGTAAGTCAGAAAGTGAAAGACACATATCGTATCATATCACTTATAGGTGTTACCTAAGAATGGATACCAGTGCAGATATTTCCACGGAGAAGGGCCATCACAGATTCATCAAACAAACTTATGGTTCACCAATGGAAAGGTGTGAGGATTGGTTTCATTCCGATATTGGGGTTAACAGACATATACAAACACAGGTGACACATATAATCACCAAAGACCTACGGAATACCAAGAGAAGACTACTCAACCTTCTGTCATAACGTACACGGGAAAAGGATCCCAGGAAGAACAGACATCTGTATATGTGTAAAAGAACCACATCTTCCACACCTACAACAAGCCAAACATTGTAATCAAACTTGCTGTAATAAAAAATAAAAAATTAAATTAAAAACACGAACAAGAAGTAGTGAGACAAACTTGAGGGGCTTTCTCCTGGCACATTCCATTCTAAATTCCAATATAGAACACGACTTCCATTGAGGCTCTGTTGCCCTAGTCACCAGATTTGGTAAGGGAGAACTGCTGCCACCTTGTGGCCGTTTCACACAACAGCAGCTTTAATCCCAGCGCTGATGGTCAGTTGTTATTCAAAATCATTGCAGGCCTGTAAATGACACCTGCCCTGAAAACAAATCCTGGGGTCACATATCGACCAAAAAATTCAAAGGACGTCCATATTTCAAAACGACCGTTTCAAAAGGCATATTTTACGCACATTAGTGTTCTGCTTCTTTTTCTTTCTTTCCTTTTTTTGTTAAAAATACGGGAATGGAAAAAGGCATCCCTCAGAATGGGCGAAAATCGTTGCAAACGAATCAATGGACAAAGGTTTAATCTCCAATATATATAAACAGCTCATGCAGCTTAATATTAACAAAACAAACAACCCAATACAAAAAATGGGCAGAAGATCTAAAGAGATGTTTCTTCAAAGAAGACACAGAGATGGCCAAGACACACATGAAAAGCTGCTCAACAGCACTAATTATTAGAGAAATGCAAATCAAAACTACAATGAGGTATCACCTCACACCTGTTAGAATCGGCATCATCAGAAAATCTACAAACAACCATTCTGGGGAGGGTGTGGACAAAAGGATCCCTCTTCCACTATTGGTGGCAATGTAAATTGATACAGTCACTATGGAGAACGGTATGGAGTTTCCTTGAAAAAACTAGAAATAGAATTACCATCTGATCCAGCAATCCCACTTCTGGGCATATACCCAGAGAAAACCATAAATCAAAAAGGCACATTCACCACAATGTTCATGGCAGCACTATTTACAATAGCCAGGTAATGGAAGCAACGTAAATGCCCACAGACAGATGAATGGATAAAGATGTGGTACATATATAAAATGGAATATTACTCAGCCATAAAAAGGAATGAAACTGGGTCATTTGTAGAGACATCGATGGATCTAGAGACTGTCATACAGAATGAAGTAAGTCAGAAAGAGGAAAACAAATATTGTATATTAATGCATATATGTGGAACCTAAAAAATGGTACAGATGAACGGGTTTGCAGGGAAGAAACAGAGACACAGAGGTAGAGAACAAACATATGGACACCAAGTGTGGGAAGCCATGGGGTGGTGGTGGTGGGATGAGTTGGGAGATTGGGATTGACCTGTATACATGTATATGCATAAAATACATAACTAATAATAACCTGCTGTATAAAATAATAAATCAAATTAAATTTCAAAATTTTAAAAAGTAAAATTTAAAAATAAAACAGAAAAATGTTCTTCCCTTCACACAGATGTATTTATAGGAATGAATTATTTCCATGCTTATATCTATAAATACATAAAGGAGGAATAAAATCTAACTTGAACCATAAAAGAAAAGAAAAAACCTGAACCCACCAGTTGTACAGAGGAAAACCCTATCAGGGCACTTGCTCCAGCGGTAAACAATTCTGAAACTGGTCAGAGGTGGGGAATCATCTCCCATACAACCAGCAACCCACCCCCCACGCCAGGAGCATCCTCATGGCAAAGCTGGGGGACCGTGCCGAGGCATCTGTGAGTAAACGTGAGCTGAGCCCCAGGACAGCTGCT
This sequence comes from Mesoplodon mirus, assembly GCF_964341445.2. Taxonomy (NCBI): domain Eukaryota; kingdom Metazoa; phylum Chordata; class Mammalia; order Artiodactyla; family Ziphiidae; genus Mesoplodon; species Mesoplodon mirus. The sequence goes on along the minus strand of NW_028295814.1, from coordinate 3,445,965 downwards.
GCTGAACTGTTCCCACCCTTCCCAGGTAAAACACCTGAATATGTACAAGGGCTTGAAAGCCTAGAGGAAGGGCCACGGAGCCACACCAGCGACAGCACGCAGGCCAACTTGGTTCCTGCAGGCCAGCCAGGGTGGTTCTGGCCCCGGGCGCTATTGCGGAAGCTTTCCATTGCCCTGCCTGAGATACCCATCCTGTCCCGGCCCCCACTGCTTTTTTCCTTCCTCACCTCTGTCCGGAGAGAAATTCCAGCGGAAGGTATGGGTGACACATCCTCTTCTTTACAGGTGGCAGCCTGGCAACCCCTGCAGAAAGGCCAGCAGAGCCCCACTCACACCGGGCCACCAACAAAGCTGTGGCCCCTCACTCCCTCCCACCAGCACAGCCCCGAGACTGCTGACGGGGCAGAGAATATGGAGTCAGGCACAGCTTCAGGGGCTATTGCTGCCTGGAGCGCTGTTTATATTGACCTCAAACAAGCACACCTGGGGTGGGCCGGCCGGAAGGGTAAGGCTGCCCAGGTCAGCTAATCCACAACCCTCAGGGAATCACATTGTTGAAAACGGACCTCGCTAAGGCAGAATAGAAGCCAAGGAAGAAAAGGACACAATGCCATTTGCAGCACCGTAGATGAGTCTAGAGGTAATCACGTGACTTGTAGTAAGTCAGAAAGTGAAAGACACATATCGTATCATATCACTTATAGGTGTTACCTAAGAATGGATACCAGTGCAGATATTTCCACGGGGAAGGGCCATCACAGATTCATCAAACAAACTTATGGTTCACCAATGGAAAGGTGTGAGGATTGGTTTCATTACGATATTGGGGTTAACAGACATATACAAACACAGGTGACACATATAATCACCAAAGACCTACGGAATACCAAGAGAAGACTACTCAACCTTCTGTCATAACGTACATGGGAAAAGGATCCCAGGAAGAACAGACATCTGTATATGTGTAAAAGAACCACATCTTCCACACCTACAACAAGCCAAACATTGTAATCAAACTTGCTGTAATAAAAAATAAAAAATTAAATTAAAAACACGAACAAGAAGTAGTGAGACAAACTTGAGGGGCTTTCTCCTGGCACATTCCATTCTAAATTCCAATCTAGAACACGACTTCCATTGAGGCTCTGTTGCCCTAGTCACCAGATTTGGTAAGGGAGAACTGCTGCCACCTTGTGGCCGTTTCACACAACAGCAGCTTTAATCCCAGCGCTGATGGTCAGTTGATATTCAAAATCATTGCAGGCCTGTAAATGACACCTGCCCTGAAAACAAATCCTGGGGTCACATATCGACCAAAAAATTCAAAGGACGTCCATATTTCAAAACGACCGTTTCAAAAGGCATATTTTACGCACATTAGTGTTCTGCTTCTTTTTCTTTCTTTCCTTTTTTTCTTAAAAATACGGGAATGGAAAAAGGCATCCCTCAGAATGGGCGAAAATCGTTGCAAACGAATCAATGGACAAAGGTTTAATCTCCAATATATATAAACAGCTCATGCAGCTTAATATTAACAAAACAAACAACCCAATACAAAAAATGGGCAGAAGATCTAAAGAGATGTTTCTTCAAAGAAGACACAGAGATGGCCAAGACACACATGAAAAGCTGCTCAACAGCACTAATTATTAGAGAAATGCAAATCAAAACTACAATGAGGTATCACCTCACACCTGTTAGAATCGGCATCATCAGAAAATCTACAAACAACCAATTCTGGGGAGGGTGTGGACAAAAGGAGCCCTCTTCCACTATTGGTGGCAATGTAAATTGATACAGTCACTATGGAGAACGGTATGGAGTTTCCTTGAAAAAACTAGAAATAGAATTACCATCTGATCCAGCAATCCCACTTCTGGGCATATACCCAGAGAAAACCATAAATCAAAAAGGCACATTCACCACAATGTTCATGGCAGCACTATTTACAATAGCCAGGTAATGGAAGCAACGTAAATGCCCACAGACAGATGAATGGATAAAGATGTGGTACATATATAAAATGGAATATTACTCAGCCATAAAAAGGAATGAAACTGGGTCATTTGTAGAGACATCGATGGATCTAGAGACTGTCATACAGAATGAAGTAAGTCAGAAAGAGGAAAACAAATATTGTATATTAATGCACATATGTGGAACCTAAAAAATGGTACAGATGAACTGGTTTGCAGGGAAGAAACAGAGACACAGAGGTAGAGAACAAACATATGGACACCAAGTGTGGGAAGCCATGGGGTGGTGGTGCTGGGATGAGTTGGGAGATTGGGATTGACCTGTATACATGTATATGCATAAAATACATAACTAATAATAACCTGCTGTATAAAAAAATAAATCAAATTAAATTTCAAAATTTTAGAAAGTAAAATTTAAAAATAAAACAGAAAAATGTTCTTCCCTTCACACAGATGTATTTATAGGAATGAATTATTTCCATGCTTATATCTATAAATACATAAAGGAGGAATAAAATCTAACTTGAACCATAAAAGAAAAGAAAAAACCTGAACCCACCAGTTGTACAGAGGAAAACCCTATCAGGGCACTTGCTCCAGCGGTAAACAATTCTGAAACTGGTCAGAGGTGGGGAATCATCTCCCATACAACCAGCAACCCACCCCCCACGCCAGGAGCATCCTCATTGCAAAGCTGGGGGACCGTGCCGAGGCATCTGTGAGTAAACGTGAGCTGAGCCCCAGGACAGCTGCTGCTGAACTGTTCCCACACTTCCCAGGTAAAACACCTGAATATGTACAAGGGCTTGAAAGCCTAGAGGAAGGGCCACGGAGCCACACCAGCGACAGCACGCAGGCCAACTTGGTGCCTGCAGGCCAGCCAGGGTGGTCCTGGCCCCGGGCGCTCTTCTGGAAGCTTTCCATTGCCCTGCCTGAGATACCCCTCCTGTCCCGGCCCCCAATGCTTTTTTCCTTCCTCACCTCTGTCCGGAGAGAAATTCCATCGGTAGGTATGGGTGACACATCCTCTTCTTTACAGGTGGCAGCCTGGCAACACCTGCAGAAAGGCCAGCAGAGCCACACTCACACCGGGCCACCAACAAAGCTGTGGCCCCTCACTCCCTCCCACCAGCAGAGCCCCGAGACTGCTGACGGGGCAGAGAGTATGGAGTCAGGCACAGCTTCAGGGGCTATTGCTGCCTGGAGCGCTGTTTATATTGACCTCAAACAGGCACACCTGGGGAGGGCCGGCCGGCCGGTTAAGGCTGCCCAGGTCAACTAATCCACAACCCTCAGGGAATCACATTGTTGAAAACGGACCTCGCTAAGGCAGAATAGAAGCCAAGGAAGAAAAGGACACAATGCCATTTGCAGCACCGTAGATGAGTCTAGAGGTAATCACGTGACTTGTAGTAAGTCAGAAAGTGAAAGACACATATCGTATCATATCACTTATAGGTGTTACCTAAGAATGGATACCAGGGCAGATATTTCCACGGAGAAGGGCCATCACAGATTCATCAAACAAACTTATGGTTCACCAATGGAAAGTTGTGAGGATTGGTTTCATTACGATATTGGGGTTAACAGACATATACAAACACAGGTGACACATATAATCACCAAAGACCTACGGAATACCAAGAGAAGACTACACAACATTCTGTCATAACGTACATGGGAAAAGGATCCCAGGAAGAACAGACATCTGTATATGTGTAAAAGAACCACATCTTCCACACCTACAACAAGCCAAACATTGTAATCAAACTTGCTGTAATAAAAAATAAAAAATTAAATTAAAAACACGAACAAGAAGTAGTGAGACAAACTTGAGGTGCTTTCTCCTGGCACATTCCATTCTAAATTCCAATCTAGAACACGACTTCCATTGAGGCTCTGTTGCCCTAGTCACCAGATTTGGTAAGGGAGAACTGCTGCCACCTTGTGGCCGTTTCACACAACAGCAGCTTTAATCCCAGCGCTGATGGTCAGTTGATATTCAAAATCATTGCAGGCCTGTAAATGACACCTGCCCTGAAAACAAATCCTGGGGTCACTTATCGACCAAAAAATTTAAAGGACGTCCATATTTCAAAACGACCGTTTCAAAAGGCATATTTTACGCACATTAGTGTTCTGCTTCTTTTTCTTTCTTTCCTTTTTTTGTTAAAATAAGGGGAATGGAGAAAGGCATCCCTCAGAATGGGCGAAAATCGTTGCAAACGAATCAATGGACAAAGGTTTAATCTCCAATATATATAAACAGCTCATGCAGCTTAATATTAACAAAACAAACAACCCAATACAAAAAATGGGCAGAAGATCTAAAGAGATGTTTCTTCAAAGAAGACACAGAGATGGCCAAGACACACATGAAAAGCTGCTCAACAGCACTAATTATTAGAGAAATGCAAATCAAAACTACAATGAGGTATCACCTCACACCTGTTAGAATCGGCATCATCAGAAAATCTACAAACAACCAATTCTGGGGAGGGTGCGGAGAAAAGGAGCCCTCTTCCACAATTGGTGGCAATGTAAATTGATACAGTCACTATGTAGAACGGTATGGAGTTTCCTTGAAAAAACTAGAAATAGAATTACCATCTGATCCAGCAATCCCACTTCTGTGCATATACCCAGAGAAAACCATTAATTAAAAATGCACATTCACCACAATGTTCATGGCAGCACTATTTACAATAGCCAGGTAATGGAAGCAACGTAAATGCCCACAGACAGATGAATGGATAAAGATGTGGTACATATATAAAATGGAATATTACTCAGCCATAAAAAGGAATGAAACTGGGTCATTTGTAGAGACATCGATGGATCTAGAGACTGTCATACAGAATGAAGTAAGTCAGAAAGAGGAAAACAAATATTGTATATTAATGCATATATGTGGAACCTAAAAAATGGTACAGATGAACTGGTTTGCAGGGAAGAAACAGAGACACAGAGGTAGAGAACAAACATATGGACACCAAGTGTGGGAAGCCATGGGGTGGTGGTGGTGGGATGAGTTGGGAGATTGGGATTGACCTGTATACATGTATATGCATAAAATACATAACTAATAATAACCTGCTGTATAAAAAAATAAATCAAATTAAATTTCAAAATTTTAAAAAGTAAAATTTAAAAATAAAACAGAAAAATGTTCTTCCCTTCACACAGATGTATTTATAGGAATGAATTATTTCCATGCTTATATCTATAAATACATAAAGGAGGAATAAAATCTAACTTGAACCATAAAAGAAAAAAAAAACCTGAACCCACCAGTTATACAGAGGAAAACCCTATCAGGGCACTTGCTCCAGAGGTAAACAATTCTGAAATTGGTCAGAGGTGGGGAATCATCTTCCATACAACCAGCAACCCACCCCCCACGCCAGGAGCATCCTCATTGCAAAGCTGGGGGACCGTGCCGAGGCATCTGTGAGTAAACGTGAGCTGAGCCCCAGGACAGCTGCTGCTGAACTGTTCCCACCCTTCCCAGGTAAAACACCTGAATATGTACAAGGGCTTGAAAGCCTAGAGGAAGGGCCACGGAGCCACACCAGCGACAGCACGCAGGCCAACTTGGTTCCTGCAGGCCAGCCAGGGTGGTCCTGGCCCCGGGCGCTCTTGCGGAATCTTTCCATTGCCCTGCCTGAGATACCCATCCTGTCCCGGCCCCCACTGCTTTTTTCCTTCCTCACCTCTGTCCGGAGAGAAATTCCAGCGGAAGGTATGGGTGACACATCCTCTTCTTTACAGGTGGCAGCCTGGCAACCCCTGCAGAAAGGCCAGCAGAGCCCCACTCACACCGGGCCACCAACAAAACTGTGGCCCCTCACACCCTCCCACCAGCACAGCCCCGAGACTGCTGACGGGGCAGAGAATATGGAGTCAGGCACAGCTTCAGGGTCTATTGCTGCCTGGAGCGCTGTTTATATTGACCTCAAACAGGCACACCTGGGGAGGGCCGGCCGGCAGTGTAAGGCTGCCCAGGTCAGCTAATCCCCAACCCTCAGGGAATCACATTGTTGAAAACGGACCTCGCTAAGGCAGAATAGTAGTCAAGGAAGAAAAGGACACAATGCCATTTGCAGCACCGTAGATGAGTCTAGAGGTAATCACGTGACTTGTAGTAAGTCAGAAAGTGAAAGACACATATCGTATCATATCACTTATAGGTGTTACCTAAGAATGGATACCAGTGCAGATATTTCCACGGAGAAGGGCCATCACAGATTCATCAAACAAACTTATGGTTCACCAATGGAAAGGTTTGAGGATTGGTTTCATTACGATATTGGGGTTAACAGACATATACAAACACAGGTGACACATATAATCACCAAAGACCTACGGAATACCAAGAGAAGACTACTCAACCTTCTGTCATAACGTACATGGGAAAAGGATCCCAGGAAGAACAGACATCTGTATATGTGTAAAAGAACCACATCTTCCACACCTACAACAAGCCAAACATTGTAATCAAACTTGCTGTAATAAAAAATAAAAATTTAAATTAAAAACACGAACAAGAAGTAGTGAGACAAACTTGAGGGGCTTTCTCCTGGCACATTCCATTCTAAATTCCAATCTAGAACACGACTTCCATTGAGGCTCTGTTGCCCTAGTCACCAGATTTGGTAAGGGAGAACTGCTGCCACCTTGTGGCCGTTTCACACAACAGCAGCTTTAATCCCAGCGCTGATGGTCAGTTGATATTCAAAATCATTGCAGGCCTGTAAATGACACCTGCCCTGAAAACAAATCCTGGGGTCACATATCGACCAAAAAATTCAAAGGACGTCCATATTTCAAAACGACCGTTTCAAAAGGCATATTTTACGCACATTAGTGTTCTGCTTCTTTTTCTTTCTTTCCTTTTTTTGTTAAAATAAGGGGAATGGAGAAAGGCATCCCTCAGAATGGGCGAAAATCGTTGCAAACGAATCAATGGACAAAGGTTTAATCTCCAATATATATAAACAGCTCATGCAGCTTAATATTAACAAAACAAACAACCCAATACAAAAAATGGGCAGAAGATCTAAAGAGATGTTTCTTCAAAGAAGACACAGAGATGGCCAAGACACACATGAAAAGCTGCTCAACAGCACTAATTATTAGAGAAATGCAAATCAAAACTACAATGAGGTATCACCTCACACCTGTTAGAATCGGCATCATCAGAAAATCTACAAACAACAAATTCTGGGGAGGGTGTGGACAAAAGGAGCCCTCTTCCACAATTGGTGGCAATGTAAATTGATACAGTCACTATGGAGAACGGTATGGAGTTTCCTTGAAAAAACTAGAAATAGAATTACCATCTGATCCAGCAATCCCACTTCTGGGCATATACCCAGAGAAAACCATAAATCAAAAAGGCACATTCACCACAATGTTCATGGCAGCACTATTTACAATAGCCATGTAATGGAAGCAAAGTAAATGCCCACAGACAGATGAATGGATAAAGATGTGGTACATATATAAAATGGAATAATACTCAGCCATAAAAAGGAATGAAACTGGGTCATTTGTAGAGACATCGATGGATCTAGAGACTGTCATACAGAATGAAGTAAGTCAGAAAGAGGAAAACAAATATTGTATATTAATGCATATATGTGGAACCTAAAAAATGGTACAGATGAACTGGTTTGCAGGGAAGAAACAGAGACACAGAGGTAGAGAACAAACATATGGACACCAAGTGTGGGAAGCCATGGGGTGGTGGTGGTGGGATGAGTTGGGAGATTGGGATTGACCTGTATACATGTATATGCATAAAATACATAACTAATAATAACCTGCTGTATAAAAAAAATAAATCAAATTAAATTTCAAAATTTTAAAAAGTAAAGTTTAAAAATAAAACAGAAAAATGTTCTTCCCTTCACACAGATGTATTTATAGGAATGAATTATTTCCATGCTTATATCTATAAATACATAAAGGAGGAATAAAATCTAACTTGAACCATAAAAGAAAAGAAAAAACCTGAACCCACCAGTTATACAGAGGAAAACCCTATCAGGGCACTTGCTCCAGCGGTAAACAATTCTGAAATTGGTCAGAGGTGGGGAATCATCTCCCATACAACCAGCAACCCACCCCCCACGCCAGGAGCATCCTCATTGCAAAGCTGGGGGACCGTGCCGAGGCATCTGTGAGTAAACGTGAGCTGAGCCCCAGGATAGCTGCTGCTGAACTGTTCCCACCCTTCCCAGGTAAAACACCTGAATATGTACAAGGGCTTGAAAGCCTAGAGGAAGGGCCACGGAGCCACACCAGCGACAGCACGCAGGCCAACTTGGTGCCTCCAGGCCAGCCAGGGTGGTCCTGGCCCCGGGCGCTCTTGCGGAAGCTTTCCATTGCCCTGCCTGAGATACCCATTCTTTCCCGGCCCCCACTGCTTTTTTCCTTCCTCACCTCTGTCCGGAGAGAAATTCCAGCGGAAGGTATGGGTGACACATCCTCTTCTTTACAGGTGGCAGCCTGGAAACCCCTGTAGAAAGGCCAGCAGAGCCCCACTCACACCGGGCCACAAACAAAGCTGTGGCCCCTCACACCCTCCCACCAGCAGAGCCCCGAGACTGCTGACGGGGCAGAGAATATGGAGTCAGGCACAGCTTCAGGGGCTATTGCTGCCTGGAGCGCTGTTTATATTGACCTCAAACAGGGACACCTGGGGAGGCCCGGCCGGCAGGGTAAGGCTGCCCAGGTCAGCTAATCCACAACCCTCAGGGAATCACATTGTTGAAAACGGACCTCGCTAAGGCAGAATAGAAGCCAAGGAAGAAAAGGACACAATGCCATTTGCAGCACCGTAGATGAGTCTAGAGGTAATCACGTGACTTGTAGTAAGTCAGAAAGTGAAAGACACGTATCGTATCATATCACTTATAGGTGTTACCTAAGAATGGATACCAGTGCAGATATTTCCACGGAGAAGGGCCATCACAGATTCATCAAACAAACTTATGGTTCACCAATGGAAAGGTGTGAGGATTGGTTTCATTACGATATTGGGGTTAACAGACATATACAAACACAGGTGACACATATAATCACCAAAGACCTACGGAATACCAAGAGAAGACTACTCAACCTTCTGTCATAACGTACATGGGAAAAGGATCCCAGGAAGAACAGACATCTGTATATGTGTAAAAGAACCACATCTTCCACACCTACAACAAGCCAAACATTGTAATCAAACTTGCTGTAATAAAAAATAAAAAATTAAATTAAAAACACGAACAAGAAGTAGTGAGACAAACTTGAGGGGCTTTCGCCTGGCACATTCCATTCTAAATTCCAAACTAGAACACGACTTCCATTGAGGCTCTGTTGCCCTAGTCACCAGATTTGGTAAGGGAGAACTGCTGCCACCTTGTGGCCGTTTCACACAACAGCAGCTTTAATCCCAGCGCTGATGGTCAGTTGATATTCAAAATCATTGCAGGCCTGTAAATGACACCTGCCCTGAAAACCAATCCTGGGGTCACATATCGACCAAAAAATTCAAAGGACGTCCATATTTCAAAACGACCGTTTCAAAAGGCATATTTAACGCACATTAGTGTTCTGCTTCTTTTTCTTTCTTTCCTTTTTTTGTTAAAAATACGGGAATGGAAAAAGGCATCCCTCAGAATGGGCGAAAATCGTTGCAAACGAATCAATGGACAAAGGTTTAATCTCCAATATATATAAACAGCTCATGCAGCTTAATATTAACAAAACAAACAACCCAATACAAAAAATGGGCAGAAGATCTAAAGAGATGTTTCTTCCAAGAAGACACAGAGATGGCCAAGACACACATGAAAAGCTGCTCAACAGCACTAATTATTAGAGAAATGCAAATCAAAACTACAATGAGGTATCACCTCACACCTGTTAGAATCGGCATCATCAGAAAATCTACAAACAACCAATTCTGGGGAGGGTGTGGACAAAAGGAGCCCTCTTCCACTATTGGTGGCAATGTAAATTAATTCAGTCCCTTTGGAGAACGGTATGGAGTTTCCTTGAAAAAACTAGAAATAGAATTACCATCTGATACAGCAATCCCACTTCTGGGCATATACCCAGAGAAAACCATAAATCAAAAAGGCACATTCACCACAATGTTCATGGCAGCACTATTTACAATAGCCAGGTAATGGAAGCAACGTAAATGCGCACAGACAGATGAATGGATAAAGATGTGGTACATATATAAAATGGAATATTACTCAGCCATAAAAAGGAATGAAACTGGGTCATTTGTAGAGACATCGATGGATCTAGAGACTGTCATACAGAATGAAGTAAGTCAGAAAGAGGAAAACAAATATTGTATATTAATGCATATATGTGGAACCTAAAAAATGGTACAGATGAACGGGTTTGCAGGGAAGAAACAGAGACAGAGGTAGAGAACAAACATATGGACACCAAGTGTGGGAAGCCATGGGGTGGTGGTGGTGGGATGAGTTGGGAGATTGGCATTGACCTGTATACATGTATATGCATAAAATACATAACTAATAATAACCTGCTGTATAAAAAAATAAATCAAATTAAATTTCAAAATTTTAAAAAGTAAAATTTAAAAATAAAACAGAAAAATGTTCTTCCCTTCACACAGATGTATTTATAGGAATGAATTATTTCCATGCTTATATCTATAAATACATAAAAGAGGAATAAAATCTAACTTGAACCATAAAAGAAAAAAAAAAACCTGACCCCACCAGTTATACAGAGGAAAACCCTATCAGGGCACTTGCTGCAGCGGTAAACAATTCTGAAATTGGTCAGAGGTGGGGAATCATCTCCCATACAACCAGCAACCCAACCCCCACGCCAGGAGCATCCTCATTGCAAAGCTGGGGGACCGTGCCGAGGCATCTGTGAGTAAACGTGACCTGAGCCCCAGGACAGCTGCTGCTGAACTGTTCCCACCCTTCCCAGGTAAAACACCTGAATATGTACAAGGGCTTGAAAGCCTAGAGGAAGGGCCACGGAGCCACACCAGCAACAGCACGCAGGCCAACTTGGTTCCTGCAGGCCAGCCAGGGTGGTCCTGGCCCCGGGCGCTCTTGCGGAAGCTTTCCATTGCCCTGACTGAGATACCCATCCTGTCCCGGCCCCCACTGCTTTTTTCCTTCCTCACCTCTGTCCGGAGAGAAATTCCAGCGGTAGGTATGGGTGACACATCCTCTTCTTTACAGGTGGCAGCCTGGCAACCCCTGCAGAAAGGCCAGCAGAGCCCCACTCACACCGGGCCACCAACAAAGCTGTGGCCCCTCACTCCCTCCCACCAGCAGAGCCCCGAGACTGCTGACGGGGCAGAGAATATGGAGTCAGGCACAGCTTCAGGGGCTATTGCTGCCTGGAGCGCTGTTTATATTGACCTCAAACAGGCACACCTGGGGAGGGCCGGCCGGCAGGGTAAGGCTGCCCAGGTCAGCTAATCCACAACCCTCAGGGAATCACATTGTTGAAAACGGACCTCGCTAAGGCAGAATAGAAGCCAAGGAAGAAAAGGACACAATGCCATTTGCAGCACCGTAGATGAGTCTAGAGGTAATCACGTGACTTGTAGTAAGTCAGAAAGTGAAAGACACGTATCGTATCATATCACTTATAGGTGTTACCTAAGAATGGATACCAGTGCAGATATTTCCACGGAGAAGGGCCATCACAGATTCATCAAACAAACTTATGGTTCACCAATGGAAAGGTGTGAGGATTGGTTTCATTACGATATTGGGGTTAACAGACATATACAAACACAGGTGACACATATAATCACCAAAGACCTACGGAATACCAAGAGAAGACTACTCAACCTTCTGTCATAACGTACATGGGAAAAGGATCCCAGGAAGAACAGACATCTGTATATGTGTAAAAGAACCACATCTTCCACACCTACAACAAGCCAAACATTGTAATCAAACTTGCTGTAATAAAAAATAAAAAATTAAATTAAAAACACGAACAAGAAGTAGTGAGACAAACTTGAGGGGCTTTCTCCTGGCACATTCCATTCTAAATTCCAATCTAGAACACGACTTCCATTGAGGCTCTGTTGCCCTAGTCACCAGATTTGGTAAGGGAGAACTGCTGCCACCTTGTGGCCGTTTCACACAACAGCAGCTTTAATCCCAGCGCTGATGGTCAGTTGATATTCAAAATCATTGCAGGCCTGTAAATGACACCTGCCCTGAAAACAAATCCTGGGGTCACATATCGACCAAAAAATTCAAAGGACGTCCATATTTCAAAACCACCGTTTCAAAAGGAATATTTTACGCACATTAGTGTTCTGCTTCTTTTTCTTTCTTTCCTTTTTTTGTTAAAAAAAGGGGAATGGAAAAAGGCATCCCTCAGAATGGGCGAAAATCGTTGCAAACGAATCAATGGACAAAGGTTTAATCTCCAATATATATAAACAGCTCATGCAGCTTAATATTAACAAAACAAACAACCCAATACAAAAAATGGGCAGAAGATCTAAAGAGATGTTTCTTCAAAGAAGACACAGAGATGGCCAAGACACACATGAAAAGCTGCTCAACAGCACTAATTATTAGAGAAATGCAAATCAAAACTACAATGAGGTATCACCTCACACCTGTTAGAATCGGCATCATCAGAAAATCTACAAACAACCAATTCTGGGGAGGGTGTGGACAAAAGGAGCCCTCTTCCACTATTGGTGGCAATGTAAATTGATACCCTCCCTATGGAGAACGGTATGGAGTTTCCTTGAAAAAACTAGAAATAGAATTACCATCTGATCCAGCAATCCCACTTCTGGGCATATAACCAGAGAAAACCATAAATCAAAAAGGCACATTCACCACAATGTTCATGGCAGCACTATTTACAATAGCCAGGTAATGGAAGCAACCTAAATGCCCACAGACAGATGAATGGATAAAGATGTGGTACATATATAAAATGGAATATTACTCAGCCATAAAAAGGAATGAAACTGGGTCATTTGTAGAGACATCGATGGATCTAGAGACTGTCATACAGAATGAAGTAAGTCAGAAAGAGGAAAACAAATATTGTATATTAATGCATATATGTGGAACCTAAAAAATGGTACAGATGAACAGGTTTGCAGGGAAGAAACAGAGACACAGAGGTAGAGAACAAACATATGGACACCAAGTGTGGGAAGCCATGGGGTGGTGGTGGTGGGATGAGTTGGGAGATTGGGATTGACCTGTATACATGTATATGCATAAAATACATAACTAATAATAACCTGCTGTATAAAAAAAATAAATCAAATTAAATTTCAAAATTTTAAAAAGTAAAATTTAAAAATAAAACAGAAAAATGTTCTTCCCTTCACACAGATGTATTTATAGGAATGAATTATTTCCATGCTTATATCTATAAATACATAAAGGAGGAATACAATCTAACTTGAACCATAAAAGAAAACAAAAAACCTGACCCCACAAGTTATACAGAGGAAAACCCTATCAGGGCACTTGCTGCAGCGGTAAACAATTCTGAAATTGGTCAGAGGTGGGGAATCATCTCCCATACAACCAGCAACCCACCCCCCACGCAAGGAGCATCCTCATTGCAAAGCTGGGGGACCGTGCCGAGGCATCTGTGAGTAAACGTGAGCTGAGCCCCAGGACAGCTGCTGCTGAACTGTTCCCACCCTTCCCAGGTAAAACACCTGAATATGTACAAGGGCTTGAAAGCCTAGAGGAAGGGCCACGGAGCCACACCAGCGACAGCACGCAGGCCAACTTGGTGCCTGCAGGCCAGCCAGGGTGGTCCTGGCCCCGGGCACTCTTCTGGAAGCTTTCCATTGCCTTGCCTGAGATACCCCTCATGTCCCGGCCCCCAATGCTTTTTTCCTTCCTCACCTCTGTCCGGAGAGAAATTCCAGCGGTAGGTATGGGTGACACATCCTCTTCTTTACAGGTGGCAGCCTGGCAACCCCTGAAGAAAGGCCAGCAGAGCCCCACTCACACCGGGCCACCAACAAAGCTGTGGCCCCTCACTCCCTCCCACCAGCACAGCCCCGAGACTGCTGACGAGGCAGAGAATATGGAGTCAGGCACAGCTTCAGGGGCTATTGCTGCCTGGAGCGCTGTTTATATTGACCTCAAACAGGCACACCTGGGGAGGGCCGGCCGGCACGGTAAGGCTGCCCAGGTCAGCTAATCCACAACCCTCAGGGAATCACATTGTTGAAAACGGACCCCGCTAAGGCAGAATAGAAGCCAAGGAAGAAAAGGACACAATGCCATTTGCAGCACCGTAGATGAGTCTAGAGGTAATCACGTGACTTGTAGTAAGTCAGAAAGTGAAAGACACATATCGTATCATATCACTTATAGGTGTTACCTAAGAATGGATACCAGGGCAGATATTTCCACGGAGAAGGGCCATCACAGATTCATCAAACAAACTTATGGTTCACCAATGGAAAGTTTTGAGAATTGGTTTCATTACGATATTGGGGTTAACAGACATATACAAACACAGGTGACACATATAATCACCAAAGACCTACGGAATACCAAGAGATGACTACTCAACATTCTGTCATAACGTACATGGGAAAAGGATCCCAGGAAGAACAGACATCTGTATATGTGTAAAAGAACCACATCTTCCACACCTACAACAAGCCAAACATTGTAATCAAACTTGCTGTAATAAAAAATAAAAAATTAAATTAAAAACACGAACAAGAAGTAGTGAGACAAACTTGAGGGGCTTTCTCCTGGCACATTCCATTCTAAATTCCAATCTAGAACACGACTTCCATTGAGGCTCTGTTGCCCTAGTCACCAGATTTGGTAAGGGAGAACTGCTGCCACCTTGTGGCCGTTTCACACAACAGCAGCTTTAATCCCAGCGCTGATGGTCAGTTGATATTCAAAATCATTGCAGGCCTGTAAATGACACCTGCCCTGAAAACAAATCCTGGGGTCACATATCGACCAAAAAATTCAAAGGACGTCCATATTTCAAAACGACCGTTTCAAAAGGCATATTTTACGCACATTAGTGTTCTGCTTCTTTTTCTTTCTTTCCTTTTTTTGTTAAAATAAGGGGAATGGAGAAAGGCATCCCTCAGAATGGGCGAAAATCGTTGCAAACGAATCAATGGACAAAGGTTTAATCTCCAATATATATAAACAGCTCATGCAGCTTAATATTAACAAAACAAACAACCCAATACAAAAAATGGGCAGAAGATCTAAAGAGATGTTTCTTCCAAGAAGACACAGAGATGGCCAAGACGCACATGAAAAGCTGCTCAACAGCACTAATTATTACAGAAATGCAAATCAAAACTACAATGAGGTATCACCTCACACCTGTTAGAATCGGCATCATCAGAAAATCTACAAACAACCAATTCTGGGGAGGGTGTGGACAAAAGGAGCCCTCTTCCACTATTGGTGGGAATGTAAATTGATACAGTCACTATGGAGAACGGTATGGAGTTTCCTTGAAAAAACTAGAAATAGAATTACCATCTGATCCAGCAATCCCACTTCTGGGCATATAACCAGAGAAAACCATAAATCAAAAAGGCACATTCACCACAATGTTCATGGCAGCACTATTTACAATAGCCAGGTAATGGAAGCAACGTAAATGCCCACAGACAGATGAATGGATAAAGATGTGGTACATATATAAAATGGAATATTACTCAGCCATAAAAAGGAATGAAACTGGGTCATTTGTAGAGACATCGATGGATCTAGAGACTGTCATACAGAATGAAGTAAGTCAGAAAGAGGAAAACAAATATTGTATATTAATGCATATATGTGGAACCTAAAAAATGGTACAGATGAACAGGTTTGCAGGGAAGAAACAGAGACACAGAGGTAGAGAACAAACATATGGACACCAAGTGTGGGAAGCCATGGGGTGGTGGTGGTGGGATGAGTTGGGAGATTGGGATTGACCTGTATACATGTATATGCATAAAATACATAACTAATAATAACCTGCTGTATAAAAAAAATAAATCAAATTAAATTTCAAAATTTTAAAAAGTAAAATTTAAAAATAAAACAGAAAAATGTTCTTCCCTTCACACAGATGTATTTATAGGAATGAATTATTTCCATGCTTATATCTATAAATACATAAAGGAGGAATACAATCTAACTTGAACCATAAAAGAAAACAAAAAACCTGAACCCAACAGTTATACAGAGGAAAACCCTATCAGGGCACTTGCTGCAGCGGTAAACAATTCTGAAATTGGTCAGAGGTGAGGAATCATCTCCCATACAACCAGCAACCCACCCCCCACGCAAGGAGTATCCTCATTGCAAAGCTGGGGGACCGTGCCGAGGCATCTGTGAGTAAACGTGAGCTGAGCCCCAGGACAGCTGCTGCTAAACTGTTCCCACCCTTCCCAGGTAAAACACCTGAATATGTACAAGGGCTTGAAAGCCTAGAGGAAGGGCCACGGAGCCACACCAGCGACAGCACGCAGGCCAACTTGGTGCCTGCAGGCCAGCCAGGGTGGTCCTGGCCCCGGGCGCTCTTCTGGAAGCTTTCCATTGCCTTGCCTGAGATACCCCTCATGTCCCGGCCCCCAATGCTTTTTTCCTTCCTCACCTCTGTCCGGAGAGAAATTCCAGCGGTAGGTATGGGTGACACATCCTCTTCTTTACAGGTGGCAGCCTGGCAACCCCTGCAGAAAGGCCAGCAGAGCCCCACTCACACCGGGCCACCAACAAAGCTGTGGCCCCTCACTCCCTCCCACCAGCAGAGCCCCGAGACTGCTGACGGGGCAGAGAATATGGAGTCAGGCACAGCTTCAGGGGCTATTGCTGCCTGGAGCGCTGTTTATATTGACCTCAAACAGGCACACCTGGGGAGGGCCGGCCGGCAGGGTAAGGCTGCCCAGGTCAGCTAATCCACAACCCTCAGGGAATCACATTGTTGAAAACGGACCCCGCTAAGGCAGAATAGAAGCCAAGGAAGAAAAGGACACAATGCCATTTGCAGCACCGTAGATGAGTCTAGAGGTAATCACGTGACTTGTAGTAAGTCAGAAAGTGAAAGACACGTATCGTATCATATCACTTATAGGTGTTACCTAAGAATGGATACCAGTGCAGATATTTCCACGGAGAAGGGCCATCACAGATTCATCAAACAAACTTATGGTTCACCAATGGAAAGGTGTGAGGATTGGTTTCATTACGATATTGGGGTTAACAGACATATACAAACACAGGTGACACATATAATCACCAAAGACCTACGGAATACCAAGAGAAGACTACTCAACCTTCTGTCATAACGTACATGGGAAAAGGATCCCAGGAAGAACAGACATCTGTATATGTGTAAAAGAACCACATCTTCCACACCTACAACAAGCCAAACATTGTAATCAAACTTGCTGTAATAAAAAATAAAAAATTAAATTAAAAACACGAACAAGAAGTAGTGAGACAAACTTGAGGGGCTTTCGCCTGGCACATTCCATTCTAAATTCCAAAATAGAACACGACTTCCATTGAGGCTCTGTTGCCCTAGTCACCAGATTTGGTAAGGGAGAACTGCTGCCACCTTGTGGCCGTTTCACACAACAGCAGCTTTAATCCCAGCGCTGATGGTCAGTTGATATTCAAAATCATTGCAGGCCTGTAAATGACACCTGCCCTGAAAACCAATCCTGGGGTCACATATCGACCAAAAAATTCAAAGGACGTCCATATTTCAAAACGACCGTTTCAAAAGGCATATTTAACGCACATTAGTGTTCTGCTTCTTTTTCTTTCTTTCCTTTTTTTGTTAAAAATACGGGAATGGAAAAAGGCATCCCTCAGAATGGGCGAAAATCGTTGCAAACGAATCAATGGACAAAGGTTTAATCTCCAATATATATAAACAGCTCATGCAGCTTAATATTAACAAAACAAACAACCCAATACAAAAAATGGGCAGAAGATCTAAAGAGATGTTTCTTCCAAGAAGACACAGAGATGGCCAAGACACACATGAAAAGCTGCTCAACAGCACTAATTATTAGAGAAATGCAAATCAAAACTACAATGAGGTATCACCTCACACCTGTTAGAATCGGCATCATCAGAAAATCTACAAACAACCAATTCTGGGGAGGGTGTGGACAAAAGGAGCCCTCTTCCACTATTGGTGGCAATGTAAATTAATTCAGTCCCTTTGGAGAATGGTATGGAGTTTCCTTGAAAAAACTAGAAATAGAATTACCATCTGATACAGCAATCCCACTTCTGGGCATATACCCAGAGAAAACCATAAATCAAAAAGGCACATTCACCACAATGTTCATGGCAGCACTATTTACAATAGCCAGGTAATGGAAGCAACGTAAATGCGCACAGACAGATGAATGGATAAAGATGTGGTACATATATAAAATGGAATATTACTCAGCCATAAAAAGGAATGAAACTGGGTCATTTGTAGAGACATCGATGGATCTAGAGACTGTCATACAGAATGAAGTAAGTCAGAAAGAGGAAAACAAATATTCTATATTAATGCATATATGTGGAACCTAAAAAATGGTACAGATGAACTGGTTTGCAGGGAAGAAACAGAGACAGAGGTAGAGAACAAACATATGGACACCAAGTGTGGGAAGCCATGGGGTGGTGGTGGTGGGATGAGTTGGGAGATTGGCATTGACCTGTATACATGTATATGCATAAAATACATAACTAATAATAACCTGCTGTATAAAAAAATAAATCAAATTAAATTTCAAAATTTTAAAAAGTAAAATTTAAAAATAAAACAGAAAAATGTTCTTCCCTTCACACAGATGTATTTATAGGAATGAATTATTTCCATGCTTATATCTATAAATACATAAAAGAGGAATAAAATCTAACTTGAACCATAAAAGAAAAAAAAAAATCCTGACCCCACCAGTTATACAGAGGAAAACCCTATCAGGGCACTTGCTGCAGCGGTAAACAATTCTGAAATTGGTCAGAGGTGGGGAATCATCTCCCATACAACCAGCAACCCAACCCCCACGCCAGGAGCATCCTCATTGCAAAGCTGGGGGACCGTGCCGAGGCATCT
Organism: Mesoplodon mirus; assembly: GCF_964341445.2. NCBI lineage: Eukaryota > Metazoa > Chordata > Mammalia > Artiodactyla > Ziphiidae > Mesoplodon > Mesoplodon mirus. The sequence continues at coordinate 3,426,871 of NW_028295814.1, read as the reverse complement.
GTGAGTAAACGTGACCTGAGCCCCAGGACAGCTGCTGCTGAACTGTTCCCACCCTTCCCAGGTAAAACACCTGAATATGTACAAGGGCTTGAAAGCCTAGAGGAAGGGCCACGGAGCCACACCAGCAACAGCACGCAGGCCAACTTGGTTCCTGCAGGCCAGCCAGGGTGGTCCTGGCCCCGGGCGCTCTTGCGGAAGCTTTCCATTGCCCTGACTGAGATACCCATCCTGTCCCGGCCCCCACTGCTTTTTTCCTTCCTCACCTCTGTCCGGAGAGAAATTCCAGCGGTAGGTATGGGTGACACATCCTCTTCTTTACAGGTGGCAGCCTGGCAACCCCTGCAGAAAGGCCAGCAGAGCCCCACTCACACCGGGCCACCAACAAAGCTGTGGCCCCTCACTCCCTCCCACCAGCAGAGCCCCGAGACTGCTGACGGGGCAGAGAATATGGAGTCAGGCACAGCTTCAGGGGCTATTGCTGCCTGGAGTGCTGTTTATATTGACCTCAAACAGGCACACCTGGGGAGGGCCGGCCGGCAGGTTAAGGCTGCCCAGGTCAGCTAATCCACAACCCTCAGGGAATCACATTGTTGAAAACGGACCTCGCTAAGGCAGAATAGAAGCCAAGGAAGAAAAGGACACAATGCCATTTGCAGCACCGTAGATGAGTCTAGAGGTAATCACGTGACTTGTAGTAAGTCAGAAAGTGAAAGAAACATATCGTATCATATCACTTATAGGTGTTACCTAAGAATGGATACCAGTGCAGATATTTCCACGGAGAAGGGCCATCACAGATTCATCAAACAAACTTATGGTTCACCAATGGAAAGGTGTGAGGATTGGTTTCATTACGATATTGGGGTTAACAGACATATACAAACACAGGTGACACATATAATCACCAAAGACCTACGGAATACCAAGAGAAGACTACTCAACCTTCTGTCATAACGTACATGGGAAAAGGATCCCAGGAAGAACAGACATCTGTATATGTGTAAAAGAACCACATCTTCCACACCTACAACAAGCCAAACATTGTAATCAAACTTGCTGTAATAAAAAATAAAAAATTAAATTAAAAACACGAACAAGAAGTAGTGAGACAAACTTGAGGGGCTTTCTCCTGGCACATTCCATTCTAAATTCCAATCTAGAACACGACTTCCATTGAGGCTCTGTTGCCCTAGTCACCAGATTTGGTAAGGGAGAACTGCTGCCACCTTGTGGCCGTTTCACACAACAGCAGCTTTAATCCCAGCGCTGATGGTCAGTTGATATTCAAAATCATTGCAGGCCTGTAAATGACACCTGCCCTGAAAACAAATCCTGGGGTCACATATCGACCAAAAAATTCAAAGGACGTCCATATTTCAAAACCACCGTTTCAAAAGGAATATTTTACGCACATTAGTGTTCTGCTTCTTTTTCTTTCTTTCCTTTTTTTGTTAAAAAAAGGGGAATGGAAAAAGGCATCCCTCAGAATGGGCGAAAATCGTTGCAAACGAATCAATGGACAAAGGTTTAATCTCCAATGTATATAAACAGCTCATGCAGCTTAATATTAACAAAACAAACAACCCAATACAAAAAATGGGCAGAAGATCTAAAGAGATGTTTCTTCAAAGAAGACACAGAGATGGCCAAGACACACATGAAAAGCTGCTCAACAGCACTAATTATTAGAGAAATGCAAATCAAAACTACAATGAGGTATCACCTCACACCTGTTAGAATCGGCATCATCAGAAAATCTACAAACAACCAATTCTGGGGAGGGTGTGGACAAAAGGAGCCCTCTTCCACTATTGGTGGCAATGTAAATTGATACCCTCCCTATGGAGAACGGTATGGAGTTTCCTTGAAAAAACTAGAAATAGAATTACCATCTGATCCAGCAATCCCACTTCTGGGCATATAACCAGAGAAAACCATAAATCAAAAAGGCACATTCACCACAATGTTCATGGCAGCACTATTTACAATAGCCAGGTAATGGAAGCAACCTAAATGCCCACAGACAGATGAATGGATAAAGATGTGGTACATATATAAAATGGAATATTACTCAGCCATAAAAAGGAATGAAACTGGGTCATTTGTAGAGACATCGATGGATCTAGAGACTGTCATACAGAATGAAGTAAGTCAGAAAGAGGAAAACAAATATTGTATATTAATGCATATATGTGGAACCTAAAAAATGGTACAGATGAACGGGTTTGCAGGGAAGAAACAGAGACAGAGGTAGAGAACAAACATATGGACACCAAGTGTGGGAAGCCATGGGGTGGTGGTGGTGGGATGAGTTGGGAGATTGGCATTGACCTGTATACATGTATATGCATAAAATACATAACTAATAATAACCTGCTGTATAAAAAAATAAATCAAATTAAATTTCAAAATTTTAAAAAGTAAAATTTAAAAATAAAACAGAAAAATGTTCTTCCCTTCACACAGATGTATTTATAGGAATGAATTATTTCCATGCTTATATCTATAAATACATAAAAGAGGAATAAAATCTAACTTGAACCATAAAAGAAAAAAAAAACCTGACCCCACCAGTTATACAGAGGAAAACCCTATCAGGGCACTTGCTCCAGCGGTAAACAATTCTGAAATTGGTCAGAGGTGGGGAATCATCTCCCATACAACCAGCAACCCACCCCCCACGCAAGGAGCATCCTCATTGCAAAGCTGGGGGACCGTGCCGAGGCATCTGTGAGTAAACGTGAGCTGAGCCCCAGGCCAGCTGCTGCTGAACTGTTCCCACCCTTCCCAGGTAAAACACCTGAATATGTACAAGGGCTTGAAAGCCTAGAGGAAGGGCCACGGAGCCATACCAGCGACAGCACGCAGGCCAACTTGGTGCCTGCAGGCCAGCCAGGGTGGTCCTGGCCCCGGGCGCTCTTCTGGAAGCTTTCCATTGCCTTGCCTGAGATACCCCTCATGTCCCGGCCCCCAATGCTTTTTTCCTTCCTCACCTCTGTCCGGAGAGAAATTCCAGCGGTAGGTATGGGTGACACATCCTCTTCTTTACAGGTGGCAGCCTGGCAACCCCTGCAGAAAGGCCAGCAGAGCCCCACTCACACCGGGCCACCAACAAAGCTGTGGCCCCTCACTCCCTCCCACCAGCAGAGCCCCGAGACTGCTGACGGGGCAGAGAATATGGAGTCAGGCACAGCTTCAGGGGCTATTGCTGCCTGGAGCGCTGTTTATATTGACCTCAAACAGGCACACCTGGGGAGGGCCGGCCGGCAGGGTAAGGCTGCCCAGGTCAGCTAATCCACAACCCTCAGGGAATCACATTGTTGAAAACGGACCCCGCTAAGGCAGAATAGAAGCCAAGGAAGAAAAGGACACAATGCCATTTGCAGCACCGTAGATGAGTCTAGAGGTAATCACGTGACTTGTAGTAAGTCAGAAAGTGAAAGACACGTATCGTATCATATCACTTATAGGTGTTACCTAAGAATGGATACCAGTGCAGATATTTCCACGGAGAAGGGCCATCACAGATTCATCAAACAAACTTATGGTTCACCAATGGAAAGGTGTGAGGATTGGTTTCATTACGATATTGGGGTTAACAGACATATACAAACACAGGTGACACATATAATCACCAAAGACCTACGGAATACCAAGAGAAGACTACTCAACCTTCTGTCATAACGTACATGGGAAAAGGATCCCAGGAAGAACAGACATCTGTATATGTGTAAAAGAACCACATCTTCCACACCTACAACAAGCCAAACATTGTAATCAAACTTGCTGTAATAAAAAATAAAAAATTAAATTAAAAACACGAACAAGAAGTAGTGAGACAAACTTGAGGGGCTTTCGCCTGGCACATTCCATTCTAAATTCCAAACTAGAACACGACTTCCATTGAGGCTCTGTTGCCCTAGTCACCAGATTTGGTAAGGGAGAACTGCTGCCACCTTGTGGCCGTTTCACACAACAGCAGCTTTAATCCCAGCGCTGATGGTCAGTTGATATTCAAAATCATTGCAGGCCTGTAAATGACACCTGCCCTGAAAACCAATCCTGGGGTCACATATCGACCAAAAAATTCAAAGGACGTCCATATTTCAAAACGACCGTTTCAAAAGGCATATTTAACGCACATTAGTGTTCTGCTTCTTTTTCTTTCTTTCCTTTTTTTGTTAAAAATACGGGAATGGAAAAAGGCATCCCTCAGAATGGGCGAAAATCGTTGCAAACGAATCAATGGACAAAGGTTTAATCTCCAATATATATAAACAGCTCATGCAGCTTAATATTAACAAAACAAACAACCCAATACAAAAAATGGGCAGAAGATCTAAAGAGATGTTTCTTCCAAGAAGACACAGAGATGGCCAAGACACACATGAAAAGCTGCTCAACAGCACTAATTATTAGAGAAATGCAAATCAAAACTACAATGAGGTATCACCTCACACCTGTTAGAATCGGCATCATCAGAAAATCTACAAACAACCAATTCTGGGGAGGGTGTGGACAAAAGGAGCCCTCTTCCACTATTGGTGGCAATGTAAATTATTTCAGTCCCTTTGGAGAATGGTATGGAGTTTCCTTGAAAAAACTAGAAATAGAATTACCATCTGATACAGCAATCCCACTTCTGGGCATATACCCAGAGAAAACCATAAATCAAAAAGGCACATTCACCACAATGTTCATGGCAGCACTATTTACAATAGCCAGGTAATGGAAGCAACGTAAATGCGCACAGACAGATGAATGGATAAAGATGTGGTACATATATAAAATGGAATATTACTCAGCCATAAAAAGGAATGAAACTGGGTCATTTGTAGAGACATCGATGGATCTAGAGACTGTCATACAGAATGAAGTAAGTCAGAAAGAGGAAAACAAATATTCTATATTAATGCATATATGTGGAACCTAAAAAATGGTACAGATGAACTGGTTTGCAGGGAAGAAACAGAGACAGAGGTAGAGAACAAACATATGGACACCAAGTGTGGGAAGCCATGGGGTGGTGGTGGTGGGATGAGTTGGGAGATTGGCATTGACCTGTATACATGTATATGCATAAAATACATAACTAATAATAACCTGCTGTATAAAAAAATAAATCAAATTAAATTTCAAAATTTTAAAAAGTAAAATTTAAAAATAAAACAGAAAAATGTTCTTCCCTTCACACAGATGTATTTATAGGAATGAATTATTTCCATGCTTATATCTATAAATACATAAAAGAGGAATAAAATCTAACTTGAACCATAAAAGAAAAAAAAAAATCCTGACCCCACCAGTTATACAGAGGAAAACCCTATCAGGGCACTTGCTGCAGCGGTAAACAATTCTGAAATTGGTCAGAGGTGGGGAATCATCTCCCATACAACCAGCAACCCAACCCCCACGCCAGGAGCATCCTCATTGCAAAGCTGGGGGACCGTGCCGAGGCATCTGTGAGTAAACGTGACCTGAGCCCCAGGACAGCTGCTGCTGAACTGTTCCCACCCTTCCCAGGTAAAACACCTGAATATGTACAAGGGCTTGAAAGCCTAGAGGAAGGGCCACGGAGCCACACCAGCAACAGCACGCAGGCCAACTTGGTTCCTGCAGGCCAGCCAGGGTGGTCCTGGCCCCGGGCGCTCTTGCGGAAGCTTTCCATTGCCCTGACTGAGATACCCATCCTGTCCCGGCCCCCACTGCTTTTTTCCTTCCTCACCTCTGTCCGGAGAGAAATTCCAGCGGTAGGTATGGGTGACACATCCTCTTCTTTACAGGTGGCAGCCTGGCAACCCCTGCAGAAAGGCCAGCAGAGCCCCACTCACACCGGGCCACCAACAAAGCTGTGGCCCCTCACTCCCTCCCACCAGCAGAGCCCCGAGACTGCTGACGGGGCAGAGAATATGGAGTCAGGCACAGCTTCAGGGGCTATTGCTGCCTGGAGTGCTGTTTATATTGACCTCAAACAGGCACACCTGGGGAGGGCCGGCCGGCAGGTTAAGGCTGCCCAGGTCAGCTAATCCACAACCCTCAGGGAATCACATTGTTGAAAACGGACCTCGCTAAGGCAGAATAGAAGCCAAGGAAGAAAAGGACACAATGCCATTTGCAGCACCGTAGATGAGTCTAGAGGTAATCACGTGACTTGTAGTAAGTCAGAAAGTGAAAGAAACATATCGTATCATATCACTTATAGGTGTTACCTAAGAATGGATACCAGTGCAGATATTTCCACGGAGAAGGGCCATCACAGATTCATCAAACAAACTTATGGTTCACCAATGGAAAGGTGTGAGGATTGGTTTCATTACGATATTGGGGTTAACAGACATATACAAACACAGGTGACACATATAATCACCAAAGACCTACGGAATACCAAGAGAAGACTACTCAACCTTCTGTCATAACGTACATGGGAAAAGGATCCCAGGAAGAACAGACATCTGTATATGTGTAAAAGAACCACATCTTCCACACCTACAACAAGCCAAACATTGTAATCAAACTTGCTGTAATAAAAAATAAAAAATTAAATTAAAAACACGAACAAGAAGTAGTGAGACAAACTTGAGGGGCTTTCTCCTGGCACATTCCATTCTAAATTCCAATCTAGAACACGACTTCCATTGAGGCTCTGTTGCCCTAGTCACCAGATTTGGTAAGGGAGAACTGCTGCCACCTTGTGGCCGTTTCACACAACAGCAGCTTTAATCCCAGCGCTGATGGTCAGTTGATATTCAAAATCATTGCAGGCCTGTAAATGACACCTGCCCTGAAAACCAATCCTGGGGTCACATATCGACCAAAAAATTCAAAGGACGTCCATATTTCAAAACCACCGTTTCAAAAGGAATATTTTACGCACATTAGTGTTCTGCTTCTTTTTCTTTCTTTCCTTTTTTTGTTAAAAAAAGGGGAATGGAAAAAGGCATCCCTCAGAATGGGCGAAAATCGTTGCAAACGAATCAATGGACAAAGGTTTAATCTCCAATGTATATAAACAGCTCATGCAGCTTAATATTAACAAAACAAACAACCCAATACAAAAAATGGGCAGAAGATCTAAAGAGATGTTTCTTCCAAGAAGACACAGAGATGGCCAAGACACACATGAAAAGCTGCTCAACAGCACTAATTATTAGAGAAATGCAAATCAAAACTACAATGAGGTATCACCTCACACCTGTTAGAATCGGCATCATCAGAAAATCTACAAACAACCAATTCTGGGGAGGGTGTGGACAAAAGGAGCCCTCTTCCACTATTGGTGGCAATGTAAATTGATACCCTCCCTATGGAGAACGGTATGGAGTTTCCTTGAAAAAACTAGAAATAGAATTACCATCTGATCCAGCAATCCCACTTCTGGGCATATAACCAGAGAAAACCATAAATCAAAAAGGCACATTCACCACAATGTTCATGGCAGCACTATTTACAATAGCCAGGTAATGGAAGCAACCTAAATGCCCACAGACAGATGAATGGATAAAGATGTGGTACATATATAAAATGGAATATTACTCAGCCATAAAAAGGAATGAAACTGGGTCATTTGTAGAGACATCGATGGATCTAGAGACTGTCATACAGAATGAAGTAAGTCAGAAAGAGGAAAACAAATATTGTATATTAATGCATATATGTGGAACCTAAAAAATGGTACAGATGAACGGGTTTGCAGGGAAGAAACAGAGACAGAGGTAGAGAACAAACATATGGACACCAAGTGTGGGAAGCCATGGGGTGGTGGTGGTGGGATGAGTTGGGAGATAGGCATTGACCTGTATACATGTATATGCATAAAATACATAACTAATAATAACCTGCTGTATAAAAAAATAAATCAAATTAAATTTCAAAATTTTAAAAAGTAAAATTTAAAAATAAAACAGAAAAATGTTCTTCCCTTCACACAGATGTATTTATAGGAATGAATTATTTCCATGCTTATATCTATAAATACATAAAAGAGGAATAAAATCTAACTTGAACCATAAAAGAAAAAAAAAACCTGACCCCACCAGTTATACAGAGGAAAACCCTATCAGGGCACTTGCTCCAGCGGTAAACAATTCTGAAATTGGTCAGAGGTGGGGAATCATCTCCCATACAACCAGCAACCCACCCCCCACACAAGGAGCATCCTCATTGCAAAGCTGGGGGACCGTGCCGAGGCATCTGTGAGTAAACGTGAGCTGAGCCCCAGGCCAGCTGCTGCTGAACTGTTCCCACCCTTCCCAGGTAAAACACCTGAATATGTACAAGGGCTTGAAAGCCTAGAGGAAGGGCCACGGAGCCATACCAGCGACAGCACGCAGGCCAACTTGGTGCCTGCAGGCCAGCCAGGGTGGTCCTGGCCCCGGGCGCTCTTCTGGAAGCTTTCCATTGCCTTGCCTGAGATACCCCTCATGTCCCGGCCCCCAATGCTTCTTTCCTTCCTCACCTCTGTCCGGAGAGAAATTCCAGCGGTAGGTATGGGTGACACATCCTCTTCTTTACAGGTGGCAGCCTGGCAACCCCTGAAGAAAGGCCAGCAGAGCCCCACTCACACCGGGCCACCAACAAAGCTGTGGCCCCTCACTCCCTCCCACCAGCACAGCCCCGAGACTGCTGACGGGGCAGAGAATATGGAGTCAGGCACAGCTTCAGGGGCTATTGCTGCCTGGAGCGCTGTTTATATTGACCTCAAACAGGCACACCTGGGGAGGGCCGGCCGGCAGGGTAAGGCTGCCCAGGTCAGCTAATCCACAACCCTCAGGGAATCACATTGTTGAAAACGGACCTCGCTAAGGCAGAATAGAAGCCAAGGAAGAAAAGGACACAATGCCATTTGCAGCACCGTAGATGAGTCTAGAGGTAATCACGTGACTTGTAGTAAGTCAGAAAGTGAAAGACACATATCGTATCATATCACTTATAGGTGTTACCTAAGAATGGATACCAGTGCAGATATTTCCACGGAGAAGGGCCATCACAGATTCATCAAACAAACTTATGGTTCACCAATGGAAAGGTGTGAGGATTGGTTTCATTACGATATTGGGGTTAACAGACATATACAAACACAGGTGACACATATAATCACCAAAGACCTACGGAATACCAAGAGAAGACTACTCAACCTTCTGTCATAACGTACATGGGAAAAGGATCCCAGGAAGAACAGACATCTGTATATGTGTAAAAGAACCACATCTTCCACACCTACAACAAGCCAAACATTGTAATCAAACTTGCTGTAATAAAAAATAAAAAATTAAATTAAAAACACGAACAAGAAGTAGTGAGACAAACTTGAGGGGCTTTCTCCTGGCACATTCCATTCTAAATTCCAATCTAGAACACGACTTCCATTGAGGCTCTGTTGCCCTAGTCACCAGATTTGGTAAGGGAGAACTGCTGCCACCTTGTGGCCGTTTCACACAACAGCAGCTTTAATCCCAGCGCTGATGGTCAGTTGATATTCAAAATCATTGCAGGCCTGTAAATGACACCTGCCCTGAAAACAAATCCTGGGGTCACATATCGACCAAAAAATTCAAAGGACCTCCATATTTCAAAACGACCGTTTCAAAAGGCATATTTTACGCACATTAGTGTTCTGCTTCTTTTTCTTTCTTTCCTTTTTTTGTTAAAATAAGGGGAATGGAGAAAGGCATCCCTCAGAATGGGCGAAAATCGTTGCAAACGAATCAATGGACAAAGGTTTAATCTCCAATATATATAAAGAGCTCATGCAGCTTAATATTAACAAAACAAACAACCCAATACAAAAAATGGGCAGAAGATCTAAAGAGATGTTTCTTCAAAGAAGACACAGAGATGGCCAAGACACACATGAAAAGCTGCTCAACAGCACTAATTATTAGAGAAATGCAAATCAAAACTACAATGAGGTATCACCTCACACCTGTTAGAATCGGCATCATCAGAAAATCTACAAACAACCAATTCTGGGGAGGGTGTGGACAAAAGGAGCCCTCTTCCACTATTGGTGGCAATGTAAATTGATACACTCCCTAAGGAGAACGGTATGGAGTTTCCTTGAAAAAACTAGAAATAGAATTACCATCTGATCCAGCAATCCCACTTCTGGGCATATAACCAGAGAAAACCATAAATCAAAAAGGCACATTCACCACAATGTTCATGGCAGCACTATTTACAATAGCCAGGTAATGGAAGCAACGTAAATGCCCACAGACAGATGAATGGATAAAGATGTGGTACATATATAAAATGGAATATTACTCAGCCATAAAAAGGAATGAAACTGGGTCATTTGTAGAGACATCGATGGATCTAGAGACTGTCATACAGAATGAAGTAAGTCAGAAAGAGGAAAACAAATATTGTATATTAATGCATATATGTGGAACCTAAAAAATGGTACAGATGAACAGGTTTGCAGGGATGAAACAGAGACACAGAGGTAGAGAACAAACATATGGACACCAAGTGTGGGAAGCCATGGGGTGGTGGTGGTGGGATGAGTTGGGAGATTGGGATTGACCTGTATACATGTATATGCATAAAATACATAACTAATAATAACCTGCTGTATAAAAAAAATAAATCAAATTAAATTTCAAAATTTTAAAAAGTAAAATTTAAAAATAAAACAGAAAAATGTTCTTCCCTTCACACAGATGTATTTATAGGAATGAATTATTTCCATGCTTATATCTATAAATACATAAAGGAGGAATACAATCTAACTTGAACCATAAAAGAAAAAAAAAAACCTGAACCCAACAGTTATACAGAGGAAAACCCTATCAGGGCACTTGCTCCAGCGGTAAACAATTCTGAAATTGGTCACAGGTGGGGAATCATCTCCCATACAACAAGCAACCCACCCCCCACGCAAGGAGCATCGTCATTGCAAAGCTGGGGGACCGTGCCGAGGCATCTGTGAGTAAACGTGAGCTGAGCCCCAGGACAGCTGCTGCTGAACTGTTCCCACCCTTCCCAGGTAAAACACCTGAATATGTACAAGGGCTTGAAAGCCTAGAGGAAGGGCCACGGAGCCACACCAGCGACAGCACGCAGGCCAACTTGGTGCCTGCAGGCCAGCCAGGGTGGTCCTGGCCCCGGGCGCTCTTCTGGAAGCTTTCCATTGCCTTGCCTGAGATACCCCTCATGTCCCGGCCCCCAATGCTTTTTTCCTTCCTCACCTCTGTCCGGAGAGAAATTCCAGCGGAAGGTATGGGTGACACATCCTCTTCTTTACAGGTGGCAGCCGGGCAACCCCTGCAGAAAGGCCAGCAGAGCCCCACTCACACCGGGCCACCAACAAAGCTGTGGCCCCTCACTCCCTACCACCAGCAGAGCCCCGAGACTGCTGACGGGGCAGAGAATATGGAGTCAGGCACAGCTTCAGGGGCTATTGCTGCCTGGAGCGCTGTTTATATTGACCTCAAACAGGCACACCTGGGGAGGGCCGGCCGGCAGGGTAAGGCTGCCCAGGTCAGCTAATCCACAACCCTCAGGGAATCACATTGTTGAAAACGGACCTCGCTAAGGCAGAATAGAAGCCAAGGAAGAAAAGGACACAATGCCATTTGCAGCACCGTAGATGAGTCTAGAGGTAATCACGTGACTTGTAGTAAGTCAGAAAGTGAAAGACACGTATCGTATCATATCACTTATAGGTGTTACCTAAGAATGGATACCAGTGCAGATATTTCCACGGAGAAGGGCCATCACAGATTCATCAAACAAACTTATGGTTCACCAATGGAAAGGTGTGAGGATTGGTTTCATTACGATATTGGGGTTAACAGACATATACAAACACAGGTGACACATATAATCACCAAAGACCTACGGAATACCAAGAGAAGACTACTCAACCTTCTGTCATAACGTACATGGGAAAAGGATCCCAGGAAGAACAGACATCTGTATATGTGTAAAAGAACCACATCTTCCACACCTACAACAAGCCAAACATTGTAATCAAACTTGCTGTAATAAAAAATAAAAAATTAAATTAAAAACACGAACAAGAAGTAGTGAGACAAACTTGAGGGGCTTTCTCCTGGCACATTCCATTCTAAATTCCAATCTAGAACACGACTTCCATTGAGGCTCTGTTGCCCTAGTCACCAGATTTGGTAAGGGAGAACTGCTGCCACCTTGTGGCCGTTTCACACAACAGCAGCTTTAATCCCAGCGCTGATGGTCAGTTGATATTCAAAATCATTGCAGGCCTGTAAATGACACCTGCCCTGAAAACAAATCCTGGGGTCACATATCGACCAAAAAATTCAAAGGACCTCCATATTTCAAAACCACCGTTTCAAAAGGCATATTTTACGCACATTAGTGTTCTGCTTCTTTTTCTTTCTTTCCTTTTTTTGTTAAAATAAGGGGAATGGAGAAAGGCATCCCTCAGAATGGGCGAAAATCGTTGCAAACGAATCAATGGACAAAGGTTTAATCTCCAATGTATATAAACAGCTCATGCAGCTTAATATTAACAAAACAAACAACCCAATACAAAAAATGGGCAGAAGATCTAAAGAGATGTTTCTTCAAAGAAGACACAGAGATGGCCAAGACACACATGAAAAGCTGCTCAACAGCACTAATTATTAGAGAAATGCAAATCAAAACTACAATGAGGTATCACCTCACACCTGTTAGAATCGGCATCATCAGAAAATCTACAAACAACCAATTCTGGGGAGGGTGTGGACAAAAGGAGCCCTCTTCCACTATTGGTGGCAATGTAAATTGATACCCTCCCTATGGAGAACGGTATGGAGTTTCCTTGAAAAAACTAGAAATAGAATTACCATCTGATCCAGCAATCCCACTTCTGGGCATATAACCAGAGAAAACCATAAATCAAAAAGGCACATTCACCACAATGTTCATGGCAGCACTATTTACAATAGCCAGGTAATGGAAGCAACCTAAATGCCCACAGACAGATGAATGGATAAAGATGTGGTACATATATAAAATGGAATATTACTCAGCCATAAAAAGGAATGAAACTGGGTCATTTGTAGAGACATCGATGGATCTAGAGACTGTCATACAGAATGAAGTAAGTCAGAAAGAGGAAAACAAATATTGTATATTAATGCATATATGTGGAACCTAAAAAATGGTACAGATGAACGGGTTTGCAGGGAAGAAACAGAGACAGAGGTAGAGAACAAACATATGGACACCAAGTGTGGGAAGCCATGGGGTGGTGGTGGTGGGATGAGTTGGGAGATTGGCATTGACCTGTATACATGTATATGCATAAAATACATAACTAATAATAACCTGCTGTATAAAAAAATAAATCAAATTAAATTTCAAAATTTTAAAAAGTAAAATTTAAAAATAAAACAGAAAAATGTTCTTCCCTTCACACAGATGTATTTATAGGAATGAATTATTTCCATGCTTATATCTATAAATACATAAAAGAGGAATAAAATCTAACTTGAACCATAAAAGAAAAAAAAAACCTGACCCCACCAGTTATACAGAGGAAAACCCTATCAGGGCACTTGCTCCAGCGGTAAACAATTCTGAAATTGGTCAGAGGTGGGGAATCATCTCCCATACAACCAGCAACCCACCCCCCACGCAAGGAGCATCCTCATTGCAAAGCTGGGGGACCGTGCCGAGGCATCTGTGAGTAAACGTGAGCTGAGCCCCAGGCCAGCTGCTGCTGAACTGTTCCCACCCTTCCCAGGTAAAACACCTGAATATGTACAAGGGCTTGAAAGCCTAGAGGAAGGGCCACGGAGCCATACCAGCGACAGCACGCAGGCCAACTTGGTGCCTGCAGGCCAGCCAGGGTGGTCCTGGCCCCGGGCGCTCTTCTGGAAGCTTTCCATTGCCTTGCCTGAGATACCCCTCATGTCCCGGCCCCCAATGCTTTTTTCCTTCCTCACCTCTGTCCGGAGAGAAATTCCAGCGGTAGGTATGGGTGACACATCCTCTTCTTTACAGGTGGCAGCCTGGCAACCCCTGCAGAAAGGCCAGCAGAGCCCCACTCACACCGGGCCACCAACAAAGCTGTGGCCCCTCACTCCCTCCCACCAGCAGAGCCCCGAGACTGCTGACGGGGCAGAGAATATGGAGTCAGGCACAGCTTCAGGGGCTATTGCTGCCTGGAGCGCTGTTTATATTGACCTCAAACAGGCACACCTGGGGAGGGCCGGCCGGCAGGGTAAGGCTGCCCAGGTCAGCTAATCCACAACCCTCAGGGAATCACATTGTTGAAAACGGACCCCGCTAAGGCAGAATAGAAGCCAAGGAAGAAAAGGACACAATGCCATTTGCAGCACCGTAGATGAGTCTAGAGGTAATCACGTGACTTGTAGTAAGTCAGAAAGTGAAAGACACGTATCGTATCATATCACTTATAGGTGTTACCTAAGAATGGATACCAGTGCAGATATTTCCACGGAGAAGGGCCATCACAGATTCATCAAACAAACTTATGGTTCACCAATGGAAAGGTGTGAGGATTGGTTTCATTACGATATTGGGGTTAACAGACATATACAAACACAGGTGACACATATAATCACCAAAGACCTACGGAATACCAAGAGAAGACTACTCAACCTTCTGTCATAACGTACATGGGAAAAGGATCCCAGGAAGAACAGACATCTGTATATGTGTAAAAGAACCACATCTTCCACACCTACAACAAGCCAAACATTGTAATCAAACTTGCTGTAATAAAAAATAAAAAATTAAATTAAAAACACGAACAAGAAGTAGTGAGACAAACTTGAGGGGCTTTCGCCTGGCACATTCCATTCTAAATTCCAAACTAGAACACGACTTCCATTGAGGCTCTGTTGCCCTAGTCACCAGATTTGGTAAGGGAGAACTGCTGCCACCTTGTGGCCGTTTCACACAACAGCAGCTTTAATCCCAGCGCTGATGGTCAGTTGATATTCAAAATCATTGCAGGCCTGTAAATGACACCTGCCCTGAAAACCAATCCTGGGGTCACATATCGACCAAAAAATTCAAAGGACGTCCATATTTCAAAACGACCGTTTCAAAAGGCATATTTAACGCACATTAGTGTTCTGCTTCTTTTTCTTTCTTTCCTTTTTTTGTTAAAAATACGGGAATGGAAAAAGGCATCCCTCAGAATGGGCGAAAATCGTTGCAAACGAATCAATGGACAAAGGTTTAATCTCCAATATATATAAACAGCTCATGCAGCTTAATATTAACAAAACAAACAACCCAATACAAAAAATGGGCAGAAGATCTAAAGAGATGTTTCTTCCAAGAAGACACAGAGATGGCCAAGACACACATGAAAAGCTGCTCAACAGCACTAATTATTAGAGAAATGCAAATCAAAACTACAATGAGGTATCACCTCACACCTGTTAGAATCGGCATCATCAGAAAATCTACAAACAACCAATTCTGGGGAGGGTGTGGACAAAAGGAGCCCTCTTCCACTATTGGTGGCAATGTAAATTATTTCAGTCCCTTTGGAGAATGGTATGGAGTTTCCTTGAAAAAACTAGAAATAGAATTACCATCTGATACAGCAATCCCACTTCTGGGCATATACCCAGAGAAAACCATAAATCAAAAAGGCACATTCACCACAATGTTCATGGCAGCACTATTTACAATAGCCAGGTAATGGAAGCAACGTAAATGCGCACAGACAGATGAATGGATAAAGATGTGGTACATATATAAAATGGAATATTACTCAGCCATAAAAAGGAATGAAACTGGGTCATTTGTAGAGACATCGATGGATCTAGAGACTGTCATACAGAATGAAGTAAGTCAGAAAGAGGAAAACAAATATTCTATATTAATGCATATATGTGGAACCTAAAAAATGGTACAGATGAACTGGTTTGCAGGGAAGAAACAGAGACAGAGGTAGAGAACAAACATATGGACACCAAGTGTGGGAAGCCATGGGGTGGTGGTGGTGGGATGAGTTGGGAGATTGGCATTGACCTGTATACATGTATATGCATAAAATACATAACTAATAATAACCTGCTGTATAAAAAAATAAATCAAATTAAATTTCAAAATTTTAAAAAGTAAAATTTAAAAATAAAACAGAAAAATGTTCTTCCCTTCACACAGATGTATTTATAGGAATGAATTATTTCCATGCTTATATCTATAAATACATAAAAGAGGAATAAAATCTAACTTGAACCATAAAAGAAAAAAAAAAATCCTGACCCCACCAGTTATACAGAGGAAAACCCTATCAGGGCACTTGCTGCAGCGGTAAACAATTCTGAAATTGGTCAGAGGTGGGGAATCATCTCCCATACAACCAGCAACCCAACCCCCACGCCAGGAGCATCCTCATTGCAAAGCTGGGGGACCGTGCCGAGGCATCTGTGAGTAAACGTGACCTGAGCCCCAGGACAGCTGCTGCTGAACTGTTCCCACCCTTCCCAGGTAAAACACCTGAATATGTACAAGGGCTTGAAAGCCTAGAGGAAGGGCCACGGAGCCACACCAGCAACAGCACGCAGGCCAACTTGGTTCCTGCAGGCCAGCCAGGGTGGTCCTGGCCCCGGGCGCTCTTGCGGAAGCTTTCCATTGCCCTGACTGAGATACCCATCCTGTCCCGGCCCCCACTGCTTTTTTCCTTCCTCACCTCTGTCCGGAGAGAAATTCCAGCGGTAGGTATGGGTGACACATCCTCTTCTTTACAGGTGGCAGCCTGGCAACCCCTGCAGAAAGGCCAGCAGAGCCCCACTCACACCGGGCCACCAACAAAGCTGTGGCCCCTCACTCCCTCCCACCAGCAGAGCCCCGAGACTGCTGACGGGGCAGAGAATATGGAGTCAGGCACAGCTTCAGGGGCTATTGCTGCCTGGAGTGCTGTTTATATTGACCTCAAACAGGCACACCTGGGGAGGGCCGGCCGGCAGGTTAAGGCTGCCCAGGTCAGCTAATCCACAACCCTCAGGGAATCACATTGTTGAAAACGGACCTCGCTAAGGCAGAATAGAAGCCAAGGAAGAAAAGGACACAATGCCATTTGCAGCACCGTAGATGAGTCTAGAGGTAATCACGTGACTTGTAGTAAGTCAGAAAGTGAAAGAAACATATCGTATCATATCACTTATAGGTGTTACCTAAGAATGGATACCAGTGCAGATATTTCCACGGAGAAGGGCCATCACAGATTCATCAAACAAACTTATGGTTCACCAATGGAAAGGTGTGAGGATTGGTTTCATTACGATATTGGGGTTAACAGACATATACAAACACAGGTGACACATATAATCACCAAAGACCTACGGAATACCAAGAGAAGACTACTCAACCTTCTGTCATAACGTACATGGGAAAAGGATCCCAGGAAGAACAGACATCTGTATATGTGTAAAAGAACCACATCTTCCACACCTACAACAAGCCAAACATTGTAATCAAACTTGCTGTAATAAAAAATAAAAAATTAAATTAAAAACACGAACAAGAAGTAGTGAGACAAACTTGAGGGGCTTTCTCCTGGCACATTCCATTCTAAATTCCAATCTAGAACACGACTTCCATTGAGGCTCTGTTGCCCTAGTCACCAGATTTGGTAAGGGAGAACTGCTGCCACCTTGTGGCCGTTTCACACAACAGCAGCTTTAATCCCAGCGCTGATGGTCAGTTGATATTCAAAATCATTGCAGGCCTGTAAATGACACCTGCCCTGAAAACAAATCCTGGGGTCACATATCGACCAAAAAATTCAAAGGACGTCCATATTTCAAAACCACCGTTTCAAAAGGAATATTTTACGCACATTAGTGTTCTGCTTCTTTTTCTTTCTTTCCTTTTTTTGTTAAAAAAAGGGGAATGGAAAAAGGCATCCCTCAGAATGGGCGAAAATCGTTGCAAACGAATCAATGGACAAAGGTTTAATCTCCAATGTATATAAACAGCTCATGCAGCTTAATATTAACAAAACAAACAACCCAATACAAAAAATGGGCAGAAGATCTAAAGAGATGTTTCTTCAAAGAAGACACAGAGATGGCCAAGACACACATGAAAAGCTGCTCAACAGCACTAATTATTAGAGAAATGCAAATCAAAACTACAATGAGGTATCACCTCACACCTGTTAGAATCGGCATCATCAGAAAATCTACAAACAACCAATTCTGGGGAGGGTGTGGACAAAAGGAGCCCTCTTCCACTATTGGTGGCAATGTAAATTGATACCCTCCCTATGGAGAACGGTATGGAGTTTCCTTGAAAAAACTAGAAATAGAATTACCATCTGATCCAGCAATCCCACTTCTGGGCATATAACCAGAGAAAACCATAAATCAAAAAGGCACATTCACCACAATGTTCATGGCAGCACTATTTACAATAGCCAGGTAATGGAAGCAACCTAAATGCCCACAGACAGATGAATGGATAAAGATGTGGTACATATATAAAATGGAATATTACTCAGCCATAAAAAGGAATGAAACTGGGTCATTTGTAGAGACATCGATGGATCTAGAGACTGTCATACAGAATGAAGTAAGTCAGAAAGAGGAAAACAAATATTGTATATTAATGCATATATGTGGAACCTAAAAAATGGTACAGATGAACGGGTTTGCAGGGAAGAAACAGAGACAGAGGTAGAGAACAAACATATGGACACCAAGTGTGGGAAGCCATGGGGTGGTGGTGGTGGGATGAGTTGGGAGATTGGCATTGACCTGTATACATGTATATGCATAAAATACATAACTAATAATAACCTGCTGTATAAAAAAATAAATCAAATTAAATTTCAAAATTTTAAAAAGTAAAATTTAAAAATAAAACAGAAAAATGTTCTTCCCTTCACACAGATGTATTTATAGGAATGAATTATTTCCATGCTTATATCTATAAATACATAAAAGAGGAATAAAATCTAACTTGAACCATAAAAGAAAAAAAAAACCTGACCCCACCAGTTATACAGAGGAAAACCCTATCAGGGCACTTGCTCCAGCGGTAAACAATTCTGAAATTGGTCAGAGGTGGGGAATCATCTCCCATACAACCAGCAACCCACCCCCCACACAAGGAGCATCCTCATTGCAAAGCTGGGGGACCGTGCCGAGGCATCTGTGAGTAAACGTGAGCTGAGCCCCAGGCCAGCTGCTGCTGAACTGTTCCCACCCTTCCCAGGTAAAACACCTGAATATGTACAAGGGCTTGAAAGCCTAGAGGAAGGGCCACGGAGCCATACCAGCGACAGCACGCAGGCCAACTTGGTGCCTGCAGGCCAGCCAGGGTGGTCCTGGCCCCGGGCGCTCTTCTGGAAGCTTTCCATTGCCTTGCCTGAGATACCCCTCATGTCCCGGCCCCCAATGCTTCTTTCCTTCCTCACCTCTGTCCGGAGAGAAATTCCAGCGGTAGGTATGGGTGACACATCCTCTTCTTTACAGGTGGCAGCCTGGCAACCCCTGAAGAAAGGCCAGCAGAGCCCCACTCACACCGGGCCACCAACAAAGCTGTGGCCCCTCACTCCCTCCCACCAGCACAGCCCCGAGACTGCTGACGGGGCAGAGAATATGGAGTCAGGCACAGCTTCAGGGGCTATTGCTGCCTGGAGCGCTGTTTATATTGACCTCAAACAGGCACACCTGGGGAGGGCCGGCCGGCAGGGTAAGGCTGCCCAGGTCAGCTAATCCACAACCCTCAGGGAATCACATTGTTGAAAACGGACCTCGCTAAGGCAGAATAGAAGCCAAGGAAGAAAAGGACACAATGCCATTTGCAGCACCGTAGATGAGTCTAGAGGTAATCACGTGACTTGTAGTAAGTCAGAAAGTGAAAGACACATATCGTATCATATCACTTATAGGTGTTACCTAAGAATGGATACCAGTGCAGATATTTCCACGGAGAAGGGCCATCACAGATTCATCAAACAAACTTATGGTTCACCAATGGAAAGGTGTGAGGATTGGTTTCATTACGATATTGGGGTTAACAGACATATACAAACACAGGTGACACATATAATCACCAAAGACCTACGGAATACCAAGAGAAGACTACTCAACCTTCTGTCATAACGTACATGGGAAAAGGATCCCAGGAAGAACAGACATCTGTATATGTGTAAAAGAACCACATCTTCCACACCTACAACAAGCCAAACATTGTAATCAAACTTGCTGTAATAAAAAATAAAAAATTAAATTAAAAACACGAACAAGAAGTAGTGAGACAAACTTGAGGGGCTTTCTCCTGGCACATTCCATTCTAAATTCCAATCTAGAACACGACTTCCATTGAGGCTCTGTTGCCCTAGTCACCAGATTTGGTAAGGGAGAACTGCTGCCACCTTGTGGCCGTTTCACACAACAGCAGCTTTAATCCCAGCGCTGATGGTCAGTTGATATTCAAAATCATTGCAGGCCTGTAAATGACACCTGCCCTGAAAACAAATCCTGGGGTCACATATCGACCAAAAAATTCAAAGGACCTCCATATTTCAAAACGACCGTTTCAAAAGGCATATTTTACGCACATTAGTGTTCTGCTTCTTTTTCTTTCTTTCCTTTTTTTGTTAAAATAAGGGGAATGGAGAAAGGCATCCCTCAGAATGGGCGAAAATCGTTGCAAACGAATCAATGGACAAAGGTTTAATCTCCAATATATATAAAGAGCTCATGCAGCTTAATATTAACAAAACAAACAACCCAATACAAAAAATGGGCAGAAGATCTAAAGAGATGTTTCTTCAAAGAAGACACAGAGATGGCCAAGACACACATGAAAAGCTGCTCAACAGCACTAATTATTAGAGAAATGCAAATCAAAACTACAATGAGGTATCACCTCACACCTGTTAGAATCGGCATCATCAGAAAATCTACAAACAACCAATTCTGGGGAGGGTGTGGACAAAAGGAGCCCTCTTCCACTATTGGTGGCAATGTAAATTGATACACTCCCTAAGGAGAACGGTATGGAGTTTCCTTGAAAAAACTAGAAATAGAATTACCATCTGATCCAGCAATCCCACTTCTGGGCATATAACCAGAGAAAACCATAAATCAAAAAGGCACATTCACCACAATGTTCATGGCAGCACTATTTACAATAGCCAGGTAATGGAAGCAACGTAAATGCCCACAGACAGATGAATGGATAAAGATGTGGTACATATATAAAATGGAATATTACTCAGCCATAAAAAGGAATGAAACTGGGTCATTTGTAGAGACATCGATGGATCTAGAGACTGTCATACAGAATGAAGTAAGTCAGAAAGAGGAAAACAAATATTGTATATTAATGCATATATGTGGAACCTAAAAAATGGTACAGATGAACAGGTTTGCAGGGATGAAACAGAGACACAGAGGTAGAGAACAAACATATGGACACCAAGTGTGGGAAGCCATGGGGTGGTGGTGGTGGGATGAGTTGGGAGATTGGGATTGACCTGTATACATGTATATGCATAAAATACATAACTAATAATAACCTGCTGTATAAAAAAAATAAATCAAATTAAATTTCAAAATTTTAAAAAGTAAAATTTAAAAATAAAACAGAAAAATGTTCTTCCCTTCACACAGATGTATTTATAGGAATGAATTATTTCCATGCTTATATCTATAAATACATAAAGGAGGAATACAATCTAACTTGAACCATAAAAGAAAAAAAAAAACCTGAACCCAACAGTTATACAGAGGAAAACCCTATCAGGGCACTTGCTCCAGCGGTAAACAATTCTGAAATTGGTCACAGGTGGGGAATCATCTCCCATACAACAAGCAACCCACCCCCCACGCAAGGAGCATCGTCATTGCAAAGCTGGGGGACCGTGCCGAGGCATCTGTGAGTAAACGTGAGCTGAGCCCCAGGACAGCTGCTGCTGAACTGTTCCCACCCTTCCCAGGTAAAACACCTGAATATGTACAAGGGCTTGAAAGCCTAGAGGAAGGGCCACGGAGCCACACCAGCGACAGCACGCAGGCCAACTTGGTGCCTGCAGGCCAGCCAGGGTGGTCCTGGCCCCGGGCGCTCTTCTGGAAGCTTTCCATTGCCTTGCCTGAGATACCCCTCATGTCCCGGCCCCCAATGCTTTTTTCCTTCCTCACCTCTGTCCGGAGAGAAATTCCAGCGGAAGGTATGGGTGACACATCCTCTTCTTTACAGGTGGCAGCCGGGCAACCCCTGCAGAAAGGCCAGCAGAGCCCCACTCACCCCGGGCCACCAACAAAGCTGTGGCCCCTCACTCCCTCCCACCAGCAGAGCCCCGAGACTGCTGACGGGGCAGAGAATATGGAGTCAGGCACAGCTTCAGGGGCTATTGCTGCCTGGAGCGCTGTTTATATTGACCTCAAACAGGCACACCTGGGGAGGGCCGGCCGGCAGGGTAAGGCTGCCCAGGTCAGCTAATCCACAACCCTCAGGGAATCACATTGTTGAAAACGGACCTCGCTAAGGCAGAATAGAAGCCAAGGAAGAAAAGGACACAATGCCATTTGCAGCACCGTAGATGAGTCTAGAGGTAATCACGTGACTTGTAGTAAGTCAGAAAGTGAAAGACACGTATCGTATCATATCACTTATAGGTGTTACCTAAGAATGGATACCAGTGCAGATATTTCCACGGAGAAGGGCCATCACAGATTCATCAAACAAACTTATGGTTCACCAATGGAAAGGTGTGAGGATTGGTTTCATTACGATATTGGGGTTAACAGACATATACAAACACAGGTGACACATATAATCAGCAAAGACCTACGGAATACCAAGAGAAGACTACTCAACCTTCTGTCATAACGTACATGGGAAAAGGATCCCAGGAAGAACAGACATCTGTATATGTGTAAAAGAACCACATCTTCCACACCTACAACAAGCCAAACATTGTAATCAAACTTGCTGTAATAAAAAATAAAAAATTAAATTAAAAACACGAACAAGAAGTAGTGAGACAAACTTGAGGGGCTTTCTCCTGGCACATTCCATTCTAAATTCCAATCTAGAACACGACTTCCATTGAGGCTCTGTTGCCCTAGTCACCAGATTTGGTAAGGGAGAACTGCTGCCACCTTGTGGCCGTTTCACACAACAGCAGCTTTAATCCCAGCGCTGATGGTCAGTTGATATTCAAAATCATTGCAGGCCTGTAAATGACACCTGCCCTGAAAACAAATCCTGGGGTCACATATCGACCAAAAAATTCAAAGGACCTCCATATTTCAAAACCACCGTTTCAAAAGGCATATTTTACGCACATTAGTGTTCTGCTTCTTTTTCTTTCTTTCCTTTTTTTGTTAAAATAAGGGGAATGGAGAAAGGCATCCCTCAGAATGGGCGAAAATCGTTGCAAACGAATCAATGGACAAAGGTTTAATCTCCAATATATATAAACAGCTCATGCAGCTTAATATTAACAAAACAAACAACCCAATACAAAAAATGGGCAGAAGATCTAAAGAGATGTTTCTTCAAAGAAGACACAGAGATGGCCAAGACACACATGAAAAGCTGCTCAACAGCACTAATTATTAGAGAAATGCAAATCAAAACTACAATGAGGTATCACCTCACACCTGTTAGAATCGGCATCATCAGAAAATCTACAAACAACCAATTCTGGGGAGGGTGTGGACAAAAGGAGCCCTCTTCCACAATTGGTGGCAATGTAAATTGATACAGTCACTATGGAGAACGGTATGGAGTTTCCTTGAAAAAACTAGAAATAGAATTACCATCTGATCCAGCAATCCCACTTCTGGGCATAGAACCAGAGAAAACCATAAATCAAAAAGGCACATTCACCACAATGTTCATGGCAGCACTATTTACAATAGCCAGGTAATGGAAGCAACCTAAATGCCCACAGACAGATGAATGGATAAAGATGTGGTACATATATAAAATGGAATATTACTCAGCCATAAAAAGGAATGAAACTGGGTCATTTGTAGAGACATCGATGGATCTAGAGACTGTCATACAGAATGAAGTAAGTCAGAAAGAGGAAAACAAATATTGTATATTAATGCATATATGTGGAACCTAAAAAATGGTACAGATGAACGGGTTTGCATGGAAGAAACAGAGACACAGAGGTAGAGAACAAACATATGGACACCAAGTGTGGGAAGCCATGGGGTGGTGGTGGTGGGATGAGTTGGGAGATTGGCATTGACCTGTATACATGTATATGCATAAAATACATAACTAATAATAACCTGCTGTATAAAAAAATAAATCAAATTAAATTTCAAAATTTTAAAAAGTAAAATTTAAAAATAAAACAGAAAAATGTTCTTCACTTCACACAGATGTATTTATAGGAATGAATTATTTCCATGCTTATATCTATAAATACATAAAAGAGGAATAAAATCTAACTTGAACCATAAAAGAAAAAAAAAAAACCTGACCCCACCAGTTATACAGAGGAAAACCCTATCAGGGCACTTGCTACAGCGGTAAACAATTCTGAAATTGGTCAGAGGTGGGGAATCATCTCCCATACAACCAGCAACCCACCCCCCACGCCAGGAGCATCCTCATTGCAAAGCTGGGGGACCGTGCCGAGGCATCTGTGAGTAAACGTGAGCTGAGCCCCAGGACAGCTGCTGCTGAACTGTTCCCACCCTTCCCAGGTAAAACACCTGAATATGTACAAGGGCTTGAAAGCCTAGAGGAAGGGCCACGGAGCCACACCAGCGACAGCACGCAGGCCAACTTGGTGCCTCCAGGCCAGCCAGGGTGGTCCTGGCCCTGGGCGCTCTTGCGGAAGCTTTCCATTGCCCTGCCTGAGATACCCATCCTGTCCCGGCCCCCACTGCTTTTTTCCTTCCTCACCTCTGTCCGGAGAGAAATTCCAGCGGAAGGTATGGGTGACACATCCTCTTCTTTACAGGTGGCAGCCTGGCAACCCCTGCAGAAAGGCCAGCAGAGCCCCACTCACACCGGGCCACCAACAAAGCTGTGGCCCCTCACACCCTACCACCAGCAGAGCCCCGAGACTGCTGACGGGGCAGAGAATATGGAGTCAGGCACAGCTTCAGGGGCTATTGCTGCCTGGAGCGCTGTTTATATTGACCTCAAACAGGCACACCTGGGGAGGCCCGGCCGGCAGGGTAAGGCTGCCCAGGTCAGCTAATCCACAACCCTCAGGGAATCACATTGTTGAAAACGGACCTCGCTAAGGCAGAATAGAAGCCAAGGAAGAAAAGGACACAATGCCATTTGCAGCACCGTAGATGAGTCTAGAGGTAATCACGTGACTTGTACTAAGTCAGAAAGTGAAAGACACGTATCGTATCATATCACTTATAGGTGTTACCTAAGAATGGATACCAGTGCAGATATTTCCACGGAGAAGGGCCATCACAGATTCATCAAACAAACTTATGGTTCACCAATGGAAAGTTGTGAGGATTGGTTTCATTACGATATTGGGGTTAACAGACATATACAAACACAGGTGACACATATAATCACCAAAGACCTACGGAATACCAAGAGAAGACTACTCAACCTTCTGTCATAACGTACATGGGAAAAGGATCCCAGGAAGAACAGACATCTGTATATGTGTAAAAGAACCACATCTTCCACACCTACAACAAGCCAAACATTGTAATCAAACTTGCTGTAATAAAAAATAAAAAATTAAATTAAAAACACGAACAAGAAGTAGTGAGACAAACTTGAGGGGCTTTCGCCTGGCACATTCCATTCTAAATTCCAATCTAGAACACGACTTCCATTGAGGCTCTGTTGCCCTAGTCACCAGATTTGGTAAGGGAGAACTGCTGCCACCTTGTGGCCGTTTCACACAACAGCAGCTTTAATCCCAGCGCTGATGGTCAGTTGATATTCAAAATCATTGCAGGCCTGTAAATGACACCTGCCCTGAAAACAAATCCTGGGGTCACATATCGACCAAAAAATTCAAAGGACGTCCATATTTCAAAACGACCGTTTCAAAAGGCATATTTAACGCACATTAGTGTTCTGCTTCTTTTTCTTTCTTTCCTTTTTTTGTTAAAAATACGGGAATGGAAAAAGGCATCCCTCAGAATGGGCGAAAATCGTTGCAAACGAATCAATGGACAAAGGTTTAATCTCCAATATATATAAACAGCTCATGCAGCTTAATATTAACAAAACAAACAACCCAATACAAAAAATGGGCAGAAGATCTAAAGAGATGTTTCTTCAAAGAAGACACAGAGATGGCCAAGACACACATGAAAAGCTGCTCAACAGCACTAATTATTAGAGAAATGCAAATCAAAACTACAATGAGGTATCACCTCACACCTGTTAGAATTGGCATCATCAGAAAATCTACAAACAACCAATTCTGGGGAGGGTGTGGACAAAAGGAGCCCTCTTCCACTATTGGTGGCAATGTAAATTAATTCAGTCCCTTTGGAGAACGGTATGGAGTTTCCTTGAAAAAACTAGAAATAGAATTACCATCTGATCCAGCAATCCCACTTCTGGGCATATACCCAGAGAAAACCATAAATCAAAACGGCACATTCACCACAATGTTCATGGCAGCACTATTTACAATAGCCAGGTAATGGAAGCAACGTAAATGCGCACAGACAGATGAATGGATAAAGATGTGGTACATATATAAAATGGAATATTACTCAGCCATAAAAAGGAATGAAACTGGGTCATTTGTAGAGACATCGATGGATCTAGAGACTGTCATACAGAATGAAGTAAGTCAGAAAGAGGAAAACAAATATTGTATATTAATGCATATATGTGGAACCTAAAAAATGGTACAGATGAACGGGTTTGCAGGGAAGAAACAGAGACACAGAGGTAGAGAACAAACATATGGACACCAAGTGTGGGAAGCCATGGGGTGGTGGTGGTGGGATGAGTTGGGAGATTGGCATTGACCTGTATACATGTATATGCATAAAATACATAACTAATAATAACCTGCTGTATAAAAAAATAAATCAAATTAAATTTCAAAATTTTAAAAAGTAAAATTTAAAAATAAAACAGAAAAATGATCTTCCCTTCACACAGATGTATTTATAGGAATGAAATATTTCCATGCTTATATCTATAAATACATAAAAGAGGAATAAAATCTAACTTGAACCATAAAAGAAAAAAAAAAACCTGACCCCACCAGTTATACAGAGGAAAACCCTATCAGGGCACTTGCTGCAGCGGTAAACAATTCTGAAATTGGTCAGATGTGGGGAATCATCTCCCATACAACCAGCAACCCAACCCCCACGCCAGGAGCATCCTCATTGCAAAGCTGGGGGACCGTGCCGAGGCATCTGTGAGTAAACGTGAGCTGAGCCCCAGGACAGCTGCTGCTGAACTGTTCCCACCCTTCCCAGGTAAAACACCTGAATATGTACAAGGGCTTGAAAGCCTAGAGGAAGGGCCACGGAGCCACACCAGCGACAGCACGCAGGCCAACTTGGTGCCTCCAGGCCAGCCAGGGTGGTCCTGGCCCCGGGCGCTCTTCTGGAAGCTTTCCATTGCCCTGCCTGAAATACCCCTCCTGTCCCTGCCCCCAATGCTTTTTTCCTTCCTCACCTCTGTCCGGAGAGAAATTCCAGCGGTAGGTATGGGTGACACATCCTCTTCTTTACAGGTGGCAGCCTGGCAACCCCTGCAGAAAGGCCAGCAGAGCCCCACTCACACCGGGCCACCAACAAAGCTGTGGCCCCTCACTCCCTCCCACCAGCAGAGCCCCGAGACTGCTGACGGGGCAGAGAATATGGAGTCAGGCACAGCTTCAGGGGCTATTGCTGCCTGGAGCGCTGTTTATATTGACCTCAAACAGGCACACCAGGGGAGGGCCGGCCGGCAGGGTAAGGCTGCCCAGGTCAGCTAATCCACAACCCTCAGGGAATCACATTGTTGAAAACGGACCTCGCTAAGGCAGAATAGAAGCCAAGGAAGAAAAGGACACAATGCCATTTGCAGCACCGTAGATGAGTCTAGAGGTAATCACGTGACTTGTAGTAAGTCAGAAAGTGAAAGACACATATCGTATCATATCACTTATAGGTGTTACCTAAGAATGGATACCAGGGCAGATATTTCCACGGAGAAGGGCCATCACAGATTCATCAAACAAACTTATGGTTCACCAATGGAAAGTTGTGAGGATTGGTTTCATTACGATATTGGGGTTAACAGACATATACAAACACAGGTGACACATATAATCACCAAAGACCTACGGAATACCAAGAGAAGACTACTCAACCTTCTGTCATAACGTACATGGGAAAAGGATCCCAGGAAGAACAGACATCTGTATATGTGTAAAAGAACCACATCTTCCACACCTACAACAAGCCAAACATTGTAATCAAACTTGCTGTAATAAAAAATAAAAAATTAAATTAAAAACACGAACAAGAATTAGTGAGACAAACTTGAGGGGCTTTCGCCTGGCACATTCCATTCTAAATTCCAATCTAGAACACGACTTCCATTGAGGCTCTGTTGCCCTAGTCACCAGATTTGGTAAGGGAGAACTGCTGCCACCTTGTCGCCGTTTCACACAACAGCAGCTTTAATCCCAGCGCTGATGGTCAGTTGATATTCAAAATCATTGCAGGCCTGTAAATGACACCTGCCCTGAAAACAAATCCTGGGGTCACATATCGACCAAAAAATTCAAAGGACGTCCATATTTCAAAACGACCGTTTCAAAAGGCATATTTAACGCACATTAGTGTTCTGCTTCTTTTTCTTTCTTTCCTTTTTTTGTTAAAAATACGGGAATGGAAAAAGGCATCCCTCAGAATGGGCGAAAATCGTTGCAAACGAATCAATGGACAAAGGTTTAATCTCCAATATATATAAACAGCTCATGCAGCTTAATATTAACAAAACAAACAACCCAATACAAAAAATGGGCAGAAGATCTAAAGAGATGTTTCTTCAAAGAAGACACAGAGATGGCCAAGACACACATGAAAAGCTGCTCAACAGCACTAATTATTAGAGAAATGCAAATCAAAACTACAATGAGGTATCACCTCACACCTGTTAGAATCGGCATTATCAGAAAATCTACAAACAACCAATTCTGGGGAGGGTGTGGACAAAAGGAGCCCTCTTCCACAATTGGTGGCAATGTAAATTGATACACTCCCTATGGAGAACGGTATGGAGTTTCCTTGAAAAAACTAGAAATAGAATTACCATCTGATCCAGCAATCCCACTTCTGGGCATAGAACCAGAGAAAACCATAAATCAAAAAGGCACATTCACCACAATGTTCATGGCAGCACTATTTACAATAGCCAGGTAATGGAAGCAACGTAAATGCCCACAGACAGATGAATGGATAAAGATGTGGTACATATATAAAATGGAATATTACTCAGCCATAAAAAGGAATGAAACTGGGTCATTTGTAGAGACATCGATGGATCTAGAGACTGTCATACAGAATGAAGTAAGTCAGAAAGAGGAAAACAAATATTGTATATTAATGCATATATGTGGAACCTAAAAAATGGTACAGATGAACGGGTTTGCATGGAAGAAACAGAGACACAGAGGTAGAGAACAAACATATGGACACCAAGTGTGGGAAGCCATGGGGTGGTGGTGGTGGGATGAGTTGGGAGATTGGCATTGACCTGTATACATGTATATGCATAAAATACATAACTAATAATAACCTGCTGTATAAAAAAATAAATCAAATTAAATTTCAAAATTTTAAAAAACAAAATTTAAAAATAAAACAGAAAAATGTTCTTCCCTTCACACAGATGTATTTATAGGAATGAATTATTTCCATGCTTATATCTATAAATACATAAAAGAGGAATAAAATCTAACTTGAACCATAAAAGAAAAAAAAAAAACCTGACCCCACCAGTTATACAGAGGAAAACCCTATCAGGGCACTTGCTGCAGCGGTAAACAATTCTGAAATTGGTCAGAGGTGGGGAATCATCTCCCATACAACCAGCAACCCAACCCCCACGCCAGGAGCATCCTCATTGCAAAGCTGGGGGACCGTGCCGAGGCATCTGTGAGTAAACGTGAGCTGAGCCCCAGGACAGCTGCTGCTGAACTGTTCCCACCCTTCCCAGGTAAAACACCTGAATATGTACAAGGGCTTGAAAGCCTAGAGGAAGGGCCACGGAGCCACACCAGCGACAGCACGCAGGCCAACTTGGTGCCTGCCGGCCAGCCAGGGTGGTCCTGGACCCTGGCGCTCTACCAGAAGCTTTCCATTGCCCTGCCTGAGATACCCCTCCTGTCCCGGCCCCCACTGCTTTTTTCCTTCCTCACCTCTGTCCGGAGAGAAATTCCAGCGGAAGGTATGGGTGACACATCCTCTTCTTTACAGGTGGCATCCTGGCAACCCCTGCAGAAAGGCCAGCAGAGCCCCACTCACACCGGGCCACCAACAAAGCTGTGGCCCCTCACTCCCTCCCACCAGCACAGCCCCGAGACTGCTGACGGGGCAGAGAATATGGAGTCAGGCACAGCTTCAGGGGCTATTGCTGCCTGGAGCGCTGTTTATATTGACCTCAAACAGGCACACCTGGGGAGGGCCGGCCGGCAGGGTAAGGCTGCCCAGGTCAGCTAATCCACAACCCTCAGGGAATCACATTGTTGAAAACGGACCTCGCTAAGGCAGAATAGAAGCCAAGGAAGAAAAGGACACAATGCCATTTGCAGCACCGTAGATGAGTCTAGAGGTAATCACGTGACTTGTAGTAAGTCAGAAAGTGAAAGACACGTATCGTATCATATCACTTATAGGTGTTACCTAAGAATGGATACCAGTGCAGATATTTCCACGGAGAAGGGCCATCACAGATTCATCAAACAAACTTATGGTTCACCAATGGAAAGGTGTGAGGATTGGTTTCATTACGATATTGGGGTTAACAGACATATACAAACACAGGTGACACATATAATCAGCAAAGACCTACGGAATACCAAGAGAAGACTACTCAACCTTCTGTCATAATGTACATGGGAAAAGGATCCCAGGAAGAACAGACATCTGTATATGTGTAAAAGAACCACATCTTCCACACCTACAACAAGCCAAACATTGTAATCAAACTTGCTGTAATAAAAAATAAAAAATTAAATTAAAAACACGAACAAGAAGTAGTGAGACAAACTTGAGGGGCTTTCTCCTGGCACATTCCATTCTAAATTCCAATCTAGAACACGACTTCCATTGAGGCTCTGTTGCCCTAGTCACCAGATTTGGTAAGGGAGAACTGCTGCCACCTTGTGGCCGTTTCACACAACAGCAGCTTTAATCCCAGCGCTGATGGTCAGTTGATATTCAAAATCATTGCAGGCCTGTAAATGACACCTGCCCTGAAAACAAATCCTGGGGTCACATATCGACCAAAAAATTCAAAGGACGTCCATATTTCAAAACGACCGTTTCAAAAGGCATATTTTACGCACATTAGTGTTCTGTTTCTTTTTCTTTCTTTCCTTTTTTTGTTAAAATAAGGGGAATGGAGAAAGGCATCCCTCAGAATGGGCGAAAATCGTTGCAAACGAATCAATGGACAAAGGTTTAATCTCCAATATATATAAACAGCTCATGCAGCTTAATATTAACAAAACAAACAACCCAATACAAAAAATGGGCAGAAGATCTAAAGAGATGTTTCTTCAAAGAAGACACAGAGATGGCCAAGACACACATGAAAAGCTGCTCAACAGCACTAATTATTAGAGAAATGCAAATCAAAACTACAATGAGGTATCACCTCACACCTGTTAGAATCGGCATCATCAGAAAATCTACAAACAACCAATTCTGGGGAGGGTGTGGACAAAAGGAGCCCTCTTCCACTATTGGTGGCAATGTAAATTGATACACTCCCTATGGAGAATGGTATGGAGTTTCCTTGAAAAAACTAGAAATAGAATTACCATCTGATCCAGCAATCCCACTTCTGGGCATAGAACCAGAGAAAACCATAAATCAAAAAGGCACATTCACCACAATGTTCATGGCAGCACTATTTACAATAGCCAGGTAATGGAAGCAACGTAAATGCCCACAGACAGATGAATGGATAAAGATGTGGTACATATATAAAATGGAATATTACTCAGCCATAAAAAGGAATGAAACTGGGTCATTTGT
Source organism: Mesoplodon mirus (assembly GCF_964341445.2). Lineage (NCBI taxonomy): Eukaryota > Metazoa > Chordata > Mammalia > Artiodactyla > Ziphiidae > Mesoplodon > Mesoplodon mirus. The sequence continues at coordinate 3,394,712 of NW_028295814.1, read as the reverse complement.
AGAGACATCGATGGATCTAGAGACTGTCATACAGAATGAAGTAAGTCAGAAAGAGGAAAACAAATATTGTATATTAATGCATATATGTGGAACCTAAAAAATGGTACAGATGAACGGGTTTGCATGGAAGAAACAGAGACACAGAGGTAGAGAACAAACATATGGACACCAAGTGTGGGAAGCCATGGGGTGGTGGTGGTGGGATGAGTTGGGAGATTGGCATTGACCTGTATACATGTATATGCATAAAATACATAACTAATAATAACCTGCTGTATAAAAAAATAAATCAAATTAAATTTCAAAATTTTAAAAAGTAAAATTTAAAAATAAAACAGAAAAATGTTCTTCCCTTCACACAGATGTATTTATAGGAATGAATTATTTCCATGCTTATATCTATAAATACATAAAAGAGGAATAAAATCTAACTTGAACCATAAAAGAAAAAAAAAAAACCTGACCCCACCAGTTATACAGAGGAAAACCCTATCAGGGCACTTGCTACAGCGGTAAACAATTCTGAAATTGGTCAGAGGTGGGGAATCATCTCCCATACAACCAGCAACCCAACCCCCACGCCAGGAGCATCCTCATTGCAAAGCTGGGGGACCGTGCCGAGGCATCTGTGAGTAAACGTGAGCTGAGCCCCAGGACAGCTGCTGCTGAACTGTTCCCACCCTTCCCAGGTAAAACACCTGAATATGTACAAGGGCTTGAAAGCCTAGAGGAAGGGCCACGGAGCCACACCAGCGACAGCACGCAGGCCAACTTGGTGCCTGCAGGCCAGCCAGGGTGGTCCTGGCCCCGGGCGCTCTTGCGGAAGCTTTCCATTGCCCTGCCTGAGATACCCCTCCTGTCCCGGCCCCCACTGCTTTTTTCCTTCCTCACCTCTGTCCGGAGAGAAATTCCAGCGGAAGGTATGGGTGACACATCCTCTTCTTTACAGGTGGCATCCTGGCAACCCCTGCAGAAAGGCCAGCAGAGCCCCACTCACACCGGGCCACCAACAAAGCTGTGGCCCCTCACTCCCTCCCACCAGCACAGCCCCGAGACTGCTGACGGGGCAGAGAATATGGAGTCAGGCACAGCTTCAGGGGCTATTGCTGCCTGGAGCGCTGTTTATATTGACCTCAAACAGGCACACCTGGGGAGGGCCGGCCGGCAGGGTAAGGCTGCCCAGGTCAGCTAATCCACAACCCTCAGGGAATCACATTGTTGAAAACGGACCTCGCTAAGGCAGAATAGAAGCCAAGGAAGAAAAGGACACAATGCCATTTGCAGCACCGTAGATGAGTCTAGAGGTAATCACGTGACTTGTAGTAAGTCAGAAAGTGAAAGACACGTATCGTATCATATCACTTATAGGTGTTACCTAAGAATGGATACCAGTGCAGATATTTCCACGGAGAAGGGCCATCACAGATTCATCAAACAAACTTATGGTTCACCAATGGAAAGGTGTGAGGATTGGTTTCATTACGATATTGGGGTTAACAGACATATACAAACACAGGTGACACATATAATCACCAAAGACCTACGGAATACCAAGAGAAGACTACTCAACCTTCTGTCATAACGTACATGGGAAAAGGATCCCAGGAAGAACAGACATCTGTATATGTGTAAAAGAACCACATCTTCCACACCTACAACAAGCCAAACATTGTAATCAAACTTGCTGTAATAAAAAATAAAAAATTAAATTAAAAACACGAACAAGAAGTAGTGAGACAAACTTGAGGGGCTTTCGCCTGGCACATTCCATTCTAAATTCCAATCTAGAACACGACTTCCATTGAGGCTCTGTTGCCCTAGTCACCAGATTTGGTAAGGGAGAACTGCTGCCACCTTGTGGCCGTTTCACACAACAGCAGCTTTAATCCCAGCGCTGATGGTCAGTTGATATTCAAAATCATTGCAGGCCTGTAAATGACACCTGCCCTGAAAACAAATCCTGGGGTCACATATCGACCAAAAAATTCAAAGGACGTCCATATTTCAAAACGACCGTTTCAAAAGGCATATTTTACGCACATTAGTGTTCTGCTTCTTTTTCTTTCTTTCCTTTTTTTGTTAAAATAAGGGGAATGGAGAAAGGCATCCCTCAGAATGGGCGAAAATCGTTGCAAACGAATCAATGGACAAAGGTTTAATCTCCAATATATATAAACAGCTCATGCAGCTTAATATTAACAAAACAAACAACCCAATACAAAAAATGGGCAGAAGATCTAAAGAGATGTTTCTTCAAAGAAGACACAGAGATGGCCAAGACACACATGAAAAGCTGCTCAACAGCACTAATTATTAGAGAAATGCAAATCAAAACTACAATGAGGTATCACCTCACACCTGTTAGAATCGGCATCATCAGAAAATCTACAAACAACCAATTCTGGGGAGGGTGTGGACAAAAGGAGCCCTCTTCCACTATTGGTGGCAATGTAAATTAATTCAGTCCCTTTGGAGAACGGTATGGAGTTTCCTTGAAAAAACTAGAAATAGAATTACCATCTGATCCAGCAATCCCACTTCTGGGCATATACCCAGAGAAAACCATAAATCAAAACGGCACATTCACCACAATGTTCATGGCAGCACTATTTACAATAGCCAGGTAATGGAAGCAACGTAAATGCGCACAGACAGATGAATGGATAAAGATGTGGTACATATATAAAATGGAATATTACTCAGCCATAAAAAGGAATGAAACTGGGTCATTTGTAGAGACATCGATGGATCTAGAGACTGTCATACAGAATGAAGTAAGTCAGAAAGAGGAAAACAAATATTGTATATTAATGCATATATGTGGAACCTAAAAAATGGTACAGATGAACGGGTTTGCAGGGAAGAAACAGAGACACAGAGGTAGAGAACAAACATATGGACACCAAGTGTGGGAAGCCATGGGGTGGTGGTGGTGGGATGAGTTGGGAGATTGGCATTGACCTGTATACATGTATATGCATAAAATACATAACTAATAATAACCTGCTGTATAAAAAAATAAATCAAATTAAATTTCAAAATTTTAAAAAGTAAAATTTAAAAATAAAACAGAAAAATGTTCTTCCCTTCACACAGATGTATTTATAGGAATGAATTATTTCCATGCTTATATCTATAAATACATAAAAGAGGAATAAAATCTAACTTGAACCATAAAAGAAAAAAAAAAACCTGACCCCACCAGTTATACAGAGGAAAACCCTATCAGGGCACTTGCTGCAGCGGTAAACAATTCTGAAATTGGTCAGATGTGGGGAATCATCTCCCATACAACCAGCAACCCAACCCCCACGCCAGGAGCATCCTCATTGCAAAGCTGGGGGACCGTGCCGAGGCATCTGTGAGTAAACGTGAGCTGAGCCCCAGGACAGCTGCTGCTGAACTGTTCCCACCCTTCCCAGGTAAAACACCTGAATATGTACAAGGGCTTGAAAGCCTAGAGGAAGGGCCACGGAGCCACACCAGCGACAGCACGCAGGCCAACTTGGTGCCTCCAGGCCAGCCAGGGTGGTCCTGGCCCCGGGCGCTCTTCTGGAAGCTTTCCATTGCCCTGCCTGAAATACCCCTCCTGTCCCGGCCACCAATGCTTTTTTCCTTCCTCACCTCTGTCCGGAGAGAAATTCCAGCGGTAGGTATGGGTGACACATCCTCTTCTTTACAGGTGGCAGCCTGGCAACCCCTGCAGAAAGGCCAGCAGAGCCCCACTCACACCGGGCCACCAACAAAGCTGTGGCCCCTCACTCCCTCCCACCAGCACAGCCCCGAGACTGCTGACGGGGCAGAGAATATGGAGTCAGGCACAGCTTCAGGGGCTATTGCTGCCTGGAGCGCTGTTTATATTGACCTCAAACAGGCACACCAGGGGAGGGCCGGCCGGCAGGGTAAGGCTGCCCAGGTCAGCTAATCCACAACCCTCAGGGAATCACATTGTTGAAAACGGACCTCGCTAAGGCAGAATAGAAGCCAAGGAAGAAAAGGACACAATGCCATTTGCAGCACCATAGATGAGTCTAGAGGTAATCACGTGACTTGTAGTAAGTCAGAAAGTGAAAGACACATATCGTATCATATCACTTATAGGTGTTACCTAAGAATGGATACCAGGGCAGATATTTCCACGGAGAAGGGCCATCACAGATTCATCAAACAAACTTATGGTTCACCAATGGAAAGTTGTGAGGATTGGTTTCATTACGATATTGGGGTTAACAGACATATACAAACACAGGTGACACATATAATCACCAAAGACCTACGGAATACCAAGAGAAGACTACTCAACCTTCTGTCATAACGTACATGGGAAAAGGATCCCAGGAAGAACAGACATCTGTATATGTGTAAAAGAACCACATCTTCCACACCTACAACAAGCCAAACATTGTAATCAAACTTGCTGTAATAAAAAATAAAAAATTAAATTAAAAACACGAACAAGAATTAGTGAGACAAACTTGAGGGGCTTTCGCCTGGCACATTCCATTCTAAATTCCAATCTAGAACAAGACTTCCATTGAGGCTCTGTTGCCCTAGTCACCAGATTTGGTAAGGGAGAACTGCTGCCACCTTGTGGCCGTTTCACACAACAGCAGCTTTAATCCCAGCGCTGATGGTCAGTTGATATTCAAAATCATTGCAGGCCTGTAAATGACACCTGCCCTGAAAACAAATCCTGGGGTCACATATCGACCAAAAAATTCAAAGGACGTCCATATTTCAAAACGACCGTTTCAAAAGGCATATTTAACGCACATTAGTGTTCTGCTTCTTTTTCTTTCTTTCCTTTTTTTGTTAAAAATACGGGAATGGAAAAAGGCATCCCTCAGAATGGGCGAAAATCGTTGCAAACGAATCAATGGACAAAGGTTTAATCTCCAATATATATAAACAGCTCATGCAGCTTAATATTAACAAAACAAACAACCCAATACAAAAAATGGGCAGAAGATCTAAAGAGATGTTTCTTCAAAGAAGACACAGAGATGGCCAAGACACACATGAAAAGCTGCTCAACAGCACTAATTATTAGAGAAATGCAAATCAAAACTACAATGAGGTATCACCTCACACCTGTTAGAATCGGCATCATCAGAAAATCTACAAACAACCAATTCTGGGGAGGGTGTGGACAAAAGGAGCCCTCTTCCACTATTGGTGGCAATGTAAATTGATACACTCCCTATGGAGAATGGTATGGAGTTTCCTTGAAAAAACTAGAAATAGAATTACCATCTGATCCAGCAATCCCACTTCTGGGCATAGAACCAGAGAAAACCATAAATCAAAAAGGCACATTCACCACAATGTTCATGGCAGCACTATTTACAATAGCCAGGTAATGGAAGCAACGTAAATGCCCACAGACAGATGAATGGATAAAGATGTGGTACATATATAAAATGGAATATTACTCAGCCATAAAAAGGAATGAAACTGGGTCATTTGTAGAGACATCGATGGATCTAGAGACTGTCATACAGAATGAAGTAAGTCAGAAAGAGGAAAACAAATATTGTATATTAATGCATATATGTGGAACCTAAAAAATGGTACAGATGAACGGGTTTGCATGGAAGAAACAGAGACACAGAGGTAGAGAACAAACATATGGACACCAAGTGTGGGAAGCCATGGGGTGGTGGTGGTGGGATGAGTTGGGAGATTGGCATTGACCTGTATACATGTATATGCATAAAATACATAACTAATAATAACCTGCTGTATAAAAAAATAAATCAAATTAAATTTCAAAATTTTAAAAAGTAAAATTTAAAAATAAAACAGAAAAATGTTCTTCCCTTCACACAGATGTATTTATAGGAATGAATTATTTCCATGCTTATATCTATAAATACATAAAAGAGGAATAAAATCTAACTTGAACCATAAAAGAAAAAAAAAAAACCTGACCCCACCAGTTATACAGAGGAAAACCCTATCAGGGCACTTGCTGCAGCGGTAAACAATTCTGAAATTGGTCAGAGGTGGGGAATCATCTCCCATACAACCAGCAACCCAACCCCCACGCCAGGAGCATCCTCATTGCAAAGCTGGGGGACCGTGCCGAGGCATCTGTGAGTAAACGTGAGCTGAGCCCCAGGACAGCTGCTGCTGAACTGTTCCCACCCTTCCCAGGTAAAACACCTGAATATGTACAAGGGCTTGAAAGCCTAGAGGAAGGGCCACGGAGCCACACCAGCGACAGCACGCAGGCCAACTTGGTGCCTGCAGGCCAGCCAGGGTGGTCCTGGCCCCGGGCGCTCTTGCGGAAGCTTTCCATTGCCCTGCCTGAGATACCCCTCCTGTCCCGGCCCCCACTGCTTTTTTCCTTCCTCACCTCTGTCCGGAGAGAAATTCCAGCGGAAGGTATGGGTGACACATCCTCTTCTTTACAGGTGGCATCCTGGCAACCCCTGCAGAAAGGCCAGCAGAGCCCCACTCACACCGGGCCACCAACAAAGCTGTGGCCCCTCACTCCCTCCCACCAGCACAGCCCCGAGACTGCTGACGGGGCAGAGAATATGGAGTCAGGCACAGCTTCAGGGGCTATTGCTGCCTGGAGCGCTGTTTATATTGACCTCAAACAGGCACACCTGGGGAGGGCCGGCCGGCAGGGTAAGGCTGCCCAGGTCAGCTAATCCACAACCCTCAGGGAATCACATTGTTGAAAACGGACCTCGCTAAGGCAGAATAGAAGCCAAGGAAGAAAAGGACACAATGCCATTTGCAGCACCGTAGATGAGTCTAGAGGTAATCACGTGACTTGTAGTAAGTCAGAAAGTGAAAGACACGTATCGTATCATATCACTTATTGGTGTTATCTAAGAATGGATACCAGTGCAGATATTTCCACGGAGAAGGGCCATCACAGATTCATCAAACAAACTTATGGTTCACCAATGGAAAGGTGTGAGGATTGGTTTCATTACGATATTGGGGTTAACAGACATATACAAACACAGGTGACACATATAATCACCAAAGACCTACGGAATACCAAGAGAAGACTACTCAACCTTCTGTCATAACGTACATGGGAAAAGGATCCCAGGAAGAACAGACATCTGTATATGTGTAAAAGAACCACATCTTCCACACCTACAACAAGCCAAACATTGTAATCAAACTTGCTGTAATAAAAAATAAAAAATTAAATTAAAAACACGAACAAGAAGTAGTGAGACAAACTTGAGGGGCTTTCGCCTGGCACATTCCATTCTAAATTCCAATCTAGAACACGACTTCCATTGAGGCTCTGTTGCCCTAGTCACCAGATTTGGTAAGGGAGAACTGCTGCCACCTTGTGGCCGTTTCACACAACAGCAGCTTTAATCCCAGCGCTGATGGTCAGTTGATATTCAAAATCATTGCAGGCCTGTAAATGACACCTGCCCTGAAAACAAATCCTGGGGTCACATATCGACCAAAAAATTCAAAGGACGTCCATATTTCAAAACGACCGTTTCAAAAGGCATATTTTACGCACATTAGTGTTCTGCTTCTTTTTCTTTCTTTCCTTTTTTTGTTAAAATAAGGGGAATGGAGAAAGGCATCCCTCAGAATGGGCGAAAATCGTTGCAAACGAATCAATGGACAAAGGTTTAATCTCCAATATATATAAACAGCTCATGCAGCTTAATATTAACAAAACAAACAACCCAATACAAAAAATGAGCAGAAGATCTAAAGAGATGTTTCTTCAAAGAAGACACAGAGATGGCCAAGACACACATGAAAAGCTGCTCAACAGCACTAATTATTAGAGAAATGCAAATCAAAACTACAATGAGGTATCACCTCACACCTGTTAGAATCGGCATCATCAGAAAATCTACAAACAACCAATTCTGGGGAGGGTGTGGACAAAAGGAGCCCTCTTCCACAATTGGTGGCAATGTAAATTGATACAGTCACTATGGAGAACGGTATGGAGTTTCCTTGAAAAAACTAGAAATAGAATTACCATCTGATCCAGCAATCCCACTTCTGGGCATATACCCAGAGAAAACCATAAATCAAAAAGGCACATTCACCACAATGTTCATGGCAGCACTATTTACAATAGCCATGTAATGGAAGCAAAGTAAATGCCCACAGACAGATGAATGGATAAAGATGTGGTACATATATAAAATGGAATATTACTCAGCCATAAAAAGGAATGAAACTGGGTCATTTGTAGAGACATCGATGGATCTAGAGACTGTCATACAGAATGAAGTAAGTCAGAAAGAGGAAAACAAATATTGTATATTAATGCATATATGTGGAACCTAAAAAATGGTACAGATGAACTGGTTTGCAGGGAAGAAACAGAGACACAGAGGTAGAGAACAAACATATGGACACCAAGTGTGGGAAGCCATGGGGTGGTGGTGGTGGGATGAGTTGGGAGATTGGGATTGACCTGTATACATGTATATGCATAAAATACATAACTAATAATAACCTGCTGTATAAAAAAAATAAATCAAATTAAATTTCAAAATTTTAAAAAGTAAAGTTTAAAAATAAAACAGAAAAATGTTCTTCCCTTCACACAGATGTATTTATAGGAATGAATTATTTCCATGCTTATATCTATAAATACATAAAGGAGGAATAAAATCTAACTTGAACCATAAAAGAAAAGAAAAAACATGAACCCACCAGTTATACAGAGGAAAACCCTATCAGGGCACTTGCTGCAGCGGTAAACAATTCTGAAATTGGTCAGAGGTGGGGAATCATCTCCCATACAACCAGCAACCCACCCCCCACGCCAGGAGCATCCTCATTGCAAAGCTGGGGGACCGTGCCGAGGCATCTGTGAGTAAACGTGAGCTGAGCCCCAGGACAGCTGCTGCTGAACTGTTCCCACCCTTCCCAGGTAAAACACCTGAATATGTACAAGGGCTTGAAAGCCTAGAGGAAGGGCCACGGAGCCACACCAGCGACAGCACGCAGGCCAACTTGGTGCCTCCAGGCCAGCCAGGGTGGTCCTGGCCCTGGGCGCTCTTGCGGAAGCTTTCCATTGCCCTGCCTGAGACACCCATCCTGTCCCGGCCCCCACTGCTTTTTTCCTTCCTCACCTCTGTCCGGAGAGAAATTCCAGCGGAAGGTATGGGTGACACATCCTCTTCTTTACAGGTGGCAGCCTGGCAACCCCTGCAGAAAGGCCAGCAGAGCCCCACTCACACCGGGCCACCAACAAAGCTGTGGCCCCTCACACCCTACCACCAGCAGAGCCCCGAGACTGCTGACGGGGCAGAGAATATGGAGTCAGGCACAGCTTCAGGGGCTATTGCTGCCTGGAGCGCTGTTTATATTGACCTCAAACAGGCACACCTGGGGAGGGCCGGCCGGCAGGGTAAGGCTGCCCAGGTCAGCTAATCCACAACCCTCAGGGAATCACATTGTTGAAAACGGACCTCGCTAAGGCAGAATAGAAGCCAAGGAAGAAAAGGACACAATGCCATTTGCAGCACCGTAGATGAGTCTAGAGGTAATCACGTGACTTGTAGTAAGTCAGAAAGTGAAAGACACGTATCGTATCATATCACTTATAGGTGTTACCTAAGAATGGATACCAGTGCAGATATTTCCACGGAGAAGGGCCATCACAGATTCATCAAACAAACTTATGGTTCACCAATGGAAAGGTGTGAGGATTGGTTTCATTACGATATTGGGGTTAACAGACATATACAAACACAGGTGACACATATAATCACCAAAGACCTACGGAATACCAAGAGAAGACTACTCAACCTTCTGTCATAACGTACATGGGAAAAGGATCCCAGGAAGAACAGACATCTGTATATGTGTAAAAGAACCACATCTTCCACACCTACAACAAGCCAAACATTGTAATCAAACTTGCTGTAATAAAAAATAAAAAATTAAATTAAAAACACGAACAAGAAGTAGTGAGACAAACTTGAGGGGCTTTCGCCTGGCACATTCCATTCTAAATTCCAATCTAGAACACGACTTCCATTGAGGCTCTGTTGCCCTAGTCACCAGATTTGGTAAGGGAGAACTGCTGCCACCTTGTGGCCGTTTCACACAACAGCAGCTTTAATCCCAGCGCTGATGGTCAGTTGATATTCAAAATCATTGCAGGCCTGTAAATGACACCTGCCCTGAAAACAAATCCTGGGGTCACATATCGACCAAAAAATTCAAAGGACGTCCATATTTCAAAACGACCGTTTCAAAAGGCATATTTAACGCACATTAGTGTTCTGCTTCTTTTTCTTTCTTTCCTTTTTTTGTTAAAAATACGGGAATGGAAAAAGGCATCCCTCAGAATGGGTGAAAATCGTTGCAAACGAATCAATGGACAAAGGTTTAATCTCCAATATATATAAACAGCTCATGCAGCTTAATATTAACAAAACAAACAACCCAATACAAAAAATGGGCAGAAGATCTAAAGAGATGTTTCTTCAAAGAAGACACAGAGATGGCCAAGACACACATGAAAAGCTGCTCAACAGCACTAATTATTAGAGAAATGCAAATCAAAACTACAATGAGGTATCACCTCACACCTGTTAGAATCGGCATCATCAGAAAATCTACAAACAACCAATTCTGGGGAGGGTGTGGACAAAAGGAGCCCTCTTCCACTATTGGTGGCAATGTAAATTAATTCAGTCCCTTTGGAGAACGGTATGGAGTTTCCTTGAAAAAACTAGAAATAGAATTACCATCTGATCCAGCAATCCCACTTCTGGGCATATACCCAGAGAAAACCATAAATCAAAACGGCACATTCACCACAATGTTCATGGCAGCACTATTTACAATAGCCAGGTAATGGAAGCAACGTAAATGCCCACAGACAGATGAATGGATAAAGATGTGGTACATATATAAAATGGAATATTACTCAGCCATAAAAAGGAATGAAACTGGGTCATTTGTAGAGACATCGATGGATCTAGAGACTGTCATACAGAATGAAGTAAGTCAGAAAGAGGAAAACAAATATTGTATATTAATGCATATATGTGGAACCTAAAAAATGGTACAGATGAACGGGTTTGCAGGGAAGAAACAGAGACACAGAGGTAGAGAACAAACATATGGACACCAAGTGTGGGAAGCCATGGGGTGGTGGTGGTGGGATGAGTTGGGAGATTGGCATTGACCTGTATACATGTATATGCATAAAATACATAACTAATAATAACCTGCTGTATAAAAAAATAAATCAAATTAAATTTCAAAATTTTAAAAAGTAAAATTTAAAAATAAAACAGAAAAATGTTCTTCCCTTCACACAGATGTATTTATAGGAATGAATTATTTCCATGCTTATATCTATAAATACATAAAAGAGGAATAAAATCTAACTTGAACCATAAAAGAAAAAAAAAAAACCAGACCCCACCAGTTATACAGAGGAAAACCCTATCAGGGCACTTGCTGCAGCGGTAAACAATTCTGAAATTGGTCAGAGGTGGGGAATCATCTCCCATACAACCAGCAACCCAACCCCCACGCCAGGAGCATCCTCATTGCAAAGCTGGGGGACCGTGCCAAGGCATCTGTGAGTAAACGTGAGCTGAGCCCCAGGACAGCTGCTGCTGAACTGTTCCCACCCTTCCCAGGTAAAACACCTGAATATGTACAAGGGCTTGAAAGCCTAGAGGAAGGGCCACGGAGCCACACCAGCGACAGCACGCAGGCCAACTTGGTGCCTGCAGGCCAGCCAGGGTGGTCCTGGCCCCGGGCGCTCTTGCGGAAGCTTTCCATTGCCCTGCCTGAGATACCCCTCCTGTCCCGGCCCCCACTGCTTTTTTCCTTCCTCACCTCTGTCCGGAGAGAAATTCCAGCGGAAGGTATGGGTGACACATCCTCTTCTTTACAGGTGGCATCCTGGCAACCCCTGCAGAAAGGCCAGCAGAGCCCCACTCACACCGGGCCACCAACAAAGCTGTGGCCCCTCACTCCCTCCCACCAGCACAGCCCCGAGACTGCTGACGGGGCAGAGAATATGGAGTCAGGCACAGCTTCAGGGGCTATTGCTGCCTGGAGCGCTGTTTATATTGACCTCAAACAGGCACACCTGGGGAGGGCCGGCCGGCAGGGTAAGGCTGCCCAGGTCAGCTAATCCACAACCCTCAGGGAATCACATTGTTGAAAACGGACCTCGCTAAGGCAGAATAGAAGCCAAGGAAGAAAAGGACACAATGCCATTTGCAGCACCGTAGATGAGTCTAGAGTTAATCACGTGATTTGTAGTAAGTCAGAAAGTGAAAGACACGTATCGTATCATATCACTTATAGGTGTTACCTAAGAATGGATACCAGTGCAGATATTTCCACGGAGAAGGGCCATCACAGATTCATCAAACAAACTTATGGTTCACCAATGGAAAGGTGTGAGGATTGGTTTCATTACGATATTGGGGTTAACAGACATATACAAACACAGGTGACACATATAATCACCAAAGACCTACGGAATACCAAGAGAAGACTACTCAACCTTCTGTCATAACGTACATGGGAAAAGGATCCCAGGAAGAACAGACATCTGTATATGTGTAAAAGAACCACATCTTCCACACCTACAACAAGCCAAACATTGTAATCAAACTTGCTGTAATAAAAAATAAAAAATTAAATTAAAAACACGAACAAGAAGTAGTGAGACAAACTTGAGGGGCTTTCGCCTGGCACATTCCATTCTAAATTCCAATCTAGAACACGACTTCCATTGAGGCTCTGTTGCCCTAGTCACCAGATTTGGTAAGGGAGAACTGCTGCCACCTTGTGGCCGTTTCACACAACAGCAGCTTTAATCCCAGCGCTGATGGTCAGTTGATATTCAAAATCATTGCAGGCCTGTAAATGACACCTGCCCTGAAAACAAATCCTGGGGTCACATATCGACCAAAAAATTCAAAGGACGTCCATATTTCAAAACGACCGTTTCAAAAGGCATATTTAACGCACATTAGTGTTCTGCTTCTTTTTCTTTCTTTCCTTTTTTTGTTAAAAATACGGGAATGGAAAAAGGCATCCCTCAGAATGGGCGAAAATCGTTGCAAACGAATCAATGGACAAAGGTTTAATCTCCAATATATATAAACAGCTCATGCAGCTTAATATTAACAAAACAAACAACCCAATACAAAAAATGGGCAGAAGATCTAAAGAGATGTTTCTTCAAAGAAGACACAGAGATGGCCAAGACACACATGAAAAGCTGCTCAACAGCACTAATTATTAGAGAAATGCAAATCAAAACTACAATGAGGTATCACCTCACACCTGTTAGAATCGGCATCATCAGAAAATCTACAAACAACCAATTCTGGGGAGGGTGTGGACAAAAGGAGCCCTCTTCCACTATTGGTGGCAATGTAAATTAATTCAGTCCCTTTGGAGAACGGTATGGAGTTTCCTTGAAAAAACTAGAAATAGAATTACCATCTGATCCAGCAATCCCACTTCTGGGCATATACCCAGAGAAAACCATAAATCAAAACGGCACATTCACCACAATGTTCATGGCAGCACTATTTACAATAGCCAGGTAATGGAAGCAATGTAAATGCGCACAGACAGATGAATGGATAAAGATGTGGTACATATATAAAATGGAATATTACTCAGCCATAAAAAGGAATGAAACTGGGTCATTTGTAGAGACATCGATGGATCTAGAGACTGTCATACAGAATGAAGTAAGTCAGAAAGAGGAAAACAAATATTGTATATTAATGCATATATGTGGAACCTAAAAAATGGTACAGATGAACGGGTTTGCAGGGAAGAAACAGAGACACAGAGGTAGAGAACAAACATATGGACACCAAGTGTGGGAAGCCATGGGGTGGTGGTGGTGGGATGAGTTGGGAGATTGGCATTGACCTGTATACATGTATATGCATAAAATACATAACTAATAATAACCTGCTGTATAAAAAAATAAATCAAATTAAATTTCAAAATTTTAAAAAGTAAAATTTAAAAATAAAACAGAAAAATGTTCTTCCCTTCACACAGATGTATTTATAGGAATGAATTATTTCCATGCTTATATCTATAAATACATAAAAGAGGAATAAAATCTAACTTGAACCATAAAAGAAAAAAAAAAACCTGACCCCACCAGTTATACAGAGGAAAACCCTATCAGGGCACTTGCTGCAGCGGTAAACAATTCTGAAATTGGTCAGATGTGGGGAATCATCTCCCATACAAACAGCAACCCAACCCCCACGCCAGGAGCATCCTCATTGCAAAGCTGGGGGACCGTGCCGAGGCATCTGTGAGTAAACGTGAGCTGAGCCCCAGGACAGCTGCTGCTGAACTGTTCCCACCCTTCCCAGGTAAAACACCTGAATATGTACAAGGGCTTGAAAGCCTAGAGGAAGGGCCACGGAGCCACACCAGCGACAGCACGCAGGCCAACTTGGTGCCTCCAGGCCAGCCAGGGTGGTCCTGGCCCCGGGCGCTCTTGCGGAAGCTTTCCATTGCCCTGACTGAGATACCCATCCTGTCCCGGCCCCCACTGCTTTTTTCCTTCCTCACCTCTGTCCGGAGAGAAATTCCAGCGGTAGGTATGGGTGACACATCCTCTTCTTTACAGGTGGCAGCCTGGCAACCCCTGCAGAAAGGCCAGCAGAGCCCCACTCACACCGGGCCACCAACAAAGCTGTGGCCCCTCACTCCCTCCCACCAGCAGAGCCCCGAGACTGCTGACGGGGCAGAGAATATGGAGTCAGGCACAGCTTCAGGGGCTATTGCTGCCTGGAGCGCTGTTTATATTGACCTCAAACAGGCACACCTGGGGAGGGCCGGCCGGCAGGGTAAGGCTGCCCAGGTCAGCTAATCCACAACCCTCAGGGAATCACATTGTTGAAAACGGACCTCGCTAAGGCAGAATAGAAGCCAAGGAAGAAAAGGACACAATGCCATTTGCAGCACCGTAGATGAGTCTAGAGGTAATCACGTGACTTGTAGTAAGTCAGAAAGTGAAAGAAACATATCGTATCATATCACTTATAGGTGTTACCTAAGAATGGATACCAGTGCAGATATTTCCACGGAGAAGGGCCATCACAGATTCATCAAACAAACTTATGGTTCACCAATGGAAAGGTGTGAGGATTGGTTTCATTACGATATTGGGGTTAACAGACATATACAAACACAGGTGACACATATAATCACCAAAGACCTACGGAATACCAAGAGAAGACTACTCAACCTTCTGTCATAACGTACATGGGAAAAGGATCCCAGGAAGAACAGACATCTGTATATGTGTAAAAGAACCACATCTTCCACACCTACAACAAGCCAAACATTGTAATCAAACTTGCTGTAATAAAAAATAAAAAATTAAATTAAAAACACGAACAAGAAGTAGTGAGACAAACTTGAGGGGCTTTCTCCTGGCACATTCCATTCTAAATTCCAATCTAGAACACGACTTCCATTGAGGCTCTGTTGCCCTAGTCACCAGATTTGGTAAGGGAGAACTGCTGCCACCTTGTGGCCGTTTCACACAACAGCAGCTTTAATCCCAGCGCTGATGGTCAGTTGATATTCAAAATCATTGCAGGCCTGTAAATGACACCTGCCCTGAAAACAAATCCTGGGGTCACATATCGACCAAAAAATTCAAAGGACGTCCATATTTCAAAACGACCGTTTCAAAAGGAATATTTTACGCACATTAGTGTTCTGCTTCTTTTTCTTTCTTTCCTTTTTGTTAAAAAAAGGGGAATGGAGAAAGGCATCCCTCAGAATGGGCGAAAATCGTTGCAAACGAATCAATGGACAAAGGTTTAATCTCCAATATATATAAACAGCTCATGCAGCTTAATATTAACAAAACAAACAACCCAATACAAAAAATGGGCAGAAGATCTAAAGAGATGTTTCTTCAAAGAAGACACAGAGATGGCCAAGACACACATGAAAAGCTGCTCAACAGCACTAATTATTAGAGAAATGCAAATCAAAACTACAATGAGGTATCACCTCACACCTGTTAGAATCGGCATCATCAGAAAATCTACAAACAACCAATTCTGGGGAGGGTGTGGACAAAAGGAGCCCTCTTCCACTATTGGTGGCAATGTAAATTGATACACTCCCTATGGAGAACGGTATGGAGTTTCCTTGAAAAAACTAGAAATAGAATTACCATCTGATCCAGCAATCCCACTTCTGGGCATATAACCAGAGAAAACCATAAATCAAAAAGGCACATTCACCACAATGTTCATGGCAGCACTATTTACAATAGCCAGGTAATGGAAGCAACCTAAATGCCCACAGACAGATGAATGGATAAAGATGTGGTACATATATAAAATGGAATATTACTCAGCCATAAAAAGGAATGAAACTGGGTCATTTGTAGAGACATCGATGGATCTAGAGACTGTCATACAGAATGAAGTAAGTCAGAAAGAGGAAAACAAATATTGTATATTAATGCATATATGTGGAACCTAAAAAATGGTACAGATGAACGGGTTTGCAGGGAAGAAACAGAGACACAGAGGTAGAGAACAAACATATGGACACCAAGTGTGGGAAGCCATGGGGTGGTGGTGGTGGGATGAGTTGGGAGATTGGCATTGACCTGTATACATGTATATGCATAAAATACATAACTAATAATAACCTGCTGTATAAAAAAATAAATCAAATTAAATTTCAAAATTTTAAAAAGTAAAATTTAAAAATAAAACAGAAAAATGTTCTTCACTTCACACAGATGTATTTATAGGAATGAATTATTTCCATGCTTATATCTATAAATACATAAAAGAGGAATAAAATCTAACTTGAACCATAAAAGAAAAAAAAAAAACCTGACCCCACCAGTTATACAGAGGAAAACCCTATCAGGGCACTTGCTGCAGCGGTAAACAATTCTGAAATTTGTCAGAGGTGGGGATTCATCTCCCATACAACCAGCAACCCAACCCCCACGCCAGGAGCATCCTCATTGCAAAGCTGGGGGACCGTGCCGAGGCATCTGTGAGTAAACGTGAGCTGAGCCCCAGGACAGCTGCTGCTGAACTGTTCCCACCCTTCCCAGGTAAAACACCTGAATATGTACAAGGGCTTGAAAGCCTAGAGGAAGGGCCACGGAGCCACACCAGCGACAGCACGCAGGCCAACTTGGTGCCTGCAGGCCAGCCAGGGTGGT
Organism: Mesoplodon mirus; assembly: GCF_964341445.2. Lineage (NCBI taxonomy): Eukaryota > Metazoa > Chordata > Mammalia > Artiodactyla > Ziphiidae > Mesoplodon > Mesoplodon mirus. The sequence goes on along the minus strand of NW_028295814.1, from coordinate 3,377,512 downwards.
CCTGGCCCCGGGCGCTCTTGCGGAAGCTTTCCATTGCCCTGCCTGAGATACCCCTCCTGTCCCGGCCCCCACTGCTTTTTTCCTTCCTCACCTCTGTCCGGAGAGAAATTCCAGCGGAAGGTATGGGTGACACATCCTCTTCTTTACAGGTGGCAGCCTGGCAACCCCTGCAGAAAGGCCAGCAGAGCCCCACTCACACCGGGCCACCAACAAAGCTGTGGCCCCTCACTCCCTCCCACCAGCACAGCCCCGAGACTGCTGACGGGGCAGAGAATATGGAGTCAGGCACAGCTTCAGGGGCTATTGCTGCCTGGAGCGCTGTTTATATTGACCTCAAACAGGCACACCTGGGGAGGGCCGGCCGGCAGGGTAAGGCTGCCCAGGTCAGCTAATCCACAACCCTCAGGGAATCACATTGTTGAAAACGGACCTCGCTAAGGCAGAATAGAAGCCAAGGAAGAAAAGGACACAATGCCATTTGCAGCACCGTAGATGAGTCTAGAGGTAATCACGTGACTTGTAGTAAGTCAGAAAGTGAAAGACACATATCGTATCATATCACTTATAGGTGTTACCTAAGAATGGATACCAGGGCAGATATTTCCACGGAGAAGGGCCATCACAGATTCATCAAACAAACTTATGGTTCACCAATGGAAAGGTGTGAGGATTAGTTTCATTACGATATTGGGGTTAACAGACATATACAAACACAGGTGACACATATAATCACCAAAGACCTACGGAATACCAAGAGAAGACTACTCAACCTTCTGTCATAACGTACATGGGAAAAGGATCCCAGGAAGAACAGACATCTGTATATGTGTAAAAGAACCACATCTTCCACACCTACAACAAGCCAAACATTGTAATCAAACTTGCTGTAATAAAAAATAAAAAATTAAATTAAAAACACGAACAAGAAGTAGTGAGACAAACTTGAGGGGCTTTCTCCTGGCACATTCCATTCTAAATTCCAATCTAGAACACGACTTCCATTGAGGCTCTGTTGCCCTAGTCACCAGATTTGGTAAGGGAGAACTGCTGCCACCTTGTGGCCGTTTCACACAACAGCAGCTTTAATCCCAGCGCTGATGGTCAGTTGATATTCAAAATCATTGCAGGCCTGTAAATGACACCTGCCCTGAAAACAAATCCTGGGGTCACATATCGACCAAAAAATTCAAAGGACGTCCATATTTCAAAACCACCGTTTCAAAAGGAATATTTTACGCACATTAGTGTTCTGCTTCTTTTTCTTTCTTTCCTTTTTGTTAAAAAAAGGGGAATGGAGAAAGGCATCCCTCAGAATGGGCGAAAATCGTTGCAAACGAATCAATGGACAAAGGTTTAATCTCCAATATATATAAACAGCTCATGCAGCTTAATATTAACAAAACAAACAACCCAATACAAAAAATGGGCAGAAGATCTAAAGAGATGTTTCTTCAAAGAAGACACAGAGATGGCCAAGACACACATGAAAAGCTGCTCAACAGCACTAATTATTAGAGAAATGCAAATCAAAACTACAATGAGGTATCACCTCACACCTGTTAGAATCGGCATCATCAGAAAATCTACAAACAACCAATTCTGGGGAGGGTGTGGACAAAAGGAGCCCTCTTCCACTATTGGTGGCAATGTAAATTGATACACTCCCTATGGAGAACGGTATGGAGTTTCCTTGAAAAAACTAGAAATAGAATTACCATCTGATCCAGCAATCCCACTTCTGGGCATATAACCAGAGAAAACCATAAATCAAAAAGGCACATTCACCACAATGTTCATGGCAGCACTATTTACAATAGCCAGGTAATGGAAGCAACCTAAATGCCCACAGACAGATGAATGGATAAAGATGTGGTACATATATAAAATGGAATATTACTCAGCCATAAAAAGGAATGAAACTGGGTCATTTGTAGAGACATCGATGGATCTAGAGACTGTCATACAGAATGAAGTAAGTCAGAAAGAGGAAAACAAATATTGTATATTAATGCATATATGTGGAACCTAAAAAATGGTACAGATGAACGGGTTTGCAGGGAAGAAACAGAGACAGAGGTAGAGAACAAACATATGGACACCAAGTGTGGGAAGCCATGGGGTGGTGGTGGTGGGATGAGTTGGGAGATTGGCATTGACCTGTATACATGTATATGCATAAAATACATAACTAATAATAACCTGCTGTATAAAAAAATAAATCAAATTAAATTTCAAAATTTTAAAAAGTAAAATTTAAAAATAAAACAGAAAAATGTTCTTCCCTTCACACAGATGTATTTATAGGAATGAATTATTTCCATGCTTATATCTATAAATACATAAAAGAGGAATAAAATCTAACTTGAACCATAAAAGAAAAAAAAAACCTGACCCCACCAGTTATACAGAGGAAAACCCTATCAGGGCACTTGCTCCAGCGGTAAACAATTCTGAAATTGGTCAGAGGTGGGGAATCATCTCCCATACAACCAGCAACCCACCCCCCACGCAAGGAGCATCCTCATTGCAAAGCTGGGGGACCGTGCCGAGGCATCTGTGAGTAAACGTGAGCTGAGCCCCAGGACAGCTGCTGCTGAACTGTTCCCACCCTTCCCAGGTAAAACACCTGAATATGTACAAGGGCTTGAAAGCCTAGAGGAAGGGCCACGGAGCCACACCAGCGACAGCACGCAGGCCAACTTGGTGCCTGCAGGCCAGCCAGGGTGGTCCTGGCCCCGGGCGCTCTTCTGGAAGCTTTCCATTGCCTTGCCTGAGATACCCCTCATGTCCCGGCCCCCAATGCTTTTTTCCTTCCTCACCTCTGTCCGGAGAGAAATTCCAGCGGTAGGTATGGGTGACACATCCTCTTCTTTACAGGTGGCAGCCTGGCAACCCCTGAAGAAAGGCCAGCAGAGCCCCACTCACACCGGGCCACCAACAAAGCTGTGGCCCCTCACTCCCTCCCACCAGCACAGCCCCGAGACTGCTGACGGGGCAGAGAATATGGAGTCAGGCACAGCTTCAGGGGCTATTGCTGCCTGGAGCGCTGTTTATATTGACCTCAAACAGGCACACCTGGGGAGGGCCGGCCGGCAGGGTAAGGCTGCCCAGGTCAGCTAATCCACAACCCTCAGGGAATCACATTGTTGAAAACGGACCTCGCTAAGGCAGAATAGAAGCCAAGGAAGAAAAGGACACAATGCCATTTGCAGCACCGTAGATGAGTCTAGAGGTAATCACGTGACTTGTAGTAAGTCAGAAAGTGAAAGACACATATCGTATCATATCACTTATAGGTGTTACCTAAGAATGGATACCAGGGCAGATATTTCCACGGAGAAGGGCCATCACAGATTCATCAAACAAACTTATGGTTCACCAATGGAAAGTTGTGAGGATTGGTTTCATTACGATATTGGGGTTAACAGACATATACAAACACAGGTGACACATATAATCACCAAAGACCTACGGAATACCAAGAGAAGACTACTCAACCTTCTGTCATAACGTACATGGGAAAAGGATCCCAGGAAGAACAGACATCTGTATATGTGTAAAAGAACCACATCTTCCACACCTACAACAAGCCAAACATTGTAATCAAACTTGCTGTAATAAAAAATAAAAAATTAAATTAAAAACACGAACAAGAAGTAGTGAGACAAACTTGAACGGCTTTCTCCTGGCACATTCCATTCTAAATTCCAATCTAGAACACGACTTCCATTGAGGCTCTGTTGCCCTAGTCACCAGATTTGGTAAGGGAGAACTGCTGCCACCTTGTGGCCGTTTCACACAACAGCAGCTTTAATCCCAGCGCTGATGGTCAGTTGATATTCAAAATCATTGCAGGCCTGTAAATGACACCTGCCCTGAAAACAAATCCTGGGGTCACATATCGACCAAAAAATTCAAAGGACGTCCATATTTCAAAACGACCGTTTCAAAAGGCATATTTTACGCACATTAGTGTTCTGCTTCTTTTTCTTTCTTTCCTTTTTTTGTTAAAATAAGGGGAATGGAGAAAGGCATCCCTCAGAATGGGCGAAAATCGTTGCAAACGAATCAATGGACAAAGGTTTAATCTCCAATATATATAAACAGCTCATGCAGCTTAATATTAACAAAACAAACAACCCAATACAAAAAATGGGCAGAAGATCTAAAGAGATGTTTCTTCAAAGAAGACACAGAGATGGCCAAGACACACATGAAAAGCTGCTCAACAGCACTAATTATTAGAGAAATGCAAATCAAAACTACAATGAGGTATCACCTCACACCTGTTAGAATCGGCATCATCAGAAAATCTACAAACAACCAATTCTGGGGAGGGTGTGGACAAAAGGAGCCCTCTTCCACAATTGGTGGCAATGTAAATTGATACAGTCACTATGGAGAACGGTATGGAGTTTCCTTGAAAAAACTAGAAATAGAATTACCATCTGATCCAGCAATCCCACTTCTGGGCATATACCCAGAGAAAACCATAAATCAAAAAGGCACATTCACCACAATGTTCATGGCAGCACTATTTACAATAGCCAGGTAATGGAAGCAACGTAAATGCCCACAGACAGATGAATGGATAAAGATGTGGTACATATATAAAATGGAATATTACTCAGCCATAAAAAGGAATGAAACTGGGTCATTTGTAGAGACATCGATGGATCTAGAGACTGTCATACAGAATGAAGTAAGTCAGAAAGAGGAAAACAAATATTGTATATTAATGCATATATGTGGAACCTAAAAAATGGTACAGATGAACGGGTTTGCAGGGAAGAAACAGAGACACAGAGGTAGAGAACAAACATATGGACACCAAGTGTGGGAAGCCATGGGGTGGTGGTGGTGGGATGAGTTGGGAGATTGGCATTGACCTGTATACATGTATATGCATAAAATACATAACTAATAATAACCTGCTGTATAAAAAAATAAATCAAATTAAATTTCAAAATTTTAAAAAGTAAAATTTAAAAATAAAACAGAAAAATGTTCTTCACTTCACACAGATGTATTTATAGGAATGAATTATTTCCATGCTTATATCTATAAATACATAAAAGAGGAATAAAATCTAACTTGAACCATAAAAGAAAAAAAAAAAACCTGACCCCACCAGTTATACAGAGGAAAACCCTATCAGGGCACTTGCTGCAGCGGTAAACAATTCTGAAATTTGTCAGAGGTGGGGAATCATCTCCCATACAACCAGCAACCCAACCCCCACGCCAGGAGCATCCTCATTGCAAAGCTGGGGGACCGTGCCGAGGCATCTGTGAGTAAACGTGAGCTGAGCCCCAGGACAGCTGCTGCTGAACTGTTCCCACCCTTCCCAGGTAAAACACCTGAATATGTACAAGGGCTTGAAAGCCTAGAGGAAGGGCCACGGAGCCACACCAGCGACAGCACGCAGGCCAACTTGGTGCCTGCAGGCCAGCCAGGGTGGTCCTGGCCCCGGGCGCTCTTGCGGAAGCTTTCCATTGCCCTGCCTGAGATACCCCTCCTGTCCCGGCCCCCACTGCTTTTTTCCTTCCTCACCTCTGTCCGGAGAGAAATTCCAGCGGAAGGTATGGGTGACACATCCTCTTCTTTACAGGTGGCAGCCTGGCAACCCCTGCAGAAAGGCCAGCAGAGCCCCACTCACACCGGGCCACCAACAAAGCTGTGGCCCCTCACTCCCTCCCACCAGCACAGCCCCGAGACTGCTGACGGGGCAGAGAATATGGAGTCAGGCACAGCTTCAGGGGCTATTGCTGCCTGGAGCGCTGTTTATATTGACCTCAAACAGGCACACCTGGGGAGGGCCGGCCGGCAGGGTAAGGCTGCCCAGGTCAGCTAATCCACAACCCTCAGGGAATCACATTGTTGAAAACGGACCTCGCTAAGGCAGAATAGAAGCCAAGGAAGAAAAGGACACAATGCCATTTGCAGCACCGTAGATGAGTCTAGAGGTAATCACGTGACTTGTAGTAAGTCAGAAAGTGAAAGACACATATCGTATCATATCACTTATAGGTGTTACCTAAGAATGGATACCAGGGCAGATATTTCCACGGAGAAGGGCCATCACAGATTCATCAAACAAACTTATGGTTCACCAATGGAAAGGTGTGAGGATTGGTTTCATTACGATATTGGGGTTAACAGACATATACAAACACAGGTGACACATATAATCACCAAAGACCTACGGAATACCAAGAGAAGACTACTCAACCTTCTGTCATAACGTACATGGGAAAAGGATCCCAGGAAGAACAGACATCTGTATATGTGTAAAAGAACCACATCTTCCACACCTACAACAAGCCAAACATTGTAATCAAACTTGCTGTAATAAAAAATAAAAAATTAAATTAAAAACACGAACAAGAAGTAGTGAGACAAACTTGAGGGGCTTTCTCCTGGCACATACCATTCTAAATTCCAATCTAGAACACGACTTCCATTGAGGCTCTGTTGCCCTAGTCACCAGATTTGGTAAGGGAGAACTGCTGCCACCTTGTGGCCGTTTCACACAACAGCAGCTTTAATCCCAGCGCTGATGGTCAGTTGATATTCAAAATCATTGCAGGCCTGTAAATGACACCTGCCCTGAAAACAAATCCTCGGGTCACATATCGACCAAAAAATTCAAAGGACGTCCATATTTCAAAACGACCGTTTCAAAAGGCATATTTTACGCACATTAGTGTTCTGCTTCTTTTTCTTTCTTTCCTTTTTTTGTTAAAATAAGGGGAATGGAGAAAGGCATCCCTCAGAATGGGCGAAAATCGTTGCAAACGAATCAATGGACAAAGGTTTAATCTCCAATATATATAAACAGCTCATGCAGCTTAATATTAACAAAACAAACAACCCAATACAAAAAATGGGCAGAAGATCTAAAGAGATGTTTCTTCAAAGAAGACACAGAGATGGCCAAGACACACATGAAAAGCTGCTCAACAGCACTAATTATTAGAGAAATGCAAATCAAAACTACAATGAGGTATCACCTCACACCTGTTAGAATCGGCATCATCAGAAAATCTACAAACAACCAATTCTGGGGAGGGTGTGGACAAAAGGAGCCCTCTTCCACAATTGGTGGCAATGTAAATTGATACAGTCACTATGGAGAACGGTATGGAGTTTCCTTGAAAAAACTAGAAATAGAATTACCATCTGATCCAGCAATCCCACTTCTGGGCATATACCCAGAGAAAACCATAAATCAAAAAGGCACATTCACCACAATGTTCATGGCAGCACTATTTACAATAGCCATGTAATGGAAGCAAAGTAAATGCCCACAGACAGATGAATGGATAAAGATGTGGTACATATATAAAATGGAATATTACTCAGCCATAAAAAGGAATGAAACTGGGTCATTTGTAGAGACATCGATGGATCTAGAGACTGTCATACAGAATGAAGTAAGTCAGAAAGAGGAAAACAAATATTGTATATTAATGCATATATGTGGAACCTAAAAAATGGTACAGATGAACTGGTTTGCAGGGAAGAAACAGAGACACAGAGGTAGAGAACAAACATATGGACACCAAGTGTGGGAAGCCATGGGGTGGTGGTGGTGGGATGAGTTGGGAGATTGGGATTGACCTGTATACATGTATATGCATAAAATACATAACTAATAATAACCTGCTGTATAAAAAAAATAAATCAAATTAAATTTCAAAATTTTAAAAAGTAAAGTTTAAAAATAAAACAGAAAAATGTTCTTCCCTTCACACAGATGTATTTATAGGAATGAATTATTTCCATGCTTATATCTATAAATACATAAAGGAGGAATAAAATCTAACTTGAACCATAAAAGAAAAGAAAAAACATGAACCCACCAGTTATACAGAGGAAAACCCTATCAGGGCACTTGCTGCAGCGGTAAACAATTCTGAAATTGGTCAGAGGTGGGGAATCATCTCCCATACAACCAGCAACCCACCCCCCACGCCAGGAGCATCCTCATTGCAAAGCTGGGGGACCGTGCCGAGGCATCTGTGAGTAAACGTGAGCTGAGCCCCAGGACAGCTGCTGCTGAACTGTTCCCACCCTTCCCAGGTAAAACACCTGAATATGTACAAGGGCTTGAAAGCCTAGAGGAAGGGCCACGGAGCCACACCAGCGACAGCACGCAGGCCAACTTGGTGCCTCCAGGCCAGCCAGGGTGGTCCTGGCCCTGGGCGCTCTTGCGGAAGCTTTCCATTGCCCTGCCTGAGATACCCATCCTGTCCCGGCCCCCACTGCTTTTTTCCTTCCTCACCTCTGTCCGGAGAGAAATTCCAGCGGAAGGTATGGGTGACACATCCTCTTCTTTACAGGTGGCAGCCTGGCAACCCCTGCAGAAAGGCCAGCAGAGCCCCACTCACACCGGGCCACCAACAAAGCTGTGGCCCCTCACACCCTACCACCAGCAGAGCCCCGAGACTGCTGACGGGGCAGAGAATATGGAGTCAGGCACAGCTTCAGGGGCTATTGCTGCCTGGAGCGCTGTTTATATTGACCTCAAACAGGCACACCTGGGGAGGCCCGGCCGGCAGGGTAAGGCTGCCCAGGTCAGCTAATCCACAACCCTCAGGGAATCACATTGTTGAAAACGGACCTCGCTAAGGCAGAATAGAAGCCAAGGAAGAAAAGGACACAATGCCATTTGCAGCACCGTACATGAGTCTAGAGGTAATCACGTGACTTGTAGTAAGTCAGAAAGTGAAAGACACGTATCGTATCATATCACTTATAGGTGTTACCTAAGAATGGATACCAGTGCAGATATTTCCACGGAGAAGGGCCATCACAGATTCATCAAACAAACTTATGGTTCACCAATGGAAAGGTGTGAGGATTGGTTTCATTACGATATTGGGGTTAACAGACATATACAAACACAGGTGACACATATAATCACCAAAGACCTACGGAATACCAAGAGAAGACTACTCAACCTTCTGTCATAACGTACATGGGAAAAGGATCCCAGGAAGAACAGACATCTGTATATGTGTAAAAGAACCACATCTTCCACACCTAAAACAAGCCAAACATTGTAATCAAACTTGCTGTAATAAAAAATAAAAAATTAAATTAAAAACACGAACAAGAAGTAGTGAGACAAACTTGAGGGGCTTTCGCCTGGCACATTCCATTCTAAATTCCAATCTAGAACACGACTTCCATTGAGGCTCTGTTGCCCTAGTCACCAGATTTGGTAAGGGAGAACTGCTGCCACCTTGTGGCCGTTTCACACAACAGCAGCTTTAATCCCAGCGCTGATGGTCAGTTGATATTCAAAATCATTGCAGGCCTGTAAATGACACCTGCCCTGAAAACCAATCCTGGGGTCACATATCGACCAAAAAATTCAAAGGACGTCCATATTTCAAAACGACCGTTTCAAAAGGCATATTTAACGCACATTAGTGTTCTGCTTCTTTTTCTTTCTTTCCTTTTTTTGTTAAAAATACGGGAATGGAAAAAGGCATCCCTCAGAATGGGCGAAAATCGTTGCAAACGAATCAATGGACAAAGGTTTAATCTCCAATATATATAAACAGCTCATGCAGCTTAATATTAACAAAACAAACAACCCAATACAAAAAATGGGCAGAAGATCTAAAGAGATGTTTCTTCAAAGAAGACACAGAGATGGCCAAGACACACATGAAAAGCTGCTCAACAGCACTAATTATTAGAGAAATGCAAATCAAAACTACAATGAGGTATCACCTCACACCTGTTAGAATCGGCATCATCAGAAAATCTACAAACAACCAATTCTGGGGAGGGTGTGGACAAAAGGAGCCCTCTTCCACTATTGGTGGCAATGTAAATTAATTCAGTCCCTTTGGAGAACGGTATGGAGTTTCCTTGAAAAAACTAGAAATAGAATTACCATCTGATCCAGCAATCCCACTTCTGGGCATATACCCAGAGAAAACCATAAATCAAAACGGCACATTCACCACAATGTTCATGGCAGCACTATTTACAATAGCCAGGTAATGGAAGCAACGTAAATGCGCACAGACAGATGAATGGATAAAGATGTGGTACATATATAAAATGGAATATTACTCAGCCATAAAAAGGAATGAAACTGGGTCATTTGTAGAGACATCGATGGATCTAGAGACTGTCATACAGAATGAAGTAAGTCAGAAAGAGGAAAACAAATATTGTATATTAATGCATATATGTGGAACCTAAAAAATGGTACAGATGAACGGGTTTGCAGGGAAGAAACAGAGACACAGAGGTAGAGAACAAACATATGGACACCAAGTGTGGGAAGCCATGGGGTGGTGGTGGTGGGATGAGTTGGGAGATTGGCATTGACCTGTATACATGTATATGCATAAAATACATAACTAATAATAACCTGCTGTATAAAAAAATAAATCAAATTAAATTTCAAAATTTTAAAAAGTAAAATTTAAAAATAAAACAGAAAAATGATCTTCCCTTCACACAGATGTATTTATAGGAATGAATTATTTCCATGCTTATATCTATAAATACATAAAAGAGGAATAAAATCTAACTTGAACCATAAAAGAAAAAAAAAAACCTGACCCCACCAGTTATACAGAGGAAAACCCTATCAGGGCACTTGCTGCAGCGGTAAACAATTCTGAAATTGGTCAGATGTGGGGAATCATCTCCCATACAACCAGCAACCCAACCCCCACGCCAGGAGCATCCTCATTGCAAAGCTGGGGGACCGTGCCGAGGCATCTGTGAGTAAACGTGAGCTGAGCCCCAGGACAGCTGCTGCTGAACTGTTCCCACCCTTCCCAGGTAAAACACCTGAATATGTACAAGGGCTTGAAAGCCTAGAGGAAGGGCCACGGAGCCACACCAGCGACAGCACGCAGGACAACTTGGTGCCTCCAGGCCAGCCAGGGTGGTCCTGGCCCCGGGCGCTCTTCTGGAAGCTTTCCATTGCCCTGCCTGAAATACCCCTCCTGTCCCGGCCCCCAATGCTTTTTTCCTTCCTCACCTCTGTCCGGAGAGAAATTCCAGCGGTAGGTATGGGTGACACATCCTCTTCTTTACAGGTGGCAGCCTGGCAACCCCTGCAGAAAGGCCAGCAGAGCCCCACTCACACCGGGCCACCAACAAAGCTGTGGCCCCTCACTCCCTCCCACCAGCAGAGCCCCGAGACTGCTGACGGGGCAGAGAATATGGAGTCAGGCACAGCTTCAGGGGCTATTGCTGCCTGGAGCGCTGTTTATATTGACCTCAAACAGGCACACCAGGGGAGGGCCGGCCGGCAGAGTAAGGCTGCCCAGGTCAGCTAATCCACAACCCTCAGGGAATCACATTGTTGAAAACGGACCTCGCTAAGGCAGAATAGAAGCCAAGGAAGAAAAGGACACAATGCCATTTGCAGCACCGTAGATGAGTCTAGAGGTAATCACGTGACTTGTAGTAAGTCAGAAAGTGAAAGACACATATCGTATCATATCACTTATAGGTGTTACCTAAGAATGGATACCAGGGCAGATATTTCCACGGAGAAGGGCCATCACAGATTCATCAAACAAACTTATGGTTCACCAATGGAAAGTTGTGAGGATTGGTTTCATTACGATATTGGGGTTAACAGACATATACAAACACAGGTGACACATATAATCAGCAAAGACCTACGGAATACCAAGAGAAGACTACTCAACATTCTGTCATAACGTACATGGGAAAAGGATCCCAGGAAGAACAGACATCTGTATATGTGTAAAAGAACCACATCTTCCACACCTACAACAAGCCAAACATTGTAATCAAACTTGCTGTAATAAAAAATAAAAAATTAAATTAAAAACACGAACAAGAATTAGTGAGACAAACTTGAGGGGCTTTCGCCTGGCACATTCCATTCTAAATTCCAATCTAGAACACGACTTCCATTGAGGCTCTGTTGCCCTAGTCACCAGATTTGGTAAGGGAGAACTGCTGCCACCTTGTGGCCGTTTCACACAACAGCAGCTTTAATCCCAGCGCTGATGGTCAGTTGATATTCAAAATCATTGCAGGCCTGTAAATGACACCTGCCCTGAAAACAAATCCTGGGGTCACATATCGACCAAAAAATTCAAAGGACGTCCATATTTCAAAACGACCGTTTCAAAAGGCATATTTAACGCACATTAGTGTTCTGCTTCTTTTTCTTTCTTTCCTTTTTTTGTTAAAAATACGGGAATGGAAAAAGGCATCCCTCAGAATGGGCGAAAATCGTTGCAAACGAATCAATGGACAAAGGTTTAATCTCCAATATATATAAACAGCTCATGCAGCTTAATATTAACAAAACAAACAACCCAATACAAAAAATGGGCAGAAGATCTAAAGAGATGTTTCTTCAAAGAAGACACAGAGATGGCCAAGACACACATGAAAAGGTGCTCAACAGCACTAATTATTAGAGAAATGCAAATCAAAACTACAATGAGGTATCACCTCACACCTGTTAGAATCGGCATCATCAGAAAATCTACAAACAACCAATTCTGGGGAGGGTGTGGACAAAAGGAGCCCTCTTCCACAATTGGTGGCAATGTAAATTGATACACTCCCTATGGAGAACGGTATGGAGTTTCCTTGAAAAAACTAGAAATAGAATTACCATCTGATCCAGCAATCCCACTTCTGGGCATAGAACCAGAGAAAACCATAAATCAAAAAGGCACATTCACCACAATGTTCATGGCAGCACTATTTACAATAGCCAGGTAATGGAAGCAACGTAAATGCCCACAGACAGATGAATGGATAAAGATGTGGTACATATATAAAATGGAATATTACTCAGCCATAAAAAGGAATGAAACTGGGTCATTTGTAGAGACATCGATGGATCTAGAGACTGTCATACAGAATGAAGTAAGTCAGAAAGAGGAAAACAAATATTGTATATTAATGCATATATGTGGAACCTAAAAAATGGTACAGATGAACGGGTTTGCATGGAAGAAACAGAGACACAGAGGTAGAGAACAAACATATGGACACCAAGTGTGGGAAGCCATGGGGTGGTGGTGGTGGGATGAGTTGGGAGATTGGCATTGACCTGTATACATGTATATGCATAAAATACATAACTAATAATAACCTGCTGTATAAAAAAATAAATCAAATTAAATTTCAAAATTTTAAAAAGTAAAATTTAAAAATAAAACAGAAAAATGTTCTTCCCTTCACACAGATGTATTTATAGGAATGAATTATTTCCATGCTTATATCTATAAATACATAAAAGAGGAATAAAATCTAACTTGAACCATAAAAGAAAAAAAAAAACCTGACCCCACCAGTTATACAGAGGAAAACCCTATCAGGGCACTTGCTGCAGCGGTAAACAATTCTGAAATTGGTCAGAGGTGGGGAATCATCTCCCATACAACCAGCAACCCAACCCCCACGCCAGGAGCATCCTCATTGCAAAGCTGGGGGACCGTGCCGAGGCATCTGTGAGTAAACGTGAGCTGAGCCCCAGGACAGCTGCTGCTGAACTGTTCCCACCCTTCCCAGGTAAAACACCTGAATATGTACAAGGGCTTGAAAGCCTAGAGGAAGGGCCACGGAGCCACACCAGCGACAGCACGCAGGCCAACTTGGTGCCTGCAGGCCAGCCAGGGTGCTCCTGGCCCCGGGCGCTCTTGCGGAATCTTTCCATTGCCCTGCCTGAGATACCCCTCCTGTCCCGGCCCCCACTGCTTTTTTCCTTCCTCACCTCTGTCCGGAGAGAAATTCCAGCGGAAGGTATGGGTGACACATCCTCTTCTTTACAGGTGGCATCCTGGCAACCCCTGCAGAAAGGCCAGCAGAGCCCCACTCACACCGGGCCACCAACAAAGCTGTGGCCCCTCACTCCCTCCCACCAGCACAGCCCCGAGACTGCTGACGGGGCAGAGAATATGGAGTCAGGCACAGCTTCAGGGGCTATTGCTGCCTGGAGCGCTGTTTATATTGACCTCAAACAGGCACACCTGGGGAGGGCCGGCCGGCAGGGTAAGGCTGCCCAGGTCAGCTAATCCACAACCCTCAGGGAATCACATTGTTGAAAACGGACCTCGCTAAGGCAGAATAGAAGCCAAGGAAGAAAAGGACACAATGCCATTTGCAGCACCGTAGATGAGTCTAGAGGTAATCACGTGACTTGTAGTAAGTCAGAAAGTGAAAGACACGTATCGTATCATATCACTTATAGGTGTTACCTAAGAATGGATACCAGTGCAGATATTTCCACGGAGAAGGGCCATCACAGATTCATCAAACAAACTTATGGTTCACCAATGGAAAGGTGTGAGGATTGGTTTCATTACGATATTGGGGTTAACAGACATATACAAACACAGGTGACACATATAATCAGCAAAGACCTACGGAATACCAAGAGAAGACTACTCAACCTTCTGTCATAACGTACATGGGAAAAGGATCCCAGGAAGAAGAGACATCTGTATATGTGTAAAAGAACCACATCTTCCACACCTACAACAAGCCAAACATTGTAATCAAACTTGCTGTAATAAAAAATAAAAAATTAAATTAAAAACACGAACAAGAAGTAGTGAGACAAACTTGAGGGGCTTTCTCCTGGCACATTCCATTCTAAATTCCAATCTAGAACACGACTTCCATTGAGGCTCTGTTGCCCTAGTCACCAGATTTGGTAAGGGAGAACTGCTGCCACCTTGTGGCCGTTTCTCACAACTGCAGCTTTAATCCCAGCGCTGATGGTCAGTTGATATTCAAAATCATTGCAGGCCTGTAAATGACACCTGCCCTGAAAACAAATCCTGGGGTCACATATCGACCAAAAAATTCAAAGGACGTCCATATTTCAAAACGACCGTTTCAAAAGGCATATTTTACGCACATTAGTGTTCTGTTTCTTTTTCTTTCTTTCCTTTTTTTGTTAAAATAAGGGGAATGGAGAAAGGCATCCCTCAGAATGGGCGAAAATCGTTGCAAACGAATCAATGGACAAAGGTTTAATCTCCAATATATATAAACAGCTCATGCAGCTTAATATTAACAAAACAAACAACCCAATACAAAAAATGGGCAGAAGATCTAAAGAGATGTTTCTTCAAAGAAGACACAGAGATGGCCAAGACACACATGAAAAGCTGCTCAACAGCACTAATTATTAGAGAAATGCAAATCAAAACTACAATGAGGTATCACCTCACACCTGTTAGAATCGGCATCATCAGAAAATCTACAAACAACCAATTCTGGGGAGGGTGTGGACAAAAGGAGCCCTCTTCCACTATTGGTGGCAATGTAAATTGATACACTCCCTAAGGAGAACGGTATGGAGTTTCCTTGAAAAAACTAGAAATAGAATTACCATCTGATCCAGCAATCCCACTTCTGGGCATATAACCAGAGAAAACCATAAATCAAAAAGGCACATTCACCACAATGTTCATGGCAGCACTATTTACAATAGCCAGGTAATGGAAGCAACGTAAATGCCCACAGACAGATGAATGGATAAAGATGTGGTACATATATAAAATGGAATATTACTCAGCCATAAAAAGGAATGAAACTGGGTCATTTGTAGAGACATCGATGGATCTAGAGACTGTCATACAGAATGAAGTAAGTCAGAAAGAGGAAAACAAATATTGTATATTAATGCATATATGTGGAACCTAAAAAATGGTACAGATGAACTGGTTTGCAGGGAAGAAACAGAGACACAGAGGTAGAGAACAAACATATGGACACCAAGTGTGGGAAGCCATGGGGTGGTGGTGGTGGGATGAGTTGGGAGATTGGGATTGACCTGTATACATGTATATGCATAAAATACATAACTAATAATAACCTGCTGTATAAAAAAAATAAATCAAATTAAATTTCAAAATTTTAAAATGTAAAATTTAAAAATAAAACAGAAAAATGTTCTTCCCTTCACACAGATGTATTTATAGGAATGAATTATTTCCATGCTTATATCTATAAATACATAAAGGAGGAATACAATCTAACTTGAACCATAAAAGAAAACAAAAAACCTGAACCCACCAGTTATACAGAGGAAAACCCTATCAGGGCACTTGCTCCAGCGGTAAACAATTCTGAAATTTGTCAGAGGTGGGGAATCATCTCCCATACAACCAGCAACCCACCCCCCACGCAAGGAGCATCCTCATTGCAAAGCTGGGGGACCGTGCCGAGGCATCTGTGAGTAAACGTGAGCTGAGCCCCAGGACAGCTGCTGCTGAACTGTTCCCACCCTTCCCAGGTAAAACACCTGAATATGTACAAGGGCTTGAAAGCCTAGAGGAAGGGCCACGGAGCCACACCAGCGACAGCACGCAGGCCAACTTGGTGCCTGCAGGCCAGCCAGGGTGGTCCTGGCCCCGGGCGCTCTTCTGGAAGCTTTCCATTGCCTTGCCTGAGATACCCCTCATGTCCCGGCCCCCAATGCTTTTTTCCTTCCTCACCTCTGTCCGGAGAGAAATTCCAGCGGTAGGTATGGGTGACACATCCTCTTCTTTACAGGTGGCAGCCTGGCAACCCCTGCAGAAAGGCCAGCAGAGCCCCACTCACACCGGGCCACCAACAAAGCTGTGGCCCCTCACTCCCTCCCACCAGCAGAGCCCCGAGACTGCTGACGGGGCAGAGAATATGGAGTCAGGCACAGCTTCAGGGGCTATTGCTGCCTGGAGCGCTGTTTATATTGACCTCAAACAGGCACACCTGGGGAGGGCCGGCCGGCAGGGTAAGGCTGCCCAGGTCAGCTAATCCACAACCCTCAGGGAATCACATTGTTGAAAACGGACCTCGCTAAGGCAGAATAGAAGCCAAGGAAGAAAAGGACACAATGCCATTTGCAGCACCGTAGATGAGTCTAGAGGTAATCACGTGACTTGTAGTAAGTCAGAA
The DNA here is from genome assembly GCF_964341445.2 of Mesoplodon mirus. Classification (NCBI taxonomy): domain Eukaryota; kingdom Metazoa; phylum Chordata; class Mammalia; order Artiodactyla; family Ziphiidae; genus Mesoplodon; species Mesoplodon mirus. The sequence goes on along the minus strand of NW_028295814.1, from coordinate 3,360,583 downwards.
AGTGAAAGACACATATCGTATCTTATCACTTATAGGTGTTACCTAAGAATGGATACCAGGGCAGATATTTCCACGGAGAAGGGCCATCACAGATTCATCAAACAAACTTATGGTTCACCAATGGAAAGTTGTGAGGATTGGTTTCATTACGATATTGGGGTTAACAGACATATACAAACACAGGTGACACATATAATCACCAAAGACCTACGGAATACCAAGAGAAGACTACTCAACATTCTGTCATAACGTACATGGGAAAAGGATCCCAGGAAGAACAGACATCTGTATATGTGTAAAAGAACCACATCTTCCACACCTACAACAAGCCAAACATTGTAATCAAACTTGCTGTAATAAAAAATAAAAAATTAAATTAAAAACACGAACAAGAAGTAGTGAGACAAACTTGAGGGGCTTTCTCCTGGCACATTCCATTCTAAATTCCAATCTAGAACACGACTTCCATTGAGGCTCTGTTGCCCTAGTCACCAGATTTTGTAAGGGAGAACTGCTGCCACCTTGTGGCCGTTTCACACAACAGCAGCTTTAATCCCAGCGCTGATGGTCAGTTGATATTCAAAATCATTGCAGGCCTGTAAATGACACCTGCCCTGAAAACAAATCCTGGGGTCACATATCGACCAAAAAATTCAAAGGACGTCCATATTTCAAAACGACCGTTTCAAAAGGCATATTTTACGCACATTAGTGTTCTGCTTCTTTTTCTTTCTTTCCTTTTTTTGTTAAAATAAGGGGAATGGAGAAAGGCATCCCTCAGAATGGGCGAAAATCGTTGCAAACGAATCAATGGACAAAGGTTTAATCTCCAATATATATAAACAGCTCATGCAGCTTAATATTAACAAAACAAACAACCCAATACAAAAAATGGGCAGAAGATCTAAAGAGATGTTTCTTCAAAGAAGACACAGAGATGGCCAAGACACACATGAAAAGCTGCTCAACAGCACTAATTATTAGAGAAATGCAAATCAAAACTACAATGAGGTATCACCTCACACCTGTTAGAATCGGCATCATCAGAAAATCTACAAACAACCAATTCTGGGGAGGGTGTGGACAAAAGGAGCCCTCTTCCACAATTGGTGGCAATGTAAATTGATACAGTCACTATGGAGAACGGTATGGAGTTTCCTTGAAAAAACTAGAAATAGAATTACCATCTGATCCAGCAATCCCACTTCTGGGCATATACCCAGAGAAAACCATAAATCAAAAAGGCACATTCACCACAATGTTCATGGCAGCACTATTTACAATAGCCATGTAATGGAAGCAAAGTAAATGCCCACAGACAGATGAATGGATAAAGATGTGGTACATATATAAAATGGAATATTACTCAGCCATAAAAAGGAATGAAACTGGGTCATTTGTAGAGACATCGATGGATCTAGAGACTGTCATACAGAATGAAGTAAGTCAGAAAGAGGAAAACAAATATTGTATATTAATGCATATATGTGGAACCTAAAAAATGGTACAGATGAACTGGTTTGCAGGGAAGAAACAGAGACACAGAGGTAGAGAACAAACATATGGACACCAAGTGTGGGAAGCCATGGGGTGGTGGTGGTGGGATGAGTTGGGAGATTGGGATTGACCTGTATACATGTATATGCATAAAATACATAACTAATAATAACCTGCTGTATAAAAAAAATAAATCAAATTAAATTTCAAAATTTTAAAAAGTAAAGTTTAAAAATAAAACAGAAAAATGTTCTTCCCTTCACACAGATGTATTTATAGGAATGAATTATTTCCATGCTTATATCTATAAATACATAAAGGAGGAATAAAATCTAACTTGAACCATAAAAGAAAAGAAAAAACATGAACCCACCAGTTATACAGAGGAAAACCCTATCAGGGCACTTGCTGCAGCGGTAAACAATTCTGAAATTGGTCAGAGGTGGGGAATCATCTCCCATACAACCAGCAACCCACCCCCCACGCCAGGAGCATCCTCATTGCAAAGCTGGGGGACCGTGCCGAGGCATCTGTGAGTAAACGTGAGCTGAGCCCCAGGACAGCTGCTGCTGAACTGTTCCCACCCTTCCCAGGTAAAACACCTGAATATGTACAAGGGTTTGAAAGCCTAGAGGAAGGGCCACGGAGCCACACCAGCGACAGCACGCAGGCCAACTTGGTGCCTCCAGGCCAGCCAGGGTGGTCCTGGCCCTGGGCGCTCTTGCGGAAGCTTTCCATTGCCCTGCCTGAGATACCCATCCTGTCCCGGCCCCCACTGCTTTTTTCCTTCCTCACCTCTGTCCGGAGAGAAATTCCAGCGGAAGGTATGGGTGACACATCCTCTTCTTTACAGGTGGCAGCCTGGCAACCCCTGCAGAAAGGCCAGCAGAGCCCCACTCACACCGGGCCACCAACAAAGCTGTGGCCCCTCACACCCTACCACCAGCAGAGCCCCGAGACTGCTGACGGGGCAGAGAATATGGAGTCAGGCACAGCTTCAGGGGCTATTGCTGCCTGGAGCGCTGTTTATATTGACCTCAAACAGGCACACCTGGGGAGGGCCGGCCGGCAGGGTAAGGCTGCCCAGGTCAGCTAATCCACAACCCTCAGGGAATCACATTGTTGAAAACGGACCTCGCTAAGGCAGAATAGAAGCCAAGGAAGAAAAGGACACAATGCCATTTGCAGCACCGTAGATGAGTCTAGAGGTAATCACGTGACTTGTAGTAAGTCAGAAAGTGAAAGACACGTATCGTATCATATCACTTATTGGTGTTACCTAAGAATGGATACCAGTGCAGATATTTCCACGGAGAAGGGCCATCACAGATTCATCAAACAAACTTATGGTTCACCAATGGAAAGGTGTGAGGATTGGTTTCATTACGATATTGGGGTTAACAGACATATACAAACACAGGTGACACATATAATCACCAAAGACCTACGGAATACCAAGAGAAGACTACTCAACCTTCTGTCATAACGTACATGGGAAAAGGATCCCAGGAAGAACAGACATCTGTATATGTGTAAAAGAACCACATCTTCCACACCTACAACAAGCCAAACATTGTAATCAAACTTGCTGTAATAAAAAATAAAAAATTAAATTAAAAACACGAACAAGAAGTAGTGAGACAAACTTGAGGGGCTTTCGCCTGGCACATTCCATTCTAAATTCCAATCTAGAACACGACTTCCATTGAGGCTCTGTTGCCCTAGTCACCAGATTTGGTAAGGGAGAACTGCTGCCACCTTGTGGCCGTTTCACACAACAGCAGCTTTAATCCCAGCGCTGATGGTCAGTTGATATTCAAAATCATTGCAGGCCTGTAAATGACACCTGCCCTGAAAACAAATCCTGGGGTCACATATCGACCAAAAAATTCAAAGGACGTCCATATTTCAAAACGACCGTTTCAAAAGGCATATTTAACGCACATTAGTGTTCTGCTTCTTTTTCTTTCTTTCCTTTTTTTGTTAAAAATACGGGAATGGAAAAAGGCATCCCTCAGAATGGGCGAAAATCGTTGCAAACGAATCAATGGACAAAGGTTTAATCTCCAATATATATAAACAGCTCATGCAGCTTAATATTAACAAAACAAACAACCCAATACAAAAAATGGGCAGAAGATCTAAAGAGATGTTTCTTCAAAGAAGACACAGAGATGGCCAAGACACACATGAAAAGCTGCTCAACAGCACTAATTATTAGAGAAATGCAAATCAAAACTACAATGAGGTATCACCTCACACCTGTTAGAATCGGCATCATCAGAAAATCTACAAACAACCAATTCTGGGGAGGGGGTGGACAAAAGGAGCCCTCTTCCACTATTGGTGGCAATGTAAATTAATTCAGTCCCTTTGGAGAACGGTATGGAGTTTCCTTGAAAAAACTAGAAATAGAATTACCATCTGATCCAGCAATCCCACTTCTGGGCATATACCCAGAGAAAACCATAAATCAAAATGGCACATTCACCACAATGTTCATGGCAGCACTATTTACAATAGCCAGGTAATGGAAGCAACGTAAATGCGCACAGACAGATGAATGGATAAAGATGTGGTACATATATAAAATGGAATATTACTCAGCCATAAAAAGGAATGAAACTGGGTCATTTGTAGAGACATCGATGGATCTAGAGACTGTCATACAGAATGAAGTAAGTCAGAAAGAGGAAAACAAATATTGTATATTAATGCATATATGTGGAACCTAAAAAATGGTACAGATGAACGGGTTTGCAGGGAAGAAACAGAGACACAGAGGTAGAGAACAAACATATGGACACCAAGTGTGGGAAGCCATGGGGTGGTGGTGGTGGGATGAGTTGGGAGATTGGCATTGACCTGTATACATGTATATGCATAAAATACATAACTAATAATAACCTGCTGTATAAAAAAATAAATCAAATTAAATTTCAAAATTTTAAAAAGTAAAATTTAAAAATAAAACAGAAAAATGTTCTTCCCTTCACACAGATGTATTTATAGGAATGAATTATTTCCATGCTTATATCTATAAATACATAAAAGAGGAATAAAATCTAACTTGAACCATAAAAGAAAAAAAAAAAACCTGACCCCACCAGTTATACAGAGGAAAACCCTATCAGGGCACTTGCTGCAGCGGTAAACAATTCTGAAATTGGTCAGATGTGGGGAATCATCTCCCATACAACCAGCAACCCAACCCCCACGCCAGGATCATCCTCATTGCAAAGCTGGGGGACCGTGCCGAGGCATCTGTGAGTAAACGTGAGCTGAGCCCCAGGACAGCTGCTGCTGAACTGTTCCCACCCTTCCCAGGTAAAACACCTGAATATGTACAAGGGCTTGAAAGCCTAGAGGAAGGGCCACGGAGCCACACCAGCGACAGCACGCAGGCCAACTTGGTGCCTCCAGGCCAGCCAGGGTGGTCCTGGCCCCGGGCGCTCTTCTGGAAGCTTTCCATTGCCCTGCCTGAAATACCCCTCCTGTCCCGGCCCCCAATGCTTTTTTCCTTCCTCACCTCTGTCCGGAGAGAAATTCCAGCGGTAGGTATGGGTGACACATCCTCTTCTTTACAGGTGGCAGCCTGGCAACCCCTGCAGAAAGGCCAGCAGAGCCCCACTCACACCGGGCCACCAAGAAAGCTGTGGCCCCTCACTCCCTCCCACCAGCAGAGCCCCGAGACTGCTGACGGGGCAGAGAATATGGAGTCAGGCACAGCTTCAGGGGCTATTGCTGCCTGGAGCGCTGTTTATATTGACCTCAAACAGGCACACCAGGGGAGGGCCGGCCGGCAGGGTAAGGCTGCCCAGGTCAGCTAATCCACAACCCTCAGGGAATCACATTGTTGAAAACGGACCTCGCTAAGGCAGAATAGAAGCCAAGGAAGAAAAGGACACAATGCCATTTGCAGCACCGTAGATGAGTCTAGAGGTAATCACGTGACTTGTAGTAAGTCAGAAAGTGAAAGACACATATCGTATCATATCACTTATAGGTGTTACCTAAGAATGGATACCAGGGCAGATATTTCCACGGAGAAGGGCCATCACAGATTCATCAAACAAACTTATGGTTCACCAATGGAAAGTTGTGAGGATTGGTTTCATTACGATATTGGGGTTAACAGACATATACAAACACAGGTGACACATATAATCACCAAAGACCTACGGAATACCAAGAGAAGACTACTCAACATTCTGTCATAACGTACATGGGAAAAGGATCCCAGGAAGAACAGACATCTGTATATGTGTAAAAGAACCACATCTTCCACACCTACAACAAGCCAAACATTGTAATCAAACTTGCTGTAATAAAAAATAAAAAATTAAATTAAAAACACGAACAAGAATTAGTGAGACAAACTTGAGGGGCTTTCGCCTGGCACATTCCATTCTAAATTCCAATCTAGAACAAGACTTCCATTGAGGCTCTGTTGCCCTAGTCACCAGATTTGGTAAGGGAGAACTGCTGCCACCTTGTGGCCGTTTCACACAACAGCAGCTTTAATCCCAGCGCTGATGGTCAGTTGATATTCAAAATCATTGCAGGCCTGTAAATGACACCTGCCCTGAAAACAAATCCTGGGGTCACATATCGACCAAAAAATTCAAAGGACGTCCATATTTCAAAACGACCGTTTCAAAAGGCATATTTAACGCACATTAGTGTTCTGCTTCTTTTTCTTTCTTTCCTTTTTTTGTTAAAAATACGGGAATGGAAAAAGGCATCCCTCAGAATGGGCGAAAATCGTTGCAAACGAATCAATGGACAAAGGTTTAATCTCCAATATATATAAACAGCTCATGCAGCTTAATATTAACAAAACAAACAACCCAATACAAAAAATGGGCAGAAGATCTAAAGAGATGTTTCTTCAAAGAAGACACAGAGATGGCCAAGACACACATGAAAAGCTGCTCAACAGCACTAATTATTAGAGAAATGCAAATCAAAACTACAATGAGGTATCACCTCACACCTGTTAGAATCGGCATCATCAGAAAATCTACAAACAACCAATTCTGGGGAGGGTGTGGACAAAAGGAGCCCTCTTCCACTATTGGTGGCAATGTAAATTGATACACTCCCTATGGAGAATGGTATGGAGTTTCCTTGAAAAAACTAGAAATAGAATTACCATCTGATCCAGCAATCCCACTTCTGGGCATAGAACCAGAGAAAACCATAAATCAAAAAGGCACATTCACCACAATGTTCATGGCAGCACTATTTACAATAGCCAGGTAATGGAAGCAACGTAAATGCCCACAGACAGATGAATGGATAAAGATGTGGTACATATATAAAATGGAATATTACTCAGCCATAAAAAGGAATGAAACTGGGTCATTTGTAGAGACATCGATGGATCTAGAGACTGTCATACAGAATGAAGTAAGTCAGAAAGAGGAAAACAAATATTGTATATTAATGCATATATGTGGAACCTAAAAAATGGTACAGATGAACGGGTTTGCATGGAAGAAACAGAGACACAGAGGTAGAGAACAAACATATGGACACCAAGTGTGGGAAGCCATGGGGTGGTGGTGGTGGGATGAGTTGGGAGATTGGCATTGACCTGTATACATGTATATGCATAAAATACATAACTAATAATAACCTGCTGTATAAAAAAATAAATCAAATTAAATTTCAAAATTTTAAAAAGTAAAATTTAAAAATAAAACAGAAAAATGTTCTTCCCTTCACACAGATGTATTTATAGGAATGAATTATTTCCATGCTTATATCTATAAATACATAAAAGAGGAATAAAATCTAACTTGAACCATAAAAGAAAAAAAAAAAACCTGACCCCACCAGTTATACAGAGGAAAACCCTATCAGGGCACTTGCTGCAGCGGTAAACAATTCTGAAATTGGTCAGAGGTGGGGAATCATCTCCCATACAACCAGCAACCCAACCCCCACGCCAGGAGCATCCTCATTGCAAAGCTGGGGGACCGTGCCGAGGCATCTGTGAGTAAACGTGAGCTGAGCCCCAGGACAGCTGCTGCTGAACTGTTCCCACCCTTCCCAGGTAAAACACCTGAATATGTACAAGGGCTTGAAAGCCTAGAGGAAGGGCCACGGAGCCACACCAGCGACAGCACGCAGGCCAACTTGGTGCCTGCAGGCCAGCCAGGGTGGTCCTGGCCCCGGGCGCTCTTGCGGAAGCTTTCCATTGCCCTGCCTGAGATACCCCTCCTGTCCCGGCCCCCACTGCTTTTTTCCTTCCTCACCTCTGTCCGGAGAGAAATTCCAGCGGAAGGTATGGGTGACACATCCTCTTCTTTACAGGTGGCATCCTGGCAACCCCTGCAGAAAGGCCAGCAGAGCCCCACTCACACCGGGCCACCAACAAAGCTGTGGCCCCTCACTCCCTCCCACCAGCACAGCCCCGAGACTGCTGACGGGGCAGAGAATATGGAGTCAGGCACAGCTTCAGGGGCTATTGCTGCCTGGAGCGCTGTTTATATTGACCTCAAACAGGCACACCTGGGGAGGGCCGGCCGGCAGGGTAAGGCTGCCCAGGTCAGCTAATCCACAACCCTCAGGGAATCACATTGTTGAAAACGGACCTCGCTAAGGCAGAATAGAAGCCAAGGAAGAAAAGGACACAATGCCATTTGCAGCACCGTAGATGAGTCTAGAGGTAATCACGTGACTTGTAGTAAGTCAGAAAGTGAAAGACACGTATCATATCATATCACTTATAGGTGTTACCTAAGAATGGATACCAGTGCAGATATTTCCACGGAGAAGGGCCATCACAGATTCATCAAACAAACTTATGGTTCACCAATGGAAAGGTGTGAGGATTGGTTTCATTACGATATTGGGGTTAACAGACATATACAAACACAGGTGACACATATAATCACCAAAGACCTACGGAATACCAAGAGAAGACTACTCAACCTTCTGTCATAACGTACATGGGAAAAGGATCCCAGGAAGAACAGACATCTGTATATGTGTAAAAGAACCACATCTTCCACACCTACAACAAGCCAAACATTGTAATCAAACTTGCTGTAATAAAAAATAAAAAATTAAATTAAAAACACGAACAAGAAGTAGTGAGACAAACTTGAGGGGCTTTCGCCTGGCACATTCCATTCTAAATTCCAATCTAGAACACGACTTCCATTGAGGCTCTGTTGCCCTAGTCACCAGATTTGGTAAGGGAGAACTGCTGCCACCTTGTGGCCGTTTCACACAACAGCAGCTTTAATCCCAGCGCTGATGGTCAGTTGATATTCAAAATCATTGCAGGCCTGTAAATGACACCTGCCCTGAAAACAAATCCTGGGGTCACATATCGACCAAAAAATTCAAAGGACGTCCATATTTCAAAACGACCGTTTCAAAAGGCATATTTTACGCACATTAGTGTTCTGCTTCTTTTTCTTTCTTTCCTTTTTTTGTTAAAATAAGGGGAATGGAGAAAGGCATCCCTCAGAATGGGCGAAAATCGTTGCAAACGAATCAATGGACAAAGGTTTAATCTCCAATATATATAAACAGCTCATGCAGCTTAATATTAACAAAACAAACAACCCAATACAAAAAATGGGCAGAAGATCTAAAGAGATGTTTCTTCAAAGAAGACACAGAGATGGCCAAGACACACATGAAAAGCTGCTCAACAGCACTAATTATTAGAGAAATGCAAATCAAAACTACAATGAGGTATCACCTCACACCTGTTAGAATCGGCATCATCAGAAAATCTACAAACAACCAATTCTGGGGAGGGTGTGGACAAAAGGAGCCCTCTTCCACAATTGGTGGCAATGTAAATTGATACAGTCACTATGGAGAACGGTATGGAGTTTCCTTGAAAAAACTAGAAATAGAATTACCATCTGATCCAGCAATCCCACTTCTGGGCATATACCCAGAGAAAACCATAAATCAAAAAGGCACATTCACCACAATGTTCATGGCAGCACTATTTACAATAGCCATGTAATGGAAGCAAAGTAAATGCCCACAGACAGATGAATGGATAAAGATGTGGTACATATATAAAATGGAATATTACTCAGCCATAAAAAGGAATGAAACTGGGTCATTTGTAGAGACATCGATGGATCTAGAGACTGTCATACAGAATGAAGTAAGTCAGAAAGAGGAAAACAAATATTGTATATTAATGCATATATGTGGAACCTAAAAAATGGTACAGATGAACTGGTTTGCAGGGAAGAAACAGAGACACAGAGGTAGAGAACAAACATATGGACACCAAGTGTGGGAAGCCATGGGGTGGTGGTGGTGGGATGAGTTGGGAGATTGGGATTGACCTGTATACATGTATATGCATAAAATACATAACTAATAATAACCTGCTGTATAAAAAAATAAATCAAATTAAATTTCAAAATTTTAAAAAGTAAAGTTTAAAAATAAAACAGAAAAATGTTCTTCCCTTCACACAGATGTATTTATAGGAATGAATTATTTCCATGCTTATATCTATAAATACATAAAGGAGGAATAAAATCTAACTTGAACCATAAAAGAAAAGAAAAAACATGAACCCACCAGTTATACAGAGGAAAACCCTATCAGGGCACTTGCTGCAGCGGTAAACAATTCTGAAATTGGTCAGAGGTGGGGAATCATCTCCCATACAACCAGCAACCCACCCCCCACGCCAGGAGCATCCTCATTGCAAAGCTGGGGGACCGTGCCGAGGCATCTGTGAGTAAACGTGAGCTGAGCCCCAGGACAGCTGCTGCTGAACTGTTCCCACCCTTCCCAGGTAAAACACCTGAATATGTACAAGGGCTTGAAAGCCTAGAGGAAGGGCCACGGAGCCACACCAGCGACAGCACGCAGGCCAACTTGGTGCCTCCAGGCCAGCCAGGGTGGTCCTGGCCCTGGGCGCTCTTGCGGAAGCTTTCCATTGCCCTGCCTGAGATACCCATCCTGTCCCGGCCCCCACTGCTTTTTGCCTTCCTCACCTCTGTCCGGAGAGAAATTCCAGCGGAAGGTATGGGTGACACATCCTCTTCTTTACAGGTGGCAGCCTGGCAACCCCTGCAGAAAGGCCAGCAGAGCCCCACTCACACCGGGCCACCAACAAAGCTGTGGCCCCTCACACCCTACCACCAGCAGAGCCCCGAGACTGCTGACGGGGCAGAGAATATGGAGTCAGGCACAGCTTCAGGGGCTATTGCTGCCTGGAGCGCTGTTTATATTGACCTCAAACAGGCACACCTGGGGAGGCCCGGCCGGCAGGGTAAGGCTGCCCAGGTCAGCTAATCCACAACCCTCAGGGAATCACATTGTTGAAAACGGACCTCGCTAAGGCAGAATAGAAGCCAAGGAAGAAAAGGACACAATGCCATTTGCAGCACCGTAGATGAGTCTAGAGGTAATCACGTGACTTGTAGTAAGTCAGAAAGTGAAAGACACGTATCGTATCATATCACTTATAGGTGTTACCTAAGAATGGATACCAGTGCAGATATTTCCACGGAGAAGGGCCATCACAGATTCATCAAACAAACTTATGGTTCACCAATGGAAAGGTGTGAGGATTGGTTTCATTACGATATTGGGGTTAACAGACATATACAAACACAGGTGACACATATAATCACCAAAGACCTACGGAATACCAAGAGAAGACTACTCAACCTTCTGTCATAACGTACATGGGAAAAGGATCCCAGGAAGAACAGACATCTGTATATGTGTAAAAGAACCACATCTTCCACACCTACAACAAGCCAAACATTGTAATCAAACTTGCTGTAATAAAAAATAAAATATTAAATTAAAAACACGAACAAGAAGTAGTGAGACAAACTTGAGGGGCTTTCGCCTGGCACATTCCATTCTAAATTCCAATCTAGAACACGACTTCCATTGAGGCTCTGTTGCCCTAGTCACCAGATTTGGTAAGGGAGAACTGCTGCCACCTTGTGGCCGTTTCACACAACAGCAGCTTTAATCCCAGCGCTGATGGTCAGTTGATATGCAAAATCATTGCAGGCCTGTAAATGACACCTGCCCTGAAAACAAATCCTGGGGTCACATATCGACCAAAAAATTCAAAGGACGTCCATATTTCAAAACCACCGTTTCAAAAGGCATATTTAACGCACATTAGTGTTCTGCTTCTTTTTCTTTCTTTCCTTTTTTTGTTAAAAATACGGGAATGGAAAAAGGCATCCCTCAGAATGGGCGAAAATCGTTGCAAACGAATCAATGGACAAAGGTTTAATCTCCAATATATATAAACAGCTCATGCAGCTTAATATTAACAAAACAAACAACCCAATACAAAAAATGGGCAGAAGATCTAAAGAGATGTTTCTTCAAAGAAGACACAGAGATGGCCAAGACACACATGAAAAGCTGCTCAACAGCACTAATTATTAGAGAAATGCAAATCAAAACTACAATGAGGTATCACCTCACACCTGTTAGAATCGGCATCATCAGAAAATCTACAAACAACCAATTCTGGGGAGGGTGTGGACAAAAGGAGCCCTCTTCCACTATTGGTGGCAATGTAAATTAATTCAGTCCCTTTGGAGAACGGTATGGAGTTTCCTTGAAAAAACTAGAAATAGAATTACCATCTGATCCAGCAATCCCACTTCTGGGCATATACCCAGAGAAAACCATAAATCAAAACGGCACATTCACCACAATGTTCATGGCAGCACTATTTACAATAGCCAGGTAATGGAAGCAACGTAAATGCGCACAGACAGATGAATGGATAAAGATGTGGTACATATATAAAATGGAATATTACTCAGCCATAAAAAGGAATGAAACTGGGTCATTTGTAGAGACATCGATGGATCTAGAGACTGTCATACAGAATGAAGTAAGTCAGAAAGAGGAAAACAAATATTGTATATTAATGCATATATGTGGAACCTAAAAAATGGTACAGATGAACGGGTTTGCAGGGAAGAAACAGAGACACAGAGGTAGAGAACAAACATATGGACACCAAGTGTGGGAAGCCATGGGGTGGTGGTGGTGGGATGAGTTGGGAGATTGGCATTGACCTGTATACATGTATATGCATAAAATACATAACTAATAATAACCTGCTGTATAAAAAAATAAATCAAATTAAATTTCAAAATTTTAAAAAGTAAAATTTAAAAATAAAACAGAAAAATGTTCTTCCCTTCACACAGATGTATTTATAGGAATGAATTATTTCCATGCTTATATCTATAAATACATAAAAGAGGAATAAAATCTAACTTGAACCATAAAAGAAAAAAAAAAAACCTGACCCCACCAGTTATACAGAGGAAAACCCTATCAGGGCACTTGCTGCAGCGGTAAACAATTCTGAAATTGGTCAGATGTGGGGAATCATCTCCCATACAAACAGCAACCCAACCCCCACGCCAGGAGCATCCTCATTGCAAAGCTGGGGGACCGTGCCGAGGCATCTGTGAGTAAACGTGAGCTGAGCCCCAGGACAGCTGCTGCTGAACTGTTCCCACCCTTCCCAGGTAAAACACCTGAATATGTACAAGGGCTTGAAAGCCTAGAGGAAGGGCCACGGAGCCACACCAGCGACAGCACGCAGGCCAACTTGGTGCCTCCAGGCCAGCCAGGGTGGTCCTGGCCCCGGGCGCTCTTCTGGAAGCTTTGCATTGCCCTGCCTGAAATACCCCTCCTGTCCCGGCCCCCAATGCTTTTTTCCTTCCTCACCTCTGTCCGGAGAGAAATTCCAGCGGTAGGTATGGGTGACACATCCTCTTCTTTACAGGTGGCAGCCTGGCAACCCCTGCAGAAAGGCCAGCAGAGCCCCACTCACACTGGGCCACCAACAAAGCTGTGGCCCCTCACTCCCTCCCACCAGCAGAGCCCCGAGACTGCTGACGGGGCAGAGAATATGGAGTCAGGCACAGCTTCAGGGGCTATTGCTGCCTGGAGCGCTGTTTATATTGACCTCAAACAGGCACACCAGGGGAGGGCCGGCCGGCAGGGTAAGGCTGCCCAGGTCAGCTAATCCACAACCCTCAGGGAATCACATTGTTGAAAACGGACCTCGCTAAGGCAGAATAGAAGCCAAGGAAGAAAAGGACACAATGCCATTTGCAGCACCGTAGATGAGTCTAGAGGTAATCACGTGACTTGTAGTAAGTCAGAAAGTGAAAGACACATATCGTATCATATCACTTATAGGTGTTACCTAAGAATGGATACCAGGGCAGATATTTCCACGGAGAAGGGCCATCACAGATTCATCAAACAAACTTATGGTTCACCAATGGAAAGTTGTGAGGATTGGTTTCATTACGATATTGGGGTTAACAGACATATACAAACACAGGTGACACATATAATCACCAAAGACCTACGGAATACCAAGAGAAGACTACTCAACCTTCTGTCATAACGTACATGGGAAAAGGATCCCAGGAAGAACAGACATCTGTATATGTGTAAAAGAACCACATCTTCCACACCTACAACAAGCCAAACATTGTAATCAAACTTGCTGTAATAAAAAATAAAAAATTAAATTAAAAACACGAACAAGAATTAGTGAGACAAACTTGAGGGGCTTTCGCCTGGCACATTCCATTCTAAATTCCAATCTAGAACAAGACTTCCATTGAGGCTCTGTTGCCCTAGTCACCAGATTTGGTAAGGGAGAACTGCTGCCACCTTGTGGCCGTTTCACACAACAGCAGCTTTAATCCCAGCGCTGATGGTCAGTTTATATTCAAAATCATTGCAGGCCTGTAAATGACACCTGCCCTGAAAACAAATCCTGGGGTCACATATCGACCAAAAAATTCAAAGGACGTCCATATTTCAAAACGACCGTTTCAAAAGGCATATTTAACGCACATTAGTGTTCTGCTTCTTTTTCTTTCTTTCCTTTTTTTGTTAAAAATACGGGAATGGAAAAAGGCATCCCTCAGAATGGGCGAAAATCGTTGCAAACGAATCAATGGACAAAGGTTTAATCTCCAATATATATAAACAGCTCATGCAGCTTAATATTAACAAAACAAACAACCCAATACAAAAAATGGGCAGAAGATCTAAAGAGATGTTTCTTCAAAGAAGACACAGAGATGGCCAAGACACACATGAAAAGCTGCTCAACAGCACTAATTATTAGAGAAATGCAAATCAAAACTACAATGAGGTATCACCTCACACCTGTTAGAATCGGCATCATCAGAAAATCTACAAACAACCAATTCTGGGGAGGGTGTGGACAAAAGGAGCCCTCTTCCACTATTGGTGGCAATGTAAATTGATACACTCCCTATGGAGAATGGTATGGAGTTTCCTTGAAAAAACTAGAAATAGAATTACCATCTGATCCAGCAATCCCACTTCTGGGCATAGAACCAGAGAAAACCATAAATCAAAAAGGCACATTCACCACAATGTTCATGGCAGCACTATTTACAATAGCCAGGTAATGGAAGCAACGTAAATGCCCACAGACAGATGAATGGATAAAGATGTGGTACATATATAAAATGGAATATTACTCAGCCATAAAAAGGAATGAAACTGGGTCATTTGTAGAGACATCGATGGATCTAGAGACTGTCATACAGAATGAAGTAAGTCAGAAAGAGGAAAACAAATATTGTATATTAATGCATATATGTGGAACCTAAAAAATGGTACAGATGAACGGGTTTGCATGGAAGAAACAGAGACAGAGGTAGAGAACAAACATATGGACACCAAGTGTGGGAAGCCATGGGGTGGTGGTGGTGGGATGAGTTGGGAGATTGGCATTGACCTGTATACATGTATATGCATAAAATACATAACTAATAATAACCTGCTGTATAAAAAAATAAATCAAATTAAATTTCAAAATTTTAAAAAGTAAAATTTAAAAATAAAACAGAAAAATGTTCTTCCCTTCACACAGATGTATTTATAGGAATGAATTATTTCCATGCTTATATCTATAAATACATAAAAGAGGAATAAAATCTAACTTGAACCATAAAAGAAAAAAAAAAAACCTGACCCCACCAGTTATACAGAGGAAAACCCTATCAGGGCACTTGCTGCAGCGGTAAACAATTCTGAAATTGGTCAGAGGTGGGGAATCATCTCCCATACAACCAGCAACCCAACCCCCACGCCAGGAGCATCCTCATTGCAAAGCTGGGGGACCGTGCCAAGGCATCTGTGAGTAAACGTGAGCTGAGCCCCAGGACAGCTGCTGCTGAACTGTTCCCACCCTTCCCAGGTAAAACACCTGAATATGTACAAGGGCTTGAAAGCCTAGAGGAAGGGCCACGGAGCCACACCAGCGACAGCACGCAGGCCAACTTGGTGCCTGCAGGCCAGCCAGGGTGGTCCTGGCCCCGGGCGCTCTTGCGGAAGCTTTCCATTGCCCTGCCTGAGATACCCCTCCTGTCCCGGCCCCCACTGCTTTTTTCCTTCCTCACCTCTGTCCGGAGAGAAATTCCAGCGGAAGGTATGGGTGACACATCCTCTTCTTTACAGGTGGCATCCTGGCAACCCCTGCAGAAAGGCCAGCAGAGCCCCACTCACACCGGGCCACCAACAAAGCTGTGGCCCCTCACTCCCTCCCACCAGCACAGCCCCGAGACTGCTGACGGGGCAGAGAATATGGAGTCAGGCACAGCTTCAGGGGCTATTGCTGCCTGGAGCGCTGTTTATATTGACCTCAAACAGGCACACCTGGGGAGGGCCGGCCGGCAGGGTAAGGCTGCACAGGTCAGCTAATCCACAACCCTCAGGGAATCACATTGTTGAAAACGGACCTCGCTAAGGCAGAATAGAAGCCAAGGAAGAAAAGGACACAATGCCATTTGCAGCACCGTAGATGAGTCTAGAGGTAATCACGTGACTTGTAGTAAGTCAGAAAGTGAAAGACACGTATCGTATCATATCACTTATAGGTGTTACCTAAGAATGGATACCAGTGCAGATATTTCCACGGAGAAGGGCCATCACAGATTCATCAAACAAACTTATGGTTCACCAATGGAAAGGTGTGAGGATTGGTTTCATTACGATATTGGGGTTAACAGACATATACAAACACAGGTGACACATATAATCACCAAAGACCTACGGAATACCAAGAGAAGACTACTCAACCTTCTGTCATAACGTACATGGGAAAAGGATCCCAGGAAGAACAGACATCTGTATATGTGTAAAAGAACCACATCTTCCACACCTACAACAAGCCAAACATTGTAATCAAACTTGCTGTAATAAAAAATAAAAAATTAAATTAAAAACACGAACAAGAAGTAGTGAGACAAACTTGAGGGGCTTTCGCCTGGCACATTCCATTCTAAATTCCAATCTAGAACACGACTTCCATTGAGGCTCTGTTGCCCTAGTCACCAGATTTGGTAAGGGAGAACTGCTGCCACCTTGTGGCCGTTTCACACAACAGCAGCTTTAATCCCAGCGCTGATGGTCAGTTGATATTCAAAATCATTGCAGGCCTGTAAATGACACCTGCCCTGAAAACAAATCCTGGGGTCACATATCGACCAAAAAATTCAAAGGACGTCCATATTTCAAAACCACCGTTTCAAAAGGCATATTTTACGCACATTAGTGTTCTGCTTCTTTTTCTTTCTTTCCTTTTTTTGTTAAAAAAAGGGGAATGGAAAAAGGCATCCCTCAGAATGGGCGAAAATCGTTGCAAACGAATCAATGGACAAAGGTTTAATCTCCAATATATATAAACAGCTCATGCAGCTTAATATTAACAAAACAAACAACCCAATACAAAAAATGGGCAGAAGATCTAAAGAGATGTTTCTTCAAAGAAGACACAGAGATGGCCAAGACACACATGAAAAGCTGCTCAACAGCACTAATTATTAGAGAAATGCAAATCAAAACTACAATGAGGTATCACCTCACACCTGTTAGAATCGGCATCATCAGAAAATCTACAAACAACCAATTCTGGGGAGGGTGTGGACAAAAGGAGCCCTCTTCCACTATTGGTGGCAATGTAAATTAATTCAGTCCCTTTGGAGAACGGTATGGAGTTTCCTTGAAAAAACTAGAAATAGAATTACCATCTGATCCAGCAATCCCACTTCTGGGCATATACCCAGAGAAAACCATAAATCAAAACGGCACATTCACCACAATGTTCATGGCAGCACTATTTACAATAGCCAGGTAATGGAAGCAACGTAAATGCGCACAGACAGATGAATGGATAAAGATGTGGTACATATATAAAATGGAATATTACTCAGCCATAAAAAGGAATGAAACTGGGTCATTTGTAGAGACATCGATGGATCTAGAGACTGTCATACAGAATGAAGTAAGTCAGAAAGAGGAAAACAAATATTGTATATTAATGCATATATGTGGAACCTAAAAAATGGTACAGATGAACGGGTTTGCAGGGAAGAAACAGAGACACAGAGGTAGAGAACAAACATATGGACACCAAGTGTGGGAAGCCATGGGGTGGTGGTGGTGGGATGAGTTGGGAGATTGGCATTGACCTGTATACATGTATATGCATAAAATACATAACTAATAATAACCTGCTGTATAAAAAAATAAATCAAATTAAATTTCAAAATTTTAAAAAGTAAAATTTAAAAATAAAACAGAAAAATGTTCTTCCCTTCACACAGATGTATTTATAGGAATGAATTATTTCCATGCTTATATCTATAAATACATAAAAGAGGAATAAAATCTAACTTGAACCATAAAAGAAAAAAAAAAAACCTGACCCCACCAGTTATACAGAGGAAAACCCTATCAGGGCACTTGCTGCAGCGGTAAACAATTCTGAAATTGGTCAGATGTGGGGAATCATCTCCCATACAAACAGCAACCCAACCCCCACGCCAGGAGCATCCTCATTGCAAAGCTGGGGGACCGTGCCGAGGCATCTGTGAGTAAACGTGAGCTGAGCCCCAGGACAGCTGCTGCTGAACTGTTCCCACCCTTCCCAGGTAAAACACCTGAATATGTACAAGGGCTTGAAAGCCTAGAGGAAGGGCCACGGAGCCACACCAGCGACAGCACGCAGGCCAACTTGGTGCCTCCAGGCCAGCCAGGGTGGTCCTGGCCCCGGGCGCTCTTCTGGAAGCTTTCCATTGCCCTGCCTGAAATACCCCTCCTGTCCCGGCCCCCAATGCTTTTTTCCTTCCTCACCTCTGTCCGGAGAGAAATTCCAGCGGTAGGTATGGGTGACACATCCTCTTCTTTACAGGTGGCAGCCTGGCAACCCCTGCAGAAAGGCCAGCAGAGCCCCACTCACACCGGGCCACCAACAAAGCTGTGGCCCCTCACTCCCTCCCACCAGCAGAGCCCCGAGACTGCTGACGGGGCAGAGAATATGGAGTCAGGCACAGCTTCAGGGGCTATTGCTGCCTGGAGCGCTGTTTATATTGACCTCAAACAGGCACACCAGGGGAGGGCCGGCCGGCAGGGTAAGGCTGCCCAGGTCAGCTAATCCACAACCCTCAGGGAATCACATTGTTGAAAACGGACCTCGCTAAGGCAGAATAGAAGCCAAGGAAGAAAAGGACACAATGCCATTTGCAGCACCGTAGATGAGTCTAGAGGTAATCACGTGACTTGTAGTAAGTCAGAAAGTGAAAGACACATATCGTATCATATCACTTATAGGTGTTACCTAAGAATGGATACCAGTGCAGATATTTCCACGGAGAAGGGCCATCACAGATTCATCAAACAAACTTATGGTTCACCAATGGAAAGTTGTGAGGATTGGTTTCATTACGATATTGGGGTTAACAGACATATACAAACACAGGTGACACATATAATCACCAAAGACCTACGGAATACCAAGAGAAGACTACTCAACATTCTGTCATAACGTACATGGGAAAAGGATCCCAGGAAGAACAGACATCTGTATATGTGTAAAAGAACCACATCTTCCACACCTACAACAAGCCAAACATTGTAATCAAACTTGCTGTAATAAAAAATAAAAAATTAAATTAAAAACACGAACAAGAATTAGTGAGACAAACTTGAGGGGCTTTCGCCTGGCACATTCCATTCTAAATTCCAATCTAGAACAAGACTTCCATTGAGGCTCTGTTGCCCTAGTCACCAGATTTGGTAAGGGAGAACTGCTGCCACCTTGTGGCCGTTTCACACAACAGCAGCTTTAATCCCAGCGCTGATGGTCAGTTGATATTCAAAATCATTGCAGGCCTGTAAATGACACCTGCCCTGAAAACAAATCCTGGGGTCACATATCGACCAAAAAATTCAAAGGACGTCCATATTTCAAAACGACCGTTTCAAAAGGCATATTTAACGCACATTAGTGTTCTGCTTCTTTTTCTTTCTTTCCTTTTTTTGTTAAAAATACGGGAATGGAAAAAGGCATCCCTCAGAATGGGCGAAAATCGTTGCAAACGAATCAATGGACAAAGGTTTAATCTCCAATATATATAAACAGCTCATGCAGCTTAATATTAACAAAACAAACAACCCAATACAAAAAATGGGCAGAAGATCTAAAGAGATGTTTCTTCAAAGAAGACACAGAGATGGCCAAGACACACATGAAAAGCTGCTCAACAGCACTAATTATTAGAGAAATGCAAATCAAAACTACAATGAGGTATCACCTCACACCTGTTAGAATCGGCATCATCAGAAAATCTACAAACAACCAATTCTGGGGAGGGTGTGGACAAAAGGAGCCCTCTTCCACTATGGGTGGCAATGTAAATTGATACACTCCCTATGGAGAACGGTATGGAGTTTCCTTGAAAAAACTAGAAATAGAATTACCATCTGATCCAGCAATCCCACTTCTGGGCATAGAACCAGAGAAAACCATAAATCAAAAAGGCACATTCACCACAATGTTCATGGCAGCACTATTTACAATAGCCAGGTAATGGAAGCAACGTAAATGCCCACAGACAGATGAATGGATAAAGATGTGGTACATATATAAAATGGAATATTACTCAGCCATAAAAAGGAATGAAACTGGGTCATTTGTAGAGACATCGATGGATCTAGAGACTGTCATACAGAATGAAGTAAGTCAGAAAGAGGAAAACAAATATTGTATATTAATGCATATATGTGGAACCTAAAAAATGGTACAGATGAACGGGTTTGCATGGAAGAAACAGAGACAGAGGTAGAGAACAAACATATGGACACCAAGTGTGGGAAGCCATGGGGTGGTGGTGGTGGGATGAGTTGGGAGATTGGCATTGACCTGTATACATGTATATGCATAAAATACATAACTAATAATAACCTGCTGTATAAAAAAATAAATCAAATTAAATTTCAAAATTTTAAAAAGTAAAATTTAAAAATAAAACAGAAAAATGTTCTTCCCTTCACACAGATGTATTTATAGGAATGAATTATTTCCATGCTTATATCTATAAATACATAAAAGAGGAATAAAATCTAACTTGAACCATAAAAGAAAAAAAAAAAAAACCTGACCCCACCAGTTATACAGAGGAAAACCCTATCAGGGCACTTGCTGCAGCGGTAAACAATTCTGAAATTGGTCAGAGGTGGGGAATCATCTCCCATACAACCAGCAACCCAACCCCCACGCCAGGAGCATCCTCATTGCAAAGCTGGGGGACCGTGCCAAGGCATCTGTGAGTAAACGTGAGCTGAGCCCCAGGACAGCTGCTGCTGAACTGTTCCCACCCTTCCCAGGTAAAACACCTGAATATGTACAAGGGCTTGAAAGCCTAGAGGAAGGGCCACGGAGCCACACCAGCGACAGCACGCAGGCCAACTTGGTGCCTGCAGGCCAGCCAGGGTGGTCCTGGCCCCGGGCGCTCTTGCGGAAGCTTTCCATTGCCCTGCCTGAGATACCCCTCCTGTCCCGGCCCCCACTGCTTTTTTCCTTCCTCACCTCTGTCCGGAGAGAAATTCCAGCGGAAGGTATGGGTGACACATCCTCTTCTTTACAGGTGGCATCCTGGCAACCCCTGCAGAAAGGCCAGCAGAGCCCCACTCACACCGGGCCACCAACAAAGCTGTGGCCCCTCACTCCCTCCCACCAGCACAGCCCCGAGACTGCTGACGGGGCAGAGAATATGGAGTCAGGCACAGCTTCAGGGGCTATTGCTGCCTGGAGCGCTGTTTATATTGACCTCAAACAGGCACACCTGGGGAGGCCCGGCCGGCAGGGTAAGGCTGCCCAGGTCAGCTAATCCACAACCCTCAGGGAATCACATTGTTGAAAACGGACCTCGCTAAGGCAGAATAGA
The DNA here is from genome assembly GCF_964341445.2 of Mesoplodon mirus. Lineage (NCBI taxonomy): Eukaryota > Metazoa > Chordata > Mammalia > Artiodactyla > Ziphiidae > Mesoplodon > Mesoplodon mirus. Next base: position 3,338,798 of record NW_028295814.1, on the reverse strand, counting down.
AGCCAAGGAAGAAAAGGACACAATGCCATTTGCAGCACCGTAGATGAGTCTAGAGGTAATCACGTGACTTGTAGTAAGTCAGAAAGTGAAAGACACGTATCGTATCATATCACTTATAGGTGTTACCTAAGAATGGATACCAGTGCAGATATTTCCACGGAGAAGGGCCATCACAGATTCATCAAACAAACTTATGGTTCACCAATGGAAAGGTGTGAGGATTGGTTTCATTACGATATTGGGGTTAACAGACATATACAAACACAGGTGACACATATAATCACCAAAGACCTACGGAATACCAAGAGAAGACTACTCAACCTTCTGTCATAACGTACATGGGAAAAGGATCCCAGGAAGAACAGACATCTGTATATGTGTAAAAGAACCACATCTTCCACACCTACAACAAGCCAAACATTGTAATCAAACTTGCTGTAATAAAAAATAAAAAATTAAATTAAAAACACGAACAAGAAGTAGTGAGACAAACTTGAGGGGCTTTCTCCTGGCACATTCCATTCTAAATTCCAATCTAGAACATGACTTCCATTGAGGCTCTGTTGCCCTAGTCACCAGATTTGGTAAGGGAGAACTGCTGCCACCTTGTGGCCGTTTCACACAACAGCAGCTTTAATCCCAGCGCTGATGGTCAGTTGATATTCAAAATCATTGCAGGCCTGTAAATGACACCTGCCCTGAAAACAAATCCTGGGGTCACATATCGACCAAAAAATTCAAAGGACGTCCATATTTCAAAACCACCGTTTCAAAAGGCATATTTTACGCACATTAGTGTTCTGCTTCTTTTTCTTTCTTTCCTTTTTTTGTTAAAATAAGGGGAATGGAGAAAGGCATCCCTCAGAATGGGCGAAAATCGTTGCAAACGAATCAATGGACAAAGGTTTAATCTCCAATATATATAAACAGCTCATGCAGCTTAATATTAACAAAACAAACAACCCAATACAAAAAATGGGCAGAAGATCTAAAGAGATGTTTCTTCAAAGAAGACACAGAGATGGCCAAGACACACATGAAAAGCTGCTCAACAGCACTAATTATTAGAGAAATGCAAATCAAAACTACAATAAGGTATCACCTCACACCTGTTAGAATCGGCATCATCAGAAAATCTACAAACAACCAATTCTGGGGAGGGTGTGGACAAAAGGAGCCCTCTTCCACAATTGGTGGCAATGTAAATTGATACAGTCACTATGGAGAACGGTATGGAGTTTCCTTGAAAAAACTAGAAATAGAATTACCATCTGATCCAGCAATCCCACTTCTGGGCATATACCCAGAGAAAACCATAAATCAAAAAGGCACATTCACCACAATGTTCATGGCAGCACTATTTACAATAGCCAGGTAATGGAAGCAACGTAAATGCCCACAGACAGATGAATGGATAAAGATGTGGTACATATATAAAATGGAATATTACTCAGCCATAAAAAGGAATGAAACTGGGTCATTTGTAGAGACATCGATGGATCTAGAGACTGTCATACAGAATGAAGTAAGTCAGAAAGAGGAAAACAAATATTGTATATTAATGCATATATGTGGAACCTAAAAAATGGTACAGATGAACGGGTTTGCATGGAAGAAACAGAGACACAGAGGTAGAGAACAAACATATGGACACCAAGTGTGGGAAGCCATGGGGTGGTGGTGGTGGGATGAGTTGGGAGATTGGCATTGACCTGTATACATGTATATGCATAAAATACATAACTAATAATAACCTGCTGTATAAAAAAATAAATCAAATTAAATTTCAAAATTTTAAAAAGTAAAATTTAAAAATAAAACAGAAAAATGTTCTTCCCTTCACACAGATGTATTTATAGGAATGAATTATTTCCATGCTTATATCTATAAATACATAAAAGAGGAATAAAATCTAACTTGAACCATAAAAGAAAAAAAAAAAACCTGACCCCACCAGTTATACAGAGGAAAACCCTATCAGGGCACTTGCTGCAGCGGTAAACAATTCTGAAATTTGTCAGAGGTGGGGAATCATCTCCCATACAACCAGCAACCCAACCCCCACGCCAGGAGCATCCTCATTGCAAAGCTGGGGGACCGTGCCGAGGCATCTGTGAGTAAACGTGAGCTGAGCCCCAGGACAGCTGCTGCTGAACTGTTCCCACCCTTCCCAGGTAAAACACCTGAATATGTACAAGGGCTTGAAAGCCTAGAGGAAGGGCCACGGAGCCACACCAGCGACAGCACGCAGGCCAACTTGGTGCCTGCAGGCCAGCCAGGGTGGTCCTGGCCCCGGGCGCTCTTGCGGAAGCTTTCCATTGCCCTGCCTGAGATACCCCTCCTGTCCCGGCCCCCACTGCTTTTTTCCTTCCTCACCTCTGTCCGGAGAGAAATTCCAGCGGAAGGTATGGGTGACACATCCTCTTCTTTACAGGTGGCAGCCTGGCAACCCCTGCAGAAAGGCCAGCAGAGCCCCACTCACACCGGGCCACCAACAAAGCTGTGGCCCATCACTCCCTCCCACCAGCACAGCCCCGAGACTGCTGACGGGGCAGAGAATATGGAGTCAGGCACAGCTTCAGGGGCTATTGCTGCCTGGAGCGCTGTTTATATTGACCTCAAACAGGCACACCTGGGGAGGGCCGGCCGGCAGGGTAAGGCTGCCCAGGTCAGCTAATCCACAACCCTCAGGGAATCACATTGTTGAAAACGGACCTCGCTAAGGCAGAATAGAAGCCAAGGAAGAAAAGGACACAATGCCATTTGCAGCACCGTAGATGAGTCTAGAGGTAATCACGTGACTTGTAGTAAGTCAGAAAGTGAAAGACACATATCGTATCATATCACTTATAGGTGTTACCTAAGAATGGATACCAGGGCAGATATTTCCACGGAGAAGGGCCATCACAGATTCATCAAACAAACTTATGGTTCACCAATGGAAAGGTGTGAGGATTGGTTTCATTACGATATTGGGGTTAACAGACATATACAAACACAGGTGACACATATAATCACCAAAGACCTACGGAATACCAAGAGAAGACTACTCAACCTTCTGTCATAACGTACATGGGAAAAGGATCCCAGGAAGAACAGACATCTGTATATGTGTAAAAGAACCACATCTTCCACACCTACAACAAGCCAAACATTGTAATCAAACTTGCTGTAATAAAAAATAAAAAATTAAATTAAAAACACGAACAAGAAGTAGTGAGACAAACTTGAACGGCTTTCTCCTGGCACATTCCATTCTAAATTCCAATCTAGAACACGACTTCCATTGAGGCTCTGTTGCCCTAGTCACCAGATTTGGTAAGGGAGAACTGCTGCCACCTTGTGGCCGTTTCACACAACAGCAGCTTTAATCCCAGCGCTGATGGTCAGTTGATATTCAAAATCATTGCAGGCCTGTAAATGACACCTGCCCTGAAAACAAATCCTGGGGTCACATATCGACCAAAAAATTCAAAGGACGTCCATATTTCAAAACGACCGTTTCAAAAGGCATATTTTACGCACATTAGTGTTCTGCTTCTTTTTCTTTCTTTCCTTTTTTTGTTAAAATAAGGGGAATGGAGAAAGGCATCCCTCAGAATGGGCGAAAATCGTTGCAAACGAATCAATGGACAAAGGTTTAATCTCCAATATATATAAACAGCTCATGCAGCTTAATATTAACAAAACAAACAACCCAATACAAAAAATGGGCAGAAGATCTAAAGAGATGTTTCTTCAAAGAAGACACAGAGATGGCCAAGACACACATGAAAAGCTGCTCAACAGCACTAATTATTAGAGAAATGCAAATCAAAACTACAATGAGGTATCACCTCACACCTGTTAGAATCGGCATCATCAGAAAATCTACAAACAACCAATTCTGGGGAGGGTGTGGACAAAAGGAGCCCTCTTCCACAATTGGTGGCAATGTAAATTGATACAGTCACTATGGAGAACGGTATGGAGTTTCCTTGAAAAAACTAGAAATAGAATTACCATCTGATCCAGCAATCCCACTTCTGGGCATATACCCAGAGAAAACCATAAATCAAAAAGGCACATTCACCACAATGTTCATGGCAGCACTATTTACAATAGCCATGTAATGGAAGCAAAGTAAATGCCCACAGACAGATGACTGGATAAAGATGTGGTACATATATAAAATGGAATATTACTCAGCCATAAAAAGGAATGAAACTGGGTCATTTGTAGAGACATCGATGGATCTAGAGACTGTCATACAGAATGAAGTAAGTCAGAAAGAGGAAAACAAATATTGTATATTAATGCATATATGTGGAACCTAAAAAATGGTACAGATGAACTGGTTTGCAGGGAAGAAACAGAGACACAGAGGTAGAGAACAAACATATGGACACCAAGTGTGGGAAGCCATGGGGTGGTGGTGGTGGGATGAGTTGGGAGATTGGGATTGACCTGTATACATGTATATGCATAAAATACATAACTAATAATAACCTGCTGTATAAAAAAAATAAATCAAATTAAATTTCAAAATTTTAAAAAGTAAAGTTTAAAAATAAAACAGAAAAATGTTCTTCCCTTCACACAGATGTATTTATAGGAATGAATTATTTCCATGCTTATATCTATAAATACATAAAAGAGGAATAAAATCTAACTTGAACCATAAAAGAAAAAAAAAAACCTGACCCCACCAGTTATACAGAGGGAAACCCTATCAGGGCACTTGCTGCAGCGGTAAACAATTCTGAAATTGGTCAGAGGTGGGGAATCATCTCCCATACAACCAGCAACCCAACCCCCACGCCAGGAGCATCCTCATTGCAAAGCTGGGGGACCGTGCCGAGGCATCTGTGAGTAAACGTGACCTGAGCCCCAGGACAGCTGCTGCTGAACTGTTCCCACCCTTCCCAGGTAAAACACCTGAATATGTACAAGGGCTTGAAAGCCTAGAGGAAGGGCCACGGAGCCACACCAGCAACAGCACGCAGGCCAACTTGGTTCCTGCAGGCCAGCCAGGGTGGTCCTGGCCCCGGGCGCTCTTGCGGAAGCTTTCCATTGCCCTGACTGAGATACCCATCCTGTCCCGGCCCCCACTGCTTTTTTCCTTCCTCACCTCTGTCCGGAGAGAAATTCCAGCGGTAGGTATGGGTGACACATCCTCTTCTTTACAGGTGGCAGCCTGGCAACCCCTGCAGAAAGGCCAGCCGAGCCCCACTCACACCGGGCCACCAACAAAGCTGTGGCCCCTCACTCCCTCCCACCAGCAGAGCCCCGAGACTGCTGACGGGGCAGAGAATATGGAGTCAGGCACAGCTTCAGGGGCTATTGCTGCCTGGAGCGCTGTTTATATTGACCTCAAACAGGCACACCTGGGGAGGGCCGGCCGGCAGGGTAAGGCTGCCCAGGTCAGCTAATCCACAACCCTCAGGGAATCACATTGTTGAAAACGGACCTCGCTAAGGCAGAATAGAAGCCAAGGAAGAAAAGGACACAATGCCATTTGCAGCACCGTAGATGAGTCTAGAGGTAATCACGTGACTTGTAGTAAGTCAGAAAGTGAAAGACACATATCGTATCATATCACTTATAGGTGTTACCTAAGAATGGATACCAGGGCAGATATTTCCACGGAGAAGGGCCATCACAGATTCATCAAACAAACTTATGGTTCACCAATGGAAAGGTGTGAGGATTGGTTTCATTACGATATTGGGGTTAACAGACATATACAAACACAGGTGACACATATAATCACCAAAGACCTACGGAATACCAAGAGAAGACTACTCAACATTCTGTCATAACGTACATGGGAAAAGGATCCCAGGAAGAACAGACATCTGTATATGTGTAAAAGAACCACATCTTCCACACCTACAACAAGCCAAACATTGTAATCAAACTTGCTGTAATAAAAAATAAAAATTAAATTAAAAACACGAACAAGAACTAGTGAGACAAACTTGAGGGGCTTTCTCCTGGAACATTCCATTCTAAATTCCAATCTAGAACACGACTTCCATTGAGGCTCTGTTGCCCTAGTCACCAGATTTGGTAAGGGAGAACTGCTGCCACCTTGTGGCCGTTTCACACAACAGCAGCTTTAATCCCAGCGCTGATGGTCAGTTGATATTCAAAATCATTGCAGGCCTGTAAATGACACCTGCCCTGAAAACAAATCCTGGGGTCACATATCGACCAAAAAATTCAAAGGACGTCCATATTTCAAAACCACCGTTTCAAAAGGCATATTTTACGCACATTAGTGTTCTGCTTCTTTTTCTTTCTTTCCTTTTTTTGTTAAAAAAAGGGGAATGGAAAAAGGCATCCCTCAGAATGGGCGAAAATCGTTGCAAACGAATCAATGGACAAAGGTTTAATCTCCAATATATATAAACAGCTCATGCAGCTTAATATTAACAAAACAAACAACCCAATACAAAAAATGGGCAGAAGATCTAAAGAGATGTTTCTTCAAAGAAGACACAGAGATGGCCAAGACACACATGAAAAGCTGCTCAACAGCACTAATTATTAGAGAAATGCAAATCAAAACTACAATGAGGTATCACCTCACACCTGTTAGAATCGGCATCATCAGAAAATCTACAAACAACCAATTCTGGGGAGGGTGTGGACAAAAGGAGCCCTCTTCCACTATTGGTGGCAATGTAAATTGATACCCTCCCTATGGAGAACGGTATGGAGTTTCCTTGAAAAAACTAGAAATAGAATTACCATCTGATCCAGCAATCCCACTTCTGGGCATATAACCAGAGAAAACCATAAATCAAAAAGGCACATTCACCACAATGTTCATGGCAGCACTATTTACAATAGCCAGGTAATGGAAGCAACCTAAATGCCCACAGACAGATGAATGGATAAAGATGTGGTACATATATAAAATGGAATATTACTCAGCCATAAAAAGGAATGAAACTGGGTCATTTGTAGAGACATCGATGGATCTAGAGACTGTCATACAGAATGAAGTAAGTCAGAAAGAGGAAAACAAATATTGTATATTAATGCATATATGTGGAACCTAAAAAATGGTACAGATGAACTGGTTTGCAGGGAAGAAACAGAGACACAGAGGTAGAGAACAAACATATGGACACCAAGTGTGGGAAGCCATGGGGTGGTGGTGGTGGGATGAGTTGGGAGATTGGGATTGACCTGTATACATGTATATGCATAAAATACATAACTAATAATAACCTGCTGTATAAAAAAAATAAATCAAATTAAATTTCAAAATTTTAAAAAGTAAAATTTAAAAATAAAACAGAAAAATGTTCTTCCCTTCACACAGATGTATTTATAGGAATGAATTATTTCCATGCTTATATCTATAAATACATAAAGGAGGAATACAATCTAACTTGAACCATAAAAGAAAAGAAAAAACCTGACCCCACCAGTTATACAGAGGAAAACCCTATCAGGGCACTTGCTCCAGCGGTAAACAATTCTGAAATTGGTCAGAGGTGGGGAATCATCTCCCATACAACCAGCAACCCACCCCCCACGCAAGGAGCATCCTCATTGCAAAGCTGGGGGACCGTGCCGAGGCATCTGTGAGTAAACGTGAGCTGAGCCCCAGGACAGCTGCTGCTGAACTGTTCCCACCCTTCCCAGGTAAAACACCTGAATACGTACAAGGGCTTGAAAGCCTAGAGGAAGGGCCACGGAGCCACACCAGCGACAGCACGCAGGCCAACTTGGTGCCTGCAGGCCAGCCAGGGTGGTCCTGGCCCCGGGCGCTCTTCTGGAAGCTTTCCATTGCCTTGCCTGAGATACCCCTCATGTCCCGGCCCCCAATGCTTTTTTCCTTCCTCACCTCTGTCCGGAGAGAAATTCCAGCGGTAGGTATGGGTGACACATCCTCTTCTTTACAGGTGGCAGCCTGGCAACCCCTGAAGAAAGGCCAGCAGAGCCCCACTCACACCGGGCCACCAACAAAGCTGTGGCCCCTCACTCCCTCCCACCAGCACAGCCCCGAGACTGCTGACGGGGCAGAGAATATGGAGTCAGGCACAGCTTCAGGGGCTATTGCTGCCTGGAGCGCTGTTTATATTGACCTCAAACAGGCACACCTGGGGAGGGCCGGCCGGCAGGGTAAGGCTGCCCAGGTCAGCTAATCCACAACCCTCAGGGAATCACATTGTTGAAAACGGACCTCGCTAAGGCAGAATAGAAGCCAAGGAAGAAAAGGACACAATGCCATTTGCAGCACCGTAGATGAGTCTAGAGGTAATCACGTGACTTGTAGTAAGTCAGAAAGTGAAAGACACATATCGTATCATATCACTTATAGGTGTTACCTAAGAATGGATACCAGGGCAGATATTTCCACGGAGAAGGGCCATCACAGATTCATCAAACAAACTTATGGTTCACCAATGGAAAGTTGTGAGGATTGGTTTCATTACGATATTGGGGTTAACAGACATATACAAACACAGGTGACACATATAATCACCAAAGACCTACGGAATACCAAGAGATGACTACTCAACATTCTGTCATAACGTACATGGGAAAAGGATCCCAGGAAGAACAGACATCTGTATATGTGTAAAAGAACCACATCTTCCACACCTACAACAAGCCAAACATTGTAATCAAACTTGCTGTAATAAAAAATAAAAAATTAAATTAAAAACACGAACAAGAAGTAGTGAGACAAACTTGAACGGCTTTCTCCTGGCACATTCCATTCTAAATTCCAATCTAGAACACGACTTCCATTGAGGCTCTGTTGCCCTAGTCACCAGATTTGGTAAGGGAGAACTGCTGCCACCTTGTGGCCGTTTCACACAACAGCAGCTTTAATCCCAGCGCTGATGGTCAGTTGATATTCAAAATCATTGCAGGCCTGTAAATGACACCTGCCCTGAAAACAAATCCTGGGGTCACATATCGACCAAAAAATTCAAAGGACCTCCATATTTCAAAACCACCGTTTCAAAAGGCATATTTTACGCACATTAGTGTTCTGCTTCTTTTTCTTTCTTTCCTTTTTTTGTTAAAATAAGGGGAATGGAGAAAGGCATCCCTCAGAATGGGCGAAAATCGTTGCAAACGAATCAATGGACAAAGGTTTAATCTCCAATATATATAAACAGCTCATGCAGCTTAATATTAACAAAACAAACAACCCAATACAAAAAATGGGCAGAAGATCTAAAGAGATGTTTCTTCAAAGAAGACACAGAGATGGCCAAGACACACATGAAAAGCTGCTCAACAGCACTAATTATTAGAGAAATGCAAATCAAAACTACAATGAGGTATCACCTCACACCTGTTAGAATCGGCATCATCAGAAAATCTACAAACAACCAATTCTGGGGAGGGTGTGGACAAAAGGAGCCCTCTTCCACAATTGGTGGCAATGTAAATTGATACAGTCACTATGGAGAACGGTATGGAGTTTCCTTGAAAAAACTAGAAATAGAATTACCATCTGATCCAGCAATCCCACTTCTGGGCATATACCCAGAGAAAACCATAAATCAAAAAGGCACATTCACCACAATGTTCATGGCAGCACTATTTACAATAGCCATGTAATGGAAGCAAAGTAAATGCCCACAGACAGATGACTGGATAAAGATGTGGTACATATATAAAATGGAATATTACTCAGCCATAAAAAGGAATGAAACTGGGTCATTTGTAGAGACATCGATGGATCTAGAGACTGTCATACAGAATGAAGTAAGTCAGAAAGAGGAAAACAAATATTGTATATTAATGCATATATGTGGAACCTAAAAAATGGTACAGATGAACTGGTTTGCAGGGAAGAAACAGAGACACAGAGGTAGAGAACAAACATATGGACACCAAGTGTGGGAAGCCATGGGGTGGTGGTGGTGGGATGAGTTGGGAGATTGGGATTGACCTGTATACATGTATATGCATAAAATACATAACTAATAATAACCTGCTGTATAAAAAAAATAAATCAAATTAAATTTCAAAATTTTAAAAAGTAAAGTTTAAAAATAAAACAGAAAAATGTTCTTCCCTTCACACAGATGTATTTATAGGAATGAATTATTTCCATGCTTATATCTATAAATACATAAAAGAGGAATAAAATCTAACTTGAACCATAAAAGAAAAAAAAAAAACCTGACCCCACCAGTTATACAGAGGAAAACCCTATCAGGGCACTTGCTGCAGCGGTAAACAATTCTGAAATTGGTCAGAGGTGGGGAATCATCTCCCATACAACCAGCAACCCAACCCCCACGCCAGGAGCATCCTCATTGCAAAGCTGGGGGACCGTGCCGAGGCATCTGTGAGTAAACGTGACCTGAGCCCCAGGACAGCTGCTGCTGAACTGTTCCCACCCTTCCCAGGTAAAACACCTGAATATGTACAAGGGCTTGAAAGCCTAGAGGAAGGGCCACGGAGCCACACCAGCAACAGCACGCAGGCCAACTTGGTTCCTGCAGGCCAGCCAGGGTGGTCCTGGCCCCGGGCGCTCTTGCGGAAGCTTTCCATTGCCCTGACTGAGATACCCATCCTGTCCCGGCCCCCACTGCTTTTTTCCTTCCTCACCTCTGTCCGGAGAGAAATTCCAGCGGTAGGTATGGGTGACACATCCTCTTCTTTACAGGTGGCAGCCTGGCAACCCCTGCAGAAAGGCCAGCAGAGCCCCACTCACACCGGGCCACCAACAAAGCTGTGGCCCCTCACTCCCTCCCACCAGCAGAGCCCCGAGACTGCTGACGGGGCAGAGAATATGGAGTCAGGCACAGCTTCAGGGGCTATTGCTGCCTGGAGCGCTGTTTATATTGACCTCAAACAGGCACACCTGGGGAGGGCCGGCCGGCAGGGTAAGGCTGCCCAGGTCAGCTAATCCACAACCCTCAGGGAATCACATTGTTGAAAACGGACCTCGCTAAGGCAGAATAGAAGCCAAGGAAGAAAAGGACACAATGCCATTTGCAGCACCGTAGATGAGTCTAGAGGTAATCACGTGACTTGTAGTAAGTCAGAAAGTGAAAGACACGTATCGTATCATATCACTTATAGGTGTTACCTAAGAATGGATACCAGTGCAGATATTTCCACGGAGAAGGGCCATCACAGATTCATCAAACAAACTTATGGTTCACCAATGGAAAGGTGTGAGGATTGGTTTCATTACGATATTGGGGTTAACAGACATATACAAACACAGGTGACACATATAATCACCAAAGACCTACGGAATACCAAGAGAAGACTACTCAACATTCTGTCATAACGTACATGGGAAAAGGATCCCAGGAAGAACAGACATCTGTATATGTGTAAAAGAACCACATCTTCCACACCTACAACAAGCCAAACATTGTAATCAAACTTGCTGTAATAAAAAATAAAAAATTAAATTAAAAACACGAACAAGAACTAGTGAGACAAACTTGAGGGGCTTTCTCCTGGAACATTCCATTCTAAATTCCAATCTAGAACACGACTTCCATTGAGGCTCTGTTGCCCTAGTCACCAGATTTGGTAAGGGAGAACTGCTGCCACCTTGTGGCCGTTTCACACAACAGCAGCTTTAATCCCAGCGCTGATGGTCAGTTGATATTCAAAATCATTGCAGGCCTGTAAATGACACCTGCCCTGAAAACAAATCCTGGGGTCACATATCGACCAAAAAATTCAAAGGACGTCCATATTTCAAAACCACCGTTTCAAAAGGCATATTTTACGCACATTAGTGTTCTGCTTCTTTTTCTTTCTTTCCTTTTTTTGTTAAAAAAAGGGGAATGGAAAAAGGCATCCCTCAGAATGGGCGAAAATCGTTGCAAACGAATCAATGGACAAAGGTTTAATCTCCAATATATATAAACAGCTCATGCAGCTTAATATTAACAAAACAAACAACCCAATACAAAAAATGGGCAGAAGATCTAAAGAGATGTTTCTTCAAAGAAGACACAGAGATGGCCAAGACACACATGAAAAGCTGCTCAACAGCACTAATTATTAGAGAAATGCAAATCAAAACTACAATGAGGTATCACCTCACACCTGTTAGAATCGGCATCATCAGAAAATCTACAAACAACCAATTCTGGGGAGGGTGTGGACAAAAGGAGCCCTCTTCCACTATTGGTGGCAATGTAAATTGATACCCTCCCTATGGAGAACGGTATGGAGTTTCCTTGAAAAAACTAGAAATAGAATTACCATCTGATCCAGCAATCCCACTTCTGGGCATATAACCAGAGAAAACCATAAATCAAAAAGGCACATTCACCACAATGTTCATGGCAGCACTATTTACAATAGCCAGGTAATGGAAGCAACCTAAATGCCCACAGACAGATGAATGGATAAAGATGTGGTACATATATAAAATGGAATATTACTCAGCCATAAAAAGGAATGAAACTGGGTCATTTGTAGAGACATCGATGGATCTAGAGACTGTCATACAGAATGAAGTAAGTCAGAAAGAGGAAAACAAATATTGTATATTAATGCATATATGTGGAACCTAAAAAATGGTACAGATGAACGGGTTTGCAGGGAAGAAACAGAGACACAGAGGTAGAGAACAAACATATGGACACCAAGTGTGGGAAGCCATGGGGTGGTGGTGGTGGGATGAGTTGGGAGATTGGGATTGACCTGTATACATGTATATGCATAAAATACATAACTAATAATAACCTGCTGTATAAAAAAAATAAATCAAATTAAATTTCAAAATTTTAAAAAGTAAAGTTTAAAAATAAAACAGAAAAATGTTCTTCCCTTCACACAGATGTATTTATAGGAATGAATTATTTCCATGCTTATATCTATAAATACATAAAGGAGGAATAAAATCTAACTTGAACCATAAAAGAAAAGAAAAAACATGAACCCACCAGTTATACAGAGGAAAACCCTATCAGGGCACTTGCTGCAGCGGTAAACAATTCTGAAATTGGTCAGAGGTGGGGAATCATCTCCCATACAACCAGCAACCCACCCCCCACGCCAGGAGCATCCTCATTGCAAAGCTGGGGGACCGTGCCGAGGCATCTGTGAGTAAACGTGAGCTGAGCCCCAGGACAGCTGCTGCTGAACTGTTCCCACCCTTCCTAGGTAAAACACCTGAATATGTACAAGGGCTTTAAAGCCTAGAGGAAGGGCCACGGAGCCACACCAGCGACAGCACGCAGGCCAACTTGGTGCCTCCAGGCCAGCCAGGGTGGTCCTGGCCCTGGGCGCTCTTGCGGAAGCTTTCCATTGCCCTGCCTGAGATACCCATCCTGTCCCGGCCCCCACTGCTTTTTTCCTTCCTCACCTCTGTCCGGAGAGAAATTCCAGCGGAAGGTATGGGTGACACATCCTCTTCTTTACAGGTGGCAGCCTGGCAACCCCTGCAGAAAGGCCAGCAGAGCCCCACTCACACCGGGCCACCAACAAAGCTGTGGCCCCTCACACCCTACCACCAGCAGAGCCCCGAGACTGCTGACGGGGCAGAGAATATGGAGTCAGGCACAGCTTCAGGGGCTATTGCTGCCTGGAGCGCTGTTTATATTGACCTCAAACAGGCACACCTGGGGAGGCCCGGCCGGCAGGGTAAGGCTGCCCAGGTCAGCTAATCCACAACCCTCAGGGAATCACATTGTTGAAAACGGACCTCGCTAAGGCAGAATAGAAGCCAAGGAAGAAAAGGACACAATGCCATTTGCAGCACCGTAGATGAGTCTAGAGGTAATCACGTGACTTGTAGTAAGTCAGAAAGTGAAAGACACGTATCGTATCATATCACTTATAGGTGTTACCTAAGAATGGATACCAGTGCAGATATTTCCACGGAGAAGGGCCATCACAGATTCATCAAACAAACTTATGGTTCACCAATGGAAAGGTGTGAGGATTGGTTTCATTACGATATTGGGGTTAACAGACATATACAAACACAGGTGACACATATAATCACCAAAGACCTACGGAATACCAAGAGAAGACTACTCAACCTTCTGTCATAACGTACATGGGAAAAGGATCCCAGGAAGAACAGACATCTGTATATGTGTAAAAGAACCACATCTTCCACACCTACAACAAGCCAAACATTGTAATCAAACTTGCTGTAATAAAAAATAAAAAATTAAATTAAAAACACGAACAAGAAGTAGTGAGACAAACTTGAGGGGCTTTCGCCTGGCACATTCCATTCTAAATTCCAATCTAGAACACGACTTCCATTGAGGCTCTGTTGCCCTAGTCACCAGATTTGGTAAGGGAGAACTGCTGCCACCTTGTGGCCGTTTCACACAACAGCAGCTTTAATCCCAGCGCTGATGGTCAGTTGATATTCAAAATCATTGCAGGCCTGTAAATGACACCTGCCCTGAAAACAAATCCTGGGGTCACATATCGACCAAAAAATTCAAAGGACGTCCATATTTCAAAACGACCGTTTCAAAAGGCATATTTAACGCACATTAGTGTTCTGCTTCTTTTTCTTTCTTTCCTTTTTTTGTTAAAAATACGGGAATGGAAAAAGGCATCCCTCAGAATGGGCGAAAATCGTTGCAAACGAATCAATGGACAAAGGTTTAATCTCCAATATATATAAACAGCTCATGCAGCTTAATATTAACAAAACAAACAACCCAATACAAAAAATGGGCAGAAGATCTAAAGAGATGTTTCTTCAAAGAAGACACAGAGATGGCCAAGACACACATGAAAAGCTGCTCAACAGCACTAATTATTAGCGAAATGCAAATCAAAACTACAATGAGGTATCACCTCACACCTGTTAGAATCGGCATCATCAGAAAATCTACAAACAACCAATTCTGGGGAGGGTGTGGACAAAAGGAGCCCTCTTCCACTATTGGTGGCAATGTAAATTAATTCAGTCCCTTTGGAGAACGGTATGGAGTTTCCTTGAAAAAACTAGAAATAGAATTACCATCTGATCCAGCAATCCCACTTCTGGGCATATACCCAGAGAAAACCATAAATCAAAACGGCACATTCACCACAATGTTCATGGCAGCACTATTTACAATAGCCAGGTAATGGAAGCAACGTAAATGCCCACAGAGAGATGAATGGATAAAGATGTGGTACATATATAAAATGGAATATTACTCAGCCATAAAAAGGAATGAAACTGGGTCATTTGTAGAGACATCGATGGATCTAGAGACTGTCATACAGAATGAAGTAAGTCAGAAAGAGGAAAACAAATATTGTATATTAATGCATATATGTGGAACCTAAAAAATGGTACAGATGAACGGGTTTGCAGGGAAGAAACAGAGACACAGAGGTAGAGAACAAACATATGGACACCAAGTGTGGGAAGCCATGGGGTGGTGGTGGTGGGATGAGTTGGGAGATTGGCATTGACCTGTATACATGTATATGCATAAAATACATAACTAATAATAACCTGCTGTATAAAAAAATAAATCAAATTAAATTTCAAAATTTTAAAAAGTAAAATTTAAAAATAAAACAGAAAAATGTTCTTCCCTTCACACAGATGTATTTATAGGAATGAATTATTTCCATGCTTATATCTATAAATACATAAAAGAGGAATAAAATCTAACTTGAAACATAAAAGAAAAAAAAAAACCTGACCCCACCAGTTATACAGAGGAAAACCCTATCAGGGCACTTGCTGCAGCGGTAAACAATTCTGAAATTGGTCAGATGTGGGGAATCATCTCCCATACAACCAGCAACCCAACCCCCACGCCAGGAGCATCCTCATTGCAAAGCTGGGGGACCGTGCCGAGGCATCTGTGAGTAAACGTGAGCTGAGCCCCAGGACAGCTGCTGCTGAACTGTTCCCACCCTTCCCAGGTAAAACACCTGAATATGTACAAGGGCTTGAAAGCCTAGAGGAAGGGCCACGGAGCCACACCAGCGACAGCACGCAGGCCAACTTGGTGCCTCCAGGCCAGCCAGGGTGGTCCTGGCCCCGGGCGCTCTTCTGGAAGCTTTCCATTGCCCTGCCTGAAATACCCCTCCTGTCCCGGCCCCCATTGCTTTTTTCCTTCCTCACCTCTGTCCGGAGAGAAATTCCAGCGGTAGGTATGGGTGACACATCCTCTTCTTTACAGGTGGCAGCCTGGCAACCCCTGCAGAAAGGCCAGCAGAGCCCCACTCACACCGGGCCACCAACAAAGCTGTGGCCCCTCACTCCCTCCCACCAGCAGAGCCCCGAGACTGCTGACGGGGCAGAGAATATGGAGTCAGGCACAGCTTCAGGGGCTATTGCTGCCTGGAGCGCTGTTTATATTGACCTCAAACAGGCACACCAGGGGAGGGCCGGCCGGCAGGGTAAGGCTGCCCAGGTCAGCTAATCCACAACCCTCAGGGAATCACATTGTTGAAAACGGACCTCGCTAAGGCAGAATAGAAGCCAAGGAAGAAAAGGACACAATGCCATTTGCAGCACCGTAGATGAGTCTAGAGGTAATCACGTGACTTGTAGTAAGTCAGAAAGTGAAAGACACATATTGTATCATATCACTTATAGGTGTTACCTAAGAATGGATACCAGTGCAGATATTTCCACGGAGAAGGGCCATCACAGATTCATCAAACAAACTTATGGTTCACCAATGGAAAGGTGTGAGGATTGGTTTCATTACGATATTGGGGTTAACAGACATATACAAACACAGGTGACACATATAATCACCAAAGACCTACGGAATACCAAGAGAAGACTACTCAACATTCTGTCATAACGTACATGGGAAAAGGATCCCAGGAAGAACAGACATCTGTATATGTGTAAAAGAACCACATCTTCCACACCTACAACAAGCCAAACATTGTAATCAAACTTGCTGTAATAAAAAATAAAAAATTAAATTAAAAACACGAACAAGAACTAGTGAGACAAACTTGAGGGGCTTTCTCCTGGAACATTCCATTCTAAATTCCAATCTAGAACACGACTTCCATTGAGGCTCTGTTGCCCTAGTCACCAGATTTGGTAAGGGAGAACTGCTGCCACCTTGTGGCCGTTTCACACAACAGCAGCTTTAATCCCAGCGCTGATGGTCAGTTGATATTCAAAATCATTGCAGGCCTGTAAATGACACCTGCCCTGAAAACAAATCCTGGGGTCACATATCGACCAAAAAATTCAAAGGACGTCCATATTTCAAAACCACCGTTTCAAAAGGCATATTTTACGCACATTAGTGTTCTGCTTCTTTTTCTTTCTTTCCTTTTTTTGTTAAAAAAAGGGGAATGGAAAAAGGCATCCCTCAGAATGGGCGAAAATCGTTGCAAACGAATCAATGGACAAAGGTTTAATCTCCAATATATATAAACAGCTCATGCAGCTTAATATTAACAAAACAAACAACCCAATACAAAAAATGGGCAGAAGATCTAAAGAGATGTTTCTTCAAAGAAGACACAGAGATGGCCAAGACACACATGAAAAGCTGCTCAACAGCACTAATTATTAGAGAAATGCAAATCAAAACTACAATGAGGTATCACCTCACACCTGTTAGAATCGGCATCATCAGAAAATCTACAAACAACCAATTCTGGGGAGGGTGTGGACAAAAGGAGCCCTCTTCCACTATTGGTGGCAATGTAAATTGATACCCTCCCTATGGAGAACGGTATGGAGTTTCCTTGAAAAAACTAGAAATAGAATTACCATCTGATCCAGCAATCCCACTTCTGGGCATATAACCAGAGAAAACCATAAATCAAAAAGGCACATTCACCACAATGTTCATGGCAGCACTATTTACAATAGCCAGGTAATGGAAGCAACCTAAATGCCCACAGACAGATGAATGGATAAAGATGTGGTACATATATAAAATGGAATATTACTCAGCCATAAAAAGGAATGAAACTGGGTCATTTGTAGAGACATCGATGGATCTAGAGACTGTCATACAGAATGAAGTAAGTCAGAAAGAGGAAAACAAATATTGTATATTAATGCATATATGTGGAACCTAAAAAATGGTACAGATGAACGGGTTTGCAGGGAAGAAACAGAGACACAGAGGTAGAGAACAAACATATGGACACCAAGTGTGGGAAGCCATGGGGTGGTGGTGGTGGGATGAGTTGGGAGATTGGGATTGACCTGTATACATGTATATGCATAAAATACATAACTAATAATAACCTGCTGTATAAAAAAAATAAATCAAATTAAATTTCAAAATTTTAAAAAGTAAAGTTTAAAAATAAAACAGAAAAATGTTCTTCCCTTCACACAGATGTATTTATAGGAATGAATTATTTCCATGCTTATATCTATAAATACATAAAGGAGGAATAAAATCTAACTTGAACCATAAAAGAAAAGAAAAAACATGAACCCACCAGTTATACAGAGGAAAACCCTATCAGGGCACTTGCTGCAGCGGTAAACAATTCTGAAATTGGTCAGAGGTGGGGAATCATCTCCCATACAACCAGCAACCCACCCCCCACGCCAGGAGCATCCTCATTGCAAAGCTGGGGGACCGTGCCGAGGCATCTGTGAGTAAACGTGAGCTGAGCCCCAGGACAGCTGCTGCTGAACTGTTCCCACCCTTCCTAGGTAAAACACCTGAATATGTACAAGGGCTTTAAAGCCTAGAGGAAGGGCCACGGAGCCACACCAGCGACAGCACGCAGGCCAACTTGGTGCCTCCAGGCCAGCCAGGGTGGTCCTGGCCCTGGGCGCTCTTGCGGAAGCTTTCCATTGCCCTGCCTGAGATACCCATCCTGTCCCGGCCCCCACTGCTTTTTTCCTTCCTCACCTCTGTCCGGAGAGAAATTCCAGCGGAAGGTATGGGTGACACATCCTCTTCTTTACAGGTGGCAGCCTGGCAACCCCTGCAGAAAGGCCAGCAGAGCCCCACTCACACCGGGCCACCAACAAAGCTGTGGCCCCTCACACCCTACCACCAGCAGAGCCCCGAGACTGCTGACGGGGCAGAGAATATGGAGTCAGGCACAGCTTCAGGGGCTATTGCTGCCTGGAGCGCTGTTTATATTGACCTCAAACAGGCACACCTGGGGAGGCCCGGCCGGCAGGGTAAGGCTGCCCAGGTCAGCTAATCCACAACCCTCAGGGAATCACATTGTTGAAAACGGACCTCGCTAAGGCAGAATAGAAGCCAAGGAAGAAAAGGACACAATGCCATTTGCAGCACCGTAGATGAGTCTAGAGGTAATCACGTGACTTGTAGTAAGTCAGAAAGTGAAAGACACGTATCGTATCATATCACTTATAGGTGTTACCTAAGAATGGATACCAGTGCAGATATTTCCACGGAGAAGGGCCATCACAGATTCATCAAACAAACTTATGGTTCACCAATGGAAAGGTGTGAGGATTGGTTTCATTACGATATTGGGGTTAACAGACATATACAAACACAGGTGACACATATAATCACCAAAGACCTACGGAATACCAAGAGAAGACTACTCAACCTTCTGTCATAACGTACATGGGAAAAGGATCCCAGGAAGAACAGACATCTGTATATGTGTAAAAGAACCACATCTTCCACACCTACAACAAGCCAAACATTGTAATCAAACTTGCTGTAATAAAAAATAAAAAATTAAATTAAAAACACGAACAAGAAGTAGTGAGACAAACTTGAGGGGCTTTCGCCTGGCACATTCCATTCTAAATTCCAATCTAGAACACGACTTCCATTGAGGCTCTGTTGCCCTAGTCACCAGATTTGGTAAGGGAGAACTGCTGCCACCTTGTGGCCGTTTCACACAACAGCAGCTTTAATCCCAGCGCTGATGGTCAGTTGATATTCAAAATCATTGCAGGCCTGTAAATGACACCTGCCCTGAAAACAAATCCTGGGGTCACATATCGACCAAAAAATTCAAAGGACGTCCATATTTCAAAACGACCGTTTCAAAAGGCATATTTAACGCACATTAGTGTTCTGCTTCTTTTTCTTTCTTTCCTTTTTTTGTTAAAAATACGGGAATGGAAAAAGGCATCCCTCAGAATGGGCGAAAATCGTTGCAAACGAATCAATGGACAAAGGTTTAATCTCCAATATATATAAACAGCTCATGCAGCTTAATATTAACAAAACAAACAACCCAATACAAAAAATGGGCAGAAGATCTAAAGAGATGTTTCTTCAAAGAAGACACAGAGATGGCCAAGACACACATGAAAAGCTGCTCAACAGCACTAATTATTAGCGAAATGCAAATCAAAACTACAATGAGGTATCACCTCACACCTGTTAGAATCGGCATCATCAGAAAATCTACAAACAACCAATTCTGGGGAGGGTGTGGACAAAAGGAGCCCTCTTCCACTATTGGTGGCAATGTAAATTAATTCAGTCCCTTTGGAGAACGGTATGGAGTTTCCTTGAAAAAACTAGAAATAGAATTACCATCTGATCCAGCAATCCCACTTCTGGGCATATACCCAGAGAAAACCATAAATCAAAACGGCACATTCACCACAATGTTCATGGCAGCACTATTTACAATAGCCAGGTAATGGAAGCAACGTAAATGCGCACAGACAGATGAATGGATAAAGATGTGGTACATATATAAAATGGAATATTACTCAGCCATAAAAAGGAATGAAACTGGGTCATTTGTAGAGACATCGATGGATCTAGAGACTGTCATACAGAATGAAGTAAGTCAGAAAGAGGAAAACAAATATTGTATATTAATGCATATATGTGGAACCTAAAAAATGGTACAGATGAACGGGTTTGCAGGGAAGAAACAGAGACACAGAGGTAGAGAACAAACATATGGACACCAAGTGTGGGAAGCCATGGGGTGGTGGTGGTGGGATGAGTTGGGAGATTGGCATTGACCTGTATACATGTATATGCATAAAATACATAACTAATAATAACCTGCTGTATAAAAAAATAAATCAAATTAAATTTCAAAATTTTAAAAAGTAAAATTTAAAAATAAAACAGAAAAATGTTCTTCCCTTCACACAGATGTATTTATAGGAATGAATTATTTCCATGCTTATATCTATAAATACATAAAAGAGGAATAAAATCTAACTTGAAACATAAAAGAAAAAAAAAAACCTGACCCCACCAGTTATACAGAGGAAAACCCTATCAGGGCACTTGCTGCAGCGGTAAACAATTCTGAAATTGGTCAGATGTGGGGAATCATCTCCCATACAACCAGCAACCCAACCCCCACGCCAGGAGCATCCTCATTGCAAAGCTGGGGGACCGTGCCGAGGCATCTGTGAGTAAACGTGAGCTGAGCCCCAGGACAGCTGCTGCTGAACTGTTCCCACCCTTCCCAGGTAAAACACCTGAATATGTACAAGGGCTTGAAAGCCTAGAGGAAGGGCCACGGAGCCACACCAGCGACAGCACGCAGGCCAACTTGGTGCCTCCAGGCCAGCCAGGGTGGTCCTGGCCCCGGGCGCTCTTCTGGAAGCTTTCCATTGCCCTGCCTGAAATACCCCTCCTGTCCCGGCCCCCATTGCTTTTTTCCTTCCTCACCTCTGTCCGGAGAGAAATTCCAGCGGTAGGTATGGGTGACACATCCTCTTCTTTACAGGTGGCAGCCTGGCAACCCCTGCAGAAAGGCCAGCAGAGCCCCACTCACACCGGGCCACCAACAAAGCTGTGGCCCCTCACTCCCTCCCACCAGCAGAGCCCCGAGACTGCTGACGGGGCAGAGAATATGGAGTCAGGCACAGCTTCAGGGGCTATTGCTGCCTGGAGCGCTGTTTATATTGACCTCAAACAGGCACACCAGGGGAGGGCCGGCCGGCAGGGTAAGGCTGCCCAGGTCAGCTAATCCACAACCCTCAGGGAATCACATTGTTGAAAACGGACCTCGCTAAGGCAGAATAGAAGCCAAGGAAGAAAAGGACACAATGCCATTTGCAGCACCGTAGATGAGTCTAGAGGTAATCACGTGACTTGTAGTAAGTCAGAAAGTGAAAGACACATATCGTATCATATCACTTATAGGTGTTACCTAAGAATGGATACCAGGGCAGATATTTCCACGGAGAAGGGCCATCACAGATTCATCAAACAAACTTATGGTTCACCAATGGAAAGGTGTGAGGATTGGTTTCATTACGATATTGGGGTTAACAGACATATACAAACACAGGTGACACATATAATCACCAAAGACCTACGGAATACCAAGAGAAGACTACTCAACCTTCTGTCATAACGTACATGGGAAAAGGATCCCAGGAAGAACAGACATCTGTATATGTGTAAAAGAACCACATCTTCCACACCTACAACAAGCCAAACATTGTAATCAAACTTGCTGTAATAAAAAATAAAAAATTAAATTAAAAACACGAACAAGAAGTAGTGAGACAAACTTGAACGGCTTTCTCCTGGCACATTCCATTCTAAATTCCAATCTAGAACACGACTTCCATTGAGGCTCTGTTGCCCTAGTCACCAGATTTGGTAAGGGAGAACTGCTGCCACCTTGTGGCCGTTTCACACAACAGCAGCTTTAATCCCAGCGCTGATGGTCAGTTGATATTCAAAATCATTGCAGGCCTGTAAATGACACCTGCCCTGAAAACAAATCCTGGGGTCACATATCGACCAAAAATTCAAAGGACGTCCATATTTCAAAACGACCGTTTCAAAAGGCATATTTTACGCACATTAGTGTTCTGCTTCTTTTTCTTTCTTTCCTTTTTTTGTTAAAATAAGGGGAATGGAGAAAGGCATCCCTCAGAATGGGCGAAAATCGTTGCAAACGAATCAATGGACAAAGGTTTAATCTCCAATATATATAAACAGCTCATGCAGCTTAATATTAACAAAACAAACAACCCAATACAAAAAATGGGCAGAAGATCTAAAGAGATGTTTCTTCAAAGAAGACACAGAGATGGCCAAGACACACATGAAAAGCTGCTCAACAGCACTAATTATTAGAGAAATGCAAATCAAAACTACAATGAGGTATCACCTCACACCTGTTAGAATCGGCATCATCAGAAAATCTACAAACAACCAATTCTGGGGAGGGTGTGGACAAAAGGAGCCCTCTTCCACAATTGGTGGCAATGTAAATTGATACAGTCACTATGGAGAACGGTATGGAGTTTCCTTGAAAAAACTAGAAATAGAATTACCATCTGATCCAGCAATCCCACTTCTGGGCATATAACCAGAGAAAACCATAAATCAAAAAGGCACATTCACCACAATGTTCATGGCAGCACTATTTACAATAGCCAGGTAATGGAAGCAACGTAAATGCCCACAGACAGATGAATGGATAAAGATGTGGTACATATATAAAATGGAATATTACTCAGCCATAAAAAGGAATGAAACTGGGTCATTTGTAGAGACATCGATGGATCTAGAGACTGTCATACAGAATGAAGTAAGTCAGAAAGAGGAAAACAAATATTGTATATTAATGCATATATGTGGAACCTAAAAAATGGTACAGATGAACTGGTTTGCAGGGAAGAAACAGAGACACAGAGGTAGAGAACAAACATATGGACACCAAGTGTGGGAAGCCATGGGGTGGTGGTGGTGGGATGAGTTGGGAGATTGGGATTGACCTGTATACATGTATATGCATAAAATACATAACTAATAATAACCTGCTGTATAAAAAAAATAAATCAAATTAAATTTCAAAATTTTAAAAAGTAAAATTTAAAAATAAAACAGAAAAATGTTCTTCCCTTCACACAGATGTATTTATAGGAATGAATTATTTCCATGCTTATATCTATAAATACATAAAGGAGGAATACAATCTAACTTGAACCATAAAAGAAAACAAAAAACCTGACCCCACCAGTTATACAGAGGAAAACCCTATCAGGGCACTTGCTCCAGCGGTAAACAATTCTGAAATTGGTCAGAGGTGGGGAATCATCTCCCATACAACCAGCAACCCACCCCCCACGCAAGGAGCATCCTCATTGCAAAGCTGGGGGACCGTGCCGAGGCATCTGTGAGTAAACGTGAGCTGAGCCCCAGGACAGCTGCTGCTGAACTGTTCCCACCCTTCCCAGGTAAAACACCTGAATATGTACAAGGGCTTGAAAGCCTAGAGGAAGGGCCACGGAGCCACACCAGCGACAGCACGCAGGCCAACTTGGTGCCTGCAGGCCAGCCAGGGTGGTCCTGGCCCCGGGCGCTCTTCTGGAAGCTTTCCATTGCCTTGCCTGAGATACCCCTCATGTCCCGGCCCCCAATGCTTTTTTCCTTCCTCACCTCTGTCCGGAGAGAAATTCCAGCGGTAGGTATGGGTGACACATCCTCTTCTTTACAGGTGGCAGCCTGGCAACCCCTGCAGAAAGGCCAGCAGAGCCCCACTCACACCGGGCCACCAACAAAGCTGTGGCCCCTCACTCCCTCCCACCAGCAGAGCCCCGAGACTGCTGACGGGGCAGAGAATATGGAGTCAGGCACAGCTTCAGGGGCTATTGCTGCCTGGAGCGCTGTTTATATTGACCTCAAACAGGCACACCTGGGGAGGGCCGGCCGGCAGGGTAAGGCTGCCCAGGTCAGCTAATCCACAACCCTCAGGGAATCACATTGTTGAAAACGGACCTCGCTAAGGCAGAATAGAAGCCAAGGAAGAAAAGGACACAATGCCATTTGCAGCACCGTAGATGAGTCTAGAGGTAATCACGTGACTTGTAGTAAGTCAGAAAGTGAAAGACACATATCGTATCATATCACTTATAGGTGTTACCTAAGAATGGATACCAGGGCAGATATTTCCACGGAGAAGGGCCATCACAGATTCATCAAACAAACTTATGGTTCACCAATGGAAAGTTGTGAGGATTGGTTTCATTACGATATTGGGGTTAACAGACATATACAAACACAGGTGACACATATAATCACCAAAGACCTACGGAATACCAAGAGATGACTACTCAACTTTCTGTCATAACGTACATGGGAAAAGGATCCCAGGAAGAACAGACATCTGTATATGTGTAAAAGAATCACATCTTCCACACCTACAACAAGCCAAACATTGTAATCAAACTTGCTGTAATAAAAAATAAAAAATTAAATTAAAAACACGAACAAGAAGTAGTGAGACAAACTTGAGGGGCTTTCTCCTGGCACATTCCATTCTAAATTCCAATCTAGAACACGACTTCCATTGAGGCTCTGTTGCCCTAGTCACCAGATTTGGTAAGGGAGAACTGCTGCCACCTTGTGGCCGTTTCACACAACAGCAGCTTTAATCCCAGCGCTGATGGTCAGTTGATATTCAAAATCATTGCAGGCCTGTAAATGACACCTGCCCTGAAAACAAATCCTGGGGTCACATATCGACCAAAAAATTCAAAGGACGTCCATATTTCAAAACGACCGTTTCAAAAGGCATATTTTACGCACATTAGTGTTCTGCTTCTTTTTCTTTCTTTCCTTTTTTTGTTAAAATAAGGGGAATGGAGAAAGGCATCCCTCAGAATGGGCGAAAATCGTTGCAAACGAATCAATGGACAAAGGTTTAATCTCCAATATATATAAACAGCTCATGCAGCTTAATATTAACAAAACAAACAACCCAATACAAAAAATGGGCAGAAGATCTAAAGAGATGTTTCTTCAAAGAAGACACAGAGATGGCCAAGACACACATGAAAAGCTGCTCAACAGCACTAATTATTAGAGAAATGCAAATCAAAACTACAATGAGGTATCACCTCACACCTGTTAGAATCGGCATCATCAGAAAATCTACAAACAACCAATTCTGGGGAGGGTGTGGACAAAAGGAGCCCTCTTCCACTATTGGTGGCAATGTAAATTGATACACTCCCTAAGGAGAACGGTATGGAGTTTCCTTGAAAAAACTAGAAATAGAATTACCATCTGATCCAGCAATCCCACTTCTGGGCATATAACCAGAGAAAACCATAAATCAAAAAGGCACATTCACCACAATGTTCATGGCAGCACTATTTACAATAGCCAGGTAATGGAAGCAACATAAATGCCCACAGACAGATGAATGGATAAAGATGTGGTACATATATAAAATGGAATATTACTCAGCCATAAAAAGGAATGAAACTGGGTCATTTGTAGAGACATCGATGGATCTAGAGACTGTCATACAGAATGAAGTAAGTCAGAAAGAGGAAAACAAATATTGTATATTAATGCATATATGTGGAACCTAAAAAATGGTACAGATGAACTGGTTTGCAGGGAAGAAACAGAGACACAGAGGTAGAGAACAAACATATGGACACCAAGTGTGGGAAGCCATGGGGTGGTGGTGGTGGGATGAGTTGGGAGATTGGGATTGACCTGTATACATGTATATGCATAAAATACATAACTAATAATAACCTGCTGTATAAAAAAATAAATCAAATTAAATTTCAAAATTTTAAAAAGTAAAATTTAAAAATAAAACAGAAAAATGTTCTTCCCTTCACACAGATGTATTTATAGGAATGAATTATTTCCATGCTTATATCTATAAATACATAAAGGAGGAATACAATCTAACTTGAACCATAAAAGAAAACAAAAAACCTGAACCCACCAGTTATACAGAGGAAAACCCTATCAGGGCACTTGCTCCAGCGGTAAACAATTCTGAAATTGGTCAGAGGTGTGGAATCATCTCCCATACAACCAGCAACCCACCCCCCACGCAAGGAGCATCCTCATTGCAAAGCTGGGGGACCGTGCCGAGGCATCTGTGAGTAAACGTGAGCTGAGCCCCAGGACAGCTGCTGCTGAACTGTTCCCACCCTTCCCAGGTAAAACACCTGAATATGTACAAGGGCTTGAAAGCCTAGAGGAAGGGCCACGGAGCCACACCAGCGACAGCACGCAGGCCAACTTGGTGCCTGCAGGCCAGCCAGGGTGGTCCTGGCCCCGGGCGCTCTTCTGGAAGCTTTCCATTGCCTTGCCTGAGATACCCCTCATGTCCCGGCCCCCAATGCTTTTTTCCTTCCTCACCTCTGTCCGGAGAGAAATTCCAGCGGTAGGTATGGGTGACACATCCTCTTCTTTACAGGTGGCAGCCTGGCAACCCCTGCAGAAAGGCCAGCAGAGCCCCACTCACACCGGGCCACCAACAAAGCTGTGGCCCCTCACTCCCTCCCACCAGCAGAGCCCCGAGACTGCTGACGGGGCAGAGAATATGGAGTCAGGCACAGCTTCAGGGGCTATTGCTGCCTGGAGCGCTGTTTATATTGACCTCAAACAGGCACACCTGGGGAGGGCTGGCCGGCAGGGTAAGGCTGCCCAGGTCAGCTAATCCACAACCCTCAGGGAATCACATTGTTGAAAACGGACCTCGCTAAGGCAGAATAGAAGCCAAGGAAGAAAAGGACACAATGCCATTTGCAGCACCGTAGATGAGTCTAGAGGTAATCACGTGACTTGTAGTAAGTCAGAAAGTGAAAGACACATATCGTATCATATCACTTATAGGTGTTACCTAAGAATGGATACCAGGGCAGATATTTCCACGGAGAAGGGCCATCACAGATTCATCAAACAAACTTATGGTTCACCAATGGAAAGTTGTGAGGATTGGTTTCATTACGATATTGGGGTTAACAGACATATACAAACACAGGTGACACATATAATCACCAAAGACCTACGGAATACCAAGAGAAGACTACTCAACCTTCTGTCATAACGTACATGGGAAAAGGATCCCAGGAAGAACAGACATCTGTATATGTGTAAAAGAACCACATCTTCCACACCTACAACAAGCCAAACATTGTAATCAAACTTGCTGTAATAAAAAATAAAAAATTAAATTAAAAACACGAACAAGAAGTAGTGAGACAAACTTGAACGGCTTTCTCCTGGCACATTCCATTCTAAATTCCAATCTAGAACACGACTTCCATTGAGGCTCTGTTGCCCTAGTCACCAGATTTGGTAAGGGAGAACTGCTGCCACCTTGTGGCCGTTTCACACAACAGCAGCTTTAATCCCAGCGCTGATGGTCAGTTGATATTCAAAATCATTGCAGGCCTGTAAATGACACCTGCCCTGAAAACAAATCCTGGGGTCACATATCGACCAAAAAATTCAAAGGACGTCCATATTTCAAAACGACCGTTTCAAAAGGCATATTTTACGCACATTAGTGTTCTGCTTCTTTTTCTTTCTTTCCTTTTTTTGTTAAAATAAGGGGAATGGAGAAAGGCATCCCTCAGAATGGGCGAAAATCGTTGCAAACGAATCAATGGACAAAGGTTTAATCTCCAATATATATAAACAGCTCATGCAGCTTAATATTAACAAAACAAACAACCCAATACAAAAAATGGGCAGAAGATCTAAAGAGATGTTTCTTCAAAGAAGACACAGAGATGGCCAAGACACACATGAAAAGCTGCTCAACAGCACTAATTATTAGAGAAATGCAAATCAAAACTACAATGAGGTATCACCTCACACCTGTTAGAATCGGCATCATCAGAAAATCTACAAACAACCAATTCTGGGGAGGGTGTGGACAAAAGGAGCCCTCTTCCACAATTGGTGGCAATGTAAATTGATACAGTCACTATGGAGAACGGTATGGAGTTTCCTTGAAAAAACTAGAAATAGAATTACCATCTGATCCAGCAATCCCACTTCTGGGCATATACCCAGAGAAAACCATAAATCAAAAAGGCACATTCACCACAATGTTCATGGCAGCACTATTTACAATAGCCAGGTAATGGAAGCAACGTAAATGCCCACAGACAGATGAATGGATAAAGATGTGGTACATATATAAAATGGAATATTACTCAGCCATAAAAAGGAATGAAACTGGGTCATTTGTAGAGACATCGATGGATCTAGAGACTGTCATACAGAATGAAGTAAGTCAGAAAGAGGAAAACAAATATTGTATATTAATGCATATATGTGGAACCTAAAAAATGGTACAGATGAACGCGTTTGCAGGGAAGAAACAGAGACACAGAGGTAGAGAACAAACATATGGACACCAAGTGTGGGAAGCCATGGGGTGGTGGTGGTGGGATGAGTTGGGAGATTGGGATTGACCTGTATACATGTATATGCATAAAATACATAACTAATAATAACCTGCTGTATAAAAAAATAAATCAAATTAAATTTCAAAATTTTAAAAAGTAAAATTTAAAAATAAAACAGAAAAATGTTCTTCCCTTCACACAGATGTATTTATAGGAATGAATTATTTCCATGCTTATATCTATAAATACATAAAGGAGGAATACAATCTAACTTGAACCATAAAAGAAAACAAAAAACCTGAACCCACCAGTTATACAGAGGAAAACCCTATCAGGGCACTTGCTCCAGCGGTAAACAATTCTGAAATTGGTCAGAGGTGGGGAATCATCTCCCATACAACCAGCAACCCACCCCCCACGCAAGGAGCATCCTCATTGCAAAGCTGGGGGACCGTGCCGAGGCATCTGTGAGTAAACGTGAGCTGAGCCCCAGGACAGCTGCTGCTGAACTGTTCCCACCCTTCCCAGGTAAAACACCTGAATATGTACAAGGGCTTGAAAGCCTAGAGGAAGGGCCACGGAGCCACACCAGCGACAGCACGCAGGCCAACTTGGTGCCTGCAGGCCAGCCAGGGTGGTCCTGGCCCCGGGCGCTCTTCTGGAAGCTTTCCATTGCCTTGCCTGAGATACCCCTCATGTCCCGGCCCCCAATGCTTTTTTCCTTCCTCACCTCTGTCCGGAGAGAAATTCCAGCGGTAGGTATGGGTGACACATCCTCTTCTTTACAGGTGGCAGCCTGGCAACCCCTGCAGAAAGGCCAGCAGAGCCCCACTCACACCGGGCCACCAACAAAGCTGTGGCCCCTCACTCCCTCCCACCAGCAGAGCCCCGAGACTGCTGACGGGGCAGAGAATATGGAGTCAGGCACAGCTTCAGGGGCTATTGCTGCCTGGAGCGCTGTTTATATTGACCTCAAACAGGCACACCTGGGGAGGGCCGGCCGGCAGGGTAAGGCTGCCCAGGTCAGCTAATCCACAACCCTCAGGGAATCACATTGTTGAAAACGGACCTCGCTAAGGCAGAATAGAAGCCAAGGAAGAAAAGGACACAATGCCATTTGCAGCACCGTAGATGAGTCTAGAGGTAATCACGTGACTTGTAGTAAGTCAGAAAGTGAAAGACACATATCGTATCATATCACTTATAGGTGTTACCTAAGAATGGATACCAGGGCAGATATTTCCACGGAGAAGGGCCATCACAGATTCATCAAACAAACTTATGGTTCACCAATGGAAAGTTGTGAGGATTGGTTTCATTACGATATTGGGGTTAACAGACATATACAAACACAGGTGACACATATAATCACCAAAGACCTACGGAATACCAAGAGAAGACTACTCAACCTTCTGTCATAACGTACATGGGAAAAGGATCCCAGGAAGAACAGACATCTGTATATGTGTAAAAGAACCACATCTTCCACACCTACAACAAGCCAAACATTGTAATCAAACTTGCTGTAATAAAAAATAAAAAATTAAATTAAAAACACGAACAAGAAGTAGTGAGACAAACTTGAGGGGCTTTCTCCTGGCACATTCCATTCTAAATTCCAATCTAGAACACGACTTCCATTGAGGCTCTGTTGCCCTAGTCACCAGATTTGGTAAGGGAGAACTGCTGCCACCTTGTGGCCGTTTCACACAACAGCAGCTTTAATCCCAGCGCTGATGGTCAGTTGATATTCAAAATCATTGCAGGCCTGTAAATGACACCTGCCCTGAAAACAAATCCTGGGGTCACATATCGACCAAAAAATTCAAAGGACGTCCATATTTCAAAACGACCGTTTCAAAAGGCATATTTTACGCACATTAGTGTTCTGCTTCTTTTTCTTTCTTTCCTTTTTTTGTTAAAATAAGGGGAATGGAGAAAGGCATCCCTCAGAATGGGCGAAAATCGTTGCAAACGAATCAATGGACAAAGGTTTAATCTCCAATATATATAAACAGCTCATGCAGCTTAATATTAACAAAACAAACAACCCAATACAAAAAATGGGCAGAAGATCTAAAGAGATGTTTCTTCAAAGAAGACACAGAGATGGCCAAGACACACATGAAAAGCTGCTCAACAGCACTAATTATTAGAGAAATGCAAATCAAAACTACAATGAGGTATCACCTCACACCTGTTAGAATCGGCATCATCAGAAAATCTACAAACAACCAATTCTGGGGAGGGTGTGGACAAAAGGAGCCCTCTTCCACAATTGGTGGCAATGTAAATTGATACAGTCACTATGGAGAACGGTATGGAGTTTCCTTGAAAAAACTAGAAATAGAATTACCATCTGATCCAGCAATCCCACTTCTGGGCATATACCCAGAGAAAACCATAAATCAAAAAGGCACATTCACCACAATGTTCATGGCAGCACTATTTACAATAGCCATGTAATGGAAGCAAAGTAAATGCCCACAGGCAGATGAATGGATAAAGATGTGGTACATATATAAAATGGAATATTACTCAGCCATAAAAAGGAATGAAACTGGGTCATTTGTAGAGACATCGATGGATCTAGAGACTGTCATACAGAATGAAGTAAGTCAGAAAGAGGAAAACAAATATTGTATATTAATGCATATATGTGGAACCTAAAAAATGGTACAGATGAACGGGTTTGCAGGGAAGAAACAGAGACACAGAGGTAGAGAACAAACATATGGACACCAAGTGTGGGAAGCCATGGGGTGGTGGTGGTGGGATGAGTTGGGAGATTGGGATTGACCTGTATACATGTATATGCATAAAATACATAACTAATAATAACCTGCTGTATAAAAAAAATAAATCAAATTAAATTTCAAAATTTTAAAAAGTAAAGTTTAAAAATAAAACAGAAAAATGTTCTTCCCTTCACACAGATGTATTTATAGGAATGAATTATTTCCATGCTTATATCTATAAATACATAAAGGAGGAATAAAATCTAACTTGAACCATAAAAGAAAAGAAAAAACATGAACCCACCAGTTATACAGAGGAAAACCCTATCAGGGCACTTGCTGCAGCGGTAAACAATTCTGAAATTGGTCAGAGGTGGGGAATCATCTCCCATACAACCAGCAACCCACCCCCCACGCCAGGAGCATCCTCATTGCAAAGCTGGGGGACCGTGCCGAGGCATCTGTGAGTAAACGTGAGCTGAGCCCCAGGACAGCTGCTGCTGAACTGTTCCCACCCTTCCCAGGTAAAACACCTGAATATGTACAAGGGCTTGAAAGCCTAGAGGAAGGGCCACGGAGCCACACCAGCGACAGCACGCAGGCCAACTTGGTGCCTCCAGGCCAGCCAGGGTGGTCCTGGCCCTGGGCGCTCTTGCGGAAGCTTTCCATTGCCCTGCCTGAGATACCCATCCTGTCCCGGCCCCCACTGCTTTTTTCCTTCCTCACCTCTGTCCGGAGAGAAATTCCAGCGGAAGGTATGGGTGACACATCCTCTTCTTTACAGGTGGCAGCCTGGCAACCCCTGCAGAAAGGCCAGCAGAGCCCCACTCACACCGGGCCACCAACAAAGCTGTGGCCCCTCACACCCTACCACCAGCAGAGCCCCGAGACTGCTGACGGGGCAGAGAATATGGAGTCAGGCACAGCTTCAGGGGCTATTGCTGCCTGGAGCGCTGTTTATATTGACCTCAAACAGGCACACCTGGGGAGGCCCGGCCGGCAGGGTAAGGCTGCCCAGGTCAGATAATCCACAACCCTCAGGGAATCACATTGTTGAAAACGGACCTCGCTAAGGCAGAATAGAAGCCAAGGAAGAAAAGGACACAATGCCATTTGCAGCACCGTAGATGAGTCTAGAGGTAATCACGTGACTTGTAGTAAGTCAGAAAGTGAAAGACACGTATCGTATCATATCACTTATAGGTGTTACCTAAGAATGGATACCAGTGCAGATATTTCCACGGAGAAGGGCCATCACAGATTCATCAAACAAACTTATGGTTCACCAATGGAAAGGTGTGAGGATTGGTTTCATTACGATATTGGGGTTAACAGACATATACAAACACAGGTGACACATATAATCACCAAAGACCTACGGAATACCAAGAGAAGACTACTCAACCTTCTGTCATAACGTACATGGGAAAAGGATCCCAGGAAGAACAGACATCTGTATATGTGTAAAAGAACCACATCTTCCACACCTACAACAAGCCAAACATTGTAATCAAACTTGCTGTAATAAAAAATAAAAAATTAAATTAAAATCACGAACAAGAAGTAGTGAGACAAACTTGAGGGGCTTTCGCCTGGCACATTCCATTCTAAATTCCAATCTAGAACACGACTTCCATTGAGGCTCTGTTGCCCTAGTCACCAGATTTGGTAAGGGAGAACTGCTGCCACCTTGTGGCCGTTTCACACAACAGCAGCTTTAATCCCAGCGCTGATGGTCAGTTGATATTCAAAATCATTGCAGGCCTGTAAATGACACCTGCCCTGAAAACAAATCCTGGGGTCACATATCGACCAAAAAATTCAAAGGACGTCCATATTTCAAAACGACCGTTTCAAAAGGCATATTTAACGCACATTAGTGTTCTGCTTCTTTTTCTTTCTTTCCTTTTTTTGTTAAAAATACGGGAATGGAAAAAGGCATCCCTCAGAATGGGCGAAAATCGTTGCAAACGAATCAATGGACAAAGGTTTAATCTCCAATATATATAAACAGCTCATGCAGCTTAATATTAACAAAACAAACAACCCAATACAAAAAATGGGCAGAAGATCTAAAGAGATGTTTCTTCAAAGAAGACACAGAGATGGCCAAGACACACATGAAAAGCTGCTCAACAGCACTAATTATTAGAGAAATGCAAATCAAAACTACAATGAGGTATCACCTCACACCTGTTAGAATCGGCATCATCAGAAAATCTACAAACAACCAATTCTGGGGAGGGTGTGGACAAAAGGAGCCCTCTTCCACTATTGGTGGCAATGTAAATTAATTCAGTCCCTTTGGAGAACGGTATGGAGTTTCCTTGAAAAAACTAGAAATAGAATTACCATCTGATCCAGCAATCCCACTTCTGGGCATATACCCAGAGAAAACCATAAATCAAAACGGCACATTCACCACAATGTTCATGGCAGCACTATTTACAATAGCCAGGTAATGGAAGCAACGTAAATGCGCACAGACAGATGAATGGATAAAGATGTGGTACATATATAAAATGGAATATTACTCAGCCATAAAAAGGAATGAAACTGGGTCATTTGTAGAGACATCGATGGATCTAGAGACTGTCATACAGAATGAAGTAAGTCAGAAAGAGGAAAACAAATATTGTATATTAATGCATATATGTGGAACCTAAAAAATGGTACAGATGAACGGGTTTGCAGGGAAGAAACAGAGACACAGAGGTAGAGAACAAACATATGGACACCAAGTGTGGGAAGCCATGGGGTGGTGGTGGTGGGATGAGTTGGGAGATTGGCATTGACCTGTATACATGTATATGCATAAAATACATAACTAATAATAACCTGCTGTATAAAAAAATAAATCAAATTAAATTTCAAAATTTTAAAAAGTAAAATTTAAAAATAAAACAGAAAAATGTTCTTCCCTTCACACAGATGTATTTATAGGAATGAATTATTTCCATGCTTATATCTATAAATACATAAAAGAGGAATAAAATCTAACTTGAACCATAAAAGAAAAAAAAAAAACCTGACCCCACCAGTTATACAGAGGAAAACCCTATCAGGGCACTTGCTGCAGCGGTAAACAGTTCTGAAATTGGTCAGATGTGGGGAATCATCTCCCATACAACCAGCAACCCAACCCCCACGCCAGGAGCATCCTCATTGCAAAGCTGGGGGACCGTGCCGAGGCATCTGTGAGTAAACGTGAGCTGAGCCCCAGGACAGCTGCTGCTGAACTGTTCCCACCCTTCCCAGGTAAAACACCTGAATATGTACAAGGGCTTGAAAGCCTAGAGGAAGGGCCACGGAGCCACACCAGCAACAGCACGCAGGCCAACTTGGTGCCTAGAGGCCAGCCAGGGTGGTCCTGGCCCCGGGCGCTCTTCTGGAAGCTTTCCATTGCCCTGCCTGAAATACCCCTCCTGTCCCGGCCCCCAATGCTTTTTTCCTTCCTCACCTCTGTCCGGAGAGAAATTCCAGCGGTAGGTATGGGTGACACATCCTCTTCTTTACAGGTGGCAGCCTGGCAACCCCTGCAGAAAGGCCAGCAGAGCCCCACTCACACCGGGCCACCAACAAAGCTGTGGCCCCTCACTCCCTCCCACCAGCAGAGCCCCGAGACTGCTGACGGGGCAGAGAATATGGAGTCAGGCACAGCTTCAGGGGCTATTGCTGCCTGGAGCGCTGTTTATATTGACCTCAAACAGGCACACCAGGGGAGGGCCGGCCGGCAGGGTAAGGCTGCCCAGGTCAGCTAATCCACAACCCTCAGGGAATCACATTGTTGAAAACGGACCTCGCTAAGGCAGAATAGAAGCCAAGGAAGAAAAGGACACAATGCCATTTGCAGCACCGTAGATGAGTCTAGAGGTAATCACGTGACTTGTAGTAAGTCAGAAAGTGAAAGACACATATCGTATCATATCACTTATAGGTGTTACCTAAGAATGGATACCAGGGCAGATATTTCCACGGAGAAGGGCCATCACAGATTCATCAAACAAACTTATGGTTCACCAATGGAAAGTTGTGAGGATTGGTTTCATTACGATATTGGGGTTAACAGACATATACAAACACAGGTGACACATATAATCACCAAAGACCTACGGAATACCAAGAGAAGACTACTCAACATTCTGTCATAACGTACATGGGAAAAGGATCCCAGGAAGAACAGACATCTGTATATGTGTAAAAGAACCACATCTTCCACACCTACAACAAGCCAAACATTGTAATCAAACTTGCTGTAATAAAAAATAAAAAATTAAATTAAAAACACGAACAAGAATTAGTGAGACAAACTTGAGGGGCTTTCGCCTGGCACATTCCATTCTAAATTCCAATCTAGAACACGACTTCCATTGAGGCTCTGTTGCCCTAGTCACCAGATTTGGTAAGGGAGAACTGCTGCCACCTTGTGGCCGTTTCACACAACAGCAGCTTTAATCCCAGCGCTGATGGTCAGTTGATATTCAAAATCATTGCAGGCCTGTAAATGACACCTGCCCTGAAAACAAATCCTGGGGTCACATATCGACCAAAAAATTCAAAGGACGTCCATATTTCAAAACGACCGTTTCAAAAGGCATATTTAACGCACATTAGTGTTCTGCTTCTTTTTCTTTCTTTCCTTTTTTTGTTAAAATAAGGGGAATGGAGAAAGGCATCCCTCAGAATGGGCGAAAATCGTTGCAAACGAATCAATGGACAAAGGTTTAATCTCCAATATATATAAACAGCTCATGCAGCTTAATATTAACAAAACAAACAACCCAATACAAAAAATGGGCAGAAGATCTAAAGAGATGTTTCTTCAAAGAAGACACAGAGATGGCCAAGACACACATGAAAAGCTGCTCAACAGCACTAATTATTAGAGAAATGCAAATCAAAACTACAATGAGGTATCACCTCACACCTGTTAGAATCGGCATCATCAGAAAATCTACAAACAACCAATTCTGGGGAGGGTGTGGACAAAAGGAGCCCTCTTCCACTATTGGTGGCAATGTAAATTGATACACTCCCTATGGAGAACGGTATGGAGTTTCCTTGAAAAAACTAGAAATAGAATTACCATCTGATCCAGCAATCCCACTTCTGGGCATAGAACCAGAGAAAACCATAAATCAAAAAGGCACATTCACCACAATGTTCATGGCAGCACTATTTACAATAGCCAGGTAATGGAAGCAACGTAAATGCCCACAGACAGATGAATGGATAAAGATGTGGTACATATATAAAATGGAATATTACTCAGCCATAAAAAGGAATGAAACTGGGTCATTTGTAGAGACATCGATGGATCTAGAGACTGTCATACAGAATGAAGTAAGTCAGAAAGAGGAAAACAAATATTGTATATTAATGCATATATGTGGAACCTAAAAAATGGTACAGATGAACGGGTTTGCATGGAAGAAACAGAGACACAGAGGTAGAGAACAAACATATGGACACCAAGTGTGGGAAGCCATGGGGTGGTGGTGGTGGGATGAGTTGGGAGATTGGCATTGACCTGTATACATGTATATGCATAAAATACATAACTAATAATAACCTGCTGTATAAAAAAATAAATCAAATTAAATTTCAAAATTTTAAAAAGTAAAATTTAAAAATAAAACAGAAAAATGTTCTTCCCTTCACACAGATGTATTTATAGGAATGAATTATTTCCATGCTTATATCTATAAATACATAAAAGAGGAATAAAATCTAACTTGAACCATAAAAGAAAAAAAAAAAACCTGACCCCACCAGTTATACAGAGGAAAACCCTATCAGGGCACTTGCTGCAGCGGTAAACAATTCTGAAATTGGTCAGAGGTGGGGAATCATCTCCCATACAACCAGCAACCCAACCCCCACGCCAGGAGCATCCTCATTGCAAAGCTGGGGGACCGTGCCGAGGCATCTGTGAGTAAACGTGAGCTGAGCCCCAGGACAGCTGCTGCTGAACTGTTCCCACCCTTCCCAGGTAAAACACCTGAATATGTACAAGGGCTTGAAAGCCTAGAGGAAGGGCCACGGAGCCACACCAGCGACAGCACGCAGGCCAACTTGGTGCCTGCAGGCCAGCCAGGGTGGTCCTGGCCCCGGGCGCTCTTGCGGAAGCTTTCCATTGCCCTGCCTGAGATACCCCTCCTGTCCCGGCCCCCACTGCTTTTTTCCTTCCTCACCTCTGTCCGGAGAGAAATTCCAGCGGAAGGTATGGGTGACACATCCTCTTCTTTACAGGTGGCATCCTGGCAACCCCTGCAGAAAGGCCAGCAGAGCCCCACTCACACCGGGCCACCAACAAAGCTGTGGCCCCTCACTCCCTCCCACCAGCACAGCCCCGAGACTGCTGACGGGGCAGAGAATATGGAGTCAGGCACAGCTTCAGGGGCTATTGCTGCCTGGAGCGCTGTTTATATTGACCTCAAACAGGCACACCTGGGGAGGGCCGGCCGGCAGGGTAAGGCTGCCCAGGTCAGCTAATCCACAACCCTCAGGGAATCACATTGTTGAAAACGGACCTCGCTAAGGCAGAATAGAAGCCAAGGAAGAAAAGGACACAATGCCATTTGCAGCACCGTAGATGAGTCTAGAGGTAATCACGTGACTTGTAGTAAGTCAGAAAGTGAAAGACACGTATCGTATCATATCACTTATAGGTGTTACCTAAGAATGGATACCAGTGCAGATATTTCCACGGAGAAGGGCCATAACAGATTCATCAAACAAACTTATGGTTCACCAATGGAAAGGTGTGAGGATTGGTTTCATTACGATATTGGGGTTAACAGACATATACAAACACAGGTGACACATATAATCAGCAAAGACCTACGGAATACCAAGAGAAGACTACTCAACCTTCTGTCATAACGTACATGGGAAAAGGATCCCAGGAAGAACAGACATCTGTATATGTGTAAAAGAACCACATCTTCCACACCTACAACAAGCCAAACATTGTAATCAAACTTGCTGTAATAAAAAATAAAAAATTAAATTAAAAACACGAACAAGAAGTAGTGAGACAAACTTGAGGGGCTTTCTCCTGGCACATTCCATTCTAAATTCCAATCTAGAACACGACTTCCTTTGAGGCTCTGTTGCCCTAGTCACCAGATTTGGTAAGGGAGAACTGCTGCCACCTTGTGGCCGTTTCACACAACAGCAGCTTTAATCCCAGCGCTGATGGTCAGTTGATATTCAAAATCATTGCAGGCCTGTAAATGACACCTGCCCTGAAAACAAATCCTGGGGTCACATATCGACCAAAAAATTCAAAGGACCTCGATATTTCAAAACCACCGTTTCAAAAGGCATATTTTACGCACATTAGTGTTCTGCTTCTTTTTCTTTCTTTCCTTTTTTTGTTAAAATAAGGGGAATGGAGAAAGGCATCCCTCAGAATGGGCGAAAATCGTTGCAAACGAATCAATGGACAAAGGTTTAATCTCCAATATATATAAACAGCTCATGCAGCTTAATATTAACAAAACAAACAACCCAATACAAAAAATGGGCAGAAGATCTAAAGAGATGTTTCTTCAAAGAAGACACAGAGATGGCCAAGACACACATGAAAAGCTGCTCAACAGCACTAATTATTAGAGAAATGCAAATCAAAACTACAATGAGGTATCACCTCACACCTGTTAGAATCGGCATCATCAGAAAATCTACAAACAACCAATTCTGGGGAGGGTGTGGACAAAAGGAGCCCTCTTCCACAATTGGTGGCAATGTAAATTGATACAGTCACTATGGAGAACGGTATGGAGTTTCCTTGAAAAAACTAGAAATAGAATTACCATCTGATCCAGCAATCCCACTTCTGGGCATATACCCAGAGAAAACCATAAATCAAAAAGGCACATTCACCACAATGTTCATGGCAGCACTATTTACAATAGCCAGGTAATGGAAGCAACGTAAATGCCCACAGACAGATGAATGGATAAAGATGTGGTACATATATAAAATGGAATATTACTCAGCCATAAAAAGGAATGAAACTGGGTCATTTGTAGAGACATCGATGGATCTAGAGACTGTCATACAGAATGAAGTAAGTCAGAAAGAGGAAAACAAATATTGTATATTAATGCATATATGTGGAACCTAAAAAATGGTACAGATGAACGGGTTTGCATGGAAGAAACAGAGACACAGAGGTAGAGAACAAACATATGGACACCAAGTGTGGGAAGCCATGGGGTGGTGGTGGTGGGATGAGTTGGGAGATTGGCATTGACCTGTATACATGTATATGCATAAAATACATAACTAATAATAACCTGCTGTATAAAAAAATAAATCAAATTAAATTTCAAAATTTTAAAAAGTAAAATTTAAAAATAAAACAGAAAAATGTTCTTCACTTCACACAGATGTATTTATAGGAATGAATTATTTCCATGCTTATATCTATAAATACATAAAAGAGGAATAAAATCTAACTTGAACCATAAAAGAAAAAAAAAAAACCTGACCCCACCAGTTATACAGAGGAAAACCCTATCAGGGCACTTGCTGCAGCGGTAAACAATTCTGAAATTTGTCAGAGGTGGGGAATCATCTCCCATACAACCAGCAACCCAACCCCCACGCCAGGAGCATC
Organism: Mesoplodon mirus; assembly: GCF_964341445.2. NCBI lineage: Eukaryota > Metazoa > Chordata > Mammalia > Artiodactyla > Ziphiidae > Mesoplodon > Mesoplodon mirus. The sequence goes on along the minus strand of NW_028295814.1, from coordinate 3,298,450 downwards.
CTCATTGCAAAGCTGGGGGACCGTGCCGAGGCATCTGTGAGTAAACGTGAGCTGAGCCCCAGGACAGCTGCTGCTGAACTGTTCCCACCCTTCCCAGGTAAAACACCTGAATATGTACAAGGGCTTGAAAGCCTAGAGGAAGGGCCACGGAGCCACACCAGCGACAGCACGCAGGCCAACTTGGTGCCTGCAGGCCAGCCAGGGTGGTCCTGGCCCCGGGCGCTCTTCTGGAAGCTTTCCATTGCCTTGCCTGAGATACCCCTCATGTCCCGGCCCCCAATGCTTTTTTCCTTCCTCACCTCTGTCCGGAGAGAAATTCCAGCGGTAGGTATGGGTGACACATCCTCTTCTTTACAGGTGGCAGCCTGGCAACCCCTGCAGAAAGGCCAGCAGAGCCCCACTCACACCGGGCCACCAACAAAGCTGTGGCCCCTCACTCCCTCCCACCAGCAGAGCCCCGAGACTGCTGACGGGGCAGAGAATATGGAGTCAGGCACAGCTTCAGGGGCTATTGCTGCCTGGAGCGCTGTTTATATTGACCTCAAACAGGCACACCTGGGGAGGGCCGGCCGGCAGGGTAAGGCTGCCCAGGTCAGCTAATCCACAACCCTCAGGGAATCACATTGTTGAAAACGGACCTCGCTAAGGCAGAATAGAAGCCAAGGAAGAAAAGGACACAATGCCATTTGCAGCACCGTAGATGAGTCTAGAGGTAATCACGTGACTTGTAGTAAGTCAGAAAGTGAAAGACACATATCGTATCATATCACTTATAGGTGTTACCTAAGAATGGATACCAGGGCAGATATTTCCACGGAGAAGGGCCATCACAGATTCATCAAACAAACTTATGGTTCACCAATGGAAAGTTGTGAGGATTGGTTTCATTACGATATTGGGGTTAACAGACATATACAAACACAGGTGACACATATAATCACCAAAGACCTACGGAATACCAAGAGAAGACTACTCAACCTTCTGTCATAACGTACATGGGAAAAGGATCCCAGGAAGAACAGACATCTGTATATGTGTAAAAGAACCACATCTTCCACACCTACAACAAGCCAAACATTGTAATCAAACTTGCTGTAATAAAAAATAAAAAATTAAATTAAAAACACGAACAAGAAGTAGTGAGACAAACTTGAGGGGCTTTCTCCTGGCACATTCCATTCTAAATTCCAATCTAGAACAGGACTTCCATTGAGGCTCTGCTGCCCTAGTCACCAGATTTGGTAAGGGAGAACTGCTGCCACCTTGTGGCCGTTTCACACAACAGCAGCTTTAATCCCAGCGCTGATGGTCAGTTGATATTCAAAATCATTGCAGGCCTGTAAATGACACCTGCCCTGAAAACAAATCCTGGGGTCACATATCGACCAAAAAATTCAAAGGACGTCCATATTTCAAAACGACCGTTTCAAAAGGCATATTTTACGCACATTAGTGTTCTGCTTCTTTTTCTTTCTTTCCTTTTTTTGTTAAAATAAGGGGAATGGAGAAAGGCATCCCTCAGAATGGGCGAAAATCGTTGCAAACGAATCAATGGACAAAGGTTTAATCTCCAATATATATAAACAGCTCATGCAGCTTAATATTAACAAAACAAACAACCCAATACAAAAAATGGGCAGAAGATCTAAAGAGATGTTTCTTCAAAGAAGACACAGAGATGGCCAAGACACACATGAAAAGCTGCTCAACAGCACTAATTATTAGAGAAATGCAAATCAAAACTACAATGAGGTATCACCTCACACCTGTTAGAATCGGCATCATCAGAAAATCTACAAACAACCAATTCTGGGGAGGGTGTGGACAAAAGGAGCCCTCTTCCACAATTGGTGGCAATGTAAATTGATACAGTCACTATGGAGAACGGTATGGAGTTTCCTTGAAAAAACTAGAAATAGAATTACCATCTGATCCAGCAATCCCACTTCTGGGCATATACCCAGAGAAAACCATAAATCAAAACGGCACATTCACCACAATGTTCATGGCAGCACTATTTACAACAGCCATGTAATGGAAGCAAAGTAAATGCCCACAGACAGATGAATGGATAAAGATGTGGTACATATATAAAATGGAATATTACTCAGCCATAAAAAGGAATGAAACTGGGTCATTTGTAGAGACATCGATGGATCTAGAGACTGTCATACAGAATGAAGTAAGTCAGAAAGAGGAAAACAAATATTGTATATTAATGCATATATGTGGAACCTAAAAAATGGTACAGATGAACGGGTTTGCAGGGAAGAAACAGAGACACAGAGGTAGAGAACAAACATATGGACACCAAGTGTGGGAAGCCAAGGGGTGGTGGTGGTGGGATGAGTTGGGAGATTGGGATTGACCTGTATACATGTATATGCATAAAATACATAACTAATAATAACCTGCTGTATAAAAAAAATAAATCAAATTAAATTTCAAAATTTTAAAAAGTAAAGTTTAAAAATAAAACAGAAAAATGTTCTTCCCTTCACACAGATGTATTTATAGGAATGAACTATTTCCATGCTTATATCTATAAATACATAAAGGAGGAATAAAATCTAACTTGAACCATAAAAGAAAAGAAAAAACATGAACCCACCAGTTATACAGAGGAAAACCCTATCAGGGCACTTGCTGCAGCGGTAAACAATTCTGAAATTGGTCAGAGGTGGGGAATCATCTCCCATACAACCAGCAACCCACCCCCCACGCCAGGAGCATCCTCATTGCAAAGCTGGGGGACCGTGCCGAGGCATCTCTGAGTAAACGTGAGCTGAGCCCCAGGACAGCTGCTGCTGAACTGTTCCCACCCTTCCCAGGTAAAACACCTGAATATGTACAAGGGCTTGAAAGCCTCGAGGAAGGGCCACGGAGCCACACCAGTGACAGCACGCAGGCCAACTTGGTTCCTGCAGGCCAGCCAGGGTGGTCCTGGCCCCGGGCGCTCTTGCGGAAACCTTCCATTGCCCTGACTGAGATACCCATCCTGTCCCGGCCCCCACTGCTTTTTTCCTTCCTCACCTCTGTCCGGAGAGAAATTCCAGCGGTAGGTATGGGTGACACATCCTCTTCTTTACAGGTGGCAGCCTGGCAACCCCTGCAGAAAGGCCAGCAGAGCCCCACTCACACCGGGCCACCAACAAAGCTGTGGCCCCTCACTCCCTCCCACCAGCAGAGCCCCGAGACTGCTGACGGGGCAGAGAATATGGAGTCAGGCACAGCTTCAGGGGCTATTGCTGCCTGGAGCGCTGTTTATATTGACCTCAAACAGGCACACCTGGGGAGGGCCGGCCGGCAGGGTAAGGCTGCACAGGTCAGCTAATCCACAACCCTCAGGGAATCACATTGTTGAAAACGGACCTCGCTAAGGCAGAATAGAAGCCAAGGAAGAAAAGGACACAATGCCATTTGCAGCACCGTAGATGAGTCTAGAGGTAATCACGTGACTTGTAGTAAGTCAGAAAGTGAAAGACACATATCGTATCATATCACTTATAGGTGTTACCTAAGAATGGATACCAGGGCAGATATTTCCACGGAGAAGGGCCATCACAGATTCATCAAACAAACTTATGGTTCACCAATGGAAAGGTGTGAGGATTGGTTTCATTACGATATCGGGGTTAACAGACATATACAAACACAGGTGACATATATAATCACCAAAGACCTACAGAATACCAAGAGAGGACTACTCAACATTCTGTCATAACGTACATGGGAAAAGGATCCCAGGAAGAACAGTCATCTGTATATGTGTAAAAGAACCACATCTTCCACACCTACAACAACCCAAACATTGTAATCAAACTTGCTGTAATAAAAAATAAAAAATTAAATTAAAAACACGAACAAGAAGTAGTGAGACAAACTTGAGGGGCTTTCGCCTGGCACATTCCATTCTAAATTCCAATCTAGAACACGACTTCCATTGAGGCTCTGTTGCCCTAGTCACCAGATTTGGTAAGGGAGAACTGCTGCCACCTTGTGGCCGTTTCACACAACAGCAGCTTTAATCCCAGCGCTGATGGTCAGTTGATATTCAAAATCATTGCAGGCCTGTAAATGACACCTGCCCTGAAAACAAATCCTGGGGTCACATATCGACCAAAAAATTCAAAGGACGTCCATATTTCAAAACGACCGTTTCAAAAGGCATATTTAACGCACATTAGTGTTCTGCTTCTTTTTCTTTCTTTCCTTTTTTTGTTAAAAATACGGGAATGGAAAAAGGCATCCCTCAGAATGGGCGAAAATCGTTGCAAACGAATCAATGGACAAAGGTTTAATCTCCAATATATATAAACAGCTCATGCAGCTTAATATTAACAAAACAAACAACCCAATACAAAAAATGGGCAGAAGATCTAAAGAGATGTTTCTTCAAAGAAGACACAGAGATGGCCAAGACACACATGAAAAGCTGCTCAACAGCACTAATTATTAGAGAAATGCAAATCAAAACTACAATGAGGTATCACCTCACACCTGTTAGAATCGGCATCATCAGAAAATCTACAAACAACCAATTCTGGGGAGGGTGTGGACAAAAGGAGCCCTCTTCCACTATTGGTGGCAATGTAAATTGATACACTCCCTATGGAGAACGGTATGGAGTTTCCTTGAAAAAACTAGAAATAGAATTACCATCTGATCCAGCAATCCCACTTCTGGGCATATAACCAGAGAAAACCATAAATCAAAAAGGCACATTCACCACAATGTTCATGGCAGCACTATTTACAATAGCCAGGTAATGGAAGCAACGTAAATGCCCACAGACAGATGAATGGATAAAGATGTGGTACATATATAAAATGGAATATTACTCAGCCATAAAAAGGAATGAAACTGGGTCATTTGTAGAGACATCGATGGATCTAGAGACTGTCATACAGAATGAAGTAAGTCAGAAAGAGGAAAACAAATATTGTATATTAATGCATATATGTGGAACCTAAAAAATGGTACAGATGAACGGGTTTGCAGGGAAGAAACAGAGACACAGAGGTAGAGAACAAACATATGGACACCAAGTGTGGGAAGCCATGGGGTGGTGGTGGTGGGATGAGTTGGGAGATTGGCATTGACCTGTATACATGTATATGCATAAAATACATAACTAATAATAACCTGCTGTATAAAAAAATAAATCAAATTAAATTTCAAAATTTTAAAAAGTAAAATTTAAAAATAAAACAGAAAAATGTTCTTCCCTTCACACAGATGTATTTATAGGAATGAATTATTTCCATGCTTATATCTATAAATACATAAAAGAGGAATAAAATCTAACTTGAACCATAAAAGAAAAAAAAAAAAACCTGACCCCACCAGTTATACAGAGGAAAACCCTATCAGGGCACTTGCTGCAGCGGTAAACAATTCTGAAATTGGTCAGAGGTGGGGAATCATCTCCCATACAACCAGCAACCCAACCCCCACGCCAGGAGCATCCTCATTGCAAAGCTGGGGGACCGTGCCGAGGCATCTGTGAGTAAACGTGAGCTGAGCCCCAGGACAGCTGCTGCTGAACTGTTCCCACCCTTCCCAGGTAAAACACCTGAATATGTACAAGGGCTTGAAAGCCTAGAGGAAGGGCCACGGAGCCACACCAGCGACAGCACGCAGGCCAACTTGGTGCCTGCAGGCCAGCCAGGGTGGTCCTGGCCCCGGGCGCTCTTGCGGAAGCTTTCCATTGCCCTGCCTGAGATACCCCTCCTGTCCCGGCCCCCACTGCTTTTTTCCTTCCTCACCTCTGTCCGGAGAGAAATTCCAGCGGAAGGTATGGGTGACACATCCTCTTCTTTACAGGTGGCAGCCTGGCAACCCCTGCAGAAAGGCCAGCAGAGCCCCACTCACACCGGGCCACCAACAAAGCTGTGGCCCCTCACTCCCTCCCACCAGCACAGCCCCGAGACTGCTGACGGGGCAGAGAATATGGAGTCAGGCACAGCTTCAGGGGATATTGCTGCCTGGAGCGCTGTTTATATTGACCTCAAACAGGCACACCTGGGGAGGGCCGGCCGGCAGGGTAAGGCTGCACAGGTCAGCTAATCCACAACCCTCAGGGAATCACATTGTTGAAAACGGACCTCGCTAAGGCAGAATAGAAGCCAAGGAAGAAAAGGACACAATGCCATTTGCAGCACCGTAGATGAGTCTAGAGGTAATCACGTGACTTGTAGTAAGTCAGAAAGTGAAAGACACATATCGTATCATATCACTTATAGGTGTTACCTAAGAATGGATACCAGTGCAGATATTTCCACGGAGAAGGGCCATCACAGATTCATCAAACAAACTTATGGTTCACCAATGGAAAGGTGTGAGGATTGGTTTCATTACGATATTGGGGTTAACAGACATATACAAACACAGGTGACACATATAATCACCAAAGACCTACGGAATACCAAGAGAAGACTACTCAACCTTCTGTCATAACGTACATGGGAAAAGGATCCCAGGAAGAACAGACATCTGTATATGTGTAAAAGAACCACATCTTCCACACCTACAACAAGCCAAACATTGTAATCAAACTTGCTGTAATAAAAAATAAAAAATTAAATTAAAAACACGAACAAGAAGTAGTGAGACAAACTTGAGGGGCTTTCGCCTGGCACATTCCATTCTAAATTCCAATCTAGAACACGACTTCCATTGAGGCTCTGTTGCCCTAGTCACCAGATTTGGTAAGGGAGAACTGCTGCCACCTTGTGGCCGTTTCACACAACAGCAGCTTTAATCCCAGCGCTGATGGTCAGTTGATATTCAAAATCATTGCAGGCCTGTAAATGACACCTGCCCTGAAAACAAATCCTGGGGTCACATATCGACCAAAAAATTCAAAGGACGTCCATATTTCAAAACGACCGTTTCAAAAGGCATATTTAACGCACATTAGTGTTCTGCTTCTTTTTCTTTCTTTCCTTTTTTTGTTAAAAATACGGGAATGGAAAAAGGCATCCCTCAGAATGGGCGAAAATCGTTGCAAACGAATCAATGGACAAAGGTTTAATCTCCAATATATATAAACAGCTCATGCAGCTTAATATTAACAAAACAAACAACCCAATACAAAAAATGGGCAGAAGATCTAAAGAGATGTTTCTTCAAAGAAGACACAGAGATGGCCAAGACACACATGAAAAGCTGCTCAACAGCACTAATTATTAGAGAAATGCAAATCAAAACTACAATGAGGTATCACCTCACACCTGTTAGAATCGGCATCATCAGAAAATCTACAAACAACCAATTCTGGGGAGGGTGTGGACAAAAGGAGCCCTCTTCCACTATTGGTGGCAATGTAAATTGATACACTCCCTATGGAGAACGGTATGGAGTTTCCTTGAAAAAACTAGAAATAGAATTACCATCTGATCCAGCAATCCCACTTCTGGGCATATAACCAGAGAAAACCATAAATCAAAAAGGCACATTCACCACAATGTTCATGGCAGCACTATTTACAATAGCCAGGTAATGGAAGCAACGTAAATGCCCACAGACAGATGAATGGATAAAGATGTGGTACATATATAAAATGGAATATTACTCAGCCATAAAAAGGAATGAAACTGGGTCATTTGTAGAGACATCGATGGATCTAGAGACTGTCATACAGAATGAAGTAAGTCAGAAAGAGGAAAACAAATATTGTATATTAATGCATATATGTGGAACCTAAAAAATGGTACAGATGAACGGGTTTGCAGGGAAGAAACAGAGACACAGAGGTAGAGAACAAACATATGGACACCAAGTGTGGGAAGCCATGGGGTGGTGGTGGTGGGATGAGTTGGGAGATTGGCATTGACCTGTATACATGTATATGCATAAAATACATAACTAATAATAACCTGCTGTATAAAAAAATAAATCAAATTAAATTTCAAAATTTTAAAAAGTAAAATTTAAAAATAAAACAGAAAAATGTTCTTCCCTTCACACAGATGTATTTATAGGAATGAATTATTTCCATGCTTATATCTATAAATACATAAAAGAGGAATAAAATCTAACTTGAACCATAAAAGAAAAAAAAAAAAACCTGACCCCACCAGTTATACAGAGGAAAACCCTATCAGGGCACTTGCTGCAGCGGTAAACAATTCTGAAATTGGTCAGAGGTGGGGAATCATCTCCCATACAACCAGCAACCCAACCCCCACGCCAGGAGCATCCTCATTGCAAAGCTGGGGGACCGTGCCGAGGCATCTGTGAGTAAACGTGAGCTGAGCCCCAGGACAGCTGCTGCTGAACTGTTCCCACCCTTCCCAGGTAAAACACCTGAATATGTACAAGGGCTTGAAAGCCTAGAGGAAGGGCCACGGAGCCACACCAGCGACAGCACGCAGGCCAACTTGGTGTCTGCAGGCCAGCCAGGGTGGTCCTGGCCCCGGGCGCTCTTGCGGAAGCTTTCCATTGCCCTGCCTGAGATACCCCTCCTGTCCCGGCCCCCACTGCTTTTTTCCTTCCTCACCTCTGTCCGGAGAGAAATTCCAGCGGAAGGTATGGGTGACACATCCTCTTCTTTACAGGTGGCAGCCTGGCAACCCCTGCAGAAAGGCCAGCAGAGCCCCACTCACACCGGGCCACCAACAAAGCTGTGGCCCCTCACTCCCTCCCACCAGCACAGCCCCGAGACTGCTGACGGGGCAGAGAATATGGAGTCAGGCACAGCTTCAGGGGATATTGCTGCCTGGAGCGCTGTTTATATTGACCTCAAACAGGCACACCTGGGGAGGGCCGGCCGGCAGGGTAAGGCTGCACAGGTCAGCTAATCCACAACCCTCAGGGAATCACATTGTTGAAAACGGACCTCGCTAAGGCAGAATAGAAGCCAAGGAAGAAAAGGACACAATGCCATTTGCAGCACCGTAGATGAGTCTAGAGGTAATCACGTGACTTGTAGTAAGTCAGAAAGTGAAAGACACATATCGTATCATATCACTTATAGGTGTTACCTAAGAATGGATACCAGTGCAGATATTTCCACGGAGAAGGGCCATCACAGATTCATCAAACAAACTTATGGTTCACCAATGGAAAGGTGTGAGGATTGGTTTCATTACGATATTGGGGTTAACAGACATATACAAACACAGGTGACACATATAATCACCAAAGACCTACGGAATACCAAGAGAAGACTACTCAACCTACTGTCATAACGTACATGGGAAAAGGATCCCAAGAAGAACAGACATCTGTATATGTGTAAAAGAACCACATCTTCCACACCTACAACAAGCCAAACATTGTAATCAAACTTGCTGTAATAAAAAATAAAAAATTAAATTAAAAACACGAACAAGAAGTAGTGAGACAAACTTGAGGGGCTTTCTCCTGGCACATTCCATTCTAAATTCCAATCTAGAACACGACTTCCATTGAGGCTCTGTTGCCCTAGTCACCAGATTTGGTAAGGGAGAACTGCTGCCACCTTGTGGCCGTTTCACACAACAGCAGCTTTAATCCCAGCGCTGATGGTCAGTTGATATTCAAAATCATTGCAGGCCTGTAAATGACACCTGCCCTGAAAACAAATCCTGGGGTCACATATCGACCAAAAAATTCAAAGGACGTCCATATTTCAAAACGACCGTTTCAAAAGGCATATTTTACGCACATTAGTGTTCTGCTTCTTTTTCTTTCTTTCCTTTTTTTTGTTAAAATAAGGGGAATGGAGAAAGGCATCCCTCAGAATGGGCGAAAATCGTTGCAAACGAATCAATGGACAAAGGTTTAATCTCCAATATATATAAACAGCTCATGCAGCTTAATATTAACAAAACAAACAACCCAATACAAAAAATGGGCAGAAGATCTAAAGAGATGTTTCTTCAAAGAAGACACAGAGATGGCCAAGACACACATGAAAAGCTGCTCAACAGCACTAATTATTAGAGAAATGCAAATCAAAACTACAATGAGGTATCACCTCACACCTGTTAGAATCGGCATCATCAGAAAATCTACAAACAACCAATTCTGGGGAGGGTGTGGACAAAAGGAGCCCTCTTCCACAATTGGTGGCAATGTAAATTGATACAGTCACTATGGAGAACGGTATGGAGTTTCCTTGAAAAAACTAGAAATAGAATTACCATCTGATCCAGCAATCCCACTTCTGGGCATATACCCAGAGAAAACCATAAATCAAAAAGGCACATTCACCACAATGTTCATGGCAGCACTATTTACAATAGCCATGTAATGGAAGCAAAGTAAATGCCCACAGACAGATGAATGGATATAGATGTGGTACATATATAAAATGGAATATTACTCAGCCATAAAAAGGAATGAAACTGGGTCATTTGTAGAGACATCGATGGATCTAGAGACTGTCATACAGAATGAAGTAAGTCAGAAAGAGGAAAACAAATATTGTATATTAATGCATATATGTGGAACCTAAAAAATGGTACAGATGAACTGGTTTGCAGGGAAGAAACAGAGACACAGAGGTAGAGAACAAACATATGGACACCAAGTGTGGGAAGCCATGGGGTGGTGGTGGTGGGATGAGTTGGGAGATTGGGATTGACCTGTATACATGTATATGCATAAAATACATAACTAATAATAACCTGCTGTATAAAAAAAATAAATCAAATTAAATTTCAAAATTTTAAAAAGTAAAGTTTAAAAATAAAACAGAAAAATGTTCTTCCCTTCACACAGATGTATTTATAGGAATGAATTATTTCCATGCTTATATCTATAAATACATAAAGGAGGAATAAAATCTAAATTGAACCATAAAAGAAAAGAAAAAACCTGAACCCACCAGTTATACAGAGGAAAACCCTATCAGGGCACTTGCTGCAGCGGTAAACAATTCTGAAATTGGTCAGAGGTGGGGAATCATCTCCCATACAACCAGCAACCCACCCCCCACGCCAGGAGCATCCTCATTGCAAAGCTGGGGGACCGTGCCGAGTCATCTGTGAGTAAACGTGAGCTGAGCCCCAGGACAGCTACTGCTGAACTGTTCCCACCCTTCCCAGGTAAAACACCTGAATATGTACAAGGGCTTGAAAGCCTAGAGGAAGGGCCACGGAGCCACACCAGCGACAGCACGCAGGCCAACTTGGTGCCTGCAGGCCAGCCAGGGTGGTCCTGGCCCCGGGCGCTCTTCTGGAAGCTTTCCATTGCCTTGCCTGAGATACCCCTCCTGTCCCGGCCCCCAATGCTTTTTTCCTTCCTCACCTCTGTCCGGAGAGAAATTCCAGCGGAAGGTATGGGTGACACATCCTCTTCTTTACAGGTGGCAGCCTGGCAACCCCTGCAGAAAGGCCAGCAGAGCCACACTCACACCGGGCCACCAACAAAGCTGTGGCCCCTCACACCCTCCCACCAGCAGAGCCCCGAGACTGCTGACGGGGCAGAGAATATGGAGTCAGGCACAGCTTCAGGGGCTATTGCTGCCTGGAGCGCTGTTTATATTGACCTCAAACAGGCACACCAGGGGAGGGCCGGCCGGCATGGTAAGGCTGCCCAGGTCAGCTAATCCACAACCCTCAGGGAATCACATTGTTGAAAACGGACCTCGCTAAGGCAGAATAGAAGCCAAGGAAGAAAAGGACACAATGCCATTTGCAGCACCGTAGATGAGTCTAGAGGTAATCACGTGACTTGTAGTAAGTCAGAAAGTGAAAGACACATATCGTATCATATCACTTATAGGTGTTACCTAAGAATGGATACCAGGGCAGATATTTCCACGGAGAAGGGCCATCACAGATTCATCAAACAAACTTATGGTTCACCAATGGAAAGTTGTGAGGATTGGTTTCATTACGATATTGGGGTTAACAGACATATACAAACACAGGTGACACATATAATCACCAAAGACCTACGGAATACCAAGAGAAGACTACACAACATTCTGTCATAACGTACATGGGAAAAGGATCCCAGGAAGAACAGACATCTGTATATGTGTAAAAGAACCACATCTTCCACACCTACAACAAGCCAAACATTGTAATCAAACTTGCTGTAATAAAAAATAAAAAATTAAATTAAAAACACGAACAAGAAGTAGTGAGACAAACTTGAGGGGCTTTCGCCTGGCACATTCCATTCTAAATTCCAATCTAGAACACGACTTCCATTGAGGCTCTGTTGCCCTAGTCACCAGATTTGGTAAGGGAGAACTGCTGCCACCTTGTGGCCGTTTCACACAACAGCAGCTTTAATCCCAGCGCTGATGGTCAGTTGATATTCAAAATCATTGCAGGCCTGTAAATGACACCTGCCCTGAAAACAAATCCTGGGGTCACATATCGACCAAAAAATTCAAAGGACGTCCATATTTCAAAACCACCGTTTCAAAAGGCATATTTAACGCACATTAGTGTTCTGCTTCTTTTTCTTTCTTTCCTTTTTTTGTTAAAAATACGTGAATGGAAAAAGGCATCCCTCAGAATGGGCGAAAATCGTTGCAAACGAATCAATGGACAAAGGTTTAATGTCCAATATATATAAACAGCTCATGCAGCTTAATATTAACAAAACAAACAACCCAATACAAAAAATGGGCAGAAGATCTAAAGAGATGTTTCTTCAAAGAAGACACAGAGATGGCCAAGACACACATGAAAAGCTGCTCAACAGCACTAATTATTAGAGAAATGCAAATCAAAACTACAATGAGGTATCACCTCACACCTGTTAGAATCGGCATCATCAGAAAATCTACAAACAACCAATTCTGGGGAGGGTGTGGACAAAAGGAGCCCTCTTCCACTATTGGTGGCAATGTAAATTGATACACTCCCTATGGAGAACGGTATGGAGTTTCCTTGAAAAAACTAGAAATAGAATTACCATCTGATCCAGCAATCCCACTTCTGGGCATATACCCAGAGAAAACCATAAATCAAAACGGCACATTCACCACAATGTTCATGGCAGCACTATTTACAATAGCCAGGTAATGGAAGCAACGTAAATGCGCACAGACAGATGAATGGATAAAGATGTGGTACATATATAAAATGGAATATTACTCAGCCATAAAAAGGAATGAAACTGGGTCATTTGTAGAGACATCGATGGATCTAGAGACTGTCATACAGAATGAAGTAAGTCAGAAAGAGGAAAACAAATATTCTATATTAATGCATATATGTGGAACCTAAAAAATGGTACAGATGAACGGGTTTGCAGGGAAGAAACAGAGACACAGAGGTAGAGAACAAACATATGGACACCAAGTGTGGGAAGCCATGGGGTGGTGGTGGTGGGATGAGTTGGGAGATTGGCATTGACCTGTATACATGTATATGCATAAAATACATAACTAATAATAACCTGCTGTATAAAAAAATAAATCAAATTAAATTTCAAAATTTTAAAAAGTAAAATTTAAAAATAAAACAGAAAAATGTTCTTCCCTTCACACAGTTGTATTTATAGGAATGAATTATTTCCATGCTTATATCTATAAATACATAAAAGAGGAATAAAATCTAACTTGAACCATAAAAGAAAAAAAAAAAAACCTGACCCCACCAGTTATACAGAGGAAAACCCTATCAGGGCACTTGCTGCAGCGGTAAACAATTCTGAAATTGGTCAGAGGTGGGGAATCATCTCCCATACAACCAGCAACCCAACCCCCACGCCAGGAGCATCCTCATTGCAAAGCTGGGGGACCGTGCCGAGGCATCTGTGAGTAAACGTGAGCTGAGCCCCAGGACAGCTGCTGCTGAACTGTTCCCACCCTTCCCAGGTAAAACACCTGAATATGTACAAGGGCTTGAAAGCCTAGAGGAAGGGCCACGGAGCCACACCAGCGACAGCACGCAGGCCAACTTGGTGCCTGCAGGCCAGCCAGGGTGGTCCTGGCCCCGGGCGCTCTTGCGGAAGCTTACCATTGCCCTGCCTGAGATACCCCTCCTGTCCCGGCCCCCACTGCTTTTTTCCTTCCTCACCTCTGTCCGGAGAGAAATTCCAGCGGAAGGTGTGGGTGACACATCCTCTTCTTTACATGTGGCTGCCTGGCAACCCCTGCAGAAAGGCCAGCAGAGCCCCACTCACACCGGGCCACCAACAAAGCTGTGGCCCCTCACTCCCTCCCACCAGCACAGCCCCGAGACTGCTGACGGGGCAGAGAATATGGAGTCAGGCACAGCTTCAGGGGCTATTGCGGCCTGGAGCGCTGTTTATATTGACCTCAAACAGGCACACCTGGGGAGGGCCGGCCGGCAGGGTAAGGCTGCCCAGGTCAGCTAATCCACAACCCTCAGGGAATCACATTGTTGAAAACGGACCTCGCTAAGGCAGAATAGAAGCCAAGGAAGAAAAGGACACAATGCCATTTGCAGCACCGTAGATGAGTCTAGAGGTAATCACGTGACTTGTAGTAAGTCAGAAAGTGAAAGACACATATCGTATCATATCACTTATAGGTGTTACCTAAGAATGGATACCAGTGCAGATATTTCCACGGAGAAGGGCCATCACAGATTCATCAAACAAACTTATGGTTCACCAATGGAAAGGTGTGAGGATTGGTTTCATTACGATATTGGGGTTAACAGACATATACAAACACAGGTGACACATATAATCACCAAAGACCTACGGAATACCAAGAGAAGACTACTCAACCTTCTGTCATAACGTACATGGGAAAAGGATCCCAGGAAGAACAGACATCTGTATATGTGTAAAAGAACCACATCTTCCACACCTACAACAAGCCAAACATTGTAATCAAACTTGCTGTAATAAAAAATAAAAAATTAAATTAAAAACACGAACAAGAAGTAGTGAGACAAACTTGAGGGGCTTTCTCCTGGCACATTCCATTCTAAATTCCAATCTAGAACACGACTTCCATTGAGGCTCTGTTGCCCTAGTCACCAGATTTGGTAAGGGAGAACTGCTGCCACCTTGTGGCCGTTTCACACAACAGCAGCTTTAATCCCAGCGCTGATGGTCAGTTGATATTCAAAATCATTGCAGGCCTGTAAATGACACCTGCCCTGAAAACCAATCCTGGGGTCACATATTGACCAAAAAATTCAAAGGACGTCCATATTTCAAAACCACCGTTTCAAAAGGCATATTTTACGCACATTAGTGTTCTGCTTCTTTTTCTTTCTTTCCTTTTTTTGTTAAAAAAAGGGGAATGGAAAAAGGCATCCCTCAGAATGGGCGAAAATCGTTGCAAACGAATCAATGGACAAAGGTTTAATCTCCAATATATATAAACAGCTCATGCAGCTTAATATTAACAAAACAAACAACCCAATACAAAAAATGGGCAGAAGATCTAAAGAGATGTTTCTTCAAAGAAGACACAGAGATGGCCAAGACACACATGAAAAGCTGCTCAACAGCACTAATTATTAGAGAAATGCAAATCAAAACTACAATGAGGTATCACCTCACACCTGTTAGAATCGGCATCATCAGAAAATCTACAAACAACCAATTCTGGGGAGGGTGTGGACAAAAGGAGCCCTCTTCCACTATTGGTGGCAATGTAAATTAATTCAGTCCCTTTGGAGAACGGTATGGAGTTTCCTTGAAAAAACTAGAAATAGAATTACCATCTGATCCAGCAATCCCACTTCTGGGCATATACCCAGAGAAAACCATAAATCAAAACGGCACATTCACCACAATGTTCATGGCAGCACTATTTACAATAGCCAGGTAATGGAAGCAACGTAAATGCGCACAGACAGATGAATGGATAAAGATGTGGTACATATATAAAATGGAATATTACTCAGCCATAAAAAGGAATGAAACTGGGTCATTTGTAGAGACATCGATGGATCTAGAGACTGTCATACAGAATGAAGTAAGTCAGAAAGAGGAAAACAAATATTGTATATTAATGCATATATGTGGAACCTAAAAAATGGTACAGATGAACGGGTTTGCAGGGAAGAAACAGAGACACAGAGGTAGAGAACAAACATATGGACACCAAGTGTGGGAAGCCATGGGGTGGTGGTGGTGGGATGAGTTGGGAGATTGGCATTGACCTGTATACATGTATATGCATAAAATACATAACTAATAATAACCTGCTGTATAAAAAAATAAATCAAATTAAATTTCAAAATTTTAAAAAGTAAAATTTAAAAATAAAACAGAAAAATGTTCTTCCCTTCACACAGATGTATTTATAGGAATGAATTATTTCCATGCTTATATCTATAAATACATAAAAGAGGAATAAAATCTAACTTGAACCATAAAAGAAAAAAAAAAAACCTGACCCCACCAGTTATACAGAGGAAAACCCTATCAGGGCACTTGCTGCAGCGGTAAACAATTCTGAAATTTGTCAGAGGTGGGGAATCATCTCCCATACAACCAGCAACCCAACCCCCACGCCAGGAGCATCCTCATTGCAAAGCTGGGGGACCGTGCCGAGGCATCTGTGAGTAAACGTGAGCTGAGCCCCAGGACAGCTGCTGCTGAACTGTTCCCACCCTTCCCAGGTAAAACACCTGAATATGTACAAGGGCTTGAAAGCCTAGAGGAAGGGCCACGGAGCCACACCAGCGACAGCACGCAGGCCAACTTGGTGCCTGCAGGCCAGCCAGGGTGGTCCTGGCCCCGGGCGCTCTTCTGGAAGCTTTCCATTGCCTTGCCTGAGATACCCCTCCTGTCCCGGCCCCCAATGTTTTTTTCCTTCCTCACCTCTGTCTGGAGAGAAATTCCAGCGGTAGGTATGGGTGACACATCCTCTTCTTTACAGGTGGCAGCCTGGCAACCCCTGCAGAAAGGCCAGCAGAGCCCCACTCACACCGGGCCACCAACAAAGCTGTGGCCCCTCACTCCCTCCCACCAGCACAGCCCCGAGACTGCTGACGGGGCAGAGAATATGGAGTCAGGCACAGCTTCAAGGGCTATTGCTGCCTGGAGCGCTGTTTATATTGACCTCAAACAGGCACACCTGGGGAGGGCCGGCCGGCAGGGTAAGGCTGCCCAGGTCAGCTAATCCACAACCCTCAGGGAATCACATTGTTGAAAACGGACCTCGCTAAGGCAGAATAGAAGCCAAGGAAGAAAAGGACACAATGCCATTTGCAGCACCGTAGATGAGTCTAGAGGTAATCACGTGACTTGTAGTAAGTCAGAAAGTGAAAGACACATATCGTATCATATCACTTATAGGTGTTACCTAAGAATGGATACCAGTGCAGATATTTCCACGGAGAAGGGCCATCACAGATTCATCAAACAAACTTATGGTTCACCAATGGAAAGGTGTGAGGATTGGTTTCATTACGATATTGGGGTTAACAGACATATACAAACACAGGTGACACATATAATCACCAAAGACCTACGGAATACCAAGAGAAGACTACTCAACCTTCTGTCATAACGTACATGGGAAAAGGATCCCAGGAAGAACAGACATCTGTATATGTGTAAAAGAACCACATCTTCCACACCTACAACAAGCCAAACATTGTAATCAAACTTGCTGTAATAAAAAATAAAAAATTAAATTAAAAACACGAACAAGAAGTAGTGAGACAAACTTGAGGGGCTTTCTCCTGGCACATTCCATTCTAAATTCCAATCTAGAACACGACTTCCATTGAGGCTCTGTTGCCCTAGTCACCAGATTTGGTAAGGGAGAACTGCTGCCACCTTGTGGCCGTTTCACACAACAGCAGCTTTAATCCCAGCGCTGATGGTCAGTTGATATTCAAAATCATTGCAGGCCTGTAAATGACACCTGCCCTGAAAACCAATCCTGGGGTCACATATCGACCAAAAAATTCAAAGGACGTCCATATTTCAAAACCACCGTTTCAAAAGGCATATTTTACGCACATTAGTGTTCTGCTTCTTTTTCTTTCTTTCCTTTTTTTGTTAAAAAAAGGGGAATGGATAAAGGCATCCCTCAGAATGGGCGAAAATCGTTGCAAACGAATCAATGGACAAAGGTTTAATCTCCAATATATATAAACAGCTCATGCAGCTTAATATTAACAAAACAAACAACCCAATACAAAAAATGGGCAGAAGATCTAAAGAGATGTTTCTTCAAAGAAGACACAGAGATGGCCAAGACACACATGAAAAGCTGCTCAACAGCACTAATTATTAGAGAAATGCAAATCAAAACTACAATGAGGTATCACCTCACACCTGTTAGAATCGGCATCATCAGAAAATCTACAAACAACCAATTCTGGGGAGGGTGTGGACAAAAGGAGCCCTCTTCCACTATTGGTGGCAATGTAAATTGATACAGTCACTATGGAGAACGGTATGGAGTTTCCTTGAAAAAACTAGAAATAGAATTACCATCTGATCCAGCAATCCCACTTCTGGGCATATACCCAGAGAAAACCATAAATCAAAAAGGCACATTCACCACAATGTTCATGGCAGCACTATTTACAATAGCCAGGTAATGGAAGCAACGTAAATGCCCACAGACAGATGAATGGATAAAGAAGTGGTACATATATAAAATGGAATATTACTCAGCCATAAAAAGGAATGAAACTGGGTCATTTGTAGAGACATCGATGGATCTAGAGACTGTCATACAGAATGAAGTAAGTCAGAAAGAGGAAAACAAATATTGTATATTAATGCATATATGTGGAACCTAAAAAATGGTACAGATGAACGGGTTTGCAGGGAAGAAACAGAGACACAGAGGTAGAGAACAAACATATGGACACCAAGTGTGGGAAGCCATGGTGTGGTGGTGGTGGGATGAGTTGGGAGATTGGGATTGACCTGTATACATGTATATGCATAAAATACATAACTAATAATAACCTGCTGTATAAAATAATAAATCAAATTAAATTTCAAAATTTTAAAAAGTAAAATTTAAAAATAAAACAGAAAAATGTTCTTCCCTTCACACAGATGTATTTATAGGAATGAATTATTTCCATGCTTATATCTATAAATACATAAAGGAGGAATAAAATCTAACTTGAACCATAAAAGAAAAGAAAAAACCTGAACCCACCAGTTGTACAGAGGAAAACCCTATCAGGGCACTTGCTCCAGCGGTAAACAATTCTGAAATTGGTCAGAGGTGGGGAATCATCTCCCATACAACCAGCAACCCAACCCCCACGCCAGGAGCATCCTCATTGCAAAGCTGGGGGACCGTGCCGAGGCATCTGTGAGTAAACGTGAGCTGAGCCCCAGGACAGCTGCTGCTGAACTGTTCCCACCCTTCCCAGGTAAAACACCTGAATATGTACAAGGGCTTGAAAGCCTAGAGGAAGGGCCACGGAGCCACACCAGCGACAGCACGCAGGCCAACTTGGTGCCTGCAGGCCAGCCAGGGTGGTCCTGGCCCCGGGCGCTCTTCTGGAAGCTTTCCATTGCCTTGCCTGAGATACCCCTCCTGTCCCGGCCCCCAATGCTTTTTTCCTTCCTCACCTCTGTCCGGAGAGAAATTCCAGCGGTAGGTATGGGTGACACATCCTCTTCTTTACAGGTGGCAGCCTGGCAACCCCTGCAGAAAGGCCAGCAGAGCCCCACTCACACCGGGCCACCAACAAAGCTGTGGCCCCTCACTCCCTCCCACCAGCACAGCCCCGAGACTGCTGACGGGGCAGAGAATATGGAGTCAGGCACAGCTTCAGGGGCTATTGCTGCCTGGAGCGCTGTTTATATTGACCTCAAACAGGCACACCTGGGGAGGGCCGGCCGGCAGGGTAAGGCTGCCCAGGTCAGCTAATCCACAACCCTCAGGGAATCACATTGTTGAAAACGGACCTCGCTAAGGCAGAATAGAAGCCAAGGAAGAAAAGGACACAATGCCATTTGCAGCACCGTAGATGAGTCTAGAGGTAATCACGTGACTTGTAGTAAGTCAGAAAGTGAAAGACACATATCGTATCATATCACTTATAGGTGTTACCTAAGAATGGATACCAGTGCAGATATTTCCACGGAGAAGGGCCATCACAGATTCATCAAACAAACTTATGGTTCACCAATGGAAAGGTGTGAGGATTGGTTTCATTACGATATTGGGGTTAACAGACATATACAAACACAGGTGACACATATAATCACCAAAGACCTACGGAATACCAAGAGAAGACTACTCAACCTTCTGTCATAACGTACATGGGAAAAGGATCCCAGGAAGAACAGACATCTGTATATGTGTAAAAGAACCACATCTTCCACACCTACAACAAGCCAAACATTGTAATCAAACTTGCTGTAATAAAAAATAAAAAATTAAATTAAAAACACGAACAAGAAGTAGTGAGACAAACTTGAGGGGCTTTCTCCTGGCACATTCCATACTAAATTCCAATCTAGAACACGACTTCCATTGAGGCTCTGTTGCCCTAGTCACCAGATTTGGTAAGGGAGAACTGCTGCCACCTTGTGGCCGTTTCACACAACAGCAGCTTTAATCCCAGCGCTGATGGTCAGTTGATATTCAAAATCATTGCAGGCCTGTAAATGACACCTGCCCTGAAAACCAATCCTGGGGTCACATATCGACCAAAAAATTCAAAGGACGTCCATATTTCAAAACCACCGTTTCAAAAGGCATATTTTACGCACATTAGTGTTCTGCTTCTTTTTCTTTCTTTCCTTTTTTTGTTAAAAAAAGGGGAATGGATAAAGGCATCCCTCAGAATGGGCGAAAATCGTTGCAAACGAATCAATGGACAAAGGTTTAATCTCCAATATATATAAACAGCTCATGCAGCTTAATATTAACAAAACAAACAACCCAATACAAAAAATGGGCAGAAGATCTAAAGAGATGTTTCTTCAAAGAAGACACAGAGATGGCCAAGACACACATGAAAAGCTGCTCAACAGCACTAATTATTAGAGAAATGCAAATCAAAACTACAATGAGGTATCACCTCACACCTGTTAGAATCGGCATCATCAGAAAATCTACAAACAACCAATTCTGGGGAGGGTGTGGACAAAAGGAGCCCTCTTCCACTATTGGTGGCAATGTAAATTGATACAGTCACTATGGAGAACGGTATGGAGTTTCCTTGAAAAAACTAGAAATAGAATTACCATCTGATCCAGCAATCCCACTTCTGGGCATATACCCAGAGAAAACCATAAATCAAAAAGGCACATTCACCACAATGTTCATGGCAGCACTATTTACAATAGCCAGGTAATGGAAGCAACGTAAATGCCCACAGACAGATGAATGGATAAAGAAGTGGTACATATATAAAATGGAATATTACTCAGCCATAAAAAGGAATGAAACTGGGTCATTTGTAGAGACATCGATGGATCTAGAGACTGTCATACAGAATGAAGTAAGTCAGAAAGAGGAAAACAAATATTGTATATTAATGCATATATGTGGAACCTAAAAAATGGTACAGATGAACGGGTTTGCAGGGAAGAAACAGAGACACAGAGGTAGAGAACAAACATATGGACACCAAGTGTGGGAAGCCATGGTGTGGTGGTGGTGGGATGAGTTGGGAGATTGGGATTGACCTGTATACATGTATATGCATAAAATACATAACTAATAATAACCTGCTGTATAAAATAATAAATCAAATTAAATTTCAAAATTTTAAAAAGTAAAATTTAAAAATAAAACAGAAAAATGTTCTTCCCTTCACACAGATGTATTTATAGGAATGAATTATTTCCATGCTTATATCTATAAATACATAAAGGAGGAATAAAATCTAACTTGAACCATAAAAGAAAAGAAAAAACCTGAACCCACCAGTTGTACAGAGGAAAACCCTATCAGGGCACTTGCTCCAGCGGTAAACAATTCTGAAATTGGTCAGAGGTGGGGAATCATCTCCCATACAACCAGCAACCCAACCCCCACGCCAGGAGCATCCTCATTGCAAAGCTGGGGGACCGTGCCGAGGCATCTGTGAGTAAACGTGAGCTGAGCCCCAGGACAGCTGCTGCTGAACTGTTCCCACCCTTCCCAGGTAAAACACCTGAATATGTACAAGGGCTTGAAAGCCTAGAGGAAGGGCCACGGAGCCACACCAGCGACAGCACGCAGGCCAACTTGGTGCCTGCAGGCCAGCCAGGGTGGTCCTGGCCCCGGGCGCTCTTCTGGAAGCTTTCCATTGCCTTGCCTGAGATACCCCTCCTGTCCCGGCCCCCAATGCTTTTTTCCTTCCTCACCTCTGTCCGGAGAGAAATTCCAGCGGTAGGTATGGGTGACACATCCTCTTCTTTACAGGTGGCAGCCTGGCAACCCCTGCAGAAAGGCCAGCAGAGCCCCACTCACACCGGGCCACCAACAAAGCTGTGGCCCCTCACTCCCTCCCACCAGCACAGCCCCGAGACTGCTGACGGGGCAGAGAATATGGAGTCAGGCACAGCTTCAGGGGCTATTGCTGCCTGGAGCGCTGTTTATATTGACCTCAAACAGGCACACCTGGGGAGGGCCGGCCGGCAGGGTAAGGCTGCCCAGGTCAGCTAATCCACAACCCTCAGGGAATCACATTGTTGAAAACGGACCTCGCTAAGGCAGAATAGAAGCCAAGGAAGAAAAGGACACAATGCCATTTGCAGCACCGTAGATGAGTCTAGAGGTAATCACGTGACTTGTAGTAAGTCAGAAAGTGAAAGACACATATCGTATCATATCACTTATAGGTGTTACCTAAGAATGGATACCAGTGCAGATATTTCCACGGAGAAGGGCCATCACAGATTCATCAAACAAACTTATGGTTCACCAATGGAAAGGTGTGAGGATTGGTTTCATTACGATATTGGGGTTAACAGACATATACAAACACAGGTGACACATATAATCACCAAAGACCTACGGAATACCAAGAGAAGACTACTCAACCTTCTGTCATAACGTACATGGGAAAAGGATCCCAGGAAGAACAGACATCTGTATATGTGTAAAAGAACCACATCTTCCACACCTACAACAAGCCAAACATTGTAATCAAACTTGCTGTAATAAAAAATAAAAAATTAAATTAAAAACACGAACAAGAAGTAGTGAGACAAACTTGAGGGGCTTTCTCCTGGCACATTCCATTCTAAATTCCAATCTAGAACACGACTTCCATTGAGGCTCTGTTGCCCTAGTCACCAGATTTGGTAAGGGAGAACTGCTGCCACCTTGTGGCCGTTTCACACAACAGCAGCTTTAATCCCAGCGCTGATGGTCAGTTGATATTCAAAATCATTGCAGGCCTGTAAATGACACCTGCCCTGAAAACAAATCCTGGGGTCACATATCGACCAAAAAATTCAAAGGACGTCCATATTTCAAAACCACCGTTTCAAAAGGCATATTTAACGCACATTAGTGTTCTGCTTCTTTTTCTTTCTTTCCTTTTTTTGTTAAAAATACGTGAATGGAAAAAGGCATCCCTCAGAATGGGCGAAAATCGTTGCAAACGAATCAATGGACAAAGGTTTAATGTCCAATATATATAAACAGCTCATGCAGCTTAATATTAACAAAACAAACAACCCAATACAAAAAATGGGCAGAAGATCTAAAGAGATGTTTCTTCAAAGAAGACACAGAGATGGCCAAGACACACATGAAAAGCTGCTCAACAGCACTAATTATTAGAGAAATGCAAATCAAAACTACAATGAGGTATCACCTCACACCTGTTAGAATCGGCATCATCAGAAAATCTACAAACAACCAATTCTGGGGAGGGTGTGGACAAAAGGAGCCCTCTTCCACTATTGGTGGCAATGTAAATTGATACACTCCCTATGGAGAACGGTATGGAGTTTCCTTGAAAAAACTAGAAATAGAATTACCATCTGATCCAGCAATCCCACTTCTGGGCATATACCCAGAGAAAACCATAAATCAAAACGGCACATTCACCACAATGTTCATGGCAGCACTATTTACAATAGCCAGGTAATGGAAGCAACGTAAATGCGCACAGACAGATGAATGGATAAAGATGTGGTACATATATAAAATGGAATATTACTCAGCCATAAAAAGGAATGAAACTGGGTCATTTGTAGAGACATCGATGGATCTAGAGACTGTCATACAGAATGAAGTAAGTCAGAAAGAGGAAAACAAATATTCTATATTAATGCATATATGTGGAACCTAAAAAATGGTACAGATGAACGGGTTTGCAGGGAAGAAACAGAGACACAGAGGTAGAGAACAAACATATGGACACCAAGTGTGGGAAGCCATGGGGTGGTGGTGGTGGGATGAGTTGGGAGATTGGCATTGACCTGTATACATGTATATGCATAAAATACATAACTAATAATAACCTGCTGTATAAAAAAATAAATCAAATTAAATTTCAAAATTTTAAAAAGTAAAATTTAAAAATAAAACAGAAAAATGTTCTTCCCTTCACACAGTTGTATTTATAGGAATGAATTATTTCCATGCTTATATCTATAAATACATAAAAGAGGAATAAAATCTAACTTGAACCATAAAAGAAAAAAAAAAAAACCTGACCCCACCAGTTATACAGAGGAAAACCCTATCAGGGCACTTGCTGCAGCGGTAAACAATTCTGAAATTGGTCAGAGGTGGGGAATCATCTCCCATACAACCAGCAACCCAACCCCCACGCCAGGAGCATCCTCATTGCAAAGCTGGGGGACCGTGCCGAGGCATCTGTGAGTAAACGTGAGCTGAGCCCCAGGACAGCTGCTGCTGAACTGTTCCCACCCTTCCCAGGTAAAACACCTGAATATGTACAAGGGCTTGAAAGCCTAGAGGAAGGGCCACGGAGCCACACCAGCGACAGCACGCAGGCCAACTTGGTGCCTGCAGGCCAGCCAGGGTGGTCCTGGCCCCGGGCGCTCTTGCGGAAGCTTACCATTGCCCTGCCTGAGATACCCCTCCTGTCCCGGCCCCCACTGCTTTTTTCCTTCCTCACCTCTGTCCGGAGAGAAATTCCAGCGGAAGGTATGGGTGACACATCCTCTTCTTTACATGTGGCTGCCTGGCAACCCCTGCAGAAAGGCCAGCAGAGCCCCACTCACACCGGGCCACCAACAAAGCTGTGGCCCCTCACTCCCTCCCACCAGCACAGCCCCGAGACTGCTGACGGGGCAGAGAATATGGAGTCAGGCACAGCTTCAGGGGCTATTGCGGCCTGGAGCGCTGTTTATATTGACCTCAAACAGGCACACCTGGGGAGGGCCGGCCGGCAGGGTAAGGCTGCCCAGGTCAGCTAATCCACAACCCTCAGGGAATCACATTGTTGAAAACGGACCTCGCTAAGGCAGAATAGAAGCCAAGGAAGAAAAGGACACAATGCCATTTGCAGCACCGTAGATGAGTCTAGAGGTAATCACGTGACTTGTAGTAAGTCAGAAAGTGAAAGACACATATCGTATCATATCACTTATAGGTGTTACCTAAGAATGGATACCAGTGCAGATATTTCCACGGAGAAGGGCCATCACAGATTCATCAAACAAACTTATGGTTCACCAATGGAAAGGTGTGAGGATTGGTTTCATTACGATATTGGGGTTAACAGACATATACAAACACAGGTGACACATATAATCACCAAAGACCTACGGAATACCAAGAGAAGACTACTCAACCTTCTGTCATAACGTACATGGGAAAAGGATCCCAGGAAGAACAGACATCTGTATATGTGTAAAAGAACCACATCTTCCACACCTACAACAAGCCAAACATTGTAATCAAACTTGCTGTAATAAAAAATAAAAAATTAAATTAAAAACACGAACAAGAAGTAGTGAGACAAACTTGAGGGGCTTTCTCCTGGCACATTCCATTCTAAATTCCAATCTAGAACACGACTTCCATTGAGGCTCTGTTGCCCTAGTCACCAGATTTGGTAAGGGAGAACTGCTGCCACCTTGTGGCCGTTTCACACAACAGCAGCTTTAATCCCAGCGCTGATGGTCAGTTGATATTCAAAATCATTGCAGGCCTGTAAATGACACCTGCCCTGAAAACAAATCCTGGGGTCACATATCGACCAAAAAATTCAAAGGACGTCCATATTTCAAAACCACCGTTTCAAAAGGCATATTTAACGCACATTAGTGTTCTGCTTCTTTTTCTTTCTTTCCTTTTTTTGTTAAAAATACGTGAATGGAAAAAGGCATCCCTCAGAATGGGCGAAAATCGTTGCAAACGAATCAATGGACAAAGGTTTAATGTCCAATATATATAAACAGCTCATGCAGCTTAATATTAACAAAACAAACAACCCAATACAAAAAATGGGCAGAAGATCTAAAGAGATGTTTCTTCAAAGAAGACACAGAGATGGCCAAGACACACATGAAAAGCTGCTCAACAGCACTAATTATTAGAGAAATGCAAATCAAAACTACAATGAGGTATCACCTCACACCTGTTAGAATCGGCATCATCAGAAAATCTACAAACAACCAATTCTGGGGAGGGTGTGGACAAAAGGAGCCCTCTTCCACTATTGGTGGCAATGTAAATTGATACACTCCCTATGGAGAACGGTATGGAGTTTCCTTGAAAAAACTAGAAATAGAATTACCATCTGATCCAGCAATCCCACTTCTGGGCATATACCCAGAGAAAACCATAAATCAAAACGGCACATTCACCACAATGTTCATGGCAGCACTATTTACAATAGCCAGGTAATGGAAGCAACGTAAATGCGCACAGACAGATGAATGGATAAAGATGTGGTACATATATAAAATGGAATATTACTCAGCCATAAAAAGGAATGAAACTGGGTCATTTGTAGAGACATCGATGGATCTAGAGACTGTCATACAGAATGAAGTAAGTCAGAAAGAGGAAAACAAATATTCTATATTAATGCATATATGTGGAACCTAAAAAATGGTACAGATGAACGGGTTTGCAGGGAAGAAACAGAGACACAGAGGTAGAGAACAAACATATGGACACCAAGTGTGGGAAGCCATGGGGTGGTGGTGGTGGGATGAGTTGGGAGATTGGCATTGACCTGTATACATGTATATGCATAAAATACATAACTAATAATAACCTGCTGTATAAAAAAATAAATCAAATTAAATTTCAAAATTTTAAAAAGTAAAATTTAAAAATAAAACAGAAAAATGTTCTTCCCTTCACACAGTTGTATTTATAGGAATGAATTATTTCCATGCTTATATCTATAAATACATAAAAGAGGAATAAAATCTAACTTGAACCATAAAAGAAAAAAAAAAAAACCTGACCCCACCAGTTATACAGAGGAAAACCCTATCAGGGCACTTGCTGCAGCGGTAAACAATTCTGAAATTGGTCAGAGGTGGGGAATCATCTCCCATACAACCAGCAACCCAACCCCCACGCCAGGAGCATCCTCATTGCAAAGCTGGGGGACCGTGCCGAGGCATCTGTGAGTAAACGTGAGCTGAGCCCCAGGACAGCTGCTGCTGAACTGTTCCCACCCTTCCCAGGTAAAACACCTGAATATGTACAAGGGCTTGAAAGCCTAGAGGAAGGGCCACGGAGCCACACCAGCGACAGCACGCAGGCCAACTTGGTGCCTGCAGGCCAGCCAGGGTGGTCCTGGCCCCGGGCGCTCTTGCGGAAGCTTACCATTGCCCTGCCTGAGATACCCCTCCTGTCCCGGCCCCCACTGCTTTTTTCCTTCCTCACCTCTGTCCGGAGAGAAATTCCAGCGGAAGGTATGGGTGACACATCCTCTTCTTTACATGTGGCTGCCTGGCAACCCCTGCAGAAAGGCCAGCAGAGCCCCACTCACACCGGGCCACCAACAAAGCTGTGGCCCCTCACTCCCTCCCACCAGCACAGCCCCGAGACTGCTGACGGGGCAGAGAATATGGAGTCAGGCACAGCTTCAGGGGCTATTGCGGCCTGGAGCGCTGTTTATATTGACCTCAAACAGGCACACCTGGGGAGGGCCGGCCGGCAGGGTAAGGCTGCCCAGGTCAGCTAATCCACAACCCTCAGGGAATCACATTGTTGAAAACGGACCTCGCTAAGGCAGAATAGAAGCCAAGGAAGAAAAGGACACAATGCCATTTGCAGCACCGTAGATGAGTCTAGAGGTAATCACGTGACTTGTAGTAAGTCAGAAAGTGAAAGACACATATCGTATCATATCACTTATAGGTGTTACCTAAGAATGGATACCAGTGCAGATATTTCCACGGAGAAGGGCCATCACAGATTCATCAAACAAACTTATGGTTCACCAATGGAAAGGTGTGAGGATTGGTTTCATTACGATATTGGGGTTAACAGACATATACAAACACAGGTGACACATATAATCACCAAAGACCTACGGAATACCAAGAGAAGACTACTCAACCTTCTGTCATAACGTACATGGGAAAAGGATCCCAGGAAGAACAGACATCTGTATATGTGTAAAAGAACCACATCTTCCACACCTACAACAAGCCAAACATTGTAATCAAACTTGCTGTAATAAAAAATAAAAAATTAAATTAAAAACACGAACAAGAAGTAGTGAGACAAACTTGAGGGGCTTTCTCC
Source organism: Mesoplodon mirus (assembly GCF_964341445.2). NCBI lineage: Eukaryota > Metazoa > Chordata > Mammalia > Artiodactyla > Ziphiidae > Mesoplodon > Mesoplodon mirus. The sequence continues at coordinate 3,269,940 of NW_028295814.1, read as the reverse complement.
TGGCACATTCCATTCTAAATTCCAATCTAGAACACGACTTCCATTGAGGCTCTGTTGCCCTAGTCACCAGATTTGGTAAGGGAGAACTGCTGCCACCTTGTGGCCGTTTCACACAACAGCAGCTTTAATCCCAGCGCTGATGGTCAGTTGATATTCAAAATCATTGCAGGCCTGTAAATGACACCTGCCCTGAAAACCAATCCTGGGGTCACATATTGACCAAAAAATTCAAAGGACGTCCATATTTCAAAACCACCGTTTCAAAAGGCATATTTTACGCACATTAGTGTTCTGCTTCTTTTTCTTTCTTTCCTTTTTTTGTTAAAAAAAGGGGAATGGAAAAAGGCATCCCTCAGAATGGGCGAAAATCGTTGCAAACGAATCAATGGACAAAGGTTTAATCTCCAATATATATAAACAGCTCATGCAGCTTAATATTAACAAAACAAACAACCCAATACAAAAAATGGGCAGAAGATCTAAAGAGATGTTTCTTCCAAGAAGACACAGAGATGGCCAAGACGCACATGAAAAGCTGCTCAACAGCACTAATTATTAGAGAAATGCAAATCAAAACTACAATGAGGTATCACCTCACACCTGTTAGAATCGGCATCATCAGAAAATCTACAAACAACCAATTCTGGGGAGGGTGTGGACAAAAGGAGCCCTCTTCCACTATTGGTGGCAATGTAAATTAATTCAGTCCCTTTGGAGAACGGTATGGAGTTTCCTTGAAAAAACTAGAAATAGAATTACCATCTGATCCAGCAATCCCACTTCTGGGCATATACCCAGAGAAAACCATAAATCAAAACGGCACATTCACCACAATGTTCATGGCAGCACTATTTACAATAGCCAGGTAATGGAAGCAACGTAAATGCGCACAGACAGATGAATGGATAAAGATGTGGTACATATATAAAATGGAATATTACTCAGCCATAAAAAGGAATGAAACTGGGTCATTTGTAGAGACATCGATGGATCTAGAGACTGTCATACAGAATGAAGTAAGTCAGAAAGAGGAAAACAAATATTGTATATTAATGCATATATGTGGAACCTAAAAAATGGTACAGATGAACGGGTTTGCAGGGAAGAAACAGAGACACAGAGGTAGAGAACAAACATATGGACACCAAGTGTGGGAAGCCATGGGGTGGTGGTGGTGGGATGAGTTGGGAGATTGGCATTGACCTGTATACATGTATATGCATAAAATACATAACTAATAATAACCTGCTGTATAAAAAAATAAATCAAATTAAATTTCAAAATTTTAAAAAGTAAAATTTAAAAATAAAACAGAAAAATGTTCTTCCCTTCACACAGATGTATTTATAGGAATGAATTATTTCCATGCTTATATCTATAAATACATAAAAGAGGAATAAAATCTAACTTGAACCATAAAAGAAAAAAAAAAAACCTGACCCCACCAGTTATACAGAGGAAAACCCTATCAGGGCACTTGCTGCAGCGGTAAACAATTCTGAAATTTGTCAGAGGTGGGGAATCATCTCCCATACAACCAGCAACCCAACCCCCACGCCAGGAGCATCCTCATTGCAAAGCTGGGGGACCGTGCCGAGGCATCTGTGAGTAAACGTGAGCTGAGCCCCAGGACAGCTGCTGCTGAACTGTTCCCACCCTTCCCAGGTAAAACACCTGAATATGTACAAGGGCTTGAAAGCCTAGAGGAAGGGCCACGGAGCCACACCAGCGACAGCACGCAGGCCAACTTGGTGCCTGCAGGCCAGCCAGGGTGGTCCTGGCCCCGGGCGCTCTTCTGGAAGCTTTCCATTGCCTTGCCTGAGATACCCCTCCTGTCCCGGCCCCCAATGCTTTTTTCCTTCCTCACCTCTGTCTGGAGAGAAATTCCAGCGGTAGGTATGGGTGACACATCCTCTTCTTTACAGGTGGCAGCCTGGCAACCCCTGCAGAAAGGCCAGCAGAGCCCCACTCACACCGGGCCACCAACAAAGCTGTGGCCCCTCACTCCCTCCCACCAGCACAGCCCCGAGACTGCTGACGGGGCAGAGAATATGGAGTCAGGCACAGCTTCAAGGGCTATTGCTGCCTGGAGCGCTGTTTATATTGACCTCAAACAGGCACACCTGGGGAGGGCCGGCCGGCAGGGTAAGGCTGCCCAGGTCAGCTAATCCACAACCCTCAGGGAATCACATTGTTGAAAACGGACCTCGCTAAGGCAGAATAGAAGCCAAGGAAGAAAAGGACACAATGCCATTTGCAGCACCGTAGATGAGTCTAGAGGTAATCACGTGACTTGTAGTAAGTCAGAAAGTGAAAGACACATATCGTATCATATCACTTATAGGTGTTACCTAAGAATGGATACCAGTGCAGATATTTCCACGGAGAAGGGCCATCACAGATTCATCAAACAAACTTATGGTTCACCAATGGAAAGGTGTGAGGATTGGTTTCATTACGATATTGGGGTTAACAGACATATACAAACACAGGTGACACATATAATCACCAAAGACCTACGGAATACCAAGAGAAGACTACTCAACCTACTGTCATAACGTACATGGGAAAAGGATCCCAGGAAGAACAGACATCTGTATATGTGTAAAAGAACCACATCTTCCACACCTACAACAAGCCAAACATTGTAATCAAACTTGCTGTAATAAAAAATAAAAAATTAAATTAAAAACACGAACAAGAAGTAGTGAGACAAACTTGAGGGGCTTTCTCCTGGCACATTCCATTCTAAATTCCAATCTAGAACACGACTTCCATTGAGGCTCTGTTGCCCTAGTCACCAGATTTGGTAAGGGAGAACTGCTGCCACCTTGTGGCCGTTTCACACAACAGCAGCTTTAATCCCAGCGCTGATGGTCAGTTGATATTCAAAATCATTGCAGGCCTGTAAATGACACCTGCCCTGAAAACAAATCCTGGGGTCACATATCGACCAAAAAATTCAAAGGACGTCCATATTTCAAAACGACCGTTTCAAAAGGCATATTTTACGCACATTAGTGTTCTGCTTCTTTTTCTTTCTTTCCTTTTTTTTGTTAAAATAAGGGGAATGGAGAAAGGCATCCCTCAGAATGGGCGAAAATCGTTGCAAACGAATCAATGGACAAAGGTTTAATCTCCAATATATATAAACAGCTCATGCAGCTTAATATTAACAAAACAAACAACCCAATACAAAAAATGGGCAGAAGATCTAAAGAGATGTTTCTTCAAAGAAGACACAGAGATGGCCAAGACACACATGAAAAGCTGCTCAACAGCACTAATTATTAGAGAAATGCAAATCAAAACTACAATGAGGTATCACCTCACACCTGTTAGAATCGGCATCATCAGAAAATCTACAAACAACCAATTCTGGGGAGGGTGTGGACAAAAGGAGCCCTCTTCCACTATTGGTGGCAATGTAAATTGATACAGTCACTATGGAGAACGGTATGGAGTTTCCTTGAAAAAACTAGAAATAGAATTACCATCTGATCCAGCAATCCCACTTCTGGGCATATACCCAGAGAAAACCATAAATCAAAAAGGCACATTCACCACAATGTTCATGGCAGCACTATTTACAATAGCCAGGTAATGGAAGCAACGTAAATGCCCACAGACAGATGAATGGATAAAGAAGTGGTACATATATAAAATGGAATATTACTCAGCCATAAAAAGGAATGAAACTGGGTCATTTGTAGAGACATCGATGGATCTAGAGACTGTCATACAGAATGAAGTAAGTCAGAAAGAGGAAAACAAATATTGTATATTAATGCATATATGTGGAACCTAAAAAATGGTACAGATGAACGGGTTTGCAGGGAAGAAACAGAGACACAGAGGTAGAGAACAAACATATGGACACCAAGTGTGGGAAGCCATGGTGTGGTGGTGGTGGGATGAGTTGGGAGATTGGGATTGACCTGTATACATATATATGCATAAAATACATAACTAATAATAACCTGCTGTATAAAATAATAAATCAAATTAAATTTCAAAATTTTAAAAAGTAAAATTTAAAAATAAAACAGAAAAATGTTCTTCCCTTCACACAGATGTATTTATAGGAATGAATTATTTCCATGCTTATATCTATAAATACATAAAGGAGGAATAAAATCTAACTTGAACCATAAAAGAAAAGAAAAAACCTGAACCCACCAGTTGTACAGAGGAAAACCCTATCAGGGCACTTGCTCCAGCGGTAAACAATTCTGAAATTGGTCAGAGGTGGGGAATCATCTCCCATACAACCAGCAACCCAACCCCCACGCCAGGAGCATCCTCATTGCAAAGCTGGGGGACCGTGCCGAGGCATCTGTGAGTAAACGTGAGCTGAGCCCCAGGACAGCTGCTGCTGAACTGTTCCCACCCTTCCCAGGTAAAACACCTGAATATGTACAAGGGCTTGAAAGCCTAGAGGAAGGGCCACGGAGCCACACCAGCGACAGCACGCAGGCCAACTTGGTGCCTGCAGGCCAGCCAGGGTGGTCCTGGCCCCGGGCGCTCTTCTGGAAGCTTTCCATTGCCTTGCCTGAGATACCCCTCCTGTCCCGGCCCCCAATGCTTTTTTCCTTCCTCACCTCTGTCCGGAGAGAAATTCCAGCGGAAGGTATGGGTGACACATCCTCTTCTTTACAGGTGGCAGCCTGGCAACCCCTGCAGAAAGGCCAGCAGAGCCACACTCACACCGGGCCACCAACAAAGCTGTGGCCCCTCACACCCTCCCACCAGCAGAGCCCCGAGACTGCTGACGGGGCAGAGAATATGGAGTCAGGCACAGCTTCAGGGGCTATTGCTGCCTGGAGCGCTGTTTATATTGACCTCAAACAGGCACACCAGGGGAGGGCCGGCCGGCATGGTAAGGCTGCCCAGGTCAGCTAATCCACAACCCTCAGGGAATCACATTGTTGAAAACGGACCTCGCTAAGGCAGAATAGAAGCCAAGGAAGAAAAGGACACAATGCCATTTGCAGCACCGTAGATGAGTCTAGAGGTAATCACGTGACTTGTAGTAAGTCAGAAAGTGAAAGACACATATCGTATCATATCACTTATAGGTGTTACCTAAGAATGGATACCAGGGCAGATATTTCCACGGAGAAGGGCCATCACAGATTCATCAAACAAACTTATGGTTCACCAATGGAAAGTTGTGAGGATTGGTTTCATTACGATATTGGGGTTAACAGACATATACAAACACAGGTGACACATATAATCACCAAAGACCTACGGAATACCAAGAGAAGACTACACAACATTCTGTCATAACGTACATGGGAAAAGGATCCCAGGAAGAACAGACATCTGTATATGTGTAAAAGAACCACATCTTCCACACCTACAACAAGCCAAACATTGTAATCAAACTTGCTGTAATAAAAAATAAAAAATTAAATTAAAAACACGAACAAGAAGTAGTGAGACAAACTTGAGGGGCTTTCGCCTGGCACATTCCATTCTAAATTCCAATCTAGAACACGACTTCCATTGAGGCTCTGTTGCCCTAGTCACCAGATTTGGTAAGGGAGAACTGCTGCCACCTTGTGGCCGTTTCACACAACAGCAGCTTTAATCCCAGCGCTGATGGTCAGTTGATATTCAAAATCATTGCAGGCCTGTAAATGACACCTGCCCTGAAAACAAATCCTGGGGTCACATATCGACCAAAAAATTCAAAGGACGTCCATATTTCAAAACCACCGTTTCAAAAGGCATATTTAACGCACATTAGTGTTCTGCTTCTTTTTCTTTCTTTCCTTTTTTTGTTAAAAATACGTGAATGGAAAAAGGCATCCCTCAGAATGGGCGAAAATCGTTGCAAACGAATCAATGGACAAAGGTTTAATGTCCAATATATATAAACAGCTCATGCAGCTTAATATTAACAAAACAAACAACCCAATACAAAAAATGGGCAGAAGATCTAAAGAGATGTTTCTTCAAAGAAGACACAGAGATGGCCAAGACACACATGAAAAGCTGCTCAACAGCACTAATTATTAGAGAAATGCAAATCAAAACTACAATGAGGTATCACCTCACACCTGTTAGAATCGGCATCATCAGAAAATCTACAAACAACCAATTCTGGGGAGGGTGTGGACAAAAGGAGCCCTCTTCCACTATTGGTGGCAATGTAAATTGATACACTCCCTATGGAGAACGGTATGGAGTTTCCTTGAAAAAACTAGAAATAGAATTACCATCTGATCCAGCAATCCCACTTCTGGGCATATACCCAGAGAAAACCATAAATCAAAACGGCACATTCACCACAATGTTCATGGCAGCACTATTTACAATAGCCAGGTAATGGAAGCAACGTAAATGCGCACAGACAGATGAATGGATAAAGATGTGGTACATATATAAAATGGAATATTACTCAGCCATAAAAAGGAATGAAACTGGGTCATTTGTAGAGACATCGATGGATCTAGAGACTGTCATACAGAATGAAGTAAGTCAGAAAGAGGAAAACAAATATTCTATATTAATGCATATATGTGGAACCTAAAAAATGGTACAGATGAACGGGTTTGCAGGGAAGAAACAGAGACACAGAGGTAGAGAACAAACATATGGACACCAAGTGTGGGAAGCCATGGGGTGGTGGTGGTGGGATGAGTTGGGAGATTGGCATTGACCTGTATACATGTATATGCATAAAATACATAACTAATAATAACCTGCTGTATAAAAAAATAAATCAAATTAAATTTCAAAATTTTAAAAAGTAAAATTTAAAAATAAAACAGAAAAATGTTCTTCCCTTCACACAGTTGTATTTATAGGAATGAATTATTTCCATGCTTATATCTATAAATACATAAAAGAGGAATAAAATCTAACTTGAACCATAAAAGAAAAAAAAAAAAACCTGACCCCACCAGTTATACAGAGGAAAACCCTATCAGGGCACTTGCTCCAGCGGTAAACAATTCTGAAATTGGTCAGAGGTGGGGAATCATCTCCCATACAACCAGCAACCCAACCCCCACGCCAGGAGCATCCTCATTGCAAAGCTGGGGGACCGTGCCGAGGCATCTGTGAGTAAACGTGAGCTGAGCCCCAGGACAGCTGCTGCTGAACTGTTCCCACCCTTCCCAGGTAAAACACCTGAATATGTACAAGGGCTTGAAAGCCTAGAGGAAGGGCCACGGAGCCACACCAGCGACAGCACGCAGGCCAACTTGGTGCCTGCAGGCCAGCCAGGGTGGTCCTGGCCCCGGGCGCTCTTGCGGAAGCTTACCATTGCCCTGCCTGAGATACCCCTCCTGTCCCGGCCCCCACTGCTTTTTTCCTTCCTCACCTCTGTCCGGAGAGAAATTCCAGCGGAAGGTGTGGGTGACACATCCTCTTCTTTACATGTGGCTGCCTGGCAACCCCTGCAGAAAGGCCAGCAGAGCCCCACTCACACCGGGCCACCAACAAAGCTGTGGCCCCTCACTCCCTCCCACCAGCACAGCCCCGAGACTGCTGACGGGGCAGAGAATATGGAGTCAGGCACAGCTTCAGGGGCTATTGCGGCCTGGAGCGCTGTTTATATTGACCTCAAACAGGCACACCTGGGGAGGGCCGGCCGGCAGGGTAAGGCTGCCCAGGTCAGCTAATCCACAACCCTCAGGGAATCACATTGTTGAAAACGGACCTCGCTAAGGCAGAATAGAAGCCAAGGAAGAAAAGGACACAATGCCATTTGCAGCACCGTAGATGAGTCTAGAGGTAATCACGTGACTTGTAGTAAGTCAGAAAGTGAAAGACACATATCGTATCATATCACTTATAGGTGTTACCTAAGAATGGATACCAGTGCAGATATTTCCACGGAGAAGGGCCATCACAGATTCATCAAACAAACTTATGGTTCACCAATGGAAAGGTGTGAGGATTGGTTTCATTACGATATTGGGGTTAACAGACATATACAAACACAGGTGACACATATAATCACCAAAGACCTACGGAATACCAAGAGAAGACTACTCAACCTTCTGTCATAACGTACATGGGAAAAGGATCCCAGGAAGAACAGACATCTGTATATGTGTAAAAGAACCACATCTTCCACACCTACAACAAGCCAAACATTGTCATCAAACTTGCTGTAATAAAAAATAAAAAATTAAATTAAAAACACGAACAAGAAGTAGTGAGACAAACTTGAGGGGCTTTCTCCTGGCACATTCCATTCTAAATTCCAATCTAGAACACGACTTCCATTGAGGCTCTGTTGCCCTAGTCACCAGATTTGGTAAGGGAGAACTGCTGCCACCTTGTGGCCGTTTCACACAACAGCAGCTTTAATCCCAGCGCTGATGGTCAGTTGATATTCAAAATCATTGCAGGCCTGTAAATGACACCTGCCCTGAAAACCAATCCTGGGGTCACATATTGACCAAAAAATTCAAAGGACGTCCATATTTCAAAACCACCGTTTCAAAAGGCATATTTTACGCACATTAGTGTTCTGCTTCTTTTTCTTTCTTTCCTTTTTTTGTTAAAAAAAGGGGAATGGAAAAAGGCATCCCTCAGAATGGGCGAAAATCGTTGCAAACGAATCAATGGACAAAGGTTTAATCTCCAATATATATAAACAGCTCATGCAGCTTAATATTAACAAAACAAACAACCCAATACAAAAAATGGGCAGAAGATCTAAAGAGATGTTTCTTCAAAGAAGACACAGAGATGGCCAAGACACACATGAAAAGCTGCTCAACAGCACTAATTATTAGAGAAATGCAAATCAAAACTACAATGAGGTATCACCTCACACCTGTTAGAATCGGCATCATCAGAAAATCTACAAACAACCAATTCTGGGGAGGGTGTGGACAAAAGGAGCCCTCTTCCACTATTGGTGGCAATGTAAATTAATTCAGTCCCTTTGGAGAACGGTATGGAGTTTCCTTGAAAAAACTAGAAATAGAATTACCATCTGATCCAGCAATCCCACTTCTGGGCATATACCCAGAGAAAACCATAAATCAAAACGGCACATTCACCACAATGTTCATGGCAGCACTATTTACAATAGCCAGGTAATGGAAGCAACGTAAATGCGCACAGACAGATGAATGGATAAAGATGTGGTACATATATAAAATGGAATATTACTCAGCCATAAAAAGGAATGAAACTGGGTCATTTGTAGAGACATCGATGGATCTAGAGACTGTCATACAGAATGAAGTAAGTCAGAAAGAGGAAAACAAATATTGTATATTAATGCATATATGTGGAACCTAAAAAATGGTACAGATGAACGGGTTTGCAGGGAAGAAACAGAGACACAGAGGTAGAGAACAAACATATGGACACCAAGTGTGGGAAGCCATGGGGTGGTGGTGGTGGGATGAGTTGGGAGATTGGCATTGACCTGTATACATGTATATGCATAAAATACATAACTAATAATAACCTGCTGTATAAAAAAATAAATCAAATTAAATTTCAAAATTTTAAAAAGTAAAATTTAAAAATAAAACAGAAAAATGTTCTTCCCTTCACACAGATGTATTTATAGGAATGAATTATTTCCATGCTTATATCTATAAATACATAAAAGAGGAATAAAATCTAACTTGAACCATAAAAGAAAAAAAAAAAACCTGACCCCACCAGTTATACAGAGGAAAACCCTATCAGGGCACTTGCTGCAGCGGTAAACAATTCTGAAATTTGTCAGAGGTGGGGAATCATCTCCCATACAACCAGCAACCCAACCCCCACGCCAGGAGCATCCTCATTGCAAAGCTGGGGGACCGTGCCGAGGCATCTGTGAGTAAACGTGAGCTGAGCCCCAGGACAGCTGCTGCTGAACTGTTCCCACCCTTCCCAGGTAAAACACCTGAATATGTACAAGGGCTTGAAAGCCTAGAGGAAGGGCCACGGAGCCACACCAGCGACAGCACGCAGGCCAACTTGGTGCCTGCAGGCCAGCCAGGGTGGTCCTGGCCCCGGGCGCTCTTCTGGAAGCTTTCCATTGCCTTGCCTGAGATACCCCTCCTGTCCCGGCCCCCAATGCTTTTTTCCTTCCTCACCTCTGTCTGGAGAGAAATTCCAGCGGTAGGTATGGGTGACACATCCTCTTCTTTACAGGTGGCAGCCTGGCAACCCCTGCAGAAAGGCCAGCAGAGCCCCACTCACACCGGGCCACCAACAAAGCTGTGGCCCCTCACTCCCTCCCACCAGCACAGCCCCGAGACTGCTGACGGGGCAGAGAATATGGAGTCAGGCACAGCTTCAAGGGCTATTGCTGCCTGGAGCGCTGTTTATATTGACCTCAAACAGGCACACCTGGGGAGGGCCGGCCGGCAGGGTAAGGCTGCCCAGGTCAGCTAATCCACAACCCTCAGGGAATCACATTGTTGAAAACGGACCTCGCTAAGGCAGAATAGAAGCCAAGGAAGAAAAGGACACAATGCCATTTGCAGCACCGTAGATGAGTCTAGAGGTAATCACGTGACTTGTAGTAAGTCAGAAAGTGAAAGACACATATCGTATCATATCACTTATAGGTGTTACCTAAGAATGGATACCAGTGCAGATATTTCCACGGAGAAGGGCCATCACAGATTCATCAAACAAACTTATGGTTCACCAATGGAAAGGTGTGAGGATTGGTTTCATTACGATATTGGGGTTAACAGACATATACAAACACAGGTGACACATATAATCACCAAAGACCTACGGAATACCAAGAGAAGACTACTCAACCTTCTGTCATAACGTACATGGGAAAAGGATCCCAGGAAGAACAGACATCTGTATATGTGTAAAAGAACCACATCTTCCACACCTACAACAAGCCAAACATTGTAATCAAACTTGCTGTAATAAAAAATAAAAAATTAAATTAAAAACACGAACAAGAAGTAGTGAGACAAACTTGAGGGGCTTTCTCCTGGCACATTCCATTCTAAATTCCAATCTAGAACACGACTTCCATTGAGGCTCTGTTGCCCTAGTCACCAGATTTGGTAAGGGAGAACTGCTGCCACCTTGTGGCCGTTTCACACAACAGCAGCTTTAATCCCAGCGCTGATGGTCAGTTGATATTCAAAATCATTGCAGGCCTGTAAATGACACCTGCCCTGAAAACCAATCCTGGGGTCACATATCGACCAAAAAATTCAAAGGACGTCCATATTTCAAAACCACCGTTTCAAAAGGCATATTTTACGCACATTAGTGTTCTGCTTCTTTTTCTTTCTTTCCTTTTTTTGTTAAAAAAAGGGGAATGGATAAAGGCATCCCTCAGAATGGGCGAAAATCGTTGCAAACGAATCAATGGACAAAGGTTTAATCTCCAATATATATAAACAGCTCATGCAGCTTAATATTAACAAAACAAACAACCCAATACAAAAAATGGGCAGAAGATCTAAAGAGATGTTTCTTCAAAGAAGACACAGAGATGGCCAAGACACACATGAAAAGCTGCTCAACAGCACTAATTATTAGAGAAATGCAAATCAAAACTACAATGAGGTATCACCTCACACCTGTTAGAATCGGCATCATCAGAAAATCTACAAACAACCAATTCTGGGGAGGGTGTGGACAAAAGGAGCCCTCTTCCACTATTGGTGGCAATGTAAATTGATACAGTCACTATGGAGAACGGTATGGAGTTTCCTTGAAAAAACTAGAAATAGAATTACCATCTGATCCAGCAATCCCACTTCTGGGCATATACCCAGAGAAAACCATAAATCAAAAAGGCACATTCACCACAATGTTCATGGCAGCACTATTTACAATAGCCAGGTAATGGAAGCAACGTAAATGCCCACAGACAGATGAATGGATAAAGAAGTGGTACATATATAAAATGGAATATTACTCAGCCATAAAAAGGAATGAAACTGGGTCATTTGTAGAGACATCGATGGATCTAGAGACTGTCATACAGAATGAAGTAAGTCAGAAAGAGGAAAACAAATATTGTATATTAATGCATATATGTGGAACCTAAAAAATGGTACAGATGAACGGGTTTGCAGGGAAGAAACAGAGACACAGAGGTAGAGAACAAACATATGGACACCAAGTGTGGGAAGCCATGGTGTGGTGGTGGTGGGATGAGTTGGGAGATTGGGATTGACCTGTATACATGTATATGCATAAAATACATAACTAATAATAACCTGCTGTATAAAATAATAAATCAAATTAAATTTCAAAATTTTAAAAAGTAAAATTTAAAAATAAAACAGAAAAATGTTCTTCCCTTCACACAGATGTATTTATAGGAATGAATTATTTCCATGCTTATATCTATAAATACATAAAGGAGGAATAAAATCTAACTTGAACCATAAAAGAAAAGAAAAAACCTGAACCCACCAGTTGTACAGAGGAAAACCCTATCAGGGCACTTGCTCCAGCGGTAAACAATTCTGAAATTGGTCAGAGGTGGGGAATCATCTCCCATACAACCAGCAACCCAACCCCCACGCCAGGAGCATCCTCATTGCAAAGCTGGGGGACCGTGCCGAGGCATCTGTGAGTAAACGTGAGCTGAGCCCCAGGACAGCTGCTGCTGAACTGTTCCCACCCTTCCCAGGTAAAACACCTGAATATGTACAAGGGCTTGAAAGCCTAGAGGAAGGGCCACGGAGCCACACCAGCGACAGCACGCAGGCCAACTTGGTGCCTGCAGGCCAGCCAGGGTGGTCCTGGCCCCGGGCGCTCTTCTGGAAGCTTTCCATTGCCTTGCCTGAGATACCCCTCCTGTCCCGGCCCCCAATGCTTTTTTCCTTCCTCACCTCTGTCCGGAGAGAAATTCCAGCGGTAGGTATGGGTGACACATCCTCTTCTTTACAGGTGGCAGCCTGGCAACCCCTGCAGAAAGGCCAGCAGAGCCCCACTCACACCGGGCCACCAACAAAGCTGTGGCCCCTCACTCCCTCCCACCAGCACAGCCCCGAGACTGCTGACGGGGCAGAGAATATGGAGTCAGGCACAGCTTCAGGGGCTATTGCTGCCTGGAGCGCTGTTTATATTGACCTCAAACAGGCACACCTGGGGAGGGCCGGCCGGCAGGGTAAGGCTGCCCAGGTCAGCTAATCCACAACCCTCAGGGAATCACATTGTTGAAAACGGACCTCGCTAAGGCAGAATAGAAGCCAAGGAAGAAAAGGACACAATGCCATTTGCAGCACCGTAGATGAGTCTAGAGGTAATCACGTGACTTGTAGTAAGTCAGAAAGTGAAAGACACATATCGTATCATATCACTTATAGGTGTTACCTAAGAATGGATACCAGTGCAGATATTTCCACGGAGAAGGGCCATCACAGATTCATCAAACAAACTTATGGTTCACCAATGGAAAGGTGTGAGGATTGGTTTCATTACGATATTGGGGTTAACAGACATATACAAACACAGGTGACACATATAATCACCAAAGACCTACGGAATACCAAGAGAAGACTACTCAACCTTCTGTCATAACGTACATGGGAAAAGGATCCCAGGAAGAACAGACATCTGTATATGTGTAAAAGAACCACATCTTCCACACCTACAACAAGCCAAACATTGTAATCAAACTTGCTGTAATAAAAAATAAAAAATTAAATTAAAAACACGAACAAGAAGTAGTGAGACAAACTTGAGGGGCTTTCTCCTGGCACATTCCATACTAAATTCCAATCTAGAACACGACTTCCATTGAGGCTCTGTTGCCCTAGTCACCAGATTTGGTAAGGGAGAACTGCTGCCACCTTGTGGCCGTTTCACACAACAGCAGCTTTAATCCCAGCGCTGATGGTCAGTTGATATTCAAAATCATTGCAGGCCTGTAAATGACACCTGCCCTGAAAACCAATCCTGGGGTCACATATCGACCAAAAAATTCAAAGGACGTCCATATTTCAAAACCACCGTTTCAAAAGGCATATTTTACGCACATTAGTGTTCTGCTTCTTTTTCTTTCTTTCCTTTTTTTGTTAAAAAAAGGGGAATGGATAAAGGCATCCCTCAGAATGGGCGAAAATCGTTGCAAACGAATCAATGGACAAAGGTTTAATCTCCAATATATATAAACAGCTCATGCAGCTTAATATTAACAAAACAAACAACCCAATACAAAAAATGGGCAGAAGATCTAAAGAGATGTTTCTTCAAAGAAGACACAGAGATGGCCAAGACACACATGAAAAGCTGCTCAACAGCACTAATTATTAGAGAAATGCAAATCAAAACTACAATGAGGTATCACCTCACACCTGTTAGAATCGGCATCATCAGAAAATCTACAAACAACCAATTCTGGGGAGGGTGTGGACAAAAGGAGCCCTCTTCCACTATTGGTGGCAATGTAAATTGATACAGTCACTATGGAGAACGGTATGGAGTTTCCTTGAAAAAACTAGAAATAGAATTACCATCTGATCCAGCAATCCCACTTCTGGGCATATACCCAGAGAAAACCATAAATCAAAAAGGCACATTCACCACAATGTTCATGGCAGCACTATTTACAATAGCCAGGTAATGGAAGCAACGTAAATGCCCACAGACAGATGAATGGATAAAGAAGTGGTACATATATAAAATGGAATATTACTCAGCCATAAAAAGGAATGAAACTGGGTCATTTGTAGAGACATCGATGGATCTAGAGACTGTCATACAGAATGAAGTAAGTCAGAAAGAGGAAAACAAATATTGTATATTAATGCATATATGTGGAACCTAAAAAATGGTACAGATGAACGGGTTTGCAGGGAAGAAACAGAGACACAGAGGTAGAGAACAAACATATGGACACCAAGTGTGGGAAGCCATGGTGTGGTGGTGGTGGGATGAGTTGGGAGATTGGGATTGACCTGTATACATGTATATGCATAAAATACATAACTAATAATAACCTGCTGTATAAAATAATAAATCAAATTAAATTTCAAAATTTTAAAAAGTAAAATTTAAAAATAAAACAGAAAAATGTTCTTCCCTTCACACAGATGTATTTATAGGAATGAATTATTTCCATGCTTATATCTATAAATACATAAAGGAGGAATAAAATCTAACTTGAACCATAAAAGAAAAGAAAAAACCTGAACCCACCAGTTGTACAGAGGAAAACCCTATCAGGGCACTTGCTCCAGCGGTAAACAATTCTGAAATTGGTCAGAGGTGGGGAATCATCTCCCATACAACCAGCAACCCAACCCCCACGCCAGGAGCATCCTCATTGCAAAGCTGGGGGACCGTGCCGAGGCATCTGTGAGTAAACGTGAGCTGAGCCCCAGGACAGCTGCTGCTGAACTGTTCCCACCCTTCCCAGGTAAAACACCTGAATATGTACAAGGGCTTGAAAGCCTAGAGGAAGGGCCACGGAGCCACACCAGCGACAGCACGCAGGCCAACTTGGTGCCTGCAGGCCAGCCAGGGTGGTCCTGGCCCCGGGCGCTCTTCTGGAAGCTTTCCATTGCCTTGCCTGAGATACCCCTCCTGTCCCGGCCCCCAATGCTTTTTTCCTTCCTCACCTCTGTCCGGAGAGAAATTCCAGCGGTAGGTATGGGTGACACATCCTCTTCTTTACAGGTGGCAGCCTGGCAACCCCTGCAGAAAGGCCAGCAGAGCCCCACTCACACCGGGCCACCAACAAAGCTGTGGCCCCTCACTCCCTCCCACCAGCACAGCCCCGAGACTGCTGACGGGGCAGAGAATATGGAGTCAGGCACAGCTTCAGGGGCTATTGCTGCCTGGAGCGCTGTTTATATTGACCTCAAACAGGCACACCTGGGGAGGGCCGGCCGGCAGGGTAAGGCTGCCCAGGTCAGCTAATCCACAACCCTCAGGGAATCACATTGTTGAAAACGGACCTCGCTAAGGCAGAATAGAAGCCAAGGAAGAAAAGGACACAATGCCATTTGCAGCACCGTAGATGAGTCTAGAGGTAATCACGTGACTTGTAGTAAGTCAGAAAGTGAAAGACACATATCGTATCATATCACTTATAGGTGTTACCTAAGAATGGATACCAGTGCAGATATTTCCACGGAGAAGGGCCATCACAGATTCATCAAACAAACTTATGGTTCACCAATGGAAAGGTGTGAGGATTGGTTTCATTACGATATTGGGGTTAACAGACATATACAAACACAGGTGACACATATAATCACCAAAGACCTACGGAATACCAAGAGAAGACTACTCAACCTTCTGTCATAACGTACATGGGAAAAGGATCCCAGGAAGAACAGACATCTGTATATGTGTAAAAGAACCACATCTTCCACACCTACAACAAGCCAAACATTGTAATCAAACTTGCTGTAATAAAAAATAAAAAATTAAATTAAAAACACGAACAAGAAGTAGTGAGACAAACTTGAGGGGCTTTCTCCTGGCACATTCCATACTAAATTCCAATCTAGAACACGACTTCCATTGAGGCTCTGTTGCCCTAGTCACCAGATTTGGTAAGGGAGAACTGCTGCCACCTTGTGGCCGTTTCACACAACAGCAGCTTTAATCCCAGCGCTGATGGTCAGTTGATATTCAAAATCATTGCAGGCCTGTAAATGACACCTGCCCTGAAAACCAATCCTGGGGTCACATATCGACCAAAAAATTCAAAGGACGTCCATATTTCAAAACCACCGTTTCAAAAGGCATATTTTACGCACATTAGTGTTCTGCTTCTTTTTCTTTCTTTCCTTTTTTTGTTAAAAAAAGGGGAATGGATAAAGGCATCCCTCAGAATGGGCGAAAATCGTTGCAAACGAATCAATGGACAAAGGTTTAATCTCCAATATATATAAACAGCTCATGCAGCTTAATATTAACAAAACAAACAACCCAATACAAAAAATGGGCAGAAGATCTAAAGAGATGTTTCTTCAAAGAAGACACAGAGATGGCCAAGACACACATGAAAAGCTGCTCAACAGCACTAATTATTAGAGAAATGCAAATCAAAACTACAATGAGGTATCACCTCACACCTGTTAGAATCGGCATCATCAGAAAATCTACAAACAACCAATTCTGGGGAGGGTGTGGACAAAAGGAGCCCTCTTCCACTATTGGTGGCAATGTAAATTGATACAGTCACTATGGAGAACGGTATGGAGTTTCCTTGAAAAAACTAGAAATAGAATTACCATCTGATCCAGCAATCCCACTTCTGGGCATATACCCAGAGAAAACCATAAATCAAAAAGGCACATTCACCACAATGTTCATGGCAGCACTATTTACAATAGCCAGGTAATGGAAGCAACGTAAATGCCCACAGACAGATGAATGGATAAAGAAGTGGTACATATATAAAATGGAATATTACTCAGCCATAAAAAGGAATGAAACTGGGTCATTTGTAGAGACATCGATGGATCTAGAGACTGTCATACAGAATGAAGTAAGTCAGAAAGAGGAAAACAAATATTGTATATTAATGCATATATGTGGAACCTAAAAAATGGTACAGATGAACGGGTTTGCAGGGAAGAAACAGAGACACAGAGGTAGAGAACAAACATATGGACACCAAGTGTGGGAAGCCATGGTGTGGTGGTGGTGGGATGAGTTGGGAGATTGGGATTGACCTGTATACATGTATATGCATAAAATACATAACTAATAATAACCTGCTGTATAAAATAATAAATCAAATTAAATTTCAAAATTTTAAAAAGTAAAATTTAAAAATAAAACAGAAAAATGTTCTTCCCTTCACACAGATGTATTTATAGGAATGAATTATTTCCATGCTTATATCTATAAATACATAAAGGAGGAATAAAATCTAACTTGAACCATAAAAGAAAAGAAAAAACCTGAACCCACCAGTTGTACAGAGGAAAACCCTATCAGGGCACTTGCTCCAGCGGTAAACAATTCTGAAATTGGTCAGAGGTGGGGAATCATCTCCCATACAACCAGCAACCCAACCCCCACGCCAGGAGCATCCTCATTGCAAAGCTGGGGGACCGTGCCGAGGCATCTGTGAGTAAACGTGAGCTGAGCCCCAGGACAGCTGCTGCTGAACTGTTCCCACCCTTCCCAGGTAAAACACCTGAATATGTACAAGGGCTTGAAAGCCTAGAGGAAGGGCCACGGAGCCACACCAGCGACAGCACGCAGGCCAACTTGGTGCCTGCAGGCCAGCCAGGGTGGTCCTGGCCCCGGGCGCTCTTCTGGAAGCTTTCCATTGCCTTGCCTGAGATACCCCTCCTGTCCCGGCCCCCAATGCTTTTTTCCTTCCTCACCTCTGTCCGGAGAGAAATTCCAGCGGTAGGTATGGGTGACACATCCTCTTCTTTACAGGTGGCAGCCTGGCAACCCCTGCAGAAAGGCCAGCAGAGCCCCACTCACACCGGGCCACCAACAAAGCTGTGGCCCCTCACTCCCTCCCACCAGCACAGCCCCGAGACTGCTGACGGGGCAGAGAATATGGAGTCAGGCACAGCTTCAGGGGCTATTGCTGCCTGGAGCGCTGTTTATATTGACCTCAAACAGGCACACCTGGGGAGGGCCGGCCGGCAGGGTAAGGCTGCCCAGGTCAGCTAATCCACAACCCTCAGGGAATCACATTGTTGAAAACGGACCTCGCTAAGGCAGAATAGAAGCCAAGGAAGAAAAGGACACAATGCCATTTGCAGCACCGTAGATGAGTCTAGAGGTAATCACGTGACTTGTAGTAAGTCAGAAAGTGAAAGACACATATCGTATCATATCACTTATAGGTGTTACCTAAGAATGGATACCAGTGCAGATATTTCCACGGAGAAGGGCCATCACAGATTCATCAAACAAACTTATGGTTCACCAATGGAAAGGTGTGAGGATTGGTTTCATTACGATATTGGGGTTAACAGACATATACAAACACAGGTGACACATATAATCACCAAAGACCTACGGAATACCAAGAGAAGACTACTCAACCTTCTGTCATAACGTACATGGGAAAAGGATCCCAGGAAGAACAGACATCTGTATATGTGTAAAAGAACCACATCTTCCACACCTACAACAAGCCAAACATTGTAATCAAACTTGCTGTAATAAAAAATAAAAAATTAAATTAAAAACACGAACAAGAAGTAGTGAGACAAACTTGAGGGGCTTTCTCCTGGCACATTCCATTCTAAATTCCAATCTAGAACACGACTTCCATTGAGGCTCTGTTGCCCTAGTCACCAGATTTGGTAAGGGAGAACTGCTGCCACCTTGTGGCCGTTTCACACAACAGCAGCTTTAATCCCAGCGCTGATGGTCAGTTGATATTCAAAATCATTGCAGGCCTGTAAATGACACCTGCCCTGAAAACAAATCCTGGGGTCACATATCGACCAAAAAATTCAAAGGACGTCCATATTTCAAAACCACCGTTTCAAAAGGCATATTTAACGCACATTAGTGTTCTGCTTCTTTTTCTTTCTTTCCTTTTTTTGTTAAAAATACGTGAATGGAAAAAGGCATCCCTCAGAATGGGCGAAAATCGTTGCAAACGAATCAATGGACAAAGGTTTAATGTCCAATATATATAAACAGCTCATGCAGCTTAATATTAACAAAACAAACAACCCAATACAAAAAATGGGCAGAAGATCTAAAGAGATGTTTCTTCAAAGAAGACACAGAGATGGCCAAGACACACATGAAAAGCTGCTCAACAG
The DNA here is from genome assembly GCF_964341445.2 of Mesoplodon mirus. Classification (NCBI taxonomy): domain Eukaryota; kingdom Metazoa; phylum Chordata; class Mammalia; order Artiodactyla; family Ziphiidae; genus Mesoplodon; species Mesoplodon mirus. The sequence continues at coordinate 3,250,258 of NW_028295814.1, read as the reverse complement.
CACTAATTATTAGAGAAATGCAAATCAAAACTACAATGAGGTATCACCTCACACCTGTTAGAATCGGCATCATCAGAAAATCTACAAACAACCAATTCTGGGGAGGGTGTGGACAAAAGGAGCCCTCTTCCACTATTGGTGGCAATGTAAATTGATACACTCCCTATGGAGAACGGTATGGAGTTTCCTTGAAAAAACTAGAAATAGAATTACCATCTGATCCAGCAATCCCACTTCTGGGCATATACCCAGAGAAAACCATAAATCAAAACGGCACATTCACCACAATGTTCATGGCAGCACTATTTACAATAGCCAGGTAATGGAAGCAACGTAAATGCGCACAGACAGATGAATGGATAAAGATGTGGTACATATATAAAATGGAATATTACTCAGCCATAAAAAGGAATGAAACTGGGTCATTTGTAGAGACATCGATGGATCTAGAGACTGTCATACAGAATGAAGTAAGTCAGAAAGAGGAAAACAAATATTCTATATTAATGCATATATGTGGAACCTAAAAAATGGTACAGATGAACGGGTTTGCAGGGAAGAAACAGAGACACAGAGGTAGAGAACAAACATATGGACACCAAGTGTGGGAAGCCATGGGGTGGTGGTGGTGGGATGAGTTGGGAGATTGGCATTGACCTGTATACATGTATATGCATAAAATACATAACTAATAATAACCTGCTGTATAAAAAAATAAATCAAATTAAATTTCAAAATTTTAAAAAGTAAAATTTAAAAATAAAACAGAAAAATGTTCTTCCCTTCACACAGTTGTATTTATAGGAATGAATTATTTCCATGCTTATATCTATAAATACATAAAAGAGGAATAAAATCTAACTTGAACCATAAAAGAAAAAAAAAAAAACCTGACCCCACCAGTTATACAGAGGAAAACCCTATCAGGGCACTTGCTGCAGCGGTAAACAATTCTGAAATTGGTCAGAGGTGGGGAATCATCTCCCATACAACCAGCAACCCAACCCCCACGCCAGGAGCATCCTCATTGCAAAGCTGGGGGACCGTGCCGAGGCATCTGTGAGTAAACGTGAGCTGAGCCCCAGGACAGCTGCTGCTGAACTGTTCCCACCCTTCCCAGGTAAAACACCTGAATATGTACAAGGGCTTGAAAGCCTAGAGGAAGGGCCACGGAGCCACACCAGCGACAGCACGCAGGCCAACTTGGTGCCTGCAGGCCAGCCAGGGTGGTCCTGGCCCCGGGCGCTCTTGCGGAAGCTTACCATTGCCCTGCCTGAGATACCCCTCCTGTCCCGGCCCCCACTGCTTTTTTCCTTCCTCACCTCTGTCCGGAGAGAAATTCCAGCGGAAGGTATGGGTGACACATCCTCTTCTTTACATGTGGCTGCCTGGCAACCCCTGCAGAAAGGCCAGCAGAGCCCCACTCACACCGGGCCACCAACAAAGCTGTGGCCCCTCACTCCCTCCCACCAGCACAGCCCCGAGACTGCTGACGGGGCAGAGAATATGGAGTCAGGCACAGCTTCAGGGGCTATTGCGGCCTGGAGCGCTGTTTATATTGACCTCAAACAGGCACACCTGGGGAGGGCCGGCCGGCAGGGTAAGGCTGCCCAGGTCAGCTAATCCACAACCCTCAGGGAATCACATTGTTGAAAACGGACCTCGCTAAGGCAGAATAGAAGCCAAGGAAGAAAAGGACACAATGCCATTTGCAGCACCGTAGATGAGTCTAGAGGTAATCACGTGACTTGTAGTAAGTCAGAAAGTGAAAGACACATATCGTATCATATCACTTATAGGTGTTACCTAAGAATGGATACCAGTGCAGATATTTCCACGGAGAAGGGCCATCACAGATTCATCAAACAAACTTATGGTTCACCAATGGAAAGGTGTGAGGATTGGTTTCATTACGATATTGGGGTTAACAGACATATACAAACACAGGTGACACATATAATCACCAAAGACCTACGGAATACCAAGAGAAGACTACTCAACCTTCTGTCATAACGTACATGGGAAAAGGATCCCAGGAAGAACAGACATCTGTATATGTGTAAAAGAACCACATCTTCCACACCTACAACAAGCCAAACATTGTAATCAAACTTGCTGTAATAAAAAATAAAAAATTAAATTAAAAACACGAACAAGAAGTAGTGAGACAAACTTGAGGGGCTTTCTCCTGGCACATTCCATTCTAAATTCCAATCTAGAACACGACTTCCATTGAGGCTCTGTTGCCCTAGTCACCAGATTTGGTAAGGGAGAACTGCTGCCACCTTGTGGCCGTTTCACACAACAGCAGCTTTAATCCCAGCGCTGATGGTCAGTTGATATTCAAAATCATTGCAGGCCTGTAAATGACACCTGCCCTGAAAACAAATCCTGGGGTCACATATCGACCAAAAAATTCAAAGGACGTCCATATTTCAAAACCACCGTTTCAAAAGGCATATTTAACGCACATTAGTGTTCTGCTTCTTTTTCTTTCTTTCCTTTTTTTGTTAAAAATACGTGAATGGAAAAAGGCATCCCTCAGAATGGGCGAAAATCGTTGCAAACGAATCAATGGACAAAGGTTTAATGTCCAATATATATAAACAGCTCATGCAGCTTAATATTAACAAAACAAACAACCCAATACAAAAAATGGGCAGAAGATCTAAAGAGATGTTTCTTCAAAGAAGACACAGAGATGGCCAAGACACACATGAAAAGCTGCTCAACAGCACTAATTATTAGAGAAATGCAAATCAAAACTACAATGAGGTATCACCTCACACCTGTTAGAATCGGCATCATCAGAAAATCTACAAACAACCAATTCTGGGGAGGGTGTGGACAAAAGGAGCCCTCTTCCACTATTGGTGGCAATGTAAATTGATACACTCCCTTTGGAGAACGGTATGGAGTTTCCTTGAAAAAACTAGAAATAGAATTACCATCTGATCCAGCAATCCCACTTCTGGGCATATACCCAGAGAAAACCATAAATCAAAACGGCACATTCACCACAATGTTCATGGCAGCACTATTTACAATAGCCAGGTAATGGAAGCAACGTAAATGCGCACAGACAGATGAATGGATAAAGATGTGGTACATATATAAAATGGAATATTACTCAGCCATAAAAAGGAATGAAACTGGGTCATTTGTAGAGACATCGATGGATCTAGAGACTGTCATACAGAATGAAGTAAGTCAGAAAGAGGAAAACAAATATTCTATATTAATGCATATATGTGGAACCTAAAAAATGGTACAGATGAACGGGTTTGCAGGGAAGAAACAGAGACACAGAGGTAGAGAACAAACATATGGACACCAAGTGTGGGAAGCCATGGGGTGGTGGTGGTGGGATGAGTTGGGAGATTGGCATTGACCTGTATACATGTATATGCATAAAATACATAACTAATAATAACCTGCTGTATAAAAAAATAAATCAAATTAAATTTCAAAATTTTAAAAAGTAAAATTTAAAAATAAAACAGAAAAATGTTCTTCCCTTCACACAGTTGTATTTATAGGAATGAATTATTTCCATGCTTATATCTATAAATACATAAAAGAGGAATAAAATCTAACTTGAACCATAAAAGAAAAAAAAAAAAACCTGACCCCACCAGTTATACAGAGGAAAACCCTATCAGGGCACTTGCTGCAGCGGTAAACAATTCTGAAATTGGTCAGAGGTGGGGAATCATCTCCCATACAACCAGCAACCCAACCCCCACGCCAGGAGCATCCTCATTGCAAAGCTGGGGGACCGTGCCGAGGCATCTGTGAGTAAACGTGAGCTGAGCCCCAGGACAGCTGCTGCTGAACTGTTCCCACCCTTCCCAGGTAAAACACCTGAATATGTACAAGGGCTTGAAAGCCTAGAGGAAGGGCCACGGAGCCACACCAGCGACAGCACGCAGGCCAACTTGGTGCCTGCAGGCCAGCCAGGGTGGTCCTGGCCCCGGGCGCTCTTGCGGAAGCTTACCATTGCCCTGCCTGAGATACCCCTCCTGTCCCGGCCCCCACTGCTTTTTTCCTTCCTCACCTCTGTCCGGAGAGAAATTCCAGCGGAAGGTATGGGTGACACATCCTCTTCTTTACATGTGGCTGCCTGGCAACCCCTGCAGAAAGGCCAGCAGAGCCCCACTCACACCGGGCCACCAACAAAGCTGTGGCCCCTCACTCCCTCCCACCAGCACAGCCCCGAGACTGCTGACGGGGCAGAGAATATGGAGTCAGGCACAGCTTCAGGGGCTATTGCGGCCTGGAGCGCTGTTTATATTGACCTCAAACAGGCACACCTGGGGAGGGCCGGCCGGCAGGGTAAGGCTGCCCAGGTCAGCTAATCCACAACCCTCAGGGAATCACATTGTTGAAAACGGACCTCGCTAAGGCAGAATAGAAGCCAAGGAAGAAAAGGACACAATGCCATTTGCAGCACCGTAGATGAGTCTAGAGGTAATCACGTGACTTGTAGTAAGTCAGAAAGTGAAAGACACATATCGTATCATATCACTTATAGGTGTTACCTAAGAATGGATACCAGTGCAGATATTTCCACGGAGAAGGGCCATCACAGATTCATCAAACAAACTTATGGTTCACCAATGGAAAGGTGTGAGGATTGGTTTCATTACGATATTGGGGTTAACAGACATATACAAACACAGGTGACACATATAATCACCAAAGACCTACGGAATACCAAGAGAAGACTACTCAACCTTCTGTCATAACGTACATGGGAAAAGGATCCCAGGAAGAACAGACATCTGTATATGTGTAAAAGAACCACATCTTCCACACCTACAACAAGCCAAACATTGTAATCAAACTTGCTGTAATAAAAAATAAAAAATTAAATTAAAAACACGAACAAGAAGTAGTGAGACAAACTTGAGGGGCTTTCTCCTGGCACATTCCATTCTAAATTCCAATCTAGAACACGACTTCCATTGAGGCTCTGTTGCCCTAGTCACCAGATTTGGTAAGGGAGAACTGCTGCCACCTTGTGGCCGTTTCACACAACAGCAGCTTTAATCCCAGCGCTGATGGTCAGTTGATATTCAAAATCATTGCAGGCCTGTAAATGACACCTGCCCTGAAAACAAATCCTGGGGTCACATATCGACCAAAAAATTCAAAGGACGTCCATATTTCAAAACCACCGTTTCAAAAGGCATATTTAACGCACATTAGTGTTCTGCTTCTTTTTCTTTCTTTCCTTTTTTTGTTAAAAATACGTGAATGGAAAAAGGCATCCCTCAGAATGGGCGAAAATCGTTGCAAACGAATCAATGGACAAAGGTTTAATGTCCAATATATATAAACAGCTCATGCAGCTTAATATTAACAAAACAAACAACCCAATACAAAAAATGGGCAGAAGATCTAAAGAGATGTTTCTTCAAAGAAGACACAGAGATGGCCAAGACACACATGAAAAGCTGCTCAACAGCACTAATTATTAGAGAAATGCAAATCAAAACTACAATGAGGTATCACCTCACACCTGTTAGAATCGGCATCATCAGAAAATCTACAAACAACCAATTCTGGGGAGGGTGTGGACAAAAGGAGCCCTCTTCCACTATTGGTGGCAATGTAAATTGATACACTCCCTTTGGAGAACGGTATGGAGTTTCCTTGAAAAAACTAGAAATAGAATTACCATCTGATCCAGCAATCCCACTTCTGGGCATATACCCAGAGAAAACCATAAATCAAAACGGCACATTCACCACAATGTTCATGGCAGCACTATTTACAATAGCCAGGTAATGGAAGCAACGTAAATGCGCACAGACAGATGAATGGATAAAGATGTGGTACATATATAAAATGGAATATTACTCAGCCATAAAAAGGAATGAAACTGGGTCATTTGTAGAGACATCGATGGATCTAGAGACTGTCATACAGAATGAAGTAAGTCAGAAAGAGGAAAACAAATATTCTATATTAATGCATATATGTGGAACCTAAAAAATGGTACAGATGAACGGGTTTGCAGGGAAGAAACAGAGACACAGAGGTAGAGAACAAACATATGGACACCAAGTGTGGGAAGCCATGGGGTGGTGGTGGTGGGATGAGTTGGGAGATTGGCATTGACCTGTATACATGTATATGCATAAAATACATAACTAATAATAACCTGCTGTATAAAAAAATAAATCAAATTAAATTTCAAAATTTTAAAAAGTAAAATTTAAAAATAAAACAGAAAAATGTTCTTCCCTTCACACAGTTGTATTTATAGGAATGAATTATTTCCATGCTTATATCTATAAATACATAAAAGAGGAATAAAATCTAACTTGAACCATAAAAGAAAAAAAAAAAAACCTGACCCCACCAGTTATACAGAGGAAAACCCTATCAGGGCACTTGCTGCAGCGGTAAACAATTCTGAAATTGGTCAGAGGTGGGGAATCATCTCCCATACAACCAGCAACCCAACCCCCACGCCAGGAGCATCCTCATTGCAAAGCTGGGGGACCGTGCCGAGGCATCTGTGAGTAAACGTGAGCTGAGCCCCAGGACAGCTGCTGCTGAACTGTTCCCACCCTTCCCAGGTAAAACACCTGAATATGTACAAGGGCTTGAAAGCCTAGAGGAAGGGCCACGGAGCCACACCAGCGACAGCACGCAGGCCAACTTGGTGCCTGCAGGCCAGCCAGGGTGGTCCTGGCCCCGGGCGCTCTTGCGGAAGCTTACCATTGCCCTGCCTGAGATACCCCTCCTGTCCCGGCCCCCACTGCTTTTTTCCTTCCTCACCTCTGTCCGGAGAGAAATTCCAGCGGAAGGTATGGGTGACACATCCTCTTCTTTACATGTGGCTGCCTGGCAACCCCTGCAGAAAGGCCAGCAGAGCCCCACTCACACCGGGCCACCAACAAAGCTGTGGCCCCTCACTCCCTCCCACCAGCACAGCCCCGAGACTGCTGACGGGGCAGAGAATATGGAGTCAGGCACAGCTTCAGGGGCTATTGCGGCCTGGAGCGCTGTTTATATTGACCTCAAACAGGCACACCTGGGGAGGGCCGGCCGGCAGGGTAAGGCTGCCCAGGTCAGCTAATCCACAACCCTCAGGGAATCACATTGTTGAAAACGGACCTCGCTAAGGCAGAATAGAAGCCAAGGAAGAAAAGGACACAATGCCATTTGCAGCACCGTAGATGAGTCTAGAGGTAATCACGTGACTTGTAGTAAGTCAGAAAGTGAAAGACACATATCGTATCATATCACTTATAGGTGTTACCTAAGAATGGATACCAGTGCAGATATTTCCACGGAGAAGGGCCATCACAGATTCATCAAACAAACTTATGGTTCACCAATGGAAAGGTGTGAGGATTGGTTTCATTACGATATTGGGGTTAACAGACATATACAAACACAGGTGACACATATAATCACCAAAGACCTACGGAATACCAAGAGAAGACTACTCAACCTTCTGTCATAACGTACATGGGAAAAGGATCCCAGGAAGAACAGACATCTGTATATGTGTAAAAGAACCACATCTTCCACACCTACAACAAGCCAAACATTGTAATCAAACTTGCTGTAATAAAAAATAAAAAATTAAATTAAAAACACGAACAAGAAGTAGTGAGACAAACTTGAGGGGCTTTCTCCTGGCACATTCCATTCTAAATTCCAATCTAGAACACGACTTCCATTGAGGCTCTGTTGCCCTAGTCACCAGATTTGGTAAGGGAGAACTGCTGCCACCTTGTGGCCGTTTCACACAACAGCAGCTTTAATCCCAGCGCTGATGGTCAGTTGATATTCAAAATCATTGCAGGCCTGTAAATGACACCTGCCCTGAAAACCAATCCTGGGGTCACATATTGACCAAAAAATTCAAAGGACGTCCATATTTCAAAACCACCGTTTCAAAAGGCATATTTTACGCACATTAGTGTTCTGCTTCTTTTTCTTTCTTTCCTTTTTTTGTTAAAAAAAGGGGAATGGAAAAAGGCATCCCTCAGAATGGGCGAAAATCGTTGCAAACGAATCAATGGACAAAGGTTTAATCTCCAATATATATAAACAGCTCATGCAGCTTAATATTAACAAAACAAACAACCCAATACAAAAAATGGGCAGAAGATCTAAAGAGATGTTTCTTCAAAGAAGACACAGAGATGGCCAAGACACACATGAAAAGCTGCTCAACAGCACTAATTATTAGAGAAATGCAAATCAAAACTACAATGAGGTATCACCTCACACCTGTTAGAATCGGCATCATCAGAAAATCTACAAACAACCAATTCTGGGGAGGGTGTGGACAAAAGGAGCCCTCTTCCACTATTGGTGGCAATGTAAATTAATTCAGTCCCTTTGGAGAACGGTATGGAGTTTCCTTGAAAAAACTAGAAATAGAATTACCATCTGATCCAGCAATCCCACTTCTGGGCATATACCCAGAGAAAACCATAAATCAAAACGGCACATTCACCACAATGTTCATGGCAGCACTATTTACAATAGCCAGGTAATGGAAGCAACGTAAATGCGCACAGACAGATGAATGGATAAAGATGTGGTACATATATAAAATGGAATATTACTCAGCCATAAAAAGGAATGAAACTGGGTCATTTGTAGAGACATCGATGGATCTAGAGACTGTCATACAGAATGAAGTAAGTCAGAAAGAGGAAAACAAATATTGTATATTAATGCATATATGTGGAACCTAAAAAATGGTACAGATGAACGGGTTTGCAGGGAAGAAACAGAGACACAGAGGTAGAGAACAAACATATGGACACCAAGTGTGGGAAGCCATGGGGTGGTGGTGGTGGGATGAGTTGGGAGATTGGCATTGACCTGTATACATGTATATGCATAAAATACATAACTAATAATAACCTGCTGTATAAAAAAATAAATCAAATTAAATTTCAAAATTTTAAAAAGTAAAATTTAAAAATAAAACAGAAAAATGTTCTTCCCTTCACACAGATGTATTTATAGGAATGAATTATTTCCATGCTTATATCTATAAATACATAAAAGAGGAATAAAATCTAACTTGAACCATAAAAGAAAAAAAAAAAACCTGACCCCACCAGTTATACAGAGGAAAACCCTATCAGGGCACTTGCTGCAGCGGTAAACAATTCTGAAATTTGTCAGAGGTGGGGAATCATCTCCCATACAACCAGCAACCCAACCCCCACGCCAGGAGCATCCTCATTGCAAAGCTGGGGGACCGTGCCGAGGCATCTGTGAGTAAACGTGAGCTGAGCCCCAGGACAGCTGCTGCTGAACTGTTCCCACCCTTCCCAGGTAAAACACCTGAATATGTACAAGGGCTTGAAAGCCTAGAGGAAGGGCCACGGAGCCACACCAGCGACAGCACGCAGGCCAACTTGGTGCCTGCAGGCCAGCCAGGGTGGTCCTGGCCCCGGGCGCTCTTCTGGAAGCTTTCCATTGCCTTGCCTGAGATACCCCTCCTGTCCCGGCCCCCAATGCTTTTTTCCTTCCTCACCTCTGTCTGGAGAGAAATTCCAGCGGTAGGTATGGGTGACACATCCTCTTCTTTACAGGTGGCAGCCTGGCAACCCCTGCAGAAAGGCCAGCAGAGCCCCACTCACACCGGGCCACCAACAAAGCTGTGGCCCCTCACTCCCTCCCACCAGCACAGCCCCGAGACTGCTGACGGGGCAGAGAATATGGAGTCAGGCACAGCTTCAAGGGCTATTGCTGCCTGGAGCGCTGTTTATATTGACCTCAAACAGGCACACCTGGGGAGGGCCGGCCGGCAGGGTAAGGCTGCCCAGGTCAGCTAATCCACAACCCTCAGGGAATCACATTGTTGAAAACGGACCTCGCTAAGGCAGAATAGAAGCCAAGGAAGAAAAGGACACAATGCCATTTGCAGCACCGTAGATGAGTCTAGAGGTAATCACGTGACTTGTAGTAAGTCAGAAAGTGAAAGACACATATCGTATCATATCACTTATAGGTGTTACCTAAGAATGGATACCAGTGCAGATATTTCCACGGAGAAGGGCCATCACAGATTCATCAAACAAACTTATGGTTCACCAATGGAAAGGTGTGAGGATTGGTTTCATTACGATATTGGGGTTAACAGACATATACAAACACAGGTGACACATATAATCACCAAAGACCTACGGAATACCAAGAGAAGACTACTCAACCTTCTGTCATAACGTACATGGGAAAAGGATCCCAGGAAGAACAGACATCTGTATATGTGTAAAAGAACCACATCTTCCACACCTACAACAAGCCAAACATTGTAATCAAACTTGCTGTAATAAAAAATAAAAAATTAAATTAAAAACACGAACAAGAAGTAGTGAGACAAACTTGAGGGGCTTTCTCCTGGCACATTCCATTCTAAATTCCAATCTAGAACACGACTTCCATTGAGGCTCTGTTGCCCTAGTCACCAGATTTGGTAAGGGAGAACTGCTGCCACCTTGTGGCCGTTTCACACAACAGCAGCTTTAATCCCAGCGCTGATGGTCAGTTGATATTCAAAATCATTGCAGGCCTGTAAATGACACCTGCCCTGAAAACCAATCCTGGGGTCACATATCGACCAAAAAATTCAAAGGACGTCCATATTTCAAAACCACCGTTTCAAAAGGCATATTTTACGCACATTAGTGTTCTGCTTCTTTTTCTTTCTTTCCTTTTTTTGTTAAAAAAAGGGGAATGGATAAAGGCATCCCTCAGAATGGGCGAAAATCGTTGCAAACGAATCAATGGACAAAGGTTTAATCTCCAATATATATAAACAGCTCATGCAGCTTAATATTAACAAAACAAACAACCCAATACAAAAAATGGGCAGAATATCTAAAGAGATGTTTCTTCAAAGAAGACACAGAGATGGCCAAGACACACATGAAAAGCTGCTCAACAGCACTAATTATTAGAGAAATGCAAATCAAAACTACAATGAGGTATCACCTCACACCTGTTAGAATCGGCATCATCAGAAAATCTACAAACAACCAATTCTGGGGAGGGTGTGGACAAAAGGAGCCCTCTTCCACTATTGGTGGCAATGTAAATTGATACAGTCACTATGGAGAACGGTATGGAGTTTCCTTGAAAAAACTAGAAATAGAATTACCATCTGATCCAGCAATCCCACTTCTGGGCATATACCCAGAGAAAACCATAAATCAAAAAGGCACATTCACCACAATGTTCATGGCAGCACTATTTACAATAGCCAGGTAATGGAAGCAACGTAAATGCCCACAGACAGATGAATGGATAAAGAAGTGGTACATATATAAAATGGAATATTACTCAGCCATAAAAAGGAATGAAACTGGGTCATTTGTAGAGACATCGATGGATCTAGAGACTGTCATACAGAATGAAGTAAGTCAGAAAGAGGAAAACAAATATTGTATATTAATGCATATATGTGGAACCTAAAAAATGGTACAGATGAACGGGTTTGCAGGGAAGAAACAGAGACACAGAGGTAGAGAACAAACATATGGACACCAAGTGTGGGAAGCCATGGTGTGGTGGTGGTGGGATGAGTTGGGAGATTGGGATTGACCTGTATACATGTATATGCATAAAATACATAACTAATAATAACCTGCTGTATAAAATAATAAATCAAATTAAATTTCAAAATTTTAAAAAGTAAAATTTAAAAATAAAACAGAAAAATGTTCTTCCCTTCACACAGATGTATTTATAGGAATGAATTATTTCCATGCTTATATCTATAAATACATAAAGGAGGAATAAAATCTAACTTGAACCATAAAAGAAAAGAAAAAACCTGAACCCACCAGTTGTACAGAGGAAAACCCTATCAGGGCACTTGCTCCAGCGGTAAACAATTCTGAAATTGGTCAGAGGTGGGGAATCATCTCCCATACAACCAGCAACCCAACCCCCACGCCAGGAGCATCCTCATTGCAAAGCTGGGGGACCGTGCCGAGGCATCTGTGAGTAAACGTGAGCTGAGCCCCAGGACAGCTGCTGCTGAACTGTTCCCACCCTTCCCAGGTAAAACACCTGAATATGTACAAGGGCTTGAAAGCCTAGAGGAAGGGCCACGGAGCCACACCAGCGACAGCACGCAGGCCAACTTGGTGCCTGCAGGCCAGCCAGGGTGGTCCTGGCCCCGGGCGCTCTTCTGGAAGCTTTCCATTGCCTTGCCTGAGATACCCCTCCTGTCCCGGCCCCCAATGCTTTTTTCCTTCCTCACCTCTGTCCGGAGAGAAATTCCAGCGGTAGGTATGGGTGACACATCCTCTTCTTTACAGGTGGCAGCCTGGCAACCCCTGCAGAAAGGCCAGCAGAGCCCCACTCACACCGGGCCACCAACAAAGCTGTGGCCCCTCACTCCCTCCCACCAGCACAGCCCCGAGACTGCTGACGGGGCAGAGAATATGGAGTCAGGCACAGCTTCAGGGGCTATTGCTGCCTGGAGCGCTGTTTATATTGACCTCAAACAGGCACACCTGGGGAGGGCCGGCCGGCAGGGTAAGGCTGCCCAGGTCAGCTAATCCACAACCCTCAGGGAATCACATTGTTGAAAACGGACCTCGCTAAGGCAGAATAGAAGCCAAGGAAGAAAAGGACACAATGCCATTTGCAGCACCGTAGATGAGTCTAGAGGTAATCACGTGACTTGTAGTAAGTCAGAAAGTGAAAGACACATATCGTATCATATCACTTATAGGTGTTACCTAAGAATGGATACCAGTGCAGATATTTCCACGGAGAAGGGCCATCACAGATTCATCAAACAAACTTATGGTTCACCAATGGAAAGGTGTGAGGATTGGTTTCATTACGATATTGGGGTTAACAGACATATACAAACACAGGTGACACATATAATCACCAAAGACCTACGGAATACCAAGAGAAGACTACTCAACCTTCTGTCATAACGTACATGGGAAAAGGATCCCAGGAAGAACAGACATCTGTATATGTGTAAAAGAACCACATCTTCCACACCTACAACAAGCCAAACATTGTAATCAAACTTGCTGTAATAAAAAATAAAAAATTAAATTAAAAACACGAACAAGAAGTAGTGAGACAAACTTGAGGGGCTTTCTCCTGGCACATTCCATTCTAAATTCCAATCTAGAACACGACTTCCATTGAGGCTCTGTTGCCCTAGTCACCAGATTTGGTAAGGGAGAACTGCTGCCACCTTGTGGCCGTTTCACACAACAGCAGCTTTAATCCCAGCGCTGATGGTCAGTTGATATTCAAAATCATTGCAGGCCTGTAAATGACACCTGCCCTGAAAACCAATCCTGGGGTCACATATCGACCAAAAAATTCAAAGGACGTCCATATTTCAAAACCACCGTTTCAAAAGGCATATTTTACGCACATTAGTGTTCTGCTTCTTTTTCTTTCTTTCCTTTTTTTGTTAAAAAAAGGGGAATGGATAAAGGCATCCCTCAGAATGGGCGAAAATCGTTGCAAACGAATCAATGGACAAAGGTTTAATCTCCAATATATATAAACAGCTCATGCAGCTTAATATTAACAAAACAAACAACCCAATACAAAAAATGGGCAGAAGATCTAAAGAGATGTTTCTTCAAAGAAGACACAGAGATGGCCAAGACACACATGAAAAGCTGCTCAACAGCACTAATTATTAGAGAAATGCAAATCAAAACTACAATGAGGTATCACCTCACACCTGTTAGAATCGGCATCATCAGAAAATCTACAAACAACCAATTCTGGGGAGGGTGTGGACAAAAGGAGCCCTCTTCCACTATTGGTGGCAATGTAAATTGATACAGTCACTATGGAGAACGGTATGGAGTTTCCTTGAAAAAACTAGAAATAGAATTACCATCTGATCCAGCAATCCCACTTCTGGGCATATACCCAGAGAAAACCATAAATCAAAAAGGCACATTCACCACAATGTTCATGGCAGCACTATTTACAATAGCCAGGTAATGGAAGCAACGTAAATGCCCACAGACAGATGAATGGATAAAGAAGTGGTACATATATAAAATGGAATATTACTCAGCCATAAAAAGGAATGAAACTGGGTCACTTGTAGAGACATCGATGGATCTAGAGACTGTCATACAGAATGAAGTAAGTCAGAAAGAGGAAAACAAATATTGTATATTAATGCATATATGTGGAACCTAAAAAATGGTACAGATGAACGGGTTTGCAGGGAAGAAACAGAGACACAGAGGTAGAGAACAAACATATGGACACCAAGTGTGGGAAGCCATGGTGTGGTGGTGGTGGGATGAGTTGGGAGATTGGGATTGACCTGTATACATGTATATGCATAAAATACATAACTAATAATAACCTGCTGTATAAAATAATAAATCAAATTAAATTTCAAAATTTTAAAAAGTAAAATTTAAAAATAAAACAGAAAAATGTTCTTCCCTTCACACAGATGTATTTATAGGAATGAATTATTTCCATGCTTATATCTATAAATACATAATGAGGAATAAAATCTAACTTGAACCATAAAAGAAAAGAAAAAACCTGAACCCACCAGTTGTACAGAGGAAAACCCTATCAGGGCACTTGCTCCAGCGGTAAACAATTCTGAAATTGGTCAGAGGTGGGGAATCATCTCCCATACAACCAGCAACCCACCCCCCACGCCAGGAGCATCCTCATTGCAAAGCTGGGGGACCGTGCCGAGGCATCTGTGAGTAAACGTGAGCTGAGCCCCAGGACAGCTGCTGCTGAACTGTTCCCACCCTTCCCAGGTAAAACACCTGAATATGTACAAGGGCTTGAAAGCCTAGAGGAAGGGCCACGGAGCCACACCAGCGACAGCACGCAGGCCAACTTGGTGCCTGCAGGCCAGCCAGGGTGGTCCTGGCCCCGGGCGCTCTTCTGGAAGCTTTCCATTGCCTTGCCTGAGATACCCCTCCTGTCCCGGCCCCCAATGCTTTTTTCCTTCCTCACCTCTGTCCGGAGAGAAATTCCAGCGGTAGGTATGGGTGACACATCCTCTTCTTTACAGGTGGCAGCCTGGCAACCCCTGCAGAAAGGCCAGCAGAGCCCCACTCACACCGGGCCACCAACAAAGCTGTGGCCCCTCACTCCCTCCCACCAGCACAGCCCCGAGACTGCTGACGGGGCAGAGAATATGGAGTCAGGCACAGCTTCAGGGGCTATTGCTGCCTGGAGCGCTGTTTATATTGACCTCAAACAGGCACACCTGGGGAGGGCCGGCCGGCAGGGTAAGGCTGCCCAGGTCAGCTAATCCACAACCCTCAGGGAATCACATTGTTGAAAACGGACCTCGCTAAGGCAGAATAGAAGCCAAGGAAGAAAAGGACACAATGCCATTTGCAGCACCGTAGATGAGTCTAGAGGTAATCACGTGACTTGTAGTAAGTCAGAAAGTGAAAGACACATATCGTATCATATCACTTATAGGTGTTACCTAAGAATGGATACCAGTGCAGATATTTCCACGGAGAAGGGCCATCACAGATTCATCAAACAAACTTATGGTTCACCAATGGAAAGGTGTGAGGATTGGTTTCATTACGATATTGGGGTTAACAGACATATACAAACACAGGTGACACATATAATCACCAAAGACCTACGGAATACCAAGAGAAGACTACTCAACCTTCTGTCATAACGTACATGGGAAAAGGATCCCAGGAAGAACAGACATCTGTATATGTGTAAAAGAACCACATCTTCCACACCTACAACAAGCCAAACATTGTAATCAAACTTGCTGTAATAAAAAATAAAAAATTAAATTAAAAACACGAACAAGAAGTAGTGAGACAAACTTGAGGGGCTTTCTCCTGGCACATTCCATTCTAAATTCCAATCTAGAACACGACTTCCATTGAGGCTCTGTTGCCCTAGTCACCAGATTTGGTAAGGGAGAACTGCTGCCACCTTGTGGCCGTTTCACACAACAGCAGCTTTAATCCCAGCGCTGATGGTCAGTTGATATTCAAAATCATTGCAGGCCTGTAAATGACACCTGCCCTGAAAACCAATCCTGGGGTCACATATCGACCAAAAAATTCAAAGGACGTCCATATTTCAAAACCACCGTTTCAAAAGGCATATTTTACGCACATTAGTGTTCTGCTTCTTTTTCTTTCTTTCCTTTTTTTGTTAAAAAAAGGGGAATGGATAAAGGCATCCCTCAGAATGGGCGAAAATCGTTGCAAACGAATCAATGGACAAAGGTTTAATCTCCAATATATATAAACAGCTCATGCAGCTTAATATTAACAAAACAAACAACCCAATACAAAAAATGGGCAGAAGATCTAAAGAGATGTTTCTTCAAAGAAGACACAGAGATGGCCAAGACACACATGAAAAGCTGCTCAACAGCACTAATTATTAGAGAAATGCAAATCAAAACTACAATGAGGTATCACCTCACACCTGTTAGAATCGGCATCATCAGAAAATCTACAAACAACCAATTCTGGGGAGGGTGTGGACAAAAGGAGCCCTCTTCCACTATTGGTGGCAATGTAAATTGATACAGTCACTATGGAGAACGGTATGGAGTTTCCTTGAAAAAACTAGAAATAGAATTACCATCTGATCCAGCAATCCCACTTCTGGGCATATACCCAGAGAAAACCATAAATCAAAAAGGCACATTCACCACAATGTTCATGGCAGCACTATTTACAATAGCCAGGTAATGGAAGCAACGTAAATGCCCACAGACAGATGAATGGATAAAGAAGTGGTACATATATAAAATGGAATATTACTCAGCCATAAAAAGGAATGAAACTGGGTCACTTGTAGAGACATCGATGGATCTAGAGACTGTCATACAGAATGAAGTAAGTCAGAAAGAGGAAAACAAATATTGTATATTAATGCATATATGTGGAACCTAAAAAATGGTACAGATGAACGGGTTTGCAGGGAAGAAACAGAGACACAGAGGTAGAGAACAAACATATGGACACCAAGTGTGGGAAGCCATGGTGTGGTGGTGGTGGGATGAGTTGGGAGATTGGGATTGACCTGTATACATGTATATGCATAAAATACATAACTAATAATAACCTGCTGTATAAAATAATAAATCAAATTAAATTTCAAAATTTTAAAAAGTAAAATTTAAAAATAAAACAGAAAAATGTTCTTCCCTTCACACAGATGTATTTATAGGAATGAATTATTTCCATGCTTATATCTATAAATACATAATGAGGAATAAAATCTAACTTGAACCATAAAAGAAAAGAAAAAACCTGAACCCACCAGTTGTACAGAGGAAAACCCTATCAGGGCACTTGCTCCAGCGGTAAACAATTCTGAAATTGGTCAGAGGTGGGGAATCATCTCCCATACAACCAGCAACCCACCCCCCACGCCAGGAGCATCCTCATTGCAAAGCTGGGGGACCGTGCCGAGGCATCTGTGAGTAAACGTGAGCTGAGCCCCAGGACAGCTGCTGCTGAACTGTTCCCACCCTTCCCAGGTAAAACACCTGAATATGTACAAGGGCTTGAAAGCCTAGAGGAAGGGCCACGGAGCCACACCAGCGACAGCACGCAGGCCAACTTGGTGCCTGCAGGCCAGCCAGGGTGGTCCTGGCCCCGGGCGCTCTTCTGGAAGCTTTCCATTGCCTTGCCTGAGATACCCCTCCTGTCCCGGCCCCCAATGCTTTTTTCCTTCCTCACCTCTGTCCGGAGAGAAATTCCAGCGGTAGGTATGGGTGACACATCCTCTTCTTTACAGGTGGCAGCCTGGCAACCCCTGCAGAAAGGCCAGCAGAGCCCCACTCACACCGGGCCACCAACAAAGCTGTGGCCCCTCACTCCCTCCCACCAGCACAGCCCCGAGACTGCTGACGGGGCAGAGAATATGGAGTCAGGCACAGCTTCAGGGGCTATTGCTGCCTGGAGCGCTGTTTATATTGACCTCAAACAGGCACACCTGGGGAGGGCCGGCCGGCAGGGTAAGGCTGCCCAGGTCAGCTAATCCACAACCCTCAGGGAATCACATTGTTGAAAACGGACCTCGCTAAGGCAGAATAGAAGCCAAGGAAGAAAAGGACACAATGCCATTTGCAGCACCGTAGATGAGTCTAGAGGTAATCACGTGACTTGTAGTAAGTCAGAAAGTGAAAGACACATATCGTATCATATCACTTATAGGTGTTACCTAAGAATGGATACCAGGGCAGATATTTCCACGGAGAAGGGCCATCACAGATTCATCAAACAAACTTATGGTTCACCAATGGAAAGTTGTGAGGATTGGTTTCATTACGATATTGGGGTTAACAGACATATACAAACACAGGTGACACATATAATCACCAAAGACCTACGGAATACCAAGAGAAGACTACTCAACCTTCTGTCATAACGTACATGGGAAAAGGATCCCAAGAAGAACAGACATCTGTATATGTGTAAAAGAACCACATCTTCCACACCTACAACAAGCCAAACATTGTAATCAAACTTGCTGTAATAAAAAATAAAAAATTAAATTAAAAACACGAACAAGAAGTAGTGAGACAAACTTGAGGGGCTTTCTCCTGGCACATTCCATTCTAAATTCCAATCTAGAACACGACTTCCATTGAGGCTCTGTTGCCCTAGTCACCAGATTTGGTAAGGGAGAACTGCTGCCACCTTGTGGCCGTTTCACACAACAGCAGCTTTAATCCCAGCGCTGATGGTCAGTTGATATTCAAAATCATTGCAGGCCTGTAAATGACACCTGCCCTGAAAACAAATCCTGGGGTCACATATCGACCAAAAAATTCAAAGGACGTCCATATTTCAAAACGACCGTTTCAAAAGGCATATTTTACGCACATTAGTGTTCTGCTTCTTTTTCTTTCTTTCCTTTTTTTGTTAAAATAAGGGGAATGGAGAAAGGCATCCCTCAGAATGGGCGAAAATCGTTGCAAACGAATCAATGGACAAAGGTTTAATCTCCAATATATATAAACAGCTCATGCAGCTTAATATTAACAAAACAAACAACCCAATACAAAAAATGGGCAGAAGATCTAAAGAGATGTTTCTTCAAAGAAGACACAGAGATGGCCAAGACACACATGAAAAGCTGCTCAACAGCACTAATTATTAGAGAAATGCAAATCAAAACTACAATGAGGTATCACCTCACACCTGTTAGAATCGGCATCATCAGAAAATCTACAAACAACCAATTCTGGGGAGGGTGTGGACAAAAGGAGCCCTCTTCCACAATTGGTGGCAATGTAAATTGATACAGTCACTATGGAGAACGGTATGGAGTTTCCTTGAAAAAACTAGAAATAGAATTACCATCTGATCCAGCAATCCCACTTCTGGGCATATACCCAGAGAAAACCATAAATCAAAAAGGCACATTCACCACAATGTTCATGGCAGCACTATTTACAATAGCCAGGTAATGGAAGCAAAGTAAATGCCCACAGACAGATGAATGGATAAAGATGTGGTACATATATAAAATGGAATATTACTCAGCCATAAAAAGGAATGAAACTGGGTCATTTGTAGAGACATCGATGGATCTAGAGACTGTCATACAGAATGAAGTAAGTCAGAAAGAGGAAAACAAATATTGTATATTAATGCATATATGTGGAACCTAAAAAATGGTACAGATGAACGGGTTTGCAGGGAAGAAACAGAGACACAGAGGTAGAGAACAAACATATGGACACCAAGTGTGGGAAGCCATGGGGTGGTGGTGGTGGGATGAGTTGGGAGATTGGGATTGACCTGTATACATGTATATGCATAAAATACATAACTAATAATAACCTGCTGTATAAAAAAAATAAATCAAATTAAATTTCAAAATTTTAAAAAGTAAAGTTTAAAAATAAAACAGAAAAATGTTCTTCCCTTCACACAGATGTATTTATAGGAATGAATTATTTCCATGCTTATATCTATAAATACATAAAGGAGGAATAAAATCTAACTTGAACCATAAAAGAAAAGAAAAAACCTGAACCCACCAGTTATACAGAGGAAAACCCTATCAGGGCACTTGCTGCAGCGGTAAACAATTCTGAAATTGGTCAGAGGTGGGGAATCATCTCCCATACAACCAGCAACCCAACCCCCACGCCAGGAGCATCCTCATTGCAAAGCTGGGGGACCGTGCCGAGGCATCTGTGAGTAAACGTGAGCTGAGCCCCAGGACAGCTGCTGCTGAACTGTTCCCACCCTTCCCAGGTAAAACACCTGAATATGTACAAGGGCTTGAAAGCCTAGAGGAAGGGCCACGGAGCCACACTAGCGACAGCACGCAGGCCAACTTGGTGCCTCCAGGCCAGCCAGGGTGGTCCTGGCCCTGGGCGCTCTTGCGGAAGCTTTCCATTGCCCTGCCTGAGATACCCATCCTGTCCCGGCCCCCACTGCTTTTTTCCTTCCTCACCTCTGTCCGGAGAGAAATTCCAGCGGAAGGTATGGGTGACACATAGTCTTCTTTACAGGTGGCAGCCTGGCAACCCCTGCAGAAAGGCCAGCAGAGCCCCACTCACACCGGGCCACCAACAAAGCTGTGGCCCCTCACACCCTACCACCAGCAGAGCCCCGAGACTGCTGACGGGGCAGAGAATATGGAGTCAGGCACAGCTTCAGGGGCTATTGCTGCCTGGAACGCTGTTTATATTGACCTCAAACAGGCACACATTGGGAGGCCCGGCCGGCAGGGTAAGGCTGCCCAGGTCAGCTAATCCACAACCCTCAGGGAATCACATTGTTGAAAACGGACCTCGCTAAGGCAGAATAGAAGCCAAGGAAGAAAAGGACACAATGCCATTTGCAGCACAGTAGATGAGTCTAGAGGTAATCACGTGACTTGTAGTAAGTCAGAAAGTGAAAGACACGTATCGTATCATATCACTTATAGGTGTTACCTAAGAATGGATACCAGTGCAGATATTTCCACGGAGAAGGGCCATCACAGATTCATCAAACAAACTTATGGTTCACCAATGGAAAGGTGTGAGGATTGGTTTCATTACGATATTGGGGTTAACAGACATATACAAACACAGGTGACACATATAATCACCAAAGACCTACGGAATACCAAGAGAAGACTACTCAACCTTCTGTCATAACGTACATGGGAAAAGGATCCCAGGAAGAACAGACATCTGTATATGTGTAAAAGAACCACATCTTCCACACCTACAACAAGCCAAACATTGTAATCAAACTTGCTGTAATAAAAAATAAAAAATTAAATTAAAAACACGAACAAGAAGTAGTGAGACAAACTTGAGGGGCTTTCGCCTGGCACATTCCATTCTAAATTCCAATCTAGAACACGACTTCCATTGAGGCTCTGTTGCCCTAGTCACCAGATTTGGTAAGGGAGAACTGCTGCCACCTTGTGGCCGTTTCACACAACAGCAGCTTTAATCCCAGCGCTGATGGTCAGTTGATATTCAAAATCATTGCAGGCCTGTAAATGACACCTGCCCTGAAAACAAATCCTGGGGTCACATATCGACCAAAAAATTCAAAGGACGTCCATATTTCAAAACGACCGTTTCAAAAGGCATATTTAACGCACATTAGTGTTCTGCTTCTTTTTCTTTCTTTCCTTTTTTTGTTAAAAATACGGGAATGGAAAAAGGCATCCCTCAGAATGGGCGAAAATCGTTGCAAACGAATCAATGGACAAAGGTTTAATCTCCAATATATATAAACAGCTCATGCAGCTTAATATTAACAAAACAAACAACCCAATACAAAAAATGGGCAGAAGATCTAAAGAGATGTTTCTTCAAAGAAGACACAGAGATGGCCAAGACACACATGAAAAGCTGCTCAACAGCACTAATTATTAGAGAAATGCAAATCAAAACTACAATGAGGTATCACCTCACACCTGTTAGAATCGGCATCATCAGAAAATCTACAAACAACCAATTCTGGGGAGGGTGTGGACAAAAGGAGCCCTCTTCCACTATTGGTGGCAATGTAAATTAATTCAGTCCCTTTGGAGAACGGTATGGAGTTTCCTTGAAAAAACTAGAAATAGAATTACCATCTGATCCAGCAATCCCACTTCTGGGCATATACCCAGGGAAAACCATAAATCAAAAAGGCACATTCACCACAATGTTCATGGCAGCACTATTTACAATAGCCAGGTAATGGAAGCAACGTAAATGCGCACAGACAGATGAATGGATAAAGATGTGGTACATATATAAAATGGAATATTACTCAGCCATAAAAAGGAATGAAACTGGGTCATTTGTAGAGACATCGATGGATCTAGAGACTGTCATACAGAATGAAGTAAGTCAGAAAGAGGAAAACAAATATTGTATATTAATGCATATATGTGGAACCTAAAAAATGGTACAGATGAACGGGTTTGCAGGGAAGAAACAGAGACACAGAGGTAGAGAACAAACATATGGACACCAAGTGTGGGAAGCCATGGGGTGGTGGTGGTGGGATGAGTTGGGAGATTGGCATTGACCTGTATACATGTATATGCATAAAATACATAACTAATAATAACCTGCTGTATAAAAAAATAAATCAAATTAAATTTCAAAATTTTAAAAAGTAAAATTTAAAAATAAAACAGAAAAATGTTCTTCCCTTCACACAGATGTATTTATAGGAATGAATTATTTCCATGCTTATATCTATAAATACATAAAAGAGGAATAAAATCTAACTTGAACCATAAAAGAAAAAAAAAAAACCTGACCCCACCAGTTATACAGAGGAAAACCCTATCAGGGCACTTGCTGCAGCGGTAAACAATTCTGAAATTTGTCAGAGGTGGGGAATCATCTCCCATACAACCAGCAACCCAACCCCCACGCCAGGAGCATCCTCATTGCAAAGCTGGGGGACCGTGCCGAGGCATCTGTGAGTAAACGTGAGCTGAGCCCCAGGACAGCTGCTGCTGAACTGTTCCCACCCTTCCCAGGTAAAACACCTGAATATGTACAAGGGCTTGAAAGCCTAGAGGAAGGGCCACGGAGCCACACCAGCGACAGCACGCAGGCCAACTTGGTGCCTGCAGGCCAGCCAGGGTGGTCCTGGCCCCGGGCGCTCTTCTGGAAGCTTTCCATTGCCTTGCCTGAGATACCCCTCCTGTCCCGGCCCCCAATGCTTTTTTCCTTCCTCACCTCTGTCTGGAGAGAAATTCCAGCGGTAGGTATGGGTGACACATCCTCTTCTTTACAGGTGGCAGCCTGGCAACCCCTGCAGAAAGGCCAGCAGAGCCCCACTCACACCGGGCCACCAACAAAGCTGTGGCCCCTCACTCCCTCCCACCAGCACAGCCCCGAGACTGCTGACGGGGCAGAGAATATGGAGTCAGGCACAGCTTCAAGGGCTATTGCTGCCTGGAGCGCTGTTTATATTGACCTCAAACAGGCCCACCTGGGGAGGGCCGGCCGGCAGGGTAAGGCTGCCCAGGTCAGCTAATCCACAACCCTCAGGGAATCACATTGTTGAAAACGGACCTCGCTAAGGCAGAATAGAAGCCAAGGAAGAAAAGGACACAATGCCATTTGCAGCACCGTAGATGAGTCTAGAGGTAATCACGTGACTTGTAGTAAGTCAGAAAGTGAAAGACACATATCGTATCATATCACTTATAGGTGTTACCTAAGAATGGATACCAGTGCAGATATTTCCACGGAGAAGGGCCATCACAGATTCATCAAACAAACTTATGGTTCACCAATGGAAAGGTGTGAGGATTGGTTTCATTACGATATTGGGGTTAACAGACATATACAAACACAGGTGACACATATAATCACCAAAGACCTACGGAATACCAAGAGAAGACTACTCAACCTTCTGTCATAACGTACATGGGAAAAGGATCCCAGGAAGAACAGACATCTGTATATGTGTAAAAGAACCACATCTTCCACACCTACAACAAGCCAAACATTGTAATCAAACTTGCTGTAATAAAAAATAAAAAATTAAATTAAAAACACGAACAAGAAGTAGTGAGACAAACTTGAGGGGCTTTCTCCTGGCACATTCCATTCTAAATTCCAATCTAGAACACGACTTCCATTGAGGCTCTGTTGCCCTAGTCACCAGATTTGGTAAGGGAGAACTGCTGCCACCTTGTGGCCGTTTCACACAACAGCAGCTTTAATCCCAGCGCTGATGGTCAGTTGATATTCAAAATCATTGCAGGCCTGTAAATGACACCTGCCCTGAAAACCAATCCTGGGGTCACATATCGACCAAAAAATTCAAAGGACGTCCATATTTCAAAACCACCGTTTCAAAAGGCATATTTTACGCACATTAGTGTTCTGCTTCTTTTTCTTTCTTTCCTTTTTTTGTTAAAAAAAGGGGAATGGATAAAGGCATCCCTCAGAATGGGCGAAAATCGTTGCAAACGAATCAATGGACAAAGGTTTAATCTCCAATATATATAAACAGCTCATGCAGCTTAATATTAACAAAACAAACAACCCAATACAAAAAATGGGCAGAAGATCTAAAGAGATGTTTCTTCAAAGAAGACACAGAGATGGCCAAGACACACATGAAAAGCTGCTCAACAGCACTAATTATTAGAGAAATGCAAATCAAAACTACAATGAGGTATCACCTCACACCTGTTAGAATCGGCATCATCAGAAAATCTACAAACAACCAATTCTGGGGAGGGTGTGGACAAAAGGAGCCCTCTTCCACTATTGGTGGCAATGTAAATTGATACAGTCACTATGGAGAACGGTATGGAGTTTCCTTGAAAAAACTAGAAATAGAATTACCATCTGATCCAGCAATCCCACTTCTGGGCATATACCCAGAGAAAACCATAAATCAAAAAGGCACATTCACCACAATGTTCATGGCAGCACTATTTACAATAGCCAGGTAATGGAAGCAACGTAAATGCCCACAGACAGATGAATGGATAAAGAAGTGGTACATATATAAAATGGAATATTACTCAGCCATAAAAAGGAATGAAACTGGGTCATTTGTAGAGACATCGATGGATCTAGAGACTGTCATACAGAATGAAGTAAGTCAGAAAGAGGAAAACAAATATTGTATATTAATGCATATATGTGGAACCTAAAAAATGGTACAGATGAACGGGTTTGCAGGGAAGAAACAGAGACACAGAGGTAGAGAACAAACATATGGACACCAAGTGTGGGAAGCCATGGTGTGGTGGTGGTGGGATGAGTTGGGAGATTGGGATTGACCTGTATACATGTATATGCATAAAATACATAACTAATAATAACCTGCTGTATAAAATAATAAATCAAATTAAATTTCAAAATTTTAAAAAGTAAAATTTAAAAATAAAACAGAAAAATGTTCTTCCCTTCACACAGATGTATTTATAGGAATGAATTATTTCCATGCTTATATCTATAAATACATAAAGGAGGAATAAAATCTAACTTGAACCATAAAAGAAAAGAAAAAACCTGAACCCACCAGTTGTACAGAGGAAAACCCTATCAGGGCACTTGCTCCAGCGGTAAACAATTCTGAAATTGGTCAGAGGTGGGGAATCATCTCCCATACAACCAGCAACCCAACCCCCACGCCAGGAGCATCCTCATTGCAAAGCTGGGGGACCGTGCCGAGGCATCTGTGAGTAAACGTGAGCTGAGCCCCAGGACAGCTGCTGCTGAACTGTTCCCACCCTTCCCAGGTAAAACACCTGAATATGTACAAGGGCTTGAAAGCCTAGAGGAAGGGCCACGGAGCCACACCAGCGACAGCACGCAGGCCAACTTGGTGCCTGCAGGCCAGCCAGGGTGGTCCTGGCCCCGGGCGCTCTTCTGGAAGCTTTCCATTGCCTTGCCTGAGATACCCCTCCTGTCCCGGCCCCCAATGCTTTTTTCCTTCCTCACCTCTGTCCGGAGAGAAATTCCAGCGGTAGGTATGGGTGACACATCCTCTTCTTTACAGGTGGCAGCCTGGCAACCCCTGCAGAAAGGCCAGCAGAGCCCCACTCACACCGGGCCACCAACAAAGCTGTGGCCCCTCACTCCCTCCCACCAGCACAGCCCCGAGACTGCTGACGGGGCAGAGAATATGGAGTCAGGCACAGCTTCAGGGGCTATTGCTGCCTGGAGCGCTGTTTATATTGACCTCAAACAGGCACACCTGGGGAGGGCCGGCCGGCAGGGTAAGGCTGCCCAGGTCAGCTAATCCACAACCCTCAGGGAATCACATTGTTGAAAACGGACCTCGCTAAGGCAGAATAGAAGCCAAGGAAGAAAAGGACACAATGCCATTTGCAGCACCGTAGATGAGTCTAGAGGTAATCACGTGACTTGTAGTAAGTCAGAAAGTGAAAGACACATATCGTATCATATCACTTATAGGTGTTACCTAAGAATGGATACCAGGGCAGATATTTCCACGGAGAAGGGCCATCACAGATTCATCAAACAAACTTATGGTTCACCAATGGAAAGTTGTGAGGATTGGTTTCATTACGATATTGGGGTTAACAGACATATACAAACACAGGTGACACATATAATCACCAAAGACCTACGGAATACCAAGAGAAGACTACTCAACCTTCTGTCATAACGTACATGGGAAAAGGATCCCAAGAAGAACAGACATCTGTATATGTGTAAAAGAACCACATCTTCCACACCTACAACAAGCCAAACATTGTAATCAAACTTGCTGTAATAAAAAATAAAAAATTAAATTAAAAACACGAACAAGAAGTAGTGAGACAAACTTGAGGGGCTTTCTCCTGGCACATTCCATTCTAAATTCCAATCTAGAACACGACTTCCATTGAGGCTCTGTTGCCCTAGTCACCAGATTTGGTAAGGGAGAACTGCTGCCACCTTGTGGCCGTTTCACACAACAGCAGCTTTAATCCCAGCGCTGATGGTCAGTTGATATTCAAAATCATTGCAGGCCTGTAAATGACACCTGCCCTGAAAACAAATCCTGGGGTCACATATCGACCAAAAAATTCAAAGGACGTCCATATTTCAAAACGACCGTTTCAAAAGGCATATTTTACGCACATTAGTGTTCTGCTTCTTTTTCTTTCTTTCCTTTTTTTGTTAAAATAAGGGGAATGGAGAAAGGCATCCCTCAGAATGGGCGAAAATCGTTGCAAACGAATCAATGGACAAAGGTTTAATCTCCAATATATATAAACAGCTCATGCAGCTTAATATTAACAAAACAAACAACCCAATACAAAAAATGGGCAGAAGATCTAAAGAGATGTTTCTTCAAAGAAGACACAGAGATGGCCAAGACACACATGAAAAGCTGCTCAACAGCACTAATTATTAGAGAAATGCAAATCAAAACTACAATGAGGTATCACCTCACACCTGTTAGAATCGGCATCATCAGAAAATCTACAAACAACCAATTCTGGGGAGGGTGTGGACAAAAGGAGCCCTCTTCCACAATTGGTGGCAATGTAAATTGATACAGTCACTATGGAGAACGGTATGGAGTTTCCTTGAAAAAACTAGAAATAGAATTACCATCTGATCCAGCAATCCCACTTCTGGGCATATACCCAGAGAAAACCATAAATCAAAAAGGCACATTCACCACAATGTTCATGGCAGCACTATTTACAATAGCCAGGTAATGGAAGCAATGTAAATGCCCACAGACAGATGAATGGATAAAGATGTGGTACATATATAAAATGGAATATTACTCAGCCATAAAAAGGAATGAAACTGGGTCATTTGTAGAGACATCGATGGATCTAGAGACTGTCATACAGAATGAAGTAAGTCAGAAAGAGGAAAAC
Organism: Mesoplodon mirus; assembly: GCF_964341445.2. Taxonomy (NCBI): domain Eukaryota; kingdom Metazoa; phylum Chordata; class Mammalia; order Artiodactyla; family Ziphiidae; genus Mesoplodon; species Mesoplodon mirus. The sequence continues at coordinate 3,222,430 of NW_028295814.1, read as the reverse complement.
AAATATTGTATATTAATGCATATATGTGGAACCTAAAAAATGGTACAGATGAACGGGTTTGCAGGGAAGAAACAGAGACACAGAGGTAGAGAACAAACATATGGACACCAAGTGTGGGAAGCCATGGGGTGGTGGTGGTGGGATGAGTTGGGAGATTGGGATTGACCTGTATACATGTATATGCATAAAATACATAACTAATAATAACCTGCTGTATAAAAAAAATAAATCAAATTAAATTTCAAAATTTTAAAAAGTAAAGTTTAAAAATAAAACAGAAAAATGTTCTTCCCTTCACACAGATGTATTTATAGGAATGAATTATTTCCATGCTTATATCTATAAATACATAAAGGAGGAATAAAATCTAACTTGAACCATAAAAGAAAAGAAAAAACCTGAACCCACCAGTTATACAGAGGAAAACCCTATCAGGGCACTTGCTGCAGCGGTAAACAATTCTGAAATTGGTCAGAGGTGGGGAATCATCTCCCATACAACCAGCAACCCAACCCCCACGCCAGGAGCATCCTCATTGCAAAGCTGGGGGACCGTGCCGAGGCATCTGTGAGTAAACGTGAGCTGAGCCCCAGGACAGCTGCTGCTGAACTGTTCCCACCCTTCCCAGGTAAAACACCTGAATATGTACAAGGGCTTGAAAGCCTAGAGGAAGGGCCACGGAGCCACACTAGCGACAGCACGCAGGCCAACTTGGTGCCTCCAGGCCAGCCAGGGTGGTCCTGGCCCTGGGCGCTCTTGCGGAAGCTTTCCATTGCCCTGCCTGAGATACCCATCCTGTCCCGGCCCCCACTGCTTTTTTCCTTCCTCACCTCTGTCCGGAGAGAAATTCCAGCGGAAGGTATGGGTGACACATAGTCTTCTTTACAGGTGGCAGCCTGGCAACCCCTGCAGAAAGGCCAGCAGAGCCCCACTCACACCGGGCCACCAACAAAGCTGTGGCCCCTCACACCCTACCACCAGCAGAGCCCCGAGACTGCTGACGGGGCAGAGAATATGGAGTCAGGCACAGCTTCAGGGGCTATTGCTGCCTGGAACGCTGTTTATATTGACCTCAAACAGGCACACATTGGGAGGCCCGGCCGGCAGGGTAAGGCTGCCCAGGTCAGCTAATCCACAACCCTCAGGGAATCACATTGTTGAAAACGGACCTCGCTAAGGCAGAATAGAAGCCAAGGAAGAAAAGGACACAATGCCATTTGCAGCACAGTAGATGAGTCTAGAGGTAATCACGTGACTTGTAGTAAGTCAGAAAGTGAAAGACACGTATCGTATCATATCACTTATAGGTGTTACCTAAGAATGGATACCAGTGCAGATATTTCCACGGAGAAGGGCCATCACAGATTCATCAAACAAACTTATGGTTCACCAATGGAAAGGTGTGAGGATTGGTTTCATTACGATATTGGGGTTAACAGACATATACAAACACAGGTGACACATATAATCACCAAAGACCTACGGAATACCAAGAGAAGACTACTCAACCTTCTGTCATAACGTACATGGGAAAAGGATCCCAGGAAGAACAGACATCTGTATATGTGTAAAAGAACCACATCTTCCACACCTACAACAAGCCAAACATTGTAATCAAACTTGCTGTAATAAAAAATAAAAAATTAAATTAAAAACACGAACAAGAAGTAGTGAGACAAACTTGAGGGGCTTTCGCCTGGCACATTCCATTCTAAATTCCAATCTAGAACACGACTTCCATTGAGGCTCTGTTGCCCTAGTCACCAGATTTGGTAAGGGAGAACTGCTGCCACCTTGTGGCCGTTTCACACAACAGCAGCTTTAATCCCAGCGCTGATGGTCAGTTGATATTCAAAATCATTGCAGGCCTGTAAATGACACCTGCCCTGAAAACAAATCCTGGGGTCACATATCGACCAAAAAATTCAAAGGACGTCCATATTTCAAAACGACCGTTTCAAAAGGCATATTTAACGCACATTAGTGTTCTGCTTCTTTTTCTTTCTTTCCTTTTTTTGTTAAAAATACGGGAATGGAAAAAGGCATCCCTCAGAATGGGCGAAAATCGTTGCAAACGAATCAATGGACAAAGGTTTAATCTCCAATATATATAAACAGCTCATGCAGCTTAATATTAACAAAACAAACAACCCAATACAAAAAATGGGCAGAAGATCTAAAGAGATGTTTCTTCAAAGAAGACACAGAGATGGCCAAGACACACATGAAAAGCTGCTCAACAGCACTAATTATTAGAGAAATGCAAATCAAAACTACAATGAGGTATCACCTCACACCTGTTAGAATCGGCATCATCAGAAAATCTACAAACAACCAATTCTGGGGAGGGTGTGGACAAAAGGAGCCCTCTTCCACTATTGGTGGCAATGTAAATTAATTCAGTCCCTTTGGAGAACGGTATGGAGTTTCCTTGAAAAAACTAGAAATAGAATTACCATCTGATCCAGCAATCCCACTTCTGGGCATATACCCAGGGAAAACCATAAATCAAAAAGGCACATTCACCACAATGTTCATGGCAGCACTATTTACAATAGCCAGGTAATGGAAGCAACGTAAATGCGCACAGACAGATGAATGGATAAAGATGTGGTACATATATAAAATGGAATATTACTCAGCCATAAAAAGGAATGAAACTGGGTCATTTGTAGAGACATCGATGGATCTAGAGACTGTCATACAGAATGAAGTAAGTCAGAAACAGGAAAACAAATATTGTATATTAATGCATATATGTGGAACCTAAAAAATGGTACAGATGAACGGGTTTGCAGGGAAGAAACAGAGACACAGAGGTAGAGAACAAACATATGGACACCAAGTGTGGGAAGCCATGGGGTGGTGGTGGTGGGATGAGTTGGGAGATTGGCATTGACCTGTATACATGTATATGCATAAAATACATAACTAATAATAACCTGCTGTATAAAAAAATAAATCAAATTAAATTTCAAAATTTTAAAAAGTAAAATTTAAAAATAAAACAGAAAAATGTTCTTCCCTTCACACAGATGTATTTATAGGAATGAATTATTTCCATGCTTATATCTATAAATACATAAAAGAGGAATAAAATCTAACTTGAACCATAAAAGAAAAAAAAAAAACCTGACCCCACCAGTTATACAGAGGAAAACCCTATCAGGGCACTTGCTGCAGCGGTAAACAATTCTGAAATTTGTCAGAGGTGGGGAATCATCTCCCATACAACCAGCAACCCAACCCCCACGCCAGGAGCATCCTCATTGCAAAGCTGGGGGACCGTGCCGAGGCATCTGTGAGTAAACGTGAGCTGAGCCCCAGGACAGCTGCTGCTGAACTGTTCCCACCCTTCCCAGGTAAAACACCTGAATATGTACAAGGGCTTGAAAGCCTAGAGGAAGGGCCACGGAGCCACACCAGCGACAGCACGCAGGCCAACTTGGTGCCTGCAGGCCAGCCAGGGTGGTCCTGGCCCCGGGCGCTCTTCTGGAAGCTTTCCATTGCCTTGCCTGAGATACCCCTCCTGTCCCGGCCCCCAATGCTTTTTTCCTTCCTCACCTCTGTCTGGAGAGAAATTCCAGCGGTAGGTATGGGTGACACATCCTCTTCTTTACAGGTGGCAGCCTGGCAACCCCTGCAGAAAGGCCAGCAGAGCCCCACTCACACCGGGCCACCAACAAAGCTGTGGCCCCTCACTCCCTCCCACCAGCACAGCCCCGAGACTGCTGACGGGGCAGAGAATATGGAGTCAGGCACAGCTTCAAGGGCTATTGCTGCCTGGAGCGCTGTTTATATTGACCTCAAACAGGCACACCTGGGGAGGGCCGGCCGGCAGGGTAAGGCTGCCCAGGTCAGCTAATCCACAACCCTCAGGGAATCACATTGTTGAAAACGGACCTCGCTAATGCAGAATAGAAGCCAAGGAAGAAAAGGACACAATGCCATTTGCAGCACCGTAGATGAGTCTAGAGGTAATCACGTGACTTGTAGTAAGTCAGAAAGTGAAAGACACATATCGTATCATATCACTTATAGGTGTTACCTAAGAATGGATACCAGTGCAGATATTTCCACGGAGAAGGGCCATCACAGATTCATCAAACAAACTTATGGTTCACCAATGGAAAGGTGTGAGGATTGGTTTCATTACGATATTGGGGTTAACAGACATATACAAACACAGGTGACACATATAATCACCAAAGACCTACGGAATACCAAGAGAAGACTACTCAACCTTCTGTCATAACGTACATGGGAAAAGGATCCCAGGAAGAACAGACATCTGTATATGTGTAAAAGAACCACATCTTCCACACCTACAACAAGCCAAACATTGTAATCAAACTTGCTGTAATAAAAAATAAAAAATTAAATTAAAAACACGAACAAGAAGTAGTGAGACAAACTTGAGGGGCTTTCTCCTGGCACATTCCATTCTAAATTCCAATCTAGAACACGACTTCCATTGAGGCTCTGTTGCCCTAGTCACCAGATTTGGTAAGGGAGAACTGCTGCCACCTTGTGGCCGTTTCACACAACAGCAGCTTTAATCCCAGCGCTGATGGTCAGTTGATATTCAAAATCATTGCAGGCCTGTAAATGACACCTGCCCTGAAAACCAATCCTGGGGTCACATATCGACCAAAAAATTCAAAGGACGTCCATATTTCAAAACCACCGTTTCAAAAGGCATATTTTACGCACATTAGTGTTCTGCTTCTTTTTCTTTCTTTCCTTTTTTTGTTAAAAAAAGGGGAATGGATAAAGGCATCCCTCAGAATGGGCGAAAATCGTTGCAAACGAATCAATGGACAAAGGTTTAATCTCCAATATATATAAACAGCTCATGCAGCTTAATATTAACAAAACAAACAACCCAATACAAAAAATGGGCAGAAGATCTAAAGAGATGTTTCTTCAAAGAAGACACAGAGATGGCCAAGACACACATGAAAAGCTGCTCAACAGCACTAATTATTAGAGAAATGCAAATCAAAACTACAATGAGGTATCACCTCACACCTGTTAGAATCGGCATCATCAGAAAATCTACAAACAACCAATTCTGGGGAGGGTGTGGACAAAAGGAGCCCTCTTCCACTATTGGTGGCAATGTAAATTGATACAGTCACTATGGAGAACGGTATGGAGTTTCCTTGAAAAAACTAGAAATAGAATTACCATCTGATCCAGCAATCCCACTTCTGGGCATATACCCAGAGAAAACCATAAATCAAAAAGGCACATTCACCACAATGTTCATGGCAGCACTATTTACAATAGCCAGGTAATGGAAGCAACGTAAATGCCCACAGACAGATGAATGGATAAAGAAGTGGTACATATATAAAATGGAATATTACTCAGCCATAAAAAGGAATGAAACTGGGTCATTTGTAGAGACATCGTTGGATCTAGAGACTGTCATACAGAATGAAGTAAGTCAGAAAGAGGAAAACAAATATTGTATATTAATGCATATATGTGGAACCTAAAAAATGGTACAGATGAACGGGTTTGCAGGGAAGAAACAGAGACACAGAGGTAGAGAACAAACATATGGACACCAAGTGTGGGAAGCCATGGTGTGGTGGTGGTGGGATGAGTTGGGAGATTGGGATTGACCTGTATACATGTATATGCATAAAATACATAACTAATAATAACCTGCTGTATAAAATAATAAATCAAATTAAATTTCAAAATTTTAAAAAGTAAAATTTAAAAATAAAACAGAAAAATGTTCTTCCCTTCACACAGATGTATTTATAGGAATGAATTATTTCCATGCTTATATCTATAAATACATAAAGGAGGAATAAAATCTAACTTGAACCATAAAAGAAAAGAAAAAACCTGAACCCACCAGTTGTACAGAGGAAAACCCTATCAGGGCACTTGCTCCAGCGGTAAACAATTCTGAAATTGGTCAGAGGTGGGGAATCATCTCCCATACAACCAGCAACCCAACCCCCACGCCAGGAGCATCCTCATTGCAAAGCTGGGGGACCGTGCCGAGGCATCTGTGAGTAAACGTGAGCTGAGCCCCAGGACAGCTGCTGCTGAACTGTTCCCACCCTTCCCAGGTAAAACACCTGAATATGTACAAGGGCTTGAAAGCCTAGAGGAAGGGCCACGGAGCCACACCAGCGACAGCACGCAGGCCAACTTGGTGCCTGCAGGCCAGCCAGGGTGGTCCTGGCCCCGGGCGCTCTTCTGGAAGCTTTCCATTGCCTTGCCTGAGATACCCCTCCTGTCCCGGCCCCCAATGCTTTTTTCCTTCCTCACCTCTGTCCGGAGAGAAATTCCAGCGGTAGGTATGGGTGACACATCCTCTTCTTTACAGGTGGCAGCCTGGCAACCCCTGCAGAAAGGCCAGCAGAGCCCCACTCACACCGGGCCACCAACAAAGCTGTGGCCCCTCACTCCCTCCCACCAGCACAGCCCCGAGACTGCTGACGGGGCAGAGAATATGGAGTCAGGCACAGCTTCAGGGGCTATTGCTGCCTGGAGCGCTGTTTATATTGACCTCAAACAGGCACACCTGGGGAGGGCCGGCCGGCAGGGTAAGGCTGCCCAGGTCAGCTAATCCACAACCCTCAGGGAATCACATTGTTGAAAACGGACCTCGCTAAGGCAGAATAGAAGCCAAGGAAGAAAAGGACACAATGCCATTTGCAGCACCGTAGATGAGTCTAGAGGTAATCACGTGACTTGTAGTAAGTCAGAAAGTGAAAGACACATATCGTATCATATCACTTATAGGTGTTACCTAAGAATGGATACCAGTGCAGATATTTCCACGGAGAAGGGCCATCACAGATTCATCAAACAAACTTATGGTTCACCAATGGAAAGGTGTGAGGATTGGTTTCATTACGATATTGGGGTTAACAGACATATACAAACACAGGTGACACATATAATCACCAAAGACCTACGGAATACCAAGAGAAGACTACTCAACCTTCTGTCATAACGTACATGGGAAAAGGATCCCAGGAAGAACAGACATCTGTATATGTGTAAAAGAACCACATCTTCCACACCTACAACAAGCCAAACATTGTAATCAAACTTGCTGTAATAAAAAATAAAAAATTAAATTAAAAACACGAACAAGAAGTAGTGAGACAAACTTGAGGGGCTTTCTCCTGGCACATTCCATTCTAAATTCCAATCTAGAACACGACTTCCATTGAGGCTCTGTTGCCCTAGTCACCAGATTTGGTAAGGGAGAACTGCTGCCACCTTGTGGCCGTTTCACACAACAGCAGCTTTAATCCCAGCGCTGATGGTCAGTTGATATTCAAAATCATTGCAGGCCTGTAAATGACACCTGCCCTGAAAACAAATCCTGGGGTCACATATCGACCAAAAAATTCAAAGGACGTCCATATTTCAAAACCACCGTTTCAAAAGGCATATTTAACGCACATTAGTGTTCTGCTTCTTTTTCTTTCTTTCCTTTTTTTGTTAAAAATACGTGAATGGAAAAAGGCATCCCTCAGAATGGGCGAAAATCGTTGCAAACGAATCAATGGACAAAGGTTTAATGTCCAATATATATAAACAGCTCATGCAGCTTAATATTAACAAAACAAACAACCCAATACAAAAAATGGGCAGAAGATCTAAAGAGATGTTTCTTCAAAGAAGACACAGAGATGGCCAAGACACACATGAAAAGCTGCTCAACAGCACTAATTATTAGAGAAATGCAAATCAAAACTACAATGAGGTATCACCTCACACCTGTTAGAATCGGCATCATCAGAAAATCTACAAACAACCAATTCTGGGGAGGGTGTGGACAAAAGGAGCCCTCTTCCACTATTGGTGGCAATGTAAATTGATACACTCCCTATGGAGAACGGTATGGAGTTTCCTTGAAAAAACTAGAAATAGAATTACCATCTGATCCAGCAATCCCACTTCTGGGCATATACCCAGAGAAAACCATAAATCAAAACGGCACATTCACCACAATGTTCATGGCAGCACTATTTACAATAGCCAGGTAATGGAAGCAACGTAAATGCGCACAGACAGATGAATGGATAAAGATGTGGTACATATATAAAATGGAATATTACTCAGCCATAAAAAGGAATGAAACTGGGTCATTTGTAGAGACATCGATGGATCTAGAGACTGTCATACAGAATGAAGTAAGTCAGAAAGAGGAAAACAAATATTCTATATTAATGCATATATGTGGAACCTAAAAAATGGTACAGATGAACGGGTTTGCAGGGAAGAAACAGAGACACAGAGGTAGAGAACAAACATATGGACACCAAGTGTGGGAAGCCATGGGGTGGTGGTGGTGGGATGAGTTGGGAGATTGGCATTGACCTGTATACATGTATATGCATAAAATACATAACTAATAATAACCTGCTGTATAAAAAAATAAATCAAATTAAATTTCAAAATTTTAAAAAGTAAAATTTAAAAATAAAACAGAAAAATGTTCTTCCCTTCACACAGTTGTATTTATAGGAATGAATTATTTCCATGCTTATATCTATAAATACATAAAAGAGGAATAAAATCTAACTTGAACCATAAAAGAAAAAAAAAAAAACCTGACCCCACCAGTTATACAGAGGAAAACCCTATCAGGGCACTTGCTGCAGCGGTAAACAATTCTGAAATTGGTCAGAGGTGGGGAATCATCTCCCATACAACCAGCAACCCAACCCCCACGCCAGGAGCATCCTCATTGCAAAGCTGGGGGACCGTGCCGAGGCATCTGTGAGTAAACGTGAGCTGAGCCCCAGGACAGCTGCTGCTGAACTGTTCCCACCCTTCCCAGGTAAAACACCTGAATATGTACAAGGGCTTGAAAGCCTAGAGGAAGGGCCACGGAGCCACACCAGCGACAGCACGCAGGCCAACTTGGTGCCTGCAGGCCAGCCAGGGTGGTCCTGGCCCCGGGCGCTCTTGCGGAAGCTTACCATTGCCCTGCCTGAGATACCCCTCCTGTCCCGGCCCCCACTGCTTTTTTCCTTCCTCACCTCTGTCCGGAGAGAAATTCCAGCGGAAGGTATGGGTGACACATCCTCTTCTTTACATGTGGCTGCCTGGCAACCCCTGCAGAAAGGCCAGCAGAGACCCACTCACACCGGGCCACCAACAAAGCTGTGGCCCCTCACTCCCTCCCACCAGCACAGCCCCGAGACTGCTGACGGGGCAGAGAATATGGAGTCAGGCACAGCTTCAGGGGCTATTGCGGCCTGGAGCGCTGTTTATATTGACCTCAAACAGGCACACCTGGGGAGGGCCGGCCGGCAGGGTAAGGCTGCCCAGGTCAGCTAATCCACAACCCTCAGGGAATCACATTGTTGAAAACGGACCTCGCTAAGGCAGAATAGAAGCCAAGGAAGAAAAGGACACAATGCCATTTGCAGCACCGTAGATGAGTCTAGAGGTAATCACGTGACTTGTAGTAAGTCAGAAAGTGAAAGACACATATCGTATCATATCACTTATAGGTGTTACCTAAGAATGGATACCAGTGCAGATATTTCCACGGAGAAGGGCCATCACAGATTCATCAAACAAACTTATGGTTCACCAATGGAAAGGTGTGAGGATTGGTTTCATTACGATATTGGGGTTAACAGACATATACAAACACAGGTGACACATATAATCACCAAAGACCTACGGAATACCAAGAGAAGACTACTCAACCTTCTGTCATAACGTACATGGGAAAAGGATCCCAGGAAGAACAGACATCTGTATATGTGTAAAAGAACCACATCTTCCACACCTACAACAAGCCAAACATTGTAATCAAACTTGCTGTAATAAAAAATAAAAAATTAAATTAAAAACACGAACAAGAAGTAGTGAGACAAACTTGAGGGGCTTTCTCCTGGCACATTCCATTCTAAATTCCAATCTAGAACACGACTTCCATTGAGGCTCTGTTGCCCTAGTCACCAGATTTGGTAAGGGAGAACTGCTGCCACCTTGTGGCCGTTTCACACAACAGCAGCTTTAATCCCAGCGCTGATGGTCAGTTGATATTCAAAATCATTGCAGGCCTGTAAATGACACCTGCCCTGAAAACAAATCCTGGGGTCACATATCGACCAAAAAATTCAAAGGACGTCCATATTTCAAAACCACCGTTTCAAAAGGCATATTTAACGCACATTAGTGTTCTGCTTCTTTTTCTTTCTTTCCTTTTTTTGTTAAAAATACGTGAATGGAAAAAGGCATCCCTCAGAATGGGCGAAAATCGTTGCAAACGAATCAATGGACAAAGGTTTAATGTCCAATATATATAAACAGCTCATGCAGCTTAATATTAACAAAACAAACAACCCAATACAAAAAATGGGCAGAAGATCTAAAGAGATGTTTCTTCAAAGAAGACACAGAGATGGCCAAGACACACATGAAAAGCTGCTCAACAGCACTAATTATTAGAGAAATGCAAATCAAAACTACAATGAGGTATCACCTCACACCTGTTAGAATCGGCATCATCAGAAAATCTACAAACAACCAATTCTGGGGAGGGTGTGGACAAAAGGAGCCCTCTTCCACTATTGGTGGCAATGTAAATTGATACACTCCCTATGGAGAACGGTATGGAGTTTCCTTGAAAAAACTAGAAATAGAATTACCATCTGATCCAGCAATCCCACTTCTGGGCATATACCCAGAGAAAACCATAAATCAAAACGGCACATTCACCACAATGTTCATGGCAGCACTATTTACAATAGCCAGGTAATGGAAGCAACGTAAATGCGCACAGACAGATGAATGGATAAAGATGTGGTACATATATAAAATGGAATATTACTCAGCCATAAAAAGGAATGAAACTGGGTCATTTGTAGAGACATCGATGGATCTAGAGACTGTCATACAGAATGAAGTAAGTCAGAAAGAGGAAAACAAATATTCTATATTAATGCATATATGTGGAACCTAAAAAATGGTACAGATGAACGGGTTTGCAGGGAAGAAACAGAGACACAGAGGTAGAGAACAAACATATGGACACCAAGTGTGGGAAGCCATGGGGTGGTGGTGGTGGGATGAGTTGGGAGATTGGCATTGACCTGTATACATGTATATGCATAAAATACATAACTAATAATAACCTGCTGTATAAAAAAATAAATCAAATTAAATTTCAAAATTTTAAAAAGTAAAATTTAAAAATAAAACAGAAAAATGTTCTTCCCTTCACACAGTTGTATTTATAGGAATGAATTATTTCCATGCTTATATCTATAAATACATAAAAGAGGAATAAAATCTAACTTGAACCATAAAAGAAAAAAAAAAAAACCTGACCCCACCAGTTATACAGAGGAAAACCCTATCAGGGCACTTGCTGCAGCGGTAAACAATTCTGAAATTGGTCAGAGGTGGGGAATCATCTCCCATACAACCAGCAACCCAACCCCCACGCCAGGAGCATCCTCATTGCAAAGCTGGGGGACCGTGCCGAGGCATCTGTGAGTAAACGTGAGCTGAGCCCCAGGACAGCTGCTGCTGAACTGTTCCCACCCTTCCCAGGTAAAACACCTGAATATGTACAAGGGCTTGAAAGCCTAGAGGAAGGGCCACGGAGCCACACTAGCGACAGCACGCAGGCCAACTTGGTGCCTGCAGGCCAGCCAGGGTGGTCCTGGCCCCGGGCGCTCTTGCGGAAGCTTACCATTGCCCTGCCTGAGATACCCCTCCTGTCCCGGCCCCCACTGCTTTTTTCCTTCCTCACCTCTGTCCGGAGAGAAATTCCAGCGGAAGGTATGGGTGACACATCCTCTTCTTTACATGTGGCTGCCTGGCAACCCCTGCAGAAAGGCCAGCAGAGCCCCACTCACACCGGGCCACCAACAAAGCTGTGGCCCCTCACTCCCTCCCACCAGCACAGCCCCGAGACTGCTGACGGGGCAGAGAATATGGAGTCAGGCACAGCTTCAGGGGCTATTGCGGCCTGGAGCGCTGTTTATATTGACCTCAAACAGGCACACCTGGGGAGGGCCGGCCGGCAGGGTAAGGCTGCCCAGGTCAGCTAATCCACAACCCTCAGGGAATCACATTGTTGAAAACGGACCTCGCTAAGGCAGAATAGAAGCCAAGGAAGAAAAGGACACAATGCCATTTGCAGCACCGTAGATGAGTCTAGAGGTAATCACGTGACTTGTAGTAAGTCAGAAAGTGAAAGACACATATCGTATCATATCACTTATAGGTGTTACCTAAGAATGGATACCAGTGCAGATATTTCCACGGAGAAGGGCCATCACAGATTCATCAAACAAACTTATGGTTCACCAATGGAAAGGTGTGAGGATTGGTTTCATTACGATATTGGGGTTAACAGACATATACAAACACAGGTGACACATATAATCACCAAAGACCTACGGAATACCAAGAGAAGACTACTCAACCTTCTGTCATAACGTACATGGGAAAAGGATCCCAGGAAGAACAGACATCTGTATATGTGTAAAAGAACCACATCTTCCACACCTACAACAAGCCAAACATTGTAATCAAACTTGCTGTAATAAAAAATAAAAAATTAAATTAAAAACACGAACAAGAAGTAGTGAGACAAACTTGAGGGGCTTTCTCCTGGCACATTCCATTCTAAATTCCAATCTAGAACACGACTTCCATTGAGGCTCTGTTGCCCTAGTCACCAGATTTGGTAAGGGAGAACTGCTGCCACCTTGTGGCCGTTTCACACAACAGCAGCTTTAATCCCAGCGCTGATGGTCAGTTGATATTCAAAATCATTGCAGGCCTGTAAATGACACCTGCCCTGAAAACAAATCCTGGGGTCACATATCGACCAAAAAATTCAAAGGACGTCCATATTTCAAAACCACCGTTTCAAAAGGCATATTTAACGCACATTAGTGTTCTGCTTCTTTTTCTTTCTTTCCTTTTTTTGTTAAAAATACGTGAATGGAAAAAGGCATCCCTCAGAATGGGCGAAAATCGTTGCAAACGAATCAATGGACAAAGGTTTAATGTCCAATATATATAAACAGCTCATGCAGCTTAATATTAACAAAACAAACAACCCAATACAAAAAATGGGCAGAAGATCTAAAGAGATGTTTCTTCAAAGAAGACACAGAGATGGCCAAGACACACATGAAAAGCTGCTCAACAGCACTAATTATTAGAGAAATGCAAATCAAAACTACAATGAGGTATCACCTCACACCTGTTAGAATCGGCATCATCAGAAAATCTACAAACAACCAATTCTGGGGAGGGTGTGGACAAAAGGAGCCCTCTTCCACTATTGGTGGCAATGTAAATTGATACACTCCCTTTGGAGAACGGTATGGAGTTTCCTTGAAAAAACTAGAAATAGAATTACCATCTGATCCAGCAATCCCACTTCTGGGCATATACCCAGAGAAAACCATAAATCAAAACGGCACATTCACCACAATGTTCATGGCAGCACTATTTACAATAGCCAGGTAATGGAAGCAACGTAAATGCGCACAGACAGATGAATGGATAAAGATGTGGTACATATATAAAATGGAATATTACTCAGCCATAAAAAGGAATGAAACTGGGTCATTTGTAGAGACATCGATGGATCTAGAGACTGTCATACAGAATGAAGTAAGTCAGAAAGAGGAAAACAAATATTCTATATTAATGCATATATGTGGAACCTAAAAAATGGTACAGATGAACGGGTTTGCAGGGAAGAAACAGAGACACAGAGGTAGAGAACAAACATATGGACACCAAGTGTGGGAAGCCATGGGGTGGTGGTGGTGGGATGAGTTGGGAGATTGGCATTGACCTGTATACATGTATATGCATAAAATACATAACTAATAATAACCTGCTGTATAAAAAAATAAATCAAATTAAATTTCAAAATTTTAAAAAGTAAAATTTAAAAATAAAACAGAAAAATGTTCTTCCCTTCACACAGTTGTATTTATAGGAATGAATTATTTCCATGCTTATATCTATAAATACATAAAAGAGGAATAAAATCTAACTTGAACCATAAAAGAAAAAAAAAAAAACCTGACCCCACCAGTTATACAGAGGAAAACCCTATCAGGGCACTTGCTGCAGCGGTAAACAATTCTGAAATTGGTCAGAGGTGGGGAATCATCTCCCATACAACCAGCAACCCAACCCCCACGCCAGGAGCATCCTCATTGCAAAGCTGGGGGACCGTGCCGAGGCATCTGTGAGTAAACGTGAGCTGAGCCCCAGGACAGCTGCTGCTGAACTGTTCCCACCCTTCCCAGGTAAAACACCTGAATATGTACAAGGGCTTGAAAGCCTAGAGGAAGGGCCACGGAGCCACACCAGCGACAGCACGCAGGCCAACTTGGTGCCTGCAGGCCAGCCAGGGTGGTCCTGGCCCCGGGCGCTCTTGCGGAAGCTTACCATTGCCCTGCCTGAGATACCCCTCCTGTCCCGGCCCCCACTGCTTTTTTCCTTCCTCACCTCTGTCCGGAGAGAAATTCCAGCGGAAGGTATGGGTGACACATCCTCTTCTTTACATGTGGCTGCCTGGCAACCCCTGCAGAAAGGCCAGCAGAGCCCCACTCACACCGGGCCACCAACAAAGCTGTGGCCCCTCACTCCCTCCCACCAGCACAGCCCCGAGACTGCTGACGGGGCAGAGAATATGGAGTCAGGCACAGCTTCAGGGGCTATTGCGGCCTGGAGCGCTGTTTATATTGACCTCAAACAGGCACACCTGGGGAGGGCCGGCCGGCAGGGTAAGGCTGCCCAGGTCAGCTAATCCACAACCCTCAGGGAATCACATTGTTGAAAACGGACCTCGCTAAGGCAGAATAGAAGCCAAGGAAGAAAAGGACACAATGCCATTTGCAGCACCGTAGATGAGTCTAGAGGTAATCACGTGACTTGTAGTAAGTCAGAAAGTGAAAGACACATATCGTATCATATCACTTATAGGTGTTACCTAAGAATGGATACCAGTGCAGATATTTCCACGGAGAAGGGCCATCACAGATTCATCAAACAAACTTATGGTTCACCAATGGAAAGGTGTGAGGATTGGTTTCATTACGATATTGGGGTTAACAGACATATACAAACACAGGTGACACATATAATCACCAAAGACCTACGGAATACCAAGAGAAGACTACTCAACCTTCTGTCATAACGTACATGGGAAAAGGATCCCAGGAAGAACAGACATCTGTATATGTGTAAAAGAACCACATCTTCCACACCTACAACAAGCCAAACATTGTAATCAAACTTGCTGTAATAAAAAATAAAAAATTAAATTAAAAACACGAACAAGAAGTAGTGAGACAAACTTGAGGGGCTTTCTCCTGGCACATTCCATTCTAAATTCCAATCTAGAACACGACTTCCATTGAGGCTCTGTTGCCCTAGTCACCAGATTTGGTAAGGGAGAACTGCTGCCACCTTGTGGCCGTTTCACACAACAGCAGCTTTAATCCCAGCGCTGATGGTCAGTTGATATTCAAAATCATTGCAGGCCTGTAAATGACACCTGCCCTGAAAACCAATCCTGGGGTCACATATTGACCAAAAAATTCAAAGGACGTCCATATTTCAAAACCACCGTTTCAAAAGGCATATTTTACGCACATTAGTGTTCTGCTTCTTTTTCTTTCTTTCCTTTTTTTGTTAAAAAAAGGGGAATGGAAAAAGGCATCCCTCAGAATGGGCGAAAATCGTTGCAAACGAATCAATGGACAAAGGTTTAATCTCCAATATATATAAACAGCTCATGCAGCTTAATATTAACAAAACAAACAACCCAATACAAAAAATGGGCAGAAGATCTAAAGAGATGTTTCTTCAAAGAAGACACAGAGATGGCCAAGACACACATGAAAAGCTGCTCAACAGCACTAATTATTAGAGAAATGCAAATCAAAACTACAATGAGGTATCACCTCACACCTGTTAGAATCGGCATCATCAGAAAATCTACAAACAACCAATTCTGGGGAGGGTGTGGACAAAAGGAGCCCTCTTCCACTATTGGTGGCAATGTAAATTAATTCAGTCCCTTTGGAGAACGGTATGGAGTTTCCTTGAAAAAACTAGAAATAGAATTACCATCTGATCCAGCAATCCCACTTCTGGGCATATACCCAGAGAAAACCATAAATCAAAACGGCACATTCACCACAATGTTCATGGCAGCACTATTTACAATAGCCAGGTAATGGAAGCAACGTAAATGCGCACAGACAGATGAATGGATAAAGATGTGGTACATATATAAAATGGAATATTACTCAGCCATAAAAAGGAATGAAACTGGGTCATTTGTAGAGACATCGATGGATCTAGAGACTGTCATACAGAATGAAGTAAGTCAGAAAGAGGAAAACAAATATTGTATATTAATGCATATATGTGGAACCTAAAAAATGGTACAGATGAACGGGTTTGCAGGGAAGAAACAGAGACACAGAGGTAGAGAACAAACATATGGACACCAAGTGTGGGAAGCCATGGGGTGGTGGTGGTGGGATGAGTTGGGAGATTGGCATTGACCTGTATACATGTATATGCATAAAATACATAACTAATAATAACCTGCTGTATAAAAAAATAAATCAAATTAAATTTCAAAATTTTAAAAAGTAAAATTTAAAAATAAAACAGAAAAATGTTCTTCCCTTCACACAGATGTATTTATAGGAATGAATTATTTCCATGCTTATATCTATAAATACATAAAAGAGGAATAAAATCTAACTTGAACCATAAAAGAAAAAAAAAAAACCTGACCCCACCAGTTATACAGAGGAAAACCCTATCAGGGCACTTGCTGCAGCGGTAAACAATTCTGAAATTTGTCAGAGGTGGGGAATCATCTCCCATACAACCAGCAACCCAACCCCCACGCCAGGAGCATCCTCATTGCAAAGCTGGGGGACCGTGCCGAGGCATCTGTGAGTAAACGTGAGCTGAGCCCCAGGACAGCTGCTGCTGAACTGTTCCCACCCTTCCCAGGTAAAACACCTGAATATGTACAAGGGCTTGAAAGCCTAGAGGAAGGGCCACGGAGCCACACCAGCGACAGCACGCAGGCCAACTTGGTGCCTGCAGGCCAGCCAGGGTGGTCCTGGCCCCGGGCGCTCTTCTGGAAGCTTTCCATTGCCTTGCCTGAGATACCCCTCCTGTCCCGGCCCCCAATGCTTTTTTCCTTCCTCACCTCTGTCTGGAGAGAAATTCCAGCGGTAGGTATGGGTGACACATCCTCTTCTTTACAGGTGGCAGCCTGGCAACCCCTGCAGAAAGGCCAGCAGAGCCCCACTCACACCGGGCCACCAACAAAGCTGTGGCCCCTCACTCCCTCCCACCAGCACAGCCCCGAGACTGCTGACGGGGCAGAGAATATGGAGTCAGGCACAGCTTCAAGGGCTATTGCTGCCTGGAGCGCTGTTTATATTGACCTCAAACAGGCACACCTGGGGAGGGCCGGCCGGCAGGGTAAGGCTGCCCAGGTCAGCTAATCCACAACCCTCAGGGAATCACATTGTTGAAAACGGACCTCGCTAAGGCAGAATAGAAGCCAAGGAAGAAAAGGACACAATGCCATTTGCAGCACCGTAGATGAGTCTAGAGGTAATCACGTGACTTGTAGTAAGTCAGAAAGTGAAAGACACATATCGTATCATATCACTTATAGGTGTTACCTAAGAATGGATACCAGTGCAGATATTTCCACGGAGAAGGGCCATCACAGATTCATCAAACAAACTTATGGTTCACCAATGGAAAGGTGTGAGGATTGGTTTCATTACGATATTGGGGTTAACAGACATATACAAACACAGGTGACACATATAATCACCAAAGACCTACGGAATACCAAGAGAAGACTACTCAACCTTCTGTCATAACGTACATGGGAAAAGGATCCCAGGAAGAACAGACATCTGTATATGTGTAAAAGAACCACATCTTCCACACCTACAACAAGCCAAACATTGTAATCAAACTTGCTGTAATAAAAAATAAAAAATTAAATTAAAAACACGAACAAGAAGTAGTGAGACAAACTTGAGGGGCTTTCTCCTGGCACATTCCATTCTAAATTCCAATCTAGAACACGACTTCCATTGAGGCTCTGTTGCCCTAGTCACCAGATTTGGTAAGGGAGAACTGCTGCCACCTTGTGGCCGTTTCACACAACAGCAGCTTTAATCCCAGCGCTGATGGTCAGTTGATATTCAAAATCATTGCAGGCCTGTAAATGACACCTGCCCTGAAAACCAATCCTGGGGTCACATATCGACCAAAAAATTCAAAGGACGTCCATATTTCAAAACCACCGTTTCAAAAGGCATATTTTACGCACATTAGTGTTCTGCTTCTTTTTCTTTCTTTCCTTTTTTTGTTAAAAAAAGGGGAATGGATAAAGGCATCCCTCAGAATGGGCGAAAATCGTTGCAAACGAATCAATGGACAAAGGTTTAATCTCCAATATATATAAACAGCTCATGCAGCTTAATATTAACAAAACAAACAACCCAATACAAAAAATGGGCAGAATATCTAAAGAGATGTTTCTTCAAAGAAGACACAGAGATGGCCAAGACACACATGAAAAGCTGCTCAACAGCACTAATTATTAGAGAAATGCAAATCAAAACTACAATGAGGTATCACCTCACACCTGTTAGAATCGGCATCATCAGAAAATCTACAAACAACCAATTCTGGGGAGGGTGTGGACAAAAGGAGCCCTCTTCCACTATTGGTGGCAATGTAAATTGATACAGTCACTATGGAGAACGGTATGGAGTTTCCTTGAAAAAACTAGAAATAGAATTACCATCTGATCCAGCAATCCCACTTCTGGGCATATACCCAGAGAAAACCATAAATCAAAAAGGCACATTCACCACAATGTTCATGGCAGCACTATTTACAATAGCCAGGTAATGGAAGCAACGTAAATGCCCACAGACAGATGAATGGATAAAGAAGTGGTACATATATAAAATGGAATATTACTCAGCCATAAAAAGGAATGAAACTGGGTCATTTGTAGAGACATCGATGGATCTAGAGACTGTCATACAGAATGAAGTAAGTCAGAAAGAGGAAAACAAATATTGTATATTAATGCATATATGTGGAACCTAAAAAATGGTACAGATGAACGGGTTTGCAGGGAAGAAACAGAGACACAGAGGTAGAGAACAAACATATGGACACCAAGTGTGGGAAGCCATGGTGTGGTGGTGGTGGGATGAGTTGGGAGATTGGGATTGACCTGTATACATGTATATGCATAAAATACATAACTAATAATAACCTGCTGTATAAAATAATAAATCAAATTAAATTTCAAAATTTTAAAAAGTAAAATTTAAAAATAAAACAGAAAAATGTTCTTCCCTTCACACAGATGTATTTATAGGAATGAATTATTTCCATGCTTATATCTATAAATACATAAAGGAGGAATAAAATCTAACTTGAACCATAAAAGAAAAGAAAAAACCTGAACCCACCAGTTGTACAGAGGAAAACCCTATCAGGGCACTTGCTCCAGCGGTAAACAATTCTGAAATTGGTCAGAGGTGGGGAATCATCTCCCATACAACCAGCAACCCAACCCCCACGCCAGGAGCATCCTCATTGCAAAGCTGGGGGACCGTGCCGAGGCATCTGTGAGTAAACGTGAGCTGAGCCCCAGGACAGCTGCTGCTGAACTGTTCCCACCCTTCCCAGGTAAAACACCTGAATATGTACAAGGGCTTGAAAGCCTAGAGGAAGGGCCACGGAGCCACACCAGCGACAGCACGCAGGCCAACTTGGTGCCTGCAGGCCAGCCAGGGTGGTCCTGGCCCCGGGCGCTCTTCTGGAAGCTTTCCATTGCCTTGCCTGAGATACCCCTCCTGTCCCGGCCCCCAATGCTTTTTTCCTTCCTCACCTCTGTCCGGAGAGAAATTCCAGCGGTAGGTATGGGTGACACATCCTCTTCTTTACAGGTGGCAGCCTGGCAACCCCTGCAGAAAGGCCAGCAGAGCCCCACTCACACCGGGCCACCAACAAAGCTGTGGCCCCTCACTCCCTCCCACCAGCACAGCCCCGAGACTGCTGACGGGGCAGAGAATATGGAGTCAGGCACAGCTTCAGGGGCTATTGCTGCCTGGAGCGCTGTTTATATTGACCTCAAACAGGCACACCTGGGGAGGGCCGGCCGGCAGGGTAAGGCTGCCCAGGTCAGCTAATCCACAACCCTCAGGGAATCACATTGTTGAAAACGGACCTCGCTAAGGCAGAATAGAAGCCAAGGAAGAAAAGGACACAATGCCATTTGCAGCACCGTAGATGAGTCTAGAGGTAATCACGTGACTTGTAGTAAGTCAGAAAGTGAAAGACACATATCGTATCATATCACTTATAGGTGTTACCTAAGAATGGATACCAGTGCAGATATTTCCACGGAGAAGGGCCATCACAGATTCATCAAACAAACTTATGGTTCACCAATGGAAAGGTGTGAGGATTGGTTTCATTACGATATTGGGGTTAACAGACATATACAAACACAGGTGACACATATAATCACCAAAGACCTACGGAATACCAAGAGA
Organism: Mesoplodon mirus; assembly: GCF_964341445.2. Taxonomy (NCBI): domain Eukaryota; kingdom Metazoa; phylum Chordata; class Mammalia; order Artiodactyla; family Ziphiidae; genus Mesoplodon; species Mesoplodon mirus. The sequence goes on along the minus strand of NW_028295814.1, from coordinate 3,201,794 downwards.
AGACTACTCAACCTTCTGTCATAACGTACATGGGAAAAGGATCCCAGGAAGAACAGACATCTGTATATGTGTAAAAGAACCACATCTTCCACACCTACAACAAGCCAAACATTGTAATCAAACTTGCTGTAATAAAAAATAAAAAATTAAATTAAAAACACGAACAAGAAGTAGTGAGACAAACTTGAGGGGCTTTCTCCTGGCACATTCCATTCTAAATTCCAATCTAGAACACGACTTCCATTGAGGCTCTGTTGCCCTAGTCACCAGATTTGGTAAGGGAGAACTGCTGCCACCTTGTGGCCGTTTCACACAACAGCAGCTTTAATCCCAGCGCTGATGGTCAGTTGATATTCAAAATCATTGCAGGCCTGTAAATGACACCTGCCCTGAAAACCAATCCTGGGGTCACATATCGACCAAAAAATTCAAAGGACGTCCATATTTCAAAACCACCGTTTCAAAAGGCATATTTTACGCACATTAGTGTTCTGCTTCTTTTTCTTTCTTTCCTTTTTTTGTTAAAAAAAGGGGAATGGATAAAGGCATCCCTCAGAATGGGCGAAAATCGTTGCAAACGAATCAATGGACAAAGGTTTAATCTCCAATATATATAAACAGCTCATGCAGCTTAATATTAACAAAACAAACAACCCAATACAAAAAATGGGCAGAAGATCTAAAGAGATGTTTCTTCAAAGAAGACACAGAGATGGCCAAGACACACATGAAAAGCTGCTCAACAGCACTAATTATTAGAGAAATGCAAATCAAAACTACAATGAGGTATCACCTCACACCTGTTAGAATCGGCATCATCAGAAAATCTACAAACAACCAATTCTGGGGAGGGTGTGGACAAAAGGAGCCCTCTTCCACTATTGGTGGCAATGTAAATTGATACAGTCACTATGGAGAACGGTATGGAGTTTCCTTGAAAAAACTAGAAATAGAATTACCATCTGATCCAGCAATCCCACTTCTGGGCATATACCCAGAGAAAACCATAAATCAAAAAGGCACATTCACCACAATGTTCATGGCAGCACTATTTACAATAGCCAGGTAATGGAAGCAACGTAAATGCCCACAGACAGATGAATGGATAAAGAAGTGGTACATATATAAAATGGAATATTACTCAGCCATAAAAAGGAATGAAACTGGGTCACTTGTAGAGACATCGATGGATCTAGAGACTGTCATACAGAATGAAGTAAGTCAGAAAGAGGAAAACAAATATTGTATATTAATGCATATATGTGGAACCTAAAAAATGGTACAGATGAACGGGTTTGCAGGGAAGAAACAGAGACACAGAGGTAGAGAACAAACATATGGACACCAAGTGTGGGAAGCCATGGTGTGGTGGTGGTGGGATGAGTTGGGAGATTGGGATTGACCTGTATACATGTATATGCATAAAATACATAACTAATAATAACCTGCTGTATAAAAAAATAAATCAAATTAAATTTCAAAATTTTAAAAAGTAAAATTTAAAAATAAAACAGAAAAATGTTCTTCCCTTCACACAGATGTATTTATAGGAATGAATTATTTCCATGCTTATATCTATAAATACATAAAAGAGGAATAAAATATAACTTGAACCATAAAAGAAAAAAAAAACCTGACCCCACCAGTTATACAGAGGAAAACCCTATCAGGGCACTTGCTGCAGCGGTAAACAATTCTGAAATTGGTCAGAGGTGGGGAATCATCTCCCATACAACCAGCAACCCAACCCCCACGCCAGGAGCATCCTCATTGCAAAGCTGGGGGACCGTGCCGAGGCATCTGTGAGTAAACGTGAGCTGAGCCCCAGGACAGCTGCTGCTGAACTGTTCCCACCCTTCCCAGGTAAAACACCTGAATATGTACAAGGGCTTGAAAGCCTAGAGGAAGGGCCACGGAGCCACACCAGCGACAGCACGCAGGCCAACTTGGTGCCTGCAGGCCAGCCAGGGTGGTCCTGGCCACGGGCGCTCTTGCGGAAGCTTTCCATTGCCCTGCCTGAGACACCCCCCCTGTCCCGGCCCCCACTGCTTTTTTCCTTCCTCACCTCTGTCCGGAGAGAAATTCCAGCGGAAGGTATGGGTGACACATCCTCTTCTTTACAGGTGGCAGCCTGGCAACCCCTGCAGAAAGGCCAGCAGAGCCCCACTCACACCGGGCCACCAACAAAGCTGTGGCCCCTCACTCCCTCCCACCAGCACAGCCCCGAGACTGCTGACGGGGCAGAGAATATGGAGTCAGGCACAGCTTCAGGGGCTATTGCTGCCTGGAGCGCTGTTTATATTGACCTCAAACAGGCACACCTGGGGAGGGCCGGCCGGCAGGGTAAGGCTGCCCAGGTCAGCTAATCCACAACCCTCAGGGAATCACATTGTTGAAAACGGACCTCGCTAAGGCAGAATAGAAGCCAAGGAAGAAAAGGACACAATGCCATTTGCAGCACCGTAGATGAGTCTAGAGGTAATCACGTGACTTGTAGTAAGTCAGAAAGTGAAAGACACATATCGTATCATATCACTTATAGGTGTTACCTAAGAATGGATACCAGTGCAGATATTTCCACGGAGAAGGGCCATCACAGATTCATCAAACAAACTTATGGTTCACCAATGGAAAGGTGTGAGGATTGGTTTCATTACGATATTGGGGTTAACAGATATATACAAACACAGGTGACACATATAATCACCAAAGACCTACGGAATACCAAGAGAAGACTACTCAACCTTCTGTCATAACGTACATGGGAAAAGGATCCCAGGAAGAACAGACATCTGTATATGTGTAAAAGAACCCCATCTTCCACACCTACAACAAGCCAAACATTGTAATCAAACTTGCTGTAATAAAAAATAAAAAATTAAATTAAAAACACGAACAAGAAGTAGTGAGACAAACTTGAGGGGCTTTCTCCTGGCACATTCCATTCTAAATTCCAATCTAGAACACGACTTCCATTGAGGCTCTGTTGCCCTAGTCACCAGATTTGGTAAGGGAGAACTGCTGCCACCTTGTGGCCGTTTCACACAACAGCAGCTTTAATCCCAGCGCTGATGGTCAGTTGATATTCAAAATCATTGCAGGCCTGTAAATGACACCTGCCCTGAAAACAAATCCTGGGGTCACATATCGACCAAAAAATTCAAAGGACGTCCATATTTCAAAACCACCGTTTCAAAAGGCATATTTAACGCACATTAGTGTTCTGCTTCTTTTTCTTTCTTTCCTTTTTTTGTTAAAAATACGGGAATGGAAAAAGGCATCCCTCAGAATGGGCGAAAATCGTTGCAAACGAATCAATGGACAAAGGTTTAATCTCCAATATATATAAACAGCTCATGCAGCTTAATACTAACAAAACAAACAACCCAATACAAAAAATGGGCAGAAGATCTAAAGAGATGTTTCTTCAAAGAAGACACAGAGATGGCCAAGACACACATGAAAAGCTGCTCAACAGCACTAATTATTAGAGAAATGCAAATCAAAACTACAATGAGATATCACCTCACACCTGTTAGAATCGGCATCATCAGAAAATCTACAAACAAACAATTCTGGGGAGGGTGTGGACAAAAGGAGCCCTCTTCCACTATTGGTGGCAATGTAAATTAATTCAGTCCCTATGGAGAACGGTATGGAGTTTCCTTGAAAAAACTAGAAATAGAATTACCATCTGATCCAGCAATCCCACTTCTGGGCATATACCCAGAGAAAACCATAAATCAAAAAGGCACATTCACCACAATGTTCATGGCAGCACTATTTACAATAGCCAGGTAATGGAAGCAACGTAAATGCGCACAGACAGATGAATGGATAAAGATGTGGTACATATATAAAATGGAATATTACTCAGCCATAAAAAGGAATGAAACTGGGTCATTTGTAGAGACATCGATGGATCTAGAGACTGTCATACAGAATGAAGTAAGTCAGAAAGAGGAAAACAAATATTGTATATTAATGCATATATGTGGAACCTAAAAAATGGTACAGATGAACGGGTTTGCAGGGAAGAAACAGAGACACAGAGGTAGAGAACAAACATATGGACACCAAGTGTGGGAAGCCATGGGGTGGTGGTGGTGGGATGAGTTGGGAGATTGGCATTGACCTGTATACATGTATATGCATAAAATACATAACTAATAATAACCTGCTGTATAAAAAAATAAATCAAATTAAATTTCAAAATTTTAAAAAGTAAAATTTAAAAATAAAACAGAAAAATGTTCTTCCCTTCACACAGATGTATTTATAGGAATGAATTATTTCCATGCTTATATCTATAAATACATAAAAGAGGAATAAAATCTAACTTGAACCATAAAAGAAAAATAAAACCTGACCCCACCAGTTATACAGAGGAAAACCCTATCAGGGCACTTGCTGCAGCGGTAAACAATTCTGAAATTGGTCAGAGGTGGGGAATCATCTCCCATACAACCAGCAACCCAACCCCCACGTCAGGAGCATCCTCATTGCAAAGCTGGGGGACCGTGCCGAGGCATCTGTGAGTAAACGTGAGCTGAGCCCCAGGACAGCTGCTGCTGAACTGTTCCCACCCTTCCCAGGTAAAACACCTGAATATGTACAAGGGCTTGAAAGCCTAGAGGAAGGGCCACGGAGCCACACCAGCGACAGCACGCAGGCCAACTTGGTGCCTGCAGGCCAGCCAGGGTGGTCCTGGCCCCGGGCGCTCTTGCGGAAGCTTTCCATTGCCCTGCCTGAGATACCCCTCCTGTCCCGGCCCCCACTGCATTTTTCCTTCCTCACCTCTGTCCGGAGAGAAATTCCAGCGGAAGGTATGGGTGACACATCCTCTTCTTTACAGGTGGCAGCCTGGCAACCCCTGCAGAAAGGCCAGCAGAGCCCCACTCACACAGGGCCACCAACAAAGCTGTGGCCCCTCACTCCGTCCCACCAGCACAGCCCCGAGACTGCTGACGGGGCAGAGAATATGGAGTCAGGCACAGCTTCAGGGGCTATTGCTGCCTGGAGCGCTGTTTATATTGACCTCAAACAGGCACAGCTGGGGAGGGCCGGCCGGCAGGGTAAGGCTGCCCAGGTCAGCTAATCCACAACCCTCAGGGAATCACATTGTTGAAAACGGACCTCGCTAAGGCAGAATAGAAGCCAAGGAAGAAAAGGACACAATGCCATTTGCAGCACCGTAGATGAGTCTAGAGGTAATCACGTGACTTGTAGTAAGTCAGAAAGTGAAAGACACATATCGTATCATATCACTTATAGGTGTTACCTAAGAATGGATACCAGTGCAGATATTTCCACGGAGAAGGGCCATCACAGATTCATCAAACAAACTTATGGTTCACCAATGGAAAGTTGTGAGGATTGGTTTCATTACGATATTGGGGTTAACAGACATATACAAACACAGGTGACACATATAATCACCAAAGACCTACGGAATACCAAGAGAAGACTACTCAACATTCTGTCATAACGTACATGGGAAAAGGATCCCAGGAAGAACAGACATCTGTATATGTGTAAAATAACCACATCTTCCACACCTACAACAAGCCAAATATTGTAATCAAACTTGCTGTAATAAAAAATAAAAAATTAAATTAAAAACACGAACAAGAAGTAGTGAGACAAACTTGAGGGGCTTTCTCCTGGCACATTCCATTCTAAATTCCAATCTAGAACACGACTTCTATTGAGGCTCTGTTGCCCTAGTCACCAGATTTGGTAAGGGAGAACTGCTGCCCCCTTGTGGCCGTTTCACACAACAGCAGCTTTAATCCCAGCGCTGATGGTCAGTTGATATTCAAAATCATTGCAGGCCTGTAAATGACACCTGCCCTGAAACCAAACCCTGGGGTCACATATCGACCAAAAAATTCAAAGGACGTCCATATTTCAAAATGACCGTCTCAAAAGGCATATTTTACGCACATTAGTGTTCTGCTTCTTTTTCTTTCTTTCCTTTTTTTGTTAAAAATACGGGAATGGAAAAAGCATCCCTCAGAATGGGCGAAAATCGTTGCAAACGAATCAATGGACAAAGGTTTAATCTCCAATATATATAAACAGCTCATGCAGCTTAATATTAACAAAACAAACAACCCAATACAAAAAATGGGCAGAAGATCTAAAGAGATGTTTCTTCAAAGAAGACACAGAGATGGCCAAGACACACATGAAAAGCTGCTCAACAGCACTAATTATTAGAGAAATGCAAATCAAAACTACAATGAGGTATCACCTCACACCTGTTAGAATCGGCATCATCAGAAAATCTACAAACAACCAATTCTGGGGAGGGTGTGGACAAAAGGAGCCCTCTTCCACAATTTGTGGCAATGTAAATTGATACAGTCACTATGGAGAATGGTATGGAGTTTCCTTGAAAAAAACTAGAAATAGAATTACCATCTGATCCAGCAATCCCACTTCTGGGCATATACCCAGAGAAAACCATAAATCAAAAAGGCACATTCACCACAATGTTCATGGCAGCACTATTTACAATAGCCAGGTAATGGAATCAACGTAAATGCCCACAGACAGATGAATGGATAAAGATGTGGTACATATATAAAATGGAATATTACTCAGCCATAAAAAGGAATGAAACTGGGTCATTTGTAGAGACATCGATGGATCTAGAGACTGTCATACAGAATGAAGTAAGTCAGAAAGAGGAAAACAAATATGGTATATTAATGCATATATGTGGAACCTAAAAAATGGTACAGATGAACTGGTTTGCAGGGAAGAAACAGAGACACAGAGGTAGAGAACAAACATATGGACACCAAGTGTGGGAAGCCATGGGGTGGTGGTGGTGGGATGAGTTGGGAGATTGGGATTGACCTGTATACATGTATATGCATAAAATACATAACTAATAATAACCTGCTGTATAAAAAAATAAATCAAATTAAATTTCAAAATTTTAAAAAGTAAAATTTAAAAATAAAACAGAAAAATGTTCTTCCCTTCACACAGATGTATTTATAGGAATGAATTATTTCCATGCTTATATCTATAAATACATAAAAGAGGAATAAAATCTAACTTGAACCATAAAAGAAAAAAAAAAAACCTGAACCCACCAATTATACAGAGGAAAACCCTATCAGGGCTCTTGCTGCAGCGGTAAACAATTCTGAAATTGGTCAGAGGTGGGGAATCATCTCCCATACAACCAGCAACCCACCCCCCACGCCAGGAGCATCCTCATTGCAAAGCTGGGGGACCGTGCCGAGGCATCTGTGAGTAAACGTGAGCTGATCCCCAGGACAGCTGCTGCTGAACTGTTCCCACCCTTCCCAGGTAAAACACCTGAATATGTACAAGGGCTTGAAAGCCTAGAGGAAGGGCCACGGAGCCACACCAGCGACAGCACGCAGGCCAACTTGGTGCCTGCAGGCCAGCCAGGGTGGTCCTGGCCCCGGGCGCTCTTGCGGAAGCTTTCCATTGCCCTGCCTGAGATACCCCTCCTGTCCCGGCCCCCACTGCTTTTTTCCTTCCTCACCTCTGTCCGGAGAGAAATTCCAGCGGAAGGTATGGGTGACACATCCTCTTCTTTACAGGTGGCAACCTGGCAACCCCTGCAGAAAGGCCAGCAGAGCCCCACTCACACCGGGCCACCAACAAAGCTGTGGCCCCTCACTCCCTCCCACCAGCACAGCCCCGAGACTGCTGACGGGGCAGAGAATATGGAGTCAGGCACAGCTTCAGGGGCTATTGCTGCCTGGAGCGCTGTTTATATTGACCTCAAACAGGCACACCTGGGGAGGGCCGGCCGGCAGGGTAAGGCTGCCCAGGTCAGCTAATCCACAACCCTCAGGGAATCACATTGTTGAAAACGGACCTCGCTAAGGCAGAATAGAAGCCAAGGAAGAAAAGGACACAATGCCATTTGCAGCACCGTAGATGAGTCTAGAGGTAATCATGTGACTTGTAGTAAGTCAGAAAGTGAAAGACACATATCGTATCATATCACTTATAGGTGTTACCTAAGAATGGATACCAGGGCAGATATTTCCACGGAGAAGGGCCATCACAGATTCATCAAACAAACTTATGGTTCACCAATGGAAAGGTGTGAGGATTGGTTTCATTACGATATTGGGGTTAACAGACATATACAAACACAGGTGACACATATAATCACCAAAGACCTACGGAATACCAAGAGAAGACTACTCAACCTTCTGTCATAACGTACATGGGAAAAGGATCCCAGGAAGAACAGACATCTGTATATGTGTAAAAGAACCACATCTTCCACACCTACAACAAGCCAAACATTGTAATCAAACTTGCTGTAATAAAAAAATTAAATTAAAAACACGAACAAGAAGTAGTGAGACAAACTTGAGGGGCTTTCTCCTGGCACATTCCATTCTAAATTCCAATCTAGAACACGACTTCCATTGAGGCTCTGTTGCCCTAGTCACCAGATTTGGTAAGGGAGAACTGCTGCCACCTTGTGGCCGTTTCGCACAACAGCAGCTTTAATCCCAGCGCTGATGGTCAGTTGATATTCAAAATCATTGCAGGCCTGTAAATGACACCTGCCCTGAAACCAAATCCTGGGGTCACATATCGACCAAAAAATTCAAAGGACGTCCATATTTCAAAACGACCGTCTCAAAAGGCATATTTTACGCACATTAGTGTTCTGCTTCTTTTTCTTTCTTTCCTTTTTTTGTTAAAAAAAGGGGAATGGAAAAAGGCATCCCTCAGAGTGGGCGAAAATCGTTGCAAACGAATCAATGTTCAAAGGTTTAATCTCCAATATATATAAACAGCTCATGCAGCTTAATATTAACAAAACAAACAACCCAATACAAAAAATGGGCAGAAGATCTAAAGAGATGTTTCTTCAAAGAAGACACAGAGATGGCCAAGACACACATGAAAAGCTGCTCAACAGCACTAATTATTAGAGAAATGCAAATCAAAACTACAATGAGGTATCACCTCACACCTGTTAGAATCGGCATCATCAGAAAATCTACAAACAACCAATTCTGGGGAGGCTGTGGACAAAAGGAGCCCTCTTCCACAATTGGTGGCAATGTAAATTGATACAGTCACTATGGAGAACGGTATGGAGTTTCCTTGAAAAAAACTAGAAATAGAATTACCATCTGATCCAGCAATCCCACTTCTGGGCATATACCCAGAGAAAACCATAAATCAAAAAGGCACATTCACCACAATGTTCATGGCAGCACTATTTACAATAGCCAGGTAATGGAAGCAACGTAAATGCCCACAGACAGATGAATGGATAAAGATGTGGTACATATATAAAATGGAATATTACTCAGCCATAAAAAGGAATGAAACTGGGTCATTTGTAGAGACATCGATGGATCTAGAGACTGTCATACAGAAGTAAGTCAGAAAGAGGAAAACAAATATTGTATATTAATGCATATATGTGGAACCTAAAAAATGGTACAGATGAACTGGTTTGCAGGGAAGAAACAGAGACACAGAGGTAGAGAACAAACATATGGACACCAAGTGTGGGAAGCCATGGGGTGGTGGTGGTGGGATGAGTTGGGAGATTGGGATTGACCTGTATACATGTATATGCATAAAATACATAACTAATAATAACCTGCTGTATAAAAAAATAAATCAAATTAAATTTCAAAATTTTAAAAAGTAAAATTTAAAAATAAAACAGAAAAATGTTCTTCCCTTCACACAGATGTATTTATAGGAATGAATTATTTCCATGCTTATATCTATAAATACATAAAAGAGGAATAAAATCTAACTTGAACCATAAAAGAAAAAAAATAACCTGAACCCACCAGTTATACAGAGGAAAACCCTATCAGGGCTCTTGCTGCAGCGGTAACAATTCTGAAATTGGTCAGAGGTGGGGAATCATCTCCCATACAACCAGCAACCCACCCCCCACGCCAGCAGCATCCTCATTGCAAAGCTGGGGGACCGTGCCGAGGCATCTGTGAGTAAACGTGAGCTGAGCCCCAGGACAGCTGCTGCTGAACTGTTCCCACCCTTCCCAGGTAAAACACCTGAATATGTACAAGGGCTTGAAAGCCTAGAGGAAGGGCCACGGAGCCACACCAGCGACAGCACGCAGGCCAACTTGGTGCCTGCAGGCCAGCCAGGGTGGTCCTGGCCACGGGCGCTCTTGCGGAAGCTTTCCATTGCCCTGCCTGAGATACCCCTCCTGTCCCGGCCCCCACTGCTTTTTTCCTTCCTCACCTCTGTCCGGAGAGAAATTCCAGCGGAAGGTATGGGTGACACATCCTCTTCTTTACAGGTGGCAGCCTGGCAACCCCTGCAGAAAGGCCAGCAGAGCCCCACTCACACCGGGCCACCAACAAAGCTGTGGCCCCTCACTCCCTCCCACCAGCACAGCCCCGAGACTGCTGACGGGGCAGAGAATATGGAGTCAGGCACAGCTTCAGGGGCTATTGCTGCCTGGAGCGCTGTTTATATTGACTTCAAACAGGCACACCTGGGGAGGGCCGGCCGGCAGGGTAAGGCTGCCCAGGTCAGCTAATCCACAACCCTCAGGGAATCACATTGCTGAAAACGGACCTCGCTAAGGCAGAATAGAAGCCAAGGAAGAAAAGGACGCAATGCCATTTGCAGCACCGTAGATGAGTCTAGAGGTAATCACGTGACTTGTAGTAAGTCAGAAAGTGAAAGACACATATCGTATCATATCACTTATAGGTGTTACCTAAGAATGGATACCAGGGCAGATATTTCCACGGAGAAGTGCCATCACAGATTCATCAAATAAACTTATGGTTCACCAATGGAAAGGTGTGAGGATTGGTTTCATTACGATATTGGGGTTAACAGACATATACAAACACAGGTGACACATATAATCACCAAAGACCTACGGAATACCAAGAGAAGACTACTCAACCTTCTGTCATAACGTACATGGGAAAAGGATCCCAGGAAGAACAGACATCTGTATATGTGTAAAAGAACCACATCTTCCACACCTACAACAAGCCAAACATTGTAATCAAACTTGCTGTAATAAAAAATAAAAAATTAAATTAAAAACACGAACAAGAAGTAGTGAGACAAACTTGAACGGCTTTCTCCTGGCACATTCCATTCTAAATTCCAATCTAGAACACGACTTCCATTGAGGCTCTGTTGCCCTAGTCACCAGATTTGGTAAGGGAGAACTGCTGCCACCTTGTGGCCGTTTCACACAACAGCAGCTTTAATCCCAGCGCTGATGGTCAGTTGATATTCAAAATCATTGCAGGCCTGTAAATGACACCTGCCCTGAAAACAAATCCTGGGGTCACATATCGACCAAAAAATTCAAAGGACGTCCATATTTCAAAACCACCGTCTCTAAAGGCATATTTTACGCACATTAGTGTTCTGCTTCTTTATCTTTCTTTCCTTTTTTTGTTAAAAAAAGGGGAATGGAAAAAGGCATCCCTCAGAATGGGCGAAAATCGTTGCAAACGAATCAATGGACAAAGGTTTAATCTCCAATATATATAAACAGCTCATGCAGCTTAATATTAACAAAACAAACAACCCAATACAAAAAATGGGCAGAAGATCTAAAGAGATGTTTCTTCAAAGAAGACACAGAGATGGCCAAGACACACATGAAAAGCTGCTCAACAGCACTAATTATTAGAGAAATGCAAATCAAAACTACAATGAGGTATCACCTCACACCTGTTAGAATCGGCATCATCAGAAAATCTACAAACAACCAATTCTGGGGAGGGTGTGGACAAAAGGAGCCCTCTTCCACAATTGGTGGCAATGTAAATTGATACAGTCACTATGGAGAACGGTATGGAGTTTCCTTGAAAAAAACTAGAAATAGAATTACCATCTGATCCAGCAATCCCACTTCTGGGCATATACCCAGAGAAAACCATAAATCAAAAAGGCACATTCACCACAATGTTCATGGCAGCACTATTTACAATAGCCAGGTAATGGAAGCAACGTAAATGCCCACAGACAGATGAATGGATAAAGATGTGGTACATATATAAAATGGAATATTACTCAGGCATAAAAAGGAATGAAACTGGGTCATTTGTAGAGACATCGATGGATCTAGAGACTGTCATACAGAAGTAAGTCAGAAAGAGGAAAACAAATATTGTATATTAATGCATATATGTGGAACCTAAAAAATGGTACAGATGAACTGGTTTGCAGGGAAGAAACAGAGACACAGAGGTAGAGAACAAACATATGGACACCAAGTGTGGGAAGCCATGGGGTGGTGGTGGTGGGATGAGTTGGGAGATTGGGATTGACCTGTATACATGTATATGCATAAAATACATAACTAATAATAACCTGCTGTATAAAAAAATAAATCAAATTAAATTTCAAAATTTTAAAAAGTAAAATTTAAAAATAAAACAGAAAAATGATCTTCCCTTCACACAGATGTATTTATAGGAATGAATTATTTCCATGCTTATATCTATAAATACATAAAAAGGAATAAAATCTAACTTGAACCATAAAAGAAAAAAAAAACCTGAACCCACCAGTTATACAGAGGAAAACCCTATCAGGGCACTTGCTGCAGCGGTAAACAATTCTGAAATTGGTCAGAGGTGGGGAATCATCTCCCATACAACCAGCAACCCACCCCCCACGCCAGGAGCATCCTCATTGCAAAGCTGGGGGCCGTGCCGAGGCATCTGTGAGTAAACGTGAGCTGAGCCCCAGGACAGCTGCTGCTGAACTGTTCCCACCCTTCCCAGGTAAAACACCTGAATATGTACAAGGGCTTGAAAGCCTAGAGGAAGGGCCACGGAGCCACACCAGCGACAGCACGCAGGCCAACTTGGTGCCTGCAGGCCAGCCAGGGTGGTCCTGGCCCCGGGCGCTCTTGCGGAAGCTTTCCATTGCCCTGCCTGAGATACCCCTCCTGTCCCGGCCCCCACTGCTTTTTTCCTTCCTCACCTCTGTCCGGAGAGAAATTCCAGCGGAAGGTATGGGTGACACATCCTCTTCTTTACAGGTGGCAGCCTGGCAACCCCTGCAGAAAGGCCAGCAGAGCCCCACTCACACCGGGCCACCAACAAAGCTGTGGCCCCTCACTCCCTCCCACCAGCACAGCCCCGAGACTGCTGACGGGGCAGAGAATATGGAGTCAGGCACAGCTTCAGGGGCTATTGCTGCCTGGAGCGCTGTTTATATTGACCTCAAACAGGCACACCTGGGGAGGGCCGGCCGGCAGGGTAAGGCTGCCCAGGTCAGCTAATCCACAACCCTCAGGGAATCACATTGTTGAAAACGGACCTCGCTAAGGCAGAATAGAAGCCAAGGAAGAAAAGGACACAATGCCATTTGCAGCACCGTAGATGAGTCTAGAGGTAATCACGTGACTTGTAGTAAGTCAGAAAGTGAAAGACACATATCGTATCATATCACTTATAGGTGTTACCTAAGAATGGATACCAGGGCAGATATTTCCACGGAGAAGGGCCATCACAGATTCATCAAACAAACTTATGGTTCACCAATGGAAAGGTGTGAGGATTGGTTTCATTACGATATTGGGGTTAACAGACATATACAAACACAGGTGACACATATAATCACCAAAGACCTACGGAATACCAAGAGAAGACTACTCAACCTTCTGTCATAACGTACATGGGAAAAGGATCCCAGGAAGAACAGACATCTGTATATGTGTAAAAGAACCACATCTTCCACACCTACAACAAGCCAAACATTGTAATCAAACTTGCTGTAATAAAAAAATTAAATTAAAAACACGAACAAGAAGTAGTGAGACAAACTTGAGGGGCTTTCTCCTGGCATATTCCATTCTAAATTCCAATCTAGAACACGACTTCCATTGAGGCTCTGTTGCCCTAGTCACCAGATTTGGTAAGGGAGAACTGCTGCCACCTTGTGGCCGTTTCACACAACAGCAGCTTTAATCCCAGCGCTGATGGTCAGTTGATATTCAAAATCATTGCAGGCCTGTAAATGACACCTGCCCTGAAACCAAATCCTGGGGTCACATATCGACCAAAAAATTCAAAGGACGTCCATATTTCAAAACGACCGTCTCAAAAGGCATATTTTACGCACATTAGTGTTCTGCTTCTTTTTCTTTCTTTCCTTTTTTTGTTAAAAAAAGGGGAATGGAAAAAGGCATCCCTCAGAGTGGGCGAAAATCGTTGCAAACGAATCAATGTTCAAAGGTTTAATCTCCAATATATATAAACAGCTCATGCAGCTTAATATTAACAAAACAAACAACCCAATACAAAAAATGGGCAGAAGATCTAAAGAGATGTTTCTTCAAAGAAGACACAGAGATGGCCAAGACACACATGAAAAGCTGCTCAACAGCACTAATTATTAGAGAAATGCAAATCAAAACTACAATGAGGTATCACCTCACACCTGTTAGAATCGGCATCATCAGAAAATCTACAAACAACCAATTCTGGGGAGGGTGTGGACAAAAGGAGCCCTCTTCCACAATTGGTGGCAATGTAAATTGATACAGTCACTATGGAGAACGGTATGGAGTTTCCTTGAAAAAAACTAGAAATAGAATTACCATCTGATCCAGCAATCCCACTTCTGGGCATATACCCAGAGAAAACCATAAATCAAAAAGGCACATTCACCACAATGTTCATGGCAGCACTATTTACAATAGCCAGGTAATGGAAGCAACGTAAATGCCCACAGACAGATGAATGGATAAAGATGTGGTACATATATAAAATGGAATATTACTCAGGCATAAAAAGGAATGAAACTGGGTCATTTGTAGAGACATCGATGGATCTAGAGACTGTCATACAGAAGTAAGTCAGAAAGAGGAAAACAAATATTGTATATTAATGCATATATGTGGAACCTAAAAAATGGTACAGATGAACTGGTTTGCAGGGAAGAAACAGAGACACAGAGGTAGAGAACAAACATATGGACACCAAGTGTGGGAAGCCATGGGGTGGTGGTGGTGGGATGAGTTGGGAGATTGGGATTGACCTGTATACATGTATATGCATAAAATACATAACTAATAATAACCTGCTGTATAAAAAAATACATCAAATTAAATTTCAAAATTTTAAAAAGTAAAATTTAAAAATAAAACAGAAAAATGTTCTTCCCTTCACACAGATGTATTTATAGGAATGAATTATTTCCATGCTTATATCTATAAATACATAAAAGAGGAATAAAATCTAACTTGAACCATAAAAGAAAAAAAATAACCTGAACCCACCAGTTATACAGAGGAAAACCCTATCAGGGCTCTTGCTGCAGCGGTAAACAATTCTGAAATTGGTCAGAGGTGGGGAATCATCTCCCATACAACCAGCAACGCACCCCCCACGCCAGGAGCATCCTCATTGCAAAGCTGGGGGACCGTGCCAAGGCATCTGTGAGTAAACGTGAGCTGAGCCCCAGGACAGCTGCTGCTGAACTGTTCCCACCCTTCCCAGGTAAAACACCTGAATATGTACAAGGGCTTGAAAGCCTAGAGGAAGGGCCACGGAGCCACACCAGCGACAGCACGCAGGCCAACTTGGTGCCTGCAGGCCAGCCAGGGTGGTCCTGGCCCCGGGCGCTCTTGCGGAAGCTTTCCATTGCCCTGCCTGAGATACCCCTCCTGTCCCGACCCCCACTGCTTTTTTCCTTCCTCACCTCTGTCCGGAGAGAAATTCCAGCGGAAGGTATGGGTGACACATCCTCTTCTTTACAGGTGGCAGCCTGGCAACCCCTGCAGAAAGGCCAGCAGAGCCCCACACACACCGGGCCACCAACAAAGCTGTGGCCCCTCACTCCCTCCCACCAGCACAGCCCCGAGACTGCTGACGGGGCAGAGAATATGGAGTCAGGCACAGCTTCAGGGGCTATTGCTGCCTGGAGCGCTGTTTATATTGACCTCAAACAGGCACACCTGGGGAGGGCCGGCCGGCAGGGTAAGGCTGCCCAGGTCAGCTAATCCACAACCCTCAGGGAATCACATTGTTGAAAACGGACCTCGCTAAGGCAGAATAGAAGCCAAGGAAGAAAAGGACACAATGCCATTTGCAGCACCGTAGATGAGTCTAGAGGTAATCACGTGACTTGTAGTAAGTCAGAAAGTGAAAGACACATATCGTATCATATCACTTATAGGTGTTACCTAAGAATGGATACCAGGGCAGATATTTCCACGGAGAAGGGCCATCACAGATTCATCAAACAAACTTATGGTTCACCAATGGAAAGGTGTGAGGATTGGTTTCATTACGATATTGGGGTTAACAGACATATACAAACACAGGTGACACATATAATCACCAAAGACTTACGGAATACCAAGAGAAGACTACTCAACCTTCTGTCATAACGTACATGGGAAAAGGATCCCAGGAAGAACAGACATCTGTATATGTGTAAAAGAACCACATCTTCCACACCTACAACAAGCCAAACATTGTAATCAAAATTGCTGTAATAAAAAATAAAAAATTAAATTAAAAACACGAACAAGAAGTAGTGAGACAAACTTGAAGGGCTTTCTCCTGGCACATTCCATTCTAAATTCCAATCTAGAACACGACTTCCATTGAGGCTCTGTTGCCCTAGTCACCAGATTTGGTAAGGGAGAACTGCTGCCACCTTGTGGCCGTTTCACACAACAGCAGCTTTAATCCCAGCGCTGATGGTCAGTTGATATTCAAAATCATTGCAGGCCTGTAAATGACACCTGCCCTGAAAACAAATCCTGGGGTCACATATCGACCAAAAAATTCAAAGGACGTCCATATTTCAAAACCACCGTCTCTAAAGGCATATTTTACGCACATTAGTGTTCTGCTTCTTTTTCTTTCTTTCCTTTTTTTGTTAAAAAAAGGGGAATGGAAAAAGGCATCCCTCAGAATGGGCGAAAATCGTTGCAAACGAATCAATGGACAAAGGTTTAATCTCCAATATATATAAACAGCTCATGCAGCTTAATATTAACAAAACAAACAACCCAATACAAAAAATGGGCAGAAGATCTAAAGAGATGTTTCTTCAAAGAAGACACAGAGATGGCCAAGACACACATGAAAAGCTGCTCAACAGCACTAATTATTAGAGAAATGCAAATCAAAACTACAATGAGGTATCACCTCACACCTGTTAGAATCGGCATCATCAGAAAATCTACAAACAACCAATTCTGGGGAGGGTGTGGACAAAAGGAGCCCTCTTCCACAATTGGTGGCAATGTAAATTGATACAGTCACTATGGAGAACGGTATGGAGTTTCCTTGAAAAAAACTAGAAATAGAATTACCATCTGATCCAGCAATCCCACTTCTGGGCATATACCCAGAGAAAACCATAAATCAAAAAGGCACATTCACCACAATGTTCATGGCAGCACTATTTACAATAGCCAGGTAATGGAAGCAACGTAAATGCCCACAGACAGATGAATGGATAAAGATGTGGTACATATATAAAATGGAATATTACTCAGCCATAAAAAGGAATGAAACTGGGTCATTTGTAGAGACATCGATGGATCTAGAGACTGTCATACAGAAGTAAGTCAGAAAGAGGAAAACAAATATTGTATATTAATGCATATATGTGGAACCTAAAAAATGGTACAGATGAACTGGTTTGCAGGGAAGAAACAGAGACACAGAGGTAGAGAACAAACATATGGACACCAAGTGTGGGAAGCCATGGGGTGGTGGTGGTGGGATGAGTTGGGAGATTGGGATTGACCTGTATACATGTATATGCATAAAATACATAACTAATAATAACCTGCTGTATAAAAAAATAAATCAAATTAAATTTCAAAATTTTAAAAAGTAAAATTTAAAAATAAAACAGAAAAATGTTCTTCCCTTCACACAGATGTATTTATAGGAATGAATTATTTCCATGCTTATATCTATAAATACATAAAAAGGAATAAAATCTAACTTGAACCATAAAAGAAAAAAAAAACCTGAACCCACCAGTTATACAGAGGAAAACCCTATCAGGGCACTTGCTGCAGCGGTAAACAATTCTGAAATTGGTCAGAGGTGGGGAATCATCTCCCATACAACCAGCAACCCACCCCCCACGCCAGGAGCATCCTCATTGCAAAGCTGGGGGACCGTGCCGAGGCATCTGTGAGTAAACGTGAGCTGAGCCCCAGGACAGCTGCTGCTGAACTGTTCCCACCCTTCCCAGGTAAAACACCTGAATATGTACAAGGGCTTGAAAGCCTAGAGGAAGGGCCACGGAGCCACACCAGCGACAGCACGCAGGCCAACTTGGTGCCTGCAGGCCAGCCAGGGTGGTCCTGGCCCCGGGCGCTCTTGCGGAAGCTTTCCATTGCCCTGCCTGAGATACCCCTCCTGTCCCGGCCCCCACTGCTTTTTTCCTTCCTCACCTCTGTCCGGAGAGAAATTCCAGCGGAAGGTATGGGTGACACATCCTCTTCTTTACAGGTGGCAGCCTGGCAACCCCTGCAGAAAGGCCAGCAGAGCCCCACTCACACCGGGCCACCAACAAAGCTGTGGCCCCTCACTCCCTCCCACCAGCACAGCCCCGAGACTGCTGACGGGGCAGAGAATATGGAGTCAGGCACAGCTTCAGGGGCTATTGCTGCCTGGAGCGCTGTTTATATTGACCTCAAACAGGCACACCTGGGGAGGGCCGGCCGGCAGGGTAAGGCTGCCCAGGTCAGCTAATCCACAACCCTCAGGGAATCACATTGTTGAAAACGGACCTCGCTAAGGCAGAATAGAAGCCAAGGAAGAAAAGGACACAATGCCATTTGCAGCACCGTAGATGAGTCTAGAGGTAATCACGTGACTTGTAGTAAGTCAGAAAGTGAAAGACACATATCGTATCATATCACTTATAGGTGTTACCTAAGAATGGATACCAGGGCAGATATTTCCACGGAGAAGGGCCATCACAGATTCATCAAATAAACTTATGGTTCACCAATGGAAAGGTGTGAGGATTGGTTTCATTACGATATTGGGGTTAACAGACATATACAAACACAGGTGACACATATAATCACCAAAGACTTACGGAATACCAAGAGAAGACTACTCAACCTTCTGTCATAACGTACATGGGAAAAGGATCCCAGGAAGAACAGACATCTGTATATGTGTAAAAGAACCACATCTTCCACACCTACAACAAGCCAAACATTGTAATCAAACTTGCTGTAATAAAAAATAAAAAATTAATTAAACACACGAACAAGAAGTAGTGAGACAAACTTGAACGGCTTTCTCCTGGCACATTCCATTCTGAATTCCAATCTAGAACACGACTTCCATTGAGGCTCTGTTGCCCTAGTCACCAGATTTGGTAAGGGAGAACTGCTGCCACCTTGTGGCCGTTTCACACAACAGCAGCTTTAATCCCAGCGCTGATGGTCAGTTGATATTCAAAATCATTGCAGGCCTGTAAATGACACCTGCCCTGAAACCAAATCCTGGGGTCACATATCGACAAAAAATTCAAAGGACGTCCATATTTCAAAACGACCGTCTCAAAAGGCATATTTTACGCACATTAGTGTTCTGCTTCTTTTTCTTTCTTTCCTTTTTTTGTTAAAAAAAGGGGAATGGAAAAAGGCATCCCTCAGAGTGGGCGAAAATCATTGCAAACGAATCAATGTTCAAAGGTTTAATCTCCAATATATATAAACAGCTCATGCAGCTTAATATTAACAAAACAAACAACCCAATACAAAAAATGGGCAGAAGATCTAAAGAGATGTTTCTTCAAAGAAGACACAGAGATGGCCAAGACACACATGAAAAGCTGCTCAACAGCACTAATTATTAGAGAAATGCAAATCAAAACTACAATGAGGTATCACCTCACACCTGTTAGAATCAGCATCATCAGAAAATCTACAAACAACCAATTCTGGGGAGGGTGTGGACAAAAGGAGCCCTCTTCCACAATTGGTGGCAATGTAAATTGATACAGTCACTATGGAGAACGGTATGGAGTTTCCTTGAAAAAAACTAGAAATAGAATTACCATCTGATCCAGCAATCCCACTTCTGGGCATATACCCAGAGAAAACCATAAATCAAAAAGGCACATTCACCACAATGTTCATGGCAGCACTATTTACAATAGCCAGGTAATGGAAGCAACGTAAATGCCCACAGACAGATGAATGGATAAAGATGTGGTACATATATAAAATGGAATATTACTCAGCCATAAAAAGGAATGAAACTGGGTCATTTGTAGAGACATCGATGGATCTAGAGACTGTCATACAGAAGTAAGTCAGAAAGAGGAAAACAAATATTGTATATTAATGCATATATGTGGAACCTAAAAAATGGTACAGATGAACTGGTTTGCAGGGAAGAAACAGAGACACAGAGGTAGAGAACAAACATATGGACACCAAGTGTGGGAAGCCATGGGGTGGTGGTGGTGGGATGAGTTGGGAGATTGGGATTGACCTGTATACATGTATATGCATAAAATACATAACTAATAATAACCTGCTGTATAAAAAAATAAATCAAATTAAATTTCAAAATTTTAAAAAGTAAAATTTAAAAATAAAACAGAAAAATGTTCTTCCCTTCACACAGATGTATTTATAGGAATGAATTATTTCCATGCTTATATCTATAAATACATAAAAGAGGAATAAAATCTTACTTGAACCATAAAAGAAAAAAAAAACCTGAACCCACCAGTTATACAGAGGAAAACCCTATCAGGGCACTTGCTGCAGCGGTAAACAATTCTGAAATTCGTCAGAGGTGGGGAATCATCTCCCATACAACCAGCAACCCACCCCCCACGCCAGGAGCATCCTCATTGCAAAGCTGGGGGACCGTGCCGAGACATCTGTGAGTAAACGTGAGCTGAGCCCCAGGACAGCTGCTGCTGAACTGTTCCCACCCTTCCCAGGTAAAACACCTGAATATGTACAAGGGCTTGAAAGCCTAGAGGAAGGGCCACGGAGCCACACCAGCGACAGCACGCAGGCCAACTTGGTGCCTGCAGGCCAGCCAGGGTGGTCCTGGCCCCGGGCGCTCTTGCGGAAGCTTTCCATTGCCCTGCCTGAGATATCCCTCCTGTCCTGGCCCCCACTGCTTTTTTCCTTCCTCACCTCTGTCCGGAGAGAAATTCCAGCGGAACGTATGGGTGACACATCCTCTTCTTTACAGGTGGCAGCCTGGCAATCCCTGCAGAAAGGCCAGCAGAGCCCCACACACACCGGGCCACCAACAAAGCTGTGGCCCCTCACTCCCTCCCACCAGCACAGCCCCGAGACTGCTGACGGGGCAGAGAATATGGAGTCAGGCACAGCTTCAGGGGATATTGCTGCCTGGAGCGCTGTTTATATTGACCTCAAACAGGCACACCTGGGGAGGGCCGGCAGGCAGGGTAAGGCTGCCCAGGTCAGCTAATCCACAACCCTCAGGGAATCACATTGTTGAAAACGGACCTCGCTAAGGCAGAATAGAAGCCAAGGAAGAAAAGGACACAATGCCATTTGCAGCACCGTAGATGAGTCTAGAGGTAATCACGTGACTTGTAGTAAGTCAGAAAGTGAAAGACACATATCGTATCATATCACTTATAGGTGTTACCTAAGAATGGATACCAGGGCAGATATTTCCACGGAGAAGGGCCATCACAGATTCATCAAACAAACTTATGGTTCACCAATGGAAAGGTGTGAGGATTGGTTTCATTACGATATTGGGGTTAACAGACATATACAAACACATGTGACACATATAATCACCAAAGACTTACGGAATACCAAGAGAAGACTACTCAACCTTCTGTCATAACGTACATGGGAAAAGGATCCCAGGAAGAACAGACATCTGTATATGTGTAAAAGAACCACATCTTCCACACCTACAACAAGCCAAACATTGTAATCAAAATTGCTGTAATAAAAAATAAAAAATTAAATTAAAAACACGAACAAGAAGTAGTGAGACAAACTTGAAGGGCTTTCTTCTGGCACATTCCATTCTAAATTCCAATCTAGAACACGACTTCCATTGAGGCTCTGTTGCCCTAGTCACCAGATTTGGTAAGGGAGAACTGCTGCCACCTTGTGGCCGTTTCACACAACAGCAGCTTTAATCCCAGCGCTGATGGTCAGTTGATATTCAAAATCATTGCAGGCCTGTAAATGACACCTGCCCTGAAAACAAATCCTGGGGTCACATATCGACCAAAAAATTCAAAGGACGTCCATATTTCAAAACCACCGTCTCTAAAGCATATTTTACGCACATTAGTGTTCTGCTTCTTTTTCTTTCTTTCCTTTTTTTGTTAAAAAAAGGGGAATGGAAAAGGCATCCCTCAGAATGGGCGAAAATCGTTGCAAACGAATCAATGGACAAAGGTTTAATCTCCAATATATATAAACAGCTCATGCAGCTTAATATTAACAAAACAAACAACCCAATACAAAAAATGGGCAGAAGATCTAAAGAGATGTTTCTTCAAAGAAGACACAGAGATGGCCAAGACACACATGAAAAGCTGCTCAACAGCACTAATTATTAGAGAAATGCAAATCAAAACTACAATGAGGTTTCACCTCACACCTGTTAGAATCGGCATCATCAGAAAATCTACAAACAACCAATTCTGGGGAGGGTGTGGACAAAAGGAGCCCTCTTCCACAATTGGTGGCAATGTAAATTGATACAGTCACTATGGAGAACGGTATGGAGTTTCCTTGAAAAAAACTAGAAATAGAATTACCATCTGATCCAGCAATCCCACTTCTGGGCATATACCCAGAGAAAACCATAAATCAAAAAGGCACATTCACCACAATGTTCATGGCAGCACTATTTACAATAGCCAGGTAATGGAAGCAACGTAAATGCCCACAGACAGATGAATGGATAAAGATGTGGTACATATATAAAATGGAATATTACTCAGCCATAAAAAGGAATGAAACTGGGTCATTTGTAGAGACATCGATGGATCTAGAGACTGTCATACAGAAGTAAGTCAGAAAGAGGAAAACAAATATTGTATATTAATGCATATATGTGGAACCTAAAAAATGGTACAGATGAACTGGTTTGCAGGGAAGAAACAGAGACACAGAGGTAGAGAACAAACATATGGACACCAAGTGTGGGAAGCCATGGGGTGGTGGTGGTGGGATGAGTTGGGAGATTGGGATTGACCTGTATACATGTATATGCATAAAATACATAACTAATAATAACCTGCTGTATAAAAAAATAAATCAAATTAAATTTCAAAATTTTAAAAAGTAAAATTTAAAAATAAAACAGAAAAATGTTCTTCCCTTCACACAGATGTATTTATAGGAATGAATTATTTCCATGCTTATATCTATAAATACATAAAAGAGGAATAAAATCTAACTTGAACCATAAAAGAAAAAAAAAACCTGAACCCACCAGTTATACAGAGGAAAACCCTATCAGGGCACTTGCTGCAGCGGTAAACAATTCTGAAATTGGTCAGAGGTGAGGAATCATCTCCCATACAACCAGCAACCCACCCCCCACGCCAGGAGCATCCTCATTGCAAAGCTGGGGGACCGTGCCGAGGCATCTGTGAGTAAACGTGAGCTGAGCCCCAGGACAGCTGCTGCTGAACTGTTCCCACCCTTCCCAGGTAAAACACCTGAATATGTACAAGGGCTTGAAAGCCTAGAGGAAGGGCCACGGAGCCACACCAGCGACAGCACGCAGGCCAACGTGGTGCCTGCAGGCCAGCCAGGGTGGTCCTGGCCCCGGGCGCTCTTGCGGAAGCTTTCCATTGCCCTGCCTGAGATATCCCTCCTGTCCCGGCCCCCACTGCTTTTTTCCTTCCTCACCTCTGTCCGGAGAGAAATTCCAGCGGAAGGTATGGGTGACACATCCTCTTCTTTACAGGTGGCAGCCTGGCAACCCCTGCAGAAAGGCCAGCAGAGCCCCACTCACACCGGGCCACCAACAAAGCTGTGGCCCCTCACTCCCTCCCACCAGCACAGCCCCGAGACTGCTGACGGGGCAGAGAATATGGAGTCAGGCACAGCTTCAGGGGATATTGCTGCCTGGAGCGCTGTTTATATTGACCTCAAACAGGCACACCTGGGGAGGGCCGGCCGGCAGGGTAAGGCTGCCCAGGTCAGCTAATCCACAACCCTCAGGGAATCACATTGTTGAAAACGGACCTCGCTAAGGCAGAATAGAAGCCAAGGAAGAAAAGGACACAATGCCATTTGCAGCACCGTAGATGAGTCTAGAGGTAATCACGTGACTTGTAGTAAGTCAGAAAGTGAAAGACACATATCGTATCATATCACTTATAGGTGTTACCTAAGAATGGATACCAGGGCAGATATTTCCACGGAGAAGGGCCATCACAGATTCATCAAACAAACTTATGGTTCACCAATGGAAAGGTGTGAGGATTGGTTTCATTACGATATTGGGGTTAACAGACATATACAAACACAGGTGACACATATAATCACCAAAGACCTACGGAATACCAAGAGAAGACTACTCAACATTCTGTCATAACGTACATGGGAAAAGGATCCCAGGAAGAACAGACATCTGTATATGTGTAAAAGAACCACATCTTCCACACCTACAACAAGCCAAACATTGTAATCAAACTTGCTGTAATAAAAAATAAACACTTAAATTAAAAACACGAACAAGAAGTAGTGAGACAAACTTTAGGGGCTTTCTCCTGGCACATTTCATTCTAAATTCCAATCTAGAACACGACTTCCATTGAGGCTCTGTTGCCCTAGTCACCAGATTTGGTAAGGGAGAACTGCTGCCACCTTGTGGCCGTTTCACACAACAGCAGTTTTAATCCCAGCGCTGATGGTCAGTTGATATTCAAAATCATTGCAGGCCTGTAAATGACACCTGCCCTGAAAACAAATCCTGGGGTCACATATCGACCAAAAAATTCAAAGGACGTCCATATTTCAAAACGACCGTCTCAAAAGGCATATTTTACGCACATTAGTGTTCTGCTTCTTTTTCTTTCTTTCCTTTTTTTGTTAAAAAAAGGGGAATGGAAAAAGGCATCCCTCAGAATGGGCGAAAATCGTTGCAAACGAATCAATGGACAAAGGTTTAATCTCCAATATATATAAACAGCTCATGCAGCTTAATATTAACAAAACAAACAACCCAATACAAAAAATGGGCAGAAGATCTAAAGAGATGTTTCTTCAAAGAACACACAGAGATGGCCAAGACACACATGAAAAGCTGCTCAACAGCACTAATTATTAGAGAAATGCAAATCAAAACTACAATGAGGTATCACCTCACACCTGTTAGAATCGGCATCATCAGAAAATCTACAAACAACCAATTCTGGGGAGGGTGTGGACAAAAGGAGCCCTCTTCCACAATTGGTGGCAATGTAAATTGATACAGTCACTATGGAGAATGGTATGGAGTTTCCTTGAAAAAAACTAGAAATAGAATTACCATCTGATCCAGCAATCCCACTTCTGGGCATATACCCAGAGAAAACCATAAATCAAAAAGGCACATTCACCACAATGTTCATGGCAGCACTATTTACAATAGCCAGGTAATGGAAGCAACGTAAATGCCCACAGAGAGATGAATGGATAAAGATGTGGTACATATATAAAATGGAATATTACTCAGCCATAAAAAGGAATGAAACTGGGTCATTTGTAGAGACATCGATGGATCTAGAGACTGTCATACAGAATGAAGTAAGTCAGAAAGAGGAAAACAAATATTGTATATTAATGCATATATGTGGAACCTAAAAAATGGTACAGATGAACTGGTTTGCAGGGAAGAAACAGAGACACAGATGTAGAGAACAAACATATGGACACCAAGTGTGGGAAGCCATGGGGTGGTGGTGGTGGGATGAGTTGGGAGATTGGGATTGACCTTTATACATGTATATGCATAAAATACATAACTAATAATAACCTGCTGTATAAAAAAATAAATCAAATTAAATTTCAAAATTTTAAAAAGTAAAATTTAAAAATAAAACAGAAAAATGTTCTTCCCTTCACACAGATGTATTTATAGGAATGAATTATTTCCATGCTTATATCTATAAATACATAAAAGAGGAATAAAATCTAACTTGAACCATAAAAGAAAAAAAAAAACCTGAACCCACCAGTTATACAGAGGAAAACCCTATCAGGGCACTTGCTGCAGCGGTAAACAATTCTGAAATTGGTCAGAGGTGGGGAATCATCTCCTATACAACCAGCAACACACCCCCCACGCCAGGAGCATCCTCATTGCAAAGCTGGGGGACCGTGCCGAGGCATGTGTGAGTAAACGTGAGCTGAGCCCCAGGAAAGCTGCTGCTGAACTGTTCCCACCCTTCCCAGGTAAAACACCTGAATATGTACAAGGGCTTGAAAGCCTAGAGGAAGGGCCACGGAGCCACACCAGCGACAGCACGCAGGCCAACTTGGTGCCTGCAGGCCAGCCAGGGTTGTCCTGGCCCCGGGCACTCTTGCGGAAGCTTTCCATTGCCCTGCCTGAGATACCCCTCCTGTCCCGGCCCCCACTGCTTTTTTCCTTCCTCACCTCTGTCCGGAGAGAAATTCCAGCGGAAGGTATGGGTGACACATCCTCTTCTTTACAGGTGGCAGCCTGGCAACCCCTGCAGAAAGGCCAGCAGAGCCCCACTCACACCAGGCCACCAACAAAGCTGTGGCCCCTCACTCCCTCCCACCAGCTCAACCCCGAGACTGCTGACGGGGCAGAGAATATGGAGTCAGGCACAGCTTCAGGGGCTATTGCTGCCTGGAGCGCTGTTTATATTGACCTCAAACAGGCACACCTGGGGAGGGCCGGCCGGCAGGGTAAGGCTGCCCAGGTCAGCTAATCCACAACCCTCAGGGAATCACATTGTTGAAAACGGACCTCGCTAAGGCAGAATAGAAGCCAAGGAAGAAAAGGACACAATGCCATTTGCAGCACCGTAGATGAGTCTAGAGGTAATCACGTGACTTGTAGTAAGTCAGAAAGTGAAAGACACATATCGTATCATATCACTTATAGGTGTTACCTAAGAATGGATACCAGGGCAGATATTTCCACGGAGAAGGGCCATCACAGATTCATCAAACAAACTTATGGTTCACCAATGGAAAGGTGTGAGGATTGGTTTCATTACGATATTGGGGTTAACAGACATATACAAACACAGGTGACACATATAATCACCAAAGACCTACGGAATACCAAGAGAAGACTACTCAACCTTCTGTCATAACGTACATGGGAAAAGGATCCCAGGAAGAACAGACATCTGTATATGTGTAAAAGAACCACATCTTCCACACCTACAACAAGCCAAACATTGTAATCAAACTTGCTGTAATAAAAAAATTAAATTAAAAACACGAACAAGAAGTAGTGAGACAAACTTGAGGGGCTTTCTCCTGGCACATTCCATTCTAAATTCCAATCTAGAACACGACTTCCATTGAGGCTCTGTTGCCCTAGTCACCAGATTTGGTAAGGGAGAACTGCTGCCACCTTGTGGCCGTTTCACACAACAGCAGTTTTAATCCCAGCGCTGATGGTCAGTTGATATTCAAAATCATTGCAGGCCTGTAAATGACACCTGCCCTGAAACCAAATCCTGGGGTCACATATCGACCAAAAAATTCAAAGGACGTCCATATTTCAAAACGACCGTCTCAAAAGGCATATTTTACGCACATTAGTGTTCTGCTTCTTTTTCTTTCTTTCCTTTTTTTGTTAAAAAAAGGGGAATGGAAAAAGGCATCCCTCAGAATGGGCGAAAATCGTTGCAAACGAATCAATGGACAAAGGTTTAATCTCCAATATATATAAACAGCTCATGCAGCTTAATATTAACAAAACAAACAACCCAATACAAAAAATGGGCAGAAGATCTAAAGAGATGTTTCTTCAAAGAAGACACAGAGATGGCCAAGACACACATGAAAAGCTGCTCAACAGCACTAATTATTAGAGAAATGCAAATCAAAACTACAATGAGGTATCACCTCACACCTGTTAGAATCGGCATCAAGAGAAAATCTACAAACAACCAATTCTGGGGAGGCTGTGGACAAAAGGAGCCCTCTTCCACAATTGGTGGCAATGTAAATTAATACAGTCACTATGGAGAATGGTATGGAGTTTCCTTGAAAAAAACTAGAAATAGAATTACCATCTGATCCAGCAATCCCACTTCTGGGCATATACCCAGAGAAAACCATAAATCAAAAAGGCACATTCACCACAATGTTCATGGCAGCACTATTTACAATAGCCAGGTAATGGAAGCAACGTAAATGCCCACAGAGAGATGAATGGATAAAGATGTGGTACATATATAAAATGGAATATTACTCAGCCATAAAAAGGAATGAAACTGGGTCATTTGTAGAGACATCGATGGATCTAGAGACTGTCATACAGAATGAAGTAAGTCAGAACGAGGAAAACAAATATTGTATATTAATGCATATATGTGGAACCTAAAAAATGGTACAGATGAACTGGTTTGCAGGGAAGAAACAGAGACACAGATGTAGAGAACAAACATATGGACACCAAGTGTGGGAAGCCATGGGGTGGTGGTGGTGGGATGAGTTGGGAGATTGGGATTGACCTTTATACATGTATATGCATAAAATACATAACTAATAATAACCTGCTGTATAAAAAAATAAATCAAATTAAATTTCAAAATTTTAAAAAGTAAAATTTAAAAATAAAACAGAAAAATGTTCTTCCCTTCACACAGATGTATTTATAGGAATGAATTATTTCCATGCTTATATCTATAAATACATAAAAGAGGAATAAAATCTTACTTGAACCATAAAAGAAAAAAAAAACCTGAACCCACCAGTTATACAGAGGAAAACCCTATCAGGGCACTTGCTGCAGCGGTAAACAATTCTGAAATTGGTCAGAGGTGGGGAATCATCTCCCATACAACCAGCAACACACCCCCCACGCCAGGGGCATCCTCATTGCAAAGCTGGGGGACCGTGCCGAGGCATCTGTGAGTAAACGTGAGCTGAGCCCCAGGAAAGCTGCTGCTGAACTGTTCCCACCCTTCCCAGGTAAAACACCTGAATATGTACAAGGGCTTGAAAGCCTAGAGGAAGGGCCACGGAGCCACACCAGCGACAGCACGCAGGCCAACTTGGTGCCTGCAGGCCAGCCAGGGTTGTCCTGGCCCTGGGCACTCTTGCGGAAGCTTTCCATTGCCCTGCCTGAGATACCCCTCCTGTCCCGGCCCCCACTGCTTTTTTCCTTCCTCACCTCTGTCCGGAGAGAAATTCCAGTGGAAAGTATGGGTGACACATCCTCTTCTTTACAGGTGGCAGCCTGGCAACCCCTGCAGAAAGGCCAGCAGAGCCCCACTCACACCAGGCCACCAACAAAGCTGTGGCCCCTCACTCCCTCCCACCAGCTCAACCCCGAGACTGCTGACGGGGCAGAGAATATGGAGTCAGGCACAGCTTCAGGGGCTATTGCTGCCTGGAGCGCTGTTTATATTGACCTCAAACAGGCACACCTGGGGAGGGCCGGCCGGCAGGGTAAGGCTGCCCAGGTCAGCTAATCCACAACCCTCAGGGAATCACATTGTTGAAAACGGACCTCGCTAAGGCAGAATAGAAGCCAAGGAAGAAAAGGACACAATGCCATTTGCAGCACCGTAGATGAGTCTAGAGGTAATCACGTGACTTGTAGTAAGTCAGAAAGTGAAAGACACATATCGTATCATATCACTTATAGGTGTTACCTAAGAATGGATACCAGGGCAGATATTTCCACGGAGAAGGGCCATCACAGATTCATCAAACAAACTTATGGTTCACCAATGGAAAGGTGTGAGGATTGGTTTCATTACGATATTGGGGTTAACAGACATATACAAACACAGGTGACACATATAATCACCAAAGACCTACGGAATACCAAGAGAAGACTACTCAACCTTCTGTCATAACGTACATGGGAAAAGGATCCCAGGAAGAACAGACATCTGTATATGTGTAAAAGAACCACATCTTCCACACCTACAACAAGCCAAACATTGTAATCAAAATTGCTGTAATAAAAAAATTAAATTAAAAACACGAACAAGAAGTAGTGAGACAAACTTGAGGGGCTTTCTCCTGGCACATTCCATTCTAAATTCCAATCTAGAACACGACTTCCATTGAGGCTCTGTTGCCCTAGTCACCAGATTTGGTAAGGGAGAACTGCTGCCACCTTGTGGCCGTTTCACACAACAGCAGCTTTAATCCCAGCGCTGATGGTCAGTTGATATTCAAAATCATTGCAGGCCTGTAAATGACACCTGCCCTGAAACCAAATCCTGGGGTCACATATCGACCAAAAAATTCAAAGGACGTCCATATTTCAAAACGACCGTCTCAAAAGGCATATTTTACGCACATTAGTGTTCTGCTTCTTTTTCTTTCTTTCCTTTTTTTGTTAAAAAAAGGGGAATGGAAAAAGGCATCCCTCAGAGTGGGCGAAAATCATTGCAAACGAATCAATGTTCAAAGGTTTAATCTCCAATATATATAAACAGCTCATGCAGCTTAATATTAACAAAACAAACAACCCAATACAAAAAATGGGCAGAAGATCTAAAGAGATGTTTCTTCAAAGAAGACACAGAGATGGCCAAGACACACATGAAAAGCTGCTCAACAGCACTAATTATTAGAGAAATGCAAATCAAAACTACAATGAGGTATCACCTCACACCTGTTAGAATCGGCATCATCAGAAAATCTACAAACAACCAATTCTGGGGAGGGTGTGGACAAAAGGAGCCCTCTTCCACAATTGGTGGCAATGTAAATTGATACAGTCACTATGGAGAACGGTATGGAGTTTCCTTGAAAAAAACTAGAAATAGAATTACCATCTGATCCAGCAATCCCACTTCTGGGCATATACCCAGAGAAAACCATAAATCAAAAAGGCACATTCACCAGAATGTTCATGGCAGCACTATTTACAATAGCCAGGTAATGGAAGCAACGTAAATGCCCACAGACAGATGAATGGATAAAGATGTGGTACATATATAAAATGGAATATTACTCAGCCATAAAAAGGAATGAAACTGGGTCATTTGTAGAGACATCGATGGATCTAGATACTGTCATACAGAAGTAAGTCAGAAAGAGGAAAACAAATATTGTATATTAATGCATATATGTGGAACCTAAAAAATGGTACAGATGAACTGGTTTGCAGGGAAGAAACAGAGACACAGAGGTAGAGAACAAACATATGGACACCAAGTGTGGGAAGCCATGGGGTGGTGGTGGTGGGATGAGTTGGGAGATTGGGATTGACCTGTATACATGTATATGCATAAAATACATAACTAATAATAACCTGCTGTATAAAAAAATAAATCAAATTAAATTTCAAAATTTTAAGAAGTAAAATTTAAAAATAAAACAGAAAAATGTTCTTCCCTTCACACAGATGTATTTATAGGAATGAATTATTTCCATGCTTATATCTATAAATACATAAAGGAGGAATAAAATCTAACTTGAACCATAAAAGAAAAAAAAAACCTGAACCCACCAGTTATACAGAGGAAAACCCTATCAGGGCACTTGCTCCAGCGGTAAACAATTCTGAAATTGGTCAGAGGTGGGGAATCATCTCCCATACAACCAGCAACCCACCCCCCACGCCAGGAGCATCCTCATTGCAAAGGTGGGGGACCATGCCGAGGCATCTGTGAGTAAACGTGAGCTGAGCCCCAGGACAGCTGCTGCTGAACTGTTCCCACCCTTCCCAGGTAAAACACCTGAATATGTACAAGGCCTTGAAAGCCTAGAGGAAGGGCTGCGGAGCCACACCAGCGACAGCACGCAGGCCAACTTGGTGCCTGCAGGCCAGCCAGGGTGGTCCTGGCCCCGGGCGCTCTTGCGGAAGCTTTCCATTGCCCTGCCTGAGATACCCCTCCTGTCCCGGCCCCCACTGCTTTTTTCCTTCCTCACCTCTGTCCGGAGAGAAATTCCAGCGGGAGGTATGGGTGACACATCCTCTTCTTTACAGGTGGCAGCATGGCAACCCCTGCAGAATGGCCAGCAGAGCCTCACTCACACCGGGCCACCAACAAAGCTGTGGCCCCTCACTCCCTCCCACCAGCACAGCCCCGAGACTGCTGACGGGGCAGAGAATATGGAGTCAGGCACAGCTTCAGGGGCTATTGCTGCCTGGAGCGCTGTTTATATTGAACTCAAACAGGCACACCTGAGGAGGGCCGGCCGGCAGGGTAAGGCTGCCCAGGTCAGCTAATCCACAAACCTCAGGGAATCACATTGTTGAAAATGGACCTGGATAAGGCAGAATAGAAGCCAAGGAAGAAAAGGACACAATGCCATTTGCAGCACCGTAGATGAGTCTAGAGGTAATCACGTGACTTGTAGTAAGTCAGAAAGTGGAAGACACATATCGTATCATATCACTTATAGGTGTTACCTAAGAATGGATACCAGGGCAGATATTTCCACGGAGAAGGGCCATCACAGATTCATCAAACAAACTTATGGTTCACCAATGGAAAGGTGTGAGGATTGGTTTCATTACGATATTGGGGTTAACAGACATATACACACACAGGTGACACATATAATCACCAAAGACCTACGGAATACCAAGAGAAGACTCCTCAACATTCTGTCATAACGTACATGGGAAAAGGATCCCAGGAAGAACAGACATCTGTATATGTGTAAAAGAACCACATCTTCCACACCTACAACAAGCCAAACATTGTAATCAAACTTGCTGTAATAAAAAATAAAAAATTAAATTAAAAACACGAACAAGAAGTAGTGAGACAAACTTGAGGGGCTTTCTCCTGGCACATTCCATTCTAAATTCCAATCTAGAACAAGACTTCCATTGAGGCTCTGTTGCCCTAGTCACCAGATTTGGTAAGGGAGAACTGCTGCCACCTTGTGGCCGTTTCACACAACAGCAGCTTTAATCCCAGCGCTGATGGTCAGTTGATATTCAAAATCATTGCAGGCCTGTAAATGACACCTGCCCTGAAAACAAATCCTGGGGTCACATATCGACCAAAAAATTCAAAGGACGTCCATATTTCAAAACGACCGTTTCAAAAGGCATATTTTACGCACATTAGGGTTCTGCTTCTTTTTCTTTCTTTCCTTTTTTTGTTAAAAATACGGGAATGGAAAAAGGCATCCCTCAGAATGGGCGAAAATCGTTGCAAACGAATCATTGGACAAAGGTTTAATCTCCAATATATATAAACAGCTCATGCAGCTTAATATTAACAAAACAAACAACCCAATACAAAAAATGGGCAGAAGATCTAAAGAGATGTTTCTTCAAAGAAGACACAGAGATGGCCAAGACACACATGAAAAGCTGCTCAACAGCACTAATTATTAGAGAAATGCAAATCAAAACTACAATGAGGTATCACCTCACACCTGTTAGAATCGGCATCATCAGAAAATCTACAAACAACCAATTCTGGGGAGGGTGTGGACAAAAGGAGCCCTCTTCCACTATTGGTGGCAATGTAAATTGATACAGTCACTATGGAGAACGGTATGGAGTTTCCTTGAAAAAACTAGAAATAGAATTACCATCTGATCCAGCAATCCCACTTCTGGGCATATACCCAGAGAAAACCATAAATCAAAAAGGCACATTCACCACAATGTTCATGGCAGCACTATTTACAATAGCCAGGTAATGGAAGCAACGTAAATGCCCACAGACAGATGAATGGATAAAGATGTGGTACATATATAAAATGGAATATTACTCAGCCATAAAAAGGAATGAAACTGGGTCATTTGTAGAGACATCGATGGATCTAGAGACTGTCATACAGAATGAAGTAAGTCAGAAAGAGGAAAACAAATATTGTATATTAATGCATATATGTGGAACCTAAAAAATGGTACAGATGAACTGGTTTGCAGGGAAGAAACAGAGACACAGAGGTAGAGGACAAACATATGGACACCAAGTGTGGGAAGCCATGGGGTGGTGGTGGTGGGATGAGTTGGGAGATTGGGATTGACCTGTATACATGTATATGCATAAAATACATAACTAATAATAACCTGCTGTATAAAAAAATAAATTAAATTTCAAAATTTTAAAAAGTAAAATTTAAAAATAAAACAGAAAAATGTTCTTCCCTTCACACAGATGTATTTATAGGAATGAATTATTTCCATGCTTATATCTATAAATACATAAAGGAGGAATAAAATCTAACTTGAACCATAAAAGAAAAAAAAAACCTGAACCCACCAGTTATACTTAGGAAAACCCTATCAGGGCACTTGCTCCAGCGGTAAACAATTCTGAAATTGGTCAGAGGTGGGGAATCATCTCCCATACAACCAGCAACACACCCCCCACGCCAGGAGCATCCTCATTGCAAAGCTGGGGGACTGTGCCGAGGCATCTGTGAGTAAACGTGAGCTGAGCCCCAGGACAGCTGCTGCAGAACTGTTCCCACCCTTCCCAGGTAAAACACCTGAATATGTACAAGGGCTTGAAAGCCTAGAGGAAGGGCCGCGGAGCCACACCAGCGACAGCACGCAGGCCAACTTGGTGCCTGCAGGCCAGCCAGGGTGGTCCTGGCCCTGGGCGCTCTTCTGGAAGCTTTCCATTGCCCTGCCTGAGATACCCATCCTGTCCCGGCCCCCAATGCTTTTTTCCTTCCTCACATCTGTCCGGAGAGAAATTCCAGCGGAATGTATGGGTGACACATCCTCTTCTTTACAGGTGGAAGCCTGGCAAACCCTGCAGAAAGGCCAGCAGAGCCACACTCACACAGGGCCACCAAAAAGTTGTGGCCCCTCACTCCCTCCCACCAGCACAGCCCCGAGACTGCTGACGGGGCAGAGAATATGGAGTCAGGCACAGCTTCAGGGGCTATTGCTGCCTGGAGCGCTGTTTATATTGACCTCAAACAGGCACACCTGGGGAGGGCCGGCCGGCAGGGTAAGGCTGCCCAGGTCAGCTAATCCACAACCCTCAGGGAATCACATTGTTGAAAACGGACCTCGCTAAGGCAGAATAGAAGCCAAGGAAGAAAAGGACACAATGCCATTTGCAGCACCGTAGATGAGTCTAGAGGTAATCACGTGACTTGTAGTAAGTCAGAAAGTGAAAGACACGTATCGTATCATATCACTTATAGGTGTTACCTAAGAATGGATACCAGGGCAGATATTTCCACGGAGAAGGGCCATCACAGATTCATCAAACAAACTTATGGTTCACCAATGGAAAGGTGTGAGGATTTGTTTCATTATGATACTGGGGTTAACAGACATATACAAACACAGGTGACACATATAATCACCAAAGTCCTACGGAATACCAAGAGAAGACTACTCAACATTCTGTCATAACGTACATGGGAAAAGGATCCCAGGAAGAACAGACATCTGTATATGTGTAAAAGAACCACATCTTCCACACCTACAACAAGCCAAACATTGTAATCAAACTTGCTGTAATAAAAAATAAAAAATTAAATTAAAAACACGAACAAGAAGTAGTGAGACAAACTTGAGGGGCTTTCTCCTGGCACATTCCATTCTAAATTCCAATCTAGAACACGACTTCCATTGAGGCTCTGTTGCCCTAGTCACCAGATTTGGTAAGGGAGAACTGCTGCCACCTTGTGGCCGTTTCACACAACAGCAGCTTTAATCCCAGCGCTGATGGTCAGTTGATATTCAAAATCATTGCAGGCCTGTAAATGACACCTGCCCTGAAAACAAATCCTGGGGTCACATATCGACCAAAATATTCAAAGGAGGTCCATATTTCAAAACGACCGTTTCAAAAGGCATATTTTACGCACATTAGTGTTCTGCTTCTTTTTCTTTCTTTCCTTTTTTTGTTAAAAATACGGGAATGGAAAAAGGCATCCCTCAGAATGGGCGAAAATCGTTGCAAACGAATCAATGGACAAAGGTTTAATCTCCAATATATATAAACAGCTCATGCAGCTTAATATTAACAAAACAAACAACCCAATACAAAAAATGGGCAGAAGATCTAAAGAGATGTTTCTTCAAAGAAGACACAGAGATGGCCAAGACACACATGAAAAGCTGCTCAACAGCACTAATTATTAGAGAAATGCAAATCAAAACTACAATGAGGTATCACCTCACACCTGTTAGAATCGGCATCATCAGAAAATCTACAAACAACCAATTCTGGGGAGGGTGTGGACAAAAGGAGCGCTCTTCCACTATTGGTGGGAATGTAAATTGATACAGTCACTATGGAGAACGGTATGGAGTTTCCTTGAAAAAACTAGAAATAGAATTACCATCTGATCCAGCAATCCCACTTCTGGGCATATACCCAGAGAAAACCATAAATCAAAAAGGCACATTCACCACAATGTTCATGGCAGCACTATTTACAATATCCAGGTAATGGAAGCAACGTAAATGCGCACAGACAGATGAATGGATAAAGATGTGGTACATATATAAAATGGAATATTACTCAGCCATAAAAAGGAATGAAACTGGGTCATTTGTAGAGACATCGATGGATCTAGAGACTGTCATACAGAATGAAGTAAGTCAGAAAGAGGAAAACAAATATTGTATATTAATGCATATATGTGGAACCTAAAAAATGGTACAGATGAACTGGTTTGCAGGGAAGAAACAGAGACACAGAGGTAGAGAACATACATATGGACACCAAGTGTGGGAAGCCATGGGGTGGTGGTGGTGGGATGAGTTGGGAGATTGGGATTGACCTGTATACATGTATATGCATAAAATACATAACTAATAATAACCTGCTATATAAAAAAATAAATCAAATTAAATTTCAAAATTTTAAAAAGTAAAATTTAAAAATAAAACAGAAAAATGTTCTTCCCTTCACACAGATGTATTTATAGGAATGAATTATTTCCATGATTATATCTATTAATACATAAAAGAGGAATAATATCTAACTTGAACCATAAAAGAAAAAAAAAAACCTGAACCCACCAGTTATACAGAGGAAAACCCTATCAGGGCACTTGCTCCAGCGGTAAACAATTCTGAAATTGGTCAGAGGTGGGGAATCATCTCCCATACAACCAGCAACCCACCCCCCACGCCAGGAGCATCCTCATTGCAAAGCTGGGGGACCGTGCCTAGGCATCTGTGAGTAAACGTGAGCTGAGCCCCAGGCCAGATGCTGCTGAACTGTTCCCACCCTTCCCAGGTAAAACACCTGAATATGTACAAGGCCTTGAAAGCCTAGAGGAAGGGCGCGGAGCCACACCAGCGACAGCACGCAGGCCAACTTGGGGCCTGCAGGCCAGCCAGGGTGGTCCTGGCCCCGGGCGCTCTTGCGGAAGCTTTCCATTGCCCTGCCTGAGATACCCCTCCTGTCCCGGCCCCCACAGCTTTTTTCCTTCCTCACCTCTGTCCGGAGAGAAATTCCAGCGGAATGTATGGGTGACACATCCTCTTCTTTACAGGTGGAAGCCTGGCAACCCCTGCAGAAAGGCCAGCAGAGCCACACTCACACTGGGCCACCAAGAAAGCTGTGGCCCCTCACTCCCTCCCACCAGCACAGCCCCGAGACTGCTGACGGGGCAGAGAATATGGAGTCAGGCACAGCTTCAGGGGCTATTGCTGCCTGGAGCGCTGTTTATATTGACCTCAAACAGGCACACCTGGGGAGGGCCGGCCGGCAGGGTAAGGCTGCCCAGGTCAGCTAATCCACAACCCTCAGGGAATCATATTGTTGAAAACGGACCTCGCTAAGGCAGAATAGAAGCCAAGGAAGAAAAGGACACAATTCCATTTGCAGCACCGTAGATGAGTCTAGAGGTAATCACGTGACTTGTAGTAAGTCAGAAAGTGAAAGACACATATCGTATCATATCACTTATAGGTGTTACCTAAGAATGGATACCAGGGCAGATATTTCCACGGAGAAGGGCCATCACAGATTCATCAAACAAACTTATGGTTCACCAATGGAAAGGTGTGAGGATTGGTTTCATTACGATATTGGGTTAACAGACATATACACACACAGGTGACACATATAATCACCAAAGTCCTACGGAATACCAAGAGAAGACTACTCAACATTCTGTCATAACGTACATGGGAAAAGGATCCCAGGAAGAACAGACATCTGTATATGTGTAAAAGAACCACATCTTCCACACCTACAACAAGCCAAACATTGTAATCAAACTTGCTGTAATAAAAAATAAAAAATTAAATTAAAATCACGAACAAGAAGTAGTGAGACAAACTTGAGGGGCTTTCTCCTGGCACATTCCATTCTAAATTCCAATCTAGAACACGACCTCCATTGAGGCTCTGTTGCCCTAGTCACCAGATTTGGTAAGGGAGAACTGCTGCCACCTTGTGGCCGTTTCACACAACAGCAGCTTTAATCCCAGCGCTGATGGTCAGTTGATATTCAAAATCATTGCAGGCCTGTAAATGACACCTGCCCTGAAAACAAATCCTGGGGTCACATATCGACCAAAAAATTCAAAGGATGTCCATATTTCAAAACGACCATTTCAAAAGGCATATTTTACGCACATTAGTGTTCTGCTTCTTTTTCTTTCTTTCCTTTTTTTGTTAAAAATACGGGAATGGAAAAAGGCATCCCTCAGAATGGGCGAAAATCGTTGCAAACGAATCAATGGACAAAGGTTTAATCTCCAATATATATAAACAGCTCATGCAGCTTAATATTAACAAAACAAACAACCCAATACAAAAAATGGGCAGAAGATCTAAAGAGATGTTTCTTCAAAGAAGACACAGAGATGGCCAAGACACACATGAAAAGCTGCTCAACAGCACTAATTATTAGAGAAATGCAAATCAAAACTACAATGAGGTATCACCTCACACCTGTTAGAATCGGCATCATCAGAAAATCTACAAACAACCAATTCTGGGGAGGGTGTGGACAAAAGGAGCCCTCTTCCACTACTGGTGGCAATGTAAATTGATACAGTCACTATGGAGAATGGTATGGAGTTTCCTTGAAAAAACTAGAAATAGAATTACCATCTGATCCAGCAATCCCACTTCTGGGCATATACCCAGAGAAAACCATAAATCAAAAAGGCACATTCACCACAATGTTCATGGCAGCACTATTTACAATAGCCAGGTAATGGAAGCAACGTAAATGCCCACAGACAGATGAATGGATAAAGATGTGGTACATATATAAAATGGAATATTACTCAGCCATAAAAAGGAATGAAACTGGGTCATTTGTAGAGACATCGATGGATCTAGAGACTGTCATACAGAATGAAGTAAGTCAGAAAGAGGAAAACAAATATTGTATATTAATGCATATATGTGGAACCTAAAAAATGGTACAGATGAACTGGTTTGCAGGGAAGAAACAGAGACACAGAGGTAGAGAACAAACATATGGACACCAAGTGTGGGAAGCCATGGGGTGGTGGTGGTGGGATGAGTTGGGAGATTGGGATTGACCTGTATACAT
The DNA here is from genome assembly GCF_964341445.2 of Mesoplodon mirus. Lineage (NCBI taxonomy): Eukaryota > Metazoa > Chordata > Mammalia > Artiodactyla > Ziphiidae > Mesoplodon > Mesoplodon mirus. Next base: position 3,162,186 of record NW_028295814.1, on the reverse strand, counting down.
GTATATGCATAAAATACATAACTAATAATAACCTGCTGTATAAAAAAATAAATCAAATTAAATTTCAAAATTTTAAAAAGTAAAATTTAAAAATAAAACAGAAAAATGTTCTTCCCTTCACACAGATGTATTTATAGGAATGAATTATTTCCATGCTTATATCTATGAATACATAAAAGAGGAATAATATCTAACTTGAACCATAAAAGAAAAAAAAAAAACCTGACCCCACAAGTTATACAGAGGAAAACCCTATCAGGGCACTTGTTCCAGCGGTAAACAATTCTGAAATTGGTCAGAGGTGGGGAATCATCTCCCATAAAACCTGCAACCCACCCCCCACGCCAGGAGCATCCTCATTACAAAGCTGGGGGACCGTGCCGAGGCATCTGTGAGTAAACGTGAGCTGAGCCCCAGGACAGCTGCTGCTGAACTGTTCCCACCCTTCCCAGGTAAAACACCTGAATATGTACAAGGCCTTGAAAGCCTAGAGGAAGGGCCGCGGAGCCACACCAGCGACAGCACGCAGGCCAACTTGGTGCCTGCAGGCCAGCCAGGGTGGTCCTGGCCCCGGGCGCTCTTGCGGAAGCTTTCCATTGCCCTGCCTGAGATACCCCTCCTGTCCCGGCCCCCACTGCTTTTTTCCTTCCTCACCTCTGTCCGGAGAGAAATTCCAGCGGAAGGTATGGGTGACACATCCTCTTCTTTACAGGTGGAAGCCTGGCAACCCCTGCAGAAGGCCAGCAGAGCCACACTCACACTGGGCCACCAACAAAGCTGTGGCCCCTCACTCCCTCCCACCAGCACAGCCCCGAGACTGCTGACGGGGCAGAGAATATGGAGTCAGGCACAGCTTCAGGGTCTATTGCTGCCTGGAGCGCTGTTTATATTGACCTCAAACAGGCACACCTGGGGAGGCCCGGCCGGCAGGGTAAGGCTGCCCAGGTCAGCTAATCCACAACCCTCAGGGAATCATATTGTTGAAAACGGACCTCGCTAAGGCAGAATAGAAGCCAAGGAAGAAAAGGACACAATGCCATTTGCAGCACCGTAGATGAGTCTAGAGATAATCACGTGACTTGTAGTAAGTCAGAAAGTGAAAGACACGTATCGTATCATATCACTTATAGGTGTTACCTAAGAATGGATACCAGGGCAGATATTTCCACGGAGAAGGGCCATCACAGATTCATCAAACAAACTTATGGTTCACCAATGGAAAGGTGTGAGGATTGGTTTCATTACGATATTGGGGTTAACAGACATATACACACACAGGTGACACATATAATCACCAAAGTCCTACGGAATACCAAGAGAAGGCTACTCAACATTCTGTCATAACGTACATGGGAAAAGGATCCCAGGAAGAACAGACATCTGTATATGTGTAAAAGAACCACATCTTACACACCTACAACAAGCCAAACATTGTAATCAAACTTGCTGTAATAAAAAATAAAAAATTAAATTAAAAACACGAACAAGAAGTAGTGAGACAAACTTGAGGGGCTTTCTCCTGGCACATTCCATTCTAAATTCCAATCTAGAACACGACTTCCATTGAGGCTCTGTTGCCCTAGTCACCAGATTTGGTAAGGGAGAACTGCTGCCACCTTGTGGCCGTTTCACACAACAGCATCTTTAATCCCAGCGCTGATGGTCAGTTGATATTCAAAATCATTGCAGGCCTGTAAATGACACCTGCCCTGAAAACAAATCCTGGGGTCACATATCGACCAAAAAATTCAAAGGACGTCCATATTTCAAAACGACCGTTTCAAAAGGCATATTTTACGCACATTAGTGTTCTGCTTCTTTTTCTTTCTTTCCTTTTTTTGTTAAAAATACGGGAATGGAAAAAGGCATCCCTCAGAATGGGCGAAAATCGTTGCAAACGAATCAATGGACAAAGGTTTAATCTCCAATATATATAAACAGCTCATGCAGCTTAATATTAACAAAACAAACAACCCAATACAAAAAATGGGCAGAAGATCTAAAGAGATGTTTCTTCAAAGAAGACACAGAGATGGCCAAGACACACATGAAAAGCTGCTCAACAGCACTAATTATTAGAGAAATGCAAATCTAAACTACAATGAGGTATCACCTCACACCTGTTAGAATCGGCATCATCAGAAAATCTACAAACAACCAATTCTGGGGAGGGTGTGGACAAAAGGAGCCCTCTTCCACTATTGGTGGCAATGTAAATTGATACAGTCCCTATGGAGAACGGTATGGAGTTTCCTTGAAAAAACTAGAAATAGAATTACCATCTGATCCAGCAATCCCACTTCTGGGCATATACCCAGAGAAAACCATAAATCAAAAAGGCACATTCACCACAATGTTCATGGCAGCACTATTTACAATAGCCAGGTAATGGAAGCAACGTAAATGCCCACAGACAGATGAATGGATAAAGATGTGGTACATATATAAAATGGAAAATTACTCAGCCATAAAAAGGAATGAAACTGGGTCATTTGTAGAGACATTGATGGATCTAGAGACTGTCATACAGAATGAAGTAAGTCAGAAAGAGGAAAACAAATATTGTATATTAATGCATATATGTGGAACATAAAAAATGGTACAGATGAACTGGTTTGCAGGGAAGAAACAGAGACACAGAGGTAGAGAACAAACATATGGACACCAAGTGTGGGAAGCCATGGGGTGGTGGTGGTGGGATGAGTTGGGAGATTGGCATTGACCTGTATACATGTATATGCATAAAATACATAACTAATAATAACCTGCTATATAAAAAAATAAATCAAATTAAATTTCAAAATTTTAAAGAGTAAAATTTAAAAATAAAACAGAAAAATGTTCTTCCCTTCACACAGATGTATTTATAGGAATGAATTATTTCCATGCTTATATCTATAAATACATAAAGGAGGAATAAAATCTAACTTGATCCATAAAAGAAAAAAAAAACCTGAACCCACCAGTTATACAGAGGAAAACCCTATCAGGGCACTTGCTCCAGCGGTAAACAATTCTGAAATTGGTCAGAGGTGGGGAATCATCTCCCATACAACCAGCAACCCACCCCCCACGCCAGGAGCATCCTCATTGCAAAGCTGGGGGACCGTGCCGAGGCATCTGTGAGTAAACGTGAGCTGAGCCCCAGGACAGCTGCTGCTGAACTGTTCCCACCCTTCCCAGGTAAAACACCTGAATATGTACAAGGCCTTGAAAGCCTAGAGGAAGGGCCGCGGAGCCACACCAGTGACAGCACGCAGGCCAACTTGGTGCCTGCAGGCCAGCCAGGGTGGTCCTGGCCCCGGGCGCTCTTGCAGAAGCTTTCCATTGCCCTGCCTGAGATACGCCTCCTGTCCCGGCCCCCACTGCTTTTTTCCTTCCTCACCTCTGTCCGGAGAGAAATTCCAGCGGAAGGTATGGGTGACACATCCTCTTCTTTACAGGTGGCAGCCTGGCAACCCCTGCAGAAAGGCCAGCAGAGCCCCACTCACACCGGGCCACCAAGAAAGCTGTGGCCCCTCACTCCCTCCCACCAGCACAGCCCCGAGACTCCTGACGGGGCAGAGAATATGGAGTCAGGCACAGCTTCAGGGGCTATTGCTGCCTGGAGCGCTGTTTCTATTGACCTCAAACAGGCACACCTGGGGAGGGCCGGCCGGCAGGGTAAGGCTGCCCAGGTCAGCTAATCCACAACCCTCAGGGAATCATATTGTTGAAAACGGACCTCGCTAAGGCAGAATAGAAGCCAAGGAAGAAAAGGACACAATGCCATTTGCAGCACCGTAGATGAGTCTAGAGGTAATCACGTGACTTGTAGTAAGTCAGAAAGTGAAAGACACGTATCGTATCATATCACTTATAGGTGTTACCTAAGACTGGATACCAGGGCAGATATTTCCACGGAGAAGGGCCATCACAGATTCATCAAACAAACTTATGGTTCACCAATGGAAAGGTGTGAGGATTGGTTTCATTACTATATTGGGGTTAACAGACATATACACACACAGGTGACACATATAATCACCAAAGACCTACGGAATACCAAGAGAAGACTACTCAACCTTCTGTCATAACGTACATGGGAAAAGGATCCCAGGAAGAACAGACATCTGTATATGTGTAAAAGAACCACATCTTCCACACCTACAACAAGCCAAACATTGTAATCAAACTTGCTGTAATAAAAAATAAAAAATTAAATTAAAAACACGAACAAGAAGTAGTGAGACAAACTTGAGGGGCTTTCTCCTGGCACATTCCATTCTAAATTCCAATCTAGAACACGACTTCCATTGAGGCTCTGTTGCCCTAGTCACCAGATTTGGTAAGGGAGAACTGCTGCCACCTTGTGGCCGTTTCACACAACAGCATCTTTAATCCCAGCGCTGATGGTCAGTTGATATTCAAAATCATTGCAGGCCTGTAAATGACACCTGCCCTGAAAACAAATCCTGGGGTCACATATCGACCAAAAAATTCAAAGGACGTCCATATTTCAAAACGACCATTTCAAAAGGCATATTTTACGCACATTAGTGTTCTGCTTCTTTTTCTTTCTTTCCTTTTTTTGTTAAAAATACGGGAATGGAAAAAGGCATCCCTCAGAATGGGCGAAAATCGTTGCAAACGAATCAATGGACAAAGGTTTAATCTCCAATATATATAAACAGCTCATGCAGCTTAATATTAACAAAACAAACAACCCAATACAAAAAATGGGCAGAAGATCTAAAGAGATGTTTCTTCAAAGAAGACACAGAGATGGCCAAGACACACATGAAAAGCTGCTCAACAGCACTAATTATTAGAGAAATGCAAATCAAAACTACAATGAGGTATCACCTCACACCTGTTAGAATCGGCATCATCAGAAAATCTACAAACAACCAATTCTGGGGAGGGTGTGGACAAAAGGAGCCCTCTTCCACTATTGGTGGCAATGTAAATTGATACAGTCACTATGGAGAACGGTATGGAGTTTCCTTGAAAAAACTAGAAATAGAATTACCATCTGATCCAGCAATCCCACTTCTGGGCATATACCCAGAGAAAACCATAAATCAAAAAGGCACATTCACCACAATGTTCATGGCAGCACTATTTACAATAGCCAGGTAATGGAAGCAACGTAAATGCCCACAGACAGATGAATGGATAAAGATGTGGTACATATATAAAATGGAATATTACTCAGCCATAAAAAGGAATGAAACTGGGTCATTTGTAGAGACATCGATGGATCTAGAGACTGTCATACAGAATGAAGTAAGTCAGAAAGAGGAAAACAAATATTGTATATTAATGCATATATGTGGAACCTAAAAAATGGTACAGATGAACTGGTTTGCAGGGAAGAAACAGAGACACAGAGGTAGAGAACAAACATATGGACACCAAGTGTGGGAAGCCATGGGGTGGTGGTGGTGGGATGAGTTGGGAGATTGGGATTGACCTGTATACATGTATATGCATAAAATACATAACTAATAATAACCTGCTGTATAAAAAAATAAATCAAATTAAATTTCAAAATTTTAAAAAGTAAAATTTAAAAATAAAACAGAAAAATGTTCTTCCCTTCACACAGATGTATTTATAGGAATGAATTATTTCCATGCTTATATCTATAAATACATAAAGGAGGAATAAAATCTAACTTGAACCATAAAAGAAAAAAAAAACCTGAACCCACCAGTTATACAGAGGAAAACCCTATCAGGGCACTTGCTGCAGCGGTAAACAATTCTGAAATTGGTCAGAGGTGGGGAATCATCTCCCATACAACCAGCAACCCAACCACCACGCCAGGAGCATCCTCATTGCAAAGCTGGGGGACCGTGCCGAGGCATCTGTGAGTAAACGTGAGCTGAGCCCCAGGACAGCTGCTGCTGAACTGTTCCCACCCTTCCCAGGTAAAACACCTGAATATGTACAAGGCCTTCAAAGCCTAGAGGAAGGGCCGCGGAGCCACACCAGCGACAGCACGCAGGCCAACTTGGTGCCTGCAGGCCAGCCAGGGTGGTCCTGGCCCCGGGCGCTCTTGCAGAAGCTTTCCATTGCCCTGCCTGAGATACGCCTCCTGTCCCGGCCCCCACTGCTTTTTTCCTTCCTCACCTCTGTCCGGAGAGAAATTCCAGCGGAAGGTATGGGTGACACATCCTCTTCTTTACAGGTGGAAGCCTGGCAACCCCTGCAGAAAGGCCAGCAGAGCCCCACTCACACCGGGCCACCAACAAAGCTGTGGCCCCTCACTCCCTCCCACCAGCACAGCCCCGAGACTGCTGACGGGGCAGAGAATATGGAGTCAGGCACAGCTTCAGGGGCTATTGCTGCCTGGAGCACTGTTTATATTGACCTCAAACAGGCACACCTGGGGAGGGCCGGCCGGCAGGGTAAGGCTGCCCAGGTCAGCTAATCCACAACCCTCAGGGAATCACATTGTTGAAAACGGACCTCGCTAAGGCAGAATAGAAGCCAAGGAAGAAAAGGACACAATGCCATTTGCAGCACCGTAGATGAGTCTAGAGGTAATCACGTGACTTGTAGTAAGTCAGAAAGTGAAAGACACGTATCGTATCATATCACTTATAGGTGTTACCTAAGAATGGATACCAGGGCAGATATTTCCACGGAGAAGGGCCATCACAGATTCATCAAACAAACTTATGGTTCACCAATGGAAAGGTGTGAGGATTGGTTTCATTACGATATTGGGGTTAACAGACATATACACACACAGGTGACACATATAATCACCAAAGACCTACGGAATACCAAGAGAAGACTACTCAACCTTCTGTCATAACGTACATGGGAAAAGGATCCCAGGAAGAACAGACATCTGTATATGTGTAAAACAACCCCATCTTCCACACCTACAACAAGCCAAACATTGTAATCAAACTTGCTGTAATAAAAAATAAAAAATTAAATTAAAAACACGAACAAGAAGTAGTGAGACAAACTTGAGGGGCTTTCTCCTGGCACATTCCATTCTAAATTCCAATCTAGAACACGACTTCCATTGAGGCTCTGTTGCCCTAGTCACCAGATTTGGTAAGGGAGAACTGCTGCCACCTTGTGGCCGTTTCACACAACAGCAGCTTTAATCCCAGCGCTGATGGTCAGTTGATATTCAAAATCATTGCAGGCCTGTAAATGACACCTGCCCTGAAAACAAATCCTGGGGTCACATATCGACCAAAAAATTCAAAGGACGTCCATATTTCAAAACGACCGTTTCAAAAGGCATATTTTACGCACATTAGTGTTCTGCTTCTTTTTCTTTCTTTCCTTTTTTTGTTAAAAATACGGGAATGGAAAAAGGCATCCCTCAGAATGGGCGAAAATCGTTGCAAACGAATCAATGGACAAAGGTTTAATCTCCAATATATATAAACAGCTCATGCAGCTTAATATTAACAAAACAAACAACCCAATACAAAAAATGGGCAGAAGATCTAAAGAGATGTTTCTTCAAAGAAGACACAGAGATGGCCAAGACACACATGAAAAGCTGCTCAACAGCACTAATTATTAGAGAAATGCAAATCAAAACTACAATGAGGTATCACCTCACACCTGTTAGAATCGGCATCATCAGAAAATCTACAAACAACCAATTCTGGGGAGGGTGTGGACAAAAGGAGCCCTCTTCCACTATTGGTGGCAATGTAAATTGATACAGTCACTATGGAGAACGGTATGGAGTTTCCTTGAAAAAACTAGAAATAGAATTACCATCTGATCCAGCAATCCCACTTCTGGGCATATACCCAGAGAAAACCATAAATCAAAAAGGCACATTCACCACAATGTTCATGGCAGCACTATTTACAATAGCCAGGTAATGGAAGCAACGTAAATGCCCACAGACAGATGAATGGATAAAGATGTGGTACATATATAAAATGGAATATTACTCAGCCATAAAAAGGAATGAAACTGGGTCATTTGTAGAGACATCGATGGATCTAGAGACTGTCATACAGAATGAAGTAAGTCAGAAAGAGGAAAACAAATATGGTATATTAATGCATATATGTGGAACCTAAAAAATGGTACAGATGAACTGGTTTGCAGGGAAGAAACAGAGACACAGAGGTAGAGAACAAACATATGGACACCAAGTGTGGGAAGCCATGGGGTGGTGGTGGTGGGATGAGTTGGGAGATTGGGATTGACCTGTATACATGTATATGCATAAAATACATAACTAATAATAACCTGCTGTATAAAAAAATACATCAAATTAAATTTCAAAATTTTAAAAAGTAAAATTTAAAAATAAAACAGAAAAATGTTCTTCCCTTCACACAGATGTATTTATAGGAATGAATTATTTCCATGCTTATATCTATAAATACATAAAAGAGGAATAATATCTAACTTGAACCATAAAAGAAAAAAAAAATACCTGAACCCACCAGTTATACAGAGGAAAACACTATCAGGGCACTTGCTCCAGCGGTAAACAATTCTGAAATTGGTCAGAGGTGGGGAATCATCTCCCATACAACCAGCAACCCACCCCCCACGCCAGGAGCATCCTCATTGCAAAGATGGGGGACCGTGCCGAGGCATCTGTGAGTAAACGTGAGCTGAGCCCCAGGACAGCTGCTGCTGAACTGTTCCCACCCTTCCCAGGTAAAACACCTGAATATGTACAAGGGCTTGAAAGCCTAGAGGAAGGGCCGCAGAGCCACACCAGAGACAGCACGCAGGCCAACTTGGTGCCTGCAGGCCAGCCAGGGTGGTCCTGGCCCCGGGCGCTCTTGCGGAAGCTTTCCATTGCCCTGCCTGAGATACCCCTCCTGTCCCGGCCCCCACTGCTTTTTTCCTTCCTCACCTCTGTCCGGAGAGAAATTCCAGCGGAAGGTATGGGTGACACATCCTCTTCTTTACAGGTGGAAGCCTGGCAACCCCTGCAGAAAGGCCAGCAGAGCCACACTCACACTGGGCCACCAACAAAGCTGTGGCCCCTCACTCCCTCCCACCAGCACAGCCCCGAGAGTGCTGATGGGGCAGATAATATGGAGTCAGGCACAGCTTCAGGGGCTATTGCTGCCTGGAGCGCTGTTTATATTGACCTCAAACAGGCACACCTGGGGAGGGCCGGCCGGCATGGTAAGGCTGCCCAGGTCAGCTCATCCACAACCCTCAGGGAATCACATTGTTGAAAATGGACCTCGCTAAGGCAGAATAGAAGCCAAGGAAGAAAAGGACACAATGCCATTTGCAGCACCGTAGATGAGTCTAGAGGTAATCACGTGACTTGTAGTAAGTCAGAAAGTGAAAGACACATATCGTATCATATCACTTATAGGTGTTACCTAAGACTGGATACCAGGGCAGATATTTCCACGGAGAAGGGCCATCACAGATTCATCAAACAAACTTATGGTTCACCAATGGAAAGGTGTGAGGATTGGTTTCATTACGATATTGGGGTTAACAGACATATACACACACAGGTGACACATATAATCACCAAAGACCTACGGAATACCAAGAGAAGACTACTCAACATTCTGTCATAACGTACATGGAAAAAGGATCCCAGGAAGAACAGACATCTGTATATGTGTAAAAGAACCACATCTTCCACACCTACAACAAGCCAAACATTGTAATCAAACTTGCTGTAATAAAAAATAAAAAATTAAATTAAAAACACGAACAAGAAGTAGTGAGACAAACTTGAGGGGCTTTCTCCTGGCACATTCCATTCTAAATTCCAATCTAGAACACGACTTCCATTGAGGCTCTGTTGCCCTAGTCACCAGATTTGGTAAGGGAGAACTGCTGCCACCTTGTGGCCGTTTCACACAACAGCATCTTTAATCCCAGCGCTGATGGTCAGTTGATATTCAAAATCATTGCAGGCCTGTAAATGACACCTGCCCTGAAAACAAATCCTGGGGTCACATATCGACCAAAAAATTCAAAGGACGTCCATATTTCAAAACGACCATTTCAAAAGGCATATTTTACGCACATTAGTGTTCTGCTTCTTTTTCTTTCTTTCCTTTTTTTGTTAAAAATACGGGAATGGAAAAAGGCATCCCTCAGAATGGGCGAAAATCGTTGCAAACGAATCAATGGACAAAGGTTTAATCTCCAATATATATAAACAGCTCATGCAGCTTAATATTAACAAAACAAACAACCCAATACAAAAAATGGGCAGAAGATCTAAAGAGATGTTTCTTCAAAGAAGACACAGAGATGGCCAAGACACACATGAAAAGCTGCTCAACAGCACTAATTATTAGAGAAATGCAAATCAAAACTACAATGAGGTATCACCTCACACCTGTTAGAATCGGCATCATCAGAAAATCTACAAACAACCAATTCTGGGGAGGGTGTGGACAAAAGGAGCCCTCTTCCACTATTGGTGGCAATGTAAATTGATACAGTCACTATGGAGAACGGTATGGAGTTTCCTTGAAAAAACTAGAAATAGAATTACCATCTGATCCAGCAATCCCACTTCTGGGCATATACCCAGAGAAAACCATAAATCAAAAAGGCACATTCACCACAATGTTCATGGCAGCACTATTTACAATAGCCAGGTAATGGAAGCAACGTAAATGCCCACAGACAGATGAATGGATAAAGATGTGGTACATATATAAAATGGAATATTACTCAGCCATAAAAAGGAATGAAACTGGGTCATTTGTAGAGACATCGATGGATCTAGAGACTGTCATACAGAATGAAGTAAGTCAGAAAGAGGAAAACAAATATTGTATATTAATGCATATATGTGGAACCTAAAAAATGGTACAGATGAACTGGTTTGCAGGGAAGAAACAGAGACACAGAGGTAGAGAACAAACATATGGACACCAAGTGTGGGAAGCCATGGGGTGGTGGTGGTGGGATGAGTTGGGAGATTGGGATTGACCTGTATACATGTATATGCATAAAATACATAACTAATAATAACCTGCTGTATAAAAAAATAAATCAAATTAAATTTCAAAATTTTAAAAAGTAAAATTTAAAAATAAAACAGAAAAATGTTCTTCCCTTCACACAGATGTATTTATAGGAATGAATTATTTCCATGCTTATATCTATAAATACATAAAGGAGGAATAAAATCTAACTTGAACCATAAAAGAAAAAAAAAACCTGAACCCACCAGTTATACAGAGGAAAACCCTATCAGGGCACTTGCTCCAGCGGTAAACAATTCTGAAATTGGTCAGAGGTGGGGAATCATCTCCCATACAACCAGCAACCCAACCCCCACGCCAGGAGCATCCTCATTGCAAAGCTGGGGGACCGTGCCGAGGCATCTGTGAGTAAACGTGAGCTGAGCCCCAGGACAGCTGCTGCTGAACTGTTCCCACCCTTCCCAGGTAAAACACCTGAATATGTACAAGGCCTTCAAAGCCTAGAGGAAGGGCCGCGGAGCCACACCAGCGACAGCACGCAGGCCAACTTGGTGCCTGCAGGCCAGCCAGGGTGGTCCTGGCCCCGGGCGCTCTTGCAGAAGCTTTCCATTGCCCTGCCTGAGATACGCCTCCTGTCCCGGCCCCCACTGCTTTTTTCCTTCCTCACCTCTGTCCGGAGAGAAATTCCAGCGGAAGGTATGGGTGACACATCCTCTTCTTTACAGGTGGAAGCCTGGCAACCCCTGCAGAAAGGCCAGCAGAGCCCCACTCACACCGGGCCACCAACAAAGCTGTGGCCCCTCACTCCCTCCCACCAGCACAGCCCCGAGACTGCTGACGGGGCAGAGAATATGGAGTCAGGCACAGCTTCAGGGGCTATTGCTGCCTGGAGCACTGTTTATATTGACCTCAAACAGGCACACCTGGGGAGGGCCGGCCGGCAGGGTAAGGCTGCCCAGGTCAGCTAATCCACAACCCTCAGGGAATCACATTGTTGAAAACGGACCTCGCTAAGGCAGAATAGAAGCCAAGGAAGAAAAGGACACAATGCCATTTGCAGCACCGTAGATGAGTCTAGAGGTAATCACGTGACTTGTAGTAAGTCAGAAAGTGAAAGACACGTATCGTATCATATCACTTATAGGTGTTACCTAAGAATGGATACCAGGGCAGATATTTCCACGGAGAAGGGCCATCACAGATTCATCAAACAAACTTATGGTTCACCAATGGAAAGGTGTGAGGATTGGTTTCATTACGATATTGGGGTTAACAGACATATACACACACAGGTGACACATATAATCACCAAAGACCTACGGAATACCAAGAGAAGACTACTCAACCTTCTGTCATAACGTACATGGGAAAAGGATCCCAGGAAGAACAGACATCTGTATATGTGTAAAACAACCCCATCTTCCACACCTACAACAAGCCAAACATTGTAATCAAACTTGCTGTAATAAAAAATAAAAAATTAAATTAAAAACACGAACAAGAAGTAGTGAGACAAACTTGAGGGGCTTTCTCCTGGCACATTCCATTCTAAATTCCAATCTAGAACACGACTTCCATTGAGGCTCTGTTGCCCTAGTCACCAGATTTGGTAAGGGAGAACTGCTGCCACCTTGTGGCCGTTTCACACAACAGCAGCTTTAATCCCAGCGCTGATGGTCAGTTGATATTCAAAATCATTGCAGGCCTGTAAATGACACCTGCCCTGAAAACAAATCCTGGGGTCACATATCGACCAAAAAATTCAAAGGACGTCCATATTTCAAAACGACCGTTTCAAAAGGCATATTTTACGCACATTAGTGTTCTGCTTCTTTTTCTTTCTTTCCTTTTTTTGTTAAAAATACGGGAATGGAAAAAGGCATCCCTCAGAATGGGCGAAAATCGTTGCAAACGAATCAATGGACAAAGGTTTAATCTCCAATATATATAAACAGCTCATGCAGCTTAATATTAACAAAACAAACAACCCAATACAAAAAATGGGCAGAAGATCTAAAGAGATGTTTCTTCAAAGAAGACACAGAGATGGCCAAGACACACATGAAAAGCTGCTCAACAGCACTAATTATTAGAGAAATGCAAATCAAAACTACAATGAGGTATCACCTCACACCTGTTAGAATCGGCATCATCAGAAAATCTACAAACAACAAATTCTGGGGAGGGTGTGGACAAAAGGAGCCCTCTTCCACTATTGGTGGCAATGTAAATTGATACAGTCACTATGGAGAACGGTATGGAGTTTCCTTGAAAAAACTAGAAATAGAATTACCATCTGATCCAGCAATCCCACTTCTGGGCATATACCCAGAGAAAACCATAAATCAAAAAGGCACATTCACCACAATGTTCATGGCAGCACTATTTACAATAGCCAGGTAATGGAAGCAACGTAAATGCCCACAGACAGATGAATGGATAAAGATGTGGTACATATATAAAATGGAATATTACTCAGCCATAAAAAGGAATGAAACTGGGTCATTTGTAGAGACATCGATGGATCTAGAGACTGTCATACAGAATGAAGTAAGTCAGAAAGAGGAAAACAAATATGGTATATTAATGCATATATGTGGAACCTAAAAAATGGTACAGATGAACTGGTTTGCAGGGAAGAAACAGAGACACAGAGGTAGAGAACAAACATATGGACACCAAGTGTGGGAAGCCATGGGGTGGTGGTGGTGGGATGAGTTGGGAGATTGGGATTGACCTGTATACATGTATATGCATAAAATACATAACTAATAATAACCTGCTGTATAAAAAAATACATCAAATTAAATTTCAAAATTTTAAAAAGTAAAATTTAAAAATAAAACAGAAAAATGTTCTTCCCTTCACACAGATGTATTTATAGGAATGAATTATTTCCATGCTTATATCTATAAATACATAAAAGAGGAATAATATCTAACTTGAACCATAAAAGAAAAAAAAAATACCTGAACCCACCAGTTATACAGAGGAAAACACTATCAGGGCACTTGCTCCAGCGGTAAACAATTCTGAAATTGGTCAGAGGTGGGGAATCATCTCCCATACAACCAGCAACCCACTCCCCACGCCAGGAGCATCCTCATTGCAAAGATGGGGGACCGTGCCGAGGCATCTGTGAGTAAACGTGAGCTGAGCCCCAGGACAGCTGCTGCTGAACTGTTCCCACCCTTCCCAGGTAAAACACCTGAATATGTAAAAGGGCTTGAAAGCCTAGAGGAAGGGCCGCAGGGCCACACCAGAGACAGCACGCAGGCCAACTTGGTGCCTGCAGGCCAGCCAGGGTGGTCCTGGCCCCGGGCGCTCTTGCGGAAGCTTTCCATTGCCCTGCCTGAGATACCCGTCCTGTCCCGGCCCCCACTGCTTTTTTCCTTCCTCACCTCTGTCCGGAGAGAAATTCCAGCGGAAGGTATGGGTGACACATCCTCTTCTTTACAGGTGGAAGCCTGGCAACCCCTGCAGAAAGGCCAGCAGAGCCCCACTCACACCGGGCCACCAACAAAGCTGTGGCCCCTCACTCCCTCCCACCAGCACAGCCCCGAGACTGCTGACGGGGCAGAGAATATGGAGTCAGGCACAGCTTCAGGGGCTATTGCTGCCTGGAGCGCTGTTTATATTGACCTCAAACAGGCACACCTGGGGAGGGCCGGCCGGCATGGTAAGGCTGCCCAGGTCAGCTCATCCACAACCCTCAGGGAATCACATTGTTCAAAATGGACCTCGCTAAGGCAGAATAGAAGCCAAGGAAGAAAAGGACACAATGCCATTTGCAGCACCGTAGATGAGTCTAGAGGTAATCACGTGACTTGTAGTAAGTCAGAAAGTGAAAGACACATATCGTATCATATCACTTATAGGTGTTACCTAAGACTGGATACCAGGGCAGATATTTCCACGGAGAAGGGCCATCACAGATTCATCAAACAAACTTATGGTTCAACAATGGAAAGGTGTGAGGATTGGTTTCATTACGATATTGGGGTTAACAGACATATACACACACAGGTGACACATATAATCACCAAAGACCTACGGAATACCAAGAGAAGACTACTCAACATTCTGTCATAACGTACATGGAAAAAGGATCCCAGGAAGAACAGACATCTGTATATGTGTAAAAGAACCACATCTTCCACACCTACAACAAGCCAAACATTGTAATCAAACTTGGTGTAATAAAAAATAAAAAATTAAATTAAAAACACGAACAAGAAGTAGTGAGACAAACTTGAGGGGCTTTCTCCTGGCACATTCCATTCTAAATTCCAATCTAGAACACGACTTCCATTGAGGCTCTGTTGCCCTAGTCACCAGATTTCGTAAGGGAGAACTGCTGCCACCTTGTGGCCGTTTCACACAACAGCAGCTTTAATCCCAGCGCTGATGGTCAGTTGATATTCAAAATCATTGCAGGCCTGTAAATGACACCTGCCCTGAAAACAAATCCTGGGGTCACATATCGACCAAAAAATTCAAAGGACGTCCATATTTCAAACCACCGTTTCAAAAGGCATATTTTACGCACATTAGTGTTCTGCTTCTTTTTCTTTCTTTCCTTTTTTTGTTAAAAATACGGGAATGGAAAAAGGCATCCCTCAGAATGGGCGAAAATCGTTGCAAACGAATCAATGGACAAAGGTTTAATCTCCAATATATATAAACAGCTCATGCAGCTTAATATTAACAAAACAAACAACCCAATACAAAAAATGGGCAGAAGATCTAAAGAGATGTTTCTTCAAAGAAGACACAGAGATGGCCAAGACACACATGAAAAGCTGCTCAACAGCACTAATTATTAGAGAAATGCAAATGAAAACTACAATGAGGTATCACCTCACACCTGTTAGAATCGGCATCATCAGAAAATCTACAAACAACCAATTCTGGGGAGGGTGTGGACAAAAGGAGCCCTCTTCCACTATTGGTGGCAATGTAAATTGATACAGTCACTATGGAGAACGGTATGGAGTTTCCTTGAAAAAACTAGAAATAGAATTACCATCTGATCCAGCAATCCCACTTCTGGGCATATACCCAGAGAAAACCATAAATCAAAAAGGCACATTCACCACAATGTTCATGGCAGCACTATTTACAATAGCCAGGTAATGGAAGCAACGTAAATGCCCACAGACAGATGAATGGATAAAGATGTGGTACATATATAAAATGGAATATTACTCAGCCATAAGAAGGAATGAAACTGGGTCATTTGTAGAGACATCGATGGATCTAGAGACTGTCATACAGAATGAAGTAAGTCAGAAAGAGGAAAACAAATATTGTATATTAATGCATATATGTGGAACCTAAAAAATGGTACAGATGAACTGGTTTGCAGGGAAGAAACAGAGACACAGAGGTAGAGAACAAACATATGGACACCAAGTGTGGGAAGCCATGGGGTGGTGGTGGTGGGATGAGTTGGGAGATTGGGATTGACCTGTATACATGTATATGCATAAAATACATAACTAATAATAACCTGCTGTATAAAAAAATACATCAAATTAAATTTCAAAATTTTAAAAAGTAAAATTTAAAAATAAAACAGAAAAATGTTCTTCCCTTCACACAGATGTATTTATAGGAATGAATTATTTCCATGCTTATATCTATAAATACATAAAAGAGGAATAATATCTAACTTGAACCATAAAAGAAAAAAAAAATACCTGAACCCACCAGTTATACAGAGGAAAACCCTATCAGGGCACTTGCTCCAGCGGTAAACAATTCTGAAATTGGTCAGAGGTGGGGAATCATCTCCCATACAACCAGCAACCCACCCCCCATGCCAGGAGCATCCTCATTGCAAAGATGGGGGACCGTGCCGAGGCATCTGTGAGTAAACGTGAGCTGAGCCCCAGGACAGCTGCTGCTGAACTGTTCCCACCCTTCCCAGGTAAAACACCTGAATATGTACAAGGGCTTGAAAGCCTAGAGGAAGGGCCGCAGAGCCACACCAGAGACAGCACGCAGGCCAACTTGGTGCCTGCAGGCCAGCCAGGGTGGTCCTGGCCCTGGGCGCTCTTGCGGAAGCTTTCCATTGCCCTGCCTGAGATACCCCTCCTGTCCCGGCCCCCACTGCTTTTTTCCTTCCTCACCTCTGTCCGGAGAGAAATTCCAGCGGAAGGTATGGGTGACACATCCTCTTCTTTACAGGTGGAAGCCTGGCAACCCCTGCAGAAAGGCCAGCAGAGCCACACTCACACTAGGCCACCAACAAAGCTGTGGCCCCTCACTCCCTCCCACCAGCACAGCCCCGAGACTGCTGACGGGGCAGAGAATATGGAGTCAGGCACAGCTTCAGGGGCTATTGCTGCCTGGAGCGCTGTTTATATTGACCTCAAACAGGCACACCTGGGGAGGGCCGGCTGGCATGGTAAGGCTGCCCAGGTCAGCTCATCCACAACCCTCAGGGAATCACATTGTTGAAAATGGACCTCGCTAAGGCAGAATAGAAGCCAAGGAAGAAAAGGACACAATGCCATTTGCAGCACCGTAGATGAGTCTAGAGGTAATCACGTGACTTGTAATAAGTCAGAAAGTGAAAGACACATATCGTATCATATCACTTATAGGTGTTACCTAAGAATGGATACCAGGGCAGATATTTCCACGGAGAAGGGCCATCACAGATTCATCAAACAAACTTATGGTTCACCAATGGAAAGGTGTGAGGATTGGTTTCATTACGATATTGGGGTTAACAGACATATACACACACAGGTGACACATATAATCACCAAAGACCTACGGAATACCAAGAGAAGACTACTCAACATTCTGTCATAACGTACATGGGAAAAGGATCCCAGGAAGAACAGACATCTGTATATGTGTAAAAGAACCCCATCTTCCACACCTACAACAAGCCAAACATTGTAATCAAACTTGCTGTAATAAAAAATAAAAAATTAAATTAAAAACACGAACAAGAAGTAGTGAGACAAACTTGAGGGGCTTTCTCCTGGCACATTCCATTCTAAATTCCAATCTAGAACACGACTTCCATTGAGGCTCTGTTGCCCTAGTCACCAGATTTGGTAAGGGAGAACTGCTGCCACCTTGTGGCCGTTTCACACAACAGCAGCTTTAATCCCAGCGCTGAGGGTCAGTTGATATTCAAAATCATTGCAGGCCTGTAAATGACACCTGCCCTGAAAACAAATCCTGGGGTCACATATCGACCAAAAAATTCAAAGGACGTCCATATTTCAAAACGACCGTTTCAAAAGGCATATTTTACGCACATTAGTGTTCTGCTTCTTTTTCTTTCTTTCCTTTTTTTGTTAAAAATACGGGAATGGAAAAAGGCATCCCTCAGAATGGGCGAAAATCGTTGCAAACGAATCAATGGACAAAGGTTTAATCTCCAATATATATAAACAGCTCATGCAGCTTAATATTAACAAAACAAACAACCCAATACAAAAAATGGGCAGAAGATCTAAAGAGATGTTTCTTCAAAGAAGACACAGAGATGGCCAAGACACACATGAAAAGCTGCTCAACAGCACTAATTATTAGAGAAATGCAAATCAAAACTACAATGAGGTATCACCTCACACCTGTTAGAATCGGCATCATCAGAAAATCTACAAACAACCAATTCTGGGGAGGGTGTGGACAAAAGGAGCCCTCTTCCACAGTTGGTGGCAATGTAAATTGATACAGTCACTATGGAGAACGGTATGGAGTTTCCTTGAAAAAAGCTAGAAATAGAATTTCCATCTGATCCAGCAATCCCACTTCTGGGCATATACCCAGAGAAAACCATAAATCAAAAAGGCACATTCACCCCAATGTTTATGGCAGCACTATTTACAATAGCCAGGTAATGGAAGCAACGTAAATGCCCACAGACAGATGAATGGATAAAGGTGTGGTACATATATAAAATGGAATATTATTCAGCCATAAAAAGGAATGAAACTGGGTCATTTGTAGAGACATCGATGGATCTAGAGACTGTCATACAGAATGAAGTAAGTCAGAAAGAGGAAAACAAATATTGTATATTAATGCATATATGTGGAACCTAAAAAATGGTACAGATGAACTGGTTTGCAGGGAAGAAACAGAGACACAGAGGTAGAGAACAAACATATGGACACCAAGTGTGGGAAGCCATGGGGTGGTGGTGGTGGGATGTGTTGGGAGATTGGGATTGACCTGTATACATGTATATGCATAAAATACATAACTAATAATAACCTGCTGTATAAAATAATAAATCAAATTAAATTTCAAAATTTTAAAAAGTAAAATTTAAAAATAAAACAGAAAAATGTTTTCCCTTCACACAGATGTATTTATAGGAATGAATTATTTCCATGCTTATATCTATAAATACATAAAGGAGGAATAAAATCTAACTTGAACCATAAAAGAAAAGAAAAAACCTGAACCCACCAGTTGTACAGAGGAAAACCCTATCAGGGCACTTGCTCCAGCGGTAAACAATTTTGAAATTGGTCAGAGGTGGGGAATCATCTCCCATACAACCAGCAACCCACCCCCCACGCCAGGAGCATCCTCATTGCAAAGCTGGGGGACCATGCTGAGGCATCTGTGAGTAAACGTGAGCTGAGCCCCAGGACAGCTGCTGCTGAACTGTTCCCACCCTTCCCAGGTAAAACACCTGAATATGTACAAGGGCTTGAAAGCCTAGAGGAAGGGCCACGGAGCCACACCAGCGACAGCACGCAGGCCAACTTGGTGCCTGCAGGCCAGCCAGGGTGGTCCTGGCCACGGGCGCTCTTGCGGAAGCTTTCCATTGCCCTGCCTGAGATACCCATCCTGTCCCGGCCCCCACTGCTTTTTCCTTCCTCACCTCTGTCCGGAGAGAAATTCCAGCGGAAGGTATGGGTGACACATCCTCTTTTTTACAGGTGGCAGCCTGGAAACCCCTGCAGAAAGGCCAGCAGAGCCCCACTCACACCGGGCCACCAACCAAGCTGTGGCCCCTCACTCCCTCCCACCAGCACAGCCCCGAGACTGCTGACGGGGCAGAGAATATGGAGTCAGGCACAGCTTCAGGGGCTATTGCTGCCTGGAGCACTGTTTATATTGACCTCAAACAGGCACACCTGGGGAGGGCCGGCCGGCAGGGTAAGGCTGCCCAGGTCAGCTAATCCACAACCCTCAGGGAATCACATTGTTGAAAACGGACCTCGCTAAGGCAGAATAGAAGCCAAGGAAGAAAAGGACACAATGCCATTTGCAGCACCGTAGATGAGTCTAGAGGTAATCACGTGACTTGTAGTAAGTCAGAAAGTGAAAGACACATATCGTATCATATCACTTATAGGTGTTACCTAAGAATGGATACCAGTGCAGATATTTCCACGGAGAAGGGCCATCACAGATTCATCAAACAAACTTATGGTTCACCAATGGAAATGTGTGAGGATTGGTTTCATTACGATATTGGGGTTAACAGACATATACAAACACAGGTGACACATATAATCACCAAAGACCTACGGAATACCAAGAGAAGACTACTCAACCTTCTGTCATAACGTACATGGGAAAAGGATCCCAGGAAGAACAGACATCTGTATATGTGTAAAAGAACCACATCTTCCACACCTACAACAAGCCAAACATTGTAATCAAACTTGCTGTAATAAAAAATAAAAAATTAAATTAAAAACACGAACAAGAAGTAGTGAGACAAACTTGAGGGGCTTTCTCCTGGCACATTCCATTCTAAATTCCAATCTAGAACACGACTTCCATTGAGGCTCTGTTGCCCTAGTCACCAGATTTGGTAAGGGAGAACTGCTGCCACCTTGTGGCCGTTTCACACAACAGCAGCTTTAATCCCAGCGCTGATGGTCAGTTGATATTCAAAATCATTGCAGGCCTGTAAATGACACCTGCCCTGAAAACAAATCCTGGGGTCACATATCGACCAAAAAATTCAAAGGACGTCCATATTTCAAAACGACCGTTTCAAAAGGCATATTTTACGCACATTAGTGTTCTGCTTCTTTTTCTTTCTTTCCTTTTTTTCTTAAAAATACGGGAATGGAAAAAGGCATCCCTCAGAATGGGCGAAAATCGTTGCAAACGAATCAATGGACAAAGGTTTAATCTCCAATATATATAAACAGCTCATGCAGCTTAATATTAACAAAACAAACAACCCAATACAAAAAATGGGCAGAAGATCTAAAGAGATGTTTCTTCAAAGAAGACACAGAGATGGCCAAGACACACATGAAAAGCTGCTCAACAGCACTAATTATTAGAGAAATGCAAATCAAAACTACAATGAGGTATCACCTCACACCTGTTAGAATCGGCATCATCAGAAAATCCACAAACAACCAATTCTGGGGAGGGTGTGGACAAAAGGAGCCCTCTTCCACTATTGGTGGCAAGGTAAATTGATACAGTCACTATGGAGAACGGTATGGACTTTCCTTGAAAAAACTAGAAATAGAATTACCATCTGATCCAGCAATCCCACTTCTGGGCATATACCCAGAGAAAACCATAAATCAAAAAGGCACATTCACCACAATGTTCATGGCAGCACTATTTACAATAGCCAGGTAATGGAAGCAACGTAAATGCGCACAGACAGATGAATGGATAAAGATGTGGTACATATATAAAATGGAATATTACTCAGCCATTAAAAGGAATGAAACTGGGTCATTTGTAGAGACATCGATGGATCTAGAGACTGTCATACAGAATGAAGTAAGTCAGAAAGAGGAAAACAAATATTGTATATTAATGCATATATGTGGAACCTAAAAAATGGTATAGATGAACTGGTTTGCAGGGAAGAAACAGAGACACAGAGGTAGAGAACAAACATATGGACACCAAGTGTGGGAAGCCATGGGGTGGTGGTGGTGGGATGAGTTGGGAGATTGGGATTGACCTGTATACATGTATATGCATAAAATACATAACTAATAATAACCTGCTGTATAAAAAAAATATATCAAATTAAATTTCAAAATTTTAAAAAGTAAAATTTAAAAATAAAACAGAAAAATGTTCTTCCCTTCACACAGATGTATTTATAGGAATGAATTATTTCCATGCTTATATCTATAAATACATAAAGGAGGAATAATATCTAACTTGAACCATAAAAGAAAAGAAAAAAACCTGAACCCACCAGTTATACAGAGGAAAACCCTATCAGGGCACTTGCTCCAGCGGTAAACAATTCTGAAATTGGTCAGAGGTGGGGAATCATCTCCCATACAACCAGCAACCCACCCCCCACGCCAGGAACATCCTCATTGCAAAGCTGCGGGACCATGCCGAGGCATCTGTGAGTAAACGTGAGCTGAGCCCCAGGACAGCTGCTGCTGAACTGTTCCCACCCTTCCCAGGTAAAACACCTGAATATGTACAAGGGCTTGAAAGCCTAGAGGAAGGGCCACGGAGCCACACCAGCGACAGCACGCAGGCCAACTTGGTGCCTGCAGGCCAGCCAGGGTGGTCATGGCACTGGGCGCTCTTCTGGAAGCTTTCCATTGCCCTGCCTGAGATACCCATCCTGTCCCGGCCCCCAATGCTTTTTTCCTTCCTCACCTCTGTCCGGAGAGAAATTCCAGCGGTAGGTATGGGTGACACATCCTCTTCTTTACAGGTGGCAGCCTGGCAACCCCTGCAGAAAGGCCAGCAGAGCCACACTCACACCGGGCCACCAACAAAGCTGTGGCCCCTCACTCCCTCCCACCAGCACAGCCCCGAGACTGCTGACGGGGCAGAGAATATGGAGTCAGGCACAGCTTCAGGGGCTATTGCTGCCTGGAGCGCTGTTTATATTGACCTCAAACAGGCACACCTGGGGAGGGCCGGCCGGCAGGGTAAGGCTGCCCAGGTCAGCTAATCCACAACCCTCAGGGAATCACATTGTTGAAAACGGACCTCGCTAAGGCAGAATAGAAGCCAAGGAAGAAAAGGACACAATGCCATTTGCAGCACCGTAGATGAGTCTAGAGGTAATCACGTGACTTGTAGTAAGTCAGAAAGTGAAAGACACATATCGTATCATATCACTTATAGGTGTTACCTAAGAATGGATACCAGGGCAGATATTTCCACGGAGAAGGGCCATCACAGATTCATCAAACAAACTTATGGTTCACCAATGGAAAAGTGTGAGGATTGGTTTCATTACGATATTGGGGTTAACAGACATATACAAACACAGGTGACACATATAATCACCAAAGACCTACGGAATACCAAGAGAAGACTACTCAACCTTCTGTCATAAAGTACATGGGAAAAGGATCCCAGGAAGAACAGACATCTGTATATGTGTAAAAGAAACACATCTTCCACCCCTACAACAAGCCAAACATTGTAATCAAACTTGCTGTAATAAAAAATAAAAATTTAAATTAAAAACACGAACAAGAAGTAGTGAGACAAACTTGAGGGGCTTTCTCCTGGCACATTCCATTCTAAATTCCAATCTAGAACACGACTTCCATTGAGGCTCTGTTGCCCTAGTCACCAGATTTGGTAAGGGAGAACTGCTGCCACCTTGTGGCCGTTTCACACAACAGCAGCTTTAATCCCAGCGCTGATGGTCAGTTGATATTCAAAATCATTGCAGGCCTGTAAATGACACCTGCCCTGAAAACAAATCCTGGGGTCACATATCGACCAAAAAATTCAAAGGACCTCTATATTTCAAAACCACCGTTTCAAAAGGCATATTTTACGCACATTAGTGTTCTGCTTCTTTTTCTTTCTTTCCTTTTTTTGTTAAAATAAGGGGAATGGAGAAAGGCATCCCTCAGAATGGGCGAAAATCGTTGCAAACGAATCAATGGACAAAGGTTTAATCTCCAATATATATAAACAGCTCATGCAGCTTAATATTAACAAAACAAACAACCCAATACAAAAAATGGGCAGAAGATCTAAAGAGATGTTTCTTCAAAGAAGACACAGAGATGGCCAAGACACACATGAAAAGCTGCTCAACAGCACTAATTATTAGAGAAATGCAAATCAAAACTACAATGAGGTATCACCTCACACCTGTTAGAATCGGCATCATCAGAAAATCTACAAACAACCAATTCTGGGGAGGGTGTGGACAAAAGGAGCCCTCTTTCACTATTGGTGGCAATGTAAATTGATACAGTCACTATGGAGAACGGTATGGACTTTCCTTGAAAAATCTAGAAATAGAATTACCATCTGATCCAGCAATCCCACTTCTGGGCATATAACCAGAGAAAACCATAAATCAAAAAGGCACATTCACCACAATGTTCATGGCAGCACTATTTACAATAGCCAGGTAATGGAAGCAACGTAAATGCCCACAGACAGATGAATGGATAAAGATGTGGTACATATATAAAATGGAATATTACTCAGCCATAAAAAGGAATGAAACTGGGTCATTTGTAGAGACATCGATGGATCTAGAGACTGTCATACAGAATGAAGTAAGTCAGAAAGAGGAAAACAAATATTGTATATTAATGCATATATGTGGAACCTAAAAAATGGTACAGATGAACTGGTTTGCAGGGAAGAAACAGAGACACAGAGGTAGAGAACAAACATATGGACACCAAGTGTGGGAAGCCATGGGGTGGTGGTGGTGGGATGAGTTGGGAGATTGGGATTGACCTGTATACATGTATATGCATAAAATACATAACTAATAATAACCTGCTGTATAAAAAAAATAAATCAAATTAAATTTCAAAATTTTAAAAAGTAAAATTTAAAAATAAAACAGAAAAATGTTCTTCCCTTCACACAGATGTATTTATAGGAATGAATTATTTCCATGCTTATATCTATAAATACATAAAGGAGGAATAAAATCTAACTTGAACCATAAAAGAAAAGAAAAAACCTGAACCCACCAGTTATACAGAGGAAAACCCTATCAGGGCACTTGCTCCAGCGGTAAACAATTCTGAAATTGGTCAGAGGTGGGGAATCATCTCCCATACAACCAGCAACCCACCCCCCACGCCAGGAGCATCCTCATTGCAAAGCTGGGGGACCGTTCCGAGGCATCTGTGAGTAAACGTGAGCTGAGCCCCAGGACAGCTGCTGCTGAACTGTTCCCACCCTTCCCAGGTAAAACACCTGAATATGTACAAGGGCTTGAAAGCCTAGAGGAAGGGCCACGGAGCCACACCAGCGACAGCACGCAGGCCAACTTGGTGCCTGCAGGCCAGCCAGGGTGGTCCTGGCCCCGGGCGCTCTTGCGGAAGCTTTCCATTGCCCTGCCTGAGATACCCATCCTGTCCCGGCCCCCACTGCTTTTTTCCTTCCTCACCTCTGTCCGGAGAGAAATTCCAGCGGAAGGTATGGGTGACACATCCTCTTCTTTACAGGTGGCAGCCTGGCAACCCCTGCAGAAAGGCCAGCAGAGCCCCACTCACACCGGGCCACCAACAAAGCTGTGGCCCCTCACTCCCTCCCACCAGCACAGCCCCGAGACTGCTGACGGGGCAGAGAATATGGAGTCAGGCACAGCTTCAGGGGCTATTGCTGCCTGGAGCGCTGTTTATATTGACCTCAAACAGGCACACCTGGGGAGGGCCGGCCGGCAGGGTAAGGCTGCCCAGGTCAGCTAATCCACAACCCTCAGGGAATCACATTGTTGAAAACGGACCTCGCTAAGGCAGAATAGAAGCCAAGGAAGAAAAGGACACAATGCCATTTGCAGCACCGTAGATGAGTCTAGAGGTAATCACGTGACTTGTAGTAAGTCAGAAAGTGAAAGACACATATCGTATCATATCACTTATAGGTGTTACCTAAGAATGGATACCAGTGCAGATATTTCCACGGAGAAGGGCCATCACAGATTCATCAAACAAACTTATGGTTCACCAATGGAAAGGTGTGAGGATTGGTTTCATTACGATATTGGGGTTAACAGACATATACAAACACAGGTGACACATATAATCACCAAAGACCTACGGAATACCAAGAGAAGACTACTCAACCTTCTGTCATAACGTACATGGGAAAAGGATCCCAGGAAGAACAGACATCTGTATATGTGTAAAAGAACCACATCTTCCACACCTACAACAAGCCAAACATTGTAATCAAACTTGCTGTAATAAAAAATAAAAAAATAAATTAAAAACACGAACAAGAAGTAGTGAGACTAACTTGAGGGGCTTTCTCCTGGCACATTCCATTCTAAATTCCAATCTAGAACACGACTTCCATTGAGGCTCTGTTGCCCTAGTCACCAGATTTGGTAAGGGAGAACTGCTGCCACCTTGTGGCCGTTTCACACAACAGCAGCTTTAATCCCAGCGCTGATGGTCAGTTGATATTCAAAATCATTGCAGGCCTGTAAATGACACCTGCCCTGAAAACAAATCCTGGGGTCACATATCGACCAAAAAATTCAAAGGACCTCCATATTTCAAAACGACCGTTTCAAAAGGCATATTTTACGCACATTAGTGTTCTGCTTCTTTTTCTTTCTTTCCTTTTTTTGTTAAAAATACGGGAATGGAAAAAGGCATCCCTCAGAATGGGCGAAAATCGTTGCAAACGAATCAATGGACAAAGGTTTAATCTCCAATATATATAAACAGCTCATGCAGCTTAATATTAACAAAACAAACAACCCAATACAAAAAATGGGCAGAAGATCTAAAGAGATGTTTCTTCAAAGAAGACACAGAGATGGCCAAGACACACATGAAAAGCTGCTCAACAGCACTAATTATTAGAGAAATGCAAATCAAAACTACAATGAGGTATCACCTCACACCTGTTAGAATCGGCATCATCAGAAAATCTACAAACAACCAATTCTGGGGAGGGTGTGGACAAAAGGAGCCCTCTTCCACTATTGGTGGCAATGTAAATTGATACAGTCACTATGGAGAACAGTATGGAGTTTCCTTGAAAAAACTAGAAATAGAATTACCATCTGATCCAGCAATCCCACTTCTGGGCATATACCCAGAGAAAACCATAAATCAAAAAGGCACATTCACCACAATGTTCATGGCAGCACTATTTACAATAGCCAGGTAATGGAAGCAACGTAAATGCCCACAGACAGATGAATGGATAAAGATGTGGTACATATATAAAATGGAATATTACTCAGCCATAAAAAGGAATGAAACTGGGTCATTTGTAGAGACATCGATGGATCTAGAGACTGTCATACAGAATGAAGTAAGTCAGAAAGAGGAAAACAAATATTGTATATTAATGCATATATGTGGAACCTAAAAAATGGTACAGATGAACTGGTTTGCAGGGAAGAAACAGAGACACAGAGGTAGAGAACAAACATATGGACACCAAGTGTGGGAAGCCATGGGGTGGTGGTGCTGGGATGAGTTGGGAGATTGGGATTGACCTGTATACATGTATATGCATAAAATACATAACTAATAATAACCTGCTGTATAAAAAACTAAATCAAATTAAATTTCAAAATTTTAGAAAGTAAAATTTAAAAATAAAACAGAAAAATGTTCTTCCCTTCACACAGATGTATTTATAGGAATGAATTATTTCCATGCTTATATCTATAAATACATAAAGGAGGAATAAAATCTAACTTGAACCATAAAAGAAAAGAAAAAACCTGAACCCACCAGTTATACAGAGGAAAACCCTATCAGGGCACTTGCTCCAGCGGTAAACAATTCTGAAATTGGTCAGAGGTGGGGAATCATCTCCCATACAACCAGCAACCCAACCCCCACGCCAGGAGCATCCTCATTGCAAAGATGGGGGACCGTGCCGAGGCATCTGTGAGTAAACGTGAGCTGAGCCCCAGGACAGCTGCTGCTGAACTGTTCCCACCCTTCCCAGGTAAAACACCTGAATATGTACAAGGGCTTGAAAGCCTAGAGGAAGGGCCACGGAGCCACACCAGCGACAGCACGCAGGCCAACTTGGTGCCTGCAGGCCAGCCAGGGTGGTCCTGGCCCCGGGCGCTCTTGCGGAAGCTTTCCATTGCCCTGCCTGAGATACCCCTCCTGTCCCGACCCCCACTGCTTTTTTCCTTCCTCACCTCTGTCCGGAGAGAAATTCCAGCGGAAGGTATGGGTGACACATCCTCTTCTTTACAGGTGGCAGCCTGGCAACCCCTGCAGAAAGGCCAGCAGAGCCCCACACACACCGGGCCACCAACAAAGCTGTGGCCCCTCACTCCCTCCCACCAGCACAGCCCCGAGACTGCTGACGGGGCAGAGAATATGGAGTCAGGCACAGCTTCAGGGGCTATTGCTGCCTGGAGCGCTGTTTATATTGACCTCAAACAGGCACACCTGGGGAGGGCCGGCCGGCAGGGTAAGGCTGCCCAGGTCAGCTAATCCACAACCCTCAGGGAATCACATTGTTGAAAACGGACCTCGCTAAGGCAGAATAGAAGCCAAGGAAGAAAAGGACACAATGCCATTTGCAGCACCGTAGATGAGTCTAGAGGTAATCACGTGACTTGTAGTAAGTCAGAAAGTGAAAGACACATATCGTATCATATCACTTATAGGTGTTACCTAAGAATGGATACCAGGGCAGATATTTCCACGGAGAAGGGCCATCACAGATTCATCAAACAAACTTATGGTTCACCAATGGAAAGGTGTGAGGATTGGTTTCATTACGATATTGGGGTTAACAGACATATACAAACACAGGTGACACATATAATCACCAAAGACCTACGGAATACCAAGAGAAGACTACTCAACCTTCTGTCATAACGTACATGGGAAAAGGATCCCAGGAAGAACAGACATCTGTATATGTGTAAAAGAACCACATCTTCCACACCTACAACAAGCCAAACATTGTAATCAAACTTGCTGTAATAAAAAAATTAAATTAAAAACACGAACAAGAAGTAGTGAGACAAACTTGAGGGGCTTTCTCCTGGCACATTCCATTCTAAATTCCAATCTAGAACACGACTTCCATTGAGGCTCTGTTGCCCTAGTCACCAGATTTGGTAAGGGAGAACTGCTGCCACCTTGTGGCCGTTTCACACAACAGCAGCTTTAATCCCAGCGCTGATGGTCAGTTGATATTCAAAATCATTGCAGGCCTGTAAATGACACCTGCCCTGAAAACAAATCCTGGGGTCACATATCGACCAAAAAATTCAAAGGACGTCCATATTTCAAAACGACCGTCTCAAAAGGCATATTTTACGCACATTAGTGTTCTGCTTCTTTTTCTTTCTTTCCTTTTTTTGTTAAAAAAAGGGGAATGGAAAAAGGCATCCCTCAGAGTGGGCGAAAATCGTTGCAAACGAATCAATGTTCAAAGGTTTAATCTCCAATATATATAAACAGCTCATGCAGCTTAATATTAACAAAACAAACAACCCAATACAAAAAATGGGCAGAAGATCTAAAGAGATGTTTCTTCAAAGAAGACACAGAGATGGCCAAGACACACATGAAAAGCTGCTCAACAGCACTAATTATTAGAGAAATGCAAATCAAAACTACAATGAGGTATCACCTCACACCTGTTAGAATCGGCATCATCAGAAAATCTACAAACAACCAATTCTGGGGAGGGTGTGGACAAAAGGAGCCCTCTTCCACAATTGGTGGCAATGTAAATTGATACAGTCACTATGGAGAACGGTATGGAGTTTCCTTGAAAAAAACTAGAAATAGAATTACCATCTGATCCAGCAATCCCACTTCTGGGCATATACCCAGAGAAAACCATAAATCAAAAAGGCACATTCACCACAATGTTCATGGCAGCACTATTTACAATAGCCAGGTAATGGAAGCAACGTAAATGCCCACAGACAGATGAATGGATAAAGATGTGGTACATATATAAAATGGAATATTACTCAGGCATAAAAAGGAATGAAACTGGGTCATTTGTAGAGACATCGATGGATCTAGAGACTGTCATACAGAAGTAAGTCAGAAAGAGGAAAACAAATATTGTATATTAATGCATATATGTGGAACCTAAAAAATGGTACAGATGAACTGGTTTGCAGGGAAGAAACAGAGACACAGAGGTAGAGAACAAACATATGGACACCAAGTGTGGGAAGCCATGGGGTGGTGGTGGTGGGATGAGTTGGGAGATTGGGATTGACCTGTATACATGTATATGCATAAAATACATAACTAATAATAACCTGCTGTATAAAAAAACACATCAAATTAAATTTCAAAATTTTAAAAAGTAAAATTTAAAAATAAAACAGAAAAATGTTCTTCCCTTCACACAGATGTATTTATAGGAATGAATTATTTCCATGCTTATATCTATAAATACATAAAAGAGGAATAAAATCTAACTTGAACCATAAAAGAAAAAAAATAACCTGAACCCACCAGTTATACAGAGGAAAACCCTATCAGGGCTCTTGCTGCAGCGGTAAACAATTCTGAAATTGGTCAGAGGTGGGGAATCATCTCCCATACAACCAGCAACGCACCCCCCACGCCAGGAGCATCCTCATTGCAAAGCTGGGGGACCGTGCCGAGGCATCTGTGAGTAAACGTGAGCTGAGCCCCAGGACAGCTGCTGCTGAACTGTTCCCACCCTTCCCAGGTAAAACACCTGAATATGTACAAGGGCTTGAAAGCCTAGAGGAAGGGCCACGGAGCCACACCAGCGACAGCACGCAGGCCAACTTGGTGCCTGCAGGCCAGCCAGGGTGGTCCTGGCCCCGGGCGCTCTTGCGGAAGCTTTCCATTGCCCTGCCTGAGATACCCCTCCTGTCCCGACCCCCACTGCTTTTTTCCTTCCTCACCTCTGTCCGGAGAGAAATTCCAGCGGAAGGTATGGGTGACACATCCTCTTCTTTACAGGTGGCAGCCTGGCAACCCCTGCAGAAAGGCCAGCAGAGCCCCACTCACACCGGGCCACCAACAAAGCTGTGGCCCCTCACTCCCTCCCACCAGCACAGCCCCGAGACTGCTGACGGGGCAGAGAATATGGAGTCAGGCACAGCTTCAGGGGCTATTGCTGCCTGGAGCGCTGTTTATATTGACCTCAAACAGGCACACCTGGGGAGGGCCGGCCGGCAGGGTAAGGCTGCCCAGGTCAGCTAATCCACAACCCTCAGGGAATCACATTGTTGAAAACGGACCTCGCTAAGGCAGAATAGAAGCCAAGGAAGAAAAGGACACAATGCCATTTGCAGCACCGTAGATGAGTCTAGAGGTAATCACGTGACTTGTAGTAAGTCAGAAAGTGAAAGACACATATCGTATCATATCACTTATAGGTGTTACCTAAGAATGGATACCAGGGCAGATATTTCCACGGAGAAGGGCCATCACAGATTCATCAAACAAACTTATGGTTCACCAATGGAAAGGTGTGAGGATTGGTTTCATTACGATATTGGGGTTAACAGACATATACAAACACAGGTGACACATATAATCACCAAAGACTTACGGAATACCAAGAGAAGACTACTCAACCTTCTGTCATAACGTACATGGGAAAAGGATCCCAGGAAGAACAGACATCTGTATATGTGTAAAAGAACCACATCTTCCACACCTACAACAAGCCAAACATTGTAATCAAAATTGCTGTAATAAAAAATAAAAAATTAAATTAAAAACACGAACAAGAAGTAGTGAGACAAACTTGAAGGGCTTTCTCCTGGCACATTCCATTCTAAATTCCAATCTAGAACACGACTTCCATTGAGGCTCTGTTGCCCTAGTCACCAGATTTGGTAAGGGAGAACTGCTGCCACCTTGTGGCCGTTTCACACAACAGCAGCTTTAATCCCAGCGCTGATGGTCAGTTGATATTCAAAATCATTGCAGGCCTGTAAATGACACCTGCCCTGAAAACAAATCCTGGGGTCACATATCGACCAAAAAATTCAAAGGACGTCCATATTTCAAAACCACCGTCTCTAAAGGCATATTTTACGCACATTAGTGTTCTGCTTCTTTTTCTTTCTTTCCTTTTTTTGTTAAAAAAAGGGGAATGGAAAAAGGCATCCCTCAGAATGGGCGAAAATCGTTGCAAACGAATCAATGGACAAAGGTTTAATCTCCAATATATATAAACAGCTCATGCAGCTTAATATTAACAAAACAAACAACCCAATACAAAAAATGGGCAGAAGATCTAAAGAGATGTTTCTTCAAAGAAGACACAGAGATGGCCAAGACACACATGAAAAGCTGCTCAACAGCACTAATTATTAGAGAAATGCAAATCAAAACTACAATGAGGTATCACCTCACACCTGTTAGAATCGGCATCATCAGAAAATCTACAAACAACCAATTCTGGGGAGGGTGTGGACAAAAGGAGCCCTCTTCCACAATTGGTGGCAATGTAAATTGATACAGTCACTATGGAGAACGGTATGGAGTTTCCTTGAAAAAAACTAGAAATAGAATTACCATCTGATCCAGCAATCCCACTTCTGGGCATATACCCAGAGAAAACCATAAATCAAAAAGGCACATTCACCACAATGTTCATGGCAGCACTATTTACAATAGCCAGGTAATGGAAGCAACGTAAATGCCCACAGACAGATGAATGGATAAAGATGTGGTACATATATAAAATGGAATATTACTCAGCCATAAAAAGGAATGAAACTGGGTCATTTGTAGAGACATCGATGGATCTAGAGACTGTCATACAGAAGTAAGTCAGAAAGAGGAAAACAAATATTGTATATTAATGCATATATGTGGAACCTAAAAAATGGTACAGATGAACTGGTTTGCAGGGAAGAAACAGAGACACAGAGGTAGAGAACAAACATATGGACACCAAGTGTGGGAAGCCATGGGGTGGTGGTGGTGGGATGAGTTGGGAGATTGGGATTGACCTGTATACATGTATATGCATAAAATACATAACTAATAATAACCTGCTGTATAAAAAAATAAATCAAATTAAATTTCAAAATTTTAAAAAGTAAAATTTAAAAATAAAACAGAAAAATGTTCTTCCCTTCACACAGATGTATTTATAGGAATGAATTATTTCCATGCTTATATCTATAAATACATAAAAAGGAATAAAATCTAACTTGAACCATAAAAGAAAAAAAAAACCTGAACCCACCAGTTATACAGAGGAAAACCCTATCAGGGCACTTGCTGCAGCGGTAAACAATTCTGAAATTGGTCAGAGGTGGGGAATCATCTCCCATACAACCAGCAACCCACCCCCCACGCCAGGAGCATCCTCATTGCAAAGCTGGGGGACCGTGCCGAGGCATCTGTGAGTAAACGTGAGCTGAGCCCCAGGACAGCTGCTGCTGAACTGTTCCCACCCTTCCCAGGTAAAACACCTGAATATGTACAAGGGCTTGAAAGCCTAGAGGAAGGGCCACGGAGCCACACCAGCGACAGCACGCAGGCCAACTTGGTGCCTGCAGGCCAGCCAGGGTGGTCCTGGCCCCGGGCGCTCTTGCGGAAGCTTTCCATTGCCCTGCCTGAGATACCCCTCCTGTCCCGGCCCCCACTGCTTTTTTCCTTCCTCACCTCTGTCCGGAGAGAAATTCCAGCGGAAGGTATGGGTGACACATCCTCTTCTTTACAGGTGGCAGCCTGGCAACCCCTGCAGAAAGGCCAGCAGAGCCCCACTCACACCGGGCCACCAACAAAGCTGTGGCCCCTCACTCCCTCCCACCAGCACAGCCCCGAGACTGCTGACGGGGCAGAGAATATGGAGTCAGGCACAGCTTCAGGGGCTATTGCTGCCTGGAGCGCTGTTTATATTGACCTCAAACAGGCACACCTGGGGAGGGCCGGCCGGCAGGGTAAGGCTGCCCAGGTCAGCTAATCCACAACCCTCAGGGAATCACATTGTTGAAAACGGACCTCGCTAAGGCAGAATAGAAGCCAAGGAAGAAAAGGACACAATGCCATTTGCAGCACCGTAGATGAGTCTAGAGGTAATCACGTGACTTGTAGTAAGTCAGAAAGTGAAAGACACATATCGTATCATATCACTTATAGGTGTTACCTAAGAATGGATACCAGGGCAGATATTTCCACGGAGAAGGGCCATCACAGATTCATCAAATAAACTTATGGTTCACCAATGGAAAGGTGTGAGGATTGGTTTCATTACGATATTGGGGTGAACAGACATATACAAACACAGGTGACACATATAATCACCAAAGACCTACGGAATACCAAGAGAAGACTACTCAACCTTCTGTCATAACGTACATGGGAAAAGGATCCCAGGAAGAACAGACATCTGTATATGTGTAAAAGAACCACATCTTCCACACCTACAACAAGCCAAACATTGTAATCAAACTTGCTGTAATAAAAAATAAAAAATTAATTAAACACACGAACAAGAAGTAGTGAGACAAACTTGAACGGCTTTCTCCTGGCACATTCCATTCTGAATTCCAATCTAGAACACGACTTCCATTGAGGCTCTGTTGCCCTAGTCACCAGATTTGGTAAGGGAGAACTGCTGCCACCTTGTGGCCGTTTCACACAACAGCAGCTTTAATCCCAGCGCTGATGGTCAGTTGATATTCAAAATCATTGCAGGCCTGTAAATGACACCTGCCCTGAAACCAAATCCTGGGGTCACATATCGACCAAAAAATTCAAAGGACGTCCATATTTCAAAACGACCGTCTCAAAAGGCATATTTTACGCACATTAGTGTTCTGCTTCTTTTTCTTTCTTTCCTTTTTTTGTTAAAAAAAGGGGAATGGAAAAAGGCATCCCTCAGAGTGGGCGAAAATCATTGCAAACGAATCAATGTTCAAAGGTTTAATCTCCAATATATATAAACAGCTCATGCAGCTTAATATTAACAAAACAAACAACCCAATACAAAAAATGGGCAGAAGATCTAAAGAGATGTTTCTTCAAAGAAGACACAGAGATGGCCAAGACACACATGAAAAGCTGCTCAACAGCACTAATTATTAGAGAAATGCAAATCAAAACTACAATGAGGTATCACCTCACACCTGTTAGAATCAGCATCATCAGAAAATCTACAAACAACCAATTCTGGGGAGGGTGTGGACAAAAGGAGCCCTCTTCCACAATTGGTGGCAATGTAAATTGATACAGTCACTATGGAGAACGGTATGGAGTTTCCTTGAAAAAAACTAGAAATAGAATTACCATCTGATCCAGCAATCCCACTTCTGGGCATATACCCAGAGAAAACCATAAATCAAAAAGGCACATTCACCACAATGTTCATGGCAGCACTATTTACAATAGCCAGGTAATGGAAGCAACGTAAATGCCCACAGACAGATGAATGGATAAAGATGTGGTACATATATAAAATGGAATATTACTCAGCCATAAAAAGGAATGAAACTGGGTCATTTGTAGAGACATCGATGGATCTAGAGACTGTCATACAGAAGTAAGTCAGAAAGAGGAAAACAAATATTGTATATTAATGCATATATGTGGAACCTAAAAAATGGTACAGATGAACTGGTTTGCAGGGAAGAAACAGAGACACAGAGGTAGAGAACAAACATATGGACACCAAGTGTGGGAAGCCATGGGGTGGTGGTGGTGGGATGAGTTGGGAGATTGGGATTGACCTGTATACATGTATATGCATAAAATACATAACTAATAATAACCTGCTGTATAAAAAAATAAATCAAATTAAATTTCAAAATTTTAAAAAGTAAAATTTAAAAATAAAACAGAAAAATGTTCTTCCCTTCACACAGATGTATTTATAGGAATGAATTATTTCCATGCTTATATCTATAAATACATAAAAGAGGAATAAAATCTTACTTGAACCATAAAAGAAAAAAAAAACCTGAACCCACCAGTTATACAGAGGAAAACCCTATCAGGGCACTTGCTGCAGCGGTAAACAATTCTGAAATTCGTCAGAGGTGGGGAATCATCTCCCATACAACCAGCAACCCACCCCCCACGCCAGGAGCATCCTCATTGCAAAGCTGGGGGACAGTGCCGAGACATCTGTGAGTAAACGTGAGCTGAGCCCCAGGACAGCTGCTGCTGAACTGTTCCCACCCTTCCCAGGTAAAACACCTGAATATGTACAAGGGCTTGAAAGCCTAGAGGAAGGGCCACGGAGCCACACCAGCGACAGCACGCAGGCCAACTTGGTGCCTGCAGGCCAGCCAGGGTGGTCCTGGCCCCGGGCGCTCTTGCGGAAGCTTTCCATTGCCCTGCCTGAGATATCCCTCCTGTCCTGGCCCCCACTGCTTTTTTCCTTCCTCACCTCTGTCCGGAGAGAAATTCCAGCGGAACGTATGGGTGACACATCCTCTTCTTTACAGGTGGCAGCCTGGCAATCCCTGCAGAAAGGCCAGCAGAGCCCCACACACACCGGGCCACCAACAAAGCTGTGGCCCCTCACTCCCTCCCACCAGCACAGCCCCGAGACTGCTGACGGGGCAGAGAATATGGAGTCAGGCACAGCTTCAGGGGATATTGCTGCCTGGAGCGCTGTTTATATTGACCTCAAACAGGCACACCTGGGGAGGGCCGGCAGGCAGGGTAAGGCTGCCCAGGTCAGCTAATCCACAACCCTCAGGGAATAACATTGTTGAAAACGGACCTCGCTAAGGCAGAATAGAAGCCAAGGAAGAAAAGGACACAATGCCATTTGCAGCACCGTAGATGAGTCTAGAGGTAATCACGTGACTTGTAGTAAGTCAGAAAGTGAAAGACACATATCGTATCATATCACTTATAGGTGTTACCTAAGAATGGATACCAGGGCAGATATTTCCACGGAGAAGGGCCATCACAGATTCATCAAACAAACTTATGGTTCACCAATGGAAAGGTGTGAGGATTGGTTTCATTACGATATTGTGGTTAACAGACATATACAAACACATGTGACACATATAATCACCAAAGACTTACGGAATACCAAGAGAAGACTACTCAACCTTCTGTCATAACGTACATGGGAAAAGGATCCCAGGAAGAACAGACATCTGTATATGTGTAAAAGAACCACATCTTCCACACCTACAACAAGCCAAACATTGTAATCAAAATTGCTGTAATAAAAAATAAAAAATTAAATTAAAAACACGAACAAGAAGTAGTGAGACAAACTTGAAGGGCTTTCTTCTGGCACATTCCATTCTAAATTCCAATCTAGAACACGACTTCCATTGAGGCTCTGTTGCCCTAGTCACCAGATTTGGTAAGGGAGAACTGCTGCCACCTTGTGGCCGTTTCACACAACAGCAGCTTTAATCCCAGCGCTGATGGTCAGTTGATATTCAAAATCATTGCAGGCCTGTAAATGACACCTGCCCTGAAAACAAATCCTGGGGTCACATATCGACCAAAAAATTCAAAGGACGTCCATATTTCAAAACCACCGTCTCTAAAGCATATTTTACGCACATTAGTGTTCTGCTTCTTTTTCTTTCTTTCCTTTTTTTGTTAAAAAAAGGGGAATGGAAAAGGCATCCCTCAGAATGGGCGAAAATCGTTGCAAACGAATCAATGGACAAAGGTTTAATCTCCAATATATATAAACAGCTCATGCAGCTTAATATTAACAAAACAAACAACCCAATACAAAAAATGGGCAGAAGATCTAAAGAGATGTTTCTTCAAAGAAGACACAGAGATGGCCAAGACACACATGAAAAGCTGCTCAACAGCACTAATTATTAGAGAAATGCAAATCAAAACTACAATGAGGTTTCACCTCACACCTGTTAGAATCGGCATCATCAGAAAATCTACAAACAACCAATTCTGGGGAGGGTGTGGACAAAAGGAGCCCTCTTCCACAATTGGTGGCAATGTAAATTGATACAGTCACTATGGAGAACGGTATGGAGTTTCCTTGAAAAAAACTAGAAATAGAATTACCATCTGATCCAGCAATCCCACTTCTGGGCATATACCCAGAGAAAACCATAAATCAAAAAGGCACATTCACCACAATGTTCATGGCAGCACTATTTACAATAGCCAGGTAATGGAAGCAACGTAAATGCCCACAGACAGATGAATGGATAAAGATGTGGTACATATATAAAATGGAATATTACTCAGCCATAAAAAGGAATGAAACTGGGTCATTTGTAGAGACATCGATGGATCTAGAGACTGTCATACAGAAGTAAGTCAGAAAGAGGAAAACAAATATTGTATATTAATGCATATATGTGGAACCTAAAAAATGGTACAGATGAACTGGTTTGCAGGGAAGAAACAGAGACACAGAGGTAGAGAACAAACATATGGACACCAAGTGTGGGAAGCCATGGGGTGGTGGTGGTGGGATGAGTTGGGAGATTGGGATTGACCTGTATACATGTATATGCATAAAATACATAACTAATAATAACCTGCTGTATAAAAAAATAAATCAAATTAAATTTCAAAATTTTAAAAAGTAAAATTTAAAAATAAAACAGAAAAATGTTCTTCCCTTCACACAGATGTATTTATAGGAATGAATTATTTCCATGCTTATATCTATAAATACATAAAAGAGGAATAAAATCTAACTTGAACCATAAAAGAAAAAAAAAAACCTGAACCCACCAGTTATACAGAGGAAAACCCTATCAGGGCACTTGCTGCAGCGGTAAACAATTCTGAAATTGGTCAGAGGTGGGGAATCATCTCCTATACAACCAGCAACACACCCCCCACGCCAGGAGCATCCTCATTGCAAAGCTGGGGGACCGTGCCGAGGCATCTGTGAGTAAACGTGAGCTGAGCCCCAGGAAAGCTGCTGCTGAACTGTTCCCACCCTTCCCAGGTAAAACACCTGAATATGTACAAGGGCTTGAAAGCCTAGAGGAAGGGCCACGGAGCCACACCAGCGACAGCACGCAGGCCAACTTGGTGCCTGCAGGCCAGCCAGGGTTGTCCTGGCCCCGGGCACTCTTGCGGAAGCTTTCCATTGCCCTGCCTGAGATACCCCTCCTGTCCCGGCCCCCACTGCTTTTTTCCTTCCTCACCTCTGTCCGGAGAGAAATTCCAGCGGAAGGTATGGGTGACACATCCTCTTCTTTACAGGTGGCAGCCTGGCAACCCCTGCAGAAAGGCCAGCAGAGCCCCACTCACACCAGGCCACCAACAAAGCTGTGGCCCCTCACTCCCTCCCACCAGCTCAACCCCGAGACTGCTGACGGGGCAGAGAATATGGAGTCAGGCACAGCTTCAGGGGCTATTGCTGCCTGGAGCGCTGTTTATATTGACCTCAAACAGGCACACCTGGGGAGGGCCGGCCGGCAGGGTAAGGCTGCCCAGGTCAGCTAATCCACAACCCTCAGGGAATCACATTGTTGAAAACGGACCTCGCTAAGGCAGAATAGAAGCCAAGGAAGAAAAGGACACAATGCCATTTGCAGCACCGTAGATGAGTCTAGAGGTAATCACGTGACTTGTAGTAAGTCAGAAAGTGAAAGACACATATCGTATCATATCACTTATAGGTGTTACCTAAGAATGGATACCAGGGCAGATATTTCCACGGAGAAGGGCCATCACAGATTCATCAAACAAACTTATGGTTCACCAATGGAAAGGTGTGAGGATTGGTTTCATTACGATATTGGGGTTAACAGACATATACAAACACAGGTGACACATATAATCACCAAAGACCTACGGAATACCAAGAGAAGACTACTCAACCTTCTGTCATAACGTACATGGGAAAAGGATCCCAGGAAGAACAGACATCTGTATATGTGTAAAAGAACCACATCTTCCACACCTACAACAAGCCAAACATTGTAATCAAACTTGCTGTAATAAAAAAATTAAATTAAAAACACGAACAAGAAGTAGTGAGACAAACTTGAGGGGCTTTCTCCTGGCACATTCCATTCTAAATTCCAATCTAGAACACGACTTCCATTGAGGCTCTGTTGCCCTAGTCACCAGATTTGGTAAGGGAGAACTGCTGCCACCTTGTGGCCGTTTCACACAACAGCAGTTTTAATCCCAGCGCTGATGGTCAGTTGATATTCAAAATCATTGCAGGCCTGTAAATGACACCTGCCCTGAAACCAAATCCTGGGGTCACATATCGACCAAAAAATTCAAAGGACGTCCATATTTCAAAACGACCGTCTCAAAAGGCATATTTTACGCACATTAGTGTTCTGCTTCTTTTTCTTTCTTTCCTTTTTTTGTTAAAAAAAGGGGAATGGAAAAAGGCATCCCTCAGAATGGGCGAAAATCGTTGCAAACGAATCAATGGACAAAGGTTTAATCTCCAATATATATAAACAGCTCATGCAGCTTAATATTAACAAAACAAACAACCCAATACAAAAAATGGGCAGAAGATCTAAAGAGATGTTTCTTCAAAGAAGACACAGAGATGGCCAAGACACACATGAAAAGCTGCTCAACAGCACTAATTATTAGAGAAATGCAAATCAAAACTACAATGAGGTATCACCTCACACCTGTTAGAATCGGCATCAAGAGAAAATCTACAAACAACCAATTCTGGGGAGGCTGTGGACAAAAGGAGCCCTCTTCCACAATTGGTGGCAATGTAAATTAATACAGTCACTATGGAGAATGGTATGGAGTTTCCTTGAAAAAAACTAGAAATAGAATTACCATCTGATCCAGCAATCCCACTTCTGGGCATATACCCAGAGAAAACCATAAATCAAAAAGGCACATTCACCACAATGTTCATGGCAGCACTATTTACAATAGCCAGGTAATGGAAGCAACGTAAATGCCCACAGAGAGATGAATGGATAAAGATGTGGTACATATATAAAATGGAATATTACTCAGCCATAAAAAGGAATGAAACTGGGTCATTTGTAGAGACATCGATGGATCTAGAGACTGTCATACAGAATGAAGTAAGTCAGAACGAGGAAAACAAATATTGTATATTAATGCATATATGTGGAACCTAAAAAATGGTACAGATGAACTGGTTTGCAGGGAAGAAACAGAGACACAGATGTAGAGAACAAACATATGGACACCAAGTGTGGGAAGCCATGGGGTGGTGGTGGTGGGATGAGTTGGGAGATTGGGATTGACCTTTATACATGTATATGCATAAAATACATAACTAATAATAACCTGCTGTATAAAAAAATAAATCAAATTAAATTTCAAAATTTTAAAAAGTAAAATTTAAAAATAAAACAGAAAAATGTTCTTCCCTTCACACAGATGTATTTATAGGAATGAATTATTTCCATGCTTATATCTATAAATACATAAAAGAGGAATAAAATCTTACTTGAACCATAAAAGAAAAAAAAAACCTGAACCCACCAGTTATACAGAGGAAAACCCTATCAGGGCACTTGCTGCAGCGGTAAACAATTCTGAAATTGGTCAGAGGTGGGGAATCATCTCCCATACAACCAGCAACACACCCCCCACGCCAGGGGCATCCTCATTGCAAAGCTGGGGGACCGTGCCGAGGCATCTGTGAGTAAACGTGAGCTGAGCCCCAGGAAAGCTGCTGCTGAACTGTTCCCACCCTTCCCAGGTAAAACACCTGAATATGTACAAGGGCTTGAAAGCCTAGAGGAAGGGCCACGGAGCCACACCAGCGACAGCACGCAGGCCAACTTGGTGCCTGCAGGCCAGCCAGGGTTGTCCTGGCCCTGGGCACTCTTGCGGAAGCTTTCCATTGCCCTGCCTGAGATACCCCTCCTGTCCCGGCCCCCACTGCTTTTTTCCTTCCTCACCTCTGTCCGGAGAGAAATTCCAGTGGAAAGTATGGGTGACACATCCTCTTCTTTACAGGTGGCAGCCTGGCAACCCCTGCAGAAAGGCCAGCAGAGCCCCACTCACACCAGGCCACCAACAAAGCTGTGGCCCCTCACTCCCTCCCACCAGCTCAACCCCGAGACTGCTGACGGGGCAGAGAATATGGAGTCAGGCACAGCTTCAGGGGCTATTGCTGCCTGGAGCGCTGTTTATATTGACCTCAAACAGGCACACCTGGGGAGGGCCGGCCGGCAGGGTAAGGCTGCCCAGGTCAGCTAATCCACAACCCTCAGGGAATCACATTGTTGAAAACGGACCTCGCTAAGGCAGAATAGAAGCCAAGGAAGAAAAGGACACAATGCCATTTGCAGCACCGTAGATGAGTCTAGAGGTAATCACGTGACTTGTAGTAAGTCAGAAAGTGAAAGACACATATCGTATCATATCACTTATAGGTGTTACCTAAGAATGGATACCAGGGCAGATATTTCCACGGAGAAGGGCCATCACAGATTCATCAAACAAACTTATGGTTCACCAATGGAAAGGTGTGAGGATTGGTTTCATTACGATATTGGGGTTAACAGACATATACAAACACAGGTGACACATATAATCACCAAAGACCTACGGAATACCAAGAGAAGACTACTCAACCTTCTGTCATAACGTACATGGGAAAAGGATCCCAGGAAGAACAGACATCTGTATATGTGTAAAAGAACCACATCTTCCACACCTACAACAAGCCAAACATTGTAATCAAAATTGCTGTAATAAAAAAATTAAATTAAAAACACGAACAAGAAGTAGTGAGACAAACTTGAGGGGCTTTCTCCTGGCACATTCCATTCTAAATTCCAATCTAGAACACGACTTCCATTGAGGCTCTGTTGCCCTAGTCACCAGATTTGGTAAGGGAGAACTGCTGCCACCTTGTGGCCGTTTCACACAACAGCAGCTTTAATCCCAGCGCTGATGGTCAGTTGATATTCAAAATCATTGCAGGCCTGTAAATGACACCTGCCCTGAAACCAAATCCTGGGGTCACATATCGACCAAAAAATTCAAAGGACGTCCATATTTCAAAACGACCGTCTCAAAAGGCATATTTTACGCACATTAGTGTTCTGCTTCTTTTTCTTTCTTTCCTTTTTTTGTTAAAAAAAGGGGAATGGAAAAAGGCATCCCTCAGAGTGGGCGAAAATCATTGCAAACGAATCAATGTTCAAAGGTTTAATCTCCAATATATATAAACAGCTCATGCAGCTTAATATTAACAAAACAAACAACCCAATACAAAAAATGGGCAGAAGATCTAAAGAGATGTTTCTTCAAAGAAGACACAGAGATGGCCAAGACACACATGAAAAGCTGCTCAACAGCACTAATTATTAGAGAAATGCAAATCAAAACTACAATGAGGTATCACCTCACACCTGTTAGAATCGGCATCATCAGAAAATCTACAAACAACCAATTCTGGGGAGGGTGTGGACAAAAGGAGCCCTCTTCCACAATTGGTGGCAATGTAAATTGATACAGTCACTATGGAGAACGGTATGGAGTTTCCTTGAAAAAAACTAGAAATAGAATTACCATCTGATCCAGCAATCCCAC
Organism: Mesoplodon mirus; assembly: GCF_964341445.2. Lineage (NCBI taxonomy): Eukaryota > Metazoa > Chordata > Mammalia > Artiodactyla > Ziphiidae > Mesoplodon > Mesoplodon mirus. Next base: position 3,118,925 of record NW_028295814.1, on the reverse strand, counting down.
TTCTGGGCATATACCCAGAGAAAACCATAAATCAAAAAGGCACATTCACCAGAATGTTCATGGCAGCACTATTTACAATAGCCAGGTAATGGAAGCAACGTAAATGCCCACAGACAGATGAATGGATAAAGATGTGGTACATATATAAAATGGAATATTACTCAGCCATAAAAAGGAATGAAACTGGGTCATTTGTAGAGACATCGATGGATCTAGATACTGTCATACAGAAGTAAGTCAGAAAGAGGAAAACAAATATTGTATATTAATGCATATATGTGGAACCTAAAAAATGGTACAGATGAACTGGTTTGCAGGGAAGAAACAGAGACACAGAGGTAGAGAACAAACATATGGACACCAAGTGTGGGAAGCCATGGGGTGGTGGTGGTGGGATGAGTTGGGAGATTGGGATTGACCTGTATACATGTATATGCATAAAATACATAACTAATAATAACCTGCTGTATAAAAAAATAAATCAAATTAAATTTCAAAATTTTAAGAAGTAAAATTTAAAAATAAAACAGAAAAATGTTCTTCCCTTCACACAGATGTATTTATAGGAATGAATTATTTCCATGCTTATATCTATGAATACATAAAAGAGGAATAATATCTAACTTGAACCATAAAAGAAAAAAAAAAAACCTGACCCCACAAGTTATACAGAGGAAAACCCTATCAGGGCACTTGTTCCAGCGGTAAACAATTCTGAAATTGGTCAGAGGTGGGGAATCATCTCCCATAAAACCTGCAACCCACCCCCCACGCCAGGAGCATCCTCATTACAAAGCTGGGGGACCGTGCCGAGGCATCTGTGAGTAAACGTGAGCTGAGCCCCAGGACAGCTGCTGCTGAACTGTTCCCACCCTTCCCAGGTAAAACACCTGAATATGTACAAGGCCTTGAAAGCCTAGAGGAAGGGCCGCGGAGCCACACCAGCGACAGCACGCAGGCCAACTTGGTGCCTGTAGGCCAGCCAGGGTGGTCCTGGCCCCGGGCGCTCTTGCGGAAGCTTTCCATTGCCCTGCCTGAGATACCCCTCCTGTCCCGGCCCCCACTGCTTTTTTCCTTCCTCACCTCTGTCCGGAGAGAAATTCCAGCGGAAGGTATGGGTGACACATCCTCTTCTTTACAGGTGGAAGCCTGGCAACCCCTGCAGAAGGCCAGCAGAGCCACACTCACACTGGGCCACCAACAAAGCTGTGGCCCCTCACTCCCTCCCACCAGCACAGCCCCGAGACTGCTGACGGGGCAGAGAATATGGAGTCAGGCACAGCTTCAGGGTCTATTGCTGCCTGGAGCGCTGTTTATATTGACCTCAAACAGGCACACCTGGGGAGGCCCGGCCGGCAGGGTAAGGCTGCCCAGGTCAGCTAATCCACAACCCTCAGGGAATCATATTGTTGAAAACGGACCTCGCTAAGGCAGAATAGAAGCCAAGGAAGAAAAGGACACAATGCCATTTGCAGCACCGTAGATGAGTCTAGAGATAATCACGTGACTTGTAGTAAGTCAGAAAGTGAAAGACACGTATCGTATCATATCACTTATAGGTGTTACCTAAGAATGGATACCAGGGCAGATATTTCCACGGAGAAGGGCCATCACAGATTCATCAAACAAACTTATGGTTCACCAATGGAAAGGTGTGAGGATTGGTTTCATTACGATATTGGGGTTAACAGACATATACACACACAGGTGACACATATAATCACCAAAGTCCTACGGAATACCAAGAGAAGGCTACTCAACATTCTGTCATAACGTACATGGGAAAAGGATCCCAGGAAGAACAGACATCTGTATATGTGTAAAAGAACCACATCTTACACACCTACAACAAGCCAAACATTGTAATCAAACTTGCTGTAATAAAAAATAAAAAATTAAATTAAAAACACGAACAAGAAGTAGTGAGACAAACTTGAGGGGCTTTCTCCTGGCACATTCCATTCTAAATTCCAATCTAGAACACGACTTCCATTGAGGCTCTGTTGCCCTAGTCACCAGATTTGGTAAGGGAGAACTGCTGCCACCTTGTGGCCGTTTCACACAACAGCATCTTTAATCCCAGCGCTGATGGTCAGTTGATATTCAAAATCATTGCAGGCCTGTAAATGACACCTGCCCTGAAAACAAATCCTGGGGTCACATATCGACCAAAAAATTCAAAGGACGTCCATATTTCAAAACGACCGTTTCAAAAGGCATATTTTACGCACATTAGTGTTCTGCTTCTTTTTCTTTCTTTCCTTTTTTTGTTAAAAATACGGGAATGGAAAAAGGCATCCCTCAGAATGGGCGAAAATCGTTGCAAACGAATCAATGGACAAAGGTTTAATCTCCAATATATATAAACAGCTCATGCAGCTTAATATTAACAAAACAAACAACCCAATACAAAAAATGGGCAGAAGATCTAAAGAGATGTTTCTTCAAAGAAGACACAGAGATGGCCAAGACACACATGAAAAGCTGCTCAACAGCACTAATTATTAGAGAAATGCAAATCTAAACTACAATGAGGTATCACCTCACACCTGTTAGAATCGGCATCATCAGAAAATCTACAAACAACCAATTCTGGGGAGGGTGTGGACAAAAGGAGCCCTCTTCCACTATTGGTGGCAATGTAAATTGATACAGTCCCTATGGAGAACGGTATGGAGTTTCCTTGAAAAAACTAGAAATAGAATTACCATCTGATCCAGCAATCCCACTTCTGGGCATATACCCAGAGAAAACCATAAATCAAAAAGGCACATTCACCACAATGTTCATGGCAGCACTATTTACAATAGCCAGGTAATGGAAGCAACGTAAATGCCCACAGACAGATGAATGGATAAAGATGTGGTACATATATAAAATGGAAAATTACTCAGCCATAAAAAGGAATGAAACTGGGTCATTTGTAGAGACATTGATGGATCTAGAGACTGTCATACAGAATGAAGTAAGTCAGAAAGAGGAAAACAAATATTGTATATTAATGCATATATGTGGAACCTAAAAAATGGTACAGATGAACTGGTTTGCAGGGAAGAAACAGAGACACAGAGGTAGAGAACAAACATATGGACACCAAGTGTGGGAAGCCATGGGGTGGTGGTGGTGGGATGAGTTGGGAGATTGGCATTGACCTGTATACATGTATATGCATAAAATACATAACTAATAATAACCTGCTATATAAAAAAATAAATCAAATTAAATTTCAAAATTTTAAAGAGTAAAATTTAAAAATAAAACAGAAAAATGTTCTTCCCTTCACACAGATGTATTTATAGGAATGAATTATTTCCATGCTTATATCTATAAATACATAAAGGAGGAATAAAATCTAACTTGAACCATAAAAGAAAAAAAAAACCTGAACCCACCAGTTATACAGAGGAAAACCCTATCAGGGCACTTGCTCCAGCGGTAAACAATTCTGAAATTGGTCAGAGGTGGGGAATCATCTCCCATACAACCAGCAACCCACCCCCCACGCCAGGAGCATCCTCATTGCAAAGCTGGGGGACCGTGCCGAGGCATCTGTGAGTAAACGTGAGCTGAGCCCCAGGACAGCTGCTGCTGAACTGTTCCCACCCTTCCCAGGTAAAACACCTGAATATGTACAAGGCCTTGAAAGCCTAGAGGAAGGGCCGCGGAGCCACACCAGTGACAGCACGCAGGCCAACTTGGTGCCTGCAGGCCAGCCAGGGTGGTCCTGGCCCCGGGCGCTCTTGCGGAAGCTTTCCATTGCCCTGCCTGAGATACGCCTCCTGTCCCGGCCCCCACTGCTTTTTTCCTTCCTCACCTCTGTCCGGAGAGAAATTCCAGCGGAAGGTATGGGTGACACATCCTCTTCTTTACAGGTGGCAGCCTGGCAACCCCTGCAGAAAGGCCAGCAGAGCCCCACTCACACCGGGCCACCAAGAAAGCTGTGGCCCCTCACTCCCTCCCACCAGCACAGCCCCGAGACTCCTGACGGGGCAGAGAATATGGAGTCAGGCACAGCTTCAGGGGCTATTGCTGCCTGGAGCGCTGTTTCTATTGACCTCAAACAGGCACACCTGGGGAGGGCCGGCCGGCAGGGTAAGGCTGCCCAGGTCAGCTAATCCACAACCCTCAGGGAATCATATTGTTGAAAACGGACCTCGCTAAGGCAGAATAGAAGCCAAGGAAGAAAAGGACACAATGCCATTTGCAGCACCGTAGATGAGTCTAGAGGTAATCACGTGACTTGTAGTAAGTCAGAAAGTGAAAGACACGTATCGTATCATATCACTTATAGGTGTTACCTAAGACTGGATACCAGGGCAGATATTTCCACGGAGAAGGGCCATCACAGATTCATCAAACAAACTTATGGTTCACCAATGGAAAGGTGTGAGGATTGGTTTCATTACTATATTGGGGTTAACAGACATATACACACACAGGTGACACATATAATCACCAAAGACCTACGGAATACCAAGAGAAGACTACTCAACCTTCTGTCATAACGTACATGGGAAAAGGATCCCAGGAAGAACAGACATCTGTATATGTGTAAAAGAACCACATCTTCCACACCTACAACAAGCCAAACATTGTAATCAAACTTGCTGTAATAAAAAATAAAAAATTAAATTAAAAACACGAACAAGAAGTAGTGAGACAAACTTGAGGGGCTTTCTCCTGGCACATTCCATTCTAAATTCCAATCTAGAACACGACTTCCATTGAGGCTCTGTTGCCCTAGTCACCAGATTTGGTAAGGGAGAACTGCTGCCACCTTGTGGCCGTTTCACACAACAGCATCTTTAATCCCAGCGCTGATGGTCAGTTGATATTCAAAATCATTGCAGGCCTGTAAATGACACCTGCCCTGAAAACAAATCCTGGGGTCACATATCGACCAAAAAATTCAAAGGACGTCCATATTTCAAAACGACCATTTCAAAAGGCATATTTTACGCACATTAGTGTTCTGCTTCTTTTTCTTTCTTTCCTTTTTTTGTTAAAAATACGGGAATGGAAAAAGGCATCCCTCAGAATGGGCGAAAATCGTTGCAAACGAATCAATGGACAAAGGTTTAATCTCCAATATATATAAACAGCTCATGCAGCTTAATATTAACAAAACAAACAACCCAATACAAAAAATGGGCAGAAGATCTAAAGAGATGTTTCTTCAAAGAAGACACAGAGATGGCCAAGACACACATGAAAAGCTGCTCAACAGCACTAATTATTAGAGAAATGCAAATCAAAACTACAATGAGGTATCACCTCACACCTGTTAGAATCGGCATCATCAGAAAATCTACAAACAACCAATTCTGGGGAGGGTGTGGACAAAAGGAGCCCTCTTCCACTATTGGTGGCAATGTAAATTGATACAGTCACTATGGAGAACGGTATGGAGTTTCCTTGAAAAAACTAGAAATAGAATTACCATCTGATCCAGCAATCCCACTTCTGGGCATATACCCAGAGAAAACCATAAATCAAAAAGGCACATTCACCACAATGTTCATGGCAGCACTATTTACAATAGCCAGGTAATGGAAGCAACGTAAATGCCCACAGACAGATGAATGGATAAAGATGTGGTACATATATAAAATGGAATATTACTCAGCCATAAAAAGGAATGAAACTGGGTCATTTGTAGAGACATCGATGGATCTAGAGACTGTCATACAGAATGAAGTAAGTCAGAAAGAGGAAAACAAATATTGTATATTAATGCATATATGTGGAACCTAAAAAATGGTACAGATGAACTGGTTTGCAGGGAAGAAACAGAGACACAGAGGTAGAGAACAAACATATGGACACCAAGTGTGGGAAGCCATGGGGTGGTGGTGGTGGGATGAGTTGGGAGATTGGGATTGACCTGTATACATGTATATGCATAAAATACATAACTAATAATAACCTGCTGTATAAAAAAATAAATCAAATTAAATTTCAAAATTTTAAAAAGTAAAATTTAAAAATAAAACAGAAAAATGTTCTTCCCTTCACACAGATGTATTTATAGGAATGAATTATTTCCATGCTTATATCTATAAATACATAAAGGAGGAATAAAATCTAACTTGAACCATAAAAGAAAAAAAAAACCTGAACCCACCAGTTATACAGAGGAAAACCCTATCAGGGCACTTGCTCCAGCGGTAAACAATTCTGAAATTGGTCAGAGGTGGGGAATCATCTCCCATACAACCAGCAACCCAACCCCCACGCCAGGAGCATCCTCATTGCAAAGCTGGGGGACCGTGCCGAGGCATCTGTGAGTAAACGTGAGCTGAGCCCCAGGACAGCTGCTGCTGAACTGTTCCCACCCTTCCCAGGTAAAACACCTGAATATGTACAAGGCCTTCAAAGCCTAGAGGAAGGGCCGCGGAGCCACACCAGCGACAGCACGCAGGCCAACTTGGTGCCTGCAGGCCAGCCAGGGTGGTCCTGGCCCCGGGCGCTCTTGCAGAAGCTTTCCATTGCCCTGCCTGAGATACGCCTCCTGTCCCGGCCCCCACTGCTTTTTTCCTTCCTCACCTCTGTCCGGAGAGAAATTCCAGCGGAAGGTATGGGTGACACATCCTCTTCTTTACAGGTGGAAGCCTGGCAACCCCTGCAGAAAGGCCAGCAGAGCCCCACTCACACCGGGCCACCAACAAAGCTGTGGCCCCTCACTCCCTCCCACCAGCACAGCCCCGAGACTGCTGACGGGGCAGAGAATATGGAGTCAGGCACAGCTTCAGGGGCTATTGCTGCCTGGAGCACTGTTTATATTGACCTCAAACAGGCACACCTGGGGAGGGCCGGCCGGCAGGGTAAGGCTGCCCAGGTCAGCTAATCCACAACCCTCAGGGAATCACATTGTTGAAAACGGACCTCGCTAAGGCAGAATAGAAGCCAAGGAAGAAAAGGACACAATGCCATTTGCAGCACCGTAGATGAGTCTAGAGGTAATCACGTGACTTGTAGTAAGTCAGAAAGTGAAAGACACGTATCGTATCATATCACTTATAGGTGTTACCTAAGAATGGATACCAGGGCAGATATTTCCACGGAGAAGGGCCATCACAGATTCATCAAACAAACTTATGGTTCACCAATGGAAAGGTGTGAGGATTGGTTTCATTACGATATTGGGGTTAACAGACATATACACACACAGGTGACACATATAATCACCAAAGACCTACGGAATACCAAGAGAAGACTACTCAACCTTCTGTCATAACGTACATGGGAAAAGGATCCCAGGAAGAACAGACATCTGTATATGTGTAAAACAACCCCATCTTCCACACCTACAACAAGCCAAACATTGTAATCAAACTTGCTGTAATAAAAAATAAAAAATTAAATTAAAAACACGAACAAGAAGTAGTGAGACAAACTTGAGGGGCTTTCTCCTGGCACATTCCATTCTAAATTCCAATCTAGAACACGACTTCCATTGAGGCTCTGTTGCCCTAGTCACCAGATTTGGTAAGGGAGAACTGCTGCCACCTTGTGGCCGTTTCACACAACAGCAGCTTTAATCCCAGCGCTGATGGTCAGTTGATATTCAAAATCATTGCAGGCCTGTAAATGACACCTGCCCTGAAAACAAATCCTGGGGTCACATATCGACCAAAAAATTCAAAGGACGTCCATATTTCAAAACGACCGTTTCAAAAGGCATATTTTACGCACATTAGTGTTCTGCTTCTTTTTCTTTCTTTCCTTTTTTTGTTAAAAATACGGGAATGGAAAAAGGCATCCCTCAGAATGGGCGAAAATCGTTGCAAACGAATCAATGGACAAAGGTTTAATCTCCAATATATATAAACAGCTCATGCAGCTTAATATTAACAAAACAAACAACCCAATACAAAAAATGGGCAGAAGATCTAAAGAGATGTTTCTTCAAAGAAGACACAGAGATGGCCAAGACACACATGAAAAGCTGCTCAACAGCACTAATTATTAGAGAAATGCAAATCAAAACTACAATGAGGTATCACCTCACACCTGTTAGAATCGGCATCATCAGAAAATCTACAAACAACCAATTCTGGGGAGGGTGTGGACAAAAGGAGCCCTCTTCCACTATTGGTGGCAATGTAAATTGATACAGTCACTATGGAGAACGGTATGGAGTTTCCTTGAAAAAACTAGAAATAGAATTACCATCTGATCCAGCAATCCCACTTCTGGGCATATACCCAGAGAAAACCATAAATCAAAAAGGCACATTCACCACAATGTTCATGGCAGCACTATTTACAATAGCCAGGTAATGGAAGCAACGTAAATGCCCACAGACAGATGAATGGATAAAGATGTGGTACATATATAAAATGGAATATTACTCAGCCATAAAAAGGAATGAAACTGGGTCATTTGTAGAGACATCGATGGATCTAGAGACTGTCATACAGAATGAAGTAAGTCAGAAAGAGGAAAACAAATATGGTATATTAATGCATATATGTGGAACCTAAAAAATGGTACAGATGAACTGGTTTGCAGGGAAGAAACAGAGACACAGAGGTAGAGAACAAACATATGGACACCAAGTGTGGGAAGCCATGGGGTGGTGGTGGTGGGATGAGTTGGGAGATTGGGATTGACCTGTATACATGTATATGCATAAAATACATAACTAATAATAACCTGCTGTATAAAAAAATACATCAAATTAAATTTCAAAATTTTAAAAAGTAAAATTTAAAAATAAAACAGAAAAATGTTCTTCCCTTCACACAGATGTATTTATAGGAATGAATTATTTCCATGCTTATATCTATAAATACATAAAAGAGGAATAATATCTAACTTGAACCATAAAAGAAAAAAAAAATACCTGAACCCACCAGTTATACAGAGGAAAACACTATCAGGGCACTTGCTCCAGCGGTAAACAATTCTGAAATTGGTCAGAGGTGGGGAATCATCTCCCATACAACCAGCAACCCACCCCCCACGCCAGGAGCATCCTCATTGCAAAGATGGGGGACCGTGCCGAGGCATCTGTGAGTAAACGTGAGCTGAGCCCCAGGACAGCTGCTGCTGAACTGTTCCCACCCTTCCCAGGTAAAACACCTGAATATGTACAAGGGCTTGAAAGCCTAGAGGAAGGGCCGCAGAGCCACACCAGAGACAGCACGCAGGCCAACTTGGTGCCTGCAGGCCAGCCAGGGTGGTCCTGGCCCCGGGCGCTCTTGCGGAAGCTTTCCATTGCCCTGCCTGAGATACCCCCCCTGTCCCGGCCCCCACTGCTTTTTTCCTTCCTCACCTCTGTCCGGAGAGAAATTCCAGCGGAAGGTATGGGTGACACATCCTCTTCTTTACAGGTGGAAGCCTGGCAACCCCTGCAGAAAGGCCAGCAGAGCCACACTCACACTGGGCCACCAACAAAGCTGTGGCCCCTCACTCCCTCCCACCAGCACAGCCCCGAGAGTGCTGATGGGGCAGATAATATGGAGTCAGGCACAGCTTCAGGGGCTATTGCTGCCTGGAGCGCTGTTTATATTGACCTCAAACAGGCACACCTGGGGAGGGCCGGCCGGCATGGTAAGGCTGCCCAGGTCAGCTCATCCACAACCCTCAGGGAATCACATTGTTGAAAATGGACCTCGCTAAGGCAGAATAGAAGCCAAGGAAGAAAAGGACACAATGCCATTTGCAGCACCGTAGATGAGTCTAGAGGTAATCACGTGACTTGTAGTAAGTCAGAAAGTGAAAGACACATATCGTATCATATCACTTATAGGTGTTACCTAAGACTGGATACCAGGGCAGATATTTCCACGGAGAAGGGCCATCACAGATTCATCAAACAAACTTATGGTTCACCAATGGAAAGGTGTGAGGATTGGTTTCATTACGATATTGGGGTTAACAGACATATACACACACAGGTGACACATATAATCACCAAAGACCTACGGAATACCAAGAGAAGACTACTCAACATTCTGTCATAACGTACATGGAAAAAGGATCCCAGGAAGAACAGACATCTGTATATGTGTAAAAGAACCACATCTTCCACACCTACAACAAGCCAAACATTGTAATCAAACTTGCTGTAATAAAAAATAAAAAATTAAATTAAAAACACGAACAAGAAGTAGTGAGACAAACTTGAGGGGCTTTCTCCTGGCACATTCCATTCTAAATTCCAATCTAGAACACGACTTCCATTGAGGCTCTGTTGCCCTAGTCACCAGATTTGGTAAGGGAGAACTGCTGCCACCTTGTGGCCGTTTCACACAACAGCATCTTTAATCCCAGCGCTGATGGTCAGTTGATATTCAAAATCATTGCAGGCCTGTAAATGACACCTGCCCTGAAAACAAATCCTGGGGTCACATATCGACCAAAAAATTCAAAGGACGTCCATATTTCAAAACGACCATTTCAAAAGGCATATTTTACGCACATTAGTGTTCTGCTTCTTTTTCTTTCTTTCCTTTTTTTGTTAAAAATACGGGAATGGAAAAAGGCATCCCTCAGAATGGGCGAAAATCGTTGCAAACGAATCAATGGACAAAGGTTTAATCTCCAATATATATAAACAGCTCATGCAGCTTAATATTAACAAAACAAACAACCCAATACAAAAAATGGGCAGAAGATCTAAAGAGATGTTTCTTCAAAGAAGACACAGAGATGGCCAAGACACACATGAAAAGCTGCTCAACAGCACTAATTATTAGAGAAATGCAAATCAAAACTACAATGAGGTATCACCTCACACCTGTTAGAATCGGCATCATCAGAAAATCTACAAACAACCAATTCTGGGGAGGGTGTGGACAAAAGGAGCCCTCTTCCACTATTGGTGGCAATGTAAATTGATACAGTCACTATGGAGAACGGTATGGAGTTTCCTTGAAAAAACTAGAAATAGAATTACCATCTGATCCAGCAATCCCACTTCTGGGCATATACCCAGAGAAAACCATAAATCAAAAAGGCACATTCACCACAATGTTCATGGCAGCACTATTTACAATAGCCAGGTAATGGAAGCAACGTAAATGCCCACAGACAGATGAATGGATAAAGATGTGGTACATATATAAAATGGAATATTACTCAGCCATAAAAAGGAATGAAACTGGGTCATTTGTAGAGACATCGATGGATCTAGAGACTGTCATACAGAATGAAGTAAGTCAGAAAGAGGAAAACAAATATTGTATATTAATGCATATATGTGGAACCTAAAAAATGGTACAGATGAACTGGTTTGCAGGGAAGAAACAGAGACACAGAGGTAGAGAACAAACATATGGACACCAAGTGTGGGAAGCCATGGGGTGGTGGTGGTGGGATGAGTTGGGAGATTGGGATTGACCTGTATACATGTATATGCATAAAATACATAACTAATAATAACCTGCTGTATAAAAAAATAAATCAAATTAAATTTCAAAATTTTAAAAAGTAAAATTTAAAAATAAAACAGAAAAATGTTCTTCCCTTCACACAGATGTATTTATAGGAATGAATTATTTCCATGCTTATATCTATAAATACATAAAGGAGGAATAAAATCTAACTTGAACCATAAAAGAAAAAAAAAACCTGAACCCACCAGTTATACAGAGGAAAACCCTATCAGGGCACTTGCTCCAGCGGTAAACAATTCTGAAATTGGTCAGAGGTGGGGAATCATCTCCCATACAACCAGCAACCCAACCCCCACGCCAGGAGCATCCTCATTGCAAAGCTGGGGGACCGTGCCGAGGCATCTGTGAGTAAACGTGAGCTGAGCCCCAGGACAGCTGCTGCTGAACTGTTCCCACCCTTCCCAGGTAAAACACCTGAATATGTACAAGGCCTTCAAAGCCTAGAGGAAGGGCCGCGGAGCCACACCAGCGACAGCACGCAGGCCAACTTGGTGCCTGCAGGCCAGCCAGGGTGGTCCTGGCCCCGGGCGCTCTTGCAGAAGCTTTCCATTGCCCTGCCTGAGATACGCCTCCTGTCCCGGCCCCCACTGCTTTTTTCCTTCCTCACCTCTGTCCGGAGAGAAATTCCAGCGGAAGGTATGGGTGACACATCCTCTTCTTTACAGGTGGAAGCCTGGCAACCCCTGCAGAAAGGCCAGCAGAGCCCCACTCACACCGGGCCACCAACAAAGCTGTGGCCCCTCACTCCCTCCCACCAGCACAGCCCCGAGACTGCTGACGGGGCAGAGAATATGGAGTCAGGCACAGCTTCAGGGGCTATTGCTGCCTGGAGCACTGTTTATATTGACCTCAAACAGGCACACCTGGGGAGGGCCGGCCGGCAGGGTAAGGCTGCCCAGGTCAGCTAATCCACAACCCTCAGGGAATCACATTGTTGAAAACGGACCTCGCTAAGGCAGAATAGAAGCCAAGGAAGAAAAGGACACAATGCCATTTGCAGCACCGTAGATGAGTCTAGAGGTAATCACGTGACTTGTAGTAAGTCAGAAAGTGAAAGACACGTATCGTATCATATCACTTATAGGTGTTACCTAAGAATGGATACCAGGGCAGATATTTCCACGGAGAAGGGCCATCACAGATTCATCAAACAAACTTATGGTTCACCAATGGAAAGGTGTGAGGATTGGTTTCATTACGATATTGGGGTTAACAGACATATACACACACAGGTGACACATATAATCACCAAAGACCTACGGAATACCAAGAGAAGACTACTCAACCTTCTGTCATAACGTACATGGGAAAAGGATCCCAGGAAGAACAGACATCTGTATATGTGTAAAACAACCCCATCTTCCACACCTACAACAAGCCAAACATTGTAATCAAACTTGCTGTAATAAAAAATAAAAAATTAAATTAAAAACACGAACAAGAAGTAGTGAGACAAACTTGAGGGGCTTTCTCCTGGCACATTCCATTCTAAATTCCAATCTAGAACACGACTTCCATTGAGGCTCTGTTGCCCTAGTCACCAGATTTGGTAAGGGAGAACTGCTGCCACCTTGTGGCCGTTTCACACAACAGCAGCTTTAATCCCAGCGCTGATGGTCAGTTGATATTCAAAATCATTGCAGGCCTGTAAATGACACCTGCCCTGAAAACAAATCCTGGGGTCACATATCGACCAAAAAATTCAAAGGACGTCCATATTTCAAAACGACCGTTTCAAAAGGCATATTTTACGCACATTAGTGTTCTGCTTCTTTTTCTTTCTTTCCTTTTTTTGTTAAAAATACGGGAATGGAAAAAGGCATCCCTCAGAATGGGCGAAAATCGTTGCAAACGAATCAATGGACAAAGGTTTAATCTCCAATATATATAAACAGCTCATGCAGCTTAATATTAACAAAACAAACAACCCAATACAAAAAATGGGCAGAAGATCTAAAGAGATGTTTCTTCAAAGAAGACACAGAGATGGCCAAGACACACATGAAAAGCTGCTCAACAGCACTAATTATTAGAGAAATGCAAATCAAAACTACAATGAGGTATCACCTCACACCTGTTAGAATCGGCATCATCAGAAAATCTACAAACAACAAATTCTGGGGAGGGTGTGGACAAAAGGAGCCCTCTTCCACTATTGGTGGCAATGTAAATTGATACAGTCACTATGGAGAACGGTATGGAGTTTCCTTGAAAAAACTAGAAATAGAATTACCATCTGATCCAGCAATCCCACTTCTGGGCATATACCCAGAGAAAACCATAAATCAAAAAGGCACATTCACCACAATGTTCATGGCAGCACTATTTACAATAGCCAGGTAATGGAAGCAACGTAAATGCCCACAGACAGATGAATGGATAAAGATGTGGTACATATATAAAATGGAATATTACTCAGCCATAAAAAGGAATGAAACTGGGTCATTTGTAGAGACATCGATGGATCTAGAGACTGTCATACAGAATGAAGTAAGTCAGAAAGAGGAAAACAAATATGGTATATTAATGCATATATGTGGAACCTAAAAAATGGTACAGATGAACTGGTTTGCAGGGAAGAAACAGAGACACAGAGGTAGAGAACAAACATATGGACACCAAGTGTGGGAAGCCATGGGGTGGTGGTGGTGGGATGAGTTGGGAGATTGGGATTGACCTGTATACATGTATATGCATAAAATACATAACTAATAATAACCTGCTGTATAAAAAAATACATCAAATTAAATTTCAAAATTTTAAAAAGTAAAATTTAAAAATAAAACAGAAAAATGTTCTTCCCTTCACACAGATGTATTTATAGGAATGAATTATTTCCATGCTTATATCTATAAATACATAAAAGAGGAATAATATCTAACTTGAACCATAAAAGAAAAAAAAAATACCTGAACCCACCAGTTATACAGAGGAAAACACTATCAGGGCACTTGCTCCAGCGGTAAACAATTCTGAAATTGGTCAGAGGTGGGGAATCATCTCCCATACAACCAGCAACCCACTCCCCACGCCAGGAGCATCCTCATTGCAAAGATGGGGGACCGTGCCGAGGCATCTGTGAGTAAACGTGAGCTGAGCCCCAGGACAGCTGCTGCTGAACTGTTCCCACCCTTCCCAGGTAAAACACCTGAATATGTAAAAGGGCTTGAAAGCCTAGAGGAAGGGCCGCAGGGCCACACCAGAGACAGCACGCAGGCCAACTTGGTGCCTGCAGGCCAGCCAGGGTGGTCCTGGCCCCGGGCGCTCTTGCGGAAGCTTTCCATTGCCCTGCCTGAGATACCCGTCCTGTCCCGGCCCCCACTGCTTTTTTCCTTCCTCACCTCTGTCCGGAGAGAAATTCCAGCGGAAGGTATGGGTGACACATCCTCTTCTTTACAGGTGGAAGCCTGGCAACCCCTGCAGAAAGGCCAGCAGAGCCCCACTCACACCGGGCCACCAACAAAGCTGTGGCCCCTCACTCCCTCCCACCAGCACAGCCCCGAGACTGCTGACGGGGCAGAGAATATGGAGTCAGGCACAGCTTCAGGGGCTATTGCTGCCTGGAGCGCTGTTTATATTGACCTCAAACAGGCACACCTGGGGAGGGCCGGCCGGCATGGTAAGGCTGCCCAGGTCAGCTCATCCACAACCCTCAGGGAATCACATTGTTGAAAATGGACCTCGCTAAGGCAGAATAGAAGCCAAGGAAGAAAAGGACACAATGCCATTTGCAGCACCGTAGATGAGTCTAGAGGTAATCACGTGACTTGTAGTAAGTCAGAAAGTGAAAGACACATATCGTATCATATCACTTATAGGTGTTACCTAAGACTGGATACCAGGGCAGATATTTCCACGGAGAAGGGCCATCACAGATTCATCAAACAAACTTATGGTTCAACAATGGAAAGGTGTGAGGATTGGTTTCATTACGATATTGGGGTTAACAGACATATACACACACAGGTGACACATATAATCACCAAAGACCTACGGAATACCAAGAGAAGACTACTCAACATTCTGTCATAACGTACATGGAAAAAGGATCCCAGGAAGAACAGACATCTGTATATGTGTAAAAGAACCACATCTTCCACACCTACAACAAGCCAAACATTGTAATCAAACTTGGTGTAATAAAAAATAAAAAATTAAATTAAAAACACGAACAAGAAGTAGTGAGACAAACTTGAGGGGCTTTCTCCTGGCACATTCCATTCTAAATTCCAATCTAGAACACGACTTCCATTGAGGCTCTGTTGCCCTAGTCACCAGATTTCGTAAGGGAGAACTGCTGCCACCTTGTGGCCGTTTCACACAACAGCAGCTTTAATCCCAGCGCTGATGGTCAGTTGATATTCAAAATCATTGCAGGCCTGTAAATGACACCTGCCCTGAAAACAAATCCTGGGGTCACATATCGACCAAAAAATTCAAAGGACGTCCATATTTCAAAACCACCGTTTCAAAAGGCATATTTTACGCACATTAGTGTTCTGCTTCTTTTTCTTTCTTTCCTTTTTTTGTTAAAAATACGGGAATGGAAAAAGGCATCCCTCAGAATGGGCGAAAATCGTTGCAAACGAATCAATGGACAAAGGTTTAATCTCCAATATATATAAACAGCTCATGCAGCTTAATATTAACAAAACAAACAACCCAATACAAAAAATGGGCAGAAGATCTAAAGAGATGTTTCTTCAAAGAAGACACAGAGATGGCCAAGACACACATGAAAAGCTGCTCAACAGCACTAATTATTAGAGAAATGCAAATGAAAACTACAATGAGGTATCACCTCACACCTGTTAGAATCGGCATCATCAGAAAATCTACAAACAACCAATTCTGGGGAGGGTGTGGACAAAAGGAGCCCTCTTCCACTATTGGTGGCAATGTAAATTGATACAGTCACTATGGAGAACGGTATGGAGTTTCCTTGAAAAAACTAGAAATAGAATTACCATCTGATCCAGCAATCCCACTTCTGGGCATATACCCAGAGAAAACCATAAATCAAAAAGGCACATTCACCACAATGTTCATGGCAGCACTATTTACAATAGCCAGGTAATGGAAGCAACGTAAATGCCCACAGACAGATGAATGGATAAAGATGTGGTACATATATAAAATGGAATATTACTCAGCCATAAGAAGGAATGAAACTGGGTCATTTGTAGAGACATCGATGGATCTAGAGACTGTCATACAGAATGAAGTAAGTCAGAAAGAGGAAAACAAATATTGTATATTAATGCATATATGTGGAACCTAAAAAATGGTACAGATGAACTGGTTTGCAGGGAAGAAACAGAGACACAGAGGTAGAGAACAAACATATGGACACCAAGTGTGGGAAGCCATGGGGTGGTGGTGGTGGGATGAGTTGGGAGATTGGGATTGACCTGTATACATGTATATGCATAAAATACATAACTAATAATAACCTGCTGTATAAAAAAATACATCAAATTAAATTTCAAAATTTTAAAAAGTAAAATTTAAAAATAAAACAGAAAAATGTTCTTCCCTTCACACAGATGTATTTATAGGAATGAATTATTTCCATGCTTATATCTATAAATACATAAAAGAGGAATAATATCTAACTTGAACCATAAAAGAAAAAAAAATACCTGAACCCACCAGTTATACAGAGGAAAACCCTATCAGGGCACTTGCTCCAGCGGTAAACAATTCTGAAATTGGTCAGAGGTGGGGAATCATCTCCCATACAACCAGCAACCCACCCCCCATGCCAGGAGCATCCTCATTGCAAAGATGGGGGACCGTGCCGAGGCATCTGTGAGTAAACGTGAGCTGAGCCCCAGGACAGCTGCTGCTGAACTGTTCCCACCCTTCCCAGGTAAAACACCTGAATATGTACAAGGGCTTGAAAGCCTAGAGGAAGGGCCGCAGAGCCACACCAGAGACAGCACGCAGGCCAACTTGGTGCCTGCAGGCCAGCCAGGGTGGTCCTGGCCCTGGGCGCTCTTGCGGAAGCTTTCCATTGCCCTGCCTGAGATACCCCTCCTGTCCCGGCCCCCACTGCTTTTTTCCTTCCTCACCTCTGTCCGGAGAGAAATTCCAGCGGAAGGTATGGGTGACACATCCTCTTCTTTACAGGTGGAAGCCTGGCAACCCCTGCAGAAAGGCCAGCAGAGCCACACTCACACTAGGCCACCAACAAAGCTGTGGCCCCTCACTCCCTCCCACCAGCACAGCCCCGAGACTGCTGACGGGGCAGAGAATATGGAGTCAGGCACAGCTTCAGGGGCTATTGCTGCCTGGAGCGCTGTTTATATTGACCTCAAACAGGCACACCTGGGGAGGGCCGGCTGGCATGGTAAGGCTGCCCAGGTCAGCTCATCCACAACCCTCAGGGAATCACATTGTTGAAAATGGACCTCGCTAAGGCAGAATAGAAGCCAAGGAAGAAAAGGACACAATGCCATTTGCAGCACCGTAGATGAGTCTAGAGGTAATCACGTGACTTGTAATAAGTCAGAAAGTGAAAGACACATATCGTATCATATCACTTATAGGTGTTACCTAAGAATGGATACCAGGGCAGATATTTCCACGGAGAAGGGCCATCACAGATTCATCAAACAAACTTATGGTTCACCAATGGAAAGGTGTGAGGATTGGTTTCATTACGATATTGGGGTTAACAGACATATACACACACAGGTGACACATATAATCACCAAAGACCTACGGAATACCAAGAGAAGACTACTCAACATTCTGTCATAACGTACATGGGAAAAGGATCCCAGGAAGAACAGACATCTGTATATGTGTAAAAGAACCCCATCTTCCACACCTACAACAAGCCAAACATTGTAATCAAACTTGCTGTAATAAAAAATAAAAAATTAAATTAAAAACACGAACAAGAAGTAGTGAGACAAACTTGAGGGGCTTTCTCCTGGCACATTCCATTCTAAATTCCAATCTAGAACACGACTTCCATTGAGGCTCTGTTGCCCTAGTCACCAGATTTGGTAAGGGAGAACTGCTGCCACCTTGTGGCCGTTTCACACAACAGCAGCTTTAATCCCAGCGCTGAGGGTCAGTTGATATTCAAAATCATTGCAGGCCTGTAAATGACACCTGCCCTGAAAACAAATCCTGGGGTCACATATCGACCAAAAAATTCAAAGGACGTCCATATTTCAAAACGACCGTTTCAAAAGGCATATTTTACGCACATTAGTGTTCTGCTTCTTTTTCTTTCTTTCCTTTTTTTGTTAAAAATACGGGAATGGAAAAAGGCATCCCTCAGAATGGGCGAAAATCGTTGCAAACGAATCAATGGACAAAGGTTTAATCTCCAATATATATAAACAGCTCATGCAGCTTAATATTAACAAAACAAACAACCCAATACAAAAAATGGGCAGAAGATCTAAAGAGATGTTTCTTCAAAGAAGACACAGAGATGGCCAAGACACACATGAAAAGCTGCTCAACAGCACTAATTATTAGAGAAATGCAAATCAAAACTACAATGAGGTATCACCTCACACCTGTTAGAATCGGCATCATCAGAAAATCTACAAACAACCAATTCTGGGGAGGGTGTGGACAAAAGGAGCCCTCTTCCACAGTTGGTGGCAATGTAAATTGATACAGTCACTATGGAGAACGGTATGGAGTTTCCTTGAAAAAAGCTAGAAATAGAATTACCATCTGATCCAGCAATCCCACTTCTGGGCATATACCCAGAGAAAACCATAAATCAAAAAGGCACATTCACCCCAATGTTTATGGCAGCACTATTTACAATAGCCAGGTAATGGAAGCAACGTAAATGCCCACAGACAGATGAATGGATAAAGGTGTGGTACATATATAAAATGGAATATTATTCAGCCATAAAAAGGAATGAAACTGGGTCATTTGTAGAGACATCGATGGATCTAGAGACTGTCATACAGAATGAAGTAAGTCAGAAAGAGGAAAACAAATATTGTATATTAATGCATATATGTGGAACCTAAAAAATGGTACAGATGAACTGGTTTGCAGGGAAGAAACAGAGACACAGAGGTAGAGAACAAACATATGGACACCAAGTGTGGGAAGCCATGGGGTGGTGGTGGTGGGATGTGTTGGGAGATTGGGATTGACCTGTATACATGTATATGCATAAAATACATAACTAATAATAACCTGCTGTATAAAATAATAAATCAAATTAAATTTCAAAATTTTAAAAAGTAAAATTTAAAAATAAAACAGAAAAATGTTTTCCCTTCACACAGATGTATTTATAGGAATGAATTATTTCCATGCTTATATCTATAAATACATAAAGGAGGAATAAAATCTAACTTGAACCATAAAAGAAAAGAAAAAACCTGAACCCACCAGTTGTACAGAGGAAAACCCTATCAGGGCACTTGCTCCAGCGGTAAACAATTTTGAAATTGGTCAGAGGTGGGGAATCATCTCCCATACAACCAGCAACCCACCCCCCACGCCAGGAGCATCCTCATTGCAAAGCTGGGGGACCATGCTGAGGCATCTGTGAGTAAACGTGAGCTGAGCCCCAGGACAGCTGCTGCTGAACTGTTCCCACCCTTCCCAGGTAAAACACCTGAATATGTACAAGGGCTTGAAAGCCTAGAGGAAGGGCCACGGAGCCACACCAGCGACAGCACGCAGGCCAACTTGGTGCCTGCAGGCCAGCCAGGGTGGTCCTGGCCACGGGCGCTCTTGCGGAAGCTTTCCATTGCCCTGCCTGAGATACCCATCCTGTCCCGGCCCCCACTGCTTTTTCCTTCCTCACCTCTGTCCGGAGAGAAATTCCAGTGGAAGGTATGGGTGACACATCCTCTTTTTTACAGGTGGCAGCCTGGAAACCCCTGCAGAAAGGCCAGCAGAGCCCCACTCACACCGGGCCACCAACCAAGCTGTGGCCCCTCACTCCCTCCCACCAGCACAGCCCCGAGACTGCTGACGGGGCAGAGAATATGGAGTCAGGCACAGCTTCAGGGGCTATTGCTGCCTGGAGCACTGTTTATATTGACCTCAAACAGGCACACCTGGGGAGGGCCGGCCGGCAGGGTAAGGCTGCCCAGGTCAGCTAATCCACAACCCTCAGGGAATCACATTGTTGAAAACGGACCTCGCTAAGGCAGAATAGAAGCCAAGGAAGAAAAGGATACAATGCCATTTGCAGCACCGTAGATGAGTCTAGAGGTAATCACGTGACTTGTAGTAAGTCAGAAAGTGAAAGACACATATCGTATCATATCACTTATAGGTGTTACCTAAGAATGGATACCAGTGCAGATATTTCCACGGAGAAGGGCCATCACAGATTCATCAAACAAACTTATGGTTCACCAATGGAAATGTGTGAGGATTGGTTTCATTACGATATTGGGGTTAACAGACATATACAAACACAGGTGACACATATAATCACCAAAGACCTACGGAATACCAAGAGAAGACTACTCAACCTTCTGTCATAACGTACATGGGAAAAGGATCCCAGGAAGAACAGACATCTGTATATGTGTAAAAGAACCACATCTTCCACACCTACAACAAGCCAAACATTGTAATCAAACTTGCTGTAATAAAAAATAAAAAATTAAATTAAAAACACGAACAAGAAGTAGTGAGACAAACTTGAGGGGCTTTCTCCTGGCACATTCCATTCTAAATTCCAATCTAGAACACAACTTCCATTGAGGCTCTGTTGCCCTAGTCACCAGATTTGGTAAGGGAGAACTGCTGCCACCTTGTGGCCGTTTCACACAACAGCAGCTTTAATCCCAGCGCTGATGGTCAGTTGATATTCAAAATCATTGCAGGCCTGTAAATGACACCTGCCCTGAAAACAAATCCTGGGGTCACATATCGACCAAAAAATTCAAAGGACGTCCATATTTCAAAACGACCGTTTCAAAAGGCATATTTTACGCACATTAGTGTTCTGCTTCTTTTTCTTTCTTTCCTTTTTTTCTTAAAAATACGGGAATGGAAAAAGGCATCCCTCAGAATGGGCGAAAATCGTTGCAAACGAATCAATGGACAAAGGTTTAATCTCCAATATATATAAACAGCTCATGCAGCTTAATATTAACAAAACAAACAACCCAATACAAAAAATGGGCAGAAGATCTAAAGAGATGTTTCTTCAAAGAAGACACAGAGATGGCCAAGACACACATGAAAAGCTGCTCAACAGCACTAATTATTAGAGAAATGCAAATCAAAACTACAATGAGGTATCACCTCACACCTGTTAGAATCGGCATCATCAGAAAATCTACAAACAACCAATTCTGGGGAGGGTGTGGACAAAAGGAGCCCTCTTCCACTATTGGTGGCAAGGTAAATTGATACAGTCACTATGGAGAACGGTATGGACTTTCCTTGAAAAAACTAGAAATAGAATTACCATCTGATCCAGCAATCCCACTTCTGGGCATATACCCAGAGAAAACCATAAATCAAAAAGGCACATTCACCACAATGTTCATGGCAGCACTATTTACAATAGCCAGGTAATGGAAGCAACGTAAATGCGCACAGACAGATGAATGGATAAAGATGTGGTACATATATAAAATGGAATATTACTCAGCCATTAAAAGGAATGAAACTGGGTCATTTGTAGAGACATCGATGGATCTAGAGACTGTCATACAGAATGAAGTAAGTCAGAAAGAGGAAAACAAATATTGTATATTAATGCATATATGTGGAACCTAAAAAATGGTATAGATAAACTGGTTTGCAGGGAAGAAACAGAGACACAGAGGTAGAGAACAAACATATGGACACCAAGTGTGGGAAGCCATGGGGTGGTGGTGGTGGGATGAGTTGGGAGATTGGGATTGACCTGTATACATGTATATGCATAAAATACATAACTAATAATAACCTGCTGTATAAAAAAAATAAATCAAATTAAATTTCAAAATTTTAAAAAGTAAAATTTAAAAATAAAACAGAAAAATGTTCTTCCCTTCACACAGATGTATTTATAGGAATGAATTATTTCCATGCTTATATCTATAAATACATAAAGGAGGAATAATATCTAACTTGAACCATAAAAGAAAAGAAAAAAACCTGAACCCACCAGTTATACAGAGGAAAACCCTATCAGGGCACTTGCTCCAGCGGTAAACAATTCTGAAATTGGTCAGAGGTGGGGAATCATCTCCCATACAACCAGCAACCCACCCCCCACGCCAGGAACATCCACATTGCAAAGCTGCGGGACCATGCCGAGGCATCTGTGAGTAAACGTGAGCTGAGCCCCAGGACAGCTGCTGCTGAACTGTTCCCACCCTTCCCAGGTAAAACACCTGAATATGTACAAGGGCTTGAAAGCCTAGAGGAAGGGCCACGGAGCCACACCAGCGACAGCACGCAGGCCAACTTGGTGCCTGCAGGCCAGCCAGGGTGGTCATGGCACTGGGCGCTCTTCTGGAAGCTTTCCATTGCCCTGCCTGAGATACCCATCCTGTCCCGGCCCCCAATGCTTTTTTCCTTCCTCACCTCTGTCCGGAGAGAAATTCCAGCGGTAGGTATGGGTGACACATCCTCTTCTTTACAGGTGGCAGCCTGGCAACCCCTGCAGAAAGGCCAGCAGAGCCACACTCACACCGGGCCACCAACAAAGCTGTGGCCCCTCACTCCCTCCCACCAGCACAGCCCCGAGACTGCTGACGGGGCAGAGAATATGGAGTCAGGCACAGCTTCAGGGGCTATTGCTGCCTGGAGCGCTGTTTATATTGACCTCAAACAGGCACACCTGGGGAGGGCCGGCCGGCAGGGTAAGGCTGCCCAGGTCAGCTAATCCACAACCCTCAGGGAATCACATTGTTGAAAACGGACCTCGCTAAGGCAGAATAGAAGCCAAGGAAGAAAAGGACACAATGCCATTTGCAGCACCGTAGATGAGTCTAGAGGTAATCACGTGACTTGTAGTAAGTCAGAAAGTGAAAGACACATATCGTATCATATCACTTATAGGTGTTACCTAAGAATGGATACCAGGGCAGATATTTCCACGGAGAAGGGCCATCACAGATTCATCAAACAAACTTATGGTTCACCAATGGAAAAGTGTGAGGATTGGTTTCATTACGATATTGGGGTTAACAGACATATACAAACACAGGTGACACATATAATCACCAAAGACCTACGGAATACCAAGAGAAGACTACTCAACCTTCTGTCATAAAGTACATGGGAAAAGGATCCCAGGAAGAACAGACATCTGTATATGTGTAAAAGAAACACATCTTCCACCCCTACAACAAGCCAAACATTGTAATCAAACTTGCTGTAATAAAAAATAAAAATTTAAATTAAAAACACGAACAAGAAGTAGTGAGACAAACTTGAGGGGCTTTCTCCTGGCACATTCCATTCTAAATTCCAATCTAGAACACGACTTCCATTGAGGCTCTGTTGCCCTAGTCACCAGATTTGGTAAGGGAGAACTGCTGCCACCTTGTGGCCGTTTCACACAACAGCAGCTTTAATCCCAGCGCTGATGGTCAGTTGATATTCAAAATCATTGCAGGCCTGTAAATGACACCTGCCCTGAAAACAAATCCTGGGGTCACATATCGACCAAAAAATTCAAAGGACCTCTATATTTCAAAACCACCGTTTCAAAAGGCATATTTTACGCACATTAGTGTTCTGCTTCTTTTTCTTTCTTTCCTTTTTTTGTTAAAATAAGGGGAATGGAGAAAGGCATCCCTCAGAATGGGCGAAAATCGTTGCAAACGAATCAATGGACAAAGGTTTAATCTCCAATATATATAAACAGCTCATGCAGCTTAATATTAACAAAACAAACAACCCAATACAAAAAATGGGCAGAAGATCTAAAGAGATGTTTCTTCAAAGAAGACACAGAGATGGCCAAGACACACATGAAAAGCTGCTCAACAGCACTAATTATTAGAGAAATGCAAATCAAAACTACAATGAGGTATCACCTCACACCTGTTAGAATCGGCATCATCAGAAAATCTACAAACAACCAATTCTGGGGAGGGTGTGGACAAAAGGAGCCCTCTTTCACTATTGGTGGCAATGTAAATTGATACAGTCACTATGGAGAACGGTATGGACTTTCCTTGAAAAATCTAGAAATAGAATTACCATCTGATCCAGCAATCCCACTTCTGGGCATATAACCAGAGAAAACCATAAATCAAAAAGGCACAT
Organism: Mesoplodon mirus; assembly: GCF_964341445.2. NCBI lineage: Eukaryota > Metazoa > Chordata > Mammalia > Artiodactyla > Ziphiidae > Mesoplodon > Mesoplodon mirus. Next base: position 3,094,287 of record NW_028295814.1, on the reverse strand, counting down.
TCACCACAATGTTCATGGCAGCACTATTTACAATAGCCAGGTAATGGAAGCAACGTAAATGCCCACAGACAGATGAATGGATAAAGATGTGGTACATATATAAAATGGAATATTACTCAGCCATAAAAAGGAATGAAACTGGGTCATTTGTAGAGACATCGATGGATCTAGAGACTGTCATACAGAATGAAGTAAGTCAGAAAGAGGAAAACAAATATTGTATATTAATGCATATATGTGGAACCTAAAAAATGGTACAGATGAACTGGTTTGCAGGGAAGAAACAGAGACACAGAGGTAGAGAACAAACATATGGACACCAAGTGTGGGAAGCCATGGGGTGGTGGTGGTGGGATGAGTTGGGAGATTGGGATTGACCTGTATACATGTATATGCATAAAATACATAACTAATAATAACCTGCTGTATAAAAAAAATAAATCAAATTAAATTTCAAAATTTTAAAAAGTAAAATTTAAAAATAAAACAGAAAAATGTTCTTCCCTTCACACAGATGTATTTATAGGAATGAATTATTTCCATGCTTATATCTATAAATACATAAAGGAGGAATAAAATCTAACTTGAACCATAAAAGAAAAGAAAAAACCTGAACCCACCAGTTATACAGAGGAAAACCCTATCAGGGCACTTGCTCCAGCGGTAAACAATTCTGAAATTGGTCAGAGGTGGGGAATCATCTCCCATACAACCAGCAACCCACCCCCCACGCCAGGAGCATCCTCATTGCAAAGCTGGGGGACCGTTCCGAGGCATCTGTGAGTAAACGTGAGCTGAGCCCCAGGACAGCTGCTGCTGAACTGTTCCCACCCTTCCCAGGTAAAACACCTGAATATGTACAAGGGCTTGAAAGCCTAGAGGAAGGGCCACGGAGCCACACCAGCGACAGCACGCAGGCCAACTTGGTGCCTGCAGGCCAGCCAGGGTGGTCCTGGCCCCGGGCGCTCTTGCGGAAGCTTTCCATTGCCCTGCCTGAGATACCCATCCTGTCCCGGCCCCCACTGCTTTTTTCCTTCCTCACCTCTGTCCGGAGAGAAATTCCAGCGGAAGGTATGGGTGACACATCCTCTTCTTTACAGGTGGCAGCCTGGCAACCCCTGCAGAAAGGCCAGCAGAGCCCCACTCACACCGGGCCACCAACAAAGCTGTGGCCCCTCACTCCCTCCCACCAGCACAGCCCCGAGACTGCTGACGGGGCAGAGAATATGGAGTCAGGCACAGCTTCAGGGGCTATTGCTGCCTGGAGCGCTGTTTATATTGACCTCAAACAGGCACACCTGGGGAGGGCCGGCCGGCAGGGTAAGGCTGCCCAGGTCAGCTAATCCACAACCCTCAGGGAATCACATTGTTGAAAACGGACCTCGCTAAGGCAGAATAGAAGCCAAGGAAGAAAAGGACACAATGCCATTTGCAGCACCGTAGATGAGTCTAGAGGTAATCACGTGACTTGTAGTAAGTCAGAAAGTGAAAGACACATATCGTATCATATCACTTATAGGTGTTACCTAAGAATGGATACCAGTGCAGATATTTCCACGGAGAAGGGCCATCACAGATTCATCAAACAAACTTATGGTTCACCAATGGAAAGGTGTGAGGATTGGTTTCATTACGATATTGGGGTTAACAGACATATACAAACACAGGTGACACATATAATCACCAAAGACCTACGGAATACCAAGAGAAGACTACTCAACATTCTGTCATAACGTACATGGGAAAAGGATCCCAGGAAGAACAGACATCTGTATATGTGTAAAAGAACCACATCTTCCACACCTACAAAAAGCCAAACATTGTAATCAAACTTGCTGTAATAAAAAATAAAAAATTAAATTAAAAACACGAACAAGAAGTAGTGAGACTAACTTGAGGGGCTTTCTCCTGGCACATTCCATTCTAAATTCCAATCTAGAACACGACTTCCATTGAGGCTCTGTTGCCCTAGTCACCAGATTTGGTAAGGGAGAACTGCTGCCACCTTGTGGCCGTTTCACACAACAGCAGCTTTAATCCCAGCGCTGATGGTCAGTTGATATTCAAAATCATTGCAGGCCTGTAAATGACACCTGCCCTGAAAACAAATCCTGGGGTCACATATCGACCAAAAAATTCAAAGGACCTCCATATTTCAAAACGACCGTTTCAAAAGGCATATTTTACGCACATTAGTGTTCTGCTTCTTTTTCTTTCTTTCCTTTTTTTGTTAAAAATACGGGAATGGAAAAAGGCATCCCTCAGAATGGGCGAAAATCGTTGCAAACGAATCAATGGACAAAGGTTTAATCTCCAATATATATAAACAGCTCATGCAGCTTAATATTAACAAAACAAACAACCCAATACAAAAAATGGGCAGAAGATCTAAAGAGATGTTTCTTCAAAGAAGACACAGAGATGGCCAAGACACACATGAAAAGCTGCTCAACAGCACTAATTATTAGAGAAATGCAAATCAAAACTACAATGAGGTATCACCTCACACCTGTTAGAATCGGCATCATCAGAAAATCTACAAACAACCAATTCTGGGGAGGGTGTGGACAAAAGGAGCCCTCTTCCACTATTGGTGGCAATGTAAATTGATACAGTCACTATGGAGAACAGTATGGAGTTTCCTTGAAAAAACTAGAAATAGAATTACCATCTGATCCAGCAATCCCACTTCTGGGCATATACCCAGAGAAAACCATAAATCAAAAAGGCACATTCACCACAATGTTCATGGCAGCACTATTTACAATAGCCAGGTAATGGAAGCAACGTAAATGCCCACAGACAGATGAATGGATAAAGATGTGGTACATATATAAAATGGAATATTACTCAGCCATAAAAAGGAATGAAACTGGGTCATTTGTAGAGACATCGATGGATCTAGAGACTGTCATACAGAATGAAGTAAGTCAGAAAGAGGAAAACAAATATTGTATATTAATGCATATATGTGGAACCTAAAAAATGGTACAGATGAACGGGTTTGCAGGGAAGAAACAGAGACAGAGGTAGAGAACAAACATATGGACACCAAGTGTGGGAAGCCATGGGGTGGTGGTGCTGGGATGAGTTGGGAGATTGGGATTGACCTGTATACATGTATATGCATAAAATACATAACTAATAATAACCTGCTGTATAAAAAACTAAATCAAATTAAATTTCAAAATTTTAGAAAGTAAAATTTAAAAATAAAACAGAAAAATGTTCTTCCCTTCACACAGATGTATTTATAGGAATGAATTATTTCCATGCTTATATCTATAAATACATAAAGGAGGAATAAAATCTAACTTGAACCATAAAAGAAAAGAAAAAACCTGAACCCACCAGTTATACAGAGGAAAACCCTATCAGGGCACTTGCTCCAGCGGTAAACAATTCTGAAATTGGTCAGAGGTGGGGAATCATCTCCCATACAACCAGCAACCCAACCCCCACGCCAGGAGCATCCTCATTGCAAAGATGGGGGACAGTGCCGAGGCATCTGTGAGTAAACGTGACCTGAGCCCCAGGACAGCTGCTGCTGAACTGTTCCCACCCTTCCCAGGTAAAACACCTGAATATGTACAAGGGCTTGAAAGCCTAGAGGAAGGGCCACGGAGCCACACCAGCGACAGCACGCAGGCCAACTTGGTGCCTGCAGGCCAGCCAGGGTGGTCCTGGCCCCGGGCGCTCTTGCGGAAGCTTTCCATTGCCCTGCCTGAGATACCCCTCCTGTCCCGACCCCCACTGCTTTTTTCCTTCCTCACCTCTGTCCGGAGAGAAATTCCAGCGGAAGGTATGGGTGACACATCCTCTTCTTTACAGGTGGCAGCCTGGCAACCCCTGCAGAAAGGCCAGCAGAGCCCCACACACACCGGGCCACCAACAAAGCTGTGGCCCCTCACTCCCTCCCACCAGCACAGCCCCGAGACTGCTGACGGGGCAGAGAATATGGAGTCAGGCACAGCTTCAGGGGCTATTGCTGCCTGGAGCGCTGTTTATATTGACCTCAAACAGGCACACCTGGGGAGGGCCGGCCGGCAGGGTAAGGCTGCCCAGGTCAGCTAATCCACAACCCTCAGGGAATCACATTGTTGAAAACGGACCTCGCTAAGGCAGAATAGAAGCCAAGGAAGAAAAGGACACAATGCCATTTGCAGCACCGTAGATGAGTCTAGAGGTAATCACGTGACTTGTAGTAAGTCAGAAAGTGAAAGACACATATCGTATCATATCACTTATAGGTGTTACCTAAGAATGGATACCAGGGCAGATATTTCCACGGAGAAGGGCCATCACAGATTCATCAAACAAACTTATGGTTCACCAATGGAAAGGTGTGAGGATTGGTTTCATTACGATATTGGGGTTAACAGACATATACAAACACAGGTGACACATATAATCACCAAAGACCTACGGAATACCAAGAGAAGACTACTCAACCTTCTGTCATAACGTACATGGGAAAAGGATCCCAGGAAGAACAGACATCTGTATATGTGTAAAAGAACCACATCTTCCACACCTACAACAAGCCAAACATTGTAATCAAACTTGCTGTAATAAAAAAATTAAATTAAAAACACGAACAAGAAGTAGTGAGACAAACTTGAGGGGCTTTCTCCTGGCACATTCCATTCTAAATTCCAATCTAGAACACGACTTCCATTGAGGCTCTGTTGCCCTAGTCACCAGATTTGGTAAGGGAGAACTGCTGCCACCTTGTGGCCGTTTCACACAACAGCAGCTTTAATCCCAGCGCTGATGGTCAGTTGATATTCAAAATCATTGCAGGCCTGTAAATGACACCTGCCCTGAAAACAAATCCTGGGGTCACATATCGACCAAAAAATTCAAAGGACGTCCATATTTCAAAACGACCGTCTCAAAAGGCATATTTTACGCACATTAGTGTTCTGCTTCTTTTTCTTTCTTTCCTTTTTTTGTTAAAAAAAGGGGAATGGAAAAAGGCATCCCTCAGAGTGGGCGAAAATCGTTGCAAACGAATCAATGTTCAAAGGTTTAATCTCCAATATATATAAACAGCTCATGCAGCTTAATATTAACAAAACAAACAACCCAATACAAAAAATGGGCAGAAGATCTAAAGAGATGTTTCTTCAAAGAAGACACAGAGATGGCCAAGACACACATGAAAAGCTGCTCAACAGCACTAATTATTAGAGAAATGCAAATCAAAACTACAATGAGGTATCACCTCACACCTGTTAGAATCGGCATCATCAGAAAATCTACAAACAACCAATTCTGGGGAGGGTGTGGACAAAAGGAGCCCTCTTCCACAATTGGTGGCAATGTAAATTGATACAGTCACTATGGAGAACGGTATGGAGTTTCCTTGAAAAAAACTAGAAATAGAATTACCATCTGATCCAGCAATCCCACTTCTGGGCATATACCCAGAGAAAACCATAAATCAAAAAGGCACATTCACCACAATGTTCATGGCAGCACTATTTACAATAGCCAGGTAATGGAAGCAACGTAAATGCCCACAGACAGATGAATGGATAAAGATGTGGTACATATATAAAATGGAATATTACTCAGGCATAAAAAGGAATGAAACTGGGTCATTTGTAGAGACATCGATGGATCTAGAGACTGTCATACAGAAGTAAGTCAGAAAGAGGAAAACAAATATTGTATATTAATGCATATATGTGGAACCTAAAAAATGGTACAGATGAACTGGTTTGCAGGGAAGAAACAGAGACACAGAGGTAGAGAACAAACATATGGACACCAAGTGTGGGAAGCCATGGGGTGGTGGTGGTGGGATGAGTTGGGAGATTGGGATTGACCTGTATACATGTATATGCATAAAATACATAACTAATAATAACCTGCTGTATAAAAAAATACATCAAATTAAATTTCAAAATTTTAAAAAGTAAAATTTAAAAATAAAACAGAAAAATGTTCTTCCCTTCACACAGATGTATTTATAGGAATGAATTATTTCCATGCTTATATCTATAAATACATAAAAGAGGAATAAAATCTAACTTGAACCATAAAAGAAAAAAAATAACCTGAACCCACCAGTTATACAGAGGAAAACCCTATCAGGGCTCTTGCTGCAGCGGTAAACAATTCTGAAATTGGTCAGAGGTGGGGAATCATCTCCCATACAACCAGCAACGCACCCCCCACGCCAGGAGCATCCTCATTGCAAAGCTGGGGGACCGTGCCGAGGCATCTGTGAGTAAACGTGAGCTGAGCCCCAGGACAGCTGCTGCTGAACTGTTCCCACCCTTCCCAGGTAAAACACCTGAATATGTACAAGGGCTTGAAAGCCTAGAGGAAGGGCCACGGAGCCACACCAGCGACAGCACGCAGGCCAACTTGGTGCCTGCAGGCCAGCCAGGGTGGTCCTGGCCCCGGGCGCTCTTGCGGAAGCTTTCCATTGCCCTGCCTGAGATACCCCTCCTGTCCCGACCCCCACTGCTTTTTTCCTTCCTCACCTCTGTCCGGAGAGAAATTCCAGCGGAAGGTATGGGTGACACATCCTCTTCTTTACAGGTGGCAGCCTGGCAACCCCTGCAGAAAGGCCAGCAGAGCCCCACTCACACCGGGCCACCAACAAAGCTGTGGCCCCTCACTCCCTCCCACCAGCACAGCCCCGAGACTGCTGACGGGGCAGAGAATATGGAGTCAGGCACAGCTTCAGGGGCTATTGCTGCCTGGAGCGCTGTTTATATTGACCTCAAACAGGCACACCTGGGGAGGGCCGGCCGGCAGGGTAAGGCTGCCCAGGTCAGCTAATCCACAACCCTCAGGGAATCACATTGTTGAAAACGGACCTCGCTAAGGCAGAATAGAAGCCAAGGAAGAAAAGGACACAATGCCATTTGCAGCACCGTAGATGAGTCTAGAGGTAATCACGTGACTTGTAGTAAGTCAGAAAGTGAAAGACACATATCGTATCATATCACTTATAGGTGTTACCTAAGAATGGATACCAGGGCAGATATTTCCACGGAGAAGGGCCATCACAGATTCATCAAACAAACTTATGGTTCACCAATGGAAAGGTGTGAGGATTGGTTTCATTACGATATTGGGGTTAACAGACATATACAAACACAGGTGACACATATAATCACCAAAGACTTACGGAATACCAAGAGAAGACTACTCAACCTTCTGTCATAACGTACATGGGAAAAGGATCCCAGGAAGAACAGACATCTGTATATGTGTAAAAGAACCACATCTTCCACACCTACAACAAGCCAAACATTGTAATCAAAATTGCTGTAATAAAAAATAAAAAATTAAATTAAAAACACGAACAAGAAGTAGTGAGACAAACTTGAAGGGCTTTCTCCTGGCACATTCCATTCTAAATTCCAATCTAGAACACGACTTCCATTGAGGCTCTGTTGCCCTAGTCACCAGATTTGGTAAGGGAGAACTGCTGCCACCTTGTGGCCGTTTCACACAACAGCAGCTTTAATCCCAGCGCTGATGGTCAGTTGATATTCAAAATCATTGCAGGCCTGTAAATGACACCTGCCCTGAAAACAAATCCTGGGGTCACATATCGACCAAAAAATTCAAAGGACGTCCATATTTCAAAACCACCGTCTCTAAAGGCATATTTTACGCACATTAGTGTTCTGCTTCTTTTTCTTTCTTTCCTTTTTTTGTTAAAAAAAGGGGAATGGAAAAAGGCATCCCTCAGAATGGGCGAAAATCGTTGCAAACGAATCAATGGACAAAGGTTTAATCTCCAATATATATAAACAGCTCATGCAGCTTAATATTAACAAAACAAACAACCCAATACAAAAAATGGGCAGAAGATCTAAAGAGATGTTTCTTCAAAGAAGACACAGAGATGGCCAAGACACACATGAAAAGCTGCTCAACAGCACTAATTATTAGAGAAATGCAAATCAAAACTACAATGAGGTATCACCTCACACCTGTTAGAATCGGCATCATCAGAAAATCTACAAACAACCAATTCTGGGGAGGGTGTGGACAAAAGGAGCCCTCTTCCACAATTGGTGGCAATGTAAATTGATACAGTCACTATGGAGAACGGTATGGAGTTTCCTTGAAAAAAACTAGAAATAGAATTACCATCTGATCCAGCAATCCCACTTCTGGGCATATACCCAGAGAAAACCATAAATCAAAAAGGCACATTCACCACAATGTTCATGGCAGCACTATTTACAATAGCCAGGTAATGGAAGCAACGTAAATGCCCACAGACAGATGAATGGATAAAGATGTGGTACATATATAAAATGGAATATTACTCAGCCATAAAAAGGAATGAAACTGGGTCATTTGTAGAGACATCGATGGATCTAGAGACTGTCATACAGAAGTAAGTCAGAAAGAGGAAAACAAATATTGTATATTAATGCATATATGTGGAACCTAAAAAATGGTACAGATGAACTGGTTTGCAGGGAAGAAACAGAGACACAGAGGTAGAGAACAAACATATGGACACCAAGTGTGGGAAGCCATGGGGTGGTGGTGGTGGGATGAGTTGGGAGATTGGGATTGACCTGTATACATGTATATGCATAAAATACATAACTAATAATAACCTGCTGTATAAAAAAATAAATCAAATTAAATTTCAAAATTTTAAAAAGTAAAATTTAAAAATAAAACAGAAAAATGTTCTTCCCTTCACACAGATGTATTTATAGGAATGAATTATTTCCATGCTTATATCTATAAATACATAAAAAGGAATAAAATCTAACTTGAACCATAAAAGAAAAAAAAAACCTGAACCCACCAGTTATACAGAGGAAAACCCTATCAGGGCACTTGCTGCAGCGGTAAACAATTCTGAAATTGGTCAGAGGTGGGGAATCATCTCCCATACAACCAGCAACCCACCCCCCACGCCAGGAGCATCCTCATTGCAAAGCTGGGGGACCGTGCCGAGGCATCTGTGAGTAAACGTGAGCTGAGCCCCAGGACAGCTGCTGCTGAACTGTTCCCACCCTTCCCAGGTAAAACACCTGAATATGTACAAGGGCTTGAAAGCCTAGAGGAAGGGCCACGGAGCCACACCAGCGACAGCACGCAGGCCAACTTGGTGCCTGCAGGCCAGCCAGGGTGGTCCTGGCCCCGGGCGCTCTTGCGGAAGCTTTCCATTGCCCTGCCTGAGATACCCCTCCTGTCCCGGCCCCCACTGCTTTTTTCCTTCCTCACCTCTGTCCGGAGAGAAATTCCAGCGGAAGGTATGGGTGACACATCCTCTTCTTTACAGGTGGCAGCCTGGCAACCCCTGCAGAAAGGCCAGCAGAGCCCCACTCACACCGGGCCACCAACAAAGCTGTGGCCCCTCACTCCCTCCCACCAGCACAGCCCCGAGACTGCTGACGGGGCAGAGAATATGGAGTCAGGCACAGCTTCAGGGGCTATTGCTGCCTGGAGCGCTGTTTATATTGACCTCAAACAGGCACACCTGGGGAGGGCCGGCCGGCAGGGTAAGGCTGCCCAGGTCAGCTAATCCACAACCCTCAGGGAATCACATTGTTGAAAACGGACCTCGCTAAGGCAGAATAGAAGCCAAGGAAGAAAAGGACACAATGCCATTTGCAGCACCGTAGATGAGTCTAGAGGTAATCACGTGACTTGTAGTAAGTCAGAAAGTGAAAGACACATATCGTATCATATCACTTATAGGTGTTACCTAAGAATGGATACCAGGGCAGATATTTCCACGGAGAAGGGCCATCACAGATTCATCAAATAAACTTATGGTTCACCAATGGAAAGGTGTGAGGATTGGTTTCATTACGATATTGGGGTTAACAGACATATACAAACACAGGTGACACATATAATCACCAAAGACTTACGGAATACCAAGAGAAGACTACTCAACCTTCTGTCATAACGTACATGGGAAAAGGATCCCAGGAAGAACAGACATCTGTATATGTGTAAAAGAACCACATCTTCCACACCTACAACAAGCCAAACATTGTAATCAAACTTGCTGTAATAAAAAATAAAAAATTAATTAAACACACGAACAAGAAGTAGTGAGACAAACTTGAACGGCTTTCTCCTGGCACATTCCATTCTGAATTCCAATCTAGAACACGACTTCCATTGAGGCTCTGTTGCCCTAGTCACCAGATTTGGTAAGGGAGAACTGCTGCCACCTTGTGGCCGTTTCACACAACAGCAGCTTTAATCCCAGCGCTGATGGTCAGTTGATATTCAAAATCATTGCAGGCCTGTAAATGACACCTGCCCTGAAACCAAATCCTGGGGTCACATATCGACCAAAAAATTCAAAGGACGTCCATATTTCAAAACGACCGTCTCAAAAGGCATATTTTACGCACATTAGTGTTCTGCTTCTTTTTCTTTCTTTCCTTTTTTTGTTAAAAAAAGGGGAATGGAAAAAGGCATCCCTCAGAGTGGGCGAAAATCATTGCAAACGAATCAATGTTCAAAGGTTTAATCTCCAATATATATAAACAGCTCATGCAGCTTAATATTAACAAAACAAACAACCCAATACAAAAAATGGGCAGAAGATCTAAAGAGATGTTTCTTCAAAGAAGACACAGAGATGGCCAAGACACACATGAAAAGCTGCTCAACAGCACTAATTATTAGAGAAATGCAAATCAAAACTACAATGAGGTATCACCTCACACCTGTTAGAATCAGCATCATCAGAAAATCTACAAACAACCAATTCTGGGGAGGGTGTGGACAAAAGGAGCCCTCTTCCACAATTGGTGGCAATGTAAATTGATACAGTCACTATGGAGAACGGTATGGAGTTTCCTTGAAAAAAACTAGAAATAGAATTACCATCTGATCCAGCAATCCCACTTCTGGGCATATACCCAGAGAAAACCATAAATCAAAAAGGCACATTCACCACAATGTTCATGGCAGCACTATTTACAATAGCCAGGTAATGGAAGCAACGTAAATGCCCACAGACAGATGAATGGATAAAGATGTGGTACATATATAAAATGGAATATTACTCAGCCATAAAAAGGAATGAAACTGGGTCATTTGTAGAGACATCGATGGATCTAGAGACTGTCATACAGAAGTAAGTCAGAAAGAGGAAAACAAATATTGTATATTAATGCATATATGTGGAACCTAAAAAATGGTACAGATGAACTGGTTTGCAGGGAAGAAACAGAGACACAGAGGTAGAGAACAAACATATGGACACCAAGTGTGGGAAGCCATGGGGTGGTGGTGGTGGGATGAGTTGGGAGATTGGGATTGACCTGTATACATGTATATGCATAAAATACATAACTAATAATAACCTGCTGTATAAAAAAATAAATCAAATTAAATTTCAAAATTTTAAAAAGTAAAATTTAAAAATAAAACAGAAAAATGTTCTTCCCTTCACACAGATGTATTTATAGGAATGAATTACTTCCATGCTTATATCTATAAATACATAAATGAGGAATAAAATCTTACTTGAACCATAAAAGAAAAAAAAAACCTGAACCCACCAGTTATACAGAGGAAAACCCTATCAGGGCACTTGCTGCAGCGGTAAACAATTCTGAAATTCGTCAGAGGTGGGGAATCATCTCCCATACAACCAGCAACCCACCCCCCACGCCAGGAGCATCCTCATTGCAAAGCTGGGGGACCGTGCCGAGACATCTGTGAGTAAACGTGAGCTGAGCCCCAGGACAGCTGCTGCTGAACTGTTCCCACCCTTCCCAGGTAAAACACCTGAATATGTACAAGGGCTTGAAAGCCTAGAGGAAGGGCCACGGAGCCACACCAGCGACAGCACGCAGGCCAACTTGGTGCCTGCAGGCCAGCCAGGGTGGTCCTGGCCCCGGGCGCTCTTGCGGAAGCTTTCCATTGCCCTGCCTGAGATATCCCTCCTGTCCTGGCCCCCACTGCTTTTTTCCTTCCTCACCTCTGTCCGGAGAGAAATTCCAGCGGAACGTATGGGTGACACATCCTCTTCTTTACAGGTGGCAGCCTGGCAATCCCTGCAGAAAGGCCAGCAGAGCCCCACACACACCGGGCCACCAACAAAGCTGTGGCCCCTCACTCCCTCCCACCAGCACAGCCCCGAGACTGCTGACGGGGCAGAGAATATGGAGTCAGGCACAGCTTCAGGGGATATTGCTGCCTGGAGCGCTGTTTATATTGACCTCAAACAGGCACACCTGGGGAGGGCCGGCAGGCAGGGTAAGGCTGCCCAGGTCAGCTAATCCACAACCCTCAGGGAATCACATTGTTGAAAACGGACCTCGCTAAGGCAGAATAGAAGCCAAGGAAGAAAAGGACACAATGCCATTTGCAGCACCGTAGATGAGTCTAGAGGTAATCACGTGAATTGTAGTAAGTCAGAAAGTGAAAGACACATATCGTATCATATCACTTATAGGTGTTACCTAAGAATGGATACCAGGGCAGATATTTCCACGGAGAAGGGCCATCACAGATTCATCAAACAAACTTATGGTTCACCAATGGAAAGGTGTGAGGATTGGTTTCATTACGATATTGGGGTTAACAGACATATACAAACACATGTGACACATATAATCACCAAAGACTTACGGAATACCAAGAGAAGACTACTCAACCTTCTGTCATAACGTACATGGGAAAAGGATCCCAGGAAGAACAGACATCTGTATATGTGTAAAAGAACCACATCTTCCACACCTACAACAAGCCAAACATTGTAATCAAAATTGCTGTAATAAAAAATAAAAAATTAAATTAAAAACACGAACAAGAAGTAGTGAGACAAACTTGAAGGGCTTTCTTCTGGCACATTCCATTCTAAATTCCAATCTAGAACACGACTTCCATTGAGGCTCTGTTGCCCTAGTCACCAGATTTGGTAAGGGAGAACTGCTGCCACCTTGTGGCCGTTTCACACAACAGCAGCTTTAATCCCAGCGCTGATGGTCAGTTGATATTCAAAATCATTGCAGGCCTGTAAATGACACCTGCCCTGAAAACAAATCCTGGGGTCACATATCGACCAAAAAATTCAAAGGACGTCCATATTTCAAAACCACCGTCTCTAAAGCATATTTTACGCACATTAGTGTTCTGCTTCTTTTTCTTTCTTTCCTTTTTTTGTTAAAAAAAGGGGAATGGAAAAGGCATCCCTCAGAATGGGCGAAAATCGTTGCAAACGAATCAATGGACAAAGGTTTAATCTCCAATATATATAAACAGCTCATGCAGCTTAATATTAACAAAACAAACAACCCAATACAAAAAATGGGCAGAAGATCTAAAGAGATGTTTCTTCAAAGAAGACACAGAGATGGCCAAGACACACATGAAAAGCTGCTCAACAGCACTAATTATGAGAGAAATGCAAATCAAAACTACAATGAGGTTTCACCTCACACCTGTTAGAATCGGCATCATCAGAAAATCTACAAACAACCAATTCTGGGGAGGGTGTGGACAAAAGGAGCCCTCTTCCACAATTGGTGGCAATGTAAATTGATACAGTCACTATGGAGAACGGTATGGAGTTTCCTTGAAAAAAACTAGAAATAGAATTACCATCTGATCCAGCAATCCCACTTCTGGGCATATACCCAGAGAAAACCATAAATCAAAAAGGCACATTCACCACAATGTTCATGGCAGCACTATTTACAATAGCCAGGTAATGGAAGCAACGTAAATGCCCACAGACAGATGAATGGATAAAGATGTGGTACATATATAAAATGGAATATTACTCAGCCATAAAAAGGAATGAAACTGGGTCATTTGTAGAGACATCGATGGATCTAGAGACTGTCATACAGAAGTAAGTCAGAAAGAGGAAAACAAATATTGTATATTAATGCATATATGTGGAACCTAAAAAATGGTACAGATGAACTGGTTTGCAGGGAAGAAACAGAGACACAGAGGTAGAGAACAAACATATGGACACCAAGTGTGGGAAGCCATGGGGTGGTGGTGGTGGGATGAGTTGGGAGATTGGGATTGACCTGTATACATGTATATGCATAAAATACATAACTAATAATAACCTGCTGTATAAAAAAATAAATCAAATTAAATTTCAAAATTTTAAAAAGTAAAATTTAAAAATAAAACAGAAAAATGTTCTTCCCTTCACACAGATGTATTTATAGGAATGAATTATTTCCATGCTTATATCTATAAATACATAAAAGAGGAATAAAATCTAACTTGAACCATAAAAGAAAAAAAAAACCTGAACCCACCAGTTATACAGAGGAAAACCCTATCAGGGCACTTGCTGCAGCGGTAAACAATTCTGAAATTGGTCAGAGGTGAGGAATCATCTCCCATACAACCAGCAACCCACCCCCCACGCCAGGAGCATCCTCATTGCAAAGCTGGGGGACCGTGCCGAGGCATCTGTGAGTAAACGTGAGCTGAGCCCCAGGACAGCTGCTGCTGAACTGTTCCCACCCTTCCCAGGTAAAACACCTGAATATGTACAAGGGCTTGAAAGCCTAGAGGAAGGGCCACGGAGCCACACCAGCGACAGCACGCAGGCCAACGTGGTGCCTGCAGGCCAGCCAGGGTGGTCATGTGCCCGGGCGCTCTTGCGGAAGCTTTCCATTGCCCTGCCTGAGATATCCCTCCTGTCCCGGCCCCCACTGCTTTTTTCCTTCCTCACCTCTGTCCGGAGAGAAATTCCAGCGGAAGGTATGGGTGACACATCCTCTTCTTTACAGGTGGCAGCCTGGCAACCCCTGCAGAAAGGCCAGCAGAGCCCCACTCACACCGGGCCACCAACAAAGCTGTGGCCCCTCACTCCCTCCCACCAGCACAGCCCCGAGACTGCTGACGGGGCAGAGAATATGGAGTCAGGCACAGCTTCAGGGGATATTGCTGCCTGGAGCGCTGTTTATATTGACCTCAAACAGGCACACCTGGGGAGGGCCGGCCGGCAGGGTAAGGCTGCCCAGGTCAGCTAATCCACAACCCTCAGGGAATCACATTGTTGAAAACGGACCTCGCTAAGGCAGAATAGAAGCCAAGGAAGAAAAGGACACAATGCCATTTGCAGCACCGTAGATGAGTCTAGAGGTAATCACGTGACTTGTAGTAAGTCAGAAAGTGAAAGACACATATCGTATCATATCACTTATAGGTGTTACCTAAGAATGGATACCAGGGCAGATATTTCCACGGAGAAGGGCCATCACAGATTCATCAAACAAACTTATGGTTCACCAATGGAAAGGTGTGAGGATTGGTTTCATTACGATATTGGGGTTAACAGACATATACAAACACAGGTGACACATATAATCACCAAAGACCTACGGAATACCAAGAGAAGACTACTCAACATTCTGTCATAACGTACATGGGAAAAGGATCCCAGGAAGAACAGACATCTGTATATGTGTAAAAGAACCACATCTTCCACACCTACAACAAGCCAAACATTGTAATCAAACTTGCTGTAATAAAAAATAAACACTTAAATTAAAAACACGAACAAGAAGTAGTGAGACAAACTTTAGGGGCTTTCTCCTGGCACATTTCATTCTAAATTCCAATCTAGAACACGACTTCCATTGAGGCTCTGTTGCCCTAGTCACCAGATTTGGTAAGGGAGAACTGCTGCCACCTTGTGGCCGTTTCACACAACAGCAGTTTTAATCCCAGCGCTGATGGTCAGTTGATATTCAAAATCATTGCAGGCCTGTAAATGACACCTGCCCTGAAAACAAATCCTGGGGTCACATATCGACCAAAAAATTCAAAGGACGTCCATATTTCAAAACGACCGTCTCAAAAGGCATATTTTACGCACATTAGTGTTCTGCTTCTTTTTCTTTCTTTCCTTTTTTTGTTAAAAAAAGGGGAATGGAAAAAGGCATCCCTCAGAATGGGCGAAAATCGTTGCAAACGAATCAATGGACAAAGGTTTAATCTCCAATATATATAAACAGCTCATGCAGCTTAATATTAACAAAACAAACAACCCAATACAAAAAATGGGCAGAAGATCTAAAGAGATGTTTCTTCAAAGAACACACAGAGATGGCCAAGACACACATGAAAAGCTGCTCAACAGCACTAATTATTAGAGAAATGCAAATCAAAACTACAATGAGGTATCACCTCACACCTGTTAGAATCGGCATCATCAGAAAATCTACAAACAACCAATTCTGGGGAGGGTGTGGACAAAAGGAGCCCTCTTCCACAATTGGTGGCAATGTAAATTGATACAGTCACTATGGAGAATGGTATGGAGTTTCCTTGAAAAAAACTAGAAATAGAATTACCATCTGATCCAGCAATCCCACTTCTGGGCATATACCCAGAGAAAACCATAAATCAAAAAGGCACATTCACCACAATGTTCATGGCAGCACTATTTACAATAGCCAGGTAATGGAAGCAACGTAAATGCCCACAGAGAGATGAATGGATAAAGATGTGGTACATATATAAAATGGAATATTACTCAGCCATAAAAAGGAATGAAACTGGGTCATTTGTAGAGACATCGATGGATCTAGAGACTGTCATACAGAATGAAGTAAGTCAGAAAGAGGAAAACAAATATTGTATATTAATGCATATATGTGGAACCTAAAAAATGGTACAGATGAACTGGTTTGCAGGGAAGAAACAGAGACACAGATGTAGAGAACAAACATATGGACACCAAGTGTGGGAAGCCATGGGGTGGTGGTGGTGGGATGAGTTGGGAGATTGGGATTGACCTTTATACATGTATATGCATAAAATACATAACTAATAATAACCTGCTGTATAAAAAAATAAATCAAATTAAATTTCAAAATTTTAAAAAGTAAAATTTAAAAATAAAACAGAAAAATGTTCTTCCCTTCACACAGATGTATTTATAGGAATGAATTATTTCCATGCTTATATCTATAAATACATAAAAGAGGAATAAAATCTAACTTGAACCATAAAAGAAAAAAAAAAACCTGAACCCACCAGTTATACAGAGGAAAACCCTATCAGGGCACTTGCTGCAGCGGTAAACAATTCTGAAATTGGTCAGAGGTGGGGAATCATCTCCTATACAACCAGCAACACACCCCCCACGCCAGGAGCATCCTCATTGCAAAGCTGGGGGACCGTGCCGAGGCATCTGTGAGTAAACGTGAGCTGAGCCCCAGGAAAGCTGCTGCTGAACTGTTCCCACCCTTCCCAGGTAAAACACCTGAATATGTACAAGGGCTTGAAAGCCTAGAGGAAGGGCCACGGAGCCACACCAGCGACAGCACGCAGGCCAACTTGGTGCCTGCAGGCCAGCCAGGGTTGTCCTGGCCCCGGGCACTCTTGCGGAAGCTTTCCATTGCCCTGCCTGAGATACCCCTCCTGTCCCGGCCCCCACTGCTTTTTTCCTTCCTCACCTCTGTCCGGAGAGAAATTCCAGCGGAAGGTATGGGTGACACATCCTCTTCTTTACAGGTGGCAGCCTGGCAACCCCTGCAGAAAGGCCAGCAGAGCCCCACTCACACCAGGCCACCAACAAAGCTGTGGCCCCTCACTCCCTCCCACCAGCTCAACCCCGAGACTGCTGACGGGGCAGAGAATATGGAGTCAGGCACAGCTTCAGGGGCTATTGCTGCCTGGAGCGCTGTTTATATTGACCTCAAACAGGCACACCTGGGGAGGGCCGGCCGGCAGGGTAAGGCTGCCCAGGTCAGCTAATCCACAACCCTCAGGGAATCACATTGTTGAAAACGGACCTCGCTAAGGCAGAATAGAAGCCAAGGAAGAAAAGGACACAATGCCATTTGCAGCACCGTAGATGAGTCTAGAGGTAATCACGTGACTTGTAGTAAGTCAGAAAGTGAAAGACACATATCGTATCATATCACTTATAGGTGTTACCTAAGAATGGATACCAGGGCAGATATTTCCACGGAGAAGGGCCATCACAGATTCATCAAACAAACTTATGGTTCACCAATGGAAAGGTGTGAGGATTGGTTTCATTACGATATTGGGGTTAACAGACATATACAAACACAGGTGACACATATAATCACCAAAGACCTACGGAATACCAAGAGAAGACTACTCAACCTTCTGTCATAACGTACATGGGAAAAGGATCCCAGGAAGAACAGACATCTGTATATGTGTAAAAGAACCACATCTTCCACACCTACAACAAGCCAAACATTGTAATCAAACTTGCTGTAATAAAAAAATTAAATTAAAAACACGAACAAGAAGTAGTGAGACAAACTTGAGGGGCTTTCTCCTGGCACATTCCATTCTAAATTCCAATCTAGAACACGACTTCCATTGAGGCTCTGTTGCCCTAGTCACCAGATTTGGTAAGGGAGAACTGCTGCCACCTTGTGGCCGTTTCACACAACAGCAGTTTTAATCCCAGCGCTGATGGTCAGTTGATATTCAAAATCATTGCAGGCCTGTAAATGACACCTGCCCTGAAACCAAATCCTGGGGTCACATATCGACCAAAAAATTCAAAGGACGTCCATATTTCAAAACGACCGTCTCAAAAGGCATATTTTACGCACATTAGTGTTCTGCTTCTTTTTCTTTCTTTCCTTTTTTTGTTAAAAAAAGGGGAATGGAAAAAGGCATCCCTCAGAATGGGCGAAAATCGTTGCAAACGAATCAATGGACAAAGGTTTAATCTCCAATATATATAAACAGCTCATGCAGCTTAATATTAACAAAACAAACAACCCAATACAAAAAATGGGCAGAAGATCTAAAGAGATGTTTCTTCAAAGAAGACACAGAGATGGCCAAGACACACATGAAAAGCTGCTCAACAGCACTAATTATTAGAGAAATGCAAATCAAAACTACAATGAGGTATCACCTCACACCTGTTAGAATCGGCATCAAGAGAAAATCTACAAACAACCAATTCTGGGGAGGCTGTGGACAAAAGGAGCCCTCTTCCACAATTGGTGGCAATGTAAATTAATACAGTCACTATGGAGAATGGTATGGAGTTTCCTTGAAAAAAACTAGAAATAGAATTACCATCTGATCCAGCAATCCCACTTCTGGGCATATACCCAGAGAAAACCATAAATCAAAAAGGCACATTCACCACAATGTTCATGGCAGCACTATTTACAATAGCCAGGTAATGGAAGCAACGTAAATGCGCACAGACAGATGAATGGATAAAGATGTGGTACATATATAAAATGGAATATTACTCAGCCATAAAAAGGAATGAAACTGGGTCATTTGTAGAGACATCGATGGATCTAGAGACTGTCATACAGAATGAAGTAAGTCAGAACGAGGAAAACAAATATTGTATATTAATGCATATATGTGGAACCTAAAAAATGGTACAGATGAACTGGTTTGCAGGGAAGAAACAGAGACACAGATGTAGAGAACAAACATATGGACACCAAGTGTGGGAAGCCATGGGGTGGTGGTGGTGGGATGTGTTTGGAGATTGGGATTGACCTTTATACATGTATATGCATAAAATACATAACTAATAATAACCTGCTGTATAAAAAAATAAATCAAATTAAATTTCAAAATTTTAAAAAGTAAAATTTAAAAATAAAACAGAAAAATGTTCTTCCCTTCACACAGATGTATTTATAGGAATGAATTATTTCCATGCTTATATCTATAAATACATAAAAGAGGAATAAAATCTTACTTGAACCATAAAAGAAAAAAAAAACCTGAACCCACCAGTTATACAGAGGAAAACCCTATCAGGGCACTTGCTGCAGCGGTAAACAATTCTGAAATTGGTCAGAGGTGGGGAATCATCTCCCATACAACCAGCAACACACCCCCCACGCCAGGGGCATCCTCATTGCAAAGCTGGGGGACCGTGCCGAGGCATCTGTGAGTAAACGTGAGCTGAGCCCCAGGAAAGCTGCTGCTGAACTGTTCCCACCCTTCCCAGGTAAAACACCTGAATATGTACAAGGGCTTGAAAGCCTAGAGGAAGGGCCACGGAGCCACACCAGCGACAGCACGCAGGCCAACTTGGTGCCTGCAGGCCAGCCAGGGTTGTCCTGGCCCTGGGCACTCTTGCGGAAGCTTTCCATTGCCCTGCCTGAGATACCCCTCCTGTCCCGGCCCCCACTGCTTTTTTCCTTCCTCACCTCTGTCCGGAGAGAAATTCCAGTGGAAAGTATGGGTGACACATCCTCTTCTTTACAGGTGGCAGCCTGGCAACCCCTGCAGAAAGGCCAGCAGAGCCCCACTCACACCAGGCCACCAACAAAGCTGTGGCCCCTCACTCCCTCCCACCAGCTCAACCCCGAGACTGCTGACGGGGCAGAGAATATGGAGTCAGGCACAGCTTCAGGGGCTATTGCTGCCTGGAGCGCTGTTTATATTGACCTCAAACAGGCACACCTGGGGAGGGCCGGCCGGCAGGGTAAGGCTGCCCAGGTCAGCTAATCCACAACCCTCAGGGAATCACATTGTTGAAAACGGACCTCGCTAAGGCAGAATAGAAGCCAAGGAAGAAAAGGACACAATGCCATTTGCAGCACCGTAGATGAGTCTAGAGGTAATCACGTGACTTGTAGTAAGTCAGAAAGTGAAAGACACATATCGTATCATATCACTTATAGGTGTTACCTAAGAATGGATACCAGGGCAGATATTTCCACGGAGAAGGGCCATCACAGATTCATCAAACAAACTTATGGTTCACCAATGGAAAGGTGTGAGGATTGGTTTCATTACGATATTGGGGTTAACAGACATATACAAACACAGGTGACACATATAATCACCAAAGACCTACGGAATACCAAGAGAAGACTACTCAACCTTCTGTCATAACGTACATGGGAAAAGGATCCCAGGAAGAACAGACATCTGTATATGTGTAAAAGAACCACATCTTCCACACCTACAACAAGCCAAACATTGTAATCAAAATTGCTGTAATAAAAAAATTAAATTAAAAACACGAACAAGAAGTAGTGAGACAAACTTGAGGGGCTTTCTCCTGGCACATTCCATTCTAAATTCCAATCTAGAACACGACTTCCATTGAGGCTCTGTTGCCCTAGTCACCAGATTTGGTAAGGGAGAACTGCTGCCACCTTGTGGCCGTTTCACACAACAGCAGCTTTAATCCCAGCGCTGATGGTCAGTTGATATTCAAAATCATTGCAGGCCTGTAAATGACACCTGCCCTGAAACCAAATCCTGGGGTCACATATCGACCAAAAAATTCAAAGGACGTCCATATTTCAAAACGACCGTCTCAAAAGGCATATTTTACGCACATTAGTGTTCTGCTTCTTTTTCTTTCTTTCCTTTTTTTGTTAAAAAAAGGGGAATGGAAAAAGGCATCCCTCAGAGTGGGCGAAAATCATTGCAAACGAATCAATGTTCAAAGGTTTAATCTCCAATATATATAAACAGCTCATGCAGCTTAATATTAACAAAACAAACAACCCAATACAAAAAATGGGCAGAAGATCTAAAGAGATGTTTCTTCAAAGAAGACACAGAGATGGCCAAGACACACATGAAAAGCTGCTCAACAGCACTAATTATTAGAGAAATGCAAATCAAAACTACAATGAGGTATCACCTCACACCTGTTAGAATCGGCATCATCAGAAAATCTACAAACAACCAATTCTGGGGAGGGTGTGGACAAAAGGAGCCCTCTTCCACAATTGGTGGCAATGTAAATTGATACAGTCACTATGGAGAACGGTATGGAGTTTCCTTGAAAAAAACTAGAAATAGAATTACCATCTGATCCAGCAATCCCACTTCTGGGCATATACCCAGAGAAAACCATAAATCAAAAAGGCACATTCACCAGAATGTTCATGGCAGCACTATTTACAATAGCCAGGTAATGGAAGCAACGTAAATGCCCACAGACAGATGAATGGATAAAGATGTGGTACATATATAAAATGGAATATTACTCAGCCATAAAAAGGAATGAAACTGGGTCATTTGTAGAGACATCGATGGATCTAGATACTGTCATACAGAAGTAAGTCAGAAAGAGGAAAACAAATATTGTATATTAATGCATATATGTGGAACCTAAAAAATGGTACAGATGAACTGGTTTGCAGGGAAGAAACAGAGACACAGAGGTAGAGAACAAACATATGGACACCAAGTGTGGGAAGCCATGGGGTGGTGGTGGTGGGATGAGTTGGGAGATTGGGATTGACCTGTATACATGTATATGCATAAAATACATAACTAATAATAACCTGCTGTATAAAAAAATAAATCAAATTAAATTTCAAAATTTTAAGAAGTAAAATTTAAAAATAAAACAGAAAAATGTTCTTCCCTTCACACAGATGTATTTATAGGAATGAATTATTTCCATGCTTATATCTATAAATACATAAAGGAGGAATAAAATCTAACTTGAACCATAAAAGAAAAAAAAAACCTGAACCCACCAGTTATACAGAGGAAAACCCTATCAGGGCACTTGCTCCAGCGGTAAACAATTCTGAAATTGGTCAGAGGTGGGGAATCATCTCCCATACAACCAGCAACCCACCCCCCACGCCAGGAGCATCCTCATTGCAAAGCTGGGGGACCATGCCGAGGCATCTGTGAGTAAACGTGAGCTGAGCCCCAGGACAGCTGCTGCTGAACTGTTCCCACCCTTCCCAGGTAAAACACCTGAATATGTACAAGGCCTTGAAAGCCTAGAGGAAGGGCCGCGGAGCCACACCAGCGACAGCACGCAGGCCAACTTGGTGCCTGCAGGCCAGCCAGGGTGGTCCTGGCCCCGGGCGCTCTTGCGGAAGCTTTCCATTGCCCTGCCTGAGATACCCCTCCTGTCCCGGCCCCCACTGCTTTTTTCCTTCCTCACCTCTGTCCGGAGAGAAATTCCAGCGGGAGGTATGGGTGACACATCCTCTTCTTTACAGGTGGCAGCATGGCAACCCCTGCAGAATGGCCAGCAGAGCCTCACTCACACCGGGCCACCAACAAAGCTGTGGCCCCTCACTCCCTCCCACCAGCACAGCCCCGAGACTGCTGACGGGGCAGAGAATATGGAGTCAGGCACAGCTTCAGGGGCTATTGCTGCCTGGAGCGCTGTTTATATTGAACTCAAACAGGCACACCTGAGGAGGGCCGGCCGGCAGGGTAAGGCTGCCCAGGTCAGCTAATCCACAAACCTCAGGGAATCACATTGTTGAAAATGGACCTTGATAAGGCAGAATAGAAGCCAAGGAAGAAAAGGACACAATGCCATTTGCAGCACCGTAGATGAGTCTAGAGGTAATCACGTGACTTGTAGTAAGTCAGAAAGTGGAAGACACATATCGTATCATATCACTTATAGGTGTTACCTAAGAATGGATACCAGGGCAGATATTTCCACGGAGAAGGGCCATCACAGATTCATCAAACAAACTTATGGTTCACCAATGGAAAGGTGTGAGGATTGGTTTCATTACGATATTGGGGTTAACAGACATATACACACACAGGTGACACATATAATCACCAAAGACCTACGGAATACCAAGAGAAGACTCCTCAACATTCTGTCATAACGTACATGGGAAAAGGATCCCAGGAAGAACAGACATCTGTATATGTGTAAAAGAACCACATCTTCCACACCTACAACAAGCCAAACATTGTAATCAAACTTGCTGTAATAAAAAATAAAAAATTAAATTAAAAACACGAACAAGAAGTAGTGAGACAAACTTGAGGGGCTTTCTCCTGGCACATTCCATTCTAAATTCCAATCTAGAACAAGACTTCCATTGAGGCTCTGTTGCCCTAGTCACCAGATTTGCTAAGGGAGAACTGCTGCCACCTTGTGGCCGTTTCACACAACAGCAGCTTTAATCCCAGCGCTGATGGTCAGTTGATATTCAAAATCATTGCAGGCCTGTAAATGACACCTGCCCTGAAACCAAATCCTGGGGTCACATATCGACCAAAAAATTCAAAGGACGTCCATATTTCAAAACGACCGTCTCAAAAGGCATATTTTACGCACATTAGTGTTCTGCTTCTTTTTCTTTCTTTCCTTTTTTTGTTAAAAAAAGGGGAATGGAAAAAGGCATCCCTCAGAGTGGGCGAAAATCATTGCAAACGAATCAATGTTCAAAGGTTTAATCTCCAATATATATAAACAGCTCATGCAGCTTAATATTAACAAAACAAACAACCCAATACAAAAAATGGGCAGAAGATCTAAAGAGATGTTTCTTCAAAGAAGACACAGAGATGGCCAAGACACACATGAAAAGCTGCTCAACAGCACTAATTATTAGAGAAATGCAAATCAAAACTACAATGAGGTATCACCTCACACCTGTTAGAATCGGCATCATCAGAAAATCTACAAACAACCAATTCTGGGGAGGGTGTGGACAAAAGGAGCCCTCTTCCACAATTGGTGGCAATGTAAATTGATACAGTCACTATGGAGAACGGTATGGAGTTTCCTTGAAAAAAACTAGAAATAGAATTACCATCTGATCCAGCAATCCCACTTCTGGGCATATACCCAGAGAAAACCATAAATCAAAAAGGCACATTCACCACAATGTTCATGGCAGCACTATTTACAATAGCCAGGTAATGGAAGCAACGTAAATGCCCACAGACAGATGAATGGATAAAGATGTGGTACATATATAAAATGGAATATTACTCAGCCATAAAAAGGAATGAAACTGGGTCATTTGTAGAGACATCGATGGATCTAGAGACTGTTATACAGAAGTAAGTCAGAAAGAGGAAAACAAATATTGTATATTAATGCATATATGTGGAACCTAAAAAATGGTACAGATGAACTGGTTTGCAGGGAAGAAACAGAGACACAGAGGTAGAGAACAAACATATGGACACCAAGTGTGGGAAGCCATGGGGTGGTGGTGGTGGGATGATTTGGGAGATTGGGATTGACCTGTATACATGTATATGCATAAAATACATAACTAATAATAACCTGCTGTATAAAAAAATAAATCAAATTAAATTTCAAAATTTTAAGAAGTAAAATTTAAAAATAAAACAGAAAAATGTTCTTCCCTTCACACAGATGTATTTATAGGAATGAATTATTTCCATGCTTATATCTATAAATACATAAAGGAGGAATAAAATCTAACTTGAACCATAAAAGAAAAAAAAAACCTGAACCCACCAGTTATACAGAGGAAAACCCTATCAGGGCACTTGCTCCAGCGGTAAACAATTCTGAAATTGGTCAGAGGTGGGGAATCATCTCCCATACAACCAGCAACCCACCCCCCACGCCAGGAGCATCCTCATTGCAAAGCTGGGGGACCATGCCGAGGCATCTGTGAGTAAACGTGAGCTGAGCCCCAGGACAGCTGCTGCTGAACTGTTCCCACCCTTCCCAGGTAAAACACCTGAATATGTACAAGGCCTTGAAAGCCTAGAGGAAGGGCCGCGGAGCCACACCAGCGACAGCACGCAGGCCAACTTGGTGCCTGCAGGCCAGCCAGGGTGGTCCTGGCCCCGGGCGCTCTTGCGGAAGCTTTCCATTGCCCTGCCTGAGATACCCCTCCTGTCCCGGCCCCCACTGCTTTTTTCCTTCCTCACCTCTGTCCGGAGAGAAATTCCAGCGGGAGGTATGGGTGACACATCCTCTTCTTTACAGGTGGCAGCATGGCAACCCCTGCAGAATGGCCAGCAGAGCCTCACTCACACCGGGCCACCAACAAAGCTGTGGCCCCTCACTCCCTCCCACCAGCACAGCCCCGAGACTGCTGACGGGGCAGAGAATATGGAGTCAGGCACAGCTTCAGGGGCTATTGCTGCCTGGAGCGCTGTTTATATTGAACTCAAACAGGCACACCTGAGGAGGGCCGGCCGGCAGGGTAAGGCTGCCCAGGTCAGCTAATCCACAAACCTCAGGGAATCACATTGTTGAAAATGGACCTTGATAAGGCAGAATAGAAGCCAAGGAAGAAAAGGACACAATGCCATTTGCAGCACCGTAGATGAGTCTAGAGGTAATCACGTGACTTGTAGTAAGTCAGAAAGTGAAAGACACATATCGTATCATATCACTTATAGGTGTTACCTAAGAATGGATACCAGGGCAGATATTTCCACGGAGAAGGGCCATCACAGATTCATCAAACAAACTTATGGTTCACCAATGGAAAGGTGTGAGGATTGGTTTCATTACGATATTGGGGTTAACAGACATATACACACACAGGTGACACATATAATCACCAAAGACCTACGGAATACCAAGAGAAGACTCCTCAACATTCTGTCATAACGTACATGGGAAAAGGATCCCAGGAAGAACAGACATCTGTATATGTGTAAAAGAACCACATCTTCCACACCTACAACAAGCCAAACATTGTAATCAAACTTGCTGTAATAAAAAATAAAAAATTAAATTAAAAACACGAACAAGAAGTAGTGAGACAAACTTGAGGGGCTTTCTCCTGGCACATTCCATTCTAAATTCCAATCTAGAACACGACTTCCATTGAGGCTCTGTTGCCCTAGTCACCAGATTTGGTAAGGGAGAACTGCTGCCACCTTGTGGCCGTTTCACACAACAGCAGCTTTAATCCCAGCGCTGATGGTCAGTTGATATTCAAAATCATTGCAGGCCTGTAAATGACACCTGCCCTGAAAACAAATCCTGGGGTCACATATCGACCAAAAAATTCAAAGGACGTCCATATTTCAAAACGACCGTTTCAAAAGGCATATTTTACGCACATTAGGGTTCTGCTTCTTTTTCTTTCTTTCCTTTTTTTGTTAAAAATACGGGAATGGAAAAAGGCATCCCTCAGAATGGGCGAAAATCGTTGCAAACGAATCAATGGACAAAGGTTTAATCTCCAATATATATAAACAGCTCATGCAGCTTAATATTAACAAAACAAACAACCCAATACAAAAAATGGGCAGAAGATCTAAAGAGATGTTTCTTCAAAGAAGACACAGAGATGGCCAAGACACACATGAAAAGCTGCTCAACAGCACTAATTATTAGAGAAATGCAAATCAAAACTACAATGAGGTATCACCTCACACCTGTTAGAATCGGCATCATCAGAAAATCTACAAACAACCAATTCTGGGGAGGGTGTGGACAAAAGGAGCGCTCTTCCACTATTGGTGGGAATGTAAATTGATACAGTCACTATGGAGAACGGTATGGAGTTTCCTTGAAAAAACTAGAAATAGAATTACCATCTGATCCAGCAATCCCACTTCTGGGCATATACCCAGAGAAAACCATAAATCAAAAAGGCACATTCACCACAATGTTCATGGCAGCACTATTTACAATATCCAGGTAATGGAAGCAACGTAAATGCGCACAGACAGATGAATGGATAAAGATGTGGTACATATATAAAATGGAATATTACTCAGCCATTAAAAGGAATGAAACTGGGTCATTTGTAGAGACATCGATGGATCTAGAGACTGTCATACAGAATGAAGTAAGTCAGAAAGAGGAAAACAAATATTGTATATTAATGCATATATGTGGAACCTAAAAAATGGTACAGATGAACTGGTTTGCAGGGAAGAAACAGAGACACAGAGGTAGAGAACAAACATATGGACACCAAGTGTGGGAAGCCATGGGGTGGTGGTGGTGGGATGAGTTGGGAGATTGGGATTGACCTGTATACATGTATATGCATAAAATACATAACTAATAATAACCTGCTGTATAAAAAAATAAATTAAATTTCAAAATTTTAAAAAGTAAAATTTAAAAATAAAACAGAAAAATGTTCTTCCCTTCACACAGATGTATTTATAGGAATGAATTATTTCCATGCTTATATCTATAAATACATAAAGGAGGAATAAAATCTAACTTGAACCATAAAAGAAAAAAAAAACCTGAACCCACCAGTTATACTTAGGAAAACCCTATCAGGGCACTTGCTCCAGCGGTAAACAATTCTGAAATTGGTCAGAGGTGGGGAATCATCTCCCATACAACCAGCAACCCACCCCCCACGCCAGGAGCATCCTCATTGCAAAGCTGGGGGACCGTGCCGAGGCATCTGTGAGTAAACGTGAGCTGAGCCCCAGGACAGCTGCTGCAGAACTGTTCCCACCCTTCCCAGGTAAAACACCTGAATATGTACAAGGGCTTGAAAGCCTAGAGGAAGGGCGCGGAGCCACACCAGCGACAGCACGCAGGCCAACTTGGTGCCTGCAGGCCAGCCAGGGTGGTCCTGGCCCCGGGCGCTCTTGCGGAAGCTTTCCATTGCCCTGCCTGAGATACCCCTCCTGTCCCGGCCCCCACAGCTTTTTTCCTTCCTCACCTCTGTCCGGAGAGAAATTCCAGCGGAATGTATGGGTGACACATCCTCTTCTTTACAGGTGGAAGCCTGGCAACCCCTGCAGAAAGGCCAGCAGAGCCACACTCACACTGGGCCACCAAGAAAGCTGTGGCCCCTCACTCCCTCCCACCAGCACAGCCCCGAGACTGCTGACGGGGCAGAGAATATGGAGTCAGGCACAGCTTCAGGGGCTATTGCTGCCTGGAGCGCTGTTTATATTGACCTCAAACAGGCACACCTGGGGAGGGCCGGCCGGCAGGGTAAGGCTGCCCAGGTCAGCTAATCCACAACCCTCAGGGAATCATATTGTTGAAAACGGACCTCGCTAAGGCAGAATAGAAGCCAAGGAAGAAAAGGACACAATGCCATTTGCAGCACCGTAGATGAGTCTAGAGGTAATCACGTGACTTGTAGTAAGTCAGAAAGTGAAAGACACATATCGTATCATATCACTTATAGGTGTTACCTAAGAATGGATACCAGGGCAGATATTTCCACGGAGAAGGGCCATCACAGATTCATCAAACAAACTTATGGTTCACCAATGGAAAGGTGTGAGGATTTGTTTCATTATGATACTGGGGTTAACAGACATATACAAACACAGGTGACACATATAATCACCAAAGTCCTACGGAATACCAAGAGAAGGCTACTCAACATTCTGTCATAACGTACATGGGAAAAGGATCCCAGGAAGAACAGACATCTGTATATGTGTAAAAGAACCACATCTTCCACACCTACAACAAGCCAAACATTGTAATCAAACTTGCTGTAATAAAAAATAAAAAATTAAATTAAAAACACGAACAAGAAGTAGTGAGACAAACTTGAGGGGCTTTCTCCTGGCACATTCCATTCTAAATTCCAATCTAGAACACGACTTCCATTGAGGCTCTGTTGCCCTAGTCACCAGATTTGGTAAGGGAGAACTGCTGCCACCTTGTGGCCGTTTCACACAACAGCAGCTTTAATCCCAGCGCTGATGGTCAGTTGATATTCAAAATCATTGCAGGCCTGTAAATGACACCTGCCCTGAAAACAAATCCTGGGGTCACATATCGACCAAAAAATTCAAAGGAGGTCCATATTTCAAAACGACCATTTCAAAAGGCATATTTTACGCACATTAGTGTTCTGCTTCTTTTTCTTTCTTTCCTTTTTTTGTTAAAATAAGGGGAATGGAGAAAGGCATCCCTCAGAATGGGCGAAAATCGTTGCAAACGAATCAATGGACAAAGGTTTAATCTCCAATATATATAAACAGCTCATGCAGCTTAATATTAACAAAACAAACAACCCAATACAAAAAATGGGCAGAAGATCTAAAGAGATGTTTCTTCAAAGAAGACACAGAGATGGCCAAGACACACATGAAAAGCTGCTCAACAGCACTAATTATTAGAGAAATGCAAATCAAAACTACAATGAGGTATCACCTCACACCTGTTAGAATCGGCATCATCAGAAAATCTACAAACAACCAATTCTGGGGAGGGTGTGGACAAAAGGAGCGCTCTTCCACTATTGGTGGGAATGTAAATTGATACAGTCACTATGGAGAACGGTATGGAGTTTCCTTGAAAAAACTAGAAATAGAATTACCATCTGATCCAGCAATCCCACTTCTGGGCATATACCCAGAGAAAACCATAAATCAAAAAGGCACATTCACCACAATGTTCATGGCAGCACTATTTACAATATCCAGGTAATGGAAGCAACGTAAATGCGCACAGACAGATGAATGGATAAAGATGTGGTACATATATAAAATGGAATATTACTCAGCCATTAAAAGGAATGAAACTGGGTCATTTGTAGAGACATCGATGGATCTAGAGACTGTCATACAGAATGAAGTAAGTCAGAAAGAGGAAAACAAATATTGTATATTAATGCATATATGTGGAACCTAAAAAATGGTACAGATGAACTGGTTTGCAGGGAAGAAACAGAGACACAGAGGTAGAGAACAAACATATGGACACCAAGTGTGGGAAGCCATGGGGTGGTGGTGGTGGGATGAGTTGGGAGATTGGGATTGACCTGTATACATGTATATGCATAAAATACATAAATAATAATAACCTGCTATATAAAAAAATAAATCAAATTAAATTTCAAAATTTTAAAAAGTAAAATTTAAAAATAAAACAGAAAAATGTTCTTCCCTTCACACAGATGTATTTATAGGAATGAATTATTTCCATGATTATATCTATTAGTACATAAAAGAGGAATAATATCTAACTTGAATCATAAAAGAAAAAAAAAAACCTGAACCCACCAGTTATACAGAGGAAAACCCTATCAGGGCACTTGCTCCAGCGGTAAACAATTCTGAAATTGGTCAGAGGTGGGGAATCATCTCCCATACAACCAGCAACCCACCCCCCACGCCAGGAGCATCCTCATTGCAAAGCTGGGGGACCGTGTCTAGGCATCTGTGAGTAAACGTGAGCTGAGCCCCAGGCCAGATGCTGCTGAACTGTTCCCACCCTTCCCAGGTAAAACACCTGAATATGTACAAGGGCTTGAAAGCCTAGAGGAAGGGCGCGGAGCCACACCAGCGACAGCACGCAGGCCAACTTGGTGCCTGCAGGCCAGCCAGGGTGGTCCTGGCCCCGGGCGCTCTTGCGGAAGCTTTCCATTGCCCTGCCTGAGATACCCCTCCTGTCCCGGCCCCCACAGCTTTTTTCCTTCCTCACCTCTGTCCGGAGAGAAATTCCAGCGGAATGTATGGGTGACACATCCTCTTCTTTACAGGTGGAAGCCTGGCAACCCCTGCAGAAAGGCCAGCAGAGCCACACTCACACTGGGCCACCAAGAAAGCTGTGGCCCCTCACTCCCTCCCACCAGCACAGCCCCGAGACTGCTGACGGGGCAGAGAATATGGAGTCAGGCACAGCTTCAGGGGCTATTGCTGCCTGGAGCGCTGTTTATATTGACCTCAAACAGGCACACCTGGGGAGGGCCGGCCGGCAGGGTAAGGCTGCCCAGGTCAGCTAATCCACAACCCTCAGGGAATCATATTGTTGAAAACGGACCTCGCTAAGGCAGAATAGAAGCCAAGGAAGAAAAGGACACAATGCCATTTGCAGCACCGTAGATGAGTCTAGAGGTAATCACGTGACTTGTAGTAAGTCAGAAAGTGAAAGACACATATCGTATCATATCACTTATAGGTGTTACCTAAGAATGGATACCAGGGCAGATATTTCCACGGAGAAGGGCCATCACAGATTCATCAAACAAACTTATGGTTCACCAATGGAAAGGTGTGAGGATTGGTTTCATTACGATATTGGGTTAACAGACATATACACACACAGGTGACACATATAATCACCAAAGTCCTACGGAATACCAAGAGAAGACTACTCAACATTCTGTCATAACGTACATGGGAAAAGGATCCCAGGAAGAACAGACATCTGTATATGTGTAAAAGAACCACATCTTCCACACCTACAACAAGCCAAACATTGTAATCAAACTTGCTGTAATAAAAAATAAAAAATTAAATTAAAATCACGAACAAGAAGTAGTGAGACAAACTTGAGGGGCTTTCTCCTGGCACATTCCATTCTAAATTCCAATCTAGAACACGACCTCCATTGAGGCTCTGTTGCCCTAGTCACCAGATTTGGTAAGGGAGAACTGCTGCCACCTTGTGGCCGTTTCACACAACAGCAGCTTTAATCCCAGCGCTGATGGTCAGTTGATATTCAAAATCATTGCAGGCCTGTAAATGACACCTGCCCTGAAAACAAATCCTGGGGTCACATATCGACCAAAAAATTCAAAGGATGTCCATATTTCAAAACGACCATTTCAAAAGGCATATTTTACGCACATTAGTGTTCTGCTTCTTTTTCTTTCTTTCCTTTTTTTGTTAAAAATACGGGAATGGAAAAAGGCATCCCTCAGAATGGGCGAAAATCGTTGCAAACGAATCAATGGACAAAGGTTTAATCTCCAATATATATAAACAGCTCATGCAGCTTAATATTAACAAAACAAACAACCCAATACAAAAAATGGGCAGAAGATCTAAAGAGATGTTTCTTCAAAGAAGACACAGAGATGGCCAAGACACACATGAAAAGCTGCTCAACAGCACTAATTATTAGAGAAATGCAAATCAAAACTACAATGAGGTATCACCTCACACCTGTTAGAATCGGCATCATCAGAAAATCTACAAACAACCAATTCTGGGGAGGGTGTGGACAAAAGGAGCCCTCTTCCACTACTGGTGGCAATGTAAATTGATACAGTCACTATGGAGAACGGTATGGAGTTTCCTTAAAAAAACTAGAAATAGAATTACCATCTGATCCAGCAATCCCACTTCTGGGCATATACCCAGAGAAAACCATAAATCAAAAAGGCACATTCACCACAATGTTCATGGCAGCACTATTTACAATAGCCAGGTAATGGAAGCAACGTAAATGCCCACAGACAGATGAATGGATAAAGATGTGGTACATATATAAAATGGAATATTACTCAGCCATAAAAAGGAATGAAACTGGGTCATTTGTAGAGACATCGATGGATCTAGAGACTGTCATACAGAATGAAGTAAGTCAGAAAGAGGAAAACAAATATTGTATATTAATGCATATATGTGGAACCTAAAAAATGGTACAGATGAACTGGTTTGCAGGGAAGAAACAGAGACACAGAGGTAGAGAACAAACATATGGACACCAAGTGTGGGAAGCCATGGGGTGGTGGTGGTGGGATGAGTTGGGAGATTGGGATTGACCTGTATACATGTATATGCATAAAATACATAACTAATAATAACCTGCTGTATAAAAAAATAAATCAAATTAAATTTCAAAATTTTAAAAAGTAAAATTTAAAAATAAAACAGAAAAATGTTCTTCCCTTCACACAGATGTATTTATAGGAATGAATTATTTCCATGCTTATATCTATGAATACATAAAAGAGGAATAATATCTAACTTGAACCATAAAAGAAAAAAAAAAAAACCTGACCCCACAAGTTATACAGAGGAAAACCCTATCAGGGCACTTGTTCCAGCGGTAAACAATTCTGAAATTGGTCAGAGGTGGGGAATCATCTCCCATAAAACCTGCAACCCACCCCCCACGCCAGGAGCATCCTCATTACAAAGCTGGGGGACCGTGCCGAGGCATCTGTGAGTAAACGTGAGCTGAGCCCCAGGACAGCTGCTGCTGAACTGTTCCCACCCTTCCCAGGTAAAACACCTGAATATGTACAAGGCCTTGAAAGCCTAGAGGAAGGGCCGCGGAGCCACACCAGCGACAGCACGCAGGCCAACTTGGTGCCTGCAGGCCAGCCAGGGTGGTCCTGGCCCCGGGCGCTCTTGCGGAAGCTTTCCATTGCCCTGCCTGAGATACCCATCCTGTCCCGGCCCCCACTGCTTTTTTCCTTCCTCACCTCTGTCCGGAGAGAAATTCCAGCGGAAGGTATGGGTGACACATCCTCTTCTTTACAGGTGGAAGCCTGGCAACCCCTGCAGAAGGCCAGCAGAGCCACACTCACACTGGGCCACCAACAAAGCTGTGGCCCCTCACTCCCTCCCACCAGCACAGCCCCGAGACTGCTGACGGGGCAGAGAATATGGAGTCAGGCACAGCTTCAGGGTCTATTGCTGCCTGGAGCGCTGTTTATATTGACCTCAAACAGGCACACCTGGGGAGGCCCGGCCGGCAGGGTAAGGCTGCCCAGGTCAGCTAATCCACAACCCTCAGGGAATCATATTGTTGAAAACGGACCTCGCTAAGGCAGAATAGAAGCCAAGGAAGAAAAGGACACAATGCCATTTGCAGCACCGTAGATGAGTCTAGAGATAATCACGTGACTTGTAGTAAGTCAGAAAGTGAAAGACACGTATCGTATCATATCACTTATAGGTGTTACCTAAGAATGGATACCAGGGCAGATATTTCCACGGAGAAGGGCCATCACAGATTCATCAAACAAACTTATGGTTCACCAATGGAAAGGTGTGAGGATTGGTTTCATTACGATATTGGGGTTAACAGACATATACACACACAGGTGACACATATAATCACCAAAGTCCTACGGAATACCAAGAGAAGGCTACTCAACATTCTGTCATAACGTACATGGGAAAAGGATCCCAGGAAGAACAGACATCTGTATATGTGTAAAAGAACCACATCTTACACACCTACAACAAGCCAAACATTGTAATCAAACTTGCTGTAATAAAAAATAAAAAATTAAATTAAAAACACGAACAAGAAGTAGTGAGACAAACTTGAGGGGCTTTCTCCTGGCACATTCCATTCTAAATTCCAATCTAGAACACGACTTCCATTGAGGCTCTGTTGCCCTAGTCACCAGATTTGGTAAGGGAGAACTGCTGCCACCTTGTGGCCGTTTCACACAACAGCATCTTTAATCCCAGCGCTGATGGTCAGTTGATATTCAAAATCATTGCAGGCCTGTAAATGACACCTGCCCTGAAAACAAATCCTGGGGTCACATATCGACCAAAAAATTCAAAGGACGTCCATATTTCAAAACGACCGTTTCAAAAGGCATATTTTACGCACATTAGTGTTCTGCTTCTTTTTCTTTCTTTCCTTTTTTTGTTAAAAATACGGGAATGGAAAAAGGCATCCCTCAGAATGGGCGAAAATCGTTGCAAACGAATCAATGGACAAAGGTTTAATCTCCAATATATATAAACAGCTCATGCAGCTTAATATTAACAAAACAAACAACCCAATACAAAAAATGGGCAGAAGATCTAAAGAGATGTTTCTTCAAAGAAGACACAGAGATGGCCAAGACACACATGAAAAGCTGCTCAACAGCACTAATTATTAGAGAAATGCAAATCTAAACTACAATGAGGTATCACCTCACACCTGTTAGAATCGGCATCATCAGAAAATCTACAAAAAACCAATTCTGGGGAGGGTGTGGACAAAAGGAGCCCTCTTCCACTATTGGTGGCAATGTAAATTGATACAGTCCCTATGGAGAACGGTATGGAGTTTCCTTGAAAAAACTAGAAATAGAATTACCATCTGATCCAGCAATCCCACTTCTGGGCATATACCCAGAGAAAACCATAAATCAAAAAGGCACATTCACCACAATGTTCATGGCAGCACTATTTACAATAGCCAGGTAATGGAAGCAACGTAAATGCCCACAGACAGATGAATGGATAAAGATGTGGTACATATATAAAATGGAAAATTACTCAGCCATAAAAAGGAATGAAACTGGGTCATTTGTAGAGACATTGATGGATCTAGAGACTGTCATACAGAATGAAGTAAGTCAGAAAGAGGAAAACAAATATTGTATATTAATGCATATATGTGGAACCTAAAAAATGGTACAGATGAACTGGTTTGCAGGGAAGAAACAGAGACACAGAGGTTGAGAACAAACATATGGACACCAAGTGTGGGAAGCCATGGGGTGGTGGTGGTGGGATGAGTTGGGAGATTGGGATTGACCTGTATACATGTATATGCATAAAATACATAACTAATAATAACCTGCTATATAAAAAAATAAATCAAATTAAATTTCAAAATTTTAAAGAGTAAAATTTAAAAATAAAACAGAAAAATGTTCTTCCCTTCACACAGATGTATTTATAGGAATGAATTATTTCCATGCTTATATCTATAAATACATAAAAGAGGAATAATATCTAACTTGAACCATAAAAGAAAAAAAAAAACCTGAACCCACCAGTTATACAGAGGAAAACCCTATCAGGGCACTTGCTGCAGCGGTAAACAATTCTGAAATTGGTCAGAGGTGGGGAATCATGTCCCATACAACCAGGAACCCAACCCCCACGCCAGGAGCATCCTCATTGCAAAGCTGGGGGACCGTGCCGAGGCATCTGTGAGTAAACGTGAGCTGAGCCCCAGGACAGCTGCTGCTGAACTGTTCCCACCCTTCCCAGGTAAAACACCTGAATATGTACAAGGGCTTGAAAGCCTAGAGGAAGGGCCACGGAGCCACACCAGCGACAGCACGCAGGCCAACTTGGTGCCTGCAGGCCAGCCAGGGTGGTCCTGGCCACGGGCGCTCTTGCGGAAGCTTTCCATTGCCCTGCCTGAGATACCCCCCCTGTCCCGGCCCCCACTGCTTTTTTCCTTCCTCACCTCTGTCCGGAGAGAAATTCCAGCGGAAGGTATGGGTGACACATCCTCTTCTTTACAGGTGGCAGCCTGGCAACCCCTGCAGAAAGGACAGCAGAGCCCCACTCACACAGGGCCACCAACAAAGCTGTGGCCCCTCAATCCCTCCCACCAGCACAGCCCCGAGACTGCTGACGGGGCAGAGAATATGGAGTCAGGCACAGCTTCAGGGGCTATTGCTGCCTGGAGCGCTGTTTATATTGACCTTAAACAGGCACACCTGGGGAGGGCCGGCCGGCAGGGTAAGGCTGCCCAGGTCAGCTAATCCACAACCCTCAGGGAATCACATTGTTGAAAACGGACCTCGCTAAGGCAGAATAGAAGCCAAGGAAGAAAAGGACACAATGCCATTTGCAGCACCGTAGATGAGTCTAGAGGTAATCACGTGACTTGTAGTAAGTCAGAAAGTGAAAGACACATATCGTATCATATCACTTATAGGTGTTACCTAAGATTGGATACCAGTGCAGATATTTCCACGGAGAAGGGCCATCACAGATTCATCAAACAAACTTATGGTTCACCAATGGAAAGGTGTGAGGATTGGTTTCATTACGATATTGGGGTTAACAGACATATACAAACACAGGTGACACATATAATCACCAAAGACCTACGGAATACCAAGAGAAGACTACTCAACCTTCTGTCATAACGTATATGGGAAAAGGATCCCAGGAAGAACAGACATCTGTATATGTGTAAAAGAACCCCATCTTCCACACCTACAACAAGCCAAACATTGTAATCAAACTTGCTGTAATAAAAAATAAAAAATTAAATTAAAAACACGAACAAGAAGTAGTGAGACAAACTTGAGGGGCTTTCTCCTGGCACATTCCATTCTAAATTCCAATCTAGAACACGACTTCCATTGAGGCTCTGTTGCCCTAGTCACCAGATTTGGTAAGGGAGAACTGCTGCCACCTTGTGGCCGTTTCACACAACAGCAGCTTTAATCCCAGCGCTGATGGTCAGTTGATATTCAAAATCATTGCAGGCCTGTAAATGACACCTGCCCTGAAAACAAATCCTGGGGTCACATATCGACCAAAAAATTCAAAGGACGTCCATATTTCAAAACGACCGTTTCAAAAGGCATATTTTACGCACATTAGTGTTCTGCTTCTTTTTCTTTCTTTCCTTTTTTTGTTAAAATAAGGGGAATGGAGAAAGGCATCCCTCAGAATGGGCGAAAATCGTTGCAAACGAATCAATGGACAAAGGTTTAATCTCCAATATATATAAACAGCTCATGCAGCTTAATATTAACAAAACAAACAACCCAATACAAAAAATGGGCAGAAGATCTAAAGAGATGTTTCTTCAAAGAAGACACAGAGATGGCCAAGACACACATGAAAAGCTGCTCAACAGCACTAATTATTAGAGAAATGCAAATCAAAACTACAATGAGGTATCACCTCACACCTGTTAGAATCGGCATCATCAGAAAATCTACAAACAACCAATTCTGGGGAGGGTGTGGACAAAAGGAGCCCTCTTCCACAATTGGTGGCAATGTAAATTGATACAGTCACTATGGAGAATGGTATGGAGTTTCCTTGAAAAAACTAGAAATAGAATTACCATCTGATCCAGCAATCCCACTTCTGGGCATATACCCAGAGAAAACCATAAATCAAAACGGCACATTCACCACAATGTTCATGGCAGCACTATTTACAATAGCCAGGTAATGGAAGCAACGTAAATGCACACAGACAGATGAATGGATAAAGATGTGGTACATATATAAAATGGAATATTACTCAGCCATAAAAAGGAATGAAACTGGGTCATTTGTAGAGACATCGATGGATCTAGAGACTGTCATACAGAATGAAGTAAGTCAGAAAGAGGAAAACAAATATTGTATATTAATGCATATATGTGGAACCTAAAAAATGGTACAGATGAACTGGTTTGCAGGGAAGAAACAGAGACACAGAGGTAGAGAACAAACATATGGACACCAAGTGTGGGAAGCCATGGGGTGGTGGTGGTGGGATGAGTTGGGAGATTGGGATTGACCTGTATACATGTATATGCATAAAATACATAACTAATAATAACCTGCTGTATAAAAAAAATAAATCAAATTAAATTTCAAAATTTTAAAAAGTAAAGTTTAAAAATAAAACAGAAAAATGTTCTTCCCTTCACACAGATGTATTTATAGGAATGAATTATTTCCATGCTTATATCTATAAATACATAAAGGAGGAATACAATCTAACTTGAACCATAAAAGAAAAGAAAAAACCTGAACCCACCAGTTATACAGAGGAAAACCCTATCAGGGCACTTGCTGCAGCGGTAAACAATTCTGAAATTGGTCAGAGGTGGGGAATCATCTCCCATACAACCAGCAACCCACCCCCCACGCAAGGAGCATCCTCATTGCAAAGCTGGGGGACCGTGCCGAGGCATCTGTGAGTAAACGTGAGCTGAGCCCCAGGACAGCTGCTGCTGAACTGTTCCCAACCTTCCCAGGTAAAACACCTGAATATGTACAAGGGCTTGAAAGCCTAGAGGAAGGGCCGCGGAGCCACACTAGCGACAGCACGCAGGCCAACTTGGTGCCTCCAGGCCAGCCAGGGTGGTCCTGGCCCTGGGCGCTCTTGCGGAAGCTTTCCATTGCCCTGCCTGAGATACCCATCCTGTCCCGGCCCCCACTGCTTTTTTCCTTCCTCACCTCTGTCCGGAGAGAAATTCCAGCGGAAGGTATGGGTGACACATCCTCTTCTTTACAGGTGGCAGCCTGGCAACCCCTGCAGAAAGGCCAGCAGAGCCCCACTCACACCGGGCCACCAACAAAGCTGTGGCCCCTCACACCCTCCCACCAGCAGAGCCCCGAGACTGCTGACGGGGCAGAGAATATGGAGTCAGGCACAGCTTCAGGGGCTATTGCTGCCTGGAGCGCTGTTTATATTGACCTCAAACAGGCACACATGGGGAGGCCCGGCCGGCAGTGTAAGGCTGCCCAGGTCAGCTAATCCACAACCCTCAGGGAATCACATTGTTGAAAACGGACCTCGCTAAGGCAGAATAGAAGCCAAGGAAGAAAAGGACACAATGCCATTTGCAGCACAGTAGATGAGTCTAGAGGTAATCACGTGACTTGTAGTAAGTCAGAAAGTGAAAGACACGTATCGTATCATATCACTTATAGGTGTTACCTAAGAATGGATACCAGTGCAGATATTTCCACGGAGAAGGGCCATCACAGATTCATCAAACAAACTTATGGTTCACCAATGGAAAGGTGTGAGGATTGGTTTCATTACAATATTGGGGTTAACAGACATATACAAACACAGGTGACACATATAATCACCAAAGACCTACGGAATACCAAGAGAAGACTACTCAACCTTCTGTCATAACGTACATGGGAAAAGGATCCCAGGAAGAACAGACATCTGTATATGTGTAAAAGAACCACATCTTCCACACCTACAACAAGCCAAACATTGTAATCAAACTTGCTGTAATAAAAAATAAAAAATTAAATTAAAAACACGAACAAGAAGTAGTGAGACAAACTTGAGGGGCTTTCGCCTGGCACATTCCATTCTAAATTCCAATCTAGAACACGACTTCCATTGAGGCTCTGTTGCCCTAGTCACCAGATTTGGTAAGGGAGAACTGCTGCCACCTTGTGGCCGTTTCACACAACAGCAGCTTTAATCCCAGCGCTGATGGTCAGTTGATATTCAAAATCATTGCAGGCCTGTAAATGACACCTGCCCTGAAAACCAATCCTGGGGTCACATATCGACCAAAAAATTCAAAGGACGTCCATATTTCAAAACCACCGTTTCAAAAGGCATATTTTACGCACATTAGTGTTCTGCTTCTTTTTCTTTCTTTCCTTTTTTTGTTAAAAAATGGGGAATGGAAAAAGGCATCCCTCAGAATGGGCGAAAATCGTTGCAAACGAATCAATGGACAAAGGTTTAATCTCCAATATATATAAACAGCTCATGCAGCTTAATATTAACAAAACAAACAACCCAATACAAAAAATGGGCAGAAGATCTAAAGAGATGTTTCTTCAAAGAAGACACAGAGATGGCCAAGACACACATGAAAAGCTGCTCAACAGCACTAATTATTAGAGAAATGCAAATCAAAACTACAATGAGGTATCACCTCACACCTGTTAGAATCGGCATCATCAGAAAATCTACAAACAACCAATTCTGGGGAGGGTGTGGACAAAAGGAGCCCTCTTCCACTATTGGTGGCAATGTAAATTAATTCAGTCCCTATGGAGAACGGTATGGAGTTTCCTTGAAAAAACTAGAAATAGAATTACCATCTGATCCAGCAATCCCACTTCTGGGCATATACCCAGAGAAAACCATAAATCAAAAAGGCACATTCACCACAATGTTCATGGCAGCACTATTTACAATAGCCAGGTAATGGAAGCAACGTAAATGCGCACAGACAGATGAATGGATAAAGATGTGGTACATATATAAAATGGAATATTACTCAGCCATAAAAAGGAATGAAACTGGGTCATTTGTAGAGACATCGATGGATCTAGAGACTGTCATACAGAATGAAGTAAGTCAGAAAGAGGAAAACAAATATTGTATATTAATGCATATATGTGGAACCTAAAAAATGGTACAGATGAACGGGTTTGCAGGGAAGAAACAGAGACACAGAGGTAGAGAACAAACATATGGACACCAAGTGTGGGAAGCCATGGGGTGGTGGTGGTGGGATGAGTTGGGAGATTGGCATTGACCTGTGTACATGTATATGCATAAAATACATAACTAATAATAACCTGCTGTATAAAAAAATAAATCAAATTAAATTTCAAAATTTTAAAAAGTAAAATTTAAAAATAAAACAGAAAAATGTTCTTCCCTTCACACAGATGTATTTATAGGAATGAATTATTTCCATGCTTATATCTATAAATACATAAAAGAGGAATAAAATCTAACTTGAACCATAAAAGAAAAAAAAAAAAACCTGACCCCACCAGTTATACAGAGGAAAACCCTATCAGGGCACTTGCTGCAGCGGTAAACAATTCTGAAATTGGTCAGAGGTGGGGAATCATCTCCCATACAACCAGCAACCCAACCCCCACGCCAGGAGCATCCTCATTGCAAAGCTGGGGGACCGTGCCGAGGCATCTGTGAGTAAACGTGAGCTGAGCCCCAGGACAGCTGCTGCTGAACTGTTCCCACCCTTCCCAGGTAAAACACCTGAATATGTACAAGGGCTTGAAAGCCTAGAGGAAGGGCCACGGAGCCACACCAGCGACAGCACGCAGGCCAACTTGGTGCCTGCAGGCCAGCCAGGGTGGTCCTGGCCCCGGGCGCTCTTGCGGAAGCTTTCCATTGCCCTGCCTGAGATACCCGTCCTGTCCCGGCCCCCACTGCTTTTTTCCTTCCTCACCTCTGTCCGGAGAGAAATTCCAGCGGAAGGTATGGGTGACACATCCTCTTCTTTACAGGTGGCAGCCTGGCAACCCCTGCAGAAAGGCCAGCAGAGCCCCACTCACACCGGGCCACCAACAAAGCTGTGGCCCCTCACTCCCTCCCACCAGCACAGCCCCGAGACTGCTGACGGGGCAGAGAATATGGAGTCAGGCACAGCTTCAGGGGCTATTGCTGCCTGGAGCGCTGTTTATATTGACCTTAAACAGGCACACCTGGGGAGGGCCGGCCGGCAGGGTAAGGCTGCCCAGGTCAGCTAATCCACAACCCTCAGTGAATCACATTGTTGAAAACGGACCTCGCTAAGGCAGAAGAGAAGCCAAGGAAGAAAAGGACACAATGCCATTTGCAGCACCGTAGATGAGTCTAGAGGTAATCACGTGACTTGTAGTAAGTCAGAAAGTGAAAGACACATATCGTATCATATCACTTATAGGTGTTACCTAAGATTGGATACCAGTGCAGATATTTCCACGGAGAAGGGCCATCACAGATTCATCAAACAAACTTATGGTTCACCAATGGAAAGGTGTGAGGATTGGTTTCATTACGATATTGGGGTTAACAGACATATACAAACACAGGTGACACATATAATCACCAAAGACCTACGGAATACCAAGAGAAGACTACTCAACCTTCTGTCATAACGTACATGGGAAAAGGATCCCAGGAAGAACAGACATCTGTATA
This sequence comes from Mesoplodon mirus, assembly GCF_964341445.2. Classification (NCBI taxonomy): domain Eukaryota; kingdom Metazoa; phylum Chordata; class Mammalia; order Artiodactyla; family Ziphiidae; genus Mesoplodon; species Mesoplodon mirus. Next base: position 3,051,567 of record NW_028295814.1, on the reverse strand, counting down.
TGTGTAAAAGAACCACATCTTCCACACCTACAACAAGCCAAACATTGTAATCAAACTTGCTGTAATAAAAAATAAAAAATTAAATTAAAAACACGAACAAGAAGTAGTGAGACAAACTTGAGGGGCTTTCTCCTGGCACATTCCATTCTAAATTCCAATCTAGAACACGACTTCCATTGAGGCTCTGTTGCCCTAGTCACCAGATTTGGTAAGGGAGAACTGCTGCCACCTTGTGGCCGTTTCACACAACAGCAGCTTTAATCCCAGCGCTGATGGTCAGTTGATATTCAAAATCATTGCAGGCCTGTAAATGACACCTGCCCTGAAAACAAATCCTGGGGTCACATATCGACCAAAAAATTCAAAGGACGTCCATATTTCAAAACCACCGTTTCAAAAGGCATATTTTACGCACATTAGTGTTCTGCTTCTTTTTCTTTCTTTCCTTTTTTTGTTAAAAAATGGGGAATGGAAAAAGGCATCCCTCAGAATGGGCGAAAATCGTTGCAAACGAATCAATGGACAAAGGTTTAATCTCCAATATATATAAACATCTCATGCAGCTTAATATTAACAAAACAAACAACCCAATACAAAAAATGGGCAGAAGATCTAAAGAGATCTTTCTTCAAAGAAGACACAGAGATGGCCAAGACACACATGAAAAGCTGCTCAACAGCACTAATTATTAGAGAAATGCAAATCAAAACTACAATGAGGTATCACCTCACACCTGTTAGAATCGGCATCATCAGAAAATCTACAAACAACCAATTCTGGGGAGGGTGTGGACAAAAGGAGCCCTCTTCCACTATTGGTGGCAATGTAAATTAATTCAGTCCCTATGGAGAACGGTATGGAGTTTCCTTGAAAAAACTAGAAATAGAATTACCATCTGATCCAGCAATCCCACTTCTGGGCATATACCCAGGGAAAACCATAAATCAAAAAGGCACATTCACCACAATGTTCATGGCAGCACTATTTACAATAGCCAGGTAATGGAAGCAACGTAAATGCGCACAGACAGATGAATGGATAAAGATGTGGTACATATATAAAATGGAATATTACTCAGCCATAAAAAGGAATGAAACTGGGTCATTTGTAGAGACATCGATGGATCTAGAGACTGTCATACAGAATGAAGTAAGTCAGAAAGAGGAAAACAAATATTGTATATTAATGCATATATGTGGAACCTAAAAAATGGTACAGATGAACGGGTTTGCAGGGAAGAAACAGAGACACAGAGGTAGAGAACAAACATATGGACACCAAGTGTGGGAAGCCATGGGGTGGTGGTGGTGGGATGAGTTGGGAGATTGGCATTGACCTGTATACATGTATATGCATAAAATACATAACTAATAATAACCTGCTGTATAAAAAAATAAATCAAATTAAATTTCAAAATTTTAAAAAGTAAAATTTAAAAATAAAACAGAAAAATGTTCTTCCCTTCACACAGATGTATTTATAGGAATGAATTATTTCCATGCTTATATCTATAAATACATAAAAGAGGAATAATATCTAACTTGAAACATAAAAGAAAAAAAAAACCTGAACCCACCAGTTATACAGAGGAAAACCCTATCAGGGCACTTGCTGCAGCGGTAAACAATTCTGAAATTGGTCAGAGGTGGGGAATCATCTCCCATACAACCAGGAACCCAACCCCCACGCCAGGAGCATCCTCATTGCAAAGCTGGGGGACCGTGCCGAGGCATCTGTGAGTAAACGTGAGCTGAGCCCCAGGACAGCTGCTGCTGAACTGTTCCCACCCTTCCCAGGTAAAACACCTGAATATGTACAAGGGCTTGAAAGCCTAGAGGAAGGGCCACGGAGCCACACCAGCGACAGCACGCAGGCCAACTTGGTGCCTGCAGGCCAGCCAGGGTGGTCCTGGCCACGGGCGCTCTTGCGGAAGCTTTCCATTGCCCTGCCTGAGATACCCCCCCTGTCCTGGCCCCCACTGCTTTTTTCCTTCCTCACCTCTGTCCGGAGAGAAATTCCAGCGGAAGGTATGGGTGACACATCCTCTTCTTTACAGGTGGCAGCCTGGCAACCCCTGCAGAAAGGCCAGCAGAGCCCCACTCACACAGGGCCACCAACAAAGCTGTGGCCCCTCACTCCCTCCCACCAGCACAGCCCCGAGACTGCTGACGGGGCAGAGAATATGGAGTCAGGCACAGCTTCAGGGGCTATTGCTGCCTGGAGCGCTGTTTATATTGACCTTAAACAGGCACACCTGGGGAGGGCCGGCCGGCAGGGTAAGGCTGCCCAGGTCAGCTAATCCACAACCCTCAGGGAATCACATTGTTGAAAACGGACCTCGCTAAGGCAGAATAGAAGCCAAGGAAGAAAAGGACACAATGCCATTTGCAGCACCGTAGATGAGTCTAGAGGTAATCACGTGACTTGTAGTAAGTCAGAAAGTGAAAGACACATATCGTATCATATCACTTATAGGTGTTACCTAAGATTGGATACCAGTGCAGATATTTCCACGGAGAAGGGCCATCACAGATTCATCAAACAAACTTATGGTTCACCAATGGAAAGGTGTGAGGATTGGTTTCATTACGATATTGGGGTTAACAGACATATACAAACACAGGTGACACATATAATCACCAAAGACCTACGGAATACCAAGAGAAGACTACTCAACCTTCTGTCATAACGTACATGGGAAAAGGATCCCAGGAAGAACAGACATCTGTATATGTGTAAAAGAACCACATCTTCCACACCTACAACAAGCCAAACATTGTCATCAAACTTGCTGTAATAAAAAATAAAAAATTAAATTAAAAACACGAACAAGAAGTAGTGAGACAAACTTGAGGGGCTTTCTCCTGGCACATTCCATTCTAAATTCCAATCTAGAACACGACTTCCATTGAGGCTCTGTTGCCCTAGTCACCAGATTTGGTAAGGGAGAACTGCTGCCACCTTGTGGCCGTTTCACACAACAGCAGCTTTAATCCCAGCGCTGATGGTCAGTTGATATTCAAAATCATTGCAGGCCTGTAAATGACACCTGCCCTGAAAACCAATCCTGGGGTCACATATCGACCAAAAAATTCAAAGGACGTCCATATTTCAAAACCACCGTTTCAAAAGGCATATTTTACGCACATTAGTGTTCTGCTTCTTTTTCTTTCTTTCCTTTTTTTGTTAAAAAAAGGGGAATGGATAAAGGCATCCCTCAGAATGGGCGAAAATCGTTGCAAACGAATCAATGGACAAAGGTTTAATCTCCAATATATATAAACAGCTCATGCAGCTTAATATTAACAAAACAAACAACCCAATACAAAAAATGGGCAGAAGATCTAAAGAGATGTTTCTTCAAAGAAGACACAGAGATGGCCAAGACACACATGAAAAGCTGCTCAACAGCACTAATTATTAGAGAAATGCAAATCAAAACTACAATGAGGTATCACCGCACACCTGTTAGAATCGGCATCATCAGAAAATCTACAAACAACCAATTCTGGGGAGGGTGTGGACAAAAGGAGCCCTCTTCCACTATTGGTGGCAATGTAAATTGATACAGTCACTATGGAGAACGGTATGGAGTTTCCTTGAAAAAACTAGAAATAGAATTACCATCTGATCCAGCAATCCCACTTCTGGGCATATACCCAGAGAAAACCATAAATCAAAAAGGCACATTCACCAGAATGTTCATGGCAGCATTATTTACAATAGCCAGGTAATGGAAGCAACGTAAATGCCCACAGACAGATGAATGGATAAAGATGTGGTACATATATAAAATGGAATATTACTCAGCCATAAAAAGGAATGAAACTGGATCATTTGTAGAGACATCGATGGATCTAGAGACTGTCATACAGAATGAAGTAAGTCAGAAAGAGGAAAACAAATATTGTATATTAATGCATATATGTGGAACCTAAAAAATGGTACAGATGAACTGGTTTGCAGGGAAGAAACAGAGACACAGACGTAGAGAACAAACATATGGACACCAAGTGTGGGAAGCCATGGGGTGGTGGTGGTGGGATGAGTTGGGAGATTGGGATTGACCTGTATACATGTATATGCATAAAATACATAACTAATAATAACCTGCTGTATAAAAAAATAAATCAAGTTAAATTTCAAAATTTTAAAAAGTAAAATTTAAAAATAAAACAGAAAAATGTTCTTCCCTTCACACAGATGTATTTATAGGAATGAATTATTTCCATGCTTATATCTATAAATACATAAAGGAGGAATACAATCTAACTTGAACCATAAAAGAGAAGAAAAAACCTGAACCCACCAGTTATACAGAGGAAAACACTATCAGGACACTTGCTCCAGCGGTAAACAATTCTGAAATTGGTCAGAGGTGGGGAATCATCTCCCATACAACCAGCAACCCACCCCCCACGCCAGGAGCATCCTCATTGCAAAGCTGGGGGACCGTGCCGAGGCATCTCTGAGTAAACGTGAGCTGAGCCCCAGGACAGCTGCTGCTGAACTGTTCCCACCCTTCCCAGGTAAAACACCTGAATATGTACAATGGCTTGAAAGCCTAGAGGAAGGGCCACGGAGCCACACCAGCGACAGCACGCAGGCCAACTTGGTGCCTGCAGGCCAGCCAGGGTGGTCCTGGCCACGGGCGCTCTTCTGGAAGCTTTCCATTGCCTTGCCTGAGATACCCCTACTGTCCCGGCCCCCACTGCTTTTTTCCTTCCTCACCTCTGTCCGGAGAGAAATTCCAGCGGTAGGTATGGGTGACACATCCTCTTCTTTACAGGTGGCAGCCTGGCAACCCCTGCAGAAAGGCCAGCAGAGCCACACTCACACCGGGCCACCAAAAAAGCTGTGGCCCCTCACTCCCTCCCACCAGCAGCGCCCCGAGATTGCTGACGGGGCAGAGAATATGGAGTCAGGCACAGCTTCAGGGGCTATTGCTGCCTGGAGCGCTGTTTATATTGACCTCAAACAGGCACACCTGGGGAGGGCCGGCCGGCAGGGTAAGGCTGCCCAGGTCAGCTAATCCACAACCCTCAGGGAATCACATTGTTGAAAACGGACCTCGCTAAGGCAGAATAGAAGCCAAGGAAGAAAAGGACACAATGCCATTTGCAGCACCGTAGATGAGTCTAGAGGTAATCACGTGACTTGTAGTAAGTCAGAAAGTGAAAGACACATATCGTATCATATCACTTATAGGTGTTACATAAGAATGGATACCAGGGCAGATATTTCCACGGAGAAGGGCCATGACAGATTCATCAAACAAACTTATGGTTCACCAATGGAAAGTTGTGAGGATTGGTTTCATTACGATATTGGGGTTAACAGACATATACAAACACAGGTGACACATATAATCACCAAAGACCTACGGAATACCAAGAGAAGACTACTCAACCTTCTGTCATAACGTACATGGGAAAAGGATCCCAGGAAGAACAGACATCTGTATATGTGTAAAAGAACCACATCTTCCACACCTACAACAAGCCAAACATTGTAATCAAACTTGCTGTAATAAAAAATAAAAAATTAAATTAAAAACACGAACAAGAAGTAGTGAGACAAACTTGAGGGGCTTTCTCCTGGCACATTCCATTCTAAATTCCAATCTAGAACACGACTTCCATTGAGGCTCTGTTGCCCTAGTCACCAGATTTGGAAAGGGAGAACTGCTGCCACCTTGTGGCCGTTTCACACAACAGCAGCTTTAATCCCAGCGCTGATGGTCAGTTGATATTCAAAATCATTGCAGGCCTGTAAATGACACCTGCCCTGAAAACCAATCCTGGGGTCACATATCGACCAAAAAATTCAAAGGACGTCCATATTTCAAAACCACCGTTTCAAAAGGCATATTTTACGCACATTAGTGTTCTGCTTCTTTTTCTTTCTTTCCTTTTTTTGTTAAAATAAGGGGAATGGAGAAAGGCATCCCTCAGAATGGGCGAAAATCGTTGCAAACGAATCAATGGACAAAGGTTTAATCTCCAATATATATAAACAGCTCATGCAGCTTAATATTAACAAAACAAACAACCCAATACAAAAAATGGGCAGAAGATCTAAAGAGATGTTTCTTCAAAGAAGACACAGAGATGGCCAAGACACACATGAAAAGCTGCTCAACAGCACTAATTATTAGAGAAATGCAAATCAAAACTACAATGAGGTATCACCTCACACCTGTTAGAATCAGCATCATCAGAAAATCTACAAACAACCAATTCTGGGGAGGGTGTGGACAAAAGGAGCCCTCTTCCACTATTGGTGGCAATGTAAATTGATACACTCCCTATGGAGAACGGTATGGAGTTTCCTTGAAAAAACTAGAAATAGAATTACCATCTGATCCAGCAATCCCACTTCTGGGCATATACCCAGAGAAAACCATAAATCAAAACGGCACATTCACCACAATGTTCATGGCAGCACTATTTACAATAGCCAGGTAATGGAAGCAACGTAAATGCACACAGACAGATGAATGGATAAAGATGTGGTACATATATAAAATGGAATATTACTCAGCCATAAAAAGGAATGAAACTGGGTCATTTGTAGAGACATCGATGGATCTAGAGACTGTCATACAGAATGAAGTAAGTCAGAAAGAGGAAAACAAATATTGTATATTAATGCATATATGTGAAACCTAAAAAATGGTACAGATGAACTGGTTTGCAGGGAAGAAACAGAGACACAGAGGTAGAGAACAAACATATGGACACCAAGTGTGGGAAGCCATGGGGTGGTGGTGGTGGGATGAGTTGGGAGATTGGCATTGACCTGTATACATGTATATGCATAAAATACATAACTAATAATAACCTGCTGTATAAAAAAAATAAATCAAATTAAATTTCAAAATTTTAAAAAGTAAAGTTTAAAAATAAAACAGAAAAATGTTCTTCCCTTCACACAGATGTATTTATAGGAATGAATTATTTCCATGCTTATATCTATAAATACATAAAGGAGGAATACAATCTAACTTGAACCATAAAAGAAAAGAAAAAACCTGAACCCACCAGTTATACAGAGGAAAACCCTATCAGGGCACTTGCTGCAGCGGTAAACAATTCTGAAATTGGTCAGAGGTGGGGAATCATCTCCCATACAACCAGCAACCCACCCCCCACGCCAGGAGCATCCTCATTGCAAAGCTGGGGGACCGTGCCGAGGCATCTGTGAGTAAACGTGAGCTGAGCCCCAGGACAGCTGCTGCTGAACTGTTCCCACCCTTCCCAGGTAAAACACCTGAATATGTACAAGGGCTTGAAAGCCTAGAGGAAGGGCCACGGAGCCACACTAGCGACAGCACGCAGGCCAACTTGGTGCCTCCAGGCCAGCCAGGGTGGTCCTGGCCCTGGGCGCTCTTGCGGAAGCTTTCCATTGCCCTGCCTGAGATACCCATCCTGTCCCGGCCCCCACTGCTTTTTTCCTTCCTCACCTCTGTCCGGAGAGAAATTCCAGCGGAAGGTATGGGTGACACATCCTCTTCTTTACAGGTGGCAGCCTGGCAACCCCTGCAGAAAGGCCAGCAGAGCCCCACTCACACCGGGCCACCAACAAAGCTGTGGCCCCTCACACCCTCCCACCAGCAGAGCCCCGAGACTGCTGACGGGGCAGAGAATATGGAGTCAGGCACAGCTTCAGGGGCTATTGCTGCCTGGAGCGCTGTTTATATTGACCTCAAACAGGCACACATGGGGAGGCCCGGCCGGCAGTGTAAGGCTGCCCAGGTCAGCTAATCCACAACCCTCAGGGAATCACATTGTTGAAAACGGACCTCGCTAAGGCAGAATAGAAGCCAAGGAAGAAAAGGACACAATGCCATTTGCAGCACAGTAGATGAGTCTAGAGGTAATCACGTGACTTGTAGTAAGTCAGAAAGTGAAAGACACGTATCGTATCATATCACTTATAGGTGTTACCTAAGAATGGATACCAGTGCAGATATTTCCACGGAGAAGGGCCATCACAGATTCATGAAACAAACTTATGGTTCACCAATGGAAAGGTGTGAGGATTGGTTTCATTACGATATTGGGGTTAACAGACATATACAAACACAGGTGACACATATAATCACCAAAGACCTACGGAATACCAAGAGAAGACTACTCAACCTTCTGTCATAACGTACATGGGAAAAGGATCCCAGGAAGAACAGACATCTGTATATGTGTAAAAGAACCACATCTTCCACACCTACAACAAGCCAAACATTGTAATCAAACTTGCTGTAATAAAAAATAAAAAATTAAATTAAAAACACGAACAAGAAGTAGTGAGACAAACTTGAGGGGCTTTCTCCTGGCACATTCCATTCTAAATTCCAATCTAGAACACGACTTCCATTGAGGCTCTGTTGCCCTAGTCACCAGATTTGGTAAGGGAGAACTGCTGCCACCTTGTGGCCGTTTCACACAACAGCAGCTTTAATCCCAGCGCTGATGGTCAGTTGATATTCAAAATCATTGCAGGCCTGTAAATGACACCTGCCCTGAAACCAAATCCTGGGGTCACATATCGACCAAAAAATTCAAAGGACGTCCATATTTCAAAACCACCGTTTCAAAAGGCATATTTTACGCACATTAGTGTTCTGCTTCTTTTTCTTTCTTTCCTTTTTTTGTTAAAAATACGGGAATGGAAAAAGGCATCCCTCAGAATGGGCGAAAATCGTTGCAAACGAATCAATGGACAAAGGTTTAATCTCCAATATATATAAACAGCTCATGCAGCTTAATATTAACAAAACAAACAACCCAATACAAAAAATGGGCAGAAGATCTAAAGAGATGTTTCTTCAAAGAAGACACAGAGATGGCCAAGACACACATGAAAAGCTGCTCAACAGCACTAATTATTAGAGAAATGCAAATCAAAACTACAATGAGGTATCACCTCACACCTGTTAGAATCGGCATCATCAGAAAATCTACAAACAACCAATTCTGGGGAGGGTGTGGACAAAAGGAGCCCTCTTCCACTATTGGTGGCAATGTAAATTAATTCAGTCCCTATGGAGAACGGTATGGAGTTTCCTTGAAAAAACTAGAAATAGAATTACCATCTGATCCAGCAATCCCACTTCTGGGCATATACCCAGAGAAAACCATAAATCAAAAAGGCACATTCACCACAATGTTCATGGCAGCACTATTTACAATAGCCAGGTAATGGAAGCAACGTAAATGCGCACAGACAGATGAATGGATAAAGATGTGGTACATATATAAAATGGAATATTACTCAGCCATAAAAAGGAATGAAACTGGGTCATTTGTAGAGACATCGATGGATCTAGAGACTGTCATACAGAATGAAGTAAGTCTGAAAGAGGAAAACAAATATTGTATATTAATGCATATATGCGGAACCTAAAAAATGGTACAGATGAACGGGTTTGCAGGGAAGAAACAGAGACACAGAGGTAGAGAACAAACATATGGACACCAAGTGTGGGAAGCCATGGGGTGGTGGTGGTGGGATGAGTTGGGAGATTGGCATTGACCTGTATACATGTATATGCATAAAATACATAACTAATAATAACCTGCTGTATAAAAAAATAAATCAAATTAAATTTCAAAATTTTAAAAAGTAAAATTTAAAAATAAAACAGAAAAATGTTCTTCCCTTCACACAGATGTATTTATAGGAATGAATTATTTCCATGCTTATATCTATAAATACATAAAAGAGGAATAATATCTAACTTGAAACATAAAAGAAAAAAAAAAACCTGAACCCACCAGTTATACAGAGGAAAACCCTATCAGGGCACTTGCTCCAGCGGTAAACAATTCTGAAATTGGTCAGAGGTGGGGAATCATCTCCCATACAACCAGCAACCCAACCCCCACGCCAGGAGCATCCTCATTGCAAAGCTGGGGGACCGTGCCGAGGCATCTGTGAGTAAACGTGAGCTGAGCCCCAGGACAGCTGCTGCTGAACTGTTCCCACCCTTCCCAGGTAAAACACCTGAATATGTACAAGGGCTTGAAAGCCTAGAGGAAGGGCCACGGAGCCACACCAGCGACAGCACGCAGGCCAACTTGGTGCCTGCAGGCCAGCCAGGGTGGTCCTGGCCACGGGCGCTCTTGCGGAAGCTTTCCATTGCCCTGCCTGAGATACCCCCCCTGTCCCGGCCCCCACTGCTTTTTTCCTTCCTCACCTCTGTCCGGAGAGAAATTCCAGCGGAAGGTATGGGTGACACATCCTCTTCTTTACAGGTGGCAGCCTGGCAACCCCTGCAGAAAGGCCAGCAGAGCCCCACTCACACAGGGCCACCAACAAAGCTGTGGCCCCTCACTCCCTCCCACCAGCACAGCCCCGAGACTGCTGACGGGGCAGAGAATATGGAGTCAGGCACAGCTTCAGGGGCTATTGCTGCCTGGAGCGCTGTTTATATTGACCTTAAACAGGCACACCTGGGGAGGGCCGGCCGGCAGGGTAAGGCTGCCCAGGTCAGCTAATCCACAACCCTCAGGGAATCACATTGTTGAAAACGGACCTCGCTAAGGCAGAATAGAAGCCAAGGAAGAAAAGGACACAATGCCATTTGCAGCACCGTAGATGAGTCTAGAGGTAATCACGTGACTTGTAGTAAGTCAGAAAGTGAAAGACACATATCGTATCATATCACTTATAGGTGTTACCTAAGATTGGATACCAGTGCAGATATTTCCACGGAGAAGGGCCATCACAGATTCATCAAACAAACTTATGGTTCACCAATGGAAAGGTGTGAGGATTGGTTTCATTACGATATTGGGGTTAACAGACATATACAAACACAGGTGACACATATAATCACCAAAGACCTACGGAATACCAAGAGAAGACTACTCAACCTTCTGTCATAACGTACATGGGAAAAGGATCCCAGGAAGAACAGACATCTGTATATGTGTAAAAGAACCACATCTTCCACACCTACAACAAGCCAAACATTGTAATCAAACTTGCTGTAATAAAAAATAAAAAATTAAATTAAAAACACGAACAAGAAGTAGTGAGACAAACTTGAGGGGCTTTCTCCTGGCACATTCCATTCTAAATTCCAATCTAGAACACGACTTCCATTGAGGCTCTGTTGCCCTAGTCACCAGATTTGGAAAGGGAGAACTGCTGCCACCTTGTGGCCGTTTCACACAACAGCAGCTTTAATCCCAGCGCTGATGGTCAGTTGATATTCAAAATCATTGCAGGCCTGTAAATGACACCTGCCCTGAAAACCAATCCTGGGGTCACATATCGACCAAAAAATTCAAAGGACGTCCATATTTCAAAACCACCGTTTCAAAAGGCATATTTTACGCACATTAGTGTTCTGCTTCTTTTTCTTTCTTTCCTTTTTTTGTTAAAAAAAGGGGAATGGATAAAGGCATCCCTCAGAATGGGCGAAAATCGTTGCAAACGAATCAATGGACAAAGGTTTAATCTCCAATATATATAAACAGCTCATGCAGCTTAATATTAACAAAACAAACAACCCAATACAAAAAATGGGCAGAAGATCTAAAGAGATGTTTCTTCAAAGAAGACACAGAGATGGCCAAGACACACATGAAAAGCTGCTCAACAGCACTAATTATTAGAGAAATGCAAATCAAAACTACAATGAGGTATCACCTCACACCTGTTAGAATCGGCATCATCATAAAATCTACAAACAACCAATTCTGGGGAGGGTGTGGACAAAAGGAGCCCTCTTCCACTATTGGTGGCAATGTAAATTAATTCAGTCCCTATGGAGAACGGTATGGAGTTTCCTTGAAAAAACTAGAAATAGAATTACCATCTGATCCAGCAATCCCACTTCTGGGCATATACCCAGAGAAAACCATAAATCAAAAAGGCACATTCACCACAATGTTCATGGCAGCACTATTTACAATAGCCAGGTAATGGAAGCAACGTAAATGCGCACAGACAGATGAATGGATAAAGATGTGGTACATATATAAAATGGAATATTACTCAGCCATAAAAAGGAATGAAACTGGGTCATTTGTAGAGACATCGATGGATCTAGAGACTGTCATACAGAATGAAGTAAGTCTGAAAGAGGAAAACAAATATTGTATATTAATGCATATATGCGGAACCTAAAAAATGGTACAGATGAACGGGTTTGCAGGGAAGAAACAGAGACACAGAGGTAGAGAACAAACATATGGACACCAAGTGTGGGAAGCCATGGGGTGGTGGTGGTGGGATGAGTTGGGAGATTGGCATTGACCTGTATACATGTATATGCATAAAATACATAACTAATAATAACCTGCTGTATAAAAAAATAAATCAAATTAAATTTCAAAATTTTAAAAAGTAAAATTTAAAAATAAAACAGAAAAATGTTCTTCCCTTCACACAGATGTATTTATAGGAATGAATTATTTCCATGCTTATATCTATAAATACATAAAAGAGGAATAATATCTAACTTGAAACATAAAAGAAAAAAAAAAACCTGAACCCACCAGTTATACAGAGGAAAACCCTATCAGGGCACTTGCTCCAGCGGTAAACAATTCTGAAATTGGTCAGAGGTGGGGAATCATCTCCCATACAACCAGCAACCCAACCCCCACGCCAGGAGCATCCTCATTGCAAAGCTGGGGGACCGTGCCGAGGCATCTGTGAGTAAACGTGAGCTGAGCCCCAGGACAGCTGCTGCTGAACTGTTCCCACCCTTCCCAGGTAAAACACCTGAATATGTACAAGGGCTTGAAAGCCTAGAGGAAGGGCCGTCGAGCCACACCAGCGACAGCACGCAGGCCAACTTGGTGCCTGCAGGCCAGCCAGGGTGGTCCTGGCCACGGGCGCTCTTGCGGAAGCTTTCCATTGCCCTGCCTGAGATACCCCCCCTGTCCCGGCCCCCACTGCTTTTTTCCTTCCTCACCTCTGTCCGGAGAGAAATTCCAGCGGAAGGTATGGGTGACACATCCTCTTCTTTACAGGTGGCAGCCTGGCAACCCCTGCAGAAAGGCCAGCAGAGCCCCACTCACACAGGGCCACCAACAAAGCTGTGGCCCCTCACTCCCTCCCACCAGCACAGCCCCGAGACTGCTGACGGGGCAGAGAATATGGAGTCAGGCACAGCTTCAGGGGCTATTGCTGCCTGGAGCGCTGTTTATATTGACCTTAAACAGGCACACCTGGGGAGGGCCGGCCGGCAGGGTAAGGCTGCCCAGGTCAGCTAATCCACAACCCTCAGGGAATCACATTGTTGAAAACGGACCTCGCTAAGGCAGAATAGAAGCCAAGGAAGAAAAGGACACAATGCCATTTGCAGCACCGTAGATGAGTCTAGAGGTAATCACGTGACTTGTAGTAAGTCAGAAAGTGAAAGACACATATCGTATCATATCACTTATAGGTGTTACCTAAGATTGGATACCAGTGCAGATATTTCCACGGAGAAGGGCCATCACAGATTCATCAAACAAACTTATGGTTCACCAATGGAAAGGTGTGAGGATTGGTTTCATTACGATATTGGGGTTAACAGACATATACAAACACAGGTGACACATATAATCACCAAAGACCTACGGAATACCAAGAGAAGACTACTCAACCTTCTGTCATAACGTACATGGGAAAAGGATCCCAGGAAGAACAGACATCTGTATATGTGTAAAAGAACCACATCTTCCACACCTACAACAAGCCAAACATTGTCATCAAACTTGCTGTAATAAAAAATAAAAAATTAAATTAAAAACACGAACAAGAAGTAGTGAGACAAACTTGAGGGGCTTTCTCCTGGCACATTCCATTCTAAATTCCAATCTAGAACACGACTTCCATTGAGGCTCTGTTGCCCTAGTCACCAGATTTGGAAAGGGAGAACTGCTGCCACCTTGTGGCCGTTTCACACAACAGCAGCTTTAATCCCAGCGCTGATGGTCAGTTGATATTCAAAATCATTGCAGGCCTGTAAATGACACCTGCCCTGAAAACCAATCCTGGGGTCACATATCGACCAAAAAATTCAAAGGACGTCCATATTTCAAAACCACCGTTTCAAAAGGCATATTTTACGCACATTAGTGTTCTGCTTCTTTTTCTTTCTTTCCTTTTTTTGTTAAAAAAAGGGGAATGGATAAAGGCATCCCTCAGAATGGGCGAAAATCGTTGCAAACGAATCAATGGACAAAGGTTTAATCTCCAATATATATAAACAGCTCATGCAGCTTAATATTAACAAAACAAACAACCCAATACAAAAAATGGGCAGAAGATCTAAAGAGATGTTTCTTCAAAGAAGACACAGAGATGGCCAAGACACACATGAAAAGCTGCTCAACAGCACTAATTATTAGAGAAATGCAAATCAAAACTACAATGAGGTATCACCGCACACCTGTTAGAATCGGCATCATCAGAAAATCTACAAACAACCAATTCTGGGGAGGGTGTGGACAAAAGGAGCCCTCTTCCACTATTGGTGGCAATGTAAATTGATACAGTCACTATGGAGAACGGTATGGAGTTTCCTTGAAAAAACTAGAAATAGAATTACCATCTGATCCAGCAATCCCACTTCTGGGCATATACCCAGAGAAAACCATAAATCAAAAAGGCACATTCACCAGAATGTTCATGGCAGCATTATTTACAATAGCCAGGTAATGGAAGCAACGTAAATGCCCACAGACAGATGAATGGATAAAGATGTGGTACATATATAAAATGGAATATTACTCAGCCATAAAAAGGAATGAAACTGGATCATTTGTAGAGACATCGATGGATCTAGAGACTGTCATACAGAATGAAGTAAGTCAGAAAGAGGAAAACAAATATTGTATATTAATGCATATATGTGGAACCTAAAAAATGGTACAGATGAACTGGTTTGCAGGGAAGAAACAGAGACACAGACGTAGAGAACAAACATATGGACACCAAGTGTGGGAAGCCATGGGGTGGTGGTGGTGGGATGAGTTGGGAGATTGGGATTGACCTGTATACATGTATATGCATAAAATACATAACTAATAATAACCTGCTGTATAAAAAAATAAATCAAATTAAATTTCAAAATTTTAAAAAGTAAAATTTAAAAATAAAACAGAAAAATGTTCTTCCCTTCACACAGATGTATTTATAGGAATGAATTATTTCCATGCTTATATCTATAAATACATAAAGGAGGAATACAATCTAACTTGAACCATAAAAGAGAAGAAAAAACCTGAACCCACCAGTTATACAGAGGAAAACCCTATCAGGACACTTGCTCCAGCGGTAAACAATTCTGAAATTGGTCAGAGGTGGGGAATCATCTCCCATACAACCAGCAACCCACCCCCCACGCCAGGAGCATCCTCATTGCAAAGCTGGGGGACCGTGCCGAGGCATCTCTGAGTAAACGTGAGCTGAGCCCCAGGACAGCTGCTGCTGAACTGTTCCCACCCTTCCCAGGTAAAACACCTGAATATGTACAATGGCTTGAAAGCCTAGAGGAAGGGCCATGGAGCCACACCAGCGACAGCACGCAGGCCAACTTGGTGCCTGCAGGCCAGCCAGGGTGGTCCTGGCCACGGGCGCTCTTCTGGAAGCTTTCCATTGCCTTGCCTGAGATACCCCTCCTGTCCCGGCCCCCAATGCTTTTTTCCTTCCTCACCTCTGTCCGGAGAGAAATTCCAGCGGTAGGTATGGGTGACACATCCTCTTCTTTACAGGTGGCAGCCTGGCAACCCCTGCAGAAAGGCCAGCAGAGCCACACTCACACCGGGCCACCAAAAAAGCTGTGGCCCCTCACTCCCTCCCACCAGCAGCGCCCCGAGATTGCTGACGGGGCAGAGAATATGGAGTCAGGCACAGCTTCAGGGGCTATTGCTGCCTGGAGCGCTGTTTATATTGACCTCAAACAGGCACACCTGGGGAGGGCCGGCCGGCAGGGTAAGGCTGCCCAGGTCAGCTAATCCACAACCCTCAGGGAATCACATTGTTGAAAACGGACCTCGCTAAGGCAGAATAGAAGCCAAGGAAGAAAAGGACACAATGCCATTTGCAGCACCGTAGATGAGTCTAGAGGTAATCACGTGACTTGTAGTAAGTCAGAAAGTGAAAGACACATATCGTATCATATCACTTATAGGTGTTACATAAGAATGGATACCAGGGCAGATATTTCCACGGAGAAGGGCCATCACAGATTCATCAAACAAACTTATGGTTCACCAATGGAAAGTTGTGAGGATTGGTTTCATTACGATATTGGGGTTAACAGACATATACAAACACAGGTGACACATATAATCACCAAAGACCTACGGAATACCAAGAGAAGACTACTCAACCTTCTGTCATAACGTACATGGGAAAAGGATCCCAGGAAGAACAGACATCTGTATATGTGTAAAAGAACCACATCTTCCACACCTACAACAAGCCAAACATTGTAATCAAACTTGCTGTAATAAAAAATAAAAAATTAAATTAAAAACACGAACAAGAAGTAGTGAGACAAACTTGAGGGGCTTTCTCCTGGCACATTCCATTCTAAATTCCAATCTAGAACACGACTTCCATTGAGGCTCTGTTGCCCTAGTCACCAGATTTGGTAAGGGAGAACTGCTGCCACCTTGTGGCCGTTTCACACAACAGCAGCTTTAATCCAAGCGCTGATGGTCAGTTGATATTCAAAATCATTGCAGGCCTGTAAATGACACCTGCCCTGAAAACAAATCCTGGGGTCACATATCGACCAAAAAATTCAAAGGACGTCCATATTTCAAAACCACCGTTTCAAAAGGCATATTTTACGCACATTAGTGTTCTGCTTCTTTTTCTTTCTTTCCTTTTTTTGTTAAAATAAGGGGAATGGAGAAAGGCATCCCTCAGAATGGGCGAAAATCGTTGCAAACGAATCAATGGACAAAGGTTTAATCTCCAATATATATAAACAGCTCATGCAGCTTAATATTAACAAAACAAACAACCCAATACAAAAAATGGGCAGAAGATCTAAAGAGATGTTTCTTCAAAGAAGACACAGAGATGGCCAAGACACACATGAAAAGCTGCTCAACAGCACTAATTATTAGAGAAATGCAAATCAAAACTACAATGAGGTATCACCTCACACCTGTTAGAATCGGCATCATCAGAAAATCTACAAACAACCAATTCTGGGGAGGGTGTGGACAAAAGGAGCACTCTTCCACAATTGGTGGCAATGTAAATTGATACAGTCACTATGGAGAACGGTATGGAGTTTCCTTGAAAAAACTAGAAATAGAATTACCATCTGATCCAGCAATCCCACTTCTGGGCATATACCCAGAGAAAACCATAAATCAAAACGGCACATTCACCACAATGTTCATGGCAGCACTATTTACAATAGCCAGGTAATGGAAGCAACGTAAATGCACACAGACAGATGAATGGATAAAGATGTGGTACATATATAAAATGGAATATTACTCAGCCATAAAAAGGAATGAAACTGGATCATTTGTAGAGACATCGATGGATCTAGAGACTGTCATACAGAATGAAGTAAGTCAGAAAGAGGAAAACAAATATTGTATATTAATGCATATATGTGGAACCTAAAAAATGGTACAGATGAACTGGTTTGCAGGGAAGAAACAGAGACACAGAGGTAGAGAACAAACATATGGACACCAAGTGTGGGAAGCCATGGGGTGGTGGTGGTGGGATGAGTTGGGAGATTGGGATTGACCTGTATACATGTATATGCATAAAATACATAACTAATAATAACCTGCTGTATAAAAAAAATAAATCAAATTAAATTTCAAAATTTTAAAAAGTAAAGTTTAAAAATAAAACAGAAAAATGTTCTTCCCTTCACACAGATGTATTTATAGGAATGAATTATTTCCATGCTTATATCTATAAATACATAAAGGAGGAATACAATCTAACTTGAACCATAAAAGAAAAGAAAAAACCTGAACCCACCAGTTATACAGAGGAAAACCCTATCAGGGCACTTGCTGCAGCGGTAAACAATTCTGAAATTGGTCAGAGGTGGGGAATCATCTCCCATACAACCAGCAACCCACCCCCCACGCCAGGAGCATCCTCATTGCAAAGCTGGGGGACCGTGCCGAGGCATCTGTGAGTAAACGTGAGCTGAGCCCCAGGACACCTGCTGCTGAACTGTTCCCACCCTTCCCAGGTAAAACACCTGAATATGTACAAGGGCTTGAAAGCCTAGAGGAAGGGCCACGGAGCCACACCAGCGACAGCACGAAGGCCAACTTGGTGCCTCCAGGCCAGCCAGGGTGGTCCTGGCCCTGGGCGCTCTTGCGGAAGCTTTCCATTGCCCTGCCTGAGATACCCCCCCTGTCCCGGCCCCCACTGCTTTTTTCCTTCCTCACCTCTGTCCGGAGAGAAATTCCAGCGGAAGGTATGGGTGACACATCCTCTTCTTTACAGGTGGCAGCCTGGCAACCCCTGCAGAAAGGCCAGCAGAGCCCCACTCACACCGGGCCACCAACAAAGCTGGGGCCCCTCACACCCTCCCACCAGCAGAGCCCCGAGACTGCTGACGGGGCAGAGAATATGGAGTCAGGCACAGCTTCAGGGGCTATTGCTGCCTGGAGCGCTGTTTATATTGACCTCAAACAGGCACACATGGGGAGGCCCGGCCGGCAGTGTAAGGCTGCCCAGGTCAGCTAATCCACAACCCTCAGGGAATCACATTGTTGAAAACGGACCTCGCTAAGGCAGAATAGAAGCCAAGGAAGAAAAGGACACAATGCCATTTGCAGCACAGTAGATGAGTCTAGAGGTAATCACGTGACTTGTAGTAAGTCAGAAAGTGAAAGACACGTATCGTATCATATCACTTATAGGTGTTACCTAAGAATGGATACCAGTGCAGATATTTCCACGGAGAAGGGCCATCACAGATTCATCAAACAAACTTATGGTTCACCAATGGAAAGGTGTGAGGATTGGTTTCATTACGATATTGGGGTTAACAGACATATACAAACACAGGTGACACATATAATCACCAAAGACCTACGGAATACCAAGAGAAGACTACTCAACCTTCTGTCATAACGTACATGGGAAAAGGATCCCAGGAAGAACAGACATCTGTATATGTGTAAAAGAACCACATCTTCCACACCTACAACAAGCCAAACATTGTAATCAAACTTGCTGTAATAAAAAATAAAAAAATTAAATTAAAAACACGAACAAGAAGTAGTGAGACAAACTTGAGGGGCTTTCGCCTGGCACATTCCATTCTAAATTCCAATCTAGAACACGACTTCCATTGAGGCTCTGTTGCCCTAGTCACCAGATTTGGTAAGGGAGAACTGCTGCCACCTTGTGGCCGTTTCACACAACAGCAGCTTTAATCCCAGCGCTGATGGTCAGTTGATATTCAAAATCATTGCAGGCCTGTAAATGACACCTGCCCTGAAAACCAATCCTGGGGTCACATATCGACCAAAAAATTCAAAGGACGTCCATATTTCAAAACCACCGTTTCAAAAGGCATATTTTACGCACATTAGTGTTCTGCTTCTTTTTCTTTCTTTCCTTTTTTTGTTAAAAAATGGGGAATGGAAAAAGGCATCCCTCAGAATGGGCGAAAATCGTTGCAAATGAATCAATGGACAAAGGTTTAATCTCCAATATATATAAACAGCTCATGCAGCTTAATATTAACAAAACAAACAACCCAATACAAAAAATGGGCAGAAGATCTAAAGAGATGTTTCTTCAAAGAAGACACAGAGATGGCCAAGACACACATGAAAAGCTGCTCAACAGCACTAATTATTAGAGAAATGCAAATCAAAACTACAATGAGGTATCACCTCACACCTGTTAGAATCGGCATCATCAGAAAATCTACAAACAACCAATTCTGGGGAGGGTGTGGACAAAAGGAGCCCTCTTCCACTATTGGTGGCAATGTAAATTAATTCAGTCCCTATGGAGAACGGTATGGAGTTTCCTTGAAAAAACTAGAAATAGAATTACCATCTGATCCAGCAATCCCACTTCTGGGCATATACCCAGAGAAAACCATAAATCAAAAAGGCACATTCACCACAATGTTCATGGCAGCACTATTTACAATAGCCAGGTAATGGAAGCAACGTAAATGCGCACAGACAGATGAATGGATAAAGATGTGGTACATATATAAAATGGAATATTACTCAGCCATAAAAAGGAATGAAACTGGGTCATTTGTAGAGACATCGATGGATCTAGAGACTGTCATACAGAATGAAGTAAGTCAGAAAGAGGAAAACAAATATTGTATATTAATGCATATATGTGGAACCTAAAAAATGGTACAGATGAACGGGTTTGCAGGGAAGAAACAGAGACACAGAGGTAGAGAACAAACATATGGACACCAAGTGTGGGAAGCCATGGGGTGGTGGTGGTGGGATGAGTTGGGAGATTGGCATTGACCTGTATACATGTATATGCATAAAATACATAACTAATAATAACCTGCTGTATAAAAAAATAAATCAAATTAAATTTCAAAATTTTAAAAAGTAAAATTTAAAAATAAAACAGAAAAATGTTCTTCCCTTCACACAGATGTATTTATAGGAATGAATTATTTCCATGCTTATATCTATAAATACATAAAAGAGGAATAAAATCTAACTTGAACCATAAAAGAAAAAAAAAAAAACCTGACCCCACCAGTTATACAGAGGAAAACACTATCAGGGCACTTGCTGCAGCGGTAAACAATTCTGAAATTGGTCAGAGGTGGGGAATCATCTCCCATACAACCAGCAACCCAACCCCCACGCCAGGAGCATCCTCATTGCAAAGCTGGGGGACCGTGCCGAGGCATCTGTGAGTAAACGTGAGCTGAGCCCCAGGACAGCTGCTGCAGAACTGTTCCCACCCTTCCCAGGTAAAACACCTGAATATGTACAAGGGCTTGAAAGCCTAGAGGAAGGGCCACGGAGCCACACCAGCGACAGCACGCAGGCCAACTTGGTGCCTGCAGGCCAGCCAGGGTGGTCCTGGCCCCGGGTGCTCTTGCGGAAGCTTTCCATTGCCCTGCCTGAGATACCCCTCCTGTCCCGGCCCCCACTGCTTTTTTCATTCCTCACCTCTGTCCGGAGAGAAATTCCAGCGGAAGGTATGGGTGACACATCCTCTTCTTTACACGTGGCAGCCTGGCAACCCCTGCAGAAAGGCCAGCAGAGCCCCACTCACACCGGGCCACCAACAAAGCTGGGGCCCCTCACACCCTCCCACCAGCAGAGCCCCGAGACTGCTGACGGGGCAGAGAATATGGAGTCAGGCACAGCTTCAGGGGCTATTGCTGCCTGGAGCGCTGTTTATATTGACCTCAAACAGGCACACATGGGGAGGCCCGGCCGGCAGTGTAAGGCTGCCCAGGTCAGCTAATCCACAACCCTCAGGGAATCACATTGTTGAAAACGGACCTCGCTAAGGCAGAATAGAAGCCAAGGAAGAAAAGGACACAATGCCATTTGCAGCACAGTAGATGAGTCTACAGGTAATCACGTGACTTGTAGTAAGTCAGAAAGTGAAAGACACGTATCGTATCATATCACTTATAGGTGTTACCTAAGAATGGATACCAGTGCAGATATTTCCACGGAGAAGGGCCATCACAGATTCATCAAACAAACTTATGGTTCACCAATGGAAAGGTGTGAGGATTGGTTTCATTACGATATTGGGGTTAACAGACATATACAAACACAGGTGACACATATAATCACCAAAGACCTACGGAATACCAAGAGAAGACTACTCAACCTTCTGTCATAACGTACATGGGAAAAGGATCCCAGGAAGAACAGACATCTGTATATGTGTAAAAGAACCACATCTTCCACACCTACAACAAGCCAAACATTGTAATCAAACTTGCTGTAATAAAAAATAAAAAAATTAAATTAAAAACACGAACAAGAAGTAGTGAGACAAACTTGAGGGGCTTTCGCCTGGCACATTCCATTCTAAATTCCAATCTAGAACACGACTTCCATTGAGGCTCTGTTGCCCTAGTCACCAGATTTGGTAAGGGAGAACTGCTGCCACCTTGTGGCCGTTTCACACAACAGCAGCTTTAATCCCAGCGCTGATGGTCAGTTGATATTCAAAATCATTGCAGGCCTGTAAATGACACCTGCCCTGAAAACCAATCCTGGGGTCACATATCGACCAAAAAATTCAAAGGACGTCCATATTTCAAAACCACCGTTTCAAAAGGCATATTTTACGCACATTAGTGTTCTGCTTCTTTTTCTTTCTTTCCTTTTTTTGTTAAAAAATGGGGAATGGAAAAAGGCATCCCTCAGAATGGGCGAAAATCGTTGCAAATGAATCAATGGACAAAGGTTTAATCTCCAATATATATAAACAGCTCATGCAGCTTAATATTAACAAAACAAACAACCCAATACAAAAAATGGGCAGAAGATCTAAAGAGATGTTTCTTCAAAGAAGACACAGAGATGGCCAAGACACACATGAAAAGCTGCTCAACAGCACTAATTATTAGAGAAATGCAAATCAAAACTACAATGAGGTATCACCTCACACCTGTTAGAATCGGCATCATCAGAAAATCTACAAACAACCAATTCTGGGGAGGGTGTGGACAAAAGGAGCCCTCTTCCACTATTGGTGGCAATGTAAATTAATTCTGTCCCTATGGAGAACGGTATGGAGTTTCCTTGAAAAAACTAGAAATAGAATTACCATCTGATCCAGCAATCCCACTTCTGGGCATATACCCAGAGAAAACCATAAATCAAAAAGGCACATTCACCACAATGTTCATGGCAGCACTATTTACAATAGCCAGGTAATGGAAGCAACGTAAATGCGCACAGACAGATGAATGGATAAAGATGTGGTACATATATAAAATGGAATATTACTCAGCCATAAAAAGGAATGAAACTGGGTCATTTGTAGAGACATCGATGGATCTAGAGACTGTCATACAGAATGAAGTAAGTCAGAAAGAGGAAAACAAATATTGTATATTAATGCATATATGTGGAACCTAAAAAATGGTACAGATGAACGGGTTTGCAGGGAAGAAACAGAGACACAGAGGTAGAGAACAAACATATGGACACCAAGTGTGGGAAGCCATGGGGTGGTGGTGGTGGGATGAGTTGGGAGATTGGCATTGACCTGTATACATGTATATGCATAAAATACATAACTAATAATAACCTGCTGTATAAAAAAATAAATCAAATTAAATTTCAAAATTTTAAAAAGTAAAATTTAAAAATAAAACAGAAAAATGTTCTTCCCTTCACACAGATGTATTTATAGGAATGAATTATTTCCATGCTTATATCTATAAATACATAAAAGAGGAATAAAATCTAACTTGAACCATAAAAGAAAAAAAAAAAAACCTGACCCCACCAGTTATACAGAGGAAAACACTATCAGGGCACTTGCTGCAGCGGTAAACAATTCTGAAATTGGTCAGAGGTGGGGAATCATCTCCCATACAACCAGCAACCCAACCCCCACGCCAGGAGCATCCTCATTGCAAAGCTGGGGGACCGTGCCGAGGCATCTGTGAGTAAACGTGAGCTGAGCCCCAGGACAGCTGCTGCTGAACTGTTCCCACCCTTCCCAGGTAAAACACCTGAATATGTACAAGGGCTTGAAAGCCTAGAGGAAGGGCCACGGAGCCACACCAGCGACAGCACGCAGGCCAACTTGGTGCCTGCAGGCCAGCCAGGGTGGTCCTGGCCCCGGGCGCTCTTGCGGAAGCTTTCCATTGCCCTGCCTGAGATACCCCTCCTGTCCCGGCCCCCACTGCTTTTTTCATTCCTCACCTCTGTCCGGAGAGAAATTCCAGCGGAAGGTATGGGTGACACATCCTCTTCTTTACAGGTGGCAGCCTGGCAACCCCTGCAGAAAGGCCAGCAGAGCCCCACTCACACAGGGCCACCAACAAAGCTGTGGCCCCTCACTCCCTCCCACCAGCACAGCCCCGAGACTGCTGACGGGGCAGAGAATATGGAGTCAGGCACAGCTTCAGGGGCTATTGCTGCCTGGAGCGCTGTTTATATTGACCTTAAACAGGCACACCTGGGGAGGGCCGGCCGGCAGGGTAAGGCTGCCCAGGTCAGCTAATCCACAACCCTCAGGGAATCACATTGTTGAAAACGGACCTCGCTAAGGCAGAATAGAAGCCAAGGAAGAAAAGGACACAATGCCATTTGCAGCACCGTAGATGAGTCTAGAGGCAATCACGTGACTTGTAGTAATTCAGAAAGTGAAAGACACATATCGTATCATATCACTTATAGGTGTTACCTAAGATTGGATACCAGTGCAGATATTTCCACGGAGAAGGGCCATCACAGATTCATCAAACAAACTTATGGTTCACCAATGGAAAGGTGTGAGGATTGGTTTCATTACGATATTGGGGTTAACAGACATATACAAACACAGGTGACACATATAATCACCAAAGACCTACGGAATACCAAGAGAAGACTACTCAACCTTCTGTCATAACGTACATGGGAAAAGGATCCCAGGAAGAACAGACATCTGTATATGTGTAAAAGAACCACATCTTCCACACCTACAACAAGCCAAACATTGTAATCAAACTTGCTGTAATAAAAAATAAAAAATTAAATTAAAAACACGAACAAGAAGTAGTGAGACAAACTTGAGGGGCTTTCTCCTGGCACATTCCATTCTAAATTCCAATCTAGAACACGACTTCCATTGAGGCTCTGTTGCCCTAGTCACCAGATTTGGTAAGGGAGAACTGCTGCCACCTTGTGGCCGTTTCACACAACAGCAGCTTTAATCCCAGCGCTGATGGTCAGTTGATATTCAAAATCATTGCAGGCCTGTAAATGACACCTGCCCTGAAACCAAATCCTGGGGTCACATATCGACCAAAAAATTCAAAGGACGTCCATATTTCAAAACCACCGTTTCAAAAGGCATATATTACGCACATTAGTGTTCTGCTTCTTTTTCTTTCTTTCCTTTTTTTGTTAAAAAATGGGGAATGGAAAAAGGCATCCCTCAGAATGGGCGAAAATCGTTGCAAACGAATCAATGGACAAAGGTTTAATCTCCAATATATATAAACAGCTCATGCAGCTTAATATTAACAAAACAAACAACCCAATACAAAAAATGGGCAGAAGATCTAAAGAGATGTTTCTTCAAAGAAGACACAGAGATGGCCAAGACACACATGAAAAGCTGCTCAACAGCACTAATTATTAGAGAAATGCAAATCAAAACTACAATGAGGTATCACCTCACACCTGTTAGAATCGGCATCATCAGAAAATCTACAAACAACCAATTCTGGGGAGGGTGTGGACAAAAGGAGCCCTCTTCCACTATTGGTGGCAATGTAAATTAATTCAGTCCCTATGGAGAATGGTATGGAGTTTCCTTGAAAAAACTAGAAATAGAATTACCATCTGATCCAGCAATCCCACTTCTGGGCATATACCCAGAGAAAACCATAAATCAAAAAGGCACATTCACCACAATGTTCATGGCAGCACTATTTACAATAGCCAGGTAATGGAAGCAACGTAAATGCGCACAGACAGATGAATGGATAAAGATGTGGTACATATATAAAATGGAATATTACTCAGCCATAAAAAGGAATGAAACGGGGTCATTTGTAGAGACATCGATGGATCTAGAGACTGTCATACAGAATGAAGTAAGTCAGAAAGAGGAAAACAAATATTGTATATTAATGCATATATGTGGAACCTAAAAAATGGTACAGATGAACGGGTTTGCAGGGAAGAAACAGAGACACAGAGGTAGAGAACAAACATATGGACACCAAGTGTGGGAAGCCATGGGGTGGTGGTGGTGGGATGAGTTGGGAGATTGGCATTGACCTGTATACATGTATATGCATAAAATACATAACTAATAATAACCTGCTGTATAAAAAAATAAATCAAATTAAATTTCAAAATTTTAAAAAGTAAAATTTAAAAATAAAACAGAAAAATGTTCTTCCCTTCACACAGATGTATTTATAGGAATGAATTATTTCCATGCTTATATCTATAAATACATAAAAGAGGAATAATATCTAACTTGAAACATAAAAGAAAAAAAAAAACCTGAACCCACCAGTTATACAGAGGAAAACCCTATCAGGGCACTTGCTGCAGCGGTAAACAATTCTGAAATTGGTCAGAGGTGGGGAATCATCTCCCATACAACCAGCAACCCAACCCCCACGCCAGGAGCATCCTCATTGCAAAGCTGGGGGACCGTGCCGAGGCATCTGTGAGTAAACGTGAGCTGAGCCCCAGGACAGCTGCTGCTGAACTGTTCCCACCCTTCCCAGGTAAAACACCTGAATATGTACAAGGGCTTGAAAGCCTAGAGGAAGGGCCACGGAGCCACACCAGCGACAGCACGCAGGCCAACTTGGTGCCTGCAGGCCAGCCAGGGTGGTCCTGGCCCCGGGCGCTCTTGCGGAAGCTTTCCATTGCCCTGCCTGAGATACCCCCCCTGTCCCGGCCCCCACTGCTTTTTTCCTTCCTCACCTCTGTCCGGAGAGAAATTCCAGCGGAAGGTATGGGTGACACATCCTCTTCTTTACAGGTGGCAGCCTGGCAACCCCTGCAGAAAGGCCAGCAGAGCCCCACTCACACAGGGCCACCAACAAAGCTGTGGCCCCTCACTCCCTCCCACCAGCACAGCCCCGAGACTGCTGACGGGGCAGAGAATATGGAGTCAGGCACAGCTTCAGGGGCTATTGCTGCCTGGAGCGCTGTTTATATTGACCTTAAACAGGCACACCTGGGGAGGGCCGGCCGGCAGGGTAAGGCTGCCCAGGTCAGCTAATCCACAACCCTCAGGGAATCACATTGTTGAAAACGGACCTCGCTAAGGCAGAATAGAAGCCAAGGAAGAAAAGGACACAATGCCATTTGCAGCACCGTAGATGAGTCTAGAGGTAATCACGTGACTTGTAGTAAGTCAGAAAGTGAAAGACACGTATCGTATCATATCACTTATAGGTGTTACCTAAGAATGGATACCAGTGCAGATATTTCCACGGAGAAGGGCCATCACAGATTCATCAAACAAACTTATGGTTCACCAATGGAAAGGTGTGAGGATTGGTTTCATTACGATATTGGGGTTAACAGACATATACAAACACAGGTGACACATATAATCACCAAAAACCTACGGAATACCAAGAGAAGACTACTCAACCTTCTGTCATAACGTACATGGGAAAAGGATCCCAGGAAGAACAGACATCTGTATATGTGTAAAAGAACCACATCTTCCACACCTACAACAAGCCAAACATTGTAATCAAACTTGCTGTAATAAAAAATAAAAAATTAAATTAAAAACACGAACAAGAAGTAGTGAGACAAACTTGAGGGGCTTTCTCCTGGCACATTCCATTCTAAATTCCAATCTAGAACACGACTTCCATTGAGGCTCTGTTGCCCTAGTCACCAGATTTGGTAAGGGAGAACTGCTGCCACCTTGTGGCCGTTTCACACAACAACAGCTTTAATCCAAGCGCTGATGGTCAGTTGATATTCAAAATCATTGCAGGCCTGTAAATGACACCTGCCCTGAAACCAAATCCTGGGGTCACATATCGACCAAAAAATTCAAAGGACGTTCATATTTCAAAACCACCGTTTCAAAAGGCATATTTTACGCACATTAGTGTTCTGCTTCTTTTTCTTTCTTTCCTTTTTTTGTTAAAAAAAGGGGAATGGAAAAAGGCATCCCTCAGAATGGGCGAAAATCGTTGCAAACGAATCAATGGACAAAGGTTTAATCTCCAATATATATAAACAGCTCATGCAGCTTAATATTAACAAAACAAACAACCCAATACAAAAAATGGGCAGAAGATCTAAAGAGATGTTTCTTCAAAGAAGACACAGAGATGGCCAAGACACACATGAAAAGCTGCTCAACAGCACTAATTATTAGAGAAATGCAAATCAAAACTACAATGAGGTATCACCTCACACCTGTTAGAATCGGCATCATCAGAAAATCTACAAACAACCAATTCTGGGGAGGGTGTGGACAAAAGGAGCCCTCTTCCACTATTGGTGGCAATGTAAATTAATTCAGTCCCTATGGAGAACGGTGTGGAGTTTCCTTGAAAAAACTAGAAATAGAATTACCATCTGATCCAGCAATCCCACTTCTGGGCATATACCCAGAGAAAACCATAAATCAAAAAGGCACATTCACCACAATGTTCATGGCAGCACTATTTACAATAGCCAGGTAATGGAAGCAACGTAAATGCGCACAGACAGATGAATGGATAAAGATGTGGTACATATATAAAATGGAATATTACTCAGCCATAAAAAGGAATGAAACTGGGTCATTTGTAGAGACATCGATGGATCTAGAGACTGTCATACAGAATGAAGTAAGTCAGAAAGAGGAAAACAAATATTGTATATTAATGCATATATGTGGAACCTAAAAAATGGTACAGATGAACGGGTTTGCAGGGAAGAAACAGAGACACAGAGGTAGAGAACAAACATATGGACACCAAGTGTGGGAAGCCATGGGGTGGTGGTGGTGGGATGAGTTGGGAGATTGGCATTGACCTGTATACATGTATATGCATAAAATACATAACTAATAATAACCTGCTGTATAAAAAAATAAATCAAATTAAATTTCAAAATTTTAAAAAGTAAAATTTAAAAATAAAACAGAAAAATGTTCTTCCCTTCACACAGATGTATTTATAGGAATGAATTATTTCCATGCTTATATCTATAAATACATAAAAGAGGAATAATATCTAACTTGAAACATAAAAGAAAAAAAAAAACCTGAACCCACCAGTTATACAGAGGAAAACCCTATCAGGGCACTTGCTGCAGCGGTAAACAATTCTGAAATTGGTCAGAGGTGGGGAATCATCTCCCATACAACCAGCAACCCAACCCCCACGCCAGGAGCATCCTCATTGCAAAGCTGGGGGACCGTGCCGAGGCATCTGTGAGTAAACGTGAGCTGAGCCCCAGGACAGCTGCTGCTGAACTGTTCCCACCCTTCCCAGGTAAAACACCTGAATATGTACAAGGGCTTGAAAGCCTAGAGGAAGGGCCACGGAGCCACACCAGCGACAGCACGCAGGCCAACTTGGTGCCTGCAGGCCAGCCAGGGTGGTCCTGGCCCCGGGCGCTCTTGCGGAAGCTTTCCATTGCCCTGCCTGAGATACCCCCCCTGTCCCGGCCCCCACTGCTTTTTTCCTTCCTCACCTCTGTCCGGAGAGAAATTCCAGCGGAAGGTATGGGTGACACATCCTCTTCTTTACAGGTGGCAGCCTGGCAACCCCTGCAGAAAGGCCAGCAGAGCCCCACTCACACCGGGCCACCAACAAAGCTGTGGCCCCTCACTCCCTCCCACCAGCACAGCCCCGAGACTGCTGACGGGGCAGAGAATATGGAGTCAGGCACAGCTTCAGGGGCTATTGCTGCCTGGAGCGCTGTTTATATTGACCTCAAACAGGCACACCTGGGGAGGGCCGGCAGGCAGGGTAAGGCTGCCCAGGTCAGCTAATCCACAACCCTCAGGGAATCACATTGTTGAAAACGGACCTCGCTAAGGCAGAATAGAAGCCAAGGAAGAAAAGGACACAATGCCATTTGCAGCACCGTAGATGAGTCTAGAGGTAATCACGTGACTTGTAGTAAGTCAGAAAGTGAAAGACACATATCGTATCATATCACTTATAGGTGTTACCTAAGATTGGATACCAGTGCAGATATTTCCACGGAGAAGGGCCATCACAGATTCATCAAACAAACTTATGGTTCACCAATGGAAAGGTGTGAGGATTGGTTTCATTACGATAATGGGGTTAACAGACATATACAAACACAGGTGACACATATAATCACCAAAGACCTACGGAATACCAAGAGAAGACTACTCAACCTTCTGTCATAACGTACATGGGAAAAGGATCCCCAGGAAGAACAGACATCTGTATATGTGTAAAAGAACCACATCTTCCACACCTACAACAAGCCAAACATTGTAATCAAACTTGCTGTAATAAAAAATAAAAAATTAAATTAAAAACACGAACAAGAAGTAGTGAGACAAACTTGAGGGGCTTTCTCCTGGCACATTCCATTCTAAATTCCAATCTAGAACACGACTTCCATTGAGGCTCTGTTGCCCTAGTCACCAGATTTGGTAAGGGAGAACTGCTGCCACCTTGTGGCCGTTTCACACAACAGCAGCTTTAATCCCAGCGCTGATGGTCAGTTGATATTCAAAATCATTGCAGGCCTGTAAATGACACCTGCCCTGAAAACAAATCCTGGGGTCACATATCGACCAAAAAATTCAAAGGACGTCCATATTTCAAAACGACCGTTTCAAAAGGCATATTTTACGCACATTAGTGTTCTGCTTCTTTTTCTTTCTTTCCTTTTTTTGTTAAAAAAAGCGGAATGGAAAAAGGCATCCCTCAGAATGGGCGAAAATCGTTGCAAACGAATCAATGGACAAAGGTTTAATCTCCAATATATATAAACAGCTCATGCAGCTTAATATTAACAAAACAAACAACCCAATACAAAAAATGGGCAGAAGATCTAAAGAGATGTTTCTTCAAAGAAGACAAAGAGATGGCCAAGACACACATGAAAAGCTGCTCAACAGCACTAATTATTAGAGAAATGCAAATCAAAACTACAATGAGGTATCACCTCACACCTGTTAGAATCGGCATCATCAGAAAATCTACAAACAACCAATTTTCGGGAGGGTGTGGACAAAAGGAGCCCTCTTCCACTATTGGTGGCAATGTAAATTGATACAGTCCCTATGGAGAACGGTATGGAGTTTCCTTGAAAAAACTAGAAATAGAATTACCATGTGATCCAGCAATCCCACTTCTGGGCATATACCCAGAGAAAACCATAAATCAAAAAGGCACATTCACCACAATGTTCATGGCAGCACTATTTACAATAGCCAGGTAATGGAAGCAACGTAAATGCGCACAGACAGATGAATGGATAAAGATGTGGTACATATATAAAATGGAATATTACTCAGCCATAAAAAGGAATGAAACTGGGTCATTTGTAGAGACATCGATGGATCTAGAGACTGTCATACAGAATGAAGTAAGTCAGAAAGAGGAAAACAAATATTGTATATTAATGCATATATGTGGAACCTAAAAAATGGTACAGATGAACTGGTTTGAAGGGAAGAAACAGAGACACAGAGGTAGAGAACAAACATATGGACACCAAGTGTGGGAAGCCATGGGGTGGTGGTGGTGGGATGAGTTGGGAGATTGGCATTGACCTGTATACATGTATATGCATAAAATACATAACTAATAATAACCTGCTGTATAAAAAAATAAATCAAATTAAATTTCAAAATTTTAAAAAGTAAAATTTAAAAATAAAACAGAAAAATGTTCTTCCCTTCACACAGATGTATTTATAGGAATGAATTATTTCCATGCTTATATCTATAAATACATAAAAGAGGAATAAAATATAACTTGAACCATAAAAGAAAAAAAAAACCTGACCCCACCAGTTATACAGAGGAAAACCCTATCAGGGCACTTGCTGCAGCGGTAAACAATTCTGAAATTGGTCAGAGGTGGGGAATCATCTCCCATACAACCAGCAACCCAACCCCCACGCCAGGAGCATCCTCATTGCAAAGCTGGGGGACCGTGCCGAGGCATCTGTGAGTAAACGTGAGCTGAGCCCCAGGAGAGCTGCTGCTGAACTGTTCCCACCCTTCCCAGGTAAAACACCTGAATATGTACAAGGGCATGAAAGCCTAGAGGAAGGGCCACGGAGCCACACCAGCGACAGCACGCAGGCCAACTTGGTGCCTGCAGGCCAGCCAGGGTGGTCCTGGCCACGGGCGCTCTTGTGGAAGCTTTCCATTGCCCTGCCTTAGACACCCCCCCTGTCCCGGCCCCCACTGCTTTTTTCCTTCCTCACCTCTGTCCGGAGAGAAATTCCAGTGGAAGGTATGGGTGAAACATCCTCTTCTTTACAGGTGGCACCCTGGCAACCCCTGCAGAAAGGCCAGCAGAGCCCCACTCACACAGGGCCACCAACAAAGCTGTGGCCCCTCACTCCCTCCCACCAGCACAGCCCCGAGACTGTTGACGGGGCAGAGATTATGGAGTCAGGCACAGCTTCAGGGGCTATTGCTGCCTGGAGCGCTGTTTATATTGACCTCAAACAGGCACACCTGGGGAGGGCCGGCCGGCAGGGTAAGGCTGCCCAGGTCAGCTAATCCACAACCCTCAGGGAATCACATTGTTGAAAACGGACCTCGCTAAGGCAGAATAGAAGCCAAGGAAGAAAAGGACACAATGCCATTTGAAGCACCGTAGATGAGTCTAGAGGTAATAACGTGACTTGTAGTAAGTCAGAAAGTGAAAGACACATATCGTATCATATCACTTATAGGTGTTACCTAAGATTGGATACCAGTGCAGATATTTCCACGGAGAAGGGCCATCACAGATTCATCAAACAAACTTATGGTTCACCAATGGAAAGGTGTGAGGATTGGTTTCATTACGATATTGGGGTTAACAGACATATACAAACACAGGTGACACATATAATCACCAAAGACCTACGGAATACCAAGAGAAGACTACTCAACCTTCTGTCATAACGTACATGGGAAAAGGATCCCAGGAAGAACAGACATCTGTATATGTGTAAAAGAACCACATCTTCCACACCTACAACAAGCCAAACATTGTAATCAAACTTGCTGTAATAAAAAATAAAAAATTAAATTAAAAACACGAACAAGAAGTAGTGAGACAAACTTGAGGGGCTTTCTCCTGGCACATTCCATTCTAAATTCCAATCTAGAACACGACTTCCATTGAGGCTCTGTTGCCCTAGTCACCAGATTTGGTAAGGGAGAACTGCTGCCACCTTGTGGCCGTTTCACACAACAGCAGCTTTAATCCCAGCGCTGATGGTCACTTGATATTCAAAATCATTGCAGGCCTGTAAATGACACCTGCCCTGAAAACAAATCCTGGGGTCACATATCGACCAAAAAATTCAAAGGACGTCCATATTTCAAAACCACCGTCTCTAAAGGCATATTTTACGCACATTAGTGTTCTGCTTCTTTTTCTTTCTTTCCTTTTTTTGTTAAAAAAAGGGGAATGGAAAAAGGCATCCCTCAGAATGGGCGAAAATCGTTGCAAACGAATCAATGGACAAAGGTTTAATCTCCAATATATATAAACAGCTCATGCAGCTTAATATTAACAAAACAAACAACCCAATACAAAAAATGGGCAGAAGATCTAAAGAGATGTTCCTTCAAAGAAGACACAGAGATGGCCAAGACACACATGAAAAGCTGCTCAACAGCACTAATTATTAGAGAAATGCAAATCAAAACTACAATGAGGTATCACCTCACACCTGTTAGAATCGGCATCATCAGAAAATCTACAAACAACAAATTCTGGGGAGGGTGTGGACAAAAGGAGCCCTCTTCCACTATTGGTGGCAATGTAAATTAATTCAGTCCCTATGGAGAACGGTATGGAGTTTCCTTGAAAAAACTAGAAATAGAATAACCATCTGATCCAGCAATCCCACTTCTGGGCATATACCCATAGAAAACCATAAATCAAAAAGGCACATTCACCACAATGTTCATGGCAGCACTATTTACAATAGCCAGGTAATGGAAGCAACGTAAATGCGCACAGACAGATGAATGGATAAAGATGTGGTACATATATAAAATGGAATATTACTCAGCCATAAAAAGGAATGAAACTGGGTCATTTGTAGAGACATCGATGGATCTAGAGACTGTCATACAGAATGAAGTAAGTCAGAAAGAGGAAAACAAATATTGTATATTAATGCATATATGTGGAACCTAAAAAATGGTACAGATGAACGGGTTTGCAGGGAAGAAACAGAGACACAGAGGTAGAGAACAAACATATGGACACCAAGTGTGGGAAGCCATGGGGTGGTGGTGGTGGGATGAGTTGGGAGATTGGCATTGACCTGTAGACATGTATATGCATAAAATACATAACTAATAATAACCTGCTGTATAAAAAAATAAATCAAATTAAATTTCAAAATTTTAAAAAGTAAAATTTAAAAATAAAACAGAAAAATATTCTTCCCTTCACACAGATGTATTTATAGGAATGAATTATTTCCATGCTTATATCTATAAATACATAAAAGAGGAATAAAATCTAACTTGAACCATAAAAGAAAAAAAAACCTGAACCCACCAGTTATACAGAGGAAAACCCTATCAGGGCACTTGCTGCAGCGGTAAACAATTCTGAAATTGGTCAGAGGTGGGGAATCATCTCCCATACAACCAGCAACCCACCCCCCACGCCAGCAGCATCCTCATTGCAAAGCTGGGGGACCGTACCTAGGCATCTGTGAATAAACGTGAGCTGAGCCCCAGGACAGCTGCTGCTGAACTGTTCCCACCCTTCCCAGGTAAAACACCTGAATATGTACACGGGCTTTAAAGCCTAGAGGAAGGGCCACGGAGCCACACCAGCGACAGCACGCAGGCCAACTTGGTGCCTGCAGGCCAGCCAGGGTGGTCCTGGCCCTGGGCGCTCTTGCGGAAGCTTTCCATTGCCCTGCCTGAGATACCCCTCCTGTCCCGGCCCCCACTGCTTTTTTCCTTCCTCACCTCTGTCCGGAGAGAAATTCCAGCGGAAGGTATGGGTGACACATCCTCTTCTTTACAGGTGGCAGCCTGGCAACCCCTGCAGAAAGGCCAGCAGAGCCCCACTCACACCGGGCCACCAACAAAGCTGTGGCCCCTCACTCCCTCCCACCAGCACAGCCCCGAGACTGCTGACGGGGCAGAGAATATGGAGTCAGGCACAGCTTCAGGGGCTATTGCTGCCTGGAGCGCTGTTTATATTGACCTCAAACAGGCACACCTGGGGAGGGCCGGCCGGCAGGGTAAGGCTGCCCAGGTCAGCTAATCCACAACCCTCAGGGAATCACATTGTTGAAAACGGACCTCGCTAAGGCAGAATAGAAGCCAAGGAAGAAAAGGACACAATGCCATTTGCAGCACCGTAGATGAGTCTAGAGGTAATCACGTGACTTGTAGTAAGTCAGAAAGTGAAAGACACATATCGTATCATATCACTTATAGGTGTTACCTAAGATTGGATACCAGTGCAGATATTTCCACGGAGAAGGGCCATCACAGATTCATCAAACAAACTTATGGTTCACCAATGGAAAGGTGTGAGGATTGGTTTCATTACGATAATGGGGTTAACAGACATATACAAACACAGGTGACACATATAATCACCAAAGACCTACGGAATACCAAGAGAAGACTACTCAACCTTCTGTCATAACGTACATGGGAAAAGGATCCCCAGGAAGAACAGACATCTGTATATGTGTAAAAGAACCACATCTTCCACACCTACAACAAGCCAAACATTGTAATCAAACTTGCTGTAATAAAAAATAAAAAATTAAATTAAAAACACGAACAAGAAGTAGTGAGACAAACTTGAGGGGCTTTCTCCTGGCACATTCCATTCTAAATTCCAATCTAGAACACGACTTCCATTGAGGCTCTGTTGCCCTAGTCACCAGATTTGGTAAGGGAGAACTGCTGCCACCTTGTGGCCGTTTCACACAACAGCAGCTTTAATCCCAGCGCTGATGGTCAGTTGATATTCAAAATCATTGCAGGCCTGTAAATGACACCTGCCCTGAAAACAAATCCTGGGGTCACATATCGACCAAAAAATTCAAAGGACGTCCATATTTCAAAACGACCGTTTCAAAAGGCATATTTTACGCACATTAGTGTTCTGCTTCTTTTTCTTTCTTTCCTTTTTTTGTTAAAAAAAGGGGAATGGAAAAAGGCATCCCTCAGAATGGGCGAAAATCTTTGCAAACGAATCAATGGACAAAGGTTTAATCTCCAATATATATAAACAGCTCATGCAGCTTAATATTAACAAAACAAACAACCCAATACAAAAAATGGGCAGAAGATCTAAAGAGATGTTTCTTCAAAGAAGACAAAGAGATGGCCAAGACACACATGAAAAGCTGCTCAACAGCACTAATTATTAGAGAAATGCAAATCAAAACTACAATGAGGTATCACCTCACACCTGTTAGAATCGGCATCATCAGAAAATCTACAAACAACCAATTTTGGGGAGGGTGTGGACAAAAGGAGCCCTCTTCCACTATTGGTGGCAATGTAAATTGATACAGTCCCTATGGAGAACGGTATGGAGTTTCCTTGAAAAAACTAGAAATAGAATTACCATGTGATCCAGCAATCCCACTTCTGGGCATATACCCAGAGAAAACCATAAATCAAAAAGGCACATTCACCACAATGTTCATGGCAGCACTATTTACAATAGCCAGGTAATGGAAGCAACGTAAATGCGCACAGACAGATGAATGGATAAAGATGTGGTACATATATAAAATGGAATATTACTCAGCCATAAAAAGGAATGAAACTGGGTCATTTGTAGAGACATCGATGGATCTAGAGACTGTCATACAGAATGAAGTAAGTCAGAAAGAGGAAAACAAATATTGTATATTAATGCATATATGTGGAACCTAAAAAATGGTACAGATGAACTGGTTTGAAGGGAAGAAACAGAGACACAGAGGTAGAGAACAAACATATGGACACCAAGTGTGGGAAGCCATGGGGTGGTGGTGGTGGGATGAGTTGGGAGATTGGCATTGACCTGTATACATGTATATGCATAAAATACATAACTAATAATAACCTGCTGTATAAAAAAATAAATCAAATTAAATTTCAAAATTTTAAAAAGTAAAATTTAAAAATAAAACAGAAAAATGTTCTTCCCTTCACACAGATGTATTTATAGGAATGAATTATTTCCATGCTTATATCTATAAATACATAAAAGAGGAATAAAATATAACTTGAACCATAAAAGAAAAAAAAAAACCTGACCCCACCAGTTATACAGAGGAAAACCCTATCAGGGCACTTGCTGCAGCGGTAAACAATTCTGAAATTGGTCAGAGGTGGGGAATCATCTCCCATACAACCAGCAACCCAACCCCCACGCCAGGAGCATCCTCATTGCAAAGCTGGGGGACCGTGCCGAGGCATCTGTGAGTAAACGTGAGCTGAGCCCCAGGACAGCTGCTGCTGAACTGTTCCCACCCTTCCCAGGTAAAACACCTGAATATGTACAAGGGCTTGAAAGCCTAGAGGAAGGGCCACGGAGCCACACCAGCGACAGCACGCAGGCCAACTTGGTGCCTGCAGGCCAGCCAGGGTGGTCCTGGCCACGGGCGCTCTTGCGGAAGCTTTCCATTGCCCTGCCTGAGACACCCCCCCTGTCCCGGCCCCCACTGCTTTTTTCCTTCCTCACCTCTGTCCGGAGAGAAATTCCAGCGGAAGGTATGGGTGACACATCCTCTTCTTTACAGGTGGCAGCCTGGCAACCCCTGCAGAAAGGCCAGCAGAGCCCCACTCACACCGGGCCACCAACAAAGCTGTGGCCCCTCACTCCCTCCCACCAGCACAGCCCCGAGACTGCTGACGGGGCAGAGAATATGGAGTCAGGCACAGCTTCAGGGGCTATTGCTGCCTGGAGCGCTGTTTATATTGACCTCAAACAGGCACACCTGGGGAGGGCCGGCCGGCAGGGTAAGGCTGCCCAGGTCAGCTAATCCACAACCCTCAGGGAATCACATTGTTGAAAACGGACCTCGCTAAGGCAGAATAGAAGCCAAGGAAGAAAAGGACACAATGCCATTTGCAGCACCGTAGATGAGTCTAGAGGTAATCACGTGACTTGTAGTAAGTCAGAAAGTGAAAGACACATATCGTATCATATCACTTATAGGTGTTACCTAAGAATGGATACCAGTGCAGATATTTCCACGGAGAAGGGCCATCACAGATTCATCAAACAAACTTATGGTTCACCAATGGAAAGGTGTGAGGATTGGTTTCATTACGATATTGGGGTTAACAGATATATACAAACACAGGTGACACATATAATCACCAAAGACCTACGGAATACCAAGAGAAGACTACTCAACCTTCTGTCATAACGTACATGGGAAAAGGATCCCAGGAAGAACAGACATCTGTATATGTGTAAAAGAACCCCATCTTCCACACCTACAACAAGCCAAACATTGTAATCAAACTTGCTGTAATAAAAAATAAAAAATTAAATTAAAAACACGAACAAGAAGTAGTGAGACAAACTTGAGGGGCTTTCTCCTGGCACATTCCATTCTAAATTCCAATCTAGAACACGACTTCCATTGAGGCTCTGTTGCCCTAGTCACCAGATTTGGTAAGGGGGAACTGCTGCCACCTTGTGGCCGTTTCACACAACAGCAGCTTTAATCCCAGCGCTGATGGTCAGTTGATATTCAAAATCATTGCAGGCCTGTAAATGACACCTGCCCTGAAAACAAATCCTGGGGTCACATATCGACCAAAAAATTCAAAGGACGTCCATATTTCAAAACCACCGTTTCAAAAGGCATATTTAACGCACATTAGTGTTCTGCTTCTTTTTCTTTCTTTCCTTTTTTTGTTAAAAATACGGGAATGGAAAAAGGCATCCCTCAGAATGGGCGAAAATCGTTGCAAACGAATCAATGGACAAAGGTTTAATCTCCAATATATATAAACAGCTCATGCAGCTTAATACTAACAAAACAAACAACCCAATACAAAAAATGGGCAGAAGATCTAAAGAGATGTTTCTTCAAAGAAGACACAGAGATGGCCAAGACACACATGAAAAGCTGCTCAACAGCACTAATTATTAGAGAAATGCAAATCAAAACTACAATGAGATATCACCTCACACCTGTTAGAATCGGCATCATCAGAAAATCTACAAACAAACAATTCTGGGGAGGGTGTGGACAAAAGGAGCCCTCTTCCACTATTGGTGGCAATGTAAATTAATTCAGTCCCTATGGAGAACGGTATGGAGTTTCCTTGAAAAAACTAGAAATAGAATTACCATCTGATCCAGCAATCCCACTTCTGGGCATATACCCAGAGAAAACCATAAATCAAAAAGGCACATTCACCACAATGTTCATGGCAGCACTATTTACAATAGCCAGGTAATGGAAGCAACGTAAATGCGCACAGACAGATGAATGGATAAAGATGTGGTACATATATAAAATGGAATATTACTCAGCCATAAAAAGGAATGAAACTGGGTCATTTGTAGAGACATCGATGGATCTAGAGACTGTCATACAGAATGAAGTAAGTCAGAAAGAGGAAAACAAATATTGTATATTAATGCATATATGTGGAACCTAAAAAATGGTACAGATGAACGGGTTTGCAGGGAAGAAACAGAGACACAGAGGTAGAGAACAAACATATGGACACCAAGTGTGGGAAGCCATGGGGTGGTGGTGGTGGGATGAGTTGGGAGATTGGCATTGACCTGTATACATGTATATGCATAAAATACATAACTAATAATAACCTGCTGTATAAAAAAATAAATCAAATTAAATTTCAAAATTTTAAAAAGTAAAATTTAAAAATAAAACAGAAAAATGTTCTTCCCTTCACACAGATGTATTTATAGGAATGAATTATTTCCATGCTTATATCTATAAATACATAAAAGAGGAATAAAATCTAACTTGAACCATAAAAGAAAAATAAAACCTGACCCCACCAGTTATACAGAGGAAAACCCTATCAGGGCACTTGCTGCAGCGGTAAACAATTCTGAAATTGGTCAGAGGTGGGGAATCATCTCCCATACAACCAGCAACCCAACCCCCACGTCAGGAGCATCCTCATTGCAAAGCTGGGGGACCGTGCCGAGGCATCTGTGAGTAAACGTGAGCTGAGCCCCAGGACAGCTGCTGCTGAACTGTTCCCACCCTTCCCAGGTAAAACACCTGAATATGTACAAGGGCTTGAAAGCCTAGAGGAAGGGCCACGGAGCCACACCAGCGACAGCACGCAGGCCAACTTGGTGCCTGCAGGCCAGCCAGGGTGGTCCTGGCCCCGGGCGCTCTTGCGGAAGCTTTCCATTGCCCTGCCTGAGATACCCCTCCTGTCCCGGCCCCCACTGCATTTTTCCTTCCTCACCTCTGTCCGGAGAGAAATTCCAGCGGAAGGTATGGGTGACACATCCTCTTCTTTACAGGTGGCAGCCTGGCAACCCCTGCAGAAAGGCCAGCAGAGCCCCACTCACACAGGGCCACCAACAAAGCTGTGGCCCCTCACTCCGTCCCACCAGCACAGCCCCGAGACTGCTGACGGGGCAGAGAATATGGAGTCAGGCACAGCTTCAGGGGCTATTGCTGCCTGGAGCGCTGTTTATATTGACCTCAAACAGGCACAGCTGGGGAGGGCCGGCCGGCAGGGTAAGGCTGCCCAGGTCAGCTAATCCACAACCCTCAGGGAATCACATTGTTGAAAACGGACCTCGCTAAGGCAGAATAGAAGCCAAGGAAGAAAAGGACACAATGCCATTTGCAGCACCGTAGATGAGTCTAGAGGTAATCACGTGACTTGTAGTAAGTCAGAAAGTGAAAGACACATATCGTATCATATCACTTATAGGTGTTACCTAAGAATGGATACCAGTGCAGATATTTCCACGGAGAAGGGCCATCACAGATTCATCAAACAAACTTATGGTTCACCAATGGAAAGTTGTGAGGATTGGTTTCATTACGATATTGGGGTTAACAGACATATACAAACACAGGTGACACATATAATCACCAAAGACCTACGGAATACCAAGAGAAGACTACTCAACATTCTGTCATAACGTACATGGGAAAAGGATCCCAGGAAGAACAGACATCTGTATATGTGTAAAATAACCACATCTTCCACACCTACAACAAGCCAAATATTGTAATCAAACTTGCTGTAATAAAAAATAAAAAATTAAATTAAAAACACGAACAAGAAGTAGTGAGACAAACTTGAGGGGCTTTCTCCTGGCACATTCCATTCTAAATTCCAATCTAGAACACGACTTCTATTGAGGCTCTGTTGCCCTAGTCACCAGATTTGGTAAGGGAGAACTGCTGCCCCCTTGTGGCCGTTTCACACAACAGCAGCTTTAATCCCAGCGCTGATGGTCAGTTGATATTCAAAATCATTGCAGGCCTGTAAATGACACCTGCCCTGAAACCAAACCCTGGGGTCACATATCGACCAAAAAATTCAAAGGACGTCCATATTTCAAAATGACCGTCTCAAAAGGCATATTTTACGCACATTAGTGTTCTGCTTCTTTTTCTTTCTTTCCTTTTTTTGTTAAAAATACGGGAATGGAAAAAGCATCCCTCAGAATGGGCGAAAATCGTTGCAAACGAATCAATGGACAAAGGTTTAATCTCCAATATATATAAACAGCTCATGCAGCTTAATATTAACAAAACAAACAACCCAATACAAAAAATGGGCAGAAGATCTAAAGAGATGTTTCTTCAAAGAAGACACAGAGATGGCCAAGACACACATGAAAAGCTGCTCAACAGCACTAATTATTAGAGAAATGCAAATCAAAACTACAATGAGGTATCACCTCACACCTGTTAGAATCGGCATCATCAGAAAATCTACAAACAACCAATTCTGGGGAGGGTGTGGACAAAAGGAGCCCTCTTCCACAATTGGTGGCAATGTAAATTGATACAGTCACTATGGAGAATGGTATGGAGTTTCCTTGAAAAAAACTAGAAATAGAATTACCATCTGATCCAGCAATCCCACTTCTGGGCATATACCCAGAGAAAACCATAAATCAAAAAGGCACATTCACCACAATGTTCATGGCAGCACTATTTACAATAGCCAGGTAATGGAATCAACGTAAATGCCCACAGACAGATGAATGGATAAAGATGTGGTACATATATAAAATGGAATATTACTCAGCCATAAAAAGGAATGAAACTGGGTCATTTGTAGAGACATCGATGGATCTAGAGACTGTCATACAGAATGAAGTAAGTCAGAAAGAGGAAAACAAATATTGTATATTAATGCATATATGTGGAACCTAAAAAATGGTACAGATGAACTGGTTTGCAGGGAAGAAACAGAGACACAGAGGTAGAGAACAAACATATGGACACCAAGTGTGGGAAGCCATGGGGTGGTGGTGGTGGGATGAGTTGGGAGATTGGGATTGACCTGTATACATGTATATGCATAAAATACATAACTAATAATAACCTGCTGTATAAAAAAATAAATCAAATTAAATTTCAAAATTTTAAAAAGTAAAATTTAAAAATAAAACAGAAAAATGTTCTTCCCTTCACACAGATGTATTTATAGGAATGAATTATTTCCATGCTTATATCTATAAATACATAAAAGAGGAATAAAATCTAACTTGAACCATAAAAGAAAAAAAAAAAACCTGAACCCACCAATTATACAGAGGAAAACCCTATCAGGGCTCTTGCTGCAGCGGTAAACAATTCTGAAATTGGTCAGAGGTGGGGAATCATCTCCCATACAACCAGCAACCCACCCCCCACGCCAGGAGCATCCTCATTGCAAAGCTGGGGGACCGTGCCGAGGCATCTGTGAGTAAACGTGAGCTGATCCCCAGGACAGCTGCTGCTGAACTGTTCCCACCCTTCCCAGGTAAAACACCTGAATATGTACAAGGGCTTGAAAGCCTAGAGGAAGGGCCACGGAGCCACACCAGCGACAGCACGCAGGCCAACTTGGTGCCTGCAGGCCAGCCAGGGTGGTCCTGGCCCCGGGCGCTCTTGCGGAAGCTTTCCATTGCCCTGCCTGAGATACCCCTCCTGTCCCGGCCCCCACTGCTTTTTTCCTTCCTCACCTCTGTCCGGAGAGAAATTCCAGCGGAAGGTATGGGTGACACATCCTCTTCTTTACAGGTGGCAACCTGGCAACCCCTGCAGAAAGGCCAGCAGAGCCCCACTCACACCGGGCCACCAACAAAGCTGTGGCCCCTCACTCCCTCCCACCAGCACAGCCCCGAGACTGCTGACGGGGCAGAGAATATGGAGTCAGGCACAGCTTCAGGGGCTATTGCTGCCTGGAGCGCTGTTTATATTGACCTCAAACAGGCACACCTGGGGAGGGCCGGCCGGCAGGGTAAGGCTGCCCAGGTCAGCTAATCCACAACCCTCAGGGAATCACATTGTTGAAAACGGACCTCGCTAAGGCAGAATAGAAGCCAAGGAAGAAAAGGACACAATGCCATTTGCAGCACCGTAGATGAGTCTAGAGGTAATCACGTGACTTGTAGTAAGTCAGAAAGTGAAAGACACATATCGTATCATATCACTTATAGGTGTTACCTAAGAATGGATACCAGGGCAGATATTTCCACGGAGAAGGGCCATCACAGATTCATCAAACAAACTTATGGTTCACCAATGGAAAGGTGTGAGGATTGGTTTCATTACGATATTGGGGTTAACAGACATATACAAACACAGGTGACACATATAATCACCAAAGACCTACGGAATACCAAGAGAAGACTACTCAACCTTCTGTCATAACGTACATGGGAAAAGGATCCCAGGAAGAACAGACATCTGTATATGTGTAAAAGAACCACATCTTCCACACCTACAACAAGCCAAACATTGTAATCAAACTTGCTGTAATAAAAAAATTAAATTAAAAACACGAACAAGAAGTAGTGAGACAAACTTGAGGGGCTTTCTCCTGGCACATTCCATTCTAAATTCCAATCTAGAACACGACTTCCATTGAGGCTCTGTTGCCCTAGTCACCAGATTTGGTAAGGGAGAACTGCTGCCACCTTGTGGCCGTTTCGCACAACAGCAGCTTTAATCCCAGCGCTGATGGTCAGTTGATATTCAAAATCATTGCAGGCCTGTAAATGACACCTGCCCTGAAACCAAATCCTGGGGTCACATATCGACCAAAAAATTCAAAGGACGTCCATATTTCAAAACGACC
This sequence comes from Mesoplodon mirus, assembly GCF_964341445.2. Lineage (NCBI taxonomy): Eukaryota > Metazoa > Chordata > Mammalia > Artiodactyla > Ziphiidae > Mesoplodon > Mesoplodon mirus. Next base: position 3,007,449 of record NW_028295814.1, on the reverse strand, counting down.
GTCTCAAAAGGCATATTTTACGCACATTAGTGTTCTGCTTCTTTTTCTTTCTTTCCTTTTTTTGTTAAAAAAAGGGGAATGGAAAAAGGCATCCCTCAGAGTGGGCGAAAATCGTTGCAAACGAATCAATGTTCAAAGGTTTAATCTCCAATATATATAAACAGCTCATGCAGCTTAATATTAACAAAACAAACAACCCAATACAAAAAATGGGCAGAAGATCTAAAGAGATGTTTCTTCAAAGAAGACACAGAGATGGCCAAGACACACATGAAAAGCTGCTCAACAGCACTAATTATTAGAGAAATGCAAATCAAAACTACAATGAGGTATCCCCTCACACCTGTTAGAATCGGCATCATCAGAAAATCTACAAACAACCAATTCTGGGGAGGCTGTGGACAAAAGGAGCCCTCTTCCACAATTGGTGGCAATGTAAATTGATACAGTCACTATGGAGAACGGTATGGAGTTTCCTTGAAAAAAACTAGAAATAGAATTACCATCTGATCCAGCAATCCCACTTCTGGGCATATACCCAGAGAAAACCATAAATCAAAAAGGCACATTCACCACAATGTTCATGGCAGCACTATTTACAATAGCCAGGTAATGGAAGCAACGTAAATGCCCACAGACAGATGAATGGATAAAGATGTGGTACATATATAAAATGGAATATTACTCAGCCATAAAAAGGAATGAAACTGGGTCATTTGTAGAGACATCGATGGATCTAGAGACTGTCATACAGAAGTAAGTCAGAAAGAGGAAAACAAATATTGTATATTAATGCATATATGTGGAACCTAAAAAATGGTACAGATGAACTGGTTTGCAGGGAAGAAACAGAGACACAGAGGTAGAGAACAAACATATGGACACCAAGTGTGGGAAGCCATGGGGTGGTGGTGGTGGGATGAGTTGGGAGATTGGGATTGACCTGTATACATGTATATGCATAAAATACATAACTAATAATAACCTGCTGTATAAAAAAATAAATCAAATTAAATTTCAAAATTTTAAAAAGTAAAATTTAAAAATAAAACAGAAAAATGATCTTCCCTTCACACAGATGTATTTATAGGAATGAATTATTTCCATGCTTATATCTATAAATACATAAAAAGGAATAAAATCTAACTTGAACCATAAAAGAAAAAAAAAACCTGAACCCACCAGTTATACAGAGGAAAACCCTATCAGGGCACTTGCTGCAGCGGTAAACAATTCTGAAATTGGTCAGAGGTGGGGAATCATCTCCCATACAACCAGCAACCCACCCCCCACGCCAGGAGCATCCTCATTGCAAAGCTGGGGGCCGTGCCGAGGCATCTGTGAGTAAACGTGAGCTGAGCCCCAGGACAGCTGCTGCTGAACTGTTCCCACCCTTCCCAGGTAAAACACCTGAATATGTACAAGGGCTTGAAAGCCTAGAGGAAGGGCCACGGAGCCACACCAGCGACAGCACGCAGGCCAACTTGGTGCCTGCAGGCCAGCCAGGGTGGTCCTGGCCCCGGGCGCTCTTGCGGAAGCTTTCCATTGCCCTGCCTGAGATACCCCTCCTGTCCCGGCCCCCACTGCTTTTTTCCTTCCTCACCTCTGTCCGGAGAGAAATTCCAGCGGAAGGTATGGGTGACACATCCTCTTCTTTACAGGTGGCAGCCTGGCAACCCCTGCAGAAAGGCCAGCAGAGCCCCACTCACACCGGGCCACCAACAAAGCTGTGGCCCCTCACTCCCTCCCACCAGCACAGCCCCGAGACTGCTGACGGGGCAGAGAATATGGAGTCAGGCACAGCTTCAGGGGCTATTGCTGCCTGGAGCGCTGTTTATATTGACCTCAAACAGGCACACCTGGGGAGGGCCGGCCGGCAGGGTAAGGCTGCCCAGGTCAGCTAATCCACAACCCTCAGGGAATCACATTGTTGAAAACGGACCTCGCTAAGGCAGAATAGAAGCCAAGGAAGAAAAGGACACAATGCCATTTGCAGCACCGTAGATGAGTCTAGAGGTAATCACGTGACTTGTAGTAAGTCAGAAAGTGAAAGACACATATCGTATCATATCACTTATAGGTGTTACCTAAGAATGGATACCAGGGCAGATATTTCCACGGAGAAGGGCCATCACAGATTCATCAAACAAACTTATGGTTCACCAATGGAAAGGTGTGAGGATTGGTTTCATTACGATATTGGGGTTAACAGACATATACAAACACAGGTGACACATATAATCACCAAAGACCTACGGAATACCAAGAGAAGACTACTCAACCTTCTGTCATAACGTACATGGGAAAAGGATCCCAGGAAGAACAGACATCTGTATATGTGTAAAAGAACCACATCTTCCACACCTACAACAAGCCAAACATTGTAATCAAACTTGCTGTAATAAAAAAATTAAATTAAAAACACGAACAAGAAGTAGTGAGACAAACTTGAGGGGCTTTCTCCTGGCATATTCCATTCTAAATTCCAATCTAGAACACGACTTCCATTGAGGCTCTGTTGCCCTAGTCACCAGATTTGGTAAGGGAGAACTGCTGCCACCTTGTGGCCGTTTCACACAACAGCAGCTTTAATCCCAGCGCTGATGGTCAGTTGATATTCAAAATCATTGCAGGCCTGTAAATGACACCTGCCCTGAAACCAAATCCTGGGGTCACATATCGACCAAAAAATTCAAAGGACGTCCATATTTCAAAACGACCGTCTCAAAAGGCATATTTTACGCACATTAGTGTTCTGCTTCTTTTTCTTTCTTTCCTTTTTTTGTTAAAAAAAGGGGAATGGAAAAAGGCATCCCTCAGAGTGGGCGAAAATCGTTGCAAACGAATCAATGTTCAAAGGTTTAATCTCCAATATATATAAACAGCTCATGCAGCTTAATATTAACAAAACAAACAACCCAATACAAAAAATGGGCAGAAGATCTAAAGAGATGTTTCTTCAAAGAAGACACAGAGATGGCCAAGACACACATGAAAAGCTGCTCAACAGCACTAATTATTAGAGAAATGCAAATCAAAACTACAATGAGGTATCACCTCACACCTGTTAGAATCGGCATCATCAGAAAATCTACAAACAACCAATTCTGGGGAGGGTGTGGACAAAAGGAGCCCTCTTCCACAATTGGTGGCAATGTAAATTGATACAGTCACTATGGAGAACGGTATGGAGTTTCCTTGAAAAAAACTAGAAATAGAATTACCATCTGATCCAGCAATCCCACTTCTGGGCATATACCCAGAGAAAACCATAAATCAAAAAGGCACATTCACCACAATGTTCATGGCAGCACTATTTACAATAGCCAGGTAATGGAAGCAACGTAAATGCCCACAGACAGATGAATGGATAAAGATGTGGTACATATATAAAATGGAATATTACTCAGGCATAAAAAGGAATGAAACTGGGTCATTTGTAGAGACATCGATGGATCTAGAGACTGTCATACAGAAGTAAGTCAGAAAGAGGAAAACAAATATTGTATATTAATGCATATATGTGGAACCTAAAAAATGGTACAGATGAACTGGTTTGCAGGGAAGAAACAGAGACACAGAGGTAGAGAACAAACATATGGACACCAAGTGTGGGAAGCCATGGGGTGGTGGTGGTGGGATGAGTTGGGAGATTGGGATTGACCTGTATACATGTATATGCATAAAATACATAACTAATAATAACCTGCTGTATAAAAAAATACATCAAATTAAATTTCAAAATTTTAAAAAGTAAAATTTAAAAATAAAACAGAAAAATGTTCTTCCCTTCACACAGATGTATTTATAGGAATGAATTATTTCCATGCTTATATCTATAAATACATAAAAGAGGAATAAAATCTAACTTGAACCATAAAAGAAAAAAAATAACCTGAACCCACCAGTTATACAGAGGAAAACCCTATCAGGGCTCTTGCTGCAGCGGTAAACAATTCTGAAATTGGTCAGAGGTGGGGAATCATCTCCCATACAACCAGCAACGCACCCCCCACGCCAGGAGCATCCTCATTGCAAAGCTGGGGGACCGTGCCAAGGCATCTGTGAGTAAACGTGAGCTGAGCCCCAGGACAGCTGCTGCTGAACTGTTCCCACCCTTCCCAGGTAAAACACCTGAATATGTACAAGGGCTTGAAAGCCTAGAGGAAGGGCCACGGAGCCACACCAGCGACAGCACGCAGGCCAACTTGGTGCCTGCAGGCCAGCCAGGGTGGTCCTGGCCCCGGGCGCTCTTGCGGAAGCTTTCCATTGCCCTGCCTGAGATACCCCTCCTGTCCCGACCCCCACTGCTTTTTTCCTTCCTCACCTCTGTCCGGAGAGAAATTCCAGCGGAAGGTATGGGTGACACATCCTCTTCTTTACAGGTGGCAGCCTGGCAACCCCTGCAGAAAGGCCAGCAGAGCCCCACACACACCGGGCCACCAACAAAGCTGTGGCCCCTCACTCCCTCCCACCAGCACAGCCCCGAGACTGCTGACGGGGCAGAGAATATGGAGTCAGGCACAGCTTCAGGGGCTATTGCTGCCTGGAGCGCTGTTTATATTGACCTCAAACAGGCACACCTGGGGAGGGCCGGCCGGCAGGGTAAGGCTGCCCAGGTCAGCTAATCCACAACCCTCAGGGAATCACATTGTTGAAAACGGACCTCGCTAAGGCAGAATAGAAGCCAAGGAAGAAAAGGACACAATGCCATTTGCAGCACCGTAGATGAGTCTAGAGGTAATCACGTGACTTGTAGTAAGTCAGAAAGTGAAAGACACATATCGTATCATATCACTTATAGGTGTTACCTAAGAATGGATACCAGGGCAGATATTTCCACGGAGAAGGGCCATCACAGATTCATCAAACAAACTTATGGTTCACCAATGGAAAGGTGTGAGGATTGGTTTCATTACGATATTGGGGTTAACAGACATATACAAACACAGGTGACACATATAATCACCAAAGACCTACGGAATACCAAGAGAAGACTACTCAACCTTCTGTCATAACGTACATGGGAAAAGGATCCCAGGAAGAACAGACATCTGTATATGTGTAAAAGAACCACATCTTCCACACCTACAACAAGCCAAACATTGTAATCAAACTTGCTGTAATAAAAAAATTAAATTAAAAACACGAACAAGAAGTAGTGAGACAAACTTGAGGGGCTTTCTCCTGGCACATTCCATTCTAAATTCCAATCTAGAACACGACTTCCATTGAGGCTCTGTTGCCCTAGTCACCAGATTTGGTAAGGGAGAACTGCTGCCACCTTGTGGCCGTTTCACACAACAGCAGCTTTAATCCCAGCGCTGATGGTCAGTTGATATTCAAAATCATTGCAGGCCTGTAAATGACACCTGCCCTGAAAACAAATCCTGGGGTCACATATCGACCAAAAAATTCAAAGGACGTCCATATTTCAAAACGACCGTCTCAAAAGGCATATTTTACGCACATTAGTGTTCTGCTTCTTTTTCTTTCTTTCCTTTTTTTGTTAAAAAAAGGGGAATGGAAAAAGGCATCCCTCAGAGTGGGCGAAAATCGTTGCAAACGAATCAATGTTCAAAGGTTTAATCTCCAATATATATAAACAGCTCATGCAGCTTAATATTAACAAAACAAACAACCCAATACAAAAAATGGGCAGAAGATCTAAAGAGATGTTTCTTCAAAGAAGACACAGAGATGGCCAAGACACACATGAAAAGCTGCTCAACAGCACTAATTATTAGAGAAATGCAAATCAAAACTACAATGAGGTATCACCTCACACCTGTTAGAATCGGCATCATCAGAAAATCTACAAACAACCAATTCTGGGGAGGGTGTGGACAAAAGGAGCCCTCTTCCACAATTGGTGGCAATGTAAATTGATACAGTCACTATGGAGAACGGTATGGAGTTTCCTTGAAAAAAACTAGAAATAGAATTACCATCTGATCCAGCAATCCCACTTCTGGGCATATACCCAGAGAAAACCATAAATCAAAAAGGCACATTCACCACAATGTTCATGGCAGCACTATTTACAATAGCCAGGTAATGGAAGCAACGTAAATGCCCACAGACAGATGAATGGATAAAGATGTGGTACATATATAAAATGGAATATTACTCAGGCATAAAAAGGAATGAAACTGGGTCATTTGTAGAGACATCGATGGATCTAGAGACTGTCATACAGAAGTAAGTCAGAAAGAGGAAAACAAATATTGTATATTAATGCATATATGTGGAACCTAAAAAATGGTACAGATGAACTGGTTTGCAGGGAAGAAACAGAGACACAGAGGTAGAGAACAAACATATGGACACCAAGTGTGGGAAGCCATGGGGTGGTGGTGGTGGGATGAGTTGGGAGATTGGGATTGACCTGTATACATGTATATGCATAAAATACATAACTAATAATAACCTGCTGTATAAAAAAATACATCAAATTAAATTTCAAAATTTTAAAAAGTAAAATTTAAAAATAAAACAGAAAAATGTTCTTCCCTTCACACAGATGTATTTATAGGAATGAATTATTTCCATGCTTATATCTATAAATACATAAAAGAGGAATAAAATCTAACTTGAACCATAAAAGAAAAAAAATAACCTGAACCCACCAGTTATACAGAGGAAAACCCTATCAGGGCTCTTGCTGCAGCGGTAAACAATTCTGAAATTGGTCAGAGGTGGGGAATCATCTCCCATACAACCAGCAACGCACCCCCCACGCCAGGAGCATCCTCATTGCAAAGCTGGGGGACCGTGCCGAGGCATCTGTGAGTAAACGTGAGCTGAGCCCCAGGACAGCTGCTGCTGAACTGTTCCCACCCTTCCCAGGTAAAACACCTGAATATGTACAAGGGCTTGAAAGCCTAGAGGAAGGGCCACGGAGCCACACCAGCGACAGCACGCAGGCCAACTTGGTGCCTGCAGGCCAGCCAGGGTGGTCCTGGCCCCGGGCGCTCTTGCGGAAGCTTTCCATTGCCCTGCCTGAGATACCCCTCCTGTCCCGACCCCCACTGCTTTTTTCCTTCCTCACCTCTGTCCGGAGAGAAATTCCAGCGGAAGGTATGGGTGACACATCCTCTTCTTTACAGGTGGCAGCCTGGCAACCCCTGCAGAAAGGCCAGCAGAGCCCCACTCACACCGGGCCACCAACAAAGCTGTGGCCCCTCACTCCCTCCCACCAGCACAGCCCCGAGACTGCTGACGGGGCAGAGAATATGGAGTCAGGCACAGCTTCAGGGGCTATTGCTGCCTGGAGCGCTGTTTATATTGACCTCAAACAGGCACACCTGGGGAGGGCCGGCCGGCAGGGTAAGGCTGCCCAGGTCAGCTAATCCACAACCCTCAGGGAATCACATTGTTGAAAACGGACCTCGCTAAGGCAGAATAGAAGCCAAGGAAGAAAAGGACACAATGCCATTTGCAGCACCGTAGATGAGTCTAGAGGTAATCACGTGACTTGTAGTAAGTCAGAAAGTGAAAGACACATATCGTATCATATCACTTATAGGTGTTACCTAAGAATGGATACCAGGGCAGATATTTCCACGGAGAAGGGCCATCACAGATTCATCAAACAAACTTATGGTTCACCAATGGAAAGGTGTGAGGATTGGTTTCATTACGATATTGGGGTTAACAGACATATACAAACACAGGTGACACATATAATCACCAAAGACTTACGGAATACCAAGAGAAGACTACTCAACCTTCTGTCATAACGTACATGGGAAAAGGATCCCAGGAAGAACAGACATCTGTATATGTGTAAAAGAACCACATCTTCCACACCTACAACAAGCCAAACATTGTAATCAAAATTGCTGTAATAAAAAATAAAAAATTAAATTAAAAACACGAACAAGAAGTAGTGAGACAAACTTGAAGGGCTTTCTCATGGCACATTCCATTCTAAATTCCAATCTAGAACACGACTTCCATTGAGGCTCTGTTGCCCTAGTCACCAGATTTGGTAAGGGAGAACTGCTGCCACCTTGTGGCCGTTTCACACAACAGCAGCTTTAATCCCAGCGCTGATGGTCAGTTGATATTCAAAATCATTGCAGGCCTGTAAATGACACCTGCCCTGAAAACAAATCCTGGGGTCACATATCGACCAAAAAATTCAAAGGACGTCCATATTTCAAAACCACCGTCTCTAAAGGCATATTTTACGCACATTAGTGTTCTGCTTCTTTTTCTTTCTTTCCTTTTTTTGTTAAAAAAAGGGGAATGGAAAAAGGCATCCCTCAGAATGGGCGAAAATCGTTGCAAACGAATCAATGGACAAAGGTTTAATCTCCAATATATATAAACAGCTCATGCAGCTTAATATTAACAAAACAAACAACCCAATACAAAAAATGGGCAGAAGATCTAAAGAGATGTTTCTTCAAAGAAGACACAGAGATGGCCAAGACACACATGAAAAGCTGCTCAACAGCACTAATTATTAGAGAAATGCAAATCAAAACTACAATGAGGTATCACCTCACACCTGTTAGAATCGGCATCATCAGAAAATCTACAAACAACCAATTCTGGGGAGGGTGTGGACAAAAGGAGCCCTCTTCCACAATTGGTGGCAATGTAAATTGATACAGTCACTATGGAGAACGGTATGGAGTTTCCTTGAAAAAAACTAGAAATAGAATTACCATCTGATCCAGCAATCCCACTTCTGGGCATATACCCAGAGAAAACCATAAATCAAAAAGGCACATTCACCACAATGTTCATGGCAGCACTATTTACAATAGCCAGGTAATGGAAGCAACGTAAATGCCCACAGACAGATGAATGGATAAAGATGTGGTACATATATAAAATGGAATATTACTCAGCCATAAAAAGGAATGAAACTGGGTCATTTGTAGAGACATCGATGGATCTAGAGACTGTCATACAGAAGTAAGTCAGAAAGAGGAAAACAAATATTGTATATTAATGCATATATGTGGAACCTAAAAAATGGTACAGATGAACTGGTTTGCAGGGAAGAAACAGAGACACAGAGGTAGAGAACAAACATATGGACACCAAGTGTGGGAAGCCATGGGGTGGTGGTGGTGGGATGAGTTGGGAGATTGGGATTGACCTGTATACATGTATATGCATAAAATACATAACTAATAATAACCTGCTGTATAAAAAAATAAATCAAATTAAATTTCAAAATTTTAAAAAGTAAAATTTAAAAATAAAACAGAAAAATGTTCTTCCCTTCACACAGATGTATTTATAGGAATGAATTATTTCCATGCTTATATCTATAAATACATAAAAAGGAATAAAATCTAACTTGAACCATAAAAGAAAAAAAAAACCTGAACCCACCAGTTATACAGAGGAAAACCCTATCAGGGCACTTGCTGCAGCGGTAAACAATTCTGAAATTGGTCAGAGGTGGGGAATCATCTCCCATACAACCAGCAACCCACCCCCCACGCCAGGAGCATCCTCATTGCAAAGCTGGGGGACCGTGCCGAGGCATCTGTGAGTAAACGTGAGCTGAGCCCCAGGACAGCTGCTGCTGAACTGTTCCCACCCTTCCCAGGTAAAACACCTGAATATGTACAAGGGCTTGAAAGCCTAGAGGAAGGGCCACGGAGCCACACCAGCGACAGCACGCAGGCCAACTTGGTGCCTGCAGGCCAGCCAGGGTGGTCCTGGCCCCGGGCGCTCTTGCGGAAGCTTTCCATTGCCCTGCCTGAGATACCCCTCCTGTCCCGGCCCCCACTGCTTTTTTCCTTCCTCACCTCTGTCCGGAGAGAAATTCCAGCGGAAGGTATGGGTGACACATCCTCTTCTTTACAGGTGGCAGCCTGGCAACCCCTGCAGAAAGGCCAGCAGAGCCCCACTCACACCGGGCCACCAACAAAGCTGTGGCCCCTCACTCCCTCCCACCAGCACAGCCCCGAGACTGCTGACGGGGCAGAGAATATGGAGTCAGGCACAGCTTCAGGGGCTATTGCTGCCTGGAGCGCTGTTTATATTGACCTCAAACAGGCACACCTGGGGAGGGCCGGCCGGCAGGGTAAGGCTGCCCAGGTCAGCTAATCCACAACCCTCAGGGAATCACATTGTTGAAAACGGACCTCGCTAAGGCAGAATAGAAGCCAAGGAAGAAAAGGACACAATGCCATTTGCAGCACCGTAGATGAGTCTAGAGGTAATCACGTGACTTGTAGTAAGTCAGAAAGTGAAAGACACATATCGTATCATATCACTTATAGGTGTTACCTAAGAATGGATACCAGGGCAGATATTTCCACGGAGAAGGGCCATCACAGATTCATCAAATAAACTTATGGTTCACCAATGGAAAGGTGTGAGGATTGGTTTCATTACGATATTGGGGTTAACAGACATATACAAACACAGGTGACACATATAATCACCAAAGACTTACGGAATACCAAGAGAAGACTACTCAACCTTCTGTCATAACGTACATGGGAAAAGGATCCCAGGAAGAACAGACATCTGTATATGTGTAAAAGAACCACATCTTCCACACCTACAACAAGCCAAACATTGTAATCAAACTTGCTGTAATAAAAAATAAAAAATTAATTAAACACACGAACAAGAAGTAGTGAGACAAACTTGAACGGCTTTCTCCTGGCACATTCCATTCTGAATTCCAATCTAGAACACGACTTCCATTGAGGCTCTGTTGCCCTAGTCACCAGATTTGGTAAGGGAGAACTGCTGCCACCTTGTGGCCGTTTCACACAACAGCAGCTTTAATCCCAGCGCTGATGGTCAGTTGATATTCAAAATCATTGCAGGCCTGTAAATGACACCTGCCCTGAAAACAAATCCTGGGGTCACATATCGACCAAAAAATTCAAAGGACGTCCATATTTCAAAACGACCGTCTCAAAAGGCATATTTTACGCACATTAGTGTTCTGCTTCTTTTTCTTTCTTTCCTTTTTTTGTTAAAAAAAGGGGAATGGAAAAAGGCATCCCTCAGAGTGGGCGAAAATCATTGCAAACGAATCAATGTTCAAAGGTTTAATCTCCAATATATATAAACAGCTCATGCAGCTTAATATTAACAAAACAAACAACCCAATACAAAAAATGGGCAGAAGATCTAAAGAGATGTTCCTTCAAAGAAGACACAGAGATGGCCAAGACACACATGAAAAGCTGCTCAACAGCACTAATTATTAGAGAAATGCAAATCAAAACTACAATGAGGTATCACCTCACACCTGTTAGAATCAGCATCATCAGAAAATCTACAAACAACCAATTCTGGGGAGGGTGTGGACAAAAGGAGCCCTCTTCCACAATTGGTGGCAATGTAAATTGATACAGTCACTATGGAGAACGGTATGGAGTTTCCTTGAAAAAAACTAGAAATAGAATTACCATCTGATCCAGCAATCCCACTTCTGGGCATATACCCAGAGAAAACCATAAATCAAAAAGGCACATTCACCACAATGTTCATGGCAGCACTATTTACAATAGCCAGGTAATGGAAGCAACGTAAATGCCCACAGACAGATGAATGGATAAAGATGTGGTACATATATAAAATGGAATATTACTCAGCCATAAAAAGGAATGAAACTGGGTCATTTGTAGAGACATCGATGGATCTAGAGACTGTCATACAGAAGTAAGTCAGAAAGAGGAAAACAAATATTGTATATTAATGCATATATGTGGAACCTAAAAAATGGTACAGATGAACTGGTTTGCAGGGAAGAAACAGAGACACAGAGGTAGAGAACAAACATATGGACACCAAGTGTGGGAAGCCATGGGGTGGTGGTGGTGGGATGAGTTGGGAGATTGGGATTGACCTGTATACATGTATATGCATAAAATACATAACTAATAATAACCTGCTGTATAAAAAAATAAATCAAATTAAATTTCAAAATTTTAAAAAGTAAAATTTAAAAATAAAACAGAAAAATGTTCTTCCCTTCACACAGATGTATTTATAGGAATGAATTATTTCCATGCTTATATCTATAAATACATAAAAGAGGAATAAAATCTTACTTGAACCATAAAAGAAAAAAAAAACCTGAACCCACCAGTTATACAGAGGAAAACCCTATCAGGGCACTTGCTGCAGCGGTAAACAATTCTGAAATTCGTCAGAGGTGGGGAATCATCTCCCATACAACCAGCAACCCACCCCCCACGCCAGGAGCATCCTCATTGCAAAGCTGGGGGACCGTGCCGAGACATCTGTGAGTAAACGTGAGCTGAGCCCCAGGACAGCTGCTGCTGAACTGTTCCCACCCTTCCCAGGTAAAACACCTGAATATGTACAAGGGCTTGAAAGCCTAGAGGAAGGGCCACGGAGCCACACCAGCGACAGCACGCAGGCCAACTTGGTGCCTGCAGGCCAGCCAGGGTGGTCCTGGCCCCGGGCGCTCTTGCGGAAGCTTTCCATTGCCCTGCCTGAGATATCCCTCCTGTCCCGGCCCCCACTGCTTTTTTCCTTCCTCACCTCTGTCCGGAGAGAAATTCCAGCGGAACGTATGGGTGACACATCCTCTTCTTTACAGGTGGCAGCCTGGCAATCCCTGCAGAAAGGCCAGCAGAGCCCCACACACACCGGGCCACCAACAAAGCTGTGGCCCCTCACTCCCTCCCACCAGCACAGCCCCGAGACTGCTGACGGGGCAGAGAATATGGAGTCAGGCACAGCTTCAGGGGATATTGCTGCCTGGAGCGCTGTTTATATTGACCTCAAACAGGCACACCTGGGGAGGGCCGGCAGGCAGGGTAAGGCTGCCCAGGTCAGCTAATCCACAACCCTCAGGGAATCACATTGTTGAAAACGGACCTCGCTAAGGCAGAATAGAAGCCAAGGAAGAAAAGGACACAATGCCATTTGCAGCACCGTAGATGAGTCTAGAGGTAATCACGTGACTTGTAGTAAGTCAGAAAGTGAAAGACACATATCGTATCATATCACTTATAGGTGTTACCTAAGAATGGATACCAGGGCAGATATTTCCACGGAGAAGGGCCATCACAGATTCATCAAACAAACTTATGGTTCACCAATGGAAAGGTGTGAGGATTGGTTTCATTACGATATTGGGGTTAACAGACATATACAAACACATGTGACACATATAATCACCAAAGACTTACGGAATACCAAGAGAAGACTACTCAACCTTCTGTCATAACGTACATGGGAAAAGGATCCCAGGAAGAACAGACATCTGTATATGTGTAAAAGAACCACATCTTCCACACCTACAACAAGCCAAACATTGTAATCAAAATTGCTGTAATAAAAAATAAAAAATTAAATTAAAAACACGAACAAGAAGTAGTGAGACAAACTTGAAGGGCTTTCTTCTGGCACATTCCATTCTAAATTCCAATCTAGAACACGACTTCCATTGAGGCTCTGTTGCCCTAGTCACCAGATTTGGTAAGGGAGAACTGCTGCCACCTTGTGGCCGTTTCACACAACAGCAGCTTTAATCCCAGCGCTGATGGTCAGTTGATATTCAAAATCATTGCAGGCCTGTAAATGACACCTGCCCTGAAAACAAATCCTGGGGTCACATATCGACCAAAAAATTCAAAGGACGTCCATATTTCAAAACCACCGTCTCTAAAGCATATTTTACGCACATTAGTGTTCTGCTTCTTTTTCTTTCTTTCCTTTTTTTGTTAAAAAAAGGGGAATGGAAAAGGCATCCCTCAGAATGGGCGAAAATCGTTGCAAACGAATCAATGGACAAAGGTTTAATCTCCAATATATATAAACAGCTCATGCAGCTTAATATTAACAAAACAAACAACCCAATACAAAAAATGGGCAGAAGATCTAAAGAGATGTTTCTTCAAAGAAGACACAGAGATGGCCAAGACACACATGAAAAGCTGCTCAACAGCACTAATTATTAGAGAAATGCAAATCAAAACTACAATGAGGTTTCACCTCACACCTGTTAGAATCGGCATCATCAGAAAATCTACAAACAACCAATTCTGGGGAGGGTGTGGACAAAAGGAGCCCTCTTCCACAATTGGTGGCAATGTAAATTGATACAGTCACTATGGAGAACGGTATGGAGTTTCCTTGAAAAAAACTAGAAATAGAATTACCATCTGATCCAGCAATCCCACTTCTGGGCATATACCCAGAGAAAACCATAAATCAAAAAGGCACATTCACCACAATGTTCATGGCAGCACTATTTACAATAGCCAGGTAATGGAAGCAACGTAAATGCCCACAGACAGATGAATGGATAAAGATGTGGTACATATATAAAATGGAATATTACTCAGCCATAAAAAGGAATGAAACTGGGTCATTTGTAGAGACATCGATGGATCTAGAGACTGTCATACAGAAGTAAGTCAGAAAGAGGAAAACAAATATTGTATATTAATGCATATATGTGGAACCTAAAAAATGGTACAGATGAACTGGTTTGCAGGGAAGAAACAGAGACACAGAGGTAGAGAACAAACATATGGACACCAAGTGTGGGAAGCCATGGGGTGGTGGTGGTGGGATGAGTTGGGAGATTGGGATTGACCTGTATACATGTATATGCATAAAATACATAACTAATAATAACCTGCTGTATAAAAAAATAAATCAAATTAAATTTCAAAATTTTAAAAAGTAAAATTTAAAAATAAAACAGAAAAATGTTCTTCCCTTCACACAGATGTATTTATAGGAATGAATTATTTCCATGCTTATATCTATAAATACATAAAAGAGGAATAAAATCTAACTTGAACCATAAAAGAAAAAAAAAACCTGAACCCACCAGTTATACAGAGGAAAACCCTATCAGGGCACTTGCTGCAGCGGTAAACAATTCTGAAATTGGTCAGAGGTGAGGAATCATCTCCCATACAACCAGCAACCCACCCCCCACGCCAGGAGCATCCTCATTGCAAAGCTGGGGGACCGTGCCGAGGCATCTGTGAGTAAACGTGAGCTGAGCCCCAGGACAGCTGCTGCTGAACTGTTCCCACCCTTCCCAGGTAAAACACCTGAATATGTACAAGGGCTTGAAAGCCTAGAGGAAGGGCCACGGAGCCACACCAGCGACAGCACGCAGGCCAACGTGGTGCCTGCAGGCCAGCCAGGGTGGTCCTGGCCCCGGGCGCTCTTGCGGAAGCTTTCCATTGCCCTGCCTGAGATATCCCTCCTGTCCCGGCCCCCACTGCTTTTTTCCTTCCTCACCTCTGTCCGGAGAGAAATTCCAGCGGAAGGTATGGGTGACACATCCTCTTCTTTACAGGTGGCAGCCTGGCAACCCCTGCAGAAAGGCCAGCAGAGCCCCACTCACACCGGGCCACCAACAAAGCTGTGGCCCCTCACTCCCTCCCACCAGCACAGCCCCGAGACTGCTGACGGGGCAGAGAATATGGAGTCAGGCACAGCTTCAGGGGCTATTGCTGCCTGGAGCGCTGTTTATATTGACCTCAAACAGGCACACCTGGGGAGGGCCGGCCGGCAGGGTAAGGCTGCCCAGGTCAGCTAATCCACAACCCTCAGGGAATCACATTGTTGAAAACGGACCTCGCTAAGGCAGAATAGAAGCCAAGGAAGAAAAGGACACAATGCCATTTGCAGCACCGTAGATGAGTCTAGAGGTAATCACGTGACTTGTAGTAAGTCAGAAAGTGAAAGACACATATCGTATCATATCACTTATAGGTGTTACCTAAGAATGGATACCAGGGCAGATATTTCCACGGAGAAGGGCCATCACAGATTCATCAAACAAACTTATGGTTCACCAATGGAAAGGTGTGAGGATTGGTTTCATTACGATATTGGGGTTAACAGACATATACAAACACAGGTGACACATATAATCACCAAAGACCTACGGAATACCAAGAGAAGACTACTCAACATTCTGTCATAACGTACATGGGAAAAGGATCCCAGGAAGAACAGACATCTGTATATGTGTAAAAGAACCACATCTTCCACACCTACAACAAGCCAAACATTGTAATCAAACTTGCTGTAATAAAAAATAAACACTTAAATTAAAAACACGAACAAGAAGTAGTGAGACAAACTTTAGGGGCTTTCTCCTGGCACATTTCATTCTAAATTCCAATCTAGAACACGACTTCCATTGAGGCTCTGTTGCCCTAGTCACCAGATTTGGTAAGGGAGAACTGCTGCCACCTTGTGGCCGTTTCACACAACAGCAGTTTTAATCCCAGCGCTGATGGTCAGTTGATATTCAAAATCATTGCAGGCCTGTAAATGACACCTGCCCTGAAAACAAATCCTGGGGTCACATATCGACCAAAAAATTCAAAGGACGTCCATATTTCAAAACGACCGTCTCAAAAGGCATATTTTACGCACATTAGTGTTCTGCTTCTTTTTCTTTCTTTCCTTTTTTTGTTAAAAAAAGGGGAATGGAAAAAGGCATCCCTCAGAATGGGCGAAAATCGTTGCAAACGAATCAATGGACAAAGGTTTAATCTCCAATATATATAAACAGCTCATGCAGCTTAATATTAACAAAACAAACAACCCAATACAAAAAATGGGCAGAAGATCTAAAGAGATGTTTCTTCAAAGAACACACAGAGATGGCCAAGACACACATGAAAAGCTGCTCAACAGCACTAATTATTAGAGAAATGCAAATCAAAACTACAATGAGGTATCACCTCACACCTGTTAGAATCGGCATCATCAGAAAATCTACAAACAACCAATTCTGGGGAGGGTGTGGACAAAAGGAGCCCTCTTCCACAATTGGTGGCAATGTAAATTGATACAGTCACTATGGAGAATGGTATGGAGTTTCCTTGAAAAAAACTAGAAATAGAATTACCATCTGATCCAGCAATCCCACTTCTGGGCATATACCCAGAGAAAACCATAAATCAAAAAGGCACATTCACCACAATGTTCATGGCAGCACTATTTACAATAGCCAGGTAATGGAAGCAACGTAAATGCCCACAGAGAGATGAATGGATAAAGATGTGGTACATATATAAAATGGAATATTACTCAGCCATAAAAAGGAATGAAACTGGGTCATTTGTAGAGACATCGATGGATCTAGAGACTGTCATACAGAATGAAGTAAGTCAGAAAGAGGAAAACAAATATTGTATATTAATGCATATATGTGGAACCTAAAAAATGGTACAGATGAACTGGTTTGCAGGGAAGAAACAGAGACACAGATGTAGAGAACAAACATATGGACACCAAGTGTGGGAAGCCATGGGGTGGTGGTGGTGGGATGAGTTGGGAGATTGGGATTGACCTTTATACATGTATATGCATAAAATACATAACTAATAATAACCTGCTGTATAAAAAAATAAATCAAATTAAATTTCAAAATTTTAAAAAGTAAAATTTAAAAATAAAACAGAAAAATGTTCTTCCCTTCACACAGATGTATTTATAGGAATGAATTATTTCCATGCTTATATCTATAAATACATAAAAGAGGAATAAAATCTAACTTGAACCATAAAAGAAAAAAAAAAACCTGAACCCACCAGTTATACAGAGGAAAACCCTATCAGGGCACTTGCTGCAGCGGTAAACAATTCTGAAATTGGTCAGAGGTGGGGAATCATCTCCTATACAACCAGTAACACACCCCCCACGCCAGGAGCATCCTCATTGCAAAGCTGGGGGACCGTGCCGAGGCATCTGTGAGTAAACGTGAGCTGAGCCCCAGGAAAGCTGCTGCTGAACTGTTCCCACCCTTCCCAGGTAAAACACCTGAATATGTACAAGGGCTTGAAAGCCTAGAGGAAGGGCCACGGAGCCACACCAGCGACAGCACGCAGGCCAACTTGGTGCCTGCAGGCCAGCCAGGGTTGTCCTGGCCCCGGGCACTCTTGCGGAAGCTTTCCATTGCCCTGCCTGAGATACCCCTCCTGTCCCGGCCCCCACTGCTTTTTTCCTTCCTCACCTCTGTCCGGAGAGAAATTCCAGCGGAAGGTATGGGTGACACATCCTCTTCTTTACAGGTGGCAGCCTGGCAACCCCTGCAGAAAGGCCAGCAGAGCCCCACTCACACCAGGCCACCAACAAAGCTGTGGCCCCTCACTCCCTCCCACCAGCTCAACCCCGAGACTGCTGACGGGGCAGAGAATATGGAGTCAGGCACAGCTTCAGGGGCTATTGCTGCCTGGAGCGCTGTTTATATTGACCTCAAACAGGCACACCTGGGGAGGGCCGGCCGGCAGGGTAAGGCTGCCCAGGTCAGCTAATCCACAACCCTCAGGGAATCACATTGTCGAAAACGGACCTCGCTAAGGCAGAATAGAAGCCAAGGAAGAAAAGGACACAATGCCATTTGCAGCACCGTAGATGAGTCTAGAGGTAATCACGTGACTTGTAGTAAGTCAGAAAGTGAAAGACACATATCGTATCATATCACTTATAGGTGTTACCTAAGAATGGATACCAGGGCAGATATTTCCACGGAGAAGGGCCATCACAGATTCATCAAACAAACTTATGGTTCACCAATGGAAAGGTGTGAGGATTGGTTTCATTACGATATTGGGGTTAACAGACATATACAAACACAGGTGACACATATAATCACCAAAGACCTACGGAATACCAAGAGAAGACTACTCAACCTTCTGTCATAACGTACATGGGAAAAGGATCCCAGGAAGAACAGACATCTGTATATGTGTAAAAGAACCACATCTTCCACACCTACAACAAGCCAAACATTGTAATCAAACTTGCTGTAATAAAAAAATTAAATTAAAAACACGAACAAGAAGTAGTGAGACAAACTTGAGGGGCTTTCTCCTGGCACATTCCATTCTAAATTCCAATCTAGAACACGACTTCCATTGAGGCTCTGTTGCCCTAGTCACCAGATTTGGTAAGGGAGAACTGCTGCCACCTTGTGGCCGTTTCACACAACAGCAGTTTTAATCCCAGCGCTGATGGTCAGTTGATATTCAAAATCATTGCAGGCCTGTAAATGACACCTGCCCTGAAACCAAATCCTGGGGTCACATATCGACCAAAAAATTCAAAGGACGTCCATATTTCAAAACGACCGTCTCAAAAGGCATATTTTACGCACATTAGTGTTCTGCTTCTTTTTCTTTCTTTCCTTTTTTTGTTAAAAAAAGGGGAATGGAAAAAGGCATCCCTCAGAATGGGCGAAAATCGTTGCAAACGAATCAATGGACAAAGGTTTAATCTCCAATATATATAAACAGCTCATGCAGCTTAATATTAACAAAACAAACAACCCAATACAAAAAATGGGCAGAAGATCTAAAGAGATGTTTCTTCAAAGAAGACACAGAGATGGCCAAGACACACATGAAAAGCTGCTCAACAGCACTAATTATTAGAGAAATGCAAATCAAAACTACAATGAGGTATCACCTCACACCTGTTAGAATCGGCATCAAGAGAAAATCTACAAACAACCAATTCTGGGGAGGCTGTGGACAAAAGGAGCCCTCTTCCACAATTGGTGGCAATGTAAATTAATACAGTCACTATGGAGAATGGTATGGAGTTTCCTTGAAAAAAACTAGAAATAGAATTACCATCTGATCCAGCAATCCCACTTCTGGGCATATACCCAGAGAAAACCATAAATCAAAAAGGCACATTCACCACAATGTTCATGGCAGCACTATTTACAATAGCCAGGTAATGGAAGCAACGTAAATGCCCACAGAGAGATGAATGGATAAAGATGTGGTACATATATAAAATGGAATATTACTCAGCCATAAAAAGGAATGAAACTGGGTCATTTGTAGAGACATCGATGGATCTAGAGACTGTCATACAGAATGAAGTAAGTCAGAACGAGGAAAACAAATATTGTATATTAATGCATATATGTGGAACCTAAAAAATGGTACAGATGAACTGGTTTGCAGGGAAGAAACAGAGACACAGATGTAGAGAACAAACATATGGACACCAAGTGTGGGAAGCCATGGGGTGGTGGTGGTGGGATGAGTTGGGAGATTGGGATTGACCTTTATACATGTATATGCATAAAATACATAACTAATAATAACCTGCTGTATAAAAAAATAAATCAAATTAAATTTCAAAATTTTAAAAAGTAAAATTTAAAAATAAAACAGAAAAATGTTCTTCCCTTCACACAGATGTATTTATAGGAATGAATTATTTCCATGCTTATATCTATAAATACATAAAAGAGGAATAAAATCTTACTTGAACCATAAAAGAAAAAAAAAACCTGAACCCACCAGTTATACAGAGGAAAACCCTATCAGGGCACTTGCTGCAGCGGTAAACAATTCTGAAATTGGTCAGAGGTGGGGAATCATCTCCCATACAACCAGCAACACACCCCCCACGCCAGGGGCATCCTCATTGCAAAGCTGGGGGACCGTGCCGAGGCATCTGTGAGTAAACGTGAGCTGAGCCCCAGGAAAGCTGCTGCTGAACTGTTCCCACCCTTCCCAGGTAAAACACCTGAATATGTACAAGGGCTTGAAAGCCTAGAGGAAGGGCCACGGAGCCACACCAGCGACAGCACGCAGGCCAACTTGGTGCCTGCAGGCCAGCCAGGGTTGTCCTGGCCCTGGGCACTCTTGCGGAAGCTTTCCATTGCCCTGCCTGAGATACCCCTCCTGTCCCGGCCCCCACTGCTTTTTTCCTTCCTCACCTCTGTCCGGAGAGAAATTCCAGTGGAAAGTATGGGTGACACATCCTCTTCTTTACAGGTGGCAGCCTGGCAACCCCTGCAGAAAGGCCAGCAGAGCCCCACTCACACCAGGCCACCAACAAAGCTGTGGCCCCTCACTCCCTCCCACCAGCTCAACCCCGAGACTGCTGACGGGGCAGAGAATATGGAGTCAGGCACAGCTTCAGGGGCTATTGCTGCCTGGAGCGCTGTTTATATTGACCTCAAACAGGCACACCTGGGGAGGGCCGGCCGGCAGGGTAAGGCTGCCCAGGTCAGCTAATCCACAACCCTCAGGGAATCACATTGTTGAAAACGGACCTCGCTAAGGCAGAATAGAAGCCAAGGAAGAAAAGGACACAATGCCATTTGCAGCACCGTAGATGAGTCTAGAGGTAATCACGTGACTTGTAGTAAGTCAGAAAGTGAAAGACACATATAGTATCATATCACTTATAGGTGTTACCTAAGAATGGATACCAGGGCAGATATTTCCACGGAGAAGGGCCATCACAGATTCATCAAACAAACTTATGGTTCACCAATGGAAAGGTGTGAGGATTGGTTTCATTACGATATTGGGGTTAACAGACATATACAAACACAGGTGACACATATAATCACCAAAGACCTACGGAATACCAAGAGAAGACTACTCAACCTTCTGTCATAACGTACATGGGAAAAGGATCCCAGGAAGAACAGACATCTGTATATGTGTAAAAGAACCACATCTTCCACACCTACAACAAGCCAAACATTGTAATCAAAATTGCTGTAATAAAAAAATTAAATTAAAAACACGAACAAGAAGTAGTGAGACAAACTTGAGGGGCTTTCTCCTGGCACATTCCATTCTAAATTCCAATCTAGAACACGACTTCCATTGAGGCTCTGTTGCCCTAGTCACCAGATTTGGTAAGGGAGAACTGCTGCCACCTTGTGGCCGTTTCACACAACAGCAGCTTTAATCCCAGCGCTGATGGTCAGTTGATATTCAAAATCATTGCAGGCCTGTAAATGACACCTGCCCTGAAACCAAATCCTGGGGTCACATATCGACCAAAAAATTCAAAGGACGTCCATATTTCAAAACGACCGTCTCAAAAGGCATATTTTACGCACATTAGTGTTCTGCTTCTTTTTCTTTCTTTCCTTTTTTTGTTAAAAAAAGGGGAATGGAAAAAGGCATCCCTCAGAGTGGGCGAAAATCATTGCAAACGAATCAATGTTCAAAGGTTTAATCTCCAATATATATAAACAGCTCATGCAGCTTAATATTAACAAAACAAACAACCCAATACAAAAAATGGGCAGAAGATCTAAAGAGATGTTTCTTCAAAGAAGACACAGAGATGGCCAAGACACACATGAAAAGCTGCTCAACAGCACTAATTATTAGAGAAATGCAAATCAAAACTACAATGAGGTATCACCTCACACCTGTTAGAATCGGCATCATCAGAAAATCTACAAACAACCAATTCTGGGGAGGGTGTGGACAAAAGGAGCCCTCTTCCACAATTGGTGGCAATGTAAATTGATACAGTCACTATGGAGAACGGTATGGAGTTTCCTTGAAAAAAACTAGAAATAGAATTACCATCTGATCCAGCAATCCCACTTCTGGGCATATACCCAGAGAAAACCATAAATCAAAAAGGCACATTCACCAGAATGTTCATGGCAGCACTATTTACAATAGCCAGGTAATGGAAGCAACGTAAATGCCCACAGACAGATGAATGGATAAAGATGTGGTACATATATAAAATGGAATATTACTCAGCCATAAAAAGGAATGAAACTGGGTCATTTGTAGAGACATCGATGGATCTAGATACTGTCATACAGAAGTAAGTCAGAAAGAGGAAAACAAATATTGTATATTAATGCATATATGTGGAACCTAAAAAATGGTACAGATGAACTGGTTTGCAGGGAAGAAACAGAGACACAGAGGTAGAGAACAAACATATGGACACCAAGTGTGGGAAGCCATGGGGTGGTGGTGGTGGGATGAGTTGGGAGATTGGGATTGACCTGTATACATGTATATGCATAAAATACATAACTAATAATAACCTGCTGTATAAAAAAATAAATCAAATTAAATTTCAAAATTTTAAGAAGTAAAATTTAAAAATAAAACAGAAAAATGTTCTTCCCTTCACACAGATGTATTTATAGGAATGAATTATTTCCATGCTTATATCTATAAATACATAAAGGAGGAATAAAATCTAACTTGAACCATAAAAGAAAAAAAAAACCTGAACCCACCAGTTATACAGAGGAAAACCCTATCAGGGCACTTGCTGCAGCGGTAAACAATTCTGAAATTGGTCAGAGGTGGGGAATCATCTCCCATACAACCAGCAACCCACCCCCCACGCCAGGAGCATCCTCATTGCAAAGGTGGGGGACCATGCCGAGGCATCTGTGAGTAAACGTGAGCTGAGCCCCAGGACAGCTGCTGCTGAACTGTTCCCACCCTTCCCAGGTAAAACACCTGAATATGTACAAGGCCTTGAAAGCCTAGAGGAAGGGCCGCGGAGCCACACCAGCGACAGCACGCAGGCCAACTTGGTGCCTGCAGGCCAGCCAGGGTGGTCCTGGCCCCGGGCGCTCTTGCGGAAGCTTTCCATTGCCCTGCCTGAGATACCCCTCCTGTCCCGGCCCCCACTGCTTTTTTCCTTCCTCACCTCTGTCCGGAGAGAAATTCCAGCGGGAGGTATGGGTGACACATCCTCTTCTTTACAGGTGGCAGCATGGCAACCCCTGCAGAATGGCCAGCAGAGCCTCACTCACACCGGGCCACCAACAAAGCTGTGGCCCCTCACTCCCTCCCACCAGCACAGCCCCGAGACTGCTGACGGGGCAGAGAATATGGAGTCAGGCACAGCTTCAGGGGCTATTGCTGCCTGGAGCGCTGTTTATATTGAACTCAAACAGGCACACCTGAGGAGGGCCGGCCGGCAGGGTAAGGCTGCCCAGGTCAGCTAATCCACAAACCTCAGGGAATCACATTGTTGAAAATGGACCTTGATAAGGCAGAATAGAAGCCAAGGAAGAAAAGGACACAATGCCATTTGCAGCACCGTAGATGAGTCTAGAGGTAATCACGTGACTTGTAGTAAGTCAGAAAGTGGAAGACACATATCGTATCATATCACTTATAGGTGTTACCTAAGAATGGATACCAGGGCAGATATTTCCACGGAGAAGGGCCATCACAGATTCATCAAACAAACTTATGGTTCACCAATGGAAAGGTGTGAGGATTGGTTTCATTACGATATTGGGGTTAACAGACATATACACACACAGGTGACACATATAATCACCAAAGACCTACGGAATACCAAGAGAAGACTCCTCAACATTCTGTCATAACGTACATGGGAAAAGGATCCCAGGAAGAACAGACATCTGTATATGTGTAAAAGAACCACATCTTCCACACCTACAACAAGCCAAACATTGTAATCAAACTTGCTGTAATAAAAAATAAAAAATTAAATTAAAAACACGAACAAGAAGTAGTGAGACAAACTTGAGGGGCTTTCTCCTGGCACATTCCATTCTAAATTCCAATCTAGAACAAGACTTCCATTGAGGCTCTGTTGCCCTAGTCACCAGATTTGCTAAGGGAGAACTGCTGCCACCTTGTGGCCGTTTCACACAACAGCAGCTTTAATCCCAGCGCTGATGGTCAGTTGATATTCAAAATCATTGCAGGCCTGTAAATGACACCTGCCCTGAAAACAAATCCTGGGGTCACATATCGACCAAAAAATTCAAAGGACGTCCATATTTCAAAACGACCGTTTCAAAAGGCATATTTTACGCACATTAGGGTTCTGCTTCTTTTTCTTTCTTTCCTTTTTTTGTTAAAAATACGGGAATGGAAAAAGGCATCCCTCAGAATGGGCGAAAATCGTTGCAAACGAATCATTGGACAAAGGTTTAATCTCCAATATATATAAACAGCTCATGCAGCTTAATATTAACAAAACAAACAACCCAATACAAAAAATGGGCAGAAGATCTAAAGAGATTTTTCTTCAAAGAAGACACAGAGATGGCCAAGACACACATGAAAAGCTGCTCAACAGCACTAATTATTAGAGAAATGCAAATCAAAACTACAATGAGGTATCACCTCACACCTGTTAGAATCGGCATCATCAGAAAATCTACAAACAACCAATTCTGGGGAGGGTGTGGACAAAAGGAGCCCTCTTCCACTATTGGTGGCAATGTAAATTGATACAGTCCCTATGGAGAACGGTATGGAGTTTCCTTGAAAAAACTAGAAATAGAATTACCATCTGATCCAGCAATCCCACTTCTGGGCATATACCCAGAGAAAACCATAAATCAAAAAGGCACATTCACCACAATGTTCATGGCAGCACTATTTACAATAGCCAGGTAATGGAAGCAACGTAAATGCCCACAGACAGATGAATGGATAAAGATGTGGTACATATATAAAATGGAATATTACTCAGCCATAAAAAGGAATGAAACTGGGTCATTTGTAGAGACATCGATGGATCTAGAGACTGTCATACAGAATGAAGTAAGTCAGAAAGAGGAAAACAAATATTGTATATTAATGCATATATGTGGAACCTAAAAAATGGTACAGATGAACTGGTTTGCAGGGAAGAAACAGAGACACAGAGGTAGAGGACAAACATATGGACACCAAGTGTGGGAAGCCATGGGGTGGTGGTGGTGGGATGAGTTGGGAGATTGGGATTGACCTGTATACATGTATATGCATAAAATACATAACTAATAATAACCTGCTGTATAAAAAAATAAATTAAATTTCAAAATTTTAAAAAGTAAAATTTAAAAATAAAACAGAAAAATGTTCTTCCCTTCACACAGATGTATTTATAGGAATGAATTATTTCCATGCTTATATCTATAAATACATAAAGGAGGAATAAAATCTAACTTGAACCATAAAAGAAAAAAAAAACCTGAACCCACCAGTTATACTTAGGAAAACCCTATCAGGGCACTTGCTCCAGCGGTAAACAATTCTGAAATTGGTCAGAGGTGGGGAATCATCTCCCATACAACCAGCAACACACCCCCCACGCCAGGAGCATCCTCATTGCAAAGCTGGGGGACTGTGCCGAGGCATCTGTGAGTAAACGTGAGCTGAGCCCCAGGACAGCTGCTGCAGAACTGTTCCCACCCTTCCCAGGTAAAACACCTGAATATGTACAAGGGCTTGAAAGCCTAGAGGAAGGGCCGCGGAGCCACACCAGCGACAGCACGCAGGCCAACTTGGTGCCTGCAGGCCAGCCAGGGTGGTCCTGGCCCTGGGCGCTCTTCTGGAAGCTTTCCATTGCCCTGCCTGAGATACCCATCCTGTCCCGGCCCCCAATGCTTTTTTCCTTCCTCACATCTGTCCGGAGAGAAATTCCAGCGGAATGTATGGGTGACACATCCTCTTCTTTACAGGTGGAAGCCTGGCAACCCCTGCAGAAAGGCCAGCAGAGCCACACTCACACAGGGCCACCAAAAAGTTGTGGCCCCTCACTCCCTCCCACCAGCACAGCCCCGAGACTGCTGACGGGGCAGAGAATATGGAGTCAGGCACAGCTTCAGGGGCTATTGCTGCCTGGAGCGCTGTTTATATTGACCTCAAACAGGCACACCTGGGGAGGGCCGGCCGGCAGGGTAAGGCTGCCCAGGTCAGCTAATCCACAACCCTCAGGGAATCACATTGTTGAAAACGGACCTCGCTAAGGCAGAATAGAAGCCAAGGAAGAAAAGGACACAATGCCATTTGCAGCACCGTAGATGAGTCTAGAGGTAATCACGTGACTTGTAGTAAGTCAGAAAGTGAAAGACACGTATCGTATCATATCACTTATAGGTGTTACCTAAGAATGGATACCAGGGCAGATATTTCCACGGAGAAGGGCCATCACAGATTCATCAAACAAACTTATGGTTCACCAATGGAAAGGTGTGAGGATTTGTTTCATTATGATACTGGGGTTAACAGACATATACAAACACAGGTGACACATATAATCACCAAAGTCCTACGGAATACCAAGAGAAGACTACTCAACATTCTGTCATAACGTACATGGGAAAAGGATCCCAGGAAGAACAGACATCTGTATATGTGTAAAAGAACCACATCTTCCACACCTACAACAAGCCAAACATTGTAATCAAACTTGCTGTAATAAAAAATAAAAAATTAAATTAAAAACACGAACAAGAAGTAGTGAGACAAACTTGAGGGGCTTTCTCCTGGCACATTCCATTCTAAATTCCAATCTAGAACACGACTTCCATTGAGGCTCTGTTGCCCTAGTCACCAGATTTGGTAAGGGAGAACTGCTGCCACCTTGTGGCCGTTTCACACAACAGCAGCTTTAATCCCAGCGCTGATGGTCAGTTGATATTCAAAATCATTGCAGGCCTGTAAATGACACCTGCCCTGAAAACAAATCCTGGGGTCACATATCGACCAAAATATTCAAAGGAGGTCCATATTTCAAAACGACCGTTTCAAAAGGCATATTTTACGCACATTAGTGTTCTGCTTCTTTTTCTTTCTTTCCTTTTTTTGTTAAAAATACGGGAATGGAAAAAGGCATCCCTCAGAATGGGCGAAAATCGTTGCAAACGAATCAATGGACAAAGGTTTAATCTCCAATATATATAAACAGCTCATGCAGCTTAATATTAACAAAACAAACAACCCAATACAAAAAATGGGCAGAAGATCTAAAGAGATGTTTCTTCAAAGAAGACACAGAGATGGCCAAGACACACATGAAAAGCTGCTCAACAGCACTAATTATTAGAGAAATGCAAATCAAAACTACAATGAGGTATCACCTCACACCTGTTAGAATCGGCATCATCAGAAAATCTACAAACAACCAATTCTGGGGAGGGTGTGGACAAAAGGAGCGCTCTTCCACTATTGGTGGGAATGTAAATTGATACAGTCACTATGGAGAACGGTATGGAGTTTCCTTGAAAAAACTAGAAATAGAATTACCATCTGATCCAGCAATCCCACTTCTGGGCATATACCCAGAGAAAACCATAAATCAAAAAGGCACATTCACCACAATGTTCATGGCAGCACTATTTACAATATCCAGGTAATGGAAGCAACGTAAATGCGCACAGACAGATGAATGGATAAAGATGTGGTACATATATAAAATGGAATATTACTCAGCCATAAAAAGGAATGAAACTGGGTCATTTGTAGAGACATCGATGGATCTAGAGACTGTCATACAGAATGAAGTAAGTCAGAAAGAGGAAAACAAATATTGTATATTAATGCATATATGTGGAACCTAAAAAATGGTACAGATGAACTGGTTTGCAGGGAAGAAACAGAGACACAGAGGTAGAGAACATACATATGGACACCAAGTGTGGGAAGCCATGGGGTGGTGGTGGTGGGATGAGTTGGGAGATTGGGATTGACCTGTATACATGTATATGCATAAAATACATAACTAATAATAACCTGCTATATAAAAAAATAAATCAAATTAAATTTCAAAATTTTAAAAAGTAAAATTTAAAAATAAAACAGAAAAATGTTCTTCCCTTCACACAGATGTATTTATAGGAATGAATTATTTCCATGATTATATCTATTAATACATAAAAGAGGAATAATATCTAACTTGAACCATAAAAGAAAAAAAAAAACCTGAACCCAC
Organism: Mesoplodon mirus; assembly: GCF_964341445.2. Classification (NCBI taxonomy): domain Eukaryota; kingdom Metazoa; phylum Chordata; class Mammalia; order Artiodactyla; family Ziphiidae; genus Mesoplodon; species Mesoplodon mirus. Next base: position 2,978,994 of record NW_028295814.1, on the reverse strand, counting down.
CAGTTATACAGAGGAAAACCCTATCGGGGCACTTGCTCCAGCGGTAAACAATTCTGAAATTGGTCAGAGGTGGGGAATCATCTCCCATACAACCAGCAACCCACCCCCCACGCCAGGAGCATCCTCATTGCAAAGCTGGGGGACCGTGCCTAGGCATCTGTGAGTAAACGTGAGCTGAGCCCCAGGCCAGATGCTGCTGAACTGTTCCCACCCTTCCCAGGTAAAACACCTGAATATGTACAAGGCCTTGAAAGCCTAGAGGAAGGGCGCGGAGCCACACCAGCGACAGCACGCAGGCCAACTTGGTGCCTGCAGGCCAGCCAGGGTGGTCCTGGCCCCGGGCGCTCTTGCGGAAGCTTTCCATTGCCCTGCCTGAGATACCCCTCCTGTCCCGGCCCCCACAGCTTTTTTCCTTCCTCACCTCTGTCCGGAGAGAAATTCCAGCGGAATGTATGGGTGACACATCCTCTTCTTTACAGGTGGAAGCCTGGCAACCCCTGCAGAAAGGCCAGCAGAGCCACACTCACACTGGGCCACCAAGAAAGCTGTGGCCCCTCACTCCCTCCCACCAGCACAGCCCCGAGACTGCTGACGGGGCAGAGAATATGGAGTCAGGCACAGCTTCAGGGGCTATTGCTGCCTGGAGCGCTGTTTATATTGACCTCAAACAGGCACACCTGGGGAGGGCCGGCCGGCAGGGTAAGGCTGCCCAGGTCAGCTAATCCACAACCCTCAGGGAATCATATTGTTGAAAACGGACCTCGCTAAGGCAGAATAGAAGCCAAGGAAGAAAAGGACACAATTCCATTTGCAGCACCGTAGATGAGTCTAGAGGTAATCACGTGACTTGTAGTAAGTCAGAAAGTGAAAGACACATATCGTATCATATCACTTATAGGTGTTACCTAAGAATGGATACCAGGGCAGATATTTCCACGGAGAAGGGCCATCACAGATTCATCAAACAAACTTATGGTTCACCAATGGAAAGGTGTGAGGATTGGTTTCATTACGATATTGGGTTAACAGACATATACACACACAGGTGACACATATAATCACCAAAGTCCTACGGAATACCAAGAGAAGACTACTCAACATTCTGTCATAACGTACATGGGAAAAGGATCCCAGGAAGAACAGACATCTGTATATGTGTAAAAGAACCACATCTTCCACACCTACAACAAGCCAAACATTGTAATCAAACTTGCTGTAATAAAAAATAAAAAATTAAATTAAAATCACGAACAAGAAGTAGTGAGACAAACTTGAGGGGCTTTCTCCTGGCACATTCCATTCTAAATTCCAATCTAGAACACGACCTCCATTGAGGCTCTGTTGCCCTAGTCACCAGATTTGGTAAGGGAGAACTGCTGCCACCTTGTGGCCGTTTCACACAACAGCAGCTTTAATCCCAGCGCTGATGGTCAGTTGATATTCAAAATCATTGCAGGCCTGTAAATGACACCTGCCCTGAAAACAAATCCTGGGGTCACATATCGACCAAAAAATTCAAAGGATGTCCATATTTCAAAACGACCATTTCAAAAGGCATATTTTACGCACATTAGTGTTCTGCTTCTTTTTCTTTCTTTCCTTTTTTTGTTAAAAATACGGGAATGGAAAAAGGCATCCCTCAGAATGGGCGAAAATCGTTGCAAACGAATCAATGGACAAAGGTTTAATCTCCAATATATATAAACAGCTCATGCAGCTTAATATTAACAAAACAAACAACCCAATACAAAAAATGGGCAGAAGATCTAAAGAGATGTTTCTTCAAAGAAGACACAGAGATGGCCAAGACACACATGAAAAGCTGCTCAACAGCACTAATTATTAGAGAAATGCAAATCAAAACTACAATGAGGTATCACCTCACACCTGTTAGAATCGGCATCATCAGAAAATCTACAAACAACCAATTCTGGGGAGGGTGTGGACAAAAGGAGCCCTCTTCCACTACTGGTGGCAATGTAAATTGATACAGTCACTATGGAGAACGGTATGGAGTTTCCTTGAAAAAACTAGAAATAGAATTACCATCTGATCCAGCAATCCCACTTCTGGGCATATACCCAGAGAAAACCATAAATCAAAAAGGCACATTCACCACAATGTTCATGGCAGCACTATTTACAATAGCCAGGTAATGGAAGCAACGTAAATGCCCACAGACAGATGAATGGATAAAGATGTGGTACATATATAAAATGGAATATTACTCAGCCATAAAAAGGAATGAAACTGGGTCATTTGTAGAGACATCGATGGATCTAGAGACTGTCATACAGAATGAAGTAAGTCAGAAAGAGGAAAACAAATATTGTATATTAATGCATATATGTGGAACCTAAAAAATGGTACAGATGAACTGGTTTGCAGGGAAGAAACAGAGACACAGAGGTAGAGAACAAACATATGGACACCAAGTGTGGGAAGCCATGGGGTGGTGGTGGTGGGATGAGTTGGGAGATTGGGATTGACCTGTATACATGTATATGCATAAAATACATAACTAATAATAACCTGCTGTATAAAAAAATAAATCAAATTAAATTTCAAAATTTTAAAAAGTAAAATTTAAAAATAAAACAGAAAAATGTTCTTCCCTTCACACAGATGTATTTATAGGAATGAATTATTTCCATGCTTATATCTATGAATACATAAAAGAGGAATAATATCTAACTTGAACCATAAAAGAAAAAAAAAAAACCTGACCCCACAAGTTATACAGAGGAAAACCCTATCAGGGCACTTGTTCCAGCGGTAAACAATTCTGAAATTGGTCAGAGGTGGGGAATCATCTCCCATAAAACCTGCAACCCACCCCCCACGCCAGGAGCATCCTCATTACAAAGCTGGGGGACCGTGCCGAGGCATCTGTGAGTAAACGTGAGCTGAGCCCCAGGACAGCTGCTGCTGAACTGTTCCCACCCTTCCCAGGTAAAACACCTGAATATGTACAAGGCCTTGAAAGCCTAGAGGAAGGGCCGCGGAGCCACACCAGCGACAGCACGCAGGCCAACTTGGTGCCTGCAGGCCAGCCAGGGTGGTCCTGGCCCCGGGCGCTCTTGCGGAAGCTTTCCATTGCCCTGCCTGAGATACCCCTCCTGTCCCGGCCCCCACTGCTTTTTTCCTTCCTCACCTCTGTCCGGAGAGAAATTCCAGCGGAAGGTATGGGTGACACATCCTCTTCTTTACAGGTGGAAGCCTGGCAACCCCTGCAGAAGGCCAGCAGAGCCACACTCACACTGGGCCACCAACAAAGCTGTGGCCCCTCACTCCCTCCCACCAGCACAGCCCCGAGACTGCTGACGGGGCAGAGAATATGGAGTCAGGCACAGCTTCAGGGTCTATTGCTGCCTGGAGCGCTGTTTATATTGACCTCAAACAGGCACACCTGGGGAGGCCCGGCCGGCAGGGTAAGGCTGCCCAGGTCAGCTAATCCACAACCCTCAGGGAATCATATTGTTGAAAACGGACCTCGCTAAGGCAGAATAGAAGCCAAGGAAGAAAAGGACACAATGCCATTTGCAGCACCGTAGATGAGTCTAGAGATAATCACGTGACTTGTAGTAAGTCAGAAAGTGAAAGACACGTATCGTATCATATCACTTATAGGTGTTACCTAAGAATGGATACCAGGGCAGATATTTCCACGGAGAAGGGCCATCACAGATTCATCAAACAAACTTATGGTTCACCAATGGAAAGGTGTGAGGATTGGTTTCATTACGATATTGGGGTTAACAGACATATACACACACAGGTGACACATATAATCACCAAAGTCCTACGGAATACCAAGAGAAGGCTACTCAACATTCTGTCATAACGTACATGGGAAAAGGATCCCAGGAAGAACAGACATCTGTATATGTGTAAAAGAACCACATCTTCCACACCTACAACAAGCCAAACATTGTAATCAAACTTGCTGTAATAAAAAATAAAAAATTAAATTAAAAACACGAACAAGAAGTAGTGAGACAAACTTGAGGGGCTTTCTCCTGGCACATTCCATTCTAAATTCCAATCTAGAACACGACTTCCATTGAGGCTCTGTTGCCCTAGTCACCAGATTTGGTAAGGGAGAACTGCTGCCACCTTGTGGCCGTTTCACACAACAGCATCTTTAATCCCAGCGCTGATGGTCAGTTGATATTCAAAATCATTGCAGGCCTGTAAATGACACCTGCCCTGAAAACAAATCCTGGGGTCACATATCGACCAAAAAATTCAAAGGACGTCCATATTTCAAAACGACCGTTTCAAAAGGCATATTTTACGCACATTAGTGTTCTGCTTCTTTTTCTTTCTTTCCTTTTTTTGTTAAAAATACGGGAATGGAAAAAGGCATCCCTCAGAATGGGCGAAAATCGTTGCAAACGAATCAATGGACAAAGGTTTAATCTCCAATATATATAAACAGCTCATGCAGCTTAATATTAACAAAACAAACAACCCAATACAAAAAATGGGCAGAAGATCTAAAGAGATGTTTCTTCAAAGAAGACACAGAGATGGCCAAGACACACATGAAAAGCTGCTCAACAGCACTAATTATTAGAGAAATGCAAATCTAAACTACAATGAGGTATCACCTCACACCTGTTAGAATCGGCATCATCAGAAAATCTACAAACAACCAATTCTGGGGAGGGTGTGGACAAAAGGAGCCCTCTTCCACTATTGGTGGCAATGTAAATTGATACAGTCCCTATGGAGAACGGTATGGAGTTTCCTTGAAAAAACTAGAAATAGAATTACCATCTGATCCAGCAATCCCACTTCTGGGCATATACCCAGAGAAAACCATAAATCAAAAAGGCACATTCACCACAATGTTCATGGCAGCACTATTTACAATAGCCAGGTAATGGAAGCAACGTAAATGCCCACAGACAGATGAATGGATAAAGATGTGGTACATATATAAAATGGAAAATTACTCAGCCATAAAAAGGAATGAAACTGGGTCATTTGTAGAGACATTGATGGATCTAGAGACTGTCATACAGAATGAAGTAAGTCAGAAAGAGGAAAACAAATATTGTATATTAATGCATATATGTGGAACCTAAAAAATGGTACAGATGAACTGGTTTGCAGGGAAGAAACAGAGACACAGAGGTAGAGAACAAACATATGGACACCAAGTGTGGGAAGCCATGGGGTGGTGGTGGTGGGATGAGTTGGGAGATTGGCATTGACCTGTATACATGTATATGCATAAAATACATAACTAATAATAACCTGCTATATAAAAAAATAAATCAAATTAAATTTCAAAATTTTAAAGAGTAAAATTTAAAAATAAAACAGAAAAATGTTCTTCCCTTCACACAGATGTATTTATAGGAATGAATTATTTCCATGCTTATATCTATAAATACATAAAGGAGGAATAAAATCTAACTTGAACCATAAAAGAAAAAAAAAACCTGAACCCACCAGTTATACAGAGGAAAACCCTATCAGGGCACTTGCTCCAGCGGTAAACAATTCTGAAATTGGTCAGAGGTGGGGAATCATCTCCCATACAACCAGCAACCCACCCCCCACGCCAGGAGCATCCTCATTGCAAAGCTGGGGGACCGTGCCGAGGCATCTGTGAGTAAACGTGAGCTGAGCCCCAGGACAGCTGTTGCTGAACTGTTCCCACCCTTCCCAGGTAAAACACCTGAATATGTACAAGGCCTTGAAAGCCTAGAGGAAGGGCCGCGGAGCCACACCAGTGACAGCACGCAGGCCAACTTGGTGCCTGCAGGCCAGCCAGGGTGGTCCTGGCCCCGGGCGCTCTTGCGGAAGCTTTCCATTGCCCTGCCTGAGATACGCCTCCTGTCCCGGCCCCCACTGCTTTTTTCCTTCCTCACCTCTGTCCGGAGAGAAATTCCAGCGGAAGGTATGGGTGACACATCCTCTTCTTTACAGGTGGCAGCCTGGCAACCCCTGCAGAAAGGCCAGCAGAGCCCCACTCACACCGGGCCACCAAGAAAGCTGTGGCCCCTCACTCCCTCCCACCAGCACAGCCCCGAGACTCCTGACGGGGCAGATAATATGGAGTCAGGCACAGCTTCAGGGGCTATTGCTGCCTGGAGCGCTGTTTCTATTGACCTCAAACAGGCACACCTGGGGAGGGCCGGCCGGCAGGGTAAGGCTGCCCAGGTCAGCTAATCCACAACCCTCAGGGAATCATATTGTTGAAAACGGACCTCGCTAAGGCAGAATAGAAGCCAAGGAAGAAAAGGACACAATGCCATTTGCAGCACCGTAGATGAGTCTAGAGGTAATCACGTGACTTGTAGTAAGTCAGAAAGTGAAAGACACGTATCGTATCATATCACTTATAGGTGTTACCTAAGACTGGATACCAGGGCAGATATTTCCACGGAGAAGGGCCATCACAGATTCATCAAACAAACTTATGGTTCACCAATGGAAAGGTGTGAGGATTGGTTTCATTACTATATTGGGGTTAACAGACATATACACACACAGGTGACACATATAATCACCAAAGACCTACGGAATACCAAGAGAAGACTACTCAACCTTCTGTCATAACGTACATGGGAAAAGGATCCCAGGAAGAACAGACATCTGTATATGTGTAAAAGAACCACATCTTCCACACCTACAACAAGCCAAACATTGTAATCAAACTTGCTGTAATAAAAAATAAAAAATTAAATTAAAAACACGAACAAGAAGTAGTGAGACAAACTTGAGGGGCTTTCTCCTGGCACATTCCATTCTAAATTCCAATCTAGAACACGACTTCCATTGAGGCTCTGTTGCCCTAGTCACCAGATTTGGTAAGGGAGAACTGCTGCCACCTTGTGGCCGTTTCACACAACAGCATCTTTAATCCCAGCGCTGATGGTCAGTTGATATTCAAAATCATTGCAGGCCTGTAAATGACACCTGCCCTGAAAACAAATCCTGGGGTCACATATCGACCAAAAAATTCAAAGGACGTCCATATTTCAAAACGACCATTTCAAAAGGCATATTTTACGCACATTAGTGTTCTGCTTCTTTTTCTTTCTTTCCTTTTTTTGTTAAAAATACGGGAATGGAAAAAGGCATCCCTCAGAATGGGGGAAAATCGTTGCAAACGAATCAATGGACAAAGGTTTAATCTCCAATATATATAAACAGCTCATGCAGCTTAATATTAACAAAACAAACAACCCAATACAAAAAATGGGCAGAAGATCTAAAGAGATGTTTCTTCAAAGAAGACACAGAGATGGCCAAGACACACATGAAAAGCTGCTCAACAGCACTAATTATTAGAGAAATGCAAATCAAAACTACAATGAGGTATCACCTCACACCTGTTAGAATCGGCATCATCAGAAAATCTACAAACAACCAATTCTGGGGAGGGTGTGGACAAAAGGAGCCCTCTTCCACTATTGGTGGCAATGTAAATTGATACAGTCACTATGGAGAACGGTATGGAGTTTCCTTGAAAAAACTAGAAATAGAATTACCATCTGATCCAGCAATCCCACTTCTGGGCATATACCCAGAGAAAACCATAAATCAAAAAGGCACATTCACCACAATGTTCATGGCAGCACTATTTACAATAGCCAGGTAATGGAAGCAACGTAAATGCCCACAGACAGATGAATGGATAAAGATGTGGTACATATATAAAATGGAATATTACTCAGCCATAAAAAGGAATGAAACTGGGTCATTTGTAGAGACATCGATGGATCTAGAGACTGTCATACAGAATGAAGTAAGTCAGAAAGAGGAAAACAAATATTGTATATTAATGCATATATGTGGAACCTAAAAAATGGTACAGATGAACTGGTTTGCAGGGAAGAAACAGAGACACAGAGGTAGAGAACAAACATATGGACACCAAGTGTGGGAAGCCATGGGGTGGTGGTGGTGGGATGAGTTGGGAGATTGGGATTGACCTGTATACATGTATATGCATAAAATACATAACTAATAATAACCTGCTGTATAAAAAAATAAATCAAATTAAATTTCAAAATTTTAAAAAGTAAAATTTAAAAATAAAACAGAAAAATGTTCTTCCCTTCACACAGATGTATTTATAGGAATGAATTATTTCCATGCTTATATCTATAAATACATAAAGGAGGAATAAAATCTAACTTGAACCATAAAAGAAAAAAAAAACCTGAACCCACCAGTTATACAGAGGAAAACCCTATCAGGGCACTTGCTCCAGCGGTAAACAATTCTGAAATTGGTCAGAGGTGGGGAATCATCTCCCATACAACCAGCAACCCAACCCCCACGCCAGGAGCATCCTCATTGCAAAGCTGGGGGACCGTGCCGAGGCATCTGTGAGTAAACGTGAGCTGAGCCCCAGGACAGCTGCTGCTGAACTGTTCCCACCCTTCCCAGGTAAAACACCTGAATATGTACAAGGCCTTCAAAGCCTAGAGGAAGGGCCGCGGAGCCACACCAGCGACAGCACGCAGGCCAACTTGGTGCCTGCAGGCCAGCCAGGGTGGTCCTGGCCCCGGGCGCTCTTGCAGAAGCTTTCCATTGCCCTGCCTGAGATACGCCTCCTGTCCCGGCCCCCACTGCTTTTTTCCTTCCTCACCTCTGTCCGGAGAGAAATTCCAGCGGAAGGTATGGGTGACACATCCTCTTCTTTACAGGTGGAAGCCTGGCAACCCCTGCAGAAAGGCCAGCAGAGCCCCACTCACACCGGGCCACCAACAAAGCTGTGGCCCCTCACTCCCTCCCACCAGCACAGCCCCGAGACTGCTGACGGGGCAGAGAATATGGAGTCAGGCACAGCTTCAGGGGCTATTGCTGCCTGGAGCACTGTTTATATTGACCTCAAACAGGCACACCTGGGGAGGGCCGGCCGGCAGGGTAAGGCTGCCCAGGTCAGCTAATCCACAACCCTCAGGGAATCACATTGTTGAAAACGGACCTCGCTAAGGCAGAATAGAAGCCAAGGAAGAAAAGGACACAATGCCATTTGCAGCACCGTAGATGAGTCTAGAGGTAATCACGTGACTTGTAGTAAGTCAGAAAGTGAAAGACACGTATCGTATCATATCACTTATAGGTGTTACCTAAGAATGGATACCAGGGCAGATATTTCCACGGAGAAGGGCCATCACAGATTCATCAAACAAACTTATGGTTCACCAATGGAAAGGTGTGAGGATTGGTTTCATTACGATATTGGGGTTAACAGACATATACACACACAGGTGACACATATAATCACCAAAGACCTACGGAATACCAAGAGAAGACTACTCAACCTTCTGTCATAACGTACATGGGAAAAGGATCCCAGGAAGAACAGACATCTGTATATGTGTAAAACAACCCCATCTTCCACACCTACAACAAGCCAAACATTGTAATCAAACTTGCTGTAATAAAAAATAAAAAATTAAATTAAAAACACGAACAAGAAGTAGTGAGACAAACTTGAGGGGCTTTCTCCTGGCACATTCCATTCTAAATTCCAATCTAGAACACGACTTCCATTGAGGCTCTGTTGCCCTAGTCACCAGATTTGGTAAGGGAGAACTGCTGCCACCTTGTGGCCGTTTCACACAACAGCAGCTTTAATCCCAGCGCTGATGGTCAGTTGATATTCAAAATCATTGCAGGCCTGTAAATGACACCTGCCCTGAAAACAAATCCTGGGGTCACATATCGACCAAAAAATTCAAAGGACGTCCATATTTCAAAACGACCGTTTCAAAAGGCATATTTTACGCACATTAGTGTTCTGCTTCTTTTTCTTTCTTTCCTTTTTTTGTTAAAAATACGGGAATGGAAAAAGGCATCCCTCAGAATGGGCGAAAATCGTTGCAAACGAATCAATGGACAAAGGTTTAATCTCCAATATATATAAACAGCTCATGCAGCTTAATATTAACAAAACAAACAACCCAATACAAAAAATGGGCAGAAGATCTAAAGAGATGTTTCTTCAAAGAAGACACAGAGATGGCCAAGACACACATGAAAAGCTGCTCAACAGCACTAATTATTAGAGAAATGCAAATCAAAACTACAATGAGGTATCACCTCACACCTGTTAGAATCGGCATCATCAGAAAATCTACAAACAACCAATTCTGGGGAGGGTGTGGACAAAAGGAGCCCTCTTCCACTATTGGTGGCAATGTAAATTGATACAGTCACTATGGAGAACGGTATGGAGTTTCCTTGAAAAAACTAGAAATAGAATTACCATCTGATCCAGCAATCCCACTTCTGGGCATATACCCAGAGAAAACCATAAATCAAAAAGGCACATTCACCACAATGTTCATGGCAGCACTATTTACAATAGCCAGGTAATGGAAGCAACGTAAATGCCCACAGACAGATGAATGGATAAAGATGTGGTACATATATAAAATGGAATATTACTCAGCCATAAAAAGGAATGAAACTGGGTCATTTGTAGAGACATCGATGGATCTAGAGATTGTCATACAGAATGAAGTAAGTCAGAAAGAGGAAAACAAATATGGTATATTAATGCATATATGTGGAACCTAAAAAATGGTACAGATGAACTGGTTTGCAGGGAAGAAACAGAGACACAGAGGTAGAGAACAAACATATGGACACCAAGTGTGGGAAGCCATGGGGTGGTGGTGGTGGGATGAGTTGGGAGATTGGGATTGACCTGTATACATGTATATGCATAAAATACATAACTAATAATAACCTGCTGTATAAAAAAATACATCAAATTAAATTTCAAAATTTTAAAAAGTAAAATTTAAAAATAAAACAGAAAAATGTTCTTCCCTTCACACAGATGTATTTATAGGAATGAATTATTTCCATGCTTATATCTATAAATACATAAAAGAGGAATAATATCTAACTTGAACCATAAAAGAAAAAAAAAATACCTGAACCCACCAGTTATACAGAGGAAAACACTATCAGGGCACTTGCTCCAGCGGTAAACAATTCTGAAATTGGTCAGAGGTGGGGAATCATCTCCCATACAACCAGCAACCCACCCCCCACGCCAGGAGCATCCTCATTGCAAAGATGGGGGACCGTGCCGAGGCATCTGTGAGTAAACGTGAGCTGAGCCCCAGGACAGCTGCTGCTGAACTGTTCCCACCCTTCCCAGGTAAAACACCTGAATATGTACAAGGGCTTGAAAGCCTAGAGGAAGGGCCGCAGAGCCACACCAGAGACAGCACGCAGGCCAACTTTGTGCCTGCAGGCCAGCCAGGGTGGTCCTGGCCCCGGGCGCTCTTGCGGAAGCTTTCCATTGCCCTGCCTGAGATACCCCTCCTGTCCCGGCCCCCACTGCTTTTTTCCTTCCTCACCTCTGTCCGGAGAGAAATTCCAGCGGAAGGTATGGGTGACACATCCTCTTCTTTACAGGTGGAAGCCTAGCAACCCCTGCAGAAAGGCCAGCAGAGCCACACTCACACTGGGCCACCAACAAAGCTGTGGCCCCTCACTCCCTCCCACCAGCACAGCCCCGAGAGTGCTGATGGGGCAGATAATATGGAGTCAGGCACAGCTTCAGGGGCTATTGCTGCCTGGAGCGCTGTTTATATTGACCTCAAACAGGCACACCTGGGGAGGGCCGGCCGGCATGGTAAGGCTGCCCAGGTCAGCTCATCCACAACCCTCAGGGAATCACATTGTTGAAAATGGACCTCGCTAAGGCAGAATAGAAGCCAAGGAAGAAAAGGACACAATGCCATTTGCAGCACCGTAGATGAGTCTAGAGGTAATCACGTGACTTGTAGTAAGTCAGAAAGTGAAAGACACATATCGTATCATATCACTTATAGGTGTTACCTAAGACTGGATACCAGGGCAGATATTTCCACGGAGAAGGGCCATCACAGATTCATCAAACAAACTTATGGTTCACCAATGGAAAGGTGTGAGGATTGGTTTCATTACGATATTGGGGTTAACAGACATATACACACACAGGTGACACATATAATCACCAAAGACCTACGGAATACCAAGAGAAGACTACTCAACATTCTGTCATAACGTACATGGAAAAAGGATCCCAGGAAGAACAGACATCTGTATATGTGTAAAAGAACCACATCTTCCACACCTACAACAAGCCAAACATTGTAATCAAACTTGCTGTAATAAAAAATAAAAAATTAAATTAAAAACACGAACAAGAAGTAGTGAGACAAACTTGAGGGGCTTTCTCCTGGCACATTCCATTCTAAATTCCAATCTAGAACACGACTTCCATTGAGGCTCTGTTGCCCTAGTCACCAGATTTGGTAAGGGAGAACTGCTGCCACCTTGTGGCCGTTTCACACAACAGCATCTTTAATCCCAGCGCTGATGGTCAGTTGATATTCAAAATCATTGCAGGCCTGTAAATGACACCTGCCCTGAAAACAAATCCTGGGGTCACATATCGACCAAAAAATTCAAAGGACGTCCATATTTCAAAACGACCATTTCAAAAGGCATATTTTACGCACATTAGTGTTCTGCTTCTTTTTCTTTCTTTCCTTTTTTTGTTAAAAATACGGGAATGGAAAAAGGCATCCCTCAGAATGGGCGAAAATCGTTGCAAACGAATCAATGGACAAAGGTTTAATCTCCAATATATATAAACAGCTCATGCAGCTTAATATTAACAAAACAAACAACCCAATACAAAAAATGGGCAGAAGATCTAAAGAGATGTTTCTTCAAAGAAGACACAGAGATGGCCAAGACACACATGAAAAGCTGCTCAACAGCACTAATTATTAGAGAAATGCAAATCAAAACTACAATGAGGTATCACCTCACACCTGTTAGAATCGGCATCATCAGAAAATCTACAAACAACCAATTCTGGGGAGGGTGTGGACAAAAGGAGCCCTCTTCCACTATTGGTGGCAATGTAAATTGATACAGTCACTATGGAGAACGGTATGGAGTTTCCTTGAAAAAACTAGAAATAGAATTACCATCTGATCCAGCAATCCCACTTCTGGGCATATACCCAGAGAAAACCATAAATCAAAAAGGCACATTCACCACAATGTTCATGGCAGCACTATTTACAATAGCCAGGTAATGGAAGCAACGTAAATGCCCACAGACAGATGAATGGATAAAGATGTGGTACATATATAAAATGGAATATTACTCAGCCATAAAAAGGAATGAAACTGGGTCATTTGTAGAGACATCGATGGATCTAGAGACTGTCATACAGAATGAAGTAAGTCAGAAAGAGGAAAACAAATATTGTATATTAATGCATATATGTGGAACCTAAAAAATGGTACAGATGAACTGGTTTGCAGGGAAGAAACAGAGACACAGAGGTAGAGAACAAACATATGGACACCAAGTGTGGGAAGCCATGGGGTGGTGGTGGTGGGATGAGTTGGGAGATTGGGATTGACCTGTATACATGTATATGCATAAAATACATAACTAATAATAACCTGCTGTATAAAAAAATAAATCAAATTAAATTTCAAAATTTTAAAAAGTAAAATTTAAAAATAAAACAGAAAAATGTTCTTCCCTTCACACAGATGTATTTATAGGAATGAATTATTTCCATGCTTATATCTATAAATACATAAAGGAGGAATAAAATCTAACTTGAACCATAAAAGAAAAAAAAAACCTGAACCCACCAGTTATACAGAGGAAAACCCTATCAGGGCACTTGCTCCAGCGGTAAACAATTCTGAAATTGGTCAGAGGTGGGGAATCATCTCCCATACAACCAGCAACCCAACCCCCACGCCAGGAGCATCCTCATTGCAAAGCTGGGGGACCGTGCCGAGGCATCTGTGAGTAAACGTGAGCTGAGCCCCAGGACAGCTGCTGCTGAACTGTTCCCACCCTTCCCAGGTAAAACACCTGAATATGTACAAGGCCTTCAAAGCCTAGAGGAAGGGCCGCGGAGCCACACCAGCGACAGCACGCAGGCCAACTTGGTGCCTGCAGGCCAGCCAGGGTGGTCCTGGCCCCGGGCGCTCTTGCAGAAGCTTTCCATTGCCCTGCCTGAGATACGCCTCCTGTCCCGGCCCCCACTGCTTTTTTCCTTCCTCACCTCTGTCCGGAGAGAAATTCCAGCGGAAGGTATGGGTGACACATCCTCTTCTTTACAGGTGGAAGCCTGGCAACCCCTGCAGAAAGGCCAGCAGAGCCCCACTCACACCGGGCCACCAACAAAGCTGTGGCCCCTCACTCCCTCCCACCAGCACAGCCCCGAGACTGCTGACGGGGCAGAGAATATGGAGTCAGGCACAGCTTCAGGGGCTATTGCTGCCTGGAGCACTGTTTATATTGACCTCAAACAGGCACACCTGGGGAGGGCCGGCCGGCAGGGTAAGGCTGCCCAGGTCAGCTAATCCACAACCCTCAGGGAATCACATTGTTGAAAACGGACCTCGCTAAGGCAGAATAGAAGCCAAGGAAGAAAAGGACACAATGCCATTTGCAGCACCGTAGATGAGTCTAGAGGTAATCACGTGACTTGTAGTAAGTCAGAAAGTGAAAGACACGTATCGTATCATATCACTTATAGGTGTTACCTAAGAATGGATACCAGGGCAGATATTTCCACGGAGAAGGGCCATCACAGATTCATCAAACAAACTTATGGTTCACCAATGGAAAGGTGTGAGGATTGGTTTCATTACGATATTGGGGTTAACAGACATATACACACACAGGTGACACATATAATCACCAAAGACCTACGGAATACCAAGAGAAGACTACTCAACCTTCTGTCATAACGTACATGGGAAAAGGATCCCAGGAAGAACAGACATCTGTATATGTGTAAAACAACCCCATCTTCCACACCTACAACAAGCCAAACATTGTAATCAAACTTGCTGTAATAAAAAATAAAAAATTAAATTAAAAACACGAACAAGAAGTAGTGAGACAAACTTGAGGGGCTTTCTCCTGGCACATTCCATTCTAAATTCCAATCTAGAACACGACTTCCATTGAGGCTCTGTTGCCCTAGTCACCAGATTTGGTAAGGGAGAACTGCTGCCACCTTGTGGCCGTTTCACACAACAGCAGCTTTAATCCCAGCGCTGATGGTCAGTTGATATTCAAAATCATTGCAGGCCTGTAAATGACACCTGCCCTGAAAACAAATCCTGGGGTCACATATCGACCAAAAAATTCAAAGGACGTCCATATTTCAAAACGACCGTTTCAAAAGGCATATTTTACGCACATTAGTGTTCTGCTTCTTTTTCTTTCTTTCCTTTTTTTGTTAAAAATACGGGAATGGAAAAAG
This sequence comes from Mesoplodon mirus, assembly GCF_964341445.2. Taxonomy (NCBI): domain Eukaryota; kingdom Metazoa; phylum Chordata; class Mammalia; order Artiodactyla; family Ziphiidae; genus Mesoplodon; species Mesoplodon mirus. The sequence goes on along the minus strand of NW_028295814.1, from coordinate 2,963,699 downwards.
GCATCCCTCAGAATGGGCGAAAATCGTTGCAAACGAATCAATGGACAAAGGTTTAATCTCCAATATATATAAACAGCTCATGCAGCTTAATATTAACAAAACAAACAACCCAATACAAAAAATGGGCAGAAGATCTAAAGAGATGTTTCTTCAAAGAAGACACAGAGATGGCCAAGACACACATGAAAAGCTGCTCAACAGCACTAATTATTAGAGAAATGCAAATCAAAACTACAATGAGGTATCACCTCACACCTGTTAGAATCGGCATCATCAGAAAATCTACAAACAACCAATTCTGGGGAGGGTGTGGACAAAAGGAGCCCTCTTCCACTATTGGTGGCAATGTAAATTGATACAGTCACTATGGAGAACGGTATGGAGTTTCCTTGAAAAAACTAGAAATAGAATTACCATCTGATCCAGCAATCCCACTTCTGGGCATATACCCAGAGAAAACCATAAATCAAAAAGGCACATTCACCACAATGTTCATGGCAGCACTATTTACAATAGCCAGGTAATGGAAGCAACGTAAATGCCCACAGACAGATGAATGGATAAAGATGTGGTACATATATAAAATGGAATATTACTCAGCCATAAAAAGGAATGAAACTGGGTCATTTGTAGAGACATCGATGGATCTAGAGATTGTCATACAGAATGAAGTAAGTCAGAAAGAGGAAAACAAATATGGTATATTAATGCATATATGTGGAACCTAAAAAATGGTACAGATGAACTGGTTTGCAGGGAAGAAACAGAGACACAGAGGTAGAGAACAAACATATGGACACCAAGTGTGGGAAGCCATGGGGTGGTGGTGGTGGGATGAGTTGGGAGATTGGGATTGACCTGTATACATGTATATGCATAAAATACATAACTAATAATAACCTGCTGTATAAAAAAATACATCAAATTAAATTTCAAAATTTTAAAAAGTAAAATTTAAAAATAAAACAGAAAAATGTTCTTCCCTTCACACAGATGTATTTATAGGAATGAATTATTTCCATGCTTATATCTATAAATACATAAAAGAGGAATAATATCTAACTTGAACCATAAAAGAAAAAAAAAATACCTGAACCCACCAGTTATACAGAGGAAAACACTATCAGGGCACTTGCTCCAGCGGTAAACAATTCTGAAATTGGTCAGAGGTGGGGAATCATCTCCCATACAACCAGCAACCCACCCCCCACGCCAGGAGCATCCTCATTGCAAAGATGGGGGACCGTGCCGAGGCATCTGTGAGTAAACGTGAGCTGAGCCCCAGGACAGCTGCTGCTGAACTGTTCCCACCCTTCCCAGGTAAAACACCTGAATATGTACAAGGGCTTGAAAGCCTAGAGGAAGGGCCGCAGAGCCACACCAGAGACAGCACGCAGGCCAACTTTGTGCCTGCAGGCCAGCCAGGGTGGTCCTGGCCCCGGGCGCTCTTGCGGAAGCTTTCCATTGCCCTGCCTGAGATACCCCTCCTGTCCCGGCCCCCACTGCTTTTTTCCTTCCTCACCTCTGTCCGGAGAGAAATTCCAGCGGAAGGTATGGGTGACACATCCTCTTCTTTACAGGTGGAAGCCTGGCAACCCCTGCAGAAAGGCCAGCAGAGCCACACTCACACTGGGCCACCAACAAAGCTGTGGCCCCTCACTCCCTCCCACCAGCACAGCCCCGAGAGTGCTGATGGGGCAGATAATATGGAGTCAGGCACAGCTTCAGGGGCTATTGCTGCCTGGAGCGCTGTTTATATTGACCTCAAACAGGCACACCTGGGGAGGGCCGGCCGGCATGGTAAGGCTGCCCAGGTCAGCTCATCCACAACCCTCAGGGAATCACATTGTTGAAAATGGACCTCGCTAAGGCAGAATAGAAGCCAAGGAAGAAAAGGACACAATGCCATTTGCAGCACCGTAGATGAGTCTAGAGGTAATCACGTGACTTGTAGTAAGTCAGAAAGTGAAAGACACATATCGTATCATATCACTTATAGGTGTTACCTAAGACTGGATACCAGGGCAGATATTTCCACGGAGAAGGGCCATCACAGATTCATCAAACAAACTTATGGTTCACCAATGGAAAGGTGTGAGGATTGGTTTCATTACGATATTGGGGTTAACAGACATATACACACACAGGTGACACATATAATCACCAAAGACCTACGGAATACCAAGAGAAGACTACTCAACATTCTGTCATAACGTACATGGAAAAAGGATCCCAGGAAGAACAGACATCTGTATATGTGTAAAAGAACCACATCTTCCACACCTACAACAAGCCAAACATTGTAATCAAACTTGCTGTAATAAAAAATAAAAAATTAAATTAAAAACACGAACAAGAAGTAGTGAGACAAACTTGAGGGGCTTTCTCCTGGCACATTCCATTCTAAATTCCAATCTAGAACACGACTTCCATTGAGGCTCTGTTGCCCTAGTCACCAGATTTGGTAAGGGAGAACTGCTGCCACCTTGTGGCCGTTTCACACAACAGCATCTTTAATCCCAGCGCTGATGGTCAGTTGATATTCAAAATCATTGCAGGCCTGTAAATGACACCTGCCCTGAAAACAAATCCTGGGGTCACATATCGACCAAAAAATTCAAAGGACGTCCATATTTCAAAACGACCATTTCAAAAGGCATATTTTACGCACATTAGTGTTCTGCTTCTTTTTCTTTCTTTCCTTTTTTTGTTAAAAATACGGGAATGGAAAAAGGCATCCCTCAGAATGGGCGAAAATCGTTGCAAACGAATCAATGGACAAAGGTTTAATCTCCAATATATATAAACAGCTCATGCAGCTTAATATTAACAAAACAAACAACCCAATACAAAAAATGGGCAGAAGATCTAAAGAGATGTTTCTTCAAAGAAGACACAGAGATGGCCAAGACACACATGAAAAGCTGCTCAACAGCACTAATTATTAGAGAAATGCAAATCAAAACTACAATGAGGTATCACCTCACACCTGTTAGAATCGGCATCATCAGAAAATCTACAAACAACCAATTCTGGGGAGGGTGTGGACAAAAGGAGCCCTCTTCCACTATTGGTGGCAATGTAAATTGATACAGTCACTATGGAGAACGGTATGGAGTTTCCTTGAAAAAACTAGAAATAGAATTACCATCTGATCCAGCAATCCCACTTCTGGGCATATACCCAGAGAAAACCATAAATCAAAAAGGCACATTCACCACAATGTTCATGGCAGCACTATTTACAATAGCCAGGTAATGGAAGCAACGTAAATGCCCACAGACAGATGAATGGATAAAGATGTGGTACATATATAAAATGGAATATTACTCAGCCATAAAAAGGAATGAAACTGGGTCATTTGTAGAGACATCGATGGATCTAGAGACTGTCATACAGAATGAAGTAAGTCAGAAAGAGGAAAACAAATATTGTATATTAATGCATATATGTGGAACCTAAAAAATGGTACAGATGAACTGGTTTGCAGGGAAGAAACAGAGACACAGAGGTAGAGAACAAACATATGGACACCAAGTGTGGGAAGCCATGGGGTGGTGGTGGTGGGATGAGTTGGGAGATTGGGATTGACCTGTATACATGTATATGCATAAAATACATAACTAATAATAACCTGCTGTATAAAAAAATAAATCAAATTAAATTTCAAAATTTTAAAAAGTAAAATTTAAAAATAAAACAGAAAAATGTTCTTCCCTTCACACAGATGTATTTATAGGAATGAATTATTTCCATGCTTATATCTATAAATACATAAAGGAGGAATAAAATCTAACTTGAACCATAAAAGAAAAAAAAAACCTGAACCCACCAGTTATACAGAGGAAAACCCTATCAGGGCACTTGCTCCAGCGGTAAACAATTCTGAAATTGGTCAGAGGTGGGGAATCATCTCCCATACAACCAGCAACCCAACCCCCACGCCAGGAGCATCCTCATTGCAAAGCTGGGGGACCGTGCCGAGGCATCTGTGAGTAAACGTGAGCTGAGCCCCAGGACAGCTGCTGCTGAACTGTTCCCACCCTTCCCAGGTAAAACACCTGAATATGTACAAGGCCTTCAAAGCCTAGAGGAAGGGCCGCGGAGCCACACCAGCGACAGCACGCAGGCCAACTTGGTGCCTGCAGGCCAGCCAGGGTGGTCCTGGCCCCGGGCGCTCTTGCAGAAGCTTTCCATTGCCCTGCCTGAGATACGCCTCCTGTCCCGGCCCCCACTGCTTTTTTCCTTCCTCACCTCTGTCCGGAGAGAAATTCCAGCGGAAGGTATGGGTGACACATCCTCTTCTTTACAGGTGGAAGCCTGGCAACCCCTGCAGAAAGGCCAGCAGAGCCCCACTCACACCGGGCCACCAACAAAGCTGTGGCCCCTCACTCCCTCCCACCAGCACAGCCCCGAGACTGCTGACGGGGCAGAGAATATGGAGTCAGGCACAGCTTCAGGGGCTATTGCTGCCTGGAGCACTGTTTATATTGACCTCAAACAGGCACACCTGGGGAGGGCCGGCCGGCAGGGTAAGGCTGCCCAGGTCAGCTAATCCACAACCCTCAGGGAATCACATTGTTGAAAACGGACCTCGCTAAGGCAGAATAGAAGCCAAGGAAGAAAAGGACACAATGCCATTTGCAGCACCGTAGATGAGTCTAGAGGTAATCACGTGACTTGTAGTAAGTCAGAAAGTGAAAGACACGTATCGTATCATATCACTTATAGGTGTTACCTAAGAATGGATACCAGGGCAGATATTTCCACGGAGAAGGGCCATCACAGATTCATCAAACAAACTTATGGTTCACCAATGGAAAGGTGTGAGGATTGGTTTCATTACGATATTGGGGTTAACAGACATATACACACACAGGTGACACATATAATCACCAAAGACCTACGGAATACCAAGAGAAGACTACTCAACCTTCTGTCATAACGTACATGGGAAAAGGATCCCAGGAAGAACAGACATCTGTATATGTGTAAAACAACCCCATCTTCCACACCTACAACAAGCCAAACATTGTAATCAAACTTGCTGTAATAAAAAATAAAAAATTAAATTAAAAACACGAACAAGAAGTAGTGAGACAAACTTGAGGGGCTTTCTCCTGGCACATTCCATTCTAAATTCCAATCTAGAACACGACTTCCATTGAGGCTCTGTTGCCCTAGTCACCAGATTTGGTAAGGGAGAACTGCTGCCACCTTGTGGCCGTTTCACACAACAGCAGCTTTAATCCCAGCGCTGATGGTCAGTTGATATTCAAAATCATTGCAGGCCTGTAAATGACACCTGCCCTGAAAACAAATCCTGGGGTCACATATCGACCAAAAAATTCAAAGGACGTCCATATTTCAAAACGACCGTTTCAAAAGGCATATTTTACGCACATTAGTGTTCTGCTTCTTTTTCTTTCTTTCCTTTTTTTGTTAAAAATACGGGAATGGAAAAAGGCATCCCTCAGAATGGGCGAAAATCGTTGCAAACGAATCAATGGACAAAGGTTTAATCTCCAATATATATAAACAGCTCATGCAGCTTAATATTAACAAAACAAACAACCCAATACAAAAAATGGGCAGAAGATCTAAAGAGATGTTTCTTCAAAGAAGACACAGAGATGGCCAAGACACACATGAAAAGCTGCTCAACAGCACTAATTATTAGAGAAATGCAAATCAAAACTACAATGAGGTATCACCTCACACCTGTTAGAATCGGCATCATCAGAAAATCTACAAACAACAAATTCTGGGGAGGGTGTGGACAAAAGGAGCCCTCTTCCACTATTGGTGGCAATGTAAATTGATACAGTCACTATGGAGAACGGTATGGAGTTTCCTTGAAAAAACTAGAAATAGAATTACCATCTGATCCAGCAATCCCACTTCTGGGCATATACCCAGAGAAAACCATAAATCAAAAAGGCACATTCACCACAATGTTCATGGCAGCACTATTTACAATAGCCAGGTAATGGAAGCAACGTAAATGCCCACAGACAGATGAATGGATAAAGATGTGGTACATATATAAAATGGAATATTACTCAGCCATAAAAAGGAATGAAACTGGGTCATTTGTAGAGACATCGATGGATCTAGAGACTGTCATACAGAATGAAGTAAGTCAGAAAGAGGAAAACAAATATGGTATATTAATGCATATATGTGGAACCTAAAAAATGGTACAGATGAACTGGTTTGCAGGGAAGAAACAGAGACACAGAGGTAGAGAACAAACATATGGACACCAAGTGTGGGAAGCCATGGGGTGGTGGTGGTGGGATGAGTTGGGAGATTGGGATTGACCTGTATACATGTATATGCATAAAATACATAACTAATAATAACCTGCTGTATAAAAAAATACATCAAATTAAATTTCAAAATTTTAAAAAGTAAAATTTAAAAATAAAACAGAAAAATGTTCTTCCCTTCACACAGATGTATTTATAGGAATGAATTATTTCCATGCTTATATCTATAAATACATAAAAGAGGAATAATATCTAACTTGAACCATAAAAGAAAAAAAAAATACCTGAACCCACCAGTTATACAGAGGAAAACACTATCAGGGCACTTGCTCCAGCGGTAAACAATTCTGAAATTGGTCAGAGGTGGGGAATCATCTCCCATACAACCAGCAACCCACTCCCCACGCCAGGAGCATCCTCATTGCAAAGATGGGGGACCGTGCCGAGGCATCTGTGAGTAAACGTGAGCTGAGCCCCAGGACAGCTGCTGCTGAACTGTTCCCACCCTTCCCAGGTAAAACACCTGAATATGTAAAAGGGCTTGAAAGCCTAGAGGAAGGGCCGCAGGGCCACACCAGAGACAGCACGCAGGCCAACTTGGTGCCTGCAGGCCAGCCAGGGTGGTCCTGGCCCCGGGCGCTCTTGCGGAAGCTTTCCATTGCCCTGCCTGAGATACCCGTCCTGTCCCGGCCCCCACTGCTTTTTTCCTTCCTCACCTCTGTCCGGAGAGAAATTCCAGCGGAAGGTATGGGTGACACATCCTCTTCTTTACAGGTGGAAGCCTGGCAACCCCTGCAGAAAGGCCAGCAGAGCCCCACTCACACCGGGCCACCAACAAAGCTGTGGCCCCTCACTCCCTCCCACCAGCACAGCCCCGAGACTGCTGACGGGGCAGAGAATATGGAGTCAGGCACAGCTTCAGGGGCTATTGCTGCCTGGAGCGCTGTTTATATTGACCTCAAACAGGCACACCTGGGGAGGGCCGGCCGGCATGGTAAGGCTGCCCAGGTCAGCTCATCCACAACCCTCAGGGAATCACATTGTTGAAAATGGACCTCGCTAAGGCAGAATAGAAGCCAAGGAAGAAAAGGACACAATGCCATTTGCAGCACCGTAGATGAGTCTAGAGGTAATCACGTGACTTGTAGTAAGTCAGAAAGTGAAAGACACATATCGTATCATATCACTTATAGGTGTTACCTAAGACTGGATACCAGGGCAGATATTTCCACGGAGAAGGGCCATCACAGATTCATCAAACAAACTTATGGTTCAACAATGGAAAGGTGTGAGGATTGGTTTCATTACGATATTGGGGTTAACAGACATATACACACACAGGTGACACATATAATCACCAAAGACCTACGGAATACCAAGAGAAGACTACTCAACATTCTGTCATAACGTACATGGAAAAAGGATCCCAGGAAGAACAGACATCTGTATATGTGTAAAAGAACCACATCTTCCACACCTACAACAAGCCAAACATTGTAATCAAACTTGGTGTAATAAAAAATAAAAAATTAAATTAAAAACACGAACAAGAAGTAGTGAGACAAACTTGAGGGGCTTTCTCCTGGCACATTCCATTCTAAATTCCAATCTAGAACACGACTTCCATTGAGGCTCTGTTGCCCTAGTCACCAGATTTCGTAAGGGAGAACTGCTGCCACCTTGTGGCCGTTTCACACAACAGCAGCTTTAATCCCAGCGCTGATGGTCAGTTGATATTCAAAATCATTGCAGGCCTGTAAATGACACCTGCCCTGAAAACAAATCCTGGGGTCACATATCGACCAAAAAATTCAAAGGACGTCCATATTTCAAAACCACCGTTTCAAAAGGCATATTTTACGCACATTAGTGTTCTGCTTCTTTTTCTTTCTTTCCTTTTTTTGTTAAAAATACGGGAATGGAAAAAGGCATCCCTCAGAATGGGCGAAAATCGTTGCAAACGAATCAATGGACAAAGGTTTAATCTCCAATATATATAAACAGCTCATGCAGCTTAATATTAACAAAACAAACAACCCAATACAAAAAATGGGCAGAAGATCTAAAGAGATGTTTCTTCAAAGAAGACACAGAGATGGCCAAGACACACATGAAAAGCTGCTCAACAGCACTAATTATTAGAGAAATGCAAATGAAAACTACAATGAGGTATCACCTCACACCTGTTAGAATCGGCATCATCAGAAAATCTACAAACAACCAATTCTGGGGAGGGTGTGGACAAAAGGAGCCCTCTTCCACTATTGGTGGCAATGTAAATTGATACAGTCACTATGGAGAACGGTATGGAGTTTCCTTGAAAAAACTAGAAATAGAATTAACATCTGATCCAGCAATCCCACTTCTGGGCATATACCCAGAGAAAACCATAAATCAAAAAGGCACATTCACCACAATGTTCATGGCAGCACTATTTACAATAGCCAGGTAATGGAAGCAACGTAAATGCCCACAGACAGATGAATGGATAAAGATGTGGTACATATATAAAATGGAATATTACTCAGCCATAAGAAGGAATGAAACTGGGTCATTTGTAGAGACATCGATGGATCTAGAGACTGTCATACAGAATGAAGTAAGTCAGAAAGAGGAAAACAAATATTGTATATTAATGCATATATGTGGAACCTAAAAAATGGTACAGATGAACTGGTTTGCAGGGAAGAAACAGAGACACAGAGGTAGAGAACAAACATATGGACACCAAGTGTGGGAAGCCATGGGGTGGTGGTGGTGGGATGAGTTGGGAGATTGGGATTGACCTGTATACATGTATATGCATAAAATACATAACTAATAATAACCTGCTGTATAAAAAAATACATCAAATTAAATTTCAAAATTTTAAAAAGTAAAATTTAAAAATAAAACAGAAAAATGTTCTTCCCTTCACACAGATGTATTTATAGGAATGAATTATTTCCATGCTTATATCTATAAATACATAAAAGAGGAATAATATCTAACTTGAACCATAAAAGAAAAAAAAATACCTGAACCCACCAGTTATACAGAGGAAAACCCTATCAGGGCACTTGCTCCAGCGGTAAACAATTCTGAAATTGGTCAGAGGTGGGGAATCATCTCCCATACAACCAGCAACCCACCCCCCATGCCAGGAGCATCCTCATTGCAAAGATGGGGGACCGTGCCGAGGCATCTGTGAGTAAACGTGAGCTGAGCCCCAGGACAGCTGCTGCTGAACTGTTCCCACCCTTCCCAGGTAAAACACCTGAATATGTACAAGGGCTTGAAAGCCTAGAGGAAGGGCCGCAGAGCCACACCAGAGACAGCACGCAGGCCAACTTGGTGCCTGCAGGCCAGCCAGGGTGGTCCTGGCCCTGGGCGCTCTTGCGGAAGCTTTCCATTGCCCTGCCTGAGATACCCCTCCTGTCCCGGCCCCCACTGCTTTTTTCCTTCCTCACCTCTGTCCGGAGAGAAATTCCAGCGGAAGGTATGGGTGACACATCCTCTTCTTTACAGGTGGAAGCCTGGCAACCCCTGCAGAAAGGCCAGCAGAGCCACACTCACACTAGGCCACCAACAAAGCTGTGGCCCCTCACTCCCTCCCACCAGCACAGCCCCGAGACTGCTGACGGGGCAGAGAATATGGAGTCAGGCACAGCTTCAGGGGCTATTGCTGCCTGGAGCGCTGTTTATATTGACCTCAAACAGGCACACCTGGGGAGGGCCGGCTGGCATGGTAAGGCTGCCCAGGTCAGCTCATCCACAACCCTCAGGGAATCACATTGTTGAAAATGGACCTCGCTAAGGCAGAATAGAAGCCAAGGAAGAAAAGGACACAATGCCATTTGCAGCACCGTAGATGAGTCTAGAGGTAATCACGTGACTTGTAATAAGTCAGAAAGTGAAAGACACATATCGTATCATATCACTTATAGGTGTTACCTAAGAATGGATACCAGGGCAGATATTTCCACGGAGAAGGGCCATCACAGATTCATCAAACAAACTTATGGTTCACCAATGGAAAGGTGTGAGGATTGGTTTCATTACGATATTGGGGTTAACAGACATATACACACACAGGTGACACATATAATCACCAAAGACCTACGGAATACCAAGAGAAGACTACTCAACATTCTGTCATAACGTACATGGGAAAAGGATCCCAGGAAGAACAGACATCTGTATATGTGTAAAAGAACCCCATCTTCCACACCTACAACAAGCCAAACATTGTAATCAAACTTGCTGTAATAAAAAATAAAAAATTAAATTAAAAACACGAACAAGAAGTAGTGAGACAAACTTGAGGGGCTTTCTCCTGGCACATTCCATTCTAAATTCCAATCTAGAACACGACTTCCATTGAGGCTCTGTTGCCCTAGTCACCAGATTTGGTAAGGGAGAACTGCTGCCACCTTGTGGCCGTTTCGCACAACAGCAGCTTTAATCCCAGCGCTGAGGGTCAGTTGATATTCAAAATCATTGCAGGCCTGTAAATGACACCTGCCCTGAAAACAAATCCTGGGGTCACATATCGACCAAAAAATTCAAAGGACGTCCATATTTCAAAACGACCGTTTCAAAAGGCATATTTTACGCACATTAGTGTTCTGCTTCTTTTTCTTTCTTTCCTTTTTTTGTTAAAAATACGGGAATGGAAAAAGGCATCCCTCAGAATGGGCGAAAATCGTTGCAAACGAATCAATGGACAAAGGTTTAATCTCCAATATATATAAACAGCTCATGCAGCTTAATATTAACAAAACAAACAACCCAATACAAAAAATGGGCAGAAGATCTAAAGAGATGTTTCTTCAAAGAAGACACAGAGATGGCCAAGACACACATGAAAAGCTGCTCAACAGCACTAATTATTAGAGAAATGCAAATCAAAACTACAATGAGGTATCACCTCACACCTGTTAGAATCGGCATCATCAGAAAATCTACAAACAACCAATTCTGGGGAGGGTGTGGACAAAAGGAGCCCTCTTCCACAGTTGGTGGCAATGTAAATTGATACAGTCACTATGGAGAACGGTATGGAGTTTCCTTGAAAAAAGCTAGAAATAGAATTACCATCTGATCCAGCAATCCCACTTCTGGGCATATACCCAGAGAAAACCATAAATCAAAAAGGCACATTCACCCCAATGTTTATGGCAGCACTATTTACAATAGCCAGGTAATGGAAGCAACGTAAATGCCCACAGACAGATGAATGGATAAAGGTGTGGTACATATATAAAATGGAATATTATTCAGCCATAAAAAGGAATGAAACTGGGTCATTTGTAGAGACATCGATGGATCTAGAGACTGTCATACAGAATGAAGTAAGTCAGAAAGAGGAAAACAAATATTGTATATTAATGCATATATGTGGAACCTAAAAAATGGTACAGATGAACTGGTTTGCAGGGAAGAAACAGAGACACAGAGGTAGAGAACAAACATATGGACACCAAGTGTGGGAAGCCATGGGGTGGTGGTGGTGGGATGTGTTGGGAGATTGGGATTGACCTGTATACATGTATATGCATAAAATACATAACTAATAATAACCTGCTGTATAAAATAATAAATCAAATTAAATTTCAAAATTTTAAAAAGTAAAATTTAAAAATAAAACAGAAAAATGTTTTCCCTTCACACAGATGTATTTATAGGAATGAATTATTTCCATGCTTATATCTATAAATACATAAAGGAGGAATAAAATCTAACTTGAACCATAAAAGAAAAGAAAAAACCTGAACCCACCAGTTGTACAGAGGAAAACCCTATCAGGGCACTTGCTCCAGCGGTAAACAATTTTGAAATTGGTCAGAGGTGGGGAATCATCTCCCATACAACCAGCAACCCACCCCCCACGCCAGGAGCATCCTCATTGCAAAGCTGGGGGACCATGCTGAGGCATCTGTGAGTAAACGTGAGCTGAGCCCCAGGACAGCTGCTGCTGAACTGTTCCCACCCTTCCCAGGTAAAACACCTGAATATGTACAAGGGCTTGAAAGCCTAGAGGAAGGGCCACGGAGCCACACCAGCGACAGCACGCAGGCCAACTTGGTGCCTGCAGGCCAGCCAGGGTGGTCCTGGCCACGGGCGCTCTTGCGGAAGCTTTCCATTGCCCTGCCTGAGATACCCATCCTGTCCCGGCCCCCACTGCTTTTTCCTTCCTCACCTCTGTCCGGAGAGAAATTCCAGTGGAAGGTATGGGTGACACATCCTCTTTTTTACAGGTGGCAGCCTGGAAAACCCTGCAGAAAGGCCAGCAGAGCCCCACTCACACCGGGCCACCAACCAAGCTGTGGCCCCTCACTCCCTCCCACCAGCACAGCCCCGAGACTGCTGACGGGGCAGAGAATATGGAGTCAGGCACAGCTTCAGGGGCTATTGCTGCCTGGAGCACTGTTTATATTGACCTCAAACAGGCACACCTGGGGAGGGCCGGCCGGCAGGGTAAGGCTGCCCAGGTCAGCTAATCCACAACCCTCAGGGAATCACATTGTTGAAAACGGACCTCGCTAAGGCAGAATAGAAGCCAAGGAAGAAAAGGACACAATGCCATTTGCAGCACCGTAGATGAGTCTAGAGGTAATCACGTGACTTGTAGTAAGTCAGAAAGTGAAAGACACATATCGTATCATATCACTTATAGGTGTTACCTAAGAATGGATACCAGTGCAGATATTTCCACGGAGAAGGGCCATCACAGATTCATCAAACAAACTTATGGTTCACCAATGGAAATGTGTGAGGATTGGTTTCATTACGATATTGGGGTTAACAGACATATACAAACACAGGTGACACATATAATCACCAAAGACCTACGGAATACCAAGAGAAGACTACTCAACCTTCTGTCATAACGTACATGGGAAAAGGATCCCAGGAAGAACAGACATCTGTATATGTGTAAAAGAACCACATCTTCCACACCTACAACAAGCCAAACATTGTAATCAAACTTGCTGTAATAAAAAATAAAAAATTAAATTAAAAACACGAACAAGAAGTAGTGAGACAAACTTGAGGGGCTTTCTCCTGGCACATTCCATTCTAAATTCCAATCTAGAACACGACTTCCATTGAGGCTCTGTTGCCCTAGTCACCAGATTTGGTAAGGGAGAACTGCTGCCACCTTGTGGCCGTTTCACACAACAGCAGCTTTAATCCCAGCGCTGATGGTCAGTTGATATTCAAAATCATTGCAGGCCTGTAAATGACACCTGCCCTGAAAACAAATCCTGGGGTCACATATCGACCAAAAAATTCAAAGGACGTCCATATTTCAAAACGACCGTTTCAAAAGGCATATTTTACGCACATTAGTGTTCTGCTTCTTTTTCTTTCTTTCCTTTTTTTCTTAAAAATACGGGAATGGAAAAAGGCATCCCTCAGAATGGGCGAAAATCGTTGCAAACGAATCAATGGACAAAGGTTTAATCTCCAATATATATAAACAGCTCATGCAGCTTAATATTAACAAAACAAACAACCCAATACAAAAAATGGGCAGAAGATCTAAAGAGATGTTTCTTCAAAGAAGACACAGAGATGGCCAAGACACACATGAAAAGCTGCTCAACAGCACTAATTATTAGAGAAATGCAAATCAAAACTACAATGAGGTATCACCTCACACCTGTTAGAATCGGCATCATCAGAAAATCCACAAACAACCAATTCTGGGGAGGGTGTGGACAAAAGGAGCCCTCTTCCACTATTGGTGGCAAGGTAAATTGATACAGTCACTATGGAGAACGGTATGGACTTTCCTTGAAAAAACTAGAAATAGAATTACCATCTGATCCAGCAATCCCACTTCTGGGCATATACCCAGAGAAAACCATAAATCAAAAAGGCACATTCACCACAATGTTCATGGCAGCACTATTTACAATAGCCAGGTAATGGAAGCAACGTAAATGCGCACAGACAGATGAATGGATAAAGATGTGGTACATATATAAAATGGAATATTACTCAGCCATTAAAAGGAATGAAACTGGGTCATTTGTAGAGACATCGATGGATCTAGAGACTGTCATACAGAATGAAGTAAGTCAGAAAGAGGAAAACAAATATTGTATATTAATGCATATATGTGGAACCTAAAAAATGGTATAGATAAACTGGTTTGCAGGGAAGAAACAGAGACACAGAGGTAGAGAACAAACATATGGACACCAAGTGTGGGAAGCCATGGGGTGGTGGTGGTGGGATGAGTTGGGAGATTGGGATTGACCTGTATACATGTATATGCATAAAATACATAACTAATAATAACCTGCTGTATAAAAAAAATAAATCAAATTAAATTTCAAAATTTTAAAAAGTAAAATTTAAAAATAAAACAGAAAAATGTTCTTCCCTTCACACAGATGTATTTATAGGAATGAATTATTTCCATGCTTATATCTATAAATACATAAAGGAGGAATAATATCTAACTTGAACCATAAAAGAAAAGAAAAAAACCTGAACCCACCAGTTATACAGAGGAAAACCCTATCAGGGCACTTGCTCCAGCGGTAAACAATTCTGAAATTGGTCAGAGGTGGGGAATCATCTCCCATACAACCAGCAACCCACCCCCCACGCCAGGAACATCCTCATTGCAAAGCTGCGGGACCATGCCGAGGCATCTGTGAGTAAACGTGAGCTGAGCCCCAGGACAGCTGCTGCTGAACTGTTCCCACCCTTCCCAGGTAAAACACCTGAATATGTACAAGGGCTTGAAAGCCTAGAGGAAGGGCCACGGAGCCACACCAGCGACAGCACGCAGGCCAACTTGGTGCCTGCAGGCCAGCCAGGGTGGTCATGGCACTGGGCGCTCTTCTGGAAGCTTTCCATTGCCCTGCCTGAGATACCCATCCTGTCCCGGCCCCCAATGCTTTTTTCCTTCCTCACCTCTGTCCGGAGAGAAATTCCAGCGGTAGGTATGGGTGACACATCCTCTTCTTTACAGGTGGCAGCCTGGCAACCCCTGCAGAAAGGCCAGCAGAGCCACACTCACACCGGGCCACCAACAAAGCTGTGGCCCCTCACTCCCTCCCACCAGCACAGCCCCGAGACTGCTGACGGGGCAGAGAATATGGAGTCAGGCACAGCTTCAGGGGCTATTGCTGCCTGGAGCGCTGTTTATATTGACCTCAAACAGGCACACCTGGGGAGGGCCGGCCGGCAGGGTAAGGCTGCCCAGGTCAGCTAATCCACAACCCTCAGGGAATCACATTGTTGAAAACGGACCTCGCTAAGGCAGAATAGAAGCCAAGGAAGAAAAGGACACAATGCCATTTGCAGCACCGTAGATGAGTCTAGAGGTAATCACGTGACTTGTAGTAAGTCAGAAAGTGAAAGACACATATCGTATCATATCACTTATAGGTGTTACCTAAGAATGGATACCAGGGCAGATATTTCCACGGAGAAGGGCCATCACAGATTCATCAAACAAACTTATGGTTCACCAATGGAAAAGTGTGAGGATTGGTTTCATTACGATATTGGGGTTAACAGACATATACAAACACAGGTGACACATATAATCACCAAAGACCTACGGAATACCAAGAGAAGACTACTCAACCTTCTGTCATAAAGTACATGGGAAAAGGATCCCAGGAAGAACAGACATCTGTATATGTGTAAAAGAAACACATCTTCCACCCCTACAACAAGCCAAACATTGTAATCAAACTTGCTGTAATAAAAAATAAAAATTTAAATTAAAAACACGAACAAGAAGTAGTGAGACAAACTTGAGGGGCTTTCTCCTGGCACATTCCATTCTAAATTCCAATCTAGAACACGACTTCCATTGAGGCTCTGTTGCCCTAGTCACCAGATTTGGTAAGGGAGAACTGCTGCCACCTTGTGGCCGTTTCACACAACAGCAGCTTTAATCCCAGCGCTGATGGTCAGTTGATATTCAAAATCATTGCAGGCCTGTAAATGACACCTGCCCTGAAAACAAATCCTGGGGTCACATATCGACCAAAAAATTCAAAGGACCTCTATATTTCAAAACCACCGTTTCAAAAGGCATATTTTACGCACATTAGTGTTCTGCTTCTTTTTCTTTCTTTCCTTTTTTTGTTAAAATAAGGGGAATGGAGAAAGGCATCCCTCAGAATGGGCGAAAATCGTTGCAAACGAATCAATGGACAAAGGTTTAATCTCCAATATATATAAACAGCTCATGCAGCTTAATATTAACAAAACAAACAACCCAATACAAAAAATGGGCAGAAGATCTAAAGAGATGTTTCTTCAAAGAAGACACAGAGATGGCCAAGACACACATGAAAAGCTGCTCAACAGCACTAATTATTAGAGAAATGCAAATCAAAACTACAATGAGGTATCACCTCACACCTGTTAGAATCGGCATCATCAGAAAATCTACAAACAACCAATTCTGGGGAGGGTGTGGACAAAAGGAGCCCTCTTTCACTATTGGTGGCAATGTAAATTGATACAGTCACTATGGAGAACGGTATGGACTTTCCTTGAAAAATCTAGAAATAGAATTACCATCTGATCCAGCAATCCCACTTCTGGGCATATAACCAGAGAAAACCATAAATCAAAAAGGCACATTCACCACAATGTTCATGGCAGCACTATTTACAATAGCCAGGTAATGGAAGCAACGTAAATGCCCACAGACAGATGAATGGATAAAGATGTGGTACATATATAAAATGGAATATTACTCAGCCATAAAAAGGAATGAAACTGGGTCATTTGTAGAGACATCGATGGATCTAGAGACTGTCATACAGAATGAAGTAAGTCAGAAAGAGGAAAACAAATATTGTATATTAATGCATATATGTGGAACCTAAAAAATGGTACAGATGAACTGGTTTGCAGGGAAGAAACAGAGACACAGAGGTAGAGAACAAACATATGGACACCAAGTGTGGGAAGCCATGGGGTGGTGGTGGTGGGATGAGTTGGGAGATTGGGATTGACCTGTATACATGTATATGCATAAAATACATAACTAATAATAACCTGCTGTATAAAAAAAATAAATCAAATTAAATTTCAAAATTTTAAAAAGTAAAATTTAAAAATAAAACAGAAAAATGTTCTTCCCTTCACACAGATGTATTTATAGGAATGAATTATTTCCATGCTTATATCTATAAATACATAAAGGAGGAATAAAATCTAACTTGAACCATAAAAGAAAAGAAAAAACCTGAACCCACCAGTTATACAGAGGAAAACCCTATCAGGGCACTTGCTCCAGCGGTAAACAATTCTGAAATTGGTCAGAGGTGGGGAATCATCTCCCATACAACCAGCAACCCACCCCCCACGCCAGGAGCATCCTCATTGCAAAGCTGGGGGACCGTTCCGAGGCATCTGTGAGTAAACGTGAGCTGAGCCCCAGGACAGCTGCTGCTGAACTGTTCCCACCCTTCCCAGGTAAAACACCTGAATATGTACAAGGGCTTGAAAGCCTAGAGGAAGGGCCACGGAGCCACACCAGCGACAGCACGCAGGCCAACTTGGTGCCTGCAGGCCAGCCAGGGTGGTCCTGGCCCCGGGCGCTCTTGCGGAAGCTTTCCATTGCCCTGCCTGAGATACCCATCCTGTCCCGGCCCCCACTGCTTTTTTCCTTCCTCACCTCTGTCCGGAGAGAAATTCCAGCGGAAGGTATGGGTGACACATCCTCTTCTTTACAGGTGGCAGCCTGGCAACCCCTGCAGAAAGGCCAGCAGAGCCCCACTCACACCGGGCCACCAACAAAGCTGTGGCCCCTCACTCCCTCCCACCAGCACAGCCCCGAGACTGCTGACGGGGCAGAGAATATGGAGTCAGGCACAGCTTCAGGGGCTATTGCTGCCTGGAGCGCTGTTTATATTGACCTCAAACAGGCACACCTGGGGAGGGCCGGCCGGCAGGGTAAGGCTGCCCAGGTCAGCTAATCCACAACCCTCAGGGAATCACATTGTTGAAAACGGACCTCGCTAAGGCAGAATAGAAGCCAAGGAAGAAAAGGACACAATGCCATTTGCAGCACCGTAGATGAGTCTAGAGGTAATCACGTGACTTGTAGTAAGTCAGAAAGTGAAAGACACATATCGTATCATATCACTTATAGGTGTTACCTAAGAATGGATACCAGTGCAGATATTTCCACGGAGAAGGGCCATCACAGATTCATCAAACAAACTTATGGTTCACCAATGGAAAGGTGTGAGGATTGGTTTCATTACGATATTGGGGTTAACAGACATATACAAACACAGGTGACACATATAATCACCAAAGACCTACGGAATACCAAGAGAAGACTACTCAACCTTCTGTCATAACGTACATGGGAAAAGGATCCCAGGAAGAACAGACATCTGTATATGTGTAAAAGAACCACATCTTCCACACCTACAACAAGCCAAACATTGTAATCAAACTTGCTGTAATAAAAAATAAAAAATTAAATTAAAAACACGAACAAGAAGTAGTGAGACTAACTTGAGGGGCTTTCTCCTGGCACATTCCATTCTAAATTCCAATCTAGAACACGACTTCCATTGAGGCTCTGTTGCCCTAGTCACCAGATTTGGTAAGGGAGAACTGCTGCCACCTTGTGGCCGTTTCACACAACAGCAGCTTTAATCCCAGCGCTGATGGTCAGTTGATATTCAAAATCATTGCAGGCCTGTAAATGACACCTGCCCTGAAAACAAATCCTGGGGTCACATATCGACCAAAAAATTCAAAGGACCTCCATATTTCAAAACGACCGTTTCAAAAGGCATATTTTACGCACATTAGTGTTCTGCTTCTTTTTCTTTCTTTCCTTTTTTTGTTAAAAATACGGGAATGGAAAAAGGCATCCCTCAGAATGGGCGAAAATCGTTGCAAACGAATCAATGGACAAAGGTTTAATCTCCAATATATATAAACAGCTCATGCAGCTTAATATTAACAAAACAAACAACCCAATACAAAAAATGGGCAGAAGATCTAAAGAGATGTTTCTTCAAAGAAGACACAGAGATGGCCAAGACACACATGAAAAGCTGCTCAACAGCACTAATTATTAGAGAAATGCAAATCAAAACTACAATGAGGTATCACCTCACACCTGTTAGAATCGGCATCATCAGAAAATCTACAAACAACCAATTCTGGGGAGGGTGTGGACAAAAGGAGCCCTCTTCCACTATTGGTGGCAATGTAAATTGATACAGTCACTATGGAGAACAGTATGGAGTTTCCTTGAAAAAACTAGAAATAGAATTACCATCTGATCCAGCAATCCCACTTCTGGGCATATACCCAGAGAAAACCATAAATCAAAAAGGCACATTCACCACAATGTTCATGGCAGCACTATTTACAATAGCCAGGTAATGGAAGCAACGTAAATGCCCACAGACAGATGAATGGATAAAGATGTGGTACATATATAAAATGGAATATTACTCAGCCATAAAAAGGAATGAAACTGGGTCATTTGTAGAGACATCGATGGATCTAGAGACTGTCATACAGAATGAAGTAAGTCAGAAAGAGGAAAACAAATATTGTATATTAATGCATATATGTGGAACCTAAAAAATGGTACAGATGAACTGGTTTGCAGGGAAGAAACAGAGACACAGAGGTAGAGAACAAACATATGGACACCAAGTGTGGGAAGCCATGGGGTGGTGGTGCTGGGATGAGTTGGGAGATTGGGATTGACCTGTATACATGTATATGCATAAAATACATAACTAATAATAACCTGCTGTATAAAAAACTAAATCAAATTAAATTTCAAAATTTTAGAAAGTAAAATTTAAAAATAAAACAGAAAAATGTTCTTCCCTTCACACAGATGTATTTATAGGAATGAATTATTTCCATGCTTATATCTATAAATACATAAAGGAGGAATAAAATCTAACTTGAACCATAAAAGAAAAGAAAAAACCTGAACCCACCAGTTATACAGAGGAAAACCCTATCAGGGCACTTGCTCCAGCGGTAAACAATTCTGAAATTGGTCAGAGGTGGGGAATCATCTCCCATACAACCAGCAACCCAACCCCCACGCCAGGAGCATCCTCATTGCAAAGATGGGGGACCGTGCCGAGGCATCTGTGAGTAAACGTGACCTGAGCCCCAGGACAGCTGCTGCTGAACTGTTCCCACCCTTCCCAGGTAAAACACCTGAATATGTACAAGGGCTTGAAAGCCTAGAGGAAGGGCCACGGAGCCACACCAGCGACAGCACGCAGGCCAACTTGGTGCCTGCATGCCAGCCAGGGTGGTCCTGGCCCCGGGCGCTCTTGCGGAAGCTTTCCATTGCCCTGCCTGAGATACCCATCCTGTCCCGGCCCCCACTGCTTTTTTCCTTCCTCACCTCTGTCCGGAGAGAAATTCCAGCGGAAGGTATGTGTGACACATCCTCTTCTTTACAGGTGGCAGCCTGGCAACCCCTGCAGAAAGGCCAGCAGAGCCCCACTCACACCGGGCCACCAACAAAGCTGTGGCCCCTCACTCCCTCCCACCAGCAGAGCCCCGAGACTGCTGACGGGGCAGAGAATATGGAGTCAGGCACAGCTTCAGGGGCTATTGCTGCCTGGAGCGCTGTTTATATTGACCTCAAACAGGCACACCTGGGGAAGGCCGGCCGGCAGGGTAAGGCTGCCCAGGTCAGCTAATCCACAACCCTCAGGGAATCACATTGTTGAAAACGGACCTTGCTAAGGCAGAATAGAAGCCAAGGAAGAAAAGGACACAATGCCATTTGCAGCACCGCAGATGAGTCTAGAGGCAATCACGTGACTTGTAGTAAGTCAGTAAGTGAAAGACACATATCGTATCATATCACTTATAGGTGTTACCTAAGAATGGATACCAGTGCAGATATTTCCACGGAGACGGGCCATCACAGATTCATCAAACAAACTTATGGTTCACCAATGGAAAGGTGTGAGGATTGGTTTCATTCCGATATTGGGGTTAACAGACATATACAAACACAGGTGACACATATAATCACCAAAGACCTACGGAATACCAAGAGAAGACTACTCAACCTTCTGTCATAACGTACACGGGAAAAGGATCCCAGGAAGAACAGACATCTGTATATGTGTAAAAGAACCACATCTTCCACACCTACAACAAGCCAAACATTGTAATCAAACTTGCTGTAATAAAAAATAAAAAATTAAATTAAAAACACGAACAAGAAGTAGTGAGACAAACTTGAGGGGCTTTCTCCTGGCACATTCCATTCTAAATTCCAATCTAGAACAGGACTTCCATTGAGGCTCTGTTGCCCTAGTCACCAGATTTGGTAAGGGAGAACTGCTGCCACCTTGTGGCCGTTTCACACAACAGCAGCTTTAATCCCAGCGCTGATGGTCAGTTGATATTCAAAATCATTGCAGGCCTGTAAATGACACCTGCCCTGAAAACAAATCCTGGGGTCACATATCGACCAAAAAATTCAAAGGACGTCCATATTTCAAAACCACCGTTTCAAAAGGCATATTTTACGCACATTAGTGTTCTGCTTCTTTTTCTTTCTTTCCTTTTTTTCTTAAAAATACGGGAATGGAAAAAGGCATCCCTCAGAATGGGCGAAAATCGTTGCAAACGAATCAATGGACAAAGGTTTAATCTCCAATATATATAAACAGCTCATGCAGCTTAATATTAACAAAACAAACAACCCAATACAAAAAATGGGCAGAAGATCTAAAGAGATGTTTCTTCAAAGAAGACACAGAGATGGCCAAGACACACATGAAAAGCTGCTCAACAGCACTAATTATTAGAGAAATGCAAATCAAAACTACAATGAGGTATCACCTCACACCTGTTAGAATCGGCATCATCAGAAAATCTACAAACAACCAATTCTGGGGAGGGTGTGGACAAAAGGAGCCCTCTTCCACTATTGGTGGCAATGTAAATTGATACAGTCACTATGGAGAACGGTATGGAGTTTCCTTGAAAAAACTAGAAATAGAATTACCATCTGATCCAGCAATCCCACTTCTGGGCATATACCCAGAGAAAACCATAAATCAAAAAGGCACATTCACCACAATGTTCATGGCAGCACTATTTACAATAGCCAGGTAATGGAAGCAACGTAAATGCCCACAGACAGATGAATGGATAAAGATGTGGTACATATATAAAATGGAATATTACTCAGCCATAAAAAGGAATGAAACTGGGTCATTTGTAGAGACATCGATGGATCTAGAGACTGTCATACAGAATGAAGTAAGTCAGAAAGAGGAAAACAAATATTGTATATTAATGCATATATGTGGAACCTAAAAAATGGTACAGATGAACGGGTTTGCAGGGAAGAAACAGAGACACAGAGGTAGAGAACAAACATATGGACACCAAGTGTGGGAAGCCATGGGGTGGTGGTGGTGGGATGAGTTGGGAGATTGGGATTGACCTGTATACATGTATATGCATAAAATACATAACTAATAATAACCTGCTGTATAAAATAATAAATCAAATTAAATTTCAAAATTTTAAAAAGTAAAATTTAAAAATAAAACAGAAAAATGTTCTTCCCTTCACACAGATGTATTTATAGGAATGAATTATTTCCATGCTTATATCTATAAATACATAAAGGAGGAATAAAATCTAACTTGAACCATAAAAGAAAAGAAAAAACCTGAACACACCAGTTGTGCAGAGGAAAACCCTATCAGGGCACTTGCTCCAGCGGTAAACAATTCTGAAACTGGTCAGAGGTGGGGAATCATCTCCCATACAACCAGCAACCCACCCCCCACGCCAGGAGCATCCTCATTGCAAAGCTGGGGGACCGTGCCGAGGCATCTGTGAGTAAACGTGAGCTGAGCCCCAGGACAGCTGCTGCTGAACTGTTCCCACCCTTCCCAGGTAAAACACCTGAATATGTACAAGGGCTTGAAAGCCTAGAGGAAGGGCCAAGGAGCCACACCAGCGACAGCACGCAGGCCAACTTGGTTCCTGCAGGCCAGCCAGGGTGGTCCTGGCCCCGGGCGCTCTTGCGGAAGCATTCCATTGCCCTGCCTGAGATACCCATCCTGTCCCGGCCCCCACTGCTTTTTTCCTTCCTCACCTCTGTCCGGAGAGAAATTCCAGCGGAAGGTATGGGTGACACATCCTCTTCTTTACAGGTGGCAGCCTGGCAACCCCTGCAGAAAGGCCAGCAGAGCCCCACTCACACCGGGCCACCAACAAAGCTGTGGCCCCTCACTCCCTCCCACCAGCACAGCCCCGAGACTGCTGACGGGACAGAGAATATGGAGTCAGGCACAGCTTCAGGGGCTATTGCTGCCTGGAGCGCTGTTTATATTGACCTCAAACAGGCACACCTGGGGAGGGCCGGCCGGCAGGGTAAGGCTGCCCAGGTCAGCTAATCCACAACCCTCAGGGAATCACATTGTTGAAAACGGACCTCGCTAAGGCAGAATAGAAGCCAAGGAAGAAAAGGACACAATGCCATTTGCAGCACCGTAGATGAGTCTAGAGGTAATCACGTGACTTGTAGTAAGTCAGAAAGTGAAAGACACATATCGTATCATATCACTTATAGGTGTTACCTAAGAATGGATACCAGTGCAGATATTTCCACGGGGAAGGGCCATCACAGATTCATCAAACAAACTTATGATTCACCAATGGAAAGGCGTGAGGATTGGTTTCATTACGATATTGGGGTTAACAGACATATACAAACACATGTGACACATATAATCACCAAAGACCTACGGAATACCAAGAGAAGACTACTCAACCTTCTGTCATAACGTACATGGGAAAAGGATCCCAGGAAGAACAGACATCTGTATATGTGTAAAAGAACCACATCTTCCACACCTACAACAAGCCAAACATTGTAATCAAACTTGCTATAATAAAAAATAAAAAAATTAAATTAAAAACACGAACAAGAAGTAGTGAGACAAACTTGAGGGGCTTTCTCCTGGCACATTCCATTCTAAATTCCAATCTAGAACAAGACTTCCATTGAGGCTCTGTTGCCCTAGTCACCAGATTTGGTAAGGGAGAACTGCTGCCACCTTGTGGCCGTTTCACACAACAGCAGCTTTAATCCCAGCGCTGATGGTCAGTTGATATTCAAAATCATTGCAGGCCTGTAAATGACACCTGCCCTGAAAACAAATCCTGGGGTCACATATCGACCAAAAAATTCAAAGGACGTCCATATTTCAAAACGACCGTTTCAAAAGGCATATTTTACGCACATTAGTGTTCTGCTTCTTTTTCTTTCTTTCCTTTTTTTCTTAAAAATACGGGAATGGAAAAAGGCATCCCTCAGAATGGGCGAAAATCGTTGCAAACGAATCAATGGACAAAGGTTTAATCTCCAATATATATAAACAGCTCATGCAGCTTAATATTAACAAAACAAACAACCCAATACAAAAAATGGGCAGAAGATCTAAAGAGATGTTTCTTCAAAGAAGACACAGAGATGGCCAAGACACACATGAAAAGCTGCTCAACAGCACTAATTATTAGAGAAATGCAAATCAAAACTACAATGAGGTATCACCTCACACCTGTTAGAATCGGCATCATCAGAAAATCTACAAACAACCAATTCTGGGGAGGGTGTGGACAAAAGGAGCCCTCTTCCACTATTGGTGGCAATGTAAATTGATACAGTCACTATGGAGAACGGTATGGAGTTTCCTTGAAAAAACTAGAAATAGAATTACCATCTGATCCAGCAATCCCACTTCTGGGCATATACCCAGAGAAAACCATAAATCAAAAAGGCACATTCACCACAATGTTCATGGCAGCACTATTTACAATAGCCAGGTAATGGAAGCAACGTAAATGCCCACAGACAGATGAATGGATAAAGATGTGGTACATATATAAAATGGAATATTACTCAGCCATAAAAAGGAATGAAACTGGGTCATTTGTAGAGACATCGATGGATCTAGAGACTGTCATACAGAATGAAGTAAGTCAGAAAGAGGAAAACAAATATTGTATATTAATGCATATATGTGGAACCTAAAAAATGGTAGAGATGAACTGGTTTGCAGGGAAGAAACAGAGACACAGAGGTAGAGAACAAACATATGGACACCAAGTGTGGGAAGCCATGGGGTGGTGGTGCTGGGATGAGTTGGGAGATTGGGATTGACCTGTATACATGTATATGCATAAAATACATAACTAATAATAACCTGCTGTATAAAAAACTAAATCAAATTAAATTTCAAAATTTTAGAAAGTAAAATTTAAAAATAAAACAGAAAAATGTTCTTCCCTTCACACAGATGTATTTATAGGAATGAATTATTTCCATGCTTATATCTATAAATACATAAAGGAGGAATAAAATCTAACTTGAACCATAAAAGAAAAGAAAAAACCTGAACCCACCAGTTATACAGAGGAAAACCCTATCAGGGCACTTGCTCCAGCGGTAAACAATTCTGAAATTGGTCAGAGGTGGGGAATCATCTCCCATACAACCAGCAACCCAACCCCCACGCCAGGAGCATCCTCATTGCAAAG
This sequence comes from Mesoplodon mirus, assembly GCF_964341445.2. Classification (NCBI taxonomy): domain Eukaryota; kingdom Metazoa; phylum Chordata; class Mammalia; order Artiodactyla; family Ziphiidae; genus Mesoplodon; species Mesoplodon mirus. Next base: position 2,937,864 of record NW_028295814.1, on the reverse strand, counting down.
ATGGGGGACCGTGCCGAGGCATCTGTGAGTAAACGTGACCTGAGCCCCAGGACAGCTGCTGCTGAACTGTTCCCACCCTTCCCAGGTAAAACACCTGAATATGTACAAGGGCTTGAAAGCCTAGAGGAAGGGCCACGGAGCCACACCAGCGACAGCACGCAGGCCAACTTGGTGCCTGCATGCCAGCCAGGGTGGTCCTGGCCCCGGGCGCTCTTGCGGAAGCTTTCCATTGCCCTGCCTGAGATACCCATCCTGTCCCGGCCCCCACTGCTTTTTTCCTTCCTCACCTCTGTCCGGAGAGAAATTCCAGCGGAAGGTATGTGTGACACATCCTCTTCTTTACAGGTGGCAGCCTGGCAACCCCTGCAGAAAGGCCAGCAGAGCCCCACTCACACCGGGCCACCAACAAAGCTGTGGCCCCTCACTCCCTCCCACCAGCAGAGCCCCGAGACTGCTGACGGGGCAGAGAATATGGAGTCAGGCACAGCTTCAGGGGCTATTGCTGCCTGGAGCGCTGTTTATATTGACCTCAAACAGGCACACCTGGGGAAGGCCGGCCGGCAGGGTAAGGCTGCCCAGGTCAGCTAATCCACAACCCTCAGGGAATCACATTGTTGAAAACGGACCTTGCTAAGGCAGAATAGAAGCCAAGGAAGAAAAGGACACAATGCCATTTGCAGCACCGCAGATGAGTCTAGAGGCAATCACGTGACTTGTAGTAAGTCAGTAAGTGAAAGACACATATCGTATCATATCACTTATAGGTGTTACCTAAGAATGGATACCAGTGCAGATATTTCCACGGAGACGGGCCATCACAGATTCATCAAACAAACTTATGGTTCACCAATGGAAAGGTGTGAGGATTGGTTTCATTCCGATATTGGGGTTAACAGACATATACAAACACAGGTGACACATATAATCACCAAAGACCTACGGAATACCAAGAGAAGACTACTCAACCTTCTGTCATAACGTACACGGGAAAAGGATCCCAGGAAGAACAGACATCTGTATATGTGTAAAAGAACCACATCTTCCACACCTACAACAAGCCAAACATTGTAATCAAACTTGCTGTAATAAAAAATAAAAAATTAAATTAAAAACACGAACAAGAAGTAGTGAGACAAACTTGAGGGGCTTTCTCCTGGCACATTCCATTCTAAATTCCAATCTAGAACAGGACTTCCATTGAGGCTCTGTTGCCCTAGTCACCAGATTTGGTAAGGGAGAACTGCTGCCACCTTGTGGCCGTTTCACACAACAGCAGCTTTAATCCCAGCGCTGATGGTCAGTTGATATTCAAAATCATTGCAGGCCTGTAAATGACACCTGCCCTGAAAACAAATCCTGGGGTCACATATCGACCAAAAAATTCAAAGGACGTCCATATTTCAAAACGACCGTTTCAAAAGGCATATTTTACGCACATTAGTGTTCTGCTTCTTTTTCTTTCTTTCCTTTTTTTCTTAAAAATACGGGAATGGAAAAAGGCATCCCTCAGAATGGGCGAAAATCGTTGCAAACGAATCAATGGACAAAGGTTTAATCTCCAATATATATAAACAGCTCATGCAGCTTAATATTAACAAAACAAACAACCCAATACAAAAAATGGGCAGAAGATCTAAAGAGATGTTTCTTCAAAGAAGACACAGAGATGGCCAAGACACACATGAAAAGCTGCTCAACAGCACTAATTATTAGAGAAATGCAAATCAAAACTACAATGAGGTATCACCTCACACCTGTTAGAATCGGCATCATCAGAAAATCTACAAACAACCAATTCTGGGGAGGGTGTGGACAAAAGGAGCCCTCTTCCACTATTGGTGGCAATGTAAATTGATACAGTCACTATGGAGAACGGTATGGAGTTTCCTTGAAAAAACTAGAAATAGAATTACCATCTGATCCAGCAATCCCACTTCTGGGCATATACCCAGAGAAAACCATAAATCAAAAAGGCACATTCACCACAATGTTCATGGCAGCACTATTTACAATAGCCAGGTAATGGAAGCAACGTAAATGCCCACAGACAGATGAATGGATAAAGATGTGGTACATATATAAAATGGAATATTACTCAGCCATAAAAAGGAATGAAACTGGGTCATTTGTAGAGACATCGATGGATCTAGAGACTGTCATACAGAATGAAGTAAGTCAGAAAGAGGAAAACAAATATTGTATATTAATGCATATATGTGGAACCTAAAAAATGGTAGAGATGAACGGGTTTGCAGGGAAGAAACAGAGACACAGAGGTAGAGAACAAACATATGGACACCAAGTGTGGGAAGCCATGGGGTGGTGGTGCTGGGATGAGTTGGGAGATTGGGATTGACCTGTATACATGTATATGCATAAAATACATAACTAATAATAACCTGCTGTATAAAAAACTAAATCAAATTAAATTTCAAAATTTTAGAAAGTAAAATTTAAAAATAAAACAGAAAAATGTTCTTCCCTTCACACAGATGTATTTATAGGAATGAATTATTTCCATGCTTATATCTATAAATACATAAAGGAGGAATAAAATCTAACTTGAACCATAAAAGAAAAGAAAAAACCTGAACCCACCAGTTATACAGAGGAAAACCCTATCAGGGCACTTGCTCCAGCGGTAAACAATTATGAAATTGGTCAGAGGTGGGGAATCATCTCCCATACAACCAGCAACCCACCCCCCACGCCAGGAGCATCCTCATTGCAAAGCTGGGGGACCGTGCCGAGGCATCTGTGAGTAAACGTGAGCTGAGCCCCAGGCCAGCTGCTGCTGAACTGTTCCCACCCTTCCCAGGTAAAACACCTGAATATGTACAAGGGCTTGAAAGCCTAGAGGAAGGGCCACGGAGCCACACCAGCGACAGCACGCAGGCCAACTTGGTGCCTGCAGGCCAGCCAGGGTGGTCCTGGCCCCGGGCGCTCTTCTGGAAGCTTTCCATTGCCCTGCCTGAGATACCCCTCCTGTCCCGGCCCCCAATGCTTTTTTCCTTCCTCACCTCTGTCCGGAGAGAAATTCCATCGGTAGGTATGGGTGACACATCCTCTTCTTTACAGGTGGCAGCCTGGCAACCCCTGCAGAAAGGCCAGCAGAGCCCCCTCACACAGGGCCACCAACAAAGCTGTGGCCCCTCACTCCCTCCCACCAGCAGAGCCCCGAGACTGCTGACGGGGCAGAGAATATGGAGTCAGGCACAGCTTCAGGGGCTATTGCTGCCTGGAGCGCTGTTTATATTGACCTCAAACAGGCACACCTGGGGAGGGCCGGCCGGCAGGGTAAGGCTGCCCAGGTCAACTAATCCACAACCCTCAGGGAATCACATTGTTGAAAACGGACCTCGCTAAGGCAGAATAGAAGCCAAGGAAGAAAAGGACACAATGCCATTTGCAGCACCGTAGATGAGTCTAGAGGTAATCACGTGACTTGTAGTAAGTCAGAAAGTGAAAGACACATATCGTATCATATCACTTATAGGTGTTACCTAAGAATGGATACCAGGGCAGATATTTCCACGGAGAAGGGCCATCACAGATTCATCAAACAAACTTATGGTTCACCAATGGAATGTTGTGAGGATTGGTTTCATTATGATATTGGGGTTAACAGACATATACAAACACAGGTGACACATATAATCACCAAAGACCTACGGAATACCAAGAGAAGACTACACAACATTCTGTCATAACGTACATGGGAAAAGGATCCCAGGAAGAACAGACATCTGTATATGTGTAAAAGAAACACATCTTGCACACCTACAAGAAGCCAAACGTTGTCATCAAACTTGCTGTAATAAAAAATTAAAAAAATAAATTAAAAACATGAACAAGAAGTAGTGAGACAAACTTGAGGTGCTTTCTCCTGGCACATTCCATTCTAAATTCCAATCTAGAACACGACTTCCATTGAGGCTCTGTTGCCCTAGTCACCAGATTTGGTAAGGGAGAACTGCTGCCACCTTGTGGCCGTTTCACACAACAGCAGCTTTAATCCCAGCGCTGATGGTCAGTTGATATTCAAAATCATTGCAGGCCTGTAAATGACACCTGCCCTGAAAACAAATCCTGGGGTCACTTATCGACCAAAAAATTCAAAGGACGTCCATATTTCAAAACGACCGTTTCAAAAGGCATATTTTACGCACATTAGTGTTCTGCTTCTTTTTCTTTCTTTCCTTTTTTTGTTAAAATAAGGGGAATGGAGAAAGGCATCCCTCAGAATGGACGAAAATCGTTGCAAACGAATCAATGGACAAAGGTTTAATCTCCAATATATATAAACAGCTCATGCAGCTTAATATTAACAAAACAAACAACCCAATACAAAAAATGGGCAGAAGATCTAAAGAGATGTTTCTTCAAAGAAGACACAGAGATGGCCAAGACACACATGAAAAGCTGCTCAACAGCACTAATTATTAGAGAAATGCAAATCAAAACTACAATGAGGTATCACCTCACACCTGTTAGAATCGGCATCATCAGAAAATCTACAAACAACCAATTCTGGGGAGGGTGCGGACAAAAGGAGCCCTCTTCCACAATTGGTGGCAATGTAAATTGATACAGTCACTATGGAGAACGGTATGGAGTTTCCTTGAAAAAACTAGAAATAGAATTACCATCTGATCCAGCAATCCCACTTCTGTGCATATACCCAGAGAAAACCATTAATCAAAAAGGCACATTCACCACAATGTTCATGGCAGCACTATTTACAATAGCCAGGTAATGGAAGCAACGTAAATGCCCACAGACAGATGAATGGATAAAGATGTGGTACATATATAAAATGGAATATTACTCAGCCATAAAAAGGAATGAAACTGGGTCATTTGTAGAGACATCGATGGATCTAGAGACTGTCATACAGAATGAAGTAAGTCAGAAAGAGGAAAACAAATATTGTATATTAATGCATATACGTGGAACCTAAAAAATGGTACAGATGAACGGGTTTGCAGGGAAGAAACAGAGACACAGATGTAGAGAACAAACATATGGACACCAAGTGTGGGAAGCCATGGGGTGGTGGTGGTGGGATGAGTTGGGAGATTGGGATTGACCTGTATACATGTATATGCATAAAATACATAACTAATAATAACCTGCTGTATAAAAAAAATAAATCAAATTAAATTTCAAAATTTTAGAAAGTAAAATTTAAAAATAAAACAGAAAAATGTTCTTCCCTTCACACAGATGTATTTATAGGAATGAATTATTTCCATGCTTATATCTATAAATACATAAAGGAGGAATAAAATCTAACTTGAACCATAAAAGAAAAAAAAAACCTGAACCCACCAGTTATACAGAGGAAAACCCTATCAGGGCACTTGCTCCAGCGGTAAACAATTCTGAAATTGGTCAGAGGTGGGGAATCATCTTCCATACAACCAGCAACCCACCCCCCACGCCAGGAGCATCCTCATTGCAAAGCTGGGGGACCGTGCCGAGGCATCTGTGAGTAAACGTGACATGAGCCCCAGGACAGCTGCTGCTGAACTGTTCCCACCCTTCCCAGGTAAAACACCTGAATATGTACAAGGGCTTGAAAGCCTAGAGGAAGGGCCACGGAGCCACACCAGCGACAGCACGCAGGCCAACTTGGTTCCTGCAGGCCAGCCAGGGTGGTCCTGGCCCCGGGCGCTCTTGCGGAAGCTTTCCATTGCCCTGCCTGAGATACCCATCCTGTCCCAGCCCCCACTGCTTTTTTCCTTCCTCACCTCTGTCCGGAGAGAAATTCCAGCGGAAGGTATGGGTGACACATCCTCTTCTTTACAGGTGGCAGCCTGGCAACCCCTGCAGAAAGGCCAGCAGAGCCCCACTCACACCGGGCCACCAAGAAAGCTGTGGCCCCTCACTCCCTCCCACCAGCACAGCCCCGAGACTGCTGACGGGGCAGAGAATATGGAGTCAGGCACAGCTTCAGGGGCTATTGCTGCCTGGAGCGCTGTTTATATTGACCTCAAACAGGCACACCTGGGGAGGGCCGGCCGGCAGAGTAAGGCTGGCCAGGTCAGCTAATCCACAACCCTCAGGGAATCACATTGTTGAAAACGGACCTCGCTAAGGCAGAATAGAAGCCAAGGAAGAAAAGGACACAATGCCATTTGCAGCACCGTAGATGAGTCTAGAGGTAATCACGTGACTTGTAGTAAGTCAGAAAGTGAAAGACACATATCGTATCATATCACTTATAGGTGTTACCTAAGAATGGATACCAGTGCAGATATTTCCACGGAGAAGGGCCATCACAGATTCATCAAACAAACTTATGGTTCACCAATGGAAAGGTGTGAGGATTGGTTTCATTACGATATTGGGGTTAACAGACATATACAAACACAGGTGACACATATAATCACCAAAGACCTACGGAATACCAAGAGAAGACTACTCAACCTTCTGTCATAACGTACATGGGAAAAGGATCCCAGGAAGAACAGATATCTGTATATGTGTAAAAGAACCACATCTTCCACACCTACAACAAGCCAAACATTGTAATCAAACTTGCTGTAATAAAAAATAAAAAATTAAATTAAAAACACGAACAAGAAGTAGTGAGACAAACTTGAGGGGCTTTCTCCTGGCACATTCCATTCTAAATTCCAATCTAGAACACGACTTCCATTGAGGCTCTGTTGCCCTAGTCACCAGATTTGGTAAGGGAGAACTGCTGCCACCTTGTGGCCGTTTCACACAACAGCAGCTTTAATCCCAGCGCTGATGGTCAGTTGATATTCAAAATCATTGCAGGCCTGTAAATGACACCTGCCCTGAAAACAAATCCTGGGGTCACATATCGACCAAAAAATTCAAAGGACGTCCATATTTCAAAACGACCGTTTCAAAAGGCATATTTTACGCACATTAGTGTTCTGCTTCTTTTTCTTTCTTTCCTTTTTTTCTTAAAAATACGGGAATGGAAAAAGGCATCCCTCAGAATGGGCGAAAATCATTGCAAACGAATCAATGGACAAAGGTTTAATCTCCAATATATATAAACAGCTCATGCAGCTTAATATTAACAAAACAAACAACCCAATACAAAAAATGGGCAGAAGATCTAAAGAGATGTTTCTTCAAAGAAGACACAGAGATGGCCAAGACACACATGAAAAGCTGCTCAACAGCACTAATTATTAGAGAAATGCAAATCAAAACTACAATGAGGTATCACCTCACACCTGTTAGAATCGGCATCATCAGAAAATCTACAAACAACCAATTCTGGGGAGGGTGTGGACAAAAGGAGCCCTCTTCCACTATTGGTGGCAATGTAAATTGATACAGTCACTATGGAGAACGGTATGGAGTTTCCTTGAAAAAACTAGAAATAGAATTACCATCTGATCCAGCAATCCCACTTCTGGGCATATACCCAGAGAAAACCATAAATCAAAAAGGCACATTCACCACAATGTTCATGGCAGCACTATTTACAATAGCCAGGTAATGGAAGCAACGTAAATGCCCACAGACAGATGAATGGATAAAGATGTGGTACATATATAAAATGGAATATTACTCAGCCATAAAAAGGAATGAAACTGGGTCATTTGTAGAGACATCGATGGATCTAGAGACTGTCATACAGAATGAAGTAAGTCAGAAAGAGGAAAACAAATATTGTATATTAATGCATATATGTGGAACCTAAAAAATGGTACAGATGAACTGGTTTGCAGGGAAGAAACAGAGACACAGAGGTAGAGAACAAACATATGGACACCAAGTGTGGGAAGCCATGGGGTGGTGGTGGTGGGATGAGTTGGGAGATTGGGATTGACCTGTATACATGTATATGCATAAAATACATAACTAATAATAACCTGCTGTATAAAAAAATAAATCAAATTAAATTTCAAAATTTTAGAAAGTAAAATTTAAAAATAAAACAGAAAAATGTTCTTCCCTTCACACAGATGTATTTATAGGAATGAATTATTTCCATGCTTATATCTATAAATACATAAATGAGGAATAAAATCTAACTTGAACCATAAAAGAAAAGAAAAAACCTGAACCCACCAGTTATACAGAGGAAAACCCTATCAGGGCACTTGCTCCAGCGGTAAACAATTCTGAAATTGGTCAGAGGTGGGGAATCATCTCCCATACAACCAGCAACCCACCCCCCACGCCAGGAGCATCCTCATTGCAAAGCTGGGGGACCGTGCCGAGGCATCTGTGAGTAAACGTGAGCTGAGCCCCAGGACAGCTGCTGCTGAACTGTTCCCACCCTTCCCAGGTAAAACACCTGAATATGTACAAGGGCTTGAGAGCCTAGAGGAAGGGCCACGGAGCCACACCAGCGACGGCACGCAGGCCAACTTGGTTCCTGCAGGCCAGCCAGGGTGGTCCTGGCCCCGGGCGCTCTTGCGGAAGCTTTCCATTGCCCTGCCTGAGATACCCCTCCTGTCCCGGCCCCCACTGCTTTTTTCCTTCCTCACCTCTGTCCGGAGAGAAATTCCAGCGGAAGGTATGGGTGACACATCCTCTTCTTTACAGGTGGCAGCCTGGCAACCCCTGCAGAAAGGCCAGCAGAGCCCCACTCACACCGGGCCACCAACAAAGCTGTGGCCCCTCACTCCCTCCCGCCAGCACAGCCCCGAGACTGCTGACGGGGCAGAGAATATGGAGTCAGGCACAGCTTCAGGGGCTATTGCTGCCTGGAGCGCTGTTTATATTGACCTCAAACAGGCACACCTGGGGAGGGCCGGCCGGCAGGGTAAGGCTGCCCAGGTCAGCTAATCCACAACCCTCAGGGAATCACATTGTTGAAAACGGACCTCGCTAAGGCAGAATAGAAGCCAAGGAAGAAAAGGACACAATGCCATTTGCAGCACCGTAGATGAGTCTAGAGGTAATCACGTGACTTGTAGTAAGTCAGAAAGTGAAAGACACATATCGTATCATATCACTTATAGGTGTTACCTAAGAATGGATACCAGTGCAGATATTTCCACGGAGAAGGGCCATCACAGATTCATCAAACAAACTTATGGTTCACCAATGGAAAGGTGTGAGGATTGGTTTCATTACGATATTGGGGTTAACAGACATATACAAACACAGGTGACACATATAATCACCAAAGACCTACGGAATACCAAGAGAAGACTACTCAACCTTCTGTCATAACGTACATGGGAAAAGGATCCCAGGAAGAACAGACATCTGTATATGTGTAAAAGAACCACATCTTCCACACCTACAACAAGCCAAACATTGTAATCAAACTTGCTGTAATACAAAATAAAAAATTAAATTAAAAACACGAACAAGAAGTAGTGAGACAAACTTGAGGGGCTTTCTCCTGGCACATTCCATTCTAAATTCCAATCTAGAACACGACTTCCATTGAGGCTCTGTTGCCCTAGTCACCAGATTTGGTAAGGGAGAACTGCTGCCACCTTGTGGCCGTTTCACACAACAGCAGCTTTAATCCCAGCGCTGATGGTCAGTTGATATTCAAAATCATTGCAGGCCTGTAAATGACACCTGCCCTGAAAACAAATCCTGGGGTCACATATCGACCAAAAAATTCAAAGGACGTCCATATTTCAAAACGACCGTTTCAAAAGGCATATTTTACGCACATTAGTGTTCTGCTTCTTTTTCTTTCTTTCCTTTTTTGGTTAAAAATACGGGAATGGAAAAAGGCATCCCTCAGAATGGGCGAAAATCGTTGCAAACGAATCAATGGACAAAGGTTTAATCTCCAATATATATAAACAGCTCATGCAGCTTAATATTAACAAAACAAACAACCCAATACAAAAAATGGGCAGAAGATCTAAAGAGATGTTTCTTCAAAGAAGACACAGAGATGGCCAAGACACACATGAAAAGCTGCTCAACAGCACTAATTATTAGAGAAATGCAAATCAAAACTACAATGAGGTATCACCTCACACCTGTTAGAATCGGCATCATCAGAAAATCTACAAACAACCAATTCTGGGGAGGGTGTGGACAAAAGGAGCCCTCTTCCACTATTGGTGGCAATGTAAATTGATACAGTCACTATGGAGAACAGTATGGAGTTTCCTTGAAAAAACTAGAAATAGAATTACCATCTGATCCAGCAATCCCACTTCTGGGCATATACCCAGAGAAAACCATAAATCAAAAAGGCACATTCACCACAATGTTCATGGCAGCACTATTTACAATAGCCAGGTAATGGAAGCAACGTAAATGCCCACAGACAGATGAATGGATAAAGATGTGGTACATATATAAAATGGAATATTACTCAGCCATAAAAAGGAATGAAACTGGGTCATTTGTAGAGACATCGATGGATCTAGAGACTGTCATACAGAATGAAGTAAGTCAGAAAGAGGAAAACAAATATTGTATATTAATGCATATATGTGGAACCTAAAAAATGGTAGAGATGAACGGGTTTGCAGGGAAGAAACAGAGACACAGAGGTAGAGAACAAACATATGGACACCAAGTGTGGGAAGCCATGGGGTGGTGGTGGTGGGATGAGTTGGGAGATTGGGATTGACCTGTATACATGTATATGCATAAAATATATAACTAATAATAACCTGCTGTATAAAATAATAAATCAAATTAAATTTCAAAATTTTAAAAAGTAAAATTTAAAAATAAAACAGAAAAATGTTCTTCCCTTCACACAGATGTATTTATAGGAATGAATTATTTCCATGCTTATATCTATAAATACATAAAGGAGGAATAAAATCTAACTTGAACCATAAAAGAAAAGAAAAAACCTGAACCCACCAGTTGTACAGAGGAAAACCCTATCAGGGCACTTGCTCCAGCGGTAAACAATTCTGAAACTGGTCAGAGGTGGGGAATCATCTCCCATACAACCAGCAACCCACCCCCCACGCCAGGAGCATCCTCATTGCAAAGCTGGGGGACCGTGCCGAGGCATCTGTGAGTAAACGTGAGCTGAGCCCCAGGACAGCTGCTGCTGAACTGTTCCCACCCTTCCCAGGTAAAACACCTGAATATGTACAAGGGCTTGAAAGCCTAGAGGAAGGGCCACGGAGCCACACCAGCGACAGCACGCAGGCCAACTTGGTTCCTGCAGGCCAGCCAGGGTGGTCCTGGCCCCGGGCGCTCTTGCGGAAGCATTCCATTGCCCTGCCTGAGATACCCATCCTGTCCCGGCCCCCACTGCTTTTCTCCTTCCTCACCTCTGTCCGGAGAGAAATTCCAGCGGAAGTTATGGGTGACACATCCTCTTCTTTACAGGTGGCAGCCTGGCAACCCCTGCAGAAAGGCCAGCAGAGCCCCACTCACACCGGGCCACCAACAAAGCTGTGGCCCCTCACTCCCTCCCACCAGCACAGCCCCGAGACTGCTGACGGGACAGAGAATATGGAGTCAGGCACAGCTTCAGGGGCTATTGCTGCCTGGAGCGCTGTTTATATTGACCTCAAACAGGCACACCTGGGGAGGGCCGGCCGGCAGGGTAAGGCTGCCCAGGTCAGCTAATCCACAACCCTCAGGGAATCACATTGTTGAAAACGGACCTCGCTAAGGCAGAATAGAAGCCAAGGAAGAAAAGGACACAATGCCATTTGCAGCACCGTAGATGAGTCTAGAGGTAATCACGTGACTTGTAGTAAGTCAGAAAGTGAAAGACACATATCGTATCATATCACTTATAGGTGTTACCTAAGAATGGATACCAGTGCAGATATTTCCACGGGGAAGGGCCATCACAGATTCATCAAACAATCTTATGGTTCACCAATGGAAAGGTGTGAGGATTGGTTTCATTACGATATTGGGGTTAACAGACATATACAAACACAGGTGACACATATAATCACCAAAGACCTACGGAATACCAAGAGAAGACTACTCAACCTTCTGTCATAACGTACATGGGAAAAGGATCCCAGGAAGAACAGACATCTGTATATGTGTAAAAGAACCACATCTTCCACACCTACAACAAGCCAAACATTGTAATCAAACTTGCTGTAATACAAAATAAAAAATTAAATTAAAAACACGAACAAGAAGTAGTGAGACAAACTTGAGGGGCTTTCTCCTGGCACATTCCATTCTAAATTCCAATCTAGAACACGACTTCCATTGAGGCTCTGTTGCCCTAGTCACCAGATTTGGTAAGGGAGAACTGCTGCCACCTTGTGGCCGTTTCACACAACAGCAGCTTTAATCCCAGCGCTGATGGTCAGTTGATATTCAAAATCATTGCAGGCCTGTAAATGACACCTGCCCTGAAAACAAATCCTGGGGTCACATATCGACCAAAAAATTCAAAGGACGTCCATATTTCAAAACGACCGTTTCAAAAGGCATATTTTACGCACATTAGTGTTCTGCTTCTTTTTCTTTCTTTCCTTTTTTTCTTAAAAATACGGGAATGGAAAAAGGCATCCCTCAGAATGGGCGAAAATCGTTGCAAACGAATCAATGGACAAAGGTTTAATCTCCAATATATATAAACAGCTCATGCAGCTTAATATTAACAAAACAAACAACCCAATACAAAAAATGGGCAGAAGATCTAAAGAGATGTTTCTTCAAAGAAGACACAGAGATGGCCAAGACACACATGAAAAGCTGCTCAACAGCACTAATTATTAGAGAAATGCAAATCAAAACTACAATGAGGTATCACCTCACACCTGTTAGAATCGGCATCATCAGAAAATCTACAAACAACCAATTCTGGGGAGGGTGTGGACAAAAGGAGCCCTCTTCCACTATTGGTGGCAATGTAAATTGATACAGTCACTATGGAGAACGGTATGGAGTTTCCTTGAAAAAACTAGAAATAGAATTACCATCTGATCCAGCAATCCCACTTCTGGGCATATACCCAGAGAAAACCATTAATCAAAAAGGCACATTCACCACAATGTTCATGGCAGCACTATTTACAATAGCCAGGTAATGGAAGCAACGTAAATGCCCACAGACAGATGAATGGATAAAGATGTGGTACATATATAAAATGGAATATTACTCAGCCATAAAAAGGAATGAAACTGGGTCATTTGTAGAGACATCGATGGATCTAGAGACTGTCATACAGAATGAAGTAAGTCAGAAAGAGGAAAACAAATATTGTATATTAATGCATATATGTGGAACCTAAAAAATGGTACAGATGAACTGGTTTGCAGGGAAGAAACAGAGACACAGAGGTAGAGAACAAACATATGGACACCAAGTGTGGGAAGCCATGGGGTGGTGGTGCTGGGATGAGTTGGGAGATTGGGATTGACCTGTATACATGTATATGCATAAAATACATAACTAATAATAACCTGCTGTATAAAAAAATAAATCAAATTAAATTTCAAAATTTTAGAAAGTAAAATTTAAAAATAAAACAGAAAAATGTTCTTCCCTTCACACAGATGTATTTATAGGAATGAATTATTTCCATGCTTATATCTATAAATACATAAAGGAGGAATAAAATCTAACTTGAACCATAAAAGAAAAGAAAAAACCTGAACCCACCAGTTATACAGAGGAAAACCCTATCAGGGCACTTGCTCCAGCGGTAAACAATTCTGAAATTGGTCAGAGGTGGGGAATCATCTCCCATACAACCAGCAACCCACCCCCCACGCCAGGAGCCTCCTCATTGCAAAGCTGGGGGACCGTGCCGAGGCATCTGTGAGTAAACGTGAGCTGAGCCCCAGGACAGCTGCTGCTGAACTGTTCCCACCCTTCCCAGGTAAAACACCTGAATATGTACAAGGGCTTGAAAGCCTAGAGGAAGGGCCACGGAGCCACACCAGCGACAGCACGCAGGCCAACTTGGTGCCTACAGGCCAGCCAGGGTGGTCCTGGCCCCGGGCGCTCTTCTGGAAGCTTTCCATTGCCCTGCCTGAGATACCCCTCCTGTCCCGGCCCCCAATGCTTTTTTCCTTCCTCACCTCTGTCCGGAGAGAAATTCCATCGGTAGGTATGGGTGACACATCCTCTTCTTTACAGGTGGCAGCCTGGCAACCCCTGCAGAAAGGTCAGCAGAGCCCCACTCACACAGGGCCACCAACAAAGCTGTGGCCCCTCACTCCCTCCCACCAGCAGAGCCCCGAGACTGCTGACGGGGCAGAGAATATGGAGTCAGGCACAGCTTCAGGGGCTATTGCTGCCTGGAGCGCTGTTTATATTGACCTCAAACAGGCACACCTGGGGAGGGCCGGCCGGCAGGGTAAGGCTGCCCAGGTCAACTAATCCACAACCCTCAGGGAATCACATTGTTGAAAACGGACCTCGCTAAGGCAGAATAGAAGCCAAGGAAGAAAAGGACACAATGCCATTTGCAGCACCGTAGATGAGTCTAGAGGTAATCACGTGACTTGTAGTAAGTCAGAAAGTGAAAGACACATATCGTATCATATCACTTATAGGTGTTACCTAAGAATGGATACCAGGGCAGATATTTCCACGGAGAAGGGCCATCACAGATTCATCAAACAAACTTATGGTTCACCAATGGAAAGTTGTGAGGATTTGTTTCATTACGATATTGGGGTTAACAGACATATACAAACACAGGTGACACATATAATCACCAAAGACCTACGGAATACCAAGAGAAGACTACACAACATTCTGTCATAACGTACATGGGAAAAGGATCCCAGGAAGAACAGACATCTGTATATGTGTAAAAGAACCACATCTTCCACACCTACAACAAGCCAAACATTGTAATCAAACTTGCTGTAATAAAAAATAAAAAATTAAATTAAAAACACGAACAAGAAGTAGTGAGACAAACTTGAGGTGCTTTCTCCTGGCACATTCCATTCTAAATTCCAATCTAGAACAGGACTTCCATTGAGGCTCTGTTGCCCTAGTCACCAGATTTGGTAAGGGAGAACTGCTGCCACCTTGTGGCCGTTTCACACAACAGCAGCTTTAATCCCAGCGCTGATGGTCAGTTGATATTCAAAATCATTGCAGGCCTGTAAATGACACCTGCCCTGAAAACAAATCCTGGGGTCACTTATCGACCAAAAAATTCAAAGGACGTCCATATTTCAAAACGACCGTTTCAAAAGGCATATTTTACGCACATTAGTGTTCTGCTTCTTTTTCTTTCTTTCCTTTTTTTGTTAAAATAAGGGGAATGGAGAAAGGCATCCCTCAGAATGGACGAAAATCGTTGCAAACGAATCAATGGACAAAGGTTTAATCTCCAATATATATAAACAGCTCAAGCAGCTTAATATTAACAGAACAAACAACCCAATACAAAAAATGGGCAGAAGATCTAAAGAGATGTTTCTTCAAAGAAGACACAGAGATGGCCAAGACACACATGAAAAGCTGCTCAACAGCACTAATTATTAGAGAAATGCAAATCAAAACTACAATGAGGTATCACCTCACACCTGTTAGAATCGGCATCATCAGAAAATCTACAAACAACCAATTCTGGGGAGGGTGCGGACAAAAGGAGCCCTCTTCCACAATTGGTGGCAATGTAAATTGATACAGTCACTATGGAGAACGGTATGGAGTTTCCTTGAAAAAACTAGAAATAGAATTACCATCTGATCCAGCAATCCCACTTCTGTGCATATACCCAGAGAAAACCATTAATCAAAAAGGCACATTCACCACAATGTTCATGGCAGCACTATTTACAATAGCCAGGTAATGGAAGCAACGTAAATGCCCACAGACAGATGAATGGATAAAGATGTGGTACATATATAAAATGGAATATTACTCAGCCATAAAAAGGAATGAAACTGGGTCATTTGTAGAGACATCGATGGATCTAGAGACTGTCATACAGAATGAAGTAAGTCAGAAAGAGGAAAACAAATATTGTATATTTATGCATATACGTGGAACCTAAAAAATGGTACAGATGAACTGGTTTGCAGGGAAGAAACAGAGACACAGAGGTAGAGAACAAACATATGGACACCAAGTGTGGGAAGCCATGGGGTGGTGGTGGTGGGATGAGTTGGGAGATTGGGATTGACCTGTATACATGTATATGCATAAAATACATAACTAATAATAACCTGCTGTATAAAAAAAATAAATCAAATTAAATTTCAAAATTTTAAAAAGTAAAATTTAAAAATAAAACAGAAAAATGTTCTTCCCTTCACACAGATGTATTTATAGGAATGAATTATTTCCATGCTTATATCTATAAATACATAAAGGAGGAATAAAATCTAACTTGAACCATAAAAGAAAAAAAAAAACCTGAACCCACCAGTTATACAGAGGAAAACCCTATCAGGGCACTTGCTCCAGCGGTAAACAATTCTGAAATTGGTCAGAGGTGGGGAATCATCTTCCATACAACCAGCAACCCACCCCCCACGCCAGGAGCATCCTCTTTGCAAAGCTGGGGGACCGTGCCGAGGCATCTGTGAGTAAACGTGACCTGAGCCCCAGGACAGCTGCTGCTGAACTGTTCCCACCCTTCCCAGGTAAAACACCTGAATATGTACAAGGGCTTGAAAGCCTAGAGGAAGGGCCACGGAGCCACACCAGCGACAGCACGCAGGCCAACTTGGTTCCTGCAGGCCAGCCAGGGTGGTCCTGGCCCCGGGCGCTCTTGCGGAAGCTTTCCATTGCCCTGCCTGAGATACCCATCCTGTCCCAGCCCCCACTGCTTTTTTCCTTCCTCACCTCTGTCCGGAGAGAAATTCCAGCGGAAGGTATGGGTGACACATCCTCTTCTTTACAGGTGGCAGCCTGGCAACCCCTGCAGAAAGGCCAGCAGAGCCCCACTCACACCGGGCCACCAACAAAGCTGTGGCCCCTCACTCCCTCCCACCAGCACAGCCCCGAGACTGCTGACGGGGCAGAGAATATGGAGTCAGGCACAGCTTCAGGGGCTATTGCTGCCTGGAGCGCTGTTTATATTGACCTCAAACAGGCACACCTGGGGAGGGCCGGCCGGCAGAGTAAGGCTGCCCAGGTCAGCTAATCCACAACCCTCAGGGAATCACATTGTTGAAAACGGACCTCGCTAAGGCAGAATAGAAGCCAAGGAAGAAAAGGACACAATGCCATTTGCAGCACCGTAGATGAGTCTAGAGGTAATCACGTGACTTGTAGTAAGTCAGAAAGTGAAAGACACATATCGTATCATATCACTTATAGGTGTTACCTAAGAATGGATACCAGTGCAGATATTTCCACGGAGAAGGGCCATCACAGATTCATCAAACAAACTTATGGTTCACCAATGGAAAGGTGTGAGGATTGGTTTCATTACGATATTGGGGTTAACAGACATATACAAACACAGGTGACACATATAATCACCAAAGACCTACGGAATACCAAGAGAAGACTACTCAACCTTCTGTCATAACGTACATGGGAAAAGGATCCCAGGAAGAACAGACATCTGTATATGTGTAAAAGAACCACATCTTCCACACCTACAACAAGCCAAACATTGTAATCAAACTTGCTGTAATACAAAATAAAAAATTAAATTAAAAACACGAACAAGAAGTAGTGAGACAAACTTGAGGGGCTTTCTCCTGGCACATTCCATTCTAAATTCCAATCTAGAACACGACTTCCATTGAGGCTCTGTTGCCCTAGTCACCAGATTTGGTAAGGGAGAACTGCTGCCACCTTGTGGCCGTTTCACACAACAGCAGCTTTAATCCCAGCGCTGATGGTCAGTTGATATTCAAAATCATTGCAGGCCTGTAAATGACACCTGCCCTGAAAACAAATCCTGGGGTCACATATCGACCAAAAAATTCAAAGGACGTCCATATTTCAAAACGACCGTTTCAAAAGGCATATTTTACGCACATTAGTGTTCTGCTTCTTTTTCTTTCTTTCATTTTTTTCTTAAAAATACGGGAATGGAAAAAGGCATCCCTCAGAATGGGCGAAAATCATTGCAAACGAATCAATGGACAAAGGTTTAATCTCCAATATATATAAACAGCTCATGCAGCTTAATATTAACAAAACAAACAACCCAATACAAAAAATGGGCAGAAGATCTAAAGAGATGTTTCTTCAAAGAAGACACAGAGATGGCCAAGACACACATGAAAAGCTGCTCAACAGCACTAATTATTAGAGAAATGCAAATCAAAACTACAATGAGGTATCACCTCACACCTGTTAGAATCGGCATCATCAGAAAATCTACAAACAACCAATTCTGGGGAGGGTGTGGACAAAAGGAGCCCTCTTCCACTATTGGTGGCAATGTAAATTGATACAGTCACTATGGAGAACGGTATGGAGTTTCCTTGAAAAAACTAGAAATAGAATTACCATCTGATCCAGCAATCCCACTTCTGGGCATATACCCAGAGAAAACCATAAATCAAAAAGGCACATTCACCACAATGTTCATGGCAGCACTATTTACAATAGCCAGGTAATGGAAGCAACGTAAATGCCCACAGACAGATGAATGGATAAAGATGTGGTACATATATAAAATGGAATATTACTCAGCCATAAAAAGGAATGAAACTGGGTCATTTGTAGAGACATCGATGGATCTAGAGACTGTCATACAGAATGAAGTAAGTCAGAAAGAGGAAAACAAATATTGTATATTAATGCATATATGTGGAACCTAAAAAATGGTACAGATGAACTGGTTTGCAGGGAAGAAACAGAGACACAGAGGTAGAGAACAAACATATGGACACCAAGTGTGGGAAGCCATGGGGTGGTGGTGGTGGGATGAGTTGGGAGATTGGGATTGACCTGTATACATGTATATGCATAAAATACATAACTAATAATAACCTGCTGTATAAAAAAATAAATCAAATTAAATTTCAAAATTTTAGAAAGTAAAATTTAAAAATAAAACAGAAAAATGTTCTTCCCTTCACACAGATGTATTTATAGGAATGAATTATTTCCATGCTTATATCTATAAATACATAAATGAGGAATAAAATCTAACTTGAACCATAAAAGAAAAGAAAAAACCTGAACCCACCAGTTATACAGAGGAAAACCCTATCAGGGCACTTGCTCCAGCGGTAAACAATTCTGAAATTGGTCAGAGGTGGGGAATCATCTCCCATACAACCAGCAACCCACCCCCCACGCCAGGAGCATCCTCATTGCAAAGCTGGGGGACCGTGCCGAGGCATCTGTGAGTAAACGTGAGCTGAGCCCCAGGACAGCTGCTGCTGAAGTGTTCCCACCCTTCCCAGGTAAAACACCTGAATATGTACAAGGGCTTGAAAGCCTAGAGGAAGGGCCACGGAGCCACACCAGCGACAGCACGCAGGCCAACTTGGTTCCTGCAGGCCAGCCAGGGTGGTCCTGGCCCCGGGCGCTCTTGCGGAAGCTTTCCATTGCCCTGCCTGAGATACCCATCCTGTCCCGGCCCCCACTGCTTTTTTCCTTCCTCACCTCTGTCCGGAGAGAAATTCCAGCGGAAGGTATGTGTGACACATCCTCTTCTTTACAGGTGGCAGCCTGGCAACCCCTGCAGAAAGGCCAGCAGAGCCCCACTCACACCGGGCCACCAACAAAGCTGTGGCCCCTCACTCCCTCCCACCAGCAGAGCCCCGAGACTGCTGACGGGGCAGAGAATATGGAGTCAGGCACAGCTTCAGGGGCTATTGCTGCCTGGAGCGCTGTTTATATTGACCTCAAACAGGCACACCTGGGGAGGGCCGGCCGGCAGGGTAAGGCTGCCCAGGTCAGCTAATCCACAACCCTCAGGGAATCACATTGTTGAAAACGGACCTCGCTAAGGCAGAATAGAAGCCAAGGAAGAAAAGGACACAATGCCATTTGCATCACCGTAGATGAGTCTAGAGGTAATCACGTGACTTGTAGTAAGTCAGAAAGTGAAAGACACGTATCGTATCATATCACTTATAGGTGTTACCTAAGAATGGATACCAGTGCAGATATTTCCACGGAGAAGGGCCATCACAGATTCATCAAACAAACTTATGGTTCACCAATGGAAAGGTGTGAGGATTGGTTTCATTACGATATTGGGGTTAACAGACATATACAAACACAGGTGACACATATAATCACCAAAGACCTACGGAATACCAAGAGAAGACTACTCAACCTTCTGTCATAACGTACATGGGAAAAGGATCCCAGGAAGAACAGACATCTGTATATGTGTAAAAGAACCACATCTTCCACACCTACAACAAGCCAAACATTGTAATCAAACTTGCTGTAATAAAAAATAAAAAATTAAATTAAAAACACGAACAAGAAGTAGTGAGACAAACTTGAGGGGCTTTCGCCTGGCACATTCCATTCTAAATTCCAAACTAGAACACGACTTCTATTGAGGCTCTGTTGCCCTAGTCACCAGATTTGGTAAGGGAGAACTGCTGCCACCTTGTGGCCGTTTCACACAACAGCAGCTTTAATCCCAGCGCTGATGGTCAGTTGATATTCAAAATCATTGCAGGCCTGTAAATGACACCTGCCCTTAAAACCAATCCTGGGGTCACATATCGACCAAAAAATTCAAAGGACGTCCATATTTCAAAACGACCGTTTCAAAAGGCATATTTAACGCACATTAGTGTTCTGCTTCTTTTTCTTTCTTTCCTTTTTTTGTTAAAAATACGGGAATGGAAAAAGGCATCCCTCAGAATGGGCGAAAATCATTGCAAACGAATCAATGGACAAAGGTTTAATCTCCAATATATATAAACAGCTCATGCAGCTTAATATTAACAAAACAAACAACCCAATACAAAAAATGGGCAGAAGATCTAAAGAGATGTTTCTTCAAAGAAGACACAGAGATGGCCAAGACACACATGAAAAGCTGCTCAACGGCACTAATCATTAGAGAAATGCAAATCAAAACTACAATGAGGTATCACCTCACACCTGTTAGAATCGGCATCATCAGAAAATCTACAAACAACCAATTCTGGGGAGGGTGTGGACAAAAGGAGCCCTCTTCCACTATTGGTGGCAATGTAAATTAATTCAGTCCCTTTGGAGAACGGTATGGAGTTTCCTTGAAAAAACTAGAAATAGAATTACCATCTGATCCAGCAATCCCACTTCTGGGCATATACCCAGAGAAAACCATAAATCAAAAAGGCACATTCACCACAATGTTCATGGCAGCACTATTTACAATAGCCAGGTAATGGAAGCAACGTAAATGCCCACAGACAGATGAATGGATAAAGATGTGGTACATATATAAAATGGAATATTACTCAGCCATAAAAAGGAATGAAACTGGGTCATTTGTAGAGACATCGATGGATCTAGAGACTGTCATACAGAATGAAGTAAGTCAGAAAGAGGAAAACAAATATTGTATATTAATGCATATATGTGGAACCTAAAAAATGGTACAGATGAACGGGTTTGCAGGGAAGAAACAGAGACAGAGGTAGAGAACAAACATATGGACACCAAGTGTGGGAAGCCATGGGGTGGTGGTGGTGGGATGAGTTGGGAGATTGGCATTGACCTGTATACATGTATATGCATAAAATACATAACTAATAATAACCTGCTGTATAAAAAAAATAAATCAAATTAAATTTCAAAATTTTAAAAAGTAAAATTTAAAAATAAAACAGAAAAATGTTCTTCCCTTCACACAGATGTATTTATAGGAATGAATTATTTCCATGCTTATATCTATAAATACATAAAGGAGGAATACAATCTAACTTGAACCATAAAAGAAAACAAAAAACCTGAACCCACCAGTTATACAGAGGAAAACCCTATCAGGGCACTTGCTCCAGCGGTAAACAATTCTGAAATTGGTCAGAGGTGGGGAATCATCTCCCATACAACCAGCAACCCACCCCCCACGCAAGGAGCATCCTCATTGCAAAGCTGGGGGACCGTGCCGAGGCATCTGTGAGTAAACGTGAGCTGAGCCCCAGGACAGCTGCTGCTGAACTGTTCCCACCCTTCCCAGGTAAAACACCTGAATATGTACAAGGGCTTGAAAGCCTAGAGGAAGGGCCACGGAGCCACACCAGCGACAGCACGCAGGCCAACTTGGTGCCTGCAGGCCAGCCAGGGTGGTCCTGGCCCCGGGCGCTCTTCTGGAAGCTTTCCATTGCCTTGCCTGAGATACCCCTCATGTCCCGGCCCCCAATGCTTTTTTCCTTCCTCACCTCTGTCCGGAGAGAAATTCCAGCGGTAGGTATGGGTGACACATCCTCTTCTTTACAGGTGGCAGCCTGGCAACCCCTGAAGAAAGGCCAGCAGAGCCCCACTCACACCGGGCCACCAACAAAGCTGTGGCCCCTCACTCCCTCCCACCAGCACAGCCCCGAGACTGCTGACGGGGCAGAGAATATGGAGTCAGGCACAGCTTCAGGGGCTATTGCTGCCTGGAGCGCTGTTTATATTGACCTCAAACAGGCACACCTGGGGAGGGCCGGCCGGCAGGGTAAGGCTGCCCAGGTCAGCTAATCCACAACCCTCAGGGAATCACATTGTTGAAAACGGACCTCGCTAAGGCAGAATAGAAGCCAAGGAAGAAAAGGACACAATGCCATTTGCAGCACCGTAGATGAGTCTAGAGGTAATCACGTGACTTGTAGTAAGTCAGAAAGTGAAAGACACATATCGTATCATATCACTTATAGGTGTTACCTAAGAATGGATACCAGGGCAGATATTTCCACGGAGAAGGGCCATCACAGATTCATCAAACAAACTTATGGTTCACCAATGGAAAGGTGTGAGGATTGGTTTCATTACGATATTGGGGTTAACAGACATATACAAACACAGGTGACACATATAATCACCAAAGACCTACGGAACACCAAGAGAAGACTACTCAACCTTCTGTCATAACGTACATGGGAAAAGGATCCCAGGAAGAACAGACATCTGTATATGTGTAAAAGAACCACATCTTCCACACCTACAACAAGCCAAACATTGTAATCAAACTTGCTGTAATAAAAAATAAAAAATTAAATTAAAAACACGAACAAGAAGTAGTGAGACAAACTTGAGGGGCTTTCGCCTGGCACATTCCATTCTAAATTCCAAACTAGAACACGACTTCCATTGAGGCTCTGTTGCCCTAGTCACCAGATTTGGTAAGGGAGAACTGCTGCCACCTTGTGGCCGTTTCACACAACAGCAGCTTTAATCCCAGCGCTGATGGTCAGTTGATATTCAAAATCATTGCAGGCCTGTAAATGACACCTGCCCTTAAAACCAATCCTGGGGTCACATATCGACCAAAAAATTCAAAGGACGTCCATATTTCAAAACGACTGTTTCAAAAGGCATATTTAACGCACATTAGTGTTCTGCTTCTTTTTCTTTCTTTCCTTTTTTTGTTAAAAATACGGGAATGGAAAAAGGCATCCCTCAGAATGGGCGAAAATCGTTGCAAACGAATCAATGGACAAAGGTTTAATCTCCAATATATATAAACAGCTCATGCAGCTTAATATTAACAAAACAAACAACCCAATACAAAAAATGGGCAGAAGATCTAAAGAGATGTTTCTTCAAAGAAGACACAGAGATGGCCAAGACACACATGAAAAGCTGCTCAACAGCACTAATTATTAGAGAAATGCAAATCAAAACTACAATGAGGTATCACCTCACACCTGTTAGAATCGGCATCATCAGAAAATCTACAAACAACCAATTCTGGGGAGGGTGTGGACAAAAGGAGCCCTCTTCCACTATTGGTGGCAATGTAAATTAATTCAGTCCCTTTGGAGAACGGTATGGAGTTTCCTTGAAAAAACTAGAAATAGAATTACCATCTGATCCAGCAATCCCACTTCTGGGCATATACTCAGAGAAAACCATAAATCAAAAAGGCACATTCACCACAATGTTCATGGCAGCACTATTTACAATAGCCAGGTAATGGAAGCAACGTAAATGTGCACAGACAGATGAATGGATAAAGATGTGGTACATATATAAAATGGAATATTACTCAGCCATAAAAAGGAATGAAACTGGGTCATTTGTAGAGACATCGATGAATCTAGAGACTGTCATACAGAATGAAGTAAGTCAGAAAGAGGAAAACAAATATTGTATATTAATGCATATATGTGGAACCTAAAAATGGTACAGATGAACGGGTTTGCAGGGAAGAAACAGAGACAGAGGTAGAGAACAAACATATGGACACCAAGTGTGGGAAGCCATGGGGTGGTGGTGGTGGGATGAGTTGGGAGATTGGCATTGACCTGTATACATGTATATGCATAAAATACATAACTAATAATAACCTGCTGTATAAAAAAATAAATCAAATTAACTTTCAAAATTTTAAAAAGTAAAATTTAAAAATAAAACAGAAAAATGTTCTTCCCTTCACACAGATGTATTTATAGGAATGAATTATTTCCATGCTTATATCTATAAATACATAAAAGAGGAATAAAATCTAACTTGAACCATAAAAGAAAAAAAAAAACCTGACCCCACCAGTTATACAGAGGAAAACCCTATCAGGGCACTTGCTGCAGCGGTAAACAATTCTGAAATTGGTCAGAGGTGGGGAATCATCTCCCATACAACCAGCAACCCAACCCCCACGCGAGGAGCATCCTCATTGCAAAGCTGGGGGACCGTGCCGAGGCATCTGTGAGTAAACGTGAGCTGAGCCCCAGGACAGCTGCTGCTGAACTGTTCCCACCCTTCCCAGGTAAAACACCTGAATATGTACAAGGGCTTGAAAGCCTAGAGGAAGGGCCACGGAGCCACACCAGCGACAGCACGCAGGCCAACTTGGTTCCTGCAGGCCAGCCAGGGTGGTCCTGGCCCCGGGCGCTCTTGCGGAAGCTTTCCATTGCCCTGACTGAGATACCCATCCTGTCCCGGCCCCCACTGCTTTTTTCCTTCCTCACCTCTGTCCGGAGAGAAATTCCAGCGGTAGGTATGGGTGACACATCCTCTTCTTTACAGGTGGCAGCCTGGCAACCCCTGCAGAAAGGCCAGCAGAGCCCCACTCACACCGGGCCACCAACAAAGCTGTGGCCCCTAACTCCCTCCCACCAGCAGAGCCCCGAGACTGCTGACGGGGCAGAGAATATGGAGTCAGGCACAGCTTCAGGGGCTATTGCTGCCTGGAGCGCTGTTTATATTGACCTCAAACAGGCACACCTGGGGAGGGCCGGCCGGCAGGGTAAGGCTGCCCAGGTCAGCTAATCCACAACCCTCAGGGAATCACATTGTTGAAAACGGACCTCGCTAAGGCAGAATAGAAGCCAAGGAAGAAAAGGACACAATGCCATTTGCAGCACCGTAGATGAGTCTAGAGGTAATCACGTGACTTGTAGTAAGTCAGAAAGTGAAAGACACATATCGTATCCTATCACTTATAGGTGTTACCTAAGAATGGATACCAGTGCAGATATTTCCACGGAGAAGGGCCATCACAGATTCATCAAACAAACTTATGGTTCACCAATGGAAAGGTGTGAGGATTGGTTTCATTACGATATTGGGGTTAACAGACATATACAAACACAGGTGACACATATAATCACCAAAGACCTACGGAATACCAAGAGAAGACTACTCAACCTTCTGTCATAACGTACATGGGAAAAGGATCCCAGGAAGAACAGACATCTGTATATGTGTAAAAGAACCACATCTTCCACACCTACAACAAGCCAAACATTGTAATCAAACTTGCTGTAATAAAAAATAAAAAATTAAATTAAAAACATGAACAAGAAGTAGTGAGACAAACTTGAGGGGCTTTCTCCTGGCACATTCCATTCTAAATTCCAATCAAGAACACGACTTCCATTGAGGCTCTGTTGCCCTAGTCACCAGATTTGGTAAGGGAGAACTGCTGCCACCTTGTGGCCGTTTCACACAACAGCAGCTTTAATCCCAGCGCTGATGGTCAGTTGATATTCAAAATCATTGCAGGCCTGTAAATGACACCTGCCCTGAAAACAAATCCTGGGGTCACATATCGACCAAAAAATTCAAAGGACGTCCATATTTCAAAACCACCGTTTCAAAAGGCATATTTTACGCACATTAGTGTTCTGCTTCTTTTTCTTTCTTTCCTTTTTTTGTTAAAAAAAGGGGAATGGAAAAAGGCATCCCTCAGAATGGGCGAAAATCGTTGCAAACGAATCAATGGACAAAGGTTTAATCTCCAATATATATAAACAGCTCATGCAGCTTAATATTAACAAAACAAACAACCCAATACAAAAAATGGGCAGAAGATCTAAAGAGATGTTTCTTCAAAGAAGACACAGAGATGGCCAAGACACACATGAAAAGCTGCTCAACAGCACTAATTATTAGAGAAATGCAAATCAAAACTACAATGAGGTATCACCTCACACCTGTTAGAATCGGCATCATCAGAAAATCTACAAACAACCAATTCTGGGGAGGGTGTGGACAAAAGGAGCCCTCTTCCACTATTGGTGGCAATGTAAATTGATACACTCCCTATGGAGAACGGTATGGAGTTTCCTTGAAAAAACTAGAAATAGAATTACCATCTGATCCAGCAATCCCACTTCTGGGCATATAACCAGAGAAAACCATAAATCAAAAAGGCACATTCACCACAATGTTCATGGCAGCACTATTTACAATAGCCAGGTAATGGAAGCAACGTAAATGCGCACAGACAGATGAATGGATAAAGATGTGGTACATATATAAAATGGAATATTACTCAGCCATAAAAAGGAATGAAACTGGGTCATTTGTAGAGACATCGATGGATCTAGAGACTGTCATACAGAATGAAGTAAGTCAGAAAGAGGAAAACAAATATTGTATATTAATGCATATATGTGGAACCTAAAAAATGGTACAGATGAACTGGTTTGCAGGGAAGAAACAGAGACACAGAGGTAGAGAACAAACATATGGACACCAAGTGTGGGAAGCCATGGGGTGGTGGTGGTGGGATGAGTTGGGAGATTGGGATTGACCTGTATACATGTATATGCATAAAATACATAACTAATAATAACCTGCTGTATAAAAAAAATAAATCAAATTAAATTTCAAAATTTTAAAAAGTAAAATTTAAAAATAAAACAGAAAAATGTTCTTCCCTTCACACAGATGTATTTATAGGAATGAATTATTTCCATGCTTATATCTATAAATACATAAAGGAGGAATACAATCTAACTTGAACCATAAAAGAAAACAAAAAACCTGAACCCACCAGTTATACAGAGGAAAACCCTATCAGGGCACTTGCTCCAGCGGTAAACAATTCTGAAATTGGTCAGAGGTGGGGAATCATCTCCCATACAACCAGCAACCCACCCCCCACGCAAGGAGCATCCTCATTGCAAAGCTGGGGGACCGTGCCGAGGCATCTGTGAGTAAACGTGAGCTGAGCCCCAGGACAGCTGCTGCTGAACTGTTCCCACCCTTCCCAGGTAAAACACCTGAATATGTACAAGGGCTTGAAAGCCTAGAGGAAGGGCCACGGAGCCACACCAGCGACAGCACGCAGGCCAACTTGGTGCCTGCAGGCCAGCCAGGGTGGTCCTGGCCCCGGGCGCTCTTCTGGAAGCTTTCCATTGCCTTGCCTGAGATACCCCTCATGTCCTGGCCCCCAATGCTTTTTTCCTTCCTCACCTCTGTCCGGAGAGAAATTCCAGCGGTAGGTATGGGTGACACATCCTCTTCTTTACAGGTGGCAGCCTGGCAACCCCTGAAGAAAGGCCAGCAGAGCCCCACTCACACCGGGCCACCAACAAAGCTGTGGCCCCTCACTCCCTCCCACCAGCACAGCCCCGAGACTGCTGACGGGGCAGAGAATATGGAGTCAGGCACAGCTTCAGGGGCTATTGCTGCCTGGAGCGCTGTTTATATTGACCTCAAACAGGCACACCTGGGGAGGGCCGGCAGGCAGGGTAAGGCTGCCCAGGTCAGCTAATCCACAACCCTCAGGGAATCACATTGTTGAAAACGGACCTCGCTAAGGCAGAATAGAAGCCAAGGAAGAAAAGGACACAATGCCATTTGCAGCACCGTAGATGAGTCTAGAGGTAATCACGTGACTTGTAGTAAGTCAGAAAGTGAAAGACACATATCGTATCATATCACTTATAGGTGTTACCTAAGAATGGATACCAGGGCAGATATTTCCACGGAGAAGGGCCATCACAGATTCATCAAACAAACTTATGGTTCACCAATGGAAAGGTGTGAGGATTGGTTTCATTACGATATTGGGGTTAACAGACATATACAAACACAGGTGACACATATAATCACCAAAGACCTACGGAATACCAAGAGAAGACTACTCAACCTTCTGTCATAACGTACATGGGAAAAGGATCCCAGGAAGAACAGACATCTGTATATGTGTAAAAGAACCACATCTTCCACACCTACAACAAGCCAAACATTGTAATCAAACTTGCTGTAATAAAAAATAAAAAATTAAATTAAAAACACGAACAAGAAGTAGTGAGACAAACTTGAGGGGCTTTCGCCTGGCACATTCCATTCTAAATTCCAAACTAGAACACGACTTCCATTGAGGCTCTGTTGCCCTAGTCACCAGATTTGGTAAGGGAGAACTGCTGCCACCTTGTGGCCGTTTCACACAACAGCAGCTTTAATCCCAGCGCTGATGGTCAGTTGATATTCAAAATCATTGCAGGCCTGTAAATGACACCTGCCCTTAAAACCAATCCTGGGGTCACATATCGACCAAAAAATTCAAAGGACGTCCATATTTCAAAACGACCGTTTCAAAAGGCATATTTAACGCACATTAGTGTTCTGCTTCTTTTTCTTTCTTTCCTTTTTTTGTTAAAAATACGGGAATGGAAAAAGGCATCCCTCAGAATGGGCGAAAATCGTTGCAAACGAATCAATGGACAAAGGTTTAATCTCCAATATATATAAACAGCTCATGCAGCTTAATATTAACAAAACAAACAACCCAATACAAAAAATGGGCAGAAGATCTAAAGAGATGTTTCTTCAAAGAAGACACAGAGATGGCCAAGACACACATGAAAAGCTGCTCAACAGCACTAATTATTAGAGAAATGCAAATCAAAACTACAATGAGGTATCACCTCACACCTGTTAGAATCGGCATCATCAGAAAATCTACAAACAACCAATTCTGGGGAGGGTGTGGACAAAAGGAGCCCTCTTCCACTATTGGTGGCAATGTAAATTAATTCAGTCCCTTTGGAGAACGGTATGGAGTTTCCTTGAAAAAACTAGAAATAGAATTACCATCTGATCCAGCAATCCCACTTCTGGGCATATACCCAGAGAAAACCATAAATCAAAAAGGCACATTCACCACAATGTTCATGGCAGCACTATTTACAATAGCCAGGTAATGGAAGCAACGTAAATGCGCACAGACAGATGAATGGATAAAGATGTGGTACATATATAAAATGGAATATTACTCAGCCATAAAAAGGAATGAAACTGGGTCATTTGTAGAGACATCGATGGATCTAGAGACTGTCATACAGAATGAAGTAAGTCAGAAAGAGGAAAACAAATATTGTATATTAATGCATATATGTGGAACCTAAAAAATGGTACAGATGAACGGGTTTGCAGGGAAGAAACAGAGACAGAGGTAGAGAACAAACATATGGACACCAAGTGTGGGAAGCCATGGGGTGGTGGTGGTGGGATGAGTTGGGAGATTGGCATTGACCTGTATACATGTATATGCATAAAATACATAACTAATAATAACCTGCTGTATAAAAAAATAAATCAAATTAAATTTCAAAATTTTAAAAAGTAAAATTTAAAAATAAAACAGAAAAATGTTCTTCCCTTCACACAGATGTATTTATAGGAATGAATTATTTCCATGCTTATATCTATAAATACATAAACGAGGAATAAAATCTAACTTGAACCATAAAAGAAAAAAAAAACCTGAACCCACCAGTTATACAGAGGAAAACCCTATCAGGGCACTTGCTGCAGCGGTAAACAATTCTGAAATTGGTCAGAGGTGGGGAATCATCTCCCATACAACCAGCAACCCACACCCCACGCCAGGAGCATCCTCATTGCAAAGCTGGGGGACCGTGCCGAGGCATCTGTGAGTAAACGTGACCTGAGCCCCAGGACAGCTGCTGCTGAACTGTTCCCACCCTTCCCAGGTAAAACACCTGAATATGTACAAGGGCTTGAAAGCCTAGAGGAAGGGCCACGGAGCCACACCAGCGACAGCACGCAGGCCAACTTGGTTCCTGCAGGCCAGCCAGGGTGGTCCTGGCCCCGGGCGCTCTTGCGGAAGCTTTCCATTGCCCTGACTGAGATACCCATCCTGTCCCGGCCCCCACTGCTTTTTTCCTTCCTCACCTCTGTCCGGAGAGAAATTCCAGCGGTAGGTATGGGTGACACATCCTCTTCTTTACAGGTGGCAGCCTGGCAACCCCTGCAGAAAGGCCAGCAGAGCCCCACTCACACCGGGCCACCAACAAAGCTGTGGCCCCTCACTCCCTCCCACCAGCAGAGCCCCGAGACTGCTGACGGGGCAGAGAATATGGAGTCAGGCACAGCTTCAGGGGCTATTGCTGCCTGGAGCGCTGTTTATATTGACCTCAAACAGGCACACCTGGGGAGGGCCGGCCGGCAGGGTAAGGCTGCCCAGGTCAGCTAATCCACAACCCTCAGGGAATCACATTGTTGAAAACGGACCTCGCTAAGGCAGAATAG
Source organism: Mesoplodon mirus (assembly GCF_964341445.2). Lineage (NCBI taxonomy): Eukaryota > Metazoa > Chordata > Mammalia > Artiodactyla > Ziphiidae > Mesoplodon > Mesoplodon mirus. Next base: position 2,907,162 of record NW_028295814.1, on the reverse strand, counting down.
AAGCCAAGGAAGAAAAGGACACAATGCCATTTGCAGCACCGTAGATGAGTCTAGAGGTAATCACGTGACTTGTAGTAAGTCAGAAAGTGAAAGACACATATCGTATCATATCACTTATAGGTGTTACCTAAGAATGGATACCAGTGCAGATATTTCCACGGAGAAGGGCCATCACAGATTCATCAAACAAACTTATGGTTCACCAATGGAAAGGTGTGAGGATTGGTTTCATTACGATATTGGGGTTAACAGACATATACAAACACAGGTGACACATATAATCACCAAAGACCTACGGAATACCAAGAGAAGACTACTCAACCTTCTGTCATAACGTACATGGGAAAAGGATCCCAGGAAGAACAGACATCTGTATATGTGTAAAAGAACCACATCTTCCACACCTACAACAAGCCAAACATTGTAATCAAACTTGCTGTAATAAAAAATAAAAAATTAAATTAAAAACACGAACAAGAAGTAGTGAGACAAACTTGAGGGGCTTTCTCCTGGCACATTCCATTCTAAATTCCAATCTAGAACACGACTTCCATTGAGGCTCTGTTGCCCTAGTCACCAGATTTGGTAAGGGAGAACTGCTGCCACCTTGTGGCCGTTTCACACAACAGCAGCTTTAATCCCAGCGCTGATGGTCAGTTGATATTCAAAATCATTGCAGGCCTGTAAATGACACCTGCCCTGAAAACAAATCCTGGGGTCACATATCGACCAAAAAATTCAAAGGACGTCCATATTTCAAAACGACCGTTTCAAAAGGCATATTTTACGCACATTAGTGTTCTGCTTCTTTTTCTTTCTTTCCTTTTTTTGTTAAAAAAAGGGGAATGGAAAAAGGCATCCCTCAGAATGGGCGAAAATCGTTGCAAACGAATCAATGGACAAAGGTTTAATCTCCAATATATATAAACAACTCATGCAGCTTAATATTAACAAAACAAACAACCCAATACAAAAAATGGGCAGAAGATCTAAAGAGATGTTTCTTCAAAGAAGACACAGAGATGGCCAAGACACACATGAAAAGCTGCTCAACAGCACTAATTATTAGAGAAATGCAAATCAAAACTACAATGAGGTATCACCTCACACCTGTTAGAATCGGCATCATCAGAAAATCTACAAACAACCAATTCTGGGGAGGGTGTGGACAAAAGGAGCCCTCTTCCACTATTGGTGGCAATGTAAATTGATACACTCCCTATGGAGAACGGTATGGAGTTTCCTTGAAAAAACTAGAAATAGAATTACCATCTGATCCAGCAATCCCACTTCTGGGCATATACCCAGAGAAAACCATAAATCAAAAAGGCACATTCACCACAATGTTCATGGCAGCACTATTTACAATAGCCAGGTAATGGAAGCAACGTAAATGCCCACAGACAGATGAATGGATAAAGATGTGGTACATATATAAAATGGAATATTACTCAGCCATAAAAAGGAATGAAACTGGGTCATTTGTAGAGACATCGATGGATCTAGAGACTGTCATACAGAATGAAGTAAGTCAGAAAGAGGAAAACAAATATTGTATATTAATGCATATATGTGGAACCTAAAAAATGGTACAGATGAACTGGTTTGCAGGGAAGAAACAGAGACACAGAGGTAGAGAACAAACATATGGACACCAAGTGTGGGAAGCCATGGGGTGGTGGTGGTGGGATGAGTTGGGAGATTGGGATTGACCTGTATACATGTATATGCATAAAATACATAACTAATAATAACCTGCTGTATAAAAAAAATAAATCAAATTAAATTTCAAAATTTTAAAAAGTAAAATTTAAAAATAAAACAGAAAAATGTTCTTCCCTTCACACAGATGTATTTATAGGAATGAATTATTTCCATGCTTATATCTATAAATACATAAAGGAGGAATACAATCTAACTTGAACCATAAAAGAAAACAAAAAACCTGAACCCACCAGTTATACAGAGGAAAACCCTATCAGGGCACTTGCTCCAGCGGTAAACAATTCTGAAATTGGTCAGAGGTGGGGAATCATCTCCCATACAACCAGCAACCCACCCCCCACGCAAGGAGCATCCTCATTGCAAAGCTGGGGGACCGTGCCGAGGCATCTGTGAGTAAACGTGAGCTGAGCCCCAGGACAGCTGCTGCTGAACTGTTCCCACCCTTCCCAGGTAAAACACCTGAATATGTACAAGGGCTTGAAAGCCTAGAGGAAGGGCCACGGAGCCACACCAGCGACAGCACGCAGGCCAACTTGGTGCCTGCAGGCCAGCCAGGGTGGTCCTGGCCCCGGGCGCTCTTCTGGAAGCTTTCCATTGCCTTGCCTGAGATACCCCTCATGTCCCGGCCCCCAATGCTTTTTTCCTTCCTCACCTCTGTCCGGAGAGAAATTCCAGCGGTAGGTATGGGTGACACATCCTCTTCTTTACAGGTGGCAGCCTGGCAACCCCTGAAGAAAGGCCAGCAGAGCCCCACTCACACCGGGCCACCAACAAAGCTGTGGCCCCTCACTCCCTCCCACCAGCAGAGCCCCGAGACTGCTGACGGGGCAGAGAATATGGAGTCAGGCACAGCTTCAGGGGCTATTGCTGCCTGGAGCGCTGTTTATATTGACCTCAAACAGGCACACCTGGGGAGGGCCGGCCGGCAGGGTAAGGCTGCCCAGGTCAGCTAATCCACAACCCTCAGGGAATCACATTGTTGAAAACGGACCTCGCTAAGGCAGAATAGAAGCCAAGGAAGAAAAGGACACAATGCCATTTGCAGCACCGTAGATGAGTCTAGAGGTAATCACGTGACTTGTAGTAAGTCAGAAAGTGAAAGACACATATCGTATCATATCACTTATAGGTGTTACCTAAGAATGGATACCAGGGCAGATATTTCCACGGAGAAGGGCCATCACAGATTCATCAAACAAACTTATGGTTCACCAATGGAAAGGTGTGAGGATTGGTTTCATTACGATATTGGGGTTAACAGACATATACAAACACAGGTGACACATATAATCACCAAAGACCTACGGAATACCAAGAGAAGACTACTCAACCTTCTGTCATAACGTACATGGGAAAAGGATCCCAGGAAGAACAGACATCTGTATATGTGTAAAAGAACCACATCTTCCACACCTACAACAAGCCAAACATTGTAATCAAACTTGCTGTAATAAAAAATAAAAAATTAAATTAAAAACACGAACAAGAAGTAGTGAGACAAACTTGAACGGCTTTCTCCTGGCACATTCCATTCTAAATTCCAATCTAGAACACGACTTCCATTGAGGCTCTGTTGCCCTAGTCACCAGATTTGGTAAGGGAGAACTGCTGCCACCTTGTGGCCGTTTCACACAACAGCAGCTTTAATCCCAGCGCTGATGGTCAGTTGATATTCAAAATCATTGCAGGCCTGTAAATGACACCTGCCCTGAAAACAAATCCTGGGGTCACATATCGACCAAAAAATTCAAAGGACGTCCATATTTCAAAACGACCGTTTCAAAAGGCATATTTTACGCACATTAGTGTTCTGCTTCTTTTTCTTTCTTTCCTTTTTTTGTTAAAAATACGGGAATGGAAAAAGGCATCCCTCAGAATGGGCGAAAATCGTTGCAAACGAATCAATGGACAAAGGTTTAATCTCCAATATATATAAACAGCTCATGCAGCTTAATATTAACAAAACAAACAACCCAATACAAAAAATGGGCAGAAGATCTAAAGAGATGTTTCTTCAAAGAAGACACAGAGATGGCCAAGACACACATGAAAAGCTGCTCAACAGCACTAATTATTAGAGAAATGCAAATCAAAACTACAATGAGGTATCACCTCACACCTGTTAGAATCGGCATCATCAGAAAATCTACAAACAACCAATTCTGGGGAGGGTGTGGACAAAAGGAGCCCTCTTCCACAATTGGTGGCAATGTAAATTGATACAGTCACTATGGAGAACGGTATGGAGTTTCCTTGAAAAAACTAGAAATAGAATTACCATCTGATCCAGCAATCCCACTTCTGGGCATATACCCAGAGAAAACCATAAATCAAAAAGGCACATTCACCACAATGTTCATGGCAGCACTATTTACAATAGCCATGTAATGGAAGCAAAGTAAATGCCCACAGACAGATGAATGGATAAAGATGTGGTACATATATAAAATGGAATATTACTCAGCCATAAAAAGGAATGAAACTGGGTCATTTGTAGAGACATCGATGGATCTAGAGACTGTCATACAGAATGAAGTAAGTCAGAAAGAGGAAAACAAATATTGTATATTAATGCATATATGTGGAACCTAAAAAATGGTACAGATGAACTGGTTTGCAGGGAAGAAACAGAGACACAGAGGTAGAGAACAAACATATGGACACCAAGTGTGGGAAGCCATGGGGTGGTGGTGGTGGGATGAGTTGGGAGATTGGGAATGACCTGTATACATGTATATGCATAAAATACATAACTAATAATAACCTGCTGTATAAAAAAATAAATCAAATTAAATTTCAAAATTTTAAAAAGTAAAGTTTAAAAATAAAACAGAAAAATGTTCTTCCCTTCACACAGATGTATTTATAGGAATGAATTATTTCCATGCTTATATCTATAAATACATAAAGGAGGAATAAAATCTAACTTGAACCATAAAAGAAAAGAAAAAACATGAACCCACCAGTTATACAGAGGAAAACCCTATCAGGGCACTTGCTGCAGCGGTAAACAATTCTGAAATTGGTCAGAGGTGGGGAATCATCTCCCATACAACCAGCAACCCACCCCCCACGCCAGGAGCATCCTCATTGCAAAGCTGGGGGACCGTGCCGAGGCATCTCTGAGTAAACGTGAGCTGAGCCCCAGGACAGCTGCTGCTGAACTGTTCCCACCCTTCCCAGGTAAAACACCTGAATATGTACAAGGGCTTGAAAGCCTAGAGGAAGGGCCACGGAGCCACACCAGCGACAGCACGCAGGCCAACTTGGTGCCTCCAGGCCAGCCAGGGTGGTCCTGGCCCCGGGCGCTCTTGCGGAAGCTTTCCATTGCCCTGACTGAGATACCCATCCTGTCCCGGCCCCCACTGCTTTTTTCCTTCCTCACCTCTGTCCGGAGAGAAATTCCAGCGGTAGGTATGGGTGACACATCCTCTTCTTTACAGGTGGCAGCCTGGCAACCCCTGCACAAAGGCCAGCAGAGCCCCACTCACACCGGGCCACCAACAAAGCTGTGGCCCCTCACTCCCTCCCACCAGCAGAGCCCCGAGACTGCTGACGGGGCAGAGAATATGGAGTCAGGCACAGCTTCAGGGGCTATTGCTGCCTGGAGCGCTGTTTATATTGACCTCAAACAGGCACACCTGGGGAGGGCCGGCCGGCAGGGTAAGGCTGCCCAGGTCAGCTAATCCACAACCCTCAGGGAATCACATTGTTGAAAACGGACCTCGCTAAGGCAGAATAGAAGCCAAGGAAGAAAAGGACACAATGCCATTTGCAGCACCGTAGATGAGTCTAGAGGTAATCACGTGACTTGTAGTAAGTCAGAAAGTGAAAGACACATATCGTATCATATCACTTATAGGTGTTACCTAAGAATGGATACCAGTGCAGATATTTCCACGGAGAAGGGCCATCACAGATTCATCAAACAAACTTATGGTTCACCAATGGAAAGGTGTGAGGATTGGTTTCATTACGATATTGGGGTTAACAGACATATACAAACACAGGTGACACATATAATCACCAAAGACCTACGGAATACCAAGAGAAGACTACTCAACCTTCTGTCATAACGTACATGGGAAAAGGATCCCAGGAAGAACAGACATCTGTATATGTGTAAAAGAACCACATCTTCCACACCTACAACAAGCCAAACATTGTAATCAAACTTGCTGTAATAAAAAATAAAAAATTAAATTAAAAACACGAACAAGAAGTAGTGAGACAAACTTGAACGGCTTTCTCCTGGCACATTCCATTCTAAATTCCAATCTAGAACACGACTTCCATTGAGGCTCTGTTGCCCTAGTCACCAGATTTGGTAAGGGAGAACTGCTGCCACCTTGTGGCCGTTTCACACAACAGCAGCTTTAATCCCAGCGCTGATGGTCAGTTGATATTCAAAATCATTGCAGGCCTGTAAATGACACCTGCCCTGAAAACAAATCCTGGGGTCACATATCGACCAAAAAATTCAAAGGACGTCCATATTTCAAAACCACCGTTTCAAAAGGCATATTTTACGCACATTAGTGTTCTGCTTCTTTTTCTTTCTTTCCTTTTTTTGTTAAAAAAAGGGGAATGGAAAAAGGCATCCCTCAGAATGGGCGAAAATCGTTGCAAACGAATCAATGGACAAAGGTTTAATCTCCAATATATATAAACAGCTCATGCAGCTTAATATTAACAAAACAAACAACCCAATACAAAAAATGGGCAGAAGATCTAAAGAGATGTTTCTTCAAAGAAGACACAGAGATGGCCAAGACACACATGAAAAGCTGCTCAACAGCACTAATTATTAGAGAAATGCAAATCAAAACTACAATGAGGTATCACCTCACACCTGTTAGAATCGGCATCATCAGAAAATCTACAAACAACCAATTCTGGGGAGGGTGTGGACAAAAGGAGCCCTCTTCCACTATTGGTGGCAATGTAAATTGATACACTCCCTATGGAGAACGGTATGGAGTTTCCTTGAAAAAACTAGAAATAGAATTACCATCTGATCCAGCAATCCCACTTCTGGGCATATACCCAGAGAAAACCATAAATCAAAAAGGCACATTCACCACAATGTTCATGGCAGCACTATTTACAATAGCCAGGTAATGGAAGCAACGTAAATGCCCACAGACAGATGAATGGATAAAGATGTGGTACATATATAAAATGGAATATTACTCAGCCATAAAAAGGAATGAAACTGGGTCATTTGTAGAGACATCGATGGATCTAGAGACTGTCATACAGAATGAAGTAAGTCAGAAAGAGGAAAACAAATATTGTATATTAATGCATATATGTGGAACCTAAAAAATGGTACAGATGAACTGGTTTGCAGGGAAGAAACAGAGACACAGAGGTAGAGAACAAACATATGGACACCAAGTGTGGGAAGCCATGGGGTGGTGGTGGTGGGATGAGTTGGGAGATTGGGATTGACCTGTATACATGTATATGCATAAAATACATAACTAATAATAACCTGCTGTATAAAAAAAATAAATCAAATTAAATTTCAAAATTTTAAAAAGTAAAATTTAAAAATAAAACAGAAAAATGTTCTTCCCTTCACACAGATGTATTTATAGGAATGAATTATTTCCATGCTTATATCTATAAATACATAAAGGAGGAATACAATCTAACTTGAACCATAAAAGAAAACAAAAAACCTGAACCCACCAGTTATACAGAGGAAAACCCTATCAGGGCACTTGCTCCAGCGGTAAACAATTCTGAAATTGGTCAGAGGTGGGGAATCATCTCCCATACAACCAGCAACCCACCCCCCACGCAAGGAGCATCCTCATTGCAAAGCTGGGGGACCGTGCCGAGGCATCTGTGAGTAAACGTGAGCTGAGCCCCAGGACAGCTGCTGCTGAACTGTTCCCACCCTTCCCAGGTAAAACACCTGAATATGTACAAGGGCTTGAAAGCCTAGAGGAAGGGCCACGGAGCCACACCAGCGACAGCACGCAGGCCAACTTGGTGCCTGCAGGCCAGCCAGGGTGGTCCTGGCCCCGGGCGCTCTTCTGGAAGCTTTCCATTGCCTTGCCTGAGATACCCCTCATGTCCCGGCCCCCAATGCTTTTTTCCTTCCTCACCTCTGTCCGGAGAGAAATTCCAGCGGTAGGTATGGGTGACACATCCTCTTCTTTACAGGTGGCAGCCTGGCAACCCCTGAAGAAAGGCCAGCAGAGCCCCACTCACACCGGGCCACCAACAAAGCTGTGGCCCCTCACTCCCTCCCACCAGCACAGCCCCGAGACTGCTGACGGGGCAGAGAATATGGAGTCAGGCACAGCTTCAGGGGCTATTGCTGCCTGGAGCGCTGTTTATATTGACCTCAAACAGGCACACCTGGGGAGGGCCGGCCGGCAGGGTAAGGCTGCCCAGGTCAGCTAATCCACAACCCTCAGGGAATCACATTGTTGAAAACGGACCTCGCTAAGGCAGAATAGAAGCCAAGGAAGAAAAGGACACAATGCCATTTGCAGCACCGTAGATGAGTCTAGAGGTAATCACGTGACTTGTAGTAAGTCAGAAAGTGAAAGACACATATCGTATCATATCACTTATAGGTGTTACCTAAGAATGGATACCAGGGCAGATATTTCCACGGAGAAGGGCCATCACAGATTCATCAAACAAACTTATGGTTCACCAATGGAAAGGTGTGAGGATTGGTTTCATTACGATATTGGGGTTAACAGACATATACAAACACAGGTGACACATATAATCACCAAAGACCTACGGAATACCAAGAGAAGACTACTCAACCTTCTGTCATAACGTACATGGGAAAAGGATCCCAGGAAGAACAGACATCTGTATATGTGTAAAAGAACCACATCTTCCACACCTACAACAAGCCAAACATTGTAATCAAACTTGCTGTAATAAAAAATAAAAAATTAAATTAAAAACACGAACAAGAAGTAGTGAGACAAACTTGAACGGCTTTCTCCTGGCACATTCCATTCTAAATTCCAATCTAGAACACGACTTCCATTGAGGCTCTGTTGCCCTAGTCACCAGATTTGGTAAGGGAGAACTGCTGCCACCTTGTGGCCGTTTCACACAACAGCAGCTTTAATCCCAGCGCTGATGGTCAGTTGATATTCAAAATCATTGCAGGCCTGTAAATGACACCTGCCCTGAAAACAAATCCTGGGGTCACATATCGACCAAAAAATTCAAAGGACGTCCATATTTCAAAACGACCGTTTCAAAAGGCATATTTTACGCACATTAGTGTTCTGCTTCTTTTTCTTTCTTTCCTTTTTTTGTTAAAAATACGGGAATGGAAAAAGGCATCCCTCAGAATGGGCGAAAATTGTTGCAAACGAATCAATGGACAAAGGTTTAATCTCCAATATATATAAACAGCTCATGCAGCTTAATATTAACAAAACAAACAACCCAATACAAAAAATGGGCAGAAGATCTAAAGAGATGTTTCTTCAAAGAAGACACAGAGATGGCCAAGACACACATGAAAAGCTGCTCAACAGCACTAATTATTAGAGAAATGCAAATCAAAACTACAATGAGGTATCACCTCACACCTGTTAGAATCGGCATCATCAGAAAATCTACAAACAACCAATTCTGGGGAGGGTGTGGACAAAAGGAGCCCTCTTCCACAATTGGTGGCAATGTAAATTGATACAGTCACTATGGAGAACGGTATGGAGTTTCCTTGAAAAAACTAGAAATAGAATTACCATCTGATCCAGCAATCCCACTTCTGGGCATATACCCAGAGAAAACCATAAATCAAAAAGGCACATTCACCACAATGTTCATGGCAGCACTATTTACAATAGCCATGTAATGGAAGCAAAGTAAATGCCCACAGACAGATGAATGGATAAAGATGTGGTACATATATAAAATGGAATATTACTCAGCCATAAAAAGGAATGAAACTGGGTCATTTGTAGAGACATCGATGGATCTAGAGACTGTCATACAGAATGAAGTAAGTCAGAAAGAGGAAAACAAATATTGTATATTAATGCATATATGTGGAACCTAAAAAATGGTACAGATGAACTGGTTTGCAGGGAAGAAACAGAGACACAGAGGTAGAGAACAAACATATGGACACCAAGTGTGGGAAGCCATGGGGTGGTGGTGGTGGGATGAGTTGGGAGATTGGGAATGACCTGTATACATGTATATGCATAAAATACATAACTAATAATAACCTGCTGTATAAAAAAATAAATCAAATTAAATTTCAAAATTTTAAAAAGTAAAGTTTAAAAATAAAACAGAAAAATGTTCTTCCCTTCACACAGATGTATTTATAGGAATGAATTATTTCCATGCTTATATCTATAAATACATAAAGGAGGAATAAAATCTAACTTGAACCATAAAAGAAAAGAAAAAACATGAACCCACCAGTTATACAGAGGAAAACCCTATCAGGGCACTTGCTGCAGCGGTAAACAATTCTGAAATTGGTCAGAGGTGGGGAATCATCTCCCATACAACCAGCAACCCACCCCCCACGCCAGGAGCATCCTCATTGCAAAGCTGGGGGACCGTGCCGAGGCATCTCTGAGTAAACGTGAGCTGAGCCCCAGGACAGCTGCTGCTGAACTGTTCCCACCCTTCCCAGGTAAAACACCTGAATATGTACAAGGGCTTGAAAGCCTAGAGGAAGGGCCACGGAGCCACACCAGCGACAGCACGCAGGCCAACTTGGTGCCTCCAGGCCAGCCAGGGTGGTCCTGGCCCCGGGCGCTCTTGCGGAAGCTTTCCATTGCCCTGACTGAGATACCCATCCTGTCCCGGCCCCCACTGCTTTTTTCCTTCCTCACCTCTGTCCGGAGAGAAATTCCAGCGGTAGGTATGGGTGACACATCCTCTTCTTTACAGGTGGCAGCCTGGCAACCCCTGCAGAAAGGCCAGCAGAGCCCCACTCACACCGGGCCACCAACAAAGCTGTGGCCCCTCACTCCCTCCCACCAGCAGAGCCCCGAGACTGCTGACGGGGCAGAGAATATGGAGTCAGGCACAGCTTCAGGGGCTATTGCTGCCTGGAGCGCTGTTTATATTGACCTCAAACAGGCACACCTGGGGAGGGCCGGCCGGCAGGGTAAGGCTGCCCAGGTCAGCTAATCCACAACCCTCAGGGAATCACATTGTTGAAAACGGACCTCGCTAAGGCAGAATAGAAGCCAAGGAAGAAAAGGACACAATGCCATTTGCAGCACCGTAGATGAGTCTAGAGGTAATCACGTGACTTGTAGTAAGTCAGAAAGTGAAAGACACATATCGTATCATATCACTTATAGGTGTTACCTAAGAATGGATACCAGTGCAGATATTTCCACGGAGAAGGGCCATCACAGATTCATCAAACAAACTTATGGTTCACCAATGGAAAGGTGTGAGGATTGGTTTCATTACGATATTGGGGTTAACAGACATATACAAACACAGGTGACACATATAATCACCAAAGACCTACGGAATACCAAGAGAAGACTACTCAACCTTCTGTCATAACGTACATGGGAAAAGGATCCCAGGAAGAACAGACATCTGTATATGTGTAAAAGAACCACATCTTCCACACCTACAACAAGCCAAACATTGTAATCAAACTTGCTGTAATAAAAAATAAAAAATTAAATTAAAAACACGAACAAGAAGTAGTGAGACAAACTTGAACGGCTTTCTCCTGGCACATTCCATTCTAAATTCCAATCTAGAACACGACTTCCATTGAGGCTCTGTTGCCCTAGTCACCAGATTTGGTAAGGGAGAACTGCTGCCACCTTGTGGCCGTTTCACACAACAGCAGCTTTAATCCCAGCGCTGATGGTCAGTTGATATTCAAAATCATTGCAGGCCTGTAAATGACACCTGCCCTGAAAACAAATCCTGGGGTCACATATCGACCAAAAAATTCAAAGGACGTCCATATTTCAAAACCACCGTTTCAAAAGGCATATTTTACGCACATTAGTGTTCTGCTTCTTTTTCTTTCTTTCCTTTTTTTGTTAAAAAAAGGGGAATGGAAAAAGGCATCCCTCAGAATGGGCGAAAATCGTTGCAAACGAATCAATGGACAAAGGTTTAATCTCCAATATATATAAACAGCTCATGCAGCTTAATATTAACAAAACAAACAACCCAATACAAAAAATGGGCAGAAGATCTAAAGAGATGTTTCTTCAAAGAAGACACAGAGATGGCCAAGACACACATGAAAAGCTGCTCAACAGCACTAATTATTAGAGAAATGCAAATCAAAACTACAATGAGGTATCACCTCACACCTGTTAGAATCGGCATCATCAGAAAATCTACAAACAACCAATTCTGGGGAGGGTGTGGACAAAAGGAGCCCTCTTCCACTATTGGTGGCAATGTAAATTGATACACTCCCTATGGAGAACGGTATGGAGTTTCCTTGAAAAAACTAGAAATAGAATTACCATCTGATCCAGCAATCCCACTTCTGGGCATATACCCAGAGAAAACCATAAATCAAAAAGGCACATTCACCACAATGTTCATGGCAGCACTATTTACAATAGCCAGGTAATGGAAGCAACGTAAATGCCCACAGACAGATGAATGGATAAAGATGTGGTACATATATAAAATGGAATATTACTCAGCCATAAAAAGGAATGAAACTGGGTCATTTGTAGAGACATCGATGGATCTAGAGACTGTCATACAGAATGAAGTAAGTCAGAAAGAGGAAAACAAATATTGTATATTAATGCATATATGTGGAACCTAAAAAATGGTACAGATGAACTGGTTTGCAGGGAAGAAACAGAGACACAGAGGTAGAGAACAAACATATGGACACCAAGTGTGGGAAGCCATGGGGTGGTGGTGGTGGGATGAGTTGGGAGATTGGGATTGACCTGTATACATGTATATGCATAAAATACATAACTAATAATAACCTGCTGTATAAAAAAAATAAATCAAATTAAATTTCAAAATTTTAAAAAGTAAAATTTAAAAATAAAACAGAAAAATGTTCTTCCCTTCACACAGATGTATTTATAGGAATGAATTATTTCCATGCTTATATCTATAAATACATAAAGGAGGAATACAATCTAACTTGAACCATAAAAGAAAACAAAAAACCTGAACCCACCAGTTATACAGAGGAAAACCCTATCAGGGCACTTGCTCCAGCGGTAAACAATTCTGAAATTGGTCAGAGGTGGGGAATCATCTCCCATACAACCAGCAACCCACCCCCCACGCAAGGAGCATCCTCATTGCAAAGCTGGGGGACCGTGCCGAGGCATCTGTGAGTAAACGTGAGCTGAGCCCCAGGACAGCTGCTGCTGAACTGTTCCCACCCTTCCCAGGTAAAACACCTGAATATGTACAAGGGCTTGAAAGCCTAGAGGAAGGGCCACGGAGCCACACCAGCGACAGCACGCAGGCCAACTTGGTGCCTGCAGGCCAGCCAGGGTGGTCCTGGCCCCGGGCGCTCTTCTGGAAGCTTTCCATTGCCTTGCCTGAGATACCCCTCATGTCCCGGCCCCCAATGCTTTTTTCCTTCCTCACCTCTGTCCGGAGAGAAATTCCAGCGGTAGGTATGGGTGACACATCCTCTTCTTTACAGGTGGCAGCCTGGCAACCCCTGAAGAAAGGCCAGCAGAGCCCCACTCACACCGGGCCACCAACAAAGCTGTGGCCCCTCACTCCCTCCCACCAGCACAGCCCCGAGACTGCTGACGGGGCAGAGAATATGGAGTCAGGCACAGCTTCAGGGGCTATTGCTGCCTGGAGCGCTGTTTATATTGACCTCAAACAGGCACACCTGGGGAGGGCCGGCCGGCAGGGTAAGGCTGCCCAGGTCAGCTAATCCACAACCCTCAGGGAATCACATTGTTGAAAACGGACCTCGCTAAGGCAGAATAGAAGCCAAGGAAGAAAAGGACACAATGCCATTTGCAGCACCGTAGATGAGTCTAGAGGTAATCACGTGACTTGTAGTAAGTCAGAAAGTGAAAGACACATATCGTATCATATCACTTATAGGTGTTACCTAAGAATGGATACCAGGGCAGATATTTCCACGGAGAAGGGCCATCACAGATTCATCAAACAAACTTATGGTTCACCAATGGAAAGGTGTGAGGATTGGTTTCATTACGATATTGGGGTTAACAGACATATACAAACACAGGTGACACATATAATCACCAAAGACCTACGGAATACCAAGAGAAGACTACTCAACCTTCTGTCATAACGTACATGGGAAAAGGATCCCAGGAAGAACAGACATCTGTATATGTGTAAAAGAACCACATCTTCCACACCTACAACAAGCCAAACATTGTAATCAAACTTGCTGTAATAAAAAATAAAAAAATTAAATTAAAAACACGAACAAGAAGTAGTGAGACAAACTTGAACGGCTTTCTCCTGGCACATCCATTCTAAATTCCAATCTAGAACACGACTTCCATTGAGGCTCTGTTGCCCTAGTCACCAGATTTGGTAAGGGAGAACTGCTGCCACCTTGTGGCCGTTTCACACAACAGCAGCTTTAATCCCAGCGCTGATGGTCAGTTGATATTCAAAATCATTGCAGGCCTGTAAATGACACCTGCCCTGAAAACAAATCCTGGGGTCACATATCGACCAAAAAATTCAAAGGACGTCCATATTTCAAAACGACCGTTTCAAAAGGCATATTTTACGCACATTAGTGTTCTGCTTCTTTTTCTTTCTTTCCTTTTTTTGTTAAAAATACGGGAATGGAAAAAGGCATCCCTCAGAATGGGCGAAAATCGTTGCAAACGAATCAATGGACAAAGGTTTAATCTCCAATATATATAAACAGCTCATGCAGCTTAATATTAACAAAACAAACAACCCAATACAAAAAATGGGCAGAAGATCTAAAGAGATGTTTCTTCAAAGAAGACACAGAGATGGCCAAGACACACATGAAAAGCTGCTCAACAGCACTAATTATTAGAGAAATGCAAATCAAAACTACAATGAGGTATCACCTCACACCTGTTAGAATCGGCATCATCAGAAAATCTACAAACAACCAATTCTGGGGAGGGTGTGGACAAAAGGAGCCCTCTTCCACAATTGGTGGCAATGTAAATTGATACAGTCACTATGGAGAACGGTATGGAGTTTCCTTGAAAAAACTAGAAATAGAATTACCATCTGATCCAGCAATCCCACTTCTGGGCATATACCCAGAGAAAACCATAAATCAAAAAGGCACATTCACCACAATGTTCATGGCAGCACTATTTACAATAGCCATGTAATGGAAGCAAAGTAAATGCCCACAGACAGATGAATGGATAAAGATGTGGTACATATATAAAATGGAATATTACTCAGCCATAAAAAGGAATGAAACTGGGTCATTTGTAGAGACATCGATGGATCTAGAGACTGTCATACAGAATGAAGTAAGTCAGAAAGAGGAAAACAAATATTGTATATTAATGCATATATGTGGAACCTAAAAAATGGTACAGATGAACTGGTTTGCAGGGAAGAAACAGAGACACAGAGGTAGAGAACAAACATATGGACACCAAGTGTGGGAAGCCATGGGGTGGTGGTGGTGGGATGAGTTGGGAGATTGGGAATGACCTGTATACATGTATATGCATAAAATACATAACTAATAATAACCTGCTGTATAAAAAAATAAATCAAATTAAATTTCAAAATTTTAAAAAGTAAAGTTTAAAAATAAAACAGAAAAATGTTCTTCCCTTCACACAGATGTATTTATAGGAATGAATTATTTCCATGCTTATATCTATAAATACATAAAGGAGGAATAAAATCTAACTTGAACCATAAAAGAAAAGAAAAAACATGAACCCACCAGTTATACAGAGGAAAACCCTATCAGGGCACTTGCTGCAGCGGTAAACAATTCTGAAATTGGTCAGAGGTGGGGAATCATCTCCCATACAACCAGCAACCCACCCCCCACGCCAGGAGCATCCTCATTGCAAAGCTGGGGGACCGTGCCGAGGCATCTCTGAGTAAACGTGAGCTGAGCCCCAGGACAGCTGCTGCTGAACTGTTCCCACCCTTCCCAGGTAAAACACCTGAATATGTACAAGGGCTTGAAAGCCTAGAGGAAGGGCCACGGAGCCACACCAGCGACAGCACGCAGGCCAACTTGGTGCCTCCAGGCCAGCCAGGGTGGTCCTGGCCCCGGGCGCTCTTGCGGAAGCTTTCCATTGCCCTGACTGAGATACCCATCCTGTCCCGGCCCCCACTGCTTTTTTCCTTCCTCACCTCTGTCCGGAGAGAAATTCCAGCGGTAGGTATGGGTGACACATCCTCTTCTTTACAGGTGGCAGCCTGGCAACCCCTGCAGAAAGGCCAGCAGAGCCCCACTCACACCGGGCCACCAACAAAGCTGTGGCCCCTCACTCCCTCCCACCAGCAGAGCCCCGAGACTGCTGACGGGGCAGAGAATATGGAGTCAGGCACAGCTTCAGGGGCTATTGCTGCCTGGAGCGCTGTTTATATTGACCTCAAACAGGCACACCTGGGGAGGGCCGGCCGGCAGGGTAAGGCTGCCCAGGTCAGCTAATCCACAACCCTCAGGGAATCACATTGTTGAAAACGGACCTCGCTAAGGCAGAATAGAAGCCAAGGAAGAAAAGGACACAATGCCATTTGCAGCACCGTAGATGAGTCTAGAGGTAATCACGTGACTTGTAGTAAGTCAGAAAGTGAAAGACACATATCGTATCATATCACTTATAGGTGTTACCTAAGAATGGATACCAGTGCAGATATTTCCACGGAGAAGGGCCATCACAGATTCATCAAACAAACTTATGGTTCACCAATGGAAAGGTGTGAGGATTGGTTTCATTACGATATTGGGGTTAACAGACATATACAAACACAGGTGACACATATAATCACCAAAGACCTACGGAATACCAAGAGAAGACTACTCAACCTTCTGTCATAACGTACATGGGAAAAGGATCCCAGGAAGAACAGACATCTGTATATGTGTAAAAGAACCACATCTTCCACACCTACAACAAGCCAAACATTGTAATCAAACTTGCTGTAATAAAAAATAAAAAATTAAATTAAAAACACGAACAAGAAGTAGTGAGACAAACTTGAGGGGCTTTCTCCTGGCACATTCCATTCTAAATTC
Source organism: Mesoplodon mirus (assembly GCF_964341445.2). Classification (NCBI taxonomy): domain Eukaryota; kingdom Metazoa; phylum Chordata; class Mammalia; order Artiodactyla; family Ziphiidae; genus Mesoplodon; species Mesoplodon mirus. The sequence continues at coordinate 2,890,229 of NW_028295814.1, read as the reverse complement.
CAATCTAGAACAGGACTTCCACTGAGGCTCTGTTGCCCTAGTCACCAGATTTGGTAAGGGAGAACTGCTGCCACCTTGTGGCCGTTTCGCACAACAGCAGCTTTAATCCCAGCGCTGATGGTCAGTTGATATTCAAAATCATTGCAGGCCTGTAAATAACACCTGCCCTGAAAACAAATCCTGGGGTCACATATCGACCAAAAAATTCAAAGGACGTCCATATTTCAAAACGACCGTTTCAAAAGGCATATTTTACGCACATTAGTGTTCTGCTTCTTTTTCTTTCTTTCCTTTTTTTGTTAAAAATACGGGAATGGAAAAAGGCATCCCTCAGAATGGGCGAAAATCGTTGCAAACGAATCAATGGACAAAGGTTTAATCTCCAATATATATAAAGAGCTCATGCAGCTTAATATTAACAAAACAAACAACCCAATACAAAAAATGGGCAGAAGATCTAAAGAGATGTTTCTTCCAAGAAGACACAGAGATGGCCAAGACGCACATGAAAAGCTGCTCAACAGCACTAATTATTAGAGAAATGCAAATCAAAACTACAATGAGGTATCACCTCACACCTGTTAGAATCGGCATCATCAGAAAATCTACAAACAACCAATTCTGGGGAGGGTGTGGACAAAAGGAGCCCTCTTCCACTATTGGTGGGAATGTAAATTGATACAGTCACTATGGAGAACGGTATGGAGTTTCCTTAAAAAAACTAGAAATAGAATTACCATCTGATCCAGCAATCCCACTTCTGGGCATATACCCAGAGAAAACCATAAATCAAAAAGGCACATTCACCACAATGTTCATGGCAGCACTATTTACAATAGCCAGGTAATGGAAGCAACGTAAATGCCCACAGACAGATGAATGGATAAAGATGTGGTACATATATAAAATGGAATATTACTCAGCCATAAGAAGGAATGAAACTGGGTCATTTGTAGAGACATCGATGGATCTAGAGACTGTCATACAGAATGAAGTAAGTCAGAAAGAGGAAAACAAATATTGTATATTAATGCATATATGTGGAACCTAAACAATGGTACAGATGAACTGGTTTGCAGGGAAGAAACAGAGACACAGAGGTAGACAACAAACATATGGACACCAAGTGTGGGAAGCCATGGGGTGGTGGTGGTGGGATGAGTTGGGAGATTGGGATTGACCTGTATACATGTATATGCATAAAATACAAAACTAATAATAACCTGCTGTATAAAAAAATAAATCAAATTAAATTTCAAATTTTTAAAAAATAAAATTTAAAAATAAAACAGAAAAATGTTCTTCCCTTCACACAGATGTATTTATAGGAATGAATTATTTCCATGCTTATATCTATAAATACATAAAGGAGTAATAAAATCTAACTTGAACCATAAAAGAAAAAAAAAAACCTGAACCCACCAGTTATAGAGAGGAATACCCTATCAGGGCACTTGCTCCAGCGGTAAACAATTCTGAAATTGGTCAGAGGTGGGGAATCATCTCCCATACAACCAGCAACCCACCCCCCACGCCAGGAGCATCCTCATTGCAAAGCTGGGGGACCGTGCCGAGGCATCTGTGAGTAAACGTGAGCTGAGCCCCAGGCCAGCTGCTGCTGAACTGTTCCCACCCTTCCCAGGTAAAACACCTGAATATGTACAAGGGCTTGAAAGCCTAGAGGAAGGGCCGTGGAGCCACACCAGCGACAGCAAGCAGGCCAACTTGGTGCCTGCAGGCCAGCCAGGGTGGTCCTGGCCCCGGGCGCTCTTGCGGAAGCTTTCCATTGCCCTGCCTGAGATACCCCTCCTGTCCCGGCCCCCACTGCTTTTTTCCTTCCTCACCTCTGTCCGGAGAGAAATTCCAGCGGAAGGTATGGGTGACACATCCTCTTCTTTACAGGTGGCAGCCTGGCAACCCCTGCAGAAAGGCCAGCAGAGCCCCACTCACACCGGGCCACCAACAAAGCTGTGGCCCCTCACTCCCTCCCACCAGCACAGCCCCGAGACTGCTGACGGGGCAGAGAATATGGAGTCAGGCACAGCTTCAGGGGCTATTGCTGCCTGGAGCGCTGTTTATATTGACCTCAAACAGGCACACCTGGGGAGGGCCGGCCGGCAGGGTAAGGCTGCCCAGGTCAGCTAATCCACAACCCTCAGGGAATCACATTGTTGAAAACGGACCTCGCTAAGGCAGAATAGAAGCCAAGGAAGAAAAGGACACAATGCCATTTGCAGCACCGTAGATGAGTCTAGAGGTAATCACGTGACTTGTAGTAAGTCAGAAAGTGAAAGACACATATCATATCATATCACTTATAGGTGTTACCTAAGAATGGATACCAGGGCAGATATTTCCATGGAGAAGGGCCATCACAGATTCATCAAACAAACTTATGGTTCACCAATGGAAAGGTGTGAGGATTGGTTTCATTACGATATTGGGGTTAACAGACATATACAAACACAGGTGACACATATAATCACCAAAGACCTACGGAATACCAAGAGAAGACTACTCAACCTTCTGTCATAACGTACATGGGAAAAGGATCCCAGGAAGAACAGACATCTGTGTATGTGTAAAAGAACCACATCTTCCACACCTACAACAAGCCAAACATTGTCATCAAACTTGCTGTAATAAAAAATAAAAAAATAAATTAAAAACACGAACAAGAAGTAGTGAGACAAACTTGAGGGGCTTTCTCCTGGCACATTCCATTCTAAATTCCAATCTAGAACACGACTTCCATTGAGGCTCTGTTGCCCTAGTCACCAGATTTGGTAAGGGAGAACTGCTGCCACCTTGTGGCCGTTTCGCACAACAGCAGCTTTAATCCCAGCGCTGATGGTCAGTTGATATTCAAAATCATTGCAGGCCTGTAAATGACACCTGCCCTGAAAACAAATCCTGGGGTCACATATCGACCAAAAAATTCAAAGGACGTCCATATTTCAAAACGACCGTTTCAAAAGGCATATTTTACGCACATTAGTGTTCTGCTTCTTTTTCTTTCTTTCCTTTTTTTGTTAAAAATACGGGAATGGAAAAAGGCATCCCTCAGAATGGGCGAAAATCGTTGCAAACGAATCAATGGACAAAGGTTTAATCTCCAATATATATAAAGAGCTCATGCAGCTTAATATTAACAAAACAAACAACCCAATACAAAAAATGGGCAGAAGATCTAAAGAGATGTTTCTTCCAAGAAGACACAGAGATGGCCAAGACGCACATGAAAAGCTGCTCAACAGCACTAATTATTAGAGAAATGCAAATCAAAACTACAATGAGGTATCACCTCACACCTGTTAGAATCGGCATCATCAGAAAATCTACAAACAACCAATTCTGGGGAGGGTGTGGACAAAAGGAGCCCTCTTCCACTATTGGTGGGAATGTAAATTGATACAGTCACTATGGAGAACGGTATGGAGTTTCCTTAAAAAAACTAGAAATAGAATTACCATCTGATCCAGCAATCCCACTTCTGGGCATATACCCAGAGAAAACCATAAATCAAAAAGGCACATTCACCACAATGTTCATGGCAGCACTATTTACAATAGCCAGGTAATGGAAGCAACGTAAATGCCCACAGACAGATGAATGGATAAAGATGTGGTACATATATAAAATGGAATATTACTCGGCCCTAAGAAGGAATGAAACTGGGTCATTTGTAGAGACATCGATGGATCTAGAGACTGTCATACAGAATGAAGTAAGTCAGAAAGAGGAAAACAAATATTGTATATTAATGCATATATGTGGAACCTAAACAATGGTACAGATGAACTGGTTTGCAGGGAAGAAACAGAGACACAGAGGTAGAGAACAAACATATGGACACCAAGTGTGGGAAGCCATGGGGTGGTGGTCGTGGGATGAGTTGGGAGATTGGGATTGACCTGTATACATGTATATGCATGAAATACATAACTAATAATAACCTGCTGTATAAAAAAATAAATCAAATTAAATTTCAAATTTTTAAAAAATAAAATTTAAAAATAAAACAGAAAAATGTTCTTCCCTTCACACAGATGTATTTATAGGAATGAATTATTTCCATGCTTATATCTATAAATACATAAAGGAGGAATACAATCTAACTTGAACCATAAAAGAAAAAAAAAACCTGAACCCACCAGTTATACAGAGGAAAACCCTATCAGGGCACTTGCTCCAGCGGTAAACAATTCTGAAATTGGTCAGAGGTGGGGAATCATCTCCCATACAACCAGCAACCCACCCCCCACGCCAGGAGCATCCTCATTGCAAAGCTGGGGGACCGTGCCGAGGCATCTGTGAGTAAACGTGAGCTGAGCCCCAGGCCAGCTGCTGCTGAACTGTTCCCACCCTTCCCAGGTAAAACACCTGAATATGTACAAGGGCTTGAAAGCCTAGAGGAAGGGCGGTGGAGCCACACCAGCGACAGCACGCAGGCCAACTTGGTGCCTGCAGGCCAGCCAGGGTGGTCCTGGCCCCGGGCGCTCTTCCGGAAGCTTTCCATTGCCCTGCCTGAGATACCCCTCCTCTCCCGGCCCCCACTGCTTTTTTCCTTCCTCACCTCTGTCCGGAGAGAAATTCCAGCGGAAGGTATGGGTGACACATCCTCTTCTTTACAGGTGGCAGCCTGGCAACCCCTGCAGAAAGGCCAGCAGAGCCCCACTCACACCGGGCCACCAACAAAGCTGTGGCCCCTCACTCCCTCTCGCCAGCAAGCCCCGAGACTGCTGACGGGGCAGAGAATATGGAGTCAGGCACAGCTTCAGGGGCTATTGCTGCCTGGAGCGCTGTTTATATTGACCTCAAACAGGCACACCTGGGGAGGGCCGGCCGGCAGGGTAAGGCTGCCCAGGTCAGCTAATCCACAACCCTCAGGGAATCACATTGTTGAAAACGGACCTCGCTAAGGCAGAATAGAAGCCAAGGAAGAAAAGGACACAATGCCATTTGCAGCACCGTAGATGAGTCTAGAGGTAATCACGTGACTTGTAGTAAGTCAGAAAGTGAAAGACACATATCGTATCATATCACTTATAGGTGTTACCTAAGAATGGATACCAGGGCAGATATTTCCACGGAGAAGGGCCATCACAGATTCATCAAACAAACTTATGGTTCACCAATGGAAAGGTGTGAGGATTGGTTTCATTACGATATTGGGGTTAACAGACATATACAAACACAGGTGACACATATAATCACCAAAGACCTACGGAATACCAAGAGAAGACTACTCAACATTCTGTCATAACGTACATGGGAAAAGGATCCCAGGAAGAACAGAAATCTGTATATGTGTAAAACAACCACATCTTCCACACCTACAACAAGCCAAACATTGTAATCAAACTTGCTGTAATAAAAAATAAAAAATTAAATTAAAAACACGAACAAGAAGTAGTGAGACAAACTTGAGGGGCTTTCTCCTGGCACATTCCATTCTAAATTCCAATCTAGAACACGACTTCCATTGAGGCTCTGTTGCCCTAGTCACCAGATTTGGTAAGGGAGAACTGCTGCCACCTTGTGGCCGTTTCGCACAACAGCAGCTTTAATCCCAGCGCTGATGGTCAGTTGATATTCAAAATCATTGCAGGCCTGTAAATGACACCTGCCCTGAAAACAAATCCTGGGGTCACATATCGACCAAAAAATTCAAAGGACGTCCATATTTCAAAACGACCGTTTCAAAAGGCATATTTTACGCACATTAGTGTTCTGCTTCTTTTTCTTTCTTTCCTTTATTTGTTAAAAATACGGGAATGGAAAAAGGCATCCCTCAGAATGGGCGAAAATCGTTGCAAACGAATCAATGGACAAAGGTTTAATCTCCAATATATATAAAGAGCTCATGCAGCTTAATATTAACAAAACAAACAACCCAATACAAAAAATGGGCAGAAGATCTAAAGAGATGTTTCTTCCAAGAAGACACAGAGATGGCCAAGACGCACATGAAAAGCTGCTCAACAGCACTAATTATTAGAGAAATGCAAATCAAAACTACAATGAGGTATCACCTCACACCTGTTAGAATCGGCATCATCAGAAAATCTACAAACAACCAATTCTGGGGAGGGTGTGGACAAAAGGAGCCCTCTTCCACTATTGGTGGGAATGTAAATTGATACAGTCACTATGGAGAACGGTATGGAGTTTCCTTAAAAAAACTAGAAATAGAATTACCATCTGATCCAGCAATCCCAATTCTGGGCATATACCCAGAGAAAACCATAAATCAAAAAGGCACATTCACCACAATGTTCATGGCAGCACTATTTACAATAGCCAGGTAATGGAAGCAATGTAAATGCCCACAGACAGATGAATGGATAAAGATGTGGTACATATATAAAATGGAATATTACTCAGCCATAAGAAGGAATGAAACTGGGTCATTTGTAGAGACATCGATGGATCTAGAGACTGTCATACAGAATGAAGTAAGTCAGAAAGAGGAAAACAAATATTGTATATTAATGCATATATGTGGAACCTAAACAATGGTACAGATGAACTGGTTTGCAGGGAAGAAACAGAGACACAGAGGTAGAGAACAAACATATGGACACCAAGTGTGGGAAGCCATGGGGTGGTGGTGGTGGGATGAGTTGGGAGATTGGGATTGACCTGTATACATGTATATGCATAAAATACATAACTAATAATAACCTGCTGTATAAAAAAATAAATCAAATTAAATTTCAAATTTTTAAAAAATAAAATTTAAAAATAAAACAGAAAAATGTTCTTCCCTTCACACAGATGTATTTATAGGAATGAATTATTTCCATGCTTATATCTATAAATACATAAAGGAGGAATACAATCTAACTTGAACCAAAAAAGGAAAAAAAAAAACCTGAACCCTCCAGTTATAGAGAGGAATAACCTATCAGGGCACTTGCTCCAGCGGTAAACAATTCTGAAATTGGTCAGAGGTGGGGAATCATCTCCCATACAACCAGCAACCCACCCCCCACGCCAGGAGCATCCTCATTGCAAAGCTGGGGGACCGTGCCGAGGCATCTGTGAGTAAACGTGAGCTGAGCCCCAGGCCAGCTGCTGCTGAACTGTTCCCACCCTTCCCAGGTAAAACACCTGAATATGTACAAGGGCTTGAAAGCCTAGAGGAAGGGCGGTGGAGCCACACCAGCGACAGCACGCAGGCCAACTTGGTGCCTGCAGGCCAGCCAGGGTGGTCCTGGCCCCGGGCGCTCTTCCGGAAGCTTTCCATTGCCCTGCCTGAGATACCCCTCCTGTCCCGGCCCCCACTGCTTTTTTCCTTCCTCACCTCTGTCCGGAGAGAAATTCCAGCGGAAGGTATGGGTGACACATCCTCTTCTTTACAGGTGGCAGCCTGGCAACCCCTGCAGAAAGGCCAGCAGAGCCCCACTCACACCGGGCCACCAACAAAGCTGTGGCCCCTCACTCCCTCTCGCCAGCAGAGCCCCGAGACTGCTGACGGGGCAGAGAATATGGAGTCAGGCACAGCTTCAGGGGCTATTGCTGCCTGGAGCGCTGTTTATATTGACCTCAAACAGGCACACCTGGGGAGGGCCGGCCGGCAGGGTAAGGCTGCCCAGGTCAGCTAATCCACAACCCTCAGGGAATCACATTGTTGAAAATGGACCTCGCTAAGGCAGAATAGAAACCAAGGAAGAAAAGGACACAATGCCATTTGCAGCACCGTAGATGAGTCTAGAGGTAATCACGTGACTTGTAGTAAGTCAGAAAGTGAAAGACACATATCGTATCATATCACTTATAGGTGTTACCTAAGAATGGATACCAGGGCAGATATTTCCACGGAGAAGGGCCATCACAGATTCATCAAACAAACTTATGGTTCACCAATGGAAAGGTGTGAGGATTGGTTTCATTACGATATTGGGGTTAACAGACATATACAAACACAGTTGACACATATAATCACCAAAGACCTACGGAATACCAAGAGAAGACTACTCAACATTCTGTCATAACGTACATGGGAAAAGGATCCCAGGAAGAACAGACATCTGTATATGTGTAAAACAACCACATCTTCCACACCTACAACAAGCCAAACATTGTAACCAAACTTGCTGTAATAAAAAATAAAAAATTAAATTAAAAACACGAACAAGAAGTAGTGAGACAAACTTGAGGGGCTTTCTCCTGGCACATTCCATTCTAAATTCCAATCTAGAACACGACTTCCATTGAGGCTCTGTTGCCCTAGTCACCAGATTTGGTAAGGGAGAACTGCTGCCACCTTGTGGCCGTTTCGCACAACAGCAGCTTTAATCCCAGCGCTGATGGTCAGTTGATATTCAAAATCATTGCAGGCCTGTAAATGACACCTGCCCTGAAAACAAATCCTGGGGTCACATATCGACCAAAAAATTCAAAGGACGTCCATATTTCAAAAGGACCATTTCAAAAGGCATATTTTACGCACATTAGTGTTCTGCTTCTTTTTCTTTCTTTCCTTTATTTGTTAAAAATACGGGAATGGAAAAAGGCATCCCTCAGAATGGGCGAAAATCATTGCAAACGAATCAATGGACAAAGGTTTAATCTCCAATATATATAAAGAGCTCATGCAGCTTAATATTAACAAAACAAACAACCCAATACAAAAAATGGGCAGAAGATCTAAAGAGATGTTTCTTCCAAGAAGACACAGAGATGGCCAAGACGCACATGAAAAGCTGCTCAACAGCACTAATTATTAGAGAAATGCAAATCAAAACTACAATGAGGTATCACCTCACACCTGTTAGAATCGGCATCATCAGAAAATCTACAAACAACCAATTCTGGGGAGGGTGTGGACAAAAGGAGCCCTCTTCCACTATTGGTGGGAATGTAAATTGATACAGTCACTATGGAGAACGGTATGGAGTTTCCTTAAAAAAACTAGAAATAGAATTACCATCTGATCCAGCAATCCCAATTCTGGGCATATACCCAGAGAAAACCATAAATCAAAAAGGCACATTCACCACAATGTTCATGGCAGCACTATTTACAATAGCCAGGTAATGGAAGCAATGTAAATGCCCACAGACAGATGAATGGATAAAGATGTGGTACATATATAAAATGGAATATTACTCAGCCATAAGAAGGAATGAAACTGGGTCATTTGTAGAGACATCGATGGATCTAGAGACTGTCATACAGAATGAAGTAAGTCAGAAAGAGGAAAACAAATATTGTATATTAATGCATATATGTGGAACCTAAACAATGGTACAGATGAACTGGTTTGCAGGGAAGAAACAGAGACACAGAGGTAGAGAACAAACATATGGACACCAAGTGTGGGAAGCCATGGGGTGGTGGTGGTGGGATGAGTTGGGAGATTGGGATTGACCTGTATACATGTATATGCATAAAATACATAACTAATAATAACCTGCTGTATAAAAAAATAAATCAAATTAAATTTCAAATTTTTAAAAAATAAAATTTAAAAATAAAACAGAAAAATGTTCTTCCCTTCACACAGATGTATTTATAGGAATGAATTATTTCCATGCTTATATCTATAAATACATAAAGGAGGAATACAATCTAACTTGAACCAAAAAAGGAAAAAAAAAAACCTGAACCCTCCAGTTATAGAGAGGAATAACCTATCAGGGCACTTGCTCCAGCGGTAAACAATTCTGAAATTGGTCAGAGGTGGGGAATCATCTCCCATACAACCAGCAACCCACCCCCCACGCCAGGAGCATCCTCATTGCAAAGCTGGGGGACCGTGCCGAGGCATCTGTGAGTAAACGTGAGCTGAGCCCCAGGCCAGCTGCTGCTGAACTGTTCCCACCCTTCCCAGGTAAAACACCTGAATATGTACAAGGGCTTGAAAGCCTAGAGAAAGGGCCGTGGAGCCACACCAGCGACAGCACGCAGGCCAACTTGGTGCCTGCAGGCCAGCCAGGGTGGTCCTGGCCCCGGGCGCTCTTCCGGAAGCTTTCCATTGCCCTGCCTGAGATACCCCTCCTGTCCCGGCCCCCACTGCTTTTTTCCTTCCTCACCTCTGTCCGGAGAGAAATTCCAGCGGAAGGTATGGGTGACACATCCTCTTCTTTACAGGTGGCAGCCTGGCAACCCCTGCAGAAAGGCCAGCAGAGCCCCACTCACACCGGGCCACCAACAAAGCTGTGGCCCCTCACTCCCTCTCGCCAGCAGAGCCCCGAGACTGCTGACGGGGCAGAGAATATGGAGTCAGGCACAGCTTCAGGGGCTATTGCTGCCTGGAGCGCTGTTTATATTGACCTCAAACAGGCACACCTGGGGAGGGCCGGCCGGCAGGGTAAGGCTGCCCAGGTCAGCTAATCCACAACCCTCAGGGAATCACATTGTTGAAAATGGACCTCGCTAAGGCAGAATAGAAACCAAGGAAGAAAAGGACACAATGCCATTTGCAGCACCGTAGATGAGTCTAGAGGTAATCACGTGACTTGTAGTAAGTCAGAAAGTGAAAGACACATATCGTATCATATCACTTATAGGTGTTACCTAAGAATGGATACCAGGGCAGATATTTCCACGGAGAAGGGCCATCACAGATTCATCAAACAAACTTATGGTTCACCAATGGAAAGGTGTGAGGATTGGTTTCATTACGATATTGGGGTTAACAGACATATACAAACACAGTTGACACATATAATCACCAAAGACCTACGGAATACCAAGAGAAGACTACTCAACATTCTGTCATAACGTACATGGGAAAAGGATCCCAGGAAGAACAGACATCTGTATATGTGTAAAACAACCACATCTTCCACACCTACAACAAGCCAAACATTGTAACCAAACTTGCTGTAATAAAAAATAAAAAATTAAATTAAAAACACGAACAAGAAGTAGTGAGACAAACTTGAGGGGCTTTCTCCTGGCACATTCCATTCTAAATTCCAATCTAGAACACGACTTCCATTGAGGCTCTGTTGCCCTAGTCACCAGATTTGGTAAGGGAGAACTGCTGCCACCTTGTGGCCGTTTCGCACAACAGCAGCTTTAATCCCAGCGCTGATGGTCAGTTGATATTCAAAATCATTGCAGGCCTGTAAATGACACCTGCCCTGAAAACAAATCCTGGGGTCACATATCGACCAAAAAATTCAAAGGACGTCCATATTTCAAAAGGACCATTTCAAAAGGCATATTTTACGCACATTAGTGTTCTGCTTCTTTTTCTTTCTTTCCTTTATTTGTTAAAAATACGGGAATGGAAAAAGGCATCCCTCAGAATGGGCGAAAATCATTGCAAACGAATCAATGGACAAAGGTTTAATCTCCAATATATATAAAGAGCTCATGCAGCTTAATATTAACAAAACAAACAACCCAATACAAAAAATGGGCAGAAGATCTAAAGAGATGTTTCTTCCAAGAAGACACAGAGATGGCCAAGACGCACATGAAAAGCTGCTCAACAGCACTAATTATTAGAGAAATGCAAATCAAAACTACAATGAGGTATCACCTCACACCTGTTAGAATCGGCATCATCAGAAAATCTACAAACAACCAATTCTGGGGAGGGTGTGGACAAAAGGAGCCCTCTTCCACTATTGGTGGGAATGTAAATTGATACAGTCACTATGGAGAACGGTATGGAGTTTCCTTAAAAAAACTAGAAATAGAATTACCATCTGATCCAGCAATCCCAATTCTGGGCATATACCCAGAGAAAACCATAAATCAAAAAGGCACATTCACCACAATGTTCATGGCAGCACTATTTACAATAGCCAGGTAATGGAAGCAATGTAAATGCCCACAGACAGATGAATGGATAAAGATGTGGTACATATATAAAATGGAATATTACTCAGCCATAAGAAGGAATGAAACTGGGTCATTTGTAGAGACATCGATGGATCTAGAGACTGTCATACAGAATGAAGTAAGTCAGAAAGAGGAAAACAAATATTGTATATTAATGCATATATGTGGAACCTAAACAATGGTACAGATGAACTGGTTTGCAGGGAAGAAACAGAGACACAGAGGTAGAGAACAAACATATGGACACCAAGTGTGGGAAGCCATGGGGTGGTGGTGGTGGGATGAGTTGGGAGATTGGGATTGACCTGTATACATGTATATGCATAAAATACATAACTAATAATAACCTGCTGTATAAAAAAATAAATCAAATTAAATTTCAAATTTTTAAAAAATAAAATTTAAAAATAAAACAGAAAAATGTTCTTCCCTTCACACAGATGTATTTATAGGAATGAATTATTTCCATGCTTATATCTATAAATACATAAAGGAGGAATACAATCTAACTTGAACCAAAAAAGGAAAAAAAAAAACCTGAACCCTCCAGTTATAGAGAGGAATAACCTATCAGGGCACTTGCTCCAGCGGTAAACAATTCTGAAATTGGTCAGAGGTGGGGAATCATCTCCCATACAACCAGCAACCCACCCCCCACGCCAGGAGCATCCTCATTGCAAAGCTGGGGGACCGTGCCGAGGCATCTGTGAGTAAACGTGAGCTGAGCCCCAGGCCAGCTGCTGCTGAACTGTTCCCACCCTTCCCAGGTAAAACACCTGAATATGTACAAGGGCTTGAAAGCCTAGAGAAAGGGCCGTGGAGCCACACCAGCGACAGCACGCAGGCCAACTTGGTGCCTGCAGGCCAGCCAGGGTGGTCCTGGCCCCGGGCGCTCTTCCGGAAGCTTTCCATTGCCCTGCCTGAGATACCCCTCCTGTCCCGGCCCCCACTGCTTTTTTCCTTCCTCACCTCTGTCCGGAGAGAAATTCCAGCGGAAGGTATGGGTGACACATCCTCTTCTTTACAGGTGGCAGCCTGGCAATCCCTGCAGAAAGGCCAGCAGAGCCCCTCTCACACCGGGCCACCAACAAAGCTGTGGCCCCTCACTCCCTCCCACCAGCAGAGCCCCGAGACTGCTGACAGGGCAGAGAATATGGAGTCAGGCACAGCTTCAGGGGCTATTGCTGCCTGGAGCGCTGTTTATATTGACCTCAAACAGGCACACCTGGGGAGGGCCGGCCGGCAGGGTAAGGCTGCCCAGGTCAGCTAATCCACAACCCTCAGGGAATCACATTGTTGAAAACGGACCTCGCTAAGGCAGAATAGAAGCCAAGGAAGAAAAGGACACAATGCCATTTGCAGCACCGTAGATGAGTCTAGAGGTAATCACGTGACTTGTAGTAAGTCAGAAAGTGAAAGACACATATCGTATCATATCACTTATAGGTGTTACCTAAGAATGGATACCAGGGCAGATATTTCCACGGAGAAGGGCCATCACAGATTCATCAAACAAACTTATGGTTCACCAATGGAAAGGTGTGAGGATTGGTTTCATTACGATATTGGGGTTAACAGACATATACAAACACAGGTGACACATATAATCACCAAAGACCTACGGAATACCAAGAGAAGACTACTCAACCTTCTGTCATAACGTACATGGGAAAAGGATCCCAGGAAGAACAGACATCTGTATATGTGTAAAAGAACCCCATCTTCCACACCTACAACAAGCCAAACATTGTCATCAAACTTGCTGTAATAAAAAATAAATAATTAAATTAAAAACACGAACAAGAAGTAGTGAGACAAACTTGAGGGGCTTTCTCCTGGCACATTCCATTCTAAATTCCAATCTAGAACACGACTTCCATTGAGGCTCTGTTGCCCTAGTCACCAGATTTGGTAAGGGAGAACTGCTGCCACCTTGTGGCCGTTTCACACAACAGCAGCTTTAATCCCAGCGCTGATGGTCAGTTGATATTCAAAATCATTGCAGGCCTGTAAATGACACCTGCCCTGAAAACAAATCCTGGGGTCACATATCGACCAGAAAGTTCAAAGGACGTCCATATTTCAAAACGACCGTTTCAAAAGGCATATTTTACGCACATTAGTGTTCTGCTTCTTTTTCTTTCTTTCCTTTTTTTGTTAAAAATACAGGAATGGAAAAAGGCATCCCTCAGAATGGGCGAAAATCGTTGCAAACGAATCAATGGACAAAGGTTTAATCTCCAATATATATAAAGAGCTCATGCAGCTTAATATTAACAAAACAAACAACCCAATACAAAAAATGGGCAGAAGATCTAAAGAGATGTTTCTTCCAAGAAGACACAGAGATGGCCAAGACGCACATGAAAAGCTGCTCAACAGCACTAATTATTAGAGAAATGCAAATCAAAACTACAATGAGGTATCACCTCACACCTGTTAGAATCGGCATCATCAGAAAATCTACAAACAACCAATTCTGGGGAGGGTGTGGACAAAAGGAGCCCTCTTCCACTATTGGTGGGAATGTAAATTGATACAGTCACTATGGAGAACGGTATGGAATTTCCTTAAAAAAACTAGAAATAGAATTACCATCTGATCCAGCAATCCCAATTCTGGGCATATACCCAGAGAAAACCATAAATCAAAAAGGCACATTCACCACAATGTTCATGGCAGCACTATTTACAATAGCCAGGTAATGGAAGCAATGTAAATGCCCACAGACAGATGAATGGATAAAGATGTGGTACATATATAAAATGGAATATTACTCAGCCATAAGAAGGAATGAAACTGGGTCATTTGTAGAGACATCGATGGATCTAGAGACTGTCATACAGAATGAAGTAAGTCAGAAAGAGGAAAACAAATATTGTATATTAATGCATATATGTGGAACCTAAACAATGGTACAGATGAACTGGTTTGCAGGGAAGAAACAGAGACACAGAGGTAGACAACAAACATATGGACACCAAGTGTGGGAAGCCATGGGGTGGTGGTGGTGGGATGAGTTGGGAGATTGGGATTGACCTGTATACATGTATATGCATAAAATACATAACTAATAATAACCTGCTGTATAAAAAAATAAATCAAATTAAATTTCAAATTTTTAAAAAATAAAATTTAAAAATAAAACAGAAAAATGTTCTTCCCTTCACACAGATGTATTTATAGGAATGAATTATTTCCATGCTTATATCTATAAATACATAAAGGAGGAATACAATCTAACTTGAACCAAAAAAGGAAAAAAAAAAACCTGAACCCTCCAGTTATAGAGAGGAATAACCTATCAGGGCACTTGCTCCAGCGGTAAACAATTCTGAAATTGGTCAGAGGTGGGGAATCATCTCCCATACAACCAGCAACCCACCCCCCACGCCAGGAGCATCCTCATTGCAAAGCTGGGGGACCGTGCCGAGGCATCTGTGAGTAAACGTGAGCTGAGCCCCAGGCCAGCTGCTGCTGAACTGTTCCCACCCTTCCCAGGTAAAACACCTGAATATGTACAAGGGCTTGAAAGCCTAGAGGAAGGGCCGTGGAGCCACACCAGCGACAGCACGCAGGCCAACTTGGTGCCTGCAGGCCAGCCAGGGTGGTCCTGGCCCCGGGCGCTCTTCCGGAAGCTTTCCATTGCCCTGCCTGAGATACCCCTCCTGTCCCGGCCCCCACTGCTTTTTTCCTTCCTCACCTCTGTCCGGAGAGAAATTCCAGCGGAAGGTATGGGTGACACATCCTCTTCTTTACAGGTGGCAGCCTGGCAATCCCTGCAGAAAGGCCAGCAGAGCCCCTCTCACACCGGGCCACCAACAAAGCTGTGGCCCCTCACTCCCTCCCACCAGCAGAGCCCCGAGACTGCTGACAGGGCAGAGAATATGGAGTCAGGCACAGCTTCAGGGGCTATTGCTGCCTGGAGCGCTGTTTATATTGACCTCAAACAGGCACACCTGGGGAGGGCCGGCCGGCAGGGTAAGGCTGCCCAGGTCAGCTAATCCACAACCCTCAGGGAATCACATTGTTGAAAACGGACCTCGCTAAGGCAGAATAGAAGCCAAGGAAGAAAAGGACACAATGCCATTTGCAGCACCGTAGATGAGTCTAGAGGTAATCACGTGACTTGTAGTAAGTCAGAAAGTGAAAGACACATATCGTATCATATCACTTATAGGTGTTACCTAAGAATGGATACCAGGGCAGATATTTCCACGGAGAAGGGCCATCACAGATTCATCAAACAAACTTATGGTTCACCAATGGAAAGGTGTGAGGATTGGTTTCATTACGATATTGGGGTTAACAGACATATACAAACACAGGTGACACATATAATCACCAAAGACCTACGGAATACCAAGAGAAGACTACTCAACCTTCTGTCATAACGTACATGGGAAAAGGATCCCAGGAAGAACAGACATCTGTATATGTGTAAAAGAACCCCATCTTCCACACCTACAACAAGCCAAACATTGTCATCAAACTTGCTGTAATAAAAAATAAATAATTAAATTAAAAACACGAACAAGAAGTAGTGAGACAAACTTGAGGGGCTTTCTCCTGGCACATTCCATTCTAAATTCCAATCTAGAACACGACTTCCATTGAGGCTCTGTTGCCCTAGTCACCAGATTTGGTAAGGGAGAACTGCTGCCACCTTGTGGCCGTTTCACACAACAGCAGCTTTAATCCCAGCGCTGATGGTCAGTTGATATTCAAAATCATTGCAGGCCTGTAAATGACACCTGCCCTGAAAACAAATCCTGGGGTCACATATCGACCAGAAAGTTCAAAGGACGTCCATATTTCAAAACGACCGTTTCAAAAGGCATATTTTACGCACATTAGTGTTCTGCTTCTTTTTCTTTCTTTCCTTTTTTTGTTAAAAATACGGGAATGGAAAAAGGCATCCCTCAGAATGGGCGAAAATCGTTGCAAACGAATCAATGGACAAAGGTTTAATCTCCAATATATATAAAGAGCTCATGCAGCTTAATATTAACAAAACAAACAACCCAATACAAAAAATGGGCAGAAGATCTAAAGAGATGTTTCTTCCAAGAAGACACAGAGATGGCCAAGACGCACATGAAAAGCTGCTCAACAGCACTAATTATTAGAGAAATGCAAATCAAAACTACAATGAGGTATCACCTCACACCTGTTAGAATCGGCATCATCAGAAAATCTACAAACAACCAATTCTGGGGAGGGTGTGGACAAAAGGAGCCCTCTTCCACTATTGGTGGGAATGTAAATTGATACAGTCACTATGGAGAACGGTATGGAATTTCCTTAAAAAAACTAGAAATAGAATTACCATCTGATCCAGCAATCCCAATTCTGGGCATATACCCAGAGAAAACCATAAATCAAAAAGGCACATTCACCACAATGTTCATGGCAGCACTATTTACAATAGCCAGGTAATGGAAGCAATGTAAATGCCCACAGACAGATGAATGGATAAAGATGTGGTACATATATAAAATGGAATATTACTCAGCCATAAGAAGGAATGAAACTGGGTCATTTGTAGAGACATCGATGGATCTAGAGACTGTCATACAGAATGAAGTAAGTCAGAAAGAGGAAAACAAATATTGTATATTAATGCATATATGTGGAACCTAAACAATGGTACAGATGAACTGGTTTGCAGGGAAGAAACAGAGACACAGAGGTAGACAACAAACATATGGACACCAAGTGTGGGAAGCCATGGGGTGGTGGTGGTGGGATGAGTTGGGAGATTGGGATTGACCTGTATACATGTATATGCATAAAATACATAACTAATAATAACCTGCTGTATAAAAAAATAAATCAAATTAAATTTCAAATTTTTAAAAAATAAAATTTAAAAATAAAACAGAAAAATGTTCTTCCCTTCACACAGATGTATTTATAGGAATGAATTATTTCCATGCTTATATCTATAAATACATAAAGGAGGAATACAATCTAACTTGAACCAAAAAAGGAAAAAAAAAACCTGAACCCTCCAGTTATAGAGAGGAATAACCTATCAGGGCACTTGCTCCAGCGGTAAACAATTCTGAAATTGGTCAGAGGTGGGGAATCATCTCCCATACAACCAGCAACCCACCCCCCACGCCAGGAGCATCCTCATTGCAAAGCTGGGGGACCGTGCCGAGGCATCTGTGAGTAAACGTGAGCTGAGCCCCAGGCCAGCTGCTGCTGAACTGTTCCCACCCTTCCCAGGTAAAACACCTGAATATGTACAAGGGCTTGAAAGCCTAGAGGAAGGGCCGTGGAGCCACACCAGCGACAGCACGCAGGCCAACTTGGTGCCTGCAGGCCAGCCAGGGTGGTCCTGGCCCCGGGCGCTCTTCCGGAAGCTTTCCATTGCCCTGCCTGAGATACCCCTCCTGTCCCGGCCCCCACTGCTTTTTTCCTTCCTCACCTCTGTCCAGAGAGAAATTCCAGCGGAAGGTATGGGTGACACATCCTCTTCTTTACAGGTGGCAGCCTGGCAACCCCTGCAGAAAGGCCAGCAGAGCCCCACTCACACCGGGCCACCAACAAAGCTGTGGCCCCTCACTCCCTCCCACCAGCAGAGCCCCGAGACTGCTGACGGGGCAGAGAATATGGAGTCAGGCACAGCTTCAGGGGCTATTGCTGCCTGGAGCGCTGTTTATATTGACCTCAAACAGGCACACCTGGGGAGGGCCGGCCGGCAGGGTAACGCTGCCCAGGTCAGCTAATCCACAACCCTCAGGGAATCACATTGTTGAAAACGGACCTCGCTAAGGCAGAGTAGAAGCCAAGGAAGAAAAGGACACAATGCCATTTGCAGCACCGTAGATGAGTCTAGAGGTAATCACGTGACTTGTAGTAAGTCAGAAAGTGAATGACACATATCATATCATATCACTTATAGGTGTTACCTAAGAATGGATACCAGGGCAGATATTTCCACGGAGAAGGGCCATCACAGATTCATCAAACAAACTTATGGTTCACCAATGGAAAGGTGTGAGGATTGGTTTCATTACGATATTGGGGTTAACAGACATATACAAACACAGGTGACACATATAATCACCAAAGACCTACGGAATACCAAGAGAAGACTACTCAACCTTCTGTCATAACGTACATGGGAAAAGGATCCCAGGAAGAACAGACATTTGTATATGTGTAAAACAACCACATCTTCCACACCTACAACAAGCCAAACATTGTAATCAAACTTGCTGTAATAAAAAATAAAAAATTAAATTAAAAACACGAACAAGAAGTAGTGAGACAAACTTGAGGGGCTTTCTCCTGGCACATTCCATTCTAAATTCCAATCTAGGACACGACTTCCATTGAGGCTCTGTTGCCCTAGTCACCAGATTTGGTAAGGGAGAACTGCTGCCACCTTGTGGCCGTTTCGCACAACAGCAGCTTTAATCCCAGCGCTGATGGTCAGTTGATATTCAAAATCATTGCAGGCCTGTAAATGACACCTGCCCTGAAAACAAATCCTGGGGTCACATATCGACCAGAAAGTTCAAAGGACATCCATATTTCAAAACGACCGTTTCAAAAGGCATATTTTACGCACATTAGTGTTCTGCTTCTTTTTCTTTCTTTCCTTTTTTTGTTAAAAATACGGGAATGGAAAAAGGCTTCCCTCAGAATGGGCGAAAATCGTTGCAAACGAATCAATGGACAAAGGTTTAATCTCCAATATATATAAAGAGCTCATGCAGCTTAATATTAACAAAACAAACAACCCAATACAAAAAATGGGCAGAAGATCTAAAGAGATGTTTCTTCCAAGAAGACACAGAGATGGCCAAGACGCACATGAAAAGCTGCTCAACAGCACTAATTATTAGAGAAATGCAAATCAAAACTACAATGAGGTATCACCTCACACCTGTTAGAATCGGCATCATCAGAAAATCTACAAACAACCAATTCTGGGGAGGGTGTGGACAAAAGGAGCCCTCTTCCACTATTGGTGGGAATGTAAATTGATACAGTCACTATGGAGAACGGTATGGAATTTCCTTAAAAAAACTAGAAATAGAATTACCATCTGATCCAGCAATCCCAATTCTGGGCATATACCCAGAGAAAACCATAAATCAAAAAGGCACATTCACCACAATGTTCATGGCAGCACTATTTACAATAGCCAGGTAATGGAAGCAATGTAAATGCCCACAGACAGATGAATGGATAAAGATGTGGTACATATATAAAATGGAATATTACTCAGCCATAAGAAGGAATGAAACTGGGTCATTTGTAGAGACATCGATGGATCTAGAGACTGTCATACAGAATGAAGTAAGTCAGAAAGAGGAAAACAAATATTGTATATTAATGCATATATGTGGAACCTAAACAATGGTACAGATGAACTGGTTTGCAGGGAAGAAACAGAGACACAGAGGTAGACAACAAACATATGGACACCAAGTGTGGGAAGCCATGGGGTGGTGGTGGTGGGATGAGTTGGGAGATTGGGATTGACCTGTATACATGTATATGCATAAAATACATAACTAATAATAACCTGCTGTATAAAAAAATAAATCAAATTAAATTTCAAATTTTTAAAAAATAAAATTTAAAAATAAAACAGAAAAATGTTCTTCCCTTCACACAGATGTATTTATAGGAATGAATTATTTCCATGCTTATATCTATAAATACATAAAGGAGGAATACAATCTAACTCGAACCATAAAAGGAAAAAAAAAAACCTGAACCCTCCAGTTATAGAGAGGAATAACCTATCAGGGCACTTGCTCCAGCGGTAAACAATTCTGAAATTGGTCAGAGGTGGGGAATCATCTCCCATACAACCAGCAACCCACCCCCCACGCCAGGAGCATCCTCATTGCAAAGCTAGGGGACCGTGCCGAGGCATCTGTGAGTAAACGTGAGCTGAGCCCCAGGCCAGCTGCTGCTGAACTGTTCCCACCCTTCCCAGGTAAAACACCTGAATATGTACAAGGGCTTGAAAGCCTAGAGGAAGGGCCGTGGAGCCACACCAGCGACAGCACGCAGGCCAACTTGGTGCCTGCAGGCCAGCCAGGGTGATCCTGGCCCCGGGCGCTCTTCCGGAAGCTTTCCATTGCCCTGCCTGAGATACCCCTCCTGTCCCGGCCCCCACTGCTTTTTTCCTTCCTCACCTCTGTCCGGAGAGAAATTCCAGCGGAAGGTATGGGTGACACATCCTCTTCTTTACAGGTGGCAGCCTGGCAACCCCTGCAGAAAGGCCAGCAGAGCCCCACTCACACCGGGCCACCAACAAAGCTGTGGCCCCTCACTCCCTCCCACCAGCACAGCCCCGAGACTGCTGACGGGGCAGAGAATATGGAGTCAGGCACAGCTTCAGGGGCTATTGCTGCCTGGAGCGCTGTTTATATTGACCTCAAACAGGCACACCTGGGGAGGGCCGGCCGGCAGGGTAAGGCTGCCCAGGTCAGCTAATCCACAACCCTCAGGGAATCACATTGTTGAAAACGGACCTCGCTAAGGCAGAGTAGAAGCCAAGGAAGAAAAGGACACAATGCCATTTGCAGCACCGTAGATGAGTCTAGAGGTAATCACGTGACTTGTAGTAAGTCAGAAAGTGAATGACACATATCATATCATATCACTTATAGGTGTTACCTAAGAATGGATACCAGGGCAGATATTTCCACGGAGAAGGGCCATCACAGATTCATCAAACAAACTTATGGTTCACCAATGGAAAGGTGTGAGGATTGGTTTCATTACGATATTGGGGTTAACAGACATATACAAACACAGGTGACACATATAATCACCAAAGACCTACGGAATACCAAGAGAAGACTACTCAACCTTCTGTCATAACGTACATGGGAAAAGGATCCCAGGAAGAACAGACATCTGTATATGTGTAAAACAACCACATCTTCCACACCTACAACAAGCCAAACATTGTAATCAAACTTGCTGTAATAAAAAATAAAAAATTAAATTAAAAACACGAACAAGAAGTAGTGAGACAAACTTGAGGGGCTTTCTCCTGGCACATTCCATTCTAAATTCCAATCTAGAACACGACTTCCATTGAGGCTCTGTTGCCCTAGTCACCAGATTTGGTAAGGGAGAACTGCTGCCACCTTGTGGCCGTTTCGCACAACAGCAGCTTTAATCCCAGCGCTGATGGTCAGTTGATATTCAAAATCATTGCAGGCCTGTAAATAACACCTGCCCTGAAAACAAATCCTGGGGTCACATATCGACCAAAAAATTCAAAGGACGTCCATATTTCAAAACGACCGTTTCAAAAGGCATATTTTACGCACATTAGTGTTCTGCTTCTTTTTCTTTCTTTCCTTTTTTTGTTAAAAATACGGGAATGGAAAAAGGCATCCCTCAGAATGGGCGAAAATCGTTGCAAACGAATCAATGGACAAAGGTTTAATCTCCAATATATATAAACAGCTCATGCAGCTTAATATTAACAAAACAAACAACCCAATACAAAAAATGGGCAGAAGATCTAAAGAGATGTTTCTTCCAAGAAGACACAGAGATGGCCAAGACGCACATGAAAAGCTGCTCAACAGCACTAATTATTAGAGAAATGCAAATCAAAACTACAATGAGGTATCACCTCACACCTGTTAGAATCGGCATCATCAGAAAATCTACAAACAACCAATTCTGGGGAGGGTGTGGACAAAAGGAGCCCTCTTCCACTATTGGTGGGAATGTAAATTGATACAGTCACTATGGAGAACGGTATGGAGTTTCCTTAAAAAAACTAGAAATAGAATTACCATCTGATCCAGCAATCCCACTTCTGGGCATATACCCAGAGAAAACCATAAATCAAAAAGGCACATTCACCACAATGTTCATGGCAGCACTATTTACAATAGGCAGGTAATGGAAGCAACGTAAATGCCCACAGACAGATGAATGGATAAAGATGTGGTACATATATAAAATGGAATATTACTCAGCCATAAGAAGGAATGAAACTGGGTCATTTGTAGAGACATCGATGGATCTAGAGACTGTCATACAGAATGAAGTAAGTCAGAAAGAGGAAAACAAATATTGTATATTAATGCATATATGTGGAACCTAAAAAATGGTACAGATGAACTGGTTTGCAGGGAAGAAACAGAGACACAGAGGTAGAGAACAAACATATGGACACCAAGTGTGGGAAGCCATGGGGTGGTGGTGGTGGGATGAGTTGGGAGATTGGGATTGACCTGTATACATGTATATGCATAAAATACATAACTAATAATAACCTGCTGTATAAAAAAATAAATCAAATTAAATTTCAAATTTTTAAAAAATAAAATTTAAAAATAAAACAGAAAAATGTTCTTCCCTTCACACAGATGTATTTATAGGAATGAATTATTTCAATGCTTATATCTATAAATACATAAAGGAGGAATAAAATCTAACTTGAACCATAAAGAAAAAAAAAAACCTGAACCCACCAGTTATAGAGAGGAATACCCTATCAGGGTACTTGCTCCAGCGGTAAACAATTCTGAAATTGGTCAGAGGTGGGGAATCATCTCCCATACAACCAGCAACCCACCCCCCACGCCAGGAGCATCCTCATTGCAAAGCTGGGGGACCGTGCCGAGGCATCTGTGAGTAAACGTGAGCTGAGCCCCAGGCCAGCTGCTGCTGAACTGTTCCCACCCTTCCCAGGTAAAACACCTGAATATGTACAAGGGCTTGAAAGCCTAGAGGAAGGGCCGTGGAGCCACACCAGCGACAGCACGCAGGCCAACTTGGTGCCTGCAGGCCAGCCAGGGTGGTCCTGGCCCCGGGCGCTCTTCCGGAAGCTTTCCATTGCCCTGCCTGAGATACCCCTCCTGTCCCGGCCCCCACTGCTTTTTTCCTTCCTCACCTCTGTCCGGAGAGAAATTCCAGCGGAAGGTATGGGTGACACATCCTCTTCTTTACAGGTGGCAGCCTGGCAACCCCTGCAGAAAGGCCAGCAGAGCCCCACTCACACCGGGCCACCAACAAAGCTGTGGCCCCTCACTCCCTCCCACCAGCACAGCCCCGAGACTGCTGACGGGGCAGAGAATATGGAGTCAGGCACAGCTTCAGGGGCTATTGCTGCCTGGAGCGCTGTTTATATTGACCTCAAACAGGCACACCTGGGGAGGGCCGGCCGGCAGGGTAAGGCTGCCCAGGTCAGCTAATCCACAACCCTCAGGGAATCACATTGTTGAAAACGGACCTCGCTAAGGCAGAGTAGAAGCCAAGGAAGAAAAGGACACAATGCCATTTGCAGCACCGTAGATGAGTCTAGAGGTAATCACGTGACTTGTAGTAAGTCAGAAAGTGAATGACACATATCATATCATATCACTTATAGGTGTTACCTAAGAATGGATACCAGGGCAGATATTTCCACGGAGAAGGGCCATCACAGATTCATCAAACAAACTTATGGTTCACCAATGGAAAGGTGTGAGGATTGGTTTCATTACGATATTGGGGTTAACAGACATATACAAACACAGGTGACACATATAATCACCAAAGACCTACGGAATACCAAGAGAAGACTACTCAACCTTCTGTCATAACGTACATGGGAAAAGGATCCCAGGAAGAACAGACATCTGTATATGTGTAAAACAACCACATCTTCCACACCTACAACAAGCCAAACATTGTAATCAAACTTGCTGTAATAAAAAATAAAAAATTAAATTAAAAACACGAACAAGAAGTAGTGAGACAAACTTGAGGGGCTTTCTCCTGGCACATTCCATTCTAAATTCCAATCTAGAACACGACTTCCATTGAGGCTCTGTTGCCCTAGTCACCAGATTTGGTAAGGGAGAACTGCTGCCACCTTGTGGCCGTTTCGCACAACAGCAGCTTTAATCCCAGCGCTGATGGTCAGTTGATATTCAAAATCATTGCAGGCCTGTAAATAACACCTGCCCTGAAAACAAATCCTGGGGTCACATATCGACCAAAAAATTCAAAGGACGTCCATATTTCAAAACGACCGTTTCAAAAGGCATATTTTACGCACATTAGTGTTCTGCTTCTTTTTCTTTCTTTCCTTTTTTTGTTAAAAATACGGGAATGGAAAAAGGCATCCCTCAGAATGGGCGAAAATCGTTGCAAACGAATCAATGGACAAAGGTTTAATCTCCAATATATATAAACAGCTCATGCAGCTTAATATTAACAAAACAAACAACCCAATACAAAAAATGGGCAGAAGATCTAAAGAGATGTTTCTTCCAAGAAGACACAGAGATGGCCAAGACGCACATGAAAAGCTGCTCAACAGCACTAATTATTAGAGAAATGCAAATCAAAACTACAATGAGGTATCACCTCACACCTGTTAGAATCGGCATCATCAGAAAATCTACAAACAACCAATTCTGGGGAGGGTGTGGACAAAAGGAGCCCTCTTCCACTATTGGTGGGAATGTAAATTGATACAGTCACTATGGAGAACGGTATGGAGTTTCCTTAAAAAAACTAGAAATAGAATTACCATCTGATCCAGCAATCCCACTTCTGGGCATATACCCAGAGAAAACCATAAATCAAAAAGGCACATTCACCACAATGTTCATGGCAGCACTATTTACAATAGGCAGGTAATGGAAGCAACGTAAATGCCCACAGACAGATGAATGGATAAAGATGTGGTACATATATAAAATGGAATATTACTCAGCCATAAGAAGGAATGAAACTGGGTCATTTGTAGAGACATCGATGGATCTAGAGACTGTCATACAGAATGAAGTAAGTCAGAAAGAGGAAAACAAATATTGTATATTAATGCATATATGTGGAACCTAAAAAATGGTACAGATGAACTGGTTTGCAGGGAAGAAACAGAGACACAGAGGTAGAGAACAAACATATGGACACCAAGTGTGGGAAGCCATGGGGTGGTGGTGGTGGGATGAGTTGGGAGATTGGGATTGACCTGTATACATGTATATGCATAAAATACATAACTAATAATAACCTGCTGTATAAAAAAATAAATCAAATTAAATTTCAAATTTTTAAAAAATAAAATTTAAAAATAAAACAGAAAAATGTTCTTCCCTTCACACAGATGTATTTATAGGAATGAATTATTTCAATGCTTATATCTATAAATACATAAAGGAGGAATAAAATCTAACTTGAACCATAAAGAAAAAAAAAAACCTGAACCCACCAGTTATAGAGAGGAATACCCTATCAGGGTACTTGCTCCAGCGGTAAACAATTCTGAAATTGGTCAGAGGTGGGGAATCATCTCCCATACAACCAGCAACCCACCCCCCACGCCAGGAGCATCCTCATTGCAAAGCTGGGGGACCGTGCCGAGGCATCTGTGAGTAAACGTGAGCTGAGCCCCAGGCCAGCTGCTGCTGAACTGTTCCCACCCTTCCCAGGTAAAACACCTGAATATGTACAAGGGCTTGAAAGCCTAGAGGAAGGGCCGTGGAGCCACACCAGCGACAGCACGCAGGCCAACTTGGTGCCTGCAGGCCAGCCAGGGTGGTCCTGGCCCCGGGCGCTCTTCCGGAAGCTTTCCATTGCCCTGCCTGAGATACCCCTCCTGTCCCGGCCCCCACTGCTTTTTTCCTTCCTCACCTCTGTCCGGAGAGAAATTCCAGCGGAAGGTATGGGTGACACATCCTCTTCTTTACAGGTGGCAGCCTGGCAACCCCTGCAGAAAGGCCAGCAGAGCCCCACTCACACCGGGCCACCAACAAAGCTGTGGCCCCTCACTCCCTCTCGCCAGCAAGCCCCGAGACTGCTGACGGGGCAGAGAATATGGAGTCAGGCACAGCTTCAGGGGCTATTGCTGCCTGGAGCGCTGTTTATATTGACCTCAAACAGGCACACCTGGGGAGGGCCGGCCGGCAGGGTAAGGCTGCCCAGGTCAGCTAATCCACAACCCTCAGGGAATCACATTGTTGAAAACGGACCTCGCTAAGGCAGAATAGAAGCCAAGGAAGAAAAGGACACAATGCCATTTGCAGCACCGTAGATGAGTCTAGAGGTAATCACGTGACTTGTAGTAAGTCAGAAAGTGAAAGACACATATCGTATCATATCACTTATAGGTGTTACCTAAGAATGGATACCAGGGCAGATATTTCCACGGAGAAGGGCCATCACAGATTCATCAAACAAACTTATGGTTCACCAATGGAAAGGTGTGAGGATTGGTTTCATTACGATATTGGGGTTAACAGACATATACAAACACAGGTGACACATATAATCACCAAAGACCTACGGAATACCAAGAGAAGACTACTCAACATTCTGTCATAACGTACATGGGAAAAGGATCCCAGGAAGAACAGACATCTGTATATGTGTAAAAGAACCACATCTTCCACACCTACAACAAGCCAAACATTGTAATCAAACTTGCTGTAATAAAAAATAAAAAATTAAATTAAAAACACGAACAAGAAGTAGTGAGACAAACTTGAGGGGCTTTCTCCTGGCACATTCCATTCTAAATTCCAATCTAGAACACGACTTCCATTGAGGCTCTGTTGCCCTAGTCACCAGATTTGGTAAGGGAGAACTGCTGCCACCTTGTGGCCGTTTCGCACAACAGCAGCTTTAATCCCAGCGCTGATGGTCAGTTGATATTCAAAATCATTGCAGGCCTGTAAATGACACCTGCCCTGAAAACAAATCCTGGGGTCACATATCGACCAAAAAATTCAAAGGACGTCCATATTTCAAAACGACCGTTTCAAAAGGCATATTTTACGCACATTAGTGTTCTGCTTCTTTTTCTTTCTTTCCTTTTTTTGTTAAAAATACGGGAATGGAAAAAGGCATCCCTCAGAATGGGCGAAAATCGTTGCAAACGAATCAATGGACAAAGGTTTAATCTCCAATATATATAAAGAGCTCATGCAGCTTAATATTAACAAAACAAACAACCCAATACAAAAAATGGGCAGAAGATCTAAAGAGATGTTTCTTCCAAGAAGACACAGAGATGGCCAAGACGCACATGAAAAGCTGCTCAACAGCACTAATTATTAGAGAAATGCAAATCAAAACTACAATGAGGTATCACCTCACACCTGTTAGAATCGGCATCATCAGAAAATCTACAAACAACCAATTCTGGGGAGGGTGTGGACAAAAGGAGCCCTCTTCCACTATTGGTGGGAATGTAAATTGATACAGTCACTATGGAGAACGGTATGGAGTTTCCTTAAAAAAACTAGAAATAGAATTACCATCTGATCCAGCAATCCCACTTCTGGGCATATACCCAGAGAAAACCATAAATCAAAAAGGCACATTCACCACAATGTTCATGGCAGCACTATTTACAATAGCCAGGTAATGGAAGCAACGTAAATGCCCACAGACAGATGAATGGATAAAGATGTGGTACATATATAAAATGGAATATTACTCAGCCATAAGAAGGAATGAAACTGGGTCATTTGTAGAGACATCGATGGATCTAGAGACTGTCATACAGAATGAAGTAAGTCAGAAAGAGGAAAACAAATATTGTATATTAATGCATATATGTGGAACCTAAACAATGGTACCCATGAACTGGTTTGCAGGGAAGAAACAGAGACACAGAGGTAGACAACAAACATATGGACACCAAGTGTGGGAAGCCATGGGGTGGTGGTGGTGGGATGAGTTGGGAGATTGGGATTGACCTGTATACATGTATATGCATAAAATACAAAACTAATAATAACCTGCTGTATAAAAAAATAAATCAAATTAAATTTCAAATTTTTAAAAAATAAAATTTAAAAATAAAACAGAAAAATGTTCTTCCCTTCACACAGATGTATTTATAGGAATGAATTATTTCCATGCTTATATCTATAAATACATAAAGGAGTAATAAAATCTAACTTGAACCATAAAAGAAAAAAAAAAACCTGAACCCACCAGTTATAGAGAGGAATACCCTATCAGGGCACTTGCTCCAGCGGTAAACAATTCTGAAATTGGTCAGAGGTGGGGAATCATCTCCCATACAACCAGCAACCCACCCCCCACGCCAGGAGCATCCTCATTGCAAAGCTGGGGGACCGTGCCGAGGCATCTGTGAGTAAACGTGAGCTGAGCCCCAGGCCAGCTGCTGCTGAACTGTTCCCACCCTTCCCAGGTAAAACACCTGAATATGTACAAGGGCTTGAAAGCCTAGAGGAAGGGCCGTGGAGCCACACCAGCCACAGCAAGCAGGCCAACTTGGTGCCTGCAGGCCAGCCAGGGTGGTCCTGGCCCCGGGCGCTCTTGCGGAAGCTTTCCATTGCCCTGCCTGAGATACCCCTCCTGTCCCGGCCCCCACTGCTTTTTTCCTTCCTCACCTCTGTCCGGAGAGAAATTCCAGCGGAAGGTATGGGTTACACATCCTCTTCTTTACAGGTGGCAGCCTGGCAACCCCTGCAGAAAGGCCAGCAGAGCCCCACTCACACCGGGCCACCAACAAAGCTGTGGCCCCTCACTCCCTCCCACCAGCACAGCCCCGAGACTGCTGACGGGGCAGAGAATATGGAGTCAGGCACAGCTTCAGGGGCTATTGCTGCCTGGAGCGCTGTTTATATTGACCTCAAACAGGCACACCTGGGGAGGGCCGGCCGGCAGGGTAAGGCTGCCCAGGTCAGCTAATCCACAACCCTCAGGGAATCACATTGTTGAAAACGGACCTCGCTAAGGCAGAATAGAAGCCAAGGAAGAAAAGGACACAATGCCATTTGCAGCACCGTAGATGAGTCTAGAGGTAATCACGTGACTTGTAGTAAGTCAGAAAGTGAAAGACACATATCATATCATATCACTTATAGGTGTTACCTAAGAATGGATACCAGGGCAGATATTTCCACGGAGAAGGGCCATCACAGATTCATCAAACAAACTTATGGTTCACCAATGGAAAGGTGTGAGGATTGGTTTCATTACGATATTGGGGTTAACAGACATATACAAACACAGGTGACACATATAATCACCAAAGACCTACGGAATACCAAGAGAAGACTACTCAACCTTCTGTCATAACGTACATGGGAAAAGGATCCCAGGAAGAACAGACATCTGTATATGTGTAAAAGAACCACATCTTCCACACCTACAACAAGCCAAACATTGTCATCAAACTTGCTGTAATAAAAAATAAAAAAATAAATTAAAAACACGAACAAGAAGTAGTGAGACAAACTTGAGGGGCTTTCTCCTGGCACATTCCATTCTAAATTCCAATCTAGAACACGACTTCCATTGAGGCTCTGTTGCCCTAGTCACCAGATTTGGTAAGGGAGAACTGCTGCCACCTTGTGGCCGTTTCGCACAACAGCAGCTTTAATCCCAGCGCTGATGGTCAGTTGATATTCAAAATCATTGCAGGCCTGTAAATGACACCTGCCCTGAAAACAAATCCTGGGGTCACATATCGACCAAAAAATTCAAAGGACGTCCATATTTCAAAACGACCGTTTCAAAAGGCATATTTTACGCACATTAGTGTTCTGCTTCTTTTTCTTTCTTTCCTTTTTTTGTTAAAAATACGGGAATGGAAAAAGGCATCCCTCAGAATGGGCGAAAATCGTTGCAAACGAATCAATGGACAAAGGTTTAATCTCCAATATATATAAAGAGCTCATGCAGCTTAATATTAACAAAACAAACAACCCAATACAAAAAATGGGCAGAAGATCTAAAGAGATGTTTCTTCCAAGAAGACACAGAGATGGCCAAGACGCACATGAAAAGCTGCTCAACAGCACTAATTATTAGAGAAATGCAAATCAAAACTACAATGAGGTATCACCTCACACCTGTTAGAATCGGCATCATCAGAAAATCTACAAACAACCAATTCTGGGGAGGGTGTGGACAAAAGGAGCCCTCTTCCACTATTGGTGGGAATGTAAATTGATACAGTCACTATGGAGAACGGTATGGAGTTTCCTTAAAAAAACTAGAAATAGAATTACCATCTGATCCAGCAATCCCACTTCTGGGCATATACCCAGAGAAAACCATAAATCAAAAAGGCACATTCACCACAATGTTCATGGCAGCACTATTTACAATAGCCAGGTAATGGAAGCAACGTAAATGCCCACAGACAGATGAATGGATAAAGATGTGGTACATATATAAAATGGAATATTACTCGGCCATAAGAAGGAATGAAACTGGGTCATTTGTAGAGACATCGATGGATCTAGAGACTGTCATACAGAATGAAGTAAGTCAGAAAGAGGAAAACAAATATTGTATATTAATGCATATATGTGGAACCTAAAAAATGGTACAGATGAACTGGTTTGCAGGGAAGAAACAGAGACACAGAGGTAGAGAACAAACATATGGACACCAAGTGTGGGAAGCCATGGGGTGGTGGTCGTGGGATGAGTTGGGAGATTGGGATTGACCTGTATACATGTATATGCATGAAATACATAACTAATAATAACCTGCTGTATAAAAAAATAAATCAAATTAAATTTCAAATTTTTAAAAAATAAAATTTAAAAATAAAACAGAAAAATGTTCTTCCCTTCACACAGATGTATTTATAGGAATGAATTATTTCCATGCTTATATCTATAAATACATAAAGGAGGAATACAATCTAACTTGAACCATAAAAGAAAAAAAAAACCTGAACCCACCAGTTATACAGAGGAAAACCCTATCAGGGCACTTGCTCCAGCGGTAAACAATTCTGAAATTGGTCAGAGGTGGGGAATCATCTCCCATACAACCAGCAACCCACCCCCCACGCCAGGAGCATCCTCATTGCAAAGCTGGGGGACCGTGCCGAGGCATCTGTGAGTAAACGTGAGCTGAGCCCCAGGCCAGCTGCTGCTGAACTGTTCCCACCCTTCCCAGGTAAAACACCTGAATATGTACAAGGGCTTGAAAGCCTAGAGGAAGGGCGGTGGAGCCACACCAGCGACAGCACGCAGGCCAACTTGGTGCCTGCAGGCCAGCCAGGGTGGTCCTGGCCCCGGGCGCTCTTCCGGAAGATTTCCATTGCCCTGCCTGAGATACCCCTCCTCTCCCGGCCCCCACTGCTTTTTTCCTTCCTCACCTCTGTCCGGAGAGAAATTCCAGCGGAAGGTATGGGTGACACATCCTCTTCTTTACAGGTGGCAGCCTGGCAACCCCTGCAGAAAGGCCAGCAGAGCCCCACTCACACCGGGCCACCAACAAAGCTGTGGCCCCTCACTCCCTCTCGCCAGCAAGCCCCGAGACTGCTGACGGGGCAGAGAATATGGAGTCAGGCACAGCTTCAGGGGCTATTGCTGCCTGGAGCGCTGTTTATATTGACCTCAAACAGGCACACCTGGGGAGGGCCGGCCGGCAGGGTAAGGCTGCCCAGGTCAGCTAATCCACAACCCTCAGGGAATCACATTGTTGAAAACGGACCTCGCTAAGGCAGAATAGAAGCCAAGGAAGAAAAGGACACAATGCCATTTGCAGCACCGTAGATGAGTCTAGAGGTAATCACGTGACTTGTAGTAAGTCAGAAAGTGAAAGACACATATCGTATCATATCACTTATAGGTGTTACCTAAGAATGGATACCAGGGCAGATATTTCCACGGAGAAGGGCCATCACAGATTCATCAAACAAACTTATGGTTCACCAATGGAAAGGTGTGAGGATTGGTTTCATTACGATATTGGGGTTAACAGACATATACAAACACAGGTGACACATATAATCACCAAAGACCTACGGAATACCAAGAGAAGACTACTCAACATTCTGTCATAACGTACATGGGAAAAGGATCCCAGGAAGAACAGAAATCTGTATATGTGTAAAACAACCACATCTTCCACACCTACAACAAGCCAAACATTGTAATCAAACTTGCTGTAATAAAAAATAAAAAATTAAATTAAAAACACGAACAAGAAGTAGTGAGACAAACTTGAGGGGCTTTCTCCTGGCACATTCCATTCTAAATTCCAATCTAGAACACGACTTCCATTGAGGCTCTGTTGCCCTAGTCACCAGATTTGGTAAGGGAGAACTGCTGCCACCTTGTGGCCGTTTCGCACAACAGCAGCTTTAATCCCAGCGCTGATGGTCAGTTGATATTCAAAATCATTGCAGGCCTGTAAATGACACCTGCCCTGAAAACAAATCCTGGGGTCACATATCGACCAAAAAATTCAAAGGACGTCCATATTTCAAAACGACCGTTTCAAAAGGCATATTTTACGCACATTAGTGTTCTGCTTCTTTTTCTTTCTTTCCTTTTTTTGTTAAAAATACGGGAATGGAAAAAGGCATCCCTCAGAATGGGCGAAAATCGTTGCAAACGAATCAATGGACAAAGGTTTAATCTCCAATATATATAAAGAGCTCATGCAGCTTAATATTAACAAAACAAACAACCCAATACAAAAAATGGGCAGAAGATCTAAAGAGATGTTTCTTCCAAGAAGACACAGAGATGGCCAAGACGCACATGAAAAGCTGCTCAACAGCACTAATTATTAGAGAAATGCAAATCAAAACTACAATGAGGTATCACCTCACACCTGTTAGAATCGGCATCATCAGAAAATCTACAAACAACCAATTCTGGGGAGGGTGTGGACAAAAGGAGCCCTCTTCCACTATTGGTGGGAATGTAAATTGATACAGTCACTATGGAGAACGGTATGGAGTTTCCTTAAAAAAACTAGAAATAGAATTACCATCTGATCCAGCAATCCCACTTCTGGGCATATACCCAGAGAAAACCATAAATCAAAAAGGCACATTCACCACAATGTTCATGGCAGCACTATTTACAATAGCCAGGTAATGGAAGCAACGTAAATGCCCACAGACAGATGAATGGATAAAGATGTGGTACATATATAAAATGGAATATTACTCGGCCATAAGAAGGAATGAAACTGGGTCATTTGTAGAGACATCGATGGATCTAGAGACTGTCATACAGAATGAAGTAAGTCAGAAAGAGGAAAACAAATATTGTATATTAATGCATATATGTGGAACCTAAACAATGGTACAGATGAACTGGTTTGCAGGGAAGAAACAGAGACACAGAGGTAGACAACAAACATATGGACACCAAGTGTGGGAAGCCATGGGGTGGTGGTGGTGGGATGAGTTGGGAGATTGGGATTGACCTGTATACATGTATATGCATAAAATACAAAACTAATAATAACCTGCTGTATAAAAAAATAAATCAAATTAAATTTCAAATTTTTAAAAAATAAAATTTAAAAATAAAACAGAAAAATGTTCTTCCCTTCACACAGATGTATTTATAGGAATGAATTATTTCCATGCTTATATCTATAAATACATAAAGGAGTAATAAAATCTAACTTGAACCATAAAAGAAAAAAAAAAAACCTGAACCCACCAGTTATAGAGAGGAATACCCTATCAGGGCACTTGCTCCAGCGGTAAACAATTATGAAATTGGTCAGAGGTGGGGAATCATCTCCCATACAACCAGCAACCCACCCCCCACGCCAGGAGCATCCTCATTGCAAAGCTGGGGGACCGTGCCGAGGCATCTGTGAGTAAACGTGAGCTGAGCCCCAGGCCAGCTGCTGCTGAACTGTTCCCACCCTTCCCAGGTAAAACACCTGAATATGTACAAGGGCTTGAAAGCCTAGAGGAAGGGCCGTGGAGCCACACCAGCGACAGCAAGCAGGCCAACTTGGTGCCTGCAGGCCAGCCAGGGTGGTCCTGGCCCCGGGCGCTCTTGCGGAAGCTTTCCATTGCCCTGCCTGAGATACCCCTCCTGTCCCGGCCCCCACTGCTTTTTTCCTTCCTCACCTCTGTCCGGAGAGAAATTCCAGCGGAAGGTATGGGTGACACATCCTCTTCTTTACAGGTGGCAGCCTGGCAACCCCTGCAGAAAGGCCAGCAGAGCCCCACTCACACCGGGCCACCAACAAAGCTGTGGCCCCTCACTCCCTCCCACCAGCACAGCCCCGAGACTGCTGACGGGGCAGAGAATATGGAGTCAGGCACAGCTTCAGGGGCTATTGCTGCCTGGAGCGCTGTTTATATTGACCTCAAACAGGCACACCTGGGGAGGGCCGGCCGGCAGGGTAAGGCTGCCCAGGTCAGCTAATCCACAACCCTCAGGGAATCACATTGTTGAAAACGGACCTCGCTAAGGCAGAATAGAAGCCAAGGAAGAAAAGGACACAATGCCATTTGCAGCACCGTAGATGAGTCTAGAGGTAATCACGTGACTTGTAGTAAGTCAGAAAGTGAAAGACACATATCATATCATATCACTTATAGGTGTTACCTAAGAATGGATACCAGGGCAGATATTTCCACGGAGAAGGGCCATCACAGATTCATCAAACAAACTTATGGTTCACCAATGGAAAGGTGTGAGGATTGGTTTCATTACGATATTGGGGTTAACAGACATATACAAACACAGGTGACACATATAATCACCAAAGACCTACGGAATACCAAGAGAAGACTACTCAACCTTCTGTCATAACGTACATGGGAAAAGGATCCCAGGAAGAACAGACATCTGTATATGTGTAAAAGAACCACATCTTCCACACCTACAACAAGCCAAACATTGTCATCAAACTTGCTGTAATAAAAAATAAAAAAATAAATTAAAAACACGAACAAGAAGTAGTGAGACAAACTTGAGGGGCTTTCTCCTGGCACATTCCATTCTAAATTCCAATCTAGAACACGACTTCCATTGAGGCTCTGTTGCCCTAGTCACCAGATTTGGTAAGGGAGAACTGCTGCCACCTTGTGGCCGTTTCGCACAACAGCAGCTTTAATCCCAGCGCTGATGGTCAGTTGATATTCAAAATCATTGCAGGCCTGTAAATGACACCTGCCCTGAAAACTAATCCTGGGGTCACATATCGACCAAAAAATTCAAAGGACGTCCATATTTCAAAACGACCGTTTCAAAAGGCATATTTTACGCACATTAGTGTTCTGCTTCTTTTTCTTTCTTTCCTTTTTTTGTTAAAAATACGGGAATGGAAAAAGGCATCCCTCAGAATGGGCGAAAATCGTTGCAAACGAATCAATGGACAAAGGTTTAATCTCCAATATATATAAAGAGCTCATGCAGCTTAATATTAACAAAACAAACAACCCAATACAAAAAATGGGCAGAAGATCTAAAGAGATGTTTCTTCCAAGAAGACACAGAGATGGCCAAGACGCACATGAAAAGCTGCTCAACAGCACTAATTATTAGAGAAATGCAAATCAAAACTACAATGAGGTATCACCTCACACCTGTTAGAATCGGCATCATCAGAAAGTCTACAAACAACCAATTCTGGGGAGGGTGTGGACAAAAGGAGCCCTCTTCCACTATTGGTGGGAATGTAAATTGATACAGTCACTATGGAGAACGGTATGGAGTTTCCTTTAAAAAACTAGAAATAGAATTACCATCTGATCCAGCAATCCCACTTCTGGGCATATACCCAGAGAAAACCATAAATCAAAAAGGCACATTCACCACAATGTTCATGACAGCACTATTTACAATAGCCAGGTAATGGAAGCAACGTAAATGCCCACAGACAGATGAATGGATAAAGATGTGGTACATATATAAAATGGAATATTACTCAGCCATAAGAAGGAATGAAACTGGGTCATTTGTAGAGACATCGATGGATCTAGAGACTGTCATACAGAATGAAGTAAGTCAGAAAGAGGAAAACAAATATTGTATATTAATGCATATATGTGGAACCTAAACAATTGTACAGATGAACTGGTTTCCAGGGAAGAAACAGAGACACAGAGGTAGACAACAAACATATGGACACCAAGTGTGGGAAGCCATGGGGTGGTGGTGGTGGGATGAGTTGGGAGATTGGGATTGACCTGTATACATGTATATGCATAAAATACATAACTAATAATAACCTGCTGTATAAAAAATAAATCAAATTAAATTTCAAATTTTTAAAAAATAAAATTTAAAAATAAAACAGAAAAATGTTCTTCCCTTCACACAGATGTATTTATAGGAATGAATTATTTCCATGCTTATATCTATAAATACAAAAAGGAGGTATACAATGTAACTTGAACCATAAAAGAAAAAAAAAAACCTGAACCCTCCAGTTATAGAGAGGAATACCCTATCAGGGCACTTGCTCCAGCGGTAAACAATTCTGAAATTGGTCAGAGGTGGGGAATCATCTCCCATACAACCAGCAACCCACCCCCCACGCCAGGAGCATCCTCATTGCAAAGCTGGGGGACCGTGCCGAGGCATCTGTGAGTAAACGTGAGCTGAGCCCCAGGCCAGCTGCTGCTGAACTGTTCCCACCCTTCCCAGGTAAAACACCTGAATATGTACAAGGGCTTGAAAGCCTAGAGGAAGGGCGGTGGAGCCACACCAGCGACAGCACGCAGGCCAACTTGGTGCCTGCAGGCCAGCCAGGGTGGTCCTGGCCCCGGGCGCTCTTCCGGAAGCTTTCCATTGCCCTGCCTGAGATACCCCTCCTGTCCCGGCCCCCACTGCTTTTTTCCTTCCTCACCTCTGTCCGGAGAGAAATTCCAGCGGAAGGTATGGGTGACACATCCTCTTCTTTACAGGTGGCAGCCTGGCAACCCCTGCAGAAAGGCCAGCAGAGCCCCACTCACACCGGGCCACCAACAAAGCTGTGGCCCCTCACTCCCTCCCACCAGCACAGCCCCGAGACTGCTGACGGGGCAGAGAATATGGAGTCAGGCACAGCTTCAGGGGCTATTGCTGCCTGGAGCGCTGTTTATATTGACCTCAAACAGGCACACCTGGGGAGGGCCGGCCGGCAGGGTAAGGCTGCCCAGGTCAGCTAATCCACAACCCTCAGGGAATCACATTGTTGAAAACGGACCTCGCTAAGGCAGAATAGAAGCCAAGGAAGAAAAGGACACAATGCCATTTGCAGCACCGTAGATGAGTCTAGAGGTAATCACGTGACTTGTAGTAAGTCAGAAAGTGAAAGACACATATCGTATCATATCACTTATAGGTGTTACCTAAGAATGGATACCAGGGCAGATATTTCCACGGAGAAGGGCCATCACAGATTCATCAAACAAACTTATGGTTCACCAATGGAAAGGTGTGAGGATTGGTTTCATTACGATATTGGGGTTAACAGACATATACAAACACAGGTGACACATATAATCACCAAAGACCTACGGAATACCAAGAGAAGACTACTCAACATTCTGTCATAACGTATATGGGAAAAGGATCCCAGGAAGAACAGACATCTGTATATGTGTAAAAGAACCACATCTTCCACACCTACAACAAGCCAAACTTTGTAATCAAACTTGCTGTAATAAAAAATAAAAAGTTAAATTAAAAACACGAACAAGAAGTAGTGAGACAAACGTGAGGGTCTTTCTCCTGGCACATTCCATTCTAAATTCCAATCTAGAACACGACTTCCATTGAGGCTCTGTTGCCTTAGTCACCAGATTTGGTAAGGGAGAACTGCTGCCACCTTGTGGCCGTTTCGCACAACAGCAGCTTTAATCCCAGCGCTGATGGTCAGTTGATATTCAAAATCATTGCAGGCCTGTAAATGACACCTGCCCTGAAAACAAATCCTGGGGTCACATATCGACCAAAATATTCAAAGGACGTCCATATTTCAAAACGACCGTTTCAAAAGGCATATTTTACGCACATTAGTGTTCTGCTTCTTTTTCTTTCTTTCCTTTTTTTGTTAAAAATACGGGAATGGAAAAAGGCATCCCTCAGAATGGGCGAAAATCGTTGGAAACGAATCAATGGACAAAGGTTTAATCTCCAATATATATAAAGAGCTCATGCAGCTTAATATTAACAAAACAAACAACCCAATACAAAAAATGGGCAGAAGATCTAAAGAGATGTTTCTTCCAAGAAGACACAGAGATGGCCAAGACGCACATGAAAAGCTGCTCAACAGCACTAATTATTAGAGAAATGCAAATCAAAACTACAATGAGGTATCACCTCACACCTGTTAGAATCGGCATCATCAGAAAATCTACAAACAACCAATTCTGGGGAGGGTGTGGACAAAAGGAGCCCTCATCCACTATTGGTGGGAATGTAAATTGATACAGTCACTATGGAGAACGGTATGGAGTTTCCTTAAAAAAACTAGAAATAGAATTACCATCTGATCCAGCAATCCCACTTCTGGGCATATACCCAGAGAAAACCATAAATCAAAAAGGCACATTCACCACAATGTTCATGGCAGCACTATTTACAATAGCCAGGTAATGGAAGCAACGTAAATGCCCACAGACAGATGAATGGATAAAGATGTGGTACATATATAAAATGGAATATTACTCGGCCATAAGAAGGAATGAAACTGGGTCATTTGTAGAGACATCGATGGATCTAGAGACTGTCATACAGAATGAAGTAAGTCAGAAAGAGGAAAACAAATATTGTATATTAATGCATATATGTGGAACCTAAACAATGGTACAGATGAACTGGTTTGCAGGGAAGAAACAGAGACACAGAGGTAGACAACAAACATATGGACACCAAGTGTGGGAAGCCATGGGGTGGTGGTGGTGGGATGAGTTGGGAGATTGGGATTGACCTGTATACATGTATATGCATAAAATACAAAACTAATAATAACCTGCTGTATAAAAAAATAAATCAAATTAAATTTCAAATTTTTAAAAAATAAAATTTAAAAATAAAACAGAAAAATGTTCTTCCCTTCACACAGATGTATTTATAGGAATGAATTATTTCCATGCTTATATCTATAAATACATAAAGGAGTAATAAAATCTAACTTGAACCATAAAAGAAAAAAAAAAAACCTGAACCCACCAGTTATAGAGAGGAATACCCTATCAGGGCACTTGCTCCAGCGGTAAACAATTATGAAATTGGTCAGAGGTGGGGAATCATCTCCCATACAACCAGCAACCCACCCCCCACGCCAGGAGCATCCTCATTGCAAAGCTGGGGGACCGTGCCGAGGCATCTGTGAGTAAACGTGAGCTGAGCCCCAGGCCAGCTGCTGCTGAACTGTTCCCACCCTTCCCAGGTAAAACACCTGAATATGTACAAGGGCTTGAAAGCCTAGAGGAAGGGCCGT
Organism: Mesoplodon mirus; assembly: GCF_964341445.2. Lineage (NCBI taxonomy): Eukaryota > Metazoa > Chordata > Mammalia > Artiodactyla > Ziphiidae > Mesoplodon > Mesoplodon mirus. The sequence continues at coordinate 2,850,275 of NW_028295814.1, read as the reverse complement.
GGAGCCACACCAGCGACAGCAAGCAGGCCAACTTGGTGCCTGCAGGCCAGCCAGGGTGGTCCTGGCCCCGGGCGCTCTTCCGGAAGCTTTCCATTGCCCTGCCTGAGATACCCCTCCTGTCCCGGCCCCCACTGCTTTTTTCCTTCCTCACCTCTGTCCGGAGAGAAATTCCAGCGGAAGGTATGGGTGACACATCCTCTTCTTTACAGGTGGCAGCCTGGCAACCCCTGCAGAAAGGCCAGCAGAGCCCCACTCACACCGGGCCACCAACAAAGCTGTGGCCCCTCACTCCCTCCCACCAGCACAGCCCCGAGACTGCTGACGGGGCAGAGAATATGGAGTCAGGCACAGCTTCAGGGGCTATTGCTGCCTGGAGCGCTGTTTATATTGACCTCAAACAGGCACACCTGGGGAGGGCCGGCCGGCAGGGTAAGGCTGCCCAGGTCAGCTAATCCACAACCCTCAGGGAATCACATTGTTGAAAACGGACCTCGCTAAGGCAGAATAGAAGCCAAGGAAGAAAAGGACACAATGCCATTTGCAGCACCGTAGATGAGTCTAGAGGTAATCACGTGACTTGTAGTAAGTCAGAAAGTGAAAGACACATATCGTATCATATCACTTATAGGTGTTACCTAAGAATGGATACCAGGGCAGATATTTCCACGGAGAAGGGCCATCACAGATTCATCAAACAAACTTATGGTTCACCAATGGAAAGGTGTGAGGATTGGTTTCATTACGATATTGGGGTTAACAGACATATACAAACACAGGTGACACATATAATCACCAAAGACCTACGGAATACCAAGAGAAGACTACTCAACCTTCTGTCATAACGTACATGGGAAAAGGATCCCAGGAAGAACAGACATCTGTATATGTGTAAAAGAACCACATCTTCCACACCTACAACAAGCCAAACATTGTCATCAAACTTGCTGTAATAAAAAATAAAAAAATAAATTAAAAACACGAACAAGAAGTAGTGAGACAAACTTGAGGGGCTTTCTCCTGGCACATTCCATTCTAAATTCCAATCTAGAACACGACTTCCATTGAGGCTCTGTTGCCCTAGTCACCAGATTTGGTAAGGGAGAACTGCTGCCACCTTGTGGCCGTTTCGCACAACAGCAGCTTTAATCCCAGCGCTGATGGTCAGTTGATATTCAAAATCATTGCAGGCCTGTAAATGACACCTGCCCTGAAAACAAATCCTGGGGTCACATATCGACCAAAAAATTCAAAGGACGTCCATATTTCAAAACGACCGTTTCAAAAGGCATATTTTACGCACATTAGTGTTCTGCTTCTTTTTCTTTCTTTCCTTTTTTTGTTAAAAATACGGGAATGGAAAAAGGCATCCCTCAGAATGGGCGAAAATCGTTGCAAACGAATCAATGGACAAAGGTTTAATCTCCAATATATATAAAGAGCTCATGCAGCTTAATATTAACAAAACAAACAACCCAATACAAAAAATGGGCAGAAGATCTAAAGAGATGTTTCTTCCAAGAAGACACAGAGATGGCCAAGACGCACATGAAAAGCTGCTCAACAGCACTAATTATTAGAGAAATGCAAATCAAAACTACAATGAGGTATCACCTCACACCTGTTAGAATCGGCATCATCAGAAAGTCTACAAACAACCAATTCTGGGGAGGGTGTGGACAAAAGGAGCCCTCTTCCACTATTGGTGGGAATGTAAATTGATACAGTCACTATGGAGAACGGTATGGAGTTTCCTTTAAAAAACTAGAAATAGAATTACCATCTGATCCAGCAATCCCACTTCTGGGCATATACCCAGAGAAAACCATAAATCAAAAAGGCACATTCACCACAATGTTCATGACAGCACTATTTACAATAGCCAGGTAATGGAAGCAACGTAAATGCCCACAGACAGATGAATGGATAAAGATGTGGTACATATATAAAATGGAATATTACTCAGCCATAAGAAGGAATGAAACTGGGTCATTTGTAGAGACATCGATGGATCTAGAGACTGTCATACAGAATGAAGTAAGTCAGAAAGAGGAAAACAAATATTGTATATTAATGCATATATGTGGAACCTAAACAATTGTACAGATGAACTGGTTTCCAGGGAAGAAACAGAGACACAGAGGTAGACAACAAACATATGGACACCAAGTATGGGAAGCCATGGGGTGGTGGTGGTGGGATGAGTTGGGAGATTGGGATTGACCTGTATACATGTATATGCATAAAATACATAACTAATAATAACCTGCTGAATAAAAAATAAATCAAATTAAATTTCAAATTTTTAAAAAATAAAATTTAAAAATAAAACAGAAAAATGTTCTTCCCTTCACACAGATGTATTTATAGGAATGAATTATTTCCATGCTTATATCTATAAATACAAAAAGGAGGAATACAATCTAACTTGAACCATAAAAGAAAAAAAAAAACCTGAACCCTCCAGTTATAGAGAGGAATACCCTATCAGGGCACTTGCTCCAGCGGTAAACAATTCTGAAATTGGTCAGAGGTGGGGAATCATCTCCCATACAACCAGCAACCCACCCCCCACGCCAGGAGCATCCTCATTGCAAAGCTGGGGGACCGTGCCGAGGCATCTGTGAGTAAACGTGAGCTGAGCCCCAGGCCAGTTGCTGCTGAACTGTTCCCACCCTTCCCAGGTAAAACACCTGAATATGTACAAGGGCTTGAAAGCCTAGAGGAAGGGCCGTGGAGCCACACCAGCGACAGCACGCAGGCCAACTTGGTGCCTGCAGGCCAGCCAGGGTGGTCCTGGCCCCGGGCGCTCTTCCGGAAGCTTTCCATTGCCCTGCCTGAGATACCCCTCCTGTCCCGGCCCCCACTGCTTTTTTCCTTCCTCACCTCTGTCCGGAGAGAAATTCCAGCGGAAGGTATGGGTGACACATCCTCTTCTTTACAGGTGGCAGCCTGGCAACCCCTGCAGAAAGGCCAGCAGAGCCCCACTCACACCGGGCCACCAACAAAGCTGTGGCCCCTCACTCCCTCCCACCAGCACAGCCCCGAGACTGCTGACGGGGCAGAGAATATGGAGTCAGGCACAGCTTCAGGGGCTATTGCTGCCTGGAGCGCTGTTTATATTGACCTCAAACAGGCACACCTGGGGAGGGCCGGCCGGCAGGGTAAGGCTGCCCAGGTCAGCTAATCCACAACCCTCAGGGAATCACATTGTTGAAAACGGACCTCGCTAAGGCAGAATAGAAGCCAAGGAAGAAAAGGACACAATGCCATTTGCAGCACCGTAGATGAGTCTAGAGGTAATCACGTGACTTGTAGTAAGTCAGAAAGTGAAAGACACATATCGTATCATATCACTTATAGGTGTTACCTAAGAATGGATACCAGGGCAGATATTTCCACGGAGAAGGGCCATCACAGATTCATCAAACAAACTTATGGTTCACCAATGGAAAGGTGTGAGGATTGGTTTCATTACGATATTGGGGTTAACAGACATATACAAACACAGGTGACACATATAATCACCAAAGACCTACGGAATACCAAGAGAAGACTACTCAACATTCTGTCATAACGTATATGGGAAAAGGATCCCAGGAAGAACAGACATCTGTATATGTGTAAAAGAACCACATCTTCCACACCTACAACAAGCCAAACTTTGTAATCAAACTTGCTGTAATAAAAAATAAAAAGTTAAATTAAAAACACGAACAAGAAGTAGTGAGACAAACGTGAGGGTCTTTCTCCTGGCACATTCCATTCTAAATTCCAATCTAGAACACGACTTCCATTGAGGCTCTGTTGCCTTAGTCACCAGATTTGGTAAGGGAGAACTGCTGCCACCTTGTGGCCGTTTCGCACAACAGCAGCTTTAATCCCAGCGCTGATGGTCAGTTGATATTCAAAATCATTGCAGGCCTGTAAATGACACCTGCCCTGAAAACAAATCCTGGGGTCACATATCGACCAAAATATTCAAAGGACGTCCATATTTCAAAACGACCGTTTCAAAAGGCATATTTTACGCACATTAGTGTTCTGCTTCTTTTTCTTTCTTTCCTTTTTTTGTTAAAAATACGGGAATGGAAAAAGGCATCCCTCAGAATGGGCGAAAATCGTTGCAAACGAATCAATGGACAAAGGTTTAATCTCCAATATATATAAAGAGCTCATGCAGCTTAATATTAACAAAACAAACAACCCAATACAAAAAATGGGCAGAAGATCTAAAGAGATGTTTCTTCCAAGAAGACACAGAGATGGCCAAGACGCACATGAAAAGCTGCTCAACAGCACTAATTATTAGAGAAATGCAAATCAAAACTACAATGAGGTATCACCTCACACCTGTTAGAATCGGCATCATCAGAAAATCTACAAACAACCAATTCTGGGGAGGGTGTGGACAAAAGGAGCCCTCATCCACTATTGGTGGGAATGTAAATTGATACAGTCACTATGGATAACGGTATGGAGTTTCCTTAAAAAAACTAGAAATAGAATTACCATCTGATCCAGCAATCCCACTTCTGGGCATATACCCAGAGAAAACCATAAATCAAAAAGGCACATTCACCACAATGTTCATGGCAGCACTATTTACAATAGCCAGGTAATGGAAGCAACGTAAATGCCCACAGAAAGATGAATGGATAAAGATGTGGTACATATATAAAATGGAATATTACTCAGCCATAAGAAGGAATGAAACTGGGTCATTTGTAGAGACATCGATGGATCTAGAGACTGTCATACAGAATGAAGTAAGTCAGAAAGAGGAAAACAAATATTGTATATTAATGCATATATGTGGAACCTAAACAATGGTACAGATGAACTGGTTTGCAGGGAAGAAACAGAGACACAGAGGTAGACAACAAACATATGGACACCAAGTGTGGGAAGCCATGGGGTGGTGGTGGTGGGATGAGTTGGGAGATTGGGATTGACCTGTATACATGTATATGCATAAAATACATAACTAATAATAACCTGCTGTATAAAAAAATAAATCAAATTAAATTTCAAATTTTTAAAAAATAAAATTTAAAAATAAAACAGAAAAATGTTCTTCCCTTCACACAGATGTATTTATAGGAATGAATTATTTCCATGCTTATATCTATAAATACATAAAGGAGGAATACAATCTAACTTGAACCATAAAAGGAAAAAAAAAAAACCTGAACCCTCCAGTTATAGAGAGGAATAACCTATCAGGGCACTTGCTCCAGCGGTAAACAATTCTGAAATTGGTCAGAGGTGGGGAATCATCTCCCATACAACCAGCAACCCACCCCCCACGCCAGGAGCATCCTCATTGCAAAGCTGGGGGACCGTGCCGAGGCATCTGTGAGTAAACGTGAGCTGAGCCCCAGGCCAGCTGCTGCTGAACTGTTCCCACCCTTCCCAGGTAAAACACCTGAATATGTACAAGGGCTTGAAAGCCTAGAGGAAGGGCGGTGGAGCCACACCAGCGACAGCACGCAGGCCAACTTGGTGCCTGCAGGCCAGCCAGGGTGGTCCTGGCCCCGGGCGCTCTTCCGGAAGCTTTCCATTGCCCTGCCTGAGATACCCCTCCTGTCCCGGCCCCCACTGCTTTTTTCCTTCCTCACCTCTGTCCGGAGAGAAATTCCAGCGGAAGGTATGGGTGACACATCCTCTTCTTTACAGGTGGCAGCCTGGCAACCCCTGCAGAAAGGCCAGCAGAGCCCCACTCACACCGGGCCACCAACAAAGCTGTGGCCCCTCACTCCCTCCCACCAGCACAGCCCCGAGACTGCTGACGGGGCAGAGAATATGGAGTCAGGCACAGCTTCAGGGGCTATTGCTGCCTGGAGCGCTGTTTATATTGACCTCAAACAGGCACACCTGGGGAGGGCCGGCCGGCAGGGTAAGGCTGCCCAGGTCAGCTAATCCACAACCCTCAGGGAATCACATTGTTGAAAACGGACCTCGCTAAGGCAGAATAGAAGCCAAGGAAGAAAAGGACACAATGCCATTTGCAGCACCGTAGATGAGTCTAGAGGTAATCACGTGACTTGTAGTAAGTCAGAAAGTGAAAGACACATATCATATCATATCACTTATAGGTGTTACCTAAGAATGGATACCAGGGCAGATATTTCCACGGAGAAGGGCCATCACAGATTCATCAAACAAACTTATGGTTCACCAATGGAAAGGTGTGAGGATTGGTTTCATTACGATATTGGGGTTAACAGACATATACAAACACAGGTGACACATATAATCACCAAAGACCTACGGAATACCAAGAGAAGACTACTCAACATTCTGTCATAACGTATATGGGAAAAGGATCCCAGGAAGAACAGACATCTGTATATGTGTAAAAGAACCACATCTTCCACACCTACAACAAGCCAAACTTTGTAATCAAACTTGCTGTAATAAAAAATAAAAAGTTAAATTAAAAACACGAACAAGAAGTAGTGAGACAAACGTGAGGGTCTTTCTCCTGGCACATTCCATTCTAAATTCCAATCTAGAACACGACTTCCATTGAGGCTCTGTTGCCTTAGTCACCAGATTTGGTAAGGGAGAACTGCTGCCACCTTGTGGCCGTTTCGCACAACAGCAGCTTTAATCCCAGCGCTGATGGTCAGTTGATATTCAAAATCATTGCAGGCCTGTAAATGACACCTGCCCTGAAAACAAATCCTGGGGTCACATATCGACCAAAATATTCAAAGGACGTCCATATTTCAAAACGACCGTTTCAAAAGGCATATTTTACGCACATTAGTGTTCTGCTTCTTTTTCTTTCTTTCCTTTTTTTGTTAAAAATACGGGAATGGAAAAAGGCATCCCTCAGAATGGGCGAAAATCGTTGCAAACGAATCAATGGACAAAGGTTTAATCTCCAATATATATAAAGAGCTCATGCAGCTTAATATTAACAAAACAAACAACCCAATACAAAAAATGGGCAGAAGATCTAAAGAGATGTTTCTTCCAAGAAGACACAGAGATGGCCAAGACGCACATGAAAAGCTGCTCAACAGCACTAATTATTAGAGAAATGCAAATCAAAACTACAATGAGGTATCACCTCACACCTGTTAGAATCGGCATCATCAGAAAATCTACAAACAACCAATTCTGGGGAGGGTGTGGACAAAAGGAGCCCTCATCCACTATTGGTGGGAATGTAAATTGATACAGTCACTATGGATAACGGTATGGAGTTTCCTTAAAAAAACTAGAAATAGAATTACCATCTGATCCAGCAATCCCACTTCTGGGCATATACCCAGAGAAAACCATAAATCAAAAAGGCACATTCACCACAATGTTCATGGCAGCACTATTTACAATAGCCAGGTAATGGAAGCAACGTAAATGCCCACAGAAAGATGAATGGATAAAGATGTGGTACATATATAAAATGGAATATTACTCAGCCATAAGAAGGAATGAAACTGGGTCATTTGTAGAGACATCGATGGATCTAGAGACTGTCATACAGAATGAAGTAAGTCAGAAAGAGGAAAACAAATATTGTATATTAATGCATATATGTGGAACCTAAACAATGGTACAGATGAACTGGTTTGCAGGGAAGAAACAGAGACACAGAGGTAGACAACAAACATATGGACACCAAGTGTGGGAAGCCATGGGGTGGTGGTGGTGGGATGAGTTGGGAGATTGGGATTGACCTGTATACATGTATATGCATAAAATACATAACTAATAATAACCTGCTGTATAAAAAAATAAATCAAATTAAATTTCAAATTTTTAAAAAATAAAATTTAAAAATAAAACAGAAAAATGTTCTTCCCTTCACACAGATGTATTTATAGGAATGAATTATTTCCATGCTTATATCTATAAATACATAAAGGAGGAATACAATCTAACTTGAACCATAAAAGGAAAAAAAAAAAACCTGAACCCTCCAGTTATAGAGAGGAATAACCTATCAGGGCACTTGCTCCAGCGGTAAACAATTCTGAAATTGGTCAGAGGTGGGGAATCATCTCCCATACAACCAGCAACCCACCCCCCACGCCAGGAGCATCCTCATTGCAAAGCTGGGGGACCGTGCCGAGGCATCTGTGAGTAAACGTGAGCTGAGCCCCAGGCCAGCTGCTGCTGAACTGTTCCCACCCTTCCCAGGTAAAACACCTGAATATGTACAAGGGCTTGAAAGCCTAGAGGAAGGGCGGTGGAGCCACACCAGCGACAGCACGCAGGCCAACTTGGTGCCTGCAGGCCAGCCAGGGTGGTCCTGGCCCCGGGCGCTCTTCCGGAAGCTTTCCATTGCCCTGCCTGAGATACCCCTCCTGTCCCGGCCCCCACTGCTTTTTTCCTTCCTCACCTCTGTCCGGAGAGAAATTCCAGCGGAAGGTATGGGTGACACATCCTCTTCTTTACAGGTGGCAGCCTGGCAACCCCTGCAGAAAGGCCAGCAGAGCCCCACTCACACCGGGCCACCAACAAAGCTGTGGCCCCTCACTCCCTCCCACCAGCACAGCCCCGAGACTGCTGACGGGGCAGAGAATATGGAGTCAGGCACAGCTTCAGGGGCTATTGCTGCCTGGAGCGCTGTTTATATTGACCTCAAACAGGCACACCTGGGGAGGGCCGGCCGGCAGGGTAAGGCTGCCCAGGTCAGCTAATCCACAACCCTCAGGGAATCACATTGTTGAAAACGGACCTCGCTAAGGCAGAATAGAAGCCAAGGAAGAAAAGGACACAATGCCATTTGCAGCACCGTAGATGAGTCTAGAGGTAATCACGTGACTTGTAGTAAGTCAGAAAGTGAAAGACACATATCATATCATATCACTTATAGGTGTTACCTAAGAATGGATACCAGGGCAGATATTTCCACGGAGAAGGGCCATCACAGATTCATCAAACAAACTTATGGTTCACCAATGGAAAGGTGTGAGGATTGGTTTCATTACGATATTGGGGTTAACAGACATATACAAACACAGGTGACACATATAATCACCAAAGACCTACGGAATACCAAGAGAAGACTACTCAACATTCTGTCATAACGTACATGGGAAAAGGATCCCAGGAAGAACAGACATCTGTATATGTGTAAAAGAACCACATCTTCCACACCTACAACAAGCCAAACATTGTAATCAAACTTGCTGTAATAAAAACTAAAAAATTAAATTAAAAACACGAACAAGAAGTAGTGAGACAAACTTGAGGGGCTTTCTCCTGGCACATTCCATTCTAAATTCCAATCTAGAACACGACTTCCATTGAGGCTCTGTTGCCCTAGTCACCAGATTTGGTAAGGGAGAACTGCTGCCACCTTGTGGCCGTTTCGCACAACAGCAGCTGTAATCCCAGCGCTGATGGTCATTTGATATTCAAAATCATTGCAGGCCTGTAAATGACACCTGCCCTGAAAACAAATCCTGGGGTCACATATCGACCAAAAAATTCAAAGGACGTCCATATTTCAAAACGACCGTTTCAAAAGGCATATTTTACGCACATTAGTGTTCTGCTTCTTTTTCTTTCTTTCCTTTTTTTGTTAAAAATACGGGAATGGAAAAAGGCATCCCTCAGAATGGGCGAAAATCGTTGCAAACGAATCAATGGACAAAGGTTTAATCTCCAATATATATAAAGAGCTCATGCAGCTTAATATTAACAAAACAAACAACCCAATACAAAAAATGGGCAGAAGATCTAAAGAGATGTTTCTTCCAAGAAGACACAGAGATGGCCAAGACGCACATGAAAAGCTGCTCAACAGCACTAATTATTAGAGAAATGCAAATCAAAACTACAATGAGGTATCACCTCACACCTGTTAGAATCGGCATCATCAGAAAATCTACAAACAACCAATTCTGGGGAGGGTGTGGACAAAAGGAGCCCTCATCCACTATTGGTGGGAATGTAAATTGATACAGTCACTATGGATAACGGTATGGAGTTTCCTTAAAAAAACTAGAAATAGAATTACCATCTGATCCAGCAATCCCACTTCTGGGCATATACCCAGAGAAAACCATAAATCAAAAAGGCACATTCACCACAATGTTCATGGCAGCACTATTTACAATAGCCAGGTAATGGAAGCAACGTAAATGCCCACAGAAAGATGAATGGATAAAGATGTGGTACATATATAAAATGGAATATTACTCAGCCATAAGAAGGAATGAAACTGGGTCATTTGTAGAGACATCGATGGATCTAGAGACTGTCATACAGAATGAAGTAAGTCAGAAAGAGGAAAACAAATATTGTATATTAATGCATATATGTGGAACCTAAAAAATGGTACAGATGAACTGGTTTGCAGGGAAGAAACAGAGACACAGAGGTAGAGAACAAACATATGGACACCAAGTGTGGGAAGCCATGGGGTGGTGGTGGTGGGATGAGTTGGGAGATTGGGATTGACCTGTATACATGTATATGCATAAAATACATAACTAATAATAACCTGCTGTATAAAAAAATAAATCAAATTAAATTTCAAATTTTTAAAAAATAAAATTTAAAAATAAAACAGAAAAATGTTCTTCCCTTCACACAGATGTATTTATAGGAATGAATTATTTCCATGCTTATATCTATAAATACATAAAGGAGGAATAAAATCTAACTTGAACCATAAAAGAAAAAAAAAAACCTGAACCCACCAGTTATAGAGAGGAATACCCTATCAGGGCACTTGCTCCAGCGGTAAACAATTCTGAAATTGGTCAGAGGTGGGGAATCATCTCCCATACAACCAGCAACCCACCCCCCACGCCAGGAGCATCCTCATTGCAAAGCTGGGGAACCATGCCGAGGCATCTCTGAGTAAACATGAGCTGAGCCCCAGGCCAGCTGCTGCTGAACTGTTCCCACCCTTCCCAGGTAAAACACCTGAATATGTACAAGGGCTTGAAAGCCTAGAGGAAGGGCGGTGGAGCCACACCAGCGACAGCACGCAGGCCAACTTGGTGCCTGCAGGCCAGCCAGGGTGGTTCTCGCCCCGGGCGCTCTTCCGGAAGCTTTCCATTGCCCTGCCTGAGATACCCCTCCTGTCCCGGCCCCCACTGCTTTTTTCCTTCCTCACCTCTGTCCGGAGAGAAATTCCAGCGGAAGGTATGGGTGACACATCCTCTTCTTTACAGGTGGCAGCCTGGCAACCCCTGCAGAAAGGCCAGCAGAGCCCCACTCACACCGGGCCACCAACAAAGCTGTGGCCCCTCACTCCCTCTCGCCAGCAGAGCCCCGAGACTGCTGACGGGGCAGAGAATATGGAGTCAGGCACAGCTTCAGGGGCTATTGCTGCCTGGAGCGCTGTTTATATTGACCTCAAACAGGCACACCTGGGGAGGGCCGGCCGGCAGGGTAAGGCTGCCCAGGTCAGCTAATCCACAACCCTCAGGGAATCACATTGTTGAAAACGGACCTCGCTAAGGCAGAATAGAAGCCAAGGAAGAAAAGGACACAATGCCATTTGCAGCACCGTAGATGAGTCTAGAGGTAATCACGTGACTTGTAGTAAGTCAGAAAGTGAAAGACACATATCGTATCATATCACTTATAGGTGTTACCTAAGAATGGATACCAGGGCAGATATTTCCACGGAGAAGGGCCATCACAGATTCATCAAACAAACTTATGGTTCACCAATGGAAAGGTGTGAGGATTGGTTTCATTACGATATTGGGGTTAACAGACATATACAAACACAGGTGACACATATAATCACCAAAGACCTACGGAATACCAAGAGAAGACTACTCAACCTTCTGTCATAACGTACATGGGAAAAGGATCCCAGGAAGAACAGACATCTGTATATGTGTAAAAGAACCCCATCTTCCACACCTACAACAAGCCAAACATTGTAATCAAACTTGCTGTAATAAAAAATAAAAAATTAAATTAAAAACACGAACAAGAAGTAGTGAGACAAACGTGAGGGTCTTTCTCCTGGCACATTCCATTCTAAATTCCAATCTAGAACACGACTTCCATTGAGGCTCTGTTGCCTTAGTCACCAGATTTGGTAAGGGAGAACTGCTGCCACCTTGTGGCCGTTTCGCACAACAGCAGCTTTAATCCCAGCGCTGATGGTCAGTTGATATTCAAAATCATTGCAGGCCTGTAAATGACACCTGCCCTGAAAACAAATCCTGGGGTCACATATCGACCAAAAAATTCAAAGGACGTCCATATTTCAAAACGACCGTTTCAAAAGGAATATTTTACGCACATTAGTGTTCTGCTTCTTTTTCTTTCTTTCCTTTTTTTGTTAAAAATACGGGAATGGAAAAAGGCATCCCTCAGAATGGGCGAAAATCGTTGCAAACGAATCAATGGACAAAGGTTTAATCTCCAATATATATAAAGAGCTCATGCAGCTTAATATTAACAAAACAAACAAACCAATACAAAAAATGGGCAGAAGATCTAAAGAGATGTTTCTTCCAAGAAGACACAGAGATGGCCAAGACGCACATGAAAAGCTGCTCAACAGCACTAATTATTAGAGAAATGCAAATCAAAACTACAATGAGGTATCACCTCACACCTGTTAGAATCGGCATCATCAGAAAATCTACAAACAACCAATTCTGGGGAGGGTGTGGACAAAAGGAGCCCTCTTCCACTATTGGTGGGAATGTAAATTGATACAGTCACTATGGAGAACGGTATGGAGTTTCCTTAAAAAAACTAGAAATAGAATTACCATCTGATCCAGCAATCCCACTTCTGGGCATATACCCAGAGAAAACCATAAATCAAAAAGGCACATTCACCACAATGTTCATGGCAGCACTATTTACAATAGCCAGGTAATGGAAGCAACGTAAATGCCCACAGACAGATGAATGGATAAAGATGTGGTACATATATAAAATGGAATATTACTCAGCCATAAGAAGGAATGAAACTGGGTCATTTGTAGAGACATCGATGGATCTAGAGACTGTCATACAGAATGAAGTAAGTCAGAAAGAGGAAAACAAATATTGTATATTAATGCATATATGTGGAACCTAAAAAATGGTACAGATGAACTGGTTTGCAGGGAAGAAACAGAGACACAGAGGTAGAGAACAAACATATGGACACCAAGTGTGGGAAGCCATGGGGTGGTGGTGGTGGGATGAGTTGGGAGATTGGGATTGACCTGTATACATGTATATGCATAAAATACATAACTAATAATAACCTGCTGTATAAAAAAATAAATCAAATTAAATTTCAAATTTTTAAAAAATAAAATTTAAAAATAAAACAGAAAAATGTTCTTCCCTTCACACAGATGTATTTATAGGAATGAATTATTTCCATGCTTATATCTATAAATACATAAAGGAGGAATACAATCTAACTTGAACCATAAAAGAAAAAAAAAACCTGAACCCACCAGTTATACAGAGGAAAACCCTATCAGGGCACTTGCTCCAGCGGTAAACAATTCTGAAATTGGTCAGAGGTGGGGAATCATCTCCCATACAACCAGCAACCCACCCCCCACGCCAGGAGCATCCTCATTGCAAAGCTGGGGGACCGTGCCGAGGCATCTGTGAGTAAACGTGAGCTGAGCCCCAGGCCAGCTGCTGCTGAACTGTTCCCACCCTTCCCAGGTAAAACACCTGGATATGTACAAGGGCTTGAAAGCCTAGAGGAAGGGCGGTGGAGCCACACCAGCGACAGCACGCAGGCCAACTTGGTGCCTGCAGGCCAGGCAGGGTGGTCCTGGCCCCGGGCGCTCTTCCGGAAGCTTTCCATTGCCCTGCCTGAGATACCCCTCCTGTCCCGGCCCCCACTGCTTTTTTCCTTCCTCACCTCTGTCCGGAGAGAAATTCCAGCGGAAGGTATGGGTGACACATCCTCTTCTTTACAGGTGGCAGCCTGGCAACCCCTGCAGAAAGGCCAGCAGAGCCCCACTCACACCGGGCCACCAACAAAGCTGTGGCCCCTCACTCCCTCTCGCCAGCAGAGCCCCGAGACTGCTGACGGGGCAGAGAATATGGAGTCAGGCACAGCTTCAGGGGCTATTGCTGCCTGGAGCGCTGTTTATATTGACCTCAAACAGGCACACCTGGGGAGGGCCGGCCGGCAGGGTAAGGCTGCCCAGGTCAGCTAATCCACAACCCTCAGGGAATCACATTGTTGAAAACGGACCTCGCTAAGGCAGAATAGAAGCCAAGGAAGAAAAGGACACAATGCCATTTGCAGCACCGTAGATGAGTCTAGAGGTAATCACGTGACTTGTAGTAAGTCAGAAAGTGAAAGACACATATCGTATCATATCACTTATAGGTGTTACCTAAGAATGGATACCAGGGCAGATATTTCCACGGAGAAGGGCCATCACAGATTCATCAAACAAACTTATGGTTCACCAATGGAAAGGTGTGAGGATTGGTTTCATTACGATATTGGGGTTAACAGACATATACAAACACAGGTGACACATATAATCACCAAAGACCTACGGAATACCAAGAGAAGACTACTCAACATTCTGTCATAACGTACATGGGAAAAGGATCCCAGGAAGAACAGACATCTGTATATGTGTAAAACAACCACATCTTCCACACCTACAACAAGCCAAACATTGTAATCAAACTTGCTGTAATAAAAAATAAAAAATTAAATTAAAATCACGAACAAGAAGTAGTGAGACAAACTTGAGGGGCTTTCGCCTGGCACATTCCATTCTAAATTCCAATCTAGAACACGACTTCCATTGAGGCTCTGTTGCCCTAGTCACCAGATTTGGTAAGGGAGAACTGCTGCCACCTTGTGGCCGTTTCGCACAACAGCAGCTTTAATCCCAGCGCTGATGGTCAGTTGATATTCAAAATCATTGCAGGCCTGTAAATGACACCTGCCCTGAAAACAAATCCTGGGGTCACATATCGACCAAAAAATTCAAAGGACGTCCATATTTCAAAACGACCGTTTCAAAAGGCATATTTTACGCACATTAGTGTTCTGCTTCTTTTTCTTTCTTTCCTTTTTTTGTTAAAAATACGGGAATGGAAAAAGGCATCCCTCAGAATGGGCGAAAATCGTTGCAAACGAATCAATGGACAAAGGTTTAATCTCCAATATATATAAAGAGCTCATGCAGCTTAATATTAACAAAACAAACAACCCAATACAAAAAATGGGCAGAAGATCTAAAGAGATGTTTCTTCCAAGAAGACACAGAGATGGCCAAGACGCACATGAAAAGCTGCTCAACAGCACTAATTATTAGAGAAATGCAAATCAAAACTACAATGAGGTATCACCTCACACCTGTTAGAATCGGCATCATCAGAAAATCTACAAACAACCAATTCTGGGGAGGGTGTGGACAAAAGGAGCCCTCTTCCACTATTGGTGGGAATGTAAATTGATACAGTCACTATGGAGAACGGTATGGAGTTTCCTTTAAAAAACTAGAAATAGAA
This sequence comes from Mesoplodon mirus, assembly GCF_964341445.2. NCBI lineage: Eukaryota > Metazoa > Chordata > Mammalia > Artiodactyla > Ziphiidae > Mesoplodon > Mesoplodon mirus. Next base: position 2,834,835 of record NW_028295814.1, on the reverse strand, counting down.
TTACCATCTGATCCAGCAATCCCACTTCTGGGCATATACCCAGAGAAAACCATAAATCAAAAAGGCACATTCACCACAATGTTCATGGCAGCACTATTTACAATAGCCAGGTAATGGAAGCAACGTAAATGCCCACAGACAGATGAATGGATAAAGATGTGGTACATATATAAAATGGAATATTACTCAGCCATAAGAAGGAATGAAACTGGGTCATTTGTAGAGACATCGATGGATCTAGAGACTGTCATACAGAATGAAGTAAGTCAGAAAGAGGAAAACAAATATTGTATATTAATGCATATATGTGGAACCTAAAAAATGGTACAGATGAACTGGTTTGCAGGGAAGAAACAGAGACACAGAGGTAGAGAACAAACATATGGACACCAAGTGTGGGAAGCCATGGGGTGGTGGTGGTGGGATGAGTTGGGAGATTGGGATTGACCTGTATACATGTATATGCATAAAATACATAACTAATAATAACCTGCTGTATAAAAAAATAAATCAAATTAAATTTCAAATTTTTAAAAAATAAAATTTAAAAATAAAACAGAAAAATGTTCTTCCCTTCACACAGATGTATTTATAGGAATGAATTATTTCCATGCTTATATCTATAAATACATAAAGGAGTAATAAAATCTAACTTGAACCATAAAAGAAAAAAAAAAACCTGAACCCACCAGTTATAGAGAGGAATACCCTATCAGGGCACTTGCTCCAGCGGTAAACAATTCTGAAATTGGTCAGAGGTGGGGAATCATCTCCCATACAACCAGCAACCCACCCCCCACGCCAGGAGCATCCTCATTGCAAAGCTGGGGGACCGTGCCGAGGCATCTGTGAGTAAACGTGAGCTGAGCCCCAGGCCAGCTGCTGCTGAACTGTTCCCACCCTTCCCAGGTAAAACACCTGAATATGTACAAGGGCTTGAAAGCCTAGAGGAAGGGCCGTGGAGCCACACCAGCGACAGCACGCAGGCCAACTTGGTGCCTGCAGGCCAGCCAGGGTGGTCCTGGCCCCGGGCACTCTTCCGGAAGCTTTCCATTGCCCTGCCTGAGATACCCCTCCTGTCCCGGCCCCCACTGCTTTTTTCCTTCCTCACCTCTGTCCGGAGAGAAATTCCAGCGGAAGGTATGGGTGACACATCCTCTTCTTTACAGGTGGCAGCCTGGCAACCCCTGCAGAAAGGCCAGCAGAGCCCCACTCACACCGGGCCACCAACAAAGCTGTGGCCCCTCACTCCCTCCCACCAGCAGAGCCCCGAGACTGCTGATGGGGCAGAGAATATGGAGTCAGGCACAGCTTCAGGGGCTATTGCTGCCTGGAGCGCTGTTTATATTGACCTCAAACAGGCACACCTGGGGAGGGCCGGCCGGCAGGGTAAGGCTGCCCAGGTCAGCTAATCCACAACCCTCAGGGAATCACATTGTTGAAAACGGACCTCGCTAAGGCAGAATAGAAGCCAAGGAAGAAAAGGACACAATGCCATTTGCAGCACCGTAGATGAGTCTAGAGGTAATCACGTGACTTGTAGTAAGTCAGAAAGTGAAAGACACATATCATATCATATCACTTATAGGTGTTACCTAAGAATGGATACCAGGGCAGATATTTCCACGGAGAAGGGCCATCACAGATTCATCAAACAAACTTATGGTTCACCAATGGAAAGGTGTGAGGATTGGTTTCATTACGATATTGGGGTTAACAGACATATACAAACACAGGTGACACATATAATCACCAAAGACCTACGGAATACCAAGAGAAGACTACTCAACCTTCTGTCATAACGTACATGGGAAAAGGATCCCAGGAAGAACAGACATCTGTATATGTGTAAAAGAACCACATCTTCCACACCTACAACAAGCCAAACATTGTCATCAAACTTGCTGTAATAAAAAATAAAAAATTAAATTAAAAACACGAACAAGAAGTAGTGAGACAAACTTGAGGGGCTTTCTCCTGGCACATTCCATTCTAAATTCCAATCTAGAACACCACTTCCATTGAGGCTCTGTTGCCCTAGTCACCAGATTTGTTAAGGGAGAACTGCTGCCACCTTGTGGCCGTTTCGCACAACAGCAGCTTTAATCCCAGCGCTGATGGTCAGTTGATATTCAAAATCATTGCAGGCCTGTAAATGACACCTGCCCTGAAAACAAATCCTGGGGTCACATATCGACCAAAAAATTCAAAGGACGTCCATATTTCAAAACGACCGTTTCAAAAGGCATATTTTACGCACATTAGTGTTCTGCTTCTTTTTCTTTCTTTCCTTTTTTTGTTAAAAATACGGGAATGGAAAAAGGCATCCCTCAGAATGGGCGAAAATCGTTGCAAACGAATCAATGGACAAAGGTTTAATCTCCAATATATATAAAGAGCTCATGCAGCTTAATATTAACAAAACAAACAACCCAATACAAAAAATGGGCAGAAGATCTAAAGAGATGTTTCTTCCAAGAAGACACAGAGATGGCCAAGACGCACATGAAAAGCTGCTCAACAGCACTAATTATTAGAGAAATGCAAATCAAAACTACAATGAGGTATCACCTCACACCTGTTAGAATCGGCATCATCAGAAAATCTACAAACAACCAATTCTGGGGAGGGTGTGGACAAAAGGAGCCCTCTTCCACTATTGGTGGGAATGTAAATTGATACAGTCACTATGGAGAACGGTATGGAGTTTCCTTAAAAAAACTAGAAATAGAATTACCATCTGATCCAGCAATCCCACTTCTGGGCATATACCCAGAGAAAACCATAAATCAAAAAGGCACATTCACCACAATGTTCATGGCAGCACTATTTACAATAGCCAGGTAATGGAAGCAACGTAAATGCCCACAGACAGATGAATGGATAAAGATGTGGTACATATATAAAATGGAATATTACTCAGCCATAAGAAGGAATGAAACTGGGTCATTTGTAGAGACATCGATGGATCTAGAGACTGTCATACAGAATGAAGTAAGTCAGAAAGAGGAAAACAAATATTGTATATTAATGCATATATGTGGAACCTAAAAAATGGTACAGATGAACTGGTTTGCAGGGAAGAAACAGAGACACAGAGGTAGAGAACAAACATATGGACACCAAGTGTGGGAAGCCATGGGGTGGTGGTGGTGGGATGAGTTGGGAGATTGGGATTGACCTGTATACATGTATATGCATGAAATACATAACTAATAATAACCTGCTGTATAAAAAAATAAATCAAATTAAATTTCAAATTTTTAAAAAATAAAATTTAAAAATAAAACAGAAAAATGTTCTTCCCTTCACACAGATGTATTTATAGGAATGAATTATTTCCATGCTTATATCTATAAATACATAAAGGAGGAATACAATCTAACTTGAACCATAAAAGAAAAAAAAAAAACCTGAACCCACCAGTTATACAGAGGAAAACCCTATCAGGGCACTTGCTCCAGCGGTAAACAATTCTGAAATTGGTCAGAGGTGGGGAATCATCTCCCATACAACCAGCAACCCACCCCCCACGCCAGGAGCATCCTCATTGCAAAGCTGGGGGACCGTGCCGAGGCATCTGTGAGTAAACGTGAGCTGAGCCCCAGGCCAGCTGCTGCTGAACTGTTCCCACCCTTCCCAGGTAAAACACCTGAATATGTACAAGGGCTTGAAAGCCTAGAGGAAGGGCGGTGGAGCCACACCAGCGACAGCACGCAGGCCAACTTGGTGCCTGCAGGCCAGCCAGGGTGGTCCTGGCCCCGGGCGCTCTTCCGGAAGCTTTCCATTGCCCTGCCTGAGATACCCCTCCTGTCCCGGCCCCCACTGCTTTTTTCCTTCCTCACCTCTGTCCGGAGAGAAATTCCAGGGGAAGGTATGGGTGACACATCCTCTTCTTTACAGGTGGCAGCCTGGCTACCCCTGCAGAAAGGCCAGCAGAGCCCCACTCACACCGGGCCACCAACAAAGCTGTGGCCCCTCACTCCCTCTCGCCAGCAGAGCCCCGAGACTGCTGACGGGGCAGAGAATATGGAGTCAGGCACAGCTTCAGGGGCTATTGCTGCCTGGAGCGCTGTTTATATTGACCTCAAACAGGCACACCTGGGGAGGGCCGGCCGGCAGGGTAAGGCTGCCTAGGTCAGCTAATCCACAACCCTCAGGGAATCACATTGTTGAAAACGGACCTCGCTAAGGCAGAATAGAAGCCAAGGAAGAAAAGGACACAATGCCATTTGCAGCACCGTAGATGAGTCTAGAGGTAATCACGTGACTTGTAGTAAGTCAGAAAGTGAAAGACACATATCGTATCATATCACTTATAGGTGTTACCTAAGAATGGATACCAGGGCAGATATTTCCACGGAGAAGGGCCATCACAGATTCATCAAACAAACTTATGGTTCACCAATGGAAAGGTGTGAGGATTGGTTTCATTACGATATTGGGGTTAACAGACATATACAAACACAGGTGACACATATAATCACCAAAGACCTACGGAATACCAAGAGAAGACTACTCAACATTCTGTCATAACGTACATGGGAAAAGGATCCCAGGAAGAACAGACATCTGTATATGTGTAAAACAACCACATCTTCCACACCTACAACAAGCCAAACATTGTCATCAAACTTGCTGTAATAAAAAATAAAAAATTAAATTAAAAACACGAACAAGAAGTAGTGAGACAAACTTGAGGGGCTTTCTCCTGGCACATTCCATTCTAAATTCCAATCTAGAACACGACTTCCATTGAGGCTCTGTTGCCCTAGTCACCAGATTTGTTAAGGGAGAACTGCTGCCACCTTGTGGCCGTTTAGCACAACAGCAGCTTTAATCCCAGCGCTGATGGTCAGTTGATATTCAAAATCATTGCAGGCCTGTAAATGACACCTGCCCTGAAAACAAATCCTGGGGTCACATATCGACCAAAAAATTCAAAGGACGTCCATATTTCAAAACGACCGTTTCAAAAGGCATATTTTACGCACATTAGTGTTCTGCTTCTTTTTCTTTCTTTCCTTTTTTTGTTAAAAATACGGGAATGGAAAAAGGCATCCCTCAGAATGGGCGAAAATCGTTGCAAACGAATCAATGGACAAAGGTTTAATCTCCAATATATATAAAGAGCTCATGCAGCTTAATATTAACAAAACAAACAACCCAATACAAAAAATGGGCAGAAGATCTAAAGAGATGTTTCTTCCAAGAAGACACAGAGATGGCCAAGACGCACATGAAAAGCTGCTCAACAGCACTAATTATTAGAGAAATGCAAATCAAAACTACAATGAGGTATCACCTCACACCTGTTAGAATCGGCATCATCAGAAAATCTACAAACAACCAATTCTGGGGAGGGTGTGGACAAAAGGAGCCCTCTTCCACTATTGGTGGGAATGTAAATTGATACAGTCACTATGGAGAACGGTATGGAGTTTCCTTAAAAAAAACTAGAAATAGAATTACCATCTGATCCAGCAATCCCACTTCTGGGCATATACCCAGAGAAAACCATAAATCAAAAAGGCACATTCACCACAATGTTCATGGCAGCACTATTTACAATAGCCAGGTAATGGAAGCAACGTAAATGCCCACAGACAGATGAATGGATAAAGATGTGGTACATATATAAAATGGAATATTACTCAGCCATAAGAAGGAATGAAACTGGGTCATTTGTAGAGACATCGATGGATCTAGAGACTGTCATACAGAATGAAGTAAGTCAGAAAGAGGAAAACAAATATTGTATATTAATGCATATATGTGGAACCTAAAAAATGGTACAGATGAACTGGTTTGCAGGGAAGAAACAGAGACACAGAGGTAGAGAACAAACATATGGACACCAAGTGTGGGAAGCCATGGGGTGGTGGTGGTGGGATGAGTTGGGAGATTGGGATTGACCTGTATACATGTATATGCATGAAATACATAACTAATAATAACCTGCTGTATAAAAAAATAAATCAAATTAAATTTCAAATTTTTAAAAAATAAAATTTAAAAATAAAACAGAAAAATGTTCTTCCCTTCACACAGATGTATTTATAGGAATGAATTATTTCCATGCTTATATCTATAAATACATAAAGGAGGAATACAATCTAACTTGAACCATAAAAGAAAAAAAAAAAACCTGAACCCACCAGTTATACAGAGGAAAACCCTATCAGGGCACTTGCTCCAGCGGTAAACAATTCTGAAATTGGTCAGAGGTGGGGAATCATCTCCCATACAACCAGCAACCCACCCCCCACGCCAGGAGCATCCTCATTGCAAAGCTGGGGGACCGTGCCGAGGCATCTGTGAGTAAACGTGAGCTGAGCCCCAGGCCAGCTGCTGCTGAACTGTTCCCACCCTTCCCAGGTAAAACACCTGGATATGTACAAGGGCTTGAAAGCCTAGAGGAAGGGTGGTGGAGCCACACCAGCGACAGCACGCAGGCCAACTTGGTGCCTGCAGGCCAGCCAGGGTGGTCCTGGCCCCGGGCGCTCTTCCGGAAGCTTTCCATTGCCCTGCCTGAGATACCCCTCCTGTCCCGGCCCCCACTGCTTTTTTCCTTCCTCACCTCTGTCCGGAGAGAAATTCCAGCGGAAGGTATGGGTGACACATCCTCTTCTTTACAGGTGGCAGCCTGGCAACCCCTGCAGAAAGGCCAGCAGAGCCCCACTCACACCGGGCCACCAACAAAGCTGTGGCCCCTCACTCCCTCTCGCCAGCACAGCCCCGAGACTGCTGACGGGGCAGAGAATATGGAGTCAGGCACAGCTTCAGGGGCTATTGCTGCCTGGAGCGCTGTTTATATTGACCTCAAACAGGCACACCTGGGGAGGGCCGGCCGGCAGGGTAAGGCTGCCCAGGTCAGCTAATCCACAACCCTCAGGGAATCACATTGTTGAAAACGGACCTCGCTAAGGCAGAATAGAAGCCAAGGAAGAAAAGGACACAATGCCATTTGCAGCACCGTAGATGAGTCTAGAGGTAATCACGTGACTTGTAGTAAGTCAGAAAGTGAAAGACACATATCGTATCATATCACTTATAGGTGTTACCTAAGAATGGATACCAGGGCAGATATTTCCACGGAGAAGGGCCATCACAGATTCATCAAACAAACTTATGGTTCACCAATGGAAAGGTGTGAGGATTGGTTTCATTACGATATTGGGGTTAACAGACATATACAAACACAGGTGACACATATAATCACCAAAGACCTACGGAATACCAAGAGAAGACTACTCAACCTTCTGTCATAACGTACATGGGAAAAGGATCCCAGGAAGAACAGACATCTGTATATGTGTAAAACAACCACATCTTCCACACCTACAACAAGCCAAACATTGTAATCAAACTTGCTGTAATAAAAAATAAAAAATTAAATTAAAAACACGAACAAGAAGTAGTGAGACAAACTTGAGGGGCTTTCTCCTGGCACATTCCATTCTAAATTCCAATCTAGAACACGACTTCCATTGAGGCTCTGTTGCCCTAGTCACCAGATTTGGTAAGGGAGAACTGCTGCCACCTTGTGGCCGTTTCGCACAACAGCAGCTTTAATCCCAGCGCTGATGGTCAGTTGATATTCAAAATCATTGCAGGCCTGTAAATGACACCTGCCCTGAAAACAAATCCTGGGGTCACATATCGACCAAAAAATTCAAAGGACGTCCATATTTCAAAACGACCGTTTCAAAAGGCATATTTTACGCACATTAGTGTTCTGCTTCTTTTTCTTTCTTTCCTTTTTTTGTTAAAAATACGGGAATGGAAAAAGGCATCCCTCAGAATGGGCGAAAATCGTTGCAAACGAATCAATGGACAAAGGTTTAATCTCCAATATATATAAAGAGCTCATGCAGCTTAATATTAACAAAACAAACAAACCAATACAAAAAATGGGCAGAAGATCTAAAGAGATGTTTCTTCCAAGAAGACACAGAGATGGCCAAGACGCACATGAAAAGCTGCTCAACAGCACTAATTATTAGAGAAATGCAAATCAAAACTACAATGAGGTATCACCTCACACCTGTTAGAATCGGCATCATCAGAAAATCTACAAACAACCAATTCTGGGGAGGGTGTGGACAAAAGGAGCCCTCTTCCACTATTGGTGGGAATGTAAATTGATACAGTCACTATGGAGAACGGTATGGAGTTTCCTTAAAAAAACTAGAAATAGAATTACCATCTGATCCAGCAATCCCACTTCTGGGCATATACCCAGAGAAAACCATAAATCAAAAAGGCACATTCACCACAATGTTCATGGCAGCACTATTTACAATAGCCAGGTAATGGAAGCAACGTAAATGCCCACAGACAGATGAATGGATAAAGATGTGGTACATATATAAAATGGAATATTACTCAGCCATAAGAAGGAATGAAACTGGGTCATTTGTAGAGACATCGATGGATCTAGAGACTGTCATACAGAATGAAGTAAGTCAGAAAGAGGAAAACAAATATTGTATATTAATGCATATATGTGGAACCTAAAAAATGGTACAGATGAACTGGTTTGCAGGGAAGAAACAGAGACACAGAGGTAGAGAACAAACATATGGACACCAAGTGTGGGAAGCCATGGGGTGGTGGTGGTGGGATGAGTTGGGAGATTGGGATTGACCTGTATACATGTATATGCATGAAATACATAACTAATAATAACCTGCTGTATAAAAAAATAAATCAAATTAAATTTCAAATTTTTAAAAAATAAAATTTAAAAATAAAACAGAAAAATGTTCTTCCCTTCACACAGATGTATTTATAGGAATGAATTATTTCCATGCTTATATCTATAAATACATAAAGGAGGAATACAATCTAACTTGAACCATAAAAGAAAAAAAAAAAACCTGAACCCACCAGTTATACAGAGGAAAACCCTATCAGGGCACTTGCTCCAGCGGTAAACAATTCTGAAATTGGTCAGAGGTGGGGAATCATCTCCCATACAACCAGCAACCCACCCCCCACGCCAGGAGCATCCTCATTGCAAAGCTGGGGGACCGTGCCGAGGCATCTGTGAGTAAACGTGAGCTGAGCCCCAGGCCAGCTGCTGCTGAACTGTTCCCACCCTTCCCAGGTAAAACACCTGAATATGTACAAGGGCTTGAAAGCCTAGAGGAAGGGCGGTGGAGCCACACCAGCGACAGCACGCAGGCCAACTTGGTGCCTGCAGGCCAGCCAGGGTGGTCCTGGCCCCGGGCGCTCTTCCGGAAGCTTTCCATTGCCCTGCCTGAGATACCCCTCCTGTCCCGGCCCCCACTGCTTTTTTCCTTCCTCACCTCTGTCCGGAGAGAAATTCCAGGGGAAGGTATGGGTGACACATCCTCTTCTTTACAGGTGGCAGCCTGGCTACCCCTGCAGAAAGGCCAGCAGAGCCCCACTCACACCGGGCCACCAACAAAGCTGTGGCCCCTCACTCCCTCTCGCCAGCAGAGCCCCGAGACTGCTGACGGGGCAGAGAATATGGAGTCAGGCACAGCTTCAGGGGCTATTGCTGCCTGGAGCGCTGTTTATATTGACCTCAAACAGGCACACCTGGGGAGGGCCGGCCGGCAGGGTAAGGCTGCCCAGGTCAGCTAATCCACAACCCTCAGGGAATCACATTGTTGAAAACGGACCTCGCTAAGGCAGAATAGAAGCCAAGGAAGAAAAGGACACAATGCCATTTGCAGCACCGTAGATGAGTCTAGAGGTAATCACGTGACTTGTAGTAAGTCAGAAAGTGAAAGACACATATCGTATCATATCACTTATAGGTGTTACCTAAGAATGGATACCAGGGCAGATATTTCCACGGAGAAGGGCCATCACAGATTCATCAAACAAACTTATGGTTCACCAATGGAAAGGTGTGAGGATTGGTTTCATTACGATATTGGGGTTAACAGACATATACAAACACAGGTGACACATATAATCACCAAAGACCTACGGAATACCAAGAGAAGACTACTCAACATTCTGTCATAACGTACATGGGAAAAGGATCCCAGGAAGAACAGACATCTGTATATGTGTAAAACAACCACATCTTCCACACCTACAACAAGCCAAACATTGTAATCAAACTTGCTGTAATAAAAAATAAAAAATTAAATTAAAAACACGAACAAGAAGTAGTGAGACAAACTTGAGGGGCTTTCTCCTGGCACATTCCATTCTAAATTCCAATCTAGAACACGACTTCCATTGAGGCTCTGTTGCCCTAGTCACCAGATTTGTTAAGGGAGAACTGCTGCCACCTTGTGGCCGTTTAGCACAACAGCAGCTTTAATCCCAGCGCTGATGGTCAGTTGATATTCAAAATCATTGCAGGCCTGTAAATGACACCTGCCCTGAAAACAAATCCTGGGGTCACATATCGACCAAAAAATTCAAAGGACGTCCATATTTCAAAACGACCGTTTCAAAAGGCATATTTTACGCACATTAGTGTTCTGCTTCTTTTTCTTTCTTTCCTTTTTTTGTTAAAAATACGGGAATGGAAAAAGGCATCCCTCAGAATGGGCGAAAATCGTTGCAAACGAATCAATGGACAAAGGTTTAATCTCCAATATATATAAAGAGCTCATGCAGCTTAATATTAACAAAACAAACAACCCAATACAAAAAATGGGCAGAAGATCTAAAGAGATGTTTCTTCCAAGAAGACACAGAGATGGCCAAGACGCACATGAAAAGCTGCTCAACAGCACTAATTATTAGAGAAATGCAAATCAAAACTACAATGAGGTATCACCTCACACCTGTTAGAATCGGCATCATCAGAAAATCTACAAACAACCAATTCTGGGGAGGGTGTGGACAAAAGGAGCCCTCTTCCACTATTGGTGGGAATGTAAATTGATACAGTCACTATGGAGAATGGTATGGAGTTTCCTTAAAAAAAACTAGAAATAGAATTACCATCTGATCCAGCAATCCCACTTCTGGGCATATACCCAGAGAAAACCATAAATCAAAAAGGCACATTCACCACAATGTTCATGGCAGCACTATTTACAATAGCCAGGTAATGGAAGCAACGTAAATGCCCACAGACAGATGAATGGATAAAGATGTGGTACATATATAAAATGGAATATTACTCAGCCATAAGAAGGAATGAAACTGGGTCATTTGTAGAGACATCGATGGATCTAGAGACTGTCATACAGAATGAAGTAAGTCAGAAAGAGGAAAACAAATATTGTATATTAATGCATATATGTGGAACCTAAAAAATGGTACAGATGAACTGGTTTGCAGGGAAGAAACAGAGACACAGAGGTAGAGAACAAACATATGGACACCAAGTGTGGGAAGCCATGGGGTGGTGGTGGTGGGATGAGTTGGGAGATTGGGATTGACCTGTATACATGTATATGCATGAAATACATAACTAATAATAACCTGCTGTATAAAAAAATAAATCAAATTAAATTTCAAATTTTTAAAAAATAAAATTTAAAAATAAAACAGAAAAATGTTCTTCCCTTCACACAGATGTATTTATAGGAATGAATTATTTCCATGCTTATATCTATAAATACATAAAGGAGGAATACAATCTAACTTGAACCATAAAAGAAAAAAAAAAAACCTGAACCCACCAGTTATACAGAGGAAAACCCTATCAGGGCACTTGCTCCAGCGGTAAACAATTCTGAAATTGGTCAGAGGTGGGGAATCATCTCCCATACAACCAGCAACCCACCCCCCACGCCAGGAGCATCCTCATTGCAAAGCTGGGGGACCGCGCCGAGGCATCTGTGAGTAAACGTGAGCTGAGCCCCAGGCCAGCTGCTGCTGAACTGTTCCCACCCTTCCCAGGTAAAACACCTGGATATGTACAAGGGCTTGAAAGCCTAGAGGAAGGGTGGTGGAGCCACACCAGCGACAGCACGCAGGCCAACTTGGTGCCTGCAGGCCAGCCAGGGTGGTCCTGGCCCCGGGCGCTCTTCCGGAAGCTTTCCATTGCCCTGCCTGAGATACCCCTCCTGTCCCGGCCCCCACTGCTTTTTTCCTTCCTCACCTCTGTCCGGAGAGAAATTCCAGCGGAAGGTATGGGTGACACATCCTCTTCTTTACAGGTGGCAGCCTGGCAACCCCTGCAGAAAGGCCAGCAGAGCCCCACTCACACCGGGCCACCAACAAAGCTGTGGCCCCTCACTCCCTCTCGCCAGCACAGCCCCGAGACTGCTGACGGGGCAGAGAATATGGAGTCAGGCACAGCTTCAGGGGCTATTGCTGCCTGGAGCGCTGTTTATATTGACCTCAAACAGGCACACCTGGGGAGGGCCGGCCGGCAGGGTAAGGCTGCCCAGGTCAGCTAATCCACAACCCTCAGGGAATCACATTGTTGAAAACGGACCTCGCTAAGGCAGAATAGAAGCCAAGGAAGAAAAGGACACAATGCCATTTGAAGCACCGTAGATGAGTCTAGAGGTAATCACGTGACTTGTAGTAAGTCAGAAAGTGAAAGACACATATCGTATCATATCACTTATAGGTGTTACCTAAGAATGGATACCAGGGCAGATATTTCCACGGAGAAGGGCCATCACAGATTCATCAAACAAACTTATGGTTCACCAATGGAAAGGTGTGAGGATTGGTTTCATTACGATATTGGGGTTAACAGACATATACAAACACAGGTGACACATATAATCACCAAAGACCTACGGAATACCAAGAGAAGACTACTCAACCTTCTGTCATAACGTACATGGGAAAAGGATCCCAGGAAGAACAGACATCTGTATATGTGTAAAACAACCACATCTTCCACACCTACAACAAGCCAAACATTGTAATCAAACTTGCTGTAATAAAAAATAAAAAATTAAATTAAAAACACGAACAAGAAGTAGTGAGACAAACTTGAGGGGCTTTCTCCTGGCACATTCCATTCTAAATTCCAATCTAGAACACGACTTCCATTGAGGCTCTGTTGCCCTAGTCACCAGATTTGGTAAGGGAGAACTGCTGCCACCTTGTGGCCGTTTCGCACAACAGCAGCTTTAATCCCAGCGCTGATGGTCAGTTGATATTCAAAATCATTGCAGGCCTGTAAATGACACCTGCCCTGAAAACAAATCCTGGGGTCACATATCGACCAAAAAATTCAAAGGACGTCCATATTTCAAAACGACCGTTTCAAAAGGCATATTTTACGCACATTAGTGTTCTGCTTCTTTTTCTTTCTTTCCTTTTTTTGTTAAAAATACGGGAATGGAAAAAGGCATCCCTCAGAATGGGCGAAAATCGTTGCAAACGAATCAATGGACAAAGGTTTAATCTCCAATATATATAAAGAGCTCATGCAGCTTAATATTAACAAAACAAACAACCCAATACAAAAAATGGGCAGAAGATCTAAAGAGATGTTTCTTCCAAGAAGACACAGAGATGGCCAAGACGCACATGAAAAGCTGCTCAACAGCACTAATTATTAGAGAAATGCAAATCAAAACTACAATGAGGTATCACCTCACACCTGTTAGAATCGGCATCATCAGAAAATCTACAAACAACCAATTCTGGGGAGGGTGTGGACAAAAGGAGCCCTCTTCCACTATTGGTGGGAATGTAAATTGATACAGTCACTATGGAGAACGGTATGGAGTTTCCTTAAAAAAACTAGAAATAGAATTACCATCTGATCCAGCAATCCCACTTCTGGGCATATACCCAGAGAAAACCATAAATCAAAAAGGCACATTCACCACAATGTTCATGGCAGCACTATTTACAATAGCCAGGTAATGGAAGCAACGTAAATGCCCACAGACAGATGAATGGATAAAGATGTGGTACATATATAAAATGGAATATTACTCAGCCATAAGAAGGAATGAAACTGGGTCATTTGTAGAGACATCGATGGATCTAGAGACTGTCATACAGAATGAAGTAAGTCAGAAAGAGGAAAACAAATATTGTATATTAATGCATATATGTGGAACCTAAAAAATGGTACAGATGAACTGGTTTGCAGGGAAGAAACAGAGACACAGAGGTAGAGAACAAACATATGGACACCAAGTGTGGGAAGCCATGGGGTGGTGGTGGTGGGATGAGTTGGGAGATTGGGATTGACCTGTATACATGTATATGCATGAAATACATAACTAATAATAACCTGCTGTATAAAAAAATAAATCAAATTAAATTTCAAATTTTTAAAAAATAAAATTTAAAAATAAAACAGAAAAATGTTCTTCCCTTCACACAGATGTATTTATAGGAATGAATTATTTCCATGCTTATATCTATAAATACATAAAGGAGGAATACAATCTAACTTGAACCATAAAAGAAAAAAAAAAAAACCTGAACCCACCAGTTATACAGAGGAAAACCCTATCAGGGCACTTGCTCCAGCGGTAAACAATTCTGAAATTGGTCAGAGGTGGGGAATCATCTCCGATACAACCAGCAACCCACCCCCCACGCCAGGAGCATCCTCATTGCAAAGCTGGGGGACCGTGCCGAGGCATCTGTGAGTAAACGTGAGCTGAGCCCCAGGCCAGCTGCTGCTGAACTGTTCCCACCCTTCCCAGGTAAAACACCTGAATATGTACAAGGGCTTGAAAGCCTAGAGGAAGGGCGGTGGAGCCACACCAGCGACAGCACGCAGGCCAACTTGGTGCCTGCAGGCCAGCCAGGGTGGTCCTGGCCCCGGGCGCTCTTCCGGAAGCTTTCCATTGCCCTGCCTGAGATACCCCTCCTGTCCCGGCCCCCACTGCTTTTTTCCTTCCTCACCTCTGTCCGGAGAGAAATTCCAGGGGAAGGTATGGGTGACACATCCTCTTCTTTACAGGTGGCAGCCTGGCTACCCCTGCAGAAAGGCCAGCAGAGCCCCACTCACACCGGGCCACCAACAAAGCTGTGGCCCCTCACTCCCTCTCGCCAGCAGAGCCCCGAGACTGCTGACGGGGCAGAGAATATGGAGTCAGGCACAGCTTCAGGGGCTATTGCTGCCTGGAGCGCTGTTTATATTGACCTCAAACAGGCACACCTGGGGAGGGCCAGCCGGCAGGGTAAGGCTGCCCAGGTCAGCTAATCCACAACCCTCAGGGAATCACATTGTTGAAAACGGACCTCGCTAAGGCAGAATAGAACCCAAGGAAGAAAAGGACACAATGCCATTTGCAGCACCGTAGATGAGTCTAGAGGTAATCACGTGACTTGTAGTAAGTCAGAAAGTGAAAGACACATATCGTATCATATCACTTATAGGTGTTACCTAAGAATGGATACCAGGGCAGATATTTCCACGGAGAAGGGCCATCACAGATTCATCAAACAAACTTATGGTTCACCAATGGAAAGGTGTGAGGATTGGTTTCATTACAATATTGGGGTTAACAGACATATACAAACACAGGTGACACATATAATCACCAAAGACCTACGGAATACCAAGAGAAGACTACTCAACCTTCTGTCATAACGTACATGGGAAAAGGATCCCAGGAAGAACAGACATCTGTATATGTGTAAAAGAACCACATCTTCCACACCTACAACAAGCCAAACATTGTAATCAAACTTGCTGTAATAAAAAATAAAAAATTAAATTAAAAACACGAACAAGAAGTAGTGAGACAAACTTGAGGGGCTTTCTCCTGGCACATTCCATTCTAAATTCCAATCTAGAACACGACTTCCATTGAGGCTCTGTTGCCCTAGTCACCAGATTTGGTAAGGGAGAACTGCTGCCACCTTGTGGCCGTTTCGCACAACAGCAGCTTTAATCCCAGCGCTGATGGTCAGTTGATATTCAAAATCATTGCAGGCCTGTAAATGACACCTGCCCTGAAAACAAATCCTGGGGTCACATATCGACCAAAAAATTCAAAGGACGTCCATATTTCAAAACGACCGTTTCAAAAGGCATATTTTACGCACATTAGTGTTCTGCTTCTTTTTCTTTCTTTCCTTTTTTTGTTAAAAATACGGGAATGGAAAAAGGCATCCCTCAGAATGGGCGAAAATCGTTGCAAACGAATCAATGGACAAAGGTTTAATCTCCAATATATATAAAGAGCTCATGCAGCTTAATATTAACAAAACAAACAACCCAATACAAAAAATGGGCAGAAGATCTAAAGAGATGTTTCTTCCAAGAAGACACAGAGATGGCCAAGACGCACATGAAAAGCTGCTCAACAGCACTAATTATTAGAGAAATGCAAATCAAAACTACAATGAGGTATCACCTCACACCTGTTAGAATCGGCATCATCAGAAAATCTACAAACAACCAATTCTGGGGAGGGTGTGGACAAAAGGAGCCCTCTTCCACTATTGGTGGGAATGTAAATTGATACAGTCACTATGGAGAACGGTATGGAGTTTCCTTAAAAAAACTAGAAATAGAATTACCATCTGATCCAGCAATCCCACTTCTGGGCATATACCCAGAGAAAACCATAAATCAAAAAGGCACATTCACCACAATGTTCATGGCAGCACTATTTACAATAGCCAGGTAATGGAAGCAACGTAAATGCCCACAGACAGATGAATGGATAAAGATGTGGTACATATATAAAATGGAATATTACTCAGCCATAAGAAGGAATGAAACTGGGTCATTTGTAGAGACATCGATGGATCTAGAGACTGTCATACAGAATGAAGTAAGTCAGAAAGAGGAAAACAAATATTGTATATTAATGCATATATGTGGAACCTAAAAAATGGTACAGATGAACTGGTTTGCAGGGAAGAAACAGAGACACAGAGGTAGAGAACAAACATATGGACACCAAGTGTGGGAAGCCATGGGGTGGTGGTGGTGGGATGAGTTGGGAGATTGGGATTGACCTGTATACATGTATATGCATGAAATACATAACTAATAATAACCTGCTGTATAAAAAAATAAATCAAATTAAATTTCAAATTTTTAAAAAATAAAATTTAAAAATAAAACAGAAAAATGTTCTTCCCTTCACACAGATGTATTTATAGGAATGAATTATTTCCATGCTTATATCTATAAATACATAAAGGAGGAATACATTCTAACTTGAACCATAAAAGAAAAAAAAAAAACCTGAACCCACCAGTTATACAGAGGAAAACCCTATCAGGGCACTTGCTCCAGCGGTAAACAATTCTGAAATTGGTCAGAGGTGGGGAATCATCTCCCATACAACCAGCAACCCACCCCCCACGCCAGGAGCATCCTCATTGCAAAGCTGGGGGACCGTGCCGAGGCATCTGTGAGTAAACGTGAGCTGAGCCCCAGGCCAGCTGCTGCTGAACTGTTCCCACCCTTCCCAGGTAAAACACCTGGATATGTACAAGGGCTTGAAAGCCTAGAGGAAGGGTGGTGGAGCCACACCAGCGACAGCACGCAGGCCAACTTGGTGCCTGCAGGCCAGCCAGGGTGGTCCTGGCCCCGGGCGCTCTTCCGGAAGCTTTCCATTGCCCTGCCTGAGATACCCCTCCTGTCCCGGCCCCCACTGCTTTTTTCCTTCCTCACCTCTGTCCGGAGAGAAATTCCAGCGGAAGGTATGGGTGACACATCCTCTTCTTTACAGGTGGCAGCCTGGCAACCCCTGCAGAAAGGCCAGCAGAGCCCCACTCACACCGGGCCACCAACAAAGCTGTGGCCCCTCACTCCCTCTCGCCAGCACAGCCCCGAGACTGCTGACGGGGCAGAGAATATGGAGTCAGGCACAGCTTCAGGGGCTATTGCTGCCTGGAGCGCTGTTTATATTGACCTCAAACAGGCACACCTGGGGAGGGCTGGCCGGCAGGGTAAGGCTGCCCAGGTCAGCTAATCCACAACCCTCAGGGAATCACATTGTTGAAAACGGACCTCGCTAAGGCAGAATAGAAGCCAAGGAAGAAAAGGACACAATGCCATTTGCAGCACCGTAGATGAGTCTAGAGGTAATCACGTGACTTGTAGTAAGTCAGAAAGTGAAAGACACATATCGTATCATATCACTTATAGGTGTTACCTAAGAATGGATACCAGGGCAGATATTTCCACGGAGAAGGGCCATCACAGATTCATCAAACAAACTTATGGTTCACCAATGGAAAGGTGTGAGGATTGGTTTCATTACGATATTGGGGTTAACAGACATATACAAACACAGGTGACACATATAATCACCAAAGACCTACGGAATACCAAGAGAAGACTACTCAACCTTCTGTCATAACGTACATGGGAAAAGGATCCCAGGAAGAACAGACATCTGTATATGTGTAAAACAACCACATCTTCCACACCTACAACAAGCCAAACATTGTCATCAAACTTGCTGTAATAAAAAATAAAAAATTAAATTAAAAACACGAACAAGAAGTAGTGAGACAAACTTGAGGGGCTTTCTCCTGGCACATTCCATTCTAAATTCCAATCTAGAACACGACTTCCATTGAGGCTCTGTTGCCCTAGTCACCAGATTTGGTAAGGGAGAACTGCTGCCACCTTGTGGCCGTTTCGCACAACAGCAGCTTTAATCCCAGCGCTGATGGTCAGTTGATATTCAAAATCATTGCAGGCCTGTAAATGACAACTGCCCTGAAAACAAATCCTGGGGTCACATATCGACCAAAAAATTCAAAGGACGTCCATATTTCAAAACGACCGTTTCAAAAGGCATATTTTACGCACATTAGTGTTCTGCTTCTTTTTCTTTCTTTCCTTTTTTTGTTAAAAATACGGGAATGGAAAAAGGCATCCCTCAGAATGGGCGAAAATCGTTGCAAACGAATCAATGGACAAAGGTTTAATCTCCAATATATATAAAGAGCTCATGCAGCTTAATATTAACAAAACAAACAACCCAATACAAAAAATGGGCAGAAGATCTAAAGAGATGTTTCTTCCAAGAAGACACAGAGATGGCCAAGACGCACATGAAAAGCTGCTCAACAGCACTAATTATTAGAGAAATGCAAATCAAAACTACAATGAGGTATCACCTCACACCTGTTAGAATCGGCATCATCAGAAAATCTACAAACAACCAATTCTGGGGAGGGTGTGGACAAAAGGAGCCCTCTTCCACTATTGGTGGGAATGTAAATTGATACAGTCACTATGGAGAACGGTATGGAGTTTCCTTAAAAAAACTAGAAATAGAATTACCATCTGATCCAGCAATCCCACTTCTGGGCATATACCCAGAGAAAACCATAAATCAAAAAGGCACATTCACCACAATGTTCATGGCAGCACTATTTACAATAGCCAGGTAATGGAAGCAACGTAAATGCCCACAGACAGATGAATGGATAAAGATGTGGTACATATATAAAATGGAATATTACTCAGCCATAAGAAGGAATGAAACTGGGTCATTTGTAGAGACATCGATGGATCTAGAGACTGTCATACAGAATGAAGTAAGTCAGAAAGAGGAAAACAAATATTGTATATTAATGCATATATGTGGAACCTAAAAAATGGTACAGATGAACTGGTTTGCAGGGAAGAAACAGAGACACAGAGGTAGAGAACAAACATATGGACACCAAGTGTGGGAAGCCATGGGGTGGTGGTGGTGGGATGAGTTGGGAGATTGGGATTGACCTGTATACATGTATATGCATGAAATACATAACTAATAATAACCTGCTGTATAAAAAAATAAATCAAATTAAATTTCAAATTTTTAAAAAATAAAATTTAAAAATAAAACAGAAAAATGTTCTTCCCTTCACACAGATGTATTTATAGGAATGAATTATTTCCATGCTTATATCTATAAATACATAAAGGAGGAATACAATCTAACTTGAACCATAAAAGAAAAAAAAAAAAAACCTGAACCCACCAGTTATACAGAGGAAAACCCTATCAGGGCACTTGCTCCAGCGGTAAACAATTCTGAAATTGGTCAGAGGTGGGGAATCATCTCCCATACAACCAGCAACCCACCCCCCACGCCAGGAGCATCCTCATTGCAAAGCTGGGGGACCGTGCCGAGGCATCTGTGAGTAAACGTGAGCTGAGCCCCAGGCCAGCTGCTGCTGAACTGTTCCCACCCTTCCCAGGTAAAACACCTGAATATGTACAAGGGCTTGAAAGCCTAGAGGAAGGGCGGTGGAGCCACACCAGCGACAGCACGCAGGCCAACTTGGTGCCTGCAGGCCAGCCAGGGTGGTCCTGGCCCCGGGCGCTCTTCCGGAAGCTTTCCATTGCCCTGCCTGAGATACCCCTCCTGTCCCGGCCCCCACTGCTTTTTTCCTTCCTCACCTCTGTCCGGAGAGAAATTCCAGGGGAAGGTATGGGTGACACATCCTCTTCTTTACAGGTGGCAGCCTGGCTACCCCTGCAGAAAGGCCAGCAGAGCCCCACTCACACCGGGCCACCAACAAAGCTGTGGCCCCTCACTCCCTCTCGCCAGCAGAGCCCCGAGACTGCTGACGGGGCAGAGAATATGGAGTCAGGCACAGCTTCAGGGGCTATTGCTGCCTGGAGCGCTGTTTATATTGACCTCAAACAGGCACACCTGGGGAGGGCCAGCCGGCAGGGTAAGGCTGCCCAGGTCAGCTAATCCACAACCCTCAGGGAATCACATTGTTGAAAACGGACCTCGCTAAGGCAGAATAGAAGCCAAGGAAGAAAAGGACACAATGCCATTTGCAGCACCGTAGATGAGTCTAGAGGTAATCACGTGACTTGTAGTAAGTCAGAAAGTGAAAGACACATATCGTATCATATCACTTATAGGTGTTACCTAAGAATGGATACCAGGGCAGATATTTCCACGGAGAAGGGCCATCACAGATTCATCAAACAAACTTATGGTTCACCAATGGAAAGGTGTGAGGATTGGTTTCATTACGATATTGGGGTTAACAGACATATACAAACACAGGTGACACATATAATCACCAAAGACCTACGGAATACCAAGAGAAGACTACTCAACATTCTGTCATAACGTACATGGGAAAAGGATCCCAGGAAGAACAGACATCTGTATATGTGTAAAACAACCACATCTTCCACACCTACAACAAGCCAAACATTGTAATCAAACTTGCTGTAATAAAAAATAAAAAATTAAATTAAAAACACGAACAAGAAGTAGTGAGACAAACTTGAGGGGCTTTCTCCTGGCACATTCCATTCTAAATTCCAATCTAGAACACGACTTCCATTGAGGCTCTGTTGCCCTAGTCACCAGATTTGGTAAGGGAGAACTGCTGCCACCTTGTGGCCGTTTCGCACAACAGCAGCTTTAATCCCAGCGCTGATGGTCAGTTGATATTCAAAATCATTGCAGGCCTGTAAATGACACCTGCCCTGAAAACAAATCCTGGGGTCACATATCGACCAAAAAATTCAAAGGACGTCCATATTTCAAAACGACCGTTTCAAAAGGCATATTTTACGCACATTAGTGTTCTGCTTCTTTTTCTTTCTTTCCTTTTTTTGTTAAAAATACGGGAATGGAAAAAGGCATCCCTCAGAATGGGCGAAAATCGTTGCAAACGAATCAATGGACAAAGGTTTAATCTCCAATATATATAAAGAGCTCATGCAGCTTAATATTAACAAAACAAACAACCCAATACAAAAAATGGGCAGAAGATCTAAAGAGATGTTTCTTCCAAGAAGACACAGAGATGGCCAAGACGCACATGAAAAGCTGCTCAACAGCACTAATTATTAGAGAAATGCAAATCAAAACTACAATGAGGTATCACCTCACACCTGTTAGAATCGGCATCATCAGAAAATCTACAAACAACCAATTCTGGGGAGGGTGTGGACAAAAGGAGCCCTCTTCCACTATTGGTGGGAATGTAAATTGATACAGTCACTATGGAGAACGGTATGGAGTTTCCTTAAAAAAACTAGAAATAGAATTACCATCTGATCCAGCAATCCCACTTCTGGGCATATACCCAGAGAAAACCATAAATCACAAAGGCACATTCACCACAATGTTCATGGCAGCACTATTTACAATAGCCAGGTAATGGAAGCAACGTAAATGCCCACAGACAGATGAATGGATAAAGATGTGGTACATATATAAAATGGAATATTACTCAGCCATAAGAAGGAATGAAACTGGGTCATTTGTAGAGACATCGATGGATCTAGAGACTGTCATACAGAATGAAGTAAGTCAGAAAGAGGAAAACAAATATTGTATATTAATGCATATATGTGGAACCTAAAAAATGGTACAGATGAACTGGTTTGCAGGGAAGAAACAGAGACACAGAGGTAGAGAACAAACATATGGACACCAAGTGTGGGAAGCCATGGGGTGGTGGTGGTGGGATGAGTTGGGAGATTGGGATTGACCTGTATACATGTATATGCATGAAATACATAACTAATAATAACCTGCTGTATAAAAAAATAAATCAAATTAAATTTCAAATTTTTAAAAAATAAAATTTAAAAATAAAACAGAAAAATGTTCTTCCCTTCACACAGATGTATTTATAGGAATGAATTATTTCCATGCTTATATCTATAAATACATAAAGGAGGAATACAATCTAACTTGAACCATAAAAGAAAAAAAAAAAAAACCTGAACCCACCAGTTATACAGAGGAAAACCCTATCAGGGCACTTGCTCCAGCGGTAAACAATTCTGAAATTGGTCAGAGGTGGGGAATCATCTCCCATACAACCAGCAACCCAACCCCCACGCCAGGAGCATCCTCATTGCAAAGCTGGGGGACCGTGCCGAGGCATCTGTGAGTAAACGTGAGCTGAGCCCCAGGCCAGCTGCTGCTGAACTGTTCCCACCCTTCCCAGGTAAAACACCTGAATATGTACAAGGGCTTGAAAGCCTAGAGGAAGGGCCACGGAGCCACACCAGCGACAGCACGCAGGCCAACTTGGTGCCTGCAGGCCAGCCAGGGTGGTCCTGGCCCCGGGCGCTCTTCCGGAAGCTTTCCATTGCCCTGCCTGAGATACCCCTCCTGTCCCGGCCCCCACTGCTTTTTTCCTTCCTCACCTCTGTCCGGAGAGAAATTCCAGCGGAAGGTATGGGTGACACATCCTCTTCTTTACAGGTGGCAGCCTGGCTACCCCTGCAGAAAGGCCAGCAGAGCCCCACTCACACCGGGCCACCAACAAAGCTGTGGCCCCTCACTCCCTCTCGCCAGCAGAGCCCCGAGACTGCTGACGGGGCAGAGAATATGGAGTCAGGCACAGCTTCAGGGGCTATTGCTGCCTGGAGCGCTGTTTATATTGACCTCAAACAGGCACACCTGGGGAGGGCCAGCCGGCAGGGTAAGGCTGCCCAGGTCAGCTAATCCACAACCCTCAGGGAATCACATTGTTGAAAACGGACCTCGCTAAGGCAGAATAGAAGCCAAGGAAGAAAAGGACACAATGCCATTTGCAGCACCGTAGATGAGTCTAGAGGTAATCACGTGACTTGTAGTAAGTCAGAAAGTGAAAGACACATATCGTATCATATCACTTATAGGTGTTACCTAAGAATGGATACCAGGGCAGATATTTCCACGGAGAAGGGCCATCACAGATTCATCAAACAAACTTATGGTTCACCAATGGAAAGGTGTGAGGATTGGTTTCATTACGATATTGGGGTTAACAGACATATACAAACACAGGTGACACATATAATCACCAAAGACCTACGGAATACCAAGAGAAGACTACTCAACATTCTGTCATAACGTACATGGGAAAAGGATCCCAGGAAGAACAGACATCTGTATATGTGTAAAACAACCACATCTTCCACACCTACAACAAGCCAAACATTGTAATCAAACTTGCTGTAATAAAAAATAAAAAATTAAATTAAAAACACGAACAAGAAGTAGTGAGACAAACTTGAGGGGCTTTCTCCTGGCACATTCCATTCTAAATTCCAATCTAGAACACGACTTCCATTGAGGCTCTGTTGCCCTAGTCACCAGATTTGGTAAGGGAGAACTGCTGCCACCTTGTGGCCGTTTCGCACAACAGCAGCTTTAATCCCAGCGCTGATGGTCAGTTGATATTCAAAATCATTGCAGGCCTGTAAATGACACCTGCCCTGAAAACAAATCCTGGGGTCACATATCGACCAAAAAATTCAAAGGACGTCCATATTTCAAAACGACCGTTTCAAAAGGCATATTTTACGCACATTAGTGTTCTGCTTCTTTTTCTTTCTTTCCTTTTTTTGTTAAAAATACGGGAATGGAAAAAGGCATCCCTCAGAATGGGCGAAAATCGTTGCAAACGAATCAATGGACAAAGGTTTAATCTCCAATATATATAAAGAGCTCATGCAGCTTAATATTAACAAAACAAACAACCCAATACAAAAAATGGGCAGAAGATCTAAAGAGATGTTTCTTCCAAGAAGACACAGAGATGGCCAAGACGCACATGAAAAGCTGCTCAACAGCACTAATTATTAGAGAAATGCAAATCAAAACTACAATGAGGTATCACCTCACACCTGTTAGAATCGGCATCATCAGAAAATCTACAAACAACCAATTCTGGGGAGGGTGTGGACAAAAGGAGCCCTCTTCCACTATTGGTGGGAATGTAAATTGATACAGTCACTATGGAGAACGGTATGGAGTTTCCTTAAAAAAACTAGAAATAGAATTACCATCTGATCCAGCAATCCCACTTCTGGGCATATACCCAGAGAAAACCATAAATCAAAAAGGCACATTCACCACAATGTTCATGGCAGCACTATTTACAATAGCCAGGTAATGGAAGCAACGTAAATGCCCACAGACAGATGAATGGATAAAGATGTGGTACATATATAAAATGGAATATTACTCAGCCATAAGAAGGAATGAAACTGGGTCATTTGTAGAGACATCGATGGATCTAGAGACTGTCATACAGAATGAAGTAAGTCAGAAAGAGGAAAACAAATATTGTATATTAATGCATATATGTGGAACCTAAAAAATGGTACAGATGAACTGGTTTGCAGGGAAGAAACAGAGACACAGAGGTAGAGAACAAACATATGGACACCAAGTGTGGGAAGCCATGGGGTGGTGGTGGTGGGATGAGTTGGGAGATTGGGATTGACCTGTATACATGTATATGCATGAAATACATAACTAATAATAACCTGCTGTATAAAAAAATAAATCAAATTAAATTTCAAATTTTTAAAAAATAAAATTTAAAAATAAAACAGAAAAATGTTCTTCCCTTCACACAGATGTATTTATAGGAATGAATTATTTCCATGCTTATATCTATAAATACATAAAGGAGGAATACAATCTAACTTGAACCATAAAAGAAAAAAAAAAAACCTGAACCCACCAGTTATACAGAGGAAAACCCTATCAGGGCACTTGCTCCAGCGGTAAACAATTCTGAAATTGGTCAGAGGTGGGGAATCATCTCCCATACAACCAGCAACCCACCCCCCACGCCAGGAGCATCCTCATTGCAAAGCTGGGGGACCGTGCCGAGGCATCTGTGAGTAAACGTGAGCTGAGCCCCAGGCCAGCTGCTGCTGAACTGTTCCCACCCTTCCCAGGTAAAACACCTGAATATGTACAAGGGCTTGAAAGCCTAGAGGAAGGGCGGTGGAGCCACACCAGCGACAGCACGCAGGCCAACTTGGTGCCTGCAGGCCAGCCAGGGTGGTCCTGGCCCCGGGCGCTCTTCCGGAAGCTTTCCATTGCCCTGCCTGAGATACCCCTCCTGTCCCGGCCCCCACTGCTTTTTTCCTTCCTCACCTCTGTCCGGAGAGAAATTCCAGGGGAAGGTATGGGTGACACATCCTCTTCTTTACAGGTGGCAGCCTGGCTACCCCTGCAGAAAGGCCAGCAGAGCCCCACTCACACCGGGCCACCAACAAAGCTGTGGCCCCTCACTCCCTCTCGCCAGCAGAGCCCCGAGACTGCTGACGGGGCAGAGAATATGGAGTCAGGCACAGCTTCAGGGGCTATTGCTGCCTGGAGCGCTGTTTATATTGACCTCAAACAGGCACACCTGGGGAGGGCCGGCCGGCAGGGTAAGGCTGCCCAGGTCAGCTAATCCACAACCCTCAGGGAATCACATTGTTGAAAACGGACCTCGCTAAGGCAGAATAGAAGCCAAGGAAGAAAAGGACACAATGCCATTTGCAGCACCGTAGATGAGTCTAGAGGTAATCACGTGACTTGTAGTAAGTCAGAAAGTGAAAGACACATATCGTATCATATCACTTATAGGTGTTACCTAAGAATGGATACCAGGGCAGATATTTCCACGGAGAAGGGCCATCACAGATTCATCAAACAAACTTATGGTTCACCAATGGAAAGGTGTGAGGATTGGTTTCATTACGATATTGGGGTTAACAGACATATACAAACACAGGTGACACATATAATCACCAAAGACCTACGGAATACCAAGAGAAGACTACTCAACATTCTGTCATAACGTACATGGGAAAAGGATCCCAGGAAGAACAGACATCTGTATATGTGTAAAACAACCACATCTTCCACACCTACAACAAGCCAAACATTGTAATCAAACTTGCTGTAATAAAAAATAAAAAATTAAATTAAAAACACGAACAAGAAGTAGTGAGACAAACTTGAGGGGCTTTCTCCTGGCACATTCCATTCTAAATTCCAATCTAGAACACGACTTCCATTGAGGCTCTGTTGCCCTAGTCACCAGATTTGTTAAGGGAGAACTGCTGCCACCTTGTGGCCGTTTAGCACAACAGCAGCTTTAATCCCAGCGCTGATGGTCAGTTGATATTCAAAATCATTGCAGGCCTGTAAATGACACCTGCCCTGAAAACAAATCCTGGGGTCACATATCGACCAAAAAATTCAAAGGACGTCCATATTTCAAAACGACCGTTTCAAAAGGCATATTTTACGCACATTAGTGTTCTGCTTCTTTTTCTTTCTTTCCTTTTTTTGTTAAAAATACGGGAATGGAAAAAGGCATCCCTCAGAATGGGCGAAAATCGTTGCAAACGAATCAATGGACAAAGGTTTAATCTCCAATATATATAAAGAGCTCATGCAGCTTAATATTAACAAAACAAACAACCCAATACAAAAAATGGGCAGAAGATCTAAAGAGATGTTTCTTCCAAGAAGACACAGAGATGGCCAAGACGCACATGAAAAGCTGCTCAACAGCACTAATTATTAGAGAAATGCAAATCAAAACTACAATGAGGTATCACCTCACACCTGTTAGAATCGGCATCATCAGAAAATCTACAAACAACCAATTCTGGGGAGGGTGTGGACAAAAGGAGCCCTCTTCCACTATTGGTGGGAATGTAAATTGATACAGTCACTATGGAGAACGGTATGGAGTTTCCTTAAAAAAAACTAGAAATAGAATTACCATCTGATCCAGCAATCCCACTTCTGGGCATATACCCAGAGAAAACCATAAATCAAAAAGGCACATTCACCACAATGTTCATGGCAGCACTATTTACAATAGCCAGGTAATGGAAGCAACGTAAATGCCCACAGACAGATGAATGGATAAAGATGTGGTACATATATAAAATGGAATATTACTCAGCCATAAGAAGGAATGAAACTGGGTCATTTGTAGAGACATCGATGGATCTAGAGACTGTCATACAGAATGAAGTAAGTCAGAAAGAGGAAAACAAATATTGTATATTAATGCATATATGTGGAACCTAAAAAATGGTACAGATGAACTGGTTTGCAGGGAAGAAACAGAGACACAGAGGTAGAGAACAAACATATGGACACCAAGTGTGGGAAGCCATGGGGTGGTGGTGGTGGGATGAGTTGGGAGATTGGGATTGACCTGTATACATGTATATGCATGAAATACATAACTAATAATAACCTGCTGTATAAAAAAATAAATCAAATTAAATTTCAAATTTTTAAAAAATAAAATTTAAAAATAAAACAGAAAAATGTTCTTCCCTTCACACAGATGTATTTATAGGAATGAATTATTTCCATGCTTATATCTATAAATACATAAAGGAGGAATACAATCTAACTTGAACCATAAAAGAAAAAAAAAAAACCTGAACCCACCAGTTATACAGAGGAAAACCCTATCAGGGCACTTGCTCCAGCGGTAAACAATTCTGAAATTGGTCAGAGGTGGGGAATCATCTCCCATACAACCAGCAACCCACCCCCCACGCCAGGAGCATCCTCATTGCAAAGCTGGGGGACCGCGCCGAGGCATCTGTGAGTAAACGTGAGCTGAGCCCCAGGCCAGCTGCTGCTGAACTGTTCCCACCCTTCCCAGGTAAAACACCTGGATATGTACAAGGGCTTGAAAGCCTAGAGGAAGGGTGGTGGAGCCACACCAGCGACAGCACGCAGGCCAACTTGGTGCCTGCAGGCCAGCCAGGGTGGTCCTGGCCCCGGGCGCTCTTCCGGAAGCTTTCCATTGCCCTGCCTGAGATACCCCTCCTGTCCCGGCCCCCACTGCTTTTTTCCTTCCTCACCTCTGTCCGGAGAGAAATTCCAGCGGAAGGTATGGGTGACACATCCTCTTCTTTACAGGTGGCAGCCTGGCAACCCCTGCAGAAAGGCCAGCAGAGCCCCACTCACACCGGGCCACCAACAAAGCTGTGGCCCCTCACTCCCTCTCGCCAGCACAGCCCCGAGACTGCTGACGGGGCAGAGAATATGGAGTCAGGCACAGCTTCAGGGGCTATTGCTGCCTGGAGCGCTGTTTATATTGACCTCAAACAGGCACACCTGGGGAGGGCCGGCCGGCAGGGTAAGGCTGCCCAGGTCAGCTAATCCACAACCCTCAGGGAATCACATTGTTGAAAACGGACCTCGCTAAGGCAGAATAGAAGCCAAGGAAGAAAAGGACACAATGCCATTTGCAGCACCGTAGATGAGTCTAGAGGTAATCACGTGACTTGTAGTAAGTCAGAAAGTGAAAGACACATATCGTATCATATCACTTATAGGTGTTACCTAAGAATGGATACCAGGGCAGATATTTCCACGGAGAAGGGCCATCACAGATTCATCAAACAAACTTATGGTTCACCAATGGAAAGGTGTGAGGATTGGTTTCATTACGATATTGGGGTTAACAGACATATACAAACACAGGTGACACATATAATCACCAAAGACCTACGGAATACCAAGAGAAGACTACTCAACCTTCTGTCATAACGTACATGGGAAAAGGATCCCAGGAAGAACAGACATCTGTATATGTGTAAAACAACCACATCTTCCACACCTACAACAAGCCAAACATTGTAATCAAACTTGCTGTAATAAAAAATAAAAAATTAAATTAAAAACACGAACAAGAAGTAGTGAGACAAACTTGAGGGGCTTTCTCCTGGCACATTCCATTCTAAATTCCAATCTAGAACACGACTTCCATTGAGGCTCTGTTGCCCTAGTCACCAGATTTGGTAAGGGAGAACTGCTGCCACCTTGTGGCCGTTTCGCACAACAGCAGCTTTAATCCCAGCGCTGATGGTCAGTTGATATTCAAAATCATTGCAGGCCTGTAAATGACACCTGCCCTGAAAACAAATCCTGGGGTCACATATCGACCAAAAAATTCAAAGGACGTCCATATTTCAAAACGACCGTTTCAAAAGGCATATTTTACGCACATTAGTGTTCTGCTTCTTTTTCTTTCTTTCCTTTTTTTGTTAAAAATACGGGAATGGAAAAAGGCATCCCTCAGAATGGGCGAAAATCGTTGGAAACGAATCAATGGACAAAGGTTTAATCTCCAATATATATAAAGAGCTCATGCAGCTTAATATTAACAAAACAAACAACCCAATACAAAAAATGGGCAGAAGATCTAAAGAGATGTTTCTTCCAAGAAGACACAGAGATGGCCAAGACGCACATGAAAAGCTGCTCAACAGCACTAATTATTAGAGAAATGCAAATCAAAACTACAATGAGGTATCACCTCACACCTGTTAGAATCGGCATCATCAGAAAATCTACAAACAACCAATTCTGGGGAGGGTGTGGACAAAAGGAGCCCTCTTCCACTATTGGTGGGAATGTAAATTGATACAGTCACTATGGAGAACGGTATGGAGTTTCCTTAAAAAAACTAGAAATAGAATTACCATCTGATCCAGCAATCCCACTTCTGGGCATATACCCAGAGAAAACCATAAATCAAAAAGGCACATTCACCACAATGTTCATGGCAGCACTATTTACAATAGCCAGGTAATGGAAGCAACGTAAATGCCCACAGACAGATGAATGGATAAAGATGTGGTACATATATAAAATGGAATATTACTCAGCCATAAGAAGGAATGAAACTGGGTCATTTGTAGAGACATCGATGGATCTAGAGACTGTCATACAGAATGAAGTAAGTCAGAAAGAGGAAAACAAATATTGTATATTAATGCATATATGTGGAACCTAAAAAATGGTACAGATGAACTGGTTTGCAGGGAAGAAACAGAGACACAGAGGTAGAGAACAAACATATGGACACCAAGTGTGGGAAGCCATGGGGTGGTGGTGGTGGGATGAGTTGGGAGATTGGGATTGACCTGTATACATGTATATGCATGAAATACATAACTAATAATAACCTGCTGTATAAAAAAATAAATCAAATTAAATTTCAAATTTTTAAAAAATAAAATTTAAAAATAAAACAGAAAAATGTTCTTCCCTTCACACAGATGTATTTATAGGAATGAATTATTTCCATGCTTATATCTATAAATACATAAAGGAGGAATACAATCTAACTTGAACCATAAAAGAAAAAAAAAAAAACCTGAACCCACCAGTTATACAGAGGAAAACCCTATCAGGGCACTTGCTCCAGCGGTAAACAATTCTGAAATTGGTCAGAGGTGGGGAATCATCTCCGATACAACCAGCAACCCACCCCCCACGCCAGGAGCATCCTCATTGCAAAGCTGGGGGACCGTGCCGAGGCATCTGTGAGTAAACGTGAGCTGAGCCCCAGGCCAGCTGCTGCTGAACTGTTCCCACCCTTCCCAGGTAAAACACCTGAATATGTACAAGGGCTTGAAAGCCTAGAGGAAGGGCGGTGGAGCCACACCAGCGACAGCACGCAGGCCAACTTGGTGCCTGCAGGCCAGCCAGGGTGGTCCTGGCCCCGGGCGCTCTTCCGGAAGCTTTCCATTGCCCTGCCTGAGATACCCCTCCTGTCCCGGCCCCCACTGCTTTTTTCCTTCCTCACCTCTGTCCGGAGAGAAATTCCAGGGGAAGGTATGGGTGACACATCCTCTTCTTTACAGGTGGCAGCCTGGCTACCCCTGCAGAAAGGCCAGCAGAGCCCCACTCACACCGGGCCACCAACAAAGCTGTGGCCCCTCACTCCCTCTCGCCAGCAGAGCCCCGAGACTGCTGACGGGGCAGAGAATATGGAGTCAGGCACAGCTTCAGGGGCTATTGCTGCCTGGAGCGCTGTTTATATTGACCTCAAACAGGCACACCTGGGGAGGGCCAGCCGGCAGGGTAAGGCTGCCCAGGTCAGCTAATCCACAACCCTCAGGGAATCACATTGTTGAAAACGGACCTCGCTAAGGCAGAATAGAACCCAAGGAAGAAAAGGACACAATGCCATTTGCAGCACCGTAGATGAGTCTAGAGGTAATCACGTGACTTGTAGTAAGTCAGAAAGTGAAAGACACATATCGTATCATATCACTTATAGGTGTTACCTAAGAATGGATACCAGGGCAGATATTTCCACGGAGAAGGGCCATCACAGATTCATCAAACAAACTTATGGTTCACCAATGGAAAGGTGTGAGGATTGGTTTCATTACAATATTGGGGTTAACAGACATATACAAACACAGGTGACACATATAATCACCAAAGACCTACGGAATACCAAGAGAAGACTACTCAACCTTCTGTCATAACGTACATGGGAAAAGGATCCCAGGAAGAACAGACATCTGTATATGTGTAAAAGAACCACATCTTCCACACCTACAACAAGCCAAACATTGTAATCAAACTTGCTGTAATAAAAAATAAAAAATTAAATTAAAAACACGAACAAGAAGTAGTGAGACAAACTTGAGGGGCTTTCTCCTGGCACATTCCATTCTAAATTCCAATCTAGAACACGACTTCCATTGAGGCTCTGTTGCCCTAGTCACCAGATTTGGTAAGGGAGAACTGCTGCCACCTTGTGGCCGTTTCGCACAACAGCAGCTTTAATCCCAGCGCTGATGGTCAGTTGATATTCAAAATCATTGCAGGCCTGTAAATGACACCTGCCCTGAAAACAAATCCTGGGGTCACATATCGACCAAAAAATTCAAAGGACGTCCATATTTCAAAACGACCGTTTCAAAAGGCATATTTTACGCACATTAGTGTTCTGCTTCTTTTTCTTTCTTTCCTTTTTTTGTTAAAAATACGGGAATGGAAAAAGGCATCCCTCAGAATGGGCGAAAATCGTTGCAAACGAATCAATGGACAAAGGTTTAATCTCCAATATATATAAAGAGCTCATGCAGCTTAATATTAACAAAACAAACAACCCAATACAAAAAATGGGCAGAAGATCTAAAGAGATGTTTCTTCCAAGAAGACACAGAGATGGCCAAGACGCACATGAAAAGCTGCTCAACAGCACTAATTATTAGAGAAATGCAAATCAAAACTACAATGAGGTATCACCTCACACCTGTTAGAATCGGCATCATCAGAAAATCTACAAACAACCAATTCTGGGGAGGGTGTGGACAAAAGGAGCCCTCTTCCACTATTGGTGGGAATGTAAATTGATACAGTCACTATGGAGAACGGTATGGAGTTTCCTTAAAAAAACTAGAAATAGAATTACCATCTGATCCAGCAATCCCACTTCTGGGCATATACCCAGAGAAAACCATAAATCAAAAAGGCACATTCACCACAATGTTCATGGCAGCACTATTTACAATAGCCAGGTAATGGAAGCAACGTAAATGCCCACAGACAGATGAATGGATAAAGATGTGGTACATATATAAAATGGAATATTACTCAGCCATAAGAAGGAATGAAACTGGGTCATTTGTAGAGACATCGATGGATCTAGAGACTGTCATACAGAATGAAGTAAGTCAGAAAGAGGAAAACAAATATTGTATATTAATGCATATATGTGGAACCTAAAAAATGGTACAGATGAACTGGTTTGCAGGGAAGAAACAGAGACACAGAGGTAGAGAACAAACATATGGACACCAAGTGTGGGAAGCCATGGGGTGGTGGTGGTGGGATGAGTTGGGAGATTGGGATTGACCTGTATACATGTATATGCATGAAATACATAACTAATAATAACCTGCTGTATAAAAAAATAAATCAAATTAAATTTCAAATTTTTAAAAAATAAAATTTAAAAATAAAACAGAAAAATGTTCTTCCCTTCACACAGATGTATTTATAGGAATGAATTATTTCCATGCTTATATCTATAAATACATAAAGGAGGAATACAATCTAACTTGAACCATAAAAGAAAAAAAAAAAACCTGAACCCACCAGTTATACAGAGGAAAACCCTATCAGGGCACTTGCTCCAGCGGTAAACAATTCTGAAATTGGTCAGAGGTGGGGAATCATCTCCCATACAACCAGCAACCCACCCCCCACGCCAGGAGCATCCTCATTGCAAAGCTGGGGGACCGTGCCGAGGCATCTGTGAGTAAACGTGAGCTGAGCCCCAGGCCAGCTGCTGCTGAACTGTTCCCACCCTTCCCAGGTAAAACACCTGGATATGTACAAGGGCTTGAAAGCCTAGAGGAAGGGTGGTGGAGCCACACCAGCGACAGCACGCAGGCCAACTTGGTGCCTGCAGGCCAGCCAGGGTGGTCCTGGCCCCGGGCGCTCTTCCGGAAGCTTTCCATTGCCCTGCCTGAGATACCCCTCCTGTCCCGGCCCCCACTGCTTTTTTCCTTCCTCACCTCTGTCCGGAGAGAAATTCCAGCGGAAGGTATGGGTGACACATCCTCTTCTTTACAGGTGGCAGCCTGGCAACCCCTGCAGAAAGGCCAGCAGAGCCCCACTCACACCGGGCCACCAACAAAGCTGTGGCCCCTCACTCCCTCTCGCCAGCACAGCCCCGAGACTGCTGACGGGGCAGAGAATATGGAGTCAGGCACAGCTTCAGGGGCTATTGCTGCCTGGAGCGCTGTTTATATTGACCTCAAACAGGCACACCTGGGGAGGGCTGGCCGGCAGGGTAAGGCTGCCCAGGTCAGCTAATCCACAACCCTCAGGGAATCACATTGTTGAAAACGGACCTCGCTAAGGCAGAATAGAAGCCAAGGAAGAAAAGGACACAATGCCATTTGCAGCACCGTAGATGAGTCTAGAGGTAATCACGTGACTTGTAGTAAGTCAGAAAGTGAAAGACACATATCGTATCATATCACTTATAGGTGTTACCTAAGAATGGATACCAGGGCAGATATTTCCACGGAGAAGGGCCATCACAGATTCATCAAACAAACTTATGGTTCACCAATGGAAAGGTGTGAGGATTGGTTTCATTACGATATTGGGGTTAACAGACATATACAAACACAGGTGACACATATAATCACCAAAGACCTACGGAATACCAAGAGAAGACTACTCAACCTTCTGTCATAACGTACATGGGAAAAGGATCCCAGGAAGAACAGACATCTGTATATGTGTAAAACAACCACATCTTCCACACCTACAACAAGCCAAACATTGTCATCAAACTTGCTGTAATAAAAAATAAAAAATTAAATTAAAAACACGAACAAGAAGTAGTGAGACAAACTTGAGGGGCTTTCTCCTGGCACATTCCATTCTAAATTCCAATCTAGAACACGACTTCCATTGAGGCTCTGTTGCCCTAGTCACCAGATTTGGTAAGGGAGAACTGCTGCCACCTTGTGGCCGTTTCGCACAACAGCAGCTTTAATCCCAGCGCTGATGGTCAGTTGATATTCAAAATCATTGCAGGCCTGTAAATGACAACTGCCCTGAAAACAAATCCTGGGGTCACATATCGACCAAAAAATTCAAAGGACGTCCATATTTCAAAACGACCGTTTCAAAAGGCATATTTTACGCACATTAGTGTTCTGCTTCTTTTTCTTTCTTTCCTTTTTTTGTTAAAAATACGGGAATGGAAAAAGGCATCCCTCAGAATGGGCGAAAATCGTTGCAAACGAATCAATGGACAAAGGTTTAATCTCCAATATATATAAAGAGCTCATGCAGCTTAATATTAACAAAACAAACAACCCAATACAAAAAATGGGCAGAAGATCTAAAGAGATGTTTCTTCCAAGAAGACACAGAGATGGCCAAGACGCACATGAAAAGCTGCTCAACAGCACTAATTATTAGAGAAATGCAAATCAAAACTACAATGAGGTATCACCTCACACCTGTTAGAATCGGCATCATCAGAAAATCTACAAACAACCAATTCTGGGGAGGGTGTGGACAAAAGGAGCCCTCTTCCACTATTGGTGGGAATGTAAATTGATACAGTCACTATGGAGAACGGTATGGAGTTTCCTTAAAAAAACTAGAAATAGAATTACCATCTGATCCAGCAATCCCACTTCTGGGCATATACCCAGAGAAAACCATAAATCAAAAAGGCACATTCACCACAATGTTCATGGCAGCACTATTTACAATAGCCAGGTAATGGAAGCAACGTAAATGCCCACAGACAGATGAATGGATAAAGATGTGGTACATATATAAAATGGAATATTACTCAGCCATAAGAAGGAATGAAACTGGGTCATTTGTAGAGACATCGATGGATCTAGAGACTGTCATACAGAATGAAGTAAGTCAGAAAGAGGAAAACAAATATTGTATATTAATGCATATATGTGGAACCTAAAAAATGGTACAGATGAACTGGTTTGCAGGGAAGAAACAGAGACACAGAGGTAGAGAACAAACATATGGACACCAAGTGTGGGAAGCCATGGGGTGGTGGTGGTGGGATGAGTTGGGAGATTGGGATTGACCTGTATACATGTATATGCATGAAATACATAACTAATAATAACCTGCTGTATAAAAAAATAAATCAAATTAAATTTCAAATTTTTAAAAAATAAAATTTAAAAATAAAACAGAAAAATGTTCTTCCCTTCACACAGATGTATTTATAGGAATGAATTATTTCCATGCTTATATCTATAAATACATAAAGGAGGAATACAATCTAACTTGAACCATAAAAGAAAAAAAAAAAAAACCTGAACCCACCAGTTATACAGAGGAAAACCCTATCAGGGCACTTGCTCCAGCGGTAAACAATTCTGAAATTGGTCAGAGGTGGGGAATCATCTCCCATACAACCAGCAACCCACCCCCCACGCCAGGAGCATCCTCATTGCAAAGCTGGGGGACCGTGCCGAGGCATCTGTGAGTAAACGTGAGCTGAGCCCCAGGCCAGCTGCTGCTGAACTGTTCCCACCCTTCCCAGGTAAAACACCTGAATATGTACAAGGGCTTGAAAGCCTAGAGGAAGGGCGGTGGAGCCACACCAGCGACAGCACGCAGGCCAACTTGGTGCCTGCAGGCCAGCCAGGGTGGTCCTGGCCCCGGGCGCTCTTCCGCAAGCTTTCCATTGCCCTGCCTGAGATACCCCTCCTGTCCCGGCCCCCACTGCTTTTTTCCTTCCTCACCTCTGTCCGGAGAGAAATTCCAGGGGAAGGTATGGGTGACACATCCTCTTCTTTACAGGTGGCAGCCTGGCTACCCCTGCAGAAAGGCCAGCAGAGCCCCACTCACACCGGGCCACCAACAAAGCTGTGGCCCCTCACTCCCTCTCGCCAGCAGAGCCCCGAGACTGCTGACGGGGCAGAGAATATGGAGTCAGGCACAGCTTCAGGGGCTATTGCTGCCTGGAGCGCTGTTTATATTGACCTCAAACAGGCACACCTGGGGAGGGCCAGCCGGCAGGGTAAGGCTGCCCAGGTCAGCTAATCCACAACCCTCAGGGAATCACATTGTTGAAAACGGACCTCGCTAAGGCAGAATAGAAGCCAAGGAAGAAAAGGACACAATGCCATTTGCAGCACCGTAGATGAGTCTAGAGGTAATCACGTGACTTGTAGTAAGTCAGAAAGTGAAAGACACATATCGTATCATATCACTTATAGGTGTTACCTAAGAATGGATACCAGGGCAGATATTTCCACGGAGAAGGGCCATCACAGATTCATCAAACAAACTTATGGTTCACCAATGGAAAGGTGTGAGGATTGGTTTCATTACGATATTGGGGTTAACAGACATATACAAACACAGGTGACACATATAATCACCAAAGACCTACGGAATACCAAGAGAAGACTACTCAACATTCTGTCATAACGTACATGGGAAAAGGATCCCAGGAAGAACAGACATCTGTATATGTGTAAAACAACCACATCTTCCACACCTACAACAAGCCAAACATTGTAATCAAACTTGCTGTAATAAAAAATAAAAAATTAAATTAAAAACACGAACAAGAAGTAGTGAGACAAACTTGAGGGGCTTTCTCCTGGCACATTCCATTCTAAATTCCAATCTAGAACACGACTTCCATTGAGGCTCTGTTGCCCTAGTCACCAGATTTGGTAAGGGAGAACTGCTGCCACCTTGTGGCCGTTTCGCACAACAGCAGCTTTAATCCCAGCGCTGATGGTCAGTTGATATTCAAAATCATTGCAGGCCTGTAAATGACACCTGCCCTGAAAACAAATCCTGGGGTCACATATCGACCAAAAAATTCAAAGGACGTCCATATTTCAAAACGACCGTTTCAAAAGGCATATTTTACGCACATTAGTGTTCTGCTTCTTTTTCTTTCTTTCCTTTTTTTGTTAAAAATACGGGAATGGAAAAAGGCATCCCTCAGAATGGGCGAAAATCGTTGCAAACGAATCAATGGACAAAGGTTTAATCTCCAATATATATAAAGAGCTCATGCAGCTTAATATTAACAAAACAAACAACCCAATACAAAAAATGGGCAGAAGATCTAAAGAGATGTTTCTTCCAAGAAGACACAGAGATGGCCAAGACGCACATGAAAAGCTGCTCAACAGCACTAATTATTAGAGAAATGCAAATCAAAACTACAATGAGGTATCACCTCACACCTGTTAGAATCGGCATCATCAGAAAATCTACAAACAACCAATTCTGGGGAGGGTGTGGACAAAAGGAGCCCTCTTCCACTATTGGTGGGAATGTAAATTGATACAGTCACTATGGAGAACGGTATGGAGTTTCCTTAAAAAAACTAGAAATAGAATTACCATCTGATCCAGCAATCCCACTTCTGGGCATATACCCAGAGAAAACCATAAATCACAAAGGCACATTCACCACAATGTTCATGGCAGCACTATTTACAATAGCCAGGTAATGGAAGCAACGTAAATGCCCACAGACAGATGAATGGATAAAGATGTGGTACATATATAAAATGGAATATTACTCAGCCATAAGAAGGAATGAAACTGGGTCATTTGTAGAGACATCGATGGATCTAGAGACTGTCATACAGAATGAAGTAAGTCAGAAAGAGGAAAACAAATATTGTATATTAATGCATATATGTGGAACCTAAAAAATGGTACAGATGAACTGGTTTGCAGGGAAGAAACAGAGACACAGAGGTAGAGAACAAACATATGGACACCAAGTGTGGGAAGCCA
This sequence comes from Mesoplodon mirus, assembly GCF_964341445.2. Lineage (NCBI taxonomy): Eukaryota > Metazoa > Chordata > Mammalia > Artiodactyla > Ziphiidae > Mesoplodon > Mesoplodon mirus. The sequence goes on along the minus strand of NW_028295814.1, from coordinate 2,796,143 downwards.
TGGGGTGGTGGTGGTGGGATGAGTTGGGAGATTGGGATTGACCTGTATACATGTATATGCATGAAATACATAACTAATAATAACCTGCTGTATAAAAAAATAAATCAAATTAAATTTCAAATTTTTAAAAAATAAAATTTAAAAATAAAACAGAAAAATGTTCTTCCCTTCACACAGATGTATTTATAGGAATGAATTATTTCCATGCTTATATCTATAAATACATAAAGGAGGAATACAATCTAACTTGAACCATAAAAGAAAAAAAAAAAAAAACCTGAACCCACCAGTTATACAGAGGAAAACCCTATCAGGGCACTTGCTCCAGCGGTAAACAATTCTGAAATTGGTCAGAGGTGGGGAATCATCTCCCATACAACCAGCAACCCAACCCCCACGCCAGGAGCATCCTCATTGCAAAGCTGGGGGACCGTGCCGAGGCATCTGTGAGTAAACGTGAGCTGAGCCCCAGGCCAGCTGCTGCTGAACTGTTCCCACCCTTCCCAGGTAAAACACCTGAATATGTACAAGGGCTTGAAAGCCTAGAGGAAGGGCCACGGAGCCACACCAGCGACAGCACGCAGGCCAACTTGGTGCCTGCAGGCCAGCCAGGGTGGTCCTGGCCCCGGGCGCTCTTCCGGAAGCTTTCCATTGCCCTGCCTGAGATACCCCTCCTGTCCCGGCCCCCACTGCTTTTTTCCTTCCTCACCTCTGTCCGGAGAGAAATTCCAGGGGAAGGTATGGGTGACACATCCTCTTCTTTACAGGTGGCAGCCTGGCTACCCCTGCAGAAAGGCCAGCAGAGCCCCACTCACACCGGGCCACCAACAAAGCTGTGGCCCCTCACTCCCTCTCGCCAGCAGAGCCCCGAGACTGCTGACGGGGCAGAGAATATGGAGTCAGGCACAGCTTCAGGGGCTATTGCTGCCTGGAGCGCTGTTTATATTGACCTCAAACAGGCACACCTGGGGAGGGCCAGCCGGCAGGGTAAGGCTGCCCAGGTCAGCTAATCCACAACCCTCAGGGAATCACATTGTTGAAAACGGACCTCGCTAAGGCAGAATAGAAGCCAAGGAAGAAAAGGACACAATGCCATTTGCAGCACCGTAGATGAGTCTAGAGGTAATCACGTGACTTGTAGTAAGTCAGAAAGTGAAAGACACATATCGTATCATATCACTTATAGGTGTTACCTAAGAATGGATACCAGGGCAGATATTTCCACGGAGAAGGGCCATCACAGATTCATCAAACAAACTTATGGTTCACCAATGGAAAGGTGTGAGGATTGGTTTCATTACGATATTGGGGTTAACAGACATATACAAACACAGGTGACACATATAATCACCAAAGACCTACGGAATACCAAGAGAAGACTACTCAACATTCTGTCATAACGTACATGGGAAAAGGATCCCAGGAAGAACAGACATCTGTATATGTGTAAAACAACCACATCTTCCACACCTACAACAAGCCAAACATTGTAATCAAACTTGCTGTAATAAAAAATAAAAAATTAAATTAAAAACACGAACAAGAAGTAGTGAGACAAACTTGAGGGGCTTTCTCCTGGCACATTCCATTCTAAATTCCAATCTAGAACACGACTTCCATTGAGGCTCTGTTGCCCTAGTCACCAGATTTGGTAAGGGAGAACTGCTGCCACCTTGTGGCCGTTTCGCACAACAGCAGCTTTAATCCCAGCGCTGATGGTCAGTTGATATTCAAAATCATTGCAGGCCTGTAAATGACACCTGCCCTGAAAACAAATCCTGGGGTCACATATCGACCAAAAAATTCAAAGGACGTCCATATTTCAAAACGACCGTTTCAAAAGGCATATTTTACGCACATTAGTGTTCTGCTTCTTTTTCTTTCTTTCCTTTTTTTGTTAAAAATACGGGAATGGAAAAAGGCATCCCTCAGAATGGGCGAAAATCGTTGCAAACGAATCAATGGACAAAGGTTTAATCTCCAATATATATATAGAGCTCATGCAGCTTAATATTAACAAAACAAACAACCCAATACAAAAAATGGGCAGAAGATCTAAAGAGATGTTTCTTCCAAGAAGACACAGAGATGGCCAAGACACACATGAAAAGCTGCTCAACAGCACTAATTATTAGAGAAATGCAAATCAAAACTACAATGAGGTATCACCTCACACCTGTTAGAATCGGCATCATCAGAAAATCTACAAACAACCAATTCTGGGGAGGGTGTGGACAAAAGGAGCCCTCTTCCACTATTGGTGGGAATGTAAATTGATACAGTCACTATGGAGAACGGTATGGAGTTTCCTTAAAAAAACTAGAAATAGAATTACCATCTGATCCAGCAATCCCACTTCTGGGCATATACCCAGAGAAAACCATAAATCAAAAAGGCACATTCACCACAATGTTCATGGCAGCACTATTTACAATAGCCAGGTAATGGAAGCAACGTAAATGCCCACAGACAGATGAATGGATAAAGATGTGGTACATATATAAAATGGAATATTACTCAGCCATAAGAAGGAATGAAACTGGGTCATTTGTAGAGACATCGATGGATCTAGAGACTGTCATACAGAATGAAGTAAGTCAGAAAGAGGAAAACAAATATTGTATATTAATGCATATATGTGGAACCTAAAAAATGGTACAGATGAACTGGTTTGCAGGGAAGAAACAGAGACACAGAGGTAGAGAACAAACATATGGACACCAAGTGTGGGAAGCCATGGGGTGGTGGTGGTGGGATGAGTGGGGAGATTGGGATTGACCTGTATACATGTATATGCATAAAATACAAAACTAATAATAACCTGCTGTATAAAAAAATAAATCAAATTAAATTTCAAATTTTTAAAAAATAAAATTTAAAAATAAAACAGAAAAATGTTCTTCCCTTCACACAGATGTATTTATAGGAATGAATTATTTCCATGCTTATATCTATAAATACATAAAGGAGGAATACAATCTAACTTGAACCATAAAAGAAAAAAAAAAAACCTGAACCCACCAGTTATAGAGAGGAATACCCTATCAGGGCACTTGCTCCAGCGGTAAACAATTCTGAAATTGGTCAGAGGTGGGGAATCATCTCCCATACAACCAGCAACCCACCCCCCACGCCAGGAGCATCCTCATTGCAAAGCTGGGGGACCGTGCCGAGGCATCTGTGAGTAAACGTGAGCTGAGCCCCAGGCCAGCTGCTGCTGAACTGTTCCCACCCTTCCCAGGTAAAACACCTGAATATGTACAAGGGCTTGAAAGCCTAGAGGAAGGGCCGTGGAGCCACACCAGCGACAGCAAGCAGGCCAACTTGGTGCCTGCAGGCCAGCCAGGGTGGTCCTGGCCCCGGGCGCTCTTCCGGAAGCTTTCCATTGCCCTGCCTGAGATACCCCTCCTGTCCCGGCCCCCACTGCTTTTTTCCTTCCTCACCTCTGTCCGGAGAGAAATTCCAGCGGAAGGTATGGGTGACACATCCTCTTCTTTACAGGTGGCAGCCTGGCAACCCCTGCAGAAAGGCCAGCAGAGCCCCACTCACACCGGGCCACCAACAAAGCTGTGGCCCCTCACTCCCTCCCACCAGCAGAGCCCCGAGACTGCTGATGGGGCAGAGAATATGGAGTCAGGCACAGCTTCAGGGGCTATTGCTGCCTGGAGCGCTGTTTATATTGACCTCAAACAGGCACACCTGGGGAGGGCCGGCCGGCAGGGTAAGGCTGCCCAGGTCAGCTAATCCACAACCCTCAGGGAATCACATTGTTGAAAACGGACCACGCTAAGGCAGAATAGAAGCCAAGGAAGAAAAGGACACAATGCCATTTGCAGCACCGTAGATGAGTCTAGAGGTAATCACATGACTTGTAGTAAGTCAGAAAGTGAAAGACACATATCATATCATATCACTTATAGGTGTTACCTAAGAATGGATACCAGGGCAGATATTTCCACGGAGAAGGGCCATCACAGATTCATCAAACAAACTTATGGTTCACCAATGGAAAGGTGTGAGGATTGGTTTCATTACGATATTGGGGTTAACAGACATATACAAACACAGGTGACACATATAATCACCAAAGACCTACGGAATACCAAGAGAAGACTACTCAACCTTCTGTCATAACGTACATGGGAAAAGGATCCCAGGAAGAACAGACATCTGTATATGTGTAAAAGAACCACATCTTCCACACCTACAACAAGCCAAACATTGTCATCAAACTTGCTGTAATAAAAAATAAAAAATTAAATTAAAAACACGAACAAGAAGTAGTGAGACAAACTTGAGGGGCTTTCTCCTGGCACATTCCATTCTAAATTCCAATCTAGAACACGACTTCCATTGAGGCTCTGTTGCCCTAGTCACCAGATTTGGTAAGGGAGAACTGCTGCCACCTTGTGGCCGTTTCGCACAACAGCAGCTTTAATCCCAGCGCTGATGGTCAGTTGATATTCAAAATCATTGCAGGCCTGTAAATGACACCTGCCCTGAAAACAAATCCTGGGGTCACATATCGACCAAAAAATTCAAAGGACGTCCATATTTCAAAACGACCGTTTCAAAAGGCATATTTTACGCACATTAGTGTTCTGCTTCTTTTTCTTTCTTTCCTTTTTTTGTTAAAAATACGGGAATGGAAAAAGGCATCCCTCAGAATGGGCGAAAATCGTTGCAAACGAATCAATGGACAAAGGTTTAATCTCCAATATATATAAAGAGCTCATGCAGCTTAATATTAACAAAACAAACAACCCAATACAAAAAATGGGCAGAAGATCTAAAGAGATGTTTCTTCCAAGAAGACACAGAGATGGCCAAGACGCACATGAAAAGCTGCTCAACAGCACTAATTATTAGAGAAATGCAAATCAAAACTACAATGAGGTATCACCTCACACCTGTTAGAATCAGCATCATCAGAAAATCTACAAACAACCAATTCTGGGGAGGGTGTGGACAAAAGGAGCCCTCTTCCACTATTGGTGGGAATGTAAATTGATACAGTCACTATGGAGAACGGTATGGAGTTTCCTTAAAAAAACTAGAAATAGAATTACCATCTGATCCAGCAATCCCACTTCTGGGCATATACCCAGAGAAAACCATAAATCAAAAAGGCACATTCACCACAATGTTCATGGCAGCACTATTTACAATAGCCAGGTAATGGAAGCAACGTAAATGCCCACAGACAGATGAATGGATAAAGATGTGGTACATATATAAAATGGAATATTACTCAGCCATAAGAAGGAATGAAACTGGGTCATTTGTAGAGACATCGATGGATCTAGAGACTGTCATACAGAATGAAGTAAGTCAGAAAGAGGAAAACAAATATTGTATATTAATGCATATATGTGGAACCTAAAAAATGGTACAGATGAACTGGTTTGCAGGGAAGAAACAGAGACACAGAGGTAGAGAACAAACATATGGACACCAAGTGTGGGAAGCCATGGGGTGGTGGTGGTGGGATGAGTTGGGAGATTGGGATTGACCTGTATACATGTATATGCATGAAATACATAACTAATAATAACCTGCTGTATAAAAAAATAAATCAAATTAAATTTCAAATTTTTAAAAAATAAAATTTAAAAATAAAACAGAAAAATGTTCTTCCCTTCACACAGATGTATTTATAGGAATGAATTATTTCCATGCTTATATCTATAAATACATAAAGGAGGAATACAATCTAACTTGAACCATAAAAGAAAAAAAAAAAAAACCTGAACCCACCAGTTATACAGAGGAAAACCCTATCAGGGCACTTGCTCCAGCGGTAAACAATTCTGAAATTGGTCAGAGGTGGGGAATCATCTCCCATACAACCAGCAACCCACCCCCCACGCCAGGAGCATCCTCATTGCAAAGCTGGGGGACCGTGCCGAGGCATCTGTGAGTAAACGTGAGCTGAGCCCCAGGCCAGCTGCTGCTGAACTGTTCCCACCCTTCCCAGGTAAAACACCTGGATATGTACAAGGGCTTGAAAGCCTAGAGGAAGGGCGGTGGAGCCACACCAGCAACAGCACGCAGGCCAACTTGGTGCCTGCAGGCCAGCCAGGGTGGTCCTGGCCCCGGGCGCTCTTCCGGAAGCTTTCCATTGCCCTGCCTGAGATACCCCTCCTGTCCCGGCCCCCACTGCTTTTTTCCTTCCTCACCTCTGTCCGGAGAGAAATTCCAGCGGAAGGTATGGGTGACACATCCTCTTCTTTACAGGTGGCAGCCTGGCAACCCCTGCAGAAAGGCCAGCAGAGCCCCACTCACACCGGGCCACCAACAATGCTGTGGCCCCTCACTCCCTCTCGCCAGCAGAGCCCCGAGACTGCTGACGGGGCAGAGAATATGGAGTCAGGCACAGCTTCAGGGGCTATTGCTGCCTGGAGCGCTGTTTATATTGACCTCAAACAGGCACACCTGGGGAGGGCCGGCCGGCAGGGTAAGGCTGCCCAGGTCAGCTAATCCACAACCCTCAGGGAATCACATTGTTGAAAACGGACCTCGCTAAGGCAGAATAGAAGCCAAGGAAGAAAAGGACACAATGCCATTTGCAGCACCGTAGATGAGTCTAGAGGTAATCACGTGACTTGTAGTAAGTCAGAAAGTGAAAGACACATATCGTATCATATCACTTATAGGTGTTACCTAAGAATGGATACCAGGGCAGATATTTCCACGGAGAAGGGCCATCACAGATTCATCAAACAAACTTATGGTTCACCAATGGAAAGGTGTGAGGATTGGTTTCATTACGATATTGGGGTTAACAGACATATACAAACACAGGTGACACATATAATCACCAAAGACCTACGGAATACCAAGAGAAGACTACTCAACATTCTGTCATAACGTACATGGGAAAAGGATCCCAGGAAGAACAGACATCTGTATATGTGTAAAAGAACCACATCTTCCACACCTACAACAAGCCAAACATTGTAATCAAACTTGCTGTAATAAAAAATAAAAAATTAAATTAAAAACACGAACAAGAAGTAGTGAGACAAACTTGAGGGGCTTTCTCCTGGCACATTCCATTCTAAATTCCAATCTAGAACACGACTTCCATTGAGGCTCTGTTGCCCTAGTCACCAGATTTGGTAAGGGAGAACTGCTGCCACCTTGTGGCCGTTTCGCACAACAGCAGCTTTAATCCCAGCGCTGATGGTCAGTTGATATTCAAAATCATTGCAGGCCTGTAAATGACACCTGCCCTGAAAACAAATCCTGGGGTCACATATCGACCAAAAAATTCAAAGGACGTCCATATTTCAAAACGACCGTTTCAAAAGGCATATTTTACGCACATTAGTGTTCTGCTTCTTTTTCTTTCTTTCCTTTTTTTGTTAAAAATACGGGAATGGAAAAAGGCATCCCTCAGAATGGGCGAAAATCGTTGCAAACGAATCAATGGACAAAGGTTTAATCTCCAATATATATAAAGAGCTCATGCAGCTTAATATTAACAAAATAAACAACCCAATACAAAAAATGGGCAGAAGATCTAAAGAGATGTTTCTTCCAAGAAGACACAGAGATGGCCAAGACGCACATGAAAAGCTGCTCAACAGCACTAATTATTAGAGAAATGCAAATCAAAACTACAATGAGGTATCACCTCACACCTGTTAGAATCGGCATCATCAGAAAATCTACAAACAACCAATTCTGGGGAGGGTGTGGACAAAAGGAGCCCTCTTCCACTATTGGTGGGAATGTAAATTGATACAGTCACTATGGAGAACGGTATGGAGTTTCCTTAAAAAAAACTAGAAATAGAATTACCATCTGATCCAGCAATCCCACTTCTGGGCATATACCCAGAGAAAACCATAAATCAAAAAGGCACATTCACCACAATGTTCATGGCAGCACTATTTACAATAGCCAGGTAATGGAAGCAACGTAAATGCCCACAGACAGATGAATGGATAAAGATGTGGTACATATATAAAATGGAATATTACTCAGCCATAAGAAGGAATGAAACTGGGTCATTTGTAGAGACATCGATGGATCTAGAGACTGTCATACAGAATGAAGTAAGTCAGAAAGAGGAAAACAAATATTGTATATTAATGCATATATGTGGAACCTAAAAAATGGTACAGATGAACTGGTTTGCAGGGAAGAAACAGAGACACAGAGGTAGAGAACAAACATATGGACACCAAGTGTGGGAAGCCATGGGGTGGTGGTGGTGGGATGAGTTGGGAGATTGGGATTGACCTGTATACATGTATATGCATGAAATACATAACTAATAATAACCTGCTGTATAAAAAAATAAATCAAATTAAATTTCAAATTTTTAAAAAATAAAATTTAAAAATAAAACAGAAAAATGTTCTTCCCTTCACACAGATGTATTTATAGGAATGAATTATTTCCATGCTTATATCTATAAATACATAAAGGAGGAATACAATCTAACTTGAACCATAAAAGAAAAAAAAAAAACCTGAACCCACCAGTTATAAAGAGGAAAACCCTATCAGGGCACTTGCTCCAGCGGTAAACAATTCTGAAATTGGTCAGAGGTGGGGAATCATCTCCCATACAACCAGCAACCCACCCCCCACGCCAGGAGCATCCTCATTGCAAAGCTGGGGGACCGTGCCGAGGCATCTGTGAGTAAACGTGAGCTGAGCCCCAGGCCAGCTGCTGCTGAACTGTTCCCACCCTTCCCAGGTAAAACACCTGGATATGTACAAGGGCTTGAAAGCCTAGAGGAAGGGCGGTGGAGCCACACCAGCGACAGCACGCAGGCCAACTTGGTGCCTGCAGGCCAGCCAGGGTGGTCCTGGCCCCGGGCGCTCTTCCGGAAGCTTTCCATTGCCCTGCCTGAGATACCCCTCCTGTCCCGGCCCCCACTGCTTTTTTCCTTCCTCACCTCTGTCCGGAGAGAAATTCCAGCGGAAGGTATGGGTGACACATCCTCTTCTTTACAGGTGGCAGCCTGGCAACCCCTGCAGAAAGGCCAGCAGATCCCCACTCACACCGGGCCACCAACAATGCTGTGGCCCCTCACTCCCTCTCGCCAGCAGAGCCCCGAGACTGCTGACGGGGCAGAGAATATGGAGTCAGGCACAGCTTCAGGGGCTATTGCTGCCTGGAGCGCTGTTTATATTGACCTCAAACAGGCACACCTGGGGAGGGCCGGCCGGCAGGGTAAGGCTGCCCAGGTCAGCTAATCCACAACCCTCAGGGAATCACATTGTTGAAAACGGACCTCGCTAAGGCAGAATAGAAGCCAAGGAAGAAAAGGACACAATGCCATTTGCAGCACCGTAGATGAGTCTAGAGGTAATCACGTGACTTGTAGTAAGTCAGAAAGTGAAAGACACATATCGTATCATATCACTTATAGGTGTTACCTAAGAATGGATACCAGGGCAGATATTTCCACGGAGAAGGGCCATCACAGATTCATCAAACAAACTTATGGTTCACCAATGGAAAGGTGTGAGGATTGGTTTCATTACGATATTGGGGTTAACAGACATATACAAACACAGGTGACACATATAATCACCAAAGACCTACGGAATACCAAGAGAAGACTACTCAACCTTCTGTCATAACGTACATGGGAAAAGGATCCCAGGAAGAACAGACATCTGTATATGTGTAAAAGAACCACATCTTCCACACCTACAACAAGCCAAACATTGTAATCAAACTTGCTGTAATAAAAAATAAAAAATTAAATTAAAAACACGAACAAGAAGTAGTGAGACAAACTTGAGGGGCTTTCTCCTGGCACATTCCATTCTAAATTCCAATCTAGAACACGACTTCCATTGAGGCTCTGTTGCCCTAGTCACCAGATTTGGTAAGGGAGAACTGCTGCCACCTTGTGGCCGTTTCGCACAACAGCAGCTTTAATCCCAGCGCTGATGGTCAGTTGATATTCAAAATCATTGCAGGCCTGTAAATGACACCTGCCCTGAAAACAAATCCTGGGGTCACATATCGACCAAAAAATTCAAAGGACGTCCATATTTCAAAACGACCGTTTCAAAAGGCATATTTTACGCACATTAGTGTTCTGCTTCTTTTTCTTTCTTTCCTTTTTTTGTTAAAAATACGGGAATGGAAAAAGGCATCCCTCAGAATGGGCGAAAATCGTTGCAAACGAATCAATGGACAAAGGTTTAATCTCCAATATATATAAAGAGCTCATGCAGCTTAATATTAACAAAACAAACAACCCAATACAAAAAATGGGCAGAAGATCTAAAGAGATGTTTCTTCCAAGAAGACACAGAGATGGCCAAGACGCACATGAAAAGCTGCTCAACAGCACTAATTATTAGAGAAATGCAAATCAAAACTACAATGAGGTATCACCTCACACCTGTTAGAATCGGCATCATCAGAAAATCTACAAACAACCAATTCTGGGGAGGGTGTGGACAAAAGGAGCCCTCTTCCACTATTGGTGGGAATGTAAATTGATACAGTCACTATGGAGAACGGTATGGAGTTTCCTTAAAAAAAACTAGAAATAGAATTACCATCTGATCCAGCAATCCCACTTCTGGGCATATACCCAGAGAAAACCATAAATCAAAAAGGCACATTCACCACAATGTTCATGGCAGCACTATTTACAATAGCCAGGTAATGGAAGCAACGTAAATGCCCACAGACAGATGAATGGATAAAGATGTGGTACATATATAAAATGGAATATTACTCAGCCATAAGAAGGAATGAAACTGGGTCATTTGTAGAGACATCGATGGATCTAGAGACTGTCATACAGAATGAAGTAAGTCAGAAAGAGGAAAACAAATATTGTATATTAATGCATATATGTGGAACCTAAAAAATGGTACAGATGAACTGGTTTGCAGGGAAGAAACAGAGACACAGAGGTAGAGAACAAACATATGGACACCAAGTGTGGGAAGCCATGGGGTGGTGGTGGTGGGATGAGTTGGGAGATTGGCATTGACCTGTATACATGTATATGCATGAAATACATAACTAATAATAACCTGCTGTATAAAAAAATAAATCAAATTAAATTTCAAATTTTTAAAAAATAAAATTTAAAAATAAAACAGAAAAATGTTCTTCCCTTCACACAGATGTATTTATAGGAATGAATTATTTCCATGCTTATATCTATAAATACATAAAGGAGGAATACAATCTAACTTGAACCAGAAAAGAAAAAAAAAAAAACCTGAACCCACCAGTTATACAGAGGAAAACCCTATCAGGGCACTTGCTCCAGCGGTAAACAATTCTGAAATTGGTCAGAGGTGGGGAATCATCTCCCATACAACCAGCAACCCACACCCCACGCCAGGAGCATCCTCATTGCAAAGCTGGGGGACCGTGCCGAGGCATCTGTGAGTAAACGTGAGCTGAGCCCCAGGCCAGCTGCTGCTGAACTGTTCCCACCCTTCCCAGGTAAAACACCTGAATATGTACAAGGGCTTGAAAGCCTAGAGGAAGGGCCACGGAGCCACACCAGCGACAGCACGCAGGCCAACTTGGTGCCTGCAGGCCAGCCAGGGTGGTCCTGGCCCCGGGCGCTCTTCCGGAAGCTTTCCATTGCCCTGCCTGAGATACCCCTCCTGTCCCGGCCCCCACTGCTTTTTTCCTTCCTCACCTCTGTCCGGAGAGAAATTCCAGCGGAAGGTATGGGTGACACATCCTCTTCTTTACAGGTGGCAGCCTGGCAACCCCTGCAGAAAGGCCAGCAGAGCCCCACTCACACCGGGCCACCAACAAAGCTGTGGCCCCTCACTCCCTCTCGCCAGCATAGCCCCGAGACTGCTGACGGGGCAGAGAATATGGAGTCAGGCACAGCTTCAGGGGCTATTGCTGCCTGGAGCGCTGTTTATATTGACCTCAAACAGGCACACCTGGGGAGGGCCGGCCGGCAGGGTAAGGCTGCCCAGGTCAGCTAATCCACAACCCTCAGGGAATCACATTGTTGAAAACGGACCTCGCTAAGGCAGAATAGAAGCCAAGGAAGAAAAGGACACAATGCCATTTGCAGCACCGTAGATGAGTCTAGAGGTAATCACGTGACTTGTAGTAAGTCAGAAAGTGAAAGACACATATCGTATCATATCACTTATAGGTGTTACCTAAGAATGGATACCAGGGCAGATATTTCCACGGAGAAGGGCCATCACAGATTCATCAAACAAACTTATGGTTCACCAATGGAAAGGTGTGAGGATTGGTTTCATTACGATATTGGGGTTAACAGGCATATACAAACACAGGTGACACATATAATCACCAAAGACCTACGGAATACCAAGAGAAGACTACTCAACCTTCTGTCATAACGTACATGGGAAAAGGATCCCAGGAAGAACAGACATCTGTATATGTGTAAAAGAACCCCATCTTCCACACCTACAACAAGCCAAACATTGTCATCAAACTTGCTGTAATAAAAAATAAAAAATTAAATTAAAAACACGAACAAGAAGTAGTGAGACAAACTTGAGGGGCTTTCTCCTGGCACATTCCATTCTAAATTCCAATCTAGAACACGACTTCCATTGAGGCTCTGTTGCCCTAGTCACCAGATTTGGTAAGGGAGAACTGCTGCCACCTTGTGGCCGTTTCGCACAACAGCAGCTTTAATCCCAGCGCTGATGGTCAGTTGATATTCAAAATCATTGCAGGCCTGTAAATGACACCTGCCCTGAAAACAAATCCTGGGGTCACATATCGACCAAAAAATTCAAAGGACGTCCATATTTCAAAACGACCGTTTCAAAAGGCATATTTTACGCACATTAGTGTTCTGCTTCTTTTTCTTTCTTTCCTTTTTTTGTTAAAAATACGGGAATGGAAAAAGGCATCCCTCAGAATGGGCGAAAATCGTTGCAAACGAATCAATGGACAAAGGTTTAATCTCCAATATATATAAAGAGCTCATGCAGCTTAATATTAACAAAACAAACAACCCAATACAAAAAATGGGCAGAAGATCTAAAGAGATGTTTCTTCCAAGAAGACACAGAGATGGCCAAGACGCACATGAAAAGCTGCTCAACAGCACTAATTATTAGAGAAATGCAAATCAAACTACAATGAGGTATCACCTCACACCTGTTAGAATCGGCATCATCAGAAAATCTACAAACAACCAATTCTGGGGAGGGTGTGGACAAAAGGAGCCCTCTTCCACTATTGGTGGGAATGTAAATTGATACAGTCACTATGGAGAACGGTATGGAGTTTCCTTTAAAAAACTAGAAATAGAATTACCATCTGATCCAGCAATCCCACTTCTGGGCATATACCCAGAGAAAACCATAAATCAAAAAGGCACATTCACCACAATGTTCATGGCAGCACTATTTACAATAGCCAGGTAATGGAAGCAACGTAAATGCCCACAGACAGATGAATGGATAAAGATGTGGTACATATATAAAATGGAATATTACACAGCCATAAGAAGGAATGAAACTGGGTCATTTGTAGAGACATCGATGGATCTAGAGACTGTCATACAGAATGAAGTAAGTCAGAAAGAGGAAAACAAATATTGTATATTAATGCATATATGTGGAACCTAAACAATTGTACAGATGAACTGGTTTGCAGGGAAGAAACAGAGACACAGAGGTAGACAACAAACATATGGACACCAAGTGTGGGAAGCCATGGGGTGGTGGTGGTGGGATGAGTTGGGAGATTGGGATTGACCTGTATACATGTATATGCATAAAATACATAACTAATAATAACCTGCTGTATAAAAAATAAATCAAATTAAATTACAAATTTTTAAAAAATAAAATTTAAAAATAAAACAGAAAAATGTTCTTCCCTTCACACAGATGTATTTATAGGAATGAATTATTTCCATGCTTATATCTATAAATACATAAAGGAGGAATACAATCTAAATTGAACCATAAAAGAAAAAAAAAACCTGGACCCTCCACTTATAGAGAGGAATACCCTATCAGGGCACTTGCTCCAGCGGTAAACAATTCTGAAATTGGTCAGAGGTGGGGAATCATCTCCCATACAACCAGCAACCCACCCCCCACGCAAGGAGCATCCTCATTGCAAAGCTGGGGGACCGTGCCGAGGCATCTGTGAGTAAACGTGAGCTGAGCCCCAGGCCAGCTGCTGCTGAACTGTTCCCACCCTTCCCAGGTAAAACACCTGAATATGTACAAGGGCTTGAAAGCCTACAGGAAGGGCCGTGGAGCCACACCAGCGACAGCACGCAGGCCAACTTGGTGCCTGCAGGCCAGCCAGGGTGGTCCTGGCCCCGGGCGCTCTTCCGGAAGCTTTCCATTGCCCTGCCTGAGATACCCCTCCTGTCCCGGCCCCCACTGCTTTTTTCCTTCCTCACCTCTGTCCGGAGAGAAATTCCAGCGGAAGGTATGGGTGACACATCCACTTCTTTACAGGTGGCAGCCTGGCAATCCCTGCAGAAAGGCCAGCAGAGCCCCACTCACACCGGGCCACCAACAAAGCTGTGGCCCCTCACTCCCTCCCACCAGCAGAGCCCCGAGACTGCTGACGGGGCAGAGAATATGGAGTCAGGCACAGCTTCAGGGGCTATTGCTGCCTGGAGCGCTGTTTATATTGACCTCAAACAGGCACACCTGGGGAGGGCCGGCCGGCAGGGTAAGGCTGCCCAGGTCGGCTAATCCACAACCCTCAGGGAATCACATTGTTGAAAACGGACCTCGGTAAGGCAGAATAGAAGCCAAGGAAGAAAAGGACACAATGCCATTTGCAGCACCGTAGATGAGTCTAGAGGTAATCACGTGACTTGTAGTAAGTCAGAAAGTGAAAGACACATATCGTATCATATCACTTATAGGTGTTACCTAAGAATGGATACCAGGGCAGATATTTCCACGGAGAAGGGCCATCACAGATTCATCAAACAAACTTATGGTTCACCAATGGAAAGGTGTGAGGATTGGTTTCATTACGATATTGGGGTTAACAGACATATACAAACACAGGTGACACATATAATCACCAAAGACCTACGGAATACCAAGAGAAGACTACTCAACATTCTGTCATAACGTACATGGGAAAAGGATCCCAGGAAGAACAGACATCTGTATATGTGTAAAAGAACCACATCTTCCACACCTACAACAAGCCAAACATTGTAATCAAACTTGCTGTAATAAAAAATAAAAAGTTAAATTAAAAACACGAACAAGAAGTAGTGAGACAAACGTGAGGGTCTTTCTCCTGGCACATTCCATTCTAAATTCCAATCTAGAACACGACTTCCATTGAGGCTCTGTTGCCTTAGTCACCAGATTTGGTAAGGGAGAACTGCTGCCACCTTGTGGCCGTTTCGCACAACAGCAGCTTTAATCCCAGCGCTGATGGTCAGTTGATATTCAAAATCATTGCAGGCCTGTAAATGACACCTGCCCTGAAAACAAATCCTGGGGTCACATATCGACCAAAAAATTCAAAGGACGTCCATATTTCAAAACGACCGTTTCAAAAGGCATATTTTACGCACATTAGTGTTCTGCTTCTTTTTCTTTCTTTCCTTTTTTTGTTAAAAATACGGGAATGGAAAAAGGCATCCCTCAGAATGGGCGAAAATCGTTGCAAACGAATCAATGGACAAAGGTTTAATCTCCAATATATATAAAGAGCTCATGCAGCTTAATATTAACAAAACAAACAACCCAATACAAAAAATGGGCAGAAGATCTAAAGAGATGTTTCTTCCAAGAAGACACAGAGATGGCCAAGACGCACATGAAAAGCTGCTCAACAGCACTAATTATTAGAGAAATGCAAATCAAAACTACAATGAGGTATCACCTCACACCTGTTAGAATCGGCATCATCAGAAAATCTACAAACAACCAATTCTGGGGAGGGTGTGGACAAAAGGAGCCCTCTTCCACTATTGGTGGGAATGTAAATTGATACAGTCACTATGGAGAACGGTATGGAGTTTCCTTAAAAAAACTAGAAATAGAATTACCATCTGATCCAGCAATCCCACTTCTGGGCATATACCCAGAGAAAACCATAAATCAAAAAGGCACATTCACCACAATGTTCATGGCAGCACTATTTACAATAGCCAGGTAATGGAAGCAACGTAAATGCCCACAGACAGATGAATGGATAAAGATGTGGTACATATATAAAACGGAATATTACTCAGCCATAAGAAGGAATGAAACTGGGTCATTTGTAGAGACATCGATGGATCTAGAGACTGTCATACAGAATGAAGTAAGTCAGAAAGAGGAAAACAAATATTGTATATTAATGCATATATGTGGAACCTAAAAAATGGTACAGATGAACTGGTTTGCAGGGAAGAAACAGCGACACAGAGGTAGAGAACAAACATATGGACACCAAGTGTGGGAAGCCATGGGGTGGTGGTGGTGGGATGAGTTGGGAGATTGGGATTGACCTGTATACATGTATATGCATAAAATACATAACTAATAATAACCTGCTGTATAAAAAAATAAATCAAATTAAATTTCAAATTTTTAAAAAATAAAATTTAAAAATAAAACAGAAAAATGTTCTTCCCTTCACACAGATGTATTTATAGGAATGAATTATTTCCATGCTTATATCTATAAATACATAAAGGAGGAATAAAATCTAACTTGAACCATAAAAGAAAAAAAAAAACCTGAACCCACCAGTTATACAGAGGAATACCCTATCAGGGCACTTGCTCCAGCGGTAAACAATTATGAAATTGGTCAGAGGTGGGGAATCATCTCCCATACAACCAGCAACCCACCCCCCACGCCAGGAGCATCCTCATTGCAAAGCTGGGGGACCGTGCCGAGGCATCTCTGAGTAAACATGAGCTGAGCCCCAGGCCAGCTACTGCTGAACTGTTCCCACCCTTCCCAGGTAAAACACCTGAATATGTACAAGGGCTTGAAAGCCTAGAGGAAGGGCGGTGGAGCCACACCAGCGACAGCACGCAGGCCAACTTGGTGCCTGCAGGCCAGCCAGGGTGGTCCTGGCCCCGGGCGCTCTTGCGGAAGCTTTCCATTGCCCTGCCTGAGATACCCCTCCTGTCCCGGCCCCCACTGCTTTTTTCCTTCCTCACCTCTGTCCGGAGAGAAATTCCAGCGGAAGGTATGGGTGACACATCCTCTTCTTTACAGGTGGCAGCCTGGCAACCCCTGCAGAAAGGCCAGCAGAGCCCCACTCACACCGGGCCACCAACAAAGCTGTGGCCCCTCACTCCCTCCCACCAGCAGAGCCCCGAGACTGCTGACGGGGCAGAGAATATGGAGTCAGGCACAGCTTCAGGGGCTATTGCTGCCTGGAGCGCTGTTTATATTGACCTCAAACAGGCACACCTGGGGAGGGCCGGCCGGCAGGGTAAGGCTGCCCAGGTCAGCTAATCCACAACCCTCAGGGAATCACATTGTTGAAAACGGACCTCGCTAAGGCAGAATAGAAGCCAAGGAAGAAAAGGACACAATGCCATTTGCAGCACCGTAGATGAGTCTAGAGGTAATCACGTGACTTGTAGTAAGTCAGAAAGTGAAAGACACATATCGTATCATATCACTTATAGGTGTTACCTAAGAATGGATACCAGGGCAGATATTTCCACGGAGAAGGGCCATCACAGATTCATCAAACAAACTTATGGTTCACCAATGGAAAGGTGTGAGGATTGGTTTCATTACGATATTGGGGTTAACAGACATATACAAACACAGGTGACACATATAATCACCAAAGACCTACGGAATACCAAGAGAAGACTACTCAACCTTCTGTCATAACGTACATGGGAAAAGGATCCCAGGAAGAACAGACATCTGTATATGTGTAAAACAACCCCATCTTCCACACCTACAACAAGCCAAACATTGTCATCAAACTTGCTGTAATAAAAAATAAAAAATTAAATTAAAAACACGAACAAGAAGTAGTGAGAGAAACTTGAGGGGCTTTCTCCTGGCACATTCCATTCTAAATTCCAATCTAGAACACGACTTCCATTGAGGCTCTGTTGCCCTAGTCACCAGATTTGGTAAGGGAGAACTGCTGCCACCTTGTGGCCGTTTCGCACAACAGCAGCTTTAATCCCAGCGCTGATGGTCAGTTGATATTCAAAATCATTGCAGGCCTGTAAATGACACCTGCCCTGAAAACAAATCCTGGGGTCACATATCGACCAAAAAATTCAAAGGACGTCCATATTTCAAAACGACCGTTTCAAAAGGCATATTTTACGCACATTAGTGTTCTGCTTCTTTTTCTTTCTTTCCTTTTTTTGTTAAAAATACGGGAATGGAAAAAGGCATCCCTCAGAATGGGCGAAAATCGTTGCAAACGAATCAATGGACAAAGGTTTAATCTCCAATATATATAAAGAGCTCATGCAGCTTAATATTAACAAAACAAACAACCCAATACAAAAAATGGGCAGAAGATCTAAAGAGATGTTTCTTCCAAGAAGACACAGAGATGGCCAAGACGCACATGAAAAGCTGCTCAACAGCACTAATTATTAGAGAAATGCAAATCAAAACTACAATGAGGTATCACCTCACACCTGTTAGAATCGGCATCATCAGAAAATCTACAAACAACCAATTCTGGGGAGGGTGTGGACAAAAGGAGCTCTCTTCCACTATTGGTGGGAATGTAAATTGATACAGTCACTATGGAGAACGGTATGGAGTTTCCTTAAAAAAACTAGAAATAGAATTACCATCTGATCCAGCAATCCCACTTCTGGGCATATACCCAGAGAAAACCATAAATCAAAAAGGCACATTCACCACAATGTTCATGGCAGCACTATTTACAATAGCCAGGTAATGGAAGCAACGTAAATGCCCACAGACAGATGAATGGATAAAGATGTGGTACATATATAAAATGGAATATTACTCAGCCATAAGAAGGAATGAAACTGGGTCATTTGTAGAGACATCGATGGATCTAGAGACTGTCATACAGAATGAAGTAAGTCAGAAAGAGGAAAACAAATATTGTATATTAATGCATATATGTGGAACCTAAACAATGGTACAGATGAACTGGTTTGCAGGGAAGAAACAGAGACACAGAGGTAGACAACAAACATATGGACACCAAGTGTGGGAAGCCATGGGGTGGTGGTGGTGGGATGAGTTGGGAGATTGGGATTGACCTGTATACATGTATATGCATAAAATACATAACTAATAATAACCTGCTGTATAAAAAATAAATCAAATTAAATTACAAATTTTTAAAAAATAAAATTTAAAAATAAAACAGAAAAATGTTCTTCCCTTCACACAGATGTATTTATAGGAATGAATTATTTCCATGCTTATATCTATAAATACATAAAGGAGGAATACAATCTAAATTGAACCATAAAAGAAAAAAAAAACCTGGACCCTCCACTTATAGAGAGGAATACCCTATCAGGGCACTTGCTCCAGCGGTAAACAATTCTGAAATTGGTCAGAGGTGGGGAATCATCTCCCATACAACCAGCAACCCACCCCCCACGCAAGGAGCATCCTCATTGCAAAGCTGGGGGACCGTGCCGAGGCATCTGTGAGTAAACGTGAGCTGAGCCCCAGGCCAGCTGCTGCTGAACTGTTCCCACCCTTCCCAGGTAAAACACCTGAATATGTACAAGGGCTTGAAAGCCTACAGGAAGGGCCGTGGAGCCACACCAGCGACAGCACGCAGGCCAACTTGGTGCCTGCAGGCCAGCCAGGGTGGTCCTGGCCCCGGGCGCTCTTCCGGAAGCTTTCCATTGCCCTGCCTGAGATACCCCTCCTGTCCCGGCCCCCACTGCTTTTTTCCTTCCTCACCTCTGTCCGGAGAGAAATTCCAGCGGAAGGTATGGGTGACACATCCTCTTCTTTACAGGTGGCAGCCTGGCAATCCCTGCAGAAAGGCCAGCAGAGCCGCACTCACACCGGGCCACCAACAAAGCTGTGGCCCCTCACTCCCTCCCACCAGCAGAGCCCCGAGACTGCTGACGGGGCAGAGAATATGGAGTCAGGCACAGCTTCAGGGGCTATTGCTGCCTGGAGCGCTGTTTATATTGACCTCAAACAGGCACACCTGGGGAGGGCCGGCCGGCAGGGTAAGGCTGCCCAGGTCGGCTAATCCACAACCCTCAGGGAATCACATTGTTGAAAACGGACCTCGGTAAGGCAGAATAGAAGCCAAGGAAGAAAAGGACACAATGCCATTTGCAGCACCGTAGATGAGTCTAGAGGTAATCACGTGACTTGTAGTAAGTCAGAAAGTGAAAGACACATATCGTATCATATCACTTATAGGTGTTACCTAAGAATGGATACCAGGGCAGATATTTCCACGGAGAAGGGCCATCACAGATTCATCAAACAAACTTATGGTTCACCAATGGAAAGGTGTGAGGATTGGTTTCATTACGATATTGGGGTTAACAGACATATACAAACACAGGTGACACATATAATCACCAAAGACCTACGGAATACCAAGAGAAGACTACTCAACATTCTGTCATAACGTACATGGGAAAAGGATCCCAGGAAGAACAGACATCTGTATAAGTGTAAAAGAACCACATCTTCCACACCTACAACAAGCCAAACATTGTAATCAAACTTGCTGTAATAAAAAATAAAAAGTTAAATTAAAAACACGAACAAGAAGTAGTGAGACAAACGTGAGGGTCTTTCTCCTGGCACATTCCATTCTAAATTCCAATCTAGAACACGACTTCCATTGAGGCTCTGTTGCCTTAGTCACCAGATTTGGTAAGGGAGAACTGCTGCCACCTTGTGGCCGTTTCGCACAACAGCAGCTTTAATCCCAGCGCTGATGGTCAGTTGATATTCAAAATCATTGCAGGCCTGTAAATGACACCTGCCCTGAAAACAAATCCTGGGGTCACATATCGACCAAAAAATTCAAAGGACGTCCATATTTCAAAACGACCGTTTCAAAAGGCATATTTTACGCACATTAGTGTTCTGCTTCTTTTTCTTTCTTTCCTTTTTTTGTTAAAAATACGGGAATGGAAAAAGGCATCCCTCAGAATGGGCGAAAATCGTTGCAAACGAATCAATGGACAAAGGTTTAATCTCCAATATATATAAAGAGCTCATGCAGCTTAATATTAACAAAACAAACAACCCAATACAAAAAATGGGCAGAAGATCTAAAGAGATGTTTCTTCCAAGAAGACACAGAGATGGCCAAGACGCACATGAAAAGCTGCTCAACAGCACTAATTATTAGAGAAATGCAAATCAAAACTACAATGAGGTATCACCTCACACCTGTTAGAATCGGCATCATCAGAAAATCTACAAACAACCAATTCTGGGGAGGGTGTGGACAAAAGGAGCCCTCTTCCACTATTGGTGGGAATGTAAATTGATACAGTCACTATGGAGAACGGTATGGAGTTTCCTTAAAAAAACTAGAAATAGAATTACCATCTGATCCAGCAATCCCACTTCTGGGCATATACCCAGAGAAAACCATAAATCAAAAAGGCACATTCACCACAATGTTCATGGCAGCACTATTTACAATAGCCAGGTAATGGAAGCAACGTAAATGCCCACAGACAGATGAATGGATAAAGATGTGGTACATATATAAAACGGAATATTACTCAGCCATAAGAAGGAATGAAACTGGGTCATTTGTAGAGACATCGATGGATCTAGAGACTGTCATACAGAATGAAGTAAGTCAGAAAGAGGAAAACAAATATTGTATATTAATGCATATATGTGGAACCTAAAAAATGGTACAGATGAACTGGTTTGCAGGGAAGAAACAGCGACACAGAGGTAGAGAACAAACATATGGACACCAAGTGTGGGAAGCCATGGGGTGGTGGTGGTGGGATGAGTTGGGAGATTGGGATTGACCTGTATACATGTATATGCATAAAATACATAACTAATAATAACCTGCTGTATAAAAAAATAAATCAAATTAAATTTCAAATTTTTAAAAAATAAAATTTAAAAATAAAACAGAAAAATGTTCTTCCCTTCACACAGATGTATTTATAGGAATGAATTATTTCCATGCTTATATCTATAAATACATAAAGGAGGAATAAAATCTAACTTGAACCATAAAAGAAAAAAAAAAACCTGAACCCACCAGTTATACAGAGGAATACCCTATCAGGGCACTTGCTCCAGCGGTAAACAATTCTGAAATTGGTCAGAGGTGGGGAATCATCTCCCATACAACCAGCAACCCACCCCCCACGCCAGGAGCATCCTCATTGCAAAGCTGGGGGACCGTGCCGAGGCATCTCTGAGTAAACATGAGCTGAGCCCCAGGCCAGCTACTGCTGAACTGTTCCCACCCTTCCCAGGTAAAACACCTGAATATGTACAAGGGCTTGAAAGCCTAGAGGAAGGGCGGTGGAGCCACACCAGCGACAGCACGCAGGCCAACTTGGTTCCTGCAGGCCAGCCAGGGTGGTCCTGGCCCCGGGCGCTCTTGCGGAAGCTTTCCATTGCCCTGCCTGAGATACCCCTCCTGTCCCGGCCCCCACTGCTTTTTTCCTTCCTCACCTCTGTCCGGAGAGAAATTCCAGCGGAAGGTATGGGTGACACATCCTCTTCTTTACAGGTGGCAGCCTGGCAACCCCTGCAGAAAGGCCAGCAGAGCCCCACTCACACCGGGCCACCAACAAAGCTGTGGCCCCTCACTCCCTCCCACCAGCACAGCCCCGAGACTGCTGACGGGGCAGAGAATATGGAGTCAGGCACAGCTTCAGGGGCTATTGCTGCCTGGAGCGCTGTTTATATTGACCTCAAACAGGCACACCTGGGGAGGGCCGGCCGGCAGGGTAAGGCTGCCCAGGTCAGCTAATCCACAACCCTCAGGGAATCACATTGTTGAAAACGGACCTCGCTAAGGCAGAATAGAAGCCAAGGAAGAAAAGGACACAATGCCATTTGCAGCACCGTAGATGAGTCTAGAGGTAATCACGTGACTTGTAGTAAGTCAGAAAGTGAAAGACACATATCGTATCATATCACTTATAGGTGTTACCTAAGAATGGATACCAGGGCAGATATTTCCACGGAGAAGGGCCATCACAGATTCATCAAACAAACTTATGGTTCACCAATGGAAAGGTGTGAGGATTGGTTTCATTACGATATTGGGGTTAACAGACATATACAAACACAGGTGACACATATAATCACCAAAGACCTACGGAATACCAAGAGAAGACTACTCAACCTTCTGTCATAACGTACATGGGAAAAGGATCCCAGGAAGAACAGACATCTGTATATGTGTAAAACAACCCCATCTTCCACACCTACAACAAGCCAAACATTGTCATCAAACTTGCTGTAATAAAAAATAAAAAATTAAATTAAAAACACGAACAAGAAGTAGTGAGACAAACTTGAGGGGCTTTCTCCTGGCACATTCCATTCTAAATTCCAATCTAGAACACGACTTCCATTGAGGCTCTGTTGCCCTAGTCACCAGATTTGGTAAGGGAGAACTGCTGCCACCTTGTGGCCGTTTCGCACAACAGCAGCTTTAATCCCAGCGCTGATGGTCAGTTGATATTCAAAATCATTGCAGGCCTGTAAATGACACCTGCCCTGAAAACAAATCCTGGGGTCACATATCGACCAAAAAATTCAAAGGACGTCCATATTTCAAAACGACCGTTTCAAAAGGCATATTTTACGCACATTAGTGTTCTGCTTCTTTTTCTTTCTTTCCTTTTTTTGTTAAAAATACGGGAATGGAAAAAGGCATCCCTCAGAATGGGCGAAAATCGTTGCAAACGAATCAATGGACAAAGGTTTAATCTCCAATATATATAAAGAGCTCATGCAGCTTAATATTAACAAAACAAACAACCCAATACAAAAAATGGGCAGAAGATCTAAAGAGATGTTTCTTCCAAGAAGACACAGAGATGGCCAAGACGCACATGAAAAGCTGCTCAACAGCACTAATTATTAGAGAAATGCAAATCAAAACTACAATGAGGTATCACCTCACACCTGTTAGAATCGGCATCATCAGAAAATCTACAAACAACCAATTCTGGGGAGGGTGTGGACAAAAGGAGCTCTCTTCCACTATTGGTGGGAATGTAAATTGATACAGTCACTATGGAGAACGGTATGGAGTTTCCTTAAAAAAACTAGAAATAGAATTACCATCTGATCCAGCAATCCCACTTCTGGGCATATACCCAGAGAAAACCATAAATCAAAAAGGCACATTCACCACAATGTTCATGGCAGCACTATTTACAATAGCCAGGTAATGGAAGCAACGTAAATGCCCACAGACAGATGAATGGATAAAGATGTGGTACATATATAAAATGGAATATTACTCAGCCATAAGAAGGAATGAAACTGGGTCATTTGTAGAGACATCGATGGATCTAGAGACTGTCATACAGAATGAAGTAAGTCAGAAAGAGGAAAACAAATATTGTATATTAATGCATATATGTGGAACCTAAAAAATGGTACAGATGAACTGGTTTGCAGGGAAGAAACAGAGACACAGAGGTAGAGAACAAACATATGGACACCAAGTGTGGGAAGCCATGGGGTGGTGGTGGTGGGATGAGTTGGGAGATTGGGATTGACCTGTATACATGTATATGCATGAAATACATAACTAATAATAACCTGCTGTATAAAAAAATAAATCAAATTAAATTTCAAATTTTTAAAAAATAAAATTTAAAAATAAAACAGAAAAATGTTCTTCCCTTCACACAGATGTATTTATAGGAATGAATTATTTCCATGCTTATATCTATAAATACATAAAGGAGGAATAAAATCTAACTTGAACCATAAAAGAAAAAAAAAAACCTGAACCCACCAGGTATACAGAGGAAAACCCTATCAAGGCGCTTGCTCCAGCGGTAAACAATTCTGAAATTGGTCAGAGGTGGGGAATCATCTCCCATACAACCAGCAACCCACCCCCCACGCCAGGAGCATCCTCATTGCAAAGCTGGGGGACCGTGCCGAGGCATCTGTGAGTAAACGTGAGCTGAGCCCCAGGCCAGCTGCTGCTGAACTGTTCCCACCCTTCCCAGGTAAAACACCTGAATATGTACAAGGGCTTGAAAGCCTAGAGGAAGGGCCGTGGAGCCACACCAGCGACAGCACGCAGGCCAACTTGGTGCCTGCAGGCCAGCCAGGGTGGTCCTGGCCCCGGGCGCTCTTCCGGAAGCTTTCCATTGCCCAGCCTGAGATACCCCTCCTGTCCCGGCCCCCACTGCTTTTTTCCTTCCTCACCTCTGTCCGGAGAGAAATTCCAGCGGAAGGTATGGGTGACACATCCTCTTCTTTACAGGTGGCAGCCTGGCAACCCCTGCAGAAAGGCCAGCAGAGCCCCACTCACACCGGGCCACCAACAAAGCTGTGGCCCCTCACTCCCTCCCGCCAGCAGAGCCCCGAGACTGCTGACGGGGCAGAGAATATGGAGTCAGGCACAGCTTCAGGGGCTATTGCTGCCTGGAGCGCTGTTTATATTGACCTCAAACAGGCACACCTGGGGAGGGCCGGCCGGCAGGGTAAGGCTGCCCAGGTCAGCTAATCCACAACCCTCAGGGAATCACATTGTTGAAAACGGACCTCGCTAAGGCAGAATAGAAGCCAAGGAAGAAAAGGACACAATGCCATTTGCAGCACCGTAGATGAGTCTAGAGGTAATCACGTGACTTGTAGTAAGTCAGAAAGTGAAAGACACATATCGTATCATATCACTTATAGGTGTTACCTAAGAATGGATACCAGGGCAGATATTTCCACGGAGAAGGGCCATCACAGATTCATCAAACAAACTTATGGTTCACCAATGGAAAGGTGTGAGGATTGGTTTCATTACGATATTGGGGTTAACAGACATATACAAACACAGGTGACACATATAATCACCAAAGACCTACGGAATACCAAGAGAAGACTACTCAACCTTCTGTCATAACGTACATGGGAAAAGGATCCCAGGAAGAACAGACATCTGTATATGTGTAAAAGAACCCCATCTTCCACACCTACAACAAGCCAAACATTGTCATCAAACTTGCTGTAATAAAAAATAAAAAATTAAATTAAAAACACGAACAAGAAGTAGTGAGACAAACTTGAGGGGCTTTCTCCTGGCACATTCCATTCTAAATTCCAATCTAGAACACCACTTCCATTGAGGCTCTGTTGCCCTAGTCACCAGATTTGGTAAGGGAGAACTGCTGCCACCTTGTGGCCGTTTCGCACAACAGCAGCTTTAATCCCAGCGCTGATGGTCAGTTGATATTCAAAATCATTGCAGGCCTGTAAATGACACCTGCCCTGAAAACAAATCCTGGGGTCACATATCGACCAAAAAATTCAAAGGACGTCCATATTTCAAAACGACCGTTTCAAAAGGCATATTTTACGCACATTAGTGTTCTGCTTCTTTTTCTTTCTTTCCTTTTTTTGTTAAAAATACGGGAATGGAAAAAGGCATCCCACAGAATGGGCGAAAATCGTTGCAAACGAATCAATGGACAAAGGTTTAATCTCCAATATATATAAAGAGCTCATGCAGCTTAATATTAACAAAACAAACAACCCAATACAAAAAATGGGCAGAAGATCTAAAGAGATGTTTCTTCCAAGAAGACACAGAGATGGCCAAGACGCACATGAAAAGCTGCTCAACAGCACTAATTATTAGAGAAATGCAAATCAAAACTACAATGAGGTATCACCTCACACCTGTTAGAATCGGCATCATCAGAAAATCTACAAACAACCAATTCTGGGGAGGGTGTGGACAAAAGGAGCCCTCTTCCACTATTGGTGGGAATGTAAATTGATACAGTCACTATGGAGAACGGTATGGAGTTTCCTTAAAAAAACTAGAAATAGAATTACCATCTGATCCAGCAATCCCACTTCTGGGCATATACCCAGAGAAAACCATAAATCAAAAAGGCACATTCACCACAATGTTCATGGCAGCACTATTTACAATAGCCAGGTAATGGAAGCAACGTAAATGCCCACAGACAGATGAATGGATAAAGATGTGGTACATATATAAAATGGAATATTACTCAGCCATAAGAAGGAATGAAACTGGGTCATTTGTAGAGACATCGATGGATCTAGAGACTGTCATACAGAATGAAGTAAGTCAGAAAGAGGAAAACAAATATTGTATATTAATGCATATATGTGGAACCTAAAAAATGGTACAGATGAACTTGTTTGCAGGGAAGAAACAGAGACACAGAGGTAGAGAACAAACATATGTACACCAAGTGTGGGAAGCCATGGGGTGGTGGTGGTGGGATGAGTTGGGAGATTGGGATTGACCTGTATACATGTATATGCATGAAATACATAACTAATAATAACCTGCTGTATAAAAAAATAAATCAAATTAAATTTCAAATTTTTAAAAAATAAAATTTAAAAATAAAACAGAAAAATGTTCTTCCCTTCACACAGATGTATTTATAGGAATGAATTATTTCCATGCTTATATCTATAAATACATAAAGGAGGAATAAAATCTAACTTGAACCATAAAAGAAAAAAAAAACCTGAACCCACCAGTTATACAGAGGAAAACCCTATCAAGGCGCTTGCTCCAGCGGTAAACAATTCTGAAATTGGTCAGAGGTGGGGAATCATCTCCCATACAACCAGCAACCCACCCCCCACGCCAGGAGCATCCTCATTGCAAAGCTGGGGGACCGTGCCGAGGCATCTGTGAGTAAACGTGAGCTGAGCCCCAGGCCAGCTGCTGCTGAACTGTTCCCACCCTTCCCAGGTAAAACACCTGAATATGTACAAGGGCTTGAAAGCCTAGAGGAAGGGCCGTGGAGCCACACCAGCGACAGCACGCAGGCCAACTTGGTGCCTGCAGGCCAGCCAGGGTGGTCCTGGCCCCGGGCGCTCTTCCGGAAGCTTTCCATTGCCCTGCCTGAGATACCCCTCCTGTCCCGGCCCCCACTGCTTTTTTCCTTCCTCACCTCTGTCCGGAGAGAAATTCCAGCGGAAGGTATGGGTGACACATCCTCTTCTTTACAGGTGGCAGCCTGGCAACCCCTGCAGAAAGGCCAGCAGAGCCCCACTCACACCGGGCCACCAACAAAGCTGTGGCCCCTCACTCCCTCCCGCCAGCAGAGCCCCGAGACTGCTGACGGGGCAGAGAATATGGAGTCAGGCACAGCTTCAGGGGCTATTGCTGCCTGGAGCGCTGTTTATATTGACCTCAAACAGGCACACCTGGGGAGGGCCGGCCGGCAGGGTAAGGCTGCCCAGGTCAGCTAATCCACAACCCTCAGGGAATCACATTGTTGAAAACGGACCTCGCTAAGGCAGAATAGAAGCCAAGGAAGAAAAGGACACAATGCCATTTGCAGCACCGTAGATGAGTCTAGAGGTAATCACGTGACTTGTAGTAAGTCAGAAAGTGAAAGACACATATCGTATCATATCACTTATAGGTGTTACCTAAGAATGGATACCAGGGCAGATATTTCCACGGAGAAGGGCCATCACAGATTCATCAAACAAACTTATGGTTCACCAATGGAAAGGTGTGAGGATTGGTTTCATTACGATATTGGGGTTAACAGACATATACAAACACAGGTGACACATATAATCACCAAAGACCTACGGAATACCAAGAGAAGACTACTCAACCTTCTGTCATAACGTACATGGGAAAAGGATCCCAGGAAGAACAGACATCTGTATATGTGTAAAAGAACCCCATCTTCCACACCTACAACAAGCCAAACATTGTCATCAAACTTGCTGTAATAAAAAATAAAAAATTAAATTAAAAACACGAACAAGAAGTAGTGAGACAAACTTGAGGGGCTTTCTCCTGGCACATTCCATTCTAAATTCCAATCTAGAACACCACTTCCATTGAGGCTCTGTTGCCCTAGTCACCAGATTTGGTAAGGGAGAACTGCTGCCACCTTGTGGCCGTTTCGCACAACAGCAGCTTTAATCCCAGCGCTGATGGTCAGTTGATATTCAAAATCATTGCAGGCCTGTAAATGACACCTGCCCTGAAAACAAATCCTGGGGTCACATATCGACCAAAAAATTCAAAGGACGTCCATATTTCAAAACGACCGTTTCAAAAGGCATATTTTACGCACATTAGTGTTCTGCTTCTTTTTCTTTCTTTCCTTTTTTTGTTAAAAAAAGGGGAATGGAAAAAGGCATCCCTCAGAATGGGCGAAAATCGTTGCAAACGAATCAATGGACAAAGGTTTAATCTCCAATATATATAAAGAGCTCATGCAGCTTAATATTAACAAAACAAACAACCCAATACAAAAAATGGGCAGAAGATCTAAAGAGATGTTTCTTCCAAGAAGACACAGAGATGGCCAAGACGCACATGAAAAGCTGCTCAACAGCACTAATTATTAGAGAAATGCAAATCAAAACTACAATGAGGTATCACCTCACACCTGTTAGAATCGGCATCATCAGAAAATCTACAAACAACCAATTCTGGGGAGGGTGTGGACAAAAGGAGCCCTCTTCCACTATTGGTGGGAATGTAAATTGATACAGTCACTATGGAGAACGGTATGGAGTTTCCTTAAAAAAACTAGAAATAGAATTACCATCTGATCCAGCAATCCCACTTCTGGGCATATACCCAGAGAAAACCATAAATCAAAAAGGCACATTCACCACAATGTTCATGGCAGCACTATTTACAATAGCCAGGTAATGGAAGCAACGTAAATGCCCACAGACAGATGAATGGATAAAGATGTGGTACATATATAAAATGGAATATTACTCAGCCATAAGAAGGAATGAAACTGGGTCATTTGTAGAGACATCGATGGATCTAGAGACTGTCATACAGAATGAAGTAAGTCAGAAAGAGGAAAACAAATATTGTATATTAATGCATATATGTGGAACCTAAAAAATGGTACAGATGAACTTGTTTGCAGGGAAGAAACAGAGACACAGAGGTAGAGAACAAACATATGGACACCAAGTGTGGGAAGCCATGGGGTGGTGGTGGTGGGATGAGTTGGGAGATTGGGATTGACCTGTATACATGTATATGCATGAAATACATAACTAATAATAACCTGCTGTATAAAAAAATAAATCAAATTAAATTTCAAATTTTTAAAAAATAAAATTTAAAAATAAAACAGAAAAATGTTCTTCCCTTCACACAGATGTATTTATAGGAATGAATTATTTCCATGCTTATATCTATAAATACATAAAGGAGGAATACAATCTAACTTGAACCATAAAAGAAAAAAAAAACCTGAACCCACCAGTTATACAGAGGAAAACCCTATCAAGGCGCTTGCTCCAGCGGTAAACAATTCTGAAATTGGTCAGAGGTGGGGAATCATCTCCCATACAACCAGCAACCCACCCCCCACGCCAGGAGCATCCTCATTGCAAAGCTGGGGGACCGTGCCGAGGCATCTGTGAGTAAACGTGAGCTGAGCCCCAGGCCAGCTGCTGCTGAACTGTTCCCACCCTTCCCAGGTAAAACACCTGAATATGTACAAGGGCTTGAAAGCCTAGAGGAAGGGACACGGAGCCACACCAGCAACAGCACGCAGGCCAAATTGGTGCCTGCAGGCCAGCCAGGGTGGTCCTGGCTCCGGGCGCTCTTCCGGAAGCTTTCCATTGCCCTGCCTGAGATACCCCTCCTGTCCCGGCCCCCACTGCTTTTTTCCTTCCTCACCTCTGTCCGGAGAGAAATTCCAGCGGAAGGTATGGGTGACACATCCTCTTCTTTACAGGTGGCAGCCTGGCAACCCCTGCAGAAAGGCCAGCAGAGCCCCACTCACACCGGGCCACCAACAAAGCTGTGGCCCCTCACTCCCTCCCGCCAGCAGAGCCCCGAGACTGCTGACGGGGCAGAGAATATGGAGTCAGGCACAGCTTCAGGGGCTATTGCTGCCTGGAGCGCTGTTTATATTGACCTCAACGAGGCACACCTGGGGAGGGCGGGCCGGCAGGGTAAGGCTGCCCAGGTCAGCTAATCCACAACCCTCAGGGAATCACATTGTTGAAAACGGACCTCGCTAAGGCAGAATAGAAGCCAAGGAAGAAAAGGACACAATGCCATTTGCAGCACCGTAGATGAGTCTAGAGGTAATCACGTGACTTGTAGTAAGTCAGAAAGTGAAAGACACATATCGTATCATATCACTTATAGGTGTTACCTAAGAATGGATACCAGGGCAGATATTTCCACGGAGAAGGGCCATCACAGATTCATCAAACAAACTTATGGTTCACCAATGGAAAGGTGTGAGGATTGGTTTCATTACGATATTGGGGTTAACAGACATATACAAACACAGGTGACACATATAATCACCAAAGACCTACGGAATACCAAGAGAAGACTACTCAACATTCTGTCATAACGTACATGGGAAAAGGATCCCAGGAAGAACAGACATCTGTATATGTGTAAAACAACCCCATCTTCCACACCTACAACAAGCCAAACATTGTAATCAAACTTGCTGTAATAAAAAATAAAAAATTAAATTAAAAACACGAACAAGAAGTAGTGAGGCAAACTTGAGGGGCTTTCTCCTGGCACATTCCATTCTAAATTCCAATCTAGAACACGACTTCCATTGAGGCTCTGTTGCCCTAGTCACCAGATTTGGTAAGGGAGAACTGCTGCCACCTTGTGGCCGTTTCGCACAACAGCAGCTTTAATCCCAGCGCTGATGGTCAGTTGATATTCAAAATCATTGCAGGCCTGTAAATGACACCTGCCCTGAAAACAAATCCTGGGGTCACATATCGACCAAAAAATTCAAAGGACGTCCATATTTCAAAACGACCGTTTCAAAAGGCATATTTTACGCACATTAGTGTTCTGCTTCTTTTTCTTTCTTTCCTTTTTTTGTTAAAAATACGGGAATGGAAAAAGGCATCCCTCAGAATGGGCGAAAATCGTTGCAAACGAATCAATGGACAAAGGTTTAATCTCCAATATATATAAAGAGCTCATGCAGCTTAATATTAACAAAACAAACAACCCAATACAAAAAATGGGCAGAAGATCTAAAGAGATGTTTCTTCCAAGAAGACACAGAGATGGCCAAGACGCACATGAAAAGCTGCTCAACAGCACTAATTATTAGAGAAATGCAAATCAAAACTACAATGAGGTATCACCTCACACCTGTTAGAATCGGCATCATCAGAAAATCTACAAACAACCAATTCTGGGGAGGGTGTGGACAAAAGGAGCCCTCTTCCACTATTGGTGGGAATGTAAATTGATACAGTCACTATGGAGAACGGTATGGAGTTTCCTTAAAAAAACTAGAAATAGAATTACCATCTGATCCAGCAATCCCACTTCTGGGCATATACCCAGAGAAAACCATAAATCAAAAAGGCACATTCACCACAATGTTCATGGCAGCACTATTTACAATAGCCAGGTAATGGAAGCAACGTAAATGCCCACAGACAGATGAATGGATAAAGATGTGGTACATATATAAAATGGAATATTACTCAGCCATAAGAAGGAATGAAACTGGGTCATTTGTAGAGACATCGATGGATCTAGAGACTGTCATACAGAATGAAGTAGGTCAGAAAGAGGAAAACAAATATTGTATATTAATGCATATATGTGGAACCTAAAAAATGGTACAGATGAACTGGTTTGCAGGGAAGAAACAGAGACACAGAGGTAGAGAACAAACATATGGACACCAAGTGTGGGAAGCCATGGGGTGGTGGTGGTGGGATGAGTTGGGAGATTGGGATTGACCTGTATACATGTATATGCATGAAATACATAACTAATAATAACCTGCTGTATAAAAAAATAAATCAAATTAAATTTCAAATTTTTAAAAAATAAAATTTAAAAATAAAACAGAAAAATGTTCTTCCCTTCACACAGATGTATTTATAGGAATGAATTATTTCCATGCTTATATCTATAAATACATAAAGGAGGAATACAATCTAACTTGAACCATAAAAGAAAAAAAAAAACCTGAACCCACCAGTTATAGAGAGGAATACCCTATCAGGGCACTTGCTCCAGCGGTAAACAATTCTGAAATTGGTCAGAGGTGGGGAATCATCTCCCATACAACCAGCAACCCACCCCCCACGCCAGGAGCATCCTCATTGCAAAGCTGGGGGACCGTGCCGAGGCATCTGTGAGTAAACGTGAGCTGAGCCCCAGGCCAGCTGCTGCTGAACTGTTCCCACCCTTCCCAGGTAAAACACCTGAATATGTACAAGGGCTTGAAAGCCTAGAGGAAGGGCCGTGGAGCCACACCAGCGACAGCACGCAGGCCAACTTGGTGCCTGCAGGCCAGCCAGGGTGGTCCTGGCCCCGGGCGCTCTTCCGGAAGCTTTCCATTGCCCTGCCTGAGATACCCCTCCTGTCCCGGCCCCCACTGCTTTTTTCCTTCCTCACCTCTGTCCGGAGAGAAATTCCAGCGGAAGGTATGGGTGACACATCCTCTTCTTTACAGGTGGCAGCCTGGCAACCCCTGCAGAAAGGCCAGCAGAGCCCCACTCACACCGGGCCACCAACAAAGCTGTGGCCCCTCACTCCCTCCCGCCAGCAGAGCCCCGAGACTGCTGACGGGGCCGAGAATATGGAGTCAGGCACAGCTTCAGGGGCTATTGCTGCCTGGAGCGCTGTTTATATTGACCTCAAACAGGCACACCTGGGGAGGGCCGGCCGGCAGGGTAAGGCTGCCCAGGTCAGCTAATCCACAACCCTCAGGGAATCACATTGTTGAAAACGGACCTCGCTAAGGCAGAATAGAAGCCAAGGAAGAAAAGGACACAATGCCATTTGCAGCACCGTAGATGAGTCTAGAGGTAATCACGTGACTTGTAGTAAGTCAGAAAGTGAAAGACACATATCGTATCATATCACTTATAGGTGTTACCTAAGAATGGATACCAGGGCAGATATTTCCACGGAGAAGGGCCATCACAGATTCATCAAACAAACTTATGGTTCACCAATGGAAAGGTGTGAGGATTGGTTTCATTATGATATTGGGGTTAACAGACATATACAAACACAGGTGACACATATAATCACCAAAGACCTACGGAATACCAAGAGAAGACTACTCAACATTCTGTCATAACGTACATGGGAAAAGGATCCCAGGAAGAACAGACATCTGTATATGTGTAAAAGAACCACATCTTCCACACCTACAACAAGCCAAACATTGTCATCAAACTTGCTGTAATAAAAAATAAAAAATTAAATTAAAAACACGAACAAGATGTAGTGAGACAAACTTGAGGGGCTTTCTCCTGGCACATTCCATTCTAAATTCCAATCTAGAACACGACTTCCATTGAGGCTCTGTTGCCCTAGTCACCAGATTTGGTAAGGGAGAACTGCTGCCACCTTGTGGCCGTTTCGCACAACAGCAGCTTTAATCCCAGCGCTGATGGTCAGTTGATATTCAAAATCATTGCAGGCCTGTAAATGACACCTGCCCTGAAAACAAATCCTGGGGTCACATATGGTCCAAAAAATTCAAAGCACGTCCATATTTCAAAACGACCGTTTCAAAAGGCATATTTTACGCACATTAGTGTTCTGCTTCTTTTTCTTTCTTTCCTTTTTTTGTTAAAAATACGGGAATGGAAAAAGGCATCCCTCAGAATGGGCGAAAATCGTTGCAAACGAATCAATGGACAAAGGTTTAATCTCCAATATATATAAAGAGCTCATGCAGCTTAATATTAACAAAACAAACAACCCAATACAAAAAATGGGCAGAAGATCTAAAGAGATGTTTCTTCCAAGAAGACACAGAGATGGCCAAGACGCACATGAAAAGCTGCTCAACAGCACTAATTATTAGAGAAATGCAAATCAAAACTACAATGAGGTATCACCTCACACCTGTTAGAATCGGCATCATCAGAAAATCTACAAACAACCAATTCTGGGGAGGGTGTGGACAAAAGGAGCCCTCTTCCACTATTGGTGGGAATGTAAATTGATACAGTCACTATGGAGAACGGTATGGAGTTTCCTTAAAAAAACTAGAAATAGAATTACCATCTGATCCAGCAATCCCACTTCTGGGCATATACCCAGAGAAAACCATAAATCAAAAAGGCACATTCACCACAATGTTCATGGCAGCACTATTTACAATAGCCAGGTAATGGAAGCAACGTAAATGCCCACAGACAGATGAATGGATAAAGATGTGGTACATATATAAAATGGAATATTACTCAGCCATAAGAAGGAATGAAACTGGGTCATTTGTAGAGACATCGATGGATCTAGAGACTGTCATACAGAATGAAGTAAGTCAGAAAGAGGAAAACAAATATTGTATATTAATGCATATATGTGGAACCTAAAAAATGGTACAGATGAACTGGTTTGCAGGGAAGAAACAGAGACACAGAGGTAGAGAACAAACATATGGACACCAAGTGTGGGAAGCCATGGGGTGGTGGTGGTGGGATGAGTTGGGAGATTGGGATTCACCTGTATACATGTATATGCATAAAATACATAACTAATAATAACCTGCTGTATAAAAAAATAAATCAAATTAAATTTCAAATTTTTAAAAAATAAAATTTAAAAATAAAACAGAAAAATGTTCTTCCCTTCACACAGATGTATTTATAGGAATGAATTATTTCCATGCTTATATCTATAAATACATAAAGGAGGAATAAAATCTAACTTGAACCATAAAAGAAAAAAAAAAACCTGAACCCACCAGTTATAGAGAGGAATACCCTATCAGGGCGCTTGCTCCAGCGGTAAACAATTATGAAATTGGTCAGAGGTGGGGAATCATCTCCCATACAACCAGCAACCCACCCCCCACGCCAGGAGCATCCTCATTGCAAAGCTGGGGAACCATGCCGAGGCATTTCTGAGTAAACATGAGGTGAGCCCCAGGCCAGCTGCTGCTGAACTGTTCCCACCCTTCCCAGGTAAAACACCTGAATATGTACAAGGGCTTGAAAGCCTAGAGGAAGGGCGGTGGAGCCACACCAGCGACAGCACGCAGGCCAACTTGGTGCCTGCAGGCCAGCCAGGGTGGTCCTGGACCCAGGCGCTCTTGCGGAAGCTTTCCATTGCCCTGCCTGAGATACCCCTCCTGTCCCGGCCCCCACTGCTTTTTTCCTTCCTCACCTCTGTCCGGAGAGAAATTCCAGCGGAAGGTATGGGTGACACATCCTCTTCTTTACAGGTGGCAGCCTGGCAACCCCTGCAGAAAGGCCAGCAGAGCCCCACTCACACCGGGCCACCAACAAAGCTGTGGCCCCTCACTCCCTCCCACCAGCAGAGCCCCGAGACTGCTGACGGGGCAGAGAATATGGAGTCAGGCACAGCTTCAGGGGCTATTGCTGCCTGGAGCGCTGTTTATATTGACCTCAAACAGGCACACCTGGGGAGGGCCGGCCGGCAGGGTAAGGCTGCCCAGGTCAGCTAATCCACAACCCTCAGGGAATCACATTGTTGAAAACGGACCTCGCTAAGGCAGAATAGAAGCCAAGGAAGAAAAGGACACAATGCCATTTGCAGCACCGTAGATGAGTCTAGAGGTAATCACGTGACTTGTAGTAAGTCAGAAAGTGAAAGACACATATCGTATCATATCACTTATAGGTGTTACCTAAGAATGGATACCAGGGCAGATATTTCCACGGAGAAGGGCCATCACAGATTCATCAAACAAACTTATGGTTCACCAATGGAAAGGTGTGAGGATTGGTTTCATTACGATATTGGGGTTAACAGACATATACAAACACAGGTGACACATATAATCACCAAAGACCTACGGAATACCAAGAGAAGACTACTCAACCTTCTGTCATAACGTACATGGGAAAAGGATCCCAGGAAGAACAGACATCTGTATATGTGTAAAAGAACCCCATCTTCCACACCTACAACAAGCCAAACATTGTCATCAAACTTGCTGTAATAAAAAATAAAAAATTAAATTAAAAACACGAACAAGAAGTAGTGAGACAAACGTGAGGGTCTTTCTCCTGGCACATTCCATTCTAAATTCCAATCTAGAACACGACTTCCATTGAGGCTCTGTTGCCCTAGTCACCAGATTTGGTAAGGGAGAACTGCTGCCACCTTGTGGCCGTTTCGCACAACAGCAGCTTTAATCCCAGCGCTGATGGTCAGTTGATATTCAAAATCATTGCAGGCCTGTAAATGACACCTGCCCTGAAAAGAAATCCTGGGGTCACATATCGACCAAAAAATTCAAAGGACGTCCATATTTCAAAACGACCGTTTCAAAAGGCATATTTTACGCACATTAGTGTTCTGCTTCTTTTTCTTTCTTTCCTTTTTTTGTTAAAAATACGGGAATGGAAAAAGGCATCCCTCAGAATGGGCGAAAATCGTTGCAAACGAATCAATGGACAAAGGTTTAATCTCCAATATATATAAAGAGCTCATGCAGCTTAATATTAACAAAACAAACAACCCAATACAAAAAATGGGCAGAAGATCTAAAGAGATGTTTCTTCCAAGAAGACACAGAGATGGCCAAGACGCACATGAAAAGCTGCTCAACAGCACTAATTATTAGAGAAATGCAAATCAAAACTACAATGAGGTATCACCTCACACCTGTTAGAATCGGCATCATCAGAAAATCTACAAACAACCAATTCTGGGGAGGGTGTGGACAAAAGGAGCCCTCTTCCACTATTGGTGGGAATGTAAATTGATACAGTCACTATGGAGAACGGTATGGAGTTTCCTTAAAAAAACTAGAAATAGAATTACCATCTGATCCAGCAATCCCACTTCTGGGCATATACCCAGAGAAAACCATAAATCAAAAAGGCACATTCACCACAATGTTCATGGCAGCACTATTTACAATAGCCAGGTAATGGAAGCAACGTAAATGCCCACAGACAGATGAATGGATAAAGATGTGGTACATATATAAAATGGAATATTACTCAGCCATAAGAAGGAATGAAACTGGGTCATTTGTAGAGACATCGATGGATCTAGAGACTGTCATACAGAATGAAGTAAGTCAGAAAGAGGAAAACAAATATTGTATATTAATGCATATATGTGGAACCTAAAAAATGGTACAGATGAACTGGTTTGCAGGGAAGAAACAGAGACACAGAGGTAGAGAACAAACATATGGACACCAAGTGTGGGAAGCCATGGGGTGGTGGTGGTGGGATGAGTTGGGAGATTGGGATTGACCTGTATACATGTATATGCATAAAATACATAACTAATAATAACCTGCTGTATAAAAAAATAAATCAAATTAAATTTCAAATTTTTAAAAAATAAAATTTAAAAATAAAACAGAAAAATGTTCTTCCCTTCACACAGATGTATTTATAGGAATGAATTATTTCCATGCTTACATCTATAAATACATAAAGGAGGAATACAATCTAACTTGAACCATAAAAGAAAAAAAAAAAACCTGAACCCACCAGTTATACAGAGGAAAACCCTATCAGGGCACTTGCTCCAGCGGTAAACAATTATGAAATTGGTCAGATGTGGGGAATCATCTCCCATACAACCAGCAACCCACCCCCCACGCCAGGAGCATCCTCATTGCAAAGCTGGGGGACCGTGCCGAGGCATCTGTGAGTAAACGTGAGCTGAGCCCCAGGCCAGCTGCTGCTGAACTGTTCCCACCCTTCCCAGGTAAAACACCTGAATATGTACAAGGGCTTGAAAGCCTAGAGGAAGGGCGGTGGAGCCACACCAGCGACAGCACGCAGGCCAACTTGGTGCCTGCAGGCCAGCCAGGGTGGTCCTGGCCCCGGGCGCTCTTCCGGAAGCTTTCCATTGCCCTGCCTGAGATACCCCTCCTGTCCCGGCCCCCAATGCATTTTTCCTTCCTTACCTCTGTCCGGAGAGAAATTCCAGCGGAAGGTATGGGTGACACATCCTCTTCTTTACAGGTGGCAGCCTGGCAACCCCTGCAGAAAGGCCAGCAGAGCCCCACTCACACCGGGCCACCAAAAATGCTGTGGCCCCTCACTCCCTCTCGCCAGCAGAGCCCCGAGACTGCTGACGGGGCAGAGAATATGGAGTCAGGCACAGCTTCAGGGGCTATTGCTGCCTGGAGCGCTGTTTATATTGACCTCAAACAGGCACACCTGGGGAGGGCCGGCCGGCAGGGTAAGGCTGCCCAGGTCAGCTAATCCACAACCCTCAGGGAATCACATTGTTGAAAACGGACCTCGCTAAGGCAGAATAGAAGCCAAGGAAGAAAAGGACACAATGCCATTTGCAGCACCGTAGATGAGTCTAGAGGTAATCACGTGACTTGTAGTAAGTCAGAAAGTGAAAGACACATATCGTATCATATCACTTATAGGTGTTACCTAAGAATGGATACCAGGGCAGATATTTCCACGGAGAAGGGCCATCACAGATTCATCAAACAAACTTATGGTTCACCAATGGAAAGGTGTGAGGATTGGTTTCATTACGATATTGGGGTTAACAGACATATACAAACACAGGTGACACATATAATCACCAAAGACCTACAGAATACCAAGAGAAGACTACTCAACATTCTGTCATAACGTACATGGGAAAAGGATCCCAGGAAGAACAGACATCTGTATATGTGTAAAACAACCACATCTTCCACACCTACAACAAGCCAAACATTGTAATCAAACTTGCTGTAATAAAAAATAAAAAATTAAATTAAAAACACGAACAAGAAGTAGTGAGACAAACTTGAGGGGCTTTCTCCTGGCACATTCCATTCTAAATTCCAATCTAGAACACGACTTCCATTGAGGCTCTGTTGCCCTAGTCACCAGATTTGGTAAGGGAGAACTGCTGCCACCTTGTGGCCGTTTCGCACAACAGCAGCTTTAATCCCAGCGCTGATGGTCAGTTGATATTCAAAATCATTGCAGGCCTGTAAATGACACCTGCCCTGAAAACAAATCCTGGGGTCACATATCGACCAAAAAATTCAAAGGACGTCCATATTTCAAAACGACCGTTTCAAAAGGCATATTTTACGCACATTAGTGTTCTGCTTCTTTTTCTTTCTTTCCTTTTTTTGTTAAAAATACGGGAATGGAAAAAGGCATCCCTCAGAATGGGCGAAAATCGTTGCAAACGAATCAATGGACAAAGGTTTAATCTCCAATATATATAAAGAGCTCATGCAGCTTAATATTAACAAAACAAACAACCCAATACAAAAAATGGGCAGAAGATCTAAAGAGATGTTTCTTCCAAGAAGACACAGAGATGGCCAAGACGCACATGAAAAGCTGCTCAACAGCACTAATTATTAGAGAAATGCAAATCAAAACTACAATGAGGTATCACCTCACACCTGTTAGAATCGGCATCATCAGAAAATCTACAAACAACCAATTCTGGGGAGGGTGTGGACAAAAGGAGCCCTCTTCCACTATTGGTGGGAATGTAAATTGATACAGTCACTATGGAGAACGGTATGGAGTTTCCTTAAAAAAACTAGAAATAGAATTACCATCTGATCCAGCAATCCCACTTCTGGGCATATACCCAGAGAAAACCATAAATCAAAAAGGCACATTCACCACAATGTTCATGGCAGCACTATTTACAATAGCCAGGTAATGGAAGCAACGTAAATGCCCACAGACAGATGAATGGATAAAGATGTGGTACATATATAAAATGGAATATTACTCAGCCATAAGAAGGAATGAAACTGGGTCATTTGTAGAGACATCGATGGATCTAGAGACTGTCATACAGAATGAAGTAAGTCAGAAAGAGGAAAACAAATATTGTATATTAATGCATATATGTGGAACCTAAAAAATGGTACAGATGAACTGGTTTGCAGAGAAGAAACAGAGACACAGAGGTAGAGAACAAACATATGGACACCAAGTGTGGGAAGCCATGGGGTGGTGGTGGTGGGATGAGTTGGGAGATTGGGATTCACCTGTATACATGTATATGCATAAAATACATAACTAATAATAACCTGCTGTATAAAAAAATAAATCAAATTAAATTTCAAATTTTTAAAAAATAAAATTTAAAAATAAAACAGAAAAATGTTCTTCCCTTCACACAGATGTATTTATAGGAATGAATTATTTCCATGCTTATATCTATAAATACATAAAGGAGGAATAAAATCTAACTTGAACCATAAAAGAAAAAAAAAAACCTGAACCCACCAGGTATACAGAGGAAAACCCTATCAAGGCGCTTGCTCCAGCGGTAAACAATTCTGAAATTGGTCAGAGGTGGGGAATCATCTCCCATACAACCAGCAACCCACCCCCCACGCCAGGAGCATCCTCATTGCAAAGCTGGGGGACCGTGCCGAGGCATCTGTGAGTAAACGTGAGCTGAGCCCCAGGCCAGCTGCTGCTGAACTGTTCCCACCCTTCCCAGGTAAAACACCTGAATATGTACAAGGGCTTGAAAGCCTAGAGGAAGGGCCGTGGAGCCACACCAGCGACAGCACGCAGGCCAACTTGGTGCCTGCAGGCCAGCCAGGGTGGTCCTGGCCCCGGGCGCTCTTCCGGAAGCTTTCCATTGCCCAGCCTGAGATACCCCTCCTGTCCCGGCCCCCACTGCTTTTTTCCTTCCTCACCTCTGTCCGGAGAGAAATTCCAGCGGAAGGTATGGGTGACACATCCTCTTCTTTACAGGTGGCAGCCTGGCAACCCCTGCAGAAAGGCCAGCAGAGCCCCACTCACACCGGGCCACCAACAAAGCTGTGGCCCCTCACTCCCTCCCGCCAGCAGAGCCCCGAGACTGCTGACGGGGCAGAGAATATGGAGTCAGGCACAGCTTCAGGGGCTATTGCTGCCTGGAGCGCTGTTTATATTGACCTCAAACAGGCACACCTGGGGAGGGCCGGCCGGCAGGGTAAGGCTGCCCAGGTCAGCTAATCCACAACCCTCAGGGAATCACATTGT
This sequence comes from Mesoplodon mirus, assembly GCF_964341445.2. NCBI lineage: Eukaryota > Metazoa > Chordata > Mammalia > Artiodactyla > Ziphiidae > Mesoplodon > Mesoplodon mirus. The sequence goes on along the minus strand of NW_028295814.1, from coordinate 2,754,108 downwards.
TGAAAACGGACCTCGCTAAGGCAGAATAGAAGCCAAGGAAGAAAAGGACACAATGCCATTTGCAGCACCGTAGATGAGTCTAGAGGTAATCACGTGACTTGTAGTAAGTCAGAAAGTGAAAGACACATATCGTATCATATCACTTATAGGTGTTACCTAAGAATGGATACCAGGGCAGATATTTCCACGGAGAAGGGCCATCACAGATTCATCAAACAAACTTATGGTTCACCAATGGAAAGGTGTGAGGATTGGTTTCATTACGATATTGGGGTTAACAGACATATACAAACACAGGTGACACATATAATCACCAAAGACCTACGGAATACCAAGAGAAGACTACTCAACCTTCTGTCATAACGTACATGGGAAAAGGATCCCAGGAAGAACAGACATCTGTATATGTGTAAAAGAACCCCATCTTCCACACCTACAACAAGCCAAACATTGTCATCAAACTTGCTGTAATAAAAAATAAAAAATTAAATTAAAAACACGAACAAGAAGTAATGAGACAAACTTGAGGGGCTTTCTCCTGGCACATTCCATTCTAAATTCCAATCTAGAACACCACTTCCATTGAGGCTCTGTTGCCCTAGTCACCAGATTTGGTAAGGGAGAACTGCTGCCACCTTGTGGCCGTTTCGCACAACAGCAGCTTTAATCCCAGCGCTGATGGTCAGTTGATATTCAAAATCATTGCAGGCCTGTAAATGACACCTGCCCTGAAAACAAATCCTGGGGTCACATATCGACCAAAAAATTCAAAGGACGTCCATATTTCAAAACGACCGTTTCAAAAGGCATATTTTACGCACATTAGTGTTCTGCTTCTTTTTCTTTCTTTCCTTTTTTTGTTAAAAATACGGGAATGGAAAAAGGCATCCCACAGAATGGGCGAAAATCGTTGCAAACGAATCAATGGACAAAGGTTTAATCTCCAATATATATAAAGAGCTCATGCAGCTTAATATTAACAAAACAAACAACCCAATACAAAAAATGGGCAGAAGATCTAAAGAGATGTTTCTTCCAAGAAGACACAGAGATGGCCAAGACGCACATGAAAAGCTGCTCAACAGCACTAATTATTAGAGAAATGCAAATCAAAACTACAATGAGGTATCACCTCACACCTGTTAGAATCGGCATCATCAGAAAATCTACAAACAACCAATTCTGGGGAGGGTGTGGACAAAAGGAGCCCTCTTCCACTATTGGTGGGAATGTAAATTGATACAGTCACTATGGAGAACGGTATGGAGTTTCCTTAAAAAAACTAGAAATAGAATTACCATCTGATCCAGCAATCCCACTTCTGGGCATATACCCAGAGAAAACCATAAATCAAAAAGGCACATTCACCACAATGTTCATGGCAGCACTATTTACAATAGCCAGGTAATGGAAGCAACGTAAATGCCCACAGACAGATGAATGGATAAAGATGTGGTACATATATAAAATGGAATATTACTCAGCCATAAGAAGGAATGAAACTGGGTCATTTGTAGAGACATCGATGGATCTAGAGACTGTCATACAGAATGAAGTAAGTCAGAAAGAGGAAAACAAATATTGTATATTAATGCATATATGTGGAACCTAAAAAATGGTACAGATGAACTTGTTTGCAGGGAAGAAACAGAGACACAGAGGTAGAGAACAAACATATGTACACCAAGTGTGGGAAGCCATGGGGTGGTGGTGGTGGGATGAGTTGGGAGATTGGGATTGACCTGTATACATGTATATGCATGAAATACATAACTAATAATAACCTGCTGTATAAAAAAATAAATCAAATTAAATTTCAAATTTTTAAAAAATAAAATTTAAAAATAAAACAGAAAAATGTTCTTCCCTTCACACAGATGTATTTATAGGAATGAATTATTTCCATGCTTATATCTATAAATACATAAAGGAGGAATAAAATCTAACTTGAACCATAAAAGAAAAAAAAAACCTGAACCCACCAGTTATACAGAGGAAAACCCTATCAAGGCGCTTGCTCCAGCGGTAAACAATTCTGAAATTGGTCAGAGGTGGGGAATCATCTCCCATACAACCAGCAACCCACCCCCCACGCCAGGAGCATCCTCATTGCAAAGCTGGGGGACCGTGCCGAGGCATCTGTGAGTAAACGTGAGCTGAGCCCCAGGCCAGCTGCTGCTGAACTGTTCCCACCCTTCCCAGGTAAAACACCTGAATATGTACAAGGGCTTGAAAGCCTAGAGGAAGGGCCGTGGAGCCACACCAGCGACAGCACGCAGGCCAACTTGGTGCCTGCAGGCCAGCCAGGGTGGTCCTGGCCCCGGGCGCTCTTCCGGAAGCTTTCCATTGCCCTGCCTGAGATACCCCTCCTGTCCCGGCCCCCACTGCTTTTTTCCTTCCTCACCTCTGTCCGGAGAGAAATTCCAGCGGAAGGTATGGGTGACACATCCTCTTCTTTACAGGTGGCAGCCTGGCAACCCCTGCAGAAAGGCCAGCAGAGCCCCACTCACACCGGGCCACCAACAAAGCTGTGGCCCCTCACTCCCTCCCGCCAGCAGAGCCCCGAGACTGCTGACGGGGCAGAGAATATGGAGTCAGGCACAGCTTCAGGGGCTATTGCTGCCTGGAGCGCTGTTTATATTGACCTCAAACAGGCACACCTGGGGAGGGCCGGCCGGCAGGGTAAGGCTGCCCAGGTCAGCTAATCCACAACCCTCAGGGAATCACATTGTTGAAAACGGACCTCGCTAAGGCAGAATAGAAGCCAAGGAAGAAAAGGACACAATGCCATTTGCAGCACCGTAGATGAGTCTAGAGGTAATCACGTGACTTGTAGTAAGTCAGAAAGTGAAAGACACATATCGTATCCTATCACTTATAGGTGTTACCTAAGAATGGATACCAGGGCAGATATTTCCACGGAGAAGGGCCATCACAGATTCATCAAACAAACTTATGGTTCACCAATGGAAAGGTGTGAGGATTGGTTTCATTACGATATTGGGGTTAACAGACATATACAAACACAGGTGACACATATAATCACCAAAGACCTACGGAATACCAAGAGAAGACTACTCAACCTTCTGTCATAACGTACATGGGAAAAGGATCCCAGGAAGAACAGACATCTGTATATGTGTAAAAGAACCCCATCTTCCACACCTACAACAAGCCAAACATTGTCATCAAACTTGCTGTAATAAAAAATAAAAAATTAAATTAAAAACACGAACAAGAAGTAGTGAGACAAACTTGAGGGGCTTTCTCCTGGCACATTCCATTCTAAATTCCAATCTAGAACACCACTTCCATTGAGGCTCTGTTGCCCTAGTCACCAGATTTGGTAAGGGAGAACTGCTGCCACCTTGTGGCCGTTTCGCACAACAGCAGCTTTAATCCCAGCGCTGATGGTCAGTTGATATTCAAAATCATTGCAGGCCTGTAAATGACACCTGCCCTGAAAACAAATCCTGGGGTCACATATCGACCAAAAAATTCAAAGGACGTCCATATTTCAAAATGACCGTTTCAAAAGGCATATTTTACGCACATTAGTGTTCTGCTTCTTTTTCTTTCTTTCCTTTTTTTGTTAAAAATACGGGAATGGAAAAAGGCATCCCACAGAATGGGCGAAAATCGTTGCAAACGAATCAATGGACAAAGGTTTAATCTCCAATATATATAAAGAGCTCATGCAGCTTAATATTAACAAAACAAACAACCCAATACAAAAAATGGGCAGAAGATCTAAAGAGATGTTTCTTCCAAGAAGACACAGAGATGGCCAAGACGCACATGAAAAGCTGCTCAACAGCACTAATTATTAGAGAAATGCAAATCAAAACTACAATGAGGTATCACCTCACACCTGTTAGAATCGGCATCATCAGAAAATCTACAAACAACCAATTCTGGGGAGGGTGTGGACAAAAGGAGCCCTCTTCCACTATTGGTGGGAATGTAAATTGATACAGTCACTATGGAGAACGGTATGGAGTTTCCTTAAAAAAACTAGAAATAGAATTACCATCTGATCCAGCAATCCCACTTCTGGGCATATACCCAGAGAAAACCATAAATCAAAAAGGCACATTCACCACAATGTTCATGGCAGCACTATTTACAATAGCCAGGTAATGGAAGCAACGTAAATGCCCACAGACAGATGAATGGATAAAGATGTGGTACATATATAAAATGGAATATTACTCAGCCATAAGAAGGAATGAAACTGGGTCATTTGTAGAGACATCGATGGATCTAGAGACTGTCATACAGAATGAAGTAAGTCAGAAAGAGGAAAACAAATATTGTATATTAATGCATATATGTGGAACCTAAAAAATGGTACAGATGAACTTGTTTGCAGGGAAGAAACAGAGACACAGAGGTAGAGAACAAACATATGGACACCAAGTGTGGGAAGCCATGGGGTGGTGGTGGTGGGATGAGTTGGGAGATTGGGATTGACCTGTATACATGTATATGCATGAAATACATAACTAATAATAACCTGCTGTATAAAAAAATAAATCAAATTAAATTTCAAATTTTTAAAAAATAAAATTTAAAAATAAAACAGAAAAATGTTCTTCCCTTCACACAGATGTATTTATAGGAATGAATTATTTCCATGCTTATATCTATAAATACATAAAGGAGGAATACAATCTAACTTGAACCATAAAAGAAAAAAAAAACCTGAACCCACCAGTTATACAGAGGAAAACCCTATCAAGGCGCTTGCTCCAGCGGTAAACAATTCTGAAATTGGTCAGAGGTGGGGAATCATCTCCCATACAACCAGCAACCCACCCCCCACGCCAGGAGCATCCTCATTGCAAAGCTGGGGGACCGTGCCGAGGCATCTGTGAGTAAACGTGAGCTGAGCCCCAGGCCAGCTGCTGCTGAACTGTTCCCACCCTTCCCAGGTAAAACACCTGAATATGTACAAGGGCTTGAAAGCCTAGAGGAAGGGACACGGAGCCACACCAGCAACAGCACGCAGGCCAAATTGGTGCCTGCAGGCCAGCCAGGGTGGTCCTGGCTCCGGGCGCTCTTCCGGAAGCTTTCCATTGCCCTGCCTGAGATACCCCTCCTGTCCCGGCCCCCACTGCTTATTTCCTTCCTCACCTCTGTCCGGAGAGAAATTCCAGCGGAAGGTATGGGTGACACATCCTCTTCTTTACAGGTGGCAGCCTGGCAACCCCTGCAGAAAGGCCAGCAGAGCCCCACTCACACCGGGCCACCAACAAAGCTGTGGCCCCTCACTCCCTCCCGCCAGCAGAGCCCCGAGACTGCTGACGGGGCAGAGAATATGGAGTCAGGCACAGCTTCAGGGGCTATTGCTGCCTGGAGCGCTGTTTATATTGACCTCAACGAGGCACACCTGGGGAGGGCGGGCCGGCAGGGTAAGGCTGCCCAGGTCAGCTAATCCACAACCCTCAGGGAATCACATTGTTGAAAACGGACCTCGCTAAGGCAGAATAGAAGCCAAGGAAGAAAAGGACACAATGCCATTTGCAGCACCGTAGATGAGTCTAGAGGTAATCACGTGACTTGTAGTAAGTCAGAAAGTGAAAGACACATATCGTATCATATCACTTATAGGTGTTACCTAAGAATGGATACCAGGGCAGATATTTCCACGGAGAAGGGCCATCACAGATTCATCAAACAAACTTATGGTTCACCAATGGAAAGGTGTGAGGATTGGTTACATTACGATATTGGGGTTAACAGACATATACAAACACAGGTGACACATATAATCACCAAAGACCTACGGAATACCAAGAGAAGACTACTCAACATTCTGTCATAACGTACATGGGAAAAGGATCCCAGGAAGAACAGACATCTGTATATGTGTAAAACAACCCCATCTTCCACACCTACAACAAGCCAAACATTGTAATCAAACTTGCTGTAATAAAAAATAAAAAATTAAATTAAAAACACGAACAAGAAGTAGTGAGGCAAACTTGAGGGGCTTTCTCCTGGCACATTCCATTCTAAATTCCAATCTAGAACACGACTTCCATTGAGGCTCTGTTGCCCTAGTCACCAGATTTGGTAAGGGAGAACTGCTGCCACCTTGTGGCCGTTTCGCACAACAGCAGCTTTAATCCCAGCGCTGATGGTCAGTTGATATTCAAAATCATTGCAGGCCTGTAAATGACACCTGCCCTGAAAACAAATCCTGGGGTCACATATCGACCAAAAAATTCAAAGGACGTCCATATTTCAAAACGACCGTTTCAAAAGGCATATTTTACGCACATTAGTGTTCTGCTTCTTTTTCTTTCTTTCCTTTTTTTGTTAAAAATACGGGAATGGAAAAAGGCATCCCTCAGAATGGGCGAAAATCGTTGCAAACGAATCAATGGACAAAGGTTTAATCTCCAATATATATAAAGAGCTCATGCAGCTTAATATTAACAAAACAAACAACCCAATACAAAAAATGGGCAGAAGATCTAAAGAGATGTTTCTTCCAAGAAGACACAGAGATGGCCAAGACGCACATGAAAAGCTGCTCAACAGCACTAATTATTAGAGAAATGCAAATCAAAACTACAATGAGGTATCACCTCACACCTGTTAGAATCGGCATCATCAGAAAATCTACAAACAACCAATTCTGGGGAGGGTGTGGACAAAAGGAGCCCTCTTCCACTATTGGTGGGAATGTAAATTGATACAGTCACTATGGAGAACGGTATGGAGTTTCCTTAAAAAAACTAGAAATAGAATTACCATCTGATCCAGCAATCCCACTTCTGGGCATATACCCAGAGAAAACCATAAATCAAAAAGGCACATTCACCACAATGTTCATGGCAGCACTATTTACAATAGCCAGGTAATGGAAGCAACGTAAATGCCCACAGACAGATGAATGGATAAAGATGTGGTACATATATAAAATGGAATATTACTCAGCCATAAGAAGGAATGAAACTGGGTCATTTGTAGAGACATCGATGGATCTAGAGACTGTCATACAGAATGAAGTAGGTCAGAAAGAGGAAAACAAATATTGTATATTAATGCATATATGTGGAACCTAAAAAATGGTACAGATGAACTGGTTTGCAGGGAAGAAACAGAGACACAGAGGTAGAGAACAAACATATGGACACCAAGTGTGGGAAGCCATGGGGTGGTGGTGGTGGGATGAGTTGGGAGATTGGGATTGACCTGTATACATGTATATGCATGAAATACATAACTAATAATAACCTGCTGTATAAAAAAATAAATCAAATTAAATTTCAAATTTTTAAAAAATAAAATTTAAAAATAAAACAGAAAAATGTTCTTCCCTTCACACAGATGTATTTATAGGAATGAATTATTTCCATGCTTATATCTATAAATACATAAAGGAGGAATACAATCTAACTTGAACCATAAAAGAAAAAAAAAAACCTGAACCCACCAGTTATAGAGAGGAATACCCTATCAGGGCACTTGCTCCAGCGGTAAACAATTCTGAAATTGGTCAGAGGTGGGGAATCATCTCCCATACAACCAGCAACCCACCCCCCACGCCAGGAGCATCCTCATTGCAAAGCTGGGGGACCGTGCCGAGGCATCTGTGAGTAAACGTGAGCTGAGCCCCAGGCCAGCTGCTGCTGAACTGTTCCCACCCTTCCCAGGTAAAACACCTGAATATGTACAAGGGCTTGAAAGCCTAGAGGAAGGGCCGTGGAGCCACACCAGCGACAGCACGCAGGCCAACTTGGTGCCTGCAGGCCAGCCAGGGTGGTCCTGGCCCCGGGCGCTCTTCCGGAAGCTTTCCATTGCCCTGCCTGAGATACCCCTCCTGTCCCGGCCCCCACTGCTTTTTTCCTTCCTCACCTCTGTCCGGAGAGAAATTCCAGCGGAAGGTATGGGTGACACATCCTCTTCTTTACAGGTGGCAGCCTGGCAACCCCTGCAGAAAGGCCAGCAGAGCCCCACTCACACCGGGCCACCAACAAAGCTGTGGCCCCTCACTCCCTCCCGCCAGCAGAGCCCCGAGACTGCTGACGGGGCCGAGAATATGGAGTCAGGCACAGCTTCAGGGGCTATTGCTGCCTGGAGCGCTGTTTATATTGACCTCAAACAGGCACACCTGGGGAGGGCCGGCCGGCAGGGTAAGGCTGCCCAGGTCAGCTAATCCACAACCCTCAGGGAATCACATTGTTGAAAACGGACCTCGCTAAGGCAGAATAGAAGCCAAGGAAGAAAAGGACACAATGCCATTTGCAGCACCGTAGATGAGTCTAGAGGTAATCACGTGACTTGTAGTAAGTCAGAAAGTGAAAGACACATATCGTATCATATCACTTATAGGTGTTACCTAAGAATGGATACCAGGGCAGATATTTCCACGGAGAAGGGCCATCACAGATTCATCAAACAAACTTATGGTTCACCAATGGAAAGGTGTGAGGATTGGTTTCATTATGATATTGGGGTTAACAGACATATACAAACACAGGTGACACATATAATAACCAAAGACCTACGGAATACCAAGAGAAGACTACTCAACATTCTGTCATAACGTACATGGGAAAAGGATCCCAGGAAGAACAGACATCTGTATATGTGTAAAAGAACCCCATCTTCCACACCTACAACAAGCCAAACATTGTCATCAAACTTGCTGTAATAAAAAATAAAAAAATAAATTAAAAACACGAACAAGATGTAGTGAGACAAACTTGAGGGGCTTTCTCCTGGCACATTCCATTCTAAATTCCAATCTAGAACACGACTTCCATTGAGGCTCTGTTGCCCTAGTCACCAGATTTGGTAAGGGAGAACTGCTGCCACCTTGTGGCCGTTTCGCACAACAGCAGCTTTAATCCCAGCGCTGATGGTCAGTTGATATTCAAAATCATTGCAGGCCTGTAAATGACACCTGCCCTGAAAACAAATCCTGGGGTCACATATGGTCCAAAAAATTCAAAGCACGTCCATATTTCAAAACGACCGTTTCAAAAGGCATATTTTACGCACATTAGTGTTCTGCTTCTTTTTCTTTCTTTCCTTTTTTTGTTAAAAATACGGGAATGGAAAAAGGCATCCCTCAGAATGGGCGAAAATCGTTGCAAACGAATCAATGGACAAAGGTTTAATCTCCAATATATATAAACAGCTCATGCAGCTTAATATTAACAAAACAAACAACCCAATACAAAAAATGGGCAGAAGATCTAAAGAGATGTTTCTTCCAAGAAGACACAGAGATGGCCAAGACGCACATGAAAAGCTGCTCAACAGCACTAATTATTAGAGAAATGCAAATCAAAACTACAATGAGGTATCACCTCACACCTGTTAGAATCGGCATCATCAGAAAATCTACAAACAACCAATTCTGGGGAGGGTGTGGACAAAAGGAGCCCTCTTCCACTATTGGTGGGAATGTAAATTGATACAGTCACTATGGAGAACGGTATGGAGTTTCCTTAAAAAAACTAGAAATAGAATTACCATCTGATCCAGCAATCCCACTTCTGGGCATATACCCAGAGAAAACCATAAATCAAAAAGGCACATTCACCACAATGTTCATGGCAGCACTATTTACAATAGCCAGGTAATGGAAGCAACGTAAATGCCCACAGACAGATGAATGGATAAAGATGTGGTACATATATAAAATGGAATATTACTCAGCCATAAGAAGGAATGAAACTGGGTCATTTGTAGAGACATCGATGGATCTAGAGACTGTCATACAGAATGAAGTAAGTCAGAAAGAGGAAAACAAATATTGTATATTAATGCATATATGTGGAACCTAAAAAATGGTACAGATGAACTGGTTTGCAGGGAAGAAACAGAGACACAGAGGTAGAGAACAAACATATGGACACCAAGTGTGGGAAGCCATGGGGTGGTGGTGGTGGGATGAGTTGGGAGATTGGGATTCACCTGTATACATGTATATGCATAAAATACATAACTAATAATAACCTGCTGTATAAAAAAATAAATCAAATTAAATTTCAAATTTTTAAAAAATAAAATTTAAAAATAAAACAGAAAAATGTTCTTCCCTTCACACAGATGTATTTATAGGAATGAATTATTTCCATGCTTACATCTATAAATACATAAAGGAGGAATACAATCTAACTTGAACCATAAAAGAAAAAAAAAAAACCTGAACCCACCAGTTATACAGAGGAAAACCCTATCAGGGCACTTGCTCCAGCGGTAAACAATTATGAAATTGGTCAGATGTGGGGAATCATCTCCCATACAACCAGCAACCCACCCCCCACGCCAGGAGCATCCTCATTGCAAAGCTGGGGGACCGTGCCGAGGCATCTGTGAGTAAACGTGAGCTGAGCCCCAGGCCAGCTGCTGCTGAACTGTTCCCACCCTTCCCAGGTAAAACACCTGAATATGTACAAGGGCTTGAAAGCCTAGAGGAAGGGCGGTGGAGCCACACCAGCGACAGCACGCAGGCCAACTTGGTGCCTGCAGGCCAGCCAGGGTGGTCCTGGCCCCGGGCGCTCTTCCGGAAGCTTTCCATTGCCCTGCCTGAGATACCCCTCCTGTCCCGGCCCCCACTGCTTTTTTCCTTCCTCACCTCTGTCCGGAGAGAAATTCCAGCGGAAGGTATGGGTGACACATCCTCTTCTTTACAGGTGGCAGCCTGGCAACCCCTGCAGAAAGGCCAGCAGAGCCCCACTCACACCGGGCCACCAAAAATGCTGTGGCCCCTCACTCCCTCTCGCCAGCAGAGCCCCGAGACTGCTGACGGGGCAGAGAATATGGAGTCAGGCACAGCTTCAGGGGCTATTGCTGCCTGGAGCGCTGTTTATATTGACCTCAAACAGGCACACCTGGGGAGGGCCGGCCGGCAGGGTAAGGCTGCCCAGGTCAGCTAATCCACAACCCTCAGGGAATCACATTGTTGAAAACGGACCTCGCTAAGGCAGAATAGAAGCCAAGGAAGAAAAGGACACAATGCCATTTGCAGCACCGTAGATGAGTCTAGAGGTAATCACGTGACTTGTAGTAAGTCAGAAAGTGAAAGACACATATCGTATCATATCACTTATAGGTGTTACCTAAGAATGGATACCAGGGCAGATATTTCCACGGAGAAGGGCCATCACAGATTCATCAAACAAACTTATGGTTCACCAATGGAAAGGTGTGAGGATTGGTTTCATTACGATATTGGGGTTAACAGACATATACAAACACAGGTGACACATATAATCACCAAAGACCTACAGAATACCAAGAGAAGACTACTCAACATTCTGTCATAACGTACATGGGAAAAGGATCCCAGGAAGAACAGACATCTGTATATGTGTAAAACAACCACATCTTCCACACCTACAACAAGCCAAACATTGTAATCAAACTTGCTGTAATAAAAAATAAAAAATTAAATTAAAAACACGAACAAGAAGTAGTGAGACAAACTTGAGGGGCTTTCTCCTGGCACATTCCATTCTAAATTCCAATCTAGAACACGACTTCCATTGAGGCTCTGTTGCCCTAGTCACCAGATTTGGTAAGGGAGAACTGCTGCCACCTTGTGGCCGTTTCGCACAACAGCAGCTTTAATCCCAGCGCTGATGGTCAGTTGATATTCAAAATCATTGCAGGCCTGTAAATGACACCTGCCCTGAAAACAAATCCTGGGGTCACATATCGACCAAAAAATTCAAAGGACGTCCATATTTCAAAACGACCGTTTCAAAAGGCATATTTTACGCACATTAGTGTTCTGCTTCTTTTTCTTTCTTTCCTTTTTTTGTTAAAAATACGGGAATGGAAAAAGGCATCCCTCAGAATGGGCGAAAATCGTTGCAAACGAATCAATGGACAAAGGTTTAATCTCCAATATATATAAAGAGCTCATGCAGCTTAATATTAACAAAACAAACAACCCAATACAAAAAATGGGCAGAAGATCTAAAGAGATGTTTCTTCCAAGAAGACACAGAGATGGCCAAGACGCACATGAAAAGCTGCTCAACAGCACTAATTATTAGAGAAATGCAAATCAAAACTACAATGAGGTATCACCTCACACCTGTTAGAATCGGCATCATCAGAAAATCTACAAACAACCAATTCTGGGGAGGGTGTGGACAAAAGGAGCCCTCTTCCACTATTGGTGGGAATGTAAATTGATACAGTCACTATGGAGAACGGTATGGAGTTTCCTTAAAAAAACTAGAAATAGAATTACCATCTGATCCAGCAATCCCACTTCTGGGCATATACCCAGAGAAAACCATAAATCAAAAAGGCACATTCACCACAATGTTCATGGCAGCACTATTTACAATAGCCAGGTAATGGAAGCAACGTAAATGCCCACAGACAGATGAATGGATAAAGATGTGGTACATATATAAAATGGAATATTACTCAGCCATAAGAAGGAATGAAACTGGGTCATTTGTAGAGACATCGATGGATCTAGAGACTGTCATACAGAATGAAGTAAGTCAGAAAGAGGAAAACAAATATTGTATATTAATGCATATATGTGGAACCTAAAAAATGGTACAGATGAACTGGTTTGCAGAGAAGAAACAGAGACACAGAGGTAGAGAACAAACATATGGACACCAAGTGTGGGAAGCCATGGGGTGGTGGTGGTGGGATGAGTTGGGAGATTGGGATTCACCTGTATACATGTATATGCATAAAATACATAACTAATAATAACCTGCTGTATAAAAAAATAAATCAAATTAAATTTCAAATTTTTAAAAAATAAAATTTAAAAATAAAACAGAAAAATGTTCTTCCCTTCACACAGATGTATTTATAGGAATGAATTATTTCCATGCTTATATCTATAAATACATAAAGGAGGAATACAATCTAACTTGAACCATAAAAGAAAAAAAAAAAAACCTGAACCCACCAGTTATACAGAGGAAAACCCTATCAGGGCACTTGCTCCAGCGGTAAACAATTCTGAAATTGGTCAGAGGTGGGGAATCATCTCCCATACAACCAGCAACCCACCCCCCACGCCAGGAGCATCCTCATTGCAAAGCTGGGGGACCGTGCCGAGGCATCTGTGAGTAAACGTGAGCTGAGCCCCAGGCCAGCTGCTGCTGAACTGTTCCCACCCTTCCCAGGTAAAACACCTGAATATGTACAAGGGCTTGAAAGCCTAGAGGAATGGCGGTGGAGCCACACCAGCGACAGCACGCAGGCCAACTTGGTGCCTGCAGGCCAGCCAGGGTGGTCCTGGCCCCGGGCGCTCTTCCGGAAGCTTTCCATTGCCCTGCCTGAGATACCCCTCCTGTCCCGGCCCCCACTGCTTTTTTCCTTCCTCACCTCTGTCCGGAGAGAAATTCCAGCGGAAGGTATGGGTGACACATCCTCTTCTTTACAGGTGGCAGCCTGGCAACCCCTGCAGAAAGGCCAGCAGAGCCCCACTCACACCGGGCCACCAACAATGCTGTGGCCCCTCACTCCCTCTCGCCAGCAGAGCCCCGAGACTGCTGACGGGGCAGAGAATATGGAGTCAGGCACAGCTTCAGGGGCTATTGCTGCCTGGAGCGCTGTTTATATTGACCTCAAACAGGCACACCTGGGGAGGGCCGGCCGGCAGGGTAAGGCTGCCCAGGTCAGCCAATCCACAACCCTCAGGGAATCACATTGTTGAAAACGGACCTCGCTAAGGCAGAATAGAAGCCAAGGAAGAAAAGGACACAATGCCATTTGCAGCACCGTAGATGAGTCTAGAGGTAATCACGTGACTTGTAGTAAGTCAGAAAGTGAAAGACACATATCGTATCATATCACTTATAGGTGTTACCTAAGAATGGATACCAGGGCAGATATTTCCACGGAGAAGGGCCATCACAGATTCATCAAACAAACTTATGGTTCACCAATGGAAAGGTGTGAGGATTTGTTTCATTACGATATTGGGGTTAACAGACATATACAAACACAGGTGACACATATAATCACCAAAGACCTACGGAATACCAAGAGAAGACTACTCAACCTTCTGTCATAACGTACATGGGAAAAGGATCCCAGGAAGAACAGACATCTGTATATGTGTAAAACAACCACATCTTCCACACCTACAACAAGCCAAACATTGTCATCAAACTTGCTGTAATAAAAAATAAAAAATTAAATTAAAAACACGAACAAGAAGTAGTGAGACAAACTTGAGGGGCTTTCTCCTGGCACATTCCATTCTAAATTCCAATCTAGAACACGACTTCCATTGAGGCTCTGTTGCCCTAGTCACCAGATTTGGTAAGGGAGAACTGCTGCCACCTTGTGGCCGTTTCGCACAACAGCAGCTTTAATCCCAGCGCTGATGGTCAGTTGATATTCAAAATCATTGCAGGCCTGTAAATGACACCTGCCCTGAAAACAAATCCTGGGGTCACATATCGACCAAAAAATTCAAAGGACGTCCATATTTCAAAACGACCGTTTCAAAAGGCATATTTTACGCACATTAGTGTTCTGCTTCTTTTTCTTTCTTTCCTTTTTTTGTTAAAAATACGGGAATGGAAAAAGGCATCCCTCAGAATGGGCGAAAATCGTTGCAAACGAATCAATGGACAAAGGTTTAATCTCCAATATATATAAAGAGCTCATGCAGCTTAATATTAACAAAACAAACAACCCAATACAAAAAATGGGCAGAAGATCTAAAGAGATGTTTCTTCCAAGAAGACACAGAGATGGCCAAGACGCACATGAAAAGCTGCTCAACATCACTAATTATTAGAGAAATGCAAATCAAAACTACAATGAGGTATCACCTCACACCTGTTAGAATCGGCATCATCAGAAAATCTACAAACAACCAATTCTGGGGAGGGTGTGGACAAAAGGAGCCCTCTTCCACTATTGGTGGGAATGTAAATTGATACAGTCACTATGGAGAACGGTATGGAATTTCCTTAAAAAAACTAGAAATAGAATTACCATGTGATCCAGCAATCCCACTTCTGGGCATATACCCAGAGAAAACCATAAATCAAAAAGGCACATTCACCACAATGTTCATGGCAGCACTATTTACAATAGCCAGGTAATGGAAGCAACGTAAATGCGCACAGACAGATGAATGGATAAAGATGTGGTACATATATAAAATGGAATATTACTCAGCCATAAAAAGGAATGAAACTGGGTCATTTGTAGAGACATCGATGGATCTAGAGACTGTCATACAGAATGAAGTAAGTCAGAAAGAGGAAAACAAATATTGTATATTAATGCATATATGTGGAACCTAAAAAATGGTACAGATGAACTGGTTTGAAGGGAAGAAACAGAGACACAGAGGTAGAGAACAAACATATGGACACCAAGTGTGGGAAGCCATGGGGTGGTGGTGGTGGGATGAGTTGGGAGATTGGCATTGACCTGTATACATGTATATGCATAAAATACATAACTAATAATAACCTGCTGTATAAAAAAATAAATCAAATTAAATTTCAAAATTTTAAAAAGTAAAATTTAAAAATAAAACAGAAAAATGTTCTTCCCTTCACACAGATGTATTTATAGGAATGAATTATTTCCATGCTTATATCTATAAATACATAAAAGAGGAATAAAATATAACTTGAACCATAAAAGAAAAAAAAAACCTGACCCCACCAGTTATACAGAGGAAAACCCTATCAGGGCACTTGCTGCAGCGGTAAACAATTCTGAAATTGGTCAGAGGTGGGGAATCATCTCCCATACAACCAGCAACCCAACCCCCACGCCAGGAGCATCCTCATTGCAAAGCTGGGGGACCGTGCCGAGGCATCTGTGAGTAAACGTGAGCTGAGCCCCAGGACAGCTGCTGCTGAACTGTTCCCACCCTTCCCAGGTAAAACACCTGAATATGTACAAGGGCTTGAAAGCCTAGAGGAAGGGCCACGGAGCCACACCAGCGACAGCACGCAGGCCAACTTGGTGCCTGCAGGCCAGCCAGGGTGGTCCTGGCCACGGGCGCTCTTGCGGAAGCTTTCCATTGCCCTGCCTGAGACACCCCCCCTGTCCCGGCCCCCACTGCTTTTTTCCTTCCTCACCTCTGTCCGGAGAGAAATTCCAGCGGAAGGTATGGGTGACACATCCTCTTCTTTACAGGTGGCAGCCTGGCAACCACTGCAGAAAGGCCAGCTGAGCCCCACTCACACCGGGCCACCAACAAAGCTGTGGCCCCTCACTCCCTCCCACCAGCACAGCCCCGAGACTGCTGACGGGGCAGAGAATATGGAGTCAGGCACAGCTTCAGGGGCTATTGCTGCCTGGAGCGCTGTTTATATTGACCTCAAACAGGCACACCTGGGGAGGGCCGGCCGGCAGGGTAAGGCTGCCCAGGTCAGCTAATCCACAACCCTCAGGGAATCACATTGTTGAAAACGGACCTCGCTAAGGCAGAATAGAAGCCAAGGAAGAAAAGGACACAATGCCATTTGCAGCACCGTAGATGAGTCTAGAGGTAATCACGTGACTTGTAGTAAGTCAGAAAGTGAAAGACACATATCGTATCATATCACTTATAGGTGTTACCTAAGAATGGATACCAGTGCAGATATTTCCACGGAGAAGGGCCATCACAGATTCATCAAACAAACTTATGGTTCACCAATGGAAAGGTGTGAGGATTGGTTTCATTACGATATTGGGGTTAACAGATATATACAAACACAGGTGACACATATAATCACCAAAGACCTACGGAATACCAAGAGAAGACTACTCAACCTTCTGTCATAACGTACATGGGAAAAGGATCCCAGGAAGAACAGACATCTGTATATGTGTAAAAGAACCCCATCTTCCACACCTACAACAAGCCAAACATTGTAATCAAACTTGCTGTAATAAAAAATAAAAAATTAAATTAAAAACACGAACAAGAAGTAGTGAGACAAACTTGAGGGGCTTTCTCCTGGCACATTCCATTCTAAATTCCAATCTAGAACACGACTTCCATTGAGGCTCTGTTGCCCTAGTCACCAGATTTGGTAAGGGAGAACTGCTGCCACCTTGTGGCCGTTTCACACAACAGCAGCTTTAATCCCAGCGCTGATGGTCAGTTGATATTCAAAATCATTGCAGGCCTGTAAATGACACCTGCCCTGAAAACAAATCCTGGGGTCACATATCGACCAAAAAATTCAAAGGACGTCCATATTTCAAAACCACCGTTTCAAAAGGCATATTTAACGCACATTAGTGTTCTGCTTCTTTTTCTTTCTTTCCTTTTTTTGTTAAAAATACGGGAATGGAAAAAGGCATCCCTCAGAATGGGCGAAAATCGTTGCAAACGAATCAATGGACAAAGGTTTAATCTCCAATATATATAAACAGCTCATGCAGCTTAATACTAACAAAACAAACAACCCAATACAAAAAATGGGCAGAAGATCTAAAGAGATGTTTCTTCAAAGAAGACACAGAGATGGCCAAGACACACATGAAAAGCTGCTCAACAGCACTAATTATTAGAGAAATGCAAATCAAAACTACAATGAGATATCACCTCACACCTGTTAGAATCGGCATCATCAGAAAATCTACAAACAAACAATTCTGGGGAGGGTGTGGACAAAAGGAGCCCTCTTCCACTATTGGTGGCAATGTAAATTAATTCAGTCCCTATGGAGAACGGTATGGAGTTTCCTTGAAAAAACTAGAAATAGAATTACCATCTGATCCAGCAATCCCACTTCTGGGCATATACCCAGAGAAAACCATAAATCAAAAAGGCACATTCACCACAATGTTCATGGCAGCACTATTTACAATAGCCAGGTAATGGAAGCAACGTAAATGCGCACAGACAGATGAATGGATAAAGATGTGGTACATATATAAAATGGAATATTACTCAGCCATAAAAAGGAATGAAACTGGGTCATTTGTAGAGACATCGATGGATCTAGAGACTGTCATACAGAATGAAGTAAGTCAGAAAGAGGAAAACAAATATTGTATATTAATGCATATATGTGGAACCTAAAAAATGGTACAGATGAACGGGTTTGCAGGGAAGAAACAGAGACACAGAGGTAGAGAACAAACATATGGACACCAAGTGTGGGAAGCCATGGGGTGGTGGTGGTGGGATGAGTTGGGAGATTGGCATTGACCTGTATACATGTATATGCATAAAATACATAACTAATAATAACCTGCTGTATAAAAAAATAAATCAAATTAAATTTCAAAATTTTAAAAAGTAAAATTTAAAAATAAAACAGAAAAATGTTCTTCCCTTCACACAGATGTATTTATAGGAATGAATTATTTCCATGCTTATATCTATAAATACATAAAAGAGGAATAAAATCTAACTTGAACCATAAAAGAAAAATAAAACCTGACCCCACCAGTTATACAGAGGAAAACCCTATCAGGGCACTTGCTGCAGCGGTAAACAATTCTGAAATTGGTCAGAGGTGGGGAATCATCTCCCATACAACCAGCAACCCAACCCCCACGTCAGGAGCATCCTCATTGCAAAGCTGGGGGACCGTGCCGAGGCATCTGTGAGTAAACGTGAGCTGAGCCCCAGGACAGCTGCTGCTGAACTGTTCCCACCCTTCCCAGGTAAAACACCTGAATATGTACAAGGGCTTGAAAGCCTAGAGGAAGGGCCACGGAGCCACACCAGCGACAGCACGCAGGCCAACTTGGTGCCTGCAGGCCAGCCAGGGTGGTCCTGGCCCCGGGCGCTCTTGCGGAAGCTTTCCATTGCCCTGCCTGAGATACCCCTCCTGTCCCGGCCCCCACTGCATTTTTCCTTCCTCACCTCTGTCCGGAGAGAAATTCCAGCGGAAGGTATGGGTGACACATCCTCTTCTTTACAGGTGGCAGCCTGGCAACCCCTGCAGAAAGGCCAGCAGAGCCCCACTCACACAGGGCCACCAACAAAGCTGTGGCCCCTCACTCCGTCCCACCAGCACAGCCCCGAGACTGCTGACGGGGCAGAGAATATGGAGTCAGGCACAGCTTCAGGGGCTATTGCTGCCTGGAGCGCTGTTTATATTGACCTCAAACAGGCACAGCTGGGGAGGGCCGGCCGGCAGGGTAAGGCTGCCCAGGTCAGCTAATCCACAACCCTCAGGGAATCACATTGTTGAAAACGGACCTCGCTAAGGCAGAATAGAAGCCAAGGAAGAAAAGGACACAATGCCATTTGCAGCACCGTAGATGAGTCTAGAGGTAATCACGTGACTTGTAGTAAGTCAGAAAGTGAAAGACACATATCGTATCATATCACTTATAGGTGTTACCTAAGAATGGATACCAGTGCAGATATTTCCACGGAGAAGGGCCATCACAGATTCATCAAACAAACTTATGGTTCACCAATGGAAAGTTGTGAGGATTGGTTTCATTACGATATTGGGGTTAACAGACATATACAAACACAGGTGACACATATAATCACCAAAAACCTACGGAATACCAAGAGAAGACTACTCAACATTCTGTCATAACGTACATGGGAAAAGGATCCCAGGAAGAACAGACATCTGTATATGTGTAAAATAACCACATCTTCCACACCTACAACAAGCCAAATATTGTAATCAAACTTGCTGTAATAAAAAATAAAAAATTAAATTAAAAACACGAACAAGAAGTAGTGAGACAAACTTGAGGGGCTTTCTCCTGGCACATTCCATTCTAAATTCCAATCTAGAACACGACTTCTATTGAGGCTCTGTTGCCCTAGTCACCAGATTTGGTAAGGGAGAACTGCTGCCCCCTTGTGGCCGTTTCACACAACAGCAGCTTTAATCCCAGCGCTGATGGTCAGTTGATATTCAAAATCATTGCAGGCCTGTAAATGACACCTGCCCTGAAACCAAACCCTGGGGTCACATATCGACCAAAAAATTCAAAGGACGTCCATATTTCAAAATGACCGTCTCAAAAGGCATATTTTACGCACATTAGTGTTCTGCTTCTTTTTCTTTCTTTCCTTTTTTTGTTAAAAATACGGGAATGGAAAAAGCATCCCTCAGAATGGGCGAAAATCGTTGCAAACGAATCAATGGACAAAGGTTTAATCTCCAATATATATAAACAGCTCATGCAGCTTAATATTAACAAAACAAACAACCCAATACAAAAAATGGGCAGAAGATCTAAAGAGATGTTTCTTCAAAGAAGACACAGAGATGGCCAAGACACACATGAAAAGCTGCTCAACAGCACTAATTATTAGAGAAATGCAAATCAAAACTACAATGAGGTATCACCTCACACCTGTTAGAATCGGCATCATCAGAAAATCTACAAACAACCAATTCTGGGGAGGGTGTGGACAAAAGGAGCCCTCTTCCACAATTGGTGGCAATGTAAATTGATACAGTCACTATGGAGAATGGTATGGAGTTTCCTTGAAAAAAACTAGAAATAGAATTACCATCTGATCCAGCAATCCCACTTCTGGGCATATACCCAGAGAAAACCATAAATCAAAAAGGCACATTCACCACAATGTTCATGGCAGCACTATTTACAATAGCCAGGTAATGGAATCAACGTAAATGCCCACAGACAGATGAATGGATAAAGATGTGGTACATATATAAAATGGAATATTACTCAGCCATAAAAAGGAATGAAACTGGGTCATTTGTAGAGACATCGATGGATCTAGAGACTGTCATACAGAATGAAGTAAGTCAGAAAGAGGAAAACAAATATTGTATATTAATGCATATATGTGGAACCTAAAAAATGGTACAGATGAACTGGTTTGCAGGGAAGAAACAGAGACACAGAGGTAGAGAACAAACATATGGACACCAAGTGTGGGAAGCCATGGGGTGGTGGTGGTGGGATGAGTTGGGAGATTGGGATTGACCTGTATACATGTATATGCATAAAATACATAACTAATAATAACCTGCTGTATAAAAAAATAAATCAAATTAAATTTCAAAATTTTAAAAAGTAAAATTTAAAAATAAAACAGAAAAATGTTCTTCCCTTCACACAGATGTATTTATAGGAATGAATTATTTCCATGCTTATATCTATAAATACATAAAAGAGGAATAAAATCTAACTTGAACCATAAAAGAAAAAAAAAAACCTGAACCCACCAATTATACAGAGGAAAACCCTATCAGGGCACTTGCTGCAGCGGTAAACAATTCTGAAATTGGTCAGAGGTGGGGAATCATCTCCCATACAACCAGCAACCCACCCCCCACGCCAGGAGCATCCTCATTGCAAAGCTGGGGGACCGTGCCGAGGCATCTGTGAGTAAACGTGAGCTGATCCCCAGGACAGCTGCTGCTGAACTGTTCCCACCCTTCCCAGGTAAAACACCTGAATATGTACAAGGGCTTGAAAGCCTAGAGGAAGGGCCACGGAGCCACACCAGCGACAGCACGCAGGCCAACTTGGTGCCTGCAGGCCAGCCAGGGTGGTCCTGGCCCCGGGCGCTCTTGCGGAAGCTTTCCATTGCCCTGCCTGAGATACCCCTCCTGTCCCGGCCCCCACTGCTTTTTTCCTTCCTCACCTCTGTCCGGAGAGAAATTCCAGCGGAAGGTATGGGTGACACATCCTCTTCTTTACAGGTGGCAACCTGGCAACCCCTGCAGAAAGGCCAGCAGAGCCCCACTCACACCGGGCCACCAACAAAGCTGTGGCCCCTCACTCCCTCCCACCAGCACAGCCCCGAGACTGCTGACGGGGCAGAGAATATGGAGTCAGGCACAGCTTCAGGGGCTATTGCTGCCTGGAGCGCTGTTTATATTGACCTCAAACAGGCACACCTGGGGAGGGCCGGCCGGCAGGGTAAGGCTGCCCAGGTCAGCTAATCCACAACCCTCAGGGAATCACATTGTTGAAAACGGACCTCGCTAAGGCAGAATAGAAGCCAAGGAAGAAAAGGACACAATGCCATTTGCAGCACAGTAGATGAGTCTAGAGGTAATCATGTGACTTGTAGTAAGTCAGAAAGTGAAAGACACATATCGTATCATATCACTTATAGGTGTTACCTAAGAATGGATACCAGGGCAGATATTTCCACGGAGAAGGGCCATCACAGATTCATCAAACAAACTTATGGTTCACCAATGGAAAGGTGTGAGGATTGGTTTCATTACGATATTGGGGTTAACAGACATATACAAACACAGGTGACACATATAATCACCAAAGACCTACGGAATACCAAGAGAAGACTACTCAACCTTCTGTCATAACGTACATGGGAAAAGGATCCCAGGAAGAACAGACATCTGTATATGTGTAAAAGAACCACATCTTCCACACCTACAACAAGCCAAACATTGTAATCAAACTTGCTGTAATAAAAAAATTAAATTAAAAACACGAACAAGAAGTAGTGAGACAAACTTGAGGGGCTTTCTCCTGGCACATTCCATTCTAAATTCCAATCTAGAACACGACTTCCATTGAGGCTCTGTTGCCCTAGTCACCAGATTTGGTAAGGGAGAACTGCTGCCACCTTGTGGCCGTTTCGCACAACAGCAGCTTTAATCCCAGCGCTGATGGTCAGTTGATATTCAAAATCATTGCAGGCCTGTAAATGACACCTGCCCTGAAACCAAATCCTGGGGTCACATATCGACCAAAAAATTCAAAGGACGTCCATATTTCAAAACGACCGTCTCAAAAGGCATATTTTACGCACATTAGTGTTCTGCTTCTTTTTCTTTCTTTCCTTTTTTTGTTAAAAAAAGGGGAATGGAAAAAGGCATCCCTCAGAGTGGGCGAAAATCGTTGCAAACGAATCAATGTTCAAAGGTTTAATCTCCAATATATATAAACAGCTCATGCAGCTTAATATTAACAAAACAAACAACCCAATACAAAAAATGGGCAGAAGATCTAAAGAGATGTTTCTTCAAAGAAGACACAGAGATGGCCAAGACACACATGAAAAGCTGCTCAACAGCACTAATTATTAGAGAAATGCAAATCAAAACTACAATGAGGTATCACCTCACACCTGTTAGAATCGGCATCATCAGAAAATCTACAAACAACCAATTCTGGGGAGGGTGTGGACAAAAGGAGCCCTCTTCCACAATTGGTGGCAATGTAAATTGATACAGTCACTATGGAGAACGGTATGGAGTTTCCTTGAAAAAAACTAGAAATAGAATTACCATCTGATCCAGCAATCCCACTTCTGGGCATATACCCAGAGAAAACCATAAATCAAAAAGGCACATTCACCACAATGTTCATGGCAGCACTATTTACAATAGCCAGGTAATGGAAGCAACGTAAATGCCCACAGACAGATGAATGGATAAAGATGTGGTACATATATAAAATGGAATATTACTCAGCCATAAAAAGGAATGAAACTGGGTCATTTGTAGAGACATCGATGGATCTAGAGACTGTCATACAGAATGAAGTAAGTCAGAAAGAGGAAAACAAATATTGTATATTAATGCATATATGTGGAACCTAAAAAATGGTACAGATGAACGGGTTTGCAGGGAAGAAACAGAGACACAGAGGTAGAGAACAAACATATGGACACCAAGTGTGGGAAGCCATGGGGTGGTGGTGGTGGGATGAGTTGGGAGATTGGCATTGACCTGTATACATGTATATGCATAAAATACATAACTAATAATAACCTGCTGTATAAAAAAATAAATCAAATTAAATTTCAAAATTTTAAAAAGTAAAATTTAAAAATAAAACAGAAAAATGTTCTTCCCTTCACACAGATGTATTTATAGGAATGAATTATTTCCATGCTTATATCTATAAATACATAAAAGAGGAATAAAATCTAACTTGAACCATAAAAGAAAAATAAAACCTGACCCCACCAGTTATACAGAGGAAAACCCTATCAGGGCACTTGCTGCAGCGGTAAACAATTCTGAAATTGGTCAGAGGTGGGGAATCATCTCCCATACAACCAGCAACCCAACCCCCACGTCAGGAGCATCCTCATTGCAAAGCTGGGGGACCGTGCCGAGGCATCTGTGAGTAAACGTGAGCTGAGCCCCAGGACAGCTGCTGCTGAACTGTTCCCACCCTTCCCAGGTAAAACACCTGAATATGTACAAGGGCTTGAAAGCCTAGAGGAAGGGCCACGGAGCCACACCAGCGACAGCACGCAGGCCAACTTGGTGCCTGCAGGCCAGCCAGGGTGGTCCTGGCCCCGGGCGCTCTTGCGGAAGCTTTCCATTGCCCTGCCTGAGATACCCCTCCTGTCCCGGCCCCCACTGCATTTTTCCTTCCTCACCTCTGTCCGGGGAGAAATTCCAGCGGAAGGTATGGGTGACACATCCTCTTCTTTACAGGTGGCAGCCTGGCAACCCCTGCAGAAAGGCCAGCAGAGCCCCACTCACACAGGGCCACCAACAAAGCTGTGGCCCCTCAGTCCGTCCCACCAGCACAGCCCCGAGACTGCTGACGGGGCAGAGAATATGGAGTCAGGCACAGCTTCAGGGGCTATTGCTGCCTGGAGCGCTGTTTATATTGACCTCAAACAGGCACAGCTGGGGAGGGCCGGCCGGCAGGGTAAGGCTGCCCAGGTCAGCTAATCCACAACCCTCAGGGAATCACATTGTTGAAAACGGACCTCGCTAAGGCAGAATAGAAGCCAAGGAAGAAAAGGACACAATGCCATTTGCAGCACCGTAGATGAGTCTAGAGGTAATCACGTGACTTGTAGTAAGTCAGAAAGTGAAAGACACATATCGTATCATATCACTTATAGGTGTTACCTAAGAATGGATACCAGTGCAGATATTTCCACGGAGAAGGGCCATCACAGATTCATCAAACAAACTTATGGTTCACCAATGGAAAGTTGTGAGGATTGGTTTCATTACGATATTGGGGTTAACAGACATATACAAACACAGGTGACACATATAATCACCAAAAACCTACGGAATACCAAGAGAAGACTACTCAACATTCTGTCATAACGTACATGGGAAAAGGATCCCAGGAAGAACAGACATCTGTATATGTGTAAAATAACCACATCTTCCACACCTACAACAAGCCAAATATTGTAATCAAACTTGCTGTAATAAAAAATAAAAAATTAAATTAAAAACACGAACAAGAAGTAGTGAGACAAACTTGAGGGGCTTTCTCCTGGCACATTCCATTCTAAATTCCAATCTAGAACACGACTTCTATTGAGGCTCTGTTGCCCTAGTCACCAGATTTGGTAAGGGAGAACTGCTGCCCCCTTGTGGCCGTTTCACACAACAGCAGCTTTAATCCCAGCGCTGATGGTCAGTTGATATTCAAAATCATTGCAGGCCTGTAAATGACACCTGCCCTGAAACCAAACCCTGGGGTCACATATCGACCAAAAAATTCAAAGGACGTCCATATTTCAAAATGACCGTCTCAAAAGGCATATTTTACGCACATTAGTGTTCTGCTTCTTTTTCTTTCTTTCCTTTTTTTGTTAAAAATACGGGAATGGAAAAAGGCATCCCTCAGAATGGGCGAAAATCGTTGCAAACGAATCAATGGACAAAGGTTTAATCTCCAATATATATAAACAGCTCATGCAGCTTAATATTAACAAAACAAACAACCCAATACAAAAAATGGGCAGAAGATCTAAAGAGATGTTTCTTCAAAGAAGACACAGAGATGGCCAAGACACACATGAAAAGCTGCTCAACAGCACTAATTATTAGAGAAATGCAAATCAAAACTACAATGAGGTATCACCTCACACCTGTTAGAATCGGCATCATCAGAAAATCTACAAACAACCAATTCTGGGGAGGGTGTGGACAAAAGGAGCCCTCTTCCACAATTGGTGGCAATGTAAATTGATACAGTCACTATGGAGAATGGTATGGAGTTTCCTTGAAAAAAACTAGAAATAGAATTACCATCTGATCCAGCAATCCCACTTCTGGGCATATACCCAGAGAAAACCATAAATCAAAAAGGCACATTCACCACAATGTTCATGGCAGCACTATTTACAATAGCCAGGTAATGGAATCAACGTAAATGCCCACAGACAGATGAATGGATAAAGATGTGGTACATATATAAAATGGAATATTACTCAGCCATAAAAAGGAATGAAACTGGGTCATTTGTAGAGACATCGATGGATCTAGAGACTGTCATACAGAATGAAGTAAGTCAGAAAGAGGAAAACAAATATTGTATATTAATGCATATATGTGGAACCTAAAAAATGGTACAGATGAACTGGTTTGCAGGGAAGAAACAGAGACACAGAGGTAGAGAACAAACATATGGACACCAAGTGTGGGAAGCCATGGGGTGGTGGTGGTGGGATGAGTTGGGAGATTGGGATTGACCTGTATACATGTATATGCATAAAATACATAACTAATAATAACCTGCTGTATAAAAAAATAAATCAAATTAAATTTCAAAATTTTAAAAAGTAAAATTTAAAAATAAAACAGAAAAATGTTCTTCCCTTCACACAGATGTATTTATAGGAATGAATTATTTCCATGCTTATATCTATAAATACATAAAAGAGGAATAAAATCTAACTTGAACCATAAAAGAAAAAAAAAACCTGAACCCACCAATTATACAGAGGAAAACCCTATCAGGGCACTTGCTGCAGCGGTAAACAATTCTGAAATTGGTCAGAGGTGGGGAATCATCTCCCATACAACCAGCAACCCACCCCCCACGCCAGGAGCATCCTCATTGCAAAGCTGGGGGACCGTGCCGAGGCATCTGTGAGTAAACGTGAGCTGATCCCCAGGACAGCTGCTGCTGAACTGTTCCCACCCTTCCCAGGTAAAACACCTGAATATGTACAAGGGCTTGAAAGCCTAGAGGAAGGGCCACGGAGCCACACCAGCGACAGCACGCAGGCCAACTTGGTGCCTGCAGGCCAGCCAGGGTGGTCCTGGCCCCGGGCGCTCTTGCGGAAGCTTTCCATTGCCCTGCCTGAGATACCCCTCCTGTCCCGGCCCCCACTGCTTTTTTCCTTCCTCACCTCTGTCCGGAGAGAAATTCCAGCGGAAGGTATGGGTGACACATCCTCTTCTTTACAGGTGGCAACCTGGCAACCCCTGCAGAAAGGCCAGCAGAGCCCCACTCACACCGGGCCACCAACAAAGCTGTGGCCCCTCACTCCCTCCCACCAGCACAGCCCCGAGACTGCTGACGGGGCAGAGAATATGGAGTCAGGCACAGCTTCAGGGGCTATTGCTGCCTGGAGCGCTGTTTATATTGACCTCAAACAGGCACACCTGGGGAGGGCCGGCCGGCAGGGTAAGGCTGCCCAGGTCAGCTAATCCACAACCCTCAGGGAATCACATTGTTGAAAACGGACCTCGCTAAGGCAGAATAGAAGCCAAGGAAGAAAAGGACACAATGCCATTTGCAGCACCGTAGATGAGTCTAGAGGTAATCATGTGACTTGTAGTAAGTCAGAAAGTGAAAGACACATATCGTATCATATCACTTATAGGTGTTACCTAAGAATGGATACCAGGGCAGATATTTCCACGGAGAAGGGCCATCACAGATTCATCAAACAAACTTATGGTTCACCAATGGAAAGGTGTGAGGATTGGTTTCATTACGATATTGGGGTTAACAGACATATACAAACACAGGTGACACATATAATCACCAAAGACCTACGGAATACCAAGAGAAGACTACTCAACCTTCTGTCATAACGTACATGGGAAAAGGATCGCAGGAAGAACAGACATCTGTATATGTGTAAAAGAACCACATCTTCCACACCTACAACAAGCCAAACATTGTAATCAAACTTGCTGTAATAAAAAAATTAAATTAAAAACACGAACAAGAAGTAGTGAGACAAACTTGAGGGGCTTTCTCCTGGCACATTCCATTCTAAATTCCAATCTAGAACACGACTTCCATTGAGGCTCTGTTGCCCTAGTCACCAGATTTGGTAAGGGAGAACTGCTGCCACCTTGTGGCCGTTTCGCACAACAGCAGCTTTAATCCCAGCGCTGATGGTCAGTTGATATTCAAAATCATTGCAGGCCTGTAAATGACACCTGCCCTGAAACCAAATCCTGGGGTCACATATCGACCAAAAAATTCAAAGGACGTCCATATTTCAAAACCACCGTCTCTAAAGGCATATTTTACGCACATTAGTGTTCTGCTTCTTTATCTTTCTTTCCTTTTTTTGTTAAAAAAAGGGGAATGGAAAAAGGCATCCCTCAGAATGGGCGAAAATCGTTGCAAACGAATCAATGGACAAAGGTTTAATCTCCAATATATATAAACAGCTCATGCAGCTTAATATTAACAAAACAAACAACCCAATACAAAAAATGGGCAGAAGATCTAAAGAGATGTTTCTTCAAAGAAGACACAGAGATGGCCAAGACACACATGAAAAGCTGCTCAACAGCACTAATTATTAGAGAAATGCAAATCAAAACTACAATGAGGTATCACCTCACACCTGTTAGAATCGGCATCATCAGAAAATCTACAAACAACCAATTCTGGGGAGGGTGTGGACAAAAGGAGCCCTCTTCCACAATTGGTGGCAATGTAAATTGATACAGTCAGTATGGAGAACGGTATGGAGTTTCCTTGAAAAAAACTAGAAATAGAATTACCATCTGATCCAGCAATCCCACTTCTGGGCATATACCCAGAGAAAACCATAAATCAAAAAGGCACATTCACCACAATGTTCATGGCAGCACTATTTACAATAGCCAGGTAATGGAAGCAACGTAAATGCCCACAGACAGATGAATGGATAAAGATGTGGTACATATATAAAATGGAATATTACTCAGGCATAAAAAGGAATGAAACTGGGTCATTTGTAGAGACATCGATGGATCTAGAGACTGTCATACAGAAGTAAGTCAGAAAGAGGAAAACAAATATTGTATATTAATGCATATATGTGGAACCTAAAAAATGGTACAGATGAACTGGTTTGCAGGGAAGAAACAGAGACACAGAGGTAGAGAACAAACATATGGACACCAAGTGTGGGAAGCCATGGGGTGGTGGTGGTGGGATGAGTTGGGAGATTGGGATTGACCTGTATACATGTATATGCATAAAATACATAACTAATAATAACCTGCTGTATAAAAAAATAAATCAAATTAAATTTCAAAATTTTAAAAAGTAAAATTTAAAAATAAAACAGAAAAATGATCTTCCCTTCACACAGATGTATTTATAGGAATGAATTATTTCCATGCTTATATCTATAAATACATAAAAAGGAATAAAATCTAACTTGAACCATAAAAGAAAAAAAAAACCTGAACCCACCAGTTATACAGAGGAAAACCCTATCAGGGCACTTGCTGCAGCGGTAAACAATTCTGAAATTGGTCAGAGGTGGGGAATCATCTCCCATACAACCAGCAACCCACCCCCCACGCCAGGAGCATCCTCATTGCAAAGCTGGGGGCCGTGCCGAGGCATCTGTGAGTAAACGTGAGCTGAGCCCCAGGACAGCTGCTGCTGAACTGTTCCCACCCTTCCCAGGTAAAACACCTGAATATGTACAAGGGCTTGAAAGCCTAGAGGAAGGGCCACGGAGCCACACCAGCGACAGCACGCAGGCCAACTTGGTGCCTGCAGGCCAGCCAGGGTGGTCCTGGCCCCGGGCGCTCTTGCGGAAGCTTTCCATTGCCCTGCCTGAGATACCCCTCCTGTCCCGGCCCCCACTGCTTTTTTCCTTCCTCACCTCTGTCCGGAGAGAAATTCCAGCGGAAGGTATGGGTGACACATCCTCTTCTTTACAGGTGGCAGCCAGGCAACCCCTGCAGAAAGGCCAGCAGAGCCCCACTCACACCGGGCCACCAACAAAGCTGTGGCCCCTCACTCCCTCCCACCAGCACAGCCCCGAGACTGCTGACGGGGCAGAGAATATGGAGTCAGGCACAGCTTCAGGGGCTATTGCTGCCTGGAGCGCTGTTTATATTGACCTCAAACAGGCACACCTGGGGAGGGCCGGCCGGCAGGGTAAGGCTGCCCAGGTCAGCTAATCCACAACCCTCAGGGAATCACATTGTTGAAAACGGACCTCGCTAAGGCAGAATAGAAGCCAAGGAAGAAAAGGACACAATGCCATTTGCAGCACCGTAGATGAGTCTAGAGGTAATCACGTGACTTGTAGTAAGTCAGAAAGTGAAAGACACATATCGTATCATATCACTTATAGGTGTTACCTAAGAATGGATACCAGGGCAGATATTTCCACGGAGAAGGGCCATCACAGATTCATCAAACAAACTTATGGTTCACCAATGGAAAGGTGTGAGGATTGGTTTCATTACGATATTGGGGTTAACAGACATATACAAACACAGGTGACACATATAATCACCAAAGACCTACGGAATACCAAGAGAAGACTACTCAACCTTCTGTCATAACGTACATGGGAAAAGGATCCCAGGAAGAACAGACATCTGTATATGTGTAAAAGAACCACATCTTCCACACCTACAACAAGCCAAACATTGTAATCAAACTTGCTGTAATAAAAAAATTAAATTAAAAACACGAACAAGAAGTAGTGAGACAAACTTGAGGGGCTTTCTCCTGGCACATTCCATTCTAAATTCCAATCTAGAACACGACTTCCATTGAGGCTCTGTTGCCCTAGTCACCAGATTTGGTAAGGGAGAACTGCTGCCACCTTGTGGCCGTTTCACACAACAGCAGCTTTAATCCCAGCGCTGATGGTCAGTTGATATTCAAAATCATTGCAGGCCTGTAAATGACACCTGCCCTGAAACCAAATCCTGGGGTCACATATCGACCAAAAAATTCAAAGGACGTCCATATTTCAAAACGACCGTCTCAAAAGGCATATTTTACGCACATTAGTGTTCTGCTTCTTTTTCTTTCTTTCCTTTTTTTGTTAAAAAAAGGGGAATGGAAAAAGGCATCCCTCAGAGTGGGCGAAAATCGTTGCAAACGAATCAATGTTCAAAGGTTTAATCTCCAATATATATAAACAGCTCATGCAGCTTAATATTAACAAAACAAACAACCCAATACAAAAAATGGGCAGAAGATCTAAAGAGATGTTTCTTCAAAGAAGACACAGAGATGGCCAAGACACACATGAAAAGCTGCTCAACAGCACTAATTATTAGAGAAATGCAAATCAAAACTACAATGAGGTATCACCTCACACCTGTTAGAATCGGCATCATCAGAAAATCTACAAACAACCAATTCTGGGGAGGGTGTGGACAAAAGGAGCCCTCTTCCACAATTGGTGGCAATGTAAATTGATACAGTCACTATGGAGAACGGTATGGAGTTTCCTTGAAAAAAACTAGAAATAGAATTACCATCTGATCCAGCAATCCCACTTCTGGGCATATACCCAGAGAAAACCATAAATCAAAAAGGCACATTCACCACAATGTTCATGGCAGCACTATTTACAATAGCCAGGTAATGGAAGCAACGTAAATGCCCACAGACAGATGAATGGATAAAGATGTGGTACATATATAAAATGGAATATTACTCAGCCATAAAAAGGAATGAAACTGGGTCATTTGTAGAGACATCGATGGATCTAGAGACTGTCATACAGAAGTAAGTCAGAAAGAGGAAAACAAATATTGTATATTAATGCATATATGTGGAACCTAAAAAATGGTACAGATGAACTGGTTTGCAGGGAAGAAACAGAGACACAGAGGTAGAGAACAAACATATGGACACCAAGTGTGGGAAGCCATGGGGTGGTGGTGGTGGGATGAGTTGGGAGATTGGGATTGACCTGTATACATGTATATGCATAAAATACATAACTAATAATAACCTGCTGTATAAAAAAATACATCAAATTAAATTTCAAAATTTTAAAAAGTAAAATTTAAAAATAAAACAGAAAAATGTTCTTCCCTTCACACAGATGTATTTATAGGAATGAATTATTTCCATGCTTATATCTATAAATACATAAAAGAGGAATAAAATCTAACTTGAACCATAAAAGAAAAAAAATAACCTGAACCCACCAGTTATACAGAGGAAAACCCTATCAGGGCTCTTGCTGCAGCGGTAAACAATTCTGAAATTGGTCAGAGGTGGGGAATCATCTCCCATACAACCAGCAACGCACCCCCCACGCCAGGAGCATCCTCATTGCAAAGCTGGGGGACCGTGCCGAGGCATCTGTGAGTAAACGTGCGCTGAGCCCCAGGACAGCTGCTGCTGAACTGTTCCCACCCTTCCCAGGTAAAACACCTGAATATGTACAAGGGCTTGAAAGCCTAGAGGAAGGGCCACGGAGCCACACCAGCGACAGCACGCAGGCCAACTTGGTGCCTGCAGGCCAGCCAGGGTGGTCCTGGCCCCGGGCGCTCTTGCGGAAGCTTTCCATTGCCCTGCCTGAGATACCCCTCCTGTCCCGGCCCCCACTGCTTTTTTCCTTCCTCACCTCTGTCCGGAGAGAAATTCCAGCGGAAGGTATGGGTGACACATCCTCTTCTTTACAGGTGGCAGCCTGGCAACCCCTGCAGAAAGGCCAGCAGAGCCCCACTCACACCGGGCCACCAACAAAGCTGTGGCCCCTCACTCCCTCCCACCAGCACAGCCCCGAGACTGCTGACGGGGCAGAGAATATGGAGTCAGGCACAGCTTCAGGGGCTATTGCTGCCTGGAGCGCTGTTTATATTGACCTCAAACAGGCACACCTGGGGAGGGCCGGCCGGCAGGGTAAGGCTGCCCAGGTCAGCTAATCCACAACCCTCAGGGAATCACATTGTTGAAAACGGACCTCGCTAAGGCAGAATAGAAGCCAAGGAAGAAAAGGACACAATGCCATTTGCAGCACCGTAGATGAGTCTAGAGGTAATCACGTGACTTGTAGTAAGTCAGAAAGTGAAAGACACATATCGTATCATATCACTTATAGGTGTTACCTAAGAATGGATACCAGGGCAGATATTTCCACGGAGAAGGGCCATCACAGATTCATCAAACAAACTTATGGTTCACCAATGGAAAGGTGTGAGGATTGGTTTCATTACGATATTGGGGTTAACAGACATATACAAACACAGGTGACACATATAATCACCAAAGACTTACGGAATACCAAGAGAAGACTACTCAACCTTCTGTCATAACGTACATGGGAAAAGGATCCCAGGAAGAACAGACATCTGTATATGTGTAAAAGAACCACATCTTCCACACCTACAACAAGCCAAACATTGTAATCAAAATTGCTGTAATAAAAAATAAAAAATTAAATTAAAAACACGAACAAGAAGTAGTGAGACAAACTTGAAGGGCTTTCTCCTGGCACATTCCATTCTAAATTCCAATCTAGAACACGACTTCCATTGAGGCTCTGTTGCCCTAGTCACCAGATTTGGTAAGGGAGAACTGCTGCCACCTTGTGGCCGTTTCACACAACAGCAGCTTTAATCCCAGCGCTGATGGTCAGTTGATATTCAAAATCATTGCAGGCCTGTAAATGACACCTGCCCTGAAAACAAATCCTGGGGTCACATATCGACCAAAAAATTCAAAGGACGTCCATATTTCAAAACGACCGTCTCAAAAGGCATATTTTACGCACATTAGTGTTCTGCTTCTTTTTCTTTCTTTCCTTTTTTTGTTAAAAAAAGGGGAATGGAAAAAGGCATCCCTCAGAGTGGGCGAAAATCGTTGCAAACGAATCAATGTTCAAAGGTTTAATCTCCAATATATATAAACAGCTCATGCAGCTTAATATTAACAAAACAAACAACCCAATACAAAAAATGGGCAGAAGATCTAAAGAGATGTTTCTTCAAAGAAGACACAGAGATGGCCAAGACACACATGAAAAGCTGCTCAACAGCACTAATTATTAGAGAAATGCAAATCAAAACTACAATGAGGTATCACCTCACACCTGTTAGAATCGGCATCATCAGAAAATCTACAAACAACCAATTCTGGGGAGGGTGTGGACAAAAGGAGCCCTCTTCCACAATTGGTGGCAATGTAAATTGATACAGTCACTATGGAGAACGGTATGGAGTTTCCTTGAAAAAAACTAGAAATAGAATTACCATCTGATCCAGCAATCCCACTTCTGGGCATATACCCAGAGAAAACCATAAATCAAAAAGGCACATTCACCACAATGTTCATGGCAGCACTATTTACAATAGCCAGGTAATGGAAGCAACGTAAATGCCCACAGACAGATGAATGGATAAAGATGTGGTACATATATAAAATGGAATATTACTCAGCCATAAAAAGGAATGAAACTGGGTCATTTGTAGAGACATCGATGGATCTAGAGACTGTCATACAGAAGTAAGTCAGAAAGAGGAAAACAAATATTGTATATTAATGCATATATGTGGAACCTAAAAAATGGTACAGATGAACTGGTTTGCAGGGAAGAAACAGAGACACAGAGGTAGAGAACAAACATATGGACACCAAGTGTGGGAAGCCATGGGGTGGTGGTGGTGGGATGAGTTGGGAGATTGGGATTGACCTGTATACATGTATATGCATAAAATACATAACTAATAATAACCTGCTGTATAAAAAAATACATCAAATTAAATTTCAAAATTTTAAAAAGTAAAATTTAAAAATAAAACAGAAAAATGTTCTTCCCTTCACACAGATGTATTTATAGGAATGAATTATTTCCATGCTTATATCTATAAATACATAAAAGAGGAATAAAATCTAACTTGAACCATAAAAGAAAAAAAATAACCTGAACCCACCAGTTATACAGAGGAAAACCCTATCAGGGCTCTTGCTGCAGCGGTAAACAATTCTGAAATTGGTCAGAGGTGGGGAATCATCTCCCATACAACCAGCAACGCACCCCCCACGCCAGGAGCATCCTCATTGCAAAGCTGGGGGACCGTGCCGAGGCATCTGTGAGTAAACGTGAGCTGAGCCCCAGGACAGCTGCTGCTGAACTGTTCCCACCCTTCCCAGGTAAAACACCTGAATATGTACAAGGGCTTGAAAGCCTAGAGGAAGGGCCACGGAGCCACACCAGCGACAGCACGCAGGCCAACTTGGTGCCTGCAGGCCAGCCAGGGTGGTCCTGGCCCCGGGCGCTCTTGCGGAAGCTTTCCATTGCCCTGCCTGAGATACCCCTCCTGTCCCGGCCCCCACTGCTTTTTTCCTTCCTCACCTCTGTCCGGAGAGAAATTCCAGCGGAAGGTATGGGTGACACATCCTCTTCTTTACAGGTGGCAGCCTGGCAACCCCTGCAGAAAGGCCAGCAGAGCCCCACTCACACCGGGCCACCAACAAAGCTGTGGCCCCTCACTCCCTCCCACCAGCACAGCCCCGAGACTGCTGACGGGGCAGAGAATATGGAGTCAGGCACAGCTTCAGGGGCTATTGCTGCCTGGAGCGCTGTTTATATTGACCTCAAACAGGCACACCTGGGGAGGGCCGGCCGGCAGGGTAAGGCTGCCCAGGTCAGCTAATCCACAACCCTCAGGGAATCACATTGTTGAAAACGGACCTCGCTAAGGCAGAATAGAAGCCAAGGAAGAAAAGGACACAATGCCATTTGCAGCACCGTAGATGAGTCTAGAGGTAATCACGTGACTTGTAGTAAGTCAGAAAGTGAAAGACACATATCGTATCATATCACTTATAGGTGTTACCTAAGAATGGATACCAGGGCAGATATTTCCACGGAGAAGGGCCATCACAGATTCATCAAACAAACTTATGGTTCACCAATGGAAAGGTGTGAGGATTGGTTTCATTACGATATTGGGGTTAACAGACATATACAAACACAGGTGACACATATAATCACCAAAGACTTACGGAATACCAAGAGAAGACTACTCAACCTTCTGTCATAACGTACATGGGAAAAGGATCCCAGGAAGAACAGACATCTGTATATGTGTAAAAGAACCACATCTTCCACACCTACAACAAGCCAAACATTGTAATCAAAATTGCTGTAATAAAAAATAAAAAATTAAATTAAAAACACGAACAAGAAGTAGTGAGACAAACTTGAAGGGCTTTCTCCTGGCACATTCCATTCTAAATTCCAATCTAGAACACGACTTCCATTGAGGCTCTGTTGCCCTAGTCACCAGATTTGGTAAGGGAGAACTGCTGCCACCTTGTGGCCGTTTCACACAACAGCAGCTTTAATCCCAGCGCTGATGGTCAGTTGATATTCAAAATCATTGCAGGCCTGTAAATGACACCTGCCCTGAAAACAAATCCTGGGGTCACATATCGACCAAAAAATTCAAAGGACGTCCATATTTCAAAACCACCGTCTCTAAAGGCATATTTTACGCACATTAGTGTTCTGCTTCTTTTTCTTTCTTTCCTTTTTTTGTTAAAAAAAGGGGAATGGAAAAAGGCATCCCTCAGAATGGGCGAAAATCGTTGCAAACGAATCAATGGACAAAGGTTTAATCTCCAATATATATAAACAGCTCATGCAGCTTAATATTAACAAAACAAACAACCCAATACAAAAAATGGGCAGAAGATCTAAAGAGATGTTTCTTCAAAGAAGACACAGAGATGGCCAAGACACACATGAAAAGCTGCTCAACAGCACTAATTATTAGAGAAATGCAAATCAAAACTACAATGAGGTATCACCTCACACCTGTTAGAATCGGCATCATCAGAAAATCTACAAACAACCAATTCTGGGGAGGGTGTGGACAAAAGGAGCCCTCTTCCACAATTGGTGGCAATGTAAATTGATACAGTCACTATGGAGAACGGTATGGAGTTTCCTTGAAAAAAACTAGAAATAGAATTACCATCTGATCCAGCAATCCCACTTCTGGGCATATACCCAGAGAAAACCATAAATCAAAAAGGCACATTCACCACAATGTTCATGGCAGCACTATTTACAATAGCCAGGTAATGGAAGCAACGTAAATGCCCACAGACAGATGAATGGATAAAGATGTGGTACATATATAAAATGGAATATTACTCAGCCATAAAAAGGAATGAAACTGGGTCATTTGTAGAGACATCGATGGATCTAGAGACTGTCATACAGAAGTAAGTCAGAAAGAGGAAAACAAATATTGTATATTAATGCATATATGTGGAACCTAAAAAATGGTACAGATGAACTGGTTTGCAGGGAAGAAACAGAGACACAGAGGTAGAGAACAAACATATGGACACCAAGTGTGGGAAGCCATGGGGTGGTGGTGGTGGGATGAGTTGGGAGATTGGGATTGACCTGTATACATGTATATGCATAAAATACATAACTAATAATAACCTGCTGTATAAAAAAATAAATCAAATTAAATTTCAAAATTTTAAAAAGTAAAATTTAAAAATAAAACAGAAAAATGTTCTTCCCTTCACACAGATGTATTTATAGGAATGAATTATTTCCATGCTTATATCTATAAATACATAAAAAGGAATAAAATCTAACTTGAACCATAAAAGAAAAAAAAAACCTGAACCCACCAGTTATACAGAGGAAAACCCTATCAGGGCACTTGCTGCAGCGGTAAACAATTCTGAAATTGGTCAGAGGTGGGGAATCATCTCCCATACAACCAGCAACCCACCCCCCACGCCAGGAGCATCCTCATTGCAAAGCTGGGGGACCGTGCCGAGGCATCTGTGAGTAAACGTGAGCTGAGCCCCAGGACAGCTGCTGCTGAACTGTTCCCACCCTTCCCAGGTAAAACACCTGAATATGTACAAGGGCTTGAAAGCCTAGAGGAAGGGCCACGGAGCCACACCAGCGACAGCACGCAGGCCAACTTGGTGCCTGCAGGCCAGCCAGGGTGGTCCTGGCCCCGGGCGCTCTTGCGGAAGCTTTCCATTGCCCTGCCTGAGATACCCCTCCTGTCCCGGCCCCCACTGCTTTTTTCCTTCCTCACCTCTGTCCGGAGAGAAATTCCAGCGGAAGGTATGGGTGACACATCCTCTTCTTTACAGGTGGCAGCCTGGCAACCCCTGCAGAAAGGCCAGCAGAGCCCCACTCACACCGGGCCACCAACAAAGCTGTGGCCCCTCACTCCCTCCCACCAGCACAGCCCCGAGACTGCTGACGGGGCAGAGAATATGGAGTCAGGCACAGCTTCAGGGGCTATTGCTGCCTGGAGCGCTGTTTATATTGACCTCAAACAGGCACACCTGGGGAGGGCCGGCCGGCAGGGTAAGGCTGCCCAGGTCAGCTAATCCACAACCCTCAGGGAATCACATTGTTGAAAACGGACCTCGCTAAGGCAGAATAGAAGCCAAGGAAGAAAAGGACACAATGCCATTTGCAGCACCGTAGATGAGTCTAGAGGTAATCACGTGACTTGTAGTAAGTCAGAAAGTGAAAGACACATATCGTATCATATCACTTATAGGTGTTACCTAAGAATGGATACCAGGGCAGATATTTCCACGGAGAAGGGCCATCACAGATTCATCAAACAAACTTATGGTTCACCAATGGAAAGGTGTGAGGATTGGTTTCATTACGATATTGGGGTTAACAGACATATACAAACACAGGTGACACATATAATCACCAAAGACTTACGGAATACCAAGAGAAGACTACTCAACCTTCTGTCATAACGTACATGGGAAAAGGATCCCAGGAAGAACAGACATCTGTATATGTGTAAAAGAACCACATCTTCCACACCTACAACAAGCCAAACATTGTAATCAAAATTGCTGTAATAAAAAATAAAAAATTAAATTAAAAACACGAACAAGAAGTAGTGAGACAAACTTGAAGGGCTTTCTTCTGGCACATTCCATTCTAAATTCCAATCTAGAACACGACTTCCATTGAGGCTCTGTTGCCCTAGTCACCAGATTTGGTAAGGGAGAACTGCTGCCACCTTGTGGCCGTTTCACACAACAGCAGCTTTAATCCCAGCGCTGATGGTCAGTTGATATTCAAAATCATTGCAGGCCTGTAAATGACACCTGCCCTGAAAACAAATCCTGGGGTCACATATCGACCAAAAAATTCAAAGGACGTCCATATTTCAAAACCACCGTCTCTAAAGCATATTTTACGCACATTAGTGTTCTGCTTCTTTTTCTTTCTTTCCTTTTTTTGTTAAAAAAAGGGGAATGGAAAAAGGCATCCCTCAGAATGGGCGAAAATCGTTGCAAACGAATCAATGGACAAAGGTTTAATCTCCAATATATATAAACAGCTCATGCAGCTTAATATTAACAAAACAAACAACCCAATACAAAAAATGGGCAGAAGATCTAAAGAGATGTTTCTTCAAAGAAGACACAGAGATGGCCAAGACACACATGAAAAGCTGCTCAACAGCACTAATTATTAGAGAAATGCAAATCAAAACTACAATGAGGTTTCACCTCACACCTGTTAGAATCGGCATCATCAGAAAATCTACAAACAACCAATTCTGGGGAGGGTGTGGACAAAAGGAGCCCTCTTCCACAATTGGTGGCAATGTAAATTGATACAGTCACTATGGAGAACGGTATGGAGTTTCCTTGAAAAAAACTAGAAATAGAATTACCATCTGATCCAGCAATCCCACTTCTGGGCATATACCCAGAGAAAACCATAAATCAAAAAGGCACATTCACCACAATGTTCATGGCAGCACTATTTACAATAGCCAGGTAATGGAAGCAACGTAAATGCCCACAGACAGATGAATGGATAAAGATGTGGTACATATATAAAATGGAATATTACTCAGCCATAAAAAGGAATGAAACTGGGTCATTTGTAGAGACATCGATGGATCTAGAGACTGTCATACAGAAGTAAGTCAGAAAGAGGAAAACAAATATTGTATATTAATGCATATATGTGGAACCTAAAAAATGGTACAGATGAACTGGTTTGCAGGGAAGAAACAGAGACACAGAGGTAGAGAACAAACATATGGACACCAAGTGTGGGAAGCCATGGGGTGGTGGTGGTGGGATGAGTTGGGAGATTGGGATTGACCTGTATACATGTATATGCATAAAATACATAACTAATAATAACCTGCTGTATAAAAAAATAAATCAAATTAAATTTCAAAATTTTAAAAAGTAAAATTTAAAAATAAAACAGAAAAATGTTCTTCCCTTCACACAGATGTATTTATAGGAATGAATTATTTCCATGCTTATATCTATAAATACATAAAAGAGGAATAAAATCTAACTTGAACCATAAAAGAAAAAAAAAACCTGAACCCACCAGTTATACAGAGGAAAACCCTATCAGGGCACTTGCTGCAGCGGTAAACAATTCTGAAATTGGTCAGAGGTGAGGAATCATCTCCCATACAACCAGCAACCCACCCCCCACGCCAGGAGCATCCTCATTGCAAAGCTGGGGGACCGTGCCGAGGCATCTGTGAGTAAACGTGAGCTGAGCCCCAGGACAGCTGCTGCTGAACTGTTCCCACCCTTCCCAGGTAAAACACCTGAATATGTACAAGGGCTTGAAAGCCTAGAGGAAGGGCCACGGAGCCACACCAGCGACAGCACGCAGGCCAACTTGGTGCCTGCAGGCCAGCCAGGGTGGTCCTGGCCCCGGGCGCTCTTGCGGAAGCTTTCCATTGCCCTGCCTGAGATATCCCTCCTGTCCCGGCCCCCACTGCTTTTTTCCTTCCTCACCTCTGTCCGGAGAGAAATTCCAGCGGAAGGTATGGGTGACACATCCTCTTCTTTACAGGTGGCAGCCTGGCAACCCCTGCAGAAAGGCCAGCAGAGCCCCACTCACACCGGGCCACCAACAAAGCTGTGGCCCCTCACTCCCTCCCACCAGCACAGCCCCGAGACTGCTGACGGGGCAGAGAATATGGAGTCAGGCACAGCTTCAGGGGCTATTGCTGCCTGGAGCGCTGTTTATATTGACCTCAAACAGGCACACCTGGGGAGGGCCGGCCGGCAGGGTAAGGCTGCCCAGGTCAGCTAATCCACAACCCTCAGGGAATCACATTGTTGAAAACGGACCTCGCTAAGGCAGAATAGAAGCCAAGGAAGAAAAGGACACAATGCCATTTGCAGCACCGTAGATGAGTCTAGAGGTAATCACGTGACTTGTAGTAAGTCAGAAAGTGAAAGACACATATCGTATCATATCACTTATAGGTGTTACCTAAGACTGGATACCAGGGCAGATATTTCCACGGAGAAGGGCCATCACAGATTCATCAAACAAACTTATGGTTCACCAATGGAAAGGTGTGAGGATTGGTTTCATTACGATATTGGGGTTAACAGACATATACAAACACAGGTGACACATATAATCACCAAAGACCTACGGAATACCAAGAGAAGACTACTCAACATTCTGTCATAACGTACATGGGAAAAGGATCCCAGGAAGAACAGACATCTGTATATGTGTAAAAGAACCACATCTTCCACACCTACAACAAGCCAAACATTGTAATCAAACTTGCTGTAATAAAAAATAAACACTTAAATTAAAAACACGAACAAGAAGTAGTGAGACAAACTTGAGGGGCTTTCTCCTGGCACATTTCATTCTAAATTCCAATCTAGAACACGACTTCCATTGAGGCTCTGTTGCCCTAGTCACCAGATTTGGTAAGGGAGAACTGCTGCCACCTTGTGGCCGTTTCACACAACAGCAGTTTTAATCCCAGCGCTGATGGTCAGTTGATATTCAAAATCATTGCAGGCCTGTAAATGACACCTGCCCTGAAAACAAATCCTGGGGTCACATATCGACCAAAAAATTCAAAGGACGTCCATATTTCAAAACGACCGTTTCAAAAGGCATATTTTACGCACATTAGTGTTCTGCTTCTTTTTCTTTCTTTCCTTTTTTTGTTAAAAAAAGGGGAATGGAAAAAGGCATCCCTCAGAATGGGCGAAAATCGTTGCAAATGAATCAATGGACAAAGGTTTAATCTCCAATATATATAAACAGCTCATGCAGCTTAATATTAACAAAACAAACAACCCAATACAAAAAATGGGCAGAAGATCTAAAGAGATGTTTCTTCAAAGAACACACAGAGATGGCCAAGACACACATGAAAAGCTGCTCAACAGCACTAATTATTAGAGAAATGCAAATCAAAACTACAATGAGGTATCACCTCACACCTGTTAGAATCGGCATCATCAGAAAATCTACAAACAACCAATTCTGGGGAGGGTGTGGACAAAAGGAGCCCTCTTCCACAATTGGTGGCAATGTAAATTGATACAGTCACTATGGAGAATGGTATGGAGTTTCCTTGAAAAAACTAGAAATAGAATTACCATCTGATCCAGCAATCCCACTTCTGGGCATATACCCAGAGAAAACCATAAATCAAAAAGGCACATTCACCACAATGTTCATGGCAGCACTATTTACAATAGCCAGGTAATGGAAGCAACGTAAATGCCCACAGAGAGATGAATGGATAAAGATGTGGTACATATATAAAATGGAATATTACTCAGCCATAAAAAGGAATGAAACTGGGTCATTTGTAGAGACATCGATGGATCTAGAGACTGTCATACAGAATGAAGTAAGTCAGAAAGAGGAAAACAAATATTGTATATTAATGCATATATGTGGAACCTAAAAAATGGTACAGATGAACTGGTTTGCAGGGAAGAAACAGAGACACAGATGTAGAGAACAAACATATGGACACCAAGTGTGGGAAGCCATGGGGTGGTGGTGGTGGGATGAGTTGGGAGATTGGGATTGACCTGTATACATGTATATGCATAAAATACATAACTAATAATAACCTGCTGTATAAAAAAATAAATCAAATTAAATTTCAAAATTTTAAAAAGTAAAATTTAAAAATAAAACAGAAAAATGTTCATCCCTTCACACAGATGTATTTATAGGAATGAATTATTTCCATGCTTATATCTATAAATACATAAAAGAGGAATAAAATCTAACTTGAACCATAAAAGAAAAAAAAAAAACCTGAACCCACCAGTTATACAGAGGAAAACCCTATCAGGGCACTTGCTGCAGCGGTAAACAATTCTGAAATTGGTCAGAGGTGGGGAATCATCTCCCATACAACCAGCAACACACCCCCCACGCCAGGAGCATCCTCATTGCAAAGCTGGGGGACCGTGCCGAGGCATCTGTGAGTAAACGTGAGCTGAGCCCCAGGAAAGCTGCTGCTGAACTGTTCCCACCCTTCCCAGGTAAAACACCTGAATATGTACAAGGGCTTGAAAGCCTAGAGGAAGGGCCACGGAGCCACACCAGCGACAGCACGCAGGCCAACTTGGTGCCTGCAGGCCAGCCAGGGTTTTCCTGGCCCCGGGCACTCTTGCGGAAGCTTTCCATTGCCCTGCCTGAGATACCCCTCCTGTCCCGGCCCCCACTGCTTTTTTCCTTCCTCACCTCTGTCCGGAGAGAAATTCCAGCGGAAGGTATGGGTGACACATCCTCTTCTTTACAGGTGGCAGCCTGGCAACCCCTGCAGAAAGGCCAGCAGAGCCCCACTCACACCAGGCCACCAACAAAGCTGTGGCCCCTCACTCCCTCCCACCAGCTCAACCCCGAGACTGCTGACGGGGCAGAGAATATGGAGTCAGGCACAGCTTCAGGGGCTATTGCTGCCTGGAGCGCTGTTTATATTGACCTCAAACAGGCACACCTGGGGAGGGCCGGCCGGCAGGGTAAGGCTGCCCAGGTCAGCTAATCCACAACCCTCAGGGAATCACATTGTTGAAAACGGACCTCGCTAAGGCAGAATAGAAGCCAAGGAAGAAAAGGACACAATGCCATTTGCAGCACCGTAGATGAGTCTAGAGGTAATCACGTGACTTGTAGTAAGTCAGAAAGTGAAAGACACATATCGTATCATATCACTTATAGGTGTTACCTAAGAATGGATACCAGGGCAGATATTTCCACGGAGAAGGGCCATCACAGATTCATCAAACAAACTTATGGTTCACCAATGGAAAGGTGTGAGGATTGGTTTCATTACGATATTGGGGTTAACAGACATATACAAACACAGGTGACACATATAATCACCAAAGACCTACGGAATACCAAGAGAAGACTACTCAACCTTCTGTCATAACGTACATGGGAAAAGGATCCCAGGAAGAACAGACATCTGTATATGTGTAAAAGAACCACATCTTCCACACCTACAACAAGCCAAACATTGTAATCAAACTTGCTGTAATAAAAAAATTAAATTAAAAACACGAACAAGAAGTAGTGAGACAAACTTGAGGGGCTTTCTCCTGGCACATTCCATTCTAAATTCCAATCTAGAACACGACTTCCATTGAGGCTCTGTTGCCCTAGTCACCAGATTTGGTAAGGGAGAACTGCTGCCACCTTGTGGCCGTTTCACACAACAGCAGTTTTAATCCCAGCGCTGATGGTCAGTTG
This sequence comes from Mesoplodon mirus, assembly GCF_964341445.2. Lineage (NCBI taxonomy): Eukaryota > Metazoa > Chordata > Mammalia > Artiodactyla > Ziphiidae > Mesoplodon > Mesoplodon mirus. Next base: position 2,709,737 of record NW_028295814.1, on the reverse strand, counting down.
ATATTCAAAATCATTGCAGGCCTGTAAATGACACCTGCCCTTAAACCAAATCCTGGGGTCACATATCGACCAAAAAATTCAAAGGACGTCCATATTTCAAAACGACCGTCTCAAAAGGCATATTTTACGCACATTAGTGTTCTGCTTCTTTTTCTTTCTTTCCTTTTTTTGTTAAAAAAAGGGGAATGGAAAAAGGCATCCCTCAGAATGGGCGAAAATCGTTGCAAACGAATCAATGGACAAAGGTTTAATCTCCAATATATATAAACAGCTCATGCAGCTTAATATTAACAAAACAAACAACCCAATACAAAAAATGGGCAGAAGATCTAAAGAGATGTTTCTTCAAAGAAGACACAGAGATGGCCAAGACACACATGAAAAGCTGCTCAACAGCACTAATTATTAGAGAAATGCAAATCAAAACTACAATGAGGTATCACCTCACACCTGTTAGAATCGGCATCAACAGAAAATCTACAAACAACCAATTCTGGGGAGGCTGTGGACAAAAGGAGCCCTCTTCCACAATTGGTGGCAATGTAAATTAATACAGTCACTATGGAGAATGGTATGGAGTTTCCTTGAAAAAAACTAGAAATAGAATTACCATCTGATCCAGCAATCCCACTTCTGGGCATATACCCAGAGAAAACCATAAATCAAAAAGGCACATTCACCACAATGTTCATGGCAGCACTATTTACAATAGCCAGGTAATGGAAGCAACGTAAATGCCCACAGAGAGATGAATGGATAAAGATGTGGTACATATATAAAATGGAATATTACTCAGCCATAAAAAGGAATGAAACTGGGTCATTTGTAGAGACATCGATGGATCTAGAGACTGTCATACAGAATGAAGTAAGTCAGAAAGAGGAAAACAAATATTGTATATTAATGCATATATGTGGAACCTAAAAAATGGTACAGATGAACTGGTTTGCAGGGAAGAAACAGAGACACAGATGTAGAGAACAAACATATGGACACCAAGTGTGGGAAGCCATAGGGTGGTGGTTGTGGGATGAGTTGGGAGATTGGGATTGACCTTTATACATGTATATGCATAAAATACATAACTAATAATAACCTGCTGTATAAAAAAATAAATCAAATTAAATTTCAAAATTTTAAAAAGTAAAATTTAAAAATAAAACAGAAAAATGTTCTTCCCTTCACACAGATGTATTTATAGGAATGAATTATTTCCATGCTTATATCTATAAATACATAAAAGAGGAATAAAATCTTACTTGAACCATAAAAGAAAAAAAAAACCTGAACCCACCAGTTATACAGAGGAAAACCCTATCAGGGCACTTGCTGCAGCGGTAAACAATTCTGAAATTGGTCAGAGGTGGGGAATCATCTCCCATACAACCAGCAACACACCCCCCACGCCAGGAGCATCCTCATTGCAAAGCTGGGGGACCGTGCCGAGGCATCTGTGAGTAAACGTGAGCTGAGCCCCAGGAAAGCTGCTGCTGAACTGTTCCCACCCTTCCCAGGTAAAACACCTGAATATGTACAAGGGCTTGAAAGCCTAGAGGAAGGGCCACGGAGCCACACCAGCGACAGCACGCAGGCCAACTTGGTGCCTGCAGGCCAGCCAGGGTTGTCCTGGCCCTGGGCACTCTTTCGGAAGCTTTCCATTGCCCTGCCTGAGATACCCCTCCTGTCCCGGCCCCCACTGCTTTTTTCCTTCCTCACCTCTGTCCGGAGAGAAATTCCAGTGGAAAGTATGGGTGACACATCCTCTTCTTTACAGGTGGCAGCCTGGCAACCCCTGCAGAAAGGCCAGCAGAGCCCCACTCACACCAGGCCACCAACAAAGCTGTGGCCCCTCACTCCCTCCCACCAGCTCAACCCCGAGACTGCTGACGGGGCAGAGAATATGGAGTCAGGCACAGCTTCAGGGGCTATTGCTGCCTGGAGCGCTGTTTATATTGACCTCAAACAGGCACACCTGGGGAGGGCCGGCCGGCAGGGTAAGGCTGCCCAGGTCAGCTAATCCACAACCCTCAGGGAATCACATTGTTGAAAACGGACCTCGCTAAGGCAGAATAGAAGCCAAGGAAGAAAAGGACACAATGCCATTTGCAGCACCGTAGATGAGTCTAGAGGTAATCACGTGACTTGTAGTAAGTCAGAAAGTGAAAGACACATATCGTATCATATCACTTATAGGTGTTACCTAAGAATGGATACCAGGGCAGATATTTCCACGGAGAAGGGCCATCACAGATTCATCAAACAAACTTATGGTTCACCAATGGAAAGGTGTGAGGATTGGTTTCATTACGATATTGGGGTTAACAGACATATACAAACACAGGTGACACATATAATCACCAAAGACCTACGGAATACCAAGAGAAGACTACTCAACCTTCTGTCATAACGTACATGGGAAAAGGATCCCAGGAAGAACAGACATCTGTATATGTGTAAAAGAACCACATCTTCCACACCTACAACAAGCCAAACATTGTAATCAAACTTGCTGTAATAAAAAAATTAAATTAAAAACACGAACAAGAAGTAGTGAGACAAACTTGAGGGGCTTTCTCCTGGCACATTCCATTCTAAATTCCAATCTAGAACACGACTTCCATTGAGGCTCTGTTGCCCTAGTCACCAGATTTGGTAAGGGAGAACTGCTGCCACCTTGTGGCCGTTTCACACAACAGCAGCTTTAATCCCAGCGCTGATGGTCAGTTGATATTCAAAATCATTGCAGGCCTGTAAATGACACCTGCCCTGAAACCAAATCCTGGGGTCACATATCGACCAAAAAATTCAAAGGACGTCCATATTTCAAAACGACCGTCTCAAAAGGCATATTTTACGCACATTAGTGTTCTGCTTCTTTTTCTTTCTTTCCTTTTTTTGTTAAAAAAAGGGGAATGGAAAAAGGCATCCCTCAGAGTGGGCGAAAATCATTGCAAACGAATCAATGTTCAAAGGTTTAATCTCCAATATATATAAACAGCTCATGCAGCTTAATATTAACAAAACAAACAACCCAATACAAAAAATGGGCAGAAGATCTAAAGAGATGTTTCTTCAAAGAAGACACAGAGATGGCCAAGACACACATGAAAAGCTGCTCAACAGCACTAATTATTAGAGAAATGCAAATCAAAACTACAATGAGGTATCACCTCACACCTGTTAGAATCGGCATCATCAGAAAATCTACAAACAACCAATTCTGGGGAGGGTGTGGACAAAAGGAGCCCTCTTCCACAATTGGTGGCAATGTAAATTGATACAGTCACTATGGAGAACGGTATGGAGTTTCCTTGAAAAAAACTAGAAATAGAATTACCATCTGATCCAGCAATCCCACTTCTGGGCATATACCCAGAGAAAACCATAAATCAAAAAGGCACATTCACCAGAATGTTCATGGCAGCACTATTTACAATAGCCAGGTAATGGAAGCAACGTAAATGCCCACAGACAGATGAATGGATAAAGATGTGGTACATATATAAAATGGAATATTACTCAGCCATAAAAAGGAATGAAACTGGGTCATTTGTAGAGACATCGATGGATCTAGATACTGTCATACAGAAGTAAGTCAGAAAGAGGAAAACAAATATTGTATATTAATGCATATATGTGGAACCTAAAAAATGGTACAGATGAACTGGTTTGCAGGGAAGAAACAGAGACACAGAGGTAGAGAACAAACATATGGACACCAAGTGTGGGAAGCCATGGGGTGGTGGTGGTGGGATGAGTTGGGAGATTGGGATTGACCTGTATACATGTATATGCATAAAATACATAACTAATAATAACCTGCTGTATAAAAAAATAAATCAAATTAAATTTCAAAATTTTAAGAAGTAAAATTTAAAAATAAAACAGAAAAATGTTCTTCCCTTCACACAGATGTATTTATAGGAATGAATTATTTCCATGCTTATATCTATAAATACATAAAGGAGGAATAAAATCTAACTTGAACCATAAAAGAAAAAAAAAACCTGAACCCACCAGTTATACAGAGGAAAACCCTATCAGGGCACTTGCTCCAGCGGTAAACAATTCTGAAATTGGTCAGAGGTGGGGAATCATCTCCCATACAACCAGCAACCCACCCCCCACGCCAGGAGCATCCTCATTGCAAAGGTGGGGGACCATGCCGAGGCATCTGTGAGTAAACGTGAGCTGAGCCCCAGGACAGCTGCTGCTGAACTGTTCCCACCCTTCCCAGGTAAAACACCTGAATATGTACAAGGCCTTGAAAGCCTAGAGGAAGGGCCGCGGAGCCACACCAGCGACAGCACGCAGGCCAACTTGGTGCCTGCAGGCCAGCCAGGGTGGTCCTGGCCCCGGGCGCTCTTGCGGAAGCTTTCCATTGCCCTGCCTGAGATACCCCTCCTGTCCCGGCCCCCACTGCTTTTTTCCTTCCTCACCTCTGTCCGGAGAGAAATTCCAGCGGGAGGTATGGGTGACACATCCTCTTCTTTACAGGTGGCAGCATGGCAACCCCTGCAGAATGGCCAGCAGAGCCTCACTCACACCGGGCCACCAACAAAGCTGTGGCCCCTCACTCCCTCCCACCAGCACAGCCCCGAGACTGCTGACGGGGCAGAGAATATGGAGTCAGGCACAGCTTCAGGGGCTATTGCTGCCTGGAGCGCTGTTTATATTGAACTCAAACAGGCACACCTGAGGAGGGCCGGCCGGCAGGGTAAGGCTGCCCAGGTCAGCTAATCCACAAACCTCAGGGAATCACATTGTTGAAAATGGACCTTGATAAGGCAGAATAGAAGCCAAGGAAGAAAAGGACACAATGCCATTTGCAGCACCGTAGATGAGTCTAGAGGTAATCACGTGACTTGTAGTAAGTCAGAAAGTGGAAGACACATATCGTATCATATCACTTATAGGTGTTACCTAAGAATGGATACCAGGGCAGATATTTCCACGGAGAAGGGCCATCACAGATTCATCAAACAAACTTATGGTTCACCAATGGAAAGGTGTGAGGATTGGTTTCATTACGATATTGGGGTTAACAGACATATACACACACAGGTGACACATATAATCACCAAAGACCTACGGAATACCAAGAGAAGACTCCTCAACATTCTGTCATAACGTACATGGGAAAAGGATCCCAGGAAGAACAGACATCTGTATATGTGTAAAAGAACCACATCTTCCACACCTACAACAAGCCAAACATTGTAATCAAACTTGCTGTAATAAAAAATAAAAAATTAAATTAAAAACACGAACAAGAAGTAGTGAGACAAACTTGAGGGGCTTTCTCCTGGCACATTCCATTCTAAATTCCAATCTAGAACAAGACTTCCATTGAGGCTCTGTTGCCCTAGTCACCAGATTTGCTAAGGGAGAACTGCTGCCACCTTGTGGCCGTTTCACACAACAGCAGCTTTAATCCCAGCGCTGATGGTCAGTTGATATTCAAAATCATTGCAGGCCTGTAAATGACACCTGCCCTGAAAACAAATCCTGGGGTCACATATCGACCAAAAAATTCAAAGGACGTCCATATTTCAAAACGACCGTTTCAAAAGGCATATTTTACGCACATTAGGGTTCTGCTTCTTTTTCTTTCTTTCCTTTTTTTGTTAAAAATACGGGAATGGAAAAAGGCATCCCTCAGAATGGGCGAAAATCGTTGCAAACGAATCAATGGACAAAGGTTTAATCTCCAATATATATAAACAGCTCATGCAGCTTAATATTAACAAAACAAACAACCCAATACAAAAAATGGGCAGAAGATCTAAAGAGATTTTTCTTCAAAGAAGACACAGAGATGGCCAAGACACACATGAAAAGCTGCTCAACAGCACTAATTATTAGAGAAATGCAAATCAAAACTACAATGAGGTATCACCTCACACCTGTTAGAATCGGCATCATCAGAAAATCTACAAACAACCAATTCTGGGGAGGGTGTGGACAAAAGGAGCCCTCTTCCACTATTGGTGGCAATGTAAATTGATACAGTCACTATGGAGAACGGTATGGAGTTTCCTTGAAAAAACTAGAAATAGAATTACCATCTGATCCAGCAATCCCACTTCTGGGCATATACCCAGAGAAAACCATAAATCAAAAAGGCACATTCACCACAATGTTCATGGCAGCACTATTTACAATAGCCAGGTAATGGAAGCAACGTAAATGCCCACAGACAGATGAATGGATAAAGATGTGGTACATATATAAAATGGAATATTACTCAGCCATAAAAAGGAATGAAACTGGGTCATTTGTAGAGACATCGATGGATCTAGAGACTGTCATACAGAATGAAGTAAGTCAGAAAGAGGAAAACAAATATTGTATATTAATGCATATATGTGGAACCTAAAAAATGGTACAGATGAACTGGTTTGCAGGGAAGAAACAGAGACACAGAGGTAGAGGACAAACATATGGACACCAAGTGTGGGAAGCCATGGGGTGGTGGTGGTGGGATGAGTTGGGAGATTGGGATTGACCTGTATACATGTATATGCATAAAATACATAACTAATAATAACCTGCTGTATAAAAAAATAAATTAAATTTCAAAATTTTAAAAAGTAAAATTTAAAAATAAAACAGAAAAATGTTCTTCCCTTCACACAGATGTATTTATAGGAATGAATTATTTCCATGCTTATATCTATAAATACATAAAGGAGGAATAAAATCTAACTTGAACCATAAAAGAAAAAAAAAACCTGAACCCACCAGTTATACTTAGGAAAACCCTATCAGGGCACTTGCTCCAGCGGTAAACAATTCTGAAATTGGTCAGAGGTGGGGAATCATCTCCCATACAACCAGCAACACACCCCCCACGCCAGGAGCATCCTCATTGCAAAGCTGGGGGACTGTGCCGAGGCATCTGTGAGTAAACGTGAGCTGAGCCCCAGGACAGCTGCTGCAGAACTGTTCCCACCCTTCCCAGGTAAAACACCTGAATATGTACAAGGGCTTGAAAGCCTAGAGGAAGGGCCGCGGAGCCACACCAGCGACAGCACGCAGGCCAACTTGGTGCCTGCAGGCCAGCCAGGGTGGTCCTGGCCCTGGGCGCTCTTCTGGAAGCTTTCCATTGCCCTGCCTGAGATACCCATCCTGTCCCGGCCCCCAATGCTTTTTTCCTTCCTCACATCTGTCCGGAGAGAAATTCCAGCGGAATGTATGGGTGACACATCCTCTTCTTTACAGGTGGAAGCCTGGCAACCCCTGCAGAAAGGCCAGCAGAGCCACACTCACACAGGGCCACCAAAAAGTTGTGGCCCCTCACTCCCTCCCACCAGCACAGCCCCGAGACTGCTGACGGGGCAGAGAATATGGAGTCAGGCACAGCTTCAGGGGCTATTGCTGCCTGGAGCGCTGTTTATATTGACCTCAAACAGGCACACCTGGGGAGGGCCGGCCGGCAGGGTAAGGCTGCCCAGGTCAGCTAATCCACAACCCTCAGGGAATCACATTGTTGAAAACGGACCTCGCTAAGGCAGAATAGAAGCCAAGGAAGAAAAGGACACAATGCCATTTGCAGCACCGTAGATGAGTCTAGAGGTAATCACGTGACTTGTAGTAAGTCAGAAAGTGAAAGACACGTATCGTATCATATCACTTATAGGTGTTACCTAAGAATGGATACCAGTGCAGATATTTCCACGGAGAAGGGCCATCACAGATTCATCAAACAAACTTATGGTTCACCAATGGAAAGGTGTGAGGATTTGTTTCATTATGATACTGGGGTTAACAGACATATACAAACACAGGTGACACATATAATCACCAAAGTCCTACGGAATACCAAGAGAAGGCTACTCAACATTCTGTCATAAGGTACATGGGAAAAGGATCCCAGGAAGAACAGACATCTGTATATGTGTAAAAGAACCACATCTTCCACACCTACAACAAGCCAAACATTGTAATCAAACTTGCTGTAATAAAAAATAAAAAATTAAATTAAAAACACGAACAAGAAGTAGTGAGACAAACTTGAGGGGCTTTCTCCTGGCACATTCCATTCTAAATTCCAATCTAGAACACGACTTCCATTGAGGCTCTGTTGCCCTAGTCACCAGATTTGGTAAGGGAGAACTGCTGCCACCTTGTGGCCGTTTCACACAACAGCATCTTTAATCCCAGCGCTGATGGTCAGTTGATATTCAAAATCATTGCAGGCCTGTAAATGACACCTGCCCTGAAAACAAATCCTGGGGTCACATATCGACCAAAATATTCAAAGGAGGTCCATATTTCAAAACGACCGTTTCAAAAGGCATATTTTACGCACATTAGTGTTCTGCTTCTTTTTCTTTCTTTCCTTTTTTTGTTAAAAATACGGGAATGGAAAAAGGCATCCCTCAGAATGGGCGAAAATCGTTGCAAACGAATCAATGGACAAAGGTTTAATCTCCAATATATATAAACAGCTCATGCAGCTTAATATTAACAAAACAAACAACCCAATACAAAAAATGGGCAGAAGATCTAAAGAGATGTTTCTTCAAAGAAGACACAGAGATGGCCAAGACACACATGAAAAGCTGCTCAACAGCACTAATTATTAGAGAAATGCAAATCAAAACTACAATGAGGTATCACCTCACACCTGTTAGAATCGGCATCATCAGAAAATCTACAAACAACCAATTCTGGGGAGGGTGTGGACAAAAGGAGCGCTCTTCCACTATTGGTGGGAATGTAAATTGATACAGTCACTATGGAGAACGGTATGGAGTTTCCTTGAAAAAATTAGAAATAGAATTACCATCTGATCCAGCAATCCCACTTCTGGGCATATACCCAGAGAAAACCATAAATCAAAAAGGCACATTCACCACAATGTTCATGGCAGCACTATTTACAATATCCAGGTAATGGAAGCAACGTAAATGCCCACAGACAGATGAATGGATAAAGATGTGGTACATATATAAAATGGAATATTACTCAGCCATAAAAAGGAATGAAACTGGGTCATTTGTAGAGACATCGATGGATCTAGAGACTGTCATACAGAATGAAGTAAGTCAGAAAGAGGAAAACAAATATTGTATATTAATGCATATATGTGGAACCTAAAAAATGGTACAGATGAACTGGTTTGCAGGGAAGAAACAGAGACACAGAGGTAGAGAACATACATATGGACACCAAGTGTGGGAAGCCATGGGGTGGTGGTGGTGGGATGAGTTGGGAGATTGGGATTGACCTGTATACATGTATATGCATAAAATACATAACTAATAATAACCTGCTATATAAAAAAATAAATCAAATTAAATTTCAAAATTTTAAAAAGTAAAATTTAAAAATAAAACAGAAAAATGTTCTTCCCTTCACACAGATGTATTTATAGGAATGAATTATTTCCATGATTATATCTATTAATACATAAAAGAGGAATAATATCTAACTTGAACCATAAAAGAAAAAAAAAAACCTGAACCCACCAGTTATACAGAGGAAAACCCTATCAGGGCACTTGCTCCAGCGGTAAACAATTCTGAAATTGGTCAGAGGTGGGGAATCATCTCCCATACAACCAGCAACCCACCCCCCACGCCAGGAGCATCCTCATTGCAAAGCTGGGGGACCGTGCCTAGGCATCTGTGAGTAAACGTGAGCTGAGCCCCAGGCCAGATGCTGCTGAACTGTTCCCACCCTTCCCAGGTAAAACACCTCAATATGTACAAGGGCTTGAAAGCCTAGAGGAAGGGCGCGGAGCCACACCAGCGACAGCACGCAGGCCAACTTGGTGCCTGCAGGCCAGCCAGGGTGGTCCTGGCCCCGGGCGCTCTTGCGGAAGCTTTCCATTGCCCTGCCTGAGATACCCCTCCTGTCCCGGCCCCCACAGCTTTTTTCCTTCCTCACCTCTGTCCGGAGAGAAATTCCAGCGGAATGTATGGGTGACACATCCTCTTCTTTACAGGTGGAAGCCTGGCAACCCCTGCAGAAAGGCCAGCAGAGCCACACTCACACTGGGCCACCAAGAAAGCTGTGGCCCCTCACTCCCTCCCACCAGCACAGCCCCGAGACTGCTGACGGGGCAGAGAATATGGAGTCAGGCACAGCTTCAGGGGCTATTGCTGCCTGGAGCGCTGTTTATATTGACCTCAAACAGGCACACCTGGGGAGGGCCGGCCGGCAGGGTAAGGCTGCCCAGGTCAGCTAATCCACAACCCTCAGGGAATCATATTGTTGAAAACGGACCTCGCTAAGGCAGAATAGAAGCCAAGGAAGAAAAGGACACAATGCCATTTGCAGCACCGTAGATGAGTCTAGAGGTAATCACGTGACTTGTAGTAAGTCAGAAAGTGAAAGACACATATCGTATCATATCACTTATAGGTGTTACCTAAGAATGGATACCAGGGCAGATATTTCCACGGAGAAGGGCCATCACAGATTCATCAAACAAACTTATGGTTCACCAATGGAAAGGTGTGAGGATTGGTTTCATTACGATATTGGGTTAACAGACATATACACACACAGGTGACACATATAATCACCAAAGTCCTACGGAATACCAAGAGAAGACTACTCAACATTCTGTCATAACGTACATGGGAAAAGGATCCCAGGAAGAACAGACATCTGTATATGTGTAAAACAACCCCATCTTCCACACCTACAACAAGCCAAACATTGTAATCAAACTTGCTGTAATAAAAAATAAAAAATTAAATTAAAATCACGAACAAGAAGTAGTGAGACAAACTTGAGGGGCTTTCTCCTGGCACATTCCATTCTAAATTCCAATCTAGAACACGACCTCCATTGAGGCTCTGTTGCCCTAGTCACCAGATTTGGTAAGGGAGAACTGCTGCCACCTTGTGGCCGTTTCACACAACAGCAGCTTTAATCCCAGCGCTGATGGTCAGTTGATATTCAAAATCATTGCAGGCCTGTAAATGACACCTGCCCTGAAAACAAATCCTGGGGTCACATATCGACCAAAAAATTCAAAGGATGTCCATATTTCAAAACGACCATTTCAAAAGGCATATTTTACGCACATTAGTGTTCTGCTTCTTTTTCTTTCTTTCCTTTTTTTGTTAAAAATACGGGAATGGAAAAAGGCATCCCTCAGAATGGGCGAAAATCGTTGCAAACGAATCAATGGACAAAGGTTTAATCTCCAATATATATAAACAGCTCATGCAGCTTAATATTAACAAAACAAACAACCCAATACAAAAAATGGGCAGAAGATCTAAAGAGATGTTTCTTCAAAGAAGACACAGAGATGGCCAAGACACACATGAAAAGCTGCTCAACAGCACTAATTATTAGAGAAATGCAAATCAAAACTACAATGAGGTATCACCTCACACCTGTTAGAATCGGCATCATCAGAAAATCTACAAACAACCAATTCTGGGGAGGGTGTGGACAAAAGGAGCCCTCTTCCACTACTGGTGGCAATGTAAATTGATACAGTCACTATGGAGAACGGTATGGAGTTTCCTTGAAAAAACTAGAAATAGAATTACCATCTGATCCAGCAATCCCACTTCTGGGCATATACCCAGAGAAAACCATAAATCAAAAAGGCACATTCACCACAATGTTCATGGCAGCACTATTTACAATAGCCAGGTAATGGAAGCAACGTAAATGCCCACAGACAGATGAATGGATAAAGATGTGGTACATATATAAAATGGAATATTACTCAGCCATAAAAAGGAATGAAACTGGGTCATTTGTAGAGACATCGATGGATCTAGAGACTGTCATACAGAATGAAGTAAGTCAGAAAGAGGAAAACAAATATTGTATATTAATGCATATATGTGGAACCTAAAAAATGGTACAGATGAACTGGTTTGCAGGGAAGAAACAGAGACACAGAGGTAGAGAACAAACATATGGACACCAAGTGTGGGAAGCCATGGGGTGGTGGTGGTGGGATGAGTTGGGAGATTGGGATTGACCTGTATACATGTATATGCATAAAATACATAACTAATAATAACCTGCTGTATAAAAAAATAAATCAAATTAAATTTCAAAATTTTAAAAAGTAAAATTTAAAAATAAAACAGAAAAATGTTCTTCCCTTCACACAGATGTATTTATAGGAATGAATTATTTCCATGCTTATATCTATGAATACATAAAAGAGGAATAATATCTAACTTGAACCATAAAAGAAAAAAAAAAAAACCTGACCCCACAAGTTATACAGAGGAAAACCCTATCAGGGCACTTGTTCCAGCGGTAAACAATTCTGAAATTGGTCAGAGGTGGGGAATCATCTCCCATAAAACCTGCAACCCACCCCCCACGCCAGGAGCATCCTCATTACAAAGCTGGGGGACCGTGCCGAGGCATCTGTGAGTAAACGTGAGCTGAGCCCCAGGACAGCTGCTGCTGAACTGTTCCCACCCTTCCCAGGTAAAACACCTGAATATGTACAAGGCCTTGAAAGCCTAGAGGAAGGGCCGCGGAGCCACACCAGCGACAGCACGCAGGCCAACTTGGTGCCTGCAGGCCAGCCAGTGTGGTCCTGGCCCCGGGCGCTCTTGCGGAAGCTTTCCATTGCCCTGCCTGAGATACCCCTCCTGTCCCGGCCCCCACTGCTTTTTTCCTTCCTCACCTCTGTCCGGAGAGAAATTCCAGCGGAAGGTATGGGTGACACATCCTCTTCTTTACAGGTGGAAGCCTGGCAACACCTGCAGAAGGCCAGCAGAGCCACACTCACACTGGGCCACCAACAAAGCTGTGGCCCCTCACTCCCTCCCACCAGCACAGCCCCGAGACTGCTGACGGGGCAGAGAATATGGAGTCAGGCACAGCTTCAGGGTCTATTGCTGCCTGGAGCGCTGTTTATATTGACCTCAAACAGGCACACCTGGGGAGGCCCGGCCGGCAGGGTAAGGCTGCCCAGGTCAGCTAATCCACAACCCTCAGGGAATCATATTGTTGAAAACGGACCTCGCTAAGGCAGAATAGAAGCCAAGGAAGAAAAGGACACAATGCCATTTGCAGCACCGTAGATGAGTCTAGAGATAATCACGTGACTTGTAGTAAGTCAGAAAGTGAAAGACACGTATCGTATCATATCACTTATAGGTGTTACCTAAGAATGGATACCAGGGCAGATATTTCCACGGAGAAGGGCCATCACAGATTCATCAAACAAACTTATGGTTCACCAATGGAAAGGTGTGAGGATTGGTTTCATTACGATATTGGTGTTAACAGACATATACACACACAGGTGACACATATAATCACGAAAGTCCTACGGAATACCAAGAGAAGGCTACTCAACATTCTGTCATAACGTACATGGGAAAAGGATCCCAGGAAGAACAGACATCTGTATATGTGTAAAAGAACCACATCTTACACACCTACAACAAGCCAAACATTGTAATCAAACTTGCTGTAATAAAAAATAAAAAATTAAATTAAAAACACGAACAAGAAGTAGTGAGACAAACTTGAGGGGCTTTCTCCTGGCACATTCCATTCTAAATTCCAATCTAGAACACGACTTCCATTGAGGCTCTGTTGCCCTAGTCACCAGATTTGGTAAGGGAGAACTGCTGCCACCTTGTGGCCGTTTCACACAACAGCATCTTTAATCCCAGCGCTGATGGTCAGTTGATATTCAAAATCATTGCAGGCCTGTAAATGACACCTGCCCTGAAAACAAATCCTGGGGTCACATATCGACCAAAAAATTCAAAGGACGTCCATATTTCAAAACGACCGTTTCAAAAGGCATATTTTACGCACATTAGTGTTCTGCTTCTTTTTCTTTCTTTCCTTTTTTTGTTAAAAATACGGGAATGGAAAAAGGCATCCCTCAGAATGGGCGAAAATCGTTGCAAACGAATCAATGGACAAAGGTTTAATCTCCAATATATATAAACAGCTCATGCAGCTTAATATTAACAAAACAAACAACCCAATACAAAAAATGGGCAGAAGATCTAAAGAGATGTTTCTTCAAAGAAGACACAGAGATGGCCAAGACACACATGAAAAGCTGCTCAACAGCACTAATTATTAGAGAAATGCAAATCTAAACTACAATGAGGTATCACCTCACACCTGTTAGAATCGGCATCATCAGAAAATCTACAAACAACCAATTCTGGGGAGGGTGTGGACAAAAGGAGCCCTCTTCCACTATTGGTGGCAATGTAAATTGATACAGTCCCTATGGAGAACGGTATGGAGTTTCCTTGAAAAAACTAGAAATAGAATTACCATCTGATCCAGCAATCCCACTTCTGGGCATATACCCAGAGAAAACCATAAATCAAAAAGGCACATTCACCACAATGTTCATGGCAGCACTATTTACAATAGCCAGGTAATGGAAGCAACGTAAATGCCCACAGACAGATGAATGGATAAAGATGTGGTACATATATAAAATGGAAAATTACTCAGCCATAAAAAGGAATGAAACTGGGTCATTTGTAGAGACATTGATGGATCTAGAGACTGTCATACAGAATGAAGTAAGTCAGAAAGAGGAAAACAAATATTGTATATTAATGCATATATGTGGAACCTAAAAAATGGTACAGATGAACTGGTTTGCAGGGAAGAAACAGAGACACAGAGGTAGAGAACAAACATATGGACACCAAGTGTGGGAAGCCATGGGGTGGTGGTGGTGGGATGAGTTGGGAGATTGGGATTGACCTGTATACATGTATATGCATAAAATACATAACTAATAATAACCTGCTATATAAAAAAATAAATCAAATTAAATTTCAAAATTTTAAAGAGTAAAATTTAAAAATAAAACAGAAAAATGTTCTTCCCTTCACACAGATGTATTTATAGGAATGAATTATTTCCATGCTTATATCTATAAATACATAAAGGAGGAATAAAATCTAACTTGAACCATAAAAGAAAAAAAAAACCTGAACCCACCAGTTATACAGAGGAAAACCCTATCAGGGCACTTGCTCCAGCGGTAAACAATTCTGAAATTGGTCAGAGGTGGGGAATCATCTCCCATACAACCAGCAACCCACCCCCCACGCCAGGAGCATCCTCATTGCAAAGCTGGGGGACCGTGCCGAGGCATCTGTGAGTAAACGTGAGCTGAGCCCCAGGACAGCTGCTGCTGAACTGTTCCCACCCTTCCCAGGTAAAACACCTGAATATGTACAAGGCCTTGAAAGCCTAGAGGAAGGGCCGCGGAGCCACACCAGCGACAGCACGCAGGCCAACTTGGTGCCTGCAGGCCAGCCAGGGTGGTCCTGGCCCCGGGCGCTCTTGCAGAAGCTTTCCATTGCCCTGCCTGAGATACGCCTCCTGTCCCGGCCCCCACTGCTTTTTTCCTTCCTCACCTCTGTCCGGAGAGAAATTCCAGCGGAAGGTATGGGTGACACATCCTCTTCTTTACAGGTGGCAGCCTGGCAACCCCTGCAGAAAGGCCAGCAGAGCCCCACTCACACCGGGCCACCAAGAAAGCTGTGGCCCCTCACTCCCTCCCACCAGCACAGCCCCGAGACTCCTGACTGGGCAGAGAATATGGAGTCAGGCACAGCTTCAGGGGCTATTGCTGCCTGGAGCGCTGTTTCTATTGACCTCAAACAGGCACACCTGGGGAGGGCCGGCCGGCAGGGTAAGGCTGCCCAGGTCAGCTAATCCACAACCCTCAGGGAATCATATTGTTGAAAACGGACCTCGCTAAGGCAGAATAGAAGCCAAGGAAGAAAAGGACACAATGCCATTTGCAGCACCGTAGATGAGTCTAGAGGTAATCACGTGACTTGTAGTAAGTCAGAAAGTGAAAGACACGTATCGTATCATATCACTTATAGGTGTTACCTAAGACTGGATACCAGGGCAGATATTTCCACGGAGAAGGGCCATCACAGATTCATCAAACAAACTTATGGTTCACCAATGGAAAGGTGTGAGGATTGGTTTCATTACGATATTGGGGTTAACAGACATATACAAACACAGGTGACACATATAATCACCAAAGTCCTACGGAATACCAAGAGAAGGCTACTCAACATTCTGTCATAACGTACATGGGAAAAGGATCCCAGGAAGAACAGACATCTGTATATGTGTAAAAGAACCACATCTTCCACACCTACAACAAGCCAAACATTGTAATCAAACTTGCTGTAATAAAAAATAAAAAATTAAATTAAAAACACGAACAAGAAGTAGTGAGACAAACTTGAGGGGCTTTCTCCTGGCACATTCCATTCTAAATTCCAATCTAGAACACGACTTCCATTGAGGCTCTGTTGCCCTAGTCACCAGATTTGGTAAGGGAGAACTGCTGCCACCTTGTGGCCGTTTCACACAACAGCAGCTTTAATCCCAGCGCTGATGGTCAGTTGTTATTCAAAATCATTGCAGGCCTGTAAATGACACCTGCCCTGAAAACAAATCCTGGGGTCACATATCGACCAAAAAATTCAAAGGACGTCCATATTTCAAAACGACCATTTCAAAAGGCATATTTTACGCACATTAGTGTTCTGCTTCTTTTTCTTTCTTTCCTTTTTTTGTTAAAATACGGGAATGGAAAAAGGCATCCCTAAGAATGGGCGAAAATCGTTGCAAACGAATCAATGGACAAAGGTTTAATCTCCAATATATATAAACAGCTCATGCAGCTTAATATTAACAAAACAAACAACCCAATACAAAAAATGGGCAGAAGATCTAAAGAGATGTTTCTTCAAAGAAGACACAGAGATGGCCAAGACACACATGAAAAGCTGCTCAACAGCACTAATTATTAGAGAAATGCAAATCAAAACTACAATGAGGTATCACCTCACACCTGTTAGAATCGGCATCATCAGAAAATCTACAAACAACCAATTCTGGGGAGGGTGTGGACAAAAGGAGCCCTCTTCCACTACTGGTCGCAATGTAAATTGATACAGTCACTATGGAGAACGGTATGGAGTTTCCTTGAAAAAACTAGAAATAGAATTACCATCTGATCCAGCAATCCCACTTCTGGGCATATACCCAGAGAAAACCATAAATCAAAAAGGCACATTCACCACAATGTTCATGGCAGCACTATTTACAATAGCCAGGTAATGGAAGCAACGTAAATGC
This sequence comes from Mesoplodon mirus, assembly GCF_964341445.2. Classification (NCBI taxonomy): domain Eukaryota; kingdom Metazoa; phylum Chordata; class Mammalia; order Artiodactyla; family Ziphiidae; genus Mesoplodon; species Mesoplodon mirus. The sequence continues at coordinate 2,692,622 of NW_028295814.1, read as the reverse complement.
CCACAGACAGATGAATGGATAAAGATGTGGTACATATATAAAATGGAATATTACTCAGCCATAAAAAGGAATGAAACTGGGTCATTTGTAGAGACATCGATGGATCTAGAGACTGTCATACAGAATGAAGTAAGTCAGAAAGAGGAAAACAAATATTGTATATTAATGCATATATGTGGAACCTAAAAAATGGTACAGATGAACTGGTTTGCAGGGAAGAAACAGAGACACAGAGGTAGAGAACAAACATATGGACACCAAGTGTGGGAAGCCATGGGGTGGTGGTGGTGGGATGAGTTGGGAGATTGGGATTGACCTGTATACATGTATATGCATAAAATACATAACTAATAATAACCTGCTGTATAAAAAAATAAATCAAATTAAATTTCAAAATTTTAAAAAGTAAAATTTAAAAATAAAACAGAAAAATGTTCTTCCCTTCACACAGATGTATTTATAGGAATGAATTATTTCCATGCTTATATCTATAAATACATAAAGGAGGAATAAAATCTAACTTGAACCATAAAAGAAAAAAAAAACCTGAACCCACCAGTTATACAGAGGAAAACCCTATCAGGGCACTTGCTCCAGCGGTAAACAATTCTGAAATTGGTCAGAGGTGGGGAATCATCTCCCATACAACCAGCAACCCACCCCCCACGCCAGGAGCATCCTCATTGCAAAGCTGGGGGACCGTGCCGAGGCATCTGTGAGTAAACGTGAGCTGAGCCCCAGGACAGCTGCTGCTGAACTGTTCCCACCCTTCCCAGGTAAAACACCTGAATATGTACAAGGCCTTCAAAGCCTAGAGGAAGGGCCGCGGAGCCACACCAGCGACAGCACGCAGGCCAACTTGGTGCCTGCAGGCCAGCCAGGGTGGTCCTGGCCCCGGGCGCTCTTGCAGAAGCTTTCCATTGCCCTGCCTGAGATACGCCTCCTGTCCCGGCCCCCACTGCTTTTTTCCTTCCTCACCTCTGTCCGGAGAGAAATTCCAGCGGAAGGTATGGGTGACACATCCTCTTCTTTACAGGTGGCAGCCTGGCAACCCCGGCAGAAAGGCCAGCAGAGCCCCACTCACACCGGGCCACCAAGAAAGCTGTGGCCCCTCACTCCCTCCCACCAGCACAGCCCCGAGACTGCTGATGGGGCAGAGAATATGGAGTCAGGCACAGCTTCAGGGGCTATTGTTGCCTGGAGCGCTGTTTATATTGACCTCAAACAGGCACACCTGGGGAGGGCCGGCCGGCATGGTAAGGCTGCCCAGGTCAGCTCATCCACAACCCTCAGGGAATCACATTGTTGAAAATGGACCTCGCTAAGGCAGAATAGAAGCCAAGGAAGAAAAGGACACAATGCCATTTGCAGCACCGTAGATGAGTCTAGAGGTAATCACGTGACTTGTAGTAAGTCAGAAAGTGAAAGACACATATCGTATCATATCACTTATAGGTGTTACCTAAGACTGGATACCAGGGCAGATATTTCCACGGAGAAGGGCCATCACAGATTCATCAAACAAACTTATGGTTCACCAATGGAAAGGTGTGAGGATTGGTTTCATTACTATATTGGGGTTAACAGACATATACACACACAGGTGACACATATAATCACCAAAGACCTACGGAATACCAAGAGAAGACTACTCAACCTTCTGTCATAACGTACATGGGAAAAGGATCCCAGGAAGAACAGACATCTGTATATGTGTAAAACAACCCCATCTTCCACACCTACAACAAGCCAAACATTGTAATCAAACTTGCTGTAATAAAAAATAAAAAATTAAATTAAAAACACGAACAAGAAGTAGTGAGACAAACTTGAGGGGCTTTCTCCTGGCACATTCCATTCTAAATTCCAATCTAGAACACGACTTCCATTGAGGCTCTGTTGCCCTAGTCACCAGATTTGGTAAGGGAGAACTGCTGCCACCTTGTGGCCGTTTCACACAACAGCATCTTTAATCCCAGCGCTGATGGTCAGTTGATATTCAAAATCATTGCAGGCCTGTAAATGACACCTGCCCTGAAAACAAATCCTGGGGTCACATATCGACCAAAAAATTCAAAGGACGTCCATATTTCAAAACGACCATTTCAAAAGGCATATTTTACGCACATTAGTGTTCTGCTTCTTTTTCTTTCTTTCCTTTTTTTGTTAAAAATACGGGAATGGAAAAAGGCATCCCTCAGAATGGGCGAAAATCGTTGCAAACGAATCAATGGACAAAGGTTTAATCTCCAATATATATAAACAGCTCATGCAGCTTAATATTAACAAAACAAACAACCCAATACAAAAAATGGGCAGAAGATCTAAAGAGATGTTTCTTCAAAGAAGACACAGAGATGGCCAAGACACACATGAAAAGCTGCTCAACAGCACTAATTATTAGAGAAATGCAAATCAAAACTACAATGAGGTATCACCTCACACCTGTTAGAATCGGCATCATCAGAAAATCTACAAACAACCAATTCTGGGGAGGGTGTGGACAAAAGGAGCCCTCTTCCACTATTGGTGGCAATGTAAATTGATACAGTCACTATGGAGAACGGTATGGAGTTTCCTTGAAAAAACTAGAAATAGAATTACCATCTGATCCAGCAATCCCACTTCTGGGCATATACCCAGAGAAAACCATAAATCAAAAAGGCACATTCACCACAATGTTCATGGCAGCACTATTTACAATAGCCAGGTAATGGAAGCAACGTAAATGCCCACAGACAGATGAATGGATAAAGATGTGGTACATATATAAAATGGAATATTACTCAGCCATAAAAAGGAATGAAACTGGGTCATTTGTAGAGACATCGATGGATCTAGAGACTGTCATACAGAATGAAGTAAGTCAGAAAGAGGAAAACAAATATTGTATATTAATGCATATATGTGGAACCTAAAAAATGGTACAGATGAACTGGTTTGCAGGGAAGAAACAGAGACACAGAGGTAGAGAACAAACATATGGACACCAAGTGTGGGAAGCCATGGGGTGGTGGTGGTGGGATGAGTTGGGAGATTGGGATTGACCTGTATACATGTATATGCATAAAATACATAACTAATAATAACCTGCTGTATAAAAAAATAAATCAAATTAAATTTCAAAATTTTAAAAAGTAAAATTTAAAAATAAAACAGAAAAATGTTCTTCCCTTCACACAGATGTATTTATAGGAATGAATTATTTCCATGCTTATATCTATAAATACATAAAGGAGGAATAAAATCTAACTTGAACCATAAAAGAAAAAAAAAACCTGAACCCACCAGTTATACAGAGGAAAACCCTATCAGGGCACTTGCTCCAGCGGTAAACAATTCTGAAATTGGTCAGAGGTGGGGAATCATCTCCCATACAACCAGCAACCCAACCCCCACGCCAGAAGCATCCTCATTGCAAAGCTGGGGGACCGTGCCGAGGCATCTGTGAGTAAACGTGAGCTGAGCCCCAGGACAGCTGCTGCTGAACTGTTCCCACCCTTCCCAGGTAAAACACCTGAATATGTACAAGGCCTTCAAAGCCTAGAGGAAGGGCCGCGGAGCCACACCAGCGACAGCACGCAGGCCAACTTGGTGCCTGCAGGCCAGCCAGGGTGGTCCTGGCCCCGGGCGCTCTTGCAGAAGCTTTCCATTGCCCTGCCTGAGATACGCCTCCTGTCCCGGCCCCCACTGCTTTTTTCCTTCCTCACCTCTGTCCGGAGAGAAATTCCAGCGGAAGGTATGGGTGACACATCCTCTTCTTTACAGGTGGAAGCCTGGCAACCCCTGCAGAAAGGCCAGCAGAGCCCCACTCACACCGGGCCACCAACAAAGCTGTGGCCCCTCACTCCCTCCCACCAGCACAGCCCCGAGACTGCTGACGGGGCAGAGAATATGGAGTCAGGCACAGCTTCAGGGGCTATTGCTGCCTGGAGCACTGTTTATATTGACCTCAAACAGGCACACCTGGGGAGGGCCGGCCGGCAGGGTAAGGCTGCCCAGGTCAGCTAATCCACAACCCTCAGGGAATCACATTGTTGAAAACGGACCTCGCTAAGGCAGAATAGAAGCCAAGGAAGAAAAGGACACAATGCCATTTGCAGCACCGTAGATGAGTCTAGAGGTAATCACGTGACTTGTAGTAAGTCAGAAAGTGAAAGACACGTATCGTATCATATCACTTATAGGTGTTACCTAAGAATGGATACCAGGGCAGATATTTCCACGGAGAAGGGCCATCACAGATTCATCAAACAAACTTATGGTTCACCAATGGAAAGGTGTGAGGATTGGTTTCATTACGATATTGGGGTTAACAGACATATACACACACAGGTGACACATATAATCACCAAAGACCTACGGAATACCAAGAGAAGACTACTCAACCTTCTGTCATAACGTACATGGGAAAAGGATCCCAGGAAGAACAGACATCTGTATATGTGTAAAAGAACCCCATCTTCCACACCTACAACAAGCCAAACATTGTAATCAAACTTGCTGTAATAAAAAATAAAAAATTAAATTAAAAACACGAACAAGAAGTAGTGAGACAAACTTGAGGGGCTTTCTCCTGGCACATTCCATTCTAAATTCCAATCTAGAACACGACTTCCATTGAGGCTCTGTTGCCCTAGTCACCAGATTTGGTAAGGGAGAACTGCTGCCACCTTGTGGCCGTTTCACACAACAGCAGCTTTAATCCCAGCGCTGATGGTCAGTTGATATTCAAAATCATTGCAGGCCTGTAAATGACACCTGCCCTGAAAACAAATCCTGGGGTCACATATCGACCAAAAAATTCAAAGGACGTCCATATTTCAAAACGACCGTTTCAAAAGGCATATTTTACGCACATTAGTGTTCTGCTTCTTTTTCTTTCTTTCCTTTTTTTGTTAAAAATACGGGAATGGAAAAAGGCATCCCTCAGAATGGGCGAAAATCGTTGCAAACGAATCAATGGACAAAGGTTTAATCTCCAATATATATAAACAGCTCATGCAGCTTAATATTAACAAAACAAACAACCCAATACAAAAAATGGGCAGAAGATCTAAAGAGATGTTTCTTCAAAGAAGACACAGAGATGGCCAAGACACACATGAAAAGCTGCTCAACAGCACTAATTATTAGAGAAATGCAAATCAAAACTACAATGAGGTATCACCTCACACCTGTTAGAATCGGCATCATCAGAAAATCTACAAACAACCAATTCTGGGGAGGGTGTGGACAAAAGGAGCCCTCTTCCACTATTGATGGCAATGTAAATTGATACAGTCACTATGGAGAACGGTATGGAGTTTCCTTGAAAAAACTAGAAATAGAATTACCATCTGATCCAGCAATCCCACTTCTGGGCATATACCCAGAGAAAACCATAAATCAAAAAGGCACATTCACCACAATGTTCATGGCAGCACTATTTACAATAGCCAGGTAATGGAAGCAACGTAAATGCCCACAGACAGATGAATGGATAAAGATGTGGTACATATATAAAATGGAATATTACTCAGCCATAAAAAGGAATGAAACTGGGTCATTTGTAGAGACATCGATGGATCTAGAGACTGTCATACAGAATGAAGTAAGTCAGAAAGAGGAAAACAAATATGGTATATTAATGCATATATGTGGAACCTAAAAAATGGTACAGATGAACTGGTTTGCAGGGAAGAAACAGAGACACAGAGGTAGAGAACAAACATATGGACACCAAGTGTGGGAAGCCATGGGGTGGTGGTGGTGGGATGAGTTGGGAGATTGGGATTGACCTGTATACATGTATATGCATAAAATACATAACTAATAATAACCTGCTGTATAAAAAAATACATCAAATTAAATTTCAAAATTTTAAAAAGTAAAATTTAAAAATAAAACAGAAAAATGTTCTTCCCTTCACACAGATGTATTTATAGGAATGAATTATTTCCATGCTTATATCTATAAATACATAAAAGAGGAATAATATCTAACTTGAACCATAAAAGAAAAAAAAATACCTGAACCCACCAGTTATACAGAGGAAAACACTATCAGGGCACTTGCTCCAGCGGTAAACAATTCTGAAATTGGTCAGAGGTGGGGAATCATCTCCCATACAACCAGCAACCCACCCCCCACGCCAGGAGCATCCTCATTGCAAAGATGGGGGACCGTGCCGAGGCATCTGTGAGTAAACGTGAGCTGAGCCCCAGGACAGCTGCTGCTGAACTGTTCCCACCCTTCCCAGGTAAAACACCTGAATATGTACAAGGGCTTGAAAGCCTAGAGGAAGGGCCGCAGAGCCACACCAGAGACAGCACGCAGGCCAACTTGGTGCCTGCAGGCCAGCCAGGGTGGTCCTGGCCCCGGGCGCTCTTGCGGAAGCTTTCCATTGCCCTGCCTGAGATACCCGTCCTGTCCCGGCCCCCACTGCTTTTTTCCTTCCTCACCTCTGTCCGGAGAGAAATTCCAGCGGAAGGTATGGGTGACACATCCTCTTCTTTACAGGTGGAAGCCTGGCAACCCCTGCAGAAATGCCAGCAGAGCCCCACTCACACCGGGCCACCAACAAAGCTGTGGCCCCTCACTCCCTCCCACCAGCACAGCCCCGAGACTGCTGACGGGGCAGAGAATATGGAGTCAGGCACAGCTTCAGGGGCTATTGCTGCCTGGAGCGCTGTTTATATTGACCTCAAACAGGCACACCTGGGGAGGGCCGGCCGGCAGGGTAAGGCTGCCCAGGTCAGCTAATCCACAACCCTCAGGGAATCACATTGTTGAAAACGGACCTCGCTAAGGCAGAATAGAAGCCAAGGAAGAAAAGGACACAATGCCATTTGCAGCACCGTAGATGAGTCTAGAGGTAATCACGTGACTTGTAGTAAGTCAGAAAGTGAAAGACACGTATCGTATCATATCACTTATAGGTGTTACCTAAGACTGGATACCAGGGCAGATATTTCCACGGAGAAGGGCCATCACAGATTCATCAAACAAACTTATGGTTCACCAATGGAAAGGTGTGAGGATTGGTTTCATTACGATATTGGGGTTAACAGACATATACAAACACAGGTGACACATATAATCACCAAAGTCCTACGGAATACCAAGAGAAGGCTACTCAACATTCTGTCATAACGTACATGGGAAAAGGATCCCAGGAAGAACAGACATCTGTATATGTGTAAAAGAACCACATCTTCCACACCTACAACAAGCCAAACATTGTAATCAAACTTGCTGTAATAAAAAATAAAAAATTAAATTAAAAACACGAACAAGAAGTAGTGAGACAAACTTGAGGGGCTTTCTCCTGGCACATTCCATTCTAAATTCCAATCTAGAACACGACTTCCATTGAGGCTCTGTTGCCCTAGTCACCAGATTTGGTAAGGGAGAACTGCTGCCACCTTGTGGCCATTTCACACAACAGCAGCTTTAATCCCAGCGCTGATGGTCAGTTGATATTCAAAATCATTGCAGGCCTGTAAATGACACCTGCCCTGAAAACAAATCCTGGGGTCACATATCGACCAAAAAATTCAAAGGACGTCCATATTTCAAAACGACCGTTTCAAAAGGCATATTTTACGCACATTAGTGTTCTGCTTCTTTTTCTTTCTTTCCTTTTTTTCTTAAAAATACGGGAATGGAAAAAGGCATCCCTCAGAATGGGCGAAAATCGTTGCAAACGAATCAATGGACAAAGGTTTAATCTCCAATATATATAAACAGCTCATGCAGCTTAATATTAACAAAACAAACAACCCAATACAAAAAATGGGCAGAAGATCTAAAGAGATGTTTCTTCAAAGAAGACACAGAGATGGCCAAGACACACATGAAAAGCTGCTCAACAGCACTAATTATTAGAGAAATGCAAATCAAAACTACAATGAGGTATCACCTCACACCTGTTAGAATCGGCATCATCAGAAAATCTACAAACAACAAATTCTGGGGAGGGTGTGGACAAAAGGAGCCCTCTTCCACTATTGGTGGCAATGTAAATTGATACAGTCACTATGGAGAACGGTATGGAGTTTCCTTGAAAAAACTAGAAATAGAATTACCATCTGATCCAGCAATCCCACTTCTGGGCATATACCCAGAGAAAACCATAAATCAAAAAGGCACATTCACCACAATGTTCATGGCAGCACTATTTACAATAGCCAGGTAATGGAAGCAACGTAAATGCCCACAGACAGATGAATGGATAAAGATGTGGTACATATATAAAATGGAATATTACTCAGCCATAAAAAGGAATGAAACTGGGTCATTTGTAGAGACATCGATGGATCTAGAGACTGTCATACAGAATGAAGTAAGTCAGAAAGAGGAAAACAAATATGGTATATTAATGCATATATGTGGAACCTAAAAAATGGTACAGATGAACGGGTTTGCAGGGAAGAAACAGAGACACAGAGGTAGAGAACAAACATATGGACACCAAGTGTGGGAAGCCATGGGGTGGTGGTGGTGGGATGAGTTGGGAGATTGGCATTGACCTGTATACATGTATATGCATAAAATACATAACTAATAATAACCTGCTGTATAAAAAAATACATCAAATTAAATTTCAAAATTTTAAAAAGTAAAATTTAAAAATAAAACAGAAAAATGTTCTTCCCTTCACACAGATGTATTTATAGGAATGAATTATTTCCATGCTTATATCTATAAATACATAAAAGAGGAATAATATCTAACTTGAACCATAAAAGAAAAAAAAAACCTGACCCCACCAGTTATACAGAGGAAAACCCTATCAGGGCACTTGCTGCAGCGGTAAACAATTCTGAAATTGGTCAGAGGTGGGGAATCATCTCCCATACAACCAGCAACCCACCCCCCACGCCAGGAGCATCCTCATTGCAAAGATGGGGGACCGTGCCGAGGCATCTGTGAGTAAACGTGAGCTGAGCCCCAGGACAGCTGCTGCTGAACTGTTCCCACCCTTCCCAGGTAAAACACCTGAATATGTACAAGGCCTTGAAAGCCTAGAGGAAGGGCCGCGGAGCCACACCATAGACAGCACGCAGGCCAACTTGGTGCCTGCAGGCCAGCCAGGGTGGTCCTGGCCCCGGGCGCTCTTGCGGAAGCTTTCCATTGCCCTGCCTGAGATACCCCTCCTGTCCCGGCCCCCACTGCTTTTTTCCTTCCTCACCTCTGTCCGGAGAGAAATTCCAGCGGAAGGTATGGGTGACACATCCTCTTCTTTACAGGTGGAAGCCTGGCAACCCCTGCAGAAAGGCCAGCAGAGCCACACTCACACTGGGCCACCAACAAAGCTGTGGCCCCTCACTCCCTCCCACCAGCACAGCCCCGAGAGTGCTGATGGGGCAGATAATATGGAGTCAGGCACAGCTTCAGGGGCTATTGCTGCCTGGAGCGCTGTTTATATTGACCTCAAACAGGCACACCTGGGGAGGGCCGGCCGGCATGGTAAGGCTGCCCAGGTCAGCTCATCCACAACCCTCAGGGAATCACATTGTTGAAAATGGACCTCGCTAAGGCAGAATAGAAGCCAAGGAAGAAAAGGACACAATGCCATTTGCAGCACCGTAGATGAGTCTAGAGGTAATCACGTGACTTGTAGTAAGTCAGAAAGTGAAAGACACATATCGTATCATATCACATATAGGTGTTACCTAAGACTGGATACCAGGGCAGATATTTCCACGGAGAAGGGCCATCACAGATTCATCAAACAAACTTATGGTTCAACAATGGAAAGGTGTGAGGATTGGTTTCATTACGATATTGGGGTTAACAGACATATACACACACAGGTGACACATATAATCACCAAAGACCTACGGAATACCAAGAGAAGACTACTCAACATTCTGTCATAACGTACATGGAAAAAGGATCCCAGGAAGAACAGACATCTGTATATGTGTAAAAGAACCACATCTTCCACACCTACAACAAGCCAAACATTGTAATCAAACTTGCTGTAATAAAAAATAAAAAATTAAATTAAAAACACGAACAAGAAGTAGTGAGACAAACTTGAGGGGCTTTCTCCTGGCACATTCCATTCTAAATTCCAATCTAGAACACGACTTCCATTGAGGCTCTGTTGCCCTAGTCACCAGATTTGGTAAGGGAGAACTGCTGCCACCTTGTGGCCGTTTCACACAACAGCAGCTTTAATCCCAGCGCTGATGGTCAGTTGATATTCAAAATCATTGCAGGCCTGTAAATGACACCTGCCCTGAAAACAAATCCTGGGGTCACATATCGACCAAAAAATTCAAAGGACGTCCATATTTCAAAACGACCATTTCAAAAGGCATATTTTACGCACATTAGTGTTCTGCTTCTTTTTCTTTCTTTCCTTTTTTTGTTAAAAATACGGGAATGGAAAAAGGCATCCCTCAGAATGGGCGAAAATCGTTGCAAACGAATCAATGGACAAAGGTTTAATCTCCAATATATATAAACAGCTCATGCAGCTTAATATTAACAAAACAAACAACCCAATACAAAAAATGGGCAGAAGATCTAAAGAGATGTTTCTTCAAAGAAGACACAGAGATGGCCAAGACACACATGAAAAGCTGCTCAACAGCACTAATTATTAGAGAAATGCAAATCAAAACTACAATGAGGTATCACCTCACACCTGTTAGAATCGGCATCATCAGAAAATCTACAAACAACCAATTCTGGGGAGGGTGTGGACAAAAGGAGCCCTCTTCCACTATTGGTGGCAATGTAAATTGATACAGTCACTATGGAGAACGGTATGGAGTTTCCTTGAAAAAACTAGAAATAGAATTACCATCTGATCCAGCAATCCCACTTCTGGGCATATACCCAGAGAAAACCATAAATCAAAAAGGCACATTCACCACAATGTTCATGGCAGCACTATTTACAATAGCCAGGTAATGGAAGCAACGTAAATGCCCACAGACAGATGAATGGATAAAGATGTGGTACATATATAAAATGGAATATTACTCAGCCATAAAAAGGAATGAAACTGGGTCATTTGTAGAGACATCGATGGATCTAGAGACTGTCATACAGAATGAAGTAAGTCAGAAAGAGGAAAACAAATATTGTATATTAATGCATATATGTGGAACCTAAAAAATGGTACAGATGAACTGGTTTGCAGGGAAGAAACAGAGACACAGAGGTAGAGAACAAACATATGGACACCAAGTGTGGGAAGCCATGGGGTGGTGGTGGTGGGATGAGTTGGGAGATTGGGATTGACCTGTATACATGTATATGCATAAAATACATAACTAATAATAACCTGCTGTATAAAAAAATAAATCAAATTAAATTTCAAAATTTTAAAAAGTAAAATTTAAAAATAAAACAGAAAAATGTTCTTCCCTTCACACAGATGTATTTATAGGAATGAATTATTTCCATGCTTATATCTATAAATACATAAAGGAGGAATAAAATCTAACTTGAACCATAAAAGAAAAAAAAAACCTGAACCCACCAGTTATACAGAGGAAAACCCTATCAGGGCACTTGCTCCAGCGGTAAACAATTCTGAAATTGGTCAGAGGTGGGGAATCATCTCCCATACAACCAGCAACCCAACCCCCACGCCAGGAGCATCCTCATTGCAAAGCTGGGGGACCGTGCCGAGGCATCTGTGAGTAAACGTGAGCTGAGCCCCAGGACAGCTGCTGCTGAACTGTTCCCACCCTTCCCAGGTAAAACACCTGAATATGTACAAGGCCTTCAAAGCCTAGAGGAAGGGCCGCGGAGCCACACCAGCGACAGCACGCAGGCCAACTTGGTGCCTGCAGGCCAGCCAGGGTGGTCCTGGCCCCGGGCGCTCTTGCAGAAGCTTTCCATTGCCCTGCCTGAGATACGCCTCCTGTCCCGGCCCCCACTGCTTTTTTCCTTCCTCACCTCTGTCCGGAGAGAAATTCCAGCGGAAGGTATGGGTGACACATCCTCTTCTTTACAGGTGGAAGCCTGGCAACCCCTGCAGAAATGCCAGCAGAGCCCCACTCACACCGGGCCACCAACAAAGCTGTGGCCCCTCACTCCCTCCCACCAGCACAGCCCCGAGACTGCTGACGGGGCAGAGAATATGGAGTCAGGCACAGCTTCAGGGGCTATTGCTGCCTGGAGCACTGTTTATATTGACCTCAAACAGGCACACCTGGGGAGGGCCGGCCGGCAGGGTAAGGCTGCCCAGGTCAGCTAATCCACAACCCTCAGGGAATCACATTGTTGAAAACGGACCTCGCTAAGGCAGAATAGAAGCCAAGGAAGAAAAGGACACAATGCCATTTGCAGCACCGTAGATGAGTCTAGAGGTAATCACGTGACTTGTAGTAAGTCAGAAAGTGAAAGACACGTATCGTATCATATCACTTATAGGTGTTACCTAAGAATGGATACCAGGGCAGATATTTCCACGGAGAAGGGCCATCACAGATTCATCAAACAAACTTATGGTTCACCAATGGAAAGGTGTGAGGATTGGTTTCATTACGATATTGGGGTTAACAGACATATACACACACAGGTGACACATATAATCACCAAAGACCTACGGAATACCAAGAGAAGACTACTCAACCTTCTGTCATAACGTACATGGGAAAAGGATCCCAGGAAGAACAGACATCTGTATATGTGTAAAACAACCCCATCTTCCACACCTACAACAAGCCAAACATTGTAATCAAACTTGCTGTAATAAAAAATAAAAAATTAAATTAAAAACACGAACAAGAAGTAGTGAGACAAACTTGAGGGGCTTTCTCCTGGCACATTCCATTCTAAATTCCAATCTAGAACACGACTTCCATTGAGGCTCTGTTGCCCTAGTCACCAGATTTGGTAAGGGAGAACTGCTGCCACCTTGTGGCCGTTTCACACAACAGCAGCTTTAATCCCAGCGCTGATGGTCAGTTGATATTCAAAATCATTGCAGGCCTGTAAATGACACCTGCCCTGAAAACAAATCCTGGGGTCACATATCGACCAAAAAATTCAAAGGACGTCCATATTTCAAAACGACCGTTTCAAAAGGCATATTTTACGCACATTAGTGTTCTGCTTCTTTTTCTTTCTTTCCTTTTTTTGTTAAAAATACGGGAATGGAAAAAGGCATCCCTCAGAATGGGCGAAAATCGTTGCAAACGAATCAATGGACAAAGGTTTAATCTCCAATATATATAAACAGCTCATGCAGCTTAATATTAACAAAACAAACAACCCAATACAAAAAATGGGCAGAAGATCTAAAGAGATGTTTCTTCAAAGAAGACACAGAGATGGCCAAGACACACATGAAAAGCTGCTCAACAGCACTAATTATTAGAGAAATGCAAATCAAAACTACAATGAGGTATCACCTCACACCTGTTAGAATCGGCATCATCAGAAAATCTACAAACAACAAATTCTGGGGAGGGTGTGGACAAAAGGAGCCCTCTTCCACTATTGGTGGCAATGTAAATTGATACAGTCACTATGGAGAACGGTATGGAGTTTCCTTGAAAAAACTAGAAATAGAATTACCATCTGATCCAGCAATCCCACTTCTGGGCATATACCCAGAGAAAACCATAAATCAAAAAGGCACATTCACCACAATGTTCATGGCAGCACTATTTACAATAGCCAGGTAATGGAAGCAACGTAAATGCCCACAGACAGATGAATGGATAAAGATGTGGTACATATATAAAATGGAATATTACTCAGCCATAAAAAGGAATGAAACTGGGTCATTTGTAGAGACATCGATGGATCTAGAGACTGTCATACAGAATGAAGTAAGTCAGAAAGAGGAAAACAAATATGGTATATTAATGCATATATGTGGAACCTAAAAAATGGTACAGATGAACTGGTTTGCAGGGAAGAAATAGAGACACAGAGGTAGAGAACAAACATATGGACACCAAGTGTGGGAAGCCATGGGGTGGTGGTGGTGGGATGAGTTGGGAGATTGGGATTGACCTGTATACATGTATATGCATAAAATACATAACTAATAATAACCTGCTGTATAAAAAAATACATCAAATTAAATTTCAAAATTTTAAAAAGTAAAATTTAAAAATAAAACAGAAAAATGTTCTTCCCTTCACACAGATGTATTTATAGGAATGAATTATTTCCATGCTTATATCTATAAATACATAAAAGAGGAATAATATCTAACTTGAACCATAAAAGAAAAAAAAAATACCTGAACCCACCAGTTATACAGAGGAAAACACTATCAGGGCACTTGCTCCAGCGGTAAACAATTCTGAAATTGGTCAGAGGTGGGGAATCATCTCCCATACAACCAGCAACCCACCCCCCACGCCAGGAGCATCCTCATTGCAAAGCTGGGGGACCGTTCCGAGGCATCTGTGAGTAAACGTGAGCTGAGCCCCAGGACAGCTGCTGCTGAACTGTTCCCACCCTTCCCAGGTAAAACACCTGAATATGTACAAGGGCTTGAAAGCCTAGAGGAAGGGCCGCAGAGCCACACCAGAGACAGCACGCAGGCCAACTTGGTGCCTGCAGGCCAGCCAGGGTGGTCCTGGCCCCGGGCGCTCTTGCGGAAGCTTTCCATTGCCCTGCCTGAGATACCCGTCCTGTCCCGGCCCCCACTGCTTTTTTCCTTCCTCACCTCTGTCCGGAGAGAAATTCCAGCGGAAGGTATGGGTGACACATCCTCTTCTTTACAGGTGGAAGCCTGGCAACCCCTGCAGAAAGGCCAGCAGAGCCCCACTCACACCGGGCCACCAACAAAGCTGTGGCCCCTCACTCCCTCCCACCAGCACAGCCCCGAGACTGCTGACGGGGCAGAGAATATGGAGTCAGGCACAGCTTCAGGGGCTATTGCTGCCTGGAGCGCTGTTTATATTGACCTCAAACAGGCACACCTGGGGAGGGCCGGCCGGCATGGTAAGGCTGCCCAGGTCAGCTCATCCACAACCCTCAGGGAATCACATTGTTGAAAATGGACCTCGCTAAGGCAGAATAGAAGCCAAGGAAGAAAAGAACACAATGCCATTTGCAGCACCGTAGATGAGTCTAGAGGTAATCACGTGACTTGTAGTAAGTCAGAAAGTGAAAGACACATATCGTATCATATCACTTATAGGTGTTACCTAAGACTGGATACCAGGGCAGATATTTCCACGGAGAAGGGCCATCACAGATTCATCAAACAAACTTATGGTTCAACAATGGAAAGGTGTGAGGATTGGTTTCATTACGATATTGGGGTTAACAGACATATACACACACAGGTGACACATATAATCACCAAAGACCTACGGAATACCAAGAGAAGACTACTCAACATTCTGTCATAACGTACATGGAAAAAGGATCCCAGGAAGAACAGACATCTGTATATGTGTAAAAGAACCACATCTTCCACACCTACAACAAGCCAAACATTGTAATCAAACTTGGTGTAATAAAAAATAAAAAATTAAATTAAAAACACGAACAAGAAGTAGTGAGACAAACTTGAGGGGCTTTCTCCTGGCACATTCCATTCTAAATTCCAATCTAGAACACGACTTCCATTGAGGCTCTGTTGCCCTAGTCACCAGATTTCGTAAGGGAGAACTGCTGCCACCTAGTGGCCGTTTCACACAACAGCAGCTTTAATCCCAGCGCTGATGGTCAGTTGATATTCAAAATCATTGCAGGCCTGTAAATGACACCTGCCCTGAAAACAAATCCTGGGGTCACATATCGACCAAAAAATTCAAAGGACGTCCATATTTCAAAACCACCGTTTCAAAAGGCATATTTTACGCACATTAGTGTTCTGCTTCTTTTTCTTTCTTTCCTTTTTTTGTTAAAAATACGGGAATGGAAAAAGGCATCCCTCAGAATGGGCGAAAATCGTTGCAAACGAATCAATGGACAAAGGTTTAATCTCCAATATATATAAACAGCTCATGCAGCTTAATATTAACAAAACAAACAACCCAATACAAAAAATGGGCAGAAGATCTAAAGAGATGTTTCTTCAAAGAAGACACAGAGATGGCCAAGACACACATGAAAAGCTGCTCAACAGCACTAATTATTAGAGAAATGCAAATGAAAACTACAATGAGGTATCACCTCACACCTGTTAGAATCGGCATCATCAGAAAATCTACAAACAACCAATTCTGGGGAGGGTGTGGACAAAAGGAGCCCTCTTCCACTATTGGTGGCAATGTAAATTGATACAGTCACTATGGAGAACGGTATGGAGTTTCCTTGAAAAAACTAGAAATAGAATTACCATCTGATCCAGCAATCCCACTTCTGGGCATATACCCAGAGAAAACCATAAATCAAAAAGGCACATTCACCCCAATGTTCATGGCAGCACTATTTACAATAGCCAGGTAATGGAAGCAACGTAAATGCCCACAGACAGATGAATGGATAAAGGTGTGGTACATATATAAAATGGAATATTATTCAGCCATAAAAAGGAATGAAACTGGGTCATTTGTAGAGACATCGATGGATCTAGAGACTGTCATACAGAATGAAGTAAGTCAGAAAGAGGAAAACAAATATTGTATATTAATGCATATATGTGGAACCTAAAAAATGGTACAGATGAACTGGTTTGCAGGGAAGAAACAGAGACACAGAGGTAGAGAACAAACATATGGACACCAAGTGTGGGAAGCCATGGGGTGGTGGTGGTGGGATGTGTTGGGAGATTGGGATTGACCTGTATACATGTATATGCATAAAATACATAACTAATAATAACCTGCTGTATAAAATAATAAATCAAATTAAATTTCAAAATTTTAAAAAGTAAAATTTAAAAATAAAACAGAAAAATGTTCTTCCCTTCACACAGATGTATTTATAGGAATGAATTATTTCCATGCTTATATCTATAAATACATAAAGGAGGAATAAAATCTAACTTGAACCATAAAAGAAAAGAAAAAACCTGAACCCACCAGTTGTACAGAGGAAAACCCTATCAGGGCACTTGCTCCAGCGGTAAACAATTTTGAAATTGGTCAGAGGTGGGGAATCATCTCCCATACAACCAGCAACCCACCCCCCACGCCAGGAGCATCCTCATTGCAAAGCTGGGGGACCATGCTGAGGCATCTGTGAGTAAACGTGAGCTGAGCCCCAGGACAGCTGCTGCTGAACTGTTCCCACCCTTCCCAGGTAAAACACCTGAATATGTACAAGGGCTTGAAAGCCTAGAGGAAGGGCCACGGAGCCACACCAGCGACAGCACGCAGGCCAACTTGGTGCCTGCAGGCCAGCCAGGGTGGTCCTGGCCACGAGCGCTCTTGCGGAAGCTTTCCATTGCCCTGCCTGAGATACCCATCCTGTCCCGGCCCCCACTGCTTTTTCCTTCCTCACCTCTGTCCGGAGAGAAATTCCAGTGGAAGGTATGGGTGACACATCCTCTTTTTTACAGGTGGCAGCCTGGCAACCCCTGCAGAAAGGCCAGCAGAGCCCCACTCACACCGGGCCACCAACCAAGCTGTGGCCCCTCACTCCCTCCCACCAGCACAGCCCCGAGACTGCTGACGGGGCAGAGAATATGGAGTCAGGCACAGCTTCAGGGGCTATTGCTGCCTGGAGCGCTGTTTATATTGACCTCAAACAGGCACACCTGGGGAGGGCCGGCCGGCAGGGTAAGGCTGCCCAGGTCAGCTAATCCACAACCCTCAGGGAATCACATTGTTGAAAACGGACCTCGCTAAGGCAGAATAGAAGCCAAGGAAGAAAAGGACACAATGCCATTTGCAGCACCGTAGATGAGTCTAGAGGTAATCACGTGACTTGTAGTAAGTCAGAAAGTGAAAGACACATATCGTATCATATCACTTATAGGTGTTACCTAAGAATGGATACCAGTGCAGATATTTCCACGGAGAAGGGCCATCACAGATTCATCAAACAAACTTATGGTTCACCAATGGAAATGTGTGAGGATTGGTTTTATTACGATATTGGGGTTAACAGACATATACAAACACAGGTGACACATATAATCACCAAAGACCTACGGAATACCAAGAGAAGACTACTCAACCTTCTGTCATAACGTACATGGGAAAAGGATCCCAGGAAGAACAGACATCTGTATATGTGTAAAAGAACCACATCTTCCACACCTACAACAAGCCAAACATTGTAATCAAACTTGCTGTAATAAAAAATAAAAAATTAAATTAAAAACACGAACAAGAAGTAGTGAGACTAACTTGAGGGGCTTTCTCCTGGCACATTCCATTCTAAATTCCAATCTAGAACACGACTTCCATTGAGGCTCTGTTGCCCTAGTCACCAGATTTGGTAAGGGAGAACTGCTGCCACCTTGTGGCCGTTTCACACAACAGCAGCTTTAATCCCAGCGCTGATGGTCAGTTGATATTCAAAATCATTGCAGGCCTGTAAATGACACCTGCCCTGAAAACAAATCCTGGGGTCACATATCGACCAAAAAATTCAAAGGACCTCCATATTTCAAAACGACCGTTTCAAAAGGCATATTTTACGCACATTAGTGTTCTGCTTCTTTTTCTTTCTTTCCTTCTTTTGTTAAAAATACGGGAATGGAAAAAGGCATCCCTCAGAATGGGCGAAAATCGTTGCAAACGAATCAATGGACAAAGGTTTAATCTCCAATATATATAAAGAGCTCATGCAGCTTAATATTAACAAAACAAACAACCCAATACAAAAAATGGGCAGAAGATCTAAAGAGATGTTTCTTCAAAGAAGACACAGAGATGGCCAAGACACACATGAAAAGCTGCTCAACAGCACTAATTATTAGAGAAATGCAAATGAAAACTACAATGAGGTATCACCTCACACCTGTTAGAATCGGCATCATCAGAAAATCTACAAACAACCAATTCTGGGGAGGGTGTGGACAAAAGGAGCCCTCTTCCACTATTGGTGGCAATGTAAATTGATACAGTCACTATGGAGAACGGTATGGAGTTTCCTTGAAAAAACTAGAAATAGAATTACCATCTGATCCAGCAATCCCACTTCTGGGCATATACCCAGAGAAAACCATAAATCAAAAAGGCACATTCACCCCAATGTTCATGGCAGCACTATTTACAATAGCCAGGTAATGGAAGCAACGTAAATGCCCACAGACAGATGAATGGATAAAGGTGTGGTACATATATAAAATGGAATATTATTCAGCCATAAAAAGGAATGAAACTGGGTCATTTGTAGAGACATCGATGGATCTAGAGACTGTCATACAGAATGAAGTAAGTCAGAAAGAGGAAAACAAATATTGTATATTAATGCATATATGTGGAACCTAAAAAATGGTACAGATGAACTGGTTTGCAGGGAAGAAACAGAGACACAGAGGTAGAGAACAAACATATGGACACCAAGTGTGGGAAGCCATGGGGTGGTGGTGGTGGGATGTGTTGGGAGATTGGGATTGACCTGTATACATGTATATGCATAAAATACATAACTAATAATAACCTGCTGTATAAAATAATAAATCAAATTAAATTTCAAAATTTTAAAAAGTAAAATTTAAAAATAAAACAGAAAAATGTTCTTCCCTTCACACAGATGTATTTATAGGAATGAATTATTTCCATGCTTATATCTATAAATACATAAAGGAGGAATAAAATCTAACTTGAACCATAAAAGAAAAGAAAAAACCTGAACCCACCAGTTGTACAGAGGAAAACCCTATCAGGGCACTTGCTCCAGCGGTAAACAATTTTGAAATTGGTCAGAGGTGGGGAATCATCTCCCATACAACCAGCAACCCACCCCCCACGCCAGGAGCATCCTCATTGCAAAGCTGGGGGACCATGCTGAGGCATCTGTGAGTAAACGTGAGCTGAGCCCCAGGACAGCTGCTGCTGAACTGTTCCCACCCTTCCCAGGTAAAACACCTGAATATGTACAAGGGCTTGAAAGCCTAGAGGAAGGGCCACGGAGCCACACCAGCGACAGCACGCAGGCCAACTTGGTGCCTGCAGGCCAGCCAGGGTGGTCCTGGCCACGAGCGCTCTTGCGGAAGCTTTCCATTGCCCTGCCTGAGATACCCATCCTGTCCCGGCCCCCACTGCTTTTTCCTTCCTCACCTCTGTCCGGAGAGAAATTCCAGCGGTAGGTATGGGTGACACATCCTCTTCTTTACAGGTGGCAGCCTGGCAACCCCTGCAGAAAGGCCAGCAGAGCCACACTCACACCGGGCCACCAACAAAGCTGTGGCCCCTCACTCCCTCCCACCAGCACAGCCCCGAGACTGCTGACGGGGCAGAGAATATGGAGTCAGGCACAGCTTCAGGGGCTATTGCTGCCTGGAGCGCTGTTTATATTGACCTCAAACAGGCACACCTGGGGAGGGCCGGCCGGCAGGGTAAGGCTGCCCAGGTCAGCTAATCCACAACCCTCAGGGAATCACATTGTTGAAAACGGACCTCGCTAAGGCAGAATAGAAGCCAAGGAAGAAAAGGACACAATGCCATTTGCAGCACCGTAGATGAGTCTAGAGGTAATCACGTGACTTGTAGTAAGTCAGAAAGTGAAAGACACATATCGTATCATATCACTTATAGGTGTTACCTAAGAATGGATACCAGGGCAGATATTTCCACGGAGAAGGGCCATCACAGATTCATCAAACAAACTTATGGTTCACCAATGGAAAAGTGTGAGGATTGGTTTCATTACGATATTGGGGTTAACAGACATATACAAACACAGGTGACACATATAATCACCAAAGACCTACGGAATACCAAGAGAAGACTACTCAACCTTCTGTCATAAAGTACATGGGAAAAGGATCCCAGGAAGAACAGACATCTGTATATGTGTAAAAGAAACACATCTTCCACCCCTACAACAAGCCAAACATTGTAATCAAACTTGCTGTAATAAAAAATAAAAATTTAAATTAAAAACACGAACAAGAAGTAGTGAGACAAACTTGAGGGGCTTTCTCCTGGCACATTCCATTCTAAATTCCAATCTAGAACACGACTTCCATTGAGGCTCTGTTGCCCTAGTCACCAGATTTGGTAAGGGAGAACTGCTGCCACCTTGTGGCCGTTTCACACAACAGCAGCTTTAATCCCAGCGCTGATGGTCAGTTGATATTCAAAATCATTGCAGGCCTGTAAATGACACCTGCCCTGAAAACAAATCCTGGGGTCACATATCGACCAAAAAATTCAAAGGACCTCCATATTTCAAAACCACCGTTTCAAAAGGCATATTTTACGCACATTAGTGTTCTGCTTCTTTTTCTTTCTTTCCTTTTTTTGTTAAAATAAGGGGAATGGAGAAAGGCATCCCTCAGAATGGGCGAAAATCGTTGCAAACGAATCAATGGACAAAGGTTTAATCTCCAATATATATAAACAGCTCATGCAGCTTAATATTAACAAAACAAACAACCCAATACAAAAAATGGGCAGAAGATCTAAAGAGATGTTTCTTCAAAGAAGACACAGAGATGGCCAAGACACACATGAAAAGCTGCTCAACAGCACTAATTATTAGAGAAATGCAAATCAAAACTACAATGAGGTATCACCTCACACCTGTTAGAATCGGCATCATCAGAAAATCTACAAACAACCAATTCTGGGGAGGGTGTGGACAAAAGGAGCCCTCTTTCACTATTGGTGGCAATGTAAATTGATACAGTCACTATGGAGAACGGTATGGACTTTTCTTGAAAAATCTAGAAATAGAATTACCATCTGATCCAGCAATCCCACTTCTGGGCATATAACCAGAGAAAACCATAAATCAAAAAGGCACATTCACCACAATGTTCATGGCAGCACTATTTACAATAGCCAGGTAATGGAAGCAACGTAAATGCCCACAGACAGATGAATGGATAAAGATGTGGTACATATATAAAATGGAATATTACTCAGCCATAAAAAGGAATGAAACTGGGTCATTTGTAGAGACATCGATGGATCTAGAGACTGTCATACAGAATGAAGTAAGTCAGAAAGAGGAAAACAAATATTGTATATTAATGCATATATGTGGAACCTAAAAAATGGTACAGATGAACTGGTTTGCAGGGAAGAAACAGAGACACAGAGGTAGAGAACAAACATATGGACACCAAGTGTGGGAAGCCATGGGGTGGTGGTGGTGGGATGAGTTGGGAGATTGGGATTGACCTGTATACATGTATATGCATAAAATACATAACTAATAATAACCTGCTGTATAAAAAAAATAAATCAAATTAAATTTCAAAATTTTAAAAAGTAAAATTTAAAAATAAAACAGAAAAATGTTCTTCCCTTCACACAGATGTATTTATAGGAATGAATTATTTCCATGCTTATATCTATAAATACATAAAGGAGGAATAAAATCTAACTTGAACCATAAAAGAAAAGAAAAAACCTGAACCCACCAGTTATAGAGAGGAAAACCCTATCAGGGCACTTGCTCCAGCGGTAAACAATTCTGAAATTGGTCAGAGGTGGGGAATCATCTCCCATACAACCAGCAACCCACCCCCCACGCCAGGAGCATCCTCATTGCAAAGCTGGGGGACCGTTCCGAGGCATCTGTGAGTAAACGTGAGCTGAGCCCCAGGACAGCTGCTGCTGAACTGTTCCCACCCTTCCCAGGTAAAACACCTGAATATGTACAAGGGCTTGAAAGCCTAGAGGAAGGGCCACGGAGCCACACCAGCGACAGCACGCAGGCCAACTTGGTGCCTGCAGGCCAGCCAGGGTGGTCCTGGCCCCGGGCGCTCTTGCGGAAGATTTCCATTGCCCTGCCTGAGATACCCATCCTGTCCCGGCCCCCACTGCTTTTTTCCTTCCTCACCTCTGTCCGGAGTGAAATTCCAGCGGAAGGTATGGGTGACACATCCTCTTCTTTACAGGTGGCAGCCTGGCAACCCCTGCAGAAAGGCCAGCAGAGCCCCACTCACACCGGGCCACCAACAAAGCTGTGGCCCCTCACTCCCTCCCACCAGCACAGCCCCGAGACTGCTGACGGGGCAGAGAATATGGAGTCAGGCACAGCTTCAGGGGCTATTGCTGCCTGGAGCGCTGTTTATATTGACCTCAAACAGGCACACCTGGGGAGGGCCGGCCGGCAGGGTAAGGCTGCCCAGGTCAGCTAATCCACAACCCTCAGGGAATCACATTGTTGAAAACGGACCTCGCTAAGGCAGAATAGAAGCCAAGGAAGAAAAGGACACAATGCCATTTGCAGCACCGTAGATGAGTCTAGAGGTAATCACGTGACTTGTAGTAAGTCAGAAAGTGAAAGACACATATCGTATCATATCACTTATAGGTGTTACCTAAGAATGGATACCAGTGCAGATATTTCCACGGAGAAGGGCCATCACAGATTCATCAAACAAACTTATGGTTCACCAATGGAAAGGTGTGAGGATTGGTTTCATTACGATATTGGGGTTAACAGACATATACAAACACAGGTGACACATATAATCACCAAAGACCTACGGAATACCAAGAGAAGACTACTCAACCTTCTGTCATAACGTACATGGGAAAAGGATCCCAGGAAGAACAGACATCTGTATATGTGTAAAAGAACCACATCTTCCACACCTACAACAAGCCAAACATTGTAATCAAACTTGCTGTAATAAAAAATTAAATTAAAAACACGAACAAGAAGTAGTGAGACTAACTTGAGGGGCTTTCTCCTGGCACATTCCATTCTAAATTCCAATCTAGAACACGACTTCCATTGAGGCTCTGTTGCCCTAGTCACCAGATTTGGTAAGGGAGAACTGCTGCCACCTTGTGGCCGTTTCACACAACAGCAGCTTTAATCCCAGCGCTGATGGTCAGTTGATATTCAAAATCATTGCAGGCCTGTAAATGACACCTGCCCTGAAAACAAATCCTGGGGTCACATATCGACCAAAAAATTCAAAGGACCTCCATATTTCAAAACGACCGTTTCAAAAGGCATATTTTACGCACATTAGTGTTCTGCTTCTTTTTCTTTCTTTCCTTTTTTTGTTAAAAATACGGGAATGGAAAAAGGCATCCCTCAGAATGGGCGAAAATCGTTGCAAACGAATCAATGGACAAAGGTTTAATCTCCAATATATATAAACAGCTCATGCAGCTTAATATTAACAAAACAAACAACCCAATACAAAAAATGGGCAGAAGATCTAAAGAGATGTTTCTTCAAAGAAGACACAGAGATGGCCAAGACACACATGAAAAGCTGCTCAACAGCACTAATTATTAGAGAAATGCAAATCAAAACTACAATGAGGTATCACCTCACACCTGTTAGAATCGGCATCATCAGAAAATCTACAAACAACCAATTCTGGGGAGGGTGTGGACAAAAGGAGCCCTCTTCCACTATTGGTGGCAATGTAAATTGATACAGTCACTATGGAGAACAGTATGGAGTTTCCTTGAAAAAACTAGAAATAGAATTACCATCTGATCCAGCAATCCCACTTCTGGGCATATACCCAGAGAAAACCATAAATCAAAAAGGCACATTCACCACAATGTTCATGGCAGCACTATTTACAATAGCCAGGTAATGGAAGCAACGTAAATGCCCACAGACAGATGAATGGATAAAGATGTGGTACATATATAAAATGGAATATTACTCAGCCATAAAAAGGAATGAAACTGGGTCATTTGTAGAGACATCGATGGATCTAGAGACTGTCATACAGAATGAAGTAAGTCAGAAAGAGGAAAACAAATATTGTATATTAATGCATATATGTGGAACCTAAAAAATGGTACAGATGAACTGGTTTGCAGGGAAGAAACAGAGACACAGAGGTAGAGAACAAACATATGGACACCAAGTGTGGGAAGCCATGGGGTGGTGGTGGTGGGATGAGTTGGGAGATTGGGATTGACCTGTATACATGTATATGCATAAAATACATAACTAATAATAACCTGCTGTATAAAAAAAATAAATCAAATTAAATTTCAAAATTTTAAAAAGTAAAATTTAAAAATAAAACAGAAAAATGTTCTTCCCTTCACACAGATGTATTTATAGGAATGAATTATTTCCATGCTTATATCTATAAATACATAAAGGAGGAATAAAATCTAACTTGAACCATAAAAGAAAAAAAATAAACCTGAACCCACCAGTTATACAGAGGAAAACCCTATCAGGGCACTTGCTCCAGCGGTAAACAATTCTGAAATTGGTCAGAGGTGGGGAATCATCTCCCATACAACCAGCAACCCAACCCCCACGCCAGGAGCATCCTCATTGCAAAGATGGGGGACCGTGCCGAGGCATCTGTGAGTAAACGTGACCTGAGCCCCAGGACAGCTGCTGCTGAACTGTTCCCACCCTTCCCAGGTAAAACACCTGAATATGTACAAGGGCTTGAAAGCCTAGAGGAAGGGCCACGGAGCCACACCAGCGACAGCACGCAGGCCAACTTGGTGCCTGCATGCCAGCCAGGGTGGTCCTGGCCCCGGGCGCTCTTGCGGAAGCTTTCCATTGCCCTGCCTGAGATACCCATCCTGTCCCGGCCCCCACTGCTTTTTTCCTTCCTCACCTCTGTCCGGAGAGAAATTCCAGCGGAAGGTATGAGTGACACATCCTCTTCTTTACAGGTGGCAGCCTGGCAACCCCTGCAGAAAGGCCAGCAGAGCCCCACTCACACCGGGCCACCAACAAAGCTGTGGCCCCTCACTCCCTCCCACCAGCAGAGCCCCGAGACTGCTGACGGGGCAGAGAATATGGAGTCAGGCACAGCTTCAGGGGCTATTGCTGCCTGGAGCGCTGTTTATATTGACCTCAAACAGGCACACCTGGGGAGGGCCGGCCGGCAGGGTAAGGCTGCCCAGGTCAGCTAATCCACAACCCTCAGGGAATCACATTGTTGAAAACGGACCTTGCTAAGGCAGAATAGAAGCCAAGGAAGAAAAGGACACAATGCCATTTGCAGCACCGCAGATGAGTCTAGAGGCAATCACGTGACTTGTAGTAAGTCAGTAAGTGAAAGACACATATCGTATCATATCACTTATAGGTGTTACCTAAGAATGGATACCAGTGCAGATATTTCCACGGAGACGGGCCATCACAGATTCATCAAACAAACTTATGGTTCACCAATGGAAAGGTGTGAGGATTGGTTTCATTCCGATATTGGGGTTAACAGACATATACAAACACAGGTGACACATATAATCACCAAAGACCTACGGAATACCAAGAGAAGACTACTCAACCTTCTGTCATAACGTACACGGGAAAAGGATCCCAGGAAGAACAGACATCTGTATATGTGTAAAAGAACCACATCTTCCACACCTACAACAAGCCAAACATTGTAATCAAACTTGCTGTAATAAAAAATAAAAAATTAAATTAAAAACACGAACAAGAAGTAGTGAGACAAAATTGAGGGGCTTTCTCCTGGCACATTCCATTCTAAATTCCAATCTAGAACAGGACTTCCATTGAGGCTCTGTTGCCCTAGTCACCAGATTTGGTAAGGGAGAACTGCTGCCACCTTGTGGCCGTTTCACACAACAGCAGCTTTAATCCCAGCGCTGATGGTCAGTTGATATTCAAAATCATTGCAGGCCTGTAAATGACACCTGCCCTGAAAACAAATCCTGGGGTCACATATCGACCAAAAAATTCAAAGGACGTCCATATTTCAAAACCACCGTTTCAAAAGGCATATTTTACGCACATTAGTGTTCTGCTTCTTTTTCTTTCTTTCCTTTTTTTCTTAAAAATACGGGAATGGAAAAAGGCATCCCTCAGAATGGGCGAAAATCGTTGCAAACGAATCAATGGACAAAGGTTTAATCTCCAATATATATAAACAGCTCATGCAGCTTAATATTAACAAAACAAACAACCCAATACAAAAAATGGGCAGAAGATCTAAAGAGATGTTTCTTCAAAGAAGACACAGAGATGGCCAAGACACACATGAAAAGCTGCTCAACAGCACTAATTATTAGAGAAATGCAAATGAAAACTACAATGAGGTATCACCTCACACCTGTTAGAATCGGCATCATCAGAAAATCTACAAACAACCAATTCTGGGGAGGGTGTGGACAAAAGGAGCCCTCTTCCACTATTGGTGGCAATGTAAATTGATACAGTCACTATGGAGAACGGTATGGAGTTTCCTTGAAAAAACTAGAAATAGAATTACCATCTGATCCAGCAATCCCACTTCTGGGCATATACCCAGAGAAAACCATAAATCAAAAAGGCACATTCACCACAATGTTCATGGCAGCACTATTTACAATAGCCAGGTAATGGAAGCAACGTAAATGCCCACAGACAGATGAATGGATAAAGATGTGGTACATATATAAAATGGAATATTACTCAGCCATAAAAAGGAATGAAACTGGGTCATTTGTAGAGACATCGATGGATCTAGAGACTGTCATACAGAATGAAGTAAGTCAGAAAGAGGAAAACAAATATTGTATATTAATGCATATATGTGGAACCTAAAAAATGGTACAGATGAACGGGTTTGCAGGGAAGAAACAGAGACACAGAGGTAGAGAACAAACATATGGACACCAAGTGTGGGAAGCCATGGGGTGGTGGTGGTGGGATGAGTTGGGAGATTGGGATTGACCTGTATACATGTATATGCATAAAATACATAACTAATAATAACCTGCTGTATAAAATAATAAATCAAATTAAATTTCAAAATTTTAAAAAGTAAAGTTTAAAAATAAAACAGAAAAATGTTCTTCCCTTCACACAGATGTATTTATAGGAATGAATTATTTCCATGCTTATATCTATAAATACATAAAGGAGGAATAAAATCTAACTTGAACCATAAAAGAAAAGAAAAAACCTGAACACACCAGTTGTGCAGAGGAAAACCCTATCAGGGCACTTGCTCCAGCGGTAAACAATTCTGAAACTGGTCAGAGGTGGGGAATCATCTCCCATACAACCAGCAACCCACCCCCCACGCCAGGAGCATCCTCATTGCAAAGCTGGTGGACCGTGCCGAGGCATCTGTGAGTAAACGTGAGCTGAGCCCCAGGACAGCTGCTGCTGAACTGTTCCCACCCTTCCCAGGTAAAACACCTGAATATGTACAAGGGCTTGAAAGCCTAGAGGAAGGGCCAAGGAGCCACACCAGCGACAGCACGCAGGCCAACTTGGTTCCTGCAGGCCAGCCAGGGTGGTCCTGGCCCCGGGCGCTCTTGCGGAAGCATTCCATTGCCCTGCCTGAGATACCCATCCTGTCCCGGCCCCCACTGCTTTTTTCCTTCCTCACCTCTGTCCGGAGAGAAATTCCAGCGGAAGGTATGGGTGACACATCCTCTTCTTTACAGGTGGCAGCCTGGCAACCCCTGCAGAAAGGCCAGCAGAGCCCCACTCACACCGGGCCACCAACAAAGCTGTGGCCCCTCACTCCCTCCCACCAGCACAGCCCCGAGACTGCTGACGGGACAGAGAATATGGAGTCAGGCACAGCTTCAGGGGCTATTGCTGCCTGGAGCGCTGTTTATATTGACCTCAAACAGGCACACCTGGGGAGGGCCGGCCGGCAGGGTAAGGCTGCCCAGGTCAGCTAATCCACAACCCTCAGGGAATCACATTGTTGAAAACGGACCTCGCTAAGGCAGAATAGAAGCCAAGGAAGAAAAGGACACAATGCCATTTGCAGCACCGTAGATGAGTCTAGAGGTAATCACGTGACTTGTAGTAAGTCAGAAAGTGAAAGACACATATCGTATCATATCACTTATAGGTGTTACCTAAGAATGGATACCAGTGCAGATATTTCCACGGGGAAGGGCCATCACAGATTCATCAAACAAACTTATGATTCACCAATGGAAAGGCGTGAGGATTGGTTTCATTACGATATTGGGGTTAACAGACATATACAAACACAGGTGACACATATAATCACCAAAGACCTACGGAATACCAAGAGAAGACTACTCAACCTTCTGTCATAACGTACATGGGAAAAGGATCCCAGGAAGAACAGACATCTGTATATGTGTAAAAGAACCACATCTTCCACACCTACAACAAGCCAAACATTGTAATCAAACTTGCTATAATAAAAAATAAAAAAATTAAATTAAAAACACGAACAAGAAGTAGTGAGACAAACTTGAGGGGCTTTCTCCTGGCACATTCCATTCTAAATTCCAATCTAGAACAAGACTTCCATTGAGGCTCTGTTGCCCTAGTCACCAGATTTGGTAAGGGAGAACTGCTGCCACCTTGTGGCCGTTTCACACAACAGCAGCTTTAATCCCAGCGCTGATGGTCAGTTGATATTCAAAATCATTGCAGGCCTGTAAATGACACCTGCCCTGAAAACAAATCCTGGGGTCACATATCGACCAAAAAATTCAAAGGACGTCCATATTTCAAAACGACCGTTTCAAAAGGCATATTTTACGCACATTAGTGTTCTGCTTCTTTTTCTTTCTTTCCTTTTTTTCTTAAAAATACGGGAATGGAAAAAGGCATCCCTCAGAATGGGCGAAAATCGTTGCAAACGAATCAATGGACAAAGGTTTAATCTCCAATATATATAAACAGCTCATGCAGCTTAATATTAACAAAACAAACAACCCAATACAAAAAATGGGCAGAAGATCTAAAGAGATGTTTCTTCAAAGAAGACACAGAGATGGCCAAGACACACATGAAAAGCTGCTCAACAGCACTAATTATTAGAGAAATGCAAATCAAAACTACAATGAGGTATCACCTCACACCTGTTAGAATCGGCATCATCAGAAAATCTACAAACAACCAATTCTGGGGAGGGTGTGGACAAAAGGAGCCCTCTTCCACTATTGGTGGCAATGTAAATTGATACAGTCACTATGGAGAACGGTATGGAGTTTCCTTGAAAAAACTAGAAATAGAATTACCATCTGATCCAGCAATCCCACTTCTGGGCATATACCCAGAGAAAACCATAAATCAAAAAGGCACATTCACCACAATGTTCATGGCAGCACTATTTACAATAGCCAGGTAATGGAAGCAACGTAAATGCCCACAGACAGATGAATGGATAAAGATGTGGTACATATATAAAATGGAATATTACTCAGCCATAAAAAGGAATGAAACTGGGTCATTTGTAGAGACATCGATGGATCTAGAGACTGTCATACAGAATGAAGTAAGTCAGAAAGAGGAAAACAAATATTGTATATTAATGCATATATGTGGAACCTAAAAAATGGTAGAGATGAACTGGTTTGCAGGGAAGAAACAGAGACACAGAGGTAGAGAACAAACATATGGACACCAAGTGTGGGAAGCCATGGGGTGGTGGTGCTGGGATGAGTTGGGAGATTGGGATTGACCTGTATACATGTATATGCATAAAATACATAACTAATAATAACCTGCTGTATAAAAAACTAAATCAAATTAAATTTCAAAATTTTAGAAAGTAAAATTTAAAAATAAAACAGAAAAATGTTCTTCCCTTCACACAGATGTATTTATAGGAATGAATTATTTCCATGCTTATATCTATAAATACATAAAGGAGGAATAAAATCTAACTTGAACCATAAAAGAAAAGAAAAAACCTGAACCCACCAGTTATACAGAGGAAAACCCTATCAGGGCACTTGCTCCAGCGGTAAACAATTCTGAAATTGGTCAGAGGTGGGGAATCATCTCCCATACAACCAGCAACCCACCCCCCACGCCAGGAGCATCCTCATTGCAAAGCTGGGGGACCGTGCCGAGGCATCTGTGAGTAAACGTGAGCTGAGCCCCAGGCCAGCTGCTGCTGAACTGTTCCCACCCTTCCCAGGTAAAACACCTGAATATGTACAAGGGCTTGAAAGCCTAGAGGAAGGGCCACGGAGCCACACCAGCGACAGCACGCAGGCCAACTTGGTGCCTGCAGGCCAGCCAGGGTGGTCCTGGCCCCGGGCGCTCTTCTGGAAGCTTTCCATTGCCCTGCCTGAGATACCCCTCCTGTCCCGGCCCCCAATGCTTTTTTCCTTCCTCACCTCTGTCCGGAGAGAAATTCCATCGGTAGGTATGGGTGACACATCCTCTTCTTTACAGGTGGCAGCCTGGCAACCCCTGCAGAAAGGCCAGCAGAGCCCCCTCACACAGGGCCACCAACAAAGCTGTGGCCCCTCACTCCCTCCCACCAGCAGAGCCCCGAGACTGCTGACGGGGCAGAGAATATGGAGTCAGGCACAGCTTCAGGGGCTATTGCTGCCTGGAGCGCTGTTTATATTGACCTCAAACAGGCACACCTGGGGAGGGCCGGCCGGCAGGGTAAGGCTGCCCAGGTCAACTAATCCACAACCCTCAGGGAATCACATTGTTGAAAACGGACCTCGCTAAGGCAGAATAGAAGCCAAGGAAGAAAAGGACACAATGCCATTTGCAGCACCGTAGATGAGTCTAGAGGTAATCACGTGACTTGTAGTAAGTCAGAAAGTGAAAGACACATATCGTATCATATCACTTATAGGTGTTACCTAAGAATGGATACCAGGGCAGATATTTCCACGGAGAAGGGCCATCACAGATTCATCAAACAAACTTATGGTTCACCAATGGAATGTTGTGAGGATTGGTTTCATTATGATATTGGGGTTAACAGACATATACAAACACAGGTGACACATATAATCACCAAAGACCTACGGAATACCAAGAGAAGACTACACAACATTCTGTCATAACGTACATGGGAAAAGGATCCCAGGAAGAACAGACATCTGTATATGTGTAAAAGAAACACATCTTGCACACCTACAAGAAGCCAAACGTTGTCATCAAACTTGCTGTAATAAAAAATTAAAAAAATAAATTAAAAACATGAACAAGAAGTAGTGAGACAAACTTGAGGTGCTTTCTCCTGGCACATTCCATTCTAAATTCCAATCTAGAACACGACTTCCATTGAGGCTCTGTTGCCCTAGTCACCAGATTTGGTAAGGGAGAACTGCTGCCACCTTGTGGCCGTTTCACACAACAGCAGCTTTAATCCCAGCGCTGATGGTCAGTTGATATTCAAAATCATTGCAGGCCTGTAAATGACACCTGCCCTGAAAACAAATCCTGGGGTCACTTATCGACCAAAAAATTCAAAGGACGTCCATATTTCAAAACGACCGTTTCAAAAGGCATATTTTACGCACATTAGTGTTCTGCTTCTTTTTCTTTCTTTCCTTTTTTTGTTAAAATAAGGGGAATGGAGAAAGGCATCCCTCAGAATGGACGAAAATCGTTGCAAACGAATCAATGGACAAAGGTTTAATCTCCAATATATATAAACAGCTCATGCAGCTTAATATTAACAAAACAAACAACCCAATACAAAAAATGGGCAGAAGATCTAAAGAGATGTTTCTTCAAAGAAGACACAGAGATGGCCAAGACACACATGAAAAGCTGCTCAACAGCACTAATTATTAGAGAAATGCAAATCAAAACTACAATGAGGTATCACCTCACACCTGTTAGAATCGGCATCATCAGAAAATCTACAAACAACCAATTCTGGGGAGGGTGCGGACAAAAGGAGCCCTCTTCCACAATTGGTGGCAATGTAAATTGATACAGTCACTATGGAGAACGGTATGGAGTTTCCTTGAAAAAACTAGAAATAGAATTACCATCTGATCCAGCAATCCCACTTCTGTGCATATACCCAGAGAAAACCATTAATCAAAAAGGCACATTCACCACAATGTTCATGGCAGCACTATTTACAATAGCCAGGTAATGGAAGCAACGTAAATGCCCACAGACAGATGAATGGATAAAGATGTGGTACATATATAAAATGGAATATTACTCAGCCATAAAAAGGAATGAAACTGGGTCATTTGTAGAGACATCGATGGATCTAGAGACTGTCATACAGAATGAAGTAAGTCAGAAAGAGGAAAACAAATATTGTATATTAATGCATATACGTGGAACCTAAAAAATGGTACAGATGAACGGGTTTGCAGGGAAGAAACAGAGACACAGATGTAGAGAACAAACATATGGACACCAAGTGTGGGAAGCCATGGGGTGGTGGTGGTGGGATGAGTTGGGAGATTGGGATTGACCTG
Source organism: Mesoplodon mirus (assembly GCF_964341445.2). Lineage (NCBI taxonomy): Eukaryota > Metazoa > Chordata > Mammalia > Artiodactyla > Ziphiidae > Mesoplodon > Mesoplodon mirus. The sequence continues at coordinate 2,659,515 of NW_028295814.1, read as the reverse complement.
TATACATGTATATGCATAAAATACATAACTAATAATAACCTGCTGTATAAAAAAAATAAATCAAATTAAATTTCAAAATTTTAGAAAGTAAAATTTAAAAATAAAACAGAAAAATGTTCTTCCCTTCACACAGATGTATTTATAGGAATGAATTATTTCCATGCTTATATCTATAAATACATAAAGGAGGAATAAAATCTAACTTGAACCATAAAAGAAAAAAAAAACCTGAACCCACCAGTTATACAGAGGAAAACCCTATCAGGGCACTTGCTCCAGCGGTAAACAATTCTGAAATTGGTCAGAGGTGGGGAATCATCTTCCATACAACCAGCAACCCACCCCCCACGCCAGGAGCATCCTCATTGCAAAGCTGGGGGACCGTGCCGAGGCATCTGTGAGTAAACGTGACCTGAGCCCCAGGACAGCTGCTGCTGAACTGTTCCCACCCTTCCCAGGTAAAACACCTGAATATGTACAAGGGCTTGAAAGCCTAGAGGAAGGGCCACGGAGCCACACCAGCGACAGCACGCAGGCCAACTTGGTTCCTGCAGGCCAGCCAGGGTGGTCCTGGCCCCGGGCGCTCTTGCGGAAGCTTTCCATTGCCCTGCCTGAGATACCCATCCTGTCCCAGCCCCCACTGCTTTTTTCCTTCCTCACCTCTGTCCGGAGAGAAATTCCAGCGGAAGGTATGGGTGACACATCCTCTTCTTTACAGGTGGCAGCCTGGCAACCCCTGCAGAAAGGCCAGCAGAGCCCCACTCACACCGGGCCACCAAGAAAGCTGTGGCCCCTCACTCCCTCCCACCAGCACAGCCCCGAGACTGCTGACGGGGCAGAGAATATGGAGTCAGGCACAGCTTCAGGGGCTATTGCTGCCTGGAGCGCTGTTTATATTGACCTCAAACAGGCACACCTGGGGAGGGCCGGCCGGCAGAGTAAGGCTGGCCAGGTCAGCTAATCCACAACCCTCAGGGAATCACATTGTTGAAAACGGACCTCGCTAAGGCAGAATAGAAGCCAAGGAAGAAAAGGACACAATGCCATTTGCAGCACCGTAGATGAGTCTAGAGGTAATCACGTGACTTGTAGTAAGTCAGAAAGTGAAAGACACATATCGTATCATATCACTTATAGGTGTTACCTAAGAATGGATACCAGTGCAGATATTTCCACGGAGAAGGGCCATCACAGATTCATCAAACAAACTTATGGTTCACCAATGGAAAGGTGTGAGGATTGGTTTCATTACGATATTGGGGTTAACAGACATATACAAACACAGGTGACACATATAATCACCAAAGACCTACGGAATACCAAGAGAAGACTACTCAACCTTCTGTCATAACGTACATGGGAAAAGGATCCCAGGAAGAACAGATATCTGTATATGTGTAAAAGAACCACATCTTCCACACCTACAACAAGCCAAACATTGTAATCAAACTTGCTGTAATAAAAAATAAAAAATTAAATTAAAAACACGAACAAGAAGTAGTGAGACAAACTTGAGGGGCTTTCTCCTGGCACATTCCATTCTAAATTCCAATCTAGAACACGACTTCCATTGAGGCTCTGTTGCCCTAGTCACCAGATTTGGTAAGGGAGAACTGCTGCCACCTTGTGGCCGTTTCACACAACAGCAGCTTTAATCCCAGCGCTGATGGTCAGTTGATATTCAAAATCATTGCAGGCCTGTAAATGACACCTGCCCTGAAAACAAATCCTGGGGTCACATATCGACCAAAAAATTCAAAGGACGTCCATATTTCAAAACGACCGTTTCAAAAGGCATATTTTACGCACATTAGTGTTCTGCTTCTTTTTCTTTCTTTCCTTTTTTTCTTAAAAATACGGGAATGGAAAAAGGCATCCCTCAGAATGGGCGAAAATCATTGCAAACGAATCAATGGACAAAGGTTTAATCTCCAATATATATAAACAGCTCATGCAGCTTAATATTAACAAAACAAACAACCCAATACAAAAAATGGGCAGAAGATCTAAAGAGATGTTTCTTCAAAGAAGACACAGAGATGGCCAAGACACACATGAAAAGCTGCTCAACAGCACTAATTATTAGAGAAATGCAAATCAAAACTACAATGAGGTATCACCTCACACCTGTTAGAATCGGCATCATCAGAAAATCTACAAACAACCAATTCTGGGGAGGGTGTGGACAAAAGGAGCCCTCTTCCACTATTGGTGGCAATGTAAATTGATACAGTCACTATGGAGAACGGTATGGAGTTTCCTTGAAAAAACTAGAAATAGAATTACCATCTGATCCAGCAATCCCACTTCTGGGCATATACCCAGAGAAAACCATAAATCAAAAAGGCACATTCACCACAATGTTCATGGCAGCACTATTTACAATAGCCAGGTAATGGAAGCAACGTAAATGCCCACAGACAGATGAATGGATAAAGATGTGGTACATATATAAAATGGAATATTACTCAGCCATAAAAAGGAATGAAACTGGGTCATTTGTAGAGACATCGATGGATCTAGAGACTGTCATACAGAATGAAGTAAGTCAGAAAGAGGAAAACAAATATTGTATATTAATGCATATATGTGGAACCTAAAAAATGGTACAGATGAACTGGTTTGCAGGGAAGAAACAGAGACACAGAGGTAGAGAACAAACATATGGACACCAAGTGTGGGAAGCCATGGGGTGGTGGTGGTGGGATGAGTTGGGAGATTGGGATTGACCTGTATACATGTATATGCATAAAATACATAACTAATAATAACCTGCTGTATAAAAAAATAAATCAAATTAAATTTCAAAATTTTAGAAAGTAAAATTTAAAAATAAAACAGAAAAATGTTCTTCCCTTCACACAGATGTATTTATAGGAATGAATTATTTCCATGCTTATATCTATAAATACATAAAGGAGGAATAAAATCTAACTTGAACCATAAAAGAAAAGAAAAAACCTGAACCCACCAGTTATACAGAGGAAAACCCTATCAGGGCACTTGCTCCAGCGGTAAACAATTCTGAAATTGGTCAGAGGTGGGGAATCATCTCCCATACAACCAGCAACCCACCCCCCACGCCAGGAGCATCCTCATTGCAAAGCTGGGGGACCGTGCCGAGGCATCTGTGAGTAAACGTGAGCTGAGCCCCAGGACAGCTGCTGCTGAACTGTTCCCACCCTTCCCAGGTAAAACACCTGAATATGTACAAGGGCTTGAGAGCCTAGAGGAAGGGCCACGGAGCCACACCAGCGACGGCACGCAGGCCAACTTGGTTCCTGCAGGCCAGCCAGGGTGGTCCTGGCCCCGGGCGCTCTTGCGGAAGCTTTCCATTGCCCTGCCTGAGATACCCCTCCTGTCCCGGCCCCCACTGCTTTTTTCCTTCCTCACCTCTGTCCGGAGAGAAATTCCAGCGGAAGGTATGGGTGACACATCCTCTTCTTTACAGGTGGCAGCCTGGCAACCCCTGCAGAAAGGCCAGCAGAGCCCCACTCACACCGGGCCACCAACAAAGCTGTGGCCCCTCACTCCCTCCCGCCAGCACAGCCCCGAGACTGCTGACGGGGCAGAGAATATGGAGTCAGGCACAGCTTCAGGGGCTATTGCTGCCTGGAGCGCTGTTTATATTGACCTCAAACAGGCACACCTGGGGAGGGCCGGCCGGCAGGGTAAGGCTGCCCAGGTCAGCTAATCCACAACCCTCAGGGAATCACATTGTTGAAAACGGACCTCGCTAAGGCAGAATAGAAGCCAAGGAAGAAAAGGACACAATGCCATTTGCAGCACCGTAGATGAGTCTAGAGGTAATCACGTGACTTGTAGTAAGTCAGAAAGTGAAAGACACATATCGTATCATATCACTTATAGGTGTTACCTAAGAATGGATACCAGTGCAGATATTTCCACGGAGAAGGGCCATCACAGATTCATCAAACAAACTTATGGTTCACCAATGGAAAGGTGTGAGGATTGGTTTCATTACGATATTGGGGTTAACAGACATATACAAACACAGGTGACACATATAATCACCAAAGACCTACGGAATACCAAGAGAAGACTACTCAACCTTCTGTCATAACGTACATGGGAAAAGGATCCCAGGAAGAACAGACATCTGTATATGTGTAAAAGAACCACATCTTCCACACCTACAACAAGCCAAACATTGTAATCAAACTTGCTGTAATAAAAAATAAAAAATTAAATTAAAAACACGAACAAGAAGTAGTGAGACAAACTTGAGGGGCTTTCTCCTGGCACATTCCATTCTAAATTCCAATCTAGAACACGACTTCCATTGAGGCTCTGTTGCCCTAGTCACCAGATTTGGTAAGGGAGAACTGCTGCCACCTTGTGGCCGTTTCACACAACAGCAGCTTTAATCCCAGCGCTGATGGTCAGTTGATATTCAAAATCATTGCAGGCCTGTAAATGACACCTGCCCTGAAAACAAATCCTGGGGTCACATATCGACCAAAAAATTCAAAGGACGTCCATATTTCAAAACGACCGTTTCAAAAGGCATATTTTACGCACATTAGTGTTCTGCTTCTTTTTCTTTCTTTCCTTTTTTGGTTAAAAATACGGGAATGGAAAAAGGCATCCCTCAGAATGGGCGAAAATCGTTGCAAACGAATCAATGGACAAAGGTTTAATCTCCAATATATATAAACAGCTCATGCAGCTTAATATTAACAAAACAAACAACCCAATACAAAAAATGGGCAGAAGATCTAAAGAGATGTTTCTTCAAAGAAGACACAGAGATGGCCAAGACACACATGAAAAGCTGCTCAACAGCACTAATTATTAGAGAAATGCAAATCAAAACTACAATGAGGTATCACCTCACACCTGTTAGAATCGGCATCATCAGAAAATCTACAAACAACCAATTCTGGGGAGGGTGTGGACAAAAGGAGCCCTCTTCCACTATTGGTGGCAATGTAAATTGATACAGTCACTATGGAGAACAGTATGGAGTTTCCTTGAAAAAACTAGAAATAGAATTACCATCTGATCCAGCAATCCCACTTCTGGGCATATACCCAGAGAAAACCATAAATCAAAAAGGCACATTCACCACAATGTTCATGGCAGCACTATTTACAATAGCCAGGTAATGGAAGCAACGTAAATGCCCACAGACAGATGAATGGATAAAGATGTGGTACATATATAAAATGGAATATTACTCAGCCATAAAAAGGAATGAAACTGGGTCATTTGTAGAGACATCGATGGATCTAGAGACTGTCATACAGAATGAAGTAAGTCAGAAAGAGGAAAACAAATATTGTATATTAATGCATATATGTGGAACCTAAAAAATGGTACAGATGAACGGGTTTGCAGGGAAGAAACAGAGACACAGAGGTAGAGAACAAACATATGGACACCAAGTGTGGGAAGCCATGGGGTGGTGGTGGTGGGATGAGTTGGGAGATTGGGATTGACCTGTATACATGTATATGCATAAAATACATAACTAATAATAACCTGCTGTATAAAATAATAAATCAAATTAAATTTCAAAATTTTAAAAAGTAAAATTTAAAAATAAAACAGAAAAATGTTCTTCCCTTCACACAGATGTATTTATAGGAATGAATTATTTCCATGCTTATATCTATAAATACATAAAGGAGGAATAAAATCTAACTTGAACCATAAAAGAAAAGAAAAAACCTGAACCCACCAGTTGTACAGAGGAAAACCCTATCAGGGCACTTGCTCCAGCGGTAAACAATTCTGAAACTGGTCAGAGGTGGGGAATCATCTCCCATACAACCAGCAACCCACCCCCCACGCCAGGAGCATCCTCATTGCAAAGCTGGGGGACCGTGCCGAGGCATCTGTGAGTAAACGTGAGCTGAGCCCCAGGACAGCTGCTGCTGAACTGTTCCCACCCTTCCCAGGTAAAACACCTGAATATGTACAAGGGCTTGAAAGCCTAGAGGAAGGGCCACGGAGCCACACCAGCGACAGCACGCAGGCCAACTTCGTTCCTGCAGGCCAGCCAGGGTGGTCCTGGCCCCGGGCGCTCTTGCGGAAGCATTCCATTGCCCTGCCTGAGATACCCATCCTGTCCCGGCCCCCACTGCTTTTCTCCTTCCTCACCTCTGTCCGGAGAGAAATTCCATCGGTAGGTATGGGTGACACATCCTCTTCTTTACAGGTGGCAGCCTGGCAACCCCTGCAGAAAGGTCAGCAGAGCCCCACTCACACAGGGCCACCAACAAAGCTGTGGCCCCTCACTCCCTCCCACCAGCAGAGCCCCGAGACTGCTGACGGGGCAGAGAATATGGAGTCAGGCACAGCTTCAGGGGCTATTGCTGCCTGGAGCGCTGTTTATATTGACCTCAAACAGGCACACCTGGGGAGGGCCGGCCGGCAGGGTAAGGCTGCCCAGGTCAACTAATCCACAACCCTCAGGGAATCACATTGTTGAAAACGGACCTCGCTAAGGCAGAATAGAAGCCAAGGAAGAAAAGGACACAATGCCATTTGCAGCACCGTAGATGAGTCTAGAGGTAATCACGTGACTTGTAGTAAGTCAGAAAGTGAAAGACACATATCGTATCCTATCACTTATAGGTGTTACCTAAGAATGGATACCAGTGCAGATATTTCCACGGAGAAGGGCCATCACAGATTCATCAAACTTATGGTTCACCAATGGAAAGTTGTGAGGATTTGTTTCATTACGATATTGGGGTTAACAGACATATACAAACACAGGTGACACATATAATCACCAAAGACCTACGGAATACCAAGAGAAGACTACACAACATTCTGTCATAACGTACATGGGAAAAGGATCCCAGGAAGAACAGACATCTGTATATGTGTAAAAGAACCACATCTTCCACACCTACAACAAGCCAAACATTGTAATCAAACTTGCTGTAATAAAAAATAAAAAATTAAATTAAAAACACGAACAAGAAGTAGTGAGACAAACTTGAGGTGCTTTCTCCTGGCACATTCCATTCTAAATTCCAATCTAGAACACGACTTCCATTGAGGCTCTGTTGCCCTAGTCACCAGATTTGGTAAGGGAGAACTGCTGCCACCTTGTGGCCGTTTCACACAACAGCAGCTTTAATCCCAGCGCTGATGGTCAGTTGATATTCAAAATCATTGCAGGCCTGTAAATGACACCTGCCCTGAAAACAAATCCTGGGGTCACTTATCGACCAAAAAATTCAAAGGACGTCCATATTTCAAAACGACCGTTTCAAAAGGCATATTTTACGCACATTAGTGTTCTGCTTCTTTTTCTTTCTTTCCTTTTTTTGTTAAAATAAGGGGAATGGAGAAAGGCATCCCTCAGAATGGACGAAAATCGTTGCAAACGAATCAATGGACAAAGGTTTAATCTCCAATATATATAAACAGCTCAAGCAGCTTAATATTAACAAAACAAACAACCCAATACAAAAAATGGGCAGAAGATCTAAAGAGATGTTTCTTCAAAGAAGACACAGAGATGGCCAAGACACACATGAAAAGCTGCTCAACAGCACTAATTATTAGAGAAATGCAAATCAAAACTACAATGAGGTATCACCTCACACCTGTTAGAATCGGCATCATCAGAAAATCTACAAACAACCAATTCTGGGGAGGGTGCGGACAAAAGGAGCCCTCTTCCACAATTGGTGGCAATGTAAATTGATACAGTCACTATGGAGAACGGTATGGAGTTTCCTTGAAAAAACTAGAAATAGAATTACCATCTGATCCAGCAATCCCACTTCTGTGCATATACCCAGAGAAAACCATTAATCAAAAAGGCACATTCACCACAATGTTCATGGCAGCACTATTTACAATAGCCAGGTAATGGAAGCAACGTAAATGCCCACAGACAGATGAATGGATAAAGATGTGGTACATATATAAAATGGAATATTACTCAGCCATAAAAAGGAATGAAACTGGGTCATTTGTAGAGACATCGATGGATCTAGAGACTGTCATACAGAATGAAGTAAGTCAGAAAGAGGAAAACAAATATTGTATATTAATGCATATACGTGGAACCTAAAAAATGGTACAGATGAACTGGTTTGCAGGGAAGAAACAGAGACACAGAGGTAGAGAACAAACATATGGACACCAAGTGTGGGAAGCCATGGGGTGGTGGTGGTGGGATGAGTTGGGAGATTGGGATTGACCTGTATACATGTATATGCATAAAATACATAACTAATAATAACCTGCTGTATAAAAAAAATAAATCAAATTAAATTTCAAAATTTTAAAAAGTAAAATTTAAAAATAAAACAGAAAAATGTTCTTCCCTTCACACAGATGTATTTATAGGAATGAATTATTTCCATGCTTATATCTATAAATACATAAAGGAGGAATAAAATCTAACTTGAACCATAAAAGAAAAAAAAAACCTGAACCCACCAGTTATACAGAGGAAAACCCTATCAGGGCACTTGCTCCAGCGGTAAACAATTCTGAAATTGGTCAGAGGTGGGGAATCATCTTCCATACAACCAGCAACCCACCCCCCACGCCAGGAGCATCCTCATTGCAAAGCTGGGGGACCGTGCCGAGGCATCTGTGAGTAAACGTGACCTGAGCCCCAGGACAGCTGCTGCTGAACTGTTCCCACCCTTCCCAGGTAAAACACCTGAATATGTACAAGGGCTTGAAAGCCTAGAGGAAGGGCCACGGAGCCACACCAGCGACAGCACGCAGGCCAACTTGGTTCCTGCAGGCCAGCCAGGGTGGTCCTGGCCCCCGGCGCTCTTGCGGAAGCTTTCCATTGCCCTGCCTGAGATACCCATCCTGTCCCAGCCCCCACTGCTTTTTTCCTTCCTCACCTCTGTCCGGAGAGAAATTCCAGCGGAAGGTATGGGTGACACATCCTCTTCTTTACAGGTGGCAGCCTGGCAACCCCTGCAGAAAGGCCAGCAGAGCCCCACTCACACCGGGCCACCAACAAAGCTGTGGCCCCTCACTCCCTCCCACCAGCACAGCCCCGAGACTGCTGACGGGGCAGAGAATATGGAGTCAGGCACAGCTTCAGGGGCTATTGCTGCCTGGAGCGCTGTTTATATTGACCTCAAACAGGCACACCTGGGGAGGGCCGGCCGGCAGAGTAAGGCTGCCCAGGTCAGCTAATCCACAACCCTCAGGGAATCACATTGTTGAAAACGGACCTCGCTAAGGCAGAATAGAAGCCAAGGAAGAAAAGGACACAATGCCATTTGCAGCACCGTAGATGAGTCTAGAGGTAATCACGTGACTTGTAGTAAGTCAGAAAGTGAAAGACACATATCGTATCATATCACTTATAGGTGTTACCTAAGAATGGATACCAGTGCAGATATTTCCACGGAGAAGGGCCATCACAGATTCATCAAACAAACTTATGGTTCACCAATGGAAAGGTGTGAGGATTGGTTTCATTACGATATTGGGGTTAACAGACATATACAAACACAGGTGACACATATAATCACCAAAGACCTACGGAATACCAAGAGAAGACTACTCAACCTTCTGTCATAACGTACATGGGAAAAGGATCCCAGGAAGAACAGACATCTGTATATGTGTAAAAGAACCACATCTTCCACACCTACAACAAGCCAAACATTGTAATCAAACTTGCTGTAATACAAAATAAAAAATTAAATTAAAAACACGAACAAGAAGTAGTGAGACAAACTTGAGGGGCTTTCTCCTGGCACATTCCATTCTAAATTCCAATCTAGAACACGACTTCCATTGAGGCTCTGTTGCCCTAGTCACCAGATTTGGTAAGGGAGAACTGCTGCCACCTTGTGGCCGTTTCACACAACAGCAGCTTTAATCCCAGCGCTGATGGTCAGTTGATATTCAAAATCATTGCAGGCCTGTAAATGACACCTGCCCTGAAAACAAATCCTGGGGTCACATATCGACCAAAAAATTCAAAGGACGTCCATATTTCAAAACGACCGTTTCAAAAGGCATATTTTACGCACATTAGTGTTCTGCTTCTTTTTCTTTCTTTCATTTTTTTCTTAAAAATACGGGAATGGAAAAAGGCATCCCTCAGAATGGGCGAAAATCATTGCAAACGAATCAATGGACAAAGGTTTAATCTCCAATATATATAAACAGCTCATGCAGCTTAATATTAACAAAACAAACAACCCAATACAAAAAATGGGCAGAAGATCTAAAGAGATGTTTCTTCAAAGAAGACACAGAGATGGCCAAGACACACATGAAAAGCTGCTCAACAGCACTAATTATTAGAGAAATGCAAATCAAAACTACAATGAGGTATCACCTCACACCTGTTAGAATCGGCATCATCAGAAAATCTACAAACAACCAATTCTGGGGAGGGTGTGGACAAAAGGAGCCCTCTTCCACTATTGGTGGCAATGTAAATTGATACAGTCACTATGGAGAACGGTATGGAGTTTCCTTGAAAAAACTAGAAATAGAATTACCATCTGATCCAGCAATCCCACTTCTGGGCATATACCCAGAGAAAACCATAAATCAAAAAGGCACATTCACCACAATGTTCATGGCAGCACTATTTACAATAGCCAGGTAATGGAAGCAACGTAAATGCCCACAGACAGATGAATGGATAAAGATGTGGTACATATATAAAATGGAATATTACTCAGCCATAAAAAGGAATGAAACTGGGTCATTTGTAGAGACATCGATGGATCTAGAGACTGTCATACAGAATGAAGTAAGTCAGAAAGAGGAAAACAAATATTGTATATTAATGCATATATGTGGAACCTAAAAAATGGTACAGATGAACTGGTTTGCAGGGAAGAAACAGAGACACAGAGGTAGAGAACAAACATATGGACACCAAGTGTGGGAAGCCATGGGGTGGTGGTGGTGGGATGAGTTGGGAGATTGGGATTGACCTGTATACATGTATATGCATAAAATACATAACTAATAATAACCTGCTGTATAAAAAAATAAATCAAATTAAATTTCAAAATTTTAGAAAGTAAAATTTAAAAATAAAACAGAAAAATGTTCTTCCCTTCACACAGATGTATTTATAGGAATGAATTATTTCCATGCTTATATCTATAAATACATAAATGAGGAATAAAATCTAACTTGAACCATAAAAGAAAAGAAAAAACCTGAACCCACCAGTTATACAGAGGAAAACCCTATCAGGGCACTTGCTCCAGCGGTAAACAATTCTGAAATTGGTCAGAGGTGGGGAATCATCTCCCATACAACCAGCAACCCACCCCCCACGCCAGGAGCATCCTCATTGCAAAGCTGGGGGACCGTGCCGAGGCATCTGTGAGTAAACGTGAGCTGAGCCCCAGGACAGCTGCTGCTGAAGTGTTCCCACCCTTCCCAGGTAAAACACCTGAATATGTACAAGGGCTTGAAAGCCTAGAGGAAGGGCCACGGAGCCACACCAGCGACAGCACGCAGGCCAACTTGGTTCCTGCAGGCCAGCCAGGGTGGTCCTGGCCCCGGGCGCTCTTGCGGAAGCTTTCCATTGCCCTGCCTGAGATACCCATCCTGTCCCGGCCCCCACTGCTTTTTTCCTTCCTCACCTCTGTCCGGAGAGAAATTCCAGCGGTAGGTATGGGTGACACATCCTCTTCTTTACAGGTGGCAGCCTGGCAACCCCTGCAGAAAGGCCAGCAGAGCCCCACTCACACCGGGCCACCAACAAAGCTGTGGCCCCTCACTCCCTCCCACCAGCAGAGCCCCGAGACTGCTGACGGGGCAGAGAATATGGAGTCAGGCACAGCTTCAGGGGCTATTGCTGCCTGGAGCGCTGTTTATATTGACCTCAAACAGGCACACCTGGGGAGGGCCGGCCGGCAGGGTAAGGCTGCCCAGGTCAGCTAATCCACAACCCTCAGGGAATCACATTGTTGAAAACGGACCTCGCTAAGGCAGAATAGAAGCCAAGGAAGAAAAGGACACAATGCCATTTGCATCACCGTAGATGAGTCTAGAGGTAATCACGTGACTTGTAGTAAGTCAGAAAGTGAAAGACACGTATCGTATCATATCACTTATAGGTGTTACCTAAGAATGGATACCAGTGCAGATATTTCCACGGAGAAGGGCCATCACAGATTCATCAAACAAACTTATGGTTCACCAATGGAAAGTTGTGAGGATTGGTTTCATTACCATATTGGGGTTAACAGACATATACAAACACAGGTGACACATATAATCACCAAAGACCTACGGAATACCAAGAGAAGACTACTCAACCTTCTGTCATAACGTACATGGGAAAAGGATCCCAGGAAGAACAGACATCTGTATATGTGTAAAAGAACCACATCTTCCACACCTACAACAAGCCAAACATTGTAATCAAACTTGCTGTAATACAAAATAAAAAATTAAATTAAAAACACGAACAAGAAGTAGTGAGACAAACTTGAGGGGCTTTCTCCTGGCATATTCCATTCTAAATTCCAAACTAGAACACGACTTCCATTGAGGCTCTGTTGCCCTAGTCACCAGATTTGGTAAGGGAGAACTGCTGCCACCTTGTGGCCGTTTCACACAACAGCAGCTTTAATCCCAGCGCTGATGGTCAGTTGATATTCAAAATCATTGCAGGCCTGTAAATGACACCTGCCCTTAAAACCAATCCTGGGGTCACATATCGACCAAAAAATTCAAAGGACGTCCATATTTCAAAACGACCGTTTCAAAAGGCATATTTAACGCACATTAGTGTTCTGCTTCTTTTTCTTTCTTTCCTTTTTTTGTTAAAAATACGGGAATGGAAAAAGGCATCCCTCAGAATGGGCGAAAATCGTTGCAAACGAATCAATGGACAAAGGTTTAATCTCCAATATATATAAACAGCTCATGCAGCTTAATATTAACAAAACAAACAACCCAATACAAAAAATGGGCAGAAGATCTAAAGAGATGTTTCTTCAAAGAAGACACAGAGATGGCCAAGACACACATGAAAAGCTGCTCAACGGCACTAATCATTAGAGAAATGCAAATCAAAACTACAATGAGGTATCACCTCACACCTGTTAGAATCGGCATCATCAGAAAATCTACAAACAACCAATTCTGGGGAGGGTGTGGACAAAAGGAGCCCTCTTCCACTATTGGTGGCAATGTAAATTAATTCAGTCCCTTTGGAGAACGGTATGGAGTTTCCTTGAAAAAACTAGAAATAGAATTACCATCTGATCCAGCAATCCCACTTCTGGGCATATACCCAGAGAAAACCATAAATCAAAAAGGCACATTCACCACAATGTTCATGGCAGCACTATTTACAATAGCCAGGTAATGGAAGCAACGTAAATGCCCACAGACAGATGAATGGATAAAGATGTGGTACATATATAAAATGGAATATTACTCAGCCATAAAAAGGAATGAAACTGGGTCATTTGTAGAGACATCGATGGATCTAGAGACTGTCATACAGAATGAAGTAAGTCAGAAAGAGGAAAACAAATATTGTATATTAATGCATATATGTGGAACCTAAAAAATGGTACAGATGAACGGGTTTGCAGGGAAGAAACAGAGACACAGAGGTAGAGAACAAACATATGGACACCAAGTGTGGGAAGCCATGGGGTGGTGGTGGTGGGATGAGTTGGGAGATTGGCATTGACCTGTATACATGTATATGCATAAAATACATAACTAATAATAAACTGCTGTATAAAAAAATAAATCAAATTAAATTTCAAAATTTTATAAAGTAAAATTTAAAAATAAAACAGAAAAATGTTCTTCCCTTCACACAGATGTATTTATAGGAATGAATTATTTCCATGCTTATATCTATAAATACATAAAAGAGGAATAAAATCTAACTTGAACCATAAAAGAAAAAAAAAAACCTGACCCCACCAGTTATACAGAGGAAAACCCTATCAGGGCACTTGCTGCAGCGGTAAACAATTCTGAAATTGGTCAGAGGTGGGGAATCATCTCCCATACAACCAGCAACCCAACCCCCACGCCAGGAGCATCCTCATTGCAAAGCTGGGGGACCGTGCCGAGGCATCTGTGAGTAAACGTGAGCTGAGCCCCAGGACAGCTGCTGCTGAAGTGTTCCCACCCTTCCCAGGTAAAACACCTGAATATGTACAAGGGCTTGAAAGCCTAGAGGAAGGGCCACGGAGCCACACCAGCGACAGCACGCAGGCCAACTTGGTGCCTGCAGGCCAGCCAGGGTGGTCCTGGCCCCGGGCGCTCTTGCGGAAGCTTTCCATTGCCCTGACTGAGATACCCATCCTGTCCCGGCCCCCACTGCTTTTTTCCTTCCTCACCTCTGTCCGGAGAGAAATTCCAGCGGTAGGTATGGGTGACACATCCTCTTCTTTACAGGTGGCAGCCTGGCAACCCCTGCAGAAAGGCCAGCAGAGCCCCACTCACACCGGGCCACCAAAAAAGCTGTGGCCCCTCACTCCCTCCCACCAGCAGAGCCCCGAGACTGCTGACGGGGCAGAGAATATGGAGTCAGGCACAGCTTCAGGGGCTATTGCTGCCTGGAGCGCTGTTTATATTGACCTCAAACAGGCACACCTGGGGAGGGCCGGCCGGCAGGGTAAGGCTGCCCAGGTCAGCTAATCCACAACCCTCAGGGAATCACATTGTTGAAAACGGACCTCGCTAAGGCAGAATAGAAGCCAAGGAAGAAAAGGACACAATGCCATTTGCAGCACCGTAGATGAGTCTAGAGGTAATCACGTGACTTGTAGTAAGTCAGAAAGTGAAAGACACATATCGTATCATATCACTTATCGGTGTTACCTAAGAATGGATACCAGTGCAGATATTTCCACGGAGAAGGGCCATCACAGATTCATCAAACAAACTTATGGTTCACCAATGGAAAGGTGTGAGGATTGGTTTCATTACGATATTGGGGTTAACAGACATATACAAACACAGGTGACACATATAATCACCAAAGACCTACGGAATACCAAGAGAAGACTACTCAACCTTCTGTCATAACGTACATGGGAAAAGGATCCCAGGAAGAACAGACATCTGTATATGTGTAAAAGAACCACATCTTCCACACCTACAACAAGCCAAACATTGTAATCAAACTTGCTGTAATAAAAAATAAAAAATTAAATTAAAAACACGAACAAGAAGTAGTGAGACAAACTTGAGGGGCTTTCTCCTGGCACATTCCATTCTAAATTCCAATCTAGAACACGACTTCCATTGAGGCTCTGTTGCCCTAGTCACCAGATTTGGTAAGGGAGAACTGCTGCCACCTTGTGGCCGTTTCACACAACAGCAGCTTTAATCCCAGCGCTGATGGTCAGTTGATATTCAAAATCATTGCATGCCTGTAAATGACACCTGCCCTGAAAACAAATCCTGGGGTCACATATCGACCAAAAAATTCAAAGGACGTCCATATTTCAAAACGACCGTTTCAAAAGGCATATTTAACGCACATTAGTGTTCTGCTTCTTTTTCTTTCTTTCCTTTTTTTGTTAAAAATACGGGAATGGAAAAAGGCATCCCTCAGAATGGGCGAAAATCGTTGCAAACGAATCAATGGACAAAGGTTTAATCTCCAATATATATAAACAGCTCATGCAGCTTAATATTAACAAAACAAACAACCCAATACAAAAAATGGGCAGAAGATCTAAAGAGATGTTTCTTCAAAGAAGACACAGAGATGGCCAAGACACACATGAAAAGCTGCTCAACAGCACTAATTATTAGAGAAATGCAAATCAAAACTACAATGAGGTATCACCTCACACCTGTTAGAATCGGCATCATCAGAAAATCTACAAACAACCAATTCTGGGGAGGGTGTGGACAAAAGGAGCCCTCTTCCACAATTGGTGGCAATGTAAATTGATACAGTCACTATGGAGAACGGTATGGAGTTTCCTTGAAAAAACTAGAAATAGAATTACCATCTGATCCAGCAATCCCACTTCTGGGCATATACCCAGAGAAAACCATAAATCAAAAAGGCACATTCACCACAATGTTCATGGCAGCACTATTTACAATAGCCATGTAATGGAAGCAAAGTAAATGCCCACAGACAGATGAATGGATAAAGATGTGGTACATATATAAAATGGAATATTACTCAGCCATAAAAAGGAATGAAACTGGGTCATTTGTAGAGACATCGATGGATCTAGAGACTGTCATACAGAATGAAGTAAGTCAGAAAGAGGAAAACAAATATTGTATATTAATGCATATATGTTGAACCTAAAAAATGGTACAGATGAACTGGTTTGCAGGGAAGAAACAGAGACACAGAGGTAGAGAACAAACATATGGACACCAAGTGTGGGAAGCCATGGGGTGGTGGTGGTGGGATGAGTTGGGAGATTGGGATTGACCTGTATACATGTATATGCATAAAATACATAACTAATAATAACCTGCTGTATAAAAAAAATAAATCAAATTAAATTTCAAAATTTTAAAAAGTAAAGTTTAAAAATAAAACAGAAAAATGTTCTTCCCTTCACACAGATGTATTTATAGGAATGAATTATTTCCATGCTTATATCTATAAATACATAAAGGAGGAATAAAATCTAACTTGAACCATAAAAGAAAAGAAAAAACCTGAACCCACCAGTTATACAGAGGAAAACCCTATCAGGGCACTTGCTCCAGCGGTAAACAATTCTGAAATTGGTCAGAGGTGGGGAATCATCTCCCATACAACCAGCAACACACCCCCCACGCCAGGAGCATCCTCATTGCAAAGCTGGGGGACCGTGCCGAGGCATCTGTGAGTAAACGTGAGCTGAGCCCCAGGACAGCTGCTGCTGAACTGTTCCCACCCTTCCCAGGTAAAACACCTGAATATGTACAAGGGCTTGAAAGCCTAGAGGAAGGGCCACGGAGCCACACCAGCGACAGCACGCAGGCCAACTTGGTTCCTGCAGGCCAGCCAGGGTGGTCCTGGCCCCGGGCGCTCTTGCGGAAGCTTTCCATTGCCCTGCCTGAGATACCCATCCTGTCCCGGCCCCCACTGCTTTTTTCCTTCCTCACCTCTGTCCGGAGAGAAATTCCAGTGGAAGGTATGGGTGACACATCCTCTTCTTTACAGGTGGCAGCCTGGAAACCCCTGTAGAAAGGCCAGCAGAGCCCCACTCACACCGGGCCACCAACAAAGCTGTGGCCCCTCACACCCTCCCACCAGCAGAGCCCCGAGACTGCTGACGGGGCAGAGAATATGGAGTCAGGCACAGCTTCAGGGGCTATTGCTGCCTGGAGCGCTGTTTATATTGACCTCAAACAGGGACACCTGGGGAGGCCCGGCCGGCAGGGTAAGGCTGCCCAGGTCAGCTAATCCACAACCCTCAGGGAATCACATTGTTGAAAACGGACCTCGCTAAGGCAGAATAGAAGCCAAGGAAGAAAAGGACACAATGCCATTTGCAGCACCGTAGATGAGTCTAGAGGTAATCACGTGACTTGTAGTAAGTCAGAAAGTGAAAGACACATATCGTATCATATCACTTATAGGTGTTACCTAAGAATGGATACCAGTGCAGATATTTCCACGGAGAAGGGCCATCACAGATTCATCAAACAAACTTATGGTTCACCAATGGAAAGGTGTGAGGATTGGTTTCATTACGATATTGGGGTTAACAGACATATACAAACACAGGTGACACATATAATCACCAAAGACCTACGGAATACCAAGAGAAGACTACTCAACCTTCTGTCATAACGTACATGGGAAAAGGATCCCAGGAAGAACAGACATCTGTATATGTGTAAAAGAACCACATCTTCCACACCTACAACAAGCCAAACATTGTAATCAAACTTGCTGTAATAAAAAATAAAAAATTAAATTAAAAACACGAACAAGAAGTAGTGAGACAAACTTGAGGGGCTTTCTCCTGGCACATTCCATTCTAAATTCCAATCAAGAACACGACTTCCATTGAGGCTCTGTTGCCCTAGTCACCAGATTTGGTAAGGGAGAACTGCTGCCACCTTGTGGCCGTTTCACACAACAGCAGCTTTAATCCCAGCGCTGATGGTCAGTTGATATTCAAAATCATTGCAGGCCTGTAAATGACACCTGCCCTGAAAACAAATCCTGGGGTCACATATCGACCAAAAAATTCAAAGGACGTCCATATTTCAAAACGACCGTTTCAGAAGGCATATTTTACGCACATTACTGTTCTGCTTCTTTTTCTTTCTTTCCTTTTTTTGTTAAAAAAAGGGGAATGGAAAAAGGCATCCCTCAGAATGGGCGAAAATCGTTGCAAACGAATCAATGGACAAAGGTTTAATCTCCAATATATATAAACAGCTCATGCAGCTTAATATTAACAAAACAAACAACCCAATACAAAAAATGGGCAGAAGATCTAAAGAGATGTTTCTTCAAAGAAGACACAGAGATGGCCAAGACACACATGAAAAGCTGCTCAACAGCACTAATTATTAGAGAAATGCAAATCAAAACTACAATGAGGTATCACCTCACACCTGTTAGAATCGGCATCATCAGAAAATCTACAAACAACCAATTCTGGGGAGGGTGTGGACAAAAGGAGCCCTCTTCCACTATTGGTGGCAATGTAAATTGATACACTCCCTATGGAGAACGGTATGGAGTTTCCTTGAAAAAACTAGAAATAGAATTACCATCTGATCCAGCAATCCCACTTCTGGGCATATACCCAGAGAAAACCATAAATCAAAAAGGCACATTCACCACAATGTTCATGGCAGCACTATTTACAATAGCCAGGTAATGGAAGCAACGTAAATGCCCACAGACAGATGAATGGATAAAGATGTGGTACATATATAAAATGGAATATTACTCAGCCATAAAAAGGAATGAAACTGGGTCATTTGTAGAGACATCGATGGATCTAGAGACTGTCATACAGAATGAAGTAAGTCAGAAAGAGGAAAACAAATATTGTATATTAATGCATATATGTGGAACCTAAAAAATGGTACAGATGAACTGGTTTGCAGGGAAGAAACAGAGACACAGAGGTAGAGAACAAACATATGGACACCAAGTGTGGGAAGCCATGGGGTGGTGGTGGTGGGATGAGTTGGGAGATTGGGATTCACCTGTATACATGTATATGCATAAAATACATAACTAATAATAACCTGCTGTATAAAAAAAATAAATCAAATTAAATTTCAAAATTTTAAAAAGTAAAATTTAAAAATAAAACAGAAAAATGTTCTTCCCTTCACACAGATGTATTTATAGGAATGAATTATTTCCATGCTTATATCTATAAATACATAAAGGAGGAATACAATCTAACTTGAACCATAAAAGAAAACAAAAAACCTGAACCCACCAGTTATACAGAGGAAAACCCTATCAGGGCACTTGCTCCAGCGGTAAACAATTCTGAAATTGGTCAGAGGTGGGGAATCATCTCCCATACAACCAGCAACCCACCCCCCACGCAAGGAGCATCCTCATTGCAAAGCTGGGGGACCATGCCGAGGCATCTGTGAGTAAACGTGAGCTGAGCCCCAGGACAGCTGCTGCTGAACTGTTCCCACCCTTCCCAGGTAAAACACCTGAATATGTACAAGGGCTTGAAAGCCTAGAGGAAGGGCCACGGAGCCACACCAGCGACAGCACGCAGGCCAACTTGGTGCCTGCAGGCCAGCCAGGGTGGTCCTGGCCCCGGGCGCTCTTCTGGAAGCTTTCCATTGCCTTGCCTGAGATACCCCTCATGTCCCGGCCCCCAATGCTTTTTTCCTTCCTCACCTCTGTCCGGAGAGAAATTCCAGCGGAAGGTATGGGTGACACATCCTCTTCTTTACAGGTGGCAGCCTGGCAACCCCTGAAGAAAGGCCAGCAGAGCCCCACTCACACCGGGCCACCAACAAAGCTGTGGCCCCTCACTCCCTCCCACCAGCACAGCCCCGAGACTGCTGACGGGGCAGAGAATATGGAGTCAGGCACAGCTTCAGGGGCTATTGCTGCCTGGAGCGCTGTTTATATTGACCTCAAACAGGCACACCTGGGGAGGGCCGGCCGGCAGGGTAAGGCTGCCCAGGTCAGCTAATCCACAACCCTCAGGGAATCACATTGTTGAAAACGGACCTCGCTAAGGCAGAATAGAAGCCAAGGAAGAAAAGGACACAATGCCATTTGCAGCACCGTAGATGAGTCTAGAGGTAATCACGTGACTTGTAGTAAGTCAGAAAGTGAAAGACACATATCGTATCATATCACTTATAGGTGTTACCTAAGAATGGATACCAGGGCAGATATTTCCACGGAGAAGGGCCATCACAGATTCATCAAACAAACTTATGGTTCACCAATGGAAAGGTGTGAGGATTGGTTTCATTACGATATTGGGGTTAACAGACATATACAAACACAGGTGACACATATAATCACCAAAGACCTACGGAACACCAAGAGAAGACTACTCAACCTTCTGTCATAACGTACATGGGAAAAGGATCCCAGGAAGAACAGACATCTGTATATGTGTAAAAGAACCACATCTTCCACACCTACAACAAGCCAAACATTGTAATCAAACTTGCTGTAATAAAAAATAAAAAATTAAATTAAAAACACGAACAAGAAGTAGTGAGACAAACTTGAGGGGCTTTCGCCTGGCACATTCCATTCTAAATTCCAAACTAGAACACGACTTCCATTGAGGCTCTGTTGCCCTAGTCACCAGATTTGGTAAGGGAGAACTGCTGCCACCTTGTGGCCGTTTCACACAACAGCAGCTTTAATCCCAGCGCTGATGGTCAGTTGATATTCAAAATCATTGCAGGCCTGTAAATGACACCTGCCCTGAAAACCAATCCTGGGGTCACATATCGACCAAAAAATTCAAAGGACGTCCATATTTCAAAACGACTGTTTCAAAAGGCATATTTAACGCACATTAGTGTTCTGCTTCTTTTTCTTTCTTTCCTTTTTTTGTTAAAAATACGGGAATGGAAAAAGGCATCCCTCAGAATGGGCGAAAATCGTTGCAAACGAATCAATGGACAAAGGTTTAATCTCCAATATATATAAACAGCTCATGCAGCTTAATATTAACAAAACAAACAACCCAATACAAAAAATGGGCAGAAGATCTAAAGAGATGTTTCTTCAAAGAAGACACAGAGATGGCCAAGACACACATGAAAAGCTGCTCAACAGCACTAATTATTAGAGAAATGCAAATCAAAACTACAATGAGGTATCACCTCACACCTGTTAGAATCGGCATCATCAGAAAATCTACAAACAACCAATTCTGGGGAGGGTGTGGACAAAAGGAGCCCTCTTCCACTATTGGTGGCAATGTAAATTAATTCAGTCCCTTTGGAGAACGGTATGGAGTTTCCTTGAAAAAACTAGAAATAGAATTACCATCTGATCCAGCAATCCCACTTCTGGGCATATACTCAGAGAAAACCATAAATCAAAAAGGCACATTCACCACAATGTTCATGGCAGCACTATTTACAATAGCCAGGTAATGGAAGCAACGTAAATGTGCACAGACAGATGAATGGATAAAGATGTGGTACATATATAAAATGGAATATTACTCAGCCATAAAAAGGAATGAAACTGGGTCATTTGTAGAGACATCGATGAATCTAGAGACTGTCATACAGAATGAAGTAAGTCAGAAAGAGGAAAACAAATATTGTATATTAATGCATATATGTGGAACCTAAAAATGGTACAGATGAACGGGTTTGCAGGGAAGAAACAGAGACAGAGGTAGAGAACAAACATATGGACACCAAGTGTGGGAAGCCATGGGGTGGTGGTGGTGGGATGAGTTGGGAGATTGGCATTGACCTGTATACATGTATATGCATAAAATACATAACTAATAATAACCTGCTGTATAAAAAAATAAATCAAATTAACTTTCAAAATTTTAAAAAGTAAAATTTAAAAATAAAACAGAAAAATGTTCTTCCCTTCACACAGATGTATTTATAGGAATGAATTATTTCCATGCTTATATCTATAAATACATAAAAGAGGAATAAAATCTAACTTGAACCATAAAAGAAAAAAAAAAACCTGACCCCACCAGTTATACAGAGGAAAACCCTATCAGGGCACTTGCTGCAGCGGTAAACAATTCTGAAATTGGTCAGAGGTGGGGAATCATCTCCCATACAACCAGCAACCCAACCCCCACGCGAGGAGCATCCTCATTGCAAAGCTGGGGGACCGTGCCGAGGCATCTGTGAGTAAACGTGAGCTGAGCCCCAGGACAGCTGCTGCTGAACTGTTCCCACCCTTCCCAGGTAAAACACCTGAATATGTACAAGGGCTTGAAAGCCTAGAGGAAGGGCCACGGAGCCACACCAGCGACAGCACGCAGGCCAACTTGGTTCCTGCAGGCCAGCCAGGGTGGTCCTGGCCCCGGGCGCTCTTGCGGAAGCTTTCCATTGCCCTGACTGAGATACCCATCCTGTCCCGGCCCCCACTGCTTTTTTCCTTCCTCACCTCTGTCCGGAGAGAAATTCCAGCGGTAGGTATGGGTGACACATCCTCTTCTTTACAGGTGGCAGCCTGGCAACCCCTGCAGAAAGGCCAGCAGAGCCCCACTCACACCGGGCCACCAACAAAGCTGTGGCCCCTAACTCCCTCCCACCAGCAGAGCCCCGAGACTGCTGACGGGGCAGAGAATATGGAGTCAGGCACAGCTTCAGGGGCTATTGCTGCCTGGAGCGCTGTTTATATTGACCTCAAACAGGCACACCTGGGGAGGGCCGGCCGGCAGGGTAAGGCTGCCCAGGTCAGCTAATCCACAACCCTCAGGGAATCACATTGTTGAAAACGGACCTCGCTAAGGCAGAATAGAAGCCAAGGAAGAAAAGGACACAATGCCATTTGCAGCACCGTAGATGAGTCTAGAGGTAATCACGTGACTTGTAGTAAGTCAGAAAGTGAAAGACACATATCGTATCCTATCACTTATAGGTGTTACCTAAGAATGGATACCAGTGCAGATATTTCCACGGAGAAGGGCCATCACAGATTCATCAAACAAACTTATGGTTCACCAATGGAAAGGTGTGAGGATTGGTTTCATTACGATATTGGGGTTAACAGACATATACAAACACAGGTGACACATATAATCACCAAAGACCTACGGAATACCAAGAGAAGACTACTCAACCTTCTGTCATAACGTACATGGGAAAAGGATCCCAGGAAGAACAGACATCTGTATATGTGTAAAAGAACCACATCTTCCACACCTACAACAAGCCAAACATTGTAATCAAACTTGCTGTAATAAAAAATAAAAAATTAAATTAAAAACATGAACAAGAAGTAGTGAGTCAAACTTGAGGGGCTTTCTCCAGGCACATTCCATTCTAAATTCCAATCAAGAACACGACTTCCATTGAGGCTCTGTTGCCCTAGTCACCAGATTTGGTAAGGGAGAACTGCTGCCACCTTGTGGCCGTTTCACACAACAGCAGCTTTAATCCCAGCGCTGATGGTCAGTTGATATTCAAAATCATTGCAGGCCTGTAAATGACACCTGCCCTGAAAACAAATCCTGGGGTCACATATCGACCAAAAAATTCAAAGGACGTCCATATTTCAAAACCACCGTTTCAAAAGGCATATTTTACGCACATTAGTGTTCTGCTTCTTTTTCTTTCTGTCCTTTTTTTGTTAAAAAAAGGGGAATGGAAAAAGGCATCCCTCAGAATGGGCGAAAATCGTTGCAAACGAATCAATGGACAAAGGTTTAATCTCCAATATATATAAACAGCTCATGCAGCTTAATATTAACAAAACAAACAACCCAATACAAAAAATGGGCAGAAGATCTAAAGAGATGTTTCTTCAAAGAAGACACAGAGATGGCCAAGACACACATGAAAAGCTGCTCAACAGCACTAATTATTAGAGAAATGCAAATCAAAACTACAATGAGGTATCACCTCACACCTGTTAGAATCGGCATCATCAGAAAATCTACAAACAACCAATTCTGGGGAGGGTGTGGACAAAAGGAGCCCTCTTCCACTATTGGTGGCAATGTAAATTGATACACTCCCTATGGAGAACGGTATGGAGTTTCCTTGAAAAAACTAGAAATAGAATTACCATCTGATCCAGCAATCCCACTTCTGGGCATATAACCAGAGAAAACCATAAATCAAAAAGGCACATTCACCACAATGTTCATGGCAGCACTATTTACAATAGCCAGGTAATGGAAGCAACGTAAATGCGCACAGACAGATGAATGGATAAAGATGTGGTACATATATAAAATGGAATATTACTCAGCCATAAAAAGGAATGAAACTGGGTCATTTGTAGAGACATCGATGGATCTAGAGACTGTCATACAGAATGAAGTAAGTCAGAAAGAGGAAAACAAATATTGTATATTAATGCATATATGTGGAACCTAAAAAATGGTACAGATGAACTGGTTTGCAGGGAAGAAACAGAGACACAGAGGTAGAGAACAAACATATGGACACCAAGTGTGGGAAGCCATGGGGTGGTGGTGGTGGGATGAGTTGGGAGATTGGGATTGACCTGTATACATGTATATGCATAAAATACATAACTAATAATAACCTGCTCTATAAAAAAAATAAATCAAATTAAATTTCAAAATTTTAAAAAGTAAAATTTAAAAATAAAACAGAAAAATGTTCTTCCCTTCACACAGATGTATTTATAGGAATGAATTATTTCCATGCTTATATCTATAAATACATAAAGGAGGAATACAATCTAACTTGAACCATAAAAGAAAACAAAAAACCTGAACCCACCAGTTATACAGAGGAAAACCCTATCAGGGCACTTGCTCCAGCGGTAAACAATTCTGAAATTGGTCAGAGGTGGGGAATCATCTCCCATACAACCAGCAACCCACCCCCCACGCAAGGAGCATCCTCATTGCAAAGCTGGGGGACCGTGCCGAGGCATCTGTGAGTAAACGTGAGCTGAGCCCCAGGCCAGCTGCTGCTGAACTGTTCCCACCCTTCCCAGGTAAAACACCTGAATATGTACAAGGGCTTGAAAGCCTAGAGGAAGGGCCACGGAGCCACACCAGCGACAGCACGCAGGCCAACTTGGTGCCTGCAGGCCAGCCAGGGTGGTCCTGGCCCCGGGCGCTCTTCTGGAAGCTTTCCATTGCCTTGCCTGAGATACCCCTCATGTCCTGGCCCCCAATGCTTTTTTCCTTCCTCACCTCTGTCCGGAGAGAAATTCCAGCGGTAGGTATGGGTGACACATCCTCTTCTTTACAGGTGGCAGCCTGGCAACCCCTGAAGAAAGGCCAGCAGAGCCCCACTCACACCGGGCCACCAACAAAGCTGTGGCCCCTCACTCCCTCCCACCAGCACAGCCCCGAGACTGCTGACGGGGCAGAGAATATGGAGTCAGGCACAGCTTCAGGGGCTATTGCTGCCTGGAGCGCTGTTTATATTGACCTCAAACAGGCACACCTGGGGAGGGCCGGCAGGCAGGGTAAGGCTGCCCAGGTCAGCTAATCCACAACCCTCAGGGAATCACATTGTTGAAAACGGACCTCGCTAAGGCAGAATAGAAGCCAAGGAAGAAAAGGACACAATGCCATTTGCAGCACCGTAGATGAGTCTAGAGGTAATCACGTGACTTGTAGTAAGTCAGAAAGTGAAAGACACATATCGTATCATATCACTTATAGGTGTTACCTAAGAATGGATACCAGGGCAGATATTTCCACGGAGAAGGGCCATCACAGATTCATCAAACAAACTTATGGTTCACCAATGGAAAGGTGTGAGGATTGGTTTCATTACGATATTGGGGTTAACAGACATATACAAACACAGGTGACACATATAATCACCAAAGACCTACGGAATACCAAGAGAAGACTACTCAACCTTCTGTCATAACGTACATGGGAAAAGGATCCCAGGAAGAACAGACATCTGTATATGTGTAAAAGAACCACATCTTCCACACCTACAACAAGCCAAACATTGTAATCAAACTTGCTGTAATAAAAAATAAAAAATTAAATTAAAAACACGAACAAGAAGTAGTGAGACAAACTTGAGGGGCTTTCGCCTGGCACATTCCATTCTAAATTCCAAACTAGAACACGACTTCCATTGAGGCTCTGTTGCCCTAGTCACCAGATTTGGTAAGGGAGAACTGCTGCCACCTTGTGGCCGTTTCACACAACAGCAGCTTTAATCCCAGCGCTGATGGTCAGTTGATATTCAAAATCATTGCAGGCCTGTAAATGACACCTGCCCTTAAAACCAATCCTGGGGTCACATATCGACCAAAAAATTCAAAGGACGTCCATATTTCAAAACGACCGTTTCAAAAGGCATATTTAACGCACATTAGTGTTCTGCTTCTTTTTCTTTCTTTCCTTTTTTTGTTAAAAATACGGGAATGGAAAAAGGCATCCCTCAGAATGGGCGAAAATCGTTGCAAACGAATCAATGGACAAAGGTTTAATCTCCAATATATATAAACAGCTCATGCAGCTTAATATTAACAAAACAAACAACCCAATACAAAAAATGGGCAGAAGATCTAAAGAGATGTTTCTTCAAAGAAGACACAGAGATGGCCAAGACACACATGAAAAGCTGCTCAACAGCACTAATTATTAGAGAAATGCAAATCAAAACTACAATGAGGTATCACCTCACACCTGTTAGAATTGGCATCATCAGAAACTCTACAAACAACCAATTCTGGGGAGGGTGTGGACAAAAGGAGCCCTCTTCCACTATTGGTGGCAATGTAAATTAATTCAGTCCCTTTGGAGAACGGTATGGAGTTTCCTTGAAAAAACTAGAAATAGAATTACCATCTGATCCAGCAATCCCACTTCTGGGCATATACCCAGAGAAAACCATAAATCAAAAAGGCACATTCACCACAATGTTCATGGCAGCACTATTTACAATAGCCAGGTAATGGAAGCAACGTAAATGCGCACAGACAGATGAATGGATAAAGATGTGGTACATATATAAAATGGAATATTACTCAGCCATAAAAAGGAATGAAACTGGGTCATTTGTAGAGACATCGATGGATCTAGAGACTGTCATACAGAATGAAGTAAGTCAGAAAGAGGAAAAGAAATATTGTATATTAATGCATATATGTGGAACCTAAAAAATGGTACAGATGAACGGGTTTGCAGGGAAGAAACAGAGACAGAGGTAGAGAACAAACATATGGACACCAAGTGTGGGAAGCCATGGGGTGGTGGTGGTGGGATGAGTTGGGAGATTGGCATTGACCTGTATACATGTATATGCATAAAATACATAACTAATAATAACCTGCTGTATAAAAAAATAAATCAAATTAAATTTCAAAATTTTAAAAAGTAAAATTTAAAAATAAAACAGAAAAATGTTCTTCCCTTCACACAGATGTATTTATAGGAATGAATTATTTCCATGCTTATATCTATAAATACATAAAAGAGGAATAAAATCTAACTTGAACCATAAAAGAAAAAAAAAACCTGAACCCACCAGTTATACAGAGGAAAACCCTATCAGGGCACTTGCTGCAGCGGTAAACAATTCTGAAATTGGTCAGAGGTGGGGAATCATCTCCCATACAACCAGCAACCCAACCCCCACGCCAGGAGCATCCTCATTGCAAAGCTGGGGGACCGTGCCGAGGCATCTGTGAGTAAACGTGACCTGAGCCCCAGGACAGCTGCTGCTGAACTGTTCCCACCCTTCCCAGGTAAAACACCTGAATATGTACAAGGGCTTGAAAGCCTAGAGGAAGGGCCACGGAGCCACACCAGCGACAGCACGCAGGCCAACTTGGTTCCTGCAGGCCAGCCAGGGTGGTCCTGGCCCCGGGCGCTCTTGCGGAAGCTTTCCATTGCCCTGCCTGAGATACCCCTCCTGTCCCGGCCCCCACTGCTTTTTTCCTTCCTCACCTCTGTCCGGAGAGAAATTCCAGCGGTAGGTATGGGTGACACATCCTCTTCTTTACAGGTGGCAGCCTGGCAACCCCTGCAGAAAGGCCAGCAGAGCCCCACTCACACCGGGCCACCAACAAAGCTGTGGCCCCTCACTCCCTCCCACCAGCAGAGCCCCGAGACTGCTGACGGGGCAGAGAATATGGAGTCAGGCACAGCTTCAGGGGCTATTGCTGCCTGGAGCGCTGTTTATATTGACCTCAAACAGGCACACCTGGGGAGGGCCGGCCGGCAGGGTAAGGCTGCCCAGGTCAGCTAATCCACAACCCTCAGGGAATCACATTGTTGAAAACGGACCTCGCTAAGGCAGAATAGAAGCCAAGGAAGAAAAGGACACAATGCCATTTGCAGCACCGTAGATGAGTCTAGAGGTAATCACGTGACTTGTAGTAAGTCAGAAAGTGAAAGACACATATCGTATCATATCACTTATAGGTGTTACCTAAGAATGGATACCAGTGCAGATATTTCCACGGAGAAGGGCCATCACAGATTCATCAAACAAACTTATGGTTCACCAATGGAAAGGTGTGAGGATTGGTTTCATTACGATATTGGGGTTAACAGACATATACAAACACAGGTGACACATATAATCACCAAAGACCTACGGAATACCAAGAGAAGACTACTCAACCTTCTGTCATAACGTACATGGGAAAAGGATCCCAGGAAGAACAGACATCTGTATATGTGTAAAAGAACCACATCTTCCACACCTACAACAAGCCAAACATTGTAATCAAACTTGCTGTAATAAAAAATAAAAAATTAAATTAAAAACACGAACAAGAAGTAGTGAGACAAACTTGAGGGGCTTTCTCCTGGCACATTCCATTCTAAATTCCAATCTAGAACACGACTTCCATTGAGGCTCTGTTGCCCTAGTCACCAGATTTGGTAAGGGAGAACTGCTGCCACCTTGTGGCCGTTTCACACAACAGCAGCTTTAATCCCAGCGCTGATGGTCAGTTGATATTCAAAATCATTGCAGGCCTGTAAATGACACCTGCCCTGAAAACAAATCCTGGGGTCACATATCGACCAAAAAATTCAAAGGACGTCCATATTTCAAAACGACCGTTTCAAAAGGCATATTTTACGCACATTAGTGTTCTGCTTCTTTTTCTTTCTTTCCTTTTTTTGTTAAAAAAAGGGGAATGGAAAAAGGCATCCCTCAGAATGGGCGAAAATCGTTGCAAACGAATCAATGGACAAAGGTTTAATCTCCAATATATATAAACAGCTCATGCAGCTTAATATTAACAAAACAAACAACCCAATACAAAAAATGGGCAGAAGATCTAAAGAGATGTTTCTTCAAAGAAGACACAGAGATGGCCAAGACACACATGAAAAGCTGCTCAACAGCACTAATTATTAGAGAAATGCAAATCAAAACTACAATGAGGTATCACCTCACACCTGTTAGAATCGGCATCATCAGAAAATCTACAAACAACCAATTCTGGGGAGGGTGTGGACAAAAGGAGCCCTCTTCCACTATTGGTGGCAATGTAAATTGATACACTCCCTATGGAGAACGGTATGGAGTTTCCTTGAAAAAACTAGAAATAGAATTACCATCTGATCCAGCAATCCCACTTCTGGGCATATACCCAGAGAAAACCATAAATCAAAAAGGCACATTCACCACAATGTTCATGGCAGCACTATTTACAATAGCCAGGTAATGGAAGCAACGTAAATGCGCACAGACAGATGAATGGATAAAGATGTGGTACATATATAAAATGGAATATTACTCAGCCATAAAAAGGAATGAAACTGGGTCATTTGTAGAGACATCGATGGATCTAGAGACTGTCATACAGAATGAAGTAAGTCAGAAAGAGGAAAACAAATATTGTATATTAATGCATATATGTGGAACCTAAAAAATGGTACAGATGAACTGGTTTGCAGGGAAGAAACAGAGACACAGAGGTAGAGAACAAACATATGGACACCAAGTGTGGGAAGCCATGGGGTGGTGGTGGTGGGATGAGTTGGGAGATTGGGATTGACCTGTATACATGTATATGCATAAAATACATAACTAATAATAACCTGCTGTATAAAAAAAATAAATCAAATTAAATTTCAAAATTTTAAAAAGTAAAATTTAAAAATAAAACAGAAAAATGTTCTTCCCTTCACACAGATGTATTTATAGGAATGAATTATTTCCATGCTTATATCTATAAATACATAAAGGAGGAATACAATCTAACTTGAACCATAAAAGAAAACAAAAAACCTGAACCCACCAGTTATACAGAGGAAAACCCTATCAGGGCACTTGCTCCAGCGGTAAACAATTCTGAAATTGGTCAGAGGTGGGGAATCATCTCCCATACAACCAGCAACCCACCCCCCACGCAAGGAGCATCCTCATTGCAAAGCTGGGGGACCGTGCCGAGGCATCTGTGAGTAAACGTGAGCTGAGCCCCAGGACAGCTGCTGCTGAACTGTTCCCACCCTTCCCAGGTAAAACACCTGAATATGTACAAGGGCTTGAAAGCCTAGAGGAAGGGCCACGGAGCCACACCAGCGACAGCACGCAGGCCAACTTGGTGCCTGCAGGCCAGCCAGGGTGGTCCTGGCCC
Organism: Mesoplodon mirus; assembly: GCF_964341445.2. Lineage (NCBI taxonomy): Eukaryota > Metazoa > Chordata > Mammalia > Artiodactyla > Ziphiidae > Mesoplodon > Mesoplodon mirus. The sequence continues at coordinate 2,628,881 of NW_028295814.1, read as the reverse complement.
CGGGCGCTCTTCTGGAAGCTTTCCATTGCCTTGCCTGAGATACCCCTCATGTCCCGGCCCCCAATGCTTTTTTCCTTCCTCACCTCTGTCCGGAGAGAAATTCCAGCGGTAGGTATGGGTGACACATCCTCTTCTTTACAGGTGGCAGCCTGGCAACCCCTGAAGAAAGGCCAGCAGAGCCCCACTCACACCGGGCCACCAACAAAGCTGTGGCCCCTCACTCCCTCCCACCAGCACAGCCCCGAGACTGCTGACGGGGCAGAGAATATGGAGTCAGGCACAGCTTCAGGGGCTATTGCTGCCTGGAGCGCTGTTTATATTGACCTCAAACAGGCACACCTGGGGAGGGCCGGCAGGCAGGGTAAGGCTGCCCAGGTCAGCTAATCCACAACCCTCAGGGAATCACATTGTTGAAAACGGACCTCGCTAAGGCAGAATAGAAGCCAAGGAAGAAAAGGACACAATGCCATTTGCAGCACCGTAGATGAGTCTAGAGGTAATCACGTGACTTGTAGTAAGTCAGAAAGTGAAAGACACATATCGTATCATATCACTTATAGGTGTTACCTAAGAATGGATACCAGGGCAGATATTTCCACGGAGAAGGGCCATCACAGATTCATCAAACAAACTTATGGTTCACCAATGGAAAGGTGTGAGGATTGGTTTCATTACGATATTGGGGTTAACAGACATATACAAACACAGGTGACACATATAATCACCAAAGACCTACGGAATACCAAGAGAAGACTACTCAACCTTCTGTCATAACGTACATGGGAAAAGGATCCCAGGAAGAACAGACATCTGTATATGTGTAAAAGAACCACATCTTCCACACCTACAACAAGCCAAACATTGTAATCAAACTTGCTGTAATAAAAAATAAAAAATTAAATTAAAAACACGAACAAGAAGTAGTGAGACAAACTTGAGGGGCTTTCTCCTGGCACATTCCATTCTAAATTCCAATCTAGAACACGACTTCCATTGAGGCTCTGTTGCCCTAGTCACCAGATTTGGTAAGGGAGAACTGCTGCCACCTTGTGGCCGTTTCACACAACAGCAGCTTTAATCCCAGCGCTGATGGTCAGTTGATATTCAAAATCATTGCAGGCCTGTAAATGACACCTGCCCTGAAAACAAATCCTGGGGTCACATATCGACCAAAAAATTCAAAGGACGTCCATATTTCAAAACCACCGTTTCAAAAGGCATATTTTACGCACATTAGTGTTCTGCTTCTTTTTCTTTCTTTCCTTTTTTTGTTAAAAAAAGGGGAATGGAAAAAGGCATCCCTCAGAATGGGCGAAAATCGTTGCAAACGAATCAATGGACAAAGGTTTAATCTCCAATATATATAAACAGCTCATGCAGCTTAATATTAACAAAACAAACAACCCAATACAAAAAATGGGCAGAAGATCTAAAGAGATGTTTCTTCAAAGAAGACACAGAGATGGCCAAGACACACATGAAAAGCTGCTCAACAGCACTAATTATTAGAGAAATGCAAATCAAAACTACAATGAGGTATCACCTCACACCTGTTAGAATCGGCATCATCAGAAAATCTACAAACAACCAATTCTGGGGAGGGTGTGGACAAAAGGAGCCCTCTTCCACTATTGGTGGCAATGTAAATTGATACACTCCCTATGGAGAACGGTATGGAGTTTCCTTGAAAAAACTAGAAATAGAATTACCATCTGATCCAGCAATCCCACTTCTGGGCATATACCCAGAGAAAACCATAAATCAAAAAGGCACATTCACCACAATGTTCATGGCAGCACTATTTACAATAGCCAGGTAATGGAAGCAACGTAAATGCCCACAGACAGATGAATGGATAAAGATGTGGTACATATATAAAATGGAATATTACTCAGCCATAAAAAGGAATGAAACTGGGTCATTTGTAGAGACATCGATGGATCTAGAGACTGTCATACAGAATGAAGTAAGTCAGAAAGAGGAAAACAAATATTGTATATTAATGCATATATGTGGAACCTAAAAAATGGTACAGATGAACTGGTTTGCAGGGAAGAAACAGAGACACAGAGGTAGAGAACAAACATATGGACACCAAGTGTGGGAAGCCATGGGGTGGTGGTGGTGGGATGAGTTGGGAGATTGGGATTGACCTGTATACATGTATATGCATAAAATACATAACTAATAATAACCTGCTGTATAAAAAAAATAAATCAAATTAAATTTCAAAATTTTAAAAAGTAAAATTTAAAAATAAAACAGAAAAATGTTCTTCCCTTCACACAGATGTATTTATAGGAATGAATTATTTCCATGCTTATATCTATAAATACATAAAGGAGGAATACAATCTAACTTGAACCATAAAAGAAAACAAAAAACCTGAACCCACCAGTTATACAGAGGAAAACCCTATCAGGGCACTTGCTCCAGCGGTAAACAATTCTGAAATTGGTCAGAGGTGGGGAATCATCTCCCATACAACCAGCAACCCACCCCCCACGCAAGGAGCATCCTCATTGCAAAGCTGGGGGACCGTGCCGAGGCATCTGTGAGTAAACGTGAGCTGAGCCCCAGGACAGCTGCTGCTGAACTGTTCCCACCCTTCCCAGGTAAAACACCTGAATATGTACAAGGGCTTGAAAGCTTAGAGGAAGGGCCACGGAGCCACACCAGCGACAGCACGCAGGCCAACTTGGTGCCTGCAGGCCAGCCAGGGTGGTCCTGGCCCCGGGCGCTCTTCTGGAAGCTTTCCATTGCCTTGCCTGAGATACCCCTCATGTCCCGGCCCCCAATGCTTTTTTCCTTCCTCACCTCTGTCCAGAGAGAAATTCCAGCGGTAGGTATGGGTGACACATCCTCTTCTTTACAGGTGGCAGCCTGGCAACCCCTGAAGAAAGGCCAGCAGAGCCCCACTCACACCGGGCCACCAACAAAGCTGTGGCCCCTCACTCCCTCCCACCAGCACAGCCCCGAGACTGCTGACGGGGCAGAGAATATGGAGTCAGGCACAGCTTCAGGGGCTATTGCTGCCTGGAGCGCTGTTTATATTGACCTCAAACAGGCACACCTGGGGAGGGCCGGCCGGCAGGGTAAGGCTGCCCAGGTCAGCTAATCCACAACCCTCAGGGAATCACATTGTTGAAAACGGACCTCGCTAAGGCAGAATAGAAGCCAAGGAAGAAAAGGACACAATGCCATTTGCAGCACCGTAGATGAGTCTAGAGGTAATCACGTGACTTGTAGTAAGTCAGAAAGTGAAAGACACATATCGTATCATATCACTTATAGGTGTTACCTAAGAATGGATACCAGGGCAGATATTTCCACGGAGAAGGGCCATCACAGATTCATCAAACAAACTTATGGTTCACCAATGGAAAGGTGTGAGGATTGGTTTCATTACGATATTGGGGTTAACAGACATATACAAACACAGGTGACACATATAATCACCAAAGACCTACGGAATACCAAGAGAAGACTACTCAACCTTCTGTCATAACGTACATGGGAAAAGGATCCCAGGAAGAACAGACATCTGTATATGTGTAAAAGAACCACATCTTCCACACCTACAACAAGCCAAACATTGTAATCAAACTTGCTGTAATAAAAAATAAAAAATTAAATTAAAAACATGAACAAGAAGTAGTGAGACAAACTTGAGGGGCTTTCTCCAGGCACATTCCATTCTAAATTCCAATCAAGAACACGACTTCCATTGAGGCTCTGTTGCCCTAGTCACCAGATTTGGTAAGGGAGAACTGCTGCCACCTTGTGGCCGTTTCACACAACAGCAGCTTTAATCCCAGCGCTGATGGTCAGTTGATATTCAAAATCATTGCAGGCCTGTAAATGACACCTGCCCTGAAAACAAATCCTGGGGTCACATATCGACCAAAAAATTCAAAGGACGTCCATATTTCAAAACGACCGTTTCAAAAGGCATATTTTACGCACATTAGTGTTCTGCTTCTTTTTCTTTCTTTCCTTTTTTTGTTAAAAATACGGGAATGGAAAAAGGCATCCCTCAGAATGGGCGAAAATCGTTGCAAACGAATCAATGGACAAAGGTTTAATCTCCAATATATATAAACAGCTCATGCAGCTTAATATTAACAAAACAAACAACCCAATACAAAAAATGGGCAGAAGATCTAAAGAGATGTTTCTTCAAAGAAGACACAGAGATGGCCAAGACACACATGAAAAGCTGCTCAACAGCACTAATTATTAGAGAAATGCAAATCAAAACTACAATGAGGTATCACCTCACACCTGTTAGAATCGGCATCATCAGAAAATCTACAAACAACCAATTCTGGGGAGGGTGTGGACAAAAGGAGCCCTCTTCCACAATTGGTGGCAATGTAAATTGATACAGTCACTATGGAGAACGGTATGGAGTTTCCTTGAAAAAACTAGAAATAGAATTACCATCTGATCCAGCAATCCCACTTCTGGGCATATACCCAGAGAAAACCATAAATCAAAAAGGCACATTCACCACAATGTTCATGGCAGCACTATTTACAATAGCCATGTAATGGAAGCAAAGTAAATGCCCACAGACAGATGAATGGATAAAGATGTGGTACATATATAAAATGGAATATTACTCAGCCATAAAAAGGAATGAAACTGGGTCATTTGTAGAGACATCGATGGATCTAGAGACTGTCATACAGAATGAAGTAAGTCAGAAAGAGGAAAACAAATATTGTATATTAATGCATATATGTGGAACCTAAAAAATGGTACAGATGAACTGGTTTGCAGGGAAGAAAAAGAGACACAGAGGTAGAGAACAAACATATGGACACCAAGTGTGGGAAGCCATGGGGTGGTGGTGGTGGGATGAGTTGGGAGATTGGGAATGACCTGTATACATGTATATGCATAAAATACATAACTAATAATAACCTGCTGTATAAAAAAATAAATCAAATTAAATTTCAAAATTTTAAAAAGTAAAGTTTAAAAATAAAACAGAAAAATGTTCTTCCCTTCACACAGATGTATTTATAGGAATGAATTATTTCCATGCTTATATCTATAAATACATAAAGGAGGAATAAAATCTAACTTGAACCATAAAAGAAAAGAAAAAACATGAACCCACCAGTTATACAGAGGAAAACCCTATCAGGGCACTTGCTGCAGCGGTAAACAATTCTGAAATTGGTCAGAGGTGGGGAATCATCTCCCATACAACCAGCAACCCACCCCCCACGCCAGGAGCATCCTCATTGCAAAGCTGGGGGACCGTGCCGAGGCATCTCTGAGTAAACGTGAGCTGAGCCCCAGGACAGCTGCTGCTGAACTGTTCCCACCCTTCCCAGGTAAAACACCTGAATATGTACAAGGGCTTGAAAGCCTAGAGGAAGGGCCACGGAGCCACACCAGCGACAGCACGCAGGCCAACTTGGTGCCTCCAGGCCAGCCAGGGTGGTCCTGGCCCCGGGCGCTCTTGCGGAAGCTTTCCATTGCCCTGACTGAGATACCCATCCTGTCCCGGCCCCCACTGCTTTTTTCCTTCCTCACCTCTGTCCGGAGAGAAATTCCAGCGGTAGGTATGGGTGACACATCCTCTTCTTTACAGGTGGCAGCCTGGCAACCCCTGCAGAAAGGCCAGCAGAGCCCCACTCACACCGGGCCACCAACAAAGCTGTGGCCCCTCACTCCCTCCCACCAGCAGAGCCCCGAGACTGCTGACGGGGCAGAGAATATGGAGTCAGGCACAGCTTCAGGGGCTATTGCTGCCTGGAGCGCTGTTTATATTGACCTCAAACAGGCACACCTGGGGAGGGCCGGCCGGCAGGGTAAGGCTGCCCAGGTCAGCTAATCCACAACCCTCAGGGAATCACATTGTTGAAAACGGACCTCGCTAAGGCAGAATAGAAGCCAAGGAAGAAAAGGACACAATGCCATTTGCAGCACCGTAGATGAGTCTAGAGGTAATCACGTGACTTGTAGTAAGTCAGAAAGTGAAAGACACATATCGTATCATATCACTTATAGGTGTTACCTAAGAATGGATACCAGTGCAGATATTTCCACGGAGAAGGGCCATCACAGATTCATCAAACAAACTTATGGTTCACCAATGGAAAGGTGTGAGGATTGGTATCATTACGATATTGGGGTTAACAGACATATACAAACACAGGTGACACATATAATCACCAAAGACCTACGGAATACCAAGAGAAGACTACTCAACCTTCTGTCATAACGTACATGGGAAAAGGATCCCAGGAAGAACAGACATCTGTATATGTGTAAAAGAACCACATCTTCCACACCTACAACAAGCCAAACATTGTAATCAAACTTGCTGTAATAAAAAATAAAAAATTAAATTAAAAACACGAACAAGAAGTAGTGAGACAAACTTGAACGGCTTTCTCCTGGCACATTCCATTCTAAATTCCAATCTAGAACACGACTTCCATTGAGGCTCTGTTGCCCTAGTCACCAGATTTGGTAAGGGAGAACTGCTGCCACCTTGTGGCCGTTTCACACAACAGCAGCTTTAATCCCAGCGCTGATGGTCAGTTGATATTCAAAATCATTGCAGGCCTGTAAATGACACCTGCCCTGAAAACAAATCCTGGGGTCACATATCGACCAAAAAATTCAAAGGACGTCCATATTTCAAAACGACCGTTTCAAAAGGCATATTTTACGCACATTAGTGTTCTGCTTCTTTTTCTTTCTTTCCTTTTTTTGTTAAAAAAAGGGGAATGGAAAAAGGCATCCCTCAGAATGGGCGAAAATCATTGCAAACGAATCAATGGACAAAGGTTTAATCTCCAATATATATAAACAGCTCATGCAGCTTAATATTAACAAAACAAACAACCCAATACAAAAAATGGGCAGAAGATCTAAAGAGATGTTTCTTCAAAGAAGACACAGAGATGGCCAAGACACACATGAAAAGCTGCTCAACAGCACTAATTATTAGAGAAATGCAAATCAAAACTACAATGAGGTATCACCTCACACCTGTTAGAATCGGCATCATCAGAAAATCTACAAACAACCAATTCTGGGGAGGGTGTGGACAAAAGGAGCCCTCTTCCACAATTGGTGGCAATGTAAATTGATACAGTCACTATGGAGAACGGTATGGAGTTTCCTTGAAAAAACTAGAAATAGAATTACCATCTGATCCAGCAATCCCACTTCTGGGCATATACCCAGAGAAAACCATAAATCAAAAAGGCACATTCACCACAATGTTCATGGCAGCACTATTTACAATAGCCATGTAATGGAAACAAAGTAAATGCCCACAGACAGATGAATGGATAAAGATGTGGTACATATATAAAATGGAATATTACTCAGCCATAAAAAGGAATGAAACTGGGTCATTTGTAGAGACATCGATGGATCTAGAGACTGTCATACAGAATGAAGTAAGTCAGAAAGAGGAAAACAAATATTGTATATTAATGCATATATGTGGAACCTAAAAAATGGTACAGATGAACGGGTTTGCAGGGAAGAAACAGAGACACAGAGGTAGAGAACAAACATATGGACACCAAGTGTGGGAAGCCATGGGGTGGTGGTGGTGGGATGAGTTGGGAGATTGGGATTGACCTGTATACATGTATATGCATAAAATACATAACTAATAATAACCTGCTGTATAAAAAAAAATAAATCAAATTAAATTTCAAAATTTTAAAAAGTAAAGTTTAAAAATAAAACAGAAAAATGTTCTTCCCTTCACACAGATGTATTTATAGGAATGAATTATTTCCATGCTTATATCTATAAATACATAAAGGAGGAATAAAATCTAACTTGAACCATAAAAGAAAAGAAAAAACATGAACCCACCAGTTATACAGAGGAAAACCCTATCAGGGCACTTGCTGCAGCGGTAAACAATTCTGAAATTGGTCAGAGGTGGGGAATCATCTCCCATACAACCAGCAACCCACCCCCCACGCAAGGAGCATCCTCATTGCAAAGCTGGGGGACCGTGCCGAGGCATCTGTGAGTAAACGTGAGCTGAGCCCCAGGACAGCTGCTGCTGAACTGTTCCCACCCTTCCCAGGTAAAACACCTGAATATGTACAAGGGCTTGAAAGCCTAGAGGAAGGGCCACGGAGCCACACCAGCGACAGCACGCAGGCCAACTTGGTTCCTGCAGGCCAGCCAGGGTGGTCCTGGCCCCGGGCGCTCTTGCGGAAGCTTTCCATTGCCCTGACTGAGATACCCATCCTGTCCCGGCCCCCACTGCTTTTTTCCTTCCTCACCTCTGTCCGGAGAGAAATTCCAGCGGTAGGTATGGGTGACACATCCTCTTCTTTACAGGTGGCAGCCTGGCAACCCCTGCAGAAAGGCCAGCAGAGCCCCACTCACACCGGGCCACCAACAAAGCTGTGGCCCCTCAATCCCTCCCACCAGCAGAGCCCCGAGACTGCTGACGGGGCAGAGAATATGGAGTCAGGCACAGCTTCAGGGGCTATTGCTGCCTGGAGCGCTGTTTATATTGACCTCAAACAGGCACACCTGGGGAGGGCCGGCCGGCAGGGTAAGGCTGCCCAGGTCAGCTAATCCACAACCCTCAGGGAATCACATTGTTGAAAACGGACCTCGCTAAGGCAGAATAGAAGCCAAGGAAGAAAAGGACACAATGCCATTTGCAGCACCGTAGATGAGTCTAGGGGTAATCACGTGACTTGTAGTAAGTCAGAAAGTGAAAGACACATATCGTATCATATCACTTATAGGTGTTACCTAAGAATGGATACCAGGGCAGATATTTCCACGGAGAAGGGCCATCACAGATTCATCAAACAAACTTATGGTTCACCAATGGAAAGTTGTGAGGATTGGTTTCATTACGATATTGGGGTTAACAGACATATACAAACACAGGTGACACATATAATCACCAAAGACCTACGGAATACCAAGAGAAGACTACTCAACCTTCTGTCATAACGTACATGGGAAAAGGATCCCAGGAAGAACAGACATCTGTATATGTGTAAAAGAACCCCATCTTCCACACCTACAACAAGCCAAACATTGTCATCAAACTTGCTGTAATAAAAAATAAAAAATTAAATTAAAAACACGAACAAGAAGTAGTGAGACAAACTTGAGGGGCTTTCTCCTGGCACATTCCATTCTAAATTCCAATCTAGAACACGACTTCCACTGAGGCTCTGTTGCCCTAGTCACCAGATTTGGTAAGGGAGAACTGCTGCCACCTTGTGGCCGTTTCACACAACAGCAGCTTTAATCCCAGCGCTGATGGTCAGTTGATATTCAAAATCATTGCAGGCCTGTAAATGACACCTGCCCTGAAAACAAATCCTGGGGTCACATATCGACCAAAAAATTCAAAGGACGTCCATATTTCAAAACGACCGTTTCAAAAGGCATATTTTACGCACATTAGTGTTCTGCTTCTTTTTCTTTCTTTCCTTTTTTTGTTAAAAATACGGGAATGGAAAAAGGCATCCCTCAGAATGGGCGAAAATCGTTGCAAACGAATCAATGGACAAAGGTTTAATCTCCAATATATATAAAGAGCTCATGCAGCTTAATATTAACAAAACAAACAACCCAATACAAAAAATGGGCAGAAGATCTAAAGAGATGTTTCTTCCAAGAAGACACAGAGATGGCCAAGACGCACATGAAAAGCTGCTCAACAGCACTAATTATTAGAGAAATGCAAATCAAAACTACAATGAGGTATCACCTCACACCTGTTAGAATCGGCATCATCAGAAAATCTACAAACAACCAATTCTGGGGAGGGTGTGGACAAAAGGAGCCCTCTTCCACTATTGGTGGGAATGTAAATTGATACAGTCACTATGGAGAACGGTATGGAGTTTCCTTAAAAAAACTAGAAATAGAATTACCATCTGATCCAGCAATCCCACTTCTGGGCATATACCCAGAGAAAACCATAAATCAAAAAGGCACATTCACCACAATGTTCATGGCAGCACTATTTACAATAGCCAGGTAATGGAAGCAACGTAAATGCCCACAGACAGATGAATGGATAAAGATGTGGTACATATATAAAATGGAATATTACTCAGCCATAAGAAGGAATGAAACTGGGTCATTTGTAGAGACATCGATGGATCTAGAGACTGTCATACAGAATGAAGTAAGTCAGAAAGAGGAAAACAAATATTGTATATTAATGCATATATGTGGAACCTAAAAAATGGTACAGATGAACTGGTTTGCAGGGAAGAAACAGAGACACAGAGGTAGAGAACAAACATATGGACACCAAGTGTGGGAAGCCATGGGGTGGTGGTGGTGGGATGAGTTGGGAGATTGGGATTGACCTGTATACATGTATATGCATGAAATACATAACTAATAATAACCTGCTGTATAAAAAAATAAATCAAATTAAATTTCAAATTTTTAAAAAATAAAATTTAAAAATAAAACAGAAAAATGTTCTTCCCTTCACACAGATGTATTTATAGGAATAAATTATTTCCATGCTTATATCTATAAATACATAAAGGAGGAATACAATCTAACTTGAACCATAAAAGAAAAAAAAAACCTGAACCCACCAGTTATACAGAGGAAAACCCTATCAGGGCACTTGCTCCAGCGGTAAACAATTCTGAAATTGGTCAGAGGTGGGGAATCATCTCCCATACAACCAGCAACCCACCCCCCACGCCAGGAGCATCCTCATTGCAAAGCTGGGGGACCGTGCCGAGGCATCTGTGAGTAAACGTGAGCTGAGCCCCAGGCCAGCTGCTGCTGAACTGTTCCCACCCTTCCCAGGTAAAACACCTGAATATGTACAAGGGCTTGAAAGCCTAGAGGAAGGGCGGTGGAGCCACAAAAGCGACAGCACGCAGGCCAACTTGGTGCCTGCAGGCCAGCCAGGGTGGTCCTGGCCCCGGGCGCTCTTCCGGAAGCTTTCCATTGCCCTGCCTGAGATACCCCTCCTGTCCCGGCCCCCACTGCTTTTTTCCTTCCTCACCTCTGTCCGGAGAGAAATTCCAGCGGAAGGTATGGGTGACACATCCTCTTCTTTACAGGTGGCAGCCTGGCAACCCCTGCAGAAAGGCCAGCAGAGCCCCACTCACACCAGGCCACCAACAAAGCTGTGGCCACTCACTCCCTCCCACCAGCAGAGCCCCGAGACTGCTGACGGGGCAGAGAATATGGAGTCAGGCACAGCTTCAGGGGCTATTGCTGCCTGGAGCGCTGTTTATATTGACCTCAAACAGGCACACCTGGGGAGGGCCGGCCGGCAGGGTAAGGCTGCCCAGGTCAGCTAATCCACAACCCTCAGGGAATCACATTGTTGAAAACGGACCTCGCTAAGGCAGAATAGAAGCCAAGGAAGAAAAGGACACAATGCCATTTGCAGCACCGTAGATGAGTCTAGAGGTAATCACGTGACTTGTAGTAAGTCAGAAAGTGAAAGACACATATCGTATCATATCACTTATAGGTGTTACCTAAGAATGGATACCAGGGCAGATATTTCCACGGAGAAGGGCCATCACAGATTCATCAAACAAACTTATGGTTCACCAATGGAAAGGTGTGAGGATTGGTTTCATTACGATATTGGGGTTAAGAGACATATACAAACACAGGTGACACATATAATCACCAAAGACCTACGGAATACCAAGAGAAGACTACTCAACCTTCTGTCATAACGTACATGGGAAAAGGATCCCAGGAAGAACAGACATCTGTATATGTGTAAAACAACCACATCTTCCACACCTACAACAAGCCAAACATTGTAATCAAACTTGCTGTAATAAAAAATAAAAAATTAAATTAAAAACACGAACAAGAAGTAGTGAGACAAACTTGAGGGGCTTTCTCCTGGCACATTCCATTCTAAATTCCCCTCTAGAACACGACTTCCATTGAGGCTCTGTTGCCCTAGTCACCAGATTTGGTAAGGGAGAACTGCTGCCACCTTGTGGCCGTTTCGCACAACAGCAGCTTTAATCCCAGCGCTGATGGTCAGTTGATATTCAAAATCATTGCAGGCCTGTAAATGACACCTGCCCTGAAAACAAATCCTGGGGTCACATATCGACCAAAAAATTCAAAGGACGTCCATATTTCAAAACGACCGTTTCAAAAGGCATATTTTACGCACATTAGTGTTCTGCTTCTTTTTCTTTCTTTCCTTTTTTTTGTTAAAAATACGGGAATGGAAAAAGGCATCCCTCAGAATGGGCGAAAATCGTTGCAAACGAATCAATGGACAAAGGTTTAATCTCCAATATATATAAAGAGCTCATGCAGCTTAATATTAACAAAACAAACAACCCAATACAAAAAATGGGCAGAAGATCTAAAGAGATGTTTCTTCCAAGAAGACACAGAGATGGCCAAGACGCACATGAAAAGCTGCTCAACAGCACTAATTATTAGAGAAATGCAAATCAAAACTACAATGAGGTATCACCTCACACCTGTTAGAATCGGCATCATCAGAAAATCTACAAACAACCAATTCTGGGGAGGGTGTGGACAAAAGGAGCCCTCATCCACTATTGGTGGGAATGTAAATTGATACAGTCACTATGGAGAACGGTATGGAGTTTCCTTAAAAAAACTAGAAATAGAATTACCATCTGATCCAGCAATCCCACTTCTGGGCATATACCCAGAGAAAACCATAAATCAAAAAGGCACATTCACCACAATGTTCATGGCAGCACTATTTACAATAGCCAGGTAATGGAAGCAACGTAAATGCCCACAGACAGATGAATGGATAAAGATGTGGTACATATATAAAATGGAATATTACTCAGCCATAAGAAGGAATGAAACTGGGTCATTTGTAGAGACATCGATGGATCTAGAGACTGTCATACAGAATGAAGTAAGTCAGAAAGAGGAAAACAAATATTGTATATTAATGCATATATGTGGAACCTAAAAAATGGTACAGATGAACTTGTTTGCAGGGAAGAAACAGAGACACAGAGGTAGAGAACAAACATATGGACACCAAGTGTGGGAAGCCATGGGGTGGTGGTGGTGGGATGAGTTGGGAGATTGGGATTGACCTGTATACATGTATATGCATAAAATACATAACTAATAATAACCTGCTGTATAAAAAAATAAATCAAATTAAATTTCAAATTTTTAAAAAATAAAATTTAAAAATAAAACAGAAAAATGTTCTTCCCTTCACACAGATGTATTTATAGGAATGAATTATTTCCATGCTTATATCTATAAATACATAAAGGAGGAATACAATATAACTTGAACCATAAAAGAAAAAAAAAACACCTGAACCCACCAGTTATACAGAGGAAAACCCTATCAGGGCACTTGCTCCAGGGGTAAACAATTCTGAAATTGGTCAGAGGTGGGGAATCATCTCCCATACAACCAGCAACCCACCCCCCACGCCAGGAGCATCCTCATTGCAAAGCTGGGGGACCGTGCCGAGGCATCTGTGAGTAAACGTGAGCTGAGCCCCAGGCCAGCTGCTGCTGAACTGTTCCCACCCTTCCCAGGTAAAACACCTGAATATGTACAAGGGCTTGAAAGCCTAGAGGAAGGGCGGTGGAGCCACACCAGCGACAGCACGCAGGCCAACTTGGTGCCTGCAGGCCAGCCAGGGTGGTCCTGGCACCGGGCGCTCTTCCGGAAGCTTTCCATTGCCCTGCCTGAGATACCCCTCCTGTCCCGGCCCCCACTGCTTTTTTCCTTCCTCACCTCTGTCCGGAGAGAAATTCCAGCGGAAGGTATGGGTGACACATCCTCTTCTTTACAGGTGGCAGCCTGGCAACCCCTGCAGAAAGGCCAGCAGAGCCCCACTCACACCGGGCCACCAACAAAGCTGTGGCCCCTCACTCCCTCTCGCCAGCAGAGCCCCGAGACTGCTGACGGGGCAGAGAATATGGAGTCAGGCACAGCTTCAGGGGCTATTGCTGCCTGGAGCGCTGTTTATATTGACCTCAAACAGGCACACCTGGGGAGGGCCGGCCGGCAGGGTAAGGCTGCCCAGGTCAGCTAATCCACAACCCTCAGGGAATCACATTGTTGAAAATGGACCTCGCTAAGGCAGAATAGAAACCAAGGAAGAAAAGGACACAATGCCATTTGCAGCACCGTAGATGAGTCTAGAGGTAATCACGTGACTTGTAGCAAGTCAGAAAGTGAAAGACACATATCGTATCATATCACTTATAGGTGTTACCTAAGAATGGATACCAGGGCAGATATTTCCACGGAGAAGGGCCATCACAGATTCATCAAACAAACTTATGGTTCACCAATGGAAAGGTGTGAGGATTGGTTTCATTACGATATTGGGGTTAACAGACATATACAAACACAGGTGACACATATAATCACCAAAGACCTACGGAATACCAAGAGAAGACTACTCAACATTCTGTCATAACGTACATGGGAAAAGGATCCCAGGAAGAACAGACATCTGTATATGTGTAAAACAACCACATCTTCCACACCTACAACAAGCCAAACATTGTAACCAAACTTGCTGTAATAAAAAATAAAAAATTAAATTAAAAACACGAACAAGAAGTAGTGAGACAAACTTGAGGGGCTTTCTCCTGGCACATTCCATTCTAAATTCCAATCTAGAACACGACTTCCATTGAGGCTCTGTTGCCCTAGTCACCAGATTTGGTAAGGGAGAACTGCTGCCACCTTGTGGCCGTTTCGCACAACAGCAGCTTTAATCCCAGCGCTGATGGTCAGTTGATATTCAAAATCATTGCAGGCCTGTAAATGACACCTGCCCTGAAAACAAATCCTGGGGTCACATATCGACCAAAAAATTCAAAGGACGTCCATATTTCAAAACGACCATTTCAAAAGGCATATTTTACGCACATTAGTGTTCTGCTTCTTTTTCTTTCTTTCCTTTTTTTGTTAAAAATACGGGAATGGAAAAAGGCATCCCTCAGAATGGGCGAAAATCATTGCAAACGAATCAATGGACAAAGGTTTAATCTCCAATATATATAAAGAGCTCATGCAGCTTAATATTAACAAAACAAACAACCCAATACAAAAAATGGGCAGAAGATCTAAAGAGATGTTTCTTCCAAGAAGACACAGAGATGGCCAAGACGCACATGAAAAGCTGCTCAACAGCACTAATTATTAGAGAAATGCAAATCAAAACTACAATGAGGTATCACCTCACACCTGTTAGAATCGGCATCATCAGAAAATCTACAAACAACCAATTCTGGGGAGGGTGTGGACAAAAGGAGCCCTCTTCCACTATTGGTGGGAATGTAAATTGATACAGTCACTATGGAGAACGGTATGGAGTTTCCTTAAAAAAACTAGAAATAGAATTACCATCTGATCCAGCAATCCCAATTCTGGGCATATACCCAGAGAAAACCATAAATCAAAAAGGCACATTCACCACAATGTTCATGGCAGCACTATTTACAATAGCCAGGTAATGGAAGCAATGTAAATGCCCACAGACAGATGAATGGATAAAGATGTGGTACATATATAAAATGGAATATTACTCAGCCATAAGAAGGAATGAAACTGGGTCATTTGTAGAGACATCGATGGATCTAGAGACTGTCATACAGAATGAAGTAAGTCAGAAAGAGGAAAACAAATATTGTATATTAATGCATATATGTGGAACCTAAACAATGGTACAGATGAACTGGTTTGCAGGGAAGAAACAGAGACACAGAGGTAGAGAACAAACATATGGACACCAAGTGTGGGAAGCCATGGGGTGGTGGTGGTGGGATGAGTTGGGAGATTGGGATTGACCTGTATACATGTATATGCATAAAATACATAACTAATAATAACCTGCTGTATAAAAAAATAAATCAAATTAAATTTCAAATTTTTAAAAAATAAAATTTAAAAATAAAACAGAAAAATGTTCTTCCCTTCACACAGATGTATTTATAGGAATGAATTATTTCCATGCTTATATCTATAAATACATAAAGGAGGAATACAATCTAACTTGAACCAAAAAAGGAAAAAAAAAACCTGAACCCTCCAGTTATAGAGAGGAATAACCTATCAGGGCACTTGCTCCAGCGGTAAACAATTCTGAAATTGGTCAGAGGTGGGGAATCATCTCCCATACAACCAGCAACCCACCCCCCACGCCAGGAGCATCCTCATTGCAAAGCTGGGGGACCGTGCCGAGGCATCTGTGAGTAAACGTGAGCTGAGCCCCAGGCCAGCTGCTGCTGAACTGTTCCCACCCTTCCCAGGTAAAACACCTGAATATGTACAAGGGCTTGAAAGCCTAGAGAAAGGGCCGTGGAGCCACACCAGCGACAGCACGCAGGCCAACTTGGTGCCTGCAGGCCAGCCAGGGTGGTCATGGCCCCGGGCGCTCTTCCGGAAGCTTTCCATTGCCCTGCCTGAGATACCCCTCCTGTCCCGGCCCCCACTGCTTTTTTCCTTCCTCACCTCTGTCCGGAGAGAAATTCCAGCGGAAGGTATGGGTGACACATCCTCTTCTTTACAGGTGGCAGCCTGGCAATCCCTGCAGAAAGGCAAGCAGAGCCCCTCTCACACCGGGCCACCAACAAAGCTGTGGCCCCTCACTCCCTCCCACCAGCAGAGCCCCGAGACTGCTGACAGGGCAGAGAATATGGAGTCAGGCACAGCTTCAGGGGCTATTGCTGCCTGGAGCGCTGTTTATATTGACCTCAAACAGGCACACCTGGGGAGGGCCGGCCGGCAGGGTAAGGCTGCCCAGGTCAGCTAATCCACAACCCTCAGGGAATCACATTGTTGAAAACGGACCTCGCTAAGGCAGAATAGAAGCCAAGGAAGAAAAGGACACAATGCCATTTGCAGCACCGTAGATGAGTCTAGAGGTAATCACGTGACTTGTAGTAAGTCAGAAAGTGAAAGACACATATCGTATCATATCACTTATAGGTGTTACCTAAGAATGGATACCAGGGCAGATATTTCCACGGAGAAGGGCCATCACAGATTCATCAAACAAACTTATGGTTCACCAATGGAAAGGTGTGAGGATTGGTTTCATTACGATATTGGGGTTAACAGACATATACAAACACAGGTGACACATATAATCACCAAAGACCTACGGAATACCAAGAGAAGACTACTCAACCTTCTGTCATAACGTACATGGGAAAAGGATCCCAGGAAGAACAGACATCTGTATATGTGTAAAAGAACCCCATCTTCCACACCTACAACAAGCCAAACATTGTCATCAAACTTGCTGTAATAAAAAATAAATAATTAAATTAAAAACACGAACAAGAAGTAGTGAGACAAACTTGAGGGGCTTTCTCCTGGCACATTCCATTCTAAATTCCAATCTAGAACACGACTTCCATTGAGGCTCTGTTGCCCTAGTCACCAGATTTGGTAAGGGAGAACTGCTGCCACCTTGTGGCCGTTTCACACAACAGCAGCTTTAATCCCAGCGCTGATGGTCAGTTGATATTCAAAATCATTGCAGGCCTGTAAATGACACCTGCCCTGAAAACAAATCCTGGGGTCACATATCGACCAGAAAGTTCAAAGGACGTCCATATTTCAAAACGACCGTTTCAAAAGGCATATTTTACGCACATTAGTGTTCTGCTTCTTTTTCTTTCTTTCCTTTTTTTGTTAAAAATACGGGAATGGAAAAAGGCATTCCTCAGAATGGGCGAAAATCGTTGCAAACGAATCAATGGACAAAGGTTTAATCTCCAATATATATAAAGAGCTCATGCAGCTTAATATTAACAAAACAAACAACCCAATACAAAAAATGGGCAGAAGATCTAAAGAGATGTTTCTTCCAAGAAGACACAGAGATGGCCAAGACGCACATGAAAAGCTGCTCAACAGCACTAATTATTAGAGAAATGCAAATCAAAACTACAATGAGGTATCACCTCACACCTGTTAGAATCGGCATCATCAGAAAATCTACAAACAACCAATTCTGGGGAGGGTGTGGACAAAAGGAGCCCTCTTCCACTATTGGTGGGAATGTAAATTGATACAGTCACTATGGAGAACGGTATGGAATTTCCTTAAAAAAACTAGAAATAGAATTACCATCTGATCCAGCAATCCCAATTCTGGGCATATACCCAGAGAAAACCATAAATCAAAAAGGCACATTCACCACAATGTTCATGGCAGCACTATTTACAATAGCCAGGTAATGGAAGCAATGTAAATGCCCACAGACAGATGAATGGATAAAGATGTGGTACATATATAAAATGGAATATTACTCAGCCATAAGAAGGAATGAAACTGGGTCATTTGTAGAGACATCGATGGATCTAGAGACTGTCATACAGAATGAAGTAAGTCAGAAAGAGGAAAACAAATATTGTATATTAATGCATATATGTGGAACCTAAACAATGGTACAGATGAACTGGTTTGCAGGGAAGAAACAGAGACACAGAGGTAGACAACAAACATATGGACACCAAGTGTGGGAAGCCATGGGGTGGTGGTGGTGGGATGAGTTGGGAGATTGGGATTGACCTGTATACATGTATATGCATAAAATACATAACTAATAATAACCTGCTGTATAAAAAAATAAATCAAATTAAATTTCAAATTTTTAAAAAATAAAATTTAAAAATAAAACAGAAAAATGTTCTTCCCTTCACACAGATGTATTTATAGGAATGAATTATTTCCATGCTTATATCTATAAATACATAAAGGAGGAATACAATCTAACTTGAACCATAAAAGGAAAAAAAAAAACCTGAACCCTCCAGTTATAGAGAGGAATAACCTATCAGGGCACTTGCTCCAGCGGTAAACAATTCTGAAATTGGTCAGAGGTGGGGAATCATCTCCCATACAACCAGCAACCCACCCCCCACGCCAGGAGCATCCTCATTGCAAAGCTAGGGGACCGTGCCGAGGCATCTGTGAGTAAACGTGAGCTGAGCCCCAGGCCAGCTGCTGCTGAACTGTTCCCACCCTTCCCAGGTAAAACACCTGAATATGTACAAGGGCTTGAAAGCCTAGATGAAGGGCCGTGGAGCCACACCAGCGACAGCACGCAGGCCAACTTGGTGCCTGCAGGCCAGCCAGGGTGATCCTGGCCCCGGGCGCTCTTCCGGAAGCTTTCCATTGCCCTGCCTGAGATACCCCTCCTGTCCCGGCCCCCACTGCTTTTTTCCTTCCTCACCTCTGTCCGGAGAGAAATTCCAGCGGAAGGTATGGGTGACACATCCTCTTCTTTACAGGTGGCAGCCTGGCAACCCCTGCAGAAAGGCCAGCAGAGCCCCACTCACACCGGGCCACCAACAAAGCTGTGGCCCCTCACTCCCTCCCACCAGCAGAGCCCCGAGACTGCTGACGGGGCAGAGAATATGGAGTCAGGCACAGCTTCAGGGGCTATTGCTGCCTGGAGCGCTGTTTATATTGACCTCAAACAGGCACACCTGGGGAGGGCCGGCCGGCAGGGTAAGGCTGCCCAGGTCAGCTAATCCACAACCCTCAGGGAATCACATTGTTGAAAACGGACCTCGCTAAGGCAGAGTAGAAGCCAAGGAAGAAAAGGACACAATGCCATTTGCAGCACCGTAGATGAGTCTAGAGGTAATCACGTGACTTGTAGTAAGTCAGAAAGTGAATGACACATATCATATCATATCACTTATATGTGTTACCTAAGAATGGATACCAGGGCAGATATTTCCACGGAGAAGGGCCATCACAGATTCATCAAACAAACTTATGGTTCACCAATGGAAAGGTGTGAGGATTGGTTTCATTACGATATTGGGGTTAACAGACATATACAAACACAGGTGACACATATAATCACCAAAGACTTACGGAATACCAAGAGAAGACTACTCAACCTTCTGTCATAACGTACATGGGAAAAGGATCCCAGGAAGAACAGACATCTGTATATGTGTAAAACAACCACATCTTCCACACCTACAACAAGCCAAACATTGTAATCAAACTTGCTGTAATAAAAAATAAAAAATTAAATTAAAAACACGAACAAGAAGTAGTGAGACAAACTTGAGGGGCTTTCTCCTGGCACATTCCATTCTAAATTCCAATCTAGAACACGACTTCCATTGAGGCTCTGTTGCCCTAGTCACCAGATTTGGTAAGGGAGAACTGCTGCCACCTTGTGGCCGTTTCGCACAACAGCAGCTTTAATCCCAGCGCTGATGGTCAGTTGATATTCAAAATCATTGCAGGCCTGTAAATAACACCTGCCCTGAAAACAAATCCTGGGGTCACATATCGACCAAAAAATTCAAAGGACGTCCATATTTCAAAACGACCGTTTCAAAAGGCATATTTTACGCACATTAGTGTTCTGCTTCTTTTTCTTTCTTTCCTTTTTTTGTTAAAAATACGGGAATGGAAAAAGGCATCCCTCAGAATGGGCGAAAATCGTTGCAAACGAATCAATGGACAAAGGTTTAATCTCCAATATATATAAAGAGCTCATGCAGCTTAATATTAACAAAACAAACAACCCAATACAAAAAATGGGCAGAAGATCTAAAGAGATGTTTCTTCCAAGAAGACACAGAGATGGCCAAGACGCACATGAAAAGCTGCTCAACAGCACTAATTATTAGAGAAATGCAAATCAAAACTACAATGAGGTATCACCTCACACCTGTTAGAATCGGCATCATCAGAAAATCTACAAACAACCAATTCTGGGGAGGGTGTGGACAAAAGGAGCCCTCTTCCACTATTGGTGGGAATGTAAATTGATACAGTCACTATGGAGAACGGTATGGAGTTTCCTTAAAAAAACTAGAAATAGAATTACCATCTGATCCAGCAATCCCACTTCTGGGCATATACCCAGAGAAAACCATAAATCAAAAAGGCACATTCACCACAATGTTCATGGCAGCACTATTTACAATAGCCAGGTAATGGAAGCAACGTAAATGCCCACAGACAGATGAATGGATAAAGATGTGGTACATATATAAAATGGAATATTACTCAGCCATAAGAAGGAATGAAACTGGGTCATTTGTAGAGACATCGATGGATCTAGAGACTGTCATACAGAATGAAGTAAGTCAGAAAGAGGAAAACAAATATTGTATATTAATGCATATATGTGGAACCTAAACAATGGTACAGATGAACTGGTTTGCAGGGAAGAAACAGAGACACAGAGGTAGACAACAAACATATGGACACCAAGTGTGGGAAGCCATGGGGTGGTGGTGGTGGGATGAGTTGGGAGATTGGGATTGACCTGTATACATGTATATGCATAAAATACATAACTAATAATAACCTGCTGTATAAAAAAATAAATCAAATTAAATTTCAAATTTTTAAAAAATAAAATTTAAAAATAAAACAGAAAAATGTTCTTCCCTTCACACAGATGTATTTATAGGAATGAATTATTTCCATGCTTATATCTATAAATACATAAAGGAGGAATACAATCTAACTCGAACCATAAAAGGAAAAAAAAAAACCTGAACCCTCCAGTTATAGAGAGGAATAACCTATCAGGGCACTTGCTCCAGCGGTAAACAATTCTGAAATTGGTCAGAGGTGGGGAATCATCTCCCATACAACCAGCAACCCACCCCCCACGCCAGGAGCATCCTCATTGCAAAGCTGGGGGACCGTGCCGAGGCATCTGTGAGTAAACGTGAGCTGAGCCCCAGGCCAGCTGCTGCTGAACTGTTCCCACCCTTCCCAGGTAAAACACCTGAATATGTACAAGGGCTTGAAAGCCTAGAGGAAGGGCCGTGGAGCCACACCAGCGACAGCACGCAGGCCAACTTGGTGCCTGCAGGCCAGCCAGGGTGGTCCTGGCCCCGGGCGCTCTTCCGGAAGCTTTCCATTGCCCTGCCTGAGATACCCCTCCTGTCCCGGCCCCCACTGCTTTTTTCCTTCCTCACCTCTGTCCGGAGAGAAATTCCAGCGGAAGGTATGGGTGACACATCCTCTTCTTTACAGGTGGCAGCCTGGCAACCCCTGCAGAAAGGCCAGCAGAGCCCCACTCACACCGGGCCACCAACAAAGCTGTGGCCCCTCACTCCCTCCCACCAGCAGAGCCCCGAGACTGCTGACGGGGCAGAGAATATGGAGTCAGGCACAGCTTCAGGGGCTATTGCTGCCTGGAGCGCTGTTTATATTGACCTCAAACAGGCACACCTGGGGAGGGCCGGCCGGCAGGGTAACGCTGCCCAGGTCAGCTAATCCACAACCCTCAGGGAATCACATTGTTGAAAACGGACCTCGCTAAGGCAGAGTAGAAGCCAAGGAAGAAAAGGACACAATGCCATTTGCAGCACCGTAGATGAGTCTAGAGGTAATCACGTGACTTGTAGTAAGTCAGAAAGTGAATGACACATATCATATCATATCACTTATAGGTGTTACCTAAGAATGGATACCAGGGCAGATATTTCCACGGAGAAGGGCCATCACAGATTCATCAAACAAACTTATGGTTCACCAATGGAAAGGTGTGAGGATTGGTTTCATTACGATATTGGGGTTAACAGACATATACAAACACAGGTGACACATATAATCACCAAAGACCTACGGAATACCAAGAGAAGACTACTCAACCTTCTGTCATAACGTACATGGGAAAAGGATCCCAGGA
Organism: Mesoplodon mirus; assembly: GCF_964341445.2. Classification (NCBI taxonomy): domain Eukaryota; kingdom Metazoa; phylum Chordata; class Mammalia; order Artiodactyla; family Ziphiidae; genus Mesoplodon; species Mesoplodon mirus. The sequence goes on along the minus strand of NW_028295814.1, from coordinate 2,606,212 downwards.
AGAACAGACATCTGTATATGTGTAAAACAACCACATCTTCCACACCTACAACAAGCCAAACATTGTAATCAAACTTGCTGTAATAAAAAATAAAAAATTAAATTAAAAACACGAACAAGAAGTAGTGAGACAAACTTGAGGGGCTTTCTCCTGGCACATTCCATTCTAAATTCCAATCTAGAACACGACTTCCATTGAGGCTCTGTTGCCCTAGTCACCAGATTTGGTAAGGGAGAACTGCTGCCACCTTGTGGCCGTTTCGCACAACAGCAGCTTTAATCCCAGCGCTGATGGTCAGTTGATATTCAAAATCATTGCAGGCCTGTAAATGACACCTGCCCTGAAAACAAATCCTGGGGTCACATATCGACCAGAAAGTTCAAAGGACGTCCATATTTCAAAACGACCGTTTCAAAAGGCATATTTTACGCACATTAGTGTTCTGCTTCTTTTTCTTTCTTTCCTTTTTTTGTTAAAAATACGGGAATGGAAAAAGGCATCCCTCAGAATGGGCGAAAATCGTTGCAAACGAATCAATGGACAAAGGTTTAATCTCCAATATATATAAAGAGCTCATGCAGCTTAATATTAACAAAACAAACAACCCAATACAAAAAATGGGCAGAAGATCTAAAGAGATGTTTCTTCCAAGAAGACACAGAGATGGCCAAGACGCACATGAAAAGCTGCTCAACAGCACTAATTATTAGAGAAATGCAAATCAAAACTACAATGAGGTATCACCTCACACCTGTTAGAATCGGCATCATCAGAAAATCTACAAACAACCAATTCTGGGGAGGGTGTGGACAAAAGGAGCCCTCTTCCACTATTGGTGGGAATGTAAATTGATACAGTCACTATGGAGAACGGTATGGAGTTTCCTTAAAAAAACTAGAAATAGAATTACCATCTGATCCAGCAATCCCACTTCTGGGCATATACCCAGAGAAAACCATAAATCAAAAAGGCACATTCACCACAATGTTCATGGCAGCACTATTTACAATAGCCAGGTAATGGAAGCAACGTAAATGCCCACAGACAGATGAATGGATAAAGATGTGGTACATATATAAAATGGAATATTACTCAGCCATAAGAAGGAATGAAACTGGGTCATTTGTAGAGACATCGATGGATCTAGAGACTGTCATACAGAATGAAGTAAGTCAGAAAGAGGAAAACAAATATTGTATATTAATGCATATATGTGGAACCTAAACAATGGTACAGATGAACTGGTTTGCAGGGAAGAAACAGAGACACAGAGGTAGACAACAAACATATGGACACCAAGTGTGGGAAGCCATGGGGTGGTGGTGGTGGGATGAGTTGGGAGATTGGGATTGACCTGTATACATGTATATGCATAAAATACAAAACTAATAATAACCTGCTGTATAAAAAAATAAATCAAATTAAATTTCAAATTTTTAAAAAATAAAATTTAAAAATAAAACAGAAAAATGTTCTTCCCTTCACACAGATGTATTTATAGGAATGAATTATTTCCATGCTTATATCTATAAATACATAAAGGAGTAATAAAATCTAACTTGAACCATAAAAGAAAAAAAAAAACCTGAACCCACCAGTTATAGAGAGGAATACCCTATCAGGGCACTTGCTCCAGCGGTAAACAATTCTGAAATTGGTCAGAGGTGGGGAATCATCTCCCATACAACCAGCAACCCACCCCCCACGCCAGGAGCATCCTCATTGCAAAGCTGGGGGACCGTGCCGAGGCATCTGTGAGTAAACGTGAGCTGAGCCCCAGGCCAGCTGCTGCTGAACTGTTCCCACCCTTCCCAGGTAAAACACCTGAATATGTACAAGGGCTTGAAAGCCTAGAGGAAGGGCCGTGGAGCCACACCAGCGACAGCAAGCAGGCCAACTTGGTGCCTGCAGGCCAGCCAGGGTGGTCCTGGCCCCGGGCGCTCTTGCGGAAGCTTTCCATTGCCCTGCCTGAGATACCCCTCCTGTCCCGGCCCCCACTGCTTTTTTCCTTCCTCACCTCTGTCCGGAGAGAAATTCCAGCGGAAGGTATGGGTGACACATCCTCTTCTTTACAGGTGGCAGCCTGGCAACCCCTGCAGAAAGGCCAGCAGAGCCCCACTCACACCGGGCCACCAACAAAGCTGTGGCCCCTCACTCCCTCCCACCAGCACAGCCCCGAGACTGCTGACGGGGCAGAGAATATGGAGTCAGGCACAGCTTCAGGGGCTATTGCTGCCTGGAGCGCTGTTTATATTGACCTCAAACAGGCACACCTGGGGAGGGCCGGCCGGCAGGGTAAGGCTGCCCAGGTCAGCTAATCCACAACCCTCAGGGAATCACATTGTTGAAAACGGACCTCGCTAAGGCAGAATAGAAGCCAAGGAAGAAAAGGACACAATGCCATTTGCAGCACCGTAGATGAGTCTAGAGGTAATCACGTGACTTGTAGTAAGTCAGAAAGTGAAAGACACATATCATATCATATCACTTATAGGTGTTACCTAAGAATGGATACCAGGGCAGATATTTCCACGGAGAAGGGCCATCACAGATTCATCAAACAAACTTATGGTTCACCAATGGAAAGGTGTGAGGATTGGTTTCATTACGATATTGGGGTTAACAGACATATACAAACACAGGTGACACATATAATCACCAAAGACCTACGGAATACCAAGAGAAGACTACTCAACCTTCTGTCATAACGTACATGGGAAAAGGATCCCAGGAAGAACAGACATCTGTATATGTGTAAAAGAACCACATCTTCCACACCTACAACAAGCCAAACATTGTCATCAAACTTGCTGTAATAAAAAATAAAAAAATAAATTAAAAACACGAACAAGAAGTAGTGAGACAAACTTGAGGGGCTTTCTCCTGGCACATTCCATTCTAAATTCCAATCTAGAACACGACTTCCATTGAGGCTCTGTTGCCCTAGTCACCAGATTTGGTAAGGGAGAACTGCTGCCACCTTGTGGCCGTTTCGCACAACAGCAGCTTTAATCCCAGCGCTGATGGTCAGTTGATATTCAAAATCATTGCAGGCCTGTAAATGACACCTGCCCTGAAAACAAATCCTGGGGTCACATATCGACCAAAAAATTCAAAGGACGTCCATATTTCAAAACGACCGTTTCAAAAGGCATATTTTACGCACATTAGTGTTCTGCTTCTTTTTCTTTCTTTCCTTTTTTTGTTAAAAATACGGGAATGGAAAAAGGCATCCCTCAGAATGGGCGAAAATCGTTGCAAACGAATCAATGGACAAAGGTTTAATCTCCAATATATATAAAGAGCTCATGCAGCTTAATATTAACAAAACAAACAACCCAATACAAAAAATGGGCAGAAGATCTAAAGAGATGTTTCTTCCAAGAAGACACAGAGATGGCCAAGATGCACATGAAAAGCTGCTCAACAGCACTAATTATTAGAGAAATGCAAATCAAAACTACAATGAGGTATCACCTCACACCTGTTAGAATCGGCATCATCAGAAAATCTACAAACAACCAATTCTGGGGAGGGTGTGGACAAAAGGAGCCCTCTTCCACTATTGGTGGGAATGTAAATTGATACAGTCACTATGGAGAACGGTATGGAGTTTCCTTAAAAAAACTAGAAATAGAATTACCATCTGATCCAGCAATCCCACTTCTGGGCATATACCCAGAGAAAACCATAAATCAAAAAGGCACATTCACCACAATGTTCATGGCAGCACTATTTACAATAGCCAGGTAATGGAAGCAACGTAAATGCCCACAGACAGATGAATGGATAAAGATGTGGTACATATATAAAATGGAATATTACTCGGCCATAAGAAGGAATGAAACTGGGTCATTTGTAGAGACATCGATGGATCTAGAGACTGTCATACAGAATGAAGTAAGTCAGAAAGAGGAAAACAAATATTGTATATTAATGCATATATGTGGAACCTAAAAAATGGTACAGATGAACTGGTTTGCAGGGAAGAAACAGAGACACAGAGGTAGAGAACAAACATATGGACACCAAGTGTGGGAAGCCATGGGGTGGTGGTCGTGGGATGAGTTGGGAGATTGGGATTGACCTGTATACATGTATATGCATGAAATACATAACTAATAATAACCTGCTGTATAAAAAAATAAATCAAATTAAATTTCAAATTTTTAAAAAATAAAATTTAAAAATAAAACAGAAAAATGTTCTTCCCTTCACACAGATGTATTTATAGGAATGAATTATTTCCATGCTTATATCTATAAATACATAAAGGAGGAATACAATCTAACTTGAACCATAAAAGAAAAAAAAAACCTGAACCCACCAGTTATACAGAGGAAAACCCTATCAGGGCACTTGCTCCAGCGGTAAACAATTCTGAAATTGGTCAGAGGTGGGGAATCATCTCCCATACAACCAGCAACCCACCCCCCACGCCAGGAGCATCCTCATTGCAAAGCTGGGGGACCGTGCCGAGGCATCTGTGAGTAAACGTGAGCTGAGCCCCAGGCCAGCTGCTGCTGAACTGTTCCCACCCTTCCCAGGTAAAACACCTGAATATGTACAAGGGCTTGAAAGCCTAGAGGAAGGGCGGTGGAGCCACACCAGCGACAGCACGCAGGCCAACTTGGTGCCTGCAGGCCAGCCAGGGTGGTCCTGGCCCCGGGCGCTCTTCCGGAAGCTTTCCATTGCCCTGCCTGAGATACCCCTCCTCTCCCGGCCCCCACTGCTTTTTTCCTTCCTCACCTCTGTCCGGAGAGAAATTCCAGCGGAAGGTATGGGTGACACATCCTCTTCTTTACAGGTGGCAGCCTGGCAACCCCTGCAGAAAGGCCAGCAGAGCCCCACTCACACCGGGCCACCAACAAAGCTGTGGCCCCTCACTCCCTCTCGCCAGCAAGCCCCGAGACTGCTGACGGGGCAGAGAATATGGAGTCAGGCACAGCTTCAGGGGCTATTGCTGCCTGGAGCGCTGTTTATATTGACCTCAAACAGGCACACCTGGGGAGGGCCGGCCGGCAGGGTAAGGCTGCCCAGGTCAGCTAATCCACAACCCTCAGGGAATCACATTGTTGAAAACGGACCTCGCTAAGGCAGAATAGAAGCCAAGGAAGAAAAGGACACAATGCCATTTGCAGCACCGTAGATGAGTCTAGAGGTAATCACGTGACTTGTAGTAAGTCAGAAAGTGAAAGACACATATCGTATCATATCACTTATAGGTGTTACCTAAGAATGGATACCAGGGCAGATATTTCCACGGAGAAGGGCCATCACAGATTCATCAAACAAACTTATGGTTCACCAATGGAAAGGTGTGAGGATTGGTTTCATTACGATATTGGGGTTAACAGACATATACAAACACAGGTGACACATATAATCACCAAAGACCTACGGAATACCAAGAGAAGACTACTCAACATTCTGTCATAACGTACATGGGAAAAGGATCCCAGGAAGAACAGAAATCTGTATATGTGTAAAACAACCACATCTTCCACACCTACAACAAGCCAAACATTGTAATCAAACTTGCTGTAATAAAAAATAAAAAATTAAATTAAAAACACGAACAAGAAGTAGTGAGACAAACTTGAGGGGCTTTCTCCTGGCACATTCCATTCTAAATTCCAATCTAGAACACGACTTCCATTGAGGCTCTGTTGCCCTAGTCACCAGATTTGGTAAGGGAGAACTGCTGCCACCTTGTGGCCGTTTCGCACAACAGCAGCTTTAATCCCAGCGCTGATGGTCAGTTGATATTCAAAATCATTGCAGGCCTGTAAATGACACCTGCCCTGAAAACAAATCCTGGGGTCACATATCGACCAAAAAATTCAAAGGACGTCCATATTTCAAAACGACCGTTTCAAAAGGCATATTTTACGCACATTAGTGTTCTGCTTCTTTTTCTTTCTTTCCTTTATTTGTTAAAAATACGGGAATGGAAAAAGGCATCCCTCAGAATGGGCGAAAATCGTTGCAAACGAATCAATGGACAAAGGTTTAATCTCCAATATATATAAAGAGCTCATGCAGCTTAATATTAACAAAACAAACAACCCAATACAAAAAATGGGCAGAAGATCTAAAGAGATGTTTCTTCCAAGAAGACACAGAGATGGCCAAGACGCACATGAAAAGCTGCTCAACAGCACTAATTATTAGAGAAATGCAAATCAAAACTACAATGAGGTATCACCTCACACCTGTTAGAATCGGCATCATCAGAAAATCTACAAACAACCAATTCTGGGGAGGGTGTGGACAAAAGGAGCCCTCTTCCACTATTGGTGGGAATGTAAATTGATACAGTCACTATGGAGAACGGTATGGAGTTTCCTTAAAAAAACTAGAAATAGAATTACCATCTGATCCAGCAATCCCAATTCTGGGCATATACCCAGAGAAAACCATAAATCAAAAAGGCACATTCACCACAATGTTCATGGCAGCACTATTTACAGTAGCCAGGTAATGGAAGCAATGTAAATGCCCACAGACAGATGAATGGATAAAGATGTGGTACATATATAAAATGGAATATTACTCAGCCATAAGAAGGAATGAAACTGGGTCATTTGTAGAGACATCGATGGATCTAGAGACTGTCATACAGAATGAAGTAAGTCAGAAAGAGGAAAACAAATATTGTATATTAATGCATATATGTGGAACCTAAACAATGGTACAGATGAACTGGTTTGCAGGGAAGAAACAGAGACACAGAGGTAGAGAACAAACATATGGACACCAAGTGTGGGAAGCCATGGGGTGGTGGTGGTGGGATGAGTTGGGAGATTGGGATTGACCTGTATACATGTATATGCATAAAATACATAACTAATAATAACCTGCTGTATAAAAAAATAAATCAAATTAAATTTCAAATTTTTAAAAAATAAAATTTAAAAATAAAACAGAAAAATGTTCTTCCCTTCACACAGATGTATTTATAGGAATGAATTATTTCCATGCTTATATCTATAAATACATAAAGGAGGAATACAATCTAACTTGAACCAAAAAAGGAAAAAAAAAACCTGAACCCTCCAGTTATAGAGAGGAATAACCTATCAGGGCACTTGCTCCAGCGGTAAACAATTCTGAAATTGGTCAGAGGTGGGGAATCATCTCCCATACAACCAGCAACCCACCCCCCACGCCAGGAGCATCCTCATTGCAAAGCTGGGGGACCGTGCCGAGGCATCTGTGAGTAAACGTGAGCTGAGCCCCAGGCCAGCTGCTGCTGAACTGTTCCCACCCTTCCCAGGTAAAACACCTGAATATGTACAAGGGCTTGAAAGCCTAGAGAAAGGGCCGTGGAGCCACACCAGCGACAGCACGCAGGCCAACTTGGTGCCTGCAGGCCAGCCAGGGTGGTCATGGACCCGGGCGCTCTTCCGGAAGCTTTCCATTGCCCTGCCTGAGATACCCCTCCTGTCCCGGCCCCCACTGCTTTTTTCCTTCCTCACCTCTGTCCGGAGAGAAATTCCAGCGGAAGGTATGGGTGACACATCCTCTTCTTTACAGGTGGCAGCCTGGCAATCCCTGCAGAAAGGCCAGCAGAGCCCCTCTCACACCAGGCCACCAACAAAGCTGTGGCCCCTCACTCCCTCCCACCAGCAGAGCCCCGAGACTGCTGACAGGGCAGAGAATATGGAGTCAGGCACAGCTTCAGGGGCTATTGCTGCCTGGAGCGCTGTTTATATTGACCTCAAACAGGCACACCTGGGGAGGGCCGGCCGGCAGGGTAAGGCTGCCCAGGTCAGCTAATCCACAACCCTCAGGGAATCACATTGTTGAAAACGGACCTCGCTAAGGCAGAATAGAAGCCAAGGAAGAAAAGGACACAATGCCATTTGCAGCACCGTAGATGAGTCTAGAGGTAATCACGTGACTTGTAGTAAGTCAGAAAGTGAAAGACACATATCGTATCATATCACTTATAGGTGTTACCTAAGAATGGATACCAGTGCAGATATTTCCACGGAGAAGGGCCATCACAGATTCATCAAACAAACTTATGGTTCACCAATGGAAAGGTGTGAGGATTGGTTTCATTACGATATTGGGGTTAACAGACATATACAAACACAGGTGACACATATAATCACCAAAGACCTACGGAATACCAAGAGAAGACTACTCAACCTTCTGTCATAACGTACATGGGAAAAGGATCCCAGGAAGAACAGACATCTGTATATGTGTAAAAGAACCCCATCTTCCACACCTACAACAAGCCAAACATTGTCATCAAACTTGCTGTAATAAAAAATAAATAATTAAATTAAAAACACGAACAAGAAGTAGTGAGACAAACTTGAGGGGCTTTCTCCTGGCACATTCCATTCTAAATTCCAATCTAGAACACGACTTCCATTGAGGCTCTGTTGCCCTAGTCACCAGATTTGGTAAGGGAGAACTGCTGCCACCTTGTGGCCGTTTCACACAACAGCAGCTTTAATCCCAGCGCTGATGGTCAGTTGATATTCAAAATCATTGCAGGCCTGTAAATGACACCTGCCCTGAAAACAAATCCTGGGGTCACATATCGACCAGAAAGTTCAAAGGACGTCCATATTTCAAAACGACCGTTTCAAAAGGCATATTTTACGCACATTAGTGTTCTGCTTCTTTTTCTTTCTTTCCTTTTTTTGTTAAAAATACGGGAATGGAAAAAGGCATCCCTCAGAATGGGCGAAAATCGTTGCAAACGAATCAATGGACAAAGGTTTAATCTCCAATATATATAAAGAGCTCATGCAGCTTAATATTAACAAAACAAACAACCCAATACAAAAAATGGGCAGAAGATCTAAAGAGATGTTTCTTCCAAGAAGACACAGAGATGGCCAAGACGCACATGAAAAGCTGCTCAACAGCACTAATTATTAGAGAAATGCAAATCAAAACTACAATGAGGTATCACCTCACACCTGTTAGAATCGGCATCATCAGAAAATCTACAAACAACCAATTCTGGGGAGGGTGTGGACAAAAGGAGCCCTCTTCCACTATTGGTGGGAATGTAAATTGATACAGTCACTATGGAGAACGGTATGGAATTTCCTTAAAAAAACTAGAAATAGAATTACCATCTGATCCAGCAATCCCAATTCTGGGCATATACCCAGAGAAAACCATAAATCAAAAAGGCACATTCACCACAATGTTCATGGCAGCACTATTTACAATAGCCAGGTAATGGAAGCAATGTAAATGCCCACAGACAGATGAATGGATAAAGATGTGGTACATATATAAAATGGAATATTACTCAGCCATAAGAAGGAATGAAACTGGGTCATTTGTAGAGACATCGATGGATCTAGAGACTGTCATACAGAATGAAGTAAGTCAGAAAGAGGAAAACAAATATTGTATATTAATGCATATATGTGGAACCTAAACAATGGTACAGATGAACTGGTTTGCAGGGAAGAAACAGAGACACAGAGGTAGACAACAAACATATGGACACCAAGTGTGGGAAGCCATGGGGTGGTGGTGGTGGGATGAGTTGGGAGATTGGGATTGACCTGTATACATGTATATGCATAAAATACATAACTAATAATAACCTGCTGTATAAAAAAATAAATCAAATTAAATTTCAAATTTTTAAAAAATAAAATTTAAAAATAAAACAGAAAAATGTTCTTCCCTTCACACAGATGTATTTATAGGAATGAATTATTTCCATGCTTATATCTATAAATACATAAAGGAGGAATACAATCTAACTTGAACCAAAAAAGGAAAAAAAAAAACCTGAACCCTCCAGTTATAGAGAGGAATAACCTATCAGGGCACTTGCTCCAGCGGTAAACAATTCTGAAATTGGTCAGAGGTGGGGAATCATCTCCCATACAACCAGCAACCCACCCCCCACGCCAGGAGCATCCTCATTGCAAAGCTGGGGGACCGTGCCGAGGCATCTGTGAGTAAACGTGAGCTGAGCCCCAGGCCAGCTGCTGCTGAACTGTTCCCACCCTTCCCAGGTAAAACACCTGAATATGTACAAGGGCTTGAAAGCCTAGAGAAAGGGCCGTGGAGCCACACCAGCGACAGCACGCAGGCCAACTTGGTGCCTGCAGGCCAGCCAGGGTGGTCATGGACCCGGGCGCTCTTCCGGAAGCTTTCCATTGCCCTGCCTGAGATACCCCTCCTGTCCCGGCCCCCACTGCTTTTTTCCTTCCTCACCTCTGTCCGGAGAGAAATTCCAGCGGAAGGTATGGGTGACACATCCTCTTCTTTACAGGTGGCAGCCTGGCAATCCCTGCAGAAAGGCCAGCAGAGCCCCTCTCACACCGGGCCACCAACAAAGCTGTGGCCCCTCACTCCCTCCCACCAGCAGAGCCCCGAGACTGCTGACAGGGCAGAGAATATGGAGTCAGGCACAGCTTCAGGGGCTATTGCTGCCTGGAGCGCTGTTTATATTGACCTCAAACAGGCACACCTGGGGAGGGCCGGCCGGCAGGGTAAGGCTGCCCAGGTCAGCTAATCCACAACCCTCAGGGAATCACATTGTTGAAAACGGACCTCGCTAAGGCAGAATAGAAGCCAAGGAAGAAAAGGACACAATGCCATTTGCAGCACCGTAGATGAGTCTAGAGGTAATCACGTGACTTGTAGTAAGTCAGAAAGTGAAAGACACATATCATATCATATCACTTATAGGTGTTACCTAAGAATGGATACCAGGGCAGATATTTCCACGGAGAAGGGCCATCACAGATTCATCAAACAAACTTATGGTTCACCAATGGAAAGGTGTGAGGATTGGTTTCATTACGATATTGGGGTTAACAGACATATACAAACACAGGTGACACATATAATCACCAAAGACCTACGGAATACCAAGAGAAGACTACTCAACCTTCTGTCATAACGTACATGGGAAAAGGATCCCAGGAAGAACAGACATCTGTATATGTGTAAAAGAACCCCATCTTCCACACCTACAACAAGCCAAACATTGTCATCAAACTTGCTGTAATAAAAAATAAATAATTAAATTAAAAACACGAACAAGAAGTAGTGAGACAAACTTGAGGGGCTTTCTCCTGGCACATTCCATTCTAAATTCCAATCTAGAACACGACTTCCATTGAGGCTCTGTTGCCCTAGTCACCAGATTTGGTAAGGGAGAACTGCTGCCACCTTGTGGCCGTTTCACACAACAGCAGCTTTAATCCCAGCGCTGATGGTCAGTTGATATTCAAAATCATTGCAGGCCTGTAAATGACACCTGCCCTGAAAACAAATCCTGGGGTCACATATCGACCAGAAAGTTCAAAGGACGTCCATATTTCAAAACGACCGTTTCAAAAGGCATATTTTACGCACATTAGTGTTCTGCTTCTTTTTCTTTCTTTCCTTTTTTTGTTAAAAATACGGGAATGGAAAAAGGCATCCCTCAGAATGGGCGAAAATCGTTGCAAACGAATCAATGGACAAAGGTTTAATCTCCAATATATATAAAGAGCTCATGCAGCTTAATATTAACAAAACAAACAACCCAATACAAAAAATGGGCAGAAGATCTAAAGAGATGTTTCTTCCAAGAAGACACAGAGATGGCCAAGACGCACATGAAAAGCTGCTCAACAGCACTAATTATTAGAGAAATGCAAATCAAAACTACAATGAGGTATCACCTCACACCTGTTAGAATCGGCATCATCAGAAAATCTACAAACAACCAATTCTGGGGAGGGTGTGGACAAAAGGAGCCCTCTTCCACTATTGGTGGGAATGTAAATTGATACAGTCACTATGGAGAACGGTATGGAATTTCCTTAAAAAAACTAGAAATAGAATTACCATCTGATCCAGCAATCCCAATTCTGGGCATATACCCAGAGAAAACCATAAATCAAAAAGGCACATTCACCACAATGTTCATGGCAGCACTATTTACAATAGCCAGGTAATGGAAGCAATGTAAATGCCCACAGACAGATGAATGGATAAAGATGTGGTACATATATAAAATGGAATATTACTCAGCCATAAGAAGGAATGAAACTGGGTCATTTGTAGAGACATCGATGGATCTAGAGACTGTCATACAGAATGAAGTAAGTCAGAAAGAGGAAAACAAATATTGTATATTAATGCATATATGTGGAACCTAAACAATGGTACAGATGAACTGGTTTGCAGGGAAGAAACAGAGACACAGAGGTAGACAACAAACATATGGACACCAAGTGTGGGAAGCCATGGGGTGGTGGTGGTGGGATGAGTTGGGAGATTGGGATTGACCTGTATACATGTATATGCATAAAATACATAACTAATAATAACCTGCTGTATAAAAAAATAAATCAAATTAAATTTCAAATTTTTAAAAAATAAAATTTAAAAATAAAACAGAAAAATGTTCTTCCCTTCACACAGATGTATTTATAGGAATGAATTATTTCCATGCTTATATCTATAAATACATAAAGGAGGAATACAATCTAACTCGAACCATAAAAGGAAAAAAAAAACCTGAACCCTCCAGTTATAGAGAGGAATAACCTATCAGGGCACTTGCTCCAGCGGTAAACAATTCTGAAATTGGTCAGAGGTGGGGAATCATCTCCCATACAACCAGCAACCCACCCCCCACGCCAGGAGCATCCTCATTGCAAAGCTGGGGGACCGTGCCGAGGCATCTGTGAGTAAACGTGAGCTGAGCCCCAGGCCAGCTGCTGCTGAACTGTTCCCACCCTTCCCAGGTAAAACACCTGAATATGTACAAGGGCTTGAAAGCCTAGAGGAAGGGCCGTGGAGCCACACCAGCGACAGCACGCAGGCCAACTTGGTGCCTGCAGGCCAGCCAGGGTGGTCCTGGCCCCGGGCGCTCTTCCGGAAGCTTTCCATTGCCCTGCCTGAGATACCCCTCCTGTCCCGGCCCCCACTGCTTTTTTCCTTCCTCACCTCTGTCCGGAGAGAAATTCCAGCGGAAGGTATGGGTGACACATCCTCTTCTTTACAGGTGGCAGCCTGGCAACCCCTGCAGAAAGGCCAGCAGAGCCCCACTCACACCGGGCCACCAACAAAGCTGTGGCCCCTCACTCCCTCCCACCAGCAGAGCCCCGAGACTGCTGACGGGGCAGAGAATATGGAGTCAGGCACAGCTTCAGGGGCTATTGCTGCCTGGAGCGCTGTTTATATTGACCTCAAACAGGCACACCTGGGGAGGGCCGGCCGGCAGGGTAAGGCTGCCCAGGTCAGCTAATCCACAACCCTCAGGGAATCACATTGTTGAAAACGGACCTCGCTAAGGCAGAGTAGAAGCCAAGGAAGAAAAGGACACAATGCCATTTGCAGCACCGTAGATGAGTCTAGAGGTAATCACGTGACTTGTAGTAAGTCAGAAAGTGAATGACACATATCATATCATATCACTTATAGGTGTTACCTAAGAATGGATACCAGGGCAGATATTTCCACGGAGAAGGGCCATCACAGATTCATCAAACAAACTTATGGTTCACCAATGGAAAGGTGTGAGGATTGGTTTCATTACGATATTGGGGTTAACAGACATATACAAACACAGGTGACACATATAATCACCAAAGACCTACGGAATACCAAGAGAAGACTACTCAACCTTCTGTCATAACGTACATGGGAAAAGGATCCCAGGAAGAACAGACATTTGTATATGTGTAAAACAACCACATCTTCCACACCTACAACAAGCCAAACATTGTAATCAAACTTGCTGTAATAAAAAATAAAAAATTAAATTAAAAACACGAACAAGAAGTAGTGAGACAAACTTGAGGGGCTTTCTCCTGGCACATTCCATTCTAAATTCCAATCTAGAACACGACTTCCATTGAGGCTCTGTTGCCCTAGTCACCAGATTTGGTAAGGGAGAACTGCTGCCACCTTGTGGCCGTTTCGCACAACAGCAGCTTTAATCCCAGCGCTGATGGTCAGTTGATATTCAAAATCATTGCAGGCCTGTAAATGACACCTGCCCTGAAAACAAATCCTGGGGTCACATATCGACCAGAAAGTTCAAAGGACATCCATATTTCAAAACGACCGTTTCAAAAGGCATATTTTACGCACATTAGTGTTCTGCTTCTTTTTCTTTCTTTCCTTTTTTTGTTAAAAATACGGGAATGGAAAAAGGCATCCCTCAGAATGGGCGAAAATCGTTGCAAACGAATCAATGGACAAAGGTTTAATCTCCAATATATATAAAGAGCTCATGCAGCTTAATATTAACAAAACAAACAACCCAATACAAAAAATGGGCAGAAGATCTAAAGAGATGTTTCTTCCAAGAAGACACAGAGATGGCCAAGACGCACATGAAAAGCTGCTCAACAGCACTAATTATTAGAGAAATGCAAATCAAAACTACAATGAGGTATCACCTCACACCTGTTAGAATCGGCATCATCAGAAAATCTACAAACAACCAATTCTGGGGAGGGTGTGGACAAAAGGAGCCCTCTTCCACTATTGGTGGGAATGTAAATTGATACAGTCACTATGGAGAACGGTATGGAATTTCCTTAAAAAAACTAGAAATAGAATTACCATCTGATCCAGCAATCCCAATTCTGGGCATATACCCAGAGAAAACCATAAATCAAAAAGGCACATTCACCACAAAGTTCATGGCAGCACTATTTACAATAGCCAGGTAATGGAAGCAATGTAAATGCCCACAGACAGATGAATGGATAAAGATGTGGTACATATATAAAATGGAATATTACTCAGCCATAAGAAGGAATGAAACTGGGTCATTTGTAGAGACATCGATGGATCTAGAGACTGTCATACAGAATGAAGTAAGTCAGAAAGAGGAAAACAAATATTGTATATTAATGCATATATGTGGAACCTAAACAATGGTACAGATGAACTGGTTTGCAGGGAAGAAACAGAGACACAGAGGTAGACAACAAACATATGGACACCAAGTGTGGGAAGCCATGGGGTGGTGGTGGTGGGATGAGTTGGGAGATTGGGATTGACCTGTATACATGTATATGCATAAAATACATAACTAATAATAACCTGCTGTATAAAAAAATAAATCAAATTAAATTTCAAATTTTTAAAAAATAAAATTTAAAAATAAAACAGAAAAATGTTCTTCCCTTCACACAGATGTATTTATAGGAATGAATTATTTCCATGCTTATATCTATAAATACATAAAGGAGGAATACAATCTAACTCGAACCATAAAAGGAAAAAAAAAAACCTGAACCCTCCAGTTATAGAGAGGAATAACCTATCAGGGCACTTGCTCCAGCGGTAAACAATTCTGAAATTGGTCAGAGGTGGGGAATCATCTCCCATACAACCAGCAACCCACCCCCCACGCCAGGAGCATCCTCATTGCAAAGCTAGGGGACCGTGCCGAGGCATCTGTGAGTAAACGTGAGCTGAGCCCCAGGCCAGCTGCTGCTGAACTGTTCCCACCCTTCCCAGGTAAAACACCTGAATATGTACAAGGGCTTGAAAGCCTAGAGGAAGGGCCGTGGAGCCACACCAGCGACAGCACGCAGGCCAACTTGGTGCCTGCAGGCCAGCCAGGGTGATCCTGGCCCCGGGCGCTCTTCCGGAAGCTTTCCATTGCCCTGCCTGAGATACCCCTCCTGTCCCGGCCCCCACTGCTTTTTTCCTTCCTCACCTCTGTCCGGAGAGAAATTCCAGCGGAAGGTATGGGTGACACATCCTCTTCTTTACAGGTGGCAGCCTGGCAACCCCTGCAGAAAGGCCAGCAGAGCCCCACTCACACCGGGCCACCAACAAAGCTGTGGCCCCTCACTCCCTCCCACCAGCACAGCCCCGAGACTGCTGACGGGGCAGAGAATATGGAGTCAGGCACAGCTTCAGGGGCTATTGCTGCCTGGAGCGCTGTTTATATTGACCTCAAACAGGCACACCTGGGGAGGGCCGGCCGGCAGGGTAAGGCTGCCCAGGTCAGCTAATCCACAACCCTCAGGGAATCACATTGTTGAAAACGGACCTCGCTAAGGCAGAGTAGAAGCCAAGGAAGAAAAGGACACAATGCCATTTGCAGCACCGTAGATGAGTCTAGAGGTAATCACGTGACTTGTAGTAAGTCAGAAAGTGAATGACACATATCATATCATATCACTTATAGGTGTTACCTAAGAATGGATACCAGGGCAGATATTTCCACGGAGAAGGGCCATCACAGATTCATCAAACAAACTTATGGTTCACCAATGGAAAGGTGTGAGGATTGGTTTCATTACGATATTGGGGTTAACAGACATATACAAACACAGGTGACACATATAATCACCAAAGACCTACGGAATACCAAGAGAAGACTACTCAACCTTCTGTCATAACGTACATGGGAAAAGGATCCCAGGAAGAACAGACATCTGTATATGTGTAAAACAACCACATCTTCCACACCTACAACAAGCCAAACATTGTAATCAAACTTGCTGTAATAAAAAATAAAAGATTAAATTAAAAACACGAACAAGAAGTAGTGAGACAAACTTGAGGGGCTTTCTCCTGGCACATTCCATTCTAAATTCCAATCTAGAACACGACTTCCATTGAGGCTCTGTTGCCCTAGTCACCAGATTTGGTAAGGGAGAACTGCTGCCACCTTGTGGCCGTTTCGCACAACAGCAGCTTTAATCCCAGCGCTGATGGTCAGTTGATATTCAAAATCATTGCAGGCCTGTAAATAACACCTGCCCTGAAAACAAATCCTGGGGTCACATATCGACCAAAAAATTCAAAGGACGTCCATATTTCAAAACGACCGTTTCAAAAGGCATATTTTACGCACATTAGTGTTCTGCTTCTTTTTCTTTCTTTCCTTTTTTTGTTAAAAATACGGGAATGGAAAAAGGCATCCCTCAGAATGGGCGAAAATCGTTGCAAACGAATCAATGGACAAAGGTTTAATCTCCAATATATATAAACAGCTCATGCAGCTTAATATTAACAAAACAAACAACCCAATACAAAAAATGGGCAGAAGATCTAAAGAGATGTTTCTTCCAAGAAGACACAGAGATGGCCAAGACGCACATGAAAAGCTGCTCAACAGCACTAATTATTAGAGAAATGCAAATCAAAACTACAATGAGGTATCACCTCACACCTGTTAGAATCGGCATCATCAGAAAATCTACAAACAACCAATTCTGGGGAGGGTGTGGACAAAAGGAGCCCTCTTCCACTATTGGTGGGAATGTAAATTGATACAGTCACTATGGAGAACGGTATGGAGTTTCCTTAAAAAAACTAGAAATAGAATTACCATCTGATCCAGCAATCCCACTTCTGGGCATATACCCAGAGAAAACCATAAATCAAAAAGGCACATTCACCACAATGTTCATGGCAGCACTATTTACAATAGGCAGGTAATGGAAGCAACGTAAATGCCCACAGACAGATGAATGGATAAAGATGTGGTACATATATAAAATGGAATATTACTCAGCCATAAGAAGGAATGAAACTGGGTCATTTGTAGAGACATCGATGGATCTAGAGACTGTCATACAGAATGAAGTAAGTCAGAAAGAGGAAAACAAATATTGTATATTAATGCATATATGTGGAACCTAAAAAATGGTACAGATGAACTGGTTTGCAGGGAAGAAACAGAGACACAGAGGTAGACAACAAACATATGGACACCAAGTGTGGGAAGCCATGGGGTGGTGGTGGTGGGATGAGTTGGGAGATTGGGATTGACCTGTATACATGTATATGCATAAAATACATAACTAATAATAACCTGCTGTATAAAAAAATAAATCAAATTAAATTTCAAATTTTTAAAAAATAAAATTTAAAAATAAAACAGAAAAATGTTCTTCCCTTCACACAGATGTATTTATAGGAATGAATTATTTCAATGCTTATATCTATAAATACATAAAGGAGGAATAAAATCTAACTTGAACCATAAAGAAAAAAAAAACCTGAACCCACCAGTTATAGAGAGGAATACCCTATCAGGGTACTTGCTCCAGCGGTAAACAATTCTGAAATTGGTCAGAGGTGGGGAATCATCTCCCATACAACCAGCAACCCACCCCCCACGCCAGGAGCATCCTCATTGCAAAGCTGGGGGACCGTGCCGAGGCATCTGTGAGTAAACGTGAGCTGAGCCCCAGGCCAGCTGCTGCTGAACTGTTCCCACCCTTCCCAGGTAAAACACCTGAATATGTACAAGGGCTTGAAAGCCTAGAGGAAGGGCCGTGGAGCCACACCAGCGACAGCACGCAGGCCAACTTGGTGCCTGCAGGCCAGCCAGGGTGGTCCTGGCCCCGGGCGCTCTTCCGGAAGCTTTCCATTGCCCTGCCTGAGATACCCCTCCTGTCCCGGCCCCCACTGCTTTTTTCCTTCCTCACCTCTGTCCGGAGAGAAATTCCAGCGGAAGGTATGGGTGACACATCCTCTTCTTTACAGGTGGCAGCCTGGCAACCCCTGCAGAAAGGCCAGCAGAGCCCCACTCACACCAGGCCACCAACAAAGCTGTGGCCCCTCACTCCCTCTCGCCAGCAAGCCCCGAGACTGCTGACGGGGCAGAGAATATGGAGTCAGGCACAGCTTCAGGGGCTATTGCTGCCTGGAGCGCTGTTTATATTGACCTCAAACAGGCACACCTGGGGAGGGCCGGCCGGCAGGGTAAGGCTGCCCAGGTCAGCTAATCCACAACCCTCAGGGAATCACATTGTTGAAAACGGACCTCGCTAAGGCAGAATAGAAGCCAAGGAAGAAAAGGACACAATGCCATTTGCAGCACCGTAGATGAGTCTAGAGGTAATCACGTGACTTGTAGTAAGTCAGAAAGTGAAAGACACATATCGTATCATATCACTTATAGGTGTTACCTAAGAATGGATACCAGGGCAGATATTTCCACGGAGAAGGGCCATCACAGATTCATCAAACAAACTTATGGTTCACCAATGGAAAGGTGTGAGGATTGGTTTCATTACGATATTGGGGTTAACAGACATATACAAACACAGGTGACACATATAATCACCAAAGACCTACGGAATACCAAGAGAAGACTACTCAACATTCTGTCATAACGTACATGGGAAAAGGATCCCAGGAAGAACAGACATCTGTATATGTGTAAAACAACCACATCTTCCACACCTACAACAAGCCAAACATTGTAATCAAACTTGCTGTAATAAAAAATAAAAAATTAAATTAAAAACACGAACAAGAAGTAGTGAGACAAACTTGAGGGGCTTTCTCCTGGCACATTCCATTCTAAATTCCAATCTAGAACACGACTTCCATTGAGGCTCTGTTGCCCTAGTCACCAGATTTGGTAAGGGAGAACTGCTGCCACCTTGTGGCCGTTTCGCACAACAGCAGCTTTAATCCCAGCGCTGATGGTCAGTTGATATTCAAAATCATTGCAGGCCTGTAAATGACACCTGCCCTGAAAACAAATCCTGGGGTCACATATCGACCAAAAAATTCAAAGGACGTCCATATTTCAAAACGACCGTTTCAAAAGGCATATTTTACGCACATTAGTGTTCTGCTTCTTTTTCTTTCTTTCCTTTTTTTGTTAAAAATACGGGAATGGAAAAAGGCATCCCTCAGAATGGGCGAAAATCGTTGCAAACGAATCAATGGACAAAGGTTTAATCTCCAATATATATAAAGAGCTCATGCAGCTTAATATTAACAAAACAAACAACCCAATACAAAAAATGGGCAGAAGATCTAAAGAGATGTTTCTTCCAAGAAGACACAGAGATGGCCAAGACGCACATGAAAAGCTGCTCAACAGCACTAATTATTAGAGAAATGCAAATCAAAACTACAATGAGGTATCACCTCACACCTGTTAGAATCGGCATCATCAGAAAATCTACAAACAACCAATTCTGGGGAGGGTGTGGACAAAAGGAGCCCTCTTCCACTATTGGTGGGAATGTAAATTGATACAGTCACTATGGAGAACGGTATGGAGTTTCCTTAAAAAAACTAGAAATAGAATTACCATCTGATCCAGCAATCCCACTTCTGGGCATATACCCAGAGAAAACCATAAATCAAAAAGGCACATTCACCACAATGTTCATGGCAGCACTATTTACAATAGCCAGGTAATGGAAGCAACGTAAATGCCCACAGACAGATGAATGGATAAAGATGTGGTACATATATAAAATGGAATATTACTCAGCCATAAGAAGGAATGAAACTGGGTCATTTGTAGAGACATCGATGGATCTAGAGACTGTCATACAGAATGAAGTAAGTCAGAAAGAGGAAAACAAATATTGTATATTAATGCATATATGTGGAACCTAAAAAATGGTACAGATGAACTGGTTTGCAGGGAAGAAACAGAGACACAGAGGTAGACAACAAACATATGGACACCAAGTGTGGGAAGCCATGGGGTGGTGGTGGTGGGATGAGTTGGGAGATTGGGATTGACCTGTATACATGTATATGCATAAAATACAAAACTAATAATAACCTGCTGTATAAAAAAATAAATCAAATTAAATTTCAAATTTTTAAAAAATAAAATTTAAAAATAAAACAGAAAAATGTTCTTCCCTTCACACAGATGTATTTATAGGAATGAATTATTTCCATGCTTATATCTATAAATACATAAAGGAGTAATAAAATCTAACTTGAACCATAAAAGAAAAAAAAATACCTGAACCCACCAGTTATAGAGAGGAATACCCTATCAGGGCACTTGCTCCAGCGGTAAACAATTCTGAAATTGGTCAGAGGTGGGGAATCATCTCCCATACAACCAGCAACCCACCCCCCACGCCAGGAGCATCCTCATTGCAAAGCTGGGGGACCGTGCCGAGGCATCTGTGAGTAAACGTGAGCTGAGCCCCAGGCCAGCTGCTGCTGAACTGTTCCCACCCTTCCCAGGTAAAACACCTGAATATGTACAAGGGCTTGAAAGCCTAGAGGAAGGGCCGTGGAGCCACACCAGCGACAGCAAGCAGGCCAACTTGGTGCCTGCAGGCCAGCCAGGGTGGTCCTGGTCCCGGGCGCTCTTGCGGAAGCTTTCCATTGCCCTGCCTGAGATACCCCTCCTGTCCCGGCCCCCACTGCTTTTTTCCTTCCTCACCTCTGTCCGGAGAGAAATTCCAGCGGAAGGTATGGGTGACACATCCTCTTCTTTACAGGTGGCAGCCTGGCAACCCCTGCAGAAAGGCCAGCAGAGCCCCACTCACACCGGGCCACCAACAAAGCTGTGGCCCCTCACTCCCTCCCACCAGCACAGCCCCGAGACTGCTGACGGGGCAGAGAATATGGAGTCAGGCACAGCTTCAGGGGCTATTGCTGCCTGGAGCGCTGTTTATATTGACCTCAAACAGGCACACCTGGGGAGGGCCGGCCGGCAGGGTAAGGCTGCCCAGGTCAGCTAATCCACAACCCTCAGGGAATCACATTGTTGAAAACGGACCTCGCTAAGGCAGAATAGAAGCCAAGGAAGAAAAGGACACAATGCCATTTGCAGCACCGTAGATGAGTCTAGAGGTAATCACGTGACTTGTAGTAAGTCAGAAAGTGAAAGACACATATCATATCATATCACTTATAGGTGTTACCTAAGAATGGATACCAGGGCAGATATTTCCACGGAGAAGGGCCATCACAGATTCATCAAACAAACTTATGGTTCACCAATGGAAAGGTGTGAGGATTGGTTTCATTACGATATTGGGGTTAACAGACATATACAAACACAGGTGACACATATAATCACCAAAGACCTACGTAATACCAAGAGAAGACTACTCAACCTTCTGTCATAACGTACATGGGAAAAGGATCCCAGGAAGAACAGACATCTGTATATGTGTAAAAGAACCACATCTTCCACACCTACAACAAGCCAAACATTGTCATCAAACTTGCTGTAATAAAAAATAAAAAAATAAATTAAAAACACGAACAAGAAGTAGTGAGACAAACTTGAGGGGCTTTCTCCTGGCACATTCCATTCTAAATTCCAATCTAGAACACGACTTCCATTGAGGCTCTGTTGCCCTAGTCACCAGATTTGGTAAGGGAGAACTGCTGCCACCTTGTGGCCGTTTCGCACAACAGCAGCTTTAATCCCAGCGCTGATGGTCAGTTGATATTCAAAATCATTGCAGGCCTGTAAATGACACCTGCCCTGAAAACAAATCCTGGGGTCACATATCGACCAAAAAATTCAAAGGACGTCCATATTTCAAAACGACCGTTTCAAAAGGCATATTTTACGCACATTAGTGTTCTGCTTCTTTTTCTTTCTTTCCTTTTTTTGTTAAAAATACGGGAATGGAAAAAGGCATCCCTCAGAATGGGCGAAAATCGTTGCAAACGAATCAATGGACAAAGGTTTAATCTCCAATATATATAAAGAGCTCATGCAGCTTAATATTAACAAAACAAACAACCCAATACAAAAAATGGGCAGAAGATCTAAAGAGATGTTTCTTCCAAGAAGACACAGAGATGGCCAAGACGCACATGAAAAGCTGCTCAACAGCACTAATTATTAGAGAAATGCAAATCAAAACTACAATGAGGTATCACCTCACACCTGTTAGAATCGGCATCATCAGAAAATCTACAAACAACCAATTCTGGGGAGGGTGTGGACAAAAGGAGCCCTCTTCCACTATTGGTGGGAATGTAAATTGATACAGTCACTATGGAGAACGGTATGGAGTTTCCTTAAAAAAACTAGAAATAGAATTACCATCTGATCCAGCAATCCCACTTCTGGGCATATACCCAGAGAAAACCATAAATCAAAAAGGCACATTCACCACAATGTTCATGGCAGCACTATTTACAATAGCCAGGTAATGGAAGCAACGTAAATGCCCACAGACAGATGAATGGATAAAGATGTGGTACATATATAAAATGGAATATTACTCGGCCATAAGAAGGAATGAAACTGGGTCATTTGTAGAGACATCGATGGATCTAGAGACTGTCATACAGAATGAAGTAAGTCAGAAAGAGGAAAACAAATATTGTATATTAATGCATATATGTGGAACCTAAAAAATGGTACAGATGAACTGGTTTGCAGGGAAGAAACAGAGACACAGAGGTAGAGAACAAACATATGGACACCAAGTGTGGGAAGCCATGGGGTGGTGGTCGTGGGATGAGTTGGGAGATTGGGATTGACCTGTATACATGTATATGCATGAAATACATAACTAATAATAACCTGCTGTATAAAAAAATAAATCAAATTAAATTTCAAATTTTTAAAAAATAAAATTTAAAAATAAAACAGAAAAATGTTCTTCCCTTCACACAGATGTATTTATAGGAATGAATTATTTCCATGCTTATATCTATAAATACATAAAGGAGGAATACAATCTAACTTGAACCATAAAAGAAAAAAAAAACCTGAACCCACCAGTTATACAGAGGAAAACCCTATCAGGGCACTTGCTCCAGCGGTAAACAATTCTGAAATTGGTCAGAGGTGGGGAATCATCTCCCATACAACCAGCAACCCACCCCCCACGCCAGGAGCATCCTCATTGCAAAGCTGGGGGACCGTGCCGAGGCATCTGTGAGTAAACGTGAGCTGAGCCCCAGGCCAGCTGCTGCTGAACTGTTCCCACCCTTCCCAGGTAAAACACCTGAATATGTACAAGGGCTTGAAAGCCTAGAGGAAGGGCGGTGGATCCACACCAGCGACAGCACGCAGGCCAACTTGGTGCCTGCAGGCCAGCCAGGGTGGTCCTGGCCCCGGGCGCTCTTCCGGAAGCTTTCCATTGCCCTGCCTGAGATACCCCTCCTCTCCCGGCCCCCACTGCTTTTTTCCTTCCTCACCTCTGTCCGGAGAGAAATTCCAGCGGAAGGTATGGGTGACACATCCTCTTCTTTACAGGTGGCAGCCTGGCAACCCCTGCAGAAAGGCCAGCAGAGCCCCACTCACACCGGGCCACCAACAAAGCTGTGGCCCCTCACTCCCTCTCGCCAGCAAGCCCCGAGACTGCTGACGGGGCAGAGAATATGGAGTCAGGCACAGCTTCAGGGGCTATTGCTGCCTGGAGCGCTGTTTATATTGACCTCAAACAGGCACACCTGGGGAGGGCCGGCCGGCAGGGTAAGGCTGCCCAGGTCAGCTAATCCACAACCCTCAGGGAATCACATTGTTGAAAACGGACCTCGCTAAGGCAGAATAGAAGCCAAGGAAGAAAAGGACACAATGCCATTTGCAGCACCGTAGATGAGTCTAGAGGTAATCACGTGACTTGTAGTAAGTCAGAAAGTGAAAGACACATATCGTATCATATCACTTATAGGTGTTACCTAAGAATGGATACCAGGGCAGATATTTCCACGGAGAAGGGCCATCACAGATTCATCAAACAAACTTATGGTTCACCAATGGAAAGGTGTGAGGATTGGTTTCATTACGATATTGGGGTTAACAGACATATACAAACACAGGTGACACATATAATCACCAAAGACCTACGGAATACCAAGAGAAGACTACTCAACATTCTGTCATAACGTACATGGGAAAAGGATCCCAGGAAGAACAGAAATCTGTATATGTGTAAAACAACCACATCTTCCACACCTACAACAAGCCAAACATTGTAATCAAACTTGCTGTAATAAAAAATAAAAAATTAAATTAAAAACACGAACAAGAAGTAGTGAGACAAACTTGAGGGGCTTTCTCCTGGCACATTCCATTCTAAATTCCAATCTAGAACACGACTTCCATTGAGGCTCTGTTGCCCTAGTCACCAGATTTGGTAAGGGAGAACTGCTGCCACCTTGTGGCCGTTTCGCACAACAGCAGCTTTAATCCCAGCGCTGATGGTCAGTTGATATTCAAAATCATTGCAGGCCTGTAAATGACACCTGCCCTGAAAACAAATCCTGGGGTCACATATCGACCAAAAAATTCAAAGGACGTCCATATTTCAAAACGACCGTTTCAAAAGGCATATTTTACGCACATTAGTGTTCTGCTTCTTTTTCTTTCTTTCCTTTTTTTGTTAAAAATACGGGAATGGAAAAAGGCATCCCTCAGAATGGGCGAAAATCGTTGCAAACGAATCAATGGACAAAGGTTTAATCTCCAATATATATAAAGAGCTCATGCAGCTTAATATTAACAAAACAAACAACCCAATACAAAAAATGGGCAGAAGATCTAAAGAGATGTTTCTTCCAAGAAGACACAGAGATGGCCAAGACGCACATGAAAAGCTGCTCAACAGCACTAATTATTAGAGAAATGCAAATCAAAACTACAATGAGGTATCACCTCACACCTGTTAGAATCGGCATCATCAGAAAATCTACAAACAACCAATTCTGGGGAGGGTGTGGACAAAAGGAGCCCTCTTCCACTATTGGTGGGAATGTAAATTGATACAGTCACTATGGAGAACGGTATGGAGTTTCCTTAAAAAAACTAGAAATAGAATTACCATCTGATCCAGCAATCCCACTTCTGGGCATATACCCAGAGAAAACCATAAATCAAAAAGGCACATTCACCACAATGTTCATGGCAGCACTATTTACAATAGCCAGGTAATGGAAGCAACGTAAATGCCCACAGACAGATGAATGGATAAAGATGTGGTACATATATAAAATGGAATATTACTCGGCCATAAGAAGGAATGAAACTGGGTCATTTGTAGAGACATCGATGGATCTAGAGACTGTCATACAGAATGAAGTAAGTCAGAAAGAGGAAAACAAATATTGTATATTAATGCATATATGTGGAACCTAAACAATGGTACAGATGAACTGGTTTGCAGGGAAGAAACAGAGACACAGAGGTAGACAACAAACATATGGACACCAAGTGTGGGAAGCCATGGGGTGGTGGTGGTGGGATGAGTTGGGAGATTGGGATTGACCTGTATACATGTATATGCATAAAATACAAAACTAATAATAACCTGCTGTATAAAAAAATAAATCAAATTAAATTTCAAATTTTTAAAAAATAAAATTTAAAAATAAAACAGAAAAATGTTCTTCCCTTCACACAGATGTATTTATAGGAATGAATTATTTCCATGCTTATATCTATAAATACATAAAGGAGTAATAAAATCTAACTTGAACCATAAAAGAAAAAAAAAAACCTGAACCCACCAGTTATAGAGAGGAATACCCTATCAGGGCACTTGCTCCAGCGGTAAACAATTATGAAATTGGTCAGAGGTGGGGAATCATCTCCCATACAACCAGCAACCCACCCCCCACGCCAGGAGCATCCTCATTGCAAAGCTGGGGGACCGTGCCGAGGCATCTGTGAGTAAACGTGAGCTGAGCCCCAGGCCAGCTGCTGCTGAACTGTTCCCACCCTTCCCAGGTAAAACACCTGAATATGTACAAGGGCTTGAAAGCCTAGAGGAAGGGCGGTGGAGCCACACCAGCGACAGCACGCAGGCCAACTTGGTGCCTGCAGGCCAGCCAGGGTGGTCCTGGCCCCGGGCGCTCTTGCGGAAGCTTTCCATTGCCCTGCCTGAGATACCCCTCCTGTCCCGGCCCCCACTGCTTTTTTCCTTCCTCACCTCTGTCCGGAGAGAAATTCCAGCGGAAGGTATGGGTGACACATCCTCTTCTTTACAGGTGGCAGCCTGGCAACCCCTGCAGAAAGGCCAGCAGAGCCCCACTCACACCGGGCCACCAACAAAGCTGTGGCCCCTCACTCCCTCCCACCAGCACAGCCCCGAGACTGCTGACGGGGCAGAGAATATGGAGTCAGGCACAGCTTCAGGGGCTATTGCTGCCTGGAGCGCTGTTTATATTGACCTCAAACAGGCACACCTGGGGAGGGCCGGCCGGCAGGGTAAGGCTGCCCAGGTCAGCTAATCCACAACCCTCAGGGAATCACATTGTTGAAAACGGACCTCGCTAAGGCAGAATAGAAGCCAAGGAAGAAAAGGACACAATGCCATTTGCAGCACCGTAGATGAGTCTAGAGGTAATCACGTGACTTGTAGTAAGTCAGAAAGTGAAAGACACATATCATATCATATCACTTATAGGTGTTACCTAAGAATGGATACCAGGGCAGATATTTCCACGGAGAAGGGCCATCACAGATTCATCAAACAAACTTATGGTTCACCAATGGAAAGGTGTGAGGATTGGTTTCATTACGATATTGGGGTTAACAGACATATACAAACACAGGTGACACATATAATCACCAAAGACCTACGGAATACCAAGAGAAGACTACTCAACCTTCTGTCATAACGTACATGGGAAAAGGATCCCAGGAAGAACAGACATCTGTATATGTGTAAAAGAACCACATCTTCCACACCTACAACAAGCCAAACATTGTCATCAAACTTGCTGTAATAAAAAATAAAAAAATAAATTAAAAACACGAACAAGAAGTAGTGAGACAAACTTGAGGGGCTTTCTCCTGGCACATTCCATTCTAAATTCCAATCTAGAACACGACTTCCATTGAGGCTCTGTTGCCCTAGTCACCAGATTTGGTAAGGGAGAACTGCTGCCACCTTGTGGCCGTTTCGCACAACAGCAGCTTTAATCCCAGCGCTGATGGTCAGTTGATATTCAAAATCATTGCAGGCCTGTAAATGACACCTGCCCTGAAAACAAATCCTGGGGTCACATATCGACCAAAATATTCAAAGGACGTCCATATTTCAAAACGACCGTTTCAAAAGGCATATTTTACGCACATTAGTGTTCTGCTTCTTTTTCTTTCTTTCCTTTTTTTGTTAAAAATACGGGAATGGAAAAAGGCATCCCTCAGAATGGGCGAAAATCGTTGGAAACGAATCAATGGACAAAGGTTTAATCTCCAATATATATAAAGAGCTCATGCAGCTTAATATTAACAAAACAAACAACCCAATACAAAAAATGGGCAGAAGATCTAAAGAGATGTTTCTTCCAAGAAGACACAGAGATGGCCAAGACGCACATGAAAAGCTGCTCAACAGCACTAATTATTAGAGAAATGCAAATCAAAACTACAATGAGGTATCACCTCACACCTGTTAGAATCGGCATCATCAGAAAATCTACAAACAACCAATTCTGGGGAGGGTGTGGACAAAAGGAGCCCTCATCCACTATTGGTGGGAATGTAAATTGATACAGTCACTATGGATAACGGTATGGAGTTTCCTTAAAAAAACTAGAAATAGAATTACCATCTGATCCAGCAATCCCACTTCTGGGCATATACCCAGAGAAAACCATAAATCAAAAAGGCACATTCACCACAATGTTCATGGCAGCACTATTTACAATAGCCAGGTAATGGAAGCAACGTAAATGCCCACAGAAAGATGAATGGATAAAGATGTGGTACATATATAAAATGGAATATTACTCAGCCATAAGAAGGAATGAAACTGGGTCATTTGTAGAGACATCGATGGATCTAGAGACTGTCATACAGAATGAAGTAAGTCAGAAAGAGGAAAACAAATATTGTATATTAATGCATATATGTGGAACCTAAACAATGGTACAGATGAACTGGTTTGCAGGGAAGAAACAGAGACACAGAGGTAGACAACAAACATATGGACACCAAGTGTGGGAAGCCATGGGGTGGTGGTGGTGGGATGAGTTGGGAGATTGGGATTGACCTGTATACATGTATATGCATAAAATACATAACTAATAATAACCTGCTGTATAAAAAAATAAATCAAATTAAATTTCAAATTTTTAAAAAATAAAATTTAAAAATAAAACAGAAAAATGTTCTTCCCTTCACACAGATGTATTTATAGGAATGAATTATTTCCATGCTTATATCTATAAATACATAAAGGAGGAATACAATCTAACTTGAACCATAAAAGGAAAAAAAAAAAACCTGAACCCTCCAGTTATAGAGAGGAATAACCTATCAGGGCACTTGCTCCAGCGGTAAACAATTCTGAAATTGGTCAGAGGTGGGGAATCATCTCCCATACAACCAGCAACCCACCCCCCACGCCAGGAGCATCCTCATTGCAAAGCTGGGGGACCGTGCCGAGGCATCTGTGAGTAAACGTGAGCTGAGCCCCAGGCCAGCTGCTGCTGAACTGTTCCCACCCTTCCCAGGTAAAACACCTGAATATGTACAAGGGCTTGAAAGCCTAGAGGAAGGGCGGTGGAGCCACACCAGCGACAGCACGCAGGCCAACTTGGTGCCTGCAGGCCAGCCAGGGTGGTCCTGGCCCCGGGCGCTCTTCCGGAAGCTTTCCATTGCCCTGCCTGAGATACCCCTCCTGTCCCGGCCCCCACTGCTTTTTTCCTTCCTCACCTCTGTCCGGAGAGAAATTCCAGCGGAAGGTATGGGTGACACATCCTCTTCTTTACAGGTGGCAGCCTGGCAACCCCTGCAGAAAGGCCAGCAGAGCCCCACTCACACCGGGCCACCAACAAAGCTGTGGCCCCTCACTCCCTCCCACCAGCACAGCCCCGAGACTGCTGACGGGGCAGAGAATATGGAGTCAGGCACAGCTTCAGGGGCTATTGCTGCCTGGAGCGCTGTTTATATTGACCTCAAACAGGCACACCTGGGGAGGGCCGGCCGGCAGGGTAAGGCTGCCCAGGTCAGCTAATCCACAACCCTCAGGGAATCACATTGTTGAAAACGGACCTCGCTAAGGCAGAATAGAAGCCAAGGAAGAAAAGGACACAATGCCATTTGCAGCACCGTAGATGAGTCTAGAGGTAATCACGTGACTTGTAGTAAGTCAGAAAGTGAAAGACACATATCATATCATATCACTTATAGGTGTTACCTAAGAATGGATACCAGGGCAGATATTTCCACGGAGAAGGGCCATCACAGATTCATCAAACAAACTTATGGTTCACCAATGGAAAGGTGTGAGGATTGGTTTCATTACGATATTGGGGTTAACAGACATATACAAACACAGGTGACACATATAATCACCAAAGACCTACGGAATACCAAGAGAAGACTACTCAACATTCTGTCATAACGTACATGGGAAAAGGATCCCAGGAAGAACAGACATCTGTATATGTGTAAAAGAACCACATCTTCCACACCTACAACAAGCCAAACATTGTAATCAAACTTGCTGTAATAAAAACTAAAAAATTAAATTAAAAACACGAACAAGAAGTAGTGAGACAAACTTGAGGGGCTTTCTCCTGGCACATTCCATTCTAAATTCCAATCTAGAACACGACTTCCATTGAGGCTCTGTTGCCCTAGTCACCAGATTTGGTAAGGGAGAACTGCTGCCACCTTGTGGCCGTTTCGCACAACAGCAGCTGTAATCCCAGCGCTGATGGTCATTTGATATTCAAAATCATTGCAGGCCTGTAAATGACACCTGCCCTGAAAACAAATCCTGGGGTCACATATCGACCAAAAAATTCAAAGGACGTCCATATTTCAAAACGACCGTTTCAAAAGGCATATTTTACGCACATTAGTGTTCTGCTTCTTTTTCTTTCTTTCCTTTTTTTGTTAAAAATACGGGAATGGAAAAAGGCATCCCTCAGAATGGGCGAAAATCGTTGGAAACGAATCAATGGACAAAGGTTTAATCTCCAATATATATAAAGAGCTCATGCAGCTTAATATTAACAAAACAAACAACCCAATACAAAAAATGGGCAGAAGATCTAAAGAGATGTTTCTTCCAAGAAGACACAGAGATGGCCAAGACGCACATGAAAAGCTGCTCAACAGCACTAATTATTAGAGAAATGCAAATCAAAACTACAATGAGGTATCACCTCACACCTGTTAGAATCGGCATCATCAGAAAATCTACAAACAACCAATTCTGGGGAGGGTGTGGACAAAAGGAGCCCTCATCCACTATTGGTGGGAATGTAAATTGATACAGTCACTATGGATAACGGTATGGAGTTTCCTTAAAAAAACTAGAAATAGAATTACCATCTGATCCAGCAATCCCACTTCTGGGCATATACCCAGAGAAAACCATAAATCAAAAAGGCACATTCACCACAATGTTCATGGCAGCACTATTTACAATAGCCAGGTAATGGAAGCAACGTAAATGCCCACAGAAAGATGAATGGATAAAGATGTGGTACATATATAAAATGGAATATTACTCAGCCATAAGAAGGAATGAAACTGGGTCATTTGTAGAGACATCGATGGATCTAGAGACTGTCATACAGAATGAAGTAAGTCAGAAAGAGGAAAACAAATATTGTATATTAATGCATATATGTGGAACCTAAAAAATGGTACAGATGAACTGGTTTGCAGGGAAGAAACAGAGACACAGAGGTAGAGAACAAACATATGGACACCAAGTGTGGGAAGCCATGGGGTGGTGGTGGTGGGATGAGTTGGGAGATTGGGATTGACCTGTATACATGTATATGCATAAAATACATAACTAATAATAACCTGCTGTATAAAAAAATAAATCAAATTAAATTTCAAATTTTTAAAAAATAAAATTTAAAAATAAAACAGAAAAATGTTCTTCCCTTCACACAGATGTATTTATAGGAATGAATTATTTCCATGCTTATATCTATAAATACATAAAGGAGGAATAAAATCTAACTTGAACCATAAAAGAAAAAAAAAAACCTGAACCCACCAGTTATAGAGAGGAATACCCTATCAGGGCACTTGCTCCAGCGGTAAACAATTCTGAAATTGGTCAGAGGTGGGGAATCATCTCCCATACAACCAGCAACCCACCCCCCACGCCAGGAGCATCCTCATTGCAAAGCTGGGGAACCATGCCGAGGCATCTCTGAGTAAACATGAGCTGAGCCCCAGGACAGCTGCTGCTGAACTGTTCCCACCCTTCCCAGGTAAAACACCTGAATATGTACAAGGGCTTGAAAGCCTAGAGGAAGGGCGGTGGAGCCACACCAGCGACAGCACGCAGGCCAACTTGGTGCCTGCAGGCCAGCCAGGGTGGTCCTCGCCCCGGGCGCTCTTCCGGAAGCTTTCCATTGCCCTGCCTGAGATACCCCTCCTGTCCCGGCCCCCACTGCTTTTTTCCTTCCTCACCTCTGTCCGGAGAGAAATTCCAGCGGAAGGTATGGGTGACACATCCTCTTCTTTACAGGTGGCAGCCTGGCAACCCCTGCAGAAAGGCCAGCAGAGCCCCACTCACACCGGGCCACCAACAAAGCTGTGGCCCCTCACTCCCTCCCACCAGCACAGCCCCGAGACTGCTGACGGGGCAGAGAATATGGAGTCAGGCACAGCTTCAGGGGCTATTGCTGCCTGGAGCGCTGTTTATATTGACCTCAAACAGGCACACCTGGGGAGGGCCGGCCGGCAGGGTAAGGCTGCCCAGGTCAGCTAATCCACAACCCTCAGGGAATCACATTGTTGAAAACGGACCTCGCTAAGGCAGAATAGAAGCCAAGGAAGAAAAGGACACAATGCCATTTGCAGCACCGTAGATGAGTCTAGAGGTAATCACGTGACTTGTAGTAAGTCAGAAAGTGAAAGACACATATCGTATCATATCACTTATAGGTGTTACCTAAGAATGGATACCAGGGCAGATATTTCCACGGAGAAGGGCCATCACAGATTCATCAAACAAACTTATGGTTCACCAATGGAAAGGTGTGAGGATTGGTTTCATTACGATATTGGGGTTAACAGACATATACAAACACAGGTGACACATATAATCACCAAAGACCTACGGAATACCAAGAGAAGACTACTCAACATTCTGTCATAACGTATATGGGAAAAGGATCCCAGGAAGAACAGACATCTGTATATGTGTAAAAGAACCACATCTTCCACACCTACAACAAGCCAAACTTTGTAATCAAACTTGCTGTAATAAAAAATAAAAAGTTAAATTAAAAACACGAACAAGAAGTAGTGAGACAAACGTGAGGGTCTTTCTCCTGGCACATTCCATTCTAAATTCCAATCTAGAACACGACTTCCATTGAGGCTCTGTTGCCTTAGTCACCAGATTTGGTAAGGGAGAACTGCTGCCACCTTGTGGCCGTTTCGCACAACAGCAGCTTTAATCCCAGCGCTGATGGTCAGTTGATATTCAAAATCATTGCAGGCCTGTAAATGACACCTGCCCTGAAAACAAATCCTGGGGTCACATATCGACCAAAATATTCAAAGGACGTCCATATTTCAAAACGACCGTTTCAAAAGGCATATTTTACGCACATTAGTGTTCTGCTTCTTTTTCTTTCTTTCCTTTTTTTGTTAAAAATACGGGAATGGAAAAAGGCATCCCTCAGAATGGGCGAAAATCGTTGGAAACGAATCAATGGACAAAGGTTTAATCTCCAATATATATAAAGAGCTCATGCAGCTTAATATTAACAAAACAAACAACCCAATACAAAAAATGGGCAGAAGATCTAAAGAGATGTTTCTTCCAAGAAGACACAGAGATGGCCAAGACGCACATGAAAAGCTGCTCAACAGCACTAATTATTAGAGAAATGCAAATCAAAACTACAATGAGGTATCACCTCACACCTGTTAGAATCGGCATCATCAGAAAATCTACAAACAACCAATTCTGGGGAGGGTGTGGACAAAAGGAGCCCTCATCCACTATTGGTGGGAATGTAAATTGATACAGTCACTATGGATAACGGTATGGAGTTTCCTTAAAAAAACTAGAAATAGAATTACCATCTGATCCAGCAATCCCACTTCTGGGCATATACCCAGAGAAAACCATAAATCAAAAAGGCACATTCACCACAATGTTCATGGCAGCACTATTTACAATAGCCAGGTAATGGAAGCAACGTAAATGCCCACAGAAAGATGAATGGATAAAGATGTGGTACATATATAAAATGGAATATTACTCAGCCATAAGAAGGAATGAAACTGGGTCATTTGTAGAGACATCGATGGATCTAGAGACTGTCATACAGAATGAAGTAAGTCAGAAAGAGGAAAACAAATATTGTATATTAATGCATATATGTGGAACCTAAACAATGGTACAGATGAACTGGTTTGCAGGGAAGAAACAGAGACACAGAGGTAGACAACAAACATATGGACACCAAGTGTGGGAAGCCATGGGGTGGTGGTGGTGGGATGAGTTGGGAGATTGGGATTGACCTGTATACATGTATATGCATAAAATACATAACTAATAATAACCTGCTGTATAAAAAAATAAATCAAATTAAATTTCAAATTTTTAAAAAATAAAATTTAAAAATAAAACAGAAAAATGTTCTTCCCTTCACACAGATGTATTTATAGGAATGAATTATTTCCATGCTTATATCTATAAATACATAAAGGAGGAATACAATCTAACTTGAACCATAAAAGGAAAAAAAAAAAACCTGAACCCTCCAGTTATAGAGAGGAATAACCTATCAGGGCACTTGCTCCAGCGGTAAACAATTCTGAAATTGGTCAGAGGTGGGGAATCATCTCCCATACAACCAGCAACCCACCCCCCACGCCAGGAGCATCCTCATTGCAAAGCTGGGGGACCGTGCCGAGGCATCTGTGAGTAAACGTGAGCTGAGCCCCAGGCCAGCTGCTGCTGAACTGTTCCCACCCTTCCCAGGTAAAACACCTGAATATGTACAAGGGCTTGAAAGCCTAGAGGAAGGGCGGTGGAGCCACACCAGCGACAGCACGCAGGCCAACTTGGTGCCTGCAGGCCAGCCAGGGTGGTCCTGGCCCCGGGCGCTCTTCCGGAAGCTTTCCATTGCCCTGCCTGAGATACCCCTCCTGTCCCGGCCCCCACTGCTTTTTTCCTTCCTCACCTCTGTCCGGAGAGAAATTCCAGCGGAAGGTATGGGTGACACATCCTCTTCTTTACAGGTGGCAGCCTGGCAACCCCTGCAGAAAGGCCAGCAGAGCCCCACTCACACCGGGCCACCAACAAAGCTGTGGCCCCTCACTCCCTCCCACCAGCACAGCCCCGAGACTGCTGACGGGGCAGAGAATATGGAGTCAGGCACAGCTTCAGGGGCTATTGCTGCCTGGAGCGCTGTTTATATTGACCTCAAACAGGCACACCTGGGGAGGGCCGGCCGGCAGGGTAAGGCTGCCCAGGTCAGCTAATCCACAACCCTCAGGGAATCACATTGTTGAAAATGGACCTCGCTAAGGCAGAATAGAAGCCAAGGAAGAAAAGGACACAATGCCATTTGCAGCACCGTAGATGAGTCTAGAGGTAATCACGTGACTTGTAGTAAGTCAGAAAGTGAAAGACACATATCATATCATATCACTTATAGGTGTTACCTAAGAATGGATACCAGGGCAGATATTTCCACGGAGAAGGGCCATCACAGATTCATCAAACAAACTTATGGTTCACCAATGGAAAGGTGTGAGGATTGGTTTCATTACGATATTGGGGTTAACAGACATATACAAACACAGGTGACACATATAATCACCAAAGACCTACGGAATACCAAGAGAAGACTACTCAACCTTCTGTCATAACGTACATGGGAAAAGGATCCCAGGAAGAACAGACATCTGTATATGTGTAAAAGAACCACATCTTCCACACCTACAACAAGCCAAACATTGTAATCAAACTTGCTGTAATAAAAACTAAAAAATTAAATTAAAAACACGAACAAGAAGTAGTGAGACAAACTTGAGGGGCTTTCTCCTGGCACATTCCATTCTAAATTCCAATCTAGAACACGACTTCCATTGAGGCTCTGTTGCCCTAGTCACCAGATTTGGTAAGGGAGAACTGCTGCCACCTTGTGGCCGTTTCGCACAACAGTAGCTGTAATCCCAGCGCTGATGGTCATTTGATATTCAAAATCATTGCAGGCCTGTAAATGACACCTGCCCTGAAAACAAATCCTGGGGTCACATATCGACCAAAAAATTCAAAGGACGTCCATATTTCAAAACGACCGTTTCAAAAGGCATATTTTACGCACATTAGTGTTCTGCTTCTTTTTCTTTCTTTCCTTTTTTTGTTAAAAATACGGGAATGGAAAAAGGCATCCCTCAGAATGGGCGAAAATCGTTGCAAACGAATCAATGGACAAAGGTTTAATCTCCAATATATATAAAGAGCTCATGCAGCTTAATATTAACAAAACAAACAACCCAATACAAAAAATGGGCAGAAGATCTAAAGAGATGTTTCTTCCAAGAAGACACAGAGATGGCCAAGACGCACATGAAAAGCTGCTCAACAGCACTAATTATTAGAGAAATGCAAATCAAAACTACAATGAGGTATCACCTCACACCTGTTAGAATCGGCATCATCAGAAAATCTACAAACAACCAATTCTGGGGAGGGTGTGGACAAAAGGAGCCCTCATCCACTATTGGTGGGAATGTAAATTGATACAGTCACTATGGATAACGGTATGGAGTTTCCTTAAAAAAACTAGAAATAGAATTACCATCTGATCCAGCAATCCCACTTCTGGGCATATACCCAGAGAAAACCATAAATCAAAAAGGCACATTCACCACAATGTTCATGGCAGCACTATTTACAATAGCCAGGTAATGGAAGCAACGTAAATGCCCACAGAAAGATGAATGGATAAAGATGTGGTACATATATAAAATGGAATATTACTCAGCCATAAGAAGGAATGAAACTGGGTCATTTGTAGAGACATCGATGGATCTAGAGACTGTCATACAGAATGAAGTAAGTCAGAAAGAGGAAAACAAATATTGTATATTAATGCATATATGTGGAACCTAAAAAATGGTACAGATGAACTGGTTTGCAGGGAAGAAACAGAGACACAGAGGTAGAGAACAAACATATGGACACCAAGTGTGGGAAGCCATGGGGTGGTGGTGGTGGGATGAGTTGGGAGATTGGGATTGACCTGTATACATGTATATGCATAAAATACATAACTAATAATAACCTGCTGTATAAAAAAATAAATCAAATTAAATTTCAAATTTTTAAAAAATAAAATTTAAAAATAAAACAGAAAAATGTTCTTCCCTTCACACAGATGTATTTATAGGAATGAATTATTTCCATGCTTATATCTATAAATACATAAAGGAGGAATAAAATCTAACTTGAACCATAAAAGAAAAAAAAAAACCTGAACCCACCAGTTATAGAGAGGAATACCCTATCAGGGCACTTGCTCCAGCGGTAAACAATTCTGAAATTGGTCAGAGGTGGGGAATCATCTCCCATACAACCAGCAACCCACCCCCCACGCCAGGAGCATCCTCATTGCAAAGCTGGGGAACCATGCCGAGGCATCTCTGAGTAAACATGAGCTGAGCCCCAGGCCAGCTGCTGCTGAACTGTTCCCACCCTTCCCAGGTAAAACACCTGAATATGTACAAGGGCTTGAAAGCCTAGAGGAAGGGCGGTGGAGCCACACCAGCGACAGCACGCAGGCCAACTTGGTGCCTGCAGGCCAGCCAGGGTGGTCCTCGCCACGGGCGCTCTTCCGGAAGCTTTCCATTGCCCTGCCTGAGATACCCCTCCTGTCCCGGCCCCCACTGCTTTTTTCCTTCCTCACCTCTGTCCGGAGAGAAATTCCAGCGGAAGGTATGGGTGACACATCCTCTTCTTTACAGGTGGCAGCCTGGCAACCCCTGCAGAAAGGCCAGCAGAGCCCCACTCACACCGGGCCACCAACAAAGCTGTGGCCCCTCACTCCCTCTCGCCAGCAGAGCCCCGAGACTGCTGACGGGGCAGAGAATATGGAGTCAGGCACAGCTTCAGGGGCTATTGCTGCCTGGAGCGCTGTTTATATTGACCTCAAACAGGCACACCTGGGGAGGGCCGGCCGGCAGGGTAAGGCTGCCCAGGTCAGCTAATCCACAACCCTCAGGGAATCACATTGTTGAAAACGGACCTCGCTAAGGCAGAATAGAAGCCAAGGAAGAAAAGGACACAATGCCATTTGCAGCACCGTAGATGAGTCTAGAGGTAATCACGTGACTTGTAGTAAGTCAGAAAGTGAAAGACACATATCGTATCATATCACTTATAGGTGTTACCTAAGAATGGATACCAGGGCAGATATTTCCACGGAGAAGGGCCATCACAGATTCATCAAACAAACTTATGGTTCACCAATGGAAAGGTGTGAGGATTGGTTTCATTACGATATTGTGGTTAACAGACATATACAAACACAGGTGACACATATAATCACCAAAGACCTACGGAATACCAAGAGAAGACTACTCAACCTTCTGTCATAACGTACATGGGAAAAGGATCCCAGGAAGAACAGACATCTGTATATGTGTAAAAGAACCCCATCTTCCACACCTACAACAAGCCAAACATTGTAATCAAACTTGCTGTAATAAAAAATAAAAAATTAAATTAAAAACACGAACAAGAAGTAGTGAGACAAACGTGAGGGTCTTTCTCCTGGCACATTCCATTCTAAATTCCAATCTAGAACACGACTTCCATTGAGGCTCTGTTGCCTTAGTCACCAGATTTGGTAAGGGAGAACTGCTGCCACCTTGTGGCCGTTTCGCACAACAGCAGCTTTAATCCCAGCGCTGATGGTCAGTTGATATTCAAAATCATTGCAGGCCTGTAAATGACACCTGCCCTGAAAACAAATCCTGGGGTCACATATCGACCAAAAAATTCAAAGGACGTCCATATTTCAAAACGACCGTTTCAAAAGGAATATTTTACGCACATTAGTGTTCTGCTTCTTTTTCTTTCTTTCCTTTTTTTGTTAAAAATACGGGAATGGAAAAAGGCATCCCTCAGAATGGGCGAAAATCGTTGCAAACGAATCAATGGACAAAGGTTTAATCTCCAATATATATAAAGAGCTCATGCAGCTTAATATTAACAAAACAAACAACCCAATACAAAAAATGGGCAGAAGATCTAAAGAGATGTTTCTTCCAAGAAGACACAGAGATGGCCAAGACGCACATGAAAAGCTGCTCAACAGCACTAATTATTAGAGAAATGCAAATCAAAACTACAATGAGGTATCACCTCACACCTGTTAGAATCGGCATCATCAGAAAATCTACAAACAACCAATTCTGGGGAGGGTGTGGACAAAAGGAGCCCTCTTCCACTATTGGTGGGAATGTAAATTGATACAGTCACTATGGAGAACGGTATGGAGTTTCCTTAAAAAAACTAGAAATAGAATTACCATCTGATCCAGCAATCCCACTTCTGGGCATATACCCAGAGAAAACCATAAATCAAAAAGGCACATTCACCACAATGTTCATGGCAGCACTATTTACAATAGCCAGGTAATGGAAGCAACGTAAATGCCCACAGACAGATGAATGGATAAAGATGTGGTACATATATAAAATGGAATATTACTCAGCCATAAGAAGGAATGAAACTGGGTCATTTGTAGAGACATCGATGGATCTAGAGACTGTCATACAGAATGAAGTAAGTCAGAAAGAGGAAAACAAATATTGTATATTAATGCATATATGTGGAACCTAAAAAATGGTACAGATGAACTGGTTTGCAGGGAAGAAACAGAGACACAGAGGTAGAGAACAAACATATGGACACCAAGTGTGGGAAGCCATGGGGTGGTGGTGGTGGGATGAGTTGGGAGATTGGGATTGACCTGTATACATGTATATGCATAAAATACATAACTAATAATAACCTGCTGTATAAAAAAATAAATCAAATTAAATTTCAAATTTTTAAAAAATAAAATTTAAAAATAAAACAGAAAAATGT
The DNA here is from genome assembly GCF_964341445.2 of Mesoplodon mirus. Lineage (NCBI taxonomy): Eukaryota > Metazoa > Chordata > Mammalia > Artiodactyla > Ziphiidae > Mesoplodon > Mesoplodon mirus. The sequence continues at coordinate 2,566,478 of NW_028295814.1, read as the reverse complement.
TCTTCCCTTCACACAGATGTATTTATAGGAATGAATTATTTCCATGCTTATATCTATAAATACATAAAGGAGGAATACAATCTAACTTGAACCATAAAAGAAAAAAAAACCTGAACCCACCAGTTATACAGAGGAAAACCCTATCAGGGCACTTGCTCCAGCGGTAAACAATTCTGAAATTGGTCAGAGGTGGGGAATCATCTCCCATACAACCAGCAACCCACCCCCCACGCCAGGAGCATCCTCATTGCAAAGCTGGGGGACCGTGCCGAGGCATCTGTGAGTAAACGTGAGCTGAGCCCCAGGCCAGCTGCTGCTGAACTGTTCCCACCCTTCCCAGGTAAAACACCTGGATATGTACAAGGGCTTGAAAGCCTAGAGGAAGGGCGGTGGAGCCACACCAGCGACAGCACGCAGGCCAACTTGGTGCCTGCAGGCCAGCCAGGGTGGTCCTGGCCCCGGGCGCTCTTCCGGAAGCTTTCCATTGCCCTGCCTGAGATACCCCTCCTGTCCCGGCCCCCACTGCTTTTTTCCTTCCTCACCTCTGTCCGGAGAGAAATTCCAGCGGAAGGTATGGGTGACACATCCTCTTCTTTACAGGTGGCAGCCTGGCAACCCCTGCAGAAAGGCCAGCAGAGCCCCACTCACACCGGGCCACCAACAAAGCTGTGGCCCCTCACTCCCTCTCGCCAGCAGAGCCCCGAGACTGCTGACGGGGCAGAGAATATGGAGTCAGGCACAGCTTCAGGGGCTATTGCTGCCTGGAGCGCTGTTTATATTGACCTCAAACAGGCACACCTGGGGAGGGCCGGCCGGCAGGGTAAGGCTGCCCAGGTCAGCTAATCCACAACCCTCAGGGAATCACATTGTTGAAAACGGACCTCGCTAAGGCAGAATAGAAGCCAAGGAAGAAAAGGACACAATGCCATTTGCAGCACCGTAGATGAGTCTAGAGGTAATCACGTGACTTGTAGTAAGTCAGAAAGTGAAAGACACATATCGTATCATATCACTTATAGGTGTTACCTAAGAATGGATACCAGGGCAGATATTTCCACGGAGAAGGGCCATCACAGATTCATCAAACAAACTTATGGTTCACCAATGGAAAGGTGTGAGGATTGGTTTCATTACGATATTGGGGTTAACAGACATATACAAACACAGGTGACACATATAATCACCAAAGACCTACGGAATACCAAGAGAAGACTACTCAACATTCTGTCATAACGTACATGGGAAAAGGATCCCAGGAAGAACAGACATCTGTATATGTGTAAAACAACCACATCTTCCACACCTACAACAAGCCAAACATTGTAATCAAACTTGCTGTAATAAAAAATAAAAAATTAAATTAAAATCACGAACAAGAAGTAGTGAGACAAACTTGAGGGGCTTTCGCCTGGCACATTCCATTCTAAATTCCAATCTAGAACACGACTTCCATTGAGGCTCTGTTGCCCTAGTCACCAGATTTGGTAAGGGAGAACTGCTGCCACCTTGTGGCCGTTTCGCACAACAGCAGCTTTAATCCCAGCGCTGATGGTCAGTTGATATTCAAAATCATTGCAGGCCTGTAAATGACACCTGCCCTGAAAACAAATCCTGGGGTCACATATCGACCAAAAAATTCAAAGGACGTCCATATTTCAAAACGACCGTTTCAAAAGGCATATTTTACGCACATTAGTGTTCTGCTTCTTTTTCTTTCTTTCCTTTTTTTGTTAAAAATACGGGAATGGAAAAAGGCATCCCTCAGAATGGGCGAAAATCGTTGCAAACGAATCAATGGACAAAGGTTTAATCTCCAATATATATAAAGAGCTCATGCAGCTTAATATTAACAAAACAAACAACCCAATACAAAAAATGGGCAGAAGATCTAAAGAGATGTTTCTTCCAAGAAGACACAGAGATGGCCAAGACGCACATGAAAAGCTGCTCAACAGCACTAATTATTAGAGAAATGCAAATCAAAACTACAATGAGGTATCACCTCACACCTGTTAGAATCGGCATCATCAGAAAATCTACAAACAACCAATTCTGGGGAGGGTGTGGACAAAAGGAGCCCTCTTCCACTATTGGTGGGAATGTAAATTGATACAGTCACTATGGAGAACGGTATGGAGTTTCCTTTAAAAAACTAGAAATAGAATTACCATCTGATCCAGCAATCCCACTTCTGGGCATATACCCAGAGAAAACCATAAATCAAAAAGGCACATTCACCACAATGTTCATGGCAGCACTATTTACAATAGCCAGGTAATGGAAGCAACGTAAATGCCCACAGACAGATGAATGGATAAAGATGTGGTACATATATAAAATGGAATATTACTCAGCCATAAGAAGGAATGAAACTGGGTCATTTGTAGAGACATCGATGGATCTAGAGACTGTCATACAGAATGAAGTAAGTCAGAAAGAGGAAAACAAATATTGTATATTAATGCATATATGTGGAACCTAAAAAATGGTACAGATGAACTGGTTTGCAGGGAAGAAACAGAGACACAGAGGTAGAGAACAAACATATGGACACCAAGTGTGGGAAGCCATGGGGTGGTGGTGGTGGGATGAGTTGGGAGATTGGGATTGACCTGTATACATGTATATGCATAAAATACATAACTAATAATAACCTGCTGTATAAAAAAATAAATCAAATTAAATTTCAAATTTTTAAAAAATAAAATTTAAAAATAAAACAGAAAAATGTTCTTCCCTTCACACAGATGTATTTATAGGAATGAATTATTTCCATGCTTATATCTATAAATACATAAAGGAGTAATAAAATCTAACTTGAACCATAAAAGAAAAAAAAAAACCTGAACCCACCAGTTATAGAGAGGAATACCCTATCAGGGCACTTGCTCCAGCGGTAAACAATTCTGAAATTGGTCAGAGGTGGGGAATCATCTCCCATACAACCAGCAACCCACCCCCCACGCCAGGAGCATCCTCATTGCAAAGCTGGGGGACCGTGCCGAGGCATCTGTGAGTAAACGTGAGCTGAGCCCCAGGCCAGCTGCTGCTGAACTGTTCCCACCCTTCCCAGGTAAAACACCTGAATATGTACAAGGGCTTGAAAGCCTAGAGGAAGGGCCGTGGAGCCACACCAGCGACAGCACGCAGGCCAACTTGGTGCCTGCAGGCCAGCCAGGGTGGTCCTGGCCCCGGGCGCTCTTCCGGAAGCTTTCCATTGCCCTGCCTGAGATACCCCTCCTGTCCCGGCCCCCACTGCATTTTTCCTTCCTCACCTCTGTCCGGAGAGAAATTCCAGCGGAAGGTATGGGTGACACATCCTCTTCTTTACAGGTGGCAGCCTGGCAACCCCTGCAGAAAGGCCAGCAGAGCCCCACTCACACCGGGCCACCAACAAAGCTGTGGCCCCTCACTCCCTCCCACCAGCAGAGCCCCGAGACTGCTGATGGGGCAGAGAATATGGAGTCAGGCACAGCTTCAGGGGCTATTGCTGCCTGGAGCGCTGTTTATATTGACCTCAAACAGGCACACCTGGGGAGGGCCGGCCGGCAGGGTAAGGCTGCCCAGGTCAGCTAATCCACAACCCTCAGGGAATCCCATTGTTGAAAACGGACCTCGCTAAGGCAGAATAGAAGCCAAGGAAGAAAAGGACACAATGCCATTTGCAGCACCGTAGATGAGTCTAGAGGTAATCACGTGACTTGTAGTAAGTCAGAAAGTGAAAGACACATATCATATCATATCACTTATAGGTGTTACCTAAGAATGGATACCAGGGCAGATATTTCCACGGAGAAGGGCCATCACAGATTCATCAAACAAACTTATGGTTCACCAATGGAAAGGTGTGAGGATTGGTTTCATTACGATATTGGGGTTAACAGACATATACAAACACAGGTGACACATATAATCACCAAAGACCTACGGAATACCAAGAGAAGACTACTCAACCTTCTGTCATAACGTACATGGGAAAAGGATCCCAGGAAGAACAGACATCTGTATATGTGTAAAACAACCACATCTTCCACACCTACAACAAGCCAAACATTGTCATCAAACTTGCTGTAATAAAAAATAAAAAATTAAATTAAAAACACGAACAAGAAGTAGTGAGACAAACTTGAGGGGCTTTCTCCTGGCACATTCCATTCTAAATTCCAATCTAGAACACCACTTCCATTGAGGCTCTGTTGCCCTAGTCACCAGATTTGTTAAGGGAGAACTGCTGCCACCTTGTGGCCGTTTCGCACAACAGCAGCTTTAATCCCAGCGCTGATGGTCAGTTGATATTCAAAATCATTGCAGGCCTGTAAATGACACCTGCCCTGAAAACAAATCCTGGGGTCACATATCGACCAAAAAATTCAAAGGACGTCCATATTTCAAAACGACCGTTTCAAAAGGCATATTTTACGCACATTAGTGTTCTGCTTCTTTTTCTTTCTTTCCTTTTTTTGTTAAAAATACGGGAATGGAAAAAGGCATCCCTCAGAATGGGCGAAAATCGTTGCAAACGAATCAATGGACAAAGGTTTAATCTCCAATATATATAAAGAGCTCATGCAGCTTAATATTAACAAAACAAACAACCCAATACAAAAAATGGGCAGAAGATCTAAAGAGATGTTTCTTCCAAGAAGACACAGAGATGGCCAAGACGCACATGAAAAGCTGCTCAACAGCACTAATTATTAGAGAAATGCAAATCAAAACTACAATGAGGTATCACCTCACACCTGTTAGAATCGGCATCATCAGAAAATCTACAAACAACCAATTCTGGGGAGGGTGTGGACAAAAGGAGCCCTCTTCCACTATTGGTGGGAATGTAAATTGATACAGTCACTATGGAGAACGGTATGGAGTTTCCTTAAAAAAACTAGAAATAGAATTACCATCTGATCCAGCAATCCCACTTCTGGGCATATACCCAGAGAAAACCATAAATCAAAAAGGCACATTCACCACAATGTTCATGGCAGCACTATTTACAATAGCCAGGTAATGGAAGCAACGTAAATGCCCACAGACAGATGAATGGATAAAGATGTGGTACATATATAAAATGGAATATTACTCAGCCATAAGAAGGAATGAAACTGGGTCATTTGTAGAGACATCGATGGATCTAGAGACTGTCATACAGAATGAAGTAAGTCAGAAAGAGGAAAACAAATATTGTATATTAATGCATATATGTGGAACCTAAAAAATGGTACAGATGAACTGGTTTGCAGGGAAGAAACAGAGACACAGAGGTAGAGAACAAACATATGGACACCAAGTGTGGGAAGCCATGGGGTGGTGGTGGTGGGATGAGTTGGGAGATTGGGATTGACCTGTATACATGTATATGCATGAAATACATAACTAATAATAACCTGCTGTATAAAAAAATAAATCAAATTAAATTTCAAATTTTTAAAAAATAAAATTTAAAAATAAAACAGAAAAATGTTCTTCCCTTCACACAGATGTATTTATAGGAATGAATTATTTCCATGCTTATATCTATAAATACATAAAGGAGGAATACAATCTAACTTGAACCATAAAAGAAAAAAAAAAAAACCTGAACCCACCAGTTATACAGAGGAAAACCCTATCAGGGCACTTGCTCCAGCGGTAAACAATTCTGAAATTGGTCAGAGGTGGGGAATCATCTCCCATACAACCAGCAACCCACCCCCCACGCCAGGAGCATCCTCATTGCAAAGCTGGGGGACCGTGCCGAGGCATCTGTGAGTAAACGTGAGCTGAGCCCCAGGCCAGCTGCTGCTGAACTGTTCCCACCCTTCCCAGGTAAAACACCTGAATATGTACAAGGGCTTGAAAGCCTAGAGGAAGGGCGGTGGAGCCACACCAGCGACAGCACGCAGGCCAACTTGGTGCCTGCAGGCCAGCCAGGGTGGTCCTGGCCCCGGGCGCTCTTCCGGAAGCTTTCCATTGCCCTGCCTGAGATACCCCTCCTGTCCCGGCCCCCACTGCTTTTTTCCTTCCTCACCTCTGTCCGGAGAGAAATTCCAGGGGAAGGTATGGGTGACACATCCTCTTCTTTACAGGTGGCAGCCTGGCTACCCCTGCAGAAAGGCCAGCAGAGCCCCACTCACACCGGGCCACCAACAAAGCTGTGGCCCCTCACTCCCTCTCGCCAGCAGAGCCCCGAGACTGCTGACGGGGCAGAGAATATGGAGTCAGGCACAGCTTCAGGGGCTATTGCTGCCTGGAGCGCTGTTTATATTGACCTCAAACAGGCACACCTGGGGAGGGCCGGCCGGCAGGGTAAGGCTGCCCAGGTCAGCTAATCCACAACCCTCAGGGAATCACATTGTTGAAAACGGACCTCGCTAAGGCAGAATAGAAGCCAAGGAAGAAAAGGACACAATGCCATTTGCAGCACCGTAGATGAGTCTAGAGGTAATCACGTGACTTGTAGTAAGTCAGAAAGTGAAAGACACATATCGTATCCTATCACTTATAGGTGTTACCTAAGAATGGATACCAGGGCAGATATTTCCACGGAGAAGGGCCATCACAGATTCATCAAACAAACTTATGGTTCACCAATGGAAAGGTGTGAGGATTGGTTTCATTACGATATTGGGGTTAACAGACATATACAAACACAGGTGACACATATAATCACCAAAGACCTACGGAATACCAAGAGAAGACTACTCAACATTCTGTCATAACGTACATGGGAAAAGGATCCCAGGAAGAACAGACATCTGTATATGTGTAAAACAACCACATCTTCCACACCTACAACAAGCCAAACATTGTAATCAAACTTGCTGTAATAAAAAATAAAAAATTAAATTAAAAACACGAACAAGAAGTAGTGAGACAAACTTGAGGGGCTTTCTCCTGGCACATTCCATTCTAAATTCCAATCTAGAACACGACTTCCATTGAGGCTCTGTTGCCCTAGTCACCAGATTTGTTAAGGGAGAACTGCTGCCACCTTGTGGCCGTTTAGCACAACAGCAGCTTTAATCCCAGCGCTGATGGTCAGTTGATATTCAAAATCATTGCAGGCCTGTAAATGACACCTGCCCTGAAAACAAATCCTGGGGTCACATATCGACCAAAAAATTCAAAGGACGTCCATATTTCAAAACGACCGTTTCAAAAGGCATATTTTACGCACATTAGTGTTCTGCTTCTTTTTCTTTCTTTCCTTTTTTTGTTAAAAATACGGGAATGGAAAAAGGCATCCCTCAGAATGGGCGAAAATCGTTGCAAACGAATCAATGGACAAAGGTTTAATCTCCAATATATATAAAGAGCTCATGCAGCTTAATATTAACAAAACAAACAACCCAATACAAAAAATGGGCAGAAGATCTAAAGAGATGTTTCTTCCAAGAAGACACAGAGATGGCCAAGACGCACATGAAAAGCTGCTCAACAGCACTAATTATTAGAGAAATGCAAATCAAAACTACAATGAGGTATCACCTCACACCTGTTAGAATCGGCATCATCAGAAAATCTACAAACAACCAATTCTGGGGAGGGTGTGGACAAAAGGAGCCCTCTTCCACTATTGGTGGGAATGTAAATTGATACAGTCACTATGGAGAACGGTATGGAGTTTCCTTAAAAAAAACTAGAAATAGAATTACCATCTGATCCAGCAATCCCACTTCTGGGCATATACCCAGAGAAAACCATAAATCAAAAAGGCACATTCACCACAATGTTCATGGCAGCACTATTTACAATAGCCAGGTAATGGAAGCAACGTAAATGCCCACAGACAGATGAATGGATAAAGATGTGGTACATATATAAAATGGAATATTACTCAGCCATAAGAAGGAATGAAACTGGGTCATTTGTAGAGACATCGATGGATCTAGAGACTGTCATACAGAATGAAGTAAGTCAGAAAGAGGAAAACAAATATTGTATATTAATGCATATATGTGGAACCTAAAAAATGGTACAGATGAACTGGTTTGCAGGGAAGAAACAGAGACACAGAGGTAGAGAACAAACATATGGACACCAAGTGTGGGAAGCCATGGGGTGGTGGTGGTGGGATGAGTTGGGAGATTGGGATTGACCTGTATACATGTATATGCATGAAATACATAACTAATAATAACCTGCTGTATAAAAAAATAAATCAAATTAAATTTCAAATTTTTAAAAAATAAAATTTAAAAATAAAACAGAAAAATGTTCTTCCCTACACACAGATGTATTTATAGGAATGAATTATTTCCATGCTTATATCTATAAATACATAAAGGAGGAATACAATCTAACTTGAACCATAAAAGAAAAAAAAAAAACCTGAACCCACCAGTTATACAGAGGAAAACCCTATCAGGGCACTTGCTCCAGCGGTAAACAATTCTGAAATTGGTCAGAGGTGGGGAATCATCTCCCATACAACCAGCAACCCACCCCCCACGCCAGGAGCATCCTCATTGCAAAGCTGGGGGACCGTGCCGAGGCATCTGTGAGTAAACGTGAGCTGAGCCCCAGGCCAGCTGCTGCTGAACTGTTCCCACCCTTCCCAGGTAAAACACCTGAATATGTACAAGGGCTTGAAAGCCTAGAGGAAGGGCCACGGAGCCACACCAGCGACAGCACGCAGGCCAACTTGGTGCCTGCAGGCCAGCCAGGGTGGTCCTGGCCCCGGGCGCTCTTCCGGAAGCTTTCCATTGCCCTGCCTGAGATACCCCTCCTGTCCCGGCCCCCACTGCTTTTTTCCTTCCTCACCTCTGTCCGGAGAGAAATTCCAGGGGAAGGTATGGGTGACACATCCTCTTCTTTACAGGTGGCAGCCTGGCTACCCCTGCAGAAAGGCCAGCAGAGCCCCACTCACACCGGGCCACCAACAAAGCTGTGGCCCCTCACTCCCTCTCGCCAGCAGAGCCCCGAGACTGCTGACGGGGCAGAGAATATGGAGTCAGGCACAGCTTCAGGGGCTATTGCTGCCTGGAGCGCTGTTTATATTGACCTCAAACAGGCACACCTGGGGAGGGCCAGCCGGCAGGGTAAGGCTGCCCAGGTCAGCTAATCCACAACCCTCAGGGAATCACATTGTTGAAAACGGACCTCGCTAAGGCAGAATAGAACCCAAGGAAGAAAAGGACACAATGCCATTTGCAGCACCGTAGATGAGTCTAGAGGTAATCACGTGACTTGTAGTAAGTCAGAAAGTGAAAGACACATATCGTATCATATCACTTATAGGTGTTACCTAAGAATGGATACCAGGGCAGATATTTCCACGGAGAAGGGCCATCACAGATTCATCAAACAAACTTATGGTTCACCAATGGAAAGGTGTGAGGATTGGTTTCATTACGATATTGGGGTTAACAGACATATACAAACACAGGTGACACATATAATCACCAAAGACCTACGGAATACCAAGAGAAGACTACTCAACCTTCTGTCATAACGTACATGGGAAAAGGATCCCAGGAAGAACAGACATCTGTATATGTGTAAAACAACCACATCTTCCACACCTACAACAAGCCAAACATTGTAATCAAACTTGCTGTAATAAAAAATAAAAAATTAAATTAAAAACACGAACAAGAAGTAGTGAGACAAACTTGAGGGGCTTTCTCCTGGCACATTCCATTCTAAATTCCAATCTAGAACACGACTTCCATTGAGGCTCTGTTGCCCTAGTCACCAGATTTGGTAAGGGAGAACTGCTGCCACCTTGTGGCCGTTTCGCACAACAGCAGCTTTAATCCCAGCGCTGATGGTCAGTTGATATTCAAAATCATTGCAGGCCTGTAAATGACACCTGCCCTGAAAACAAATCCTGGGGTCACATATCGACCAAAAAATTCAAAGGACGTCCATATTTCAAAACGACCGTTTCAAAAGGCATATTTTACGCACATTAGTGTTCTGCTTCTTTTTCTTTCTTTCCTTTTTTTGTTAAAAATACGGGAATGGAAAAAGGCATCCCTCAGAATGGGCGAAAATCGTTGCAAACGAATCAATGGACAAAGGTTTAATCTCCAATATATATAAAGAGCTCATGCAGCTTAATATTAACAAAACAAACAACCCAATACAAAAAATGGGCAGAAGATCTAAAGAGATGTTTCTTCCAAGAAGACACAGAGATGGCCAAGACGCACATGAAAAGCTGCTCAACAGCACTAATTATTAGAGAAATGCAAATCAAAACTACAATGAGGTATCACCTCACACCTGTTAGAATCGGCATCATCAGAAAATCTACAAACAACCAATTCTGGGGAGGGTGTGGACAAAAGGAGCCCTCTTCCACTATTGGTGGGAATGTAAATTGATACAGTCACTATGGATAACGGTATGGAGTTTCCTTTAAAAAACTAGAAATAGAATTACCATCTGATCCAGCAATCCCACTTCTGGGCATATACCCAGAGAAAACCATAAATCAAAAAGGCACATTCACCACAATGTTCATGGCAGCACTATTTACAATAGCCAGGTAATGGAAGCAACGTAAATGCCCACAGACAGATGAATGGATAAAGATGTGGTACATATATAAAATGGAATATTACTCAGCCATAAGAAGGAATGAAACTGGGTCATTTGTAGAGACATCGATGGATCTAGAGACTGTCATACAGAATGAAGTAAGTCAGAAAGAGGAAAACAAATATTGTATATTAATGCATATATGTGGAACCTAAACAATGGTACAGATGAACTGGTTTGCAGGGAAGAAACAGAGACACAGAGGTAGAGAACAAACATATGGACACCAAGTGTGGGAAGCCATGGGGTGGTGGTGGTGGGATGAGTTGGGAGATTGGGATTGACCTGTATACATGTATATGCATGAAATACATAACTAATAATAACCTGCTGTATAAAAAAATAAATCAAATTAAATTTCAAATTTTTAAAAAATAAAATTTAAAAATAAAACAGAAAAATGTTCTTCCCTTCACACAGATGTATTTATAGGAATGAATTATTTCCATGCTTATATCTATAAATACATAAAGGAGGAATACAATCTAACTTGAACCATAAAAGAAAAAAAAAAAACCTGAACCCACCAGTTATACAGAGGAAAACCCTATCAGGGCACTTGCTCCAGCGGTAAACAATTCTGAAATTGGTCAGAGGTGGGGAATCATCTCCCATACAACCAGCAACCCACCCCCCACGCCAGGAGCATCCTCATTGCAAAGCTGGGGGACCGTGCCGAGGCATCTGTGAGTAAACGTGAGCTGAGCCCCAGGCCAGCTGCTGCTGAACTGTTCCCACCCTTCCCAGGTAAAACACCTGGATATGTACAAGGGCTTGAAAGCCTAGAGGAAGGGTGGTGGAGCCACACCAGCGACAGCACGCAGGCCAACTTGGTGCCTGCAGGCCAGCCAGGGTGGTCCTGGCCCCGGGCGCTCTTCCGGAAGCTTTCCATTGCCCTGCCTGAGATACCCCTCCTGTCCCGGCCCCCACTGCTTTTTTCCTTCCTCACCTCTGTCCGGAGAGAAATTCCAGCGGAAGGTATGGGTGACACATCCTCTTCTTTACAGGTGGCAGCCTGGCAACCCCTGCAGAAAGGCCAGCAGAGCCCCACTCACACCGGGCCACCAACAAAGCTGTGGCCCCTCACTCCCTCTCGCCAGCAGAGCCCCGAGACTGCTGACGGGGCAGAGAATATGGAGTCAGGCACAGCTTCAGGGGCTATTGCTGCCTGGAGCGCTGTTTATATTGACCTCAAACAGGCACACCTGGGGAGGGCCGGCCGGCAGGGTAAGGCTGCCCAGGTCAGCTAATCCACAACCCTCAGGGAATCACATTGTTGAAAACGGACCTCGCTAAGGCAGAATAGAAGCCAAGGAAGAAAAGGACACAATGCCATTTGCAGCACCGTAGATGAGTCTAGAGGTAATCACGTGACTTGTAGTAAGTCAGAAAGTGAAAGACACATATCGTATCATATCACTTATAGGTGTTACCTAAGAATGGATACCAGGGCAGATATTTCCACGGAGAAGGGCCATCACAGATTCATCAAACAAACTTATGGTTCACCAATGGAAAGGTGTGAGGATTGGTTTCATTACGATATTGGGGTTAACAGACATATACAAACACAGGTGACACATATAATCACCAAAGACCTACGGAATACCAAGAGAAGACTACTCAACCTTCTGTCATAACGTACATGGGAAAAGGATCCCAGGAAGAACAGACATCTGTATATGTGTAAAACAACCACATCTTCCACACCTACAACAAGCCAAACATTGTCATCAAACTTGCTGTAATAAAAAATAAAAAATTAAATTAAAAACACGAACAAGAAGTAGTGAGACAAACTTGAGGGGCTTTCTCCTGGCACATTCCATTCTAAATTCCAATCTAGAACACGACTTCCATTGAGGCTCTGTTGCCCTAGTCACCAGATTTGGTAAGGGAGAACTGCTGCCACCTTGTGGCCGTTTCGCACAACAGCAGCTTTAATCCCAGCGCTGATGGTCAGTTGATATTCAAAATCATTGCAGGCCTGTAAATGACACCTGCCCTGAAAACAAATCCTGGGGTCACATATCGACCAAAAAATTCAAAGGACGTCCATATTTCAAAACGACCGTTTCAAAAGGCATATTTTACGCACATTAGTGTTCTGCTTCTTTTTCTTTCTTTCCTTTTTTTGTTAAAAATACGGGAATGGAAAAAGGCATCCCTCAGAATGGGCGAAAATCGTTGCAAACGAATCAATGGACAAAGGTTTAATCTCCAATATATATAAAGAGCTCATGCAGCTTAATATTAACAAAACAAACAACCCAATACAAAAAATGGGCAGAAGATCTAAAGAGATGTTTCTTCCAAGAAGACACAGAGATGGCCAAGACGCACATGAAAAGCTGCTCAACAGCACTAATTATTAGAGAAATGCAAATCAAAACTACAATGAGGTATCACCTCACACCTGTTAGAATCGGCATCATCAGAAAATCTACAAACAACCAATTCTGGGGAGGGTGTGGACAAAAGGAGCCCTCTTCCACTATTGGTGGGAATGTAAATTGATACAGTCACTATGGAGAACGGTATGGAGTTTCCTTAAAAAAACTAGAAATAGAATTACCATCTGATCCAGCAATCCCACTTCTGGGCATATACCCAGAGAAAACCATAAATCAAAAAGGCACATTCACCACAATGTTCATGGCAGCACTATTTACAATAGCCAGGTAATGGAAGCAACGTAAATGCCCACAGACAGATGAATGGATAAAGATGTGGTACATATATAAAATGGAATATTACTCAGCCATAAGAAGGAATGAAACTGGGTCATTTGTAGAGACATCGATGGATCTAGAGACTGTCATACAGAATGAAGTAAGTCAGAAAGAGGAAAACAAATATTGTATATTAATGCATATATGTGGAACCTAAAAAATGGTACAGATGAACTGGTTTGCAGGGAAGAAACAGAGACACAGAGGTAGAGAACAAACATATGGACACCAAGTGTGGGAAGCCATGGGGTGGTGGTGGTGGGATGAGTTGGGAGATTGGGATTGACCTGTATACATGTATATGCATGAAATACATAACTAATAATAACCTGCTGTATAAAAAAATAAATCAAATTAAATTTCAAATTTTAAAAAAATAAAATTTAAAAATAAAACAGAAAAATGTTCTTCCCTTCACACAGATGTATTTATAGGAATGAATTATTTCCATGCTTATATCTATAAATACATAAAGGAGGAATACAATCTAACTTGAACCATAAAAGAAAAAAAAAAAAAAACCTGAACCCACCAGTTATACAGAGGAAAACCCTATCAGGGCACTTGCTCCAGCGGTAAACAATTCTGAAATTGGTCAGAGGTGGGGAATCATCTCCCATACAACCAGCAACCCACCCCCCACGCCAGGAGCATCCTCATTGCAAAGCTGGGGGACCGTGCCGAGGCATCTGTGAGTAAACGTGAGCTGAGCCCCAGGCCAGCTGCTGCTGAACTGTTCCCACCCTTCCCAGGTAAAACACCTGAATATGTACAAGGGCTTGAAAGCCTAGAGGAAGGGCGGTGGAGCCACACCAGCGACAGCACGCAGGCCAACTTGGTGCCTGCAGGCCAGCCAGGGTGGTCCTGGCCCCGGGCGCTCTTCCGGAAGCTTTCCATTGCCCTGCCTGAGATACCCCTCCTGTCCCGGCCCCCACTGCTTTTTTCCTTCCTCACCTCTGTCCGGAGAGAAATTCCAGGGGAAGGTATGGGTGACACATCCTCTTCTTTACAGGTGGCAGCCTGGCTACCCCTGCAGAAAGGCCAGCAGAGCCCCACTCACACCGGGCCACCAACAAAGCTGTGGCCCCTCACTCCCTCTCGCCAGCAGAGCCCCGAGACTGCTGACGGGGCAGAGAATATGGAGTCAGGCACAGCTTCAGGGGCTATTGCTGCCTGGAGCGCTGTTTATATTGACCTCAAACAGGCACACCTGGGGAGGGCCAGCCGGCAGGGTAAGGCTGCCCAGGTCAGCTAATCCACAACCCTCAGGGAATCACATTGTTGAAAACGGACCTCGCTAAGGCAGAATAGAAGCCAAGGAAGAAAAGGACACAATGCCATTTGCAGCACCGTAGATGAGTCTAGAGGTAATCACGTGACTTGTAGTAAGTCAGAAAGTGAAAGACACATATCGTATCATATCACTTATAGGTGTTACCTAAGAATGGATACCAGGGCAGATATTTCCACGGAGAAGGGCCATCACAGATTCATCAAACAAACTTATGGTTCACCAATGGAAAGGTGTGAGGATTGGTTTCATTACGATATTGGGGTTAACAGACATATACAAACACAGGTGACACATATAATCACCAAAGACCTACGGAATACCAAGAGAAGACTACTCAACATTCTGTCATAACGTACATGGGAAAAGGATCCCAGGAAGAACAGACATCTGTATATGTGTAAAACAACCACATCTTCCACACCTACAACAAGCCAAACATTGTAATCAAACTTGCTGTAATAAAAAATAAAAAATTAAATTAAAAACACGAACAAGAAGTAGTGAGACAAACTTGAGGGGCTTTCTCCTGGCACATTCCATTCTAAATTCCAATCTAGAACACGACTTCCATTGAGGCTCTGTTGCCCTAGTCACCAGATTTGGTAAGGGAGAACTGCTGCCACCTTGTGGCCGTTTCGCACAACAGCAGCTTTAATCCCAGCGCTGATGGTCAGTTGATATTCAAAATCATTGCAGGCCTGTAAATGACACCTGCCCTGAAAACAAATCCTGGGGTCACATATCGACCAAAAAATTCAAAGGACGTCCATATTTCAAAACGACCGTTTCAAAAGGCATATTTTACGCACATTAGTGTTCTGCTTCTTTTTCTTTCTTTCCTTTTTTTGTTAAAAATACGGGAATGGAAAAAGGCATCCCTCAGAATGGGCGAAAATCGTTGCAAACGAATCAATGGACAAAGGTTTAATCTCCAATATATATATAGAGCTCATGCAGCTTAATATTAACAAAACAAACAACCCAATACAAAAAATGGGCAGAAGATCTAAAGAGATGTTTCTTCCAAGAAGACACAGAGATGGCCAAGACACACATGAAAAGCTGCTCAACAGCACTAATTATTAGAGAAATGCAAATCAAAACTACAATGAGGTATCACCGCACACCTGTTAGAATCGGCATCATCAGAAAATCTACAAACAACCAATTCTGGGGAGGGTGTGGACAAAAGGAGCCCTCTTCCACTATTGGTGGGAATGTAAATTGATACAGTCACTATGGAGAACGGTATGGAGTTTCCTTAAAAAAACTAGAAATAGAATTACCATCTGATCCAGCAATCCCACTTCTGGGCATATACCCAGAGAAAACCATAAATCAAAAAGGCACATTCACCACAATGTTCATGGCAGCACTATTTACAATAGCCAGGTAATGGAAGCAACGTAAATGCCCACAGACAGATGAATGGATAAAGATGTGGTACATATATAAAATGGAATATTACTCAGCCATAAGAAGGAATGAAACTGGGTCATTTGTAGAGACATCGATGGATCTAGAGACTGTCATACAGAATGAAGTAAGTCAGAAAGAGGAAAACAAATATTGTATATTAATGCATATATGTGGAACCTAAAAAATGGTACAGATGAACTGGTTTGCAGGGAAGAAACAGAGACACAGAGGTAGAGAACAAACATATGGACACCAAGTGTGGGAAGCCATGGGGTGGTGGTGGTGGGATGAGTGGGGAGATTGGGATTGACCTGTATACATGTATATGCATAAAATACAAAACTAATAATAACCTGCTGTATAAAAAAATAAATCAAATTAAATTTCAAATTTTTAAAAAATAAAATTTAAAAATAAAACAGAAAAATGTTCTTCCCTTCACACAGATGTATTTATAGGAATGAATTATTTCCATGCTTATATCTATAAATACATAAAGGAGGAATAAAATCTAACTTGAACCATAAAAGAAAAAAAAAAAACCTGAACCCACCAGTTATAGAGAGGAATACCCTATCAGGGCACTTGCTCCAGCGGTAAACAATTCTGAAATTGGTCAGAGGTGGGGAATCATCTCCCATACAACCAGCAACCCACCCCCCACGCCAGGAGCATCCTCATTGCAAAGCTGGGGGACCGTGCCGAGGCATCTGTGAGTAAACGTGAGCTGAGCCCCAGGCCAGCTGCTGCTGAACTGTTCCCACCCTTCCCAGGTAAAACACCTGAATATGTACAAGGGCTTGAAAGCCTAGAGGAAGGGCCGTGGAGCCACACCAGCGACAGCAAGCAGGCCAACTTGGTGCCTGCAGGCCAGCCAGGGTGGTCCTGGCCCCGGGCGCTCTTCCGGAAGCTTTCCATTGCCCTGCCTGAGATACCCCTCCTGTCCCGGCCCCCACTGCTTTTTTCCTTCCTCACCTCTGTCCGGAGAGAAATTCCAGCGGAAGGTATGGGTGACACATCCTCTTCTTTACAGGTGGCAGCCTGGCAACCCCTGCAGAAAGGCCAGCAGAGCCCCACTCACACCGGGCCACCAACAAAGCTGTGGCCCCTCACTCCCTCCCACCAGCAGAGCCCCGAGACTGCTGATGGGGCAGAGAATATGGAGTCAGGCACAGCTTCAGGGGCTATTGCTGCCTGGAGCGCTGTTTATATTGACCTCAAACAGGCACACCTGGGGAGGGCCGGCCGGCAGGGTAAGGCTGCCCAGGTCAGCTAATCCACAACCCTCAGGGAATCACATTGTTGAAAACGGACCACGCTAAGGCAGAATAGAAGCCAAGGAAGAAAAGGACACAATGCCATTTGCAGCACCGTAGATGAGTCTAGAGGTAATCACATGACTTGTAGTAAGTCAGAAAGTGAAAGACACATATCATATCATATCACTTATAGGTGTTACCTAAGAATGGATACCAGGGCAGATATTTCCACGGAGAAGGGCCATCACAGATTCATCAAACAAACTTATGGTTCACCAATGGAAAGGTGTGAGGATTGGTTTCATTACGATATTGGGGTTAACAGACATATACAAACACAGGTGACACATATAATCACCAAAGACCTACGGAATACCAAGAGAAGACTACTCAACCTTCTGTCATAACGTACATGGGAAAAGGATCCCAGGAAGAACAGACATCTGTATATGTGTAAAAGAACCACATCTTCCACACCTACAACAAGCCAAACATTGTCATCAAACTTGCTGTAATAAAAAATAAAAAATTAAATTAAAAACACGAACAAGAAGTAGTGAGACAAACTTGAGGGGCTTTCTCCTGGCACATTCCATTCTAAATTCCAATCTAGAACACGACTTCCATTGAGGCTCTGTTGCCCTAGTCACCAGATTTGGTAAGGGAGAACTGCTGCCACCTTGTGGCCGTTTCGCACAACAGCAGCTTTAATCCCAGCGCTGATGGTCAGTTGATATTCAAAATCATTGCAGGCCTGTAAATGACACCTGCCCTGAAAACAAATCCTGGGGTCACATATCGACCAAAAAATTCAAAGGACGTCCATATTTCAAAACGACCGTTTCAAAAGGCATATTTTACGCACATTAGTGTTCTGCTTCTTTTTCTTTCTTTCCTTTTTTTGTTAAAAATACGGGAATGGAAAAAGGCATCCCTCAGAATGGGCGAAAATCGTTGCAAACGAATCAATGGACAAAGGTTTAATCTCCAATATATATAAAGAGCTCATGCAGCTTAATATTAACAAAACAAACAACCCAATACAAAAAATGGGCAGAAGATCTAAAGAGATGTTTCTTCCAAGAAGACACAGAGATGGCCAAGACGCACATGAAAAGCTGCTCAACAGCACTAATTATTAGAGAAATGCAAATCAAAACTACAATGAGGTATCACCTCACACCTGTTAGAATCAGCATCATCAGAAAATCTACAAACAACCAATTCTGGGGAGGGTGTGGACAAAAGGAGCCCTCTTCCACTATTGGTGGGAATGTAAATTGATACAGTCACTATGGAGAACGGTATGGAGTTTCCTTAAAAAAACTAGAAATAGAATTACCATCTGATCCAGCAATCCCACTTCTGGGCATATACCCAGAGAAAACCATAAATCAAAAAGGCACATTCACCACAATGTTCATGGCAGCACTATTTACAATAGCCAGGTAATGGAAGCAACGTAAATGCCCACAGACAGATGAATGGATAAAGATGTGGTACATATATAAAATGGAATATTACTCAGCCATAAGAAGGAATGAAACTGGGTCATTTGTAGAGACATCGATGGATCTAGAGACTGTCATACAGAATGAAGTAAGTCAGAAAGAGGAAAACAAATATTGTATATTAATGCATATATGTGGAACCTAAAAAATGGTACAGATGAACTGGTTTGCAGGGAAGAAACAGAGACACAGAGGTAGAGAACAAACATATGGACACCAAGTGTGGGAAGCCATGGGGTGGTGGTGGTGGGATGAGTTGGGAGATTGGGATTGACCTGTATACATGTATATGCATGAAATACATAACTAATAATAACCTGCTGTATAAAAAAATAAATCAAATTAAATTTCAAATTTTTAAAAAATAAAATTTAAAAATAAAACAGAAAAATGTTCTTCCCTTCACACAGATGTATTTATAGGAATGAATTATTTCCATGCTTATATCTATAAATACATAAAGGAGGAATACAATCTAACTTGAACCATAAAAGAAAAAAAAAAAACCTGAACCCACCAGTTATAAAGAGGAAAACCCTATCAGGGCACTTGCTCCAGCGGTAAACAATTCTGAAATTGGTCAGAGGTGGGGAATCATCTCCCATACAACCAGCAACCCACCCCCCACGCCAGGAGCATCCTCATTGCAAAGCTGGGGGACCGTGCCGAGGCATCTGTGAGTAAACGTGAGCTGAGCCCCAGGCCAGCTGCTGCTGAACTGTTCCCACCCTTCCCAGGTAAAACACCTGGATATGTACAAGGGCTTGAAAGCCTAGAGGAAGGGCGGTGGAGCCACACCAGCGACAGCACGCAGGCCAACTTGGTGCCTGCAGGCCAGCCAGGGTGGTCCTGGCCCCGGGCGCTCTTCCGGAAGCTTTCCATTGCCCTGCCTGAGATACCCCTCCTGTCCCGGCCCCCACTGCTTTTTTCCTTCCTCACCTCTGTCCGGAGAGAAATTCCAGCGGAAGGTATGGGTGACACATCCTCTTCTTTACAGGTGGCAGCCTGGCAACCCCTGCAGAAAGGCCAGCAGATCCCCACTCACACCGGGCCACCAACAATGCTGTGGCCCCTCACTCCCTCTCGCCAGCAGAGCCCCGAGACTGCTGACGGGGCAGAGAATATGGAGTCAGGCACAGCTTCAGGGGCTATTGCTGCCTGGAGCGCTGTTTATATTGACCTCAAACAGGCACACCTTGGGAGGGCCGGCCGGCAGGGTAAGGCTGCCCAGGTCAGCTAATCCACAACCCTCAGGGAATCACATTGTTGAAAACGGACCTCGCTAAGGCAGAATAGAAGCCAAGGAAGAAAAGGACACAATGCCATTTGCAGCACCGTAGATGAGTCTAGAGGTAATCACGTGACTTGTAGTAAGTCAGAAAGTGAAAGACACATATCGTATCATATCACTTATAGGTGTTACCTAAGAATGGATACCAGGGCAGATATTTCCACGGAGAAGGGCCATCACAGATTCATCAAACAAACTTATGGTTCACCAATGGAAAGGTGTGAGGATTGGTTTCATTACGATATTGGGGTTAACAGACATATACAAACACAGGTGACACATATAATCACCAAAGACCTACGGAATACCAAGAGAAGACTACTCAACATTCTGTCATAACGTACATGGGAAAAGGATCCCAGGAAGAACAGACATCTGTATATGTGTAAAACAACCACATCTTCCACACCTACAACAAGCCAAACATTGTAATCAAACTTGCTGTAATAAAAAATAAAAAATTAAATTAAAAACACGAACAAGAAGTAGTGAGACAAACTTGAGGGGCTTTCTCCTGGCACATTCCATTCTAAATTCCAATCTAGAACACGACTTCCATTGAGGCTCTGTTGCCCTAGTCACCAGATTTGGTAAGGGAGAACTGCTGCCACCTTGTGGCCGTTTCGCACAACAGCAGCTTTAATCCCAGCGCTGATGGTCAGTTGATATTCA
This sequence comes from Mesoplodon mirus, assembly GCF_964341445.2. Lineage (NCBI taxonomy): Eukaryota > Metazoa > Chordata > Mammalia > Artiodactyla > Ziphiidae > Mesoplodon > Mesoplodon mirus. The sequence goes on along the minus strand of NW_028295814.1, from coordinate 2,545,770 downwards.
AAATCATTGCAGGCCTGTAAATGACACCTGCCCTGAAAACAAATCCTGGGGTCACATATCGACCAAAAAATTCAAAGGACGTCCATATTTCAAAACGACCGTTTCAAAAGGCATATTTTACGCACATTAGTGTTCTGCTTCTTTTTCTTTCTTTCCTTTTTTTGTTAAAAATACGGGAATGGAAAAAGGCATCCCTCAGAATGGGCGAAAATCGTTGCAAACGAATCAATGGACAAAGGTTTAATCTCCAATATATATAAAGAGCTCATGCAGCTTAATATTAACAAAACAAACAACCCAATACAAAAAATGGGCAGAAGATCTAAAGAGATGTTTCTTCCAAGAAGACACAGAGATGGCCAAGACGCACATGAAAAGCTGCTCAACAGCACTAATTATTAGAGAAATGCAAATCAAAACTACAATGAGGTATCACCTCACACCTGTTAGAATCGGCATCATCAGAAAATCTACAAACAACCAATTCTGGGGAGGGTGTGGACAAAAGGAGCCCTCTTCCACTATTGGTGGGAATGTAAATTGATACAGTCACTATGGAGAACGGTATGGAGTTTCCTTAAAAAAACTAGAAATAGAATTACCATCTGATCCAGCAATCCCACTTCTGGGCATATACCCAGAGAAAACCATAAATCAAAAAGGCACATTCACCACAATGTTCATGGCAGCACTATTTACAATAGCCAGGTAATGGAAGCAACGTAAATGCCCACAGACAGATGAATGGATAAAGATGTGGTACATATATAAAATGGAATATTACTCAGCCATAAGAAGGAATGAAACTGGGTCATTTGTAGAGACATCGATGGATCTAGAGACTGTCATACAGAATGAAGTAAGTCAGAAAGAGGAAAACAAATATTGTATATTAATGCATATATGTGGAACCTAAAAAATGGTACAGATGAACTGGTTTGCAGGGAAGAAACAGAGACACAGAGGTAGAGAACAAACATATGGACACCAAGTGTGGGAAGCCATGGGGTGGTGGTGGTGGGATGAGTTGGGAGATTGGGATTGACCTGTATACATGTATATGCATGAAATACATAACTAATAATAACCTGCTGTATAAAAAAATAAATCAAATTAAATTTCAAATTTTTAAAAAATAAAATTTAAAAATAAAACAGAAAAATGTTCTTCCCTTCACACAGATGTATTTATAGGAATGAATTATTTCCATGCTTATATCTATAAATACATAAAGGAGGAATACAATCTAACTTGAACCATAAAAGAAAAAAAAAAAAACCTGAACCCACCAGTTATACAGAGGAAAACCCTATCAGGGCACTTGCTCCAGCGGTAAACAATTCTGAAATTGGTCAGAGGTGGGGAATCATCTCCCATACAACCAGCAACCCACACCCCACGCCAGGAGCATCCTCATTGCAAAGCTGGGGGACCGTGCCGAGGCATCTGTGAGTAAACGTGAGCTGAGCCCCAGGCCAGCTGCTGCTGAACTGTTCCCACCCTTCCCAGGTAAAACACCTGAATATGTACAAGGGCTTGAAAGCCTAGAGGAAGGGCCACGGAGCCACACCAGCGACAGCACGCAGGCCAACTTGGTGCCTGCAGGCCAGCCAGGGTGGTCCTGGCCCCGGGCGCTCTTCCGGAAGCTTTCCATTGCCCTGCCTGAGATACCCCTCCTGTCCCGGCCCCCACTGCATTTTTCCTTCCTCACCTCTGTCCGGAGAGAAATTCCAGCGGAAGGTATGGGTGACACATCCTCTTCTTTACAGGTGGCAGCCTGGCAACCCCTGCAGAAAGGCCAGCAGAGCCCCACTCACACCGGGCCACCAACAAAGCTGTGGCCCCTCACTCCCTCTCGCCAGCAGAGCCCCGAGACTGCTGACGGGGCAGAGAATATGGAGTCAGGCACAGCTTCAGGGGCTATTGCTCCCTGGAGCGCTGTTTATATTGACCTCAAACAGGCACACCTGGGGAGGGCCGGCCGGCAGGGTAAGGCTGCCCAGGTCAGCTAATCCACAACCCTCAGGGAATCACATTGTTGAAAACGGACCTCGCTAAGGCAGAATAGAAGCCAAGGAAGAAAAGGACACAATGCCATTTGCAGCACCGTAGATGAGTCTAGAGGTAATCACGTGACTTGTAGTAAGTCAGAAAGTGAAAGACACATATCGTATCATATCACTTATAGGTGTTACCTAAGAATGGATACCAGGGCAGATATTTCCACGGAGAAGGGCCATCACAGATTCATCAAACAAACTTATGGTTCACCAATGGAAAGGTGTGAGGATTGGTTTCATTACGATATTGGGGTTAACAGGCATATACAAACACAGGTGACACATATAATCACCAAAGACCTACGGAATACCAAGAGAAGACTACTCAACCTTCTGTCATAACGTACATGGGAAAAGGATCCCAGGAAGAACAGACATCTGTATATGTGTAAAAGAACCCCATCTTCCACACCTACAACAAGCCAAACATTGTCATCAAACTTGCTGTAATAAAAAATAAAAAATTAAATTAAAAACACGAACAAGAAGTAGTGAGACAAACTTGAGGGGCTTTCTCCTGGCACATTCCATTCTAAATTCCAATCTAGAACACGACTTCCATTGAGGCTCTGTTGCCCTAGTCACCAGATTTGGTAAGGGAGAACTGCTGCCACCTTGTGGCCGTTTCGCACAACATCAGCTTTAATCCCAGCGCTGATGGTCAGTTGATATTCAAAATCATTGCAGGCCTGTAAATGACACCTGCCCTGAAAACAAATCCTGGGGTCACATATCGACCAAAAAATTCAAAGGACGTCCATATTTCAAAACGACCGTTTCAAAAGGCATATTTTACGCACATTAGTGTTCTGCTTCTTTTTCTTTCTTTCCTTTTTTTGTTAAAAATACGGGAATGGAAAAAGGCATCCCTCAGAATGGGCGAAAATCGTTGCAAACGAATCAATGGACAAAGGTTTAATCTCCAATATATATAAAGAGCTCATGCAGCTTAATATTAACAAAACAAACAACCCAATACAAAAAATGGGCAGAAGATCTAAAGAGATGTTTCTTCCAAGAAGACACAGAGATGGCCAAGACGCACATGAAAAGCTGCTCAACAGCACTAATTATTAGAGAAATGCAAATCAAAACTACAATGAGGTATCACCTCACACCTGTTAGAATCGGCATCATCAGAAAATCTACAAACAACCAATTCTGGGGAGGGTGTGGACAAAAGGAGCCCTCTTCCACTATTGGTGGGAATGTAAATTGATACAGTCACTATGGAGAACGGTATGGAGTTTCCTTTAAAAAACTAGAAATAGAATTACCATCTGATCCAGCAATCCCACTTCTGGGCATATACCCAGAGAAAACCATAAATCAAAAAGGCACATTCACCACAATGTTCATGGCAGCACTATTTACAATAGCCAGGTAATGGAAGCAACGTAAATGCCCACAGACAGATGAATGGATAAAGATGTGGTACATATATAAAATGGAATATTACACAGCCATAAGAAGGAATGAAACTGGGTCATTTGTAGAGACATCGATGGATCTAGAGACTGTCATACAGAATGAAGTAAGTCAGAAAGAGGAAAACAAATATTGTATATTAATGCATATATGTGGAACCTAAACAATTGTACAGATGAACTGGTTTGCAGGGAAGAAACAGAGACACAGAGGTAGACAACAAACATATGGACACCAAGTGTGGGAAGCCATGGGGTGGTGGTGGTGGGATGAGTTGGGAGATTGGGATTGACCTGTATACATGTATATGCATAAAATACATAACTAATAATAACCTGCTGTATAAAAAATAAATCAAATTAAATTACAAATTTTTAAAAAATAAAATTTAAAAATAAAACAGAAAAATGTTCTTCCCTTCACACAGATGTATTTATAGGAATGAATTATTTCCATGCTTATATCTATAAATACATAAAGGAGGAATACAATCTAAATTGAACCATAAAAGAAAAAAAAAACCTGGACCCTCCACTTATAGAGAGGAATACCCTATCAGGGCACTTGCTCCAGCGGTAAACAATTCTGAAATTGGTCAGAGGTGGGGAATCATCTCCCATACAACCAGCAACCCACCCCCCACGCAAGGAGCATCCTCATTGCAAAGCTGGGGGACCGTGCCGAGGCATCTGTGAGTAAACGTGAGCTGAGCCCCAGGCCAGCTGCTGCTGAACTGTTCCCACCCTTCCCAGGTAAAACACCTGAATATGTACAAGGGCTTGAAAGCCTACAGGAAGGGCCGTGGAGCCACACCAGCGACAGCACGCAGGCCAACTTGGTGCCTGCAGGCCAGCCAGGGTGGTCCTGGCCCCGGGCGCTCTTCCGGAAGCTTTCCATTGCCCTGCCTGAGATACCCCTCCTGTCCCGGCCCCCACTGCTTTTTTCCTTCCTCACCTCTGTCCGGAGAGAAATTCCAGCGGAAGGTATGGGTGACACATCCTCTTCTTTACAGGTGGCAGCCTGGCAATCCCTGCAGAAAGGCCAGCAGAGCCCCACTCACACCGGGCCACCAACAAAGCTGTGGCCCCTCACTCCCTCCCACCAGCAGAGCCCCGAGACTGCTGACGGGGCAGAGAATATGGAGTCAGGCACAGCTTCAGGGGCTATTGCTGCCTGGAGCGCTGTTTATATTGACCTCAAACAGGCACACCTGGGGAGGGCCGGCCGGCAGGGTAAGGCTGCCCAGGTCGGCTAATCCACAACCCTCAGGGAATCACATTGTTGAAAACGGACCTCGGTAAGGCAGAATAGAAGCCAAGGAAGAAAAGGACACAATGCCATTTGCAGCACCGTAGATGAGTCTAGAGGTAATCACGTGACTTGTAGTAAGTCAGAAAGTGAAAGACACATATCGTATCATATCACTTATAGGTGTTACCTAAGAATGGATACCAGGGCAGATATTTCCACGGAGAAGGGCCATCACAGATTCATCAAACAAACTTATGGTTCACCAATGGAAAGGTGTGAGGATTGGTTTCATTACGATATTGGGGTTAACAGACATATACAAACACAGGTGACACATATAATCACCAAAGACCTACGGAATACCAAGAGAAGACTACTCAACATTCTGTCATAACGTACATGGGAAAAGGATCCCAGGAAGAACAGACATCTGTATATGTGTAAAAGAACCACATCTTCCACACCTACAACAAGCCAAACATTGTAATCAAACTTGCTGTAATAAAAAATAAAAAGTTAAATTAAAAACACGAACAAGAAGTAGTGAGACAAACGTGAGGGTCTTTCTCCTGGCACATTCCATTCTAAATTCCAATCTAGAACACGACTTCCATTGAGGCTCTGTTGCCTTAGTCACCAGATTTGGTAAGGGAGAACTGCTGCCACCTTGTGGCCGTTTCGCACAACAGCAGCTTTAATCCCAGCGCTGATGGTCAGTTGATATTCAAAATCATTGCAGGCCTGTAAATGACACCTGCCCTGAAAACAAATCCTGGGGTCACATATCGACCAAAAAATTCAAAGGACGTCCATATTTCAAAACGACCGTTTCAAAAGGCATATTTTACGCACATTAGTGTTCTGCTTCTTTTTCTTTCTTTCCTTTTTTTGTTAAAAATACGGGAATGGAAAAAGGCATCCCTCAGAATGGGCGAAAATCGTTGCAAACGAATCAATGGACAAAGGTTTAATCTCCAATATATATAAAGAGCTCATGCAGCTTAATATTAACAAAACAAACAACCCAATACAAAAAATGGGCAGAAGATCTAAAGAGATGTTTCTTCCAAGAAGACACAGAGATGGCCAAGACGCACATGAAAAGCTGCTCAACAGCACTAATTATTAGAGAAATGCAAATCAAAACTACAATGAGGTATCACCTCACACCTGTTAGAATCGGCATCATCAGAAAATCTACAAACAACCAATTCTGGGGAGGGTGTGGACAAAAGGAGCCCTCTTCCACTATTGGTGGGAATGTAAATTGATACAGTCACTATGGAGAACGGTATGGAGTTTCCTTAAAAAAACTAGAAATAGAATTACCATCTGATCCAGCAATCCCACTTCTGGGCATATACCCAGAGAAAACCAAAAATCAAAAAGGCACATTCACCACAATGTTCATGGCAGCACTATTTACAATAGCCAGGTAATGGAAGCAACGTAAATGCCCACAGACAGATGAATGGATAAAGATGTGGTACATATATAAAACGGAATATTACTCAGCCATAAGAAGGAATGAAACTGGGTCATTTGTAGAGACATCGATGGATCTAGAGACTGTCATACAGAATGAAGTAAGTCAGAAAGAGGAAAACAAATATTGTATATTAATGCATATATGTGGAACCTAAAAAATGGTACAGATGAACTGGTTTGCAGGGAAGAAACAGCGACACAGAGGTAGAGAACAAACATATGGACACCAAGTGTGGGAAGCCATGGGGTGGTGGTGGTGTCATGAGTTGGGAGATTGGGATTGACCTGTATACATGTATATGCATAAAATACATAACTAATAATAACCTGCTGTATAAAAAAATAAATCAAATTAAATTTCAAATTTTTAAAAAATAAAATTTAAAAATAAAACAGAAAAATGTTCTTCCCTTCACACAGATGTATTTATAGGAATGAATTATTTCCATGCTTATATCTATAAATACATAAAGGAGGAATAAAATCTAACTTGAACCATAAAAGAAAAAAAAAAACCTGAACCCACCAGTTATACAGAGGAATACCCTATCAGGGCACTTGCTCCAGCGGTAAACAATTATGAAATTGGTCAGAGGTGGGGAATCATCTCCCATACAACCAGCAACCCACCCCCCACGCCAGGAGCATCCTCATTGCAAAGCTGGGGGACCGTGCCGAGGCATCTCTGAGTAAACATGAGCTGAGCCCCAGGCCAGCTACTGCTGAACTGTTCCCACCCTTCCCAGGTAAAACACCTGAATATGTACAAGGGCTTGAAAGCCTAGAGGAAGGGCGGTGGAGCCACACCAGCGACAGCACGCAGGCCAACTTGGTGCCTGCAGGCCAGCCAGGGTGGTCCTGGCCCCGGGCGCTCTTGCGGAAGCTTTCCATTGCCCTGCCTGAGATACCCCTCCTGTCCCGGCCCCCACTGCTTTTTTCCTTCCTCACCTCTGTCCGGAGAGAAATTCCAGCGGAAGGTATGGGTGACACATCCTCTTCTTTACAGGTGGCAGCCTGGCAACCCCTGCAGAAAGGCCAGCAGAGCCCCACTCACACCGGGCCACCAACAAAGCTGTGGCCCCTCACTCCCTCCCACCAGCAGAGCCCCGAGACTGCTGACGGGGCAGAGAATATGGAGTCAGGCACAGCTTCAGGGGCTATTGCTGCCTGGAGCGCTGTTTATATTGACCTCAAACAGGCACACCTGGGGAGGGCCGGCCGGCAGGGTAAGGCTGCCCAGGTCAGCTAATCCACAACCCTCAGGGAATCACATTGTTGAAAACGGACCTCGCTAAGGCAGAATAGAAGCCAAGGAAGAAAAGGACACAATGCCATTTGCAGCACCGTAGATGAGTCTAGAGGTAATCACGTGACTTGTAGTAAGTCAGAAAGTGAAAGACACATATCGTATCATATCACTTATAGGTGTTACCTAAGAATGGATACCAGGGCAGATATTTCCACGGAGAAGGGCCATCACAGATTCATCAAACAAACTTATGGTTCACCAATGGAAAGGTGTGAGGATTGGTTTCATTACGATATTGGGGTTAACAGACATATACAAACACAGGTGACACATATAATCACCAAAGACCTACGGAATACCAAGAGAAGACTACTCAACCTTCTGTCATAACGTACATGGGAAAAGGATCCCAGGAAGAACAGACATCTGTATATGTGTAAAACAACCCCATCTTCCACACCTACAACAAGCCAAACATTGTCATCAAACTTGCTGTAATAAAAAATAAAAAATTAAATTAAAAACACGAACAAGAAGTAGTGAGACAAACTTGAGGGGCTTTCTCCTGGCACATTCCATTCTAAATTCCAATCTAGAACACGACTTCCATTGAGGCTCTGTTGCCCTAGTCACCAGATTTGGTAAGGGAGAACTGCTGCCACCTTGTGGCCGTTTCGCACAACAGCAGCTTTAATCCCAGCGCTGATGGTCAGTTGATATTCAAAATCATTGCAGGCCTGTAAATGACACCTGCCCTGAAAACAAATCCTGGGGTCACATATCGACCAAAAAATTCAAAGGACGTCCATATTTCAAAACGACCGTTTCAAAAGGCATATTTTACGCACATTAGTGTTCTGCTTCTTTTTCTTTCTTTCCTTTTTTTGTTAAAAATACGGGAATGGAAAAAGGCATCCCTCAGAATGGGCGAAAATCGTTGCAAACGAATCAATGGACAAAGGTTTAATCTCCAATATATATAAAGAGCTCATGCAGCTTAATATTAACAAAACAAACAACCCAATACAAAAAATGGGCAGAAGATCTAAAGAGATGTTTCTTCCAAGAAGACACAGAGATGGCCAAGACGCACATGAAAAGCTGCTCAACAGCACTAATTATTAGAGAAATGCAAATCAAAACTACAATGAGGTATCACCTCACACCTGTTAGAATCGGCATCATCAGAAAATCTACAAACAACCAATTCTGGGGAGGGTGTGGACAAAAGGAGCTCTCTTCCACTATTGGTGGGAATGTAAATTGATACAGTCACTATGGAGAACGGTATGGAGTTTCCTTAAAAAAACTAGAAATAGAATTACCATCTGATCCAGCAATCCCACTTCTGGGCATATACCCAGAGAAAACCATAAATCAAAAAGGCACATTCACCACAATGTTCATGGCAGCACTATTTACAATAGCCAGGTAATGGAAGCAACGTAAATGCCCACAGACAGATGAATGGATAAAGATGTGGTACATATATAAAATGGAATATTACTCAGCCATAAGAAGGAATGAAACTGGGTCATTTGTAGAGACATCGATGGATCTAGAGACTGTCATACAGAATGAAGTAAGTCAGAAAGAGGAAAACAAATATTGTATATTAATGCATATATGTGGAACCTAAAAAATGGTACAGATGAACTGGTTTGCAGGGAAGAAACAGAGACACAGAGGTAGAGAACAAACATATGGACACCAAGTGTGGGAAGCCATGGGGTGGTGGTGGTGGGATGAGTTGGGAGATTGGGATTGACCTGTATACATGTATATGCATGAAATACATAACTAATAATAACCTGCTGTATAAAAAAATAAATCAAATTAAATTTCAAATTTTAAAAAAATAAAATTTAAAAATAAAACAGAAAAATGTTCTTCCCTTCACACAGATGTATTTATAGGAATGAATTATTTCCATGCTTATATCTATAAATACATAAAGGAGGAATAAAATCTAACTTGAACCATAAAAGAAAAAAAAAAACCTGAACCCACCAGGTATACAGAGGAAAACCCTATCAAGGCGCTTGCTCCAGCGGTAAACAATTCTGAAATTGGTCAGAGGTGGGGAATCATCTCCCATACAACCAGCAACCCACCCCCCACGCCAGGAGCATCCTCATTGCAAAGCTGGGGGACCGTGCCGAGGCATCTGTGAGTAAACGTGAGCTGAGCCCCAGGCCAGCTGCTGCTGAACTGTTCCCACCCTTCCCAGGTAAAACACCTGAATATGTACAAGGGCTTGAAAGCCTAGAGGAAGGGCCGTGGAGCCACACCAGCGACAGCACGCAGGCCAACTTGGTGCCTGCAGGCCAGCCAGGGTGGTCCTGGCCCCGGGCGGTCTTCCGGAAGCTTTCCATTGCCCAGCCTGAGATACCCCTCCTGTCCCGGCCCCCACTGCTTTTTTCCTTCCTCACCTCTGTCCGGAGAGAAATTCCAGCGGAAGGTATGGGTGACACATCCTCTTCTTTACAGGTGGCAGCCTGGCAACCCCTGCAGAAAGGCCAGCAGAGCCCCACTCACACCGGGCCACCAACAAAGCTGTGGCCCCTCACTCCCTCCCGCCAGCAGAGCCCCGAGACTGCTGACGGGGCAGAGAATATGGAGTCAGGCACAGCTTCAGGGGCTATTGCTGCCTGGAGCGCTGTTTATATTGACCTCAACGAGGCACACCTGGGGAGGGCGGGCCGGCAGGGTAAGGCTGCCCAGGTCAGCTAATCCACAACCCTCAGGGAATCACATTGTTGAAAACGGACCTCGCTAAGGCAGAATAGAAGCCAAGGAAGAAAAGGACACAATGCCATTTGCAGCACCGTAGATGAGTCTAGAGGTAATCACGTGACTTGTAGTAAGTCAGAAAGTGAAAGACACATATCGTATCATATCACTTATAGGTGTTACCTAAGAATGGATACCAGGGCAGATATTTCCACGGAGAAGGGCCATCACAGATTCATCAAACAAACTTATGGTTCACCAATGGAAAGGTGTGAGGATTGGTTTCATTACGATATTGGGGTTAACAGACATATACAAACACAGGTGACACATATAATCACCAAAGACCTACGGAATACCAAGAGAAGACTACTCAACCTTCTGTCATAACGTACATGGGAAAAGGATCCCAGGAAGAACAGACATCTGTATATGTGTAAAAGAACCCCATCTTCCACACCTACAACAAGCCAAACATTGTCATCAAACTTGCTGTAATAAAAAATAAAAAATTAAATTAAAAACACGAACAAGAAGTAGTGAGACAAACTTGAGGGGCTTTCTCCTGGCACATTCCATTCTAAATTCCAATCTAGAACACCACTTCCATTGAGGCTCTGTTGCCCTAGTCACCAGATTTGGTAAGGGAGAACTGCTGCCACCTTGTGGCCGTTTCGCACAACAGCAGCTTTAATCCCAGCGCTGATGGTCAGTTGATATTCAAAATCATTGCAGGCCTGTAAATGACACCTGCCCTGAAAACAAATCCTGGGGTCACATATCGACCAAAAAATTCAAAGGACGTCCATATTTCAAAACGACCGTTTCAAAAGGCATATTTTACGCACATTAGTGTTCTGCTTCTTTTTCTTTCTTTCCTTTTTTTGTTAAAAATACGGGAATGGAAAAAGGCATCCCACAGAATGGGCGAAAATCGTTGCAAACGAATCAATGGACAAAGGTTTAATCTCCAATATATATAAAGAGCTCATGCAGCTTAATATTAACAAAACAAACAACCCAATACAAAAAATGGGCAGAAGATCTAAAGAGATGTTTCTTCCAAGAAGACACAGAGATGGCCAAGACGCACATGAAAAGCTGCTCAACAGCACTAATTATTAGAGAAATGCAAATCAAAACTACAATGAGGTATCACCTCACACCTGTTAGAATCGGCATCATCAGAAAATCTACAAACAACCAATTCTGGGGAGGGTGTGGACAAAAGGAGCCCTCTTCCACTATTGGTGGGAATGTAAATTGATACAGTCACTATGGAGAACGGTATGGAGTTTCCTTAAAAAAACTAGAAATAGAATTACCATCTGATCCAGCAATCCCACTTCTGGGCATATACCCAGAGAAAACCATAAATCAAAAAGGCACATTCACCACAATGTTCATGGCAGCACTATTTACAATAGCCAGGTAATGGAAGCAACGTAAATGCCCACAGACAGATGAATGGATAAAGATGTGGTACATATATAAAATGGAATATTACTCAGCCATAAGAAGGAATGAAACTGGGTCATTTGTAGAGACATCGATGGATCTAGAGACTGTCATACAGAATGAAGTAAGTCAGAAAGAGGAAAACAAATATTGTATATTAATGCATATATGTGGAACCTAAAAAATGGTACAGATGAACTTGTTTGCAGGGAAGAAACAGAGACACAGAGGTAGAGAACAAACATATGTACACCAAGTGTGGGAAGCCATGGGGTGGTGGTGGTGGGATGAGTTGGGAGATTGGGATTGACCTGTATACATGTATATGCATGAAATACATAACTAATAATAACCTGCTGTATAAAAAAATAAATCAAATTAAATTTCAAATTTTTAAAAAATAAAATTTAAAAATAAAACAGAAAAATGTTCTTCCCTTCACACAGATGTATTTATAGGAATGAATTATTTCCATGCTTATATCTATAAATACATAAAGGAGGAATAAAATCTAACTTGAACCATAAAAGAAAAAAAAAACCTGAACCCACCAGTTATACAGAGGAAAACCCTATCAAGGCGCTTGCTCCAGCGGTAAACAATTCTGAAATTGGTCAGAGGTGGGGAATCATCTCCCATACAACCAGCAACCCACCCCCCACGCCAGGAGCATCCTCATTGCAAAGCTGGGGGACCGTGCCGAGGCATCTGTGAGTAAACGTGAGCTGAGCCCCAGGCCAGCTGCTGCTGAACTGTTCCCACCCTTCCCAGGTAAAACACCTGAATATGTACAAGGGCTTGAAAGCCTAGAGGAAGGGCCGTGGAGCCACACCAGCGACAGCACGCAGGCCAACTTGGTGCCTGCAGGCCAGCCAGGGTGGTCCTGGCCCCGGGCGCTCTTCCGGAAGCTTTCCATTGCCCTGCCTGAGATACCCCTCCTGTCCCGGCCCCCACTGCTTTTTTCCTTCCTCACCTCTGTCCGGAGAGAAATTCCAGCGGAAGGTATGGGTGACACATCCTCTTCTTTACAGGTGGCAGCCTGGCAACCCCTGCAGAAAGGCCAGCAGAGCCCCACTCACACCGGGCCACCAACAAAGCTGTGGCCCCTCACTCCCTCCCGCCAGCAGAGCCCCGAGACTGCTGACGGGGCAGAGAATATGGAGTCAGGCACAGCTTCAGGGGCTATTGCTGCCTGGAGCGCTGTTTATATTGACCTCAAACAGGCACACCTGGGGAGGGCCGGCCGGCAGGGTAAGGCTGCCCAGGTCAGCTAATCCACAACCCTCAGGGAATCACATTGTTGAAAACGGACCTCGCTAAGGCAGAATAGAAGCCAAGGAAGAAAAGGACACAATGCCATTTGCAGCACCGTAGATGAGTCTAGAGGTAATCACGTGACTTGTAGTAAGTCAGAAAGTGAAAGACACATATCGTATCATATCACTTATAGGTGTTACCTAAGAATGGATACCAGGGCAGATATTTCCACGGAGAAGGGCCATCACAGATTCATCAAACAAACTTATGGTTCACCAATGGAAAGGTGTGAGGATTGGTTTCATTACGATATTGGGGTTAACAGACATATACAAACACAGGTGACACATATAATCACCAAAGACCTACGGAATACCAAGAGAAGACTACTCAACCTTCTGTCATAACGTACATGGGAAAAGGATCCCAGGAAGAACAGACATCTGTATATGTGTAAAAGAACCCCATCTTCCACACCTACAACAAGCCAAACATTGTCATCAAACTTGCTGTAATAAAAAATAAAAAATTAAATTAAAAACACGAACAAGAAGTAGTGAGACAAACTTGAGGGGCTTTCTCCTGGCACATTCCATTCTAAATTCCAATCTAGAACACCACTTCCATTGAGGCTCTGTTGCCCTAGTCACCAGATTTGGTAAGGGAGAACTGCTGCCACCTTGTGGCCGTTTCGCACAACAGCAGCTTTAATCCCAGCGCTGATGGTCAGTTGATATTCAAAATCATTGCAGGCCTGTAAATGACACCTGCCCTGAAAACAAATCCTGGGGTCACATATCGACCAAAAAATTCAAAGGACGTCCATATTTCAAAACGACCGTTTCAAAAGGCATATTTTACGCACATTAGTGTTCTGCTTCTTTTTCTTTCTTTCCTTTTTTTGTTAAAAATACGGGAATGGAAAAAGGCATCCCACAGAATGGGCGAAAATCGTTGCAAACGAATCAATGGACAAAGGTTTAATCTCCAATATATATAAAGAGCTCATGCAGCTTAATATTAACAAAACAAACAACCCAATACAAAAAATGGGCAGAAGATCTAAAGAGATGTTTCTTCCAAGAAGACACAGAGATGGCCAAGACGCACATGAAAAGCTGCTCAACAGCACTAATTATTAGAGAAATGCAAATCAAAACTACAATGAGGTATCACCTCACACCTGTTAGAATCGGCATCATCAGAAAATCTACAAACAACCAATTCTGGGGAGGGTGTGGACAAAAGGAGCCCTCTTCCACTATTGGTGGGAATGTAAATTGATACAGTCACTATGGAGAACGGTATGGAGTTTCCTTAAAAAAACTAGAAATAGAATTACCATCTGATCCAGCAATCCCACTTCTGGGCATATACCCAGAGAAAACCATAAATCAAAAAGGCACATTCACCACAATGTTCATGGCAGCACTATTTACAATAGCCAGGTAATGGAAGCAACGTAAATGCCCACAGACAGATGAATGGATAAAGATGTGGTACATATATAAAATGGAATATTACTCAGCCATAAGAAGGAATGAAACTGGGTCATTTGTAGAGACATCGATGGATCTAGAGACTGTCATACAGAATGAAGTAAGTCAGAAAGAGGAAAACAAATATTGTATATTAATGCATATATGTGGAACCTAAAAAATGGTACAGATGAACTTGTTTGCAGGGAAGAAACAGAGACACAGAGGTAGAGAACAAACATATGGACACCAAGTGTGGGAAGCCATGGGGTGGTGGTGGTGGGATGAGTTGGGAGATTGGGATTGACCTGTATACATGTATATGCATGAAATACATAACTAATAATAACCTGCTGTATAAAAAAATAAATCAAATTAAATTTCAAATTTTTAAAAAATAAAATTTAAAAATAAAACAGAAAAATGTTCTTCCCTTCACACAGATGTATTTATAGGAATGAATTATTTCCATGCTTATATCTATAAATACATAAAGGAGGAATACAATCTAACTTGAACCATAAAAGAAAAAAAAAACCTGAACCCACCAGTTATACAGAGGAAAACCCTATCAAGGCGCTTGCTCCAGCGGTAAACAATTCTGAAATTGGTCAGAGGTGGGGAATCATCTCCCATACAACCAGCAACCCACCCCCCACGCCAGGAGCATCCTCATTGCAAAGCTGGGGGACCGTGCCGAGGCATCTGTGAGTAAACGTGAGCTGAGCCCCAGGCCAGCTGCTGCTGAACTGTTCCCACCCTTCCCAGGTAAAACACCTGAATATGTACAAGGGCTTGAAAGCCTAGAGGAAGGGACACGGAGCCACACCAGCAACAGCACGCAGGCCAAATTGGTGCCTGCAGGCCAGCCAGGGTGGTCCTGGCTCCGGGCGCTCTTCCGGAAGCTTTCCATTGCCCTGCCTGAGATACCCCTCCTGTCCCGGCCCCCACTGCTTTTTTCCTTCCTCACCTCTGTCCGGAGAGAAATTCCAGCGGAAGGTATGGGTGACACATCCTCTTCTTTACAGGTGGCAGCCTGGCAACCCCTGCAGAAAGGCCAGCAGAGCCCCACTCACACCGGGCCACCAACAAAGCTGTGGCCCCTCACTCCCTCCCGCCAGCAGAGCCCCGAGACTGCTGACGGGGCAGAGAATATGGAGTCAGGCACAGCTTCAGGGGCTATTGCTGCCTGGAGCGCTGTTTATATTGACCTCAACGAGGCACACCTGGGGAGGGCGGGCCGGCAGGGTAAGGCTGCCCAGGTCAGCTAATCCACAACCCTCAGGGAATCACATTGTTGAAAACGGACCTCGCTAAGGCAGAATAGAAGCCAAGGAAGAAAAGGACACAATGCCATTTGCAGCACCGTAGATGAGTCTAGAGGTAATCACGTGACTTGTAGTAAGTCAGAAAGTGAAAGACACATATCGTATCATATCACTTATAGGTGTTACCTAAGAATGGATACCAGGGCAGATATTTCCACGGAGAAGGGCCATCACAGATTCATCAAACAAACTTATGGTTCACCAATGGAAAGGTGTGAGGATTGGTTTCATTACGATATTGGGGTTAACAGACATATACAAACACAGGTGACACATATAATCACCAAAGACCTACGGAATACCAAGAGAAGACTACTCAACATTCTGTCATAACGTACATGGGAAAAGGATCCCAGGAAGAACAGACATCTGTATATGTGTAAAACAACCCCATCTTCCACACCTACAACAAGCCAAACATTGTAATCAAACTTGCTGTAATAAAAAATAAAAAATTAAATTAAAAACACGAACAAGAAGTAGTGAGGCAAACTTGAGGGGCTTTCTCCTGGCACATTCCATTCTAAATTCCAATCTAGAACACGACTTCCATTGAGGCTCTGTTGCCCTAGTCACCAGATTTGGTAAGGGAGAACTGCTGCCACCTTGTGGCCGTTTCGCACAACAGCAGCTTTAATCCCAGCGCTGATGGTCAGTTGATATTCAAAATCATTGCAGGCCTGTAAATGACACCTGCCCTGAAAACAAATCCTGGGGTCACATATGGTCCAAAAAATTCAAAGCACGTCCATATTTCAAAACGACCGTTTCAAAAGGCATATTTTACGCACATTAGTGTTCTGCTTCTTTTTCTTTCTTTCCTTTTTTTGTTAAAAATACGGGAATGGAAAAAGGCATCCCTCAGAATGGGCGAAAATCGTTGCAAACGAATCAATGGACAAAGGTTTAATCTCCAATATATATAAAGAGCTCATGCAGCTTAATATTAACAAAACAAACAACCCAATACAAAAAATGGGCAGAAGATCTAAAGAGATGTTTCTTCCAAGAAGACACAGAGATGGCCAAGACGCACATGAAAAGCTGCTCAACAGCACTAATTATTAGAGAAATGCAAATCAAAACTACAATGAGGTATCACCTCACACCTGTTAGAATCGGCATCATCAGAAAATCTACAAACAACCAATTCTGGGGAGGGTGTGGACAAAAGGAGCCCTCTTCCACTATTGGTGGGAATGTAAATTGATACAGTCACTATGGAGAACGGTATGGAGTTTCCTTAAAAAAACTAGAAATAGAATTACCATCTGATCCAGCAATCCCACTTCTGGGCATATACCCAGAGAAAACCATAAATCAAAAAGGCACATTCACCACAATGTTCATGGCAGCACTATTTACAATAGCCAGGTAATGGAAGCAACGTAAATGCCCACAGACAGATGAATGGATAAAGATGTGGTACATATATAAAATGGAATATTACTCAGCCATAAGAAGGAATGAAACTGGGTCATTTGTAGAGACATCGATGGATCTAGAGACTGTCATACAGAATGAAGTAGGTCAGAAAGAGGAAAACAAATATTGTATATTAATGCATATATGTGGAACCTAAAAAATGGTACAGATGAACTGGTTTGCAGGGAAGAAACAGAGACACAGAGGTAGAGAACAAACATATGGACACCAAGTGTGGGAAGCCATGGGGTGGTGGTGGTGGGATGAGTTGGGAGATTGGGATTGACCTGTATACATGTATATGCATAAAATACATAACTAATAATAACCTGCTGTATAAAAAAATAAATCAAATTAAATTTCAAATTTTTAAAAAATAAAATTTAAAAATAAAACAGAAAAATGTTCTTCCCTTCACACAGATGTATTTATAGGAATGAATTATTTCCATGCTTATATCTATAAATACATAAAGGAGGAATAAAATCTAACTTGAACCATAAAAGAAAAAAAAAAACCTGAACCCACCAGTTATAGAGAGGAATACCATATCAGGGCACTTGCTCCAGCGGTAAACAATTATGAAATTGGTCAGAGGTGGGGAATCATCTCCCATACAACCAGCAACCCACCCCCCACGCCAGGAGCATCCTCATTGCAAAGCTGGGGAACCATGCCGAGGCATCTCTGAGTAAACATGAGGTGAGCCCCAGGCCAGCTGCTGCTGAACTGTTCCCACCCTTCCCAGGTAAAACACCTGAATATGTACAAGGGCTTGAAAGCCTAGAGGAAGGGCGGTGGAGCCACACCAGCGACAGCACGCAGGCCAACTTGGTGCCTGCAGGCCAGCCAGGGTGGTCCTGGACCCAGGCGCTCTTGCGGAAGCTTTCCATTGCCCTGCCTGAGATACCCCTCCTGTCCCGGCCCCCACTGCTTTTTTCTTTCCTCACCTCTGTCCGGAGAGAAATTCCAGCGGAAGGTATGGGTGACACATCCTCTTCTTTACAGGTGGCAGCCTGGCAACCCCTGCAGAAAGGCCAGCAGAGCCCCACTCACACCGGGCCACCAACAAAGCTGTGGCCCCTCACTCCCTCCCACCAGCAGAGCCCCGAGACTGCTGACGGGGCAGAGAATATGGAGTCAGGCACAGCTTCAGGGGCTATTGCTGCCTGGAGCGCTGTTTATATTGACCTCAAACAGGCACACCTGGGGAGGGCCGGCCGGCAGGGTAAGGCTGCCCAGGTCAGCTAATCCACAACCCTCAGGGAATCACATTGTTGAAAACGGACCTCGCTAAGGCAGAATAGAAGCCAAGGAAGAAAAGGACACAATGCCATTTGCAGCACCGTAGATGAGTCTAGAGGTAATCACGTGACTTGTAGTAAGTCAGAAAGTGAAAGACACATATCGTATCATATCACTTATAGGTGTTACCTAAGAATGGATACCAGGGCAGATATTTCCACGGAGAAGGGCCATCACAGATTCATCAAACAAACTTATGGTTCACCAATGGAAAGGTGTGAGGATTGGTTTCATTACGATATTGGGGTTAACAGACATATACAAACACAGGTGACACATATAATCACCAAAGACCTACGGAATACCAAGAGAAGACTACTCAACCTTCTGTCATAACGTACATGGGAAAAGGATCCCAGGAAGAACAGACATCTGTATATGTGTAAAAGAACCCCATCTTCCACACCTACAACAAGCCAAACATTGTCATCAAACTTGCTGTAATAAAAAATAAAAAATTAAATTAAAAACACGAACAAGAAGTAGTGAGACAAACGTGAGGGTCTTTCTCCTGGCACATTCCATTCTAAATTCCAATCTAGAACACGACTTCCATTGAGGCTCTGTTGCCCTAGTCACCAGATTTGGTAAGGGAGAACTGCTGCCACCTTGTGGCCGTTTCGCACAACAGCAGCTTTAATCCCAGCGCTGATGGTCAGTTGATATTCAAAATCATTGCAGGCCTGTAAATGACACCTGCCCTGAAAACAAATCCTGGGGTCACATATCGACCAAAAAATTCAAAGGACGTCCATATTTCAAAACGACCGTTTCAAAAGGCATATTTTACGCACATTAGTGTTCTGCTTCTTTTTCTTTCTTTCCTTTTTTTGTTAAAAATACGGGAATGGAAAAAGGCATCCCTCAGAATGGGCGAAAATCGTTGCAAACGAATCAATGGACAAAGGTTTAATCTCCAATATATATAAAGAGCTCATGCAGCTTAATATTAACAAAACAAACAACCCAATACAAAAAATGGGCAGAAGATCTAAAGAGATGTTTCTTCCAAGAAGACACAGAGATGGCCAAGACGCACATGAAAAGCTGCTCAACAGCACTAATTATTAGAGAAATGCAAATCAAAACTACAATGAGGTATCACCTCACACCTGTTAGAATCGGCATCATCAGAAAATCTACAAACAACCAATTCTGGGGAGGGTGTGGACAAAAGGAGCCCTCTTCCACTATTGGTGGGAATGTAAATTGATACAGTCACTATGGAGAACGGTATGGAGTTTCCTTAAAAAAACTAGAAATAGAATTACCATCTGATCCAGCAATCCCACTTCTGGGCATATACCCAGAGAAAACCATAAATCAAAAAGGCACATTCACCACAATGTTCATGGCAGCACTATTTACAATAGCCAGGTAATGGAAGCAACGTAAATGCCCACAGACAGATGAATGGATAAAGATGTGGTACATATATAAAATGGAATATTACTCAGCCATAAGAAGGAATGAAACTGGGTCATTTGTAGAGACATCGATGGATCTAGAGACTGTCATACAGAATGAAGTAAGTCAGAAAGAGGAAAACAAATATTGTATATTAATGCATATATGTGGAACCTAAAAAATGGTACAGATGAACTGGTTTGCAGGGAAGAAACAGAGACACAGAGGTAGAGAACAAACATATGGACACCAAGTGTGGGAAGCCATGGGGTGGTGGTGGTGGGATGAGTTGGGAGATTGGGATTGACCTGTATACATGTATATGCATAAAATACATAACTAATAATAACCTGCTGTATAAAAAAATAAATCAAATTAAATTTCAAATTTTTAAAAAATAAAATTTAAAAATAAAACAGAAAAATGTTCTTCCCTTCACACAGATGTATTTATAGGAATGAATTATTTCCATGCTTACATCTATAAATACATAAAGGAGGAATACAATCTAACTTGAACCATAAAAGAAAAAAAAAAAACCTGAACCCACCAGTTATACAGAGGAAAACCCTATCAGGGCACTTGCTCCAGCGGTAAACAATTATGAAATTGGTCAGATGTGGGGAATCATCTCCCATACAACCAGCAACCCACCCCCCACGCCAGGAGCATCCTCATTGCAAAGCTGGGGGACCGTGCCGAGGCATCTGTGAGTAAACGTGAGCTGAGCCCCAGGCCAGCTGCTGCTGAACTGTTCCCACCCTTCCCAGGTAAAACACCTGAATATGTACAAGGGCTTGAAAGCCTAGAGGAAGGGCCGTGGAGCCACACCAGCGACAGCACGCAGGCCAACTTGGTGCCTGCAGGCCAGCCAGGGTGGTCCTGGCCCCGGGCGCTCTTCCGGAAGCTTTCCATTGCCCTGCCTGAGATACCCCTCCTGTCCCGGCCCCCACTGCATTTTTCCTTCCTCACCTCTGTCCGGAGAGAAATTCCAGCGGAAGGTATGGGTGACACATCCTCTTCTTTACAGGTGGCAGCCTGGCAACCCCTGCAGAAAGGCCAGCAGAGCCCCACTCACACCGGGCCACCAAAAATGCTGTGGCCCCTCACTCCCTCTCGCCAGCAGAGCCCCGAGACTGCTGACGGGGCAGAGAATATGGAGTCAGGCACAGCTTCAGGGGCTATTGCTGCCTGGAGCGCTGTTTATATTGACCTCAAACAGGCACACCTGGGGAGGGCCGGCCGGCAGGGTAAGGCTGCCCAGGTCAGCTAATCCACAACCCTCAGGGAATCACATTGTTGAAAACGGACCTCGCTAAGGCAGAATAGAAGCCAAGGAAGAAAAGGACACAATGCCATTTGCAGCACCGTAGATGAGTCTAGAGGTAATCACGTGACTTGTAGTAAGTCAGAAAGTGAAAGACACATATCGTATCATATCACTTATAGGTGTTACCTAAGAATGGATACCAGGGCAGATATTTCCACGGAGAAGGGCCATCACAGATTCATCAAACAAACTTATGGTTCACCAATGGAAAGGTGTGAGGATTGGTTTCATTACGATATTGGGGTTAACAGACATATACAAACACAGGTGACACATATAATCACCAAAGACCTACAGAATACCAAGAGAAGACTACTCAACATTCTGTCATAACGTACATGGGAAAAGGATCCCAGGAAGAACAGACATCTGTATATGTGTAAAACAACCACATCTTCCACACCTACAACAAGCCAAACATTGTAATCAAACTTGCTGTAATAAAAAATAAAAAATTAAATTAAAAACACGAACAAGAAGTAGTGAGACAAACTTGAGGGGCTTTCTCCTGGCACATTCCATTCTAAATTCCAATCTAGAACACGACTTCCATTGAGGCTCTGTTGCCCTAGTCACCAGATTTGGTAAGGGAGAACTGCTGCCACCTTGTGGCCGTTTCGCACAACAGCAGCTTTAATCCCAGCGCTGATGGTCAGTTGATATTCAAAATCATTGCAGGCCTGTAAATGACACCTGCCCTGAAAACAAATCCTGGGGTCACATATCGACCAAAAAATTCAAAGGACGTCCATATTTCAAAACGACCGTTTCAAAAGGCATATTTTACGCACATTAGTGTTCTGCTTCTTTTTCTTTCTTTCCTTTTTTTGTTAAAAATACGGGAATGGAAAAAGGCATCCCTCAGAATGGGCGAAAATCGTTGCAAACGAATCAATGGACAAAGGTTTAATCTCCAATATATATAAAGAGCTCATGCAGCTTAATATTAACAAAACAAACAACCCAATACAAAAAATGGGCAGAAGATCTAAAGAGATGTTTCTTCCAAGAAGACACAGAGATGGCCAAGACGCACATGAAAAGCTGCTCAACAGCACTAATTATTAGAGAAATGCAAATCAAAACTACAATGAGGTATCACCTCACACCTGTTAGAATCGGCATCATCAGAAAATCTACAAACAACCAATTCTGGGGAGGGTGTGGACAAAAGGAGCCCTCTTCCACTATTGGTGGGAATGTAAATTGATACAGTCACTATGGAGAACGGTATGGAGTTTCCTTAAAAAAACTAGAAATAGAATTACCATCTGATCCAGCAATCCCACTTCTGGGCATATACCCAGAGAAAACCATAAATCAAAAAGGCACATTCACCACAATGTTCATGGCAGCACTATTTACAATAGCCAGGTAATGGAAGCAACGTAAATGCCCACAGACAGATGAATGGATAAAGATGTGGTACATATATAAAATGGAATATTACTCAGCCATAAGAAGGAATGAAACTGGGTCATTTGTAGAGACATCGATGGATCTAGAGACTGTCATACAGAATGAAGTAAGTCAGAAAGAGGAAAACAAATATTGTATATTAATGCATATATGTGGAACCTAAAAAATGGTACAGATGAACTGGTTTGCAGAGAAGAAACAGAGACACAGAGGTAGAGAACAAACATATGGACACCAAGTGTGGGAAGCCATGGGGTGGTGGTGGTGGGATGAGTTGGGAGATTGGGATTCACCTGTATACATGTATATGCATAAAATACATAACTAATAATAACCTGCTGTATAAAAAAATAAATCAAATTAAATTTCAAATTTTTAAAAAATAAAATTTAAAAATAAAACAGAAAAATGTTCTTCCCTTCACACAGATGTATTTATAGGAATGAATTATTTCCATGCTTATATCTATAAATACATAAAGGAGGAATACAATCTAACTTGAACCATAAAAGAAAAAAAAAAAAAACCTGAACCCACCAGTTATACAGAGGAAAACCCTATCAGGGCACTTGCTCCAGCGGTAAACAATTCTGAAATTGGTCAGAGGTGGGGAATCATCTCCCATACAACCAGCAACCCACCCCCCACGCCAGGAGCATCCTCATTGCAAAGCTGGGGGACCGTGCCGAGGCATCTGTGAGTAAACGTGAGCTGAGCCCCAGGCCAGCTGCTGCTGAACTGTTCCCACCCTTCCCAGGTAAAACACCTGAATATGTACAAGGGCTTGAAAGCCTAGAGGAATGGCGGTGGAGCCACACCAGCGACAGCACGCAGGCCAACTTGGTGCCTGCAGGCCAGCCAGGGTGGTCCTGGCCCCGGGCGCTCTTCCGGAAGCTTTCCATTGCCCTGCCTGAGATACCCCTCCTGTCCCGGCCCCCACTGCTTTTTTCCTTCCTCACCTCTGTCCGGAGAGAAATTCCAGCGGAAGGTATGGGTGACACATCCTCTTCTTTACAGGTGGCAGCCTGGCAACCCCTGCAGAAAGGCCAGCAGAGCCCCACTCACACCGGGCCACCAACAATGCTGTGGCCCCTCACTCCCTCTCGCCAGCAGAGCCCCGAGACTGCTGACGGGGCAGAGAATATGGAGTCAGGCACAGCTTCAGGGGCTATTGCTGCCTGGAGCGCTGTTTATATTGACCTCAAACAGGCACACCTGGGGAGGGCCGGCCGGCAGGGTAAGGCTGCCCAGGTCAGCCAATCCACAACCCTCAGGGAATCACATTGTTGAAAACGGACCTCGCTAAGGCAGAATAGAAGCCAAGGAAGAAAAGGACACAATGCCATTTGCAGCACCGTAGATGAGTCTAGAGGTAATCACGTGACTTGTAGTAAGTCAGAAAGTGAAAGACACATATCGTATCATATCACTTATAGGTGTTACCTAAGAATGGATACCAGGGCAGATATTTCCACGGAGAAGGGCCATCACAGATTCATCAAACAAACTTATGGTTCACCAATGGAAAGGTGTGAGGATTGGTTTCATTACGATATTGGGGTTAACAGACATATACAAACACAGGTGACACATATAATCACCAAAGACCTACGGAATACCAAGAGAAGACTACTCAACCTTCTGTCATAACGTACATGGGAAAAGGATCCCAGGAAGAACAGACATCTGTATATGTGTAAAACAACCACATCTTCCACACCTACAACAAGCCAAACGTTGTCATCAAACTTGCTGTAATAAAAAATAAAAAATTAAATTAAAAACACGAACAAGAAGTAGTGAGACAAACTTGAGGGGCTTTCTCCTGGCACATTCCATTCTAAATTCCAATCTAGAACACGACTTCCATTGAGGCTCTGTTGCCCTAGTCACCAGATTTGGTAAGGGAGAACTGCTGCCACCTTGTGGCCGTTTCGCACAACAGCAGCTTTAATCCCAGCGCTGATGGTCAGTTGATATTCAAAATCATTGCAGGCCTGTAAATGACACCTGCCCTGAAAACAAATCCTGGGGTCACATATCGACCAAAAAATTCAAAGGACGTCCATATTTCAAAACGACCGTTTCAAAAGGCATATTTTACGCACATTAGTGTTCTGCTTCTTTTTCTTTCTTTCCTTTTTTTGTTAAAAATACGGGAATGGAAAAAGGCATCCCTCAGAATGGGCGAAAATCGTTGCAAACGAATCAATGGACAAAGGTTTAATCTCCAATATATATAAAGAGCTCATGCAGCTTAATATTAACAAAACAAACAACCCAATACAAAAAATGGGCAGAAGATCTAAAGAGATGTTTCTTCCAAGAAGACACAGAGATGGCCAAGACGCACATGAAAAGCTGCTCAACAGCACTAATTATTAGAGAAATGCAAATCAAAACTACAATGAGGTATCACCTCACACCTGTTAGAATCGGCATCATCAGAAAATCTACAAACAACCAATTCTGGGGAGGGTGTGGACAAAAGGAGCCCTCTTCCACTATTGGTGGGAATGTAAATTGATACAGTCACTATGGAGAACGGTATGGAGTTTCCTTTAAAAAACTAGAAATAGAATTACCATCTGATCCAGCAATCCCACTTCTGGGCATATACCCAGAGAAAACCATAAATCAAAAAGGCACATTCACCACAATGTTCATGGCAGCACTATTTACAATAGCCAGGTAATGGAAGCAACGTAAATGCCCACAGACAGATGAATGGATAAAGATGTGGTACATATATAAAATGGAATATTACACAGCCATAAGAAGGAATGAAACTGGGTCATTTGTAGAGACATCGATGGATCTAGAGACTGTCATACAGAATGAAGTAAGTCAGAAAGAGGAAAACAAATATTGTATATTAATGCATATATGTGGAACCTAAACAATTGTACAGATGAACTGGTTTGCAGGGAAGAAACAGAGACACAGAGGTAGACAACAAACATATGGACACCAAGTGTGGGAAGCCATGGGGTGGTGGTGGTGGGATGAGTTGGGAGATTGGGATTGACCTGTATACATGTATATGCATAAAATACATAACTAATAATAACCTGCTGTATAAAAACTAAATCAAATTAAATTTCAAATTTTTAAAAAATAAAATTTAAAAATAAAACAGAAAAATGTTCTTCCCTTCACACAGATGTATTTATAGGAATGAATTATTTCCATGCTTATATCTATAAATACATAAAGGAGGAATACAATCTAACTTGAACCATAAAAGAAAAAAAAAAACCTGGACCCTCCACTTATAGAGAGGAATACCCTATCAGGGCACTTGCTCCAGCGGTAAACAATTCTGAAATTGGTCAGAGGTGGGGAATCATCTCCCATACAACCAGCAACCCACCCCCCACGCCAGGAGCATCCTCATTGCAAAGCTGGGGGACCGTGCCGAGGCATCTGTGAGTAAACGTGAGCTGAGCCCCAGGCCAGCTGCTGCTGAACTGTTCCCACCCTTCCCAGGTAAAACACCTGAATATGTACAAGGGCTTGAAAGCCTAGAGGAAGGGCAGTGGAGCCACACCAGCGACAGCACGCAGGCCATCTTGGTGCCTGCAGGCAGCCAGGGTGGTCCTGGCCCTGGGCGCTCTTCCGGAAGCTTTCCATTGCCCTGCCTGAGATACCCCTCCTGTCCCGGCCCCCACTGCTTTTTTCCTTCCTCACCTCTGTCCGGAGAGAAATTCCAGCGGAAGGTATGGGTGACACATCCTCTTCTTTACAGGTGGCAGCCTGGCAATCCCTGCAGAAAGGCCAGCAGAGCCCCACTCACACCGGGCCACCAACAAAGCTGTGGCCCCTCACTCCCTCCCACCAGCAGAGCCCCGAGACTGCTGACGGGGCAGAGAATATGGAGTCAGGCACAGCTTCAGGGGCTATTGCTGCCTGGAGCGCTGTTTATATTGACCTCAAACAGGCACACCTGGGGAGGGCCGGCCGGCAGGGTATGGCTGCCCAGGTCGGCTAATCCACAACCCTCAGGGAATCACATTGTTGAAAACGGACCTCGGTAAGGCAGAATAGAAGCCAAGGAAGAAAAGGACACAATGCCATTTGCAGCACCGTAGATGAGTCTAGAGGTAATCACGTGACTTGTAGTAAGTCAGAAAGTGAAAGACACATATCGTATCATATCACTTATAGGTGTTACCTAAGAATGGATACCAGGGCAGATATTTCCACGGAGAAGGGCCATCACAGATTCATCAAACAAACTTATGGTTCACCAATGGAAAGGTGTGAGGATTGGTTTCATTACGATATTGGGGTTAACAGACATATACAAACACAGGTGACACATATAATCACCAAAGACCTACGGAATACCAAGAGAAGACTACTCAACCTTCTGTCATAACGTACATGGGAAAAGGATCCCAGGAAGAACAGACATGTGTATATGTGTAAAAGAACCCCATCTTCCACACCTACAACAAGCCAAACATTGTAATCAAACTTGCTGTAATAAAAAATAAAAAATTAAATTAAAAACACGAACAAGAAGTAGTGAGACAAACTTGAGGGTCTTTCTCCTGGCACATTCCATTCTAAATTCCAATCTAGAACACGACTTCCATTGAGGCTCTGTTGCCCTAGTCACCAGATTTGGTAAGGGAGAACTGCTGCCACCTTGTGGCCGTTTCGCACAACAGCAGCTTTAATCCCAGCGCTGATGGTCAGTTGATATTCAAAATCATTGCAGGCCTGTAAATGACACCTGCCCTGAAAACAAATCCTGGGGTCACATATCGACCAAAAAATTCAAAGGACGTCCATATTTCAAAACGACCGTTTCAAAAGGCATATTTTACGCACATTAGTGTTCTGCTTCTTTTTCTTTCTTTCCTTTTTTTGTTAAAAATACGGGAATGGAAAAAGGCATCCCTCAGAATGGGCGAAAATCGTTGCAACGAATCAATGGACAAAGGTTTAATCTCCAATATATATATAAAGAGCTCATGCAGCTTAATATTAACAAAACAAACAACCCAATACAAAAAATGGGCAGAAGATCTAAAGAGATGTTTCTTCCAAGAAGACACAGAGATGGCCAAGACGCACATGAAAAGCTGCTCAACAGCACTAATTATTAGAGAAATGCAAATCAAAACTACAATGAGGTATCACCTCACACCTGTTAGAATCGGCATCATCAGAAAATCTACAAACAACCAATTCTGGGGAGGGTGTGGACAAAAGGAGCCCTCTTCCACTATTGGTGGGAATGTAAATTGATACAGTCACTATGGAGAACGGTATGGAGTTTCCTTAAAAAAACTAGAAATAGAATTACCATCTGATTCAGCAATCCCACTTCTGGGCATATACCCAGAGAAAACCATAAATCAAAAAGGCACATTCACCACAATGTTCATGGCAGCACTATTTACAATAGCCAGGTAATGGAAGCAACGTAAATGCCCACAGACAGATGAATGGATAAAGATGTGGTACATATATAAAATGGAATATTACTCAGCCATAAGAAGGAATGAAACTGGGTCATTTGTAGAGACATCGATGGATCTAGAGACTGTCATACAGAATGAAGTAAGTCAGAAAGAGGAAAACAAATATTGTATATTAATGCATATATGTGGAACCTAAAAAATGGTACAGATGAACTGGTTTGCAGGGAAGAAACAGAGACACAGAGGTAGAGAACAAACATATGGACACCAAGTGTGGGAAGCCATGGGGTGGTGGTGGTGGGATGAGTTGGGAGATTGGGATTGACCTGTATACATGTATATGCATAAAATACAAAACTAATAATAACCTGCTGTATAAAAAAATAAATCAAATTAAATTTCAAATTTTTAAAAAATAAAATTTAAAAATAAAACAGAAAAATGTTCTTCCCTTCACACAGATGTATTTATAGGAATGAATTATTTCCATGCTTATATCTATAAATACATAAAGGAGGAATACAATCTAACTTGAACCATAAAAGAAAAAAAAAAAAAACCTGAACCCACCAGTTATACAGAGAAAAACCCTATCAGGGCACTTGCTCCAGCGGTAAACAATTCTGAAATTGGTCAGAGGTGGGGAATCATCTCCCATACAACCAGCAACCCACCCCCCACGCCAGGAGCATCCTCATTGCAAAGCTGGGGGACCGTGCCGAGGCATCTGTGAGTAAACGTGAGCTGAGCCCCAGGCCAGCTGCTGCTGAACTGTTCCCACCCTTCCCAGGTAAAACACCTGAATATGTACAAGGGCTTGAAAGCCTAGAGGAAGGGCGGTGGAGCCACACCAGCGACAGCACGCAGGCCAACTTGGTGCCTGCAGGCCAGCCAGGGTGGTCCTGGCCCCGGGCGCTCTTCCGGAAGCTTTCCATTGCCCTGCCTGTGTACCCCTCCTGTCCCGGCCCCCACTGCTTTTTTCCTTCCTCACCTCTGTCCGGAGAGAAATTCCAGCGGAAGGTATGGGTGACACATCCTCTTCTTTACAGGTGGCAGCCTGGCAACCCCTGCAGAAAGGCCAGCAGAGCCCCACTCACACCGGGCCACCAACAAAGCTGTGGCCCCTCACTCCCTCTCGCCAGCAGAGCCCCGAGACTGCTGACGGGGCAGAGAATATGGAGTCAGGCACAGCTTCAGGGGCTATTGCTGCCTGGAGCGCTGTTTATATTGACCTCAAACAGGCACACCTGGGGAGGGCCGGCCGGCAGGGTAAGGCTGCCCAGGTCAGCTAATCCACAACCCTCAGGGAATCACATTGTTGAAAACGGACCTCGCTAAGGCAGAATAGAAGCCAAGGAAGAAAAGGACACAATGCCATTTGCAGCACCGTAGATGAGTCTAGAGGTAATCACGTGACTTGTAGTAAGTCAGAAAGTGAAAGACACATATCATATCATATCACTTATAGGTGTTACCTAAGAATGGATACCAGGGCAGATATTTCCACGGAGAAGGGCCATCACAGATTCATCAAACAAACTTATGGTTCACCAATGGAAAGGTGTGAGGATTGGTTTCATTACGATATTGGGGTTAACAGACATATACAAACACAGGTGACACATATAATCACCAAAGACCTACGGAATACCAAGAGAAGACTACTCAACCTTCTGTCATAACGTACATGGGAAAAGGATCCCAGGAAGAACAGACATCTGTATATGTGTAAAAGAACCACATCTTCCACACCTACAACAAGCCAAACATTGTAATCAAACTTGCTGTAATAAAAAATAAAAAATTAAATTAAAAACACGAACAAGAAGTAGTGAGACAAACTTGAGGGGCTTTCTCCTGGCACATTCCATTCTAAATTCCAATCTAGAACACGACTTCCATTGAGGCTCTGTTGCCCTAGTCACCAGATTTGGTAAGGGAGAACTGCTGCCACCTTGTGGCCGTTTCGCACAACAGCAGCTTTAATCCCAGCGCTGATGGTCAGTTGATATTCAAAATCATTGCAGGCCTGTAAATGACACCTGCCCTGAAAACAAATCCTGGGGTCACATATCGACCAAAAAATTCAAAGGACGTCCATATTTCAAAACGACCGTTTCAAAAGGCATATTTTACGCACATTAGTGTTCTGCTTCTTTTTCTTTCTTTCCTTTTTTTGTTAAAAATACGGGAATGGAAAAAGGCATCCCTCAGAATGGGCGAAAATCGTTGCAAACGAATCAATGGACAAAGGTTTAATCTCCAATATATATAAAGAGCTCATGCAGCTTAATATTAACAAAACAAACAACCCAATACAAAAAATGGGCAGAAGATCTAAAGAGATGTTTCTTCCAAGAAGACACAGAGATGGCCAAGACGCACATGAAAAGCTGCTCAACAGCACTAATTATTAGAGAAATGCAAATCAAAACTACAATGAGGTATCACCTCACACCTGTTAGAATCGGCATCATCAGAAAATCTACAAACAACCAATTCTGGGGAGGGTGTGGACAAAAGGAGCCCTCTTCCACTATTGGTGGGAATGTAAATTGATACAGTCACTATGGAGAACGGTATGGAGTTTCCTTTAAAAAACTAGAAATAGAATTACCATCTGATCCAGCAATCCCACTTCTGGGCATATACCCAGAGAAAACCATAAATCAAAAAGGCACATTCACCACAATGTTCATGGCAGCACTATTTACAATAGCCAGGTAATGGAAGCAACGTAAATGCCCACAGACAGATGAATGGATAAAGATGTGGTACATATATAAAATGGAATATTACACAGCCATAAGAAGGAATGAAACTGGGTCATTTGTAGAGACATCGATGGATCTAGAGACTGTCATACAGAATGAAGTAAGTCAGAAAGAGGAAAACAAATATTGTATATTAATGCATATATGTGGAACCTAAACAATTGTACAGATGAACTGGTTTGCAGGGAAGAAACAGAGACACAGAGGTAGACAACAAACATATGGACACCAAGTGTGGGAAGCCATGGGGTGGTGGTGGTGGGATGAGTTGGGAGATTGGGATTGACCTGTATACATGTATATGCATAAAATACATAACTAATAATAACCTGCTGTATAAAAACTAAATCAAATTAAATTTCAAATTTTTAAAAAATAAAATTTAAAAATAAAACAGAAAAATGTTCTTCCCTTCACACAGATGTATTTATAGGAATGAATTATTTCCATGCTTATATCTATAAATACATAAAGGAGGAATACAATCTAACTTGAACCATAAAAGAAAAAAAAAAAACCTAGACCCTCCAATTATAGAGAGGAATACCCTATCAGGGCACTTGCTCCAGCGGTAAACAATTCTGAAATTGGTCAGAGGTGGGGAATCATCTCCCATACAACCAGCAACCCACCCCCCACGCCAGGAGCATCCTCATTGCAAAGCTGGGGGACCGTGCCGAGGCATCTGTGAGTAAACGTGAGCTGAGCCCCAGGCCAGCTGCTGCTGAACTGTTCCCACCCTTCCCAGGTAAAACACCTGAATATGTACAAGGGCTTGAAAGCCTAGAGGAAGGGCCACGGAGCCACACCAGCGACAGCACGCAGGCCAACTTGGTGCCTGCAGGCCAGCCAGGGTGGTCCTGGGCCCGGGCGCTCTTCCGGAAGCTTTCCATTGCCCTGCCTGAGATACCCCTCCTGTCCCGGCCCCCACTGCTTTTTTCCTTCCTCACCTCTGTCCGGAGAGAAATTCCAGCGGAAGGTATGGGTGACACATCCTCTTCTTTACAGGTGGCAGCCTGGCAACCCCTGCAGAAAGGCCAGCAGAGCCCCACTCACACCGGGCCACCAACAAAGCTGTGGCCCCTCACTCCCTCTCGCCAGCAGAGCCCCGAGACTGCTGACGGGGCAGAGAATATGGAGTCAGGCACAGCTTCAGGGGCTATTGCTGCCTGGAGCGCTGTTTATATTGACCTCAAACAGGCACACCTGGGGAGGGCCGGCCGGCAGGGTAAGGCTGCCCAGGTCAGCTAATCCACAACCCTCAGGGAATCACATTGTTGAAAACGGACCTCGCTAAGGCAGAATAGAAGCCAAGGAAGAAAAGGACACAATGCCATTTGCAGCACCGTAGATGAGTCTAGAAGTAATCACGTGACTTGTAGTAAGTCAGAAAGTGAAAGACACATATCATATCATATCACTTATAGGTGTTACCTAAGAATGGATACCAGGGCAGATATTTCCACGGAGAAGGGCCATCACAGATTCATCAAACAAACTTATGGTTCACCAATGGAAAGGTGTGAGGATTGGTTTCATTACGATATTGGGGTTAACAGACATATACAAACACAGGTGACACATATAATCACCAAAGACCTACGGAATACCAAGAGAAGACTACTCAACCTTCTGTCATAACGTACATGGGAAAAGGATCCCAGGAAGAACAGACATCTGTATATGTGTAAAAGAACCACATCTTCCACACCTACAACAAGCCAAACATTGTAATCAAACTTGCTGTAATAAAAAATAAAAAATTAAATTAAAAACACGAACAAGAAGTAGTGAGACAAACTTGAGGGGCTTTCTCCTGGCACATTCCATTCTAAATTCCAATCTAGAACACGACTTCCATTGAGGCTCTGTTGCCCTAGTCACCAGATTTGGTAAGGGAGAACTGCTGCCACCTTGTGGCCGTTTCGCACAACAGCAGCTTTAATCCCAGCGCTGATGGTCAGTTGATATTCAAAATCATTGCAGGCCTGTAAATGACACCTGCCCTGAAAACAAATCCTGGGGTCACATATCGACCAAAAAATTCAAAGGACGTCCATATTTCAAAACGACCGTTTCAAAAGGCATATTTTACGCACATTAGTGTTCTGCTTCTTTTTCTTTCTTTCCTTTTTTTGTTAAAAATACGGGAATGGAAAAAGGCATCCCTCAGAATGGGCGAAAATCGTTGCAAACGAATCAATGGACAAAGGTTTAATCTCCAATATATATAAAGAGCTCATGCAGCTTAATATTAACAAAACAAACAACCCAATACAAAAAATGGGCAGAAGATCTAAAGAGATGTTTCTTCCAAGAAGACACAGAGATGGCCAAGACGCACATGAAAAGCTGCTCAACAGCACTAATTATTAGAGAAATGCAAATCAAAACTACAATGAGGTATCACCTCACACCTGTTAGAATCGGCATCATCAGAAAATCTACAAACAACCAATTCTGGGGAGGGTGTGGACAAAAGGAGCCCTCTTCCACTATTGGTGGGAATGTAAATTGATACAGTCACTATGGAGAATGGTATGGAGTTTCCTTAAAAAAACTAGAAATAGAATTACCATCTGATCCAGCAATCCCACTTCTGGGCATATACCCAGAGAAAACCATAAATCAAAAAGGCACATTCACCACAATGTTCATGGCAGCACTATTTACAATAGCCAGGTAATGGAAGCAACGTAAATGCCCACAGACAGATGAATGGATAAAGATGTGGTACATATATAAAATGGAATATTACTCAGCCATAAGAAGGAATGAAACTGGGTCATTTGTAGAGACATCGATGGATCTAGAGACTGTCATACAGAATGAAGTAAGTCAGAAAGAGGAAAACAAATATTGTATATTAATGCATATATGTGGAACCTAAAAAATGGTACAGATGAACTGGTTTGCAGAGAAGAAACAGAGACACAGAGGTAGAGAACAAACATATGGACACCAAGTGTGGGAAGCCATGGGGTGGTGGTGGTGGGATGAGTTGGGAGATTGGGATTGACCTGTATACATGTATATGCATAAAATACAAAACTAATAATAACCTGCTGTATAAAAAAATAAATCAAATTAAATTTCAAATTTTTAAAAAATAAAATTTAAAAATAAAACAGAAAAATGTTCTTCCCTTCACACAGATGTATTTATAGGAATGAATTATTTCCATGCTTATATCTATAAATACATAAAGGAGGAATACAATCTAACTTGAACCATAAAAGAAAAAAAAAAAAACCTGAACCCACCAGTTATACAGAGGAAAACCCTATCAGGGCACTTGCTCCAGCGGTAAACAATTCTGAAATTGGTCAGAGGTGGGGAATCATCTCCCATACAACCAGCAACCCAACCCCCACGCCAGGAGCATCCTCATTGCAAAGCTGGGGGACCGTGCCGAGGCATCTGTGAGTAAACGTGAGCTGAGCCCCAGGCCAGCTGCTGCTGAACTGTTCCCACCCTTCCCAGGTAAAACACCTGAATATGTACAAGGGCTTGAAAGCCTAGAGGAAGGGCCACGGAGCCACACCAGCGACAGCACGCAGGCCAACTTGGTGCCTGCAGGCCAGCCAGGGTGGTCCTGGCCCCGGGCGCTCTTCCGGAAGCTTTCCATTGCCCTGCCTGAGATACCCCTCCTGTCCCGGCCCCCACTGCTTTTTTCCTTCCTCACCTCTGTCCAGAGAGAAATTCCAGCGGAAGGTATGGGTGACACATCCTCTTCTTTACAGGTGGCAGCCTGGCAACCCCTGCAGAAAGGCCAGCAGAGCCCCACTCACACCGGGCCACCAACAATGCTGTGGCCCCTCACTCCCTCTCGCCAGCAGAGCCCCGAGACTGCTGACGGGGCAGAGAATATGGAGTCAGGCACAGCTTCAGGGGCTATTGCTGCCTGGAGCGCTGTTTATATTGACCTCAAACAGGCACACCTGGGGAGGGCCGGCCGGCAGGGTAAGGCTGCCCAGGTCAGCTAATCCACAACCCTCAGGGAATCACATTGTTGAAAACGGACCTCGCTAAGGCAGAATAGAAGCCAAGGAAGAAAAGGACACAATGCCATTTGCAGCACCGTAGATGAGTCTAGAGGTAATCACGTGACTTGTAGTAAGTCAGAAAGTGAAAGACACATATCGTATCCTATCACTTATAGGTGTTACCTAAGAATGGATACCAGGGCAGATATTTCCACGGAGAAGGGCCATCACAGATTCATCAAACAAACTTATGGTTCACCAATGGAAAGGTGTGAGGATTGGTTTCATTACGATATTGGGGTTAACAGACATATACAAACACAGGTGACACATATAATCACCAAAGACCTACGGAATACCAAGAGAAGACTACTCAACATTCTGTCATAACGTACATGGGAAAAGGATCCCAGGAAGAACAGACATCTGTATATGTGTAAAAGAACCACATCTTCCACACCTACAACAAGCCAAACATTGTAATCAAACTTGCTGTAATAAAAAATAAAAAATTAAATTAAAAACACGAACAAGAAGTAGTGAGACAAACTTGAGGGGCTTTCTCCTGGCACATTCCATTCTAAATTCCAATCTAGAACAGGACTTCCATTGAGGCTCTGTTGCCCTAGTCACCAGATTTGGTAAGGGAGAACTGCTGCCACCTTGTGGCCGTTTCGCACAACAGCAGCTTTAATCCCAGCGCTGATGGTCAGTTGATATTCAAAATCATTGCAGGCCTGTAAATGACACCTGCCCTGAAAACAAATCCTGGGGTCACATATCGACCAAAAAATTCAAAGGACGTCCATATTTCAAAACGACCGTTTCAAAAGGCATATTTTACGCACATTAGTGTTCTGCTTCTTTTTCTTTCTTTCCTTTTTTTGTTAAAAATACGGGAATGGAAAAAGGCATCCCTCAGAATGGGCGAAAATCGTTGCAAACGAATCAATGGACAAAGGTTTAATCTCCAATATATATAAAGAGCTCATGCAGCTTAATATTAACAAAACAAACAACCCAATACAAAAAATGGGCAGAAGATCTAAAGAGATGTTTCTTCCAAGAAGACACAGAGATGGCCAAGACGCACATGAAAAGCTGCTCAACAGCACTAATTATTAGAGAAATGCAAATCAAAACTACAATGAGGTATCACCTCACACCTGTTAGAATCGGCATCATCAGAAAATCTACAAACAACCAATTCTGGGGAGGGTGTGGACAAAAGGAGCCCTCTTCCACTATTGGTGGGAATGTAAATTGATACAGTCACTATGGAGAACGGTATGGAGTTTCCTTTAAAAAACTAGAAATAGAATTACCATCTGATCCAGCAATCCCACTTCTGGGCATATACCCAGAGAAAACCATAAATCAAAAAGGCACATTCACCACAATGTTCATGGCAGCACTATTTACAATAGCCAGGTAATGGAAGCAACGTAAATGCCCACAGACAGATGAATGGATAAAGATGTGGTACATATATAAAATGGAATATTACACAGCCATAAGAAGGAATGAAACTGGGTCATTTGTAGAGACATCGATGGATCTAGAGACTGTCATACAGAATGAAGTAAGTCAGAAAGAGGAAAACAAATATTGTATATTAATGCATATATGTGGAACCTAAACAATTGTACAGATGAACTGGTTTGCAGGGAAGAAACAGAGACACAGAGGTAGACAACAAACATATGGACACCAAGTGTGGGAAGCCATGGGGTGGTGGTGGTGGGATGAGTTGGGAGATTGGGATTGACCTGTATACATGTATATGCATAAAATACATAACTAATAATAACCTGCTGTATAAAAACTAAATCAAATTAAATTTCAAATTTTTAAAAAATAAAATTTAAAAATAAAACAGAAAAATGTTCTTCCCTTCACACAGATGTATTTATAGGAATGAATTATTTCCATGCTTATATCTATAAATACATAAAGGAGGAATACAATCTAACTTGAACCATAAAAGAAAAAAAAAAACCTGGACCCTCCACTTATAGAGAGGAATACCCTATCAGGGCACTTGCTCCAGCGGTAAACAATTCTGAAATTGGTCAGAGGTGGGGAATCATCTCCCATACAACCAGCAACCCACCCCCCACGCCAGGAGCATCCTCATTGCAAAGCTGGGGGACCGTGCCGAGGCATCTGTGAGTAAACGTGAGCTGAGCCCCAGGCCAGCTGCTGCTGAACTGTTCCCACCCTTTCCAGGTAAAACACCTGAATATGTACAAGGGCTTGAAAGCCTAGAGGAAGGGCAGTGGAGCCACACCAGCGACAGCACGCAGGCCATCTTGGTGCCTGCAGGCCAGCCAGGGTGGTCCTGGCCCTGGGCGCTCTTCCGGAAGCTTTCCATTGCCCTGCCTGAGATACCCCTCCTGTCCCGGCCCCCACTGCTTTTTTCCTTCCTCACCTCTGTCCGGAGAGAAATTCCAGCGGAAGGTATGGGTGACACATCCTCTTCTTTACAGGTGGCAGCCTGGCAATCCCTGCAGAAAGGCCAGCAGAGCCCCACTCACACCGGGCCACCAACAAAGCTGTGGCCCCTCACTCCCTCCCACCAGCAGAGCCCCGAGACTGCTGACGGGGCAGAGAATATGGAGTCAGGCACAGCTTCAGGGGCTATTGCTGCCTGGAGCGCTGTTTATATTGACCTCAAACAGGCACACCTGGGGAGGGCCGGCCGGCAGGGTATGGCTGCCCAGGTCGGCTAATCCACAACCCTCAGGGAATCACATTGTTGAAAACGGACCTCGGTAAGGCAGAATAGAAGCCAAGGAAGAAAAGGACACAATGCCATTTGCAGCACCGTAGATGAGTCTAGAGGTAATCACGTGACTTGTAGTAAGTCAGAAAGTGAAAGACACATATCGTATCATATCACTTATAGGTGTTACCTAAGAATGGATACCAGGGCAGATATTTCCACGGAGAAGGGCCATCACAGATTCATCAAACAAACTTATGGTTCACCAATGGAAAGGTGTGAGGATTGGTTTCATTACGATATTGGGGTTAACAGACATATACAAACACAGGTGACACATATAATCACCAAAGACCTACGGAATACCAAGAGAAGACTACTCAACCTTCTGTCATAACGTACATGGGAAAAGGATCCCAGGAAGAACAGACATGTGTATATGTGTAAAAGAACCCCATCTTCCACACCTACAACAAGCCAAACATTGTAATCAAACTTGCTGTAATAAAAAATAAAAAATTAAATTAAAAACACGAACAAGAAGTAGTGAGACAAACGTGAGGGTCTTTCTCCTGGCACATTCCATTCTAAATTCCAATCTAGAACACGACTTCCATTGAGGCTCTGTTGCCCTAGTCACCAGATTTGGTAAGGGAGAACTGCTGCCACCTTGTGGCCGTTTCGCACAACAGCAGCTTTAATCCCAGCGCTGATGGTCAGTTGATATTCAAAATCATTGCAGGCCTGTAAATGACACCTGCCCTGAAAACAAATCCTGGGGTCACATATCGACCAAAAAATTCAAAGGACGTCCATATTTCAAAACGACCGTTTCAAAAGGCATATTTTACGCACATTAGTGTTCTGCTTCTTTTTCTTTCTTTCCTTTTTTTGTTAAAAATACGGGAATGGAAAAAGGCATCCCTCAGAATGGGCGAAAATCGTTGCAAACGAATCAATGGACAAAGGTTTAATCTCCAATATATATATAAAGAGCTCATGCAGCTTAATATTAACAAAACAAACAACCCAATACAAAAAATGGGCAGAAGATCTAAAGAGATGTTTCTTCCAAGAAGACACAGAGATGGCCAAGACGCACATGAAAAGCTGCTCAACAGCACTAATTATTAGAGAAATGCAAATCAAAACTACAATGAGGTATCACCTCACACCTGTTAGAATCGGCATCATCAGAAAATCTACAAACAACCAATTCTGGGGAGGGTGTGGACAAAAGGAGCCCTCTTCCACTATTGGTGGGAATGTAAATTGATACAGTCACTATGGAGAACGGTATGGAGTTTCCTTAAAAAAACTAGAAATAGAATTACCATCTGATTCAGCAATCCCACTTCTGGGCATATACCCAGAGAAAACCATAAATCAAAAAGGCACATTCACCACAATGTTCATGGCAGCACTATTTACAATAGCCAGGTAATGGAAGCAACGTAAATGCCCACAGACAGATGAATGGATAAAGATGTGGTACATATATAAAATGGAATATTACTCAGCCATAAGAAGGAATGAAACTGGGTCATTTGTAGAGACATCGATGGATCTAGAGACTGTCATACAGAATGAAGTAAGTCAGAAAGAGGAAAACAAATATTGTATATTAATGCATATATGTGGAACCTAAAAAATGGTACAGATGAACTGGTTTGCAGGGAAGAAACAGAGACACAGAGGTAGAGAACAAACATATGGACACCAAGTGTGGGAAGCCATGGGGTGGTGGTGGTGGGATGAGTTGGGAGATTGGGATTGACCTGTATACATGTATATGCATAAAATACAAAACTAATAATAACCTGCTGTATAAAAAAATAAATCAAATTAAATTTCAAATTTTTAAAAAATAAAATTTAAAAATAAAACAGAAAAATGTTCTTCCCTTCACACAGATGTATTTATAGGAATGAATTATTTCCATGCTTATATCTATAAATACATAAAGGAGGAATACAATCTAACTTGAACCATAAAAGAAAAAAAAAAAAAACCTGAACCCACCAGTTATACAGAGAAAAACCCTATCAGGGCACTTGCTCCAGCGGTAAACAATTCTGAAATTGGTCAGAGGTGGGGAATCATCTCCCATACAACCAGCAACCCACCCCCCACGCCAGGAGCATCCTCATTGCAAAGCTGGGGGACCGTGCCGAGGCATCTGTGAGTAAACGTGAGCTGAGCCCCAGGCCAGCTGCTGCTGAACTGTTCCCACCCTTCCCAGGTAAAACACCTGAATATGTACAAGGGCTTGAAAGCCTAGAGGAAGGGCGGTGGAGCCACACCAGCGACAGCACGCAGGCCAACTTGGTGCCTGCAGGCCAGCCAGGGTGGTCCTGGCCCCGGGCGCTCTTGCGGAAGCTTTCCATTGCCCTGCCTGTGTACCCCTCCTGTCCCGGCCCCCACTGCTTTTTTCCTTCCTCACCTCTGTCCGGAGAGAAATTCCAGCGGAAGGTATGGGTGACACATCCTCTTCTTTACAGGTGGCAGCCTGGCAACCCCTGCAGAAAGGCCAGCAGAGCCCCACTCACACCGGGCCACCAACAAAGCTGTGGCCCCTCACTCCCTCTCGCCAGCAGAGCCCCGAGACTGCTGACGGGGCAGAGAATATGGAGTCAGGCACAGCTTCAGGGGCTATTGCTGCCTGGAGCGCTGTTTATATTGACCTCAAACAGGCACACCTGGGGAGGGCCGGCCGGCAGGGTAAGGCTGCCCAGGTCAGCTAATCCACAACCCTCAGGGAATCA
Source organism: Mesoplodon mirus (assembly GCF_964341445.2). Taxonomy (NCBI): domain Eukaryota; kingdom Metazoa; phylum Chordata; class Mammalia; order Artiodactyla; family Ziphiidae; genus Mesoplodon; species Mesoplodon mirus. The sequence continues at coordinate 2,505,469 of NW_028295814.1, read as the reverse complement.
CATTGTTGAAAACGGACCTCGCTAAGGCAGAATAGAAGCCAAGGAAGAAAAGGACACAATGCCATTTGCAGCACCGTAGATGAGTCTAGAGGTAATCACGTGACTTGTAGTAAGTCAGAAAGTGAAAGACACATATCATATCATATCACTTATAGGTGTTACCTAAGAATGGATACCAGGGCAGATATTTCCACGGAGAAGGGCCATCACAGATTCATCAAACAAACTTATGGTTCACCAATGGAAAGGTGTGAGGATTGGTTTCATTACGATATTGGGGTTAACAGACATATACAAACACAGGTGACACATATAATCACCAAAGACCTACGGAATACCAAGAGAAGACTACTCAACCTTCTGTCATAACGTACATGGGAAAAGGATCCCAGGAAGAACAGACATCTGTATATGTGTAAAAGAACCACATCTTCCACACCTACAACAAGCCAAACATTGTAATCAAACTTGCTGTAATAAAAAATAAAAAATTAAATTAAAAACACGAACAAGAAGTAGTGAGACAAACTTGAGGGGCTTTCTCCTGGCACATTCCATTCTAAATTCCAATCTAGAACACGACTTCCATTGAGGCTCTGTTGCCCTAGTCACCAGATTTGGTAAGGGAGAACTGCTGCCACCTTGTGGCCGTTTCGCACAACAGCAGCTTTAATCCCAGCGCTGATGGTCAGTTGATATTCAAAATCATTGCAGGCCTGTAAATGACACCTGCCCTGAAAACAAATCCTGGGGTCACATATCGACCAAAAAATTCAAAGGACGTCCATATTTCAAAACGACCGTTTCAAAAGGCATATTTTACGCACATTAGTGTTCTGCTTCTTTTTCTTTCTTTCCTTTTTTTGTTAAAAATACGGGAATGGAAAAAGGCATCCCTCAGAATGGGCGAAAATCGTTGCAAACGAATCAATGGACAAAGGTTTAATCTCCAATATATATAAAGAGCTCATGCAGCTTAATATTAACAAAACAAACAACCCAATACAAAAAATGGGCAGAAGATCTAAAGAGATGTTTCTTCCAAGAAGACACAGAGATGGCCAAGACGCACATGAAAAGCTGCTCAACAGCACTAATTATTAGAGAAATGCAAATCAAAACTACAATGAGGTATCACCTCACACCTGTTAGAATCGGCATCATCAGAAAATCTACAAACAACCAATTCTGGGGAGGGTGTGGACAAAAGGAGCCCTCTTCCACTATTGGTGGGAATGTAAATTGATACAGTCACTATGGAGAACGGTATGGAGTTTCCTTTAAAAAACTAGAAATAGAATTACCATCTGATCCAGCAATCCCACTTCTGGGCATATACCCAGAGAAAACCATAAATCAAAAAGGCACATTCACCACAATGTTCATGGCAGCACTATTTACAATAGCCAGGTAATGGAAGCAACGTAAATGCCCACAGACAGATGAATGGATAAAGATGTGGTACATATATAAAATGGAATATTACACAGCCATAAGAAGGAATGAAACTGGGTCATTTGTAGAGACATCGATGGATCTAGAGACTGTCATACAGAATGAAGTAAGTCAGAAAGAGGAAAACAAATATTGTATATTAATGCATATATGTGGAACCTAAACAATTGTACAGATGAACTGGTTTGCAGGGAAGAAACAGAGACACAGAGGTAGACAACAAACATATGGACACCAAGTGTGGGAAGCCATGGGGTGGTGGTGGTGGGATGAGTTGGGAGATTGGGATTGACCTGTATACATGTATATGCATAAAATACATAACTAATAATAACCTGCTGTATAAAAACTAAATCAAATTAAATTTCAAATTTTTAAAAAATAAAATTTAAAAATAAAACAGAAAAATGTTCTTCCCTTCACACAGATGTATTTATAGGAATGAATTATTTCCATGCTTATATCTATAAATACATAAAGGAGGAATACAATCTAACTTGAACCATAAAAGAAAAAAAAAAAACCTAGACCCTCCAATTATAGAGAGGAATACCCTATCAGGGCACTTGCTCCAGCGGTAAACAATTCTGAAATTGGTCAGAGGTGGGGAATCATCTCCCATACAACCAGCAACCCACCCCCCACGCCAGGAGCATCCTCATTGCAAAGCTGGGGGACCGTGCCGAGGCATCTGTGAGTAAACGTGAGCTGAGCCCCAGGCCAGCTGCTGCTGAACTGTTCCCACCCTTCCCAGGTAAAACACCTGAATATGTACAAGGGCTTGAAAGCCTAGAGGAAGGGCCACGGAGCCACACCAGCGACAGCACGCAGGCCAACTTGGTGCCTGCAGGCCAGCCAGGGTGGTCCTGGGCCCGGGCGCTCTTCCGGAAGCTTTCCATTGCCCTGCCTGAGATACCCCTCCTGTCCCGGCCCCCACTGCTTTTTTCCTTCCTCACCTCTGTCCGGAGAGAAATTCCAGCGGAAGGTATGGGTGACACATCCTCTTCTTTACAGGTGGCAGCCTGGCAATCCCTGCAGAAAGGCCAGCAGAGCCCCACTCACACCGGGCCACCAACAAAGCTGTGGCCCCTCACTCCCTCCCACCAGCAGAGCCCCGAGACTGCTGACGGGGCAGAGAATATGGAGTCAGGCACAGCTTCAGGGGCTATTGCTGCCTGGAGAGCTGTTTATATTGACCTCAAACAGGCACACCTGGGGAGGGCCGGCCGGCAGGGTATGGCTGCCCAGGTCAGCTAATCCACAACCCTCAGGGAATCACATTGTTGAAAACGGACCTCGGTAAGGCAGAATAGAAGCCAAGGAAGAAAAGGACACAATGCCATTTGCAGCACCGTAGATGAGTCTAGAGGTAATCACGTGACTTGTAGTAAGTCAGAAAGTGAAAGACACATATCGTATCATATCACTTATAGGTGTTACCTAAGAATGGATACCAGGGCAGATATTTCCACGGAGAAGGGCCATCACAGATTCATCAAACAAACTTATGGTTCACCAATGGAAAGGTGTGAGGATTGGTTTCATTACGATATTGGGGTTAACAGACATATACAAACACAGGTGACACATATAATCACCAAAGACCTACGGAATACCAAGAGAAGACTACTCAACCTTCTGTCATAACGTACATGGGAAAAGGATCCCAGGAAGAACAGACATGTGTATATGTGTAAAAGAACCCCATCTTCCACACCTACAACAAGCCAAACATTGTAATCAAACTTGCTGTAATAAAAAATAAAAAATTAAATTAAAAACACGAACAAGAAGTAGTGAGACAAACTTGAGGGGCTTTCTCCTGGCACATTCCATTCTAAATTCCAATCTAGAACACGACTTCCATTGAGGCTCTGTTGCCCTAGTCACCAGATTTGGTAAGGGAGAACTGCTGCCACCTTGTGGCCGTTTCGCACAACAGCAGCTTTAATCCCAGCGCTGATGGTCAGTTGATATTCAAAATCATTGCAGGCCTGTAAATGACACCTGCCCTGAAAACAAATCCTGGGGTCACATATCGACCAAAAAATTCAAAGGACGTCCATATTTCAAAACGACTGTTTCAAAAGGCATATTTTACGCACATTAGTGTTCTGCTTCTTTTTCTTTCTTTCCTTTTTTTGTTAAAAATACGGGAATGGAAAAAGGCATCCCTCAGAATGGGCGAAAATCGTTGCAAACGAATCAATGGACAAAGGTTTAATCTCCAATATATATAAAGAGCTCATGCAGCTTAATATTAACAAAACAAACAACCCAATACAAAAAATGGGCAGAAGATCTAAAGAGATGTTTCTTCCAAGAAGACACAGAGATGGCCAAGACGCACATGAAAAGCTGCTCAACAGCACTAATTATTAGAGAAATGCAAATCAAAACTACAATGAGGTATCACCTCACACCTGTTAGAATCGGCATCATCAGAAAATCTACAAACAACCAATTCTGGGGAGGGTGTGGACAAAAGGAGCCCTCTTCCACTATTGGTGGGAATGTAAATTGATACAGTCACTATGGAGAATGGTATGGAGTTTCCTTAAAAAAACTAGAAATAGAATTACCATCTGATCCAGCAATCCCACTTCTGGGCATATACCCAGAGAAAACCATAAATCAAAAAGGCACATTCACCACAATGTTCATGGCAGCACTATTTACAATAGCCAGGTAATGGAAGCAACGTAAATGCCCACAGACAGATGAATGGATAAAGATGTGGTACATATATAAAATGGAATATTACTCAGCCATAAGAAGGAATGAAACTGGGTCATTTGTAGAGACATCGATGGATCTAGAGACTGTCATACAGAATGAAGTAAGTCAGAAAGAGGAAAACAAATATTGTATATTAATGCATATATGTGGAACCTAAAAAATGGTACAGATGAACTGGTTTGCAGGGAAGAAACAGAGACACAGAGGTAGAGAACAAACATATGGACACCAAGTGTGGGAAGCCATGGGGTGGTGGTGGTGGGATGAGTTGGGAGATTGGGATTGACCTGTATACATGTATATGCATAAAATACAAAACTAATAATAACCTGCTGTATAAAAAAATAAATCAAATTAAATTTCAAATTTTTAAAAAATAAAATTTAAAAATAAAACAGAAAAATGTTCTTCCCTTCACACAGATGTATTTATAGGAATGAATTATTTCCATGCTTATATCTATAAATACATAAAGGAGTAATAAAATCTAACTTGAACCATAAAAGAAAAAAAAAAACCTGAACCCACCAGTTATAGAGAGGAATACCGTATCAGGGCACTTGCTCCAGCGGTAAACAATTCTGAAATTGGTCAGAGGTGGGGAATCATCTCCCATACAACCAGCAACCCACCCCCCACGCCAGGAGCATCCTCATTGCAAAGCTGGGGGACCGTGCCGAGGCATCTGTGAGTAACGTGAGCTGAGCCCCAGGCCAGCTGCTGCTGAACTGTTCCCACCCTTCCCAGGTAAAACACCTGAATATGTACAAGGGCTTGAAAGCCTAGAGGAAGGGCCGTGGAGCCACACCAGGGACAGCACGCAGGCCAACTTGGTGCCTGCAGGCCAGCCAGGGTGGTCCTGGCCCCGGGCGCTCTTGCGGAAGCTTTCCATTGCCCTGCCTGAGATACCCCTCCTGTCCCGGCCCCCACTGCTTTTTTCCTTCCTCACCTCTGTCCGGAGAGAAATTCCAGCGGAAGGTATGGGTGACACATCCTCTTCTTTACAGGTGGCAGCCTGGCAACCCCTGCAGAAAGGCCAGCAGAGCCCCACTCACACCGGGCCACCAACAAAGCTGTGGCCCCTCACTCCCTCCCACCAGCAGAGCCCCGAGACTGCTGACGGGGCAGAGAATATGGAGTCAGGCACAGCTTCACGGGCTATTGCTGCCTGGAGCGCTGTTTATATTGACCTCAAACAGGCACACCTGGGGAGGGCCGGCCGGTAGGGTAAGGCTGCCCAGGTCAGCTAATCCACAACCCTCAGGGAATCACATTGTTGAAAACGGACCTCGCTAAGGCAGAGTAGAAGCCAAGGAAGAAAAGGACACAATGCCATTTGCAGCACCGTAGATGAGTCTAGAGGTAATCACGTGACTTGTAGTAAGTCAGAAAGTGAATGACACATATCGTATCATATCACTTATAGGTGTTACCTAAGAATGGATACCAGGGCAGATATTTCCACGGAGAAGGGCCATCACAGATTCATCAAACAAACTTATGGTTCACCAATGGAAAGGTGTGAGGATTGGTTTCATTACGATATTGGGGTTAACAGACATATACAAACACAGGTGACACATATAATCACCAAAGACCTACGGAATACCAAGAGAAGACTACTCAACCTTCTGTCATAACGTACATGGGAAAAGGATCCCAGGAAGAACAGACATCTGTATATGTGTAAAAGAACCCCATCTTCCACACCTACAACAAGCCAAACATTGTCATCAAACTTGCTGTAATAAAAAATAAAAAATTAAATTAAAAACACGAACAAGAAGTAGTGAGACAAACTTGAGGGGCTTTCTCCTGGCACATTCCATTCTAAATTCCAATCTAGAACACGACTTCCATTGAGGCTCTGTTGCCCTAGTCACCAGATTTGGTAAGGGAGAACTGCTGCCACCTTGTGGCCGTTTCGCACAACAGCAGCTTTAATCCCAGCGCTGATGGTCAGTTGATATTCAAAATCATTGCAGGCCTGTAAATGACACCTGCCCTGAAAACAAATCCTGGGGTCACATATCGACCAAAAAATTCAAAGGACGTCCATATTTCAAAACGACCGTTTCAAAAGGCATATTTTACGCACATTAGTGTTCTGCTTCTTTTTCTTTCTTTCCTTTTTTTGTTAAAAATACGGGAATGGAAAAAGGCATCCCTCAGAATGGGCGAAAATCGTTGCAAACGAATCAATGGACAAAGGTTTAATCTCCAATATATATAAAGAGCTCATGCAGCTTAATATTAACAAAACAAACAACCCAATACAAAAAATGGGCAGAAGATCTAAAGAGATGTTTCTTCCAAGAAGACACAGAGATGGCCAAGACGCACATGAAAAGCTGCTCAACAGCACTAATTATTAGAGAAATGCAAATCAAAACTACAATGAGGTATCACCTCACACCTGTTAGAATCGGCATCATCAGAAAATCTACAAACAACCAATTCTGGGGAGGGTGTGGACAAAAGGAGCCCTCTTCCACTATTGGTGGGAATGTAAATTGATACAGTCACTATGGAGAACGGTATGGAGTTTCCTTAAAAAAACTAGAAATAGAATTACCATCTGATCCAGCAATCCCACTTCTGGGCATATACCCAGAGAAAACCATAAATCAAAAAGGCACATTCACCACAATGTTCATGGCAGCACTATTTACAATAGCCAGGTAATGGAAGCAACGTAAATGCCCACAGACAGATGAATGGATAAAGATGTGGTACATATATAAAATGGAATATTACACAGCCATAAGAAGGAATGAAACTGGGTCATTTGTAGAGACATCGATGGATCTAGAGACTGTCATACAGAATGAAGTAAGTCAGAAAGAGGAAAACAAATATTGTATATTAATGCATATATGTGGAACCTAAACAATTGTACAGATGAACTGGTTTGCAGGGAAGAAACAGAGACACAGAGGTAGACAACAAACATATGGACACCAAGTGTGGGAAGCCATGGGGTGGTGGTGGTGGGATGAGTTGGGAGATTGGGATTGACCTGTATACATGTATATGCATAAAATACATAACTAATAATAACCTGCTGTATAAAAACTAAATCAAATTAAATTTCAAATTTTTAAAAAATAAAATTTAAAAATAAAACAGAAAAATGTTCTTCCCTTCACACAGATGTATTTATAGGAATGAATTATTTCCATGCTTATATCTATAAATACATAAAGGAGGAATACAATCTAAATTGAACCATAAAAGAAAAAAAAAAACCTGGACCCTCCACTTATAGAGAGGAATACCCTATCAGGGCACTTGCTCCAGCGGTAAACAATTCTGAAATTGGTCAGAGGTGGGGAATCATCTCCCATACAACCAGCAACCCACCCCCCACGCCAGGAGCATCCTCATTGCAAAGCTGGGGGACCGTGCCGAGGCATCTGTGAGTAAACGTGAGCTGAGCCCCAGGCCAGGTGCTGCTGAACTGTTCCCACCCTTCCCAGGTAAAACACCTGAATATGTACAAGGGCTTGAAAGCCTAGAGGAAGGGAAGTGGAGCCACACCAGCGACAGCACGCAGGCCAACTTGGTGCCTGCAGGCCAGCCAGGGTGGTCCTGGCCCCGGGCGCTCTTCCGGAAGCTTTCCATTGCCCTGCCTGAGATACCCCTCCTGTCCCGGCCCCCACTGCTTTTTTCCTTCCTCACCTCTGTCCGGAGAGAAATTCCAGCGGAAGGTATGGGTGACACATCCTCTTCTTTACAGGTGGCAGCCTGGCAATCCCTGCAGAAAGGCCAGCAGAGCCCCACTCACACCGGGCCACCAACAAAGCTGTGGCCCCTCACTCCCTCCCACCAGCAGAGCCCCGAGACTGCTGACGGGGCAGAGAATATGGAGTCAGGCACAGCTTCAGGGGCTATTGCTGCCTGGAGCGCTGTTTATATTGACCTCAAACAGGCACACCTGGGGAGGGCCGGCCGGCAGGGTATGGCTGCCCAGGTCGGCTAATCCACAACCCTCAGGGAATCACATTGTTGAAAACGGACCTCGGTAAGGCAGAATAGAAGCCAAGGAAGAAAAGGACACAATGCCATTTGCAGCACCGTAGATGAGTCTAGAGGTAATCACGTGACTTGTAGTAAGTCAGAAAGTGAAAGACACATATCGTATCATATCACTTATAGGTGTTACCTAAGAATGGATACCAGGGCAGATATTTCCACGGAGAAGGGCCATCACAGATTCATCAAACAAACTTATGGTTCACCAATGGAAAGGTGTGAGGATTGGTTTCATTACGATATTGGGGTTAACAGACATATACAAACACAGGTGACACATATAATCACCAAAGACCTACGGAATACCAAGAGAAGACTACTCAACCTTCTGTCATAACGTACATGGGAAAAGGATCCCAGGAAGAACAGACATGTGTATATGTGTAAAAGAACCCCATCTTCCACACCTACAACAAGCCAAACATTGTAATCAAACTTGCTGTAATAAAAACTAAAAAATTAAATTAAAAACACGAACAAGAAGTAGTGAGACAAACTTGAGGGGCTTTCTCCTGGCACATTCCATTCTAAATTCCAATCTAGAACACGACTTCCATTGAGGCTCTGTTGCCCTAGTCACCAGATTTGGTAAGGGAGAACTGCTGCCACCTTGTGGCCGTTTCGCACAACAGCAGCTTTAATCCCAGCGCTGATGGTCAGTTGATATTCAAAATCATTGCAGGCCTGTAAATGACACCTGCCCTGAAAACAAATCCTGGGGTCACATATCGACCAAAAAATTCAAAGGACGTCCATATTTCAAAACGACCGTTTCAAAAGGCATATTTTACGCACATTAGTGTTCTGCTTCTTTTTCTTTCTTTCCTTTTTTTGTTAAAAATACGGGAATGGAAAAAGGCATCCCTCAGAATGGGCGAAAATCGTTGCAAACGAATCAATGGACAAAGGTTTAATCTCCAATATATATAAAGAGCTCATGCAGCTTAATATTAACAAAACAAACAACCCAATACAAAAAATGGGCAGAAGATCTAAAGAGATGTTTCTTCCAAGAAGACACAGAGATGGCCAAGACGCACATGAAAAGCTGCTCAACAGCACTAATTATTAGAGAAATGCAAATCAAAACTACAATGAGGTATCACCTCACACGTGTTAGAATCGGCATCATCAGAAAATCTACAAACAACCAATTCTGGGGAGGGTGTGGACAAAAGGAGCCCTCTTCCACTATTGGTGGGAATGTAAATTGATACAGTCACTATGGAGAACGGTATGGAGTTTCCTTAAAAAAACTAGAAATAGAATTACCATCTGATCCAGCAATCCCACTTCTGGGCATATACCCAGAGAAAACCATAAATCAAAAAGGCACATTCACCACAATGTTCATGGCAGCACTATTTACAATAGCCAGGTAATGGAAGCAACGTAAATGCCCACAGACAGATGAATGGATAAAGATGTGGTACATATATAAAATGGAATATTACTCAGCCATAAGAAGGAATGAAACTGGGTCATTTGTAGAGACATCGATGGATCTAGAGACTGTCATACAGAATGAAGTAAGTCAGAAAGAGGAAAACAAATATTGTATATTAATGCATATATGTGGAACCTAAAAAATGGTACAGATGAACTTGTTTGCAGGGAAGAAACAGAGACACAGAGGTAGAGAACAAACATATGGACACCAAGTGTGGGAAGCCATGGGGTGGTGGTGGTGGGATGAGTTGGGAGATTGGGATTGACCTGTATACATGTATATGCATAAAATACAAAACTAATAATAACCTGCTGTATAAAAAATAAATCAAATTAAATTTCAAATTTTTAAAAAATAAAATTTAAAAATAAAACAGAAAAATGTTCTTCCCTTCACACAGATGTATTTATAGGAATGAATTATTTCCATGCTTATATCTATAAATACATAAAGGAGTAATAAAATCTAACTTGAACCATAAAAGAAAAAAAAAAACCTGAACCCACCAGTTATAGAGAGGAATACCCTATCAGGGCACTTGCTCCAGCGGTAAACAATTCTGAAATTGGTCAGAGGTGGGGAATCATCTCCCATACAACCAGCAACCCACCCCCCACGCCAGGAGCATCCTCATTGCAAAGCTGGGGGACCGTGCCGAGGCATCTGTGAGTAAACGTGAGCTGAGCCCCAGGCCAGCTGCTGCTGAACTGTTCCCACCCTTCCCAGGTAAAACACCTGAATATGTACAAGGGCTTGAAAGCCTAGAGGAAGGGCCGTGGAGCCACACCAGCGACAGCACGCAGGCCAACTTGGTGCCTGCAGGCCAGCCAGGGTGGTCCTGGCCCCGGGCGCTCTTGCGGAAGCTTTCCATTGCCCTGCCTGAGATACCCCTCCTGTCCCGGCCCCCACTGCTTTTTTCCTTCCTCACCTCTGTCCGGAGAGAAATTCCAGCGGAAGGTATGGGTGACACATCCTCTTCTTTACAGGTGGCAGCCTGGCAACCCCTGCAGAAAGGCCAGCAGAGCCCCACTCACACCGGGCCACCAACAAAGCTGTGGCCCCTCACTCCCTCCCACCAGCAGAGCCCCGAGACTGCTGACGGGGCAGAGAATATGGAGTCAGGCACAGCTTCAGGGGCTATTGCTGCCTGGAGCGCTGTTTATATTGACCTCAAACAGGCACACCTGGGGAGGGCCGGCCGGCAGGGTAAGGCTGCCCAGGTCAGCTAATCCACAACCCTCAGGGAATCACATTGTTGAAAACGGACCTCGCTAAGGCAGAGTAGAAGCCAAGGAAGAAAAGGACACAATGCCATTTGCAGCACCGTAGATGAGTCTAGAGGTAATCACGTGACTTGTAGTAAGTCAGAAAGTGAAAGACACATATCGTATCATATCACTTATAGGTGTTACCTAAGAATGGATACCAGGGCAGATATTTCCACGGAGAAGGGCCATCACAGATTCATCAAACAAACTTATGGTTCACCAATGGAAAGGTGTGAGGATTGGTTTCATTACGATATTGGGGTTAACAGACATATACAAACACAGGTGACACATATAATCACCAAAGACCTACGGAATACCAAGAGAAGAGTACTCAACCTTCTGTCATAACGTACATGGGAAAAGGATCCCAGGAAGAACAGACATCTGTATATGTGTAAAAGAACCCCATCTTCCACACCTACAACAAGCCAAACATTGTCATCAAACTTGCTGTAATAAAAAATAAAAAATTAAATTAAAAACACGAACAAGAAGTAGTGAGACAAACTTGAGGGGCTTTCTCCTGGCACATTCCATTCTAAATTCCAATCTAGAACACGACTTCCATTGAGGCTCTGTTGCCCTAGTCACCAGATTTGGTAAGGGAGAACTGCTGCCACCTTGTGGCCGTTTCGCACAACAGCAGCTTTAATCCCAGCGCTGATGGTCAGTTGATATTCAAAATCATTGCAGGCCTGTAAATGACACCTGCCCTGAAAACAAATCCTGGGGTCACATATCGACCAAAAAATTCAAAGGACGTCCATATTTCAAAACGACCGTTTCAAAAGGCATATTTTACGCACATTAGTGTTCTGCTTCTTTTTCTTTCTTTCCTTTTTTTGTTAAAAATACGGGAATGGAAAAAGGCATCCCTCAGAATGGGCGAAAATCGTTGCAAACGAATCAATGGACAAAGGTTTAATCTCCAATATATATAAAGAGCTCATGCAGCTTAATATTAACAAAACAAACAACCCAATACAAAAAATGGGCAGAAGATCTAAAGAGATGTTTCTTCCAAGAAGACACAGAGATGGCCAAGACGCACATGAAAAGCTGCTCAACAGCACTAATTATTAGAGAAATGCAAATCAAAACTACAATGAGGTATCACCTCACACCTGTTAGAATCGGCATCATCAGAAAATCTACAAACAACCAATTCTGGGGAGGGTGTGGACAAAAGGAGCCCTCTTCCACTATTGGTGGGAATGTAAATTGATACAGTCACTATGGAGAACGGTATGGAGTTTCCTTTAAAAAACTAGAAATAGAATTACCATCTGATCCAGCAATCCCACTTCTGGGCATATACCCAGAGAAAACCATAAATCAAAAAGGCACATTCACCACAATGTTCATGGAAACACTATTTACAATAGCCAGGTAATGGAAGCAACGTAAATGCCCACAGACAGATGAATGGATAAAGATGTGGTACATATATAAAATGGAATATTACTCAGCCATAAGAAGGAATGAAACTGGGTCATTTGTAGAGACATCGATGGATCTAGAGACTGTCATACAGAATGAAGTAAGTCAGAAAGAGGAAAACAAATATTGTATATTAATGCATATATGTGGAACCTAAACAATGGTACAGATGAACTGGTTTGCAGGGAAGAAACAGAGACACAGAGGTAGAGAACAAACATATGGACACCAAGTGTGGGAAGCCATGGGGTGGTGGTGGTGGGATGAGTTGGGAGATTGGGATTGACCTGTATACATGTATATGCATGAAATACATAACTAATAATAACCTGCTGTATAAAAAAATAAATCAAATTAAATTTCAAATTTTTAAAAAATAAAATTTAAAAATAAAACAGAAAAATGTTCTTCCCTTCACACAGATGTATTTATAGGAATGAATTATTTCCATGCTTATATCTATAAATACATAAAGGAGGAATACAATCTAAATTGAACCATAAAAGAAAAAAAAAAACCTGAACCCACCAGTTATACAGAGGAAAACCCTATCAAGGCGCTTGCTCCAGCGGTAAACAATTCTGAAATTGGTCAGAGGTGGGAAATCATCTCCCATACAACCAGCAACCCACCCCCCACGCCAGGAGCATCCTCATTGCAAAGCTGGGGGACCGTGCCGAGGCATCTGTGAGTAAACGTGAGCTGAGCCCCAGGCCAGCTGCTGCTGAACTGTTCCCACCCTTCCCAGGTAAAACACCTGAATATGTACAAGGGCTTGAAAGCCTAGAGGAAGGGCGGTGGAGCCACACCAGCGACAGCACGCAGGCCAACTTGGTGCCTGCAGGCCAGCCAGGGTGGTCCTGGCCCCGGGCGCTCTTCCGGAAGCTTTCCATTGCCCTGCCTGAGATACCCCTCCTGTCCCGGCCCCCACTGCTTTTTTCCTTCCTCACCTCTGTCCGGAGAGAAATTCCAGCGGAAGGTATGGGTGACACATCCTCTTCTTTACAGGTGGCAGCCTGGCAACCCCTGCAGAAAGGCCAGCAGAGCCCCACTCACACCGGGCCACCAACAAAGCTGTGGCCCCTCACTCCCTCCCGCCAGCAGAGCCCCGAGACTGCTGACGGGGCAGAGAATATGGAGTCAGGCACAGCTTCAGGGGCTATTGCTGCCTGGAGCGCTGTTTATATTGACCTCAAACAGGCACACCTGGGGAGGGCCGGCCGGCAGGGTAAGGCTGCCCAGGTCAGCTAATCCACAACCCTCAGGGAATCACATTGTTGAAAACGGACCTCGCTAAGGCAGAATAGAAGCCAAGGAAGAAAAGGACACAATGCCATTTGCAGCACCGTAGATGAGTCTAGAGGTAATCACGTGACTTGTAGTAAGTCAGAAAGTGAAAGACACATATCGTATCATATCACTTATAGGTGTTACCTAAGAATGGATACCAGGGCAGATATTTCCACGGAGAAGGGCCATCACAGATTCATCAAACAAACTTATGGTTCACCAATGGAAAGGTGTGAGGATTGGTTTCATTACGATATTGGGGTTAACAGACATATACAAACACAGGTGACACATATAATCACCAAAGACCTACGGAATACCAAGAGAAGACTACTCAACCTTCTGTCATAACGTACATGGGAAAAGGATCCCAGGAAGAACAGACATGTGTATATGTGTAAAAGAACCCCATCTTCCACACCTACAACAAGCCAAACATTGTCATCAAACTTGCTGTAATAAAAAATAAAAAATTAAATTAAAAACACGAACAAGAAGTAGTGAGACAAACGTGAGGGTCTTTCTCCTGGCACATTCCATTCTAAATTCCAATCTAGAACACGACTTCCATTGAGGCTCTGTTGCCCTAGTCACCAGATTTGGTAAGGGAGAACTGCTGCCACCTTGTGGCCGTTTCGCACAACAGCAGCTTTAATCCCAGCGCTGATGGTCAGTTGATATTTAAAATCATTGCAGGCCTGTAAATGACACCTGCCCTGAAAAGAAATCCTGGGGTCACATATCGACCAAAAAATTCAAAGGACGTCCATATTTCAAAACGACCGTTTCAAAAGGCATATTTTACGCACATTAGTGTTCTGCTTCTTTTTCTTTCTTTCCTTTTTCTGTTAAAAATACGGGAATGGAAAAAGGCATCCCTCAGAATGGGCGAAAATCGTTGCAAACGAATCAATGGACAAAGGTTTAATCTCCAATATATATAAAGAGCTCATGCAGCTTAATATTAACAAAACAAACAACCCAATACAAAAAATGGGCAGAAGATCTAAAGAGATGTTTCTTCCAAGAAGACACAGAGATGGCCAAGACGCACATGAAAAGCTGCTCAACAGCACTAATTATTAGAGAAATGCAAATCAAAACTACAATGAGGTATCACCTCACACCTGTTAGAATCGGCATCATCAGAAAATCTACAAACAACCAATTCTGGGGAGGGTGTGGACAAAAGGAGCCCTCTTCCACTATTGGTGGGAATGTAAATTGATACAGTCACTATGGAGAACGGTATGGAGTTTCCTTAAAAAAACTAGAAATAGAATTACCATCTGATCCAGCAATCCCACTTCTGGGCATATACCCAGAGAAAACCATAAATCAAAAAGGCACATTCACCACAATGTTCATGGCAGCACTATTTACAATAGCCAGGTAATGGAAGCAACGTAAATGCCCACAGACAGATGAATGGATAAAGATGTGGTACATATATAAAATGGAATATTACTCAGCCATAAGAAGGAATGAAACTGGGTCATTTGTAGAGACATCGATGGATCTAGAGACTGTCATACAGAATGAAGTAAGTCAGAAAGAGGAAAACAAATATTGTATATTAATGCATATATGTGGAACCTAAAAAATGGTACAGATGAACTGGTTTGCAGGGAAGAAACAGAGACACAGAGGTAGAGAACAAACATATGGACACCAAGTGTGGGAAGCCATGGGGTGGTGGTGGTGGGATGAGTTGGGAGATTGGGATTGACCTGTATACATGTATATGCATGAAATACATAACTAATAATAACCTGCTGTATAAAAAAATAAATCAAATTAAATTTCAAATTTTTAAAAAATAAAATTTAAAAATAAAACAGAAAAATGTTCTTCCCTTCACACAGATGTATTTATAGGAATGAATTATTTCCATGCTTATATCTATAAATACATAAAGGAGGAATACAATCTAACTTGAACCATAAAAGAAAAAAACAAAACCTGAACCCACCAGTTATACAGAGGAAAACCCTATCAGGGCACTTGCTCCAGCGGTAAACAATTCTGAAATTGGTCAGAGGTGGGGAATCATCTCCCATACAACCAGCAACCCACCCCCCACGCCAGGAGCATCCTCATTGCAAAGCTGGGGGACCGTGCCGAGGCATCTGTGAGTAAACGTGAGCTGAGCCCCAGGACAGCTGCTGCTGAACTGTTCCCACCCTTCCCAGGTAAAACACCTGAATATGTACAAGGGCTTGAAAGCCTAGAGGAAGGGCGGTGGAGCCACACCAGCGACAGCACGCAGGCCAACTTGGTGCCTGCAGGCCAGCCAGGGTGGTCCTGGCCCCGGGCGCTCTTCCGGAAGCTTTCCATTGCCCTGCCTGAGATACCCCTCCTGTCCCGGCCCCCACTGCTTTTTTCCTTCCTCACCTCTGTCCGGAGAGAAATTCCAGCGGAAGGTATGGGTGACACATCCTCTTCTTTACAGGTGGCAGCCTGGCAACCACTGCAGAAAGGCCAGCAGAGCCCCACTCACACCGGGCCACCAACAAAGCTGTGGCCCCTCACTCCCTCCCACCAGCAGAGCCCCGAGACTGCTGACGGGGCAGAGAATATGGAGTCAGGCACAGCTTCAGGGGCTATTGCTGCCTGGAGCGCTGTTTATATTGACCTCAAACAGGCACACCTGGGGAGGGCCGGCCGGCAGGGTAAGGCTGCCCAGGTCAGCTAATCCACAACCCTCAGGGAATCACATTGTTGAAAACGGACCTCGCTAAGGCAGAATAGAAGCCAAGGAAGAAAAGGACACAATGCCATTTGCAGCACCGTAGATGAGTCTAGAGGTAATCACGTGACTTGTAGTAAGTCAGAAAGTGAAAGACACATATCGTATCATATCACTTATAGGTGTTACCTAAGAATGGATACCAGGGCAGATATTTCCACGGAGAAGGGCCATCACAGATTCATCAAACAAACTTATGGTTCACCAATGGAAAGGTGTGAGGATTGGTTTCATTACGATATTGGGGTTAACAGACATATACAAACACAGGTGACACATATAATCACCAAAGACCTACGGAATACCAAGAGAAGACTACTCAACCTTCTGTCATAACGTACATGGGAAAAGGATCCCAGGAAGAACAGACATCTGTATATGTGTAAAAGAACCCCATCTTCCACACCTACAACAAGCCAAACATTGTCATCAAACTTGATGTAATAAAAATTAAAAAATTAAATTAAAAACACGAACAAGAAGTAGTGAGACAAACGTGAGGGTCTTTCTCCTGGCACATTCCATTCTAAATTCCAATCTAGAACACGACTTCCATTGAGGCTCTGTTGCCCTAGTCACCAGATTTGGTAAGGGAGAACTGCTGCCACCTTGTGGCCGTTTCGCACAACAGCAGCTTTAATCCCAGCGCTGATGGTCAGTTGATATTTAAAATCATTGCAGGCCTGTAAATGACACCTGCCCTGAAAAGAAATCCTGGGGTCACATATCGACCAAAAAATTCAAAGGACGTCCATATTTCAAAACGACCGTTTCAAAAGGCATATTTTACGCACATTAGTGTTCTGCTTCTTTTTCTTTCTTTCCTTTTTCTGTTAAAAATACGGGAATGGAAAAAGGCATCCCTCAGAATGGGCGAAAATCGTTGCAAACGAATCAATGGACAAAGGTTTAATCTCCAATATATATAAAGAGCTCATGCAGCTTAATATTAACAAAACAAACAACCCAATACAAAAAATGGGCAGAAGATCTAAAGAGATGTTTCTTCCAAGAAGACACAGAGATGGCCAAGACGCACATGAAAAGCTGCTCAACAGCACTAATTATTAGAGAAATGCAAATCAAAACTACAATGAGGTATCACCTCACACCTGTTAGAATCGGCATCATCAGAAAATCTACAAACAACCAATTCTGGGGAGGGTGTGGACAAAAGGAGCCCTCTTCCACTATTGGTGGGAATGTAAATTGATACAGTCACTATGGAGAACGGTATGGAGTTTCCTTAAAAAAACTAGAAATAGAATTACCATCTGATCCAGCAATCCCACTTCTGGGCATATACCCAGAGAAAACCATAAATCAAAAAGGCACATTCACCACAATGTTCATGGCAGCACTATTTACAATAGCCAGGTAATGGAAGCAACGTAAATGCCCACAGACAGATGAATGGATAAAGATGTGGTACATATATAAAATGGAATATTACTCAGCCATAAGAAGGAATGAAACTGGGTCATTTGTAGAGACATCGATGGATCTAGAGACTGTCATACAGAATGAAGTAAGTCAGAAAGAGGAAAACAAATATTGTATATTAATGCATATATGTGGAACCTAAAAAATGGTACAGATGAACTGGTTTGCAGGGAAGAAACAGAGACACAGAGGTAGAGAACAAACATATGGACACCAAGTGTGGGAAGCCATGGGGTGGTGGTGGTGGGATGAGTTGGGAGATTGGGATTGACCTGTATACATGTATATGCATGAAATACATAACTAATAATAACCTGCTGTATAAAAAAATAAATCAAATTAAATTTCAAATTTTTAAAAAATAAAATTTAAAAATAAAACAGAAAAATGTTCTTCCCTTCACACAGATGTATTTATAGGAATGAATTATTTCCATGCTTATATCTATAAATACATAAAGGAGGAATACAATCTAACTTGAACCATAAAAGAAAAAAACAAAACCTGAACCCACCAGTTATACAGAGGAAAACCCTATCAGGGCACTTGCTCCAGCGGTAAACAATTCTGAAATTGGTCAGAGGTGGGGAATCATCTCCCATACAACCAGCAACCCACCCCCCATGCCAGGAGCATCCTCATTGCAAAGCTGGGGGACCGTGCCGAGGCATCTGTGAGTAAACGTGAGCTGAGCCCCAGGACAGCTGCTGCTGAACTGTTCCCACCCTTCCCAGGTAAAACACCTGAATATGTACAAGGGCTTGAAAGCCTAGAGGAAGGGCGGTGGAGCCACACCAGCGACAGCACGCAGGCCAACTTGGTGCCTGCAGGCCAGCCAGGGTGGTCCTGGCCCCGGGCGCTCTTCCGGAAGCTTTCCATTGCCCTGCCTGAGATACCCCTCCTGTCCCGGCCCCCACTGCTTTTTTCCTTCCTCACCTCTGTCCGGAGAGAAATTCCAGCGGAAGGTATGGGTGACACATCCTCTTCTTTACAGGTGGCAGCCTGGCAACCCCTGCAGAAAGGCCAGCAGAGCCCCACTCACACCGGGCCACCAACAAAGCTGTGGCCCCTCACTCCCTCCCACCAGCAGAGCCCCGAGACTGCTGACGGGGCAGAGAATATGGAGTCAGGCACAGCTTCAGGGGCTATTGCTGCCTGGAGCGCTGTTTATATTGACCTCAAACAGGCACACCTGGGGAGGGCCGGCCGGCAGGGTAAGGCTGCCCAGGTCAGCTAATCCACAACCCTCAGGGAATCACATTGTTGAAAACGGACCTCGCTAAGGCAGAATAGAAGCCAAGGAAGAAAAGGACACAATGCCATTTGCAGCACCGTAGATGAGTCTAGAGGTAATCACGTGACTTGTAGTAAGTCAGAAAGTGAAAGACACATATCGTATCCTATCACTTATAGGTGTTACCTAAGAATGGATACCAGGGCAGATATTTCCACGGAGAAGGGCCATCACAGATTCATCAAACAAACTTATGGTTCACCAATGGAAAGGTGTGAGGATTGGTTTCATTACGATATTGGGGTTAACAGACATATACAAACACAGGTGACACATATAATCACCAAAGACCTACGGAATACCAAGAGAAGACTACTCAACCTTCTGTCATAACGTACATGGGAAAAGGATCCCAGGAAGAACAGACATCTGTATATGTGTAAAACAACCCCATCTTCCACACCTACAACAAGCCAAACATTGTCATCAAACTTGATGTAATAAAAATTAAAAAATTAAATTAAAAACACGAACAAGAAGTAGTGAGACAAACTTGAGGGGCTTTCTCCTGGCACATTCCATTCTAAATTCCAATCTAGAACACGACTTCCATTGAGGCTCTGTTGCCCTAGTCACCAGATTTGGTAAGGGAGAACTGCTGCCACCTTGTGGCCGTTTCGCACAACAGCAGCTTTAATCCCAGCGCTGATGGTCAGTTGATATTCAAAATCATTGCAGGCCTGTAAATGACACCTGCCCTGAAAACAAATCCTGGGGTCACATATCGACCAAAAAATTCAAAGGACGTCCATATTTCAAAACGACCATTTCAAAAGGCATATTTTACGCACATTAGTGTTCTGCTTCTTTTTCTTTCTTTCCTTTTTTTGTTAAAAATACGGGAATGGAAAAAGGCATCCCTCAGAATGGGCGAAAATCGTTGCAAACGAATCAATGGACAAAGGTTTAATCTCCAATATATATAAAGAGCTCATGCAGCTTAATATTAACAAAACAAACAACCCAATACAAAAAATGGGCAGAAGATCTAAAGAGATGTTTCTTCCAAGAAGACACAGAGATGGCCAAGACGCACATGAAAAGCTGCTCAACAGCACTAATTATTAGAGAAATGCAAATCAAAACTACAATGAGGTATCACCTCACACCTGTTAGAATCGGCATCATCAGAAAATCTACAAACAACCAATTCTGGGGAGGGTGTGGACAAAAGGAGCCCTCTTCCACTATTGGTGGGAATGTAAATTGATACAGTCACTATGGAGAACGGTATGGAGTTTCCTTAAAAAAACTAGAAATAGAATTACCATCTGATCCAGCAATCCCACTTCTGGGCATATACCCAGAGAAAACCATAAATCAAAAAGGCACATTCACCACAATGTTCATGGCAGCACTATTTACAATAGCCAGGTAATGGAAGCAACGTAAATGCCCACAGACAGATGAATGGATAAAGATGTGGTACATATATAAAATGGAATATTACTCAGCCATAAGAAGGAATGAAACTGGGTCATTTGTAGAGACATCGATGGATCTAGAGACTGTCATACAGAATGAAGTAAGTCAGAAAGAGGAAAACAAATATTGTATATTAATGCATATATGTGGAACCTAAAAAATGGTACAGATGAACTGGTTTGCAGGGAAGAAACAGAGACACAGAGGTAGAGAACAAACATATGGACACCAAGTGTGGGAAGCCATGGGGTGGTGGTGGTGGGATGAGTTGGGAGATTGGGATTGACCTGTATACATGTATATGCATAAAATACATAACTAATAATAACCTGCTGTATAAAAAAATAAATCAAATTAAATTTCAAATTTTTAAAAAATAAAATTTAAAAATAAAACAGAAAAATGTTCTTCCCTTCACACAGATGTATTTATAGGAATGAATTATTTCCGTGCTTATATCTATAAATACATAAAGGAGGAATAAAATCTAACTTGAACCATAAAAGAAAAAAAAAACCTGAACCCACCAGTTATAGAGAGGAATACCCTATCAGGGCACTTGCTCCAGCGGTAAACAATTATGAAATTGGTCAGAGGTGGGGAATCATCTCCCATACAACCAGCAACCCACCCCCCACGCCAGGAGCATCCTCATTGCAAAGCTGGGGAACCATGCCGAGGCATCTCTGAGTAAACATGTGCTGAGCCCCAGGCCAGCTGCTGCTGAACTGTTCCCACCCTTCCCAGGTAAAACACCTGAATATGTACAAGGGCTTGAAAGCCTAGAGGAAGGGCGGTGGAGCCACACCAGCGACAGCACGCAGGCCAACTTGGTGCCTGCAGGCCAGCCAGGGTGGTCCTGGCCCCGGGCGCTCTTCCGGAAGCTTTCCATTGCCCTGCCTGAGATACCCCTCCTGTCCCGGCCCCCACTGCTTTTTTCCTTCCTCACCTCTGTCCGGAGAGAAATTCCAGCGGAAGGTATGGGTGACACATCCTCTTCTTTACAGGTGGCAGCCTGGCAACCCCTGCAGAAAGGCCAGCAGAGCCCCACTCACACCGGGCCACCAACAAAGCTGTGGCCCCTCACTCCCTCTCGCCAGCAGAGCCCCGAGACTGCTGACGGGGCAGAGAATATGGAGTCAGGCACAGCTTCAGGGGCTATTGCTGCCTGGAGCGCTGTTTATATTGACCTCAAACAGGCACACCTGGGGAGGGCCGGCCGGCAGGGTAAGGCTGCCCAGGTCAGCTAATCCACAACCCTCAGGGAATCACATTGTTGAAAACGGACCTCGCTAAGGCAGAATAGAAGCCAAGGAAGAAAAGGACACAATGCCATTTGCAGCACCGTAGATGAGTCTAGAGGTAATCACGTGACTTGTAGTAAGTCAGAAAGTGAAAGACACATATCGTATCCTATCACTTATAGGTGTTACCTAAGAATGGATACCAGGGCAGATATTTCCACGGAGAAGGGCCATCACAGATTCATCAAACAAACTTATGGTTCACCAATGGAAAGGTGTGAGGATTGGTTTCATTACGATATTGGGGTTAACAGACATATACAAACACAGGTGACACATATAATCACCAAAGACCTACGGAATACCAAGAGAAGACTACTCAACCTTCTGTCATAACGTACATGGGAAAAGGATCCCAGGAAGAACAGACATCTGTATATGTGTAAAAGAACCCCATCTTCCACACCTACAACAAGCCAAACATTGTCATCAAACTTGCTGTAATAAAAAATAAAAAATTAAATTAAAAACACGAACAAGAAGTAGTGAGACAAACGTGAGGGTCTTTCTCCTGGCACATTCCATTCTAAATTCCAATCTAGAACACGACTTCCATTGAGGCTCTGTTGCCCTAGTCACCAGATTTGGTAAGGGAGAACTGCTGCCACCTTGTGGCCGTTTCGCACAACAGCAGCTTTAATCCCAGCGCTGATGGTCAGTTGATATTCAAAATCATTGCAGGCCTGTAAATGACACCTGCCCTGAAAACAAATCCTGGGGTCACATATCGACCAAAAAATTCAAAGGACGTCCATATTTCAAAACGACCGTTTCAAAAGGCATATTTTACGCACATTAGTGTTCTGCTTCTTTTTCTTTCTTTCCTTTTTTTGTTAAAAATACGGGAATGGAAAAAGGCATCCCTCAGAATGGGCGAAAATCGTTGCAAACGAATCAATGGACAAAGGTTTAATCTCCAATATATATAAAGAGCTCATGCAGCTTAATATTAACAAAACAAACAACCCAATACAAAAAATGGGCAGAAGATCTAAAGAGATGTTTCTTCCAAGAAGACACAGAGATGGCCAAGACGCACATGAAAAGCTGCTCAACAGCACTAATTATTAGAGAAATGCAAATCAAAACTACAATGAGGTATCACCTCACACCTGTTAGAATCGGCATCATCAGAAAATCTACAAACAACCAATTCTGGGGAGGGTGTGGACAAAAGGAGCCCTCTTCCACTATTGGTGGGAATGTAAATTGATACAGTCACTATGGAGAACGGTATGGAGTTTCCTTAAAAAAACTAGAAATAGAATTACCATCTGATCCAGCAATCCCACTTCTGGGCATATACCCAGAGAAAACCATAAATCACAAAGGCACATTCACCACAATGTTCATGGCAGCACTATTTACAATAGCCAGGTAATGGAAGCAACGTAAATGCCCACAGACAGATGAATGGATAAAGATGTGGTACATATATAAAATGGAATATTACTCAGCCATAAGAAGGAATGAAACTGGGTCATTTGTAGAGACATCGATGGATCTAGAGACTGTCATACAGAATGAAGTAAGTCAGAAAGAGGAAAACAAATATTGTATATTAATGCATATATGTGGAACCTAAAAAATGGTACAGATGAACTGGTTTGCAGGGAAGAAACAGAGACACAGAGGTAGAGAACAAACATATGGACACCAAGTGTGGGAAGCCATGGGGTGGTGGTGGTGGGATGAGTTGGGAGATTGGGATTGACCTGTATACATGTATATGCATGAAATACATAACTAATAATAACCTGCTGTATAAAAAAATAAATCAAATTAAATTTCAAATTTTTAAAAAATAAAATTTAAAAATAAAACAGAAAAATGTTCTTCCCTTCACACAGATGTATTTATAGGAATGAATTATTTCCATGCTTATATCTATAAATACATAAAGGAGGAATACAATCTAACTTGAACCATAAAAGAAAAAAAAAAAACCTGAACCCACCAGTTATACAGAGGAAAACCCTATCAGGGCACTTGCTCCAGCGGTAAACAATTCTGAAATTGGTCAGAGGTGGGGAATCATCTCCCATACAACCAGCAACCCACCCCCCACGCCAGGAGCATCCTCATTGCAAAGCTGGGGGACCGTGCCGAGGCATCTGTGAGTAAACGTGAGCTGAGCCCCAGGACAGCTGCTGCTGAACTGTTCCCACCCTTCCCAGGTAAAACACCTGAATATGTACAAGGGCTTGAAAGCCTAGAGGAAGGGCGGTGGAGCCACACCAGCGACAGCACGCAGGCCAACTTGGTGCCTGCAGGCCAGCCAGGGTGGTCCTGGCCCCGGGCGCTCTTCCGGAAGCTTTCCATTGCCCTGCCTGAGATACCCCTCCTGTCCCGGCCCCCACTGCTTTTTTCCTTCCTCACCTCTGTCCGGAGAGAAATTCCAGCGGAAGGTATGGGTGACACATCCTCTTCTTTACAGGTGGCAGCCTGGCAACCCCTGCAGAAAGGCCAGCAGAGCCCCACTCACACCGGGCCACCAACAAAGCTGTGGCCCCTCACTCCCTCTCGCCAGCAGAGCCCCGAGACTGCTGACGGGGCAGAGAATATGGAGTCAGGCACAGCTTCAGGGGCTATTGCTGCCTGGAGCGCTGTTTATATTGACCTCAAACAGGCACACCTGGGGAGGGCCGGCCGGCAGGGTAAGGCTGCCCAGGTCAGCTAATCCACAACCCTCAGGGAATCACATTGTTGAAAACGGACCTCGCTAAGGCAGAATAGAAGCCAAGGAAGAAAAGGACACAATGCCATTTGCAGCACCGTAGATGAGTCTAGAGGTAATCACGTGACTTGTAGTAAGTCAGAAAGTGAAAGACACATATCGTATCCTATCACTTATAGGTGTTACCTAAGAATGGATACCAGGGCAGATATTTCCACGGAGAAGGGCCATCACAGATTCATCAAACAAACTTATGGTTCACCAATGGAAAGGTGTGAGGATTGGTTTCATTACGATATTGGGGTTAACAGACATATACAAACACAGGTGACACATATAATCACCAAAGACCTACGGAATACCAAGAGAAGACTACTCAACCTTCTGTCATAACGTACATGGGAAAAGGATCCCAGGAAGAACAGACATCTGTATATGTGTAAAACAACCCCATCTTCCACACCTACAACAAGCCAAACATTGTAATCAAACTTGCTGTAATAAAAAATAAAAAATTAAATTAAAAACACGAACAAGAAGTAGTGAGACAAACTTGAGGGGCTTTCTCCTGGCACATTCCATTCTAAATTCCAATCTAGAACACGACTTCCATTGAGGCTCTGTTGCCCTAGTCACCAGATTTGGTAAGGGAGAACTGCTGCAACCTTGTGGCCGTTTCGCACAACAGCAGCTTTAATCCCAGCGCTGATGGTCAGTTGATATTCAAAATCATTGCAGGCCTGTAAATGACACCTGCCCTGAAAACAAATCCTGGGGTCACATATCGACCAAAAAATTCAAAGGACGTCCATATTTCAAAACGACCGTTTCAAAAGGCATATTTTACGCACATTAGTGTTCTGCTTCTTTTTCTTTCTTTCCTTTTTTTGTTAAAAATACGGGAATGGAAAAAGGCATCCCTCAGAATGGGCGAAAATCGTTGCAAACGAATCAATGGACAAAGGTTTAATCTCCAATATATATAAAGAGCTCATGCAGCTTAATATTAACAAAACAAACAACCCAATACAAAAAATGGGCAGAAGATCTAAAGAGATGTTTCTTCCAAGAAGACACAGAGATGGCCAAGACGCACATTAAAAGCTGCTCAACAGCACTAATTATTAGAGAAATGCAAATCAAAACTACAATGAGGTATCACCTCACACCTGTTAGAATCGGCATCATCAGAAAATCTACAAACAACCAATTCTGGGGAGGGTGTGGACAAAAGGAGCCCTCTTCCACTATTGGTGGGAATGTAAATTGATACAGTCACTATGGAGAACGGTATGGAGTTTCCTTAAAAAAACTAGAAATAGAATTACCATCTGATCCAGCAATCCCACTTCTGGGCATATACCCAGAGAAAACCATAAATCACAAAGGCACATTCACCACAATGTTCATGGCAGCACTATTTACAATAGCCAGGTAATGGAAGCAACGTAAATGCCCACAGACAGATGAATGGATAAAGATGTGGTACATATATAAAATGGAATATTACTCAGCCATAAGAAGGAATGAAACTGGGTCATTTGTAGAGACATCGATGGATCTAGAGACTGTCATACTGAATGAAGTAAGTCAGAAAGAGGAAAACAAATATTGTATATTAATGCATATATGTGGAACCTAAAAAATGGTACAGATGAACTGGTTTGCAGGGAAGAAACAGAGACACAGAGGTAGAGAACAAACATATGGACACCAAGTGTGGGAAGCCATGGGGTGGTGGTGGTGGGATGAGTTGGGAGATTGGGATTGACCTGTATACATGTATATGCATAAAATACATAACTAATAATAACCTGCTGTATAAAAAAATAAATCAAATTAAATTTCAAATTTTAAAAAAATAAAATTTAAAAATAAAACAGAAAAATGTTCTTCCCTTCACACAGATGTATTTATAGGAATGAATTATTTCCATGCTTATATCTATAAATACATAAAGGAGGAATACAATCTAACTTGAACCATAAAAGGAAAAAAAAAAAACCTGAACCCTCCAGTTATAGAGAGGAATAACCTATCAGGGCACTTGCTCCAGCGGTAAACAATTCTGAAATTGGTCAGAGGTGGGGAATCATCTCCCATACAACCAGCAACCCACCCCCCACGCCAGGAGCATCCTCATTGCAAAGCTGGGGGACCGTGCCGAGGCATCTGTGAGTAAACGTGAGCTGAGCCCCAGGCCAGCTGCTGCTGAACTGTTCCCACCCTTCCCAGGTAAAACACCTGAATATGTACAAGGGCTTGAAAGCCTAGAGGAAGGGCCGTGGAGCCACACCAGCGACAGCACGCAGGCCAACTTGGTGCCTGCAGGCCAGCCAGGGTGGTCCTGGCCCCGGGCGCTCTTCCGGAAGCTTTCCATTGCCCTGCCTGAGATACCCCTCCTGTCCCGGCCCCCACTGCTTTTTTCCTTCCTCACCTCTGTCCGGAGAGAAATTCCAGCGGAAGGTATGGGTGACACATCCTCTTCTTTACAGGTGGCAGCCTGGCAACCCCTGCAGAAAGGCCAGCAGAGCCCCACTCACACCGGGCCACCAACAAAGCTGTGGCCCCTCACTCCCTCTCGCCAGCAGAGCCCCGAGACTGCTGACGGGGCAGAGAATATGGAGTCAGGCACAGCTTCAGGGGCTATTGCTGCCTGGAGCGCTGTTTATATTGACCTCAAACAGGCACACCTGGGGAGGGCCGGCCGGCAGGGTAAGGCTGCCCAGGTCAGCTAATCCACAACCCTCAGGGAATCACATTGTTGAAAACGGACCTCGCTAAGGCAGAATAGAAGCCAAGGAAGAAAAGGACACAATGCCATTTGCAGCACCGTAGATGAGTCTAGAGGTAATCACGTGACTTGTAGTAAGTCAGAAAGTGAAAGACACATATCGTATCCTATCACTTATAGGTGTTACCTAAGAATGGATACCAGGGCAGATATTTCCACGGAGAAGGGCCATCACAGATTCATCAAACAAACTTATGGTTCACCAATGGAAAGGTGTGAGGATTGGTTTCATTACGATATTGGGGTTAACAGACATATACAAACACAGGTGACACATATAATCACCAAAGACCTACGGAATACCAAGAGAAGACTACTCAACATTCTGTCATAACGTACATGGGAAAAGGATCCCAGGAAGAACAGACATCTGTATATGTGTAAAACAACCCCATCTTCCACACCTACAACAAGCCAAACATTGTAATCAAACTTGCTGTAATAAAAAATAAAAAATTAAATTAAAAACACGAACAAGAAGTAGTGAGACAAACTAGAGGGGCTTTCTCCTGGCACATTCCATTCTAAATTCCAATCTAGAACACGACTTCCATTGAGGCTCTGTTGCCCTAGTCACCAGATTTGGTAAGGGAGAACTGCTGCCACCTTGTGGCCGTTTCGCACAACAGCAGCTTTAATCCCAGCGCTGATGGTCAGTTGATATTCAAAATCATTGCAGGCCTGTAAATGACACCTGCCCTGAAAACAAATCCTGGGGTCACATATCGACCAAAAAATTCAAAGGACGTCCATATTTCAAAACGACCGTTTCAAAAGGCATATTTTACGCACATTAGTGTTCTGCTTCTTTTTCTTTCTTTCCTTTTTTTGTTAAAAATACGGGAATGGAAAAAGGCATCCCTCAGAATGGGCGAAAATCGTTGCAAACGAATCAATGGACAAAGGTTTAATCTCCAATATATATAAAGAGCTCATGCAGCTTAATATTAACAAAACAAACAACCCAATACAAAAAATGGGCAGAAGATCTAAAGAGATGTTTCTTCCAAGAAGACACAGAGATGGCCAAGACGCACATTAAAAGCTGCTCAACAGCACTAATTATTAGAGAAATGCAAATCAAAACTACAATGAGGTATCACCTCACACCTGTTAGAATCGGCATCATCAGAAAATCTACAAACAACCAATTCTGGGGAGGGTGTGGACAAAAGGAGCCCTCTTCCACTATTGGTGGGAATGTAAATTGATACAGTCACTATGGAGAACGGTATGGAGTTTCCTTAAAAAAACTAGAAATAGAATTACCATCTGATCCAGCAATCCCACTTCTGGGCATATACCCAGAGAAAACCATAAATCACAAAGGCACATTCACCACAATGTTCATGGCAGCACTATTTACAATAGCCAGGTAATGGAAGCAACGTAAATGCCCACAGACAGATGAATGGATAAAGATGTGGTACATATATAAAATGGAATATTACTCAGCCATAAGAAGGAATGAAACTGGGTCATTTGTAGAGACATCGATGGATCTAGAGACTGTCATACAGAATGAAGTAAGTCAGAAAGAGGAAAACAAATATTGTATATTAATGCATATATGTGGAACCTAAAAAATGGTACAGATGAACTGGTTTGCAGGGAAGAAACAGAGACACAGAGGTAGAGAACAAACATATGGACACCAAGTGTGGGAAGCCATGGGGTGGTGGTGGTGGGATGAGTTGGGAGATTGGGATTGACCTGTATACATGTATATGCATGAAATACATAACTAATAATAACCTGCTGTATAAAAAAATAAATCAAATTAAATTTCAAATTTTTAAAAAATAAAATTTAAAAATAAAACAGAAAAATGTTCTTCCCTTCACACAGATGTATTTATAGGAATGAATTATTTCCATGCTTATATCTATAAATACATAAAGGAGGAATACAATCTAACTTGAACCATAAAAGGAAAAAAAAAAACCTGAACCCTCCAGTTATAGAGAGGAATAACCTATCAGGGCACTTGCTCCAGCGGTAAACAATTCTGAAATTGGTCAGAGGTGGGGAATCATCTCCCATACAACCAGCAACCCACCCCCCACGCCAGGAGCATCCTCATTGCAAAGCTGGGGGACCGTGCCGAGGCATCTGTGAGTAAACGTGAGCTGAGCCCCAGGCCAGCTGCTGCTGAACTGTTCCCACCCTTCCCAGGTAAAACACCTGAATATGTACAAGGGCTTGAAAGCCTAGAGGAAGGGCCGTGGAGCCACACCAGCGACAGCACGCAGGCCAACTTGGTGCCTGCAGGCCAGCCAGGGTGGTCCTGGCCCCGGGCGCTCTTCCGGAAGCTTTCCATTGCCCTGCCTGAGATACCCCTCCTGTCCCGGCCCCCACTGCTTTTTTCCTTCCTCACCTCTGTCCGGAGAGAAATTCCAGCGGAAGGTATGGGTGACACATCCTCTTCTTTACAGGTGGCAGCCTGGCAACCCCTGCAGAAAGGCCAGCAGAGCCCCACTCACACCGGGCCACCAACAAAGCTGTGGCCCCTCACTCCCTCTCGCCAGCAGAGCCCCGAGACTGCTGACGGGGCAGAGAATATGGAGTCAGGCACAGCTTCAGGGGCTATTGCTGCCTGGAGCGCTGTTTATATTGACCTCAAACAGGCACACCTGGGGAGGGCCGGCCGGCAGGGTAAGGCTGCCCAGGTCAGCTAATCCACAACCCTCAGGGAATCACATTGTTGAAAACGGACCTCGCTAAGGCAGAATAGAAGCCAAGGAAGAAAAGGACACAATGCCATTTGCAGCACCGTAGATGAGTCTAGAGGTAATCACGTGACTTGTAGTAAGTCAGAAAGTGAAAGACACATATCGTATCCTATCACTTATAGGTGTTACCTAAGAATGGATACCAGGGCAGATATTTCCACGGAGAAGGGCCATCACAGATTCATCAAACAAACTTATGGTTCACCAATGGAAAGGTGTGAGGATTGGTTTCATTACGATATTGGGGTTAACAGACATATACAAACACAGGTGACACATATAATCACCAAAGACCTACGGAATACCAAGAGAAGACTACTCAACCTTCTGTCATAACGTACATGGGAAAAGGATCCCAGGAAGAACAGACATCTGTATATGTGGAAAAGAACCCCATCTTCCACACCTACAACAAGCCAAACATTGTAATCAAACTTGCTGTAATAAAAACTAAAAAATTAAATTAAAAACACGAACAAGAAGTAGTGAGACAAACTTGAGGGGCTTTCTCCTGGCACATTCCATTCTAAATTCCAATCTAGAACACGACTTCCATTGAGGCTCTGTTGCCCTAGTCACCAGATTTGGTAAGGGAGAACTGCTGCCACCTTGTGGCCGTTTCGCACAACAGCAGCTTTAATCCCAGCGCTGATGGTCAGTTGATATTCAAAATCATTGCAGGCCTGTAAATGACACCTGCCCTGAAAACAAATCCTGGGGTCACATATCGACCAAAAAATTCAAAGGACGTCCATATTTCAAAACGACCGTTTCAAAAGGCATATTTTACGCACATTAGTGTTCTGCTTCTTTTTCTTTCTTTCCTTTTTTTGTTAAAAATACGGGAATGGAAAAAGGCATCCCTCAGAATGGGCGAAAATCGTTGCAAACGAATCAATGGACAAAGGTGTAATCTCCAATATATATAAAGAGCTCATGCAGCTTAATATTAACAAAACAAACAACCCAATACAAAAAATGGGCAGAAGATCTAAAGAGATGTTTCTTCCAAGAAGACACAGAGATGGCCAAGACGCACATGAAAAGCTGCTCAACAGCACTAATTATTAGAGAAATGCAAATCAAAACTACAATGAGGTATCACCTCACACCTGTTAGAATCGGCATCATCAGAAAATCTACAAACAACCAATTCTGGGGAGGGTGTGGACAAAAGGAGCCCTCTTCCACTATTGGTGGGAATGTAAATTGATACAGTCACTATGGAGAACGGTATGGAGTTTCCTTAAAAAATCTAGAAATAGAATTACCATCTGATCCAGCAATCCCACTTCTGGGCATATACCCAGAGAAAACCATAAATCAAAAAGGCACATTCACCACAATGTTCATGGCAGCACTATTTACAATAGCCAGGTAATGGAAGCAACGTAAATGCCCACAGACAGATGAATGGATAAAGATGTGGTACATATATAAAATGGAATATTACTCAGCCATAAGAAGGAATGAAACTGGGTCATTTGTAGAGACATCGATGGATCTAGAGACTGTCATACAGAATGAAGTAAGTCAGAAAGAGGAAAACAAATATTGTATATTAATGCATATATGTGGAACCTAAAAAATGGTACAGATGAACTGGTTTGCAGGGAAGAAACAGAGACACAGAGGTAGAGAACAAACATATGGACACCAAGTGTGGGAAGCCATGGGGTGGTGGTGGTGGGATGAGTTGGGAGCTTGGGATTGACCTGTATACATGTATATGCATAAAATACATAACTAATAATAACCTGCTGTATAAAAAAATAAATCAAATTAAATTTCAAATTTTTAAAAAATAAAATTTAAAAATAAAACAGAAAAATGTTCTTCCCTTCACACAGATGTATTTATAGGAATGAATTATTTCCATGCTTATATCTATAAATACATAAAGGAGGAATACAATCTAACTTGAACCATAAAAGGAAAAAAAAAACCTGAACCCTCCAGTTATAGAGAGGAATAACCTATCAGGGCACTTGCTCCAGCGGTAAACAATTCTGAAATTGGTCAGAGGTGGGGAATCATCTCCCATACAACCAGCAACCCACCCCCCACGCCAGGAGCATCCTCATTGCAAAGCTGGGGGACCGTGCCGAGGCATCTGTGAGTAAACGTGAGCTGAGCCCCAGGCCAGCTGCTGCTGAACTGTTCCCACCCTTCCCAGGTAAAACACCTGAATATGTACAAGGGCTTGAAAGCCTAGAGGAAGGGCCGTGGAGCCACACCAGCGACAGCACGCAGGCCAACTTGGTGCCTGCAGGCCAGCCAGGGTGGTCCTGGCCCCGGGCGCTCTTCCGGAAGCTTTCCATTGCCCTGCCTGAGATACCCCTCCTGTCCCGGCCCCCACTGCTTTTTTCCTTCCTCACCTCTGTCCGGAGAGAAATTCCAGCGGAAGGTATGGGTGACACATCCTCTTCTTTACAGGTGGCAGCCTGGCAACCCCTGCAGAAAGGCCAGCAGAGCCCCACTCACAACGGGCCACCAACAAAGCTGTGGCCCCTCACTCCCTCTCGCCAGCAGAGCCCCGAGACTGCTGACGGGGCAGAGAATATGGAGTCAGGCACAGCTTCAGGGGCTATTGCTGCCTGGAGCGCTGTTTATATTGACCTCAAACAGGCACACCTGGGGAGGGCCGGCCGGCAGGGTAAGGCTGCCCAGGTCAGCTAATCCACAACCCTCAGGGAATCACATTGTTGAAAACGGACCTCGCTAAGGCAGAATAGAAGCCAAGGAAGAAAAGGACACAATGCCATTTGCAGCACCGTAGATGAGTCTAGAGGTAATCACGTGACTTGTAGTAAGTCAGAAAGTGAAAGACACATATCGTATCCTATCACTTATAGGTGTTACCTAAGAATGGATACCAGGGCAGATATTTCCACGGAGAAGGGCCATCACAGATTCATCAAACAAACTTATGGTTCACCAATGGAAAGGTGTGAGGATTGGTTTCATTACGATATTGGGGTTAACAGACATATACAAACACAGGTGACACATATAATCACCAAAGACCTACGGAATACCAAGAGAAGACTACTCAACCTTCTGTCATAACGTACATGGGAAAAGGATCCCAGGAAGAACAGACATCTGTATATGTGTAAAACAACCACATCTTCCACACCTACAACAAGCCAAACATTGTAATCAAACTTGCTGTAATAAAAAATAAAAAATTAAATTAAAAACACGAACAAGAAGTAGTGAGACAAACTTGAGGGGCTTTCTCCTGGCACATTCCATTCTAAATTCCAATCTAGAACACGACTTCCATTGAGGCTCTGTTGCCCTAGTCACCAGATTTGGTAAGGGAGAACTGCTGCCACCTTGTGGCCGTTTCGCACAACAGCAGCTTTAATCCCAGCGCTGATGGTCAGTTGATATTCAAAATCATTGCAGGCCTGTAAATGACACCTGCCCTGAAAACAAATCCTGGGGTCACATATCGACCAAAAAATTCAAAGGACGTCCATATTTCAAAACGACCGTTTCAAAAGGCATATTTTACGCACATTAGTGTTCTGCTTCTTTTTCTTTCTTTCCTTTTTTTGTTAAAAATACGGGAATGGAAAAAGGCATCCCTCAGAATGGGCGAAAATCGTTGCAAACGAATCAATGGACAAAGGTTTAATCTCCAATATATATAAAGAGCTCATGCAGCTTAATATTAACAAAACAAACAACCCAATACAAAAATTGGGCAGAAGATCTAAAGAGATGTTTCTTCCAAGAAGACACAGAGACGGCCAAGACGCACATGAAAAGCTGCTCAACAGCACTAATTATTAGAGAAATGCAAATCAAAACTACAATGAGGTATCACCTCACACCTGTTAGAATCGGCATCATCAGAAAATCTACAAACAACCAATTCTGGGGAGGGTGTGGACAAAAGGAGCCCTCTTCCACTATTGGTGGGAATGTAAATTGATACAGTCACTATGGAGAACGGTATGGAGTTTCCTTAAAAAAACTAGAAATAGAATTACCATCTGATCCAGCAATCCCACTTCTGGGCATATACCCAGAGAAAACCATAAATCAAAAAGGCACATTCACCACAATGTTCATGGCAGCACTATTTACAATAGCCAGGTAATGGAAGCAACGTAAATGCCCACAGACAGATGAATGGATAAAGATGTGGTACATATATAAAATGGAATATTACTCAGCCATAAGAAGGAATGAAACTGGGTCATTTGTAGAGACATCGATGGATCTAGAGACTGTCATACAGAATGAAGTAAGTCAGAAAGAGGAAAACAAATATTGTATATTAATGCATATATGTGGAACCTAAAAAATGGTACAGATGAACTGGTTTGCAGGGAAGAAACAGAGACACAGAGGTAGAGAACAAACATATGGACACCAAGTGTGGGAAGCCATGGGGTGGTGGTGGTGGGATGAGTTTGGAGCTTGGGATTGACCTGTATACATGTATATGCATAAAATACATAACTAATAATAACCTGCTGTATAAAAAAATAAATCAAATTAAATTTCAAATTTTTAAAAAATAAAATTTAAAAATAAAACAGAAAAATGTTCTTCCCTTCACACAGATGTATTTATAGGAATGAATTATTTCCATGCTTATATCTATAAATACATAAAGGAGGAATACAATCTAACTTGAACCATAAAAGGAAAAAAAAAACCTGAACCCTCCAGTTATAGAGAGGAATAACCTATCAGGGCACTTGCTCCAGCGGTAAACAATTCTGAAATTGGTCAGAGGTGGGGAATCATCTCCCATACAACCAGCAACCCACCCCCCACGCCAGGAGCATCCTCATTGCAAAGCTGGGGGACCGTGCCGAGGCATCTGTGAGTAAACGTGAGCTGAGCCCCAGGCCAGCTGCTGCTGAACTGTTCCCACCCTTCCCAGGTAAAACACCTGAATATGTACAAGGGCTTGAAAGCCTAGAGGAAGGGCCGTGGAGCCACACCAGCGACAGCACGCAGGCCAACTTGGTGCCTGCAGGCCAGCCAGGGTGGTCCTGGCCCCGGGCGCTCTTCCGGAAGCTTT
The DNA here is from genome assembly GCF_964341445.2 of Mesoplodon mirus. NCBI lineage: Eukaryota > Metazoa > Chordata > Mammalia > Artiodactyla > Ziphiidae > Mesoplodon > Mesoplodon mirus. Next base: position 2,470,321 of record NW_028295814.1, on the reverse strand, counting down.
CCATTGCCCTGCCTGAGATACCCCTCCTGTCCCGGCCCCCACTGCTTTTTTCCTTCCTCACCTCTGTCCGGAGAGAAATTCCAGCGGAAGGTATGGGTGACACATCCTCTTCTTTACAGGTGGCAGCCTGGCAACCCCTGCAGAAAGGCCAGCAGAGCCCCACTCACAACGGGCCACCAACAAAGCTGTGGCCCCTCACTCCCTCTCGCCAGCAGAGCCCCGAGACTGCTGACGGGGCAGAGAATATGGAGTCAGGCACAGCTTCAGGGGCTATTGCTGCCTGGAGCGCTGCTTATATTGACCTCAAACAGGCACACCTGGGGAGGGCCGGCCGGCAGGGTAAGGCTGCCCAGGTCAGCTAATCCACAACCCTCAGGGAATCACATTGTTGAAAACGGACCTCGCTAAGGCAGAATAGAAGCCAAGGAAGAAAAGGACACAATGCCATTTGCAGCACCGTAGATGAGTCTAGAGGTAATCACGTGACTTGTAGTAAGTCAGAAAGTGAAAGACACATATCGTATCCTATCACTTATAGGTGTTACCTAAGAATGGATACCAGGGCAGATATTTCCACGGAGAAGGGCCATCACAGATTCATCAAACAAACTTATGGTTCACCAATGGAAAGGTGTGAGGATTGGTTTCATTACGATATTGGGGTTAACAGACATATACAAACACAGGTGACACATATAATCACCAAAGACCTACGGAATACCAAGAGAAGACTACTCAACCTTCTGTCATAACGTACATGGGAAAAGGATCCCAGGAAGAACAGACATCTGTATATGTGTAAAACAACCACATCTTCCACACCTACAACAAGCCAAACATTGTAATCAAACTTGCTGTAATAAAAAATAAAAAATTAAATTAAAAACACGAACAAGAAGTAGTGAGACAAACGTGAGGGGCTTTCTCCTGGCACATTCCATTCTAAATTCCAATCTAGAACACGACTTCCATTGAGGCTCTGTTGCCCTAGTCACCAGATTTGGTAAGGGAGAACTGCTGCCACCTTGTGGCCGTTTCGCACAACAGCAGCTTTAATCCCAGCGCTGATGGTCAGTTGATATTCAAAATCATTGCAGGCCTGTAAATGACACCTGCCCTGAAAACAAATCCTGGGGTCACATATCGACCAAAAAATTCAAAGGACGTCCATATTTCAAAACGACCGTTTCAAAAGGCATATTTTACGCACATTAGTGTTCTGCTTCTTTTTCTTTCTTTCCTTTTTTTGTTAAAAATACGGGAATGGAAAAAGGCATCCCTCAGAATGGGCGAAAATCGTTGCAAACGAATCAATGGACAAAGGTTTAATCTCCAATATATATAAAGAGCTCATGCAGCTTAATATTAACAAAACAAACAACCCAATACAAAAATTGGGCAGAAGATCTAAAGAGATGTTTCTTCCAAGAAGACACAGAGACGGCCAAGACGCACATGAAAAGCTGCTCAACAGCACTAATTATTAGAGAAATGCAAATCAAAACTACAATGAGGTATCACCTCACACCTGTTAGAATCGGCATCATCAGAAAATCTACAAACAACCAATTCTGGGGAGGGTGTGGACAAAAGGAGCCCTCTTCCACTATTGGTGGGAATGTAAATTGATACAGTCACTATGGAGAACGGTATGGAGTTTCCTTAAAAAAACTAGAAATAGAATTACCATCTGATCCAGCAATCCCACTTCTGGGCATATACCCAGAGAAAACCATAAATCAAAAAGGCACATTCACCACAATGTTCATGGCAGCACTATTTACAATAGCCAGGTAATGGAAGCAACGTAAATGCCCACAGACAGATGAATGGATAAAGATGTGGTACATATATAAAATGGAATATTACTCAGCCATAAGAAGGAATGAAACTGGGTCATTTGTAGAGACATCGATGGATCTAGAGACTGTCATACAGAATGAAGTAAGTCAGAAAGAGGAAAACAAATATTGTATATTAATGCATATATGTGGAACCTAAAAAATGGTACAGATGAACTGGTTTGCAGGGAAGAAACAGAGACACAGAGGTAGAGAACAAACATATGGACACCAAGTGTGGGAAGCCATGGGGTGGTGGTGGTGGGATGAGTTGGGAGATTGGGATTGACCTGTATACATGTATATGCATGAAATACATAACTAATAATAACCTGCTGTATAAAAAATAAATCAAATTAAATTTCAAATTTTTAAAAAATAAAATTTAAAAATAAAACAGAAAAATGTTCTTCCCTTCACACAGATGTATTTATAGGAATGAATTATTTCCATGCTTATATCTATAAATACATAAAGGAGGAATACAATCTAACTTGAACCATAAAAGAAATAATAAAACACCTGAACCGACCAGTTATACAGAGGAAAACACTATCAGGGCACTTGCTCCAGCGGTAAACAATTCTGAAATTGGTCAGAGGTGGGGAATCATCTCCCATACAACCATCAACCCACCCCCCACGCCAGGAGCATCCTCATTGCAAAGCTGGGGGACCGTGCCGAGGCATCTGTGAGTAAACGTGAGCTGAGCCCCAGGCCAGCTGCTGCTGAACTGTTCCCACCCTTCCCAGGTAAAACACCTGAATATGTACAAGGGCTTGAAAGCCTAGAGGAAGGGCGGTGGAGCCACACCAGCGACAGCACGCAGGCCAACTTGGTGCCTGCAGGCCAGCCAGGGTGGTCCTGGCACCGGGCGCTCTTCCGGAAGCTTTCCATTGCCCTGCCTGAGATACCCCTCCTGTCCCGGCCCCCACTGCTTTTTTCCTTCCTCACCTCTGTCCGGAGAGAAATTCCAGCGGAAGGTATGGGTGACACATCCTCTTCTTTACAGGTGGCAGCCTGGCAACCCCTGCAGAAAGGCCAGCAGAGCCCCACTCACACCGGGCCACCAACAAAGCTGTGGCCCCTCACTCCCTCTCGCCAGCAGAGCCCCGAGACTGCTGACGGGGCAGAGAATATGGAGTCAGGCACAGCTTCAGGGGCTATTGCTGCCTGGAGCGCTGTTTATATTGACCTCAAACAGGCACACCTGGGGAGGGCCGGCCGGCAGGGTAAGGCTGCCCAGGTCAGCTAATCCACAACCCTCAGGGAATCACATTGTTGAAAACGGACCTCGCTAAGGCAGAATAGAAGCCAAGGAAGAAAAGGACACAATGCCATTTGCAGCACCGTAGATGAGTCTAGAGGTAATCACGTGACTTGTAGTAAGTCAGAAAGTGAAAGACACATATCGTATCATATCACTTATAGGTGTTACCTAAGAATGGATACCAGGGCAGATATTTCCACGGAGAAGGGCCATCACAGATTCATCAAACAAACTTATGGTTCACCAATGGAAAGGTGTGAGGATTGGTTTCATTACGATATTGGGGTTAACAGACATATACAAACACAGGTGACACATATAATCACCAAAGACCTACGGAATACCAAGAGAAGACTACTCAACATTCTGTCATAACGTACATGGGAAAAGGATCCCAGGAAGAACAGACATCTGTATATGTGTAAAAGAACCCCATCTTCCACACCTACAACAAGCCAAACATTGTAATCAAACTTGCTGTAATAAAAAATAAAAAATTAAATTAAAAACACGAACAAGAAGTAGTGAGACAAACGTGAGGGGCTTTCTCCTGGCACATTCCATTCTAAATTCCAATCTAGAACACGACTTCCATTGAGGCTCTGTTGCCCTAGTCACCAGATTTGGTAAGGGAGAAATGCTGCCACCTTGTGGCCGTTTCGCACAACAGCAGCTTTAATCCCAGCGCTGATGGTCAGTTGATATTCAAAATCATTGCAGGCCTGTAAATGACACCTGCCCTGAAAACAAATCCTGGGGTCACATATCGACCAAAAAATTCAAAGGACGTCCATATTTCAAAACGACCGTTTCAAAAGGCATATTTTACGCACATTAGTGTTCTGCTTCTTTTTCTTTCTTTCCTTTTTTTGTTAAAAATACGGGAATGGAAAAAGGCATCCCTCAGAATGGGCGAAAATCGTTGCAAACGAATCAATGGACAAAGGTTTAATCTCCAATATATATAAAGAGCTCATGCAGCTTAATATTAACAAAACAAACAACCCAATACAAAAATTGGGCAGAAGATCTAAAGAGATGTTTCTTCCAAGAAGACACAGAGACGGCCAAGACGCACATGAAAAGCTGCTCAACAGCACTAATTATTAGAGAAATGCAAATCAAAACTACAATGAGGTATCACCTCACACCTGTTAGAATCGGCATCATCAGAAAATCTACAAACAACCAATTCTGGGGAGGGTGTGGACAAAAGGAGCCCTCTTCCACTATTGGTGGGAATGTAAATTGATACAGTCACTATGGAGAACGGTATGGAGTTTCCTTAAAAAAACTAGAAATAGAATTACCATCTGATCCAGCAATCCCACTTCTGGGCATATACCCAGAGAAAACCATAAATCAAAAAGGCACATTCACCACAATGTTCATGGCAGCACTATTTACAATAGCCAGGTAATGGAAGCAACGTAAATGCCCACAGACAGATGAATGGATAAAGATGTGGTACATATATAAAATGGAATATTACTCAGCCATAAGAAGGAATGAAACTGGGTCATTTGTAGAGACATCGATGGATCTAGAGACTGTCATACAGAATGAAGTAAGTCAGAAAGAGGAAAACAAATATTGTATATTAATGCATATATGTGGAACCTAAAAAATGGTACAGATGAACTGGTTTGCAGGGAAGAAACAGAGACACAGAGGTAGAGAACAAACATATGGACACCAAGTGTGGGAAGCCATGGGGTGGTGGTGGTGGGATGAGTTGGGAGATTGGGATTGACCTGTATACATGTATATGCATGAAATACATAACTAATAATAACCTGCTGTATAAAAAATAAATCAAATTAAATTTCAAATTTTTAAAAAATAAAATTTAAAAATAAAACAGAAAAATGTTCTTCCCTTCACACAGATGTATTTATAGGAATGAATTATTTCCATGCTTATATCTATAAATACATAAAGCAGGAATACAATCTAACTTGAACCATAAAAGAAAAAATAAAACACCTGAACCGACCAGTTATACAGAGGAAAACACTATCAGGGCACTTGCTCCAGCGGTAAACAATTCTGAAATTGGTCAGAGGTGGGGAATCATCTCCCATACAGCCATCAACCCACCCCCCACGCCAGGAGCATCCTCATTGCAAAGCTGGGGGACCGTGCCGAGGCATCTGTGAGTAAACGTGAGCTGAGCCCCAGGCCAGCTGCTGCTGAACTGTTCCCACCCTTCCCAGGTAAAACACCTGAATATGTACAAGGGCTTGAAAGCCTAGAGGAAGGGCGGTGGAGCCACACCAGCGACAGCACGCAGGGCAACTTGGTGCCTGCAGGCCAGCCAGGGTGGTCCTGGCACCGGGCGCTCTTCCGGAAGCTTTCCATTGCCCTGCCTGAGATACCCCTCCTGTCCCGGCCCCCACTGCTTTTTTCCTTCCTCACCTCTGTCCGGAGAGAAATTCCAGCGGAAGGTATGGGTGACACATCCTCTTCTTTACAGGTGGCAGCCTGGCAACCCCTGCAGAAAGGCCAGCAGAGCCCCACTCACACCGGGCCACCAACAAAGCTGTGGCCCCTCACTCCCTCTCGCCAGCAGAGCCCCGAGACTGCTGACGGGGCAGAGAATATGGAGTCAGGCACAGCTTCAGGGGCTATTGCTGCCTGGAGCGCTGTTTATATTGACCTCAAACAGGCACACCTGGGGAGGGCCGGCCGGCAGGGTAAGGCTGCCCAGGTCAGCTAATCCACAACCCTCAGGGAATCACATTGTTGAAAACGGACCTCGCTAAGGCAGAATAGAAGCCAAGGAAGAAAAGGACACAATGCCATTTGCAGCACCGTAGATGAGTCTAGAGGTAATCACGTGACTTGTAGTAAGTCAGAAAGTGAAAGACACATATCGTATCATATCACTTATAGGTGTTACCTAAGAATGGATACCAGGGCAGATATTTCCACGGAGAAGGGCCATCACAGATTCATCAAACAAACTTATGGTTCACCAATGGAAAGGTGTGAGGATTGGTTTCATTACGATATTGGGGTTAACAGACATATACAAACACAGGTGACACATATAATCACCAAAGACCTACGGAATACCAAGAGAAGACTACTCAACCTTCTGTCATAACGTACATGGGAAAAGGATCCCAGGAAGAACAGACATCTGTATATGTGTAAAAGAACCCCATCTTCCACACCTACAACAAGCCAAACATTGTAATCAAACTTGCTGTAATACAAAATAAAAAATTAAATTAAAAACACGAACAAGAAGTAGTGAGACAAACGTGAGGGGCTTTCTCCTGGCACATTCCATTCTAAATTCCAATCTAGAACACGACTTCCATTGAGGCTCTGTTGCCCTAGTCACCAGATTTGGTAAGGGAGAACTGCTGCCACCTTGTGGCCGTTTCGCACAACAGCAGCTTTAATCCCAGCGCTGATGGTCAGTTGATATTCAAAATCATTGCAGGCCTGTAAATGACACCTGCCCTGAAAACAAATCCTGGGGTCACATATCGACCAAAAAATTCAAAGGACGTCCATATTTCAAAACGACCGTTTCAAAAGGCATATTTTACGCACATTAGTGTTCTGCTTCTTTTTCTTTCTTTCCTTTTTTTGTTAAAAATACGGGAATGGAAAAAGGCATCCCTCAGAATGGGCGAAAATCGTTGCAAACGAATCAATGGACAAAGGTTTAATCTCCAATATATATAAAGAGCTCATGCAGCTTAATATTAACAAAACAAACAACCCAATACAAAAAATGGGCAGAAGATCTAAAGAGATGTTTCTTCCAAGAAGACACAGAGATGGCCAAGACGCACATGAAAAGCTGCTCAACAGCACTAATTATTAGAGAAATGCAAATCAAAACTACAATGAGGTATCACCTCACACCTGTTAGAATCGGCATCATCAGAAAATCTACAAACAACCAATTCTGGGGAGGGTGTGGACAAAAGGAGCCCTCTTCCACTATTGGTGGGAATGTAAATTGATACAGTCACTATGGAGAACGGTATGGAGTTTCCTTAAAAAAACTAGAAATAGAATTACCATCTGATCCAGCAATCCCACTTCTGGGCATATACCCAGAGAAAACCATAAATCAAAAAGGCACATTCACCACAATGTTCATGGCAGCACTATTTACAATAGCCAGGTAATGGAAGCAACGTAAATGCCCACAGACAGATGAATGGATAAAGATGTGGTACATATATAAAATGGAATATTACTCAGCCATAAGAAGGAATGAAACTGGGTCATTTGTAGAGACATCGATGGATCTAGAGACTGTCATACAGAATGAAGTAAGTCAGAAAGAGGAAAACAAATATTGTATATTAATGCATATATGTGGAACCTAAAAAATGGTACAGATGAACTGGTTTGCAGGGAAGAAACAGAGACACAGAGGTAGAGAACAAACATATGGACACCAAGTGTGGGAAGCCATGGGGTGGTGGTGGTGGGATGAGTTGGGAGATTGGGATTGACCTGTATACATGTATATGCATGAAATACATAACTAATAATAACCTGCTGTATAAAAAATAAATCAAATTAAATTTCAAATTTTTAAAAAATAAAATTTAAAAATAAAACAGAAAAATGTTCTTCCCTTCACACAGATGTATTTATAGGAATGAATTATTTCCATGCTTATATCTATAAATACATAAAGGAGGAATACAATCTAACTTGAACCATAAAAGAAAAAATAAAACACCTGAACCGACCAGTTATACAGAGGAAAACACTATCAGGGCACTTGCTCCAGCGGTAAACAATTCTGAAATTGGTCAGAGGTGGGGAATCATCTCCCATACAACCATCAACCCACCCCCCACGCCAGGAGCATCCTCATTGCAAAGCTGGGGGACCGTGCCGAGGCATCTGTGAGTAAACGTGAGCTGAGCCCCAGGCCAGCTGCTGCTGAACTGTTCCCACCCTTCCCAGGTAAAACACCTGAATATGTACAAGGGCTTGAAAGCCTAGAGGAAGGGCGGTGGAGCCACACCAGCGACAGCACGCAGGCCAACTTGGTGCCTGCAGGCCAGCCAGGGTGGTCCTGGCACCGGGCGCTCTTCCGGAAGCTTTCCATTGCCCTGCCTGAGATACCCCTCCTGTCCCGGCCCCCACTGCTTTTTTCCTTCCTCACCTCTGTCCGGAGAGAAATTCCAGCGGAAGGTATGGGTGACACATCCTCTTCTTTACAGGTGGCAGCCTGGCAACCCCTGCAGAAAGGCCAGCAGAGCCCCACTCACACCGGGCCACCAACAAAGCTGTGGCCCCTCACTCCCTCTCGCCAGCAGAGCCCCGAGACTGCTGACGGGGCAGAGAATATGGAGTCAGGCACAGCTTCAGGGGCTATTGCTGCCTGGAGCGCTGTTTATATTGACCTCAAACAGGCACACCTGGGGAGGGCCGGCCGGCAGGGTAAGGCTGCCCAGGTCAGCTAATCCACAACCCTCAGGGAATCACATTGTTGAAAACGGACCTCGCTAAGGCAGAATAGAAGCCAAGGAAGAAAAGGACACAATGCCATTTGCAGCACCGTAGATGAGTCTAGAGGTAATCACGTGACTTGTAGTAAGTCAGAAAGTGAAAGACACATATCGTATCATATCACTTATAGGTGTTACCTAAGAATGGATACCAGGGCAGATATTTCCACGGAGAAGGGCCATCACAGATTCATCAAACAAACTTATGGTTCACCAATGGAAAGGTGTGAGGATTGGTTTCATTACGATATTGGGGTTAACAGACATATACAAACACAGGTGACACATATAATCACCAAAGACCTACGGAATACCAAGAGAAGACTACTCAACCTTCTGTCATAACGTACATGGGAAAAGGATCCCAGGAAGAACAGACATCTGTATATGTGTAAAAGAACCCCATCTTCCACACCTACAACAAGCCAAACATTGTAATCAAACTTGCTGTAATAAAAACTAAAAAATTAAATTAAAAACACGAACAAGAAGTAGTGAGACAAACGTGAGGGGCTTTCTCCTGGCACATTCCATTCTAAATTCCAATCTAGAACACGACTTCCATTGAGGCTCTGTTGCCCTAGTCACCAGATTTGGTAAGGGAGAACTGCTGCCACCTTGTGGCCGTTTCGCACAACAGCAGCTTTAATCCCAGCGCTGATGGTCAGTTGATATTCAAAATCATTGCAGGCCTGTAAATGACACCTGCCCTGAAAACAAATCCTGGGGTCACATATTGACCAAAAAATTCAAAGGACGTCCATATTTCAAAACGACCGTTTCAAAAGGCATATTTTACGCACATTAGTGTTCTGCTTCTTTTTCTTTCTTTCCTTTTTTTGTTAAAAATACGGGAATGGAAAAAGGCATCCCTCAGAATGGGCGAAAATCGTTGCAAACGAATCAATGGACAAAGGTTTAATCTCCAATATATATAAAGAGCTCATGCAGCTTAATATTAACAAAACAAACAACCCAATACAAAAAATGGGCAGAAGATCTAAAGAGATGTTTCTTCCAAGAAGACACAGAGATGGCCAAGACGCACATGAAAAGCTGCTCAACAGCACTAATTATTAGAGAAATGCAAATCAAAACTACAATGAGGTATCACCTCACACCTGTTAGAATCGGCATCATCAGAAAATCTACAAACAACCAATTCTGGGGAGGGTGTGGACAAAAGGAGCCCTCTTCCACTATTGGTGGGAATGTAAATTGATACAGTCACTATGGAGAACGGTATGGAGTTTCCTTAAAAAAACTAGAAATAGAATTACCATCTGATCCAGCAATCCCACTTCTGGGCATATACCCAGAGAAAACCATAAATCAAAAAGGCACATTCACCACAATGTTCATGGCAGCACTATTTACAATAGCCAGGTAATGGAAGCAACGTAAATGCCCACAGACAGATGAATGGATAAAGATGTGGTACATATATAAAATGGAATATTACTCAGCCATAAGAAGGAATGAAACTGGGTCATTTGTAGAGACATCGATGGATCTAGAGACTGTCATACAGAATGAAGTAAGTCAGAAAGAGGAAAACAAATATTGTATATTAATGCATATATGTGGAACCTAAAAAATGGTACAGATGAACTGGTTTGCAGGGAAGAAACAGAGACACAGAGGTAGAGAACAAACATATGGACACCAAGTGTGGGAAGCCATGGGGTGGTGGTGGTGGGATGAGTTGGGAGATTGGGATTGACCTGTATACATGTATATGCATGAAATACATAACTAATAATAACCTGCTGTATAAAAAATAAATCAAATTAAATTTCAAATTTTTAAAAAATAAAATTTAAAAATAAAACAGAAAAATGTTCTTCCCTTCACACAGATGTATTTATAGGAATGAATTATTTCCATGCTTATATCTATAAATACATAAAGGAGGAATACAATCTAACTTGAACCATAAAAGAAAAAATAAAACACCTGAACCGACCAGTTATACAGAGGAAAACACTATCAGGGCACTTGCTCCAGCGGTAAACAATTCTGAAATTGGTCAGAGGTGGGGAATCATCTCCCATACAACCATCAACCCACCCCCCACGCCAGGAGCATCCTCATTGCAAAGCTGGGGGACCGTGCCGAGGCATCTGTGAGTAAACGTGAGCTGAGCCCCAGGCCAGCTGCTGCTGAACTGTTCCCACCCTTCCCAGGTAAAACACCTGAATATGTACAAGGGCTTGAAAGCCTAGAGGAAGGGCGGTGGAGCCACACCAGCGACAGCACGCAGGCCAACTTGGTGCCTGCAGGCCAGCCAGGGTGGTCCTGGCACCGGGCGCTCTTCCGGAAGCTTTCCATTGCCCTGCCTGAGATACCCCTCCTGTCCCGGCCCCCACTGCTTTTTTCCTTCCTCACCTCTGTCCGGAGAGAAATTCCAGCGGAAGGTATGGGTGACACATCCTCTTCTTTACAGGTGGCAGCCTGGCAACCCCTGCAGAAAGGCCAGCAGAGCCCCACTCACACCGGGCCACCAACAAAGCTGTGGCCCCTCACTCCCTCTCGCCAGCAGAGCCCCGAGACTGCTGACGGGGCAGAGAATATGGAGTCAGGCACAGCTTCAGGGGCTATTGCTGCCTGGAGCGCTGTTTATATTGACCTCAAACAGGCACACCTGGGGAGGGCCGGCCGGCAGGGTAAGGCTGCCCAGGTCAGCTAATCCACAACCCTCAGGGAATCACATTGTTGAAAACGGACCTCGCTAAGGCAGAATAGAAGCCAAGGAAGAAAAGGACACAATGCCATTTGCAGCACCGTAGATGAGTCTAGAGGTAATCACGTGACTTGTAGTAAGTCAGAAAGTGAAAGACACATATCGTATCATATCACTTATAGGTGTTACCTAAGAATGGATACCAGGGCAGATATTTCCACGGAGAAGGGCCATCACAGATTCATCAAACAAACTTATGGTTCACCAATGGAAAGGTGTGAGGATTGGTTTCATTACGATATTGGGGTTAACAGACATATACAAACACAGGTGACACATATAATCACCAAAGACCTACGGAATACCAAGAGAAGACTACTCAACATTCTGTCATAACGTACATGGGAAAAGGATCCCAGGAAGAACAGACATCTGTATATGTGTAAAAGAACCCCATCTTCCACACCTACAACAAGCCAAACATTGTAATCAAACTTGCTGTAATAAAAAATAAAAAATTAAATTAAAAACACGAACAAGAAGTAGTGAGACAAACGTGAGGGGCTTTCTCCTGGCACATTCCATTCTAAATTCCAATCTAGAACACGACTTCCATTGAGGCTCTGTTGCCCTAGTCACCAGATTTGGTAAGGGAGAACTGCTGCCACCTTGTGGCCGTTTCGCACAACAGCAGCTTTAATCCCAGCGCTGATGGTCAGTTGATATTCAAAATCATTGCAGGCCTGTAAATGACACCTGCCCTGAAAACAAATCCTGGGGTCACATATTGACCAAAAAATTCAAAGGACGTCCATATTTCAAAACGACCGTTTCAAAAGGCATATTTTACGCACATTAGTGTTCTGCTTCTTTTTCTTTCTTTCCTTTTTTTGTTAAAAATACGGGAATGGAAAAAGGCATCCCTCAGAATGGGCGAAAATCGTTGCAAACGAATCAATGGACAAAGGTTTAATCTCCAATATATATAAAGAGCTCATGCAGCTTAATATTAACAAAACAAACAACCCAATACAAAAAATGGGCAGAAGATCTAAAGAGATGTTTCTTCCAAGAAGACACAGAGATGGCCAAGACGCACATGAAAAGCTGCTCAACAGCACTAATTATTAGAGAAATGCAAATCAAAACTACAATGAGGTATCACCTCACACCTGTTAGAATCGGCATCATCAGAAAATCTACAAACAACCAATTCTGGGGAGGGTGTGGACAAAAGGAGCCCTCTTCCACTATTGGTGGGAATGTAAATTGATACAGTCACTATGGAGAACGGTATGGAGTTTCCTTAAAAAAACTAGAAATAGAATTACCATCTGATCCAGCAATCCCACTTCTGGGCATATACCCAGAGAAAACCATAAATCAAAAAGGCACATTCACCACAATGTTCATGGCAGCACTATTTACAATAGCCAGGTAATGGAAGCAACGTAAATGCCCACAGACAGATGAATGGATAAAGATGTGGTACATATATAAAATGGAATATTACTCAGCCATAAGAAGGAATGAAACTGGGTCATTTGTAGAGACATCGATGGATCTAGAGACTGTCATACAGAATGAAGTAAGTCAGAAAGAGGAAAACAAATATTGTATATTAATGCATATATGTGGAACCTAAAAAATGGTACAGATGAACTGGTTTGCAGGGAAGAAACAGAGACACAGAGGTAGAGAACAAACATATGGACACCAAGTGTGGGAAGCCATGGGGTGGTGGTGGTGGGATGAGTTGGGAGATTGGGATTGACCTGTATACATGTATATGCATGAAATACATAACTAATAATAACCTGCTGTATAAAAAATAAATCAAATTAAATTTCAAATTTTTAAAAAATAAAATTTAAAAATAAAACAGAAAAATGTTCTTCCCTTCACACAGATGTATTTATAGGAATGAATTATTTCCATGCTTATATCTATAAATACATAAAGGAGGAATACAATCTAACTTGAACCATAAAAGAAAAAATAAAACACCTGAACCGACCAGTTATACAGAGGAAAACACTATCAGGGCACTTGCTCCAGCGGTAAACAATTCTGAAATTGGTCAGAGGTGGGGAATCATCTCCCATACAACCATCAACCCACCCCCCACGCCAGGAGCATCCTCATTGCAAAGCTGGGGGACCGTGCCGAGGCATCTGTGAGTAAACGTGAGCTGAGCCCCAGGCCAGCTGCTGCTGAACTGTTCCCACCCTTCCCAGGTAAAACACCTGAATATGTACAAGGGCTTGAAAGCCTAGAGGAAGGGCGGTGGAGCCACACCAGCGACAGCACGCAGGCCAACTTGGTGCCTGCAGGCCAGCCAGGGTGGTCCTGGCACCGGGCGCTCTTCCGGAAGCTTTCCATTGCCCTGCCTGAGATACCCCTCCTGTCCCGGCCCCCACTGCTTTTTTCCTTCCTCACCTCTGTCCGGAGAGAAATTCCAGCGGAAGGTATGGGTGACACATCCTCTTCTTTACAGGTGGCAGCCTGGCAACCCCTGCAGAAAGGCCAGCAGAGCCCCACTCACACCGGGCCACCAACAAAGCTGTGGCCCCTCACTCCCTCTCGCCAGCAGAGCCCCGAGACTGCTGACGGGGCAGAGAATATGGAGTCAGGCACAGCTTCAGGGGCTATTGCTGCCTGGAGCGCTGTTTATATTGACCTCAAACAGGCACACCTGGGGAGGGCCGGCCGGCAGGGTAAGGCTGCCCAGGTCAGCTAATCCACAACCCTCAGGGAATCACATTGTTGAAAACGGACCTCGCTAAGGCAGAATAGAAGCCAAGGAAGAAAAGGACACAATGCCATTTGCAGCACCGTAGATGAGTCTAGAGGTAATCACGTGACTTGTAGTAAGTCAGAAAGTGAAAGACACATATCGTATCATATCACTTATAGGTGTTACCTAAGAATGGATACCAGGGCAGATATTTCCACGGAGAAGGGCCATCACAGATTCATCAAACAAACTTATGGTTCACCAATGGAAAGGTGTGAGGATTGGTTTCATTACGATATTGGGGTTAACAGACATATACAAACACAGGTGACACATATAATCACCAAAGACCTACGGAATACCAAGAGAAGACTACTCAACATTCTGTCATAACGTACATGGGAAAAGGATCCCAGGAAGAACAGACATCTGTATATGTGTAAAAGAACCCCATCTTCCACACCTACAACAAGCCAAACATTGTAATCAAACTTGCTGTAATAAAAAATAAAAAATTAAATTAAAAACACGAACAAGAAGTAGTGAGACAAACGTGAGGGGCTTTCTCCTGGCACATTCCATTCTAAATTCCAATCTAGAACACGACTTCCATTGAGGCTCTGTTGCCCTAGTCACCAGATTTGGTAAGGGAGAACTGCTGCCACCTTGTGGCCGTTTCGCACAACAGCAGCTTTAATCCCAGCGCTGATGGTCAGTTGATATTCAAAATCATTGCAGGCCTGTAAATGACACCTGCCCTGAAAACAAATCCTGGGGTCACATATTGACCAAAAAATTCAAAGGACGTCCATATTTCAAAACGACCGTTTCAAAAGGCATATTTTACGCACATTAGTGTTCTGCTTCTTTTTCTTTCTTTCCTTTTTTTGTTAAAAATACGGGAATGGAAAAAGGCATCCCTCAGAATGGGCGAAAATCGTTGCAAACGAATCAATGGACAAAGGTTTAATCTCCAATATATATAAAGAGCTCATGCAGCTTAATATTAACAAAACAAACAACCCAATACAAAAAATGGGCAGAAGATCTAAAGAGATGTTTCTTCCAAGAAGACACAGAGATGGCCAAGACGCACATGAAAAGCTGCTCAACAGCACTAATTATTAGAGAAATGCAAATCAAAACTACAATGAGGTATCACCTCACACCTGTTAGAATCGGCATCATCAGAAAATCTACAAACAACCAATTCTGGGGAGGGTGTGGACAAAAGGAGCCCTCTTCCACTATTGGTGGGAATGTAAATTGATACAGTCACTATGGAGAACGGTATGGAGTTTCCTTAAAAAAACTAGAAATAGAATTACCATCTGATCCAGCAATCCCACTTCTGGGCATATACCCAGAGAAAACCATAAATCAAAAAGGCACATTCACCACAATGTTCATGGCAGCACTATTTACAATAGCCAGGTAATGGAAGCAACGTAAATGCCCACAGACAGATGAATGGATAAAGATGTGGTACATATATAAAATGGAATATTACTCAGCCATAAGAAGGAATGAAACTGGGTCATTTGTAGAGACATCGATGGATCTAGAGACTGTCATACAGAATGAAGTAAGTCAGAAAGAGGAAAACAAATATTGTATATTAATGCATATATGTGGAACCTAAAAAATGGTACAGATGAACTGGTTTGCAGGGAAGAAACAGAGACACAGAGGTAGACAACAAACATATGGACACCAAGTGTGGGAAGCCATGGGGTGGTGGTGGTGGGATGAGTTGGGAGATTGGGATTGACCTGTATACATGTATATGCATAAAATACATAACTAATAATAACCTGCTGTATAAAAAAATAAATCAAATTAAATTTCTAATTTTTAAAAAATAAAATTTAAAAATAAAACAGAAAAATGTTCTTCCCTTCACACAGATGTATTTATAGGAATGAATTATTTCCATGCTTATATCTATAAATACATAAAGGAGGAATAAAATCTAACTTGAACCATAAAAGAAAAAAAAAAACCTGAACCCACCAGTTATAGAGAGGAATACCCTATCAGGGCACTTGCTCCAGCGGTAAACAATTATGAAATTGGTCAGAGGTGGGGAATCATCTCCCATACAACCAGCAACCCACCCCCCACGCCAGGAGCATCCTCATTGCAAAGCTGGGGAACCATGCCGAGGCATCTCTGAGTAAACATGAGCTGAGCCCCAGGCCAGCTGCTGCTGAACTGTTCCCACCCTTCCCAGGTAAAACACCTGAATATGTACAAGGGCTTGAAAGCCTAGAGGAAGGGCGGTGGAGCCACACCAGCGACAGCACGCAGGCCAACTTGGTGCCTGCAGGCCAGCCAGGGTGGTCCTGGCCCCAGGCGCTCTTCCGGAAGCTTTCCATTGCCCTGCCTGAGATACCCCTCCTGTCCCGGCCCCCACTGCTTTTTTCCTTCCTCACCTCTGTCCGGAGAGAAATTCCAGCGGAAGGTATGGGTGACACATCCTCTTCTTTACAGGTGGCAGCCTGGCAACCCCTGCAGAAAGGCCAGCAGAGCCCCACTCACACCGGGCCACCAACAAAGCTGTGGCCCCTCACTCCCTCTCGCCAGCAGAGCCCCGAGACTGCTGACGGGGCAGAGAATATGGAGTCAGGCACAGCTTCAGGGGCTATTGCTGCCTGGAGCGCTGTTTATATTGACCTCAAACAGGCACACCTGGGGAGGGCCGGCCGGCAGGGTAAGGCTGCCCAGGTCAGCTAATCCACAACCCTCAGGGAATCACATTGTTGAAAACGGACCTCGCTAAGGCAGAATAGAAGCCAAGGAAGAAAAGGACACAATGCCATTTGCAGCACCGTAGATGAGTCTAGAGGTAATCACGTGACTTGTAGTAAGTCAGAAAGTGAAAGACACATATCGTATCATATCACTTATAGGTGTTACCTAAGAATGGATACCAGGGCAGATATTTCCACGGAGAAGGGCCATCACAGATTCATCAAACAAACTTATGGTTCACCAATGGAAAGGTGTGAGGATTGGTTTCATTACGATATTGGGGTTAACAGACATATACAAACACAGGTGACACATATAATCACCAAAGACCTACGGAATACCAAGAGAAGACTACTCAACCTTCTGTCATAACGTACATGGGAAACGGATCCCAGGAAGAACAGACATCTGTATATGTGTAAAAGAACCCCATCTTCCACACCTACAACAAGCCAAACATTGTAATCAAACTTGCTGTAATAAAAACTAAAAAATTAAATTAAAAACACGAACAAGAAGTAGTGAGACAAACTTGAGGGGCTTTCTCCTGGCACATTCCATTCTAAATTCCAATCTAGAACACGACTTCCATTGAGGCTCTGTTGCCCTAGTCACCAGATTTGGTAAGGGAGAACTGCTGCCACCTTGTGGCCGTTTCGCACAACAGCAGCTTTAATCCCAGCGCTGATGGTCAGTTGATATTCAAAATCATTGCAGGCCTGTAAATGACACCTGCCCTGAAAACAAATCCTGGGGTCACATATCGACCAAAAAATTCAAAGGACGTCCATATTTCAAAACGACCGTTTCAAAAGGCATATTTTACGCACATTAGTGTTCTGCTTCTTTTTCTTTCTTTCCTTTTTTTGTTAAAAATACGGGAATGGAAAAAGGCATCCCTCAGAATGGGCGAAAATCGTTGCAAACGAATCAATGGACAAAGGTTTAATCTCCAATATATATAAAGAGCTCATGCAGCTTAATATTAACAAAACAAACAACCCAATACAAAAAATGGGCAGAAGATCTAAAGAGATGTTTCTTCCAAGAAGACACAGAGATGGCCAAGACGCACATGAAAAGCTGCTCAACAGCACTAATTATTAGAGAAATGCAAATCAAAACTACAATGAGGTATCACCTCACACCTGTTAGAATCGGCATCATCAGAAAATCTACAAACAACCAATTCTGGGGAGGGTGTGGACAAAAGGAGCCCTCTTCCACTATTGGTGGGAATGTAAATTGATACAGTCACTATGGAGAACGGTATGGAGTTTCCTTAAAAAAACTAGAAATAGAATTACCATCTGATCCAGCAATCCCACTTCTGGGCATATACCCAGAGAAAACCATAAATCAAAAAGGCACATTCACCACAATGTTCATGGCAGCACTATTTACAATAGCCAGGTAATGGAAGCAACGTAAATGCCCACAGACAGATGAATGGATAAAGATGTGGTACATATATAAAATGGAATATTACTCAGCCATAAGAAGGAATGAAACTGGGTCATTTGTAGAGACATCGATGGATCTAGAGACTGTCATACAGAATGAAGTAAGTCAGAAAGAGGAAAACAAATATTGTATATTAATGCATATATGTGGAACCTAAAAAATGGTACAGATGAACTGGTTTGCAGGGAAGAAACAGAGACACAGAGGTAGAGAACAAACATATGGACACCAAGTGTGGGAAGCCATGGGGTGGTGGTGGTGGGATGAGTTGGGAGATTGGGATTGACCTGTATACATGTATATGCATGAAATACATAACTAATAATAACCTGCTGTATAAAAAATAAATCAAATTAAATTTCAAATTTTTAAAAAATAAAATTTAAAAATAAAACAGAAAAATGTTCTTCCCTTCACACAGATGTATTTATAGGAATGAATTATTTCCATGCTTATATCTATAAATACATAAAGGAGGAATACAATCTAACTTGAACCATAAAAGAAAAAATAAAACACCTGAACCGACCAGTTATACAGAGGAAAACACTATCAGGGCACTTGCTCCAGCGGTAAACAATTCTGAAATTGGTCAGAGGTGGGGAATCATCTCCCATACAACCATCAACCCACCCCCCACGCCAGGAGCATCCTCATTGCAAAGCTGGGGGACCGTGCCGAGGCATCTGTGAGTAAACGTGAGCTGAGCCCCAGGCCAGCTGCTGCTGAACTGTTCCCACCCTTCCCAGGTAAAACACCTGAATATGTACAAGGGCTTGAAAGCCTAGAGGAAGGGCGGTGGAGCCACACCAGCGACAGCACGCAGGCCAACTTGGTGCCTGCAGGCCAGCCAGGGTGGTCCTGGCACCGGGCGCTCTTCCGGAAGCTTTCCATTGCCCTGCCTGAGATACCCCTCCTGTCCCGGCCCCCACTGCTTTTTTCCTTCCTCACCTCTGTCCGGAGAGAAATTCCAGCGGAAGGTATGGGTGACACATCCTCTTCTTTACAGGTGGCAGCCTGGCAACCCCTGCAGAAAGGCCAGCAGAGCCCCACTCACACCGGGCCACCAACAAAGCTGTGGCCCCTCACTCCCTCTCGCCAGCAGAGCCCCGAGACTGCTGACGGGGCAGAGAATATGGAGTCAGGCACAGCTTCAGGGGCTATTGCTGCCTGGAGCGCTGTTTATATTGACCTCAAACAGGCACACCTGGGGAGGGCCGGCCGGCAGGGTAAGGCTGCCCAGGTCAGCTAATCCACAACCCTCAGGGAATCACATTGTTGAAAACGGACCTCGCTAAGGCAGAATAGAAGCCAAGGAAGAAAAGGACACAATGCCATTTGCAGCACCGTAGATGAGTCTAGAGGTAATCACGTGACTTGTAGTAAGTCAGAAAGTGAAAGACACATATCGTATCATATCACTTATAGGTGTTACCTAAGAATGGATACCAGGGCAGATATTTCCACGGAGAAGGGCCATCACAGATTCATCAAACAAACTTATGGTTCACCAATGGAAAGGTGTGAGGATTGGTTTCATTACGATATTGGGGTTAACAGACATATACAAACACAGGTGACACATATAATCACCAAAGACCTACGGAATACCAAGAGAAGACTACTCAACATTCTGTCATAACGTACATGGGAAAAGGATCCCAGGAAGAACAGACATCTGTATATGTGTAAAAGAACCCCATCTTCCACACCTACAACAAGCCAAACATTGTAATCAAACTTGCTGTAATAAAAAATAAAAAATTAAATTAAAAACACGAACAAGAAGTAGTGAGACAAACGTGAGGGGCTTTCTCCTGGCACATTCCATTCTAAATTCCAATCTAGAACACGACTTCCATTGAGGCTCTGTTGCCCTAGTCACCAGATTTGGTAAGGGAGAACTGCTGCCACCTTGTGGCCGTTTCGCACAACAGCAGCTTTAATCCCAGCGCTGATGGTCAGTTGATATTCAAAATCATTGCAGGCCTGTAAATGACACCTGCCCTGAAAACAAATCCTGGGGTCACATATTGACCAAAAAATTCAAAGGACGTCCATATTTCAAAACGACCGTTTCAAAAGGCATATTTTACGCACATTAGTGTTCTGCTTCTTTTTCTTTCTTTCCTTTTTTTGTTAAAAATACGGGAATGGAAAAAGGCATCCCTCAGAATGGGCGAAAATCGTTGCAAACGAATCAATGGACAAAGGTTTAATCTCCAATATATATAAAGAGCTCATGCAGCTTAATATTAACAAAACAAACAACCCAATACAAAAAATGGGCAGAAGATCTAAAGAGATGTTTCTTCCAAGAAGACACAGAGATGGCCAAGACGCACATGAAAAGCTGCTCAACAGCACTAATTATTAGAGAAATGCAAATCAAAACTACAATGAGGTATCACCTCACACCTGTTAGAATCGGCATCATCAGAAAATCTACAAACAACCAATTCTGGGGAGGGTGTGGACAAAAGGAGCCCTCTTCCACTATTGGTGGGAATGTAAATTGATACAGTCACTATGGAGAACGGTATGGAGTTTCCTTAAAAAAACTAGAAATAGAATTACCATCTGATCCAGCAATCCCACTTCTGGGCATATACCCAGAGAAAACCATAAATCAAAAAGGCACATTCACCACAATGTTCATGGCAGCACTATTTACAATAGCCAGGTAATGGAAGCAACGTAAATGCCCACAGACAGATGAATGGATAAAGATGTGGTACATATATAAAATGGAATATTACTCAGCCATAAGAAGGAATGAAACTGGGTCATTTGTAGAGACATCGATGGATCTAGAGACTGTCATACAGAATGAAGTAAGTCAGAAAGAGGAAAACAAATATTGTATATTAATGCATATATGTGGAACCTAAAAAATGGTACAGATGAACTGGTTTGCAGGGAAGAAACAGAGACACAGAGGTAGACAACAAACATATGGACACCAAGTGTGGGAAGCCATGGGGTGGTGGTGGTGGGATGAGTTGGGAGATTGGGATTGACCTGTATACATGTATATGCATAAAATACATAACTAATAATAACCTGCTGTATAAAAAAATAAATCAAATTAAATTTCTAATTTTTAAAAAATAAAATTTAAAAATAAAACAGAAAAATGTTCTTCCCTTCACACAGATGTATTTATAGGAATGAATTATTTCCATGCTTATATCTATAAATACATAAAGGAGGAATAAAATCTAACTTGAACCATAAAAGAAAAAAAAAAACCTGAACCCACCAGTTATAGAGAGGAATACCCTATCAGGGCACTTGCTCCAGCGGTAAACAATTATGAAATTGGTCAGAGGTGGGGAATCATCTCCCATACAACCAGCAACCCACCCCCCACGCCAGGAGCATCCTCATTGCAAAGCTGGGGAACCATGCCGAGGCATCTCTGAGTAAACATGAGCTGAGCCCCAGGCCAGCTGCTGCTGAACTGTTCCCACCCTTCCCAGGTAAAACACCTGAATATGTACAAGGGCTTGAAAGCCTAGAGGAAGGGCGGTGGAGCCACACCAGCGACAGCACGCAGGCCAACTTGGTGCCTGCAGGCCAGCCAGGGTGGTCCTGGCCCCAGGCGCTCTTCCGGAAGCTTTCCATTGCCCTGCCTGAGATACCCCTCCTGTCCCGGCCCCCACTGCTTTTTTCCTTCCTCACCTCTGTCCGGAGAGAAATTCCAGCGGAAGGTATGGGTGACACATCCTCTTCTTTACAGGTGGCAGCCTGGCAACCCCTGCAGAAAGGCCAGCAGAGCCCCACTCACACCGGGCCACCAACAAAGCTGTGGCCCCTCACTCCCTCTCGCCAGCAGAGCCCCGAGACTGCTGACGGGGCAGAGAATATGGAGTCAGGCACAGCTTCAGGGGCTATTGCTGCCTGGAGCGCTGTTTATATTGACCTCAAACAGGCACACCTGGGGAGGGCCGGCCGGCAGGGTAAGGCTGCCCAGGTCAGCTAATCCACAACCCTCAGGGAATCACATTGTTGAAAACGGACCTCGCTAAGGCAGAATAGAAGCCAAGGAAGAAAAGGACACAATGCCATTTGCAGCACCGTAGATGAGTCTAGAGGTAATCACGTGACTTGTAGTAAGTCAGAAAGTGAAAGACACATATCGTATCATATCACTTATAGGTGTTACCTAAGAATGGATACCAGGGCAGATATTTCCACGGAGAAGGGCCATCACAGATTCATCAAACAAACTTATGGTTCACCAATGGAAAGGTGTGAGGATTGGTTTCATTACGATATTGGGGTTAACAGACATATACAAACACAGGTGACACATATAATCACCAAAGACCTACGGAATACCAAGAGAAGACTACTCAACCTTCTGTCATAACGTACATGGGAAAAGGATCCCAGGAAGAACAGACATCTGTATATGTGTAAAAGAACCCCATCTTCCACACCTACAACAAGCCAAACATTGTCATCAAACTTGCTGTAATAAAAAATAAAAAATTAAATTAAAAACACGAACAAGAAGTAGTGAGACAAACTTGAGGGGCTTTCTCCTGGCACATTCCATTCTAAATTCCAATCTAGAACACCACTTCCATTGAGGCTCTGTTGCCCTAGTCACCAGATTTGGTAAGGGAGAACTGCTGCCACCTTGTGGCCGTTTCGCACAACAGCAGCTTTAATCCCAGCGCTGATGGTCAGTTGATATTCAAAATCATTGCAGGCCTGTAAATGACACCTGCCCTGAAAACAAATCCTGGGGTCACATATCGACCAAAAAATTCAAAGGACGTCCATATTTCAAAACGACCGTTTCAAAAGGCATATTTTACGCACATTAGTGTTCTGCTTCTTTTTCTTTCTTTCCTTTTTTTGTTAAAAATACGGGAATGGAAAAAGGCATCCCTCAGAATGGGCGAAAATCGTTGCAAACGAATCAATGGACAAAGGTTTAATCTCCAATATATATAAAGAGCTCATGCAGCTTAATATTAACAAAACAAACAACCCAATACAAAAAATGGGCAGAAGATCTAAAGAGATGTTTCTTCCAAGAAGACACAGAGATGGCCAAGACGCACATGAAAAGCTGCTCAACAGCACTAATTATTAGAGAAATGCAAATCAAAACTACAATGAGGTATCACCTCACACCTGTTAGAATCGGCATCATCAGAAAATCTACAAACAACCAATTCTGGGGAGGGTGTGGACAAAAGGAGCCCTCTTCCACTATTGGTGGGAATGTAAATTGATACAGTCACTATGGAGAACGGTATGGAGTTTCCTTAAAAAAACTAGAAATAGAATTACCATCTGATCCAGCAATCCCACTTCTGGGCATATACCCAGAGAAAACCATAAATCAAAAAGGCACATTCACCACAATGTTCATGGCAGCACTATTTACAATAGCCAGGTAATGGAAGCAACGTAAATGCCCACAGACAGATGAATGGATAAAGATGTGGTACATATATAAAATGGAATATTACTCAGCCATAAGAAGGAATGAAACTGGGTCATTTGTAGAGACATCGATGGATCTAGAGACTGTCATACAGAATGAAGTAAGTCAGAAAGAGGAAAACAAATATTGTATATTAATGCATATATGTGGAACCTAAAAAATGGTACAGATGAACTGGTTTGCAGGGAAGAAACAGGGACACAGAGGTAGAGAACAAACATATGGACACCAAGTGCGGGAAGCCATGGGGTGGTGGTGGTGGGATGAGTTGGGAGATTGGGATTGACCTGTATACATGTATATGCATAAAATACATAACTAATAATAACCTGCTGTATAAAAAAATAAATCAAATTAAATTTCTAATTTTAAAAAAATAAAATTTAAAAATAAAACAGAAAAATGTTCTTCCCTTCACACAGATGTATTTATAGGAATGAATTATTTCCATGCTTATATCTATAAATACATAAAGGAGGAATAAAATCTAACTTGAACCATAAAAGAAAAAAAAAAACCTGAACCCACCAGTTATAGAGAGGAATACCCTATCAGGGCACTTGCTCCAGCGGTAAACAATTATGAAATTGGTCAGAGGTGGGGAATCATCTCCCATACAACCAGCAACCCACCCCCCACGCCAGGAGCATCCTCATTGCAAAGCTGGGGAACCATGCCGAGGCATCTCTGAGTAAACATGAGCTGAGCCCCAGGCCAGCTGCTGCTGAACTGTTCCCACCCTTCCCAGGTAAAACACCTGAATATGTACAAGGGCTTGAAAGCCTAGAGGAAGGGCCGTGGAGCCACACCAGCGACAGCACGCAGGCCAACTTGGTGCCTGCAGGCCAGCCAGTGTGGTCCTGGCCCCGGTCGCTCTTGCGGAAGCTTTCCATTGCCCTGCCTGAGATACCCCTCCTGTCCTGGCCCCCACTGCTTTTTTCCTTCCTCACCTCTGTCCGGAGAGAAATTCCAGCGGAAGGTATGGGTGACACATCCTCTTCTTTACAGGTGGCAGCCTGGCAACCCCTGCAGAAAGGCCAGCAGAGCCCCACTCACACCGGGCCACCAACAAAGCTGTGGCCCCTCACTCCCTCCCACCAGCAGAGCCCCGAGACTGCTGACAGGGCAGAGAATATGGAGTCAGGCACAGCATCAGGGGCTATTGCTGCCTGGAGCGCTGTTTATATTGACCTCAAACAGGCACACCTGGAGAGGGCCGGCCGGCAGGGTAAGGCTGCCCAGGTCAGCTAATCCACAACCCTCAGGGAATCACATTGTTGAAAACGGACCTCGCTAAGGCAGAATAGAAGCCAAGGAAGAAAAGGACACAATGCCATTTG
Organism: Mesoplodon mirus; assembly: GCF_964341445.2. Taxonomy (NCBI): domain Eukaryota; kingdom Metazoa; phylum Chordata; class Mammalia; order Artiodactyla; family Ziphiidae; genus Mesoplodon; species Mesoplodon mirus. The sequence goes on along the minus strand of NW_028295814.1, from coordinate 2,445,267 downwards.
CAGCACCGTAGATGAGTCTAGAGGTAATCACGTGACTTGTAGTAAGTCAGAAAGTGAAAGACACATATCGTATCATATCACTTATAGGTGTTACCTAAGAATGGATACCAGGGCAGATATTTCCACGGAGAAGGGCCATCACAGATTCATCAAACAAACTTATGGTTCACCAATGGAAAGGTGTGAGGATTGGTTTCATTACGATATTGGGGTTAACAGACATATACAAACACAGGTGACACATATAATCACCAAAGACCTACGGAATACCAAGAGAAGACTACTCAACCTTCTGTCATAACGTACATGGGAAAAGGATCCCAGGAAGAACAGACATCTGTATATGTGTAAAACAACCACATCTTCCACACCTACAACAAGCCAAACATTGTAATCAAACTTGCTGTAATAAAAAATAAAAAATTAAATTAAAAACACGAACAAGAAGTAGTGAGACAAACTTGAGGGGCTTTCTCCTGGCACATTCCATTCTAAATTCCAATCTAGAACACGACTTCCATTGAGGCTCTGTTGCCCTAGTCACCAGATTTGGTAAGGGAGAACTGCTGCCACCTTGTGGCCGTTTCGCACAACAGCAGCTTTAATCCCAGCGCTGATGGTCAGTTGATATTCAAAATCATTGCAGGCCTGTAAATGACACCTGCCCTGAAAACAAATCCTGGGGTCACATATCGACCAAAAAATTCAAAGGACGTCCATATTTCAAAACGACCATTTCAAAAGGCATATTTTACGCACATTAGTGTTCTGCTTCTTTTTCTTTCTTTCCTTTTTTTGTTAAAAATACGGGAATGGAAAAAGGGATCCCTCAGAATGGGCGAAAATCGTTGCAAACGAATCAATGGACAAAGGTTTAATCTCCAATATATATAAAGAGCTCATGCAGCTTAATATTAACAAAACAAACAACCCAATACAAAAATTGGGCAGAAGATCTAAAGAGATGTTTCTTCCAAGAAGACACAGAGACGGCCAAGACGCACATGAAAAGCTGCTCAACAGCACTAATTATTAGAGAAATGCAAATCAAAACTACAATGAGGTATCACCTCACACCTGTTAGAATCGGCATCATCAGAAAATCTACAAACAACCAATTCTGGGGAGGGTGTGGACAAAAGGAGCCCTCTTCCACTATTGGTGGGAATGTAAATTGATACAGTCACTATGGAGAACGGTATGGAGTTTCCTTAAAAAAACTAGAAATAGAATTACCATCTGATCCAGCAATCCCACTTCTGGGCATATACCCAGAGAAAACCATAAATCAAAAAGGCACATTCACCACAATGTTCATGGCAGCACTATTTACAATAGCCAGGTAATGGAAGCAACGTAAATGCCCACAGACAGATGAATGGATAAAGATGTGGTACATATATAAAATGGAATATTACTCAGCCATAAGAAGGAATGAAACTGGGTCATTTGTAGAGACATCGATGGATCTAGAGACTGTCATACAGAATGAAGTAAGTCAGAAAGAGGAAAACAAATATTGTATATTAATGCATATATGTGGAACCTAAAAAATGGTACAGATGAACTGGTTTGCAGGGAAGAAACAGAGACACAGAGGTAGAGAACAAACATATGGACACCAAGTGTGGGAAGCCATGGGGTGGTGGTGGTGGGATGAGTTGGGAGATTGGGATTGACCTGTATACATGTATATGCATGAAATACATAACTAATAATAACCTGCTGTATAAAAAAATAAATCAAATTAAATTTCAAATTTTTAAAAAATAAAATTTAAAAATAAAACAGAAAAATGTTCTTCCCTTCACACAGATGTATTTATAGGAATGAATTATTTCCATGCTTATATCTATAAATACATAAAGGAGGAATACAATCTAACTTGAACCATAAAAGAAAAAAAAAAAACCTGAACCCACCAGTTATACAGAGGAAAACCCTATCAGGGCACTTGCTCCAGCGGTAAACAATTCTGAAATTGGTCAGAGGTGGGGAATCATCTCCCATACAACCAGCAACCCACCCCCCACGCCAGGAGCATCCTCATTGCAAAGCTGGGGGACCGTGCCGAGGCATCTGTGAGTAAACGTGAGCTGAGCCCCAGGACAGCTGCTGCTGAACTGTTCCCACCCTTCCCAGGTAAAACACCTGAATATGTACAAGGGCTTGAAAGCCTAGAGGAAGGGCGGTGGAGCCACACCAGCGACAGCACGCAGGCCAACTTGGTGCCTGCAGGCCAGCCAGGGTGGTCCTGGCCCCGGGCGCTCTTCCGGAAGCTTTCCATTGCCCTGCCTGAGATACCCCTCCTGTCCCGGCCCCCACTGCTTTTTTCCTTCCTCACCTCTGTCCGGAGAGAAATTCCAGCGGAAGGTATGGGTGACACATCCTCTTCTTTACAGGTGGCAGCCTGGCAACCCCTGCAGAAAGGCCAGCAGAGCCCCACTCACACCGGGCCACCAACAAAGCTGTGGCCCCTCACTCCCTCCCACCAGCAGAGCCCCGAGACTGCTGACGGGGCAGAGAATATGGAGTCAGGCACAGCTTCAGGGGCTATTGCTGCCTGGAGCGCTGTTTATATTGACCTCAAACAGGCACACCTGGGGAGGGCCGGCCGGCAGGGTAAGGCTGCCCAGGTCAGCTAATCCACAACCCTCAGGGAATCACATTGTTGAAAACGGACCTCGCTAAGGCAGAATAGAAGCCAAGGAAGAAAAGGACACAATGCCATTTGCAGCACCGTAGATAAGTCTAGAGGTAATCACGTGACTTGTAGTAAGTCAGAAAGTGAAAGACACATATCGTATCATATCACTTATAGGTGTTACCTAAGAATGGATACCAGGGCAGATATTTCCACGGAGAAGGGCCATCACAGATTCATCAAACAAACTTATGGTTCACCAATGGAAAGGTGTGAGGATTGGTTTCATTACGATATTGGGGTTAACAGACATATACAAACACAGGTGACACATATAATCACCAAAGACCTACGGAATACCAAGAGAAGACTACTCAACATTCTGTCATAACGTACATGGGAAAAGGATCCCAGGAAGAACAGACATCTGTATATGTGTAAAAGAACCCCATCTTCCACACCTACAACAAGCCAAACATTGTAATCAAACTTGGTGTAATAAAAAATAAAAAATTAAATTAAAAACACGAACAAGAAGTAGTGAGACAAACGTGAGGGGCTTTCTCCTGGCACATTCCATTCTAAATTCCAATCTAGAACACGACTTCCATTGAGGCTCTGTTGCCCTAGTCACCAGATTTGGTAAGGGAGAACTGCTGCCACCTTGTGGCCGTTTCGCACAACAGCAACTTTAATCCCAGCGCTGATGGTCAGTTGATATTCAAAATCATTGCAGGCCTGTAAATGACACCTGCCCTGAAAAGAAATCCTGGGGTCACATATCGACCAAAAAATTCAAAGGACGTCCATATTTCAAAACGACCGTTTCAAAAGGCATATTTTACGCACATTAGTGTTCTGCTTCTTTTTCTTTCTTTCCTTTTTTTGTTAAAAATACGGGAATGGAAAAAGGCATCCCTCAGAATGGGCGAAAATCGTTGCAAACGAATCAATGGACAAAGGTTTAATCTCCAATATATATAAAGAGCTCATGCAGCTTAATATTAACAAAACAAACAACCCAATACAAAAAATGGGCAGAAGATCTAAAGAGATGTTTCTTCCAAGAAGACACAGAGATGGCCAAGACGCACATGAAAAGCTGCTCAACAGCACTAATTATTAGAGAAATGCAAATCAAAACTACAATGAGGTATCACCTCACACCTGTTAGAATCGGCATCATCAGAAAATCTACAAACAACCAATTCTGGGGAGGGTGTGGACAAAAGGAGCCCTCTTCCACTATTGGTGGGAATGTAAATTGATACAGTCACTATGGAGAACGGTATGGAGTTTCCTTAAAAAAACTAGAAATAGAATTACCATCTGATCCAGCAATCCCACTTCTGGGCATATACCCAGAGAAAACCATAAATCAAAAAGGCACATTCACCACAATGTTCATGGCAGCACTATTTACAATAGCCAGGTAATGGAAGCAACGTAAATGCCCACAGACAGATGAATGGATAAAGATGTGGTACATATATAAAATGGAATATTACTCAGCCATAAGAAGGAATGAAACTGGGTCATTTGTAGAGACATCGATGGATCTAGAGACTGTCATACAGAATGAAGTAAGTCAGAAAGAGGAAAACAAATATTGTATATTAATGCATATATGTGGAACCTAAAAAATGGTACAGATGAACTGGTTTGCAGGGAAGAAACAGGGACACAGAGGTAGAGAACAAACATATGGACACCAAGTGCGGGAAGCCATGGGGTGGTGGTGGTGGGATGAGTTGGGAGATTGGGATTGACCTGTATACATGTATATGCATAAAATACATAACTAATAATAACCTGCTGTATAAAAAAATAAATCAAATTAAATTTCTAATTTTAAAAAAATAAAATTTAAAAATAAAACAGAAAAATGTTCTTCCCTTCACACAGATGTATTTATAGGAATGAATTATTTCCATGCTTATATCTATAAATACATAAAGGAGGAATAAAATCTAACTTGAACCATAAAAGAAAAAAAAAAACCTGAACCCACCAGTTATAGAGAGGAATACCCTATCAGGGCACTTGCTCCAGCGGTAAACAATTATGAAATTGGTCAGAGGTGGGGAATCATCTCCCATACAACCAGCAACCCACCCCCCACGCCAGGAGCATCCTCATTGCAAAGCTGGGGAACCATGCCGAGGCATCTCTGAGTAAACATGAGCTGAGCCCCAGGCCAGCTGCTGCTGAACTGTTCCCACCCTTCCCAGGTAAAACACCTGAATATGTACAAGGGCTTGAAAGCCTAGAGGAAGGGCCGTGGAGCCACACCAGCGACAGCACGCAGGCCAACTTGGTGCCTGCAGGCCAGCCAGTGTGGTCCTGGCCCCGGTCGCTCTTGCGGAAGCTTTCCATTGCCCTGCCTGAGATACCCCTCCTGTCCTGGCCCCCACTGCTTTTTTCCTTCCTCACCTCTGTCCGGAGAGAAATTCCAGCGGAAGGTATGGGTGACACATCCTCTTCTTTACAGGTGGCAGCCTGGCAACCCCTGCAGAAAGGCCAGCAGAGCCCCACTCACACCGGGCCACCAACAAAGCTGTGGCCCCTCACTCCCTCCCACCAGCAGAGCCCCGAGACTGCTGACAGGGCAGAGAATATGGAGTCAGGCACAGCATCAGGGGCTATTGCTGCCTGGAGCGCTGTTTATATTGACCTCAAACAGGCACACCTGGAGAGGGCCGGCCGGCAGGGTAAGGCTGCCCAGGTCAGCTAATCCACAACCCTCAGGGAATCACATTGTTGAAAACGGACCTCGCTAAGGCAGAATAGAAGCCAAGGAAGAAAAGGACACAATGCCATTTGCAGCACCGTAGATGAGTCTAGAGGTAATCACGTGACTTGTAGTAAGTCAGAAAGTGAAAGACACATATCGTATCATATCACTTATAGGTGTTACCTAAGAATGGATACCAGGGCAGATATTTCCACGGAGAAGGGCCATCACAGATTCATCAAACAAACTTATGGTTCACCAATGGAAAGGTGTGAGGATTGGTTTCATTACGATATTGGGGTTAACAGACATATACAAACACAGGTGACACATATAATCACCAAAGACCTACGGAATACCAAGAGAAGACTACTCAACCTTCTGTCATAACGTACATGGGAAAAGGATCCCAGGAAGAACAGACATCTGTATATGTGTAAAACAACCACATCTTCCACACCTACAACAAGCCAAACATTGTAATCAAACTTGCTGTAATAAAAAATAAAAAATTAAATTAAAAACACGAACAAGAAGTAGTGAGACAAACTTGAGGGGCTTTCTCCTGGCACATTCCATTCTAAATTCCAATCTAGAACACGACTTCCATTGAGGCTCTGTTGCCCTAGTCACCAGATTTGGTAAGGGAGAACTGCTGCCACCTTGTGGCCGTTTCGCACAACAGCAGCTTTAATCCCAGCGCTGATGGTCAGTTGATATTCAAAATCATTGCAGGCCTGTAAATGACACCTGCCCTGAAAACAAATCCTGGGGTCACATATCGACCAAAAAATTCAAAGGACGTCCATATTTCAAAACGACCATTTCAAAAGGCATATTTTACGCACATTAGTGTTCTGCTTCTTTTTCTTTCTTTCCTTTTTTTGTTAAAAATACGGGAATGGAAAAAGGGATCCCTCAGAATGGGCGAAAATCGTTGCAAACGAATCAATGGACAAAGGTTTAATCTCCAATATATATAAAGAGCTCATGCAGCTTAATATTAACAAAACAAACAACCCAATACAAAAATTGGGCAGAAGATCTAAAGAGATGTTTCTTCCAAGAAGACACAGAGACGGCCAAGACGCACATGAAAAGCTGCTCAACAGCACTAATTATTAGAGAAATGCAAATCAAAACTACAATGAGGTATCACCTCACACCTGTTAGAATCGGCATCATCAGAAAATCTACAAACAACCAATTCTGGGGAGGGTGTGGACAAAAGGAGCCCTCTTCCACTATTGGTGGGAATGTAAATTGATACAGTCACTATGGAGAACGGTATGGAGTTTCCTTAAAAAAACTAGAAATAGAATTACCATCTGATCCAGCAATCCCACTTCTGGGCATATACCCAGAGAAAACCATAAATCAAAAAGGCACATTCACCACAATGTTCATGGCAGCACTATTTACAATAGCCAGGTAATGGAAGCAACGTAAATGCCCACAGACAGATGAATGGATAAAGATGTGGTACATATATAAAATGGAATATTACTCAGCCATAAGAAGGAATGAAACTGGGTCATTTGTAGAGACATCGATGGATCTAGAGACTGTCATACAGAATGAAGTAAGTCAGAAAGAGGAAAACAAATATTGTATATTAATGCATATATGTGGAACCTAAAAAATGGTACAGATGAACTGGTTTGCAGGGAAGAAACAGAGACACAGAGGTAGAGAACAAACATATGGACACCAAGTGTGGGAAGCCATGGGGTGGTGGTGGTGGGATGAGTTGGGAGATTGGGATTGACCTGTATACATGTATATGCATGAAATACATAACTAATAATAACCTGCTGTATAAAAAAATAAATCAAATTAAATTTCAAATTTTTAAAAAATAAAATTTAAAAATAAAACAGAAAAATGTTCTTCCCTTCACACAGATGTATTTATAGGAATGAATTATTTCCATGCTTATATCTATAAATACATAAAGGAGGAATACAATCTAACTTGAACCATAAAAGAAAAAAAAAAAACCTGAACCCACCAGTTATACAGAGGAAAACCCTATCAGGGCACTTGCTCCAGCGGTAAACAATTCTGAAATTGGTCAGAGGTGGGGAATCATCTCCCATACAACCAGCAACCCACCCCCCACGCCAGGAGCATCCTCATTGCAAAGCTGGGGGACCGTGCCGAGGCATCTGTGAGTAAACGTGAGCTGAGCCCCAGGACAGCTGCTGCTGAACTGTTCCCACCCTTCCCAGGTAAAACACCTGAATATGTACAAGGGCTTGAAAGCCTAGAGGAAGGGCGGTGGAGCCACACCAGCGACAGCACGCAGGCCAACTTGGTGCCTGCAGGCCAGCCAGGGTGGTCCTGGCCCCGGGCGCTCTTCCGGAAGCTTTCCATTGCCCTGCCTGAGATACCCCTCCTGTCCCGGCCCCCACTGCTTTTTTCCTTCCTCACCTCTGTCCGGAGAGAAATTCCAGCGGAAGGTATGGGTGACACATCCTCTTCTTTACAGGTGGCAGCCTGGCAACCCCTGCAGAAAGGCCAGCAGAGCCCCACTCACACCGGGCCACCAACAAAGCTGTGGCCCCTCACTCCCTCCCACCAGCAGAGCCCCGAGACTGCTGACGGGGCAGAGAATATGGAGTCAGGCACAGCTTCAGGGGCTATTGCTGCCTGGAGCGCTGTTTATATTGACCTCAAACAGGCACACCTGGGGAGGGCCGGCCGGCAGGGTAAGGCTGCCCAGGTCAGCTAATCCACAACCCTCAGGGAATCACATTGTTGAAAACGGACCTCGCTAAGGCAGAATAGAAGCCAAGGAAGAAAAGGACACAATGCCATTTGCAGCACCGTAGATAAGTCTAGAGGTAATCACGTGACTTGTAGTAAGTCAGAAAGTGAAAGACACATATCGTATCATATCACTTATAGGTGTTACCTAAGAATGGATACCAGGGCAGATATTTCCACGGAGAAGGGCCATCACAGATTCATCAAACAAACTTATGGTTCACCAATGGAAAGGTGTGAGGATTGGTTTCATTACGATATTGGGGTTAACAGACATATACAAACACAGGTGACACATATAATCACCAAAGACCTACGGAATACCAAGAGAAGACTACTCAACATTCTGTCATAACGTACATGGGAAAAGGATCCCAGGAAGAACAGACATCTGTATATGTGTAAAAGAACCCCATCTTCCACACCTACAACAAGCCAAACATTGTAATCAAACTTGGTGTAATAAAAAATAAAAAATTAAATTAAAAACACGAACAAGAAGTAGTGAGACAAACGTGAGGGGCTTTCTCCTGGCACATTCCATTCTAAATTCCAATCTAGAACACGACTTCCATTGAGGCTCTGTTGCCCTAGTCACCAGATTTGGTAAGGGAGAACTGCTGCCACCTTGTGGCCGTTTCGCACAACAGCAACTTTAATCCCAGCGCTGATGGTCAGTTGATATTCAAAATCATTGCAGGCCTGTAAATGACACCTGCCCTGAAAAGAAATCCTGGGGTCACATATCGACCAAAAAATTCAAAGGACGTCCATATTTCAAAACGACCATTTCAAAAGGCATATTTTACGCACATTAGTGTTCTGCTTCTTTTTCTTTCTTTCCTTTTTTTGTTAAAAATACGGGAATGGAAAAAGGCATCCCTCAGAATGGGCGAAAATCGTTGCAAACGAATCAATGGACAAAGGTTTAATCTCCAATATATATAAAGAGCTCATGCAGCTTAATATTAACAAAACAAACAACCCAATACAAAAAATGGGCAGAAGATCTAAAGAGATGTTTCTTCCAAGAAGACACAGAGATGGCCAAGACGCACATGAAAAGCTGCTCAACAGCACTAATTATTAGAGAAATGCAAATCAAAACTACAATGAGGTATCACCTCACACCTGTTAGAATCGGCATCATCAGAAAATCTACAAACAACCAATTCTGGGGAGGGTGTGGACAAAAGGATCCCTCTTCCACTATTGGTGGGAATGTAAATTGATACAGTCACTATGGAGAACGGTATGGAGTTTCCTTAAAAAAACTAGAAATAGAATTACCATCTGATCCAGCAATCCCACTTCTGGGCATATACCCAGAGAAAACCATAAATCAAAAAGGCACATTCACCACAATGTTCATGGCAGCACTATTTACAATAGCCAGGTAATGGAAGCAACGTAAATGCGCACAGACAGATGAATGGATAAAGATGTGGTACATATATAAAATGGAATATTACTCAGCCATAAGAAGGAATGAAACTGGGTCATTTGTAGAGACATCGATGGATCTAGAGACTGTCATACAGAATGAAGTAAGTCAGAAAGAGGAAAACAAATATTGTATATTAATGCATATATGTGGAACCTAAAAAATGGTACAGATGAACTGGTTTGCAGGGAAGAAACAGAGACACAGAGGTAGACAACAAACATATGGACACCAAGTGTGGGAAGCCATGGGGTGGTGGTGGTGGGATGAGTTGGGAGATTGGGATTGACCTGTATACATGTATATGCATAAAATACATAACTAATAATAACCTGCTGTATAAAAAAATAAATCAAATTAAATTTCAAATTTTTAAAAAATAAAATTTAAAAATAAAACAGAAAAATGTTCTTCCCTTCACACAGATGTATTTATAGGAATGAATTATTTCCATGCTTATATCTATAAATACATAAAGGAGGAATAAAATCTAACTTGAACCATAAAAGAAAAAAAAAAACCTGAACCCACCAGTTATAGAGAGGAATACCCTATCAGGGCACTTGCTCCAGCGGTAAACAATTATGAAATTGGTCAGAGGTGGGGAATCATCTCCCATACAACCAGCAACCCACCCCCCACGCCAGGAGCATCCTCATTGCAAAGCTGGGGAACCATGCCGAGGCATCTGTGAGTAAACATGAGCTGAGCCCCAGGCCAGCTGCTGCTGAACTGTTCCCACCCTTCCCAGGTAAAACACCTGAATATGTACAAGGGCTTGAAAGCCTAGAGGAAGGGCCGTGGAGCCACACCAGCGACAGCACGCAGGCCAACTTGGTGCCTGCAGGCCAGCCAGTGTGGTCCTGGCCCGGGCGCTCTTGCGGAAGCTTTCCATTGCCCTGCCTGAGATACCCCTCCTGTCCTGGCCCCCACTGCTTTTTTCCTTCCTCACCTCTGTCCGGAGAGAAATTCCAGCGGAAGGTATGGGTGACACATCCTCTTCTTTACAGGTGGCAGCCTGGCAACCCCTGCAGAAAGGCCAGCAGAGCCCCACTCACACCGGGCCACCAACAAAGCTGTGGCCCCTCACTCCCTCCCACCAGCAGAGCCCCGAGACTGCTGATGGGGCAGAGAATATGGAGTCAGGCACAGCATCAGGGGCTATTGCTGCCTGGAGCGCTGTTTATATTGACCTCAAACAGGCACACCTGGAGAGGGCCGGCCGGCAGGGTAAGGCTGCCCAGGTCAGCTAATCCACAACCCTCAGGGAATCACATTGTTGAAAACGGACCTCGCTAAGGCAGAATAGAAGCCAAGGAAGAAAAGGACACAATGCCATTTGCAGCACCGTAGATGAGTCTAGAGGTAATCACGTGACTTGTAGTAAGTCAGAAAGTGAAAGACACATATCGTATCATATCACTTATAGGTGTTACCTAAGAATGGATACCAGGGCAGATATTTCCACGGAGAAGGGCCATCACAGATTCATCAAACAAACTTATGGTTCACCAATGGAAAGGTGTGAGGATTGGTTTCATTACGATATTGGGGTTAACAGACATATACAAACACAGGTGACACATATAATCACCAAAGACCTACGGAATACCAAGAGAAGACTACTCAACCTTCTGTCATAACGTACATGGGAAAAGGATCCCAGGAAGAACAGACATCTGTATATGTGTAAAAGAACCACATCTTCCACACCTACAACAAGCCAAACATTGTCATCAAACTTGCTGTAATAAAAAATAAAAACTTAAATTAAAAACACGAACAAGAAGTAGTGAGACAAACGTGAGGGTCTTTCTCCTGGCACATTCCATTCTAAATTCCAATCTAGAACACGACTTCCATTGAGGCTCTGTTGCCCTAGTCACCAGATTTGGTAAGGGAGAACTGCTGCCACCTTGTGGCCGTTTCGCACAACAGCAACTTTAATCCCAGCGCTGATGGTCAGTTGATATTCAAAATCATTGCAGGCCTGTAAATGACACCTGCCCTGAAAAGAAATCCTGGGGTCACATATCGACCAAAAAATTCAAAGGACGTCCATATTTCAAAACGACCGTTTCAAAAGGCATATTTTACGCACATTAGTGTTCTGCTTCTTTTTCTTTCTTTCCTTTTTTTGTTAAAAATACGGGAATGGAAAAAGGCATCCCTCAGAATGGGCGAAAATCGTTGCAAACGAATCAATGGACAAAGGTTTAATCTCCAATATATATAAAGAGCTCATGCAGCTTAATATTAACAAAACAAACAACCCAATACAAAAAATGGGCAGAAGATCTAAAGAGATGTTTCTTCCAAGAAGACACAGAGATGGCCAAGACGCACATGAAAAGCTGCTCAACAGCACTAATTATTAGAGAAATGCAAATCAAAACTACAATGAGGTATCACCTCACACCTGTTAGAATCGGCATCATCAGAAAATCTACAAACAACCAATTCTGGGGAGGGTGTGGACAAAAGGAGCCCTCTTCCACTATTGGTGGGAATGTAAATTGATACAGTCACTATGGAGAACGGTATGGAGTTTCCTTAAAAAAACTAGAAATAGAATTACCATCTGATCCAGCAATCCCACTTCTGGGCATATACCCAGAGAAAACCATAAATCAAAAAGGCACATTCACCACAATGTTCATGGCAGCACTATTTACAATAGCCAGGTAATGGAAGCAACGTAAATGCCCACAGACAGATGAATGGATAAAGATGTGGTACATATATAAAATGGAATATTACTCAGCCATAAGAAGGAATGAAACTGGGTCATTTGTAGAGACATCGATGGATCTAGAGACTGTCATACAGAATGAAGTAAGTCAGAAAGAGGAAAACAAATATTGTATATTAATGCATATATGTGGAACCTAAAAAATGGTACAGATGAACTGGTTTGCAGGGAAGAAACAGAGACACAGAGGTAGAGAACAAACATATGGACACCAAGTGTGGGAAGCCATGGGGTGGTGGTGGTGGGATGAGTTGGGAGATTGGGATTGACCTGTATACATGTATATGCATGAAATACATAACTAATAATAACCTGCTGTATAAAAAAATAAATCAAATTAAATTTCAAATTTTTAAAAAATAAAATTTAAAAATAAAACAGAAAAATGTTCTTCCCTTCACACAGATGTATTTATAGGAATGAATTATTTCCATGCTTATATCTATAAATACATAAAGGAGGAATACAATCTAACTTGAACCATAAAAGAAAAAAAAAAAACCTGAACCCACCAGTTATACAGAGGAAAACCCTATCAGGGCACTTGCTCCAGCGGTAAACAATTCTGAAATTGGTCAGAGGTGGGGAATCATCTCCCATACAACCAGCAACCCACCCCCCACGCCAGGAGCATCCTCATTGCAAAGCTGGGGGACCGTGCCGAGGCATCTGTGAGTAAACGTGAGCTGAGCCCCAGGACAGCTGCTGCTGAACTGTTCCCACCCTTCCCAGGTAAAACACCTGAATATGTACAAGGGCTTGAAAGCCTAGAGGAAGGGCGGTGGAGCCACACCAGCGACAGCACGCAGGCCAACTTGGTGCCTGCAGGCCAGCCAGGGTGGTCCTGGCCCCGGGCGCTCTTCCGGAAGCTTTCCATTGCCCTGCCTGAGATACCCCTCCTGTCCCGGCCCCCACTGCTTTTTTCCTTCCTCACCTCTGTCCGGAGAGAAATTCCAGCGGAAGGTATGGGTGACACATCCTCTTCTTTACAGGTGGCAGCCTGGCAACCCCTGCAGAAAGGCCAGCAGAGCCCCACTCACACCGGGCCACCAACAAAGCTGTGGCCCCTCACTCCCTCTCGCCAGCAGAGCCCCGAGACTGCTGACGGGGCAGAGAATATGGAGTCAGGCACAGCTTCAGGGGCTATTGCTGCCTGGAGCGCTGTTTATATTGACCTCAAACAGGCACACCTGGGGAGGGCCGGCCGGCAGGGTAAGGCTGCCCAGGTCAGCTAATCCACAACCCTCAGGGAATCACATTGTTGAAAACGGACCTCGCTAAGGCAGAATAGAAGCCAAGGAAGAAAAGGACACAATGCCATTTGCAGCACCGTAGATGAGTCTAGAGGTAATCACGTGACTTGTAGTAAGTCAGAAAGTGAAAGACACATATCGTATCATATCACTTATAGGTGTTACCTAAGAATGGATACCAGGGCAGATATTTCCACGGAGAAGGGCCATCACAGATTCATCAAACAAACTTATGGTTCACCAATGGAAAGGTGTGAGGATTGGTTTCATTACGATATTGGGGTTAACAGACATATACAAACACAGGTGACACATATAATCACCAAAGACCTACGGAATACCAAGAGAAGACTACTCAACCTTCTGTCATAACGTACATGGGAAAAGGATCCCAGGAAGAACAGACATCTGTATATGTGTAAAAGAACCCCATCTTCCACACCTACAACAAGCCAAACATTGTAATCAAACTTGCTGTAATAAAAACTAAAAAATTAAATTAAAAACACGAACAAGAAGTAGTGAGACAAACTTGAGGGGCTTTCTCCTGGCACATTCCATTCTAAATTCCAATCTAGAACACGACTTCCATTGAGGCTCTGTTGCCCTAGTCACCAGATTTGGTAAGGGAGAACTGCTGCCACCTTGTGGCCGTTTCGCACAACAGCAGCTTTAATCCCAGCGCTGATGGTCAGTTGATATTCAAAATCATTGCAGGCCTGTAAATGACACCTGCCCTGAAAACAAATCCTGGGGTCACATATCGACCAAAAAATTCAAAGGACGTCCATATTTCAAAACGACCGTTTCAAAAGGCATATTTTACGCACATTAGTGTTCTGCTTCTTTTTCTTTCTTTCCTTTTTTTGTTAAAAATACGGGAATGGAAAAAGGCATCCCTCAGAATGGGCGAAAATCGTTGCAAACGAATCAATGGACAAAGGTTTAATCTCCAATATATATAAAGAGCTCATGCAGCTTAATATTAACAAAACAAACAACCCAATACAAAAAATGGGCAGAAGATCTAAAGAGATGTTTCTTCCAAGAAGACACAGAGATGGCCAAGACGCACATGAAAAGCTGCTCAACAGCACTAATTATTAGAGAAATGCAAATCAAAACTACAATGAGGTATCACCTCACACCTGTTAGAATCGGCATCATCAGAAAATCTACAAACAACCAATTCTGGGGAGGGTGTGGACAAAAGGAGCCCTCTTCCACTATTGGTGGGAATGTAAATTGATACAGTCACTATGGAGAACGGTATGGAGTTTCCTTAAAAAAACTAGAAATAGAATTACCATCTGATCCAGCAATCCCACTTCTGGGCATATACCCAGAGAAAACCATAAATCAAAAAGGCACATTCACCACAATGTTCATGGCAGCACTATTTACAATAGCCAGGTAATGGAAGCAACGTAAATGCCCACAGACAGATGAATGGATAAAGATGTGGTACATATATAAAATGGAATATTACTCAGCCATAAGAAGGAATGAAACTGGGTCATTTGTAGAGACATCGATGGATCTAGAGACTGTCATACAGAATGAAGTAAGTCAGAAAGAGGAAAACAAATATTGTATATTAATGCATATATGTGGAACCTAAAAAATGGTACAGATGAACTGGTTTGCAGGGAAGAAACAGGGACACAGAGGTAGAGAACAAACATATGGACACCAAGTGCGGGAAGCCATGGGGTGGTGGTGGTGGGATGAGTTGGGAGATTGGGATTGACCTGTATACATGTATATGCATAAAATACATAACTAATAATAACCTGCTGTATAAAAAAATAAATCAAATTAAATTTCTAATTTTAAAAAAATAAAATTTAAAAATAAAACAGAAAAATGTTCTTCCCTTCACACAGATGTATTTATAGGAATGAATTATTTCCATGCTTATATCTATAAATACATAAAGGAGGAATAAAATCTAACTTGAACCATAAAAGAAAAAAAAAAACCTGAACCCACCAGTTATAGAGAGGAATACCCTATCAGGGCACTTGCTCCAGCGGTAAACAATTATGAAATTGGTCAGAGGTGGGGAATCATCTCCCATACAACCAGCAACCCACCCCCCACGCCAGGAGCATCCTCATTGCAAAGCTGGGGAACCATGCCGAGGCATCTCTGAGTAAACATGAGCTGAGCCCCAGGCCAGCTGCTGCTGAACTGTTCCCACCCTTCCCAGGTAAAACACCTGAATATGTACAAGGGCTTGAAAGCCTAGAGGAAGGGCCGTGGAGCCACACCAGCGACAGCACGCAGGCCAACTTGGTGCCTGCAGGCCAGCCAGTGTGGTCCTGGCCCCGGTCGCTCTTGCGGAAGCTTTCCATTGCCCTGCCTGAGATACCCCTCCTGTCCTGGCCCCCACTGCTTTTTTCCTTCCTCACCTCTGTCCGGAGAGAAATTCCAGCGGAAGGTATGGGTGACACATCCTCTTCTTTACAGGTGGCAGCCTGGCAACCCCTGCAGAAAGGCCAGCAGAGCCCCACTCACACCGGGCCACCAACAAAGCTGTGGCCCCTCACTCCCTCCCACCAGCAGAGCCCCGAGACTGCTGACAGGGCAGAGAATATGGAGTCAGGCACAGCATCAGGGGCTATTGCTGCCTGGAGCGCTGTTTATATTGACCTCAAACAGGCACACCTGGAGAGGGCCGGCCGGCAGGGTAAGGCTGCCCAGGTCAGCTAATCCACAACCCTCAGGGAATCACATTGTTGAAAACGGACCTCGCTAAGGCAGAATAGAAGCCAAGGAAGAAAAGGACACAATGCCATTTGCAGCACCGTAGATGAGTCTAGAGGTAATCACGTGACTTGTAGTAAGTCAGAAAGTGAAAGACACATATCGTATCATATCACTTATAGGTGTTACCTAAGAATGGATACCAGGGCAGATATTTCCACGGAGAAGGGCCATCACAGATTCATCAAACAAACTTATGGTTCACCAATGGAAAGGTGTGAGGATTGGTTTCATTACGATATTGGGGTTAACAGACATATACAAACACAGGTGACACATATAATCACCAAAGACCTACGGAATACCAAGAGAAGACTACTCAACCTTCTGTCATAACGTACATGGGAAAAGGATCCCAGGAAGAACAGACATCTGTATATGTGTAAAACAACCACATCTTCCACACCTACAACAAGCCAAACATTGTCATCAAACTTGCTGTAATAAAAAATAAAAAATTAAATTAAAAACACGAACAAGAAGTAGTGAGACAAACTTGAGGGGCTTTCTCCTGGCACATTCCATTCTAAATTCCAATCTAGAACACGACTTCCATTGAGGCTCTGTTGCCCTAGTCACCAGATTTGGTAAGGGAGAACTGCTGCCACCTTGTGGCCGTTTCGCACAACAGCAGCTTTAATCCCAGCGCTGATGGTCAGTTGATATTCAAAATCATTGCAGGCCTGTAAATGACACCTGCCCTGAAAACAAATCCTGGGGTCACATATCGACCAAAAAATTCAAAGGACGTCCATATTTCAAAACGACCGTTTCAAAAGGCATATTTTACGCACATTAGTGTTCTGCTTCTTTTTCTTTCTTTCCTTTTTTTGTTAAAAATACGGGAATGGAAAAAGGGATCCCTCAGAATGGGCGAAAATCGTTGCAAACGAATCAATGGACAAAGGTTTAATCTCCAATATATATAAAGAGCTCATGCAGCTTAATATTAACAAAACAAACAACCCAATACAAAAATTGGGCAGAAGATCTAAAGAGATGTTTCTTCCAAGAAGACACAGAGACGGCCAAGACGCACATGAAAAGCTGCTCAACAGCACTAATTATTAGAGAAATGCAAATCAAAACTACAATGAGGTATCACCTCACACCTGTTAGAATCGGCATCATCAGAAAATCTACAAACAACCAATTCTGGGGAGGGTGTGGACAAAAGGAGCCCTCTTCCACTATTGGTGGGAATGTAAATTGATACAGTCACTATGGAGAACGGTATGGAGTTTCCTTAAAAAAACTAGAAATAGAATTACCATCTGATCCAGCAATCCCACTTCTGGGCATATACCCAGAGAAAACCATAAATCAAAAAGGCACATTCACCACAATGTTCATGGCAGCACTATTTACAATAGCCAGGTAATGGAAGCAACGTAAATGCCCACAGACAGATGAATGGATAAAGATGTGGTACATATATAAAATGGAATATTACTCAGCCATAAGAAGGAATGAAACTGGGTCATTTGTAGAGACATCGATGGATCTAGAGACTGTCATACAGAATGAAGTAAGTCAGAAAGAGGAAAACAAATATTGTATATTAATGCATATATGTGGAACCTAAAAAATGGTACAGATGAACTGGTTTGCAGGGAAGAAACAGAGACACAGAGGTAGGGAACAAACATATGGACACCAAGTGTGGGAAGCCATGGGGTGGTGGTGGTGGGATGAGTTGGGAGATTGGGATTGACCTGTATACATGTATATGCATGAAATACATAACTAATAATAACCTGCTGTATAAAAAAATAAATCAAATTAAATTTCAAATTTTTAAAAAATAAAATTTAAAAATAAAACAGAAAAATGTTCTTCCCTTCACACAGATGTATTTATAGGAATGAATTATTTCCATGCTTATATCTATAAATACATAAAGGAGGAATACAATCTAACTTGAACCATAAAAGAAAAAAAAAAAAACCTGAACCCACCAGTTATACAGAGGAAAACCCTATCAGGGCACTTGCTCCAGCGGTAAACAATTCTGAAATTGGTCAGAGGTGGGGAATCATCTCCCATACAACCAGCAACCCACCCCCCACGCCAGGAGCATCCTCATTGCAAAGCTGGGGGACCGTGCCGAGGCATCTGTGAGTAAACGTGAGCTGAGCCCCAGGACAGCTGCTGCTGAACTGTTCCCACCCTTCCCAGGTAAAACACCTGAATATGTACAAGGGCTTGAAAGCCTAGAGGAAGGGCGGTGGAGCCACACCAGCGACAGCACGCAGGCCAACTTGGTGCCTGCAGGCCAGCCAGGGTGGTCCTGGCCCCGGGCGCTCTTCCGGAAGCTTTCCATTGCCCTGCCTGAGATACCCCTCCTGTCCCGGCCCCCACTGCTTTTTTCCTTCCTCACCTCTGTCCGGAGAGAAATTCCAGCGGAAGGTATGGGTGACACATCCTCTTCTTTACAGGTGGCAGCCTGGCAACCCCTGCAGAAAGGCCAGCAGAGCCCCACTCACACCGGGCCACCAACAAAGCTGTGGCCCCTCACTCCCTCCCACCAGCAGAGCCCCGAGACTGCTGACGGGGCAGAGAATATGGAGTCAGGCACAGCTTCAGGGGCTATTGCTGCCTGGAGCGCTGTTTATATTGACCTCAAACAGGCACACCTGGGGAGGGCCGGCCGGCAGGGTAAGGCTGCCCAGGTCAGCTAATCCACAACCCTCAGGGAATCACATTGTTGAAAACGAACCTCGCTAAGGCAGAATAGAAGCCAAGGAAGAAAAGGACACAATGCCATTTGCAGCACCGTAGATAAGTCTAGAGGTAATCACGTGACTTGTAGTAAGTCAGAAAGTGAAAGACACATATCGTATCATATCACTTATAGGTGTTACCTAAGAATGGATACCAGGGCAGATATTTCCACGGAGAAGGGCCATCACAGATTCATCAAACAAACTTATGGTTCACCAATGGAAAGGTGTGAGGATTGGTTTCATTACGATATTGGGGTTAACAGACATATACAAACACAGGTGACACATATAATCACCAAAGACCTACGGAATACCAAGAGAAGACTACTCAACATTCTGTCATAACGTACATGGGAAAAGGATCCCAGGAAGAACAGACATCTGTATATGTGTAAAAGAACCCCATCTTCCACACCTACAACAAGCCAAACATTGTAATCAAACTTGGTGTAATAAAAAATAAAAAATTAAATTAAAAACACGAACAAGAAGTAGTGAGACAAACGTGAGGGGCTTTCTCCTGGCACATTCCATTCTAAATTCCAATCTAGAACACGACTTCCATTGAGGCTCTGTTGCCCTAGTCACCAGATTTGGTAAGGGAGAACTGCTGCCACCTTGTGGCCGTTTCGCACAACAGCAACTTTAATCCCAGCGCTGATGGTCAGTTGATATTCAAAATCATTGCAGGCCTGTAAATGACACCTGCCCTGAAAAGAAATCCTGGGGTCACATATCGACCAAAAAATTCAAAGGACGTCCATATTTCAAAACGACCATTTCAAAAGGCATATTTTACGCACATTAGTGTTCTGCTTCTTTTTCTTTCTTTCCTTTTTTTGTTAAAAATACGGGAATGGAAAAAGGCATCCCTCAGAATGGGCGAAAATCGTTGCAAACGAATCAATGGACAAAGGTTTAATCTCCAATATATATAAAGAGCTCATGCAGCTTAATATTAACAAAACAAACAACCCAATACAAAAAATGGGCAGAAGATCTAAAGAGATGTTTCTTCCAAGAAGACACAGAGATGGCCAAGACGCACATGAAAAGCTGCTCAACAGCACTAATTATTAGAGAAATGCAAATCAAAACTACAATGAGGTATCACCTCACACCTGTTAGAATCGGCATCATCAGAAAATCTACAAACAACCAATTCTGGGGAGGGTGTGGACAAAAGGATCCCTCTTCCACTATTGGTGGGAATGTAAATTGATACAGTCACTATGGAGAACGGTATGGAGTTTCCTTAAAAAAACTAGAAATAGAATTACCATCTGATCCAGCAATCCCACTTCTGGGCATATACCCAGAGAAAACCATAAATCAAAAAGGCACATTCACCACAATGTTCATGGCAGCACTATTTACAATAGCCAGGTAATGGAAGCAACGTAAATGCGCACAGACAGATGAATGGATAAAGATGTGGTACATATATAAAATGGAATATTACTCAGCCATAAGAAGGAATGAAACTGGGTCATTTGTAGAGACATCGATGGATCTAGAGACTGTCATACAGAATGAAGTAAGTCAGAAAGAGGAAAACAAATATTGTATATTAATGCATATATGTGGAACCTAAAAAATGGTACAGATGAACTGGTTTGCAGGGAAGAAACAGAGACACAGAGGTAGACAACAAACATATGGACACCAAGTGTGGGAAGCCATGGGGTGGTGGTGGTGGGATGAGTTGGGAGATTGGGATTGACCTGTATACATGTATATGCATAAAATACATAACTAATAATAACCTGCTGTATAAAAAAATAAATCAAATTAAATTTCAAATTTTTAAAAAATAAAATTTAAAAATAAAACAGAAAAATGTTCTTCCCTTCACACAGATGTATTTATAGGAATGAATTATTTCCATGCTTATATCTATAAATACATAAAGGAGGAATAAAATCTAACTTGAACCATAAAAGAAAAAAAAAAACCTGAACCCACCAGTTATAGAGAGGAATACCCTATCAGGGCACTTGCTCCAGCGGTAAACAATTATGAAATTGGTCAGAGGTGGGGAATCATCTCCCATACAACCAGCAACCCACCCCCCACGCCAGGAGCATCCTCATTGCAAAGCTGGGGAACCATGCCGAGGCATCTGTGAGTAAACATGAGCTGAGCCCCAGGCCAGCTGCTGCTGAACTGTTCCCACCCTTCCCAGGTAAAACACCTGAATATGTACAAGGGCTTGAAAGCCTAGAGGAAGGGCCGTGGAGCCACACCAGCGACAGCACGCAGGCCAACTTGGTGCCTGCAGGCCAGCCAGTGTGGTCCTGGCCCGGGCGCTCTTGCGGAAGCTTTCCATTGCCCTGCCTGAGATACCCCTCCTGTCCTGGCCCCCACTGCTTTTTTCCTTCCTCACCTCTGTCCGGAGAGAAATTCCAGCGGAAGGTATGGGTGACACATCCTCTTCTTTACAGGTGGCAGCCTGGCAACCCCTGCAGAAAGGCCAGCAGAGCCCCACTCACACCGGGCCACCAACAAAGCTGTGGCCCCTCACTCCCTCCCACCAGCAGAGCCCCGAGACTGCTGATGGGGCAGAGAATATGGAGTCAGGCACAGCATCAGGGGCTATTGCTGCCTGGAGCGCTGTTTATATTGACCTCAAACAGGCACACCTGGAGAGGGCCGGCCGGCAGGGTAAGGCTGCCCAGGTCAGCTAATCCACAACCCTCAGGGAATCACATTGTTGAAAACGGACCTCGCTAAGGCAGAATAGAAGCCAAGGAAGAAAAGGACACAATGCCATTTGCAGCACCGTAGATGAGTCTAGAGGTAATCACGTGACTTGTAGTAAGTCAGAAAGTGAAAGACACATATCGTATCATATCACTTATAGGTGTTACCTAAGAATGGATACCAGGGCAGATATTTCCACGGAGAAGGGCCATCACAGATTCATCAAACAAACTTATGGTTCACCAATGGAAAGGTGTGAGGATTGGTTTCATTACGATATTGGGGTTAACAGACATATACAAACACAGGTGACACATATAATCACCAAAGACCTACGGAATACCAAGAGAAGACTACTCAACATTCTGTCATAACGTACATGGGAAAAGGATCCCAGGAAGAACAGACATCTGTATATGTGTAAAACAACCACATCTTCCACACCTACAACAAGCCAAACATTGTAATCAAACTTGCTGTAATAAAAAATAAAAAATTAAATTAAAAACACGAACAAGAAGTAGTGAGACAAACTTGAGGGGCTTTCTCCTGGCACATTCCATTCTAAATTCCAATCTAGAACACGACTTCCATTGAGGCTCTGTTGCCCTAGTCACCAGATTTGGTAAGGGAGAACTGCTGCCACCTTGTGGCCGTTTCGCACAACAGCAGCTTTAATCCCAGCGCTGATGGTCAGTTGATATTCAAAATCATTGCAGGCCTGTAAATGACACCTGCCCTGAAAACAAATCCTGGGGTCACATATCGACCAAAAAATTCAAAGGACGTCCATATTTCAAAACGACCGTTTCAAAAGGCATATTTTACGCACATTAGTGTTCTGCTTCTTTTTCTTTCTTTCCTTTTTTTGTTAAAAATACGGGAATGGAAAAAGGCATCCCTCAGAATGGGCGAAAATCGTTGCAAACGAATCAATGGACAAAGGTTTAATCTCCAATATATATAAAGAGCTCATGCAGCTTAATATTAACAAAACAAACAACCCAATACAAAAAATGGGCAGAAGATCTAAAGAGATGTTTCTTCCAAGAAGACACAGAGATGGCCAAGACGCACATGAAAAGCTGCTCAACAGCACTAATTATTAGAGAAATGCAAATCAAAACTACAATGAGGTATCACCTCACACCTGTTAGAATCGGCATCATCAGAAAATCTACAAACAACCAATTCTGGGGAGGGTGTGGACAAAAGGAGCCCTCTTCCACTATTGGTGGGAATGTAAATTGATACAGTCACTATGGAGAACGGTATGGAGTTTCCTTAAAAAAACTAGAAATAGAATTACCATCTGATCCAGCAATCCCACTTCTGGGCATATACCCAGAGAAAACCATAAATCAAAAAGGCACATTCACCACAATGTTCATGGCAGCACTATTTACAATAGCCAGGTAATGGAAGCAACGTAAATGCCCACAGACAGATGAATGGATAAAGATGTGGTACATATATAAAATGGAATATTACTCAGCCATAAGAAGGAATGAAACTGGGTCATTTGTAGAGACATCGATGGATCTAGAGACTGTCATACAGAATGAAGTAAGTCAGAAAGAGGAAAACAAATATTGTATATTAATGCATATATGTGGAACCTAAAAAATGGTACAGATGAACTTGTTTGCAGGGAAGAAACAGAGACACAGAGGTAGAGAACAAACATATGGACACCAAGTGTGGGAAGCCATGGGGTGGTGGTGGTGGGATGAGTTGGGAGATTGGGATTGACCTGAATACATGTATATGCATGAAATACATAACTAATAATAACCTGCTGTATAAAAAAATAAATCAAATTAAATTTCAAATTTTTAAAAAATAAAATTTAAAAATAAAACAGAAAAATGTTCTTCCCTTCACACAGATGTATTTATAGGAATGAATTATTTCCATGCTTATATCTATAAATACATAAAGGAGGAATACAATCTAACTTGAACCATAAAAGAAAAAAAAAAAACCTGAACCCACCAGTTATACAGAGGAAAACCCTATCAGGGCACTTGCTCCAGCGGTAAACAATTCTGAAATTGGTCAGAGGTGGGGAATCATCTCCCATACAACCAGCAACCCACCCCCCACGCCAGGAGCATCCTGATTGCAAAGCTGGGGGACCGTGCCGAGGCATCTGTGAGTAAACGTGAGCTGAGCCCCAGGCCAGCTGCTGCTGAACTGTTCCCACCCTTCCCAGGTAAAACACCTGAATATGTACAAGGGCTTGAAAGCCTAGAGGAAGGGCGGTGGAGCCACACCAGCGACAGCACGCAGGCCAACTTGGTGCCTGCAGGCCAGCCAGGGTGGTCCTGGCCCCGGGCGCTCTTCCGGAAGCTTTCCATTGCCCTGCCTGAGATACCCCTCCTGTCCCGGCCCCCACTGCTTTTTTCCTTCCTCACCTCTGTCCGGAGAGAAATTCCAGCGGAAGGTATGGCTGACACATCCTCTTCTTTACAGGTGGCAGCCTGGCAACCCCTGCAGAAAGGCCAGCAGAGCCCCACTCACACCGGGCCACCAACAAAGCTGTGGCCCCTCACTCCCTCTCGCCAGCAGAGCCCCGAGACTGCTGACGGGGCAGAGAATATGGAGTCAGGCACAGCTTCAGGGGCTATTGCTGCCTGGAGCGCTGTTTATATTGACCTCAAACAGGCACAACTGGGGAGGGCCGGCCGGCAGGGTAAGGCTGCCCAGGTCAGCTAATCCACAACCCTCAGGGAATCACATTGTTGAAAACGGACCTCGCTAAGGCAGAATAGAAGCCAAGGAAGAAAAGGACACAATGCCATTTGCAGCACCGTAGATGAGTCTAGAGGTAATCACGTGACTTGTAGTAAGTCAGAAAGTGAAAGACACATATCGTATCATATCACTTATAGGTGTTACCTAAGAATGGATACCAGGGCAGATATTTCCACGGAGAAGGGCCATCACAGATTCATCAAACAAACTTATGGTTCACCAATGGAAAGGTGTGAGGATTGGTTTCATTACGATATTGGGGTTAACAGACATATACAAACACAGGTGACACATATAATCACCAAAGACCTACGGAATACCAAGAGAAGACTACTCAACATTCTGTCATAACGTACATGGGAAAAGGATCCCAGGAAGAACAGACATCTGTATATGTGTAAAACAACCACATCTTCCACACCTACAACAAGCCAAACATTGTAATCAAACTTGCTGTAATAAAAAATAAAAAATTAAATTAAAAACACGAACAAGAAGTAGTGAGACAAACTTGAGGGGCTTTCTCCTGGCACATTCCATTCTAAATTCCAATCTAGAACACGACTTCCATTGAGGCTCTGTTGCCCTAGTCACCAGATTTGGTAAGGGAGAACTGCTGCCACCTTGTGGCCGTTTCGCACAACAGCAGCTTTAATCCCAGCGCTGATGGTCAGTTGATATTCAAAATCATTGCAGGCCTGTAAATGACACCTGCCCTGAAAACAAATCCTGGGGTCACATATCGACCAAAAAATTCAAAGGACGTCCATATTTCAAAACGACCGTTTCAAAAGGCATATTTTACGCACATTAGTGTTCTGCTTCTTTTTCTTTCTTTCCTTTTTTTGTTAAAAATACGGGAATGGAAAAAGGCATCCCTCAGAATGGGCGAAAATCGTTGCAAACGAATCAATGGACAAAGGTTTAATCTCCAATATATATAAAGAGCTCATGCAGCTTAATATTAACAAAACAAACAACCCAATACAAAAAATGGGCAGAAGATCTAAAGAGATGTTTCTTCCAAGAAGACACAGAGATGGCCAAGACGCACATGAAAAGCTGCTCAACAGCACTAATTATTAGAGAAATGCAAATCAAAACTACAATGAGGTATCACCTCACACCTGTTAGAATCGGCATCATCAGAAAATCTACAAACAACCAATTCTGGGGAGGGTGTGGACAAAAGGAGCCCTCTTCCACTATTGGTGGGAATGTAAATTGATACAGTCACTATGGAGAACGGTATGGAGTTTCCTTAAAAAATCTAGAAATAGAATTACCATCTGATCCAGCAATCCCACTTCTGGGCATATACCCAGAGAAAACCATAAATCAAAAAGGCACATTCACCACAATGTTCATGGCAGCACTATTTACAATAGCCAGGTAATGGAAGCAACGTAAATGCCCACAGACAGATGAATGGATAAAGATGTGGTACATATATAAAATGGAATATTACTCAGCCATAAGAAGGAATGCAACTGGGTCATTTGTAGAGACATCGATGGATCTAGAGACTGTCATACAGAATGAAGTAAGTCAGAAAGAGGAAAACAAATATTGTATATTAATGCATATATGTGGAACCTAAAAAATGGTACAGATGAACTGGTTTGCAGGGAAGAAACAGAGACACAGAGGTAGAGAACAAACATATGGACACCAAGTGTGGGAAGCCATGGGGTGGTGGTGGTGGGATGAGTTGGGAGATTGGGATTGACCTGTATACATGTATATGCATAAAATACATAACTAATAATAACCTGCTGTATAAAAAATAAATCAAATTAAATTTCAAATTTTTAAAAAATAAAATTTAAAAATAAAACAGAAAAATGTTCTTCCCTTCACACAGATGTATTTATAGGAATGAATTATTTCCATGCTTATATCTATAAATACATAAAGGAGGAATACAATCTAACTTGAACCATAAAAGGAAAAAAAAAAACCTGAACCCTCCAGTTATAGAGAGGAATAACCTATCAGTGCACTTGCTCCAGCGGTAAACAATTCTGAAATTGGTCAGAGGTGGGGAATCATCTCCCATACAACCAGCAACCCACCCCCCACGCCAGGAGCATCCTCATTGCAAAGCTGGGGGACCGTGCCGAGGCATCTGTGAGTAAACGTGAGCTGAGCCCCAGGACAGCTGCTGCTGAACTGTTCCCACCCTTCCCAGGTAAAACACCTGAATATGTACAAGGGCTTGAAAGCCTAGAGGAAGGGCCGTGGAGCCACACCAGCGACAGCACGCAGGCCAACTTGGTGCCTGCAGGCCAGCCAGGGTGGTCCTGGCCCCGGGCGCTCTTGCGGAAGCTTTCCATTGCCCTGCCTGAGATACCCCTCCTGTCCCGGCCCCCACTGCTTTTTTCCTTCCTCACCTCTGTCCGGAGAGAAATTCCAGCGGAAGGTATGGGTGACACATCCTCTTCTTTACAGGTGGCAGCCTGGCAACCCCTGCAGAAAGGCCAGCAGAGCCCCACTCACACCGGGCCACCAACAAAGCTGTGGCCCCTCACTCCCTCCCACCAGCAGAGCCCCGAGACTGCTGACGGGGCAGAGAATATGGAGTCAGGCACAGCTTCAGGGGCTATTGCTGCCTGGAGCGCTGTTTATATTGACCTCAAACAGGCACACCTGGGGAGGGCCGGCCGGCAGGGTAAGGCTGCCCAGGTCAGCTAATCCACAACCCTCAGGGAATCACATTGTTGAAAACGGACCTCGCTAAGGCAGAATAGAAGCCAAGGAAGAAAAGGACACAATGCCATTTGCAGCACCGTAGATGAGTCTAGAGGTAATCACGTGACTTGTAGTAAGTCAGAAAGTGAAAGACACATATCGTATCATATCACTTATAGGTGTTACCTAAGAATGGATACCAGGGCAGATATTTCCACGGAGAAGGGCCATCACAGATTCATCAAACAAACTTATGGTTCACCAATGGAAAGGTGTGAGGATTGGTTTCATTACGATATTGGGGTTAACAGACATATACAAACACAGGTGACACATATAATCACCAAAGACCTACGGAATACCAAGAGAAGACTACTCAACCTTCTGTCATAACGTACATGGGAAAAGGATCCCAGGAAGAACAGACATCTGTATATGTGTAAAAGAACCACATCTTCCACACCTACAACAAGCCAAACATTGTAATCAAACTTGCTGTAATAAAAACTAAAAAATTAAATTAAAAACACGAACAAGAAGTAGTGAGACAAACTTGAGGGGCTTTCTCCTGGCACATTCCATTCTAAATTCCAATCTAGAACACGACTTCCATTGAGGCTCTGTTGCCCTAGTCACCAGATTTGGTAAGGGAGAACTGCTGCCACCTTGTGGCCGTTTCGCACAACAGCAGCTTTAATCCCAGCGCTGATGGTCAGTTGATATTCAAAATCATTGCAGGCCTGTAAATGACACCTGCCCTGAAAACAAATCCTGGGGTCACATATCGACCAAAAAATTCAAAGGACGTCCATATTTCAAAACGACCGTTTCAAAAGGCATATTTTACGCACATTAGTGTTCTGCTTCTTTTTCTTTCTTTCCTTTTTTTGTTAAAAATACGGGAATGGAAAAAGGCATCCCTCAGAATGGGCGAAAATCGTTGCAAACGAATCAATGGACAAAGGTTTAATCTCCAATATATATAAAGAGCTCATGCAGCTTAATATTAACAAAACAAACAACCCAATACAAAAAATGGGCAGAAGATCTAAAGAGATGTTTCTTCCAAGAAGACACAGAGATGGCCAAGACGCACATGAAAAGCTGCTCAACAGCACTAATTATTAGAGAAATGCAAATCAAAACTACAATGAGGTATCACCTCACACCTGTTAGAATCGGCATCATCAGAAAATCTACAAACAACCAATTCTGGGGAGGGTGTGGACAAAAGGAGCCCTCTTCCACTATTGGTGGGAATGTAAATTGATACAGTCACTATGGAGAACGGTATGGAGTTTCCTTAAAAAATCTAGAAATAGAATTACCATCTGATCCAGCAATCCCACTTCTGGGCATATACCCAGAGAAAACCATAAATCAAAAAGGCACATTCACCACAATGTTCATGGCAGCACTATTTACAATAGCCAGGTAATGGAAGCAACGTAAATGCCCACAGACAGATGAATGGATAAAGATGTGGTACATATATAAAATGGAATATTACTCAGCCATAAGAAGGAATGAAACTGGGTCATTTGTAGAGACATCGATGGATCTAGAGACTGTCATACAGAATGAAGTAAGTCAGAAAGAGGAAAACAAATATTGTATATTAATGCATATATGTGGAACCTAAAAAATGGTACAGATGAACTGGTTTGCAGGGAAGAAACAGAGACACAGAGGTAGAGAACAAACATATGGACACCAAGTGTGGGAAGCCATGGGGTGGTGGTGGTGGGATGAGTTGGGAGATTGGGATTGACCTGTATACATGTATATGCATAAAATACATAACTAATAATAACCTGCTGTATAAAAAATAAATCAAATTAAATTTCAAATTTTTAAAAAATAAAATTTAAAAATAAAACAGAAAAATGTTCTTCCCTTCACACAGATGTATTTATAGGAATGAATTATTTCCATGCTTATATCTATAAATACATAAAGGAGGAATACAATCTAACTTGAACCATAAAAGGAAAAAAAAAAACCTGAACCCTCCAGTTATAGAGAGGAATAACCTATCAGTGCACTTGCTCCAGCGGTAAACAATTCTGAAATTGGTCAGAGGTGGGGAATCATCTCCCATACAACCAGCAACCCACCCCCCACGCCAGGAGCATCCTCATTGCAAAGCTGGGGGACCGTGCCGAGGCATCTGTGAGTAAACGTGAGCTGAGCCCCAGGACAGCTGCTGCTGAACTGTTCCCACCCTTCCCAGGTAAAACACCTGAATATGTACAAGGGCTTGAAAGCCTAGAGGAAGGGCCGTGGAGCCACACCAGCGACAGCACGCAGGCCAACTTGGTGCCTGCAGGCCAGCCAGGGTGGTCCTGGCCCCGGGCGCTCTTGCGGAAGCTTTCCATTGCCCTGCCTGAGATACCCCTCCTGTCCCGGCCCCCACTGCTTTTTTCCTTCCTCACCTCTGTCCGGAGAGAAATTCCAGCGGAAGGTATGGGTGACACATCCTCTTCTTTACAGGTGGCAGCCTGGCAACCCCTGCAGAAAGGCCAGCAGAGCCCCACTCACACCGGGCCACCAACAAAGCTGTGGCCCCTCACTCCCTCCCACCAGCAGAGCCCCGAGACTGCTGACGGGGCAGAGAATATGGAGTCAGGCACAGCTTCAGGGGCTATTGCTGCCTGGAGCGCTGTTTATATTGACCTCAAACAGGCACACCTGGGGAGGGCCGGCCGGCAGGGTAAGGCTGCCCAGGTCAGCTAATCCACAACCCTCAGGGAATCACATTGTTGAAAACGGACCTCGCTAAGGCAGAATAGAAGCCAAGGAAGAAAAGGACACAATGCCATTTGCAGCACCGTAGATGAGTCTAGAGGTAATCACGTGACTTGTAGTAAGTCAGAAAGTGAAAGACACATATCGTATCATATCACTTATAGGTGTTACCTAAGAATGGATACCAGGGCAGATATTTCCACGGAGAAGGGCCATCACAGATTCATCAAACAAACTTATGGTTCACCAATGGAAAGGTGTGAGGATTGGTTTCATTACGATATTGGGGTTAACAGACATATACAAACACAGGTGACACATATAATCACCAAAGACCTACGGAATACCAAGAGAAGACTACTCAACCTTCTGTCATAACGTACATGGGAAAAGGATCCCAGGAAGAACAGACATCTGTATATGTGTAAAACAACCCCATCTTCCACACCTACAACAAGCCAAACATTGTAATCAAACTTGCTGTAATAAAAACTAAAAAATTAAATTAAAAACACGAACAAGAAGTAGTGAGACAAACTTGAGGGGCTTTCTCCTGGCACATTCCATTCTAAATTCCAATCTAGAACACGACTTCCATTGAGGCTCTGTTGCCCTAGTCACCAGATTTGGTAAGGGAGAACTGCTGCCACCTTGTGGCCGTTTCGCACAACAGCAGCTTTAATCCCAGCGCTGATGGTCAGTTGATATTCAAAATCATTGCAGGCCTGTAAATGACACCTGCCCTGAAAACAAATCCTGGGGTCACATATCGACCAAAAAATTCAAAGGACGTCCATATTTCAAAACGACCGTTTCAAAAGGCATATTTTACGCACATTAGTGTTCTGCTTCTTTTTCTTTCTTTCCTTTTTTTGTTAAAAATACGGGAATGGAAAAAGGCATCCCTCAGAATGGGCGAAAATCGTTGCAAACGAATCAATGGACAAAGGTTTAATCTCCAATATATATAAAGAGCTCATGCAGCTTAATATTAACAAAACAAACAACCCAATACAAAAAATGGGCAGAAGATCTAAAGAGATGTTTCTTCCAAGAAGACACAGAGATGGCCAAGACGCACATGAAAAGCTGCTCAACAGCACTAATTATTAGAGAAATGCAAATCAAAACTACAATGAGGTATCACCTCACACCTGTTAGAATCGGCATCATCAGAAAATCTACAAACAACCAATTCTGGGGAGGGTGTGGACAAAAGGAGCCCTCTTCCACTATTGGTGGGAATGTAAATTGATACAGTCACTATGGAGAACGGTATGGAGTTTCCTTAAAAAATCTAGAAATAGAATTACCATCTGATCCAGCAATCCCACTTCTGGGCATATACCCAGAGAAAACCATAAATCAAAAAGGCACATTCACCACAATGTTCATGGCAGCACTATTTACAATAGCCAGGTAATGGAAGCAACGTAAATGCCCACAGACAGATGAATGGATAAAGATGTGGTACATATATAAAATGGAATATTACTCAGCCATAAGAAGGAATGCAACTGGGTCATTTGTAGAGACATCGATGGATCTAGAGACTGTCATACAGAATGAAGTAAGTCAGAAAGAGGAAAACAAATATTGTATATTAATGCATATATGTGGAACCTAAAAAATGGTACAGATGAACTGGTTTGCAGGGAAGAAACAGAGACACAGAGGTAGAGAACAAACATATGGACACCAAGTGTGGGAAGCCATGGGGTGGTGGTGGTGGGATGAGTTGGGAGATTGGGATTGACCTGTATACATGTATATGCATAAAATACATAACTAATAATAACCTGCTGTATAAAAAATAAATCAAATTAAATTTCAAATTTTTAAAAAATAAAATTTAAAAATAAAACAGAAAAATGTTCTTCCCTTCACACAGATGTATTTATAGGAATGAATTATTTCCATGCTTATATCTATAAATACATAAAGGAGGAATACAATCTAACTTGAACCATAAAAGGAAAAAAAAAAACCTGAACCCTCCAGTTATAGAGAGGAATAACCTATCAGTGCACTTGCTCCAGCGGTAAACAATTCTGAAATTGGTCAGAGGTGGGGAATCATCTCCCATACAACCAGCAACCCACCCCCCACGCCAGGAGCATCCTCATTGCAAAGCTGGGGGACCGTGCCGAGGCATCTGTGAGTAAACGTGAGCTGAGCCCCAGGACAGCTGCTGCTGAACTGTTCCCACCCTTCCCAGGTAAAACACCTGAATATGTACAAGGGCTTGAAAGCCTAGAGGAAGGGCCGTGGAGCCACACCAGCGACAGCACGCAGGCCAACTTGGTGCCTGCAGGCCAGCCAGGGTGGTCCTGGCCCCGGGCGCTCTTGCGGAAGCTTTCCATTGCCCTGCCTGAGATACCCCTCCTGTCCCGGCCCCCACTGCTTTTTTCCTTCCTCACCTCTGTCCGGAGAGAAATTCCAGCGGAAGGTATGGGTGACACATCCTCTTCTTTACAGGTGGCAGCCTGGCAACCCCTGCAGAAAGGCCAGCAGAGCCCCACTCACACCGGGCCACCAACAAAGCTGTGGCCCCTCACTCCCTCCCACCAGCAGAGCCCCGAGACTGCTGACGGGGCAGAGAATATGGAGTCAGGCACAGCTTCAGGGGCTATTGCTGCCTGGAGCGCTGTTTATATTGACCTCAAACAGGCACACCTGGGGAGGGCCGGCCGGCAGGGTAAGGCTGCCCAGGTCAGCTAATCCACAACCCTCAGGGAATCACATTGTTGAAAACGGACCTCGCTAAGGCAGAATAGAAGCCAAGGAAGAAAAGGACACAATGCCATTTGCAGCACCGTAGATGAGTCTAGAGGTAATCACGTGACTTGTAGTAAGTCAGAAAGTGAAAGACACATATCGTATCATATCACTTATAGGTGTTACCTAAGAATGGATACCAGGGCAGATATTTCCACGGAGAAGGGCCATCACAGATTCATCAAACAAACTTATGGTTCACCAATGGAAAGGTGTGAGGATTGGTTTCATTACGATATTGGGGTTAACAGACATATACAAACACAGGTGACACATATAATCACCAAAGACCTACGGAATACCAAGAGAAGACTACTCAACCTTCTGTCATAACGTACATGGGAAAAGGATCCCAGGAAGAACAGACATCTGTATATGTGTAAAACAACCACATCTTCCACACCTACAACAAGCCAAACATTGTAATCAAACTTGCTGTAATAAAAAATAAAAAATTAAATTAAAAACACGAACAAGAAGTAGTGAGACAAACTTGAGGGGCTTTCTCCTGGCACATTCCATTCTAAATTCCAATCTAGAACACGACTTCCATTGAGGCTCTGTTGCCCTAGTCACCAGATTTGGTAAGGGAGAACTGCTGCCACCTTGTGGCCGTTTCGCACAACAGCAGCTTTAATCCCAGCGCTGATGGTCAGTTGATATTCAAAATCATTGCAGGCCTGTAAATGACACCTGCCCTGAAAACAAATCCTGGGGTCACATATCGACCAAAAAATTCAAAGGACGTCCATATTTCAAAACGACCGTTTCAAAAGGCATATTTTACGCACATTAGTGTTCTGCTTCTTTTTCTTTCTTTCCTTTTTTTGTTAAAAATACGGGAATGGAAAAAGGCATCCCTCAGAATGGGCGAAAATCGTTGCAAACGAATCAATGGACAAAGGTTTAATCTCCAATATATATAAACAGCTCATGCAGCTTAATATTAACAAAACAAACAACCCAATACAAAAATTGGGCAGAAGATCTAAAGAGATGTTTCTTCCAAGAAGACACAGAGACGGCCAAGACGCACATGAAAAGCTGCTCAACAGCACTAATTATTAGAGAAATGCAAATCAAAACTACAATGAGGTATCACCTCACACCTGTTAGAATCGGCATCATCAGAAAATCTACAAACAACCAATTCTGGGGAGGGTGTGGACAAAAGGAGCCCTCTTCCACTATTGGTGGGAATGTAAATTGATACAGTCACTATGGAGAACGGTATGGAGTTTCCTTAAAAAAACTAGAAATAGAATTACCATCTGATCCAGCAATCCCACTTCTGGGCATATACCCAGAGAAAACCATAAATCAAAAAGGCACATTCACCACAATGTTCATGGCAGCACTATTTACAATAGCCAGGTAATGGAAGCAACGTAAATGCCCACAGACAGATGAATGGATAAAGATGTGGTACATATATAAAATGGAATATTACTCAGCCATAAGAAGGAATGCAACTGGGTCATTTGTAGAGACATCGATGGATCTAGAGACTGTCATACAGAATGAAGTAAGTCAGAAAGAGGAAAACAAATATTGTATATTAATGCATATATGTGGAACCTAAAAAATGGTACAGATGAACTGGTTTGCAGGGAAGAAACAGAGACACAGAGGTAGAGAACAAACATATGGACACCAAGTGTGGGAAGCCATGGGGTGGTGGTGGTGGGATGAGTTGGGAGATTGGGATTGACCTGTATACATGTATATGCATGAAATACATAACTAATAATAACCTGCTGTATAAAAAATAAATCAAATTAAATTTCAAATTTTTAAAAAATAAAATTTAAAAATAAAACAGAAAAATGTTCTTCCCTTCACACAGATGTATTTATAGGAATGAATTATTTCCATGCTTATATCTATAAATACATAAAGGAGGAATACAATCTAACTTGAACCATAAAAGGAAAAAAAAAAACCTGAACCCTCCAGTTATAGAGAGGAATAACCTATCAGTGCACTTGCTCCAGCGGTAAACAATTCTGAAATTGGTCAGAGGTGGGGAATCATCTCCCATACAACCAGCAACCCACCCCCCACGCCAGGAGCATCCTCATTGCAAAGCTGGGGGACCGTGCCGAGGCATCTGTGAGTAAACGTGAGCTGAGCCCCAGGACAGCTGCTGCTGAACTGTTCCCACCCTTCCCAGGTAAAACACCTGAATATGTACAAGGGCTTGAAAGCCTAGAGGAAGGGCCGTGGAGCCACACCAGCGACAGCACGCAGGCCAACTTGGTGCCTGCAGGCCAGCCAGGGTGGTCCTGGCCCCGGGCGCTCTTGCGGAAGCTTTCCATTGCCCTGCCTGAGATACCCCTCCTGTCCCGGCCCCCACTGCTTTTTTCCTTCCTCACCTCTGTCCGGAGAGAAATTCCAGCGTAAGGTATGGGTGACACATCCTCTTCTTTACAGGTGGCAGCCTGGCAACCCCTGCAGAAAGGCCAGCAGAGCCCCACTCACACCGGGCCACCAACAAAGCTGTGGCCCCTCACTCCCTCCCACCAGCAGAGCCCCGAGACTGCTGACGGGGCAGAGAATATGGAGTCAGGCACAGCTTCAGGGGCTATTGCTGCCTGGAGCGCTGTTTATATTGACCTCAAACAGGCACACCTGGGGAGGGCCGGCCGGCAGGGTAAGGCTGCCCAGGTCAGCTAATCCACAACCCTCAGGGAATCACATTGTTGAAAACGGACCTCGCTAAGGCAGAATAGAAGCCAAGGAAGAAAAGGACACAATGCCATTTGCAGCACAGTAGATGAGTCTAGAGGTAATCACGTGACTTGTAGTAAGTCAGAAAGTGAAAGACACATATCGTATCATATCACTTATAGGTGTTACCTAAGAATGGATACCAGGGCAGATATTTCCACGGAGAAGGGCCATCACAGATTCATCAAACAAACTTATGGTTCACCAATGGAAAGGTGTGAGGATTGGTTTCATTACGATATTGGGGTTAACAGACATATACAAACACAGGTGACACATATAATCACCAAAGACCTACGGAATACCAAGAGAAGACTACTCAACCTTCTGTCATAACGTACATGGGAAAAGGATCCCAGGAAGAACAGACATCTGTATATGTGTAAAACAACCACATCTTCCACACCTACAACAAGCCAAACATTGTAATCAAACTTGCTGTAATAAAAACTAAAAAATTAAATTAAAAACACGAACAAGAAGTAGTGAGACAAACTTGAGGGGCTTTCTCCTGGCACATTCCATTCTAAATTCCAATCTAGAACACGACTTCCATTGAGGCTCTGTTGCCCTAGTCACCAGATTTGGTAAGGGAGAACTGCTGCCACCTTGTGGCCGTTTCGCACAACAGCAGCTTTAATCCCAGCGCTGATGGTCAGTTGATATTCAAAATCATTGCAGGCCTGTAAATGACACCTGCCCTGAAAACAAATCCTGGGGTCACATATCGACCAAAAAATTCAAAGGACGTCCATATTTCAAAACGACCGTTTCAAAAGGCATATTTTACGCACATTAGTGTTCTGCTTCTTTTTCTTTCTTTCCTTTTTTTGTTAAAAATACGGGAATGGAAAAAGGCATCCCTCAGAATGGGCGAAAATCGTTGCAAACGAATCAATGGACAAAGGTTTAATCTCCAATATATATAAACAGCTCATGCAGCTTAATATTAACAAAACAAACAACCCAATACAAAAATTGGGCAGAAGATCTAAAGAGATGTTTCTTCCAAGAAGACACAGAGACGGCCAAGACGCACATGAAAAGCTGCTCAACAGCACTAATTATTAGAGAAATGCAAATCAAAACTACAATGAGGTATCACCTCACACCTGTTAGAATCGGCATCATCAGAAAATCTACAAACAACCAATTCTGGGGAGGGTGTGGACAAAAGGAGCCCTCTTCCACTATTGGTGGGAATGTAAATTGATACAGTCACTATGGAGAACGGTATGGAGTTTCCTTAAAAAAACTAGAAATAGAATTACCATCTGATCCAGCAATCCCACTTCTGGGCATATACCCAGAGAAAACCATAAATCAAAAAGGCACATTCACCACAATGTTCATGGCAGCACTATTTACAATAGCCAGGTAATGGAAGCAACGTAAATGCCCACAGACAGATGAATGGATAAAGATGTGGTACATATATAAAATGGAATATTACTCAGCCATAAGAAGGAATGCAACTGGGTCATTTGTAGAGACATCGATGGATCTAGAGACTGTCATACAGAATGAAGTAAGTCAGAAAGAGGAAAACAAATATTGTATATTAATGCATATATGTGGAACCTAAAAAATGGTACAGATGAACTGGTTTGCAGGGAAGAAACAGAGACACAGAGGTAGAGAACAAACATATGGACACCAAGTGTGGGAAGCCATGGGGTGGTGGTGGTGGGATGAGTTGGGAGATTGGGATTGACCTGTATACATGTATATGCATGAAATACATAACTAATAATAACCTGCTGTATAAAAAATAAATCAAATTAAATTTCAAATTTTTAAAAAATAAAATTTAAAAATAAAACAGAAAAATGTTCTTCCCTTCACACAGATGTATTTATAGGAATGAATTATTTCCATGCTTATATCTATAAATACATAAAGGAGGAATACAATCTAACTTGAACCATAAAAGAAAAAAAAAAACACCTGAACCGACCAGTTATACAGAGGAAAACACTATCAGGGCACTTGCTCCAGCGGTAAACAATTCTGAAATTGGTCAGAGGTGGGGAATCATCTCCCATACAACCAGCAACCCACCCCCCACGCCAGGAGCATCCTCATTGCAAAGCTGGGGGACCGTGCCGAGGCATCTGTGAGTAAACGTGAGCTGAGCCCCAGGCCAGCTGCTGCTGAACTGTTCCCACCCTTCCCAGGTAAAACACCTGAATATGTACAAGGGCTTGAAAGCCTAGAGGAAGGGCCGTGGAGCCACACCAGCGACAGCACGCAGGCCAACTTGGTGCCTGCAGGCCAGCCAGGGTGGTCCTGGCACCGGGTGATCTTCCGGAAGATTTCCATTGCCCTGCCTGAGATACCCCTCCTGTCCCGGCCCCCACTGCTTTTTTCCTTCCTCACCTCTGTCCGGAGAGAAATTCCAGCGGAAGGTATGTGTGACACATCCTCTTCTTTACAGGTGGCAGCCTGGCAACCCCTGCAGAAAGGCCAGCAGAGCCCCACTCACACCGGGCCACCAACAAAGCTGTGGCCCCTCACTCCCTCTCGCCAGCAGAGCCCCGAGACTGCTGACGGGGCAGAGAATATGGAGTCAGGCACAGCTTCAGGGGCTATTGCTGCCTGGAGCGCTGTTTATATTGACCTCAAACAGGCACACCTGGGGAGGGCCGGCCGGCAGGGTAAGGCTGCCCAGGTCAGCTAATCCACAACCCTCAGGGAATCACATTGTTGAAAACGGACCTCGCTAAGGCAGAATAGAAGCCAAGGAAGAAAAGGACACAATGCCATTTGCAGCACCGTAGATGAGTCTAGAGGTAATCACGTGACTTGTAGTAAGTCAGAAAGTGAAAGACACATATCGTATCATATCACTTATAGGTGTTACCTAAGAATGGATACCAGGGCAGATATTTCCACGGAGAAGGGCCATCAGAGATTCATCAAACAAACTTATGGTTCACCAATGGAAAGGTGTGAGGATTGGTTTCATTACGATATTGGGGTTAACAGACATATACAAACACAGGTGACACATATAATCACCAAAGACCTACGGAATACCAAGAGAAGACTACTCAACATTCTGTCATAACGTACATGGGAAAAGGATCCCAGGAAGAACAGACATCTGTATATGTGTAAAAGAACCACATCTTCCACACCTACAACAAGCCAAACATTGTCATCAAACTTGCTGTAATAAAAAATAAAAAATTAAATTAAAAACACGAACAAGAAGTAGTGAGACAAACTTGAGGGGCTTTCTCCTGGCACATTCCATTCTAAATTCCAATCTAGAACACGACTTCCATTGAGGCTCTGTTGCCCTAGTCACCAGATTTGGTAAGGGAGAACTGCTGCCACCTTGTGGCCGTTTCGCACAACAGCAGCTTTAATCCCAGCGCTGATGGTCAGTTGATATTCAAAATCATTGCAGGCCTGTAAATGACACCTGCCCTGAAAACAAATCCTGGGGTCACATATCGACCAAAAAGTTCAAAGGACGTCCATATTTCAAAACGACCGTTTCAAAAGGCATATTTTACGCACATTAGTGTTCTGCTTCTTTTTCTTTCTTTCCTTTTTTTGTTAAAAATACGGGAATGGAAAAAGGCATCCCTCAGAATGGGCGAAAATCGTTGCAAACGAATCAATGGACAAAGGTTTAATCTCCAATATAT
This sequence comes from Mesoplodon mirus, assembly GCF_964341445.2. NCBI lineage: Eukaryota > Metazoa > Chordata > Mammalia > Artiodactyla > Ziphiidae > Mesoplodon > Mesoplodon mirus. Next base: position 2,406,110 of record NW_028295814.1, on the reverse strand, counting down.
ATAAAGAGCTCATGCAGCTTAATATTAACAAAACAAACAACCCAATACAAAAAATGGGCAGAAGATCTAAAGAGATATTTCTTCCAAGAAGACACAGAGATGGCCAAGACGCACATGAAAAGCTGCTCAACAGCACTAATTATTAGAGAAATGCAAATCAAAACTACAATGAGGTATCACCTCACACCTGTTAGAATCGGCATCATCAGAAAATCTACAAACAACCAATTCTGGGGAGGGTGTGGACAAAAGGAGCCCTCTTCCACTATTGGTGGGAATGTAAATTGATACAGTCACTATGGAGAACGGTATGGAATTTCCTTAAAAAAACTAGAAATAGAATTACCATCTGATCCAGCAATCCCACTTCTGGGCATATACCCAGAGAAAACCATAAATCAAAAAGGCACATTCACCACAATGTTCATGGCAGCACTATTTACAATAGCCAGGTAATGGAAGCAACGTAAATGCCCACAGACAGATGAATGGATAAAGATGTGGTACATATATAAAATGGAATATTACTCAGCCATAAGAAGGAATGCAACTGGGTCATTTGTAGAGACATCGATGGATCTAGAGACTGTCATACAGAATGAAGTAAGTCAGAAAGAGGAAAACAAATATTGTATATTAATGCATATATGTGGAACCTAAACAATGGTACAGATGAACTGGTTTGCAGGGAAGAAACAGAGACACAGAGGTAGACAACAAACATATGGACACCAAGTGTGGGAAGCCATGGGGTGGTGGTGGTGGGATGAGTTGGGAGATTGGGATTGACCTGTATACATGTATATGCATAAAATACATAACTAATAATAACCTGCTGTATAAAAAAATAAATCAAATTAAATTTCAAATTTTTAAAAAATAAAATTTAAAAATAAAACAGAAAAATGTTCTTCCCTTCACACAGATGTATTTATAGGAATGAATTATTTCCATGCTTATATCTATAAATACATAAAGGAGGAATACAATCTAACTTGAACCATAAAAGAAAAAAAAAAAACCTGAACGCTCCAGTTATAGAGAGGAATACCCTATCAGGGCACTTGCTCCAGCGGTAAACAATTCTGAAATTGGTCAGAGGTGGGGAATCATCTCCCATACAACCAGCAACCCACCCCCCACGCCAGGAGCATCCTCATTGCAAAGCTGGGGGACCGTGCCGAGGCATCTGTGAGTAAACGTGAGCTGAGCCCCAGGCCAGCTGCTGCTGAACTGTTCCCACCCTTCCCAGGTAAAACACCTGAATATGTACAAGGGCTTGAAAGCCTAGAGGAAGGGCCGTGGAGCCACACCAGCGACAGCACGCAGGCCAACTTGGTGCCTGCAGGCCAGACAGGGTGGTCCTGGCCCCGGGCGCTCTTCCGGAAGCTTTCCATTGCCCTGCCTGAGATACCCCTCCTGTCCCGGCCCCCACTGCTTTTTTCCTTCCTCACCTCTGTCCGGAGAGAAATTCCAGCGTAAGGTATGGGTGACACATCCTCTTCTTTACAGGTGGCAGCCTGGCAACCCCTGCAGAAAGGCCAGCAGAGCCCCACTCACACCGGGCCACCAACAAAGCTGTGGCCCCTCACTCCCTCCCACCAGCACAGCCCCGAGACTGCTGACGGGGCAGAGAATATGGAGTCAGGCACAGCTTCAGGGGCTATTGCTGCCTGGAGCGCTGTTTATATTGACCTCAAACAGGCACACCTGGGGAGGGCCGGCCGGCAGGGTAAGGCTGCCCAGGTCAGCTAATCCACAACCCTCAGGGAATCACATTGTTGAAAACGGACCTCGCTAAGGCAGAAAAGAAGCCAAGGAAGAAAAGGACACAATGCCATTTGCAGCACCGTAGATGAGTCTAGAGGTAATCACGTGACTTGTAGTAAGTCAGAAAGTGAAAGACACATATCGTATCATATCACTTATAGGTGTTACCTAAGAATGGATACCAGGGCAGATATTTCCACGGAGAAGGGCCATCACAGATTCATCAAACAAACTTATGGTTCACCAATGGAAAGGTGTGAGGATTGGTTTCATTACGATATTGGGGTTAACAGACATATACAAACACAGGTGACACATATAATCACCAAAGACCTACGGAATACCAAGAGAAGACTACTCAACATTCTGTCATAACGTACATGGGAAAAGGATCCCAGGAAGAACAGACATCTGTATATGTGTAAAAGAACCACATCTTCCACACCTACAACAAGCCAAACATTGTAATCAAACTTGCTGTAATAAAAAATAAAAAGTTAAATTAAAAACACGAACAAGAAGTAGTGAGACAAACGTGAGGATCTTTCTCCTGGCACATTCCATTCTAAATTCCAATCTAGAACACGACTTCCATTGAGGCTCTGTTGCCTTAGTCACCAGATTTGGTAAGGGAGAACTGCTGCCACCTTGTGGCCGTTTCGCACAACAGCAGCTTTAATCCCAGCGCTGATGGTCAGTTGATATTCAAAATCATTGCAGGCCTGTAAATGACACCTGCCCTGAAAACAAATCCTGGGGTCACATATCGACCAAAAAATTCAAAGGACGTCCATATTTCAAAACGACCGTTTCAAAAGGCATATTTTACGCACATTAGTGTTCTGCTTCTTTTTCTTTCTTTCCTTTTTTTGTTAAAAATACGGGAATGGAAAAAGGCATCCCTCAGAATGGGCGAAAATCGTTGCAAACGAATCAATGGACAAAGGTTCAATCTCCAATATATATAAACAGCTCATGCAGCTTAATATTAACAAAACAAACAACCCAATACAAAAAATGGGCAGAAGATCTAAAGAGATGTTTCTTCCAAGAAGACACAGAGATGGCCAAGACGCACATGAAAAGCTGCTCAACAGCACTAATTATTAGAGAAATGCAAATCAAAACTACAATGAGGTATCACCTCACACCTGTTAGAATCGGCATCATCAGAAAATCTACAAACAACCAATTCTGGGGAGGGTGTGGACAAAAGGAACCCTCTTCCACTATTGGTGGGAATGTAAATTGATACAGTCACTATGGAGAACTGTATGGAGTTTCCTTAAAAAAAACTAGAAATAGAATTACCATCTGATCCAGCAATCCCACTTCTGGGCATATACCCAGAGAAAACCATAAATCAAAAAGGCACATTCACCACAATGTTCATGGCAGCACTATTTACAATAGCCAGGTAATGGAAGCAACGTAAATGCCCACAGACAGATGAATGGATAAAGATGTGGTACATATATAAAATGGAATATTACTCAGCCATAAGAAGGAATGAAACTGGGTCATTTGTAGAGACATCGATGGATCTAGAGACTGTCATACAGAATGAAGTAAGTCAGAAAGAGGAAAACAAATATTGTATATTAATGCATATATGTGGAACCTAAAAAATGGTACAGATGAACTGGTTTGGAGGGAAGAAACAGAGACACAGAGGTAGAGAACAAACATATGGACACCAAGTGTGGGAAGCCATGGGGTGGTGGTGGTGGGATGAGTTGTGAGATTGGGATTGACCTGTATACATGTATATGCATAAAATACATAACTAATAATAACCTGCTGTATAAAAAAATAAATCAAATTAAATTTCAAATTTTTAAAAAATAAAATTTAAAAATAAAACAGAAAAATGTTCTTCCCTTCACACAGATGTATTTATAGGAATGAATTATTTCCATGCTTATATCTATAAATACATAAAGGAGGAATAAAATCTAACTTGAACCATAAAAGAAAAAAAAAAAAACCTGAACCCACCAGTTATACAGAGGAATACCCTATCAGGGCACTTGCTCCAGCGGCAAACAATTATGAAATTGGTCAGAGGTGGGGAATCATCTCCCATACAACCAGCAACCCACCCCCCCACGCCAGGAGCATCCTCATTGCAAAGCTGGGGGACCGTGCCGAGGCATCTCTGAGTAAACATGAGCTGAGCCCCAGGCCAGCTGCTGCTGAACTGTTCCCACCCTTCCCAGGTAAAACACCTGAATATGTACAAGGGCTTGAAAGCCTAGAGGAAGGGCCGTGGAGCCACACCAGCGACAACACGCAGGCCAACTTGGTGCCTGCAGGCCAGCCAGGGTGGTCCTGGCCCCGGGCGCTCTTGCGGAAGCTTTCCATTGCCCTGCCTGAGATACCCCTCCTGTCCCGGCCCCCACTGCTTTTTTCCTTCCTCACCTCTGTCCGGAGAGAAATTCCAGCGGAAGGTATGGGTGACACATCCTCTTCTTTACAGGTGGCAGCCTGGCAACCCCTGCAGAAAGGCCAGCAGAGCCCCACTCACACCGGGCCACCAACAAAGCTGTGGCCCCTAACTCCCTCCCGCCAGCAGAGCCCCGAGACTGCTGACGGGGCAGAGAATATGGAGTCAGGCACAGCTTCAGGGGCTATTGCTGCCTGGAGCGCTGTTTATATTGACCTCAAACAGGCACACCTGGGGAGGGCCGGCTGGCAGGGTAAGGCTGCCCAGGTCAGCTAATCCACAACCCTCAGGGAATCACATTGTTGAAAACGGACCTCGCTAAGGCAGAATAGAAGCCAAGGAAGAAAAGGACACAATGCCATTTTCAGCACCGTAGATGAGTCTAGAGGTAATCACGTGACTTGTAGTAAGTCAGAAAATGAAAGACACATATCGTATCATATCACTTATAGGTGTTACCTAAGAATGGATACCAGGGCAGATATTTCCACGGAGAAGGGCCATCACAGATTCATCAAACAAACTTATGGTTCACCAATGGAAAGGTGTGAGGATTGGTTTCATTACGATATTGGGGTTAACAGACATATACAAACACAGGTGACACATATAATCACCAAAGACCTACGGAATACCAAGAGAAGACTACTCAACCTTCTGTCATAACGTACATGGGAAAAGGATCCCAGGAAGAACAGACATCTGTATATGTGTAAAAGAACCACATCTTCCACACCTACAACAAGCCAAACATTGTAATCAAACTTGCTGTAATAAAAACTAAAAAATTAAATTAAAAACACGAACAAGAAGTAGTGAGACAAACTTGAGGGGCTTTCTCCTGGCACATTCCATTCTAAATTCCAATCTAGAACACGACTTCCATTGAGGCTCTGTTGCCCTAGTCACCAGATTTGGTAAGGGAGAACTGCTGCCACCTTGTGGCCGTTTCGCACAACAGCAACTTTAATCCCAGCGCTGATGGTCAGTTGATATTCAAAATCATTGCAGGCCTGTAAATGACACCTGCCCTGAAAACAAATCCTGGGGTCACATATCGACCAAAAAATTCAAAGGACGTCCATATTTCAAAACGACCGTTTCAAAAGGCATATTTTACGCACATTAGTGTTCTGCTTCTTTTTCTTTCTTTCCTTTTTTTGTTAAAAATACGGGAATGGAAAAAGGCATCCCTCAGAATGGGCAAAAATCGTTGCAAACGAATCAATGGACAAAGGTTTAATCTCCAATATATATAAACAGCTCATGCAGCTTAATATTAACAAAACAAACAACCCAATACAAAAAATGGGCAGAAGATCTAAAGAGATGTTTCTTCCAAGAAGACACAGAGACGGCCAAGACGCACATGAAAAGCTGCTCAACAGCACTAATTATTAGAGAAATGCAAATCAAAACTACAATGAGGTATCACCTCACACCTGTTAGAATCGGCATCATCAGAAAATCTACAAACAACCAATTCTGGGGAGGGTGTGGACAAAAGGAGCCCTCTTCCACTATTGGTGGGAATGTAAATTGATACAGTCACTATGGAGAACGGTATGGAGTTTCCTTAAAAAAACTAGAAATAGAATTACCATCTGATCCAGCAATCCCACTTCTGGGCATATACCCAGAGAAAACCATAAATCAAAAAGGCACATTCACCACAATGTTCATGGCAGCACTATTTACAATAGCCAGGTAATGGAAGCAACGTAAATGCCCACAGACAGATGAATGGATAAAGATGTGGTACATATATAAAATGGAATATTACTCAGCCATAAGAAGGAATGAAACTGGGTCATTTGTAGAGACATCGATGGATCTAGAGACTGTCATACAGAATGAAGTAAGTGAGAAAGAGGAAAACAAATATTGTATATTAATGCATATATGTGGAACCTAAAAAATGGTACAGATGAACTGGTTTGCAGGGAAGAAACAGAGACACAGAGGTAGAGAACAAACATATGGACACCAAGAGTGGGAAGCCATGGGGTGGTGGTGGTGGGATGAGTTGGGAGATTGGGATTGACCTGTATACATGTATATGCATAAAATACATAACTAATAATAAACTGCTGTATAAAAAATAAATCAAATTAAATTTCAAATTTTTAAAAAATAAAATTTAAAAATAAAACAGAAAAATGTTCTTCCCTTCACACAGATGTATTTATAGGAATGAATTATTTCCATGCTTATATCTATAAATACATAAAGGAGGAATAAAATCTAACTTGAACCATAAAAGAAAAAAAAAAACCTGAACCCACCAGTTATACAGAGGAAAACCCTATCAGGGCACTTGCTCCAGCAGTAAACAATTCTGAAATTGGTCAGAGGTGGGGAATCATCTCCCATACAACCAGCAACCCACCCCCCACGCAAGGAGCATCCTCATTGCAAAGCTGGGGGACCGTGCCGAGGCATCTGTGAGTAAACGTGAGCTGAGCCCCAGGCCAGCTGCTGCTGAACTGTTCCCACCCTTCCCAGGTAAAACACCTGAATAGGTACAAGGGCTTGAAAGCCTAGAGGAAGGGCCACGGATCCACACCAGCGACAGCACGCAGGCCAACTTGGTGCCTGCAGGCCAGCCAGGGTGGTCCTGGCCCCGGGCGCTCTTCCGGAAGCTTTCCATTGCCCTGCCTGAGATACCCCTCCTGTCCCGGCACCCACTGCTTTTTTCCTTCCTCACCTCTGTCCGGAGAGAAATTCCAGCGGAAGGTATGGGTGACACATCCTCTTCTTTACAGGTGGCAGCCTGGCAACCCCTGCAGAAAGGCCAGCAGAGCCCCACTCACACCGGGCCACCAACAAAGCTGTGGCCCCTCACTCCCTCCCACCAGCACAGCCCCGAGACTGCTTACGGGGCAGAGAATATGGAGTCAGGCACAGCTTCAGGGGCTATTGCTGCCTGGAGCGCTGTTTATATTGACCTCAAACAGGCACACCTGGGGAGGGCCGGCCGGCAGGGTAAGGCTGCCCAGGTCAGCTAATCCACAACCCTCAGGGAATCACATTGTTGAAAACGGACCTCGCTAAGGCAGAATAGAAGCCAAGGAAGAAAAGGACACAATGCCATTTGCAGCACCGTAGATGAGGCTAGAGGTAATCACGTGACTTGTAGTAAGTCAGAAAGTGAAAGACACATATCGTATCATATCACTTATAGGTGTTACCTAAGAATGGATACCAGGGCAGATATTTCCACGGAGAAGGGCCATCACAGATTCATCAAACAAACTTATGGTTCACCAATGGAAAGGTGTGAGGATTGGTTTCATTACGATATTGGGGTTAACAGACATATACAAACACAGGTGACACATATAATCACCAAAGACCTACGGAATACCAAGAGAAGACTACTCAACATTCTGTCATAACGTACATGGGAAAAGGATCCCAGGAAGAACAGACATCTGTATATGTGTAAAAGAACCCCATCTTCCACACCTACAACAAGCCAAACATTGTAATCAAACTTGGTGTAATAAAAAATAAAAAATTAAATTAAAAACACGAACAAGAAGTAGTGAGACAAACGTGAGGGTCTTTCTCCTGGCACATTCCATTCTAAATTCCAATCTAGAACACGACTTCCATTGAGGCTCTGTTGCCCTAGTCACCAGATTTGGTAAGGGAGAACTGCTGCCACCTTGTGGCCGTTTCGCACAACAGCAGCTTTAATCCCAGCGCTGATGGTCAGTAGATATTCAAAATCATTGCAGGCCTGTAAATGACACCTGCCCTGAAAACAAATGCTGGGGTCACATATCGACCAAAAAATTCAAAGGACGTCCATATTTCAAAACGACCATTTCAAAAGGCATATTTTACGCACATTAGTGTTCTGCTTCTTTTTCTTTCTTTCCTTTTTTTGTTAAAAATACGGGAATGGAAAAAGGCATCCCTCAGAATGGGCGAAAATCGTTGCAAACGAATCAATGGACAAAGGTTTAATCTCCAATATATATAAACAGCTCATGCAGCTTAATATTAACAAAACAAACAACCCAATACAAAAAATGGGCAGAAGATCTAAAGAGATGTTTCTTCCAAGAAGACACAGAGACGGCCAAGACGCACATGAAAAGCTGCTCAACAGCACTAATTATTAGAGAAATGCAAATCAAATCTACAATGAGGTATCACCTCACACCTGTTAGAATCGGCATCATCAGAAAATCTACAAACAACCAATTCTGGGGAGGGTGTGGACAAAAGGAGCCCTCTTCCACTATTGGTGGGAATGTAAATTGATACAGTCACTATGGAGAACGGTATGGAGTTTCCTTAAAAAAACTAGAAATAGAATTACCATCTGATCCAGCAATCCCACTTCTGGGCATATACCCAGAGAAAACCATAAATCAAAAAGGCACATTCACCACAGTGTTCATGGCAGCACTATTTACAATAGCCAGGTAATGGAAGCAACGTAAATGCCCACAGACAGATGAATGGATAAAGATGTGGTACATATATAAAATGGAATATTACTCAGCCATAAGAAGGAATGAAACTGGGTCATTTGTAGAGACGTCGATGGATCTAGAGACTGTCATACAGAATGAAGTAAGTCAGAAAGAGGAAAACAAATATTGTATATTAATGCATATATGTGGAACCTAAAAAATGGTACAGATGAACTGGATTGCAGGGAAGAAACTGAGACATAGATGTAGAGAACAAACATATGGACACCAAGAGTGGGAAGCCATGGGGTGGTGGTGGTGGGATGAGTTGGGAGATTGGGATTGACCTGTATACATGTATATGCATAAAATACATAACTAATAATAACCTGCTGTATAAAAAATAAATCAAATTAAATTTCAAATTTTTAAAAAATAAAATTTAAAAATAAAACAGAAAAATGTTCTTCCCTTCACACAGATGTATTTATAGGAATGAATTATTTCCATGCTTATATCTATAAATACATAAAGGAGGAATACAATCTAACTTGAACCATAAAAGAAAAAAAAAAACCTGAACCCACCAGTTATACAGAGGAAAACCCTATCAGGGCACTTGCTCCAGCGGTAAACAATTCTGAAATTGGTCAGAGGTGGGGAATCATCTCCCATACAACCAGCAACCCACCCCCCACGCCAGGAGCATCCTCATTGCAAAGCTGGGGGACCGTGCCGAGGCATCTGTGAGTAAACGTGAGCTGAGCCCCAGGCCAGCTGCTGCTGAACTGTTCCCACCCTTCCCAGGTAAAACACCTGAATAGGTACAAGGGCTTGAAAGCCTAGAGGAAGGGCCACGGAGCCACACCAGCGACAGCACGCAGGCCAACTTGGTGCCTGCAGGCCAGCCAGGGTGGTCCTGGCCCCGGGCGCTCTTCCGGAAGCTTTCCATTGCCCTGCCTGAGATACCCCTCCTGTCCCGGCCCCCACTGCTTTTTTCCTTCCTCACCTCTGTCCGGAGAGAAATTCCAGCGGAAGGTATGGGTGACACATCCTCTTCTTTACAGGTGGCAGCCTGGCAACCCCTGCAGAAAGGCCAGCAGAGCCCCACTCACACCGGGCCACCAACAAAGCTGTGGCCCCTCACTCCCTCCCACCAGCAGAGCCCCGAGACTGCTGATGGGGCAGAGAATATGGAGTCAGGCACAGCTTCAGGGGCTATTGCTGCCTGGAGCGCTGTTTATATTGACCTCAAACAGGCACACCTGGGGAGGGCCGGCCGGCAGGGTAAGGCTGCCCAGGTCAGCTAATCCACAAACCTCAGGGAATCACATTGTTGAAAACGGACCTCGCTAAGGCAGAATAGAAGCCAAGGAAGAAAAGGACACAATGCCATTTGCAGCACCGTAGATGAGTCTAGAGGTAATCACGTGACTTGTAGTAAGTCAGAAAGTGAAAGACACATATCGTATCCTATCACTTATAGGTGTTACCTAAGGATGGATACCAGGGCAGATATTTCCACGGAGAAGGGCCATCACAGATTCATCAAACAAACTTATGGTTCACCAATGGAAAGGTGTGAGGATTGGTTTCATTACGATATTGGGGTTAACAGACATATACAAACACAGGTGACACATATAATCACCAAAGACCTACGGAATACCAAGAGAAGACTACTCAACCTTCTGTCATAACGTACATGGGAAAAGGATCCCAGGAAGAACAGACATCTGTATATGTGTAAAAGAACCCCATCTTCCACACCTACAACAAGCCAAACATTGTAATCAAACTTGCTGTAATAAAAAATAAAAAATTAAATTAAAAACACGAACAAGAAGTAGTGAGACAAACTTGAGGGGCTTTCTCCTGGCACATTCCATTCTAAATTCCAATCTAGAACACGACTTCCATTGAGGCTCTGTTGCCCTAGTCACCAGATTTGGTAAGGGAGAACTGCTGCCACCTTGTGGCCGTTTCGCACAACAGCAGCTTTAATCCCAGCGCTGATGGTCAGTTGATATTCAAAATCATTGCAGGCCTGTAAATGACACCTGCCCTGAAAACAAATCCTGGGGTCACATATCGACCAAAAAATTCAAAGGACGTCCATATTTCAAAACGACCGTTTCAAAAGGCATATTTTACGCACATTAGTGTTCTGCTTCTTTTTCTTTCTTTCCTTTTTTTGTTAAAAATACGGGAATGGAAAAAGGCATCCCTCAGAATGGGCGAAAATCGTTGCAAACGAATCAATGGACAAAGGTTTAATCTCCAATATATATAAACAGCTCATGCAGCTTAATATTAACAAAACAAACAACCCAATACAAAAAATGGGCAGAAGATCTAAAGAGATGTTTCTTCCAAGAAGACACAGAGACGGCCAAGACGCACATGAAAAGCTGCTCAACAGCACTAATTATTAGAGAAATGCAAATCAAAACTACAATGAGGTATCACCTCACACCTGTTAGATTCGGCATCATCAGAAAATCTACAAACAACCAATTCTGGGGAGGGTGTGGACAAAAGGAGCCCTCTTCCACTATTGGTGGGAATGTAAATTGATACAGTCACTATGGAGAACGGTATGGAGTTTCCTTAAAAAAACTAGAAATAGAATTACCATCTGATCCAGCAATCCCACTTCTGGGCATATACCCAGAGAAAACCATAAATCAAAAAGGCACATTCACCACAATGTTCATGGCAGCACTATTTACAATAGCCAGGTAATGGAAGCAACGTAAATGCCCACAGACAGATGAATGGATAAAGATGTGGTACATATATAAAATGGAATATTACTCAGCCATAAGAAGGAATGAAACTGGGTCATTTGTAGAGACATCGATGGATCTAGAGACTGTCATACAGAATGAAGTAAGTCAGAAAGAGGAAAACAAATATTGTATATTAATGCATATATGTGGAACCTAAAAAATGGTACAGATGAACTGGTTTGCAGGGAAGAAACAGAGACACAGAGGTAGAGAACAAACATATGGACACCAAGTGTGGGAAGCCATGGGGTGGTGGTGGTGGGATGAGTTGGGAGATTGGGATTGACCTGTATACATGTATATGCATAAAATACATAACTAATAATAACCTGCTGTATAAAAAAATAAATCAAATTAAATTTCAAATTTTTAAAAAATAAAATTTAAAAATAAAACAGAAAAATGTTCTTCCCTTCACACAGATGTATTTATAGGAATGAATTATTTCCATGCTTATATCTATAAATACATAAAGGAGGAATACAATCTAACTTGAACCATAAAAGAAAAAAAAAACCTGAACCCACGAGTTATACAGAGGAAAACCCTATCAGGGTACTTGCTCCAGCGGTAAACAATTCTGAAATTGGTCAGAGGTGGGGAATCATCTCCCATACAACCAGCAACCCACCCCCCACGCCAGGAGCATCCTCATTGCAAAGCTGGGGGACCGTGCCGAGGCATCTGTGAGTAAACGTGAGCTGAGCCCCAGGCCAGCTGCTGCTGAACTGTTCCCACCCTTCCCAGGTAAAACACCTGAATATGTACAAGGGCTTGAAAGCCTAGAGGAAGGGCCACGGAGCCACACCAGCGACAGCACGCAGGCCAACTTGGTCCCTGCAGGCCAGCCAGGGTGGTCCTGGCCCCGGGCGCTCTTCCGGAAGCTTTCCATTGCCCTGCCTGAGATACCCCTCCTGTCCCGGCACCCACTGCTTTTTTCCTTCCTCACCTCTGTCCGGAGAGAAATTCCAGCGGAAGGTATGGGTGACACATCCTCTTCTTTACAGGTGGCAGCCTGGCAACCCCTGCAGAAAGGCCAGCAGAGCCCCACTCACACCGGGCCACCAACAAAGCTGTGGCCCCTCACTCCCTCCCACCAGCAGAGCCCCGAGACTGCTGACGGGGCAGAGAATATGGAGTCAGGCACAGCTTCAGGGACTATTGCTGCCTGGAGCGCTGTTTATATTGACCTCAAACAGGCACCCCTGGGGAAGGCCGGCCGGCAGGGTAAGGCTGCCCAGGTCAGCTAATCCACAACCCTCAGGGAATCACATTGTTGAAAACGGACCTCGCTAAGGCAGAATAGAAGCCAAGGAAGAAAAGGACACAATGCCATTTGCAGCACCGTAGATGAGTCTAGAGGTAATCACGTGACTTGTAGTAAGTCAGAAAGTGAAAGACACATATCGTATCATATCACTTATAGGTGTTACCTAAGAATGGATACCAGGGCAGATATTTCCACGGAGAAGGGCCATCACAGATTCATCAAACAAACTTATGGTTCACCAATGGAAAGGTGTGAGGATTGGTTTCATTACGATATTGGGGTTAACAGACATATACAAACACAGGTGACACATATAATCACCAAAGACCTACGGAATACCAAGAGAAGACTACTCAACCTTCTGTCATAACGTACATGGGAAAAGGATCCCAGGAAGAACAGACATCTGTATATGTGGAAAAGAACCCCATCTTCCACACCTACAACAAGCCAAACATTGTAATCAAACTTGCTGTAATAAAAACTAAAAAATTAAATTAAAAACACGAACAAGAAGTAGTGAGACAAACTTGAGGGGCTTTCTCCTGGCACATTCCATTCTAAATTCCAATCTAGAACACGACTTCCATTGAGGCTCTGTTGCCCTAGTCACCAGATTTGGTAAGGGAGAACTGCTGCCACCTTGTGGCCGTTTCGCACAACAGCAGCTTTAATCCCAGCGCTGATGGTCAGTTGATATTCAAAATCATTGCAGGCCTGTAAATGACACCTGCCCTGAAAACAAATCCTGGGGTCACATATCGACCAAAAAATTCAAAGGACGTCCATATTTCAAAACGACCGTTTCAAAAGGCATATTTTACGCACATTAGTGTTCTGCTTCTTTTTCTTTCTTTCCTTTTTTTGTTAAAAATACGGGAATGGAAAAAGGCATCCCTCAGAATGGGCGAAAATCGTTGCAAACGAATCAATGGACAAAGGTTTAATCTCCAATATATATAAAGAGCTCATGCAGCTTAATATTAACAAAACAAACAACCCAATACAAAAAACGGGCAGAAGATCTAAAGAGATGTTTCTTCCAAGAAGACACAGAGATGGCCAAGACGCACATGAAAAGCTGCTCAACAGCACTAATTATTAGAGAAATGCAAATCAAAACTACAATGAGGTATCACCTCACACCTGTTAGAATCGGCATCATCAGAAAATCTACAAACAACCAATTCTGGGGAGGGTGTGGACAAAAGGAGCCCTCTTCCACTATTGGTGGGAATGTAAATTGATACAGTCACTATGGAGAACGGTATGGAGTTTCCTTAAAAAAACTAGAAATAGAATTACCATCTGATCCAGCAATCCCACTTCTGGGCATATACCCAGAGAAAACCATAAATCAAAAAGGCACATTCACCACAATGTTCATGGCAGCACTATTTACAATAGCCAGGTAATGGAAGCAACGTAAATGCCCACAGACAGATGAATGGATAAAGATGTGGTACATATATAAAATGGAATATTACTCAGCCATAAGAAGGAATGCAACTGGGTCATTTGTAGAGACATCGATGGATCTAGAGACTGTCATACAGAATGAAGTAAGTCAGAAAGAGGAAAACAAATATTGTATATTAATGCATATATGTGGAACCTAAAAAATGGTACAGATGAACTGGTTTGCAGGGAAGAAACAGAGACACAGAGGTAGAGAACAAACATATGGACACCAAGTGTGGGAAGCCATGGGGTGGTGGTGGTGGGATGAGTTGGGAGATTGGGATTGACCTGTATACATGTATATGCATAAAATACATAACTAATAATAACCTGATGTATAAAAAAATAAATCAAATTAAATTTCAAATTTTTAAAAAATAAAATTTAAAAATAAAACAGAAAAATGTTCTTCCCTTCACACAGATGTATTTATAGGAATGAATTATTTCCATGCTTATATCTATAAATACATAAAGGAGGAATACAATCTAACTTGAACCATAAAAGAAAAAAAAAAAACCTGAACCCACCAGTTATAGAGAGGAATACCCTATCAGGGCACTTGCTCCAGCGGTAAACAATTCTGAAATTGGTCAGAGGTGGGGAATCATCTCCCATACAACCAGCAACCCACCCCCCACGCCAGGAGCATCCTCATTGCAAAGCTGGGGGACCGTGCCGAGGCATCTGTGAGTAAACGTGAGCTGAGCCCCAGGCCAGCTGCTGCTGAACTGTTCCCACCCTTCCCAGGTAAAACACCTGAATATGTACAAGGGCTTGAAAGCCTAGAGGAAGGGCCGCAGAGCCACACCAGCGACAGCATGCAGGCCAACTTGGTGCCTGCAGGCCAGCCAGGGTGGTCCTGGCCCCGGGCGCTCTTCCGGAAGCTCTCCATTGCCCTGCCTGAGATACCCCTCCTGTCCCGGCCCCCACTGCTTTTTTCCTTCCTCACCTCTGTCCGGAGAGAAATTCCAGCGGAAGGTATGGGTGACACATCCTCTTCTTTACAGGTGGCAGCCTGGCAACCCCTGCAGAAAGGCCAGCAGAGCCCCACTCACACCGGGCCACCAACAAAGCTGTGGCCCCTCACTCCCTCCCACCAGCACAGCCCCGAGACTGCTGACGGGGCAGAGAATATGGAGTCAGGCACAGCTTCAGGGGCTATTGCTGCCTGGAGCGCTGTTTATATTGACCTCAAACAGGCACACCTGGGGAGGGCCGGCCGGCAGGGTAAGGCTGCCCAGGTCAGCTAATCCACAACCCTCAGGGAATCCCATTGTTGAAAACGGACCTCGCTAAGGCAGAATAGAAGCCAAGGAAGAAAAGGACACAATGCCATTTGCAGCACCGTAGATGAGTCTAGAGGTAATCACGTGACTTGTAGTAAGTCAGAAAGTGAAAGACACATATCGTATCCTATCACTTATAGGTGTTACCTAAGAATGGATACCAGGGCAGATATTTCCACGGAGAAGGGCCATCACAGATTCATCAAACAAACTTATGGTTCACCAATGGAAAGGTGTGAGGATTGGTTTCATTACGATATTGGGGTTAACAGACATATACAAACACAGGTGACACATATAATCACCAAAGACCTACGGAATACCAAGAGAAGACTACTCAACATTCTGTCATAACGTACATGGGAAAAGGATCCCAGGAAGAACAGACATCTGTATATGTGTAAAAGAACCCCATCTTCCACACCTACAACAAGCCAAACATTGTCATCAAACTTGCTGTAATAAAAACTAAAAAATTAAATTAAAAACACGAACAAGAAGTAGTGAGACAAACTTGAGGGGCTTTCTCCTGGCACATTCCATTCTAAATTCCAATCTAGAACACGACTTCCATTGAGGCTCTGTTGCCCTAGTCACCAGATTTGGTAAGGGAGAACTGCTGCCACCTTGTGGCCGTTTCGCACAACAGCAGCTTTAATCCCAGCGCTGATGGTCAGTTGATATTCAAAATCATTGCAGGCCTGTAAATGACACCTGCCCTGAAAACAAATCCTGGGGTCACATATCGACCAAAAAATTCAAAGGACGTCCATATTTCAAAACGACCGTTTCAAAAGGCATATTTTACGCACATTAGTGTTCTGCTTCTTTTTCTTTCTTTCCTTTTTTTGTTAAAAATACGGGAATGGAAAAAGGCATCCCTCAGAATGGGCGAAAATCGTTGCAAACGAATCAATGGACAAAGGTTTAATCTCCAATATATATAAAGAGCTCATGCAGCTTAATATTAACAAAACAAACAACCCAATACAAAAAACGGGCAGAAGATCTAAAGAGATGTTTCTTCCAAGAAGACACAGAGATGGCCAAGACGCACATGAAAAGCTGCTCAACAGCACTAATTATTAGAGAAATGCAAATCAAAACTACAATGAGGTATCACCTCACACCTGTTAGAATTGGCATCATCAGAAAATCTACAAACAACCAATTCTGGGGAGGGTGTGGACAAAAGGAGCCCTCTTCCACTATTGGTGGGAATGTAAATTGATACAGTCACTATGGAGAACGGTATGGAGTTTCCTTAAAAAAACTAGAAATAGAATTACCATCTGATCCAGCAATCCCACTTCTGGGCATATACCCAGAGAAAACCATAAATCAAAAAGGCACATTCACCACAATGTTCATGGCAGCACTATTTACAATAGCCAGGTAATGGAAGCAACGTAAATGCCCACAGACAGATGAATGGATAAAGATGTGGTACATATATAAAATGGAATATTACTCAGCCATAAGAAGGAATGCAACTGGGTCATTTGTAGAGACATCGATGGATCTAGAGACTGTCATACAGAATGAAGTAAGTCAGAAAGAGGAAAACAAATATTGTATATTAATGCATATATGTGGAACCTAAAAAATGGTACAGATGAACGGGTTTGCAGGGAAGAAACAGAGACACAGAGGTAGACAACAAACATATGGACACCAAGTGTGGGAAGCCATGGGGTGGTGGTGGTGGGATGAGTTGGGAGATTGGGATTGACCTGTATACATGTATATGCATAAAATACATAACTAATAATAACCTGCTGTATAAAAAAATAAATCAAATTAAATTTCAAATTTTTAAAAAATAAAATTTAAAAATAAAACAGAAAAATGTTCTTCCCTTCACACAGATGTATTTATAGGAATGAATTATTTCCATGCTTATATCTATAAATACATAAAGGAGGAATACAATCTAACTTGAACCATAAAAGAAAAAAAAAAACCTGAACCCACCAGTTATAGAGAGGAATACCCTATCAGGGCACTTGCTCCAGCGGTAAACAATTCTGAAATTGGTCAGAGGTGGGGAATCATCTCCCATACAACCAGCAACCCACCCCCCACGCCAGGAGCATCCTCATTGCAAAGCTGGGGGACCGTGCCGAAGCATCTGTGAGTAAACGTGAGCTGAGCCCCAGGCCAGCTGCTGCTGAACTGTTCCCACCCTTCCCAGGTAAAACACCTGAATATGTACAAGGGCTTGAAAGCCTAGAGGAAGGGCCGCAGAGCCACACCAGCGACAGCACGCAGGCCAACTTGGTGCCTGCAGGGCAGCCAGGGTGGTCCTGGCCCCGAGCGCTCTTCCGGAAGCTTTCCATTGCCCTGCCTGAGATACCCCTCCTGTCCCGGCCCCCACTGCTTTTTTCCTTCCTCACCTCTGTCCGGAGAGAAATTCCAGGGGAAGGTATGGGTGACACATCCTCTTCTTTACAGGTGGCAGCCTGGCTACCCCTGCAGAAAGGCCAGCAGAGCCCCACTCACACCGGGCCACCAACAAAGCTGTGGCCCCTCACTCCCTCCCACCAGCAGAGCCCCGAGACTGCTGACGGGGCAGAGAATATGGAGTCAGGCACAGCTTCAGGGGCTATTGCTGCCTGGAGCGCTGTTTATATTGACCTCAAACAGGCACACCTGGGGAGGGCCGGCCGGCAGGGTAAGGCTGCCCAGGTCAGCTAATCCACAACCCTCAGGGAATCACATTGTTGAAAACGGACCTCGCTAAGGCAGAAAAGAAGCCAAGGAAGAAAAGGACACAATGCCATTTGCAGCACCGTAGATGAGTCTAGAGGTAATCACGTGACTTGTAGTAAGTCAGAAAGTGAAAGACACATATCGTATCATATCACTTATAGGTGTTACCTAAGAATGGATACCAGGGCAGATATTTCCACGGAGAAGGGCCATCACAGATTCATCAAAGAAACTTATGGTTCAC
Organism: Mesoplodon mirus; assembly: GCF_964341445.2. Taxonomy (NCBI): domain Eukaryota; kingdom Metazoa; phylum Chordata; class Mammalia; order Artiodactyla; family Ziphiidae; genus Mesoplodon; species Mesoplodon mirus. Next base: position 2,387,696 of record NW_028295814.1, on the reverse strand, counting down.
CAATGGAAAGGTGTGAGGATTGGTTTCATTACGATATTGGGGTTAACAGACATATACAAACACAGGTGACACATATAATCACCAAAGACCTACGGAATACCAAGAGAAGACTACTCAACCTTCTGTCATAACGTACATGGGAAAAGGATCCCAGGAAGAACAGACATCTGTATATGTGGAAAAGAACCCCATCTTCCACACCTACAACAAGCCAAACATTGTAATCAAACTTGCTGTAATAAAAACTAAAAAATTAAATTAAAAACACGAACAAGAAGTAGTGAGACAAACTTGAGGGGCTTTCTCCTGGCACATTCCATTCTAAATTCCAATCTAGAACACGACTTCCATTGAGGCTCTGTTGCCCTAGTCACCAGATTTGGTAAGGGAGAACTGCTGCCACCTTGTGGCCGTTTCGCACAACAGCAGCTTTAATCCCAGCGCTGATGGTCAGTTGATATTCAAAATCATTGCAGGCCTGTAAATGACACCTGCCCTGAAAACAAATCCTGGGGTCACATATCGACCAAAAAATTCAAAGGACGTCCATATTTCAAAACGACCGTTTCAAAAGGCATATTTTACGCACATTAGTGTTCTGCTTCTTTTTCTTTCTTTCCTTTTTTTGTTAAAAATACGGGAATGGAAAAAGGCATCCCTCAGAATGGGCGAAAATCGTTGCAAACGAATCAATGGACAAAGGTTTAATCTCCAATATATATAAAGAGCTCATGCAGCTTAATATTAACAAAACAAACAACCCAATACAAAAAACGGGCAGAAGATCTAAAGAGATGTTTCTTCCAAGAAGACACAGAGATGGCCAAGACGCACATGAAAAGCTGCTCAACAGCACTAATTATTAGAGAAATGCAAATCAAAACTACAATGAGGTATCACCTCACACCTGTTAGAATCGGCATCATCAGAAAATCTACAAACAACCAATTCTGGGGAGGGTGTGGACAAAAGGAGCCCTCTTCCACTATTGGTGGGAATGTAAATTGATACAGTCACTATGGAGAACGGTATGGAGTTTCCTTAAAAAAACTAGAAATAGAATTACCATCTGATCCAGCAATCCCACTTCTGGGCATATACCCAGAGAAAACCATAAATCAAAAAGGCACATTCACCACAATGTTCATGGCAGCACTATTTACAATAGCCAGGTAATGGAAGCAACGTAAATGCCCACAGACAGATGAATGGATAAAGATGTGGTACATATATAAAATGGAATATTACTCAGCCATAAGAAGGAATGCAACTGGGTCATTTGTAGAGACATCGATGGATCTAGAGACTGTCATACAGAATGAAGTAAGTCAGAAAGAGGAAAACAAATATTGTATATTAATGCATATATGTGGAACCTAAAAAATGGTACAGATGAACTGGTTTGCAGGGAAGAAACAGAGACACAGAGGTAGAGAACAAACATATGGACACCAAGTGTGGGAAGCCATGGGGTGGTGGTGGTGGGATGAGTTGGGAGATTGGGATTGACCTGTATACATGTATATGCATAAAATACATAACTAATAATAACCTGATGTATAAAAAAATAAATCAAATTAAATTTCAAATTTTTAAAAAATAAAATTTAAAAATAAAACAGAAAAATGTTCTTCCCTTCACACAGATGTATTTATAGGAATGAATTATTTCCATGCTTATATCTATAAATACATAAAGGAGGAATACAATCTAACTTGAACCATAAAAGAAAAAAAAAAAACCTGAACCCACGAGTTATACAGAGGAAAACCCTATCAGGGTACTTGCTCCAGCGGTAAACAATTCTGAAATTGGTCAGAGGTGGGGAATCATCTCCCATACAACCAGCAACCCACCCCCCACGCCAGGAGCATCCTCATTGCAAAGCTGGGGGACCGTGCCGAGGCATCTGTGAGTAAACGTGAGCTGAGCCCCAGGCCAGCTGCTGCTGAACTGTTCCCACCCTTCCCAGGTAAAACATCTGAATATGTACAAGGGCTTGAAAGCCTAGAGGAAGGGCCACGGAGCCACACCAGCGACAGCACGCAGGCCAACTTGGTCCCTGCAGGCCAGCCAGGGTGGTCCTGGCCCCGGGCGCTCTTCCGGAAGCTTTCCATTGCCCTGCCTGAGATACCCCTCCTGTCCCGGCCCCCACTGCTTTTTTCCTTCCTCACCTCTGTCCGGAGAGAAATTCCAGCGGAAGGTATGGGTGACACATCCTCTTCTTTACAGGTGGCAGCCTGGCAACCCCTGCAGAAAGGCCAGCAGAGCCCCACTCACACCGGGCCACCAACAAAGCTGTGGCCCCTCACTCCCTCCCACCAGCAGAGCCCCGAGACTGCTGACGGGGCAGAGAATATGGAGTCAGGCACAGCTTCAGGGGCTATTGCTGCCTGGAGCGCTGTTTATATTGACCTCAAACAGGCACCCCTGGGGAAGGCCGGCCGGCAGGGTAAGGCTGCCCAGGTCAGCTAATCCACAACCCTCAGGGAATCCCATTGTTGAAAACGGACCTCGCTAAGGCAGAATAGAAGCCAAGGAAGAAAAGGACACAATGCCATTTGCAGCACCGTAGATGAGTCTAGAGGTAATCACGTGACTTGTAGTAAGTCAGAAAGTGAAAGACACATATCGTATCCTATCACTTATAGGTGTTACCTAAGAATGGATACCAGGGCAGATATTTCCACGGAGAAGGGCCATCACAGATTCATCAAACAAACTTATGGTTCACCAATGGAAAGGTGTGAGGATTGGTTTCATTACGATATTGGGGTTAACAGACATATACAAACACAGGTGACACATATAATCACCAAAGACCTACGGAATACCAAGAGAAGACTACTCAACATTCTGTCATAACGTACATGGGAAAAGGATCCCAGGAAGAACAGACATCTGTATATGTGTAAAAGAACCCCATCTTCCACACCTACAACAAGCCAAACATTGTAATCAAACTTGCTGTAATAAAAACTAAAAAATTAAATTAAAAACACGAACAAGAAGTAGTGAGACAAACTTGAGGGGCTTTCTCCTGGCACATTCCATTCTAAATTCCAATCTAGAACACGACTTCCATTGAGGCTCTGTTGCCCTAGTCACCAGATTTGGTAAGGGAGAACTGCTGCCACCTTGTGGCCGTTTCGCACAACAGCAGCTTTAATCCCAGCGCTGATGGTCAGTTGATATTCAAAATCATTGCAGGCCTGTAAATGACACCTGCCCTGAAAACAAATCCTGGGGTCACATATCGACCAAAAAATTCAAAGGACGTCCATATTTCAAAACGACCGTTTCAAAAGGCATATTTTACGCACATTAGTGTTCTGCTTCTTTTTCTTTCTTTCCTTTTTTTGTTAAAAATACGGGAATGGAAAAAGGCATCCCTCAGAATGGGCGAAAATCGTTGCAAACGAATCAATGGACAAAGGTTTAATCTCCAATATATATAAACAGCTCATGCAGCTTAATATTAACAAAACAAACAACCCAATACAAAAAACGGGCAGAAGATCTAAAGAGATGTTTCTTCCAAGAAGACACAGAGATGGCCAAGACGCACATGAAAAGCTGCTCAACAGCACTAATTATTAGAGAAATGCAAATCAAAACTACAATGAGGTATCACCTCACACCTGTTAGAATTGGCATCATCAGAAAATCTACAAACAACCAATTCTGGGGAGGGTGTGGACAAAAGGAGCCCTCTTCCACTATTGGTGGGAATGTAAATTGATACAGTCACTATGGAGAACGGTATGGAGTTTCCTTAAAAAAACTAGAAATAGAATTACCATCTGATCCAGCAATCCCACTTCTGGGCATATACCCAGAGAAAACCATAAATCAAAAAGGCACATTCACCACAATGTTCATGGCAGCACTATTTACAAGCCAGGTAATGGAAGCAACGTAAATGCCCACAGACAGATGAATGGATAAAGATGTGGTACATATATAAAATGGAATATTACTCAGCCATAAGAAGGAATGCAACTGGGTCATTTGTAGAGACATCGATGGATCTAGAGACTGTCATACAGAATGAAGTAAGTCAGAAAGAGGAAAACAAATATTGTATATTAATGCATATATGTGGAACCTAAAAAATGGTACAGATGAACGGGTTTGCAGGGAAGAAACAGAGACACAGAGGTAGAGAACAAACATATGGACACCAAGAGTGGGAAGCCATGGGGTGGTGGTGGTGGGATGAGTTGGGAGATTGGGATTGACCTGTATACATGTATATGCATAAAATACATAACTAATAATAACCTGCTGTATAAAAAATAAATCAAATTAAATTTCAAATTTTTAAAAAATAAAATTTAAAAATAAAACAGAAAAATGTTCTTCCCTTCACACAGATGTATTTATAGGAATGAATTATTTCCATGCTTATATCTATAAATACATAAAGGAGGAATAAAATCTAACTTGAACCATAAAAGAAAAAAAAAAACCTGAACCCACCAGTTATACAGAGGAAAACCCTATCAGGGCACTTGCTCCAGCGGTAAACAATTCTGAAATTGGTCAGAGGTGGGGAATCATCTCCCATACAACCAGCAACCCACCCCCCACGCAAGGAGCATCCTCATTGCAAAGCTGGGGGACCGTGCCGAGGCATCTGTGAGTAAACGTGAGCTGAGCCCCAGGCCAGCTGCTGCTGAACTGTTCCCACCCTTCCCAGGTAAAACACCTGAATAGGTACAAGGGCTTGAAAGCCTAGAGGAAGGGCCACGGATCCACACCAGCGACAGCACGCAGGCCAACTTGGTGCCTGCAGGCCAGCCAGGGTGGTCCTGGCCCCGGGCGCTCTTCCGGAAGCTTTCCATTGCCCTGCCTGAGATACCCCTCCTGTCCCGGCACCCACTGCTTTTTTCCTTCCTCACCTCTGTCCGGAGAGAAATTCCAGCGGAAGGTATGGGTGACACATCCTCTTCTTTACAGGTGGCAGCCTGGCAACCCCTGCAGAAAGGCCAGCAGAGCCCCACTCACACCGGGCCACCAACAAAGCTGTGGCCCCTCACTCCCTCCCACCAGCACAGCCCCGAGACTGCTGACGGGGCAGAGAATATGGAGTCAGGCACAGCTTCAGGGGCTATTGCTGCCTGGAGCGCTGTTTATATTGACCTCAAACAGGCACACCTGGGGAGGGCCGGCCGGCAGGGTAAGGCTGCCCAGGTCAGCTAATCCACAACCCTCAGGGAATCACATTGTTGAAAACGGACCTCGCTAAGGCAGAATAGAAGCCAAGGAAGAAAAGGACACAATGCCATTTGCAGCACCGTAGATGAGGCTAGAGGTAATCACGTGACTTGTAGTAAGTCAGAAAGTGAAAGACACATATCGTATCATATCACTTATAGGTGTTACCTAAGAATGGATACCAGGGCAGATATTTCCACGGAGAAGGGCCATCACAGATTCATCAAACAAACTTATGGTTCACCAATGGAAAGGTGTGAGGATTGGTTTCATTACGATATTGGGGTTAACAGACATATACAAACACAGGTGACACATATAATCACCAAAGACCTACGGAATACCAAGAGAAGACTACTCAACATTCTGTCATAACGTACATGGGAAAAGGATCCCAGGAAGAACAGACATCTGTATATGTGTAAAAGAACCCCATCTTCCACACCTACAACAAGCCAAACATTGTAATCAAACTTGGTGTAATAAAAAATAAAAAATTAAATTAAAAACACGAACAAGAAGTAGTGAGACAAACGTGAGGGTCTTTCTCCTGGCACATTCCATTCTAAATTCCAATCTAGAACACGACTTCCATTGAGGCTCTGTTGCCCTAGTCACCAGATTTGGTAAGGGAGAACTGCTGCCACCTTGTGGCCGTTTCGCACAACAGCAGCTTTAATCCCAGCGCTGATGGTCAGTTGATATTCAAAATCATTGCAGGCCTGTAAATGACACCTGCCCTGAAAACAAATGCTGGGGTCACATATCGACCAAAAAATTCAAAGGACGTCCATATTTCAAAACGACCATTTCAAAAGGCATATTTTACGCACATTAGTGTTCTGCTTCTTTTTCTTTCTTTCCTTTTTTTGTTAAAAATACGGGAATGGAAAAAGGCATCCCTCAGAATGGGCGAAAATCGTTGCAAACGAATCAATGGACAAAGGTTTAATCTCCAATATATATAAACAGCTCATGCAGCTTAATATTAACAAAACAAACAACCCAATACAAAAAATGGGCAGAAGATCTAAAGAGATGTTTCTTCCAAGAAGACACAGAGACGGCCAAGACGCACATGAAAAGCTGCTCAACAGCACTAATTATTAGAGAAATGCAAATCAAATCTACAATGAGGTATCACCTCACACCTGTTAGAATCGGCATCATCAGAAAATCTACAAACAACCAATTCTGGGGAGGGTGTGGACAAAAGGAGCCCTCTTCCACTATTGGTGGGAATGTAAATTGATACAGTCACTATGGAGAACGGTATGGAGTTTCCTTAAAAAAACTAGAAATAGAATTACCATCTGATCCAGCAATCCCACTTCTGGGCATATACCCAGAGAAAACCATAAATCAAAAAGGCACATTCACCACAGTGTTCATGGCAGCACTATTTACAATAGCCAGGTAATGGAAGCAACGTAAATGCCCACAGACAGATGAATGGATAAAGATGTGGTACATATATAAAATGGAATATTACTCAGCCATAAGAAGGAATGAAACTGGGTCATTTGTAGAGACGTCGATGGATCTAGAGACTGTCATACAGAATGAAGTAAGTCAGAAAGAGGAAAACAAATATTGTATATTAATGCATATATGTGGAACCTAAAAAATGGTACAGATGAACTGGATTGCAGGGAAGAAACTGAGACATAGATGTAGAGAACAAACATATGGACACCAAGAGTGGGAAGACATGGGGTGGTGGTGGTGGGATGAGTTGGGAGATTGGGATTGACCTGTATACATGTATATGCATAAAATACATAACTAATAATAACCTGCTGTATAAAAAATAAATCAAATTAAATTTCAAATTTTTAAAAAATAAAATTTAAAAATAAAACAGAAAAATGTTCTTCCCTTCACACAGATGTATTTATAGGAATGAATTATTTCCATGCTTATATCTATAAATACATAAAGGAGGAATACAATCTAACTTGAACCATAAAAGAAAAAAAAAAACCTGAACCCACCAGTTATACAGAGGAAAACCCTATCAGGGCACTTGCTCCAGCGGTAAACAATTCTGAAATTGGTCAGAGGTGGGGAATCATCTCCCATACAACCAGCAACCCACCCCCCACGCCAGGAGCATCCTCATTGCAAAGCTGGGGGACCATGCCGAGGCATCTGTGAGTAAACGTGAGCTGAGCCCCAGGCCAGCTGCTGCTGAACTGTTCCCACCCTTCCCAGGTAAAACACCTGAATAGGTACAAGGGCTTGAAAGCCTAGAGGAAGGGCCACGGAGCCACACCAGCGACAGCACGCAGGCCAACTTGGTGCCTGCAGGCCAGCCAGGGTGGTCCTGGCCCCGGGCGCTCTTCCGGAAGCTTTCCATTGCCCTGCCTGAGATACCCCTCCTGTCCCGGCCCCCACTGCTTTTTTCCTTCCTCACCTCTGTCCGGAGAGAAATTCCAGCGGAAGGTATGGGTGACACATCCTCTTCTTTACAGGTGGCAGCCTGGCAACCCCTGCAGAAAGGCCAGCAGAGCCCCACTCACACCGGGCCACCAACAAAGCTGTGGCCCCTCACTCCCTCCCACCAGCAGAGCCCCGAGACTGCTGATGGGGCAGAGAATATGGAGTCAGGCACAGCTTCAGGGGCTATTGCTGCCTGGAGCGCTGTTTATATTGACCTCAAACAGGCACACCTGGGGAGGGCCGGCCGGCAGGGTAAGTCTGCCCAGGTCAGCTAATCCACAAACCTCAGGGAATCACATTGTTGAAAACGGACCTCGCTAAGGCAGAATAGAAGCCAAGGAAGAAAAGGACACAATGCCATTTGCAGCACCGTAGATGAGTCTAGAGGTAATCACGTGACTTGTAGTAAGTCAGAAAGTGAAAGACACATATCGTATCCTATCACTTATAGGTGTTACCTAAGGATGGATACCAGGGCAGATATTTCCACGGAGAAGGGCCATCACAGATTCATCAAACAAACTTATGGTTCACCAATGGAAAGGTGTGAGGATTGGTTTCATTACGATATTGGGGTTAACAGACATATACAAACACAGGTGACACATATAATCACCAAAGACCTACGGAATACCAAGAGAAGACTACTCAACCTTCTGTCATAACGTACATGGGAAAAGGATCCCAGGAAGAACAGACATCTGTATATGTGTAAAAGAACCCCATCTTCCACACCTACAACAAGCCAAACATTGTAATCAAACTTGCTGTAATAAAAAATAAAAAATTAAATTAAAAACACGAACAAGAAGTAGTGAGACAAACTTGAGGGGCTTTCTCCTGGCACATTCCATTCTAAATTCCAATCTAGAACACGACTTCCATTGAGGCTCTGTTGCCCTAGTCACCAGATTTGGTAAGGGAGAACTGCTGCCACCTTGTGGCCGTTTCGCACAACAGCAGCTTTAATCCCAGCGCTGATGGTCAGTTGATATTCAAAATCATTGCAGGCCTGTAAATGACACCTGCCCTGAAAACAAATCCTGGGGTCACATATCGACCAAAAAATTCAAAGGACGTCCATATTTCAAAACGACCGTTTCAAAAGGCATATTTTACGCACATTAGTGTTCTGCTTCTTTTTCTTTCTTTCCTTTTTTTGTTAAAAATACGGGAATGGAAAAAGGCATCCCTCAGAATGGGCGAAAATCGTTGCAAACGAATCAATGGACAAAGGTTTAATCTCCAATATATATAAACAGCTCATGCAGCTTAATATTAACAAAACAAACAACCCAATACAAAAAATGGGCAGAAGATCTAAAGAGATGTTTCTTCCAAGAAGACACAGAGACGGCCAAGACGCACATGAAAAGCTGCTCAACAGCACTAATTATTAGAGAAATGCAAATCAAAACTACAATGAGGTATCACCTCACACCTGTTAGATTCGGCATCATCAGAAAATCTACAAACAACCAATTCTGGGGAGGGTGTGGACAAAAGGAGCCCTCTTCCACTATTGGTGGGAATGTAAATTGATACAGTCACTATGGAGAACGGTATGGAGTTTCCTTAAAAAAACTAGAAATAGAATTACCATCTGATCCAGCAATCCCACTTCTGGGCATATACCCAGAGAAAACCATAAATCAAAAAGGCACATTCACCACAATGTTCATGGCAGCACTATTTACAATAGCCAGGTAATGGAAGCAACGTAAATGCCCACAGACAGATGAATGGATAAAGATGTGGTACATATATAAAATGGAATATTACTCAGCCATAAGAAGGAATGAAACTGGGTCATTTGTAGAGACATCGATGGATCTAGAGACTGTCATACAGAATGAAGTAAGTCAGAAAGAGGAAAACAAATATTGTATATTAATGCATATATGTGGAACCTAAAAAATGGTACAGATGAACTGGTTTGCAGGGAAGAAACAGAGACACAGAGGTAGAGAACAAACATATGGACACCAAGTGTGGGAAGCCATGGGGTGGTGGTGGTGGGATGAGTTGGGAGATTGGGATTGACCTGTATACATGTATATGCATAAAATACATAACTAATAATAACCTGCTGTATAAAAAAATAAATCAAATTAAATTTCAAATTTTTAAAAAATAAAATTTAAAAATAAAACAGAAAAATGTTCTTCCCTTCACACAGATGTATTTATAGGAATGAATTATTTCCATGCTTATATCTATAAATACATAAAGGAGGAATACAATCTAACTTGAACCATAAAAGAAAAAAAAAACCTGAACCCACGAGTTATACAGAGGAAAACCCTATCAGGGTACTTGCTCCAGCGGTAAACAATTCTGAAATTGGTCAGAGGTGGGGAATCATCTCCCATACAACCAGCAACCCACCCCCCACGCCAGGAGCATCCTCATTGCAAAGCTGGGGGACCGTGCCGAGGCATCTGTGAGTAAACGTGAGCTGAGCCCCAGGCCAGCTGCTGCTGAACTGTTCCCACCCTTCCCAGGTAAAACACCTGAATATGTACAAGGGCTTGAAAGCCTAGAGGAAGGGCCACGGAGCCACACCAGCGACAGCACGCAGGCCAACTTGGTCCCTGCAGGCCAGCCAGGGTGTTCCTGGCCCCGGGCGCTCTTCCGGAAGCTTTCCATTGCCCTGCCTGAGATACCCCTCCTGTCCCGGCCCCCACTGCTTTTTTCCTTCCTCACCTCTGTCCGGAGAGAAATTCCAGCGGAAGGTATGGGTGACACATCCTCTTCTTTACAGGTGGCAGCCTGGCAACCCCTGCAGAAAGGCCAGCAGAGCCCCACTCACACCGGGCCACCAACAAAGCTGTGGCCCCTCACTCCCTCCCACCAGCAGAGCCCCGAGACTGCTGACGGGGCAGAGAATATGGAGTCAGGCACAGCTTCAGGGACTATTGCTGCCTGGAGCGCTGTTTATATTGACCTCAAACAGGCACCCCTGGGGAAGGCCGGCCGGCAGGGTAAGGCTGCCCAGGTCAGCTAATCCACAACCCTCAGGGAATCACATTGTTGAAAACGGACCTCGCTAAGGCAGAATAGAAGCCAAGGAAGAAAAGGACACAATGCCATTTGCAGCACCGTAGATGAGTCTAGAGGTAATCACGTGACTTGTAGTAAGTCAGAAAGTGAAAGACACATATCGTATCCTATCACTTATAGGTGTTACCTAAGAATGGATACCAGGGCAGATATTTCCACGGAGAAGGGCCATCACAGATTCATCAAACAAACTTATGGTTCACCAATGGAAAGGTGTGAGGATTGGTTTCATTACGATATTGGGGTTAACAGACATATACAAACACAGGTGACACATATAATCACCAAAGACCTACGGAATACCAAGAGAAGACTACTCAACATTCTGTCATAACGTACATGGGAAAAGGATCCCAGGAAGAACAGACATCTGTATATGTGTAAAAGAACCCCATCTTCCACACCTACAACAAGCCAAACATTGTCATCAAACTTGCTGTAATAAAAACTAAAAAATTAAATTAAAAACACGAACAAGAAGTAGTGAGACAAACTTGAGGGGCTTTCTCCTGGCACATTCCATTCTAAATTCCAATCTAGAACACGACTTCCATTGAGGCTCTGTTGCCCTAGTCACCAGATTTGGTAAGGGAGAACTGCTGCCACCTTGTGGCCGTTTCGCACAACAGCAGCTTTAATCCCAGCGCTGATGGTCAGTTGATATTCAAAATCATTGCAGGCCTGTAAATGACACCTGCCCTGAAAACAAATCCTGGGGTCACATATCGACCAAAAAATTCAAAGGACGTCCATATTTCAAAATGACCGTTTCAAAAGGCATATTTTACGCACATTAGTGTTCTGCTTCTTTTTCTTTCTTTCCTTTTTTTGTTAAAAATACGGGAATGGAAAAAGGCATCCCTCAGAATGGGCGAAAATCGTTGCAAACGAATCAATGGACAAAGGTTTAATCTCCAATATATATAAAGAGCTCATGCAGCTTAATATTAACAAAACAAACAACCCAATACAAAAAACGGGCAGAAGATCTAAAGAGATGTTTCTTCCAAGAAGACACAGAGATGGCCAAGACGCACATGAAAAGCTGCTCAACAGCACTAATTATTAGAGAAATGCAAATCAAAACTACAATGAGGTATCACCTCACACCTGTTAGAATCGGCATCATCAGAAAATCTACAAACAACCAATTCTGGGGAGGGTGTGGACAAAAGGAGCCCTCTTCCACTATTGGTGGGAATGTAAATTGATACAGTCACTATGGAGAACGGTATGGAGTTTCCTTAAAAAAACTAGAAATAGAATTACCATCTGATCCAGCAATCCCACTTCTGGGCATATACCCAGAGAAAACCATAAATCAAAAAGGCACATTCACCACAATGTTCATGGCAGCACTATTTACAATAGCCAGGTAATGGAAGCAACGTAAATGCCCACAGACAGATGAATGGATAAAGATGTGGTACATATATAAAATGGAATATTACTCAGCCATAAGAAGGAATGCAACTGGGTCATTTGTAGAGACATCGATGGATCTAGAGACTGTCATACAGAATGAAGTAAGTCAGAAAGAGGAAAACAAATATTGTATATTAATGCATATATGTGGAACCTAAAAAATGGTACAGATGAACTGGTTTGCAGGGAAGAAACAGAGACACAGAGGTAGAGAACAAACATATGGACACCAAGTGTGGGAAGCCATGGGGTGGTGGTGGTGGGATGAGTTGGGAGATTGGGATTGACCTGTATACATGTATATGCATAAAATACATAACTAATAATAACCTGATGTATAAAAAAATAAATCAAATTAAATTTCAAATTTTTAAAAAATAAAATTTAAAAATAAAACAGAAAAATGTTCTTTCCTTCACACAGATGTATTTATAGGAATGAATTATTTCCATGCTTATATCTATAAATACATAAAGGAGGAATACAATCTAACTTGAACCATAAAAGAAAAAAAAAAAACCTGAACCCACCAGTTATAGAGAGGAATACCCTATCAGGGCACTTGCTCCAGCGGTAAACAATTCTGAAATTGGTCAGAGGTGGGGAATCATCTCCCATACAACCAGCAACCCACCCCCCACGCCAGGAGCATCCTCATTGCAAAGCTGGGGGACCGTGCCGAGGCATCTGTGAGTAAACGTGAGCTGAGCCCCAGGCCAGCTGCTGCTGAACTGTTCCCACCCTTCCCAGGTAAAACACCTGAATATGTACAAGGGCTTGAAAGCCTAGAGGAAGGGCCGCAGAGCCACACCAGCGACAGCATGCAGGCCAACTTGGTGCCTGCAGGCCAGCCAGGGTGGTCCTGGCCCCGGGCGCTCTTCCGGAAGCTCTCCATTGCCCTGCCTGAGATACCCCTCCTGTCCCGGCCCCCACTGCTTTTTTCCTTCCTCACCTCTGTCCGGAGAGAAATTCCAGCGGAAGGTATGGGTGACACATCCTCTTCTTTACAGGTGGCAGCCTGGCAACCCCTGCAGAAAGGCCAGCAGAGCCCCACTCACACCGGGCCACCAACAAAGCTGTGGCCCCTCACTCCCTCCCACCAGCACAGCCCCGAGACTGCTGACGGGGCAGAGAATATGGAGTCAGGCACAGCTTCAGGGGCTATTGCTGCCTGGAGCGCTGTTTATATTGACCTCAAACAGGCACACCTGGGGAGGGCCGGCCGGCAGGGTAAGGCTGCCCAGGTCAGCTAATCCACAACCCTCAGGGAATCCCATTGTTGAAAACGGACCTCGCTAAGGCAGAATAGAAGCCAAGGAAGAAAAGGACACAATGCCATTTGCAGCACCGTAGATGAGTCTAGAGGTAATCACGTGACTTGTAGTAAGTCAGAAAGTGAAAGACACATATCGTATCCTATCACTTATAGGTGTTACCTAAGAATGGATACCAGGGCAGATATTTCCACGGAGAAGGGCCATCACAGATTCATCAAACAAACTTATGGTTCACCAATGGAAAGGTGTGAGGATTGGTTTCATTACGATATTGGGGTTAACAGACATATACAAACACAGGTGACACATATAATCACCAAAGACCTACGGAATACCAAGAGAAGACTACTCAACATTCTGTCATAACGTACATGGGAAAAGGATCCCAGGAAGAACAGACATCTGTATATGTGTAAAAGAACCCCATCTTCCACACCTACAACAAGCCAAACATTGTAATCAAACTTGCTGTAATAAAAAATAAAAAATTAAATTAAAAACACGAACAAGAAGTAGTGAGACAAACTTGAGGGGCTTTCTCCTGGCACATTCCATTCTAAATTCCAATCTAGAACACGACTTCCATTGAGGCTCTGTTGCCCTAGTCACCAGATTTGGTAAGGGAGAACTGCTGCCACCTTGTGGCCGTTTCGCACAACAGCAGCTTTAATCCCAGCGCTGATGGTCAGTTGATATTCAAAATCATTGCAGGCCTGTAAATGACACCTGCCCTGAAAACAAATCCTGGGGTCACATATCGACCAAAAAATTCAAAGGACGTCCATATTTCAAAACGACCGTTTCAAAAGGCATATTTTACGCACATTAGTGTTCTGCTGCTTTTCCTTTCTTTCCTTTTTTTGTTAAAAATACGGGAATGGAAAAAGGCATCCCTCAGAATGGGCGAAAATCGTTGCAAACGAATCAATGGACAAAGGTTTAATCTCCAATATATATAAACAGCTCATGCAGCTTAATATTAACAAAACAAACAACCCAATACAAAAAACGGGCAGAAGATCTAAAGAGATGTTTCTTCCAAGAAGACACAGAGATGGCCAAGACGCACATGAAAAGCTGCTCAACAGCACTAATTATTAGAGAAATGCAAATCAAAACTACAATGAGGTATCACCTCACACCTGTTAGAATTGGCATCATCAGAAAATCTACAAACAACCAATTCTGGGGAGGGTGTGGACAAAAGGAGCCCTCTTCCACTATTGGTGGGAATGTAAATTGATACAGTCACTATGGAGAACGGTATGGAGTTTCCTTAAAAAAACTAGAAATAGAATTACCATCTGATCCAGCAATCCCACTTCTGGGCATATACCCAGAGAAAACCATAAATCAAAAAGGCACATTCACCACAATGTTCATGGCAGCACTATTTACAATAGCCAGGTAATGGAAGCAACGTAAATGCCCACAGACAGATGAATGGATAAAGATGTGGTACATATATAAAATGGAATATTACTCAGCCATAAGAAGGAATGAAACTGGGTCATTTGTAGAGACATCGATGGATCTAGAGACTGTCATACAGAATGAAGTAAGTCAGAAAGAGGAAAACAAATATTGTATATTAATGCATATATGTGGAACCGAAAAAATGGTACAGATGAACGGGTTTGCAGGGAAGAAACAGAGACACAGAGGTAGACAACAAACATATGGACACCAAGTGTGGGAAGCCATGGGGTGGTGGTGGTGGGATGAGTTGGGAGATTGGGATTGACCTGTATACATGTATATGCATAAAATACATAACTAATAATAACCTGCTGTATAAAAAAATAAATCAAATTAAATTTCAAATTTTTAAAAAATAAAATTTAAAAATAAAACAGAAAAATGTTCTTCCCTTCACACAGATGTATTTATAGGAATGAATTATTTCCATGCTTATATCTATAAATACATAAAGGAGGAATACAATCTAACTTGAACCATAAAAGAAAAAAAAAAAAAACCTGAACCCACCAGTTATAGAGAGGAATACCCTATCAGGGCACTTGCTCCAGCGGTAAACAATTCTGAAATTGGTCAGAGGTGGGGAATCATCTCCCATACAACCAGCAACCCACCCCCCACGCCAGGAGCATCCTCATTGCAAAGCTGGGGGACCGTGCCGAGGCATCTGTGAGTAAACGTGAGCTGAGCCCCAGGCCAGCTGCTGCTGAACTGTTCCCACCCTTCCCAGGTAAAACACCTGAATATGTACAAGGGCTTGAAAGCCTAGAGGAAGGGCCGCAGAGCCACACCAGCGACAGCACGCAGGCCAACTTGGTGCCTGCAGGGCAGCCAGGGTGGTCCTGGCCCCGGGCGCTCTTCCGGAAGCTTTCCATTGCCCTGCCTGAGATACCCCTCCTGTCCCGGCCCCCACTGCTTTTTTCCTTCCTCACCTCTGTCCGGAGAGAAATTCCAGGGGAAGGTATGGGTGACACATCCTCTTCTTTACAGGTGGCAGCCTGGCTACCCCTGCAGAAAGGCCAGCAGAGCCCCACTCACACCGGGCCACCAACAAAGCTGTGGCCCCTCACTCCCTCCCACCAGCAGAGCCCCGAGACTGCTGATGGGGCAGAGAATATGGATTCAGGCACAGCTTCAGGGGCTATTGCTGCCTGGAGCGCTGTTTATATTGACCTCAAACAGGCACACCTGGGGAGGGCCGGCCGGCAGGGTAAGGCTGCCCAGGTCAGCTAATCCACAACCCTCAGGGAATCACATTGTTGAAAACGGACCTCGCTAAGGCAGAATAGAAGCCAAGGAAGAAAAGGACACAATGCCATTTGCAGCACCGTAGATGAGTCTAGAGGTAATCACGTGACTTGTAGTAAGTCAGAAAGTGAAAGACACATATCGTATCATATCACTTATAGGTGTTACCTAAGAATGGATACCAGGGCAGATATTTCCACGGAGAAGGGCCATCACAGATTCATCAAACAAACTTATGGTTCACCAATGGAAAGGTGTGAGGATTGGTTTCATTACGATATTGGGGTTAACAGACATATACAAACACAGGTGACACATATAATCACCAAAGACCTACGGAATACCAAGAGAAGACTACTCAACATTCTGTCATAACGTACATGGGAAAAGGATCCCAGGAAGAACAGACATCTGTATATGTGTAAAAGAACCCCATCTTCCACACCTACAACAAGCCAAACATTGTCATCAAACTTGCTGTAATAAAAACTAAAAAATTAAATTAAAAACACGAACAAGAAGTAGTGAGACAAACTTGAGGGGCTTTCTCCTGGCACATTCCATTCTAAATTCCAATCTAGAACACGACTTCCATTGAGGCTCTGTTGCCCTAGTCACCAGATTTGGTAAGGGAGAACTGCTGCCACCTTGTGGCCGTTTCGCACAACAGCAGCTTTAATCCCAGCGCTGATGGTCAGTTGATATTCAAAATCATTGCAGGCCTGTAAATGACACCTGCCCTGAAAACAAATCCTGGGGTCACATATCGACCAAAAAATTCAAAGGACGTCCATATTTCAAAACGACCGTTTCAAAAGGCATATTTTACGCACATTAGTGTTCTGCTTCTTTTTCTTTCTTTCCTTTTTTTGTTAAAAATACGGGAATGGAAAAAGGCATCCCTCAGAATGGGCGAAAATCGTTGCAAACGAATCAATGGACAAAGGTTTAATCTCCAATGTATATAAAGAGCTCATGCAGCTTAATATTAACAAAACAAACAACCCAATACAAAAAACGGGCAGAAGATCTAAAGAGATGTTTCTTCCAAGAAGACACAGAGATGGCCAAGACGCACATGAAAAGCTGCTCAACAGCACTAATTATTAGAGAAATGCAAATCAAAACTACAATGAGGTATCACCTCACACCTGTTAGAATCGGCATCATCAGAAAATCTACAAACAACCAATTCTGGGGAGGGTGTGGACAAAAGGAGCCCTCTTCCACTATTGGTGGGAATGTAAATTGATACAGTCACTATGGAGAACGGTATGGAGTTTCCTTAAAAAAACTAGAAATAGAATTACCATCTGATCCAGCAATCCCACTTCTGGGCATATACCCAGAGAAAACCATAAATCAAAAAGGCACATTCACCACAATGTTCATGGCAGCACTATTTACAATAGCCAGGTAATGGAAGCAACGTAAATGCCCACAGACAGATGAATGGATAAAGATGTGGTACATATATAAAATGGAATATTACTCAGCCATAAGAAGGAATGCAACTGGGTCATTTGTAGAGACATCGATGGATCTAGAGACTGTCATACAGAATGAAGTAAGTCAGAAAGAGGAAAACAAATATTGTATATTAATGCATATATGTGGAACCTAAAAAATGGTACAGATGAACTGGTTTGCAGGGAAGAAACAGAGACACAGAGGTAGAGAACAAACATATGGACACCAAGTGTGGGAAGCCATGGGGTGGTGGTGGTGGGATGAGTTGGGAGATTGGGATTGACCTGTATACATGTATATGCATAAAATACATAACTAATAATAACCTGATGTATAAAAAAATAAATCAAATTAAATTTCAAATTTTTAAAAAATAAAATTTAAAAATAAAACAGAAAAATGTTCTTCCCTTCACACAGATGTATTTATAGGAATGAATTATTTCCATGCTTATATCTATAAATACATAAAGGAGGAATACAATCTAACTTGAACCATAAAAGAAAAAAAAAAAACCTGAACCCACGAGTTATACAGAGGAAAACCCTATCAGGGTACTTGCTCCAGCGGTAAACAATTCTGAAATTGGTCAGAGGTGGGGAATCATCTCCCATACAACCAGCAACCCACCCCCCACGCCAGGAGCATCCTCATTGCAAAGCTGGGGGACCGTGCCGAGGCATCTGTGAGTAAACGTGAGCTGAGCCCCAGGCCAGCTGCTGCTGAACTGTTCCCACCCTTCCCAGGTAAAACATCTGAATATGTACAAGGGCTTGAAAGCCTAGAGGAAGGGCCACGGAGCCACACCAGCGACAGCACGCAGGCCAACTTGGTCCCTGCAGGCCAGCCAGGGTGGTCCTGTCCCCGGGCGCTCTTCCGGAAGCTTTCCATTGCCCTGCCTGAGATACCCCTCCTGTCCCGGCCCCCACTGCTTTTTTCCTTCCTCACCTCTGTCCGGAGAGAAATTCCAGCGGAAGGTATGGGTGACACATCCTCTTCTTTACAGGTGGCAGCCTGGCAACCCCTGCAGAAAGGCCAGCAGAGCCCCACTCACACCGGGCCACCAACAAAGCTGTGGCCCCTCACTCCCTCCCACCAGCAGAGCCCCGAGACTGCTGACGGGGCAGAGAATATGGAGTCAGGCACAGCTTCAGGGGCTATTGCTGCCTGGAGCGCTGTTTATATCGACCTCAAACAGGCACCCCTGGGGAAGGCCGGCCGGCAGGGTAAGGCTGCCCAGGTCAGCTAATCCACAACCCTCAGGGAATCCCATTGTTGAAAACGGACCTCGCTAAGGCAGAATAGAAGCCAAGGAAGAAAAGGACACAATGCCATTTGCAGCACCGTAGATGAGTCTAGAGGTAATCACGTGACTTGTAGTAAGTCAGAAAGTGAAAGACACATATCGTATCCTATCACTTATAGGTGTTACCTAAGAATGGATACCAGGGCAGATATTTCCACGGAGAAGGGCCATCACAGATTCATCAAACAAACTTATGGTTCACCAATGGAATGGTGTGAGGATTGGTTTCATTACGATATTGGGGTTAACAGACATATACAAACACAGGTGACACATATAATCACCAAAGACCTACGGAATACCAAGAGAAGACTACTCAACCTTCTGTCATAACGTACATGGGAAAAGGATCCCAGGAAGAACAGACATCTGTATATGTGTAAAAGAACCACATCTTCCACACCTACAACAAGCCAAACATTGTAATCAAACTTGCTGTAATAAAAACTAAAAAATTAAATTAAAAACACGAACAAGAAGTAGTGAGACAAACTTGAGGGGCTTTCTCCTGGCACATTCCATTCTAAATTCCAATCTAGAACACGACTTCCATTGAGGCTCTGTTGCCCTAGTCACCAGATTTGGTAAGGGAGAACTGCTGCCACCTTGTGGCCGTTTCGCACAACAGCAGCTTTAATCCCAGCGCTGATGGTCAGTTGATATTCAAAATCATTGCAGGCCTGTAAATGACACCTGCCCTGAAAACAAATCCTGGGGTCACATATCGACCAAAAAATTCAAAGGACGTCCATATTTCAAAACGACCGTTTCAAAAGGCATATTTTACGCACATTAGTGTTCTGCTTCTTTTTCTTTCTTTCCTTTTTTTGTTAAAAATACGGGAATGGAAAAAGGCATCCCTCAGAATGGGCGAAAATCGTTGCAAACGAATCAATGGACAAAGGTTTAATCTCCAATATATATAAACAGCTCATGCAGCTTAATATTAACAAAACAAACAACCCAATACAAAAAACGGGCAGAAGATCTAAAGAGATGTTTCTTCCAAGAAGACACAGAGATGGCCAAGACGCACATGAAAAGCTGCTCAACAGCACTAATTATTAGAGAAATGCAAATCAAAACTACAATGAGGTATCACCTCACACCTGTTAGAATCGGCATCATCAGAAAATCTACAAACAACCAATTCTGGGGAGGGTGTGGACAAAAGGAGCCCTCTTCCACTATTGGTGGGAATGTAAATTGATACAGTCACTATGGAGAACGGTATGGAGTTTCCTTAAAAAAACTAGAAATAGAATTACCATCTGATCCAGCAATCCCACTTCTGGGCATATACCCAGAGAAAACCATAAATCAAAAAGGCACATTCACCACAATGTTCATGGCAGCACTATTTACAATAGCCAGGTAATGGAAGCAACGTAAATGCCCACAGACAGATGAATGGATAAAGATGTGGTACATATATAAAATGGAATATTACTCAGCCATAAGAAGGAATGCAACTGGGTCATTTGTAGAGACATCGATGGATCTAGAGACTGTCATACAGAATGAAGTAAGTCAGAAAGAGGAAAACAAATATTGTATATTAATGCATATATGTGGAACCTAAAAAATGGTACAGATGAACGGGTTTGCAGGGAAGAAACAGAGACACAGAGGTAGACAACAAACATATGGACACCAAGTGTGGGAAGCCATGGGGTGGTGGTGGTGGGATGAGTTGGGAGATTGGGATTGACCTGTATACATGTATGTGCATAAAATACATAACTAATAATAACCTGCTGTATAAAAAAATAAATCAAATTAAATTTCAAATTTTTAAAAAATAAAATTTAAAAATAAAACAGAAAAATGTTCTTCCCTTCACACAGATGTATTTATAGGAATGAATTATTTCCATGCTTATATCTATAAATACATAAAGGAGGAATACAATCTAACTTGAACCATAAAAGAAAAAAAAAAAACCTGAACCCACCAGTTATAGAGAGGAATACCCTATCAGGGCACTTGCTCCAGCGGTAAACAATTCTGAAATTGGTCAGAGGTGGGGAATCATCTCCCATACAACCAGCAACCCACCCCCCACGCCAGGAGCATCCTCATTGCAAAGCTGGGGGACCGTGCCGAGGCATCTGTGAGTAAACGTGAGCTGAGCCCCAGGCCAGCTGCTGCTGAACTGTTCCCACCCTTCCCAGGTAAAACACCTGAATATGTACAAGGGCTTGAAAGCCTAGAGGAAGGGCCGCAGAGCCACACCAGCGAAAGCACGCAGGCCAACTTGGTGCCTGCAGGCCAGCCAGGGTGGTCCTGGCCCCGGGCACTCTTCCGGAAGCTTTCCATTGCCCTGCCTGAGATACCCCTCCTGTCCCGGCCCCCACTGCTTTTTTCCTTCCTCACCTCTGTCCGGAGAGAAATTCCAGGGGAAGGTATGGGTGACACATCCTCTTCTTTACAGGTGGCAGCCTGGCTACCCCTGCAGAAAGGCCAGCAGAGACCCACTCACACCGGGCCACCAACAAAGCTGTGGCCCCTCACTCCCTCCCACCAGCAGAGCCCCGAGACTGCTGATGGGGCAGAGAATATGGATTCAGGCACAGCTTCAGGGGCTATTGCTGCCTGGAGCGCTGTTTATATTGACCTCAAACAGGCACACCTGGGGAGGGCCGGCCGGCAGGGTAAGGCTGCCCAGGTCAGCTAATCCACAACCCTCAGGGAATCACATTGTTGAAAACGGACCTCGCTAAGGCAGAATAGAAGCCAAGGAAGAAAAGGACACAATGCCATTTGCAGCACCGTAGATGAGTCTAGAGGTAATCACGTGACTTGTAGTAAGTCAGAAAGTGAAAGACACATATCGTATCATATCACTTATAGGTGTTACCTAAGAATGGATACCAGGGCAGATATTTCCACGGAGAAGGGCCATCACAGATTCATCAAACAAACTTATGGTTCACCAATGGAAAGGTGTGAGGATTGGTTTCATTACGATATTGGGGTTAACAGACATATACAAACACAGGTGACACATATAATCACCAAAGACCTACGGAATACCAAGAGAAGACTACTCAACATTCTGTCATAACGTACATGGGAAAAGGATCCCAGGAAGAACAGACATCTGTATATGTGTAAAAGAACCCCATCTTCCACACCTACAACAAGCCAAACATTGTAATCAAACTTGCTGTAATAAAAACTAAAAAATTAAATTAAAAACACGAACAAGAAGTAGTGAGACAAACTTGAGGGGCTTTCTCCTGGCACATTCCATTCTAAATTCCAATCTAGAACACGACTTCCATTGAGGCTCTGTTGCCCTAGTCACCAGATTTGGTAAGGGAGAACTGCTGCCACCTTGTGGCCGTTTCGCACAACAGCAGCTTTAATCCCAGCGCTGATGGTCAGTTGATATTCAAAATCATTGCAGGCCTGTAAATGACACCTGCCCTGAAAACAAATCCTGGGGTCACATATCGACCAAAAAATTCAAAGGACGTCCATATTTCAAAACGACCGTTTCAAAAGGCATATTTTACGCACATTAGTGTTCTGCTTCTTTTTCTTTCTTTCCTTTTTTTGTTAAAAATACGGGAATGGAAAAAGGCATCCCTCAGAATGGGCGAAAATCGTTGCAAACGAATCAATGGACAAAGGTTTAATCTCCAATATATATAAACAGCTCATGCAGCTTAATATTAACAAAACAAACAACCCAATACAAAAAATGGGCAGAAGATCTAAAGAGATGTTTCTTCCAAGAAGACACAGAGACGGCCAAGACGCACATGAAAAGCTGCTCAACAGCACTAATTATTAGAGAAATGCAAATCAAAACTACAATGAGGTATCACCTCACACCTGTTAGAATCGGCATCATCAGAAAATCTACAAACAACCAATTCTGGGGAGGGTGTGGACAAAAGGAGCCCTCTTCCACTATTGGTGGGAATGTAAATTGATACAGTCACTATGGAGAACGGTATGGAGTTTCCTTAAAAAAACTAGAAATAGAATTACCATCTGATCCAGCAATCCCACTTCTGGGCATATACCCAGAGAAAACCATAAATCAAAAAGGCACATTCACCACAATGTTCATGGCAGCACTATTTACAATAGCCAGGTAATGGAAGCAACGTAAATGCCCACAGACAGATGAATGGATAAAGATGTGGTACATATATAAAATGGAATATTACTCAGCCATAAGAAGGAATGAAACTGGGTCATTTGTAGAGACATCGATGGATCTAGAGACTGTCATACAGAATGAAGTAAGTCAGAAAGAGGAAAAAAATATTGTATATTAATGCATATATGTGGAACCTAAAAAATGGTACAGATGAACTGGTTTGCAGGGAAGAAACAGAGACACAGAGGTAGAGAACAAACATATGGACACCAAGTGTGGGAAGCCATGGGGTGGTGGTGGTGGGATGAGTTGGGAGATTGGGATTGACCTGTATACATGTATATGCATAAAATACATAACTAATAATAACCTGATGTATAAAAAAATAAATCAAATTAAATTTCAAATTTTTAAAAAATAAAATTTAAAAATAAAACAGAAAAATGTTCTTCCCTTCACACAGATGTATTTATAGGAATGAATTATTTCCATGCTTATATCTATAAATACATAAAGGAGGAATACAATCTAACTTGAACCATAAAAGAAAAAAAAAAACCTGAACCCACGAGTTATACAGAGGAAAACCCTATCAGGGTACTTGCTCCAGCGGTAAACAATTCTGAAATTGGTCAGAGGTGGGGAATCATCTCCCATACAACCAGCAACCCACCCCCCACGCCAGGAGCATCCTCATTGCAAAGCTGGGGGACCGTGCCGAGGCATCTGTGAGTAAACGTGAGCTGAGCCCCAGGCCAGCTGCTGCTGAACTGTTCCCACCCTTCCCAGGTAAAACACCTGAATATGTACAAGGGCTTGAAAGCCTAGAGGAAGGCCCGCAGAGCCACACCAGCGACAGCATGCAGGCCAACTTGGTGCCTGCAGGCCAGCCAGGGTGGTCCTGGCCCCGGGCGCTCTTCCGGAAGCTCTCCATTGCCCTGCCTGAGATACCCCTCCTGTCCCGGCCCCCACTGCTTTTTTCCTTCCTCACCTCTGTCCGGAGAGAAATTCCAGCGGAAGGTATGGGTGACACATCCTCTTCTTTACAGGTGGCAGCCTGGCAACCCCTGCAGAAAGGCCAGCAGAGCCCCACTCACACCGGGCCACCAACAAAGCTGTGGCCCCTCACTCCCTCCCACCAGCAGAGCCCCGAGACTGCTGACGGGGCAGAGAATATGGAGTCAGGCACAGCTTCAGGGGCTATTGCTGCCTGGAGCGCTGTTTATATTGACCTCAAACAGGCACACCTGGGGAGGGCCGGCCGGCAGGGTAAGGCTGCCCAGGTCAGCTAATCCACAACCCTCAGGGAATCCCATTGTTGAAAACGGACCTCGCTAAGGCAGAATAGAAGCCAAGGAAGAAAAGGACACAATGCCATTTGCAGCACCGTAGATGAGTCTAGAGGTAATCACGTGACTTGTAGTAAGTCAGAAAGTGAAAGACACATATCGTATCATATCACTTATAGGTGTTACCTAAGAATGGATACCAGGGCAGATATTTCCACGGAGAAGGGCCATCACAGATTCATCAAACAAACTTATGGTTCACCAATGGAAAGGTGTGAGGATTGGTTTCATTACGATATTGGGGTTAACAGACATATACAAACACAGGTGACACATATAATCACCAAAGACCTACGGAATACCAAGAGAAGACTACTCAACATTCTGTCATAACGTACATGGGAAAAGGATCCCAGGAAGAACAGACATCTGTATATGTGTAAAAGAACCCCATCTTCCACACCTACAACAAGCCAAACATTGTAATCAAACTTGCTGTAATAAAAACTAAAAAATTAAATTAAAAACACGAACAAGAAGTAGTGAGACAAACTTGAGGGGCTTTTTCCTGGCACATTCCATTCTAAATTCCAATCTAGAACACGACTTCCATTGAGGCTCTGTTGCCCTAGTCACCAGATTTGGTAAGGGAGAACTGCTGCCACCTTGTGGCCGTTTCGCACAACAGCAGCTTTAATCCCAGCGCTGATGGTCAGTTGATATTCAAAATCATTGCAGGCCTGTAAATGACACCTGCCCTGAAAACAAATCCTGGGGTCACATATCGACCAAAAAATTCAAAGGACGTCCATATTTCAAAACGACCGTTTCAAAAGGCATATTTTACGCACATTAGTGTTCTGCTTCTTTTTCTTTCTTTCCTTTTTTTGTTAAAAATACGGGAATGGAAAAAGGCATCCCTCAGAATGGGCGAAAATCGTTGCAAACGAATCAATGGACAAAGGTTTAATCTCCAATATATATAAACAGCTCATGCAGCTTAATATTAACAAAACAAACAACCCAATACAAAAAATGGGCAGAAGATCTAAAGAGATGTTTCTTCCAAGAAGACACAGAGACGGCCAAGACGCACATGAAAAGCTGCTCAACAGCACTAATTATTAGAGAAATGCAAATCAAAACTACAATGAGGTATCACCTCACACCTGTTAGAATCGGCATCATCAGAAAATCTACAAACAACCAATTCTGGGGAGGGTGTGGACAAAAGGAGCCCTCTTCCACTATTGGTGGGAATGTAAATTGATACAGTCACTATGGAGAACGGTATGGAGTTTCCTTAAAAAAACTAGAAATAGAATTACCATCTGATCCAGCAATCCCACTTCTGGGCATATACCCAGAGAAAACCATAAATCAAAAAGGCACATTCACCACAATGTTCATGGCAGCACTATTTACAATAGCCAGGTAATGGAAGCAACGTAAATGCCCACAGACAGATGAATGGATAAAGATGTGGTACATATATAAAATGGAATATTACTCAGCCATAAGAAGGAATGAAACTGGGTCATTTGTAGAGACATCGATGGATCTAGAGACTGTCATACAGAATGAAGTAAGTCAGAAAGAGGAAAAAAATATTGTATATTAATGCATATATGTGGAACCTAAAAAATGGTACAGATGAACTGGTTTGCAGGGAAGAAACAGAGACACAGAGGTAGAGAACAAACATATGGACACCAAGTGTGGGAAGCCATGGGGTGGTGGTGGTGGGATGTGTTGGGAGATTGGGATTGACCTGTATACATGTATATGCATAAAATACATAACTAATAATAACCTGATGTATAAAAAAATAAATCAAATTAAATTTCAAATTTTTAAAAAATAAAATTTAAAAATAAAACAGAAAAATGTTCTTCCCTTCACACAGATGTATTTATAGGAATGAATTATTTCCATGCTTATATCTATAAATACATAAAGGAGGAATACAATCTAACTTGAACCATAAAAGAAAAAAAAAAAACCTGAACCCACGAGTTATACAGAGGAAAACCCTATCAGGGTACTTGCTCCAGCGGTAAACAATTCTGAAATTGGTCAGAGGTGGGGAATCATCTCCCATACAACCAGCAACCCACCCCCCACGCCAGGAGCATCCTCATTGCAAAGCTGGGGGACCGTGCCGAGGCATCTGTGAGTAAACGTGAGCTGAGCCCCAGGCCAGCTGCTGCTGAACTGTTCCCACCCTTCCCAGGTAAAACACCTGAATATGTACAAGGGCTTGAAAGCCTAGAGGAAGGGCCGCAGAGCCACACCAGCGACAGCATGCAGGCCAACTTGGTGCCTGCAGGCCAGCCAGGGTGGTCCTGGCCCCGGGCGCTCTTCCGGAAGCTCTCCATTGCCCTGCCTGAGATACCCCTCCTGTCCCGGCCCCCACTGCTTTTTTCCTTCCTCACCTCTGTCCGGAGAGAAATTCCAGCGGAAGGTATGGGTGACACATCCTCTTCTTTACAGGTGGCAGCCTGGCAACCCCTGCAGAAAGGCCAGCAGAGCCCCACTCACACCGGGCCACCAACAAAGCTGTGGCCCCTCACTCCCTCCCACCAGCAGAGCCCCGAGACTGCTGACGGGGCAGAGAATATGGAGTCAGGCACAGCTTCAGGGGCTATTGCTGCCTGGAGCGCTGTTTATATTGACCTCAAACAGGCACACCTGGGGAGGGCCGGCCGGCAGGGTAAGGCTGCCCAGGTCAGCTAATCCACAACCCTCAGGGAATCCCATTGTTGAAAACGGACCTCGCTAAGGCAGAATAGAAGCCAAGGAAGAAAAGGACACAATGCCATTTGCAGCACCGTAGATGAGTCTAGAGGTAATCACGTGACTTGTAGTAAGTCAGAAAGTGAAAGACACATATCGTATCATATCACTTATAGGTGTTACCTAAGAATGGATACCAGGGCAGATATTTCCACGGAGAAGGGCCATCACAGATTCATCAAACAAACTTATGGTTCACCAATGGAAAGGTGTGAGGATTGGTTTCATTACGATATTGGGGTTAACAGACATATACAAACACAGGTGACACATATAATCACCAAAGACCTACGGAATACCAAGAGAAGACTACTCAACATTCTGTCATAACGTACATGGGAAAAGGATCCCAGGAAGAACAGACATCTGTATATGTGTAAAAGAACCCCATCTTCCACACCTACAACAAGCCAAACATTGTAATCAAACTTGCTGTAATAAAAACTAAAAAATTAAATTAAAAACACGAACAAGAAGTAGTGAGACAAACTTGAGGGGCTTTCTCCTGGCACATTCCATTCTAAATTCCAATCTAGAACACGACTTCCATTGAGGCTCTGTTGCCCTAGTCACCAGATTTGGTAAGGGAGAACTGCTGCCACCTTGTGGCCGTTTCGCACAACAGCAGCTTTAATCCCAGCGCTGATGGTCAGTTGATATTCAAAATCATTGCAGGCCTGTAAATGACACCTGCCCTGAAAACAAATCCTGGGGTCACATATCGACCAAAAAATTCAAAGGACGTCCATATTTCAAAACGACCGTTTCAAAAGGCATATTTTACGCACATTAGTGTTCTGCTTCTTTTTCTTTCTTTCCTTTTTTTGTTAAAAATACGGGAATGGAAAAAGGCATCCCTCAGAATGGGCGAAAATCGTTGCAAACGAATCAATGGACAAAGGTTTAATCTCCAATATATATAAACAGCTCATGCAGCTTAATATTAACAAAACAAACAACCCAATACAAAAAATGGGCAGAAGATCTAAAGAGATGTTTCTTCCAAGAAGACACAGAGATGGCCAAGACGCACATGAAAAGCTGCTCAACAGCACTAATTATTAGAGAAATGCAAATCAAAACTACAATGAGGTATCACCTCACACCTGTTAGAATCGGCATCATCAGAAAATCTACAAACAACCAATTCTGGGGAGGGTGTGGACAAAAGGAGCCCTCTTCCACTATTGGTGGGAATGTAAATTGATACAGTCACTATGGAGAACGGTATGGAGTTTCCTTAAAAAAACTAGAAATAGAATTACCATCTGATCCAGCAATCCCACTTCTGGGCATATACCCAGAGAAAACCATAAATCAAAAAGGCACATTCACCACAATGTTCATGGCAGCACTATTTACAATAGCCAGGTAATGGAAGCAACATAAATGCCCACAGACAGATGAATGGATAAAGATGTGGTACATATATAAAATGGAATATTACTCAGCCATAAGAAGGAATGCAACTGGGTCATTTGTAGAGACATCGATGGATCTAGAGACTGTCATACAGAATGAAGTAAGTCAGAAAGAGGAAAACAAATATTGTATATTAATGCATATATGTGGAACCTAAAAAATGGTACAGATGAACTGGTTTGCAGGGAAGAAACAGAGACACAGAGGTAGAGAACAAACATATGGACACCAAGTGTGGGAAGCCATGGGGTGGTGGTGGTGGGATGAGTTGGGAGATTGGGATTGACCTGTATACATGTATATGCATAAAATACATAACTAATAATAACCTGCTGTATAAAAAAATAAATCAAATTAAATTTCAAATTTTTAAAAAATAAAATTTAAAAATAAAACAGAAAAATGTTCTTCCCTTCACACAGATGTATTTATAGGAATGAATTATTTCCATGCTTATATCTATAAATACATAAAGGAGGAATACAATCTAACTTGAACCATAAAAGAAAAAAAAAAAACCTGAACCCACCAGTTATACAGAGGAAAACCCTATCAGGGTACTTGCTCCAGCGGTAAACAATTCTGAAATTGGTCAGAGGTGGGGAATCATCTCCCATACAACCAGCAACCCACCCCCCACGCCAGGAGCATCCTCATTGCAAAGCTGGGGGACCGTGCCGAGGCATCTGTGAGTAAACGTGAGCTGAGCCCCAGGCCAGCTGCTGCTGAACTGTTCCCACCCTTCCCAGGTAAAACACCTGAATATGTACAAGGGCTTGAAAGCCTAGAGGAAGGGCCACGGAGCCACACCAGCGACAGCACGCAGGCCAACTTGGTCCCTGCAGGCCAGCCAGGGTGGTCCTGGCCCCGGGCGCTCTTCCGGAAGCTTTCCATTGCCCTGCCTGAGATACCCCTCCTGTCCCGGCCCCCACTGCTTTTTTCCTTCCTCACCTCTGTCCGGAGAGAAATTCCAGCGGAAGGTATGGGTGACACATCCTCTTCTTTACAGGTGGCAGCCTGGCAACCCCTGCAGAAAGGCCAGCAGAGCCCCACTCACACCGGGCCACCAACAAAGCTGTGGCCCCTCACTCCCTCCCACCAGCAGAGCCCCGAGACTGCTGACGGGGCAGAGAATATGGAGTCAGGCACAGCTTCAGGGGCTATTGCTGCCTGGAGCGCTGTTTATATTGACCTCAAACAGGCACCCCTGGGGAAGGCCGGCCGGCAGGGTAAGGCTGCCCAGGTCAGCTAATCCACAACCCTCAGGGAATCACATTGTTGAAAACGGACCTCGCTAAGGCAGAATAGAAGCCAAGGAAGAAAAGGACACAATGCCATTTGCAGCACCGTAGATGAGTCTAGAGGTAATCACGTGACTTGTAGTAAGTCAGAAAGTGAAAGACACATATCGTATCATATCACTTATAGGTGTTACCTAAGAATGGATACCAGGGCAGATATTTCCACGGAGAAGGGCCATCACAGATTCATCAAACAAACTTATGGTTCACCAATGGAAAGGTGTGAGGATTGGTTTCATTACGATATTGGGGTTAACAGACATATACAAACACAGGTGACACATATAATCACCAAAGACCTACGGAATACCAAGAGAAGACTACTCAACATTCTGTCATAACGTACATGGGAAAAGGATCCCAGGAAGAACAGACATCTGTATATGTGTAAAAGAACCCCATCTTCCACACCTACAACAAGCCAAACATTGTAATCAAACTTGCTGTAATAAAAACTAAAAAATTAAATTAAAAACACGAACAAGAAGTAGTGAGACAAACTTGAGGGGCTTTCTCCTGGCACATTCCATTCTAAATTCCAATCTAGAACACGACTTCCATTGAGGCTCTGTTGCCCTAGTCACCAGATTTGGTAAGGGAGAACTGCTGCCACCTTGTGGCCGTTTCGCACAACAGCAGCTTTAATCCCAGCGCTGATGGTCAGTTGATATTCAAAATCATTGCAGGCCTGTAAATGACACCTGCCCTGAAAACAAATCCTGGGGTCACATATCGACCAAAAAATTCAAAGGACGTCCATATTTCAAAACGACCATTTCAAAAGGCATATTTTACGCACATTAGTGTTCTGCTTCTTTTTCTTTCTTTCCTTTTTTTGTTAAAAATACGGGAATGGAAAATGGCATCCCTCAGAATGGGCGAAAATCGTTGCAAACGAATCAATGGACAAAGGTTTAATCTCCAATATATATAACAGCTCATGCAGCTTAATATTAACAAAACAAACAACCCAATACAAAAAATGGGCAGAAGATCTAAAGAGATGTTTCTTCCAAGAAGACACAGAGATGGCCAAGACGCACATGAAAAGCTGCTCAACAGCACTAATTATTAGAGAAATGCAAATCAAAACTACAATGAGGTATCACCTCACACCTGTTAGAATCGGCATCATCAGAAAATCTACAAACAACCAATTCTGGGGAGGGTGTGGACAAAAGGAGCCCTCTTCCACTATTGGTGGGAATGTAAATTGATACAGTCACTATGGAGAATGGTATGGAGTTTCCTTAAAAAAACTAGAAATAGAATTACCATCTGATCCAGCAATCCCACTTCTGGGCATATACCCAGAGAAAACCATAAATCAAAAAGGCACATTCACCACAATGTTCATGGC
This sequence comes from Mesoplodon mirus, assembly GCF_964341445.2. NCBI lineage: Eukaryota > Metazoa > Chordata > Mammalia > Artiodactyla > Ziphiidae > Mesoplodon > Mesoplodon mirus. The sequence goes on along the minus strand of NW_028295814.1, from coordinate 2,356,481 downwards.
AGCACTATTTACAATAGCCAGGTAATGGAAGCAACGTAAATGCCCACAGACAGATGAATGGATAAAGATGTGGTACATATATAAAATGGAATATTACTCAGCCATAAAAAGGAATGAAACTGGGTCATTTGTAGAGACATCGATGGATCTAGAGACTGTCATACAGAATGAAGTAAGTCAGAAAGAGGAAAACAAATATTGTATATTAATGCATATATGTGGAACCTAAAAAATGGTACAGATGAACTGGTTTGCAGGGAAGAAACAGAGACACAGAGGTAGAGAACAAACATATGGACACCAAGTGTGGGAAGCCATGGGGTGGTGGTGGTGGGATGAGTTGGGAGATTGGGATTGACCTGTATACATGTATATGCATAAAATACATAACTAATAATAACCTGCTGTATAAAAAAATAAATCAAATTAAATTTCAAATTTTTAAAAAATAAAATTTAAAAATAAAACAGAAAAATGTTCTTCCCTTCACACAGATGTATTTATAGGAATGAATTATTTCCATGCTTATATCTATAAATACATAAAGGAGGAATACAATCTAACTTGAACCATAAAAGAAAAAAAAAAAAACCTGAACCCACCAGTTATAGAGAGGAATACCCTATCAGGGCACTTGCTCCAGCAGTAAACAATTCTGAAATTGGTCAGAGGTGGGGAATCATCTCCCATACAACCAGCAACCCACCCCCCACGCCAGGAGCATCCTCATTGCAAAGCTGGGGGACCGTGCCGAGGCATCTGTGAGTAAACGTGAGCTGAGCCCCAGGCCAGCTGCTGCTGAACTGTTCCCACCCTTCCCAGGTAAAACACCTGAATATGTACAAGGGCTTGAAAGCCTAGAGGAAGGGCCGCAGAGCCACACCAGCGACAGCATGCAGGCCAACTTGGTGCCTGCAGGCCAGCCAGGGTGGTCCTGGCCCCGGGCGCTCTTCCGGAAGCTCTCCATTGCCCTGCCTGAGATACCCCTCCTGTCCCGGCCCCCACTGCTTTTTTCCTTCCTCACCTCTGTCCGGAGAGAAATTCCAGCGGAAGGTATGGGTGACACATCCTCTTCTTTACAGGTGGCAGCCTGGCAACCACTGCAGAAAGGCCAGCAGAGCCCCACTCACACCGGGCCACCAACAAAGCTGTGGCCCCTCACTCCCTCCCACCAGCAGAGCCCCGAGACTGCTGACGAGGCAGAGAATATGGAGTCAGGCACAGCTTCAGGGGCTATTGCTGCCTGGAGCGCTGTTTATATTGACCTCAAACAGGCACACCTGGGGAGGCCCGGCCGGCAGGGTAAGGCTGCCCAGGTCAGCTAATCCACAACCCTCAGGGAATCCCATTGTTGAAAACGGACCTCGCTAAGGCAGAATAGAAGCCAAGGAAGAAAAGGACACAATGCCATTTGCAGCACCGTAGATGAGTCTAGAGGTAATCACGTGACTTGTAGTAAGTCAGAAAGTGAAAGACACATATCGTATCATATCACTTATAGGTGTTACCTAAGAATGGATACCAGGGCAGATATTTCCACGGAGAAGGGCCATCACAGATTCATCAAACAAACTTATGGTTCACCAATGGAAAGGTGTGAGGATTGGTTTCATTACGATATTGGGGTTAACAGACATATACAAACACAGGTGACACATATAATCACCAAAGACCTACGGAATACCAAGAGAAGACTACTCAACATTCTGTCATAACGTACATGAGAAAAGGATCCCAGGAAGAACAGACATCTGTATATGTGTAAAAGAACCCCATCTTCCACACCTACAACAAGCCAAACATTGTAATCAAACTTGCTGTAATAAAAACTAAAAAATTAAATTAAAAACACGAACAAGAAGTAGTGAGACAAACTTGAGGGGCTTTCTCCTGGCACATTCCATTCTAAATTCCAATCTAGAACACGACTTCCATTGAGGCTCTGTTGCCCTAGTCACCAGATTTGGTAAGGGAGAACTGCTGCCACCTTGTGGCCGTTTCGCACAACAGCAGCTTTAATCCCAGCGCTGATGGTCAGTTGATATTCAAAATCATTGCAGGCCTGTAAATGACACCTGCCCTGAAAACAAATCCTGGGGTCACATATCGACCAAAAAATTCAAAGGACGTCCATATTTCAAAACGACCATTTCAAAAGGCATATTTTACGCACATTAGTGTTCTGCTTCTTTTTCTTTCTTTCCTTTTTTTGTTAAAAATACGGGAATGGAAAATGGCATCCCTCAGAATGGGCGAAAATCGTTGCAAACGAATCAATGGACAAAGGTTTAATCTCCAATATATATAACAGCTCATGCAGCTTAATATTAACAAAACAAACAACCCAATACAAAAAATGGGCAGAAGATCTAAAGAGATGTTTCTTCCAAGAAGACACAGAGATGGCCAAGACGCACATGAAAAGCTGCTCAACAGCACTAATTATTAGAGAAATGCAAATCAAAACTACAATGAGGTATCACCTCACACCTGTTAGAATCGGCATCATCAGAAAATCTACAAACAACCAATTCTGGGGAGGGTGTGGACAAAAGGAGCCCTCTTCCACTATTGGTGGGAATGTAAATTGATACAGTCACTATGGAGAATGGTATGGAGTTTCCTTAAAAAAACTAGAAATAGAATTACCATCTGATCCAGCAATCCCACTTCTGGGCATATACCCAGAGAAAACCATAAATCAAAAAGGCACATTCACCACAATGTTCATGGCAGCACTATTTACAATAGCCAGGTAATGGAAGCAACGTAAATGCCCACAGACAGATGAATGGATAAAGATGTGGTACATATATAAAATGGAATATTACTCAGCCATAAAAAGGAATGAAACTGGGTCATTTGTAGAGACATCGATGGATCTAGAGACTGTCATACAGAATGAAGTAAGTCAGAAAGAGGAAAACAAATATTGTATATTAATGCATATATGTGGAACCTAAAAAATGGTACAGATGAACTGGTTTGCAGGGAAGAAACAGAGACACAGAGGTAGAGAACAAACATATGGACACCAAGTGTGGGAAGCCATGGGGTGGTGGTGGTGGGATGAGTTGGGAGATTGGGATTGACCTGTATACATGTATATGCATAAAATACATAACTAATAATAACCTGCTGTATAAAAAAATAAATCAAATTAAATTTCAAATTTTTAAAAAATAAAATTTAAAAATAAAACAGAAAAATGTTCTTCCCTTCACACAGATGTATTTATAGGAATGAATTATTTCCATGCTTATATCTATAAATACATAAAGGAGGAATACAATCTAACTTGAACCATAAAAGAAAAAAAAAAAACCTGAACCCACCAGTTATAGAGAGGAATACCCTATCAGGGCACTTGCTCCAGCGGTAAACAATTCTGAAATTGGTCAGAGGTGGGGAATCATCTCCCATACAACCAGCAACCCACCCCCCACGCCAGGAGCATCCTCATTGCAAAGCTGGGGGACCGTGCCGAGGCATCTGTGAGTAAACGTGAGCTGAGCCCCAGGCCAGCTGCTGCTGAACTGTTCCCACCCTTCCCAGGTAAAACACCTGAATATGTACAAGGGCTTGAAAGCCTAGAGGAAGGGCCGCAGAGCCACACCAGTGACAGCATGCAGGCCAACTTGGTGCCTGCAGGCCAGCCAGGGTGGTCCTGGCCCCGGGCGCTCTTCCGGAAGCTCTCCATTGCCCTGCCTGAGATACCCCTCCTGTCCCGGCCCCCACTGCTTTTTTCCTTCCTCACCTCTGTCCGGAGAGAAATTCCAGGGGAAGGTATGGGTGACACATCCTCTTCTTTACAGGTGGCAGCCTGGCAACCACTGCAGAAAGGCCAGCAGAGCCCCACTCACACCGGGCCACCAACAAAGCTGTGGCCCCTCACTCCCTCCCACCAGCAGAGCCCCGAGACTGCTGACGAGGCAGAGAATATGGAGTCAGGCACAGCTTCAGGGGCTATTGCTGCCTGGAGCGCTGTTTATATTGACCTCAAACAGGCACACCTGGGGAGGGCCGGCCGGCAGGGTAAGGCTGCCCAGGTCAGCTAATCCACAACCCTCAGGGAATCCCATTGTTGAAAACGGACCTCGCTAAGGCAGAATAGAAGCCAAGGAAGAAAAGGACACAATGCCATTTGCAGCACCGTAGATGAGTCTAGAGGTAATCACGTGACTTGTAGTAAGTCAGAAAGTGAAAGACACATATCGTATCATATCACTTATAGGTGTTACCTAAGAATGGATACCAGGGCAGATATTTCCACGGAGAAGGGCCATCACAGATTCATCAAACAAACTTATGGTTCACCAATGGAAAGGTGTGAGGATTGGTTTCATTACGATATTGGGGTTAACAGACATATACAAACACAGGTGACACATATAATCACCAAAGACCTACGGAATACCAAGAGAAGACTACTCAACATTCTGTCATAACGTACATGGGAAAAGGATCCCAGGAAGAACAGACATCTGTATATGTGTAAAAGAACCCCATCTTCCACACCTACAACAAGCCAAACATTGTAATCAAACTTGCTGTAATAAAAACTAAAAAATTAAATTAAAAACACGAACAAGAAGTAGTGAGACAAACTTGAGGGGCTTTCTCCTGGCACATTCCATTCTAAATTCCAATCTAGAACACGACTTCCATTGAGGCTCTGTTGCCCTAGTCACCAGATTTGGTAAGGGAGAACTGCTGCCACCTTGTGGCCGTTTCGCACAACAGCAGCTTTAATCCCAGCGCTGATGGTCAGTTGATATTCAAAATCATTGCAGGCCTGTAAATGACACCTGCCCTGAAAACAAATCCTGGGGTCACATATCGACCAAAAAATTCAAAGGACGTCCATATTTCAAAACGACCATTTCAAAAGGCATATTTTACGCACATTAGTGTTCTGCTTCTTTTTCTTTCTTTCCTTTTTTTGTTAAAAATACGGGAATGGAAAATGGCATCCCTCAGAATGGGCGAAAATCGTTGCAAACGAATCAATGGACAAAGGTTTAATCTCCAATATATATAAACAGCTCATGCAGCTTAATATTAACAAAACAAACAACCCAATACAAAAAATGGGCAGAAGATCTAAAGAGATGTTTCTTCCAAGAAGACACAGAGATGGCCAAGACGCACATGAAAAGCTGCTCAACAGCACTAATTATTAGAGAAATGCAAATCAAAACTACAATGAGGTATCACCTCACACCTGTTAGATTCGGCATCATCAGAAAATCTACAAACAACCAATTCTGGGGAGGGTGTGGACAAAAGGAGCCCTCTTCCACTATTGGTGGGAATGTAAATTGATACAGTCACTATGGAGAATGGTATGGAGTTTCCTTAAAAAAACTAGAAATAGAATTACCATCTGATCCAGCAATCCCACTTCTGGGCATATACCCAGAGAAAACCATAAATCAAAAAGGCACATTCACCACAATGTTCATGGCAGCACTATTTACAATAGCCAGGTAATGGAAGCAACGTAAATGCCCACAGACAGATGAATGGATAAAGATGTGGTACATATATAAAATGGAATATTACTCAGCCATAAAAAGGAATGAAACTGGGTCATTTGTAGAGACATCGATGGATCTAGAGACTGTCATACAGAATGAAGTAAGTCAGAAAGAGGAAAACAAATATTGTATATTAATGCATATATGTGGAACCTAAAAAATGGTACAGATGAACTGGTTTGCAGGGAAGAAACAGAGACACAGAGGTAGAGAACAAACATATGGACACCAAGTGTGGGAAGCCATGGGGTGGTGGTGGTGGGATGAGTTGGGAGATTGGGATTGACCTGTATACATGTATATGCATAAAATACATAACTAATAATAACCTGCTGTATAAAAAAATAAATCAAATTAAATTTCAAATTTTTAAAAAATAAAATTTAAAAATAAAACAGAAAAATGTTCTTCCCTTCACACAGATGTATTTATAGGAATGAATTATTTCCATGCTTATATCTATAAATACATAAAGGAGGAATACAATCTAACTTGAACCATAAAAGAAAAAAAAAAAACCTGAACCCACCAGTTATAGAGAGGAATACACTATCAGGGCACTTGCTCCAGCGGTAAACAATTCTGAAATTGGTCAGAGGTGGGGAATCATCTCCCATACAACCAGCAACCCACCCCCCACGCCAGGAGCATCCTCATTGCAAAGCTGGGGGACCGTGCCGAGGCATCTGTGAGTAAACGTGAGCTGAGCCCCAGGCCAGCTGCTGCTGAACTGTTCCCACCCTTCCCAGGTAAAACACCTGAATATGTACAAGGGCTTGAAAGCCTAGAGGAAGGGCCGCAGAGCCACACCAGCGACAGCATGCAGGCCAACTTGGTGCCTGCAGGACAGCCAGGGTGGTCCTGGCCCCGGGCGCTCTTCCGGAAGCTCTCCATTGCCCTGCCTGAGATACCCCTCCTGTCCCGGCCCCCACTGCTTTTTTCCTTCCTCACCTCTGTCCGGAGAGAAATTCCAGCGGAAGGTATGGGTGACACATCCTCTTCTTTACAGGTGGCAGCCTGGCAACCCCTGCAGAAAGGCCAGCAGAGCCCCACTCACACCGGGCCACCAACAAAGCTGTGGCCCCTCACTCCCTCCCACCAGCAGAGCCCCGAGACTGCTGACGGGGCAGAGAATATGGAGTCAGGCACAGCTTCAGGGGCTATTGCTGCCTGGAGCGCTGTTTATATTGACCTCAAACAGGCACACCTGGGGAGGGCCGGCCGGCAGGGTAAGGCTGCCCAGGTCAGCTAATCCACAACCCTCAGGGAATCCCATTGTTGAAAACGGACCTCGCTAAGGCAGAATAGAAGCCAAGGAAGAAAAGGACACAATGCCATTTGCAGCACCGTAGATGAGTCTAGAGGTAATCACGTGACTTGTAGTAAGTCAGAAAGTGAAAGACACATATCGTATCATATCACTTATAGGTGTTACCTAAGAATGGATACCAGGGCAGATATTTCCACGGAGAAGGGCCATCACAGATTCATCAAACAAACTTATGGTTCACCAATGGAAAGGTGTGAGGATTGGTTTCATTACGATATTGGGGTTAACAGACATATACAAACACAGGTGACACATATAATCACCAAAGACCTACGGAATACCAAGAGAAGACTACTCAACATTCTGTCATAACGTACATGGGAAAAGGATCCCAGGAAGAACAGACATCTGTATATGTGTAAAAGAACCCCATCTTCCACACCTACAACAAGCCAAACATTGTAATCAAACTTGCTGTAATAAAAACTAAAAAATTAAATTAAAAACACGAACAAGAAGTAGTGAGACAAACTTGAGGGGCTTTCTCCTGGCACATTCCATTCTAAATTCCAATCTAGAACACGACTTCCATTGAGGCTCTGTTGCCCTAGTCACCAGATTTGGTAAGGGAGAACTGCTGCCACCTTGTGGCCGTTTCGCACAACAGCAGCTTTAATCCCAGCGCTGATGGTCAGTTGATATTCAAAATCATTGCAGGCCTGTAAATGACACCTGCCCTGAAAACAAATCCTGGGGTCACATATCGACCAAAAAATTCAAAGGACGTCCATATTTCAAAACGACCGTTTCAAAAGGCATATTTTACGCACATTAGTGTTCTGCTTCTTTTTCTTTCTTTCCTTTTTTTGTTAAAAATACGGGAATGGAAAAAGGCATCCCTCAGAATGGGCGAAAATCGTTGCAAACGAATCAATGGACAAAGGTTTAATCTCCAATATATATAAACAGCTCATGCAGCTTAATATTAACAAAACAAACAACCCAATACAAAAAATGGGCAGAAGATCTAAAGAGATGTTTCTTCCAAGAAGACACAGAGACGGCCAAGACGCACATGAAAAGCTGCTCAACAGCACTAATTATTAGAGAAATGCAAATCAAAACTACAATGAGGTATCACCTCACACCTGTTAGAATCGGCATCATCAGAAAATCTACAAACAACCAATTCTGGGGAGGGTGTGGACAAAAGGAGCCCTCTTCCACTATTGGTGGGAATGTAAATTGATACAGTCACTATGGAGAACGGTATGGAGTTTCCTTAAAAAAACTAGAAATAGAATTACCATCTGATCCAGCAATCCCACTTCTGGGCATATACCCAGAGAAAACCATAAATCAAAAAGGCACATTCACCACAATGTTCATGGCAGCACTATTTACAATAGCCAGGTAATGGAAGCAACGTAAATGCCCACAGACAGATGAATGGATAAAGATGTGGTACATATATAAAATGGAATATTACTCAGCCATAAGAAGGAATGAAACTGGGTCATTTGTAGAGACATCGATGGATCTAGAGACTGTCATACAGAATGAAGTAAGTCAGAAAGAGGAAAAAAATATTGTATATTAATGCATATATGTGGAACCTAAAAAATGGTACAGATGAACTGGTTTGCAGGGAAGAAACAGAGACACAGAGGTAGAGAACAAACATATGGACACCAAGTGTGGGAAGCCATGGGGTGGTGGTGGTGGGATGTGTTGGGAGATTGGGATTGACCTGTATACATGTATATGCATAAAATACATAACTAATAATAACCTGATGTATAAAAAAATAAATCAAATTAAATTTCAAATTTTTAAAAAATAAAATTTAAAAATAAAACAGAAAAATGTTCTTCCCTTCACACAGATGTATTTATAGGAATGAATTATTTCCATGCTTATATCTATAAATACATAAAGGAGGAATACAATCTAACTTGAACCATAAAAGAAAAAAAAAAAACCTGAACCCACGAGTTATACAGAGGAAAACCCTATCAGGGTACTTGCTCCAGCGGTAAACAATTCTGAAATTGGTCAGAGGTGGGGAATCATCTCCCATACAACCAGCAACCCACCCCCCACGCCAGGAGCATCCTCATTGCAAAGCTGGGGGACCGTGCCGAGGCATCTGTGAGTAAACGTGAGCTGAGCCCCAGGCCAGCTGCTGCTGAACTGTTCCCACCCTTCCCAGGTAAAACACCTGAATATGTACAAGGGCTTGAAAGCCTAGAGGAAGGGCCGCAGAGCCACACCAGCGACAGCATGCAGGCCAACTTGGTGCCTGCAGGCCAGCCAGGGTGGTCCTGGCCCCGGGCGCTCTTCCGGAAGCTCTCCATTGCCCTGCCTGAGATACCCCTCCTGTCCCGGCCCCCACTGCTTTTTTCCTTCCTCACCTCTGTCCGGAGAGAAATTCCAGCGGAAGGTATGGGTGACACATCCTCTTCTTTACAGGTGGCAGCCTGGCAACCCCTGCAGAAAGGCCAGCAGAGCCCCACTCACACCGGGCCACCAACAAAGCTGTGGCCCCTCACTCCCTCCCACCAGCAGAGCCCCGAGACTGCTGACGGGGCAGAGAATATGGAGTCAGGCACAGCTTCAGGGGCTATTGCTGCCTGGAGCGCTGTTTATATTGACCTCAAACAGGCACACCTGGGGAGGGCCGGCCGGCAGGGTAAGGCTGCCCAGGTCAGCTAATCCACAACCCTCAGGGAATCCCATTGTTGAAAACGGACCTCGCTAAGGCAGAATAGAAGCCAAGGAAGAAAAGGACACAATGCCATTTGCAGCACCGTAGATGAGTCTAGAGGTAATCACGTGACTTGTAGTAAGTCAGAAAGTGAAAGACACATATCGTATCATATCACTTATAGGTGTTACCTAAGAATGGATACCAGGGCAGATATTTCCACGGAGAAGGGCCATCACAGATTCATCAAACAAACTTATGGTTCACCAATGGAAAGGTGTGAGGATTGGTTTCATTACGATATTGGGGTTAACAGACATATACAAACACAGGTGACACATATAATCACCAAAGACCTACGGAATACCAAGAGAAGACTACTCAACATTCTGTCATAACGTACATGGGAAAAGGATCCCAGGAAGAACAGACATCTGTATATGTGTAAAAGAACCCCATCTTCCACACCTACAACAAGCCAAACATTGTAATCAAACTTGCTGTAATAAAAACTAAAAAATTAAATTAAAAACACGAACAAGAAGTAGTGAGACAAACTTGAGGGGCTTTCTCCTGGCACATTCCATTCTAAATTCCAATCTAGAACACGACTTCCATTGAGGCTCTGTTGCCCTAGTCACCAGATTTGGTAAGGGAGAACTGCTGCCACCTTGTGGCCGTTTCGCACAACAGCAGCTTTAATCCCAGCGCTGATGGTCAGTTGATATTCAAAATCATTGCAGGCCTGTAAATGACACCTGCCCTGAAAACAAATCCTGGGGTCACATATCGACCAAAAAATTCAAAGGACGTCCATATTTCAAAACGACCGTTTCAAAAGGCATATTTTACGCACATTAGTGTTCTGCTTCTTTTTCTTTCTTTCCTTTTTTTGTTAAAAATACGGGAATGGAAAAAGGCATCCCTCAGAATGGGCGAAAATCGTTGCAAACGAATCAATGGACAAAGGTTTAATCTCCAATATATATAAAGAGCTCATGCAGCTTAATATTAACAAAACAAACAACCCAATACAAAAAATGGGCAGAAGATCTAAAGAGATGTTTCTTCCAAGAAGACACAGAGATGGCCAAGACGCACATGAAAAGCTGCTCAACAGCACTAATTATTAGAGAAATGCAAATCAAAACTACAATGAGGTATCACCTCACACCTGTTAGAATCGGCATCATCAGAAAATCTACAAACAACCAATTCTGGGGAGGGTGTGGACAAAAGGAGCCCTCTTCCACTATTGGTGGGAATGTAAATTGATACAGTCACTATGGAGAACGGTATGGAGTTTCCTTAAAAAAACTAGAAATAGAATTACCATCTGATCCAGCAATCCCACTTCTGGGCATATACCCAGAGAAAACCATAAATCAAAAAGGCACATTCACCACAATGTTCATGGCAGCACTATTTACAATAGCCAGGTAATGGAAGCAACATAAATGCCCACAGACAGATGAATGGATAAAGATGTGGTACATATATAAAATGGAATATTACTCAGCCATAAGAAGGAATGCAACTGGGTCATTTGTAGAGACATCGATGGATCTAGAGACTGTCATACAGAATGAAGTAAGTCAGAAAGAGGAAAACAAATATTGTATATTAATGCATATATGTGGAACCTAAAAAATGGTACAGATGAACTGGTTTGCAGGGAAGAAACAGAGACACAGAGGTAGAGAACAAACATATGGACACCAAGTGTGGGAAGCCATGGGGTGGTGGTGGTGGGATGAGTTGGGAGATTGGGATTGACCTGTATACATGTATATGCATAAAATACATAACTAATAATAACCTGCTGTATAAAAAAATAAATCAAATTAAATTTCAAATTTTTAAAAAATAAAATTTAAAAATAAAACAGAAAAATGTTCTTCCCTTCACACAGATGTATTTATAGGAATGAATTATTTCCATGCTTATATCTATAAATACATAAAGGAGGAATACAATCTAACTTGAACCATAAAAGAAAAAAAAAAAACCTGAACCCACCAGTTATACAGAGGAAAACCCTATCAGGGTACTTGCTCCAGCGGTAAACAATTCTGAAATTGGTCAGAGGTGGGGAATCATCTCCCATACAACCAGCAACCCACCCCCCACGCCAGGAGCATCCTCATTGCAAAGCTGGGGGACCGTGCCGAGGCATCTGTGAGTAAACGTGAGCTGAGCCCCAGGCCAGCTGCTGCTGAACTGTTCCCACCCTTCCCAGGTAAAACACCTGAATATGTACAAGGGCTTGAAAGCCTAGAGGAAGGGCCACGGAGCCACACCAGCGACAGCACGCAGGCCAACTTGGTCCCTGCAGGCCAGCCAGGGTGGTCCTGGCCCCGGGCGCTCTTCCGGAAGCTTTCCATTGCCCTGCCTGAGATACCCCTCCTGTCCCGGCCCCCACTGCTTTTTTCCTTCCTCACCTCTGTCCGGAGAGAAATTCCAGCGGAAGGTATGGGTGACACATCCTCTTCTTTACAGGTGGCAGCCTGGCAACCCCTGCAGAAAGGCCAGCAGAGCCCCACTCACACCGGGCCACCAACAAAGCTGTGGCCCCTCACTCCCTCCCACCAGCAGAGCCCCGAGACTGCTGACGGGGCAGAGAATATGGAGTCAGGCACAGCTTCAGGGGCTATTGCTGCCTGGAGCGCTGTTTATATTGACCTCAAACAGGCACCCCTGGGGAAGGCCGGCCGGCAGGGTAAGGCTGCCCAGGTCAGCTAATCCACAACCCTCAGGGAATCCCATTGTTGAAAACGGACCTCGCTAAGGCAGAATAGAAGCCAAGGAAGAAAAGGACACAATGCCATTTGCAGCACCGTAGATGAGTCTAGAGGTAATCACGTGACTTGTAGTAAGTCAGAAAATGAAAGACACATATCGTATCATATCACTTATAGGTGTTACCTAAGAATGGATACCAGGGCAGATATTTCCACGGAGAAGGGCCATCACAGATTCATCAAACAAACTTATGGTTCACCAATGGAAAGGTGTGAGGATTGGTTTCATTACGATATTGGGGTTAACAGACATATACAAACACAGGTGACACATATAATCACCAAAGACCTACGGAATACCAAGAGAAGACTACTCAACATTCTGTCATAACGTACATGAGAAAAGGATCCCAGGAAGAACAGACATCTGTATATGTGTAAAAGAACCCCATCTTCCACACCTACAACAAGCCAAACATTGTAATCAAACTTGCTGTAATAAAAAATAAAAAATTAAATTAAAAACACGAACATGAAGTAGTGAGACAAACTTGAGGGGATTTCTCCTGGCACATTCCATTCTAAATTCCAATCTAGAACACGACTTCCATTGAGGCTCTGTTGCCCTAGTCACCAGATTTGGTAAGGGAGAACTGCTGCCACCTTGTGGCCGTTTCGCACAACAGCAGCTTTAATCCCAGCGCTGATGGTCAGTTGATATTCAAAATCATTGCAGGCCTGTAAATGACACCTGCCCTGAAAACAAATCCCGGGGTCACATATCGACCAAAAAATTCAAAGGACGTCCATATTTCAAAACGACCATTTCAAAAGGCATATTTTACGCACATTAGTGTTCTGCTTCTTTTTCTTTCTTTCCTTTTTTTGTTAAAAATACGGGAATGGAAAATGGCATCCCTCAGAATGGGCGAAAATCGTTGCAAACGAATCAATGGACAAAGGTTTAATCTCCAATATATATAAACAGCTCATGCAGCTTAATATTAACAAAACAAACAACCCAATACAAAAAATGGGCAGAAGATCTAAAGAGATGTTTCTTCCAAGAAGACACAGAGATGGCCAAGACGCACATGAAAAGCTGCTCAACAGCACTAATTATTAGAGAAATGCAAATCAAAACTACAATGAGGTATCACCTCACACCTGTTAGATTCGGCATCATCAGAAAATCTACAAACAACCAATTCTGGGGAGGGTGTGGACAAAAGGAGCCCTCTTCCACTATTGGTGGGAATGTAAATTGATACAGTCACTATGGAGAATGGTATGGAGTTTCCTTAAAAAAACTAGAAATAGAATTACCATCTGATCCAGCAATCCCACTTCTGGGCATATACCCAGAGAAAACCATAAATCAAAAAGGCACATTCACCACAATGTTCATGGCAGCACTATTTACAATAGCCAGGTAATGGAAGCAACGTAAATGCCCACAGACAGATGAATGGATAAAGATGTGGTACATATATAAAATGGAATATTACTCAGCCATAAAAAGGAATGAAACTGGGTCATTTGTAGAGACATCGATGGATCTAGAGACTGTCATACAGAATGAAGTAAGTCAGAAAGAGGAAAACAAATATTGTATATTAATGCATATATGTGGAACCTAAAAAATGGTACAGATGAACTGGTTTGCAGGGAAGAAACAGAGACACAGAGGTAGAGAACAAACATATGGACACCAAGTGTGGGAAGCCATGGGGTGGTGGTGGTGGGATGAGTTGGGAGATTGGGATTGACCTGTATACATGTATATGCATAAAATACATAACTAATAATAACCTGCTGTATAAAAAAATAAATCAAATTAAATTTCAAATTTTTAAAAAATAAAATTTAAAAATAAAACAGAAAAATGTTCTTCCCTTCACACAGATGTATTTATAGGAATGAATTATTTCCATGCTTATATCTATAAATACATAAAGGAGGAATACAATCTAACTTGAACCATAAAAGAAAAAAAAAAAACCTGAACCCACCAGTTATAGAGAGGAATACCCTATCAGGGCACTTGCTCCAGCGGTAAACAATTCTGAAATTGGTCAGAGGTGGGGAATCATCTCCCATACAACCAGCAACCCACCCCCCACGCCAGGAGCATCCTCATTGCAAAGCTGGGGGACCGTGCCGAGGCATCTGTGAGTAAACGTGAGCTGAGCCCCAGGCCAGCTGCTGCTGAACTGTTCCCACCCTTCCCAGGTAAAACACCTGAATATGTACAAGGGCTTGAAAGCCTAGAGGAAGGGCCGCAGAGCCACACCAGCGACAGCATGCAGGCCAACTTGGTGCCTGCAGGCCAGCCAGGGTGGTCCTGGCCCCGGGCGCTCTTCCGGAAGCTCTCCATTGCCCTGCCTGAGATACCCCTCCTGTCCCGGCCCCCACTGCTTTTTTCCTTCCTCACCTCTGTCCGGAGAGAAATTCCAGCGGAAGGTATGGGTGACACATCCTCTTCTTTACAGGTGGCAGCCTGGCAACCACTGCAGAAAGGCCAGCAGAGCCCCACTCACACCGGGCCACCAACAAAGCTGTGGCCCCTCACTCCCTCCCACCAGCAGAGCCCCGAGACTGCTGACGAGGCAGAGAATATGGAGTCAGGCACAGCTTCAGGGGCTATTGCTGCCTGGAGCGCTGTTTATATTGACCTCAAACAGGCACACCTGGGGAGGGCCGGCCGGCAGGGTAAGGCTGCCCAGGTCAGCTAATCCACAACCCTCAGGGAATCCCATTGTTGAAAACGGACCTCGCTAAGGCAGAATAGAAGCCAAGGAAGAAAAGGACACAATGCCATTTGCAGCACCGTAGATGAGTCTAGAGGTAATCACGTGACTTGTAGTAAGTCAGAAAGTGAAAGACACATATCGTATCATATCACTTATAGGTGTTACCTAAGAATGGATACCAGGGCAGATATTTCCACGGAGAAGGGCCATCACAGATTCATCAAACAAACTTATGGTTCACCAATGGAAAGGTGTGAGGATTGGTTTCATTACGATATTGGGGTTAACAGACATATACAAACACAGGTGACACATATAATCACCAAAGACCTACGGAATACCAAGAGAAGACTACTCAACATTCTGTCATAACGTACATGGGAAAAGGATCCCAGGAAGAACAGACATCTGTATATGTGTAAAAGAACCCCATCTTCCACACCTACAACAAGCCAAACATTGTAATCAAACTTGCTGTAATAAAAACTAAAAAATTAAATTAAAAACACGAACAAGAAGTAGTGAGACAAACTTGAGGGGCTTTCTCCTGGCACATTCCATTCTAAATTCCAATCTAGAACACGACTTCCATTGAGGCTCTGTTGCCCTAGTCACCAGATTTGGTAAGGGAGAACTGCTGCCACCTTGTGGCCGTTTCGCACAACAGCAGCTTTAATCCCAGCGCTGATGGTCAGTTGATATTCAAAATCATTGCAGGCCTGTAAATGACACCTGCCCTGAAAACAAATCCTGGGGTCACATATCGACCAAAAAATTCAAAGGACGTCCATATTTCAAAACGACCATTTCAAAAGGCATATTTTACGCACATTAGTGTTCTGCTTCTTTTTCTTTCTTTCCTTTTTTTGTTAAAAATACGGGAATGGAAAATGGCATCCCTCAGAATGGGCGAAAATCGTTGCAAACGAATCAATGGACAAAGGTTTAATGTCCAATATATATAAACAGCTCATGCAGCTTAATATTAACAAAACAAACAACCCAATACAAAAAATGGGCAGAAGATCTAAAGAGATGTTTCTTCCAAGAAGACACAGAGATGGCCAAGACGCACATGAAAAGCTGCTCAACAGCACTAATTATTAGAGAAATGCAAATCAAAACTACAATGAGGTATCACCTCACACCTGTTAGATTCGGCATCATCAGAAAATCTACAAACAACCAATTCTGGGGAGGGTGTGGACAAAAGGAGCCCTCTTCCACTATTGGTGGGAATGTAAATTGATACAGTCACTATGGAGAATGGTATGGAGTTTCCTTAAAAAAACTAGAAATAGAATTACCATCTGATCCAGCAATCCCACTTCTGGGCATATACCCAGAGAAAACCATAAATCAAAAAGGCACATTCACCACAATGTTCATGGCAGCACTATTTACAATAGCCAGGTAATGGAAGCAACATAAATGCCCACAGACAGATGAATGGATAAAGATGTGGTACATATATAAAATGGAATATTACTCAGCCATAAGAAGGAATGAAACTGGGTCATTTGTAGAGACATCGATGGATCTAGAGACTGTCATACAGAATGAAGTAAGTCAGAAAGAGGAAAACAAATATTGTATATTAATGCATATATGTGGAACCTAAAAAATGGTACAGATGAACTGGTTTGCAGGGAAGAAACAGAGACACAGAGGTAGAGAACAAACATATGGACACCAAGTGTGGGAAGCCATGGGGTGGTGGTGGTGGGATGAGTTGGGAGATTGGGATTGACCTGTATACATGTATATGCATAAAATACATAACTAATAATAACCTGATGTATAAAAAAATAAATCAAATTAAATTTCAAATTTTTAAAAAATAAAATTTAAAAATAAAACAGAAAAATGTTCTTCCCTTCACACAGATGTATTTATAGGAATGAATTATTTCCATGCTTATATCTATAAATACATAAAGGAGGAATACAATCTAACTTGA
Organism: Mesoplodon mirus; assembly: GCF_964341445.2. Classification (NCBI taxonomy): domain Eukaryota; kingdom Metazoa; phylum Chordata; class Mammalia; order Artiodactyla; family Ziphiidae; genus Mesoplodon; species Mesoplodon mirus. Next base: position 2,339,510 of record NW_028295814.1, on the reverse strand, counting down.
ACCATAAAAGAAAAAAAAAAACCTGAACCCACCAGTTATACAGAGGAAAACCCTATCAGGGCACTTGCTCCAGCGGTAAACAATTCTGAAATTGGTCAGAGGTGGGGAATCATCTCCCATACAACCAGCAACCCACCCCCCACGCCAGGAGCATCCTCATTGCAAAGCTGGGGGACCGTGCCGAGGCATCTGTGAGTAAACGTGAGCTGAGCCCCAGGACAGCTGCTGCTGAACTGTTCCCACCCTTCCCAGGTAAAACACCTGAATATGTACAAGGGCTTGAAAGCCTAGAGGAAGGGCCACGGAGCCACACCAGCGACAGCACGCAGGCCAACTTGGTGCCTGCAGGCCAGCCAGGGTGGTCCTGGCCCCGGGCGCTCTTCCGGAAGCTTTCCATTGCCCTGCCTGAGATACCCCTCCTGTCCCGGCCCCCACTGCTTTTTTCCTTCCTCACCTCTGTCCGGAGAGAAATTCCAGCGGAAGGTATGGGTAACACATCCTCTTCTTTACAGGTGGCAGCCTGGCAACCCCTGCAGAAAGGCCAGCAGAGCCCCACTCACACCGGGCCACCAACAAAGCTGTGGCCCCTCACTCCCTCCCACCAGCAGAGCCCCGAGACTGCTGACGGGGCAGAGAATATGGAGTCAGGCACAGCTTCAGGGGCTATTGCTGCCTGGAGCGCTGTTTATATTGACCTCAAACAGGCACCCCTGGGGAAGGCCGGCCGGCAGGGTAAGGCTGCCCAGTTCAGCTAATCCACAACACTCAGGGAATCACATTGTTGAAAACGGACCTCGCTAAGGCAGAATAGAAGCCAAGGAAGAAAAGGACACAATGCCATTTGCAGCACCGTAGATGAGTCTAGAGGTAATCACGTGACTTGTAGTAAGTCAGAAAGTGAAAGACACATATCGTATCATATCACTTATAGGTGTTACCTAAGAATGGATACCAGGGCAGATATTTCCACGGAGAAGGGCCATCACAGATTCATCAAACAAACTTATGGTTCACCAATGGAAAGGTGTGAGGATTGGTTTCATTACGATATTGGGGTTAACAGACATATACAAACACAGGTGACACATATAATCACCAAAGACCTACGGAATACCAAGAGAAGACTACTCAACATTCTGTCATAACGTACATGGGAAAAGGATCCCAGGAAGTACAGACATCTGTATATGTGTAAAAGAACCCCATCTTCCACACCTACAACAAGCCAAACATTGTAATCAAACTTGCTGTAATAAAAAATAAAAAATTAAATTAAAAACACGAACATGAAGTAGTGAGACAAACTTGAGGGGATTTCTCCTGGCACATTCCATTCTAAATTCCAATCTAGAACACGACTTCCATTGAGGCTCTGTTGCCCTAGTCACCAGATTTGGTAAGGGAGAACTGCTGCCACCTTGTGGCCGTTTCGCACAACAGCAGCTTTAATCCCAGCGCTGATGGTCAGTTGATATTCAAAATCATTGCAGGCCTGTAAATGACACCTGCCCTGAAAACAAATCCCGGGGTCACATATCGACCAAAAAATTCAAAGGACGTCCATATTTCAAAACGACCATTTCAAAAGGCATATTTTACGCACATTAGTGTTCTGCTTCTTTTTCTTTCTTTCCTTTTTTTGTTAAAAATACGGGAATGGAAAATGGCATCCCTCAGAATGGGCGAAAATCGTTGCAAACGAATCAATGGACAAAGGTTTAATCTCCAATATATATAAACAGCTCATGCAGCTTAATATTAACAAAACAAACAACCCAATACAAAAAATGGGCAGAAGATCTAAAGAGATGTTTCTTCCAAGAAGACACAGAGATGGCCAAGACGCACATGAAAAGCTGCTCAACAGCACTAATTATTAGAGAAATGCAAATCAAAACTACAATGAGGTATCACCTCACACCTGTTAGAATCGGCATCATCAGAAAATCTACAAACAACCAATTCTGGGGAGGGTGTGGACAAAAGGAGCCCTCTTCCACTATTGGTGGGAATGTAAATTGATACAGTCACTATGGAGAACGGTATGGAGTTTCCTTAAAAAAACTAGAAATAGAATTACCATCTGATCCAGCAATCCCACTTCTGGGCATATACCCAGAGAAAACCATAAATCAAAAAGGCACATTCACCACAATGTTCATGGCAGCACTATTTACAATAGCCAGGTAATGGAAGCAACGTAAATGCCCACAGACAGATGAATGGATAAAGATGTGGTACATATATAAAATGGAATATTACTCAGCCATAAGAAGGAATGCAACTGGGTCATTTGTAGAGACATCGATGGATCTAGAGACTGTCATACAGAATGAAGTAAGTCAGAAAGAGGAAAACAAATATTGTATATTAATGCATATATGTGGAACCTAAAAAATGGTACAGATGAACGGGTTTGCAGGGAAGAAACAGAGACACAGAGGTAGAGAACAAACATATGGACACCAAGTGTGGGAAGCCATGGGGTGGTGGTGGTGGGATGAGTTGGGAGATTGGGATTGACCTGTATACATGTATATGCATAAAATACATAACTAATAATAATCTGCTGTATAAAAAAATAAATCAAATTAAATTTCAAATTTTTAAAAAATAAAATTTAAAAATAAAACAGAAAAATGTTCTTCCCTTCACACAGATGTATTTATAGGAATGAATTATTTCCATGCTTATATCTATAAATACATAAAGGAGGAATAAAATCTAACTTGAACCATAAAAGAAAAAAAAAAACCTGAACCCACCAGTTATACAGAGGAAAACCCTATCAGGGCACTTGCTCCAGCGGTAAACAATTCTGAAATTGGTCAGAGGTGGGGAATCATCTCCCATACAACCAGCAACCCACCCCCCACGCCAGGAGCATCCTCATTGCAAAGCTGGGGGACCGTGCCGAGGCATCTGTGAGTAAACGTGAGCTGAGCCCCAGGCCAGCTGCTGCTGAACTGTTCCCACCCTTCCCAGGTAAAACACCTGAATATGTACAAGGGCTTGAAAGCCTAGAGGAAGGGCCACGGAGCCACACCAGCAACAGCACGCAGGCCAACTTGGTGCCTGCAGGCCAGCCAGGGTGGTCCTGGCCCCGGGCGCTCTTCCGGAAGCTTTCCATTGCCCTGCCTGAGATACCCCTCCTGTCCCGGCCCCCACTGCTTTTTTCCTTCCTCACCTCTGTCCGGAGAGAAATTCCAGCGGAAGGTATGGGTGACACATCCTCTTCTTTACAGGTGGCAGCCTGGCAACCCCTGCAGAAAGGCCAGCAGAGCCCCACTCACACCGGGCCACCAACAAAGCTGTGGCCCCTCACTCCCTCCCACCAGCAGAGCCCCGAGACTTCTGACGGGGCAGAGAATATGGAGTCAGGCACAGCTTCAGGGGCTATTGCTGCCTGGAGCGCTGTTTATATTGACCTCAAACAGGCACCCCTGGGGAAGGCCGGCCGGCAGGGTAAGGCTGCCCAGGTTACCTAATCCACAACCCTCAGGGAATCACATTGTTGAAAACGGACCTCGCTAAGGCAGAATAGAAGCCAAGGAAGAAAAGGACACAATGCCATTTGCAGCACCGTAGATGAGTCTAGAGGTAATCACGTGACTTATAGTAAGTCAGAAAGTGAAAGACACATATCGTATCATATCACTTATAGGTGTTACCTAAGAATGGATACCAGGGCAGATATTTCCACGGAGAAGGGCCATCACAGATTCATGAAACAAACTTATGGTTCACCAATGGAAAGGTGTGAGGATTGGTTTCATTACGATATTGGGGTTAACAGACATATACAAACACAGGTGACACATATAATCACCAAAGACCTACGGAATACCAAGAGAAGACTACTCAACCTTCTGTCATAACGTACATGGGAAAAGGATCCCAGGAAGAACAGACATCTGTATATGTGTAAAAGAACCCCATCTTCCACACCTACAACAAGCCAAACATTGTAATCAAACTTGCTGTAATAAAAAATAAAAAATTAAATTAAAAACACGAACAAGAAGTAGTGAGACAAACTTGAGGGGCTTTCTCCTGGCACATTCCATTCTAAATTCCAATCTAGAACACGACTTCCATTGAGGCTCTGTTGCCCTAGTCACCAGATTTGGTAAGGGAGAACTGCTGCCACCTTGTGGCCGTTTCGCACAACAGCAGCTTTAATCCCAGCGCTGATGGTCAGTTGATATTCAAAATCATTGCAGGCCTGTAAATGACACCTGCCCTGAAAACAAATCCTGGGGTCACATATCGACCAAAAAATTCAAAGGATGTCCATATTTCAAAACGACCGTTTCAAAAGGCATATTTTACGCACATTAGTGTTCTGCTTCTTCTTCTTTCTTTCCTTTTTTTGTTAAAAATACGGGAATGGAAAAAGGCATCCCTCAGAATGGGCGAAAATCGTTGCAAACGAATCAATGGACAAAGGTTTAATCTCCAATATATATAAACAGCTCATGCAGCTTAATATTAACAAAACAAACAACCCAATACAAAAAATGGGCAGAAGGTCTAAAGAGATGTTTCTTCCAAGAAGACACAGAGATGGCCAAGACGCACATGAAAAGCTGCTCAACAGCACTAATTATTAGAGAAATGCAAATCAAAACTACAATGAGGTATCACCTCACACCTGTTAGAATCGGCATCATCAGAAAATCTACAAAGAACAAATTCTGGGGAGGGTGTGGACAAAAGGAGCCCTCTTCCACTATTGGTGGGAATGTAAATTGATACAGTCACTATGGAGAACGGTATGGAGTTTCCTTAAAAAAACTAGAAATAGAATTACCATCTGATCCAGCAATCCCACTTCTGGGCATATACCCAGAAAAAACCATAAATCAAAAAGGCACATTCACCACAATGTTCATGGCAGCACTATTTACAATAGCCAGGTAATGGAAGCAACGTAAATGCCCACAGGCAGATGAATGGATAAAGATGTGGTACATATATAAAATGGAATATTACTCAGCCATAAGAAGGAATGAAACTGGGTCATTTGTAGAGACATCGATGGATCTAGAGACTGTCATACAGAATGAAGTAAGTCAGAAAGAGGAAAACAAATATTGTATATTAATGCATATATGTGGAACCTAAAAAATGGTACAGATGAACTGGTTTGCAGGGAAGAAACAGAGAAACAGAGGTAGAGAACAAACATATGGACACCAAGTGTGGGAAGCCATGGGGTGGTGGTGGTGGGATGAGTTGGGAGATTGGGATTGACCTGTACACATGTATATGCATAAAATACATAACTAATAATAACCTGCTGTATAAAAAAATAAATCAAATTAAATTTCAAATTTTTAAAAAATAAAATTTAAAAATAAAACAGAAAAATGTTCTTCCCTTCACACAGATGTATTTATAGGAATGAATTATTTCCATGCTTATATCTATAAATACATAAAGGAGGAATACAATCTAACTTGAACCATAAAAGAAAAAAAAAAACCTGAACCCACCAGTTATACAGAGGAAAACCCTATCAGGGCACTTGCTCCAGCGGTAAACAATTCTGAAATTGGTCAGAGGTGGGGAATCATCTCCCATACAACCAGCAACCCACCCCCCACGCCAGGAGCATCCTCATTGCAAAGCTGGGGGACCGTGCCGAGGCATCTGTGAGTAAAGGTGAGCTGAGCCCCAGGCCAGCTGCTGCTGAACTGTTCCCACCCTTCCCAGGTAAAACACCTGAATATGTACAAGGGCTTGAAAGCCTAGAGGAAGGGCCACGGAGCCACACCAGCAAGAGCACGCAGGCCAAATTGGTGCCTGCAGGCCAGCCAGGGTGGTCCTGGCTCCGGGCGCTCTTCCGGAACTTTCCATTGCCCTGCCTGAGATACCCCTCCTGTCCCGGCCCCCACTGCTTTTTTCCTTCCTCACCTCTGTCCGGAGAGAAATTCCAGCGGAAGGTATGGGTGACACATCCTCTTCTTTACAGGTGGCAGCCTGGCAACCCCTGCAGAAAGGCCAGCAGAGCCCCACTCACACCGGGCCACCAACAAAGCTGTGGCCCCTCACTCCCTCCCACCAGCAGAGCCCCGAGACTTCTGACGGGGCAGAGAATATGGAGTCAGGCACAGCTTCAGGGGCTATTGCTGCCTGGAGCGCTGTTTATATTGACCTCAAACAGGCACCCCTGGGGAAGGCCGGCCGGCAGGGTAAGGCTGCCCAGGTTAGCTAATCCACAACCCTCAGGGAATCACATTGTTGAAAACGGACCTCGCTAAGGCAGAATAGAAGCCAAGGAAGAAAAGGACACAATGCCATTTGCAGCACCGTAGATGAGTCTAGAGGTAATCACGTGACTTGTAGTAAGTCAGAAAATGAAAGACACATATCGTATCATATCACTTATAGGTGTTACCTAAGAATGGATACCAGGGCAGATATTTCCACGGAGAAGGGCCATCACAGATTCATAAAACAAACTTATGGTTCACCAATGGAAAGGTGTGAGGATTGGTTTCATTACGATATTGGGGTTAACAGACATATACAAACACAGGTGACACATATAATCACCAAAGACCTACGGAATACCAAGAGAAGACTACTCACCATTCTGTCATAACGTACATGGGAAAAGGATCCCAGGAAGAACAGACATCTGTATATGTGTAAAAGAACCCCATCTTCCACACCTACAACAAGCCAAACATTGTAATCAAACTTGCTGTAATAAAAACTAAAAAATTAAATTAAAAACACGAACAAGAAGTAGTGAGACAAACTTGAGGGGCTTTCTCCTGGCACATTCCATTCTAAATTCCAATCTAGAACACGACTTCCATTGAGGCTCTGTTGCCCTAGTCACCAGATTTGGTAAGGGAGAACTGCTGCCACCTTGTGGCCGTTTCGCACAACAGCAGCTTTAATCCCAGCGCTGATGATCAGTTGATATTCAAAATCATTGCAGGCCTGTAAATGACACCTGCCCTGAAAACAAATCCCGGGGTCACATATCGACCAAAAAATTCAAAGGACGTCCATATTTCAAAACGACCATTTCAAAAGGCATATTTTACGCACATTAGTGTTCTGCTTCTTTTTCTTTCTTTCCTTTTTTTGTTAAAAATACGGGAATGGAAAAAGGCATCCCTCAGAATGGGCGAAAATCGTTGCAAACGAATCAATGGACAAAGGTTTAATCTCCACTATATATAAACAGCTCATGCAGCTTAATATTAACAAAACAAACAACCCAATACAAAAATTGGGCAGAAGATCTAAAGAGATGTTTCTTCCAAGAAGACACAGAGACGGCCAAGACGCACATGAAAAGCTGCTCAACAGCACTAATTATTAGAGAAATGCAAATCAAAACTACAATGAGGTATCACCTCACACCTGTTAGAATCGGCATCATCAGAAAATCTACAAACAACCAATTCTGGGGAGGGTGTGGACAAAAGGAGCCCTCTTCCACTATTGGTGGGAATGTAAATTGATACAGTCACTATGGAGAACGGTATGGAGTTTCCTTAAAAAAACTAGAAATAGAATTACCATGTGATCCAGCAATCCCACTTCTGGGCATATACCCAGAGAAAACCATAAATCAAAAAGGCACATTCACCACAATGTTCATGGCAGCACTATTTACAATAGCCAGGTAATGGAAGCAACGTAAATGCCCACAGACAGATGAATGGATAAAGATGTGGTACATATATAAAATGGAATATTACTCAGCCATAAGAAGGAATGAAACTGGGTCATTTGTAGAGACATCGATGGATCTAGAGACTGTCATACAGAATGAAGTAAGTCAGAAAGAGGAAAACAAATATTGTATATTAATGCATATATGTGGAACCTCAAAAATGGTACAGATGAACGGGTTTGCAGGGAAGAAACAGAGACACAGAGGTAGAGAACAAACATATGGACACCAAGTGTGGGAAGCCATGGGGTGGTGGTGGTGGGATGAGTTGGGAGATTGGGATTGACCTGTATACATGTATATGCATAAAATACATAACTAATAATAACCTGCTGTATAAAAAAATAAATCAAATTAAATTTCAAATTTTTAAAAAATAAAATTTAAAAATAAAACAGAAAAATGTTCTTCCCTTCACACAGATGTATTTATAGGAATGAATTATTTCCATGCTTATATCTATAAATACATAAAGGAGGAATACAATCTAACTTGAACCATAAAAGAAAAAAAAAATCCTGAACCCAACAGTTATACAGAGGAAAACCCTATCAGGGTACTTGCTCCAGCGGTAAACAATTCTGAAATTGGTCAGAGGTGGGGAATCATCTCCCATACAACCAGCAACCCACCCCCCACGCAAGGAGCATCCTCATTGCAAAGCTGGGGGACCGTGCCGAGGCATCTGTGAGTAAACGTGAGCTGAGCCCCAGGCCAGCTGCTGCTGAACTGTTCCCACCCTTCCCAGGTAAAACACCTGAATATGTACAAGGGCTTGAAAGCCTAGAGGAAGGGCCACGGAGCCACACCAGCGACAGCACGCAGGCCAACTTGGTGCCTGCAGGCCAGCCAGGGTGGTCCTGGCCCCGGGCGCTCTTCCGGAAGCTTTCCATTGCCCTGCCTGAGATACCCCTCCTGTCCCGGCCCCCACTGCTTTTTTCCTTCCTCACCTCTGTCCGGAGAGAAATTCCAGCGGAAGGTATGGGTGACACATCCTCTTCTTTACAGGTGGCAGCCTGGCAACCCCTGCAGAAAGGCCAGCAGAGCCCCACTCACACCGGGCCACCAACAAAGCTGTGGCCCCTCACTCCCTCCCACCAGCAGAGCCCCGAGACTTCTGACGGGGCAGAGAATATGGAGTCAGGCACAGCTTCAGGGGCTATTGCTGCCTGGAGCGCTGTTTATATTGACCTCAAACAGGCACACCTGGGGAGGGCCGGCCGGCAGGGTAAGGCTGCCCAGGTCAGCTAATCCACAACCCTCAGGGAATCACATTGTTGAAAACGGACCTCGCTAAGGCAGAATAGAAGCCAAGGAAGAAAAGGACACAATGCCATTTGCAGCACCGTAGATGAGTCTAAAGGAAATCACGTGACTTGTAGTAAGTCAGAAAGTGAAAGACACATATCGTATCATATCACTTATAGGTGTTACCTAAGAATGGATACCAGGGCAGATATTTCCACGGAGAAGGGCCATCACAGATTCATCAAACAAACTTATGGTTCACCAATGGAAAGGTGTGAGGATTGGTTTCATTACGATATTGGGGTTAACAGACATATACAAACACAGGTGACACATATAATCACCAAAGACCTACGGAATACCAAGAGAAGACTACTCACCATTCTGTCATAACGTACATGGGAAAAGGATCCCAGGAAGAACAGACATCTGTATATGTGTAAAAGAACCCCATCTTCCACACCTACAACAAGCCAAACATTGTAATCAAACTTGCTGTAATAAAAAATAAAAAATTAAATTAAAAACACGAACAAGAAGTAGTGAGACAAACTTGAGGGGCTTTCTCCTGGCACATTCCATTCTAAATTCCAATCTAGAACACGACTTCCATTGAGGCTCTGTTGCCCTAGTCACCAGATTTGGTAAGGGAGAACTGCTGCCACCTTGTGGCCGTTTCGCACAACAGCAGCTTTAATCCCAGCGCTGATGATCAGTTGATATTCAAAATCATTGCAGGCCTGTAAATGACACCTGCCCTGAAAACAAATCCCGGGGTCACATATCGACCAAAAAATTCAAAGGACGTCCATATTTCAAAACGACCATTTCAAAAGGCATATTTTACGCACATTAGTGTTCTGCTTCTTTTTCTTTCTTTCCTTTTTTTGTTAAAAATACGGGAATGGAAAAAGGCATCCCTCAGAATGGGCGAAAATCGTTGCAAACGAATCAATGGACAAAGGTTTAATCTCCACTATATATAAACAGCTCATGCAGCTTAATATTAACAAAACAAACAACCCAATACAAAAATTGGGCAGAAGATCTAAAGAGATGTTTCTTCCAAGAAGACACAGAGACGGCCAAGACGCACATGAAAAGCTGCTCAACAGCACTAATTATTAGAGAAATGCAAATCAAAACTACAATGAGGTATCACCTCACACCTGTTAGAATCGGCATCATCAGAAAATCTACAAACAACCAATTCTGGGGAGGGTGTGGACAAAAGGAGCCCTCTTCCACTATTGGTGGGAATGTAAATTGATACAGTCACTATGGAGAACGGTATGGAGTTTCCTTAAAAAAACTAGAAATAGAATTACCATGTGATCCAGCAATCCCACTTCTGGGCATATACCCAGAGAAAACCATAAATCAAAAAGGCACATTCACCACAATGTTCATGGCAGCACTATTTACAATAGCCAGGTAATGGAAGCAACGTAAATGCCCACAGACAGATGAATGGATAAAGATGTGGTACATATATAAAATGGAATATTACCCAGCCATAAGAAGGAATGAAACTGGGTCATTTGTAGAGACATCGATGGATCTAGAGACTGTCATACAGAATGAAGTAAGTCAGAAAGAGGAAAACAAATATTGTATATTAATGCATATATGTGGAACCTAAAAAATGGTACAGATGAACGGGTTTGCAGGGAAGAAACAGAGACACAGAGGTAGAGAACAAACATATGGACACCAAGTGTGGGAAGCCATGGGGTGGTGGTGGTGGGATGAGTTGGGAGATTGGGATTGACCTGTATACATGTATATGCATAAAATACATAACTAATAATAACCTGCTGTATAAAAAAATAAATCAAATTAAATTTCAAATTTTTAAAAAATAAAATTTAAAAATAAAACAGAAAAATGTTCTTCCCTTCACACAGATGTATTTATAGGAATGAATTATTTCCATGCTTATATCTATAAATACATAAAGGAGGAATACAATCTAACTTGAACCATAAAAGAAAAAAAAAAACCTGAACCCAACAGTTATACAGAGGAAAACCCTATCAGGGTACTTGCTCCAGCGGTAAACAATTCTGAAATTGGTCAGAGGTGGGGAATCATCTCCCATACAACCAGCAACCCACCCCCCACGCAAGGAGCATCCTCATTGCAAAGCTGGGGGACCGTGCCGAGGCATCTGTGAGTAAACGTGAGCTGAGCCCCAGGCCAGCTGCTGCTGAACTGTTCCCACCCTTCCCAGGTAAAACACCTGAATATGTACAAGGGCTTGAAAGCCTAGAGGAAGGGCCACGGAGCCACACCAGCGACAGCACGCAGGCCAACTTGGTGCCTGCAGGCCAGCCAGGGTGGTCCTGGCCCCGGGCGCTCTTCCGGAAGCTTTCCATTGCCCTGCCTGAGATACCCCTCCTGTCCCGGCCCCCACTGCTTTTTTCCTTCCTCACCTCTGTCCGGAGAGAAATTCCAGCGGAAGGTATGGGTGACACATCCTCTTCTTTACAGGTGGCAGCCTGGCAACCCCTGCAGAAAGGCCAGCAGAGCCCCACTCACACCGGGCCACCAACAAAGCTGTGGCCCCTCACTCCCTCCCACCAGCAGAGCCCCGAGACTTCTGACGGGGCAGAGAATATGGAGTCAGGCACAGCTTCAGGGGCTATTGCTGCCTGGAGCGCTGTTTATATTGACCTCAAACAGGCACACCTGGGGAGGGCCGGCCGGCAGGGTAAGGCTGCCCAGGTCAGCTAATCCACAACCCTCAGGGAATCACATTGTTGAAAACGGACCTCGCTAAGGCAGAATAGAAGCCAAGGAAGAAAAGGACACAATGCCATTTGCAGCACCGTAGATGAGTCTAAAGGAAATCACGTGACTTGTAGTAAGTCAGAAAGTGAAAGACACATATCGTATCATATCACTTATAGGTGTTACCTAAGAATGGATACCAGGGCAGATATTTCCACGGAGAAGGGCCATCACAGATTCATCAAACAAACTTATGGTTCACCAATGGAAAGGTGTGAGGATTGGTTTCATTACGATATTGGGGTTAACAGACATATACAAACACAGGTGACACATATAATCACCAAAGACCTACGGAATACCAAGAGAAGACTACTCAACCTTCTGTCATAACGTACATGGGAAAAGGATCCCAGGAAGAACAGACATCTGTATATGTGTAAAAGAACCCCATCTTCCACACCTACAACAAGCCAAACATTGTAATCAAACTTGCTGTAATAAAAAATAAAAAATTAAATTAAAGACACGAACAAGAAGTAGTGAGACAAACTTGAGGGGCTTCTCCTGGCACATTCCATTCTAAATTCCAATCTAGAACACGACTTCCATTGAGGCTCTGTTGCCCTAGTCACCAGATTTGGTAAGGGAGAACTGCTGCCACCTTGTGGCCGTTTCGCACAACAGCAGCTTTAATCCCAGCGCTGATGGTCAGTTGATATTCAAAATCATTGCAGGCCTGTAAATGACACCTGCCCTGAAAACAAATCCTGGGGTCACATATCGACCAAAAAATTCAAAGGATGTCCATATTTCAAAACGACCATTTCAAAAGGCATATTTTACGCACATTAGTGTTCTGCTTCTTTTTCTTTCTTTCCTTTTTTTGTTAAAAATACGGGAATGGAAAAAGGGATCCCTCAGAATGGGCGAAAATCGTTGCAAACGAATCAATGGACAAAGGTTTAATCTCCAATATATATAAACAGCTCATGCAGCTTAATATTAACAAAACAAACAACCCAATACAAAAAATGGGCAGAAGATCTAAAGAGATGTTTCTTCCAAGAAGACACAGAGATGGCCAAGACGCACATGAAAAGCTGCTCAACAGCACTAATTATTAGAGAAATGCAAATCAAAACTACAATGAGGTATCACCTCACACCTGTTAGAATCGGCATCATCAGAAAATCTACAAACAACAAATTCTGGGGAGGGTGTGGACAAAAGGAGCCCTCTTCCACTATTGGTGGGAATATAAATTGATACAGTCCCTATGGAGAACGGTATGGAGTTTCCTTAAAAAAAACTAGAAATAGAATTACCATCTGATCCAGCAATTCCACTTCTGGGCATATACCCAGAGAAAACCATAAATCAAAAAGGCACATTCACCACAATGTTCATGGCAGCACTATTTACAATAGCCAGGTAATGGAAGCAACGTAAATGCCCACAGACAGATGAATGGATAAAGATGTGGTACATATATAAAATGGAATATTACTCAGCCATAAGAAGGAATGCAACTGGGTCATTTGTAGAGACATCGATGGATCTAGAGACTGTCATACAGAATGAAGTAAGTCAGAAAGAGGAAAACAAATATTGTATATTAATGCATATATGTGGAACCTAAAAAATGGTACAGATGAACGGGTTTGCAGGGAAGAAACAGAGACACAGAGGTAGAGAACAAACATATGGACACCAAGTGTGGGAAGCCATGGGGTGGTGGTGGTGGGATGAGTTGGGAGATTGGGATTGACCTGTATACATGTATATGCATAAAATACATAACTAATAATAATCTGCTGTATAAAAAAATAAATCAAATTAAATTTCAAATTTTTAAAAAATAAAATTTAAAAATAAAACAGAAAAATGTTCTTCCCTTCACACAGATGTATTTATAGGAATGAATTATTTCCATGCTTATATCTATAAATACATAAAGGAGGAATAAAATCTAACTTGAACCATAAAAGAAAAAAAAAAACCTGAACCCACCAGTTATACAGAGGAAAACCCTATCAGGGCACTTGCTCCAGCGGTAAACAATTCTGAAATTGGTCAGAGGTGGGGAATCATCTCCCATACAACCAGCAACCCACCCCCCACGCCAGGAGCATCCTCATTGCAAAGCTGGGGGACCGTGCCGAGGCATCTGTGAGTAAACGTGAGCTGAGCCCCAGGCCAGCTGCTGCTGAACTGTTCCCACCCTTCCCAGGTAAAACACCTGAATATGTACAAGGGCTTGAAAGCCTAGAGGAAGGGCCACGGAGCCACACCAGCAACAGCACGCAGGCCAACTTGGTGCCTGCAGGCCAGCCAGGGTGGTCCTGGCCCCGGGCGCTCTTCCGGAAGCTTTCCATTGCCCTGCCTGAGATACCCCTCCTGTCCCGGCCCCCACTGCTTTTTTCCTTCCTCACCTCTGTCCGGAGAGAAATTCCAGCGGAAGGTATGGGTGACACATCCTCTTCTTTACAGGTGGCAGCCTGGCAACCCCTGCAGAAAGGCCAGCAGAGCCCCACTCACACCGGGCCACCAACAAAGCTGTGGCCCCTCACTCCCTCCCACCAGCAGAGCCCCGAGACTTCTGACGGGGCAGAGAATATGGAGTCAGGCACAGCTTCAGGGGCTATTGCTGCCTGGAGCGCTGTTTATATTGACCTCAAACAGGCACCCCTGGGGAAGGCCGGCCGGCAGGGTAAGGCTGCCCAGGTTACCTAATCCACAACCCTCAGGGAATCACATTGTTGAAAACGGACCTCGCTAAGGCAGAATAGAAGCCAAGGAAGAAAAGGACACAATGCCATTTGCAGCACCGTAGATGAGTCTAGAGGTAATCACGTGACTTATAGTAAGTCAGAAAGTGAAAGACACATATCGTATCATATCACTTATAGGTGTTACCTAAGAATGGATACCAGGGCAGATATTTCCACGGAGAAGGGCCATCACAGATTCATGAAACAAACTTATGGTTCACCAATGGAAAGGTGTGAGGATTGGTTTCATTACGATATTGGGGTTAACAGACATATACAAACACAGGTGACACATATAATCACCAAAGACCTACGGCATACCAAGAGAAGACTACTCAACCTTCTGTCATAACGTACATGGGAAAAGGATCCCAGGAAGAACAGACATCTGTATATGTGTAAAAGAACCCCATCTTCCACACCTACAACAAGCCAAACATTGTAATCAAACTTGCTGTAATAAAAAATAAAAAATTAAATTAAAAACACGAACAAGAAGTAGTGAGACAAACTTGAGGGGCTTTCTCCTGGCACATTCCATTCTAAATTCCAATCTAGAACACGACTTCCATTGAGGCTCTGTTGCCCTAGTCACCAGATTTGGTAAGGGAGAACTGCTGCCACCTTGTGGCCGTTTCGCACAACAGCAGCTTTAATCCCAGCGCTGATGGTCAGTTGATATTCAAAATCATTGCAGGCCTGTAAATGACACCTGCCCTGAAAACAAATCCTGGGGTCACATATCGACCAAAAAATTCAAAGGATGTCCATATTTCAAAACGACCGTTTCAAAAGGCATATTTTACGCACATTAGTGTTCTGCTTCTTCTTCTTTCTTTCCTTTTTTTGTTAAAAATACGGGAATGGAAAAAGGCATCCCTCAGAATGGGCGAAAATCGTTGCAAACGAATCAATGGACAAAGGTTTAATCTCCAATATATATAAACAGCTCATGCAGCTTAATATTAACAAAACAAACAACCCAATACAAAAAATGGGCAGAAGGTCTAAAGAGATGTTTCTTCCAAGAAGACACAGAGATGGCCAAGACGCACATGAAAAGCTGCTCAACAGCACTAATTATTAGAGAAATGCAAATCAAAACTACAATGAGGTATCACCTCACACCTGTTAGAATCGGCATCATCAGAAAATCTACAAAGAACAAATTCTGGGGAGGGTGTGGACAAAAGGAGCCCTCTTCCACTATTGGTGGGAATGTAAATTGATACAGTCACTATGGAGAACGGTATGGAGTTTCCTTAAAAAAACTAGAAATAGAATTACCATCTGATCCAGCAATCCCACTTCTGGGCATATACCCAGAAAAAACCATAAATCAAAAAGGCACATTCACCACAATGTTCATGGCAGCACTATTTACAATAGCCAGGTAATGGAAGCAACGTAAATGCCCACAGGCAGATGAATGGATAAAGATGTGGTACATATATAAAATGGAATATTACTCAGCCATAATAAGGAATGAAACTGGGTCATTTGTAGAGACATCGATGGATCTAGAGACTGTCATACAGAATGAAGTAAGTCAGAAAGAGGAAAACAAATATTGTATATTAATGCATATATGTGGAACCTAAAAAATGGTACAGATGAACTGGTTTGCAGGGAAGAAACAGAGAAACAGAGGTAGAGAACAAACATATGGACACCAAGTGTGGGAAGCCATGGGGTGGTGGTGGTGGGATGAGTTGGGAGATTGGGATTGACCTGTATACATGTATATGCATAAAATATATAACTAATAATAACCTGCTGTATAAAAAAATAAATCAAATTAAATTTCAAATTTTAAAAAAATAAAATTTAAAAATAAAACAGAAAAATGTTCTTCCCTTCACACAGATGTATTTATAGGAATGAATTATTTCCATGCTTATATCTATAAATACATAAAGGAGGAATACAATCTAACTTGAACCATAAAAGAAAAAAAAAAACCTGAACCCACCAGTTATACAGAGGAAAACCCTATCAGGGCACTTGCTCCAGCGGTAAACAATTCTGAAATTGGTCAGAGGTGGGGAATCATCTCCCATACAACCAGCAACCCACCCCCCACGCCAGGAGCATCCTCATTGCAAAGCTGGGGGACCGTGCCGAGGCATCTGTGAGTAAAGGTGAGCTGAGCCCCAGGCCAGCTGCTGCTGAACTGTTCCCACCCTTCCCAGGTAAAACACCTGAATATGTACAAGGGCTTGAAAGCCTAGAGGAAGGGCCACGGAGCCACACCAGCAAGAGCACGCAGGCCAAATTGGTGCCTGCAGGCCAGCCAGGGTGGTCCTGGCTCCGGGCGCTCTTCCGGAACTTTCCATTGCCCTGCCTGAGATACCCCTCCTGTCCCGGCCCCCACTGCTTTTTTCCTTCCTCACCTCTGTCCGGAGAGAAATTCCAGCGGAAGGTATGGGTGACACATCCTCTTCTTTACAGGTGGCAGCCTGGCAACCCCTGCAGAAAGGCCAGCAGAGCCCCACTCACACCGGGCCACCAACAAAGCTGTGGCCCCTCACTCCCTCCCACCAGCAGAGCCCCGAGACTTCTGACGGGGCAGAGAATATGGAGTCAGGCACAGCTTCAGGGGCTATTGCTGCCTGGAGCGCTGTTTATATTGACCTCAAACAGGCACCCCTGGGGAAGGCCGGCCGGCAGGGTAAGGCTGCCCAGGTTAGCTAATCCACAACCCTCAGGGAATCACATTGTTGAAAACGGACCTCGCTAAGGCAGAATAGAAGCCAAGGAAGAAAAGGACACAATGCCATTTGCAGCACCGTAGATGAGTCTAGAGGTAATCACGTGACTTGTAGTAAGTCAGAAAATGAAAGACACATATCGTATCATATCACTTATAGGTGTTACCTAAGAATGGATACCAGGGCAGATATTTCCACGGAGAAGGGCCATCACAGATTCATAAAACAAACTTATGGTTCACCAATGGAAAGGTGTGAGGATTGGTTTCATTACGATATTGGGGTTAACAGACATATACAAACACAGGTGACACATATAATCACCAAAGACCTACGGAATACCAAGAGAAGACTACTCACCATTCTGTCATAACGTACATGGGAAAAGGATCCCAGGAAGAACAGACATCTGTATATGTGTAAAAGAACCCCATCTTCCACACCTACAACAAGCCAAACATTGTAATCAAACTTGCTGTAATAAAAAATAAAAAATTAAATTAAAAACACGAACAAGAAGTAGTGAGACAAACTTGAGGGGCTTTCTCCTGGCACATTCCATTCTAAATTCCAATCTAGAACACGACTTCCATTGAGGCTCTGTTGCCCTAGTCACCAGATTTGGTAAGGGAGAACTGCTGCCACCTTGTGGCCGTTTCGCACAACAGCAGCTTTAATCCCAGCGCTGATGATCAGTTGATATTCAAAATCATTGCAGGCCTGTAAATGACACCTGCCCTGAAAACAAATCCCGGGGTCACATATCGACCAAAAAATTCAAAGGACGTCCATATTTCAAAACGACCATTTCAAAAGGCATATTTTACGCACATTAGTGTTCTGCTTCTTTTTCTTTCTTTCCTTTTTTTGTTAAAAATACGGGAATGGAAAATGGCATCCCTCAGAATGGGCGAAAATCGTTGCAAACGAATCAATGGACAAAGGTTTAATCTCCAATATATATAAACAGCTCATGCAGCTTAATATTAACAAAACAAACAACCCAATACAAAAAATGGGCAGAAGATCTAAAGAGATGTTTCTTCCAAGAAGACACAGAGACGGCCAAGACGCACATGAAAAGCTGCTCAACAGCACTAATTATTAGAGAAATGCAAATCAAAACTACAATGAGGTATCACCTCACACCTGTTAGAATCGGCATCATCAGAAAATCTACAAACAACCAATTCTGGGGAGGGTGTGGACAAAAGGAGCCCTCTTCCACTATTGGTGGGAATGTAAATTGATACAGTCACTATGGAGAACGGTATGGAGTTTCCTTAAAAAAACTAGAAATAGAATTACCATGTGATCCAGCAATCCCACTTCTGGGCATATACCCAGAGAAAACCATAAATCAAAAAGGCACATTCACCACAATGTTCATGGCAGCACTATTTACAATAGCCAGGTAATGGAAGCAACGTAAATGCCCACAGACAGATGAATGGATAAAGATGTGGTACATATATAAAATGGAATATTACTCAGCCATAAGAAGGAATGAAACTGGGTCATTTGTAGAGACATCGATGGATCTAGAGACTGTCATACAGAATGAAGTAAGTCAGAAAGAGGAAAACAAATATTGTATATTAATGCATATATGTGGAATCTAAAAAATGGTACAGATGAACGGGTTTGCAGGGAAGAAACAGAGACACAGAGGTAGAGAACAAACATATGGACACCAAGTGTGGGAAGCCATGGGGTGGTGGTGGTGGGATGAGTTGGGAGATTGGGATTGACCTGTATACATGTATATGCATAAAATACATAACTAATAATAACCTGCTGTATAAAAAAATAAATCAAATTAAATTTCAAATTTTTAAAAAATAAAATTTAAAAATAAAACAGAAAAATGTTCTTCCCTTCACACAGATGTATTTATAGGAATGAATTATTTCCATGCTTATATCTATAAATACATAAAGGAGGAATACAATCTAACTTGAACCATAAAAGAAAAAAAAAATCCTGAACCCAACAGTTATACAGAGGAAAACCCTATCAGGGTACTTGCTCCAGCGGTAAACAATTCTGAAATTGGTCAGAGGTGGGGAATCATCTCCCATACAACCAGCAACCCACCCCCCACGCAAGGAGCATCCTCATTGCAAAGCTGGGGGACCGTGCCGAGGCATCTGTGAGTAAACGTGAGCTGAGCCCCAGGCCAGCTGCTGCTGAACTGTTCCCACCCTTCCCAGGTAAAACACCTGAATATGTACAAGGGCTTGAAAGCCTAGAGGAATGGCCACGGAGCCACACCAGCGACAGCACGCAGGCCAACTTGGTGCCTGCAGGCCAGCCAGGGTGGTCCTGGCCCCGGGCGCTCTTCCGGAAGCTTTCCATTGCCCTGCCTGAGATACCCCTCCTGTCCCGGCACCCACTGCATTTTTCCTTCCTCACCTCTGTCCGGAGAGAAATTCCAGCGGAAGGTATGGGTGACACATCCTCTTCTTTACAGGTGGCAGCCTGGCAACCCCTGCAGAAAGGCCAGCAGAGCCCCACTCACACCGGGCCACCAACAAAGCTGTGGCCCCTCACTCCCTCCCACCAGCAGAGCCCCGAGACTTCTGACGGGGCAGAGAATATGGAGTCAGGCACAGCTTCAGGGGCTATTGCTGCCTGGAGCGCTGTTTATATTGACCTCAAACAGGCACACCTGGGGAGGGCCGGCCGGCAGGGTAAGGCTGCCCAGGTCAGCTAATCCACAACCCTCAGGGAATCACATTGTTGAAAACGGACCTCGCTAAGGCAGAATAGAAGCCAAGGAAGAAAAGGACACAATGCCATTTGCAGCACCGTAGATGAGTCTAAAGGAAATCACGTGACTTGTAGTAAGTCAGAAAGTGAAAGACACATATCGTATCATATCACTTATAGGTGTTACCTAAGAATGGATACCAGGGCAGATATTTCCACGGAGAAGGGCCATCACAGATTCATCAAACAAACTTATGGTTCACCAATGGAAAGGTGTGAGGATTGGTTTCATTACGATATTGGGGTTAACAGACATATACAAACACAGGTGACACATATAATCACCAAAGACCTACGGAATACCAAGAGAAGACTACTCAACCTTCTGTCATAACGTACATGGGAAAAGGATCCCAGGAAGAACAGACATCTGTATATGTGTAAAAGAACCCCATCTTCCACACCTACAACAAGCCAAACATTGTAATCAAACTTGCTGTAATAAAAAATAAAAAATTAAATTAAAGACACGAACAAGAAGTAGTGAGACAAACTTGAGGGGCTTCTCCTGGCACATTCCATTCTAAATTCCAATCTAGAACACGACTTCCATTGAGGCTCTGTTGCCCTAGTCACCAGATTTGGTAAGGGAGAACTGCTGCCACCTTGTGGCCGTTTCGCACAACAGCAGCTTTAATCCCAGCGCTGATGGTCAGTTGATATTCAAAATCATTGCAGGCCTGTAAATGACACCTGCCCTGAAAACAAATCCTGGGGCCACATATCGACCAAAAAATTCAAAGGATGTCCATATTTCAAAACGACCGTTTCAAAAGGCATATTTTACGCACATTAGTGTTCTGCTTCTTTTTCTTTCTTTCCTTTTTTTGTTAAAAATACGGGAATGGAAAAAGGGATCCCTCAGAATGGGCGAAAATCGTTGCAAACGAATCAATGGACAAAGGTTTAATCTCCAATATATATAAACAGCTCATGCAGCTTAATATTAACAAAACAAACAACCCAATACAAAAAATGGGCAGAAGATCTAAAGAGATGTTTCTTCCAAGAAGACACAGAGATGGCCAAGACGCACATGAAAAGCTGCTCAACAGCACTAATTATTAGAGAAATGCAAATCAAAACTACAATGAGGTATCACCTCACACCTGTTAGAATCGGCATCATCAGAAAATCTACAAACAACAAATTCTGGGGAGGGTGTGGACAAAAGGAGCCCTCTTCCACTATTGGTGGGAATATAAATTGATACAGTCCCTATGGAGAACGGTATGGAGTTTCCTTAAAAAAAACTAGAAATAGAATTACCATCTGATCCAGCAATTCCACTTCTGGGCATATACCCAGAGAAAACCATAAATCAAAAAGGCACATTCACCACAATGTTCATGGCAGCACTATTTACAATAGCCAGGTAATGGAAGCAACGTAAATGCCCACAGACAGATGAATGGATAAAGATGTGGTACATATATAAAATGGAATATTACTCAGCCATAAGAAGGAATGAAACTGGGTCATTTGTAGAGACATCGATGGATCTAGAGACTGTCATACAGAATGAAGTAAGTCAGAAAGAGGAAAACAAATATTGTATATTAATGCATATATGTGGAACCTAAAAAATGGTACAGATGAACTGGTTTGCAGGGAAGAAACAGAGACACAGAGGTAGAGAACAAACATATGGACACCAAGTGTGGGAAGCCATGGGGTGGTGGTGGTGGGATGAGTTGGGAGATTGGGATTGACCTGTATACATGTATATGCATAAAATACATAACTAATAATAAACTGCTGTATAAAAAAATAAATCAAATTAAATTTCAAATTTTTAAAAAATAAAATTTAAAAATAAAACAGAAAAATGTTCTTCCCTTCACACAGATGTATTTATAGGAATGAATTATTTCCATGCTTATATCTATAAATACATAAAGGAGGAATAAAATCTAACTTGAACCATAAAAGAAAAAAAAAAACCTGAACCCACCAGTTATACAGAGGAAAACCCTATCAGGGCACTTGCTCCAGCGGTAAACAATTCTGAAATTGGTCAGAGGTGGGGAATCATCTCCCATACAACCAGCAACCCACCCCCCACGCCAGGAGCATCCTCATTGCAAAGCTGGGGGACCGTGCCGAGGCATCTGTGAGTAAACGTGAACT
This sequence comes from Mesoplodon mirus, assembly GCF_964341445.2. Classification (NCBI taxonomy): domain Eukaryota; kingdom Metazoa; phylum Chordata; class Mammalia; order Artiodactyla; family Ziphiidae; genus Mesoplodon; species Mesoplodon mirus. The sequence continues at coordinate 2,317,440 of NW_028295814.1, read as the reverse complement.
GAGCCCCAGGCCAGCTGCTGCTGAACTGTTCCCACCCTTCCCAGGTAAAACACCTGAATATGTACAAGGGCTTGAAAGCCTAGAGGAAGGGCCACGGATCCACACCAGCGACAGCACGCAGGCCAACTTGGTGCCTGCAGGCCAGCCAGGGTGGTCCTGGCCCCGGGCGCTCTTCTGGAAGCTTTCCATTGCCCTGCCTGAGATACCCCTCCTGTCCCGGCACCCACTGCTTTTTTCCTTCCTCACCTCTGTCCGGAGAGAAATTCCAGCGGAAGGTATGGGTGACACATCCTCTTCTTTAAAGGTGGCAGCCTGGCAACCCCTGCAGTAAGGCCAGCAGAGCCCCACTCACACCGGGCCACCAACAAAGCTGTGGCCCCTCACTCCCTCCCACCAGCAGAGCCCCGAGACTGCTGACGGGGCAGAGAATATGGAGTCAGGCACAGCTTCAGGGGCTATTGCTGCCTGGAGCGCTGTTTATATTGACCTCAAACAGGCACACCTGGGGAGGGCCGGCTGGCAGGATAAGGCTGCCCAGGTCAGCTAATCCACAACCCTCAGGGAATCACATTGTTGAAAACGGACCTCGCTAAGGCAGAATAGAAGCCAAGGAAGAAAAGGACACAATGCCATTTGCAGCACCGTAGATGAGTCTAGAGGTAATCACGTGACTTGTAGTAAGTCAGAAAGTGAAAGACACATATCGTATCATATCACTTATAGGTGTTACCTAAGAATGGATACCAGGGCAGATATTTCCACGGAGAAGGGCCATCACAGATTCATCAAACAAACTTATGGTTCACCAATGGAAAGGTGTGAGGATTGGTTTCATTACGATATTGGGGTTAACAGACATATACAAACACAGGTGACACATATAATCACCAAAGACCTACGGAATACCAAGAGAAGACTACTCAACCTTCTGTCATAACGTACATGGGAAAAGGATCCCAGGAAGAACAGACATCTGTATATGTGTAAAAGAACCCCATCTTCCACACCTACAACAAGCCAAACATTGTAATCAAACTTGCTGTAATAAAAAATAAAAAATTAAATTAAAAACACGAACAAGAAGTAGTGAGACAAACTTGAGGGGCTTTCTCCTGGCACATTCCATTCTAAATTCCAATCTAGAACACGACTTCCATTGAGGCTCTGTTGCCCTAGTCACCAGATTTGGTAAGGGAGAACTGCTGCCACCTTGTGGCCGTTTCGCACAACAGCAGCTTTAATCCCAGCGCTGATGGTCAGTTGATATTCAAAATCATTGCAGGCCTGTAAATGACACCTGCCCTGAAAACACATACTGGGGTCACATATCGACCAAAAAATTCAAAGGACTTCCATATTTCAAATCGACCGTTTCAAAAGGCATATTTTACGCACATTAGTGTTCTGCTTCTTTTTCTTTCTTTCCTTTTTTTGTTAAAAATACGGGAATGGAAAATGGCATCCCTCAGAATGGGCGAAAATCGTTGCAAACGAATCAATGGACAAAGGTTTAATCTCCAATATATATAAACAGCTCATGCAGCTTAATATTAACAAAACAAACAACCCAATACAAAAAATTGGCAGAAGATCTAAAGAGATGTTTCTTCCAAGAAGACACAGAGATGGCCAAGACGCACATGAAAAGCTGCTCAACAGCACTAATTATTAGAGAAATGCAAATCAAAACTACAATGAGGTATCACCTCACACCTGTTAGAATCGGCATCATCAGAAATTCTACAAACAACCAATTCTGGGGAGGGTGTGGACAAAAGGAGCCCTCTTCCACTATTGGTGGGAATATAAATTGATACAGTCCCTATGGAGAACGGTATGGAGTTTCCTTAAAAAAAACTAGAAATAGAATTACCATCTGATCCAGCAATCCCACTTCTGGGCATATACCCAGAGAAAACCATAAATCAAAAAGGCACATTCACCACAATGTTCATGGCAGCACTATTTACAATAGCCAGGTAATGGAAGCAACGTTAATGCCCACAGACAGATGAATGGATAAAGATGTGGTACATATATAAAATGGAATATTACTCAGCCATAAGAAGGAATGAAACTGGGTCATTTGTAGAGACATCGATGGATCTAGAGACTGTCATACAGAATGAAATAAGTCAGAAAGAGGAAAACAAATATTGTATATTAATGCATATATGTGGAACCTAAAAAATGGTACAGATGAACTGGTTTGCAGGGAAGAAACAGAGACACAGAGGTAGAGAACAAACATATGGACACCAAGTGTGGGAAGCCATGGGGTGGTGGTGGTGGGATGAGTTGGGAGATTGGGATTGACCTGTATACATGTATATGCATAAAATACATAACTAATAATAACCTGCTGTATAAAAAAATAAATCAAATTAAATTTCAAATTTTTAAAAAATAAAATTTAAAAATAAAACAGAAAAATGTTCTTCCCTTCACACAGATGTATTTATAGGAATGAATTATTTCCATGCTTATATCTATAAATACATAAAGGAGGAATAAAATCTAACTTGAACCATAAAAGAAAAAAAAAAACCTGAACCCACCAGTTATACAGAGGAAAACCCTATCAGGGCACTTGCTCCAGCGGTAAACAATTCTGAAATTGGTCAGAGGTGGGGAATCATCTCCCATACAACCAGCAACCCACCCCCCACGCCAGGAGCATCCTCATTGCAAAGCTGGGGGACCGTGCCGAGGCATCTGTGAGTAAACGTGAGCTGAGCCCCAGGCCAGCTGCTGCTGAACTGTTCCCACCCTTCCCAGGTAAAACACCTGAATATGTACAAGGGCTTGAAAGCCTAGAGGAAGGGCCACGGAGCCACACCAGCAACAGCACGCAGGGCAACTTGGTGCCTGCAGGCCAGCCAGGGTGGTCCTGGCCCCGGGCGCTCTTCCGGAAGCTTTCCATTGCCCTGCCTGAGATACCCCTCCTGTCCCGGCCCCCACTGCTTTTTTCCTTCCTCACCTCTGTCCGGAGAGAAATTCCAGCGGAAGGTATGGGTGACACATCCTCTTCTTTACAGGTGGCAGCCTGGCAACCCCTGCAGAAAGGCCAGCAGAGCCCCACTCACACCGGGCCACCAACAAAGCTGTGGCCCCTCACTCCCTCCCACCAGCAGAGCCCCGAGACTGCTGACGGGGCAGAGAATATGGAGTCAGGCACAGCTTCAGGGGCTATTGCTGCCTGGAGCGCTGTTTATATTGACCTCAAACAGGCACACCTGGGGAGGGCCGGCTGGCAGGATAAGGCTGCCCAGGTCAGCTAATCCACAACCCTCAGGGAATCACATTGTTGAAAACGGACCTCGCTAAGGCAGAATAGAAGCCAAGGAAGAAAAGGACACAATGCCATTTGCAGCACCGTAGATGAGTCTAGAGGTAATCACGTGACTTGTAGTAAGTCAGAAAGTGAAAGACACATATCGTATCATATCACTTATAGGTGTTACCTAAGAATGGATACCAGGGCAGATATTTCCACGGAGAAGGGCCATCACAGATTCATCAAACAAACTTATGGTTCACCAATGGAAAGGTGTGAGGATTGGTTTCATTACGATATTGGGGTTAACAGACATATACAAACACAGGTGACACATATAATCACCAAAGACCTACGGAATACCAAGAGAAGACTACTCAACCTTCTGTCATAACGTACATGGGAAAAGGATCCCAGGAAGAACAGACATCTGTATATGTGTAAAAGAACCCCATCTTCCACACCTACAACAAGCCAAACATTGTAATCAAACTTGCTGTAATAAAAAATAAAAAATTAAATTAAAAACACGAACAAGAAGTAGTGAGACAAACTTGAGGGGCTTTCTCCTGGCACATTCCATTCTAAATTCCAATCTAGAACACGACTTCCATTGAGGCTCTGTTGCCCTAGTCACCAGATTTGGTAAGGGAGAACTGCTGCCACCTTGTGGCCGTTTCGCACAACAGCAGCTTTAATCCCAGCGCTGATGGTCAGTTGATATTCAAAATCATTGCAGGCCTGTAAATGACACCTGCCCTGAAAACACATACTGGGGTCACATATCGACCAAAAAATTCAAAGGACTTCCATATTTCAAATCGACCGTATCAAAAGGCATATTTTACGCACATTAGTGTTCTGCTTCTTTTTCTTTCTTTCCTTTTTTTGTTAAAAATACGGGAATGGAAAATGGCATCCCTCAGAATGGGCGAAAATCGTTGCAAACGAATCAATGGACAAAGGTTTAATCTCCAATATATATAAACAGCTCATGCAGCTTAATATTAACAAAACAAACAACCCAATACAAAAAATGGGCAGAAGGTCTAAAGAGATGTTTCTTCCAAGAAGACACAGAGATGGCCAAGACGCACATGAAAAGCTGCTCAACAGCACTAATTATTAGAGAAATGCAAATCAAAACTACAATGAGGTATCACCTCACACCTGTTAGAATCGGCATCATCAGAAATTCTACAAACAACAAATTCTGGGGAGGGTGTGGACAAAAGGAGCCCTCTTCCACTATTGGTGGGAATGTAAATTGATACAGTCACTATGGAGAATGGTATGGAGTTTCCTTAAAAAAACTAGAAATAGAATTACCATCTGATCCAGCAATCCCACTTCTGGGCATATACCCAGAGAAAACCATAAATCAAAAAGGCACATTCACCACAATGTTCATGGCAGCACTATTTACAATAGCCAGGTAATGGAAGCAACATAAATGCCCACAGACAGATGAATGGATAAAAATGTGGTACATATATAAAATGGAATATTACTCAGCCATAATAAGGAATGAAACTGGGTCATTTGTAGAGACATCGATGGATCTAGAGACTGTCATACAGAATGAAGTAAGTCAGAAAGAGGAAAACAAATATTGTATATTAATGCATATATGTGGAACCTAAAAAATGGTACAGATGAACTGGTTTGCAGGGAAGAAACAGAGACACAGAGGTAGAGAACAAACATATGGACACCAAGTGTGGGAAGCCATGGGGTGGTGGTGGTGGGATGAGTTGGGAGATTGGGATTGACCTGTATACATGTATATGCATAAAATACATAACTAATAATAACCTGCTGTATAAAAAAATAAATCAAATTAAATTTCAAATTTTTAAAAAATAAAATTTAAAAACAGAAAAATGTTCTTCCCTTCACACAGATGTATTTATAGGAATGAATTATTTCCATGCTTATATCTATAAATACATAAAGGAGGAATAAAATCTAACTTGAACCATAAAAGAAAAAAAAAAACCTGAACCCACCAGTTATAGAGAGGAAAACCCTATCAGGGCACTTGCTCCAGCGGTAAACAATTCTGAAATTGGTCAGAGGTGGGGAATCATCTCCCATACAACCAGCAACCCACCCCCCACGCCAGGAGCATCCTCATTGCAAAGCTGGGGGACCGTGCCGAGGCATCTGTGAGTAAACGTGAGCTGAGCCCCAGGCCAGCTGCTGCTGAACTGTTCCCACCCTTCCCAGGTAAAACACCTGAATATGTACAAGGGCTTGAAAGCCTAGAGGAAGGGCCACGGAGCCACACCAGCGACAGCACGCAGGCCAACTTGGTGCCTGCAGGCCAGCCAGGGTGGTCCTGGCCCCGGGCGCTCTTCCGGAAGCTTTCCATTGCCCTGCCTGAGATACCCCTCCTGTCCCGGCCCCCACTGCTTTTTTCCTTCCTCACCTCTGTCCGGAGAGAAATTCCAGCGGAAGGTATGGGTGACACATCCTCTTCTTTACAGGTGGCAGCCTGGCAACCCCTGCAGAAAGGCCAGCAGAGCCCCACTCACACCGGGCCACCAACAAAGCTGTGGCCCCTCACTCCCTCCCACCAGCAGAGCCCCGAGACTTCTGACGGGGCAGAGAATATGGAGTCAGGCACAGCTTCAGGGGCTATTGCTGCCTGGAGCGCTGTTTATATTGACCTCAAACAGGCACACCTGGGGAGGGCCGGCCGGCAGGGTAAGGCTGCCCAGGTCAGCTAATCCACAACCCTCAGGGAATCACATTGTTGAAAACGGACCTCGCTAAGGCAGAATAGAAGCCAAGGAAGAAAAGGACACAATGCCATTTGCAGCACCGTAGATGAGTCTAGAGGTAATCACGTGACTTGTAGTAAGTCAGAAAGTGAAAGACACATATCGTATCATATCACTTATAGGTGTTACCTAAGAATGGATACCAGGGCAGATATTTCCACGGAGAAGGGCCATCACAGATTCATCAAACAAACTTATGGTTCACCAATGGAAAGGTGTGAGGATTGGTTTCATTACGATATTGGGGTTAACAGACATATACAAACAGAGGTGACACATATAATCACCAAAGACCTACGGAATACCAAGAGAAGACTACTCAACATTCTGTCATAACGTACATGAGAAAAGGATCCCAGGAAGAACAGACATCTGTATATGTGTAAAAGAACCCCATCTTCCACACCTACAACAAGCCAAACATTGTAATCAAACTTGCTGTAATAAAAAATAAAAAAATTAAATTAAAAACACGAACAAGAAGTAGTGAGACAAATTTGAGGGGCTTCTCCTGGCACATTCCATTCTAAATTCCAATCTAGAACACGACTTCCATTGAGGCTCTGTTGCCCTAGTCACCAGATTTGGTAAGGGAGAACTGCTGCCACCTTGTGGCCGTTTCGCACAACAGCAGCTTTAATCCCAGCGCTGATGGTCAGTTGATATTCAAAATCATTGCAGGCCTGTAAATGACACCTGCCCTGAGAACACATCCTGGGGTCACATATCGACCAAAAAATTCAAAGGACTTCCATATTTCAAATCGACCATTTCAAAAGGCATATTTTACGCACATTAGTGTTCTGCTTCTTTTTCTTTCTTTCCTTTTTTTGTTAAAAATACGGGAATGGAAAATGGCATCTCAGAATGGGCGAAAATCGTTGCAAACGAATCAATGGACAAAGGTTTAATCTCCAATATATATAAACAGCTCATGCAGCTTAATATTAACAAAACAAACAACCCAATACAAAAAATGGGCAGAAGATCTAAAGAGATGTTTCTTCCAAGAAGACACAGAGATGGCCAAGACGCACATGAAAAGCTGCTCAACAGCACTAATTATTAGAGAAATGCAAATCAAAACTACAATGAGGTATCACCTCACACCTGTTAGAATCGGCATCATCAGAAATTCTACAAACAACAAATTCTGGGGAGGGTGTGGACAAAAGGAGCCCTCTTCCACTATTGGTGGGAATGTAAATTGATACAGTCACTATGGAGAATGGTATGGAGTTTCCTTAAAAAAACTAGAAATAGAATTACCATCTGATCCAGCAATCCCACTTCTGGGCATATACCCAGAGAAAACCATAAATCAAAAAGGCACATTCACCACAATGTTCATGGCAGCACAATTTACAATAGCCAGGTAATGGAAGCAACGTAAATGCCCACAGACAGATGAATGGATAAAGATGTGGTACATATATAAAATGGAATATTACTCAGCCATAAGAAGGAATGAAACTGGGTCATTTGTAGAGACATCGATGGATCTAGAGACTGTCATACAGAATGAAGTAAGTCAGAAAGAGGAAAACAAATATTGTATATTAATGCATATATGTGGAACCTAAAAAATGGTACAGATGAACTGGTTTGCAGGGAAGAAACAGAGACACAGAGGTAGAGAACAAACATATGGACACCAAGTGTGGGAAGCCATGGGGTGGTGGTGGTGGGATGAGTTGGGAGATTAGGATTGACCTGTATACATGTATATGCATAAAATACATAACTAATAATAACCTGCTGTATAAAAAAATAAATCAAATTAAATTTCAAATTTTAAAAAAATAAAATTTAAAAATAAAACAGAAAAATGTTCTTCCCTTCACACAGATGTATTTATAGGAATGAATTATTTCCATGCTTATATCTATAAATACATAAAGGAGGAATACAATCTAACTTGAACCATAAAAGAAAAAAAAAAACCTGAACCCACCAGTTATACAGAGGAAAACCCTATCAGGGCACTTGCTCCAGCGGTAAACAATTCTGAAATTGGTCAGAGGTGGGGAATCATCTCCCATACAACCAGCAACCCACCCCCCACGCCAGGAGCATCCTCATTGCAAAGCTGGGGGACCGTGCCGAGGCATCTGTGAGTAAACGTGAGCTGAGCCCCAGGCCAGCTGCTGCTGAACTGTTCCCACCCTTCCCAGGTAAAACACCTGAATATGTACAAGGGCTTGAAAGCCTAGAGGAAGGGCCGCAGAGCCACACCAGCGACAGCACGCAGGCCAACTTGGTGCCTGCAGGCCAGCCAGGGTGGTCCTGGCCCCGGGCGCTCTTCCGGAAGCTTTCCATTGCCCTGCCTGAGATACCCCTCCTGTCCCGGCCCCCACTGCTTTTTTCCTTCCTCACCTCTGTCCGGAGAGAAATTCCAGCGGAAGGTATGGGTGACACATCCTCTTCTTTACAGGTGGCAGCCTGGCAACCCCTGCAGAAAGGCCAGCAGAGCCCCACTCACACCGGGCCACCAACAAAGCTGTGGCCCCTCACTCCCTCCCACCAGCAGAGCCCCGAGACTGCTGATGGGGCAGAGAATATGGAGTCAGGCACAGCTTCAGGGGCTATTGCTGCCTGGAGCGCTGTTTATATTGACCTCAAACAGGCACACCTGGGGAGGGCCGGCCGGCAGGGTAAGGCGGCCCAGGTCAGCTAATCCACAACCCTCAGGGAATCACATTGTTGAAAACGGACCTCGCTAAGGCAGAATAGAAGCCAAGGAAGAAAAGGACACAATGCCATTTGCAGCACCGTAGATGAGTCTAGAGGTAATCATGTGACTTGTAGTAAGTCAGAAAGTGAAAGACACATATCGTATCATATCACTTATAGGTGTTACCTAAGAATGGATACCAGGGTAGATATTTCCACGGAGAAGGGCCATCACAGATTCATCAAACAAACTTATGGTTCACCAATGGAAAGGTGTGAGGATTGGTTTCATTACGATATTGGGGTTAACAGACATATACAAACACAGGTGACACATATAATCACCAAAGACCTACGGAATACCAAGAGAAGACTACTCAACATTCTGTCATAACGTACATGGGAAAAGGATCCCAGGAAGAACAGACATCTGTATATGTGTAAAAGAACCCCATCTTCCACACCTACAACAAGCCAAACATTGTAATCAAACTTGCTGTAATAAAAAATAAAAAATTAAATTAAAAACACGAACAAGAAGTAGTGAGACAAACTTGAGGGGCTTTCTCCTGGCACATTCCATTCTAAATTCCAATCTAGAACACGACTTCCATTGAGGCTCTGTTGCCCTAGTCACCAGATTTGGTAAGGGAGAACTGCTGCCACCTTGTGGCCGTTTCGCACAACAGCAGCTTTAATCCCAGCGCTGATGGTCAGTTGATATTCAAAATCATTGCAGGCCTGTAAATGACACCTGCCCTGAAAACAAATCCTGGGGTCACATATCGACCAAAAAATTCAAAGGACGTCCATATTTCAAAACGACCGTTTCAAAAGGCATATTTTACGCACATTAGTGTTCTGCTTCTTTTTCTTTCTTTCCTTTTTTTGTTAAAAATACGGGAATGGAAAATGGCATCCCTCAGAATGGGTGAAAATCGTTGCAAACGAATCAATGGACAAAGGTTTAATCTCCAATATATATAAACAGCTCATGCAGCTTAATATTAACAAAACAAACAACCCAATACAAAAAATGGGCAGAAGATCTAAAGAGATGTTTCTTCCAAGAAGACACAGAGACGGCCAAGACGCACATGAAAAGCTGCTCAACAGCAATAATTATTAGAGAAATGCAAATCAAAACTACAATGAGGTATCACCTCACACCTGTTAGAATCGGCATCATCAGAAAATCTACAAACAACCAATTCTGGGGAGGGTGTGGACAAAAGGAGCCCTCTTCCAATATTGGTGGGAATGTAAATTGATACAGTCACTATGGAGAATGGTATGGAGTTTCCTTAAAAAACTAGAAATAGAATTACCATCTGATCCAGCAATCCCACTTCTCGGCATATACCCAGAGAAAACCATAAATCAAAAAGGCACATTCACCACAATGTTCATGGCAGCACTATTTACAATAGCCAGGTAATGGAAGCAACGTAAATGCCCACAGACAGATGAATGGATAAAGATGTGGTACATATATAAAATGGAATATTACTCCGCCATAAGAAGGAATGAAACTGGGTCATTTGTAGAGACATCGATGGATCTAGAGACTGTCATACAGAATGAAGTAAGTCAGAAAGAGGAAAACAAATATTGTATATTAATGCATATATGTGGAACCTAAAAAATGGTACAGATGAACTGGTTTGCAGGGAAGAAACAGAGACACAGAGGTAGAGAACAAACATATGGACACCAAGTGTGGGAAGCCATGGGGTGGTGGTGGTGGGATGAGTTGGGAGATTGGGATTGACCTGTATACATGTATATGCATAAAATACATAACTAATAATAACCTGCTGTATAAAAAAATAAATCAAATTAAATTTCAAATTTTTAAAAAATAAAATTTAAAAATAAAACAGAAAAATGTTCTTCACTTCACACAGATGTATTTCGAGGAATGAATTATTTCCATGCTTATATCTATAAATACATAAAGGAGGAATACAATCTAACTTGAACCATAAAAGAAAAAAAAAAAACCTGAACCCACCAGTTATACAGAGGAAAACACTATCAGGGTACTTGCTCCAGCGGTAAACAATTCTGAAATTGGTCAGAGGTGGGGAATCATCTCCCATACAACCAGCAACCCACCCCCCACGCAAGGAGCATCCTCATTGTAAAGCTGGGGGACCGTGCCAAGGCATCTGTGAGTAAACGTGAGCTGAGCCCCAGGCCAGCTGCTGCTGAACTGTTCCCACCCTTCCCAGGTAAAACACCTGAATATGTACAAGGGCTTGAAAGCCTAGAGGAAGGGCCACGGAGCCACACCAGCAACAGCACGCAGGCCAACTTGGTGCCTGCAGGCCAGCCAGGGTGGTCCTGGCCCCGGGCGCTCTTCCGGAAGCTTTCCATTGCCCTGCCTGAGATACCCCTCCTGTCCCGGCCCCCACTGCTTTTTTCCTTCCTCACCTCTGTCCGGAGAGAAATTCCAGCGGAAGGTATGGGTGACACATCCTCTTCTTTACAGGTGGCAGCCTGGCAACCCCTGCAGAAAGGCCAGCAGAGCCCCACTCACAACGGGCCACCAACAAAGCTGTGGCCCCTCACTCCCTCCCACCAGCAGAGCCCAGAAACTGCTGACGGGGCAGAGAATATGGAGTCAGGCACAGCTTCAGGGGCTATTGCTGCCTGGAGCGCTGTTTATATTGACCTCAAACAGGCACACCTGGGGAGGGCTGGCCGGCAGGGAAAGGCTGCCCAGGTCAGCTAATCCACAACCCTCAGGGAATCACATTGTTGAAAACGGACCTCGCTAAGGCAGAATAGAAGCCAAGGAAGAAAAGGACACAATGCCATTTGCAGCACCGTAGATGAGTCTAGAGGTAATCATGTGACTTGTAGTAAGTCAGAAAGTGAAAGACACATATCGTATCATATCACTTATAGGTGTTACCTAAGAATGGATACCAGGGCAGATATTTCCACGGAGAAGGGCCATCACAGATTCATCAAACAAACTTATGGTTCACCAATGGAAAGGTGTGAGGATTGGTTTCATTACGATATTGGGGTTAACAGACATATACAAACACAGGTGACACATATAATCACCAAAGACCTACGGAATACCAAGAGAAGACTACTCAACATTCTGTCATAACGTACATGAGAAAAGGATCCCAGGAAGAACAGACATCTGTATATGTGTAAAAGAACCCCATCTTCCACACCTACAACAAGCCAAACATTGTAATCAAACTTGCTGTAATAAAAAATAAAAAATTAAATTAAAGACACGAACAAGAAGTAGTGAGACAAACTTGAGGGGCTTCTCCTGGCACATTCCATTCTAAATTCCAATCTAGAACACGACTTCCATTGAGGCTCTGTTGCCCTAGTCACCAGATTTGGTAAGGGAGAACTGCTGCCACCTTGTGGCCGTTTCGCACAACAGCAGCTTTAATCCCAGCGCTGATGGTCAGTTGATATTCAAAATCATTGCAGGCCTGTAAATGACACCTGCCCTGAAAACACATCCTGGGGTCACATATCGACCAAAAAATTCAAAGGACTTCCATATTTCAAATCGACCGTTTCAAAAGGCATATTTTACGCACATTAGTGTTCTGCTTCTTTTTCTTTCTTTCCTTTTTTTGTTAAAAATACGGGAATGGAAAATGGCATCCCTCAGAATGGGCGAAAATCGTTGCAAACGAATCAATGGACAAAGGTTTAATCTCCAATATATATAAACAGCTCATGCAGCTTAATATTAACAAAACAAACAACCCAATACAAAAAATGGGCAGAAGATCTAAAGAGATGTTTCTTCCAAGAAGACACAGAGATGGCCAAGACGCACATGAAAAGCTGCTCAACAGCACTAATTATTAGAGAAATGCAAATCAAAACTACAATGAGGTATCACCTCACACCTGTTAGAATCGGCATCATCAGAAATTCTACAAACAACAAATTCTGGGGAGGGTGTGGACAAAAGGAGCCCTCTTCCACTATTGGTGGGAATGTAAATTGATACAGTCTCTATGGAGAATGGTATGGAGTTTCCTTAAAAAAACTAGAAATAGAATTACCATCTGATCCAGCAATCCCACTTCTGGGCATATACCCAGAGAAAACCATAAATCAAAAAGGCACATTCACCACAATGTTCATGGCAGCACTATTTACAATAGCCAGGTAATGGAAGCAACATAAATGCCCACAGACAGATGAATGGATAAAGATGTGGTACATATATAAAATGGAATATTACTCAGCCATAAGAAGGAATGAAACTGGGTCATATTTAGAGACATCGATGGATCTAGAGACTGTCATACAGAATGAAGTAAGTCAGAAAGAGGAAAGCAAATATTGTATATTAATGCATATATGTGGAACCTAAAAAATGGTACAGATGAACTGGTTTGCAGGGAAGAAACAGAGACACAGAGGTAGAGAACAAACATATGGACACCAAGTGTGGGAAGCCATGGGGTGGTGGTGGTGGGATGAGTTGGGAGATTGGGATTGACCTGTATACATGTATATGCATAAAATACATAACTAATAATAACCTGCTGTATAAAAAAATAAATCAAATTAAATTTCAAATTTTTAAAAAATAAAATTTAAAAATAAAACAGAAAAATGTTCTTCCCTTCACACAGATGTATTTATAGGAATGAATTATTTCCATGCTTATATCTATAAATACATAAAGGAGGAATAAAATCTAACTTGAACCATAAAAGAAAAAAAAAACCTGAACCCACCAGTAATACAGAGGAAAACCCTATCAGGGCACTTGCTCCAGCGGTAAACAATTCTGAAATTGGTCAGAGGTGGGGAATCATCTCCCATACAACCAGCAACCCACCCCCCACGCCAGGAGCATCCTCATTGCAAAGCTGGGGGACCGTGCCGAGGCATCTGTGAGTAAACGTGAGCTGAGCCCCAGGCCAGCTGCTGCTGAACTGTTCCCACCCTTCCCAGGTAAAACACCTGAATATGTACAAGGGCTTGAAAGCCTAGAGGAAGGGCCACGGAGCCACACCAGCGACAGCACGCAGGCCAACTTGGTGCCTGCAGGCCAGCCAGGGTGGTCCTGGCCCCGAGCGCTCTTCCGGAAGCTTTCCATTGCCCTGCCTGAGATACCCCTCCTGTCCCGGCCCCCACTGCTTTTTTCCTTCCTCACCTCTGTCCGGAGAGAAATTCCAGCGGAAGGTATGGGTGACACATCCTCTTCTTACAGGTGGCAGCCTGGCAACCCCTGCAGAAAGGCCAGCAGAGCCCCATTCACACCGGGCCACCAACAAAGCTGTGGCCCCTCACTCCCTCCCACCAGCAGAGCCCCGAGACTGCTGACGGGGCAGAGAATATGGAGTCAGGCACAGCTTCAGGGGCTATTGCTGCCTGGAACGCTGTTTATATTGACCTCAAACAGGCACACCTGGGGAGGGCCGGCCGGCAGGGTAAGGCTGCCCAGGTCAGCTAATCCACAACCCTCGGGGAATCACATTGTTGAAAACGGACCTCGCTAAGGCAGAATAGAAGCCAAGGAAGAAAAGGACACAATGCCATTTGCAGCACCGTAGATGAGTCTAGAGGTAATCACGTGACTTGTAGTAAGTCAGAAAGTGAAAGACACATATCGTATCATATCACTTATAGGTGTTACCTAAGAATGGATACCAGGGCAGATATTTCCACGGAGAAGGGCCATCACAGATTCATCAAACAAACTTATGGTTCACCAATGGAAAGGTGTGAGGATTGGTTTCATTACGATATTGGGGTTAACAGACATATACAAACACAGGTGACACATATAATCACCAAAGACCTACGGAATACCAAGAGAAGACTACTCAACATTCTGTCATAACGTACATGAGAAAAGGATCCCAGGAAGAACAGACATCTGTATATGTGTAAAAGAACCCCATCTTCCACACCTACAACAAGCCAAACATTGTAATCAAACTTGCTGTAATAAAAAATAAAAAATTAAATTAAAGACACGAACAAGAAGTAGTGAGACAAACTTGAGGGGCTTCTCCTGGCACATTCCATTCTAAATTCCAATCTAGAACACGACTTCCATTGAGGCTCTGTTGCCCTAGTCACCAGATTTGGTAAGGGAGAACTGCTGCCACCTTGTGGCCGTTTCGCACAACAGCAGCTTTAATCCCAGCGCTGATGGTCAGTTGATATTCAAAATCATTGCAGGCCTGTAAATGACACCTGCCCTGAAAACACATCCTGGGGTCACATATCGACCAAAAAATTCAAAGGACTTCCATATTTCAAATCGACCGTTTCAAAAGGCATATTTTACGCACATTAGTGTTCTGCTTCTTTTTCTTTCTTTCCTTTTTTTGTTAAAAATACGGGAATGGAAAATGGCATCCCTCAGAATGGGCGAAAATCGTTGCAAACGAATCAATGGACAAAGGTTTAATCTCCAATATATATAAACAGCTCATGCAGCTTAATATTAACAAAACAAACAACCCAATACAAAAAATGGGCAGAAGATCTAAAGAGATGTTTCTTCCAAGAAGACACAGAGATGGCCAAGACGCACATGAAAAGCTGCTCAACAGCACTAATTATTAGAGAAATGCAAATCAAAACTACAATGAGGTATCACCTCACACCTGTTAGAATCGGCATCATCAGAAATTCTACAAACAACAAATTCTGGGGAGGGTGTGGACAAAAGGAGCCCTCTTCCACTATTGGTGGGAATGTAAATTGATACAGTCTCTATGGAGAATGGTATGGAGTTTCCTTAAAAAAACTAGAAATAGAATTACCATCTGATCCAGCAATCCCACTTCTGGGCATATACCCAGAGAAAACCATAAATCAAAAAGGCACATTCACCACAATGTTCATGGCAGCACTATTTACAATAGCCAGGTAATGGAAGCAACGTAAATGCCCACAGACAGATGAATGGATAAAGATGTGGTACATATATAAAATGGAATATTACTCAGCCATAAGAAGGAATGAAACTGGGTCATTTGTAGAGACATCGATGGATCTAGAGACTGTCATACAGAATGAAGTAAGTCAGAAAGAGGAAAACAAATATTGTATATTAATGCATATATGTGGAACCTAAAAAATGGTACAGATGAACTGGTTTGCAGGGAAGAAACAGAGACACAGAGGTAGAGAACAAACATATGGACACCAAGTGTGGGAAGCCATGGGGTGGTGGTGGTGGGATGAGTTGGGAGATTGGGATTGACCTGTATACATGTATATGCATAAAATACATAACTAATAATAACCTGCTGTATAAAAAAATAAATCAAATTAAATTTCAAATTTTTAAAAAATAAAATTTAAAAATAAAACAGAAAAATGTTCTTCCCTTCACACAGATGTATTTATAGGAATGAATTATTTCCATGCTTATATCTATAAATACATAAAGGAGGAATACAATCTAACTTGAACCATAAAAGAAAAAAAAAAACCTGAACCCACCAGTTATAGAGAGGAATACCCTATCAGGGCACTTGCTCCAGCGGTAAACAATTCTGAAATTGGTCAGAGGTGGGGAATCATCTCCCATACAACCAGCAACCCACCCCCCACGCCAGGAGCATCCTCATTGCAAAGCTGGGGGACCGTGCCGAGGCATCTGTGAGTAAACGTGAGCTGAGCCCCAGGCCAGCTGCTGCTGAACTGTTCCCACCCTTCCCAGGTAAAACACCTGAATATGTACAAGGGCTTGAAAGCCTAGAGGAAGGGCCACGGAGCCACACCAGCGACAGCACGCAGGCCAACTTGGTGCCTGCAGGCCAGCCAGGGTGGTCCTGGCCCCGGGCGCTCTTCCGGAAGCTTTCCATTGCCCTGCCTGAGATAACCCTCCTGTCCCGGCCCCCACTGCTTTTTTCCTTCCTCCCCTCTGTCCGGAGAGAAATTCCAGCGGAAGGTATGGGTGACACATCCTCTTCTTTACAGGTGGCAGCCTGGCAACCCCTGCAGAAAGGCCAGCAGAGCCCCACTCACAACGGGCCACCAACAAAGCTGTGGCCCCTCACTCCCTCCCACCAGCAGAGCCCAGAGACTGCTGACGGGGCAGAGAATATGGAGTCAGGCACAGCTTCAGGGGCTATTGCTGCCTGGAGCGCTGTTTATATTGACCTCAAACAGGCACACCTGGGGAGGGCTGGCCGGCAGGGAAAGGCTGCCCAGGTCAGCTAATCCACAACCCTCAGGGAATCACATTGTTGAAAACGGACCTCGCTAAGGCAGAATAGAAGCCAAGGAAGAAAAGGACACAATGCCATTTGCAGCACCGTAGATGAGTCTAGAGGTAATCATGTGACTTGTAGTAAGTCAGAAAGTGAAAGACACATATCGTATCATATCACTTATAGGTGTTACCTAAGAATGGATACCAGGGCAGATATTTCCACGGAGAAGGGCCATCACAGATTCATCAAACAAACTTATGGTTCACCAATGGAAAGGTGTGAGGATTGGTTTCATTACGATATTGGGGTTAACAGACATATACAAACACAGGTGACACATATAATCACCAAAGACCTACGGAATACCAAGAGAAGACTACTCAACCTTCTGTCATAACGTACATGAGAAAAGGATCCCAGGAAGAACAGACATCTGTATATGTGTAAAAGAACCCCATCTTCCACACCTACAACAAGCCAAACATTGTAATCAAACTTGCTGTAATAAAAAATAAAAAATTAAATTAAAAACACGAACAAGAAGTAGTGAGACAAACTTGAGGGGCTTCTCCTGGCACATTCCATTCTAAATTCCAATCTAGAACACGACTTCCATTGAGGCTCTGTTGCCCTAGTCACCAGATTTGGTAAGGGAGAACTGCTGCCACCTTGTGGCCGTTTCGCACAACAGCAGCTTTAATCCCAGCGCTGATGGTCAGTTGATATTCAAAATCATTGCAGGCCTGTAAATGACACCTGCCCTGAAAACAAATCCTGGGGTCACATATCGACCAAAAAATTCAAAGGACGTCCATATTTCAAAACGACCGTTTCAAAAGGCATATTTTACGCACATTAGTGTTCTGCTTCTTTTTCTTTCTTTCCTTTTTTTGTTAAAAATACGGGAATGGAAAATGGCATCCCTCAGAATGGGCGAAAATCGTTGCAAACGAATCAATGGACAAAGGTTTAATCTCCAATATATATAAACAGCTCATGCAGCTTAATATTAACAAAACAAACAACCCAATACAAAAAATGGGCAGAAGGTCTAAAGAGATGTTTCTTCCAAGAAGACACAGAGATGGCCAAGACGCACATGAAAAGCTGCTCAACAGCACTAATTATTAGAGAAATGCAAATCAAAACTACAATGAGGTATCACCTCACACCTGTTAGAATCGGCATCATCAGAAAATCTACAAAGAACAAATTCTGGGGAGGGTGTGGACAAAAGGAGCCCTCTTCCACTATTGGTGGGAATGTAAATTGATACAGTCACTATGGAGAACGGTATGGAGTTTCCTTAAAAAAACTAGAAATAGAATTACCATCTGATCCAGCAATCCCACTTCTGGGCATATACCCAGAGAAAACCATAAATCAAAAAGGCACATTCACCACAATGTTCATGGCAGCACTATTTACAATAGCCAGGTAATGGAAGCAACATAAATGCCCACAGACAGATGAATGGATAAAGATGTGGTACATATATAAAATGGAATATTACTCAGCCATAAGAAGGAATGAAACTGGGTCATATTTAGAGACATCGATGGATCTAGAGACTGTCATACAGAATGAAGTAAGTCAGAAAGAGGAAAGCAAATATTGTATATTAATGCATATATGTGGAACCTAAAAAATGGTACAGATGAACTGGTTTGCAGGGAAGAAACAGAGACACAGAGGTAGAGAACAAACATATGGACACCAAGTGTGGGAAGCCATGGGGTGGTGGTGGTGGGATGAGTTGGGAGATTGGGATTGACCTGTATACATGTATATGCATAAAATACATAACTAATAATAACCTGCTGTATAAAAAAATAAATCAAATTAAATTTCAAATTTTTAAAAAATAAAATTTAAAAATAAAACAGAAAAATGTTCTTCCCTTCACACAGATGTATTTATAGGAATGAATTATTTCCATGCTTATATCTATAAATACATAAAGGAGGAATAAAATCTAACTTGAACCATAAAAGAAAAAAAAAACCTGACCCCACCAGTTATACAGAGGAAAACCCTATCAGGGCACTTGCTGCAGCGGTAAACAATTCTGAAATTGGTCAGAGGTGGGGAATCATCTCCCATACAACCAGCAACCCACCCCCCACGCCAGGAGCATCCTCATTGCAAAGCTGGGGGACCGTGCCGAGGCATCTGTGAGTAAACGTGAGCTGAGCCCCAGGCCAGCTGCTGCTGAACTGTTCCCACCCTTCCCAGGTAAAACACCTGAATATGTACAAGGGCTTGAAAGCCTAGAGGAAGGGCCACGGAGCCACACCAGCGACAGCACGCAGGCCAACTTGGTGCCTGCAGGCCAGCCAGGGTGGTCCTGGCCCCGAGCGCTCTTCCGGAAGCTTTCCATTGCCCTGCCTGAGATACCCCTCCTGTCCCGGCCCCCACTGCTTTTTTCCTTCCTCACCTCTGTCCGGAGAGAAATTCCAGCGGAAGGTATGGGTGACACATCCTCTTCTTACAGGTGGCAGCCTGGCAACCCCTGCAGAAAGGCCAGCAGAGCCCCATTCACACCGGGCCACCAACAAAGCTGTGGCCCCTCACTCCCTCCCACCAGCAGAGCCCCGAGACTGCTGACGGGGCAGAGAATATGGAGTCAGGCACAGCTTCAGGGGCTATTGCTGCCTGGAACGCTGTTTATATTGACCTCAAACAGGCACACCTGGGGAGGGCCGGCCGGCAGGGTAAGGCTGCCCAGGTCAGCTAATCCACAAACCTCGGGGAATCACATTGTTGAAAACGGACCTCGCTAAGGCAGAATAGAAGCCAAGGAAGAAAAGGACACAATGCCATTTGCAGCACCGTAGATGAGTCTAGAGGTAATCACGTGACTTGTAGTAAGTCAGAAAGTGAAAGACACATATCGTATCATATCACTTATAGGTGTTACCTAAGAATGGATACCAGGGCAGATATTTCCACGGAGAAGGGCCATCACAGATTCATCAAACACACTTATGGTTCACCAATGGAAAGGTGTGAGGATTGGTTTCATTACGATATTGGGGTTAACAGACATATACAAACACAGGTGACACATATAATCACCAAAGACCTACGGAATACCAAGAGAAGACTACTCAACATTCTGTCATAACGTACATGAGAAAAGGATCCCAGGAAGAACAGACATCTGTATATGTGTAAAAGAACCCCATCTTCCACACCTACAACAAGCCAAACATTGTAATCAAACTTGCTGTAATAAAAAATAAAAAATTAAATTAAAGACACGAACAAGAAGTAGTGAGACAAACTTGAGGGGCTTCTCCTGGCACATTCCATTCTAAATTCCAATCTAGAACACGACTTCCATTGAGGCTCTGTTGCCCTAGTCACCAGATTTGGTAAGGGAGAACTGCTGCCACCTTGTGGCCGTTTCGCACAACAGCAGCTTTAATCCCAGCGCTGATGGTCAGTTGATATTCAAAATCATTGCAGGCCTGTAAATGACACCTGCCCTGAAAACACATCCTGGGGTCACATATCGACCAAAAAATTCAAAGGACTTCCATATTTCAAATCGACCGTTTCAAAAGGCATATTTTACGCACATTAGTGTTCTGCTTCTTTTTCTTTCTTTCCTTTTTTTGTTAAAAATACGGGAATGGAAAATGGCATCCCTCAGAATGGGCGAAAATCGTTGCAAACGAATCAATGGACAAAGGTTTAATCTCCAATATATATAAACAGCTCATGCAGCTTAATATTAACAAAACAAACAACCCAATACAAAAAATGGGCAGAAGATCTAAAGAGATGTTTCTTCCAAGAAGACACAGAGATGGCCAAGACGCACATGAAAAGCTGCTCAACAGCACTAATTATTAGAGAAATGCAAATCAAAACTACAATGAGGTATCACCTCACACCTGTTAGAATCGGCATCATCAGAAATTCTACAAACAACAAATTCTGGGGAGGGTGTGGACAAAAGGAGCCCTCTTCCACTATTGGTGGGAATGTAAATTGATACAGTCTCTATGGAGAATGGTATGGAGTTTCCTTAAAAAAACTAGAAATAGAATTACCATCTGATCCAGCAATCCCACTTCTGGGCATATACCCAGAGAAAACCATAAATCAAAAAGGCACATTCACCACAATGTTCATGGCAGCACTATTTACAATAGCCAGGTAATGGAAGCAACGTAAATGCCCACAGACAGATGAATGGATAAAGATGTGGTACATATATAAAATGGAATATTACTCAGCCATAAGAAGGAATGAAACTGGGTCATTTGTAGAGACATCGATGGATCTAGAGACTGTCATACAGAATGAAGTAAGTCAGAAAGAGGAAAACAAATATTGTATATTAATGCATATATGTGGAACCTAAAAAATGGTACAGATGAACTGGTTTGCAGGGAAGAAACAGAGACACAGAGGTAGAGAACAAACATATGGACACCAAGTGTGGGAAGCCATGGGGTGGTGGTGGTGGGATGAGTTGGGAGATTGGGATTGACCTGTATACATGTATATGCATAAAATACATAACTAATAATAACCTGCTGTATAAAAAAAATAAATCAAATTAAATTTCAAATTTTTAAAAAATAAAATTTAAAAATAAAACAGAAAAATGTTCTTCCCTTCACACAGATGTATTTATAGGAATGAATTATTTCCATGCTTATATCTATAAATACATAAAGGAGGAATACAATCTAACTTGAACCATAAAAGAAAAAAAAAACCTGAACCCACCAGTTATAGAGAGGAATACCCTATCAGGGCACTTGCTCCAGCGGTAAACAATTCTGAAATTGGTCAGAGGTGGGGAATCATCTCCCATACAACCAGCAACCCACCCCCCACGCCAGGAGCATCCTCATTGCAAAGCTGGGGGACCGTGCCGAGGCATCTGTGAGTAAACGTGAGCTGAGCCCCAGGCCAGCTGCTGCTGAACTGTTCCCACCCTTCCCAGGTAAAACACCTGAATATGTACAAGGGCTTGAAAGCCTAGAGGAAGGGCCACGGAGCCACACCAGCGACAGCACGCAGGCCAACTTGGTGCCTGCAGGCCAGCCAGGGTGGTCCTGGCCCCGGGCGCTCTTCCGGAAGCTTTCCATTGCCCTGCCTGAGATACCCCTCCTGTCCCGGCCCCCACTGCTTTTTTCCTTCCTCACCTCTGTCCGGAGAGAAATTCCAGCGGAAGGTATGGGTGACACATCCTCTTCTTTACAGGTGGCAGCCTGGCAACCCCTGCAGAAAGGCCAGCAGAGCCCCACTCACACCGGGCCACCAACAAAGCTGTGGCCCCTCACTCCCTCCCACCAGCAGAGCCCCGAGACTGCTGATGGGGCAGAGAATATGGAGTCAGGCACAGCTTCAGGGGCTATTGCTGCCTGGAGCGCTGTTTATATTGACCTCAAACAGGCACACCTGGGGAGGGCCGGCCGGCAGGGTAAGGCGGCCCAGGTCAGCTAATCCACAACCCTCAGGGAATCACATTGTTGAAAACGGACCTCGCTAAGGCAGAATAGAAGCCAAGGAAGAAAAGGACACAATGCCATTTGCAGCACCGTAGATGAGTCTAGAGGTAATCATGTGACTTGTAGTAAGTCAGAAAGTGAAAGACACATATCGTATCATATCACTTATAGGTGTTACCTAAGAATGGATACCAGGGCAGATATTTCCACGGAGAAGGGCCATCACAGATTCATCAAACAAACTTATGGTTCACCAATGGAAAGGTGTGAGGATTGGTTTCATTACGATATTGGGGTTAACAGACATATACAAACACAGGTGACACATATAATCACCAAAGACCTACGGAATACCAAGAGAAGACTACTCAACATTCTGTCATAACGTACATGGGAAAAGGATCCCAGGAAGAACAGACATCTGTATATGTGTAAAAGAACCCCATCTTCCACACCTACAACAAGCCAAACATTGTAATCAAACTTGCTGTAATAAAAAATAAAGAATTAAATTAAAAACACGAACAAGAAGTAGTGAGACAAACTTGAGGGGCTTTCTCCTGGCACATTCCATTCTAAATTCCAATCTAGAACACGACTTCCATTGAGGCTCTGTTGCCCTAGTCACCAGATTTGGTAAGGGAGAACTGCTGCCACCTTGTGGCCGTTTCGCACAACAGCAGCTTTAATCCCAGCGCTGATGGTCAGTTGATATTCAAAATCATTGCAGGCCTGTAAATGACACCTGCCCTGAAAACAAATCCTGGGGTCACATATCGACCAAAAAATTCAAAGGATGTCCATATTTCAAAACGACCGTTTCAAAAGGCATATTTTACGCACATTAGTGTTCTGCTTCTTTTTCTTTCTTTCCTTTTTTTGTTAAAAATACGGGAATGGAAAAAGGCATCCCTCAGAATGGGCGAAAATCGTTGCAAACGAATCAATGGACAAAGGTTTAATCTCCAATATATATAAACAGCTCATGCAGCTTAATATTAACAAAATAAACAACCCAATACAAAAAATGGGCAGAAGATCTAAAGAGATGTTTCTTCCAAGAAGACACAGAGACGGCCAAGACGCACATGAAAAGCTGCTCAACAGCACTAATTATTAGAGAAATGCAAATGAAAACTACAATGAGGTATCACCTCACACCTGTTAGAATCGGCATCATCAGAAAATCTACAAACAACCAATTCTGGGGAGGGTGTGGACAAAAGGAGCCCTCTTCCACTATTGGTGGGAATGTAAATTGATACAGTCACTATGGAGAATGGTATGGAGTTTCCTTAAAAAACTAGAAATAGAATTACCATCTGATCCAGCAATCCCCCTTCTCGGCATATACCCAGAGAAAACCATAAATCAAAAAGGCACATTCACCACAATGTTCATGGCAGCACTATTTACAATAGCCAGGTAATGGAAGCAACGTAAATGCCCACAGACAGATGAATGGATAAAGATGTGGTACATATATAAAATGGAATATTACTCCGCCATAAGAAGGAATGAAACTGGGTCATTTGTAGAGACATCGATGGATCTAGAGACTGTCATACAGAATGAAGTAAGTCAGAAAGAGGAAAACAAATATTGTATATTAATGCATATATGTGGAACCTAAAAAATGGTACAGATGAACTGGTTTGCAGGGAAGAAACAGAGACACAGAGGTAGAGAACAAACATATGGACACCAAGTGTGGGAAGCCATGGGGTGGTGGTGGTGGGATGAGTTGGGAGATTGGGATTGACCTGTATACATGTATATGCATAAAATACATAACTAATAATAACCTGCTGTATAAAAAAATAAATCAAATTAAATTTCAAATTTTTAAAAAATAAAATTTAAAAATAAAACAGAAAAATGTTCTTCCCTTCACACAGATGTATTTATAGGAATGAATTATTTCCATGCTTATATCTATAAATACATAAAGGAGGAATAAAATCTAACTTGAACCATAAAAGAAAAAAAAAACCTGAACCCACCAGTTATACAGAGGAAAACCCTATCAGGGCACTTGCTCCAGCGGTAAACAATTCTGAAATTGGTCAGAGGTGGGGAATCATCTCCCATACAACCAGCAACCCACCCCCCACGCCAGGAGCATCCTCATTGCAAAGCTGGGGGACCGTGCCGAGGCATCTGTGAGTAAACGTGAGCTGAGCCCCAGGCCAGCTGCTGCTGAACTGTTCCCACCCTTCCCAGGTAAAACACCTGAATATGTACAAGGGCTTGAAAGCCTAGAGGAAGGGCCACGGAGCCACACCAGCGACAGCACGCAGGCCAACTTGGTGCCTGCAGGCCAGCCAGGGTGGTCCTGGCCCCGGGCGCTCTTCCGGAAGCTTTCCATTGCCCTGCCTGAGATACCCCTCCTGTCCCGGCCCCCACTGCTTTTTTCCTTCCTCCCCTCTGTCCGGAGAGAAATTCCAGCGGAAGGTATGGGTGACACATCCTCTTCTTTACAGGTGGCAGCCTGGCAACCCCTGCAGAAAGGCCAGCAGAGCCCCACTCACACCGGGCCACCAACAAAGCTGTGGCCCCTCACTCCCTCCCACCAGCAGAGCCCCGAGACTTCTGACGGGGCAGAGAATATGGAGTCAGGCACAGCTTCAGGGGCTATTGCTGCCTGGAGCGCTGTTTATATTGACCTCAAACAGGCACACCTGGGGAGGGCCGGCCGGCAGGGTAAGGCTGCCCAGGTCAGCTAATCCACAACCCTCAGGGAATCACATTGTTGAAAACGGACCTCGCTAAGGCAGAATAGAAGCCAAGGAAGAAAAGGACACAATGCCATTTGCAGCACCGTAGATGAGTCTAGAGGTAATCACGTGACTTGTAGTAAGTCAGAAAGTGAAAGACACATATCGTATCATATCACTTATAGGTGTTACCTAAGAATGGATACCAGGGCAGATATTTCCACGGAGAAGGGCCATCACAGATTCATCAAACAAACTTATGGTTCACCAATGGAAAGGTGTGAGGATTGGTTTCATTACGATATTGGGGTTAACAGACATATACAAACACAGGTGACACATATAATCACCAAAGACCTACGGAATACCAAGAGAAGACTACTCAACATTCTGTCATAACGTACATGGGAAAAGGATCCCAGGAAGAACAGACATCTTTATATGTGTAAAAGAACCCCATCTTCCACACCTACAACAAGCCAAACATTGTAATCAAACTTGCTGTAATAAAAAATAAAAAATTAAATTAAAAACACGAACAAGAAGTAGTGAGACAAACTTGAGGGGCTTTCTCCTGGCACATTCCATTCTAAATTCCAATCTAGAACACGACTTCCATTGAGGCTCTGTTGCCCTAGTCACCAGATTTGGTAAGGGAGAACTGCTGCCACCTTGTGGCCGTTTCGCACAACAGCAGCTTTAATCCCAGCGCTGATGGTCAGTTGATATTCAAAATCATTGCAGGCCTGTAAATGACACCTGCCCTGAAAAGAAATCCTGGGGTCACATATCGACCAAAAAATTCAAAGGACGTCCATATTTCAAAACGACCGTTTCAAAAGGCATATTTTACGCACATTAGTGTTCTGCTTCTTTTTCTTTCTTTCCTTTTTTTGTTAAAAATACGGGAATGGAAAAAGGCATCCCTCAGAATGGGCGAAAATCGTTGCAAACGAATCAATGGACAAAGGTTTAATCTCCAATATATATAAAGAGCTCATGCAGCTTAATATTAACAAAACAAACAACCCAATACAAAAAATGGGCAGAAGATCTAAAGAGATGTTTCTTCCAAGAAGACACAGAGATGGCCAAGACGCACATGAAAAGCTGCTCAACAGCACTAATTATTAGAGAAATGCAAATCAAAACTACAATGAGGTATCACCTCACACCTGTTAGAATCGGCATCATCAGAAAATCTACAAACAACCAATTCTGGGGAGGGTGTGGACAAAAGGAGCCCTCTTCCACTATTGGTGGGAATGTAAATTGATACAGTCACTATGGAGAACGGTATGGAGTTTCCTTAAAAAAACTAGAAATAGAATTACCATCTGATCCAGCAATCCCACTTCTGGGCATATACCCAGAGAAAACCATAAATCAAAAAGGCACATTCACCACAATGTTCATGGCAGCACTATTTACAATAGCCAGGTAATGGAAGCAACGTAAATGCCCACAGACAGATGAATGGATAAAGATGTGGTACATATATAAAATGGAATATTACTCAGCCATAAGAAGGAATGAAACTGGGTCATTTGTAGAGACATCGATGGATCTAGAGACTGTCATACAGAATGAAGTAAGTCAGAAAGAGGAAAACAAATATTGTATATTAATGCATATTTTTGGAACCTAAAAAATGGTACAGATGAACTGGTTTGCAGGGAAGAAACAGAGACACAGAGGTAGAGAACAAACATATGGACACCAAGTGTGGGAAGCCATGGGGTGGTGGTGGTGGGATGAGTTGGGAGATTGGGATTGACCTGTATACATGTATATGCATAAAATACATAACTAATAATAACCTGCTGTATAAAAAAAATAAATCAAATTAAATTTCAAATTTTTAAAAAATAAAATTTAAAAATAAAACAGAAAAATGTTCTTCCCTTCACACAGATGTATTTATAGGAATGAATTATTTCCATGCTTATATCTATAAATACATAAAGGAGGAATACAATCTAACTTGAACCATAAAAGAAAAAAAAAAACCTGAACCCACCAGTTATACAGAGGAAAACCCTATCAGGGCACTTGCTCCAGCGGTAAACAATTCTGAAATTGGTCAGAGGTGGGGAATCATCTCCCATACAACCAGCAACCCACCCTCCACGCCAGGAGCATCCTCATTGCAAAGCTGGGGGACCGTGCCGAGGCATCTGTGAGTAAACGTGAGCTGAGCCCCAGGCCAGCTGCTGCTGAACTGTTCCCACCCTTCCCAGGTAAAACACCTGAATATGTACAAGGGCTTGAAAGCCTAGAGGAAGGGCCGCAGAGCCACACCAGCGACAGCACGCAGGCCAACTTGGTGCCTGCAGGCCAGCCAGGGTGGTCCTGGCCCCGGGCGCTCTTCCGGAAGCTTTCCATTGCCCTGCCTGAGATACCCCTCCTGTCCCGGCACCCACTGCTTTTTTCCTTCCTCACCTCTGTCCGGAGAGAAATTCCAGCGGAAGGTATGGGTGACACATCCTCTTCTTTACAGGTGGCAGCCTGGCAACCCCTGCAGAAAGGCCAGCAGAGCCCCACTCACACCGGGCCACCAACAAAGCTGTGGCCCCTCACTCCCTCCCACCAGCAGAGCCCCGAGACTGCTGACGGGGCAGAGAATATGGAGTCAGGCACAGCTTCAGGGGCTATTGCTGCCTGGAGCGCTGTTTATATTGACCTCAAACAGGCACACCTGGGGAGGGCCGGCTGGCAGGATAAGGCTGCCCAGGTCAGCTAATCCACAACCCTCAGGGAATCACATTGTTGAAAACGGACCTCGCTAAGGCAGAATAGAAGCCAAGGAAGAAAAGGACACAATGCCATTTGCAGCACCGTAGATGAGTCTAGAGGTAATCACGTGACTTGTAGTAAGTCAGAAAGTGAAAGACACATATCGTATCATATCACTTATAGGTGTTACCTAAGAATGGATACCAGGGCAGATATTTCCACGGAGAAGGGCCATCACAGATTCATCAAACAAACTTATGGTTCACCAATGGAAAGGTGTGAGGATTGGTTTCATTACGATATTGGGGTTAACAGACATATACAAAAACAGGTGACACATATAATCACCAAAGACCTACGGAATACCAAGAGAAGACTACTCAACCTTCTGTCATAACGTACATGGGAAAAGGATCCCAGGAAGAACAGACATCTGTATATGTGTAAAAGAACCCCATCTTCCACACCTACAACAAGCCAAACATTGTAATCAAACTTGCTGTAATAAAAAATAAAAAATTAAATTAAAAACACGAACAAGAAGTAGTGAGACAAACTTGAGGGGCTTTCTCCTGGCACATTCCATTCTAAATTCCAATCTAGAACACGACTTCCATTGAGGCTCTGTTGCCCTAGTCACCAGATTTGGTAAGGGAGAACTGCTGCCACCTTGTGGCCGTTTCGCACAACAGCAGCTTTAATCCCAGCGCTGATGGTCAGTTGATATTCAAAATCATTGCAGGCCTGTAAATGACACCTGCCCTGAAAACACATACTGGGGTCACATATCGACCAAAAAATTCAAAGGACTTCCATATTTCAAATCGACCGTTTCAAAAGGCATATTTTACGCACATTAGTGTTCTGCTTCTTTTTCTTTCTTTCCTTTTTTTGTTAAAAATACGGGAATGGAAAATGGCATCCCTCAGAATGGGCGAAAATCGTTGCAAACGAATCAATGGACAAAGGTTTAATCTCCAATATATATAAACAGCTCATGCAGCTTAATATTAACAAAACAAACAACCCAATACAAAAAATTGGCAGAAGATCTAAAGAGATGTTTCTTCCAAGAAGACACAGAGATGGCCAAGACGCACATGAAAAGCTGCTCAACAGCACTAATTATTAGAGAAATGCAAATCAAAACTACAATGAGGTATCACCTCACACCTGTTAGAATCGGCATCATCAGAAATTCTACAAACAACCAATTCTGGGGAGGGTGTGGACAAAAGGAGCCCTCTTCCACTATTGGTGGGAATATAAATTGATACAGTCCCTATGGAGAACGGTATGGAGTTTCCTTAAAAAAAACTAGAAATAGAATTACCATCTGATCCAGCAATCCCACTTCTGGGCATATACCCAGAGAAAACCATAAATCAAAAAGGCACATTCACCACAATGTTCATGGCAGCACTATTTACAATAGCCAGGTAATGGAAGCAACGTAAATGCCCACAGACAGATGAATGGATAAAGATGTGGTACATATATAAAATGGAATATTACTCAGCCATAAGAAGGAATGAAACTGGGTCATTTGTAGAGACATCGATGGATCTAGAGACTGTCATACAGAATGAAGTAAGTCAGAAAGAGGAAAACAAATATTGTATATTAATGCATATATGTGGAACCTAAAAAATGGTACAGATGAACTGGTTTGCAGGGAAGAAACAGAGACACAGAGGTAGAGAACAAACATATGGACACCAAGTGTGGGAAGCCATGGGGTGGTGGTGGTGGGATGAGTTGGGAGATTGGGATTGACCTGTATACATGTATATGCATAAAATACATAACTAATAATAAACTGCTGTATAAAAAAATAAATCAAATTAAATTTCAAATTTTTAAAAAATAAAATTTAAAAATAAAACAGAAAAATGTTCTTCCCTTCACACAGATGTATTTATAGGAATGAATTATTTCCATGCTTATATCTATAAATACATAAAGGAGGAATAAAATCTAACTTGAACCATAAAAGAAAAAAAAAAAACCTGAACCCACCAGTTATACAGAGGAAAACCCTATCAGGGCACTTGCTCCAGCGGTAAACAATTCTGAAATTGGTCAGAGGTGGGGAATCATCTCCCATACAACCAGCAACCCACCCTCCACGCCAGGAGCATCCTCATTGCAAAGCTGGGGGACCGTGCCGAGGCATCTGTGAGTAAACGTGAACTGAGCCCCAGGCCAGCTGCTGCTGAACTGTTCCCACCCTTCCCAGGTAAAACACCTGAATATGTACAAGGGCTTGAAAGCCTAGAGGAAGGGCCACGGAGCCACACCAGCAACAGCACGCAGGGCAACTTGGTGCCTGCAGGCCAGCCAGGGTGGTCCTGGCACCGGGCGCTCTTCCGGAAGCTTTCCATTGCCCTGCCTGAGATACCCCTCCTGTCCCGGCACCCACTGCTTTTTTCCTTCCTCACCTCTGTCCGGAGAGAAATTCCAGCGGAAGGTATGGGTGACACATCCTCTTCTTTACAGGTGGCAGCCTGGCAACCCCTGCAGAAAGGCCAGCAGAGCCCCACTCACACCGGACCACCAACAAAGCTGTGGCCCCTCACTCCCTCCCACCAGCAGAGCCCCGAGACTGCTGACGGGGCAGAGAATATGGAGTCAGGCACAGCTTCAGGGGCTATTGCTGCCTGGAGCGCTGTTTATATTGACCTCAAACAGGCACACCTGGGGAGGGCCGGCTGGCAGGATAAGGCTGCCCAGGTCAGCTAATCCACAACCCTCAGGGAATCACATTGTTGAAAACGGACCTCGCTAAGGCAGAATAGAAGCCAAGGAAGAAAAGGACACAATGCCATTTGCAGCACCGTAGATGAGTCTAGAGGTAATCACGTGACTTGTAGTAAGTCAGAAAGTGAAAGACACATATCGTATCATATCACTTATAGGTGTTACCTAAGAATGGATACCAGGGCAGATATTTCCACGGAGAAGGGCCATCACAGATTCATCAAACAAACTTATGGTTCACCAATGGAAAGGTGTGAGGATTGGTTTCATTACGATATTGGGGTTAACAGACATATACAAACACAGGTGACACATATAATCACCAAAGACCTACGGAATACCAAGAGAAGACTACTCAACCTTCTGTCATAACGTACATGGGAAAAGGATCCCAGGAAGAACAGACATCTGTATATGTGTAAAAGAACCCCATCTTCCACACCTACAACAAGCCAAACATTGTAATCAAACTTGCTGTAATAAAAAATAAAAAATTAAATTAAAAACACGAACAAGAAGTAGTGAGACAAACTTGAGGGGCTTTCTCCTGGCACATTCCATTCTAAATTCCAATCTAGAACACGACTTCCATTGAGGCTCTGTTGCCCTAGTCACCAGATTTGGTAAGGGAGAACTGCTGCCACCTTGTGGCCGTTTCGCACAACAGCAGCTTTAATCCCAGCGCTGATGGTCAGTTGATATTCAAAATCATTGCAGGCCTGTAAATGACACCTGCCCTGAAAACAAATCCTGGGGTCACATATCGACCAAAAAATTCAAAGGATGTCCATTATTCAAAACGACCGTTTCAAAAGGCATATTTTACGCACATTAGTGTTCTGCTTCTTTTTCTTTCTTTCCTTTTTTTGTTAAAAATACGGGAATGGAAAATGGCATCCCTCAGAATGGGCGAAAATCGTTGCAAACGAATCAATGGACAAAGGTTTTATCTCCAATATATATAAACAGCTCATGCAGCTTAATATTAACAAAACAAACAACCCAATACAAAAAATGGGCAGAAGATCTAAAGAGATGTTTCTTCCAAGAAGACACAGAGATGGCCAAGACGCACATGAAAAGCTGCTCAACAGCACTAATTATTAGAGAAATGCAAATCAAAACTACAATGAGGTATCACCTCACACCTGTTAGAATCGGCATCATCAGAAATTCTACAAACAACCAATTCTGGGGAGGGTGTGGACAAAAGGAGCCCTCTTCCACTATTGGTGGGAATGTAAATTGATACAGTCACTATGGAGAACGGTATGGAGTTTCCTTAAAAAAACTAGAAATAGAATTACCATGTGATCCAGCAATCCCACTTTTGGGCATATACCCAGAGAAAACCATAAATCAAAAAGGCACATTCACCACAATGTTCATGGCAGCACTATTTACAATAGCCAGGTAATGGAAGCAACGTAAATGCCCACAGACAGATGAATGGATAAAGATGTGGTACATATATAAAATGGAATATTACTCAGCCATAAGAAGGAATGAAACTGGGTCATTTGTAGAGACATCGATGGATCTAGAGACTGTCATACAGAATGAAGTAAGTCAGAAAGAGGAAAACAAATATTGTATATTAATGCATATATGTGGAACCTAGAAAATGGTACAGATGAACTGGTTTGCAGGGAAGAAACAGAGACACAGAGGTAGAGAACAAACATATGGACACCAAGTGTGGGAAGCCATGGGGTGGTGGTGGTGGGATGAGTTGGGAGATTGGGATTGACCTGTATACATGTATATGCATAAAATACATAACTAATAATAACCTGTTGTATAAAAAAATAAATCAAATTAAATTTCAAATTTTTAAAAAATAAAATTTAAAAATAAAACAGAAAAATGTTCTTCCCTTCACACAGATGTATTTATAGGAATGAATTATTTCCATGCTTATATCTATAAATACATAAAGGAGGAATACAATCTAACTTGAACCATAAAAGAAAAAAAAAAACCTGAACCCACCAGTTATACAGAGGAAAACCCTATCAGGGCACTTGCTCCAGCGGTAAACAATTCTGAAATTGGTCAGAGGTGGGGAATCGTCTCCCATACAACCAGCAACCCACCCCCCACGCCAGGAGCATCATCATTGCAAAGCTGGGGGACCGTGCCGAGGCATCTGTGAGTAAACGTGAGCTGAGCCCCAGGCCAGCTGCTGCTGAACTGTTCCCACCCTTCCCAGGTAAAACACCTGAATATGTACAAGGGCTTGAAAGCCTAGAGGAAGGGCCGAAGAGCCACACCAGCAACAGCACGCAGGCCAACTTGGTGCCTGCAGGCCAGCCAGGGTGGTCCTGGCCCCGGGCGCTCTTCCGGAAGCTTTCCATTGCCCTGCCTGAGATACCCCTCCTGTCCCGGCCCCCACTGCTTTTTTCCTTCCTCACCTCTGTCCGGAGAGAAATTCCAGCGGAAGGTATGGGTGACACATCCTCTTCTTTACAGGTGGCAGCCTGGCAACCCCTGCAGAAAGGCCAGCAGAGCCCCACTCACACCGGGCCACCAACAAAGCTGTGGCCCCTCACTCCCTCCCACCAGCACAGCCCCGAGACTGCTGACGGGGCAGAGAATATGGAGTCAGGCACAGCTTCAGGGGCTATTGCTGCCTGGAGCGCTGTTTATATTGACCTCAAACAGGCACACCTGGGGTGGGCCGGCCGGAAGGGTCAGGCTGCCCAGGTCAGCTAATCCACAACCCTCAGGGAATCACATTGTTGAAAACGGACCTCGCTAAGGCAGAATAGAAGCCAAGGAAGAAAAGGACACAATGCCATTTGCAGCACCGTAGATGAGTCTAGAGGAAATCACGTGACTTGTAGTAAGTCAGAAAGTGAAAGACACATATCGTATCATATCACTTATAGGTGTTACCTAAGAATGGATACCAGGGCAGATATTTCCACGGAGAAGGGCCATCACAGATTCATCAAACAAACTTATGGTTCACCAATGGAAAGGTGTGAGGATTGGTTTCATTACGATATTGGGGTTAACAGACATATACAAACACAGGTGACACATATAATCACCAAAGACCTACGGAATACCAAGAGAAGACTACTCAACCTTCTGTCATAACGTACATGGGAAAAGGATCCCAGGAAGAACAGACATCTGTATATGTGTAAAAGAACCCCATCTTCCACACCTACAACAAGCCAAACATTGTAATCAAACTTGCTGTAATAAAAAATAAAAAATTAAATTAAAAACACGAACAAGAAGTAGTGAGACAAACTTGAGGGGCTTTCTCCTGGCACATTCCATTCTAAATTCCAATCTAGAACACGACTTCCATTGAGGCTCTGTTGCCCTAGTCACCAGATTTGGTAAGGGAGAACTGCTGCCACCTTGTGGCCGTTTCGCACAACAGCAGCTTTAATCCCAGCGCTGATGGTCAGTTGATATTCAAAATCATTGCAGGCCTGTAAATGACACCTGCCCTGAAAACAAATCCTGGGGTCACATATCGACCAAAAAATTCAAAGGACGTCCATATTTCAAAACGACCGTTTCAAAAGGCATATTTTACGCACATTAGTGTTCTGCTTCTTTTTCTTTCTTTCCTTTTTTTGTTAAAAATACGGGAATGGAAAAAGGCATCCCTCAGAATGGGCGAAAATCGTTGCAAACGAATCAATGGACAAAGGTTTAATCTCCAATATATATAAACAGCTCATGCAGCTTAATATTAACAAAACAAACAACCCAATACAAAAAATGGGCAGAAGATCTAAAGAGATGTTTCTTCCAAGAAGACACAGAGACGGCCAAGACGCACATGAAAAGCTGCTCAACAGCACTAATTATTAGAGAAATGCAAATCAAAACTACAATGAGGTATCACCTCACACCTGTTAGAATCGGCATCATCAGAAAATCTACAAACAACAAATTCTGGGGAGGTTGTGGACAAAAGGAGCCCTCTTCCACTATTGGTGGGAATGTAAATTGATACAGTCACTATGGAGAACGGTATGGAGTTTCCTTATAAAAACTAGAAATAGAATTACCATCTGATCCAGCAATCCCACTTCTGGGCATATACCCAGAGAAAACCATAAATCAAAAAGGCACATTCACCACAATGTTCATTGCAGCACTATTTACAATAGCCAGGTAATGGAAGCAACATAAATGCCCACAGACAGATGAATGGATAAAGATGTGGTACATATATAAAATGGAATATTACTCAGCCATAAGAAGGAATGAAACTGGGTCATTTTTAGAGACATCGATGGATCTAGAGACTGTCATACAGAATGAAGTAAGTCAGAAAGAGGAAAGCAAATATTGTATATTAATGCATATATGTGGAACCTAAAAAATGGTACAGATGAACTGGTTTGCAGGGAAGAAACAGAGACACAGAGGTAGAGAACAAACATATGGACACCAAGTGTGGGAAGCCATGGGGTGGTGGTGGTGGGATGAGTTGGGAGATTGGGATTGACCTGTATACATGTATATGCATAAAATACATAACTAATAATAACCTGCTGTATAAAAAAATAAATCAAATTAAATTTCAAATTTTTAAAAAATAAAATTTAAAAATAAAACAGAAAAATGTTCTTCCCTTCACACAGATGTATTTATAGGAATGAATTATTTCCATGCTTATATCTATAAATACATAAAGCAGGAATAAAATCTAACTTGAACCATAAAAGAAAAAAAAAAAACCTGAACCCACCAGTTATACAGAGGAAAACACTATCAGGGTACTTGCTCCAGCGGTAAACAATTCTGAAATTGGTCAGAGGTGGGGAATCATCTCCCATACAACCAGCAACCCACCCCCCACGCAAGGAGCATCCTCATTGCAAAGCTGGGGGACCGTGCCAAGGCATCTGTGAGTAAACGTGAGCTGAGCCCCAGGCCAGCTGCTGCTGAACTGTTCCCACCCTTCCCAGGTAAAACACCTGAATATGTACAAGGGCTTGAAAGCCTAGAGGAAGGGCCACGGAGCCACACCAGCAACAGCACGCAGGCCAACTTGGTGCCTGCAGGCCAGCCAGGGTGGTCCTGGCCCCGGGCGCTCTTCCGGAAGCTTTCCATTGCCCTGCCTGAGATACCCCTCCTGTCCCGGCCCCCACTGCTTTTTTCCTTCCTCACCTCTGTCCGGAGAGAAATTCCAGCGGAAGGTATGGGTGACACATCCTCTTCTTTACAGGTGGCAGCCTGGCAACCCCTGCAGAAAGGCCAGCAGAGCCCCACTCACAACGGGCCACCAACAAAGCTGTGGCCCCTCACTCCCTCCCACCAGCAGAGCCCAGAGACTGCTGACGGGGCAGAGAATATGGAGTCAGGCACAGCTTCAGGGGCTATTGCTGCCTGGAGCGCTGTTTATATTGACCTCAAACAGGCACACCTGGGGAGGGCCGGCCGGCAGGTTAGGCTGCCCAGGTCAGCTAATCCACAACCCTCAGGGAATCACATTGTTGAAAACGGACCTCGCTAAGGCAGAATAGAAGCCAAGGAAGAAAAGGACACAATGCCATTTGCAGCACCGTAGATGAGTCTAGAGGTAATCACGTGACTTATAGTAAGTCAGAAAGTGAAAGACACATATCATATCATATCACTTATAGGTGTTACCTAACAATGGATACCAGGGCAGATATTTCCACGGAGAAGGGCCATCACAGATTCATCAAACAAACTTATGGTTCACCAATGGAAAGGTGTGAGGATTGGTTTCATTACGGTATTGGGGTTAACAGACATATACAAACACAGGTGACACATATAATCACCAAAGACCTACGGAATACCAAGAGAAGACTACTCAACCTTCTGTCATAACGTACATGAGAAAAGGATCCCAGGAAGAACAGACATCTGTATATGTGTAAAAGAACCCCATCTTCCACACCTACAACAAGCCAAACATTGTAATCAAACTTGCTGTAATAAAAAATAAAAAATTAAATTAAAAACACGAACAAGAAGTAGTGAGACAAACTTGAGGGGCTTTCTCCTGGCACATTCCATTCTAAATTCCAATCTAGAACACGACTTCCATTGAGGCTCTGTTGCCCTAGTCACCAGATTTGGTAAGGGAGAACTGCTGCCACCTTGTGGCCGTTTCGCACAACAGCAGCTTTAATCCCAGCGCTGATGGTCAGTTGATATTCAAAATCATTGCAGGCCTGTAAATGACACCTGCCCTGAAAACAAATCCTGGGGTCACATATCGACCAAAAAATTCAAAGGACGTCCATATTTCAAAACGACCGTTTCAAAAGGCATATTTTACACACATTAGTGTTCTGCTTCTTTTTCTTTCTTTCCTTTTTTTGTTAAAAATACGGGAATGGAAAATGGCATCCCTCAGAATGGGCGAAAATCGTTGCAAACGAATCAATGGACAAAGGTTTAATCTCCAATATATATAAACAGCTCATGCAGCTTAATATTAACAAAACAAACAACCCAATACAAAAAATGGGCAGAAGGTCTAAAGAGATGTTTCTTCCAAGAAGACACAGAGATGGCCAAGACGCACATGAAAAGCTGCTCAACAGCACTAATTATTAGAGAAATGCAAACCAAAACTACAATGAGGTATCACCTCACACCTGTTAGAATCGGCATCATCAGAAATTCTACAAACAACCAATTCTGGGGAGGGTGTGGACAAAAGGAGCCCTCTTCCACTATTGGTGGGAATGTAAATTGATACAGTCACTATGGAGAATGGTATGGAGTTTCCTTAAAAAAACTAGAAATAGAATTACCATCTGATCCAGCAATCCCACTTCTGGGCATATACCCAGAGAAAACCATAAATCAAAAAGGCACATTCACCACAATGTTCATGGCAGCACTATTTACAATAGCCAGGTAATGGAAGCAACATAAATGCCCACAGACAGATGAATGGATAAAAATGTGGTCCATATATAAAATGGAATATTACTCAGCCATAAGAAGGAATGAAACTGGGTCATTTGTAGAGACATCGATGGATCTAGAGACTGTCATACAGAATGAAGTAAGTCAGAAAGAGGAAAACAAATATTGTATATTAATGCATATATGTGGAACCTAAAAAATGGTACAGATGAACTGGTTTGCAGGGAAGAAACAGAGACACAGAGGTAGAGAACAAACATATGGACACCAAGTGTGGGAAGCCATGGGGTGGTGGTGGTGGGATGAGTTGGGAGATTGGGATTGACCTGTATACATGTATATGCATAAAATACATAACTAATAATAACCTGCTGTATAAAAAAATAAATCAAATTAAATTTCAAATTTTTAAAAAATAAAATTTAAAAACAGAAAAATGTTCTTCCCTTCACACAGATGTATTTATAGGAATGAATTATTTCCATGCTTATATCTATAAATACATAAAGGAGGAATAAAATCTAACTTGAACCATAAAAGAAAAAAAAAAACCTGAACCCACCAGTTATAGAGAGGAAAACCCTATCAGGGCACTTGCTCCAGCGGTAAACAATTCTGAAATTGGTCAGAGGTGGGGAATCATCTCCCATACAACCAGCAACCCACCCCCCACGCCAGGAGCATCCTCATTGCAAAGCTGGGGGACCGTGCCGAGGCATCTGTGAGTAAACGTGAGCTGAGCCCCAGGCCAGCTGCTGCTGAACTGTTCCCACCCTTCCCAGGTAAAACACCTGAATATGTACAAGGGCTTGAAAGCCTAGAGGAAGGGCCACGGAGCCACACCAGCGACAGCACGCAGGCCAACTTGGTGCCTGCAGGCCAGCCAGGGTGGTCCTGGCCCCGGGCGCTCTTCCGGAAGCTTTCCATTGCCCTGCCTGAGATACCCCTCCTGTCCCGGCCCCCACTGCTTTTTTCCTTCCTCACCTCTGTCCGGAGAGAAATTCCAGCGGAAGGTATGGGTGACACATCCTCTTCTTTACAGGTGGCAGCCTGGCAACCCCTGCAGAAAGGCCAGCAGAGCCCCACTCACACCGGGCCACCAACAAAGCTGTGGCCCCTCACTCCCTCCCACCAGCAGAGCCCCGAGACTTCTGACGGGGCAGAGAATATGGAGTCAGGCACAGCTTCAGGGGCTATTGCTGCCTGGAGCGCTGTTTATATTGACCTCAAACAGGCACACCTGGGGAGGGCCGGCCGGCAGGGTAAGGCTGCCCAGGTCAGCTAATCCACAACCCTCAGGGAATCACATTGTTGAAAACGGACCTCGCTAAGGCAGAATAGAAGCCAAGGAAGAAAAGGACACAATGCCATTTGCAGCACCGTAGATGAGTCTAGAGGTAATCACGTGACTTATAGTAAGTCAGAAAGTGAAAGACACATATCATATCATATCACTTATAGGTGTTACCTAACAATGGATACCAGGGCAGATATTTCCACGGAGAAGGGCCATCACAGATTCATCAAACAAACTTATGGTTCACCAATGGAAAGGTGTGAGGATTGGTTTCATTACGGTATTGGGGTTAACAGACATATACAAACACAGGTGACACATATAATCACCAAAGACCTACGGAATACCAAGAGAAGACTACTCAACCTTCTGTCATAACGTACATGAGAAAAGGATCCCAGGAAGAACAGACATCTGTATATGTGTAAAAGAACCCCATCTTCCACACCTACAACAAGCCAAACATTGTAATCAAACTTGCTGTAATAAAAAATAAAAAATTAAATTAAAAACACGAACAAGAAGTAGTGAGACAAACTTGAGGGGCTTTCTCCTGGCACATTCCATTCTAAATTCCAATCTAGAACACGACTTCCATTGAGGCTCTGTTGCCCTAGTCACCAGATTTGGTAAGGGAGAACTGCTGCCACCTTGTGGCCGTTTCGCACAACAGCAGCTTTAATCCCAGCGCTGATGGTCAGTTGATATTCAAAATCATTGCAGGCCTGTAAATGACACCTGCCCTGAAAACAAATCCTGGGGTCACATATCGACCAAAAAATTCAAAGGACGTCCATATTTCAAAACGACCGTTTCAAAAGGCATATTTTACACACATTAGTGTTCTGCTTCTTTTTCTTTCTTTCCTTTTTTTGTTAAAAATACGGGAATGGAAAATGGCATCCCTCAGAATGGGCGAAAATCGTTGCAAACGAATCAATGGACAAAGGTTTAATCTCCAATATATATAAACAGCTCATGCAGCTTAATATTAACAAAACAAACAACCCAATACAAAAAATGGGCAGAAGGTCTAAAGAGATGTTTCTTCCAAGAAGACACAGAGATGGCCAAGACGCACATGAAAAGCTGCTCAACAGCACTAATTATTAGAGAAATGCAAACCAAAACTACAATGAGGTATCACCTCACACCTGTTAGAATCGGCATCATCAGAAATTCTACAAACAACCAATTCTGGGGAGGGTGTGGACAAAAGGAGCCCTCTTCCACTATTGGTGGGAATGTAAATTGATACAGTCACTATGGAGAATGGTATGGAGTTTCCTTAAAAAAACTAGAAATAGAATTACCATCTGATCCAGCAATCCCACTTCTGGGCATATACCCAGAGAAAACCATAAATCAAAAAGGCACATTCACCACAATGTTCATGGCAGCACTATTTACAATAGCCAGGTAATGGAAGCAACATAAATGCCCACAGACAGATGAATGGATAAAAATGTGGTACATATATAAAATGGAATATTACTCAGCCATAATAAGGAATGAAACTGGGTCATTTGTAGAGACATCGATGGATCTAGAGACTGTCATACAGAATGAAGTAAGTCAGAAAGAGGAAAACAAATATTGTATATTAATGCATATATGTGGAACCTAAAAAATGGTACAGATGAACTGGTTTGCAGGGAAGAAACAGAGACACAGAGGTAGAGAACAAACATATGGACACCAAGTGTGGGAAGCCATGGGGTGGTGGTGGTGGGATGAGTTGGGAGATTGGGATTGACCTGTATACATGTATATGCATAAAATACATAACTAATAATAACCTGATGTATAAAAAAATAAATCAAATTAAATTTCAAATTTTTAAAAAATAAAATTTAAAAACAGAAAAATGTTCTTCCCTTCACACAGATGTATTTATAGGAATGAATTATTTCCATGCTTATATCTATAAATACATAAAGGAGGAATAAAATCTAACTTGAACCATAAAAGAAAAAAAAAAACCTGAACCCACCAGTTATAGAGAGGAAAACCCTATCAGGGCACTTGCTCCAGCGGTAAACAATTCTGAAATTGGTCAGAGGTGGGGAATCATCTCCCATACAACCAGCAACCCACCCCCCACGCCAGGAGCATCCTCATTGCAAAGCTGGGGGACCGTGCCGAGGCATCTGTGAGTAAACGTGAGCTGAGCCCCAGGCCAGCTGCTGCTGAACTGTTCCCACCCTTCCCAGGTAAAACACCTGAATATGTACAAGGGCTTGAAAGCCTAGAGGAAGGGCCACGGAGCCACACCAGCGACAGCACGCAGGCCAACTTGGTGCCTGCAGGCCAGCCAGGGTGGTCCTGGCCCCGGGCGCTCTTCCGGAAGCTTTCCATTGCCCTGCCTGAGATACCCCTCCTGTCCCGGCCCCCACTGCTTTTTTCCTTCCTCACCTCTGTCCGGAGAGAAATTCCAGCGGAAGGTATGGGTGACACATCCTCTTCTTTACAGGTGGCAGCCTGGCAACCCCTGCAGAAAGGCCAGCAGAGCCCCACTCACACCGGGCCACCAACAAAGCTGTGGCCCCTCACTCCCTCCCACCAGCAGAGCCCCGAGACTTCTGACGGGGCAGAGAATATGGAGTCAGGCACAGCTTCAGGGGCTATTGCTGCCTGGAGCGCTGTTTATATTGACCTCAAACAGGCACACCTGGGGAGGGCCGGCCGGCAGGGTAAGGCTGCCCAGGTCAGCTAATCCACAACCCTCAGGGAATCACATTGTTGAAAACGGACCTCGCTAAGGCAGAATAGAAGCCAAGGAAGAAAAGGACACAATGCCATTTGCAGCACCGTAGATGAGTCTAGAGGTAATCACGTGACTTGTAGTAAGTCAGAAAGTGAAAGACACATATCGTATCATATCACTTATAGGTGTTACCTAAGAATGGATACCAGGGCAGATATTTCCACGGAGAAGGGCCATCACAGATTCATCAAACAAACTTATGGTTCACCAATGGAAAGGTGTGAGGATTGGTTTCATTACGATATTGGGGTTAACAGACATATACAAACAGAGGTGACACATATAATCACCAAAGACCTACGGAATACCAAGAGAAGACTACTCAACATTCTGTCATAACGTACATGAGAAAAGGATCCCAGGAAGAACAGACATCTGTATATGTGTAAAAGAACCCCATCTTCCACACCTACAACAAGCCAAACATTGTAATCAAACTTGCTGTAATAAAAAATAAAAAAATTAAATTAAAAACACGAACAAGAAGTAGTGAGACAAATTTGAGGGGCTTCTCCTGGCACATTCCATTCTAAATTCCAATCTAGAACACGACTTCCATTGAGGCTCTGTTGCCCTAGTCACCAGATTTGGTAAGGGAGAACTGCTGCCACCTTGTGGCCGTTTCGCACAACAGCAGCTTTAATCCCAGCGCTGATGGTCAGTTGATATTCAAAATCATTGCAGGCCTGTAAATGACACCTGCCCTGAAAACACATCCTGGGGTCACATATCGACCAAAAAATTCAAAGGACTTCCATATTTCAAATCGACCATTTCAAAAGGCATATTTTACGCACATTAGTGTTCTGCTTCTTTTTCTTTCTTTCCTTTTTTTGTTAAAAATACGGGAATGGAAAATGGCATCTCAGAATGGGCGAAAATCGTTGCAAACGAATCAATGGACAAAGGTTTAATCTCCAATATATATAAACAGCTCATGCAGCTTAATATTAACAAAACAAACAACCCAATACAAAAAATGGGCAGAAGATCTAAAGAGATGTTTCTTCCAAGAAGACACAGAGATGGCCAAGACGCACATGAAAAGCTGCTCAACAGCACTAATTATTAGAGAAATGCAAATCAAAACTACAATGAGGTATCACCTCACACCTGTTAGAATCGGCATCATCAGAAATTCTACAAACAACAAATTCTGGGGAGGGTGTGGACAAAAGGAGCCCTCTTCCACTATTGGTGGGAATGTAAATTGATACAGTCACTATGGAGAATGGTATGGAGTTTCCTTAAAAAAACTAGAAATAGAATTACCATCTGATCCAGCAATCCCACTTCTGGGCATATACCCAGAGAAAACCATAAATCAAAAAGGCACATTCACCACAATGTTCATGGCAGCACTATTTACAATAGCCAGGTAATGGAAGCAACGTAAATGCCCACAGACAGATGAATGGATAAAGATGTGGTACATATATAAAATGGAATATTACTCAGCCATAAGAAGGAATGAAACTGGGTCATTTGTAGAGACATCGATGGATCTAGAGACTGTCATACAGAATGAAGTAAGTCAGAAAGAGGAAAACAAATATTGTATATTAATGCATATATGTGGAACCTAAAAAATGGTACAGATGAACTGGTTTGCAGGGAAGAAACAGAGACACAGAGGTAGAGAACAAACATATGGACACCAAGTGTGGGAAGCCATGGGGTGGTGGTGGTGGGATGAGTTGGGAGATTAGGATTGACCTGTATACATGTATATGCATAAAATACATAACTAATAATAACCTGCTGTATAAAAAAAATAAATCAAATTAAATTTCAAATTTTTAAAAAATAAAATTTAAAAATAAAACAGAAAAATGTTCTTCCCTTCACACAGATGTATTTATAGGAATGAATTATTTCCATGCTTATATCTATAAATACATAAAGGAGGAATACAATCTAACTTGAACCATAAAAGAAAAAAAAAACCTGAACCCACCAGTTATACAGAGGAAAACCCTATCAGGGCACTTGCTC
This sequence comes from Mesoplodon mirus, assembly GCF_964341445.2. Classification (NCBI taxonomy): domain Eukaryota; kingdom Metazoa; phylum Chordata; class Mammalia; order Artiodactyla; family Ziphiidae; genus Mesoplodon; species Mesoplodon mirus. Next base: position 2,273,875 of record NW_028295814.1, on the reverse strand, counting down.
CAGCGGTAAACAATTCTGAAATTGGTCAGAGGTGGGGAATCATCTCCCATACAACCAGCAACCCACCCCCCACGCCAGGAGCATCCTCATTGCAAAGCTGGGGGACCGTGCCGAGGCATCTGTGAGTAAACGTGAGCTGAGCCCCAGGCCAGCTGCTGCTGAACTGTTCCCACCCTTCCCAGGTAAAACACCTGAATATGTACAAGGGCTTGAAAGCCTAGAGGAAGGGCCGCAGAGCCACACCAGCGACAGCACGCAGGCCAACTTGGTGCCTGCAGGCCAGCCAGGGTGGTCCTGGCCCCGGGCGCTCTTCCGGAAGCTTTCCATTGCCCTGCCTGAGATACCCCTCCTGTCCCGGCCCCCACTGCTTTTTTCCTTCCTCACCTCTGTCCGGAGAGAAATTCCAGCGGAAGGTATGGGTGACACATCCTCTTCTTTACAGGTGGCAGCCTGGCAACCCCTGCAGAAAGGCCAGCAGAGCCCCACTCACACCGGGCCACCAACAAAGCTGTGGCCCCTCACTCCCTCCCACCAGCAGAGCCCCGAGACTGCTGATGGGGCAGAGAATATGGAGTCAGGCACAGCTTCAGGGGCTATTGCTGCCTGGAGCGCTGTTTATATTGACCTCAAACAGGCACACCTGGGGAGGGCCGGCCGGCAGGGTAAGGCGGCCCAGGTCAGCTAATCCACAACCCTCAGGGAATCACATTGTTGAAAACGGACCTCGCTAAGGCAGAATAGAAGCCAAGGAAGAAAAGGACACAATGCCATTTGCAGCACCGTAGATGAGTCTAGAGGTAATCATGTGACTTGTAGTAAGTCAGAAAGTGAAAGACACATATCGTATCATATCACTTATAGGTGTTACCTAAGAATGGATACCAGGGTAGATATTTCCACGGAGAAGGGCCATCACAGATTCATCAAACAAACTTATGGTTCACCAATGGAAAGGTGTGAGGATTGGTTTCATTACGATATTGGGGTTAACAGACATATACAAACACAGGTGACACATATAATCACCAAAGACCTACGGAATACCAAGAGAAGACTACTCAACATTCTGTCATAACGTACATGGGAAAAGGATCCCAGGAAGAACAGACATCTGTATATGTGTAAAAGAACCCCATCTTCCACACCTACAACAAGCCAAACATTGTAATCAAACTTGCTGTAATAAAAAATAAAAAATTAAATTAAAAACACGAACAAGAAGTAGTGAGACAAACTTGAGGGGCTTTCTCCTGGCACATTCCATTCTAAATTCCAATCTAGAGCACGACTTCCATTGAGGCTCTGTTGCCCTAGTCACCAGATTTGGTAAGGGAGAACTGCTGCCACCTTGTGGCCGTTTCGCACAACAGCAGCTTTAATCCCAGCGCTGATGGTCAGTTGATATTCAAAATCATTGCAGGCCTGTAAATGACACCTGCCCTGAAAACAAATCCTGGGGTCACATATCGACCAAAAAATTCAAAGGACGTCCATATTTCAAAACGACCGTTTCAAAAGGCATATTTTACGCACATTAGTGTTCTGCTTCTTTTTCTTTCTTTCCTTTTTTTGTTAAAAATACGGGAATGGAAAAAGGCATCCCTCAGAATGGGCGAAAATCGTTGCAAACGAATCAATGGACAAAGGTTTAATCTCCAATATATATAAACAGCTCATGCAGCTTAATATTAACAAAACAAACAACCCAATACAAAAAATGGGCAGAAGATCTAAAGAGATGTTTCTTCCAAGAAGACACAGAGACGGCCAAGACGCACATGAAAAGCTGCTCAACAGCACTAATTATTAGAGAAATGCAAATCAAAACTACAATGAGGTATCACCTCACACCTGTTAGAATCGGCATCATCAGAAAATCTACAAACAACCAATTCTGGGGAGGGTGTGGACAAAAGGAGCCCTCTTCCACTATTGGTGGGAATGTAAATTGATACAGTCACTATGGAGAATGGTATGGAGTTTCCTTAAAAAAACTAGAAATAGAATTACCATCTGATCCAGCAATCCCACTTCTGGGCATATACCCAGAGAAAACCATAAATCAAAAAGGCACATTCACCACAATGTTCATGGCAGCACTATTTACAATAGCCAGGTAATGGAAGCAACGTAAATGCCCACAGACAGATGAATGGATAAAGATGTGGTACATATATAAAATGGAATATTACTCCGCCATAAGAAGGAATGAAACTGGGTCATTTGTAGAGACATCGATGGATCTAGAGACTGTCATACAGAATGAAGTAAGTCAGAAAGAGGAAAACAAATATTGTATATTAATGCATATATGTGGAACCTAAAAAATGGTACAGATGAACTGGTTTGCAGGGAAGAAACAGAGACACAGAGGTAGAGAACAAACATATGGACACCAAGTGTGGGAAGCCATGGGGTGGTGGTGGTGGGATGAGTTGGGAGATTGGGATTGACCTGTATACATGTATATGCATAAAATACATAACTAATAATAACCTGCTGTATAAAAAAATAAATCAAATTAAATTTCAAATTTTTAAAAAATAAAATTTAAAAATAAAACAGAAAAATGTTCTTCCCTTCACACAGATGTATTTCGAGGAATGAATTATTTCCATGCTTATATCTATAAATACATAAAGGAGGAATACAATCTAACTTGAACCATAAAAGAAAAAAAAAAAACCTGAACCCACCAGTTATACAGAGGAAAACACTATCAGGGTACTTGCTCCAGCGGTAAACAATTCTGAAATTGGTCAGAGGTGGGGAATCATCTCCCATACAACCAGCAACCCACCCCCCACGCAAGGAGCATCCTCATTGCAAAGCTGGGGGACCGTGCCAAGGCATCTGTGAGTAAACGTGAGCTGAGCCCCAGGCCAGCTGCTGCTGAACTGTTCCCACCCTTCCCAGGTAAAACACCTGAATATGTACAAGGGCTTGAAAGCCTAGAGGAAGGGCCACGGAGCCACACCAGCAACAGCACGCAGGCCAACTTGGTGCCTGCAGGCCAGCCAGGGTGGTCCTGGCCCTGGGCGCTCTTCCGGAAGCTTTCCATTGCCCTGCCTGAGATACCCCTCCTGTCCCGGCCCCCACTGCTTTTTTCCTTCCTCACCTCTGTCCGGAGAGAAATTCCAGCGGAAGGTATGGGTGACACATCCTCTTCTTTACAGGTGGCAGCCTGGCAACCCCTGCAGAAAGGCCAGCAGAGCCCCACTCACAACGGGCCACCAACAAAGCTGTGGCCCCTCACTCCCTCCCACCAGCAGAGCCCAGAGACTGCTGACGGGGCAGAGAATATGGAGTCAGGCACAGCTTCAGGGGCTATTGCTGCCTGGAGCGCTGTTTATATTGACCTCAAACAGGCACACCTGGGGAGGGCTGGCCGGCAGGGAAAGGCTGCCCAGGTCAGCTAATCCACAACCCTCAGGGAATCACATTGTTGAAAACGGACCTCGCTAAGGCAGAATAGAAGCCAAGGAAGAAAAGGACACAATGCCATTTGCAGCACCGTAGATGAGTCTAGAGGTAATCATGTGACTTGTAGTAAGTCAGAAAGTGAAAGACACATATCGTATCATATCACTTATAGGTGTTACCTAAGAATGGATACCAGGGCAGATATTTCCACGGAGAAGGGCCATCACAGATTCATCAAACAAACTTATGGTTCACCAATGGAAAGGTGTGAGGATTGGTTTCATTACGATATTGGGGTTAACAGACATATACAAACACAGGTGACACATATAATCACCAAAGACCTACGGAATACCAAGAGAAGACTACTCAACCTTCTGTCATAACGTACATGAGAAAAGGATCCCAGGAAGAACAGACATCTGTATATGTGTAAAAGAACCCCATCTTCCACACCTACAACAAGCCAAACATTGTAATCAAACTTGCTGTAATAAAAAATAAAAAATTAAATTAAAAACACGAACAAGAAGTAGTGAGACAAACTTGAGGGGCTTCTCCTGGCACATTCCATTCTAAATTCCAATCTAGAACACGACTTCCATTGAGGCTCTGTTGCCCTAGTCACCAGATTTGGTAAGGGAGAACTGCTGCCACCTTGTGGCCGTTTCGCACAACAGCAGCTTTAATCCCAGCGCTGATGGTCAGTTGATATTCAAAATCATTGCAGGCCTGTAAATGACACCTGCCCTGAAAACAAATCCTGGGGTCACATATCGACCAAAAAATTCAAAGGACGTCCATATTTCAAAACGACCGTTTCAAAAGGCATATTTTACGCACATTAGTGTTCTGCTTCTTTTTCTTTCTTTCCTTTTTTTGTTAAAAATACGGGAATGGAAAATGGCATCCCTCAGAATGGGCGAAAATCGTTGCAAACGAATCAATGGACAAAGGTTTAATCTCCAATATATATAAACAGCTCATGCAGCTTAATATTAACAAAACAAACAACCCAATACAAAAAATGGGCAGAAGGTCTAAAGAGATGTTTCTTCCAAGAAGACACAGAGATGGCCAAGACGCACATGAAAAGCTGCTCAACAGCACTAATTATTAGAGAAATGCAAATCAAAACTACAATGAGGTATCACCTCACACCTGTTAGAATCGGCATCATCAGAAAATCTACAAAGAACAAATTCTGGGGAGGGTGTGGACAAAAGGAGCCCTCTTCCACTATTGGTGGGAATGTAAATTGATACAGTCACTATGGAGAACGGTATGGAGTTTCCTTAAAAAAACTAGAAATAGAATTACCATCTGATCCAGCAATCCCACTTCTGGGCATATACCCAGAGAAAACCATAAATCAAAAAGGCACATTCACCACAATGTTCATGGCAGCACTATTTACAATAGCCAGGTAATGGAAGCAACATAAATGCGCACAGACAGATGAATGGATAAAGATGTGGTACATATATAAAATGGAATATTACTCAGCCATAAGAAGGAATGAAACTGGGTCATATTTAGAGACATCGATGGATCTAGAGACTGTCATACAGAATGAAGTAAGTCAGAAAGAGGAAAGCAAATATTGTATATTAATGCATATATGTGGAACCTAAAAAATGGTACAGATGAACTGGTTTGCAGGGAAGAAACAGAGACACAGAGGTAGAGAACAAACATATGGACACCAAGTGTGGGAAGCCATGGGGTGGTGGTGGTGGGATGAGTTGGGAGATTGGGATTGACCTGTATACATGTATATGCATAAAATACATAACTAATAATAACCTGCTGTATAAAAAAATAAATCAAATTAAATTTCAAATTTTTAAAAAATAAAATTTAAAAATAAAACAGAAAAATGTTCTTCCCTTCACACAGATGTATTTATAGGAATGAATTATTTCCATGCTTATATCTATAAATACATAAAGGAGGAATAAAATCTAACTTGAACCATAAAAGAAAAAAAAAACCTGAACCCACCAGTTATACAGAGGAAAACCCTATCAGGGCACTTGCTCCAGCGGTAAACAATTCTGAAATTGGTCAGAGGTGGGGAATCATCTCCCATACAACCAGCAACCCACCCCCCACGCCAGGAGCATCCTCATTGCAAAGCTGGGGGACCGTGCCGAGGCATCTGTGAGTAAACGTGAGCTGAGCCCCAGGCCAGCTGCTGCTGAACTGTTCCCACCCTTCCCAGGTAAAACACCTGAATATGTACAAGGGCTTGAAAGCCTAGAGGAAGGGCCACGGAGCCACACCAGCGACAGCACGCAGGCCAACTTGGTGCCTGCAGGCCAGCCAGGGTGGTCCTGGCCCCGGGCGCTCTTCCGGAAGCTTTCCATTGCCCTGCCTGAGATACCCCTCCTGTCCCGGCCCCCACTGCTTTTTTCCTTCCTCACCTCTGTCCGGAGAGAAATTCCAGAGGAAGGTATGGGTGACACATCCTCTTCTTACAGGTGGCAGCCTGGCAACCCCTGCAGAAAGGCCAGCAGAGCCCCATTCACACCGGGCCACCAACAAAGCTGTGGCCCCTCACTCCCTCCCACCAGCAGAGCCCCGAGACTGCTGACGGGGCAGAGAATATGGAGTCAGGCACAGCTTCAGGGGCTATTGCTGCCTGGAACGCTGTTTATATTGACCTCAAACAGGCACACCTGGGGAGGGCCGGCCGGCAGGGTAAGGCGGCCCAGGTCAGCTAATCCACAACCCTCAGGGAATCACATTGTTGAAAACGGACCTCGCTAAGGCAGAATAGAAGCCAAGGAAGAAAAGGACACAATGCCATTTGCAGCACCGTAGATGAGTCTAGAGGTAATCATGTGACTTGTAGTAAGTCAGAAAGTGAAAGACACATATCGTATCATATCACTTATAGGTGTTACCTAAGAATGGATACCAGGGTAGATATTTCCACGGAGAAGGGCCATCACAGATTCATCAAACAAACTTATGGTTCACCAATGGAAAGGTGTGAGGATTGGTTTCATTACGATATTGGGGTTAACAGACATATACAAACACAGGTGACACATATAATCACCAAAGACCTACGGAATACCAAGAGAAGACTACTCAACATTCTGTCATAACGTACATGGGAAAAGGATCCCAGGAAGAACAGACATCTGTATATGTGTAAAAGAACCCCATCTTCCACACCTACAACAAGCCAAACATTGTAATCAAACTTGCTGTAATAAAAAATAAAAAATTAAATTAAAAACACGAACAAGAAGTAGTGAGACAAACTTGAGGGGCTTTCTCCTGGCACATTCCATTCTAAATTCCAATCTAGAGCACGACTTCCATTGAGGCTCTGTTGCCCTAGTCACCAGATTTGGTAAGGGAGAACTGCTGCCACCTTGTGGCCGTTTCGCACAACAGCAGCTTTAATCCCAGCGCTGATGGTCAGTTGATATTCAAAATCATTGCAGGCCTGTAAATGACACCTGCCCTGAAAACAAATCCTGGGGTCACATATCGACCAAAAAATTCAAAGGACGTCCATATTTCAAAACGACCGTTTCAAAAGGCATATTTTACGCACATTAGTGTTCTGCTTCTTTTTCTTTCTTTCCTTTTTTTGTTAAAAATACGGGAATGGAAAAAGGCATCCCTCAGAATGGGCGAAAATCGTTGCAAACGAATCAATGGACAAAGGTTTAATCTCCAATATATATAAACAGCTCATGCAGCTTAATATTAACAAAACAAACAACCCAATACAAAAAATGGGCAGAAGATCTAAAGAGATGTTTCTTCCAAGAAGACACAGAGACGGCCAAGACGCACATGAAAAGCTGCTCAACAGCACTAATTATTAGAGAAATGCAAATCAAAACTACAATGAGGTATCACCTCACACCTGTTAGAATCGGCATCATCAGAAAATCTACAAACAACCAATTCTGGGGAGGGTGTGGACAAAAGGAGCCCTCTTCCACTATTGGTGGGAATGTAAATTGATACAGTCACTATGGAGAATGGTATGGAGTTTCCTTAAAAAAACTAGAAATAGAATTACCATCTGATCCAGCAATCCCACTTCTGGGCATATACCCAGAGAAAACCATAAATCAAAAAGGCACATTCACCACAATGTTCATGGCAGCACTATTTACAATAGCCAGGTAATGGAAGCAACGTAAATGCCCACAGACAGATGAATGGATAAAGATGTGGTACATATATAAAATGGAATATTACTCCGCCATAAGAAGGAATGAAACTGGGTCATTTGTAGAGACATCGATGGATCTAGAGACTGTCATACAGAATGAAGTAAGTCAGAAAGAGGAAAACAAATATTGTATATTAATGCATATATGTGGAACCTAAAAAATGGTACAGATGAACTGGTTTGCAGGGAAGAAACAGAGACACAGAGGTAGAGAACAAACATATGGACACCAAGTGTGGGAAGCCATGGGGTGGTGGTGGTGGGATGAGTTGGGAGATTGGGATTGACCTGTATACATGTATATGCATAAAATACATAACTAATAATAACCTGCTGTATAAAAAAATAAATCAAATTAAATTTCAAATTTTTAAAAAATAAAATTTAAAAATAAAACAGAAAAATGTTCTTCCCTTCACACAGATGTATTTCGAGGAATGAATTATTTCCATGCTTATATCTATAAATACATAAAGGAGGAATACAATCTAACTTGAACCATAAAAGAAAAAAAAAAAACCTGAACCCACCAGTTATACAGAGGAAAACACTATCAGGGTACTTGCTCCAGCGGTAAACAATTCTGAAATTGGTCAGAGGTGGGGAATCATCTCCCATACAACCAGCAACCCACCCCCCACGCAAGGAGCATCCTCATTGCAAAGCTGGGGGACCGTGCCAAGGCATCTGTGAGTAAACGTGAGCTGAGCCCCAGGCCAGCTGCTGCTGAACTGTTCCCACCCTTCCCAGGTAAAACACCTGAATATGTACAAGGGCTTGAAAGCCTAGAGGAAGGGCCACGGAGCCACACCAGCAACAGCACGCAGGCCAACTTGGTGCCTGCAGGCCAGCCAGGGTGGTCCTGGCCCCGGGCGCTCTTCCGGAAGCTTTCCATTGCCCTGCCTGAGATACCCCTCCTGTCCCGGCCCCCACTGCTTTTTTCCTTCCTCACCTCTGTCCGGAGAGAAATTCCAGCGGAAGGTATGGGTGACACATCCTCTTCTTTACAGGTGGCAGCCTGGCAACCCCTGCAGAAAGGCCAGCAGAGCCCCACTCACAACGGGCCACCAACAAAGCTGTGGCCCCTCACTCCCTCCCACCAGCAGAGCCCAGAGACTGCTGACGGGGCAGAGAATATGGAGTCAGGCACAGCTTCAGGGGCTATTGCTGCCTGGAGCGCTGTTTATATTGACCTCAAACAGGCACACCTGGGGAGGGCTGGCCGGCAGGGAAAGGCTGCCCAGGTCAGCTAATCCACAACCCTCAGGGAATCACATTGTTGAAAACGGACCTCGCTAAGGCAGAATAGAAGCCAAGGAAGAAAAGGACACAATGCCATTTGCAGCACCGTAGATGAGTCTAGAGGTAATCATGTGACTTGTAGTAAGTCAGAAAGTGAAAGACACATATCGTATCATATCACTTATAGGTGTTACCTAAGAATGGATACCAGGGCAGATATTTCCACGGAGAAGGGCCATCACAGATTCATCAAACAAACTTATGGTTCACCAATGGAAAGGTGTGAGGATTGGTTTCATTACGATATTGGGGTTAACAGACATATACAAACACAGGTGACACATATAATCACCAAAGACCTACGGAATACCAAGAGAAGACTACTCAACCTTCTGTCATAACGTACATGAGAAAAGGATCCCAGGAAGAACAGACATCTGTATATGTGTAAAAGAACCCCATCTTCCACACCTACAACAAGCCAAACATTGTAATCAAACTTGCTGTAATAAAAAATAAAAAATTAAATTAAAAACACGAACAAGAAGTAGTGAGACAAACTTGAGGGGCTTCTCCTGGCACATTCCATTCTAAATTCCAATCTAGAACACGACTTCCATTGAGGCTCTGTTGCCCTAGTCACCAGATTTGGTAAGGGAGAACTGCTGCCACCTTGTGGCCGTTTCGCACAACAGCAGCTTTAATCCCAGCGCTGATGGTCAGTTGATATTCAAAATCATTGCAGGCCTGTAAATGACACCTGCCCTGAAAACAAATCCTGGGGTCACATATCGACCAAAAAATTCAAAGGACGTCCATATTTCAAAACGACCGTTTCAAAAGGCATATTTTACGCACATTAGTGTTCTGCTTCTTTTTCTTTCTTTCCTTTTTTTGTTAAAAATACGGGAATGGAAAATGGCATCCCTCAGAATGGGCGAAAATCGTTGCAAACGAATCAATGGACAAAGGTTTAATCTCCAATATATATAAACAGCTCATGCAGCTTAATATTAACAAAACAAACAACCCAATACAAAAAATGGGCAGAAGGTCTAAAGAGATGTTTCTTCCAAGAAGACACAGAGATGGCCAAGACGCACATGAAAAGCTGCTCAACAGCACTAATTATTAGAGAAATGCAAATCAAAACTACAATGAGGTATCACCTCACACCTGTTAGAATCGGCATCATCAGAAAATCTACAAAGAACAAATTCTGGGGAGGGTGTGGACAAAAGGAGCCCTCTTCCACTATTGGTGGGAATGTAAATTGATACAGTCACTATGGAGAACGGTATGGAGTTTCCTTAAAAAAACTAGAAATAGAATTACCATCTGATCCAGCAATCCCACTTCTGGGCATATACCCAGAGAAAACCATAAATCAAAAAGGCACATTCACCACAATGTTCATGGCAGCACTATTTACAATAGCCAGGTAATGGAAGCAACATAAATGCACACAGACAGATGAATGGATAAAGATGTGGTACATATATAAAATGGAATATTACTCAGCCATAAGAAGGAATGAAACTGGGTCATATTTAGAGACATCGATGGATCTAGAGACTGTCATACAGAATGAAGTAAGTCAGAAAGAGGAAAGCAAATATTGTATATTAATGCATATATGTGGAACCTAAAAAATGGTACAGATGAACTGGTTTGCAGGGAAGAAACAGAGACACAGAGGTAGAGAACAAACATATGGACACCAAGTGTGGGAAGCCATGGGGTGGTGGTGGTGGGATGAGTTGGGAGATTGGGATTGACCTGTATACATGTATATGCATAAAATACATAACTAATAATAACCTGCTGTATAAAAAAATAAATCAAATTAAATTTCAAATTTTTAAAAAATAAAATTTAAAAATAAAACAGAAAAATGTTCTTCCCTTCACACAGATGTATTTATAGGAATGAATTATTTCCATGCTTATATCTATAAATACATAAAGGAGGAATAAAATCTAACTTGAACCATAAAAGAAAAAAAAAACCTGAACCCACCAGTTATACAGAGGAAAACCCTATCAGGGCACTTGCTCCAGCGGTAAACAATTCTGAAATTGGTCAGAGGTGGGGAATCATCTCCCATACAACCAGCAACCCACCCCCCACGCCAGGAGCATCCTCATTGCAAAGCTGGGGGACCGTGCCGAGGCATCTGTGAGTAAACGTGAGCTGAGCCCCAGGCCAGCTGCTGCTGAACTGTTCCCACCCTTCCCAGGTAAAACACCTGAATATGTACAAGGGCTTGAAAGCCTAGAGGAAGGGCCACGGAGCCACACCAGCGACAGCACGCAGGCCAACTTGGTGCCTGCAGGCCAGCCAGGGTGGTCCTGGCCCCGGGCGCTCTTCCGGAAGCTTTCCATTGCCCTGCCTGAGATACCCCTCCTGTCCCGGCCCCCACTGCTTTTTTCCTTCCTCACCTCTGTCCGGAGAGAAATTCCAGAGGAAGGTATGGGTGACACATCCTCTTCTTACAGGTGGCAGCCTGGCAACCCCTGCAGAAAGGCCAGCAGAGCCCCATTCACACCGGGCCACCAACAAAGCTGTGGCCCCTCACTCCCTCCCACCAGCAGAGCCCCGAGACTGCTGACGGGGCAGAGAATATGGAGTCAGGCACAGCTTCAGGGGCTATTGCTGCCTGGAACGCTGTTTATATTGACCTCAAACAGGCACACCTGGGGAGGGCCGGCCGGCAGGGTAAGGCTGCCCAGGTCAGCTAATCCACAACCCTCGGGGAATCACATTGTTGCAAACGGACCTCGCTAAGGCAGAATAGAAGCCAAGGAAGAAAAGGACACAATGCCATTTGCAGCACCGTAGATGAGTCTAGAGGTAATCACGTGACTTGTAGTAAGTCAGAAAGTGAAAGACACATATCGTATCATATCACTTATAGGTGTTACCTAAGAATGGATACCAGGGCAGATATTTCCACGGAGAAGGGCCATCACAGATTCATCAAACAAACTTATGGTTCACCAATGGAAAGGTGTGAGGATTGGTTTCATTACGATATTGGGGTTAACAGACATATACAAACACAGGTGACACATATAATCACCAAAGACCTACGGAATACCAAGAGAAGACTACTCAACATTCTGTCATAACGTACATGAGAAAAGGATCCCAGGAAGAACAGACATCTGTATATGTGTAAAAGAACCCCATCTTCCACACCTACAACAAGCCAAACATTGTAATCAAACTTGCTGTAATAAAAAATAAAAAATTAAATTAAAGACACGAACAAGAAGTAGTGAGACAAACTTGAGGGGCTTCTCCTGGCACATTCCATTCTAAATTCCAATCTAGAACACGACTTCCATTGAGGCTCTGTTGCCCTAGTCACCAGATTTGGTAAGGGAGAACTGCTGCCACCTTGTGGCCGTTTCGCACAACAGCAGCTTTAATCCCAGCGCTGATGGTCAGTTGATATTCAAAATCATTGCAGGCCTGTAAATGACACCTGCCCTGAAAACACATCCTGGGGTCACATATCGACCAAAAAATTCAAAGGACTTCCATATTTCAAATCGACCGTTTCAAAAGGCATATTTTACGCACATTAGTGTTCTGCTTCTTTTTCTTTCTTTCCTTTTTTTGTTAAAAATACGGGAATGGAAAATGGCATCCCTCAGAATGGGCGAAAATCGTTGCAAACGAATCAATGGACAAAGGTTTAATCTCCAATATATATAAACAGCTCATGCAGCTTAATATTAACAAAACAAACAACCCAATACAAAAAATGGGCAGAAGATCTAAAGAGATGTTTCTTCCAAGAAGACACAGAGATGGCCAAGACGCACATGAAAAGCTGCTCAACAGCACTAATTATTAGAGAAATGCAAATCAAAACTACAATGAGGTATCACCTCACACCTGTTAGAATCGGCATCATCAGAAATTCTACAAACAACAAATTCTGGGGAGGGTGTGGACAAAAGGAGCCCTCTTCCACTATTCGTGTGAATGTAAATTGATACAGTCACTATGGAGAATGGTATGGAGTTTCCTTAAAAAAACTAGAAATAGAATTACCATCTGATCCAGCAATCCCACTTCTGGGCATATACCCAGAGAAAACCATAAATCAAAAAGGCACATTCACCACAATGTTCATGGCAGCACTATTTACAATAGCCAGGTAATGGAAGCAACGTAAATGCCCACAGACAGATGAATGGATAAAGATGTGGTACATATATAAAATGGAATATTACTCAGCCATAAGAAGGAATGAAACTGGGTCATTTGTAGAGACATCGATGGATCTAGAGACTGTCATACAGAATGAAGTAAGTCAGAAAGAGGAAAACAAATATTGTATATTAATGCATATATGTGGAACCTAAAAAATGGTACAGATGAACTGGTTTGCAGGGAAGAAACAGAGACACAGAGGTAGAGAACAAACATATGGACACCAAGTGTGGGAAGCCATGGGGTGGTGGTGGTGGGATGAGTTGGGAGATTAGGATTGACCTGTATACATGTATATGCATAAAATACATAACTAATAATAACCTGCTGTATAAAAAAAATAAATCAAATTAAATTTCAAATTTTAAAAAAATAAAATTTAAAAATAAAACAGAAAAATGTTCTTCCCTTCACACAGATGTATTTATAGGAATGAATTATTTCCATGCTTATATCTATAAATACATAAAGGAGAAATACAATCTAACTTGAACCATAAAAGAAAAAAAAAAACCTGAACCCACCAGTTATACAGAGGAAAACCCTATCAGGGCACTTGCTCCAGCGGTAAACAATTCTGAAATTGGTCAGAGGTGGGGAATCATCTCCCATACAACCAGCAACCCACCCCCCACGCCAGGAGCATCCTCATTGCAAAGCTGGGGGACCGTGCCGAGGCATCTGTGAGTAAACGTGAGCTGAGCCCCAGGCCAGCTGCTGCTGAACTGTTCCCACCCTTCCCAGGTAAAACACCTGAATATGTACAAGGGCTTGAAAGCCTAGAGGAAGGGCCGCAGAGCCACACCAGCGACAGCACGCAGGCCAACTTGGTGCCTGCAGGCCAGCCAGGGTGGTCCTGGCCCCAGGCGCTCTTCCGGAAGCTTTCCATTGCCCTGCCTGAGATACCCCTCCTGTCCCGGCCCCCACTGCTTTTTTCCTTCCTCACCTCTGTCCGGAGAGAAATTCCAGCGGAAGGTATGGGTGACACATCCTCTTCTTTACAGGTGGCAGCCTGGCAACCCCTGCAGAAAGGCCAGCAGAGCCCCACTCACACCGGGCCACCAACAAAGCTGTGGCCCCTCACTCCCTCCCACCAGCAGAGCCCCGAGACTGCTGATGGGGCAGAGAATATGGAGTCAGGCACAGCTTCAGGGGCTATTGCTGCCTGGAGCGCTGTTTATATTGACCTCAAACAGGCACACCTGGGGAGGGCCGGCCGGCAGGGTAAGGCGGCCCAGGTCAGCTAATCCACAACCCTCAGGGAATCACATTGTTGAAAACGGACCTCGCTAAGGCAGAATAGAAGCCAAGGAATAAAAGGACACAATGCCATTTGCAGCACCGTAGATGAGTCTAGAGGTAATCATGTGACTTGTAGTAAGTCAGAAAGTGAAAGACACATATCGTATCATATCACTTATAGGTGTTACCTAAGAATGGATACCAGGGTAGATATTTCCACGGAGAAGGGCCATCACAGATTCATCAAACAAACTTATGGTTCACCAATGGAAAGGTGTGAGGATTGGTTTCATTACGATATTGGGGTTAACAGACATATACAAACACAGGTGACACATATAATCACCAAAGACCTACGGAATACCAAGAGAAGACTACTCAACATTCTGTCATAACGTACATGGGAAAAGGATCCCAGGAAGAACAGACATCTGTATATGTGTAAAAGAACCCCATCTTCCACACCTACAACAAGCCAAACATTGTAATCAAACTTGCTGTAATAAAAAATAAAAAATTAAATTAAAAACACGAACAAGAAGTAGTGAGACAAACTTGAGGGGCTTTCTCCTGGCACATTCCATTCTAAATTCCAATCTAGAACACGACTTCCATTGAGGCTCTGTTGCCCTAGTCACCAGATTTGGTAAGGGAGAACTGCTGCCACCTTGTGGCCGTTTCGCACAACAGCAGCTTTAATCCCAGCGCTGATGGTCCGTTGATATTCAAAATCATTGCAGGCCTGTAAATGACACCTGCCCTGAAAACAAATCCTGGGGTCACATATCGACCAAAAAATTCAAAGGACGTCCATATTTCAAAACGACCGTTTCAAAAGGCATATTTTACGCACATTAGTGTTCTGCTTCTTTTTCTTTCTTTCCTTTTTTTGTTAAAAATACGGGAATGGAAAAAGGCATCCCTCAGAATGGGCGAAAATCGTTGCAAACGAATCAATGGACAAAGGTTTAATCTCCAATATATATAAACAGCTCATGCAGCTTAATATTAACAAAACAAACAACCCAATACAAAAAATGGGCAGAAGATCTAAAGAGATGTTTCTTCCAAGAAGACACAGAGACGGCCAAGACGCACATGAAAAGCTGCTCAACAGCAATAATTATTAGAGAAATGCAAATCAAAACTACAATGAGGTATCACCTCACACCTGTTAGAATCGGCATCATCAGAAAATCTACAAACAACCAATTCTGGGGAGGGTGTGGACAAAAGGAGCCCTCTTCCACTATTGGTGGGAATGTAAATTGATACAGTCACTATGGAGAATGGTATGGAGTTTCCTTAAAAAACTAGAAATAGAATTACCATCTGATCCAGCAATCCCACTTCTGGGCATATACCCAGAGAAAACCATAAATCAAAAAGGCACATTCACCACAATGTTCATGGCAGCACTATTTACAATAGCCAGGTAATGGAAGCAACGTAAATGCCCACAGACAGATGAATGGATAAAGATGTGGTACATATATAAAATGGAATATTACTCCGCCATAAGAAGGAATGAAACTGGGTCATTTGTAGAGACATCGATGGATCTAGAGACTGTCATACAGAATGAAGTAAGTCAGAAAGAGGAAAACAAATATTGTATATTAATGCATATATGTGGAACCTAAAAAATGGTACAGATGAACTGGTTTGCAGGGAAGAAACAGAGACACAGAGGTAGAGAACAAACATATGGACACCAAGTGTGGGAAGCCATGGGGTGGTGGTGGTGGGATGAGTTGGGAGATTGGGATTGACCTGTATACATGTATATGCATAAAATACATAACTAATAATAACCTGCTGTATAAAAAAAATAAATCAAATTAAATTTCAAATTTTTAAAAAATAAAATTTAAAAATAAAACAGAAAAATGTTCTTCCCTTCACACAGATGTATTTCGAGGAATGAATTATTTCCATGCTTATATCTATAAATACATAAAGGAGGAATACAATCTAACTTGAACCATAAAAGAAAAAAAAAAAAACCTGAACCCACCAGTTATACAGAGGAAAACACTATCAGGGTACTTGCTCCAGCGGTAAACAATTCTGAAATTGGTCAGAGGTGGGGAATCATCTCCCATACAACCAGCAACCCACCCCCCACGCAAGGAGCATCCTCATTGCAAAGCTGGGGGACCGTGCCAAGGCATCTGTGAGTAAACGTGAGCTGAGCCCCAGGCCAGCTGCTGCTGAACTGTTCCCACCCTTCCCAGGTAAAACACCTGAATATGTACAAGGGCTTGAAAGCCTAGAGGAAGGGCCACGGAGCCACACCAGCAACAGCACGCAGGCCAACTTGGTGCCTGCAGGCCAGCCAGGGTGGTCCTGGCCCCGGGCGCTCTTCCGGAAGCTTTCCATTGCCCTGCCTGAGATACCCCTCCTGTCCCGGCCCCCACTGCTTTTTTCCTTCCTCACCTCTGTCCGGAGAGAAATTCCAGCGGAAGGTATGGGTGACACATCCTCTTCTTTACAGGTGGCAGCCTGGCAACCCCTGCAGAAAGGCCAGCAGAGCCCCACTCACAACGGGCCACCAACAAAGCTGTGGCCCCTCACTCCCTCCCACCAGCAGAGCCCAGAGACTGCTGACGGGGCAGAGAATATGGAGTCAGGCACAGCTTCAGGGGCTATTGCTGCCTGGAGCGCTGTTTATATTGACCTCAAACAGGCACACCTGGGGAGGGCTGGCCGGCAGGGAAAGGCTGCCCAGGTCAGCTAATCCACAACCCTCAGGGAATCACATTGTTGAAAACGGACCTCGCTAAGGCAGAATAGAAGCCAAGGAAGAAAAGGACACAATGCCATTTGCAGCACCGTAGATGAGTCTAGAGGTAATCATGTGACTTGTAGTAAGTCAGAAAGTGAAAGACACATATCGTATCATATCACTTATAGGTGTTACCTAAGAATGGATACCAGGGCAGATATTTCCACGGAGAAGGGCCATCACAGATTCATCAAACAAACTTATGGTTCACCAATGGAAAGGTGTGAGGATTGGTTTCATTACGATATTGGGGTTAACAGACATATACAAACACAGGTGACACATATAATCACCAAAGACCTACGGAATACCAAGAGAAGACTACTCAACATTCTGTCATAACGTACATGGGAAAAGGATCCCAGGAAGAACAGACATCTGTATATGTGTAAAAGAACCCCATCTTCCACACCTACAACAAGCCAAACATTGTAATCAAACTTGCTGTAATAAAAAATAAAAAATTAAATTAAAAACACGAACAAGAAGTAGTGAGACAAACTTGAGGGGCTTTCTCCTGGCACATTCCATTCTAAATTCCAATCTAGAACACGACTTCCATTGAGGCTCTGTTGCCCTAGTCACCAGATTTGGTAAGGGAGAACTGCTGCCACCTTGTGGCCGTTTCGCACAACAGCAGCTTTAATCCCAGCGCTGATGGTCAGTTGATATTCAAAATCATTGCAGGCCTGTAAATGACACCTGCCCTGAAAACAAATCCTGGGGTCACATATCGACCAAAAAATTCAAAGGACGTCCATATTTCAAAACGACCGTTTCAAAAGGCATATTTTACGCACATTAGTGTTCTGCTTCTTTTTCTTTCTTTCCTTTTTTTGTTAAAAATACGGGAATGGAAAAAGGCATCCCTCAGAATGGGCGAAAATCGTTGCAAACGAATCAATGGACAAAGGTTTAATCTCCAATATATATAAACAGCTCATGCAGCTTAATATTAACAAAACAAACAACCCAATACAAAAAATGGGCAGAAGATCTAAAGAGATGTTTCTTCCAAGAAGACACAGAGACGGCCAAGACGCACATGAAAAGCTGCTCAACAGCACTAATTATTAGAGAAATGCAAATCAAAACTACAATGAGGTATCACCTCACACCTGTTAGAATCGGCATCATCAGAAAATCTACAAACAACCAATTCTGGGGAGGGTGTGGACAAAAGGAGCCCTCTTCCACTATTGGTGGGAATGTAAATTGATACAGTCACTATGGAGAATGGTATGGAGTTTCCTTAAAAAACTAGAAATAGAATTACCATCTGATCCAGCAATCCCACTTCTCGGCATATACCCAGAGAAAACCATAAATCAAAAAGGCACATTCACCACAATGTTCATGGCAGCACTATTTACAATAGCCAGGTAATGGAAGCAACGTAAATGCCCACAGACAGATGAATGGATAAAGATGTGGTACATATATAAAATGGAATATTACTCCGCCATAAGAAGGAATGAAACTGGGTCATTTGTAGAGACATCGATGGATCTAGAGACTGTCATACAGAATGAAGTAAGTCAGAAAGAGGAAAACAAATATTGTATATTAATGCATATATGTGGAACCTAAAAAATGGTACAGATGAACTGGTTTGCAGGGAAGAAACAGAGACACAGAGGTAGAGAACAAACATATGGACACCAAGTGTGGGAAGCCATGGGGTGGTGGTGGTGGGATGAGTTGGGAGATTGGGATTGACCTGTATACATGTATATGCATAAAATACATAACTAATAATAACCTGCTGTATAAAAAAAATAAATCAAATTAAATTTCAAATTTTTAAAAAATAAAATTTAAAAATAAAACAGAAAAATGTTCTTCCCTTCACACAGATGTATTTCGAGGAATGAATTATTTCCATGCTTATATCTATAAATACATAAAGGAGGAATACAATCTAACTTGAACCATAAAAGAAAAAAAAAAAAACCTGAACCCACCAGTTATACAGAGGAAAACACTATCAGGGTACTTGCTCCAGCGGTAAACAATTCTGAAATTGGTCAGAGGTGGGGAATCATCTCCCATACAACCAGCAACCCACCCCCCACGCAAGGAGCATCCTCATTGCAAAGCTGGGGGACCGTGCCAAGGCATCTGTGAGTAAACGTGAGCTGAGCCCCAGGCCAGCTGCTGCTGAACTGTTCCCACCCTTCCCAGGTAAAACACCTGAATATGTACAAGGGCTTGAAAGCCTAGAGGAAGGGCCACGGAGCCACACCAGCAACAGCACGCAGGCCAACTTGGTGCCTGCAGGCCAGCCAGGGTGGTCCTGGCCCCGGGCGCTCTTCCGGAAGCTTTCCATTGCCCTGCCTGAGATACCCCTCCTGTCCCGGCCCCCACTGCTTTTTTCCTTCCTCACCTCTGTCCGGAGAGAAATTCCAGCGGAAGGTATGGGTGACACATCCTCTTCTTTACAGGTGGCAGCCTGGCAACCCCTGCAGAAAGGCCAGCAGAGCCCCACTCACAACGGGCCACCAACAAAGCTGTGGCCCCTCACTCCCTCCCACCAGCAGAGCCCAGAGACTGCTGACGGGGCAGAGAATATGGAGTCAGGCACAGCTTCAGGGGCTATTGCTGCCTGGAGCGCTGTTTATATTGACCTCAAACAGGCACACCTGGGGAGGGCTGGCCGGCAGGGAAAGGCTGCCCAGGTCAGCTAATCCACAACCCTCAGGGAATCACATTGTTGAAAACGGACCTCGCTAAGGCAGAATAGAAGCCAAGGAAGAAAAGGACACAATGCCATTTGCAGCACCGTAGATGAGTCTAGAGGTAATCATGTGACTTGTAGTAAGTCAGAAAGTGAAAGACACATATCGTATCATATCACTTATAGGTGTTACCTAAGAATGGATACCAGGGCAGATATTTCCACGGAGAAGGGCCATC
The DNA here is from genome assembly GCF_964341445.2 of Mesoplodon mirus. Classification (NCBI taxonomy): domain Eukaryota; kingdom Metazoa; phylum Chordata; class Mammalia; order Artiodactyla; family Ziphiidae; genus Mesoplodon; species Mesoplodon mirus. The sequence continues at coordinate 2,253,830 of NW_028295814.1, read as the reverse complement.
ACAGATTCATCAAACAAACTTATGGTTCACCAATGGAAAGGTGTGAGGATTGGTTTCATTACGATATTGGGGTTAACAGACATATACAAACACAGGTGACACATATAATCACCAAAGACCTACGGAATACCAAGAGAAGACTACTCAACCTTCTGTCATAACGTACATGAGAAAAGGATCCCAGGAAGAACAGACATCTGTATATGTGTAAAAGAACCCCATCTTCCACACCTACAACAAGCCAAACATTGTAATCAAACTTGCTGTAATAAAAAATAAAAAATTAAATTAAAAACACGAACAAGAAGTAGTGAGACAAACTTGAGGGGCTTCTCCTGGCACATTCCATTCTAAATTCCAATCTAGAACACGACTTCCATTGAGGCTCTGTTGCCCTAGTCACCAGATTTGGTAAGGGAGAACTGCTGCCACCTTGTGGCCGTTTCGCACAACAGCAGCTTTAATCCCAGCGCTGATGGTCAGTTGATATTCAAAATCATTGCAGGCCTGTAAATGACACCTGCCCTGAAAACAAATCCTGGGGTCACATATCGACCAAAAAATTCAAAGGACGTCCATATTTCAAAACGACCGTTTCAAAAGGCATATTTTACGCACATTAGTGTTCTGCTTCTTTTTCTTTCTTTCCTTTTTTTGTTAAAAATACGGGAATGGAAAATGGCATCCCTCAGAATGGGCGAAAATCGTTGCAAACGAATCAATGGACAAAGGTTTAATCTCCAATATATATAAACAGCTCATGCAGCTTAATATTAACAAAACAAACAACCCAATACAAAAAATGGGCAGAAGGTCTAAAGAGATGTTTCTTCCAAGAAGACACAGAGATGGCCAAGACGCACATGAAAAGCTGCTCAACAGCACTAATTATTAGAGAAATGCAAATCAAAACTACAATGAGGTATCACCTCACACCTGTTAGAATCGGCATCATCAGAAAATCTACAAAGAACAAATTCTGGGGAGGGTGTGGACAAAAGGAGCCCTCTTCCACTATTGGTGGGAATGTAAATTGATACAGTCACTATGGAGAACGGTATGGAGTTTCCTTAAAAAAACTAGAAATAGAATTACCATCTGATCCAGCAATCCCACTTCTGGGCATATACCCAGAGAAAACCATAAATCAAAAAGGCACATTCACCACAATGTTCATGGCAGCACTATTTACAATAGCCAGGTAATGGAAGCAACATAAATGCCCACAGACAGATGAATGGATAAAGATGTGGTACATATATAAAATGGAATATTACTCAGCCATAAGAAGGAATGAAACTGGGTCATATTTAGAGACATCGATGGATCTAGAGACTGTCATACAGAATGAAGTAAGTCAGAAAGAGGAAAGCAAATATTGTATATTAATGCATATATGTGGAACCTAAAAAATGGTACAGATGAACTGGTTTGCAGGGAAGAAACAGAGACACAGAGGTAGAGAACAAACATATGGACACCAAGTGTGGGAAGCCATGGGGTGGTGGTGGTGGGATGAGTTGGGAGATTGGGATTGACCTGTATACATGTATATGCATAAAATACATAACTAATAATAACCTGCTGTATAAAAAAATAAATCAAATTAAATTTCAAATTTTTAAAAAATAAAATTTAAAAATAAAACAGAAAAATGTTCTTCCCTTCACACAGATGTATTTATAGGAATGAATTATTTCCATGCTTATATCTATAAATACATAAAGGAGGAATAAAATCTAACTTGAACCATAAAAGAAAAAAAAAACCTGAACCCACCAGTAATACAGAGGAAAACCCTATCAGGGCACTTGCTCCAGCGGTAAACAATTCTGAAATTGGTCAGAGGTGGGGAATCATCTCCCATACAACCAGCAACCCACCCCCCACGCCAGGAGCATCCTCATTGCAAAGCTGGGGGACCGTGCCGAGGCATCTGTGAGTAAACGTGAGCTGAGCCCCAGGCCAGCTGCTGCTGAACTGTTCCCACCCTTCCCAGGTAAAACACCTGAATATGTACAAGGGCTTGAAAGCCTAGAGGAAGGGCCACGGAGCCACACCAGCGACAGCACGCAGGCCAACTTGGTGCCTGCAGGCCAGCCAGGGTGGTCCTGGCCCCGAGCGCTCTTCCGGAAGCTTTCCATTGCCCTGCCTGAGATACCCCTCCTGTCCCGGCCCCCACTGCTTTTTTCCTTCCTCACCTCTGTCCGGAGAGAAATTCCAGCGGAAGGTATGGGTGACACATCCTCTTCTTACAGGTGGCAGCCTGGCAACCCCTGCAGAAAGGCCAGCAGAGCCCCATTCACACCGGGCCACCAACAAAGCTGTGGCCCCTCACTCCCTCCCACCAGCAGAGCCCCGAGACTGCTGACGGGGCAGAGAATATGGAGTCAGGCACAGCTTCAGGGGCTATTGCTGCCTGGAACGCTGTTTATATTGACCTCAAACAGGCACACCTGGGGAGGGCCGGCCGGCAGGGTAAGGCTGCCCAGGTCAGCTAATCCACAACCCTCGGGGAATCACATTGTTGAAAACGGACCTCGCTAAGGCAGAATAGAAGCCAAGGAAGAAAAGGACACAATGCCATTTGCAGCACCGTAGATGAGTCTAGAGGTAATCACGTGACTTGTAGTAAGTCAGAAAGTGAAAGACACATATCGTATCATATCACTTATAGGTGTTACCTAAGAATGGATACCAGGGCAGATATTTCCACGGAGAAGGGCCATCACAGATTCATCAAACAAACTTATGGTTCACCAATGGAAAGGTGTGAGGATTGGTTTCATTACGATATTGGGGTTAACAGACATATACAAACACAGGTGACACATATAATCACCAAAGACCTACGGAATACCAAGAGAAGACTACTCAACATTCTGTCATAACGTACATGAGAAAAGGATCCCAGGAAGAACAGACATCTGTATATGTGTAAAAGAACCCCATCTTCCACACCTACAACAAGCCAAACATTGTAATCAAACTTGCTGTAATAAAAAATAAAAAATTAAATTAAAGACACGAACAAGAAGTAGTGAGACAAACTTGAGGGGCTTCTCCTGGCACATTCCATTCTAAATTCCAATCTAGAACACGACTTCCATTGAGGCTCTGTTGCCCTAGTCACCAGATTTGGTAAGGGAGAACTGCTGCCACCTTGTGGCCGTTTCGCACAACAGCAGCTTTAATCCCAGCGCTGATGGTCAGTTGATATTCAAAATCATTGCAGGCCTGTAAATGACACCTGCCCTGAAAACACATCCTGGGGTCACATATCGACCAAAAAATTCAAAGGACTTCCATATTTCAAATCGACCGTTTCAAAAGGCATATTTTACGCACATTAGTGTTCTGCTTCTTTTTCTTTCTTTCCTTTTTTTGTTAAAAATACGGGAATGGAAAAAGGCATCCCTCAGAATGGGCGAAAATCGTTGCAAACGAATCAATGGACAAAGGTTTAATCTCCAATATATATAAACAGCTCATGCAGCTTAATATTAACAAAACAAACAACCCAATACAAAAAATGGGCAGAAGATCTAAAGAGATGTTTCTTCCAAGAAGACACAGAGATGGCCAAGACGCACATGAAAAGCTGCTCAACAGCACTAATTATTAGAGAAATGCAAATCAAAACTACAATGAGGTATCACCTCACACCTGTTAGAATCGGCATCATCAGAAATTCTACAAACAACAAATTCTGGGGAGGGTGTGGACAAAAGGAGCCCTCTTCCACTATTGGTGGGAATGTAAATTGATACAGTCTCTATGGAGAATGGTATGGAGTTTCCTTAAAAAAACTAGAAATAGAATTACCATCTGATCCAGCAATCCCACTTCTGGGCATATACCCAGAGAAAACCATAAATCAAAAAGGCACATTCACCACAATGTTCATGGCAGCACTATTTACAATAGCCAGGTAATGGAAGCAACGTAAATGCCCACAGACAGATGAATGGATAAAGATGTGGTACATATATAAAATGGAATATTACTCAGCCATAAGAAGGAATGAAACTGGGTCATTTGTAGAGACATCGATGGATCTAGAGACTGTCATACAGAATGAAGTAAGTCAGAAAGAGGAAAACAAATATTGTATATTAATGCATATATGTGGAACCTAAAAAATGGTACAGATGAACTGGTTTGCAGGGAAGAAACAGAGACACAGAGGTAGAGAACAAACATATGGACACCAAGTGTGGGAAGCCATGGGGTGGTGGTGGTGGGATGAGTTGGGAGATTGGGATTGACCTGTATACATGTATATGCATAAAATACATAACTAATAATAACCTGCTATATAAAAAAATAAATCAAATTAAATTTCAAATTTTTAAAAAATAAAATTTAAAAATAAAACAGAAAACTGTTCTTCCCTTCACACAGATGTATTTATAGGAATGAATTATTTCCATGCTTATATCTATAAATACATAAAGGAGGAATAAAATCTAACTTGAACCATAAAAGAAAAAAAAAAACCTGAACCCACCAGTTATAGAGAGGAATACCCTATCAGGGCACTTGCTCCAGCGGTAAACAATTCTGAAATTGGTCAGAGGTGGGGAATCATCTCCCATACAACCAGCAACCCACCCCCCACGCCAGGAGCATCCTCATTGCAAAGCTGGGGGACCGTGCCGAGGCATCTGTGAGTAAACGTGAGCTGAGCCCCAGGCCAGCTGCTGCTGAACTGTTCCCACCCTTCCCAGGTAAAACACCTGAATATGTACAAGGGCTTGAAAGCCTAGAGGAAGGGCCACGGAGCCACACCAGCGACAGCACGCAGGCCAACTTGGTGCCTGCAGGCCAGCCAGGGTGGTCCTGGCCCCGGGCGCTCTTCCGGAAGCTTTCCATTGCCCTGCCTGAGATAACCCTCCTGTCCCGGCCCCCACTGCTTTTTTCCTTCCTCCCCTCTGTCCGGAGAGAAATTCCAGCGGAAGGTATGGGTGACACATCCTCTTCTTTACAGGTGGCAGCCTGGCAACCCCTGCAGAAAGGCCAGCAGAGCCACACTCACACCGGGCCACCAACAAAGCTGTGGCCCCTCACTCCCTCCCACCAGCAGAGCCCCGAGACTGCTGATGGGGCAGAGAATATGGAGTCAGGCAGAGCTTCAGGGGCTATTGCTGCCTGGAGCGCTGTTTATATTGACCTCAAACAGGCACACCTGGGGAGGGCCGGCCGGCAGGGTAAGGCGGCCCAGGTCAGCTAATCCACAACCCTCAGGGAATCACATTGTTGAAAACGGACCTCGCTAAGGCAGAATAGAAGCCAAGGAAGAAAAGGACACAATGCCATTTGCAGCACCGTAGATGAGTCTAGAGGTAATCATGTGACTTGTAGTAAGTCAGAAAGTGAAAGACACATATCGTATCATATCACTTATAGGTGTTACCTAAGAATGGATACCAGGGCAGATATTTCCACGGAGAAGGGCCATCACAGATTCATCAAACAAACTTATGGTTCACCAATGGAAAGGTGTGAGGATTGGTTTCATTACGATATTGGGGTTAACAGACATATACAAACACAGGTGACACATATAATCACCAAAGACCTACGGAATACCAAGAGAAGACTACTCAACATTCTGTCATAACGTACATGGGAAAAGGATCCCAGGAAGAACAGACATCTGTATATGTGTAAAAGAACCCCATCTTCCACACCTACAACAAGCCAAACATTGTAATCAAACTTGCTGTAATAAAAAATAAAAAATTAAATTAAAAACACGAACAAGAAGTAGTGAGACAAACTTGAGGGGCTTTCTCCTGGCACATTCCATTCTAAATTCCAATCTAGAACACGACTTCCATTGAGGCTCTGTTGCCCTAGTCACCAGATTTGGTAAGGGAGAACTGCTGCCACCTTGTGGCCGTTTCGCACAACAGCAGCTTTAATCCCAGCGCTGATGGTCAGTTGATATTCAAAATCATTGCAGGCCTGTAAATGACACCTGCCCTGAAAACAAATCCTGGGGTCACATATCGACCAAAAAATTCAAAGGACGTCCATATTTCAAAACGACCGTTTCAAAAGGCATATTTTACGCACATTAGTGTTCTGCTTCTTTTTCTTTCTTTCCTTTTTTTGTTAAAAATACGGGAATGGAAAAAGGCATCCCTCAGAATGGGCGAAAATCGTTGCAAACGAATCAATGGACAAAGGTTTAATCTCCAATATATATAAACAGCTCATGCAGCTTAATATTAACAAAACAAACAACCCAATACAAAAAATGGGCAGAAGATCTAAAGAGATGTTTCTTCCAAGAAGACACAGAGACGGCCAAGACGCGCATGAAAAGCTGCTCAACAGCAATAATTATTAGAGAAATGCAAATCAAAACTACAATGAGGTATCACCTCACACCTGTTAGAATCGGCATCATCAGAAAATCTACAAACAACCAATTCTGGGGAGGGTGTGGACAAAAGGAGCCCTCTTCCACTATTGGTGGGAATGTAAATTGATACAGTCACTATGGAGAATGGTATGGAGTTTCCTTAAAAAACTAGAAATAGAATTACCATCTGATCCAGCAATCCCACTTCTGGGCATATACCCAGAGAAAACCATAAATCAAAAAGGCACATTCACCACAATGTTCATGGCAGCACTATTTACAATAGCCAGGTAATGGAAGCAACGTAAATGCCCACAGACAGATGAATGGATAAAGATGTGGTACATATATAAAATGGAATATTACTCCGCCATAAGAAGGAATGAAACTGGGTCATTTGTAGAGACATCGATGGATCTAGAGACTGTCATACAGAATGAAGTAAGTCAGAAAGAGGAAAACAAATATTGTATATTAATGCATATATGTGGAACCTAAAAAATGGTACAGATGAACTGGTTTGCAGGGAAGAAACAGAGACACAGAGGTAGAGAACAAACATATGGACACCAAGTGTGGGAAGCCATGGGGTGGTGGTGGTGGGATGAGTTGGGAGATTGGGATTGACCTGTATACATGTATATGCATAAAATACATAACTAATAATAACCTGCTGTATAAAAAAATAAATCAAATTAAATTTCAAATTTTTAAAAAATAAAATTTAAAAATAAAACAGAAAAATGTTCTTCCCTTCACACAGATGTATTTCGAGGAATGAATTATTTCCATGCTTATATCTATAAATACATAAAGGAGGAATACAATCTAACTTGAACCATAAAAGAAAAAAAAAAAAACCTGAACCCACCAGTTATACAGAGGAAAACACTATCAGGGTACTTGCTCCAGCGGTAAACAATTCTGAAATTGGTCAGAGGTGGGGAATCATCTCCCATACAACCAGCAACCCACCCCCCACGCAAGGAGCATCCTCATTGCAAAGCTGGGGGACCGTGCCAAGGCATCTGTGAGTAAACGTGAGCTGAGCCCCAGGCCAGCTGCTGCTGAACTGTTCCCACCCTTCCCAGGTAAAACACCTGAATATGTACAAGGGCTTGAAAGCCTAGAGGAAGGGCCACGGAGCCACACCAGCAACAGCACGCAGGCCAACTTGGTGCCTGCAGGCCAGCCAGGGTGGTCCTGGCCCCGGGCGCTCTTCCAGAAGCTTTCCATTGCCCTGCCTGAGATACCCCTCCTGTCCCGGCCCCCACTGCTTTTTTCCTTCCTCACCTCTGTCCGGAGAGAAATTCCAGCGGAAGGTATGGGTGACACATCCTCTTCTTTACAGGTGGCAGCCTGGCAACCCCTGCAGAAAGGCCAGCAGAGCCCCACTCACAACGGGCCACCAACAAAGCTGTGGCCCCTCACTCCCTCCCACCAGCAGAGCCCAGAGACTGCTGACGGGGCAGAGAATATGGAGTCAGGCACAGCTTCAGGGGCTATTGCTGCCTGGAGCGCTGTTTATATTGACCTCAAACAGGCACACCTGGGGAGGGCTGGCCGGCAGGGAAAGGCTGCCCAGGTCAGCTAATCCACAACCCTCAGGGAATCACATTGTTGAAAACGGACCTCGCTAAGGCAGAATAGAAGCCAAGGAAGAAAAGGACACAATGCCATTTGCAGCACCGTAGATGAGTCTAGAGGTAATCACGTGACTTGTAGTAAGTCAGAAAGTGAAAGACACATATCGTATCATATCACTTATAGGTGTTACCTAAGAATGGATACCAGGGCAGATATTTCCACGGAGAAGGGCCATCACAGATTCATCAAACAAACTTATGGTTCACCAATGGAAAGGTGTGAGGATTGGTTTCATTACGATATTGGGGTTAACAGACATATACAAACACAGGTGACACATATAATCACCAAAGACCTACGGAATACCAAGAGAAGACTACTCAACCTTCTGTCATAACGTACATGAGAAAAGGATCCCAGGAAGAACAGACATCTGTATATGTGTAAAAGAACCCCATCTTCCACACCTACAACAAGCCAAACATTGTAATCAAACTTGCTGTAATAAAAAATAAAAAATTAAATTAAAAACACGAACAAGAAGTAGTGAGACAAACTTGAGGGGCTTCTCCTGGCACATTCCATTCTAAATTCCAATCTAGAACACGACTTCCATTGAGGCTCTGTTGTCCTAGTCACCAGATTTGGTAAGGGAGAACTGCTGCCACCTTGTGGCCGTTTCGCACAACAGCAGCTTTAATCCCAGCGCTGATGGTCAGTTGATATTCAAAATCATTGCAGGCCTGTAAATGACACCTGCCCTGAAAACAAATCCTGGGGTCACATATCGACCAAAAAATTCAAAGGACGTCCATATTTCAAAACGACCGTTTCAAAAGGCATATTTTACGCACATTAGTGTTCTGCTTCTTTTTCTTTCTTTCCTTTTTTTGTTAAAAATACGGGAATGGAAAATGGCATCCCTCAGAATGGGCGAAAATCGTTGCAAACGAATCAATGGACAAAGGTTTAATCTCCAATATATATAAACAGCTCATGCAGCTTAATATTAACAAAACAAACAACCCAATACAAAAAATGGGCAGAAGGTCTAAAGAGATGTTTCTTCCAAGAAGACACAGAGATGGCCAAGACGCACATGAAAAGCTGCTCAACAGCACTAATTATTAGAGAAATGCAAATCAAAACTACAATGAGGTATCACCTCACACCTGTTAGAATCGGCATCATCAGAAAATCTACAAAGAACAAATTCTGGGGAGGGTGTGGACAAAAGGAGCCCTCTTCCACTATTGGTGGGAATGTAAATTGATACAGTCACTATGGAGAACGGTATGGAGTTTCCTTAAAAAAACTAGAAATAGAATTACCATCTGATCCAGCAATCCCACTTCTGGGCATATACCCAGAGAAAACCATAAATCAAAAAGGCACATTCACCACAATGTTCATGGCAGCACTATTTACAATAGCCAGGTAATGGAAGCAACGTAAATGCCCACAGACAGATGAATGGATAAAGATGTGGTACATATATAAAATGGAATATTACTCCGCCATAAGAAGGAATGAAACTGGGTCATTTGTAGAGACATCGATGGATCTAGAGACTGTCATACAGAATGAAGTAAGTCAGAAAGAGGAAAACAAATATTGTATATTAATGCATATATGTGGAACCTAAAAAATGGTACAGATGAACTGGTTTGCAGGGAAGAAACAGAGACACAGAGGTAGAGAACAAACATATGGACACCAAGTGTGGGAAGCCATGGGGTGGTGGTGGTGGGATGAGTTGGGAGATTGGGATTGACCTGTATACATGTATATGCATAAAATACATAACTAATAATAACCTGCTGTATAAAAAAATAAATCAAATTAAATTTCAAATTTTTAAAAAATAAAATTTAAAAATAAAACAGAAAAATGTTCTTCCCTTCACACAGATGTATTTATAGGAATGAATTATTTCCATGCTTATATCTATAAATACATAAAGGAGGAATACAATCTAACTTGAACCATAAAAGAAAAAAAAAACCTGAACCCACCAGTTATAGAGAGGAATACCCTATCAGGGCACTTGCTCCAGCGGTAAACAATTCTGAAATTGGTCAGAGGTGGGGAATCATCTCCCATACAACCAGCAACCCACCCCCCACGCCAGGAGCATCCTCATTGCAAAGCTGGGGGACCGTGCCGAGGCATCTGTGAGTAAACGTGAGCTGAGCCCCAGGCCAGCTGCTGCTGAACTGTTCCCACCCTTCCCAGGTAAAACACCTGAATATGTACAAGGGCTTGAAAGCCTAGAGGAAGGGCCACGGAGCCACACCAGCGACAGCACGCAGGCCAACTTGGTGCCTGCAGGCCAGCCAGGGTGGTCCTGGCCCCGGGCGCTCTTCCGGAAGCTTTCCATTGCCCTGCCTGAGATAACCCTCCTGTCCCGGCCCCCACTGCTTTTTTCCTTCCTCACCTCTGTCCGGAGAGAAATTCCAGCGGAAGGTATGGGTGACACATCCTCTTCTTTACAGGTGGCAGCCTGGCAACCCCTGCAGAAAGGCCAGCAGAGCCCCACTCACACCGGGCCACCAACAAAGCTGTGGCCCCTCACTCCCTCCCACCAGCAGAGCCCCGAGACTGCTGATGGGGCAGAGAATATGGAGTCAGGCACAGCTTCAGGGGCTATTGCTGCCTGGAGCGCTGTTTATATTGACCTCAAACAGGCACACCTGGGGAGGGCCGGCCGGCAGGGTAAGGCGGCCCAGGTCAGCTAATCCACAACCCTCAGGGAATCACATTGTTGAAAACGGACCTCGCTAAGGCAGAATAGAAGCCAAGGAAGAAAAGGACACAATGCCATTTGCAGCACCGTAGATGAGTCTAGAGGTAATCATGTGACTTGTAGTAAGTCAGAAAGTGAAAGACACATATCGTATCATATCACTTATAGGTGTTACCTAAGAATGGATACCAGGGCAGATATTTCCACGGAGAAGGGCCATCACAGATTCATCAAACAAACTTATGGTTCACCAATGGAAAGGTGTGAGGATTGGTTTCATTACGATATTGGGGTTAACAGACATATACAAACACAGGTGACACATATAATCACCAAAGACCTACGGAATACCAAGAGAAGACTACTCAACATTCTGTCATAACGTACATGGGAAAAGGATCCCAGGAAGAACAGACATCTGTATATGTGTAAAAGAACCCCATCTTCCACACCTACAACAAGCCAAACATTGTAATCAAACTTGCTGTAATAAAAAATAAAAAATTAAATTAAAAACACGAACAAGAAGTAGTGAGACAAACTTGAGGGGCTTTCTCCTGGCACATTCCATTCTAAATTCCAATCTAGAACACGACTTCCATTGAGGCTCTGTTGCCCTAGTCACCAGATTTGGTAAGGGAGAACTGCTGCCACCTTGTGGCCGTTTCGCACAACAGCAGCTTTAATCCCAGCGCTGATGGTCAGTTGATATTCAAAATCATTGCAGGCCTGTAAATGACACCTGCCCTGAAAACAAATCCTGGGGTCACATATCGACCAAAAAATTCAAAGGACGTCCATATTTCAAAACGACCGTTTCAAAAGGCATATTTTACGCACATTAGTGTTCTGCTTCTTTTTCTTTCTTTCCTTTTTTTGTTAAAAATACGGGAATGGAAAAAGGCATCCCTCAGAATGGGCGAAAATCGTTGCAAACGAATCAATGGACAAAGGTTTAATCTCCAATATATATAAACAGCTCATGCAGCTTAATATTAACAAAACAAACAACCCAATACAAAAAATGGGCAGAAGATCTAAAGAGATGTTTCTTCCAAGAAGACACAGAGACGGCCAAGACGCACATGAAAAGCTGCTCAACAGCACTAATTATTAGAGAAATGCAAATCAAAACTACAATGACGTATCACCTCACACCTGTTAGAATCGGCATCATCAGAAAATCTACAAACAACCAATTCTGGGGAGGGTGTGGACAAAAGGAGCCCTCTTCCACTATTGGTGGGAATGTAAATTGATACAGTCACTATGGAGAATGGTATGGAGTTTCCTTAAAAAACTAGAAATAGAATTACCATCTGATCCAGCAATCCCACTTCTGGGCATATACCCAGAGAAAACCATAAATCAAAAAGGCACATTCACCACAATGTTCATGGCAGCACTATTTACAATAGCCAGGTAATGGAAGCAACGTAAATGCCCACAGACAGATGAATGGATAAAGATGTGGTACATATATAAAATGGAATATTACTCCGCCATAAGAAGGAATGAAACTGGGTCATTTGTAGAGACATCGATGGATCTAGAGACTGTCATACAGAATGAAGTAAGTCAGAAAGAGGAAAACAAATATTGTATATTAATGCATATATGTGGAACCTAAAAAATGGTACAGATGAACTGGTTTGCAGGGAAGAAACAGAGACACAGAGGTAGAGAACAAACATATGGACACCAAGTGTGGGAAGCCATGGGGTGGTGGTGGTGGGATGAGTTGGGAGATTGGGATTGACCTGTATACATGTATATGCATAAAATACATAACTAATAATAACCTGCTGTATAAAAAAATAAATCAAATTAAATTTCAAATTTTTAAAAAATAAAATTTAAAAATAAAACAGAAAAATGTTCTTCCCTTCACACAGATGTATTTCGAGGAATGAATTATTTCCATGCTTATATCTATAAATACATAAAGGAGGAATACAATCTAACTTGAACCATAAAAGAAAAAAAAAAAAACCTGAACCCACCAGTTATACAGAGGAAAACACTATCAGGGTACTTGCTCCAGCGGTAAACAATTCTGAAATTGGTCAGAGGTGGGGAATCATCTCCCATACAACCAGCAACCCACCCCCCACGCAAGGAGCATCCTCATTGCAAAGCTGGGGGACCGTGCCAAGGCATCTGTGAGTAAACGTGAGCTGAGCCCCAGGCCAGCTGCTGCTGAACTGTTCCCACCCTTCCCAGGTAAAACACCTGAATATGTACAAGGGCTTGAAAGCCTAGAGGAAGGGCCACGGAGCCACACCAGCAACAGCACGCAGGCCAACTTGGTGCCTGCAGGCCAGCCAGGGTGGTCCTGGCCCCGGGCGCTCTTCCGGAAGCTTTCCATTGCCCTGCCTGAGATACCCCTCCTGTCCCTGCCCCCACTGCTTTTTTCCTTCCTCACCTCTGTCCGGAGAGAAATTCCAGCGGAAGGTATGGGTGACACATCCTCTTCTTTACAGGTGGCAGCCTGGCAACCCCTGCAGAAAGGCCAGCAGAGCCCCACTCACAACGGGCCACCAACAAAGCTGTGGCCCCTCACTCCCTTCCACCAGCAGAGCCCAGAGACTGCTGACGGGGCAGAGAATATGGAGTCAGGCACAGCTTCAGGGGCTATTGCTGCCTGGAGCGCTGTTTATATTGACCTCAAACAGGCACACCTGGGGAGGGCTGGCCGGCAGGGAAATGCTGCCCAGGTCAGCTAATCCACAACCCTCAGGGAATCACATTGTTGAAAACGGACCTCGCTAAGGCAGAATAGAAGCCAAGGAAGAAAAGGACACAATGCCATTTGCAGCACCGTAGATGAGTCTAGAGGTAATCATGTGACTTGTAGTAAGTCAGAAAGTGAAAGACACATATCGTATCATATCACTTATAGGTGTTACCTAAGAATGGATACCAGGGCAGATATTTCCACGGAGAAGGGCCATCACAGATTCATCAAACAAACTTATGGTTCACCAATGGAAAGGTGTGAGGATTGGTTTCATTACGATATTGGGGTTAACAGACATATACAAACACAGGTGACACATATAATCACCAAAGACCTACGGAATACCAAGAGAAGACTACTCAACATTCTGTCATAACGTACATGGGAAAAGGATCCCAGGAAGAACAGACATCTGTATATGTGTAAAAGAACCCCATCTTCCACACCTACAACAAGCCAAACATTGTAATCAAACTTGCTGTAATAAAAAATAAAAAATTAAATTAAAAACACGAACAAGAAGTAGTGAGACAAACTTGAGGGGCTTTCTCCTGGCACATTCCATTCTAAATTCCAATCTAGAACACGACTTCCATTGAGGCTCTGTTGCCCTAGTCACCAGATTTGGTAAGGGAGAACTGCTGCCACCTTGTGGCCGTTTCGCACAACAGCAGCTTTAATCCCAGCGCTGATGGTCAGTTGATATTCAAAATCATTGCAGGCCTGTAAATGACACCTGCCCTGAAAACAAATCCTGGGGTCACATATCGACCAAAAAATTCAAAGGACGTCCATATTTCAAAACGACCGTTTCAAAAGGCATATTTTACGCACATTAGTGTTCTGCTTCTTTTTCTTTCTTTCCTTTTTTTGTTAAAAATACGGGAATGGAAAAAGGCATCCCTCAGAATGGGCGAAAATCGTTGCAAACGAATCAATGGACAAAGGTTTAATCTCCAATATATATAAACAGCTCATGCAGCTTAATATTAACAAAACAAACAACCCAATACAAAAAATGGGCAGAAGATCTAAAGAGATGTTTCTTCCAAGAAGACACAGAGACGGCCAAGACGCACATGAAAAGCTGCTCAACAGCAATAATTATTAGAGAAATGCAAATCAAAACTACAATGAGGTATCACCTCACACCTGTTAGAATCGGCATCATCAGAAAATCTACAAACAACCAATTCTGGGGAGGGTGTGGACAAAAGGAGCCCTCTTCCACTATTGGTGGGAATGTAAATTGATACAGTCACTATGGAGAATGGTATGGAGTTTCCTTAAAAAACTAGAAATAGAATTACCATCTGATCCAGCAATCCCACTTCTCGGCATATACCCAGAGAAAACCATAAATCTAAAAGGCACATTCACCACAATGTTCATGGCAGCACTATTTACAATAGCCAGGTAATGGAAGCAACGTAAATGCCCACAGACAGATGAATGGATAAAGATGTGGTACATATATAAAATGGAATATTACTCCGCCATAAGAAGGAATGAAACTGGGTCATTTGTAGAGACATCGATGGATCTAGAGACTGTCATACAGAATGAAGTAAGTCAGAAAGAGGAAAACAAATATTGTATATTAATGCATATATGTGGAACCTAAAAAATGGTACAGATGAACTGGTTTGCAGGGAAGAAACAGAGACACAGAGGTAGAGAACAAACATATGGACACCAAGTGTGGGAAGCCATGGGGTGGTGGTGGTGGGATGAGTTGGGAGATTGGGATTGACCTGTATACATGTATATGCATAAAATACATAACTAATAATAACCTGGTGTATAAAAAAATAAATCAAATTAAATTTCAAATTTTTAAAAAATAAAATTTAAAAATAAAACAGAAAAATGTTCTTCCCTTCACACAGATGTATTTCGAGGAATGAATTATTTCCATGCTTATATCTATAAATACATAAAGGAGGAATACAATCTAACTTGAACCATAAAAGAAAAAAAAAAAACCTGAACCCACCAGTTATACAGAGGAAAACACTATCAGGGTACTTGCTCCAGCGGTAAACAATTCTGAAATTGGTCAGAGGTGGGGAATCATCTCCCATACAACCAGCAACCCACCCCCCACGCAAGGAGCATCCTCATTGCAAAGCTGGGGGACCGTGCCAAGGCATCTGTGAGTAAACGTGAGCTGAGCCCCAGGCCAGCTGCTGCTGAACTGTTCCCACCCTTCCCAGGTAAAACACCTGAATATGTACAAGGGCTTGAAAGCCTAGAGGAAGGGCCACGGAGCCACACCAGCAACAGCACGCAGGCCAACTTGGTGCCTGCAGGCCAGCCAGGGTGGTCCTGGCCCCGGGCGCTCTTCCGGAAGCTTTCCATTGCCCTGCCTGAGATACCCCTCCTGTCCCGGCCCCCACTGCTTTTTTCCTTCCTCACCTCTGTCCGGAGAGAAATTCCAGCGGAAGGTATGGGTGACACATCCTCTTCTTTACAGGTGGCAGCCTGGCAACCCCTGCAGAAAGGCCAGCAGAGCCCCACTCACAACGGGCCACCAACAAAGCTGTGGCCCCTCACTCCCTCCCACCAGCAGAGCCCAGAGACTGCTGACGGGGCAGAGAATATGGAGTCAGGCACAGCTTCAGGGGCTATTGCTGCCTGGAGCGCTGTTTATATTGACCTCAAACAGGCACACCTGGGGAGGGCTGGCCGGCAGGGAAATGCTGCCCAGGTCAGCTAATCCACAACCCTCAGGGAATCACATTGTTGAAAACGGACCTCGCTAAGGCAGAATAGAAGCCAAGGAAGAAAAGGACACAATGCCATTTGCAGCACCGTAGATGAGTCTAGAGGTAATCATGTGACTTGTAGTAAGTCAGAAAGTGAAAGACACATATCGTATCATATCACTTATAGGTGTTACCTAAGAATGGATACCAGGGCAGATATTTCCACGGAGAAGGGCCATCACAGATTCATCAAACAAACTTATGGTTCACCAATGGAAAGGTGTGAGGATTGGTTTCATTACGATATTGGGGTTAACAGACATATACAAACACAGGTGACACATATAATCACCAAAGACCTACGGAATACCAAGAGAAGACTACTCAACATTCTGTCATAACGTACATGGGAAAAGGATCCCAGGAAGAACAGACATCTGTATATGTGTAAAAGAACCCCATCTTCCACACCTACAACAAGCCAAACATTGTAATCAAACTTGCTGTAATAAAAAATAAAAAATTAAATTAAAAACACGAACAAGAAGTAGTGAGACAAACTTGAGGGGCTTTCTCCTGGCACATTCCATTCTAAATTCCAATCTAGAACACGACTTCCATTGAGGCTCTGTTGCCCTAGTCACCAGATTTGGTAAGGGAGAACTGCTGCCACCTTGTGGCCGTTTCGCACAACAGCAGCTTTAATCCCAGCGCTGATGGTCAGTTGATATTCAAAATCATTGCAGGCCTGTAAATGACACCTGCCCTGAAAACAAATCCTGGGGTCACATATCGACCAAAAAATTCAAAGGACGTCCATATTTCAAAACGACCGTTTCAAAAGGCATATTTTACGCACATTAGTGTTCTGCTTCTTTTTCTTTCTTTCCTTTTTTTGTTAAAAATACGGGAATGGAAAAAGGCATCCCTCAGAATGGGCGAAAATCGTTGCAAACGAATCAATGGACAAAGGTTTAATCTCCAATATATATAAACAGCTCATGCAGCTTAATATTAACAAAACAAACAACCCAATACAAAAAATGGGCAGAAGATCTAAAGAGATGTTTCTTCCAAGAAGACACAGAGACGGCCAAGACGCACATGAAAAGCTGCTCAACAGCACTAATTATTAGAGAAATGCAAATCAAAACTACAATGAGGTATCACCTCACACCTGTTAGAATCGGCATCATCAGAAAATCTACAAACAACCAATTCTGGGGAGGGTGTGGACAAAAGGAGCCCTCTTCCACTATTGGTGGGAATGTAAATTGATACAGTCACTATGGAGAATGGTATGGAGTTTCCTTAAAAAACTAGAAATAGAATTACCATCTGATCCAGCAATCCCACTTCTGGGCATATACCCAGAGAAAACCATAAATCAAAAAGGCACATTCACCACAATGTTCATGGCAGCACTATTTACAATAGCCAGGTAATGGAAGCAACGTAAATGCCCACAGACAGATGAATGGATAAAGATGTGGTACATATATAAAATGGAATATTACTCCGCCATAAGAAGGAATGAAACTGGGTCATTTGTAGAGACATCGATGGATCTAGAGACTGTCATACAGAATGAAGTAAGTCAGAAAGAGGAAAACAAATATTGTATATTAATGCATATATGTGGAACCTAAAAAATGGTACAGATGAACTGGTTTGCAGGGAAGAAACAGAGACACAGAGGTAGAGAACAAACATATGGACACCAAGTGTGGGAAGCCATGGGGTGGTGGTGGTGGGATGAGTTGGGAGATTGGGATTGACCTGTATACATGTATATGCATAAAATACATAACTAATAATAACCTGCTGTATAAAAAAATAAATCAAATTAAATTTCAAATTTTTAAAAAATAAAATTTAAAAATAAAACAGAAAAATGTTCTTCCCTTCACACAGATGTATTTCGAGGAATGAATTATTTCCATGCTTATATCTATAAATACATAAAGGAGGAATACAATCTAACTTGAACCATAAAAGAAAAAAAAAAAACCTGAACCCACCAGTTATACAGAGGAAAACACTATCAGGGTACTTGCTCCAGCGGTAAACAATTCTGAAATTGGTCAGAGGTGGGGAATCATCTCCCATACAACCAGCAACCCACCCCCCACGCAAGGAGCATCCTCATTGCAAAGCTGGGGGACCGTGCCAAGGCATCTGTGAGTAAACGTGAGCTGAGCCCCAGGCCAGCTGCTGCTGAACTGTTCCCACCCTTCCCAGGTAAAACACCTGAATATGTACAAGGGCTTGAAAGCCTAGAGGAAGGGCCACGGAGCCACACCAGCAACAGCACGCAGGCCAACTTGGTGCCTGCAGGCCAGCCAGGGTGGTCCTGGCCCCGGGCGCTCTTCCGGAAGCTTTCCATTGCCCTGCCTGAGATACCCCTCCTGTCCCTGCCCCCACTGCTTTTTTCCTTCCTCACCTCTGTCCGGAGAGAAATTCCAGCGGAAGGTATGGGTGACACATCCTCTTCTTTACAGGTGGCAGCCTGGCAACCCCTGCAGAAAGGCCAGCAGAGCCCCACTCACAACGGGCCACCAACAAAGCTGTGGCCCCTCACTCCCTTCCACCAGCAGAGCCCAGAGACTGCTGACGGGGCAGAGAATATGGAGTCAGGCACAGCTTCAGGGGCTATTGCTGCCTGGAGCGCTGTTTATATTGACCTCAAACAGGCACACCTGGGGAGGGCTGGCCGGCAGGGAAATGCTGCCCAGGTCAGCTAATCCACAACCCTCAGGGAATCACATTGTTGAAAACGGACCTCGCTAAGGCAGAATAGAAGCCAAGGAAGAAAAGGACACAATGCCATTTGCAGCACCGTAGATGAGTCTAGAGGTAATCATGTGACTTGTAGTAAGTCAGAAAGTGAAAGACACATATCGTATCATATCACTTATAGGTGTTACCTAAGAATGGATACCAGGGCAGATATTTCCACGGAGAAGGGCCATCACAGATTCATCAAACAAACTTATGGTTCACCAATGGAAAGGTGTGAGGATTGGTTTCATTACGATATTGGGGTTAACAGACATATACAAACACAGGTGACACATATAATCACCAAAGACCTACGGAATACCAAGAGAAGACTACTCAACATTCTGTCATAACGTACATGGGAAAAGGATCCCAGGAAGAACAGACATCTGTATATGTGTAAAAGAACCCCATCTTCCACACCTACAACAAGCCAAACATTGTAATCAAACTTGCTGTAATAAAAAATAAAAAATTAAATTAAAAACACGAACAAGAAGTAGTGAGACAAACTTGAGGGGCTTTCTCCTGGCACATTCCATTCTAAATTCCAATCTAGAACACGACTTCCATTGAGGCTCTGTTGCCCTAGTCACCAGATTTGGTAAGGGAGAACTGCTGCCACCTTGTGGCCGTTTCGCACAACAGCAGCTTTAATCCCAGCGCTGATGGTCAGTTGATATTCAAAATCATTGCAGGCCTGTAAATGACACCTGCCCTGAAAACAAATCCTGGGGTCACATATCGACCAAAAAATTCAAAGGACGTCCATATTTCAAAACGACCGTTTCAAAAGGCATATTTTACGCACATTAGTGTTCTGCTTCTTTTTCTTTCTTTCCTTTTTTTGTTAAAAATACGGGAATGGAAAAAGGCATCCCTCAGAATGGGCGAAAATCGTTGCAAACGAATCAATGGACAAAGGTTTAATCTCCAATATATATAAACAGCTCATGCAGCTTAATATTAACAAAACAAACAACCCAATACAAAAAATGGGCAGAAGATCTAAAGAGATGTTTCTTCCAAGAAGACACAGAGACGGCCAAGACGCACATGAAAAGCTGCTCAACAGCAATAATTATTAGAGAAATGCAAATCAAAACTACAATGAGGTATCACCTCACACCTGTTAGAATCGGCATCATCAGAAAATCTACAAACAACCAATTCTGGGGAGGGTGTGGACAAAAGGAGCCCTCTTCCACTATTGGTGGGAATGTAAATTGATACAGTCACTATGGAGAATGGTATGGAGTTTCCTTAAAAAACTAGAAATAGAATTACCATCTGATCCAGCAATCCCACTTCTGGGCATATACCCAGAGAAAACCATAAATCAAAAAGGCACATTCACCACAATGTTCATGGCAGCACTATTTACAATAGCCAGGTAATGGAAGCAACGTAAATGCCCACAGACAGATGAATGGATAAAGATGTGGTACATATATAAAATGGAATATTACTCCGCCATAAGAAGGAATGAAACTGGGTCATTTGTAGAGACATCGATGGATCTAGAGACTGTCATACAGAATGAAGTAAGTCAGAAAGAGGAAAACAAATATTGTATATTAATGCATATATGTGGAACCTAAAAAATGGTACAGATGAACTGGTTTGCAGGGAAGAAACAGAGACACAGAGGTAGAGAACAAACATATGGACACCAAGTGTGGGAAGCCATGGGGTGGTGGTGGTGGGATGAGTTGGGAGATTGGGATTGACCTGTATACATGTATATGCATAAAATACATAACTAATAATAACCTGCTGTATAAAAAAATAAATCAAATTAAATTTCAAATTTTTAAAAAATAAAATTTAAAAATAAAACAGAAAAATGTTCTTCCCTTCACACAGATGTATTTCGAGGAATGAATTATTTCCATGCTTATATCTATAAAAACATAAAGGAGGAATACAATCTAACTTGAACCATAAAAGAAAAAAAAAAAAACCTGAACCCACCAGTTATACAGAGGAAAACACTATCAGGGTACTTGCTCCAGCGGTAAACAATTCTGAAATTGGTCAGAGGTGGGGAATCATCTCCCATACAACCAGCAACCCACCCCCCACGCAAGGAGCATCCTCATTGCAAAGCTGGGGGACCGTGCCAAGGCATCTGTGAGTAAACGTGAGCTGAGCCCCAGGCCAGCTGCTGCTGAACTGTTCCCACCCTTCCCAGGTAAAACACCTGAATATGTACAAGGGCTTGAAAGCCTAGAGGAAGGGCCACGGAGCCACACCAGCAACAGCACGCAGGCCAACTTGGTGCCTGCAGGCCAGCCAGGGTGGTCCTGGCCCCGGGCGCTCTTCCGGAAGCTTTCCATTGCCCTGCCTGAGATACCCCTCCTGTCCCGGCCCCCACTGCTTTTTTCCTTCCTCACCTCTGTCCGGAGAGAAATTCCAGCGGAAGGTATGGGTGACACATCCTCTTCTTTACAGGTGGCAGCCTGGCAACCCCTGCAGAAAGGCCAGCAGAGCCCCACTCACAACGGGCCACCAACAAAGCTGTGGCCCCTCACTCCCTCCCACCAGCAGAGCCCAGAGACTGCTGACGGGGCAGAGAATATGGAGTCAGGCACAGCTTCAGGGGCTATTGCTGCCTGGAGCGCTGTTTATATTGACCTCAAACAGGCACACCTGGGGAGGGCTGGCCGGCAGGGAAAGGCTGCCCAGGTCAGCTAATCCACAACCCTCAGGGAATCACATTGTTGAAAACGGACCTCGCTAAGGCAGAATAGAAGCCAAGGAAGAAAAGGACACAATGCCATTTGCAGCACCGTAGATGAGTCTAGAGGTAATCATGTGACTTGTAGTAAGTCAGAAAGTGAAAGACACATATCGTATCATATCACTTATAGGTGTTACCTAAGAATGGATACCAGGGCAGATATTTCCACGGAGAAGGGCCATCACAGATTCATCAAACAAACTTATGGTTCACCAATGGAAAGGTGTGAGGATTGGTTTCATTACGATATTGGGGTTAACAGACATATACAAACACAGGTGACACATATAATCACCAAAGACCTACGGAATACCAAGAGAAGACTACTCAACCTTCTGTCATAACGTACATGGGAAAAGGATCCCAGGAAGAACAGACATCTGTATATGTGTAAAAGAACCCCATCTTCCACACCTACAACAAGCCAAACATTGTAATCAAACTTGCTGTAATAAAAAATAAAAAATTAAATTAAAAACACGAACAAGAAGTAGTGAGACAAACTTGAGGGGCTTTCTCCTGGCACATTCCATTCTAAATTCCAATCTAGAACACGACTTCCATTGAGGCTCTGTTGCCCTAGTCACCAGATTTGGTAAGGGAGAACTGCTGCCACCTTGTGGCCGTTTCGCACAACAGCAGCTTTAATCCCAGCGCTGATGGTCAGTTGATATTCAAAATCATTGCAGGCCTGTAAATGACACCTGCCCTGAAAACAAATCCTGGGGTCACATATCGACCAAAAAATTCAAAGGACGTCCATATTTCAAAACGACCGTTTCAAAAGGCATATTTTACGCACATTAGTGTTCTGCTTCTTTTTCTTTCTTTCCTTTTTTTGTTAAAAATACGGGAATGGAAAAAGGCATCCCTCAGAATGGGCGAAAATCGTTGCAAACGAATCAATGGACAAAGGTTTAATCTCCAATATATATAAACAGCTCATGCAGCTTAATATTAACAAAACAAACAACCCAATACAAAAAATGGGCAGAAGATCTAAAGAGATGTTTCTTCCAAGAAGACACAGAGACGGCCAAGACGCACATGAAAAGCTGCTCAACAGCAATAATTATTAGAGAAATGCAAATCAAAACTACAATGAGGTATCACCTCACACCTGTTAGAATCGGCATCATCAGAAAATCTACAAACAACCAATTCTGGGGAGGGTGTGGACAAAAGGAGCCCTCTTCCACTATTGGTGGGAATGTAAATTGATACAGTCACTATGGAGAATGGTATGGAGTTTCCTTAAAAAACTAGAAATAGAATTACCATCTGATCCAGCAATCCCACTTCTCGGCATATACCCAGAGAAAACCATAAATCTAAAAGGCACATTCACCACAATGTTCATGGCAGCACTATTTACAATAGCCAGGTAATGGAAGCAACGTAAATGCCCACAGACAGATGAATGGATAAAGATGTGGTACATATATAAAATGGAATATTACTCCGCCATAAGAAGGAATGAAACTGGGTCATTTGTAGAGACATCGATGGATCTAGAGACTGTCATACAGAATGAAGTAAGTCAGAAAGAGGAAAACAAATATTGTATATTAATGCATATATGTGGAACCTAAAAAATGGTACAGATGAACTGGTTTGCAGGGAAGAAACAGAGACACAGAGGTAGAGAACAAACATATGGACACCAAGTGTGGGAAGCCATGGGGTGGTGGTGGTGGGATGAGTTGGGAGATTGGGATTGACCTGTATACATGTATATGCATAAAATACATAACTAATAATAACCTGGTGTATAAAAAAATAAATCAAATTAAATTTCAAATTTTTAAAAAATAAAATTTAAAAATAAAACAGAAAAATGTTCTTCCCTTCACACAGATGTATTTCGAGGAATGAATTATTTCCATGCTTATATCTATAAATACATAAAGGAGGAATACAATCTAACTTGAACCATAAAAGAAAAAAAAAAAAACCTGAACCCACCAGTTATACAGAGGAAAACACTATCAGGGTACTTGCTCCAGCGGTAAACAATTCTGAAATTGGTCAGAGGTGGGGAATCATCTCCCATACAACCAGCAACCCACCCCCCACGCAAGGAGCATCCTCATTGCAAAGCTGGGGGACCGTGCCAAGGCATCTGTGAGTAAACGTGAGCTGAGCCCCAGGCCAGCTGCTGCTGAACTGTTCCCACCCTTCCCAGGTAAAACACCTGAATATGTACAAGGGCTTGAAAGCCTAGAGGAAGGGACACGGAGCCACACCAGCAACAGCACGCAGGCCAACTTGGTGCCTGCAGGCCAGCCAGGGTGGTCCTGGCCCTGGGCGCTCTTCCGGAAGCTTTCCATTGCCCTGCCTGAGATACCCCTCCTGTCCCGGCCCCCACTGCTTTTTTCCTTCCTCACCTCTGTCCGGAGAGAAATTCCAGCGGAAGGTATGGGTGACACATCCTCTTCTTTACAGGTGGCAGCCTGGCAACCCCTGCAGAAAGGCCAGCAGAGCCCCACTCACAACGGGCCACCAACAAAGCTGTGGCCCCTCACTCCCTCCCACCAGCAGAGCCCAGAGACTGCTGACGGGGCAGAGAATATGGAGTCAGGCACAGCTTCAGGGGCTATTGCTGCCTGGAGCGCTGTTTATATTGACCTCAAACAGGCACACCTGGGGAGGGCTGGCCGGCAGGGAAAGGCTGCCCAGGTCAGCTAATCCACAACCCTCAGGGAATCACATTGTTGAAAACGGACCTCGCTAAGGCAGAATAGAAGCCAAGGAAGAAAAGGACACAATGCCATTTGCAGCACCGTAGATGAGTCTAGAGGTAATCATGTGACTTGTAGTAAGTCAGAAAGTGAAAGACACATATCGTATCATATCACTTATAGGTGTTACCTAAGAATGGATACCAGGGCAGATATTTCCACGGAGAAGGGCCATCACAGATTCATCAAACAAACTTATGGTTCACCAATGGAAAGGTGTGAGGATTGGTTTCATTACGATATTGGGGTTAACAGACATATACAAACACAGGTGACACATATAATCACCAAAGACCTACGGAATACCAAGAGAAGACTACTCAACATTCTGTCATAACGTACATGAGAAAAGGATCCCAGGAAGAACAGACATCTGTATATGTGTAAAAGAACCCCATCTTCCACACCTACAACAAGCCAAACATTGTAATCAAACTTGCTGTAATAAAAAATAAAAAATTAAATTAAAAACACGAACAAGAAGTAGTGAGACAAACTTGAGGGGCTTCTCCTGGCACATTCCATTCTAAATTCCAATCTAGAACACGACTTCCATTGAGGCTCTGTTGCCCTAGTCACCAGATTTGGTAAGGGAGAACTGCTGCCACCTTGTGGCCGTTTCGCACAACAGCAGCTTTAATCCCAGCGCTGATGGTCAGTTGATATTCAAAATCATTGCAGGCCTGTAAATGACACCTGCCCTGAAAACAAATCCTGGGGTCACATATCGACCAAAAAATTCAAAGGACGTCCATATTTCAAAACGACCATTTCAAAAGGCATATTTTACGCACATTAGTGTTCTGCTTCTTTTTCTTTCTTTCCTTTTTTTGTTAAAAATACGGGAATGGAAAATGGCATCCCTCAGAATGGGCGAAAATCGTTGCAAACGAATCAATGGACAAAGGTTTAATCTCCAATATATATAAACAGCTCATGCAGCTTAATATTAACAAAACAAACAACCCAATACAAAAAATGGGCAGAAGGTCTAAAGAGATGTTACTTCCAAGAAGACACAGAGATGGCCAAGACGCACATGAAAAGCTGCTCAACAGCACTAATTATTAGAGAAATGCAAATCAAAACTACAATGAGGTATCACCTCACACTTGTTAGAATCGGCATCATCAGAAAATCTACAAAGAACAAATTCTGGGGAGGGTGTGGACAAAAGGAGCCCTCTTCCACTATTGGTGGGAATGTAAATTGATACAGTCACTATGGAGAACGGTATGGAGTTTCCTTAAAAAAACTAGAAATAGAATTACCATCTGATCCAGCAATCCCACTTCTGGGCATATACCCAGAGAAAACCATAAATCAAAAAGGCACATTCACCACAATGTTCATGGCAGCACTATTTACAATAGCCAGGTAATGGAAGCAACATAAATGCCCACAGACAGATGAATGGATAAAGATGTGGTACATATATAAAATGGAATATTACTCAGCCATAAGAAGGAATGAAACTGGGTCATATTTAGAGACATCGATGGATCTAGAGACTGTCATACAGAATGAAGTAAGTCAGAAAGAGGAAAGCAAATATTGTATATTAATGCATATATGTGGAACCTAAAAAATGGTACAGATGAACTGGTTTGCAGGGAAGAAACAGAGACACAGAGGTAGAGAACAAACATATGGACACCAAGTGTGGGAAGCCATGGGGTGGTGGTGGTGGGATGAGTTGGGAGATTGGGATTGACCTGTATACATGTATATGCATAAAATACATAACTAATAATAACCTGCTGTATAAAAAAATAAATCAAATTAAATTTCAAATTTTTAAAAAATAAAATTTAAAAATAAAACAGAAAAATGTTCTTCCCTTCACACAGATGTATTTATAGGAATGAATTATTTCCATGCTTATATCTATAAATACATAAAGGAGGAATAAAATCTAACTTGAACCATAAAAGAAAAAAAAAACCTGAACCCACCAGTTATACAGAGGAAAACCCTATCAGGGCACTTGCTCCAGCGGTAAACAATTCTGAAATTGGTCAGAGGTGGGGAATCATCTCCCATACAACCAGCAACCCACCCCCCACGCCAGGAGCATCCTCATTGCAAAGCTGGGGGACCGTGCCGAGGCATCTGTGAGTAAACGTGAGCTGAGCCCCAGGCCAGCTGCTGCTGAACTGTTCCCACCCTTCCCAGGTAAAACACCTGAATATGTACAAGGGCTTGAAAGCCTAGAGGAAGGGCCACGGAGCCACACCAGCGACAGCACGCAGGCCAACTTGGTGCCTGCAGGCCAGCCAGGGTGGTCCTGTCCCCGAGCGCTCTTCCGGAAGCTTTCCATTGCCCTGCCTGAGATACCCCTCCTGTCCCGGCCCCCACTGCTTTTTTCCTTCCTCACCTCTGTCCGGAGAGAAATTCCAGCGGAAGGTATGGGTGACACATCCTCTTCTTACAGGTGGCAGCCTGGCAACCCCTGCAGAAAGGCCAGCAGAGCCCCACTCACACCGGGCCACCAACAAAGCTGTGGCCCCTCACTCCCTCCCACCAGCAGAGCCCCGAGACTGCTGACGGGGCAGAGAATATGGAGTCAGGCACAGCTTCAGGGGCTATTGCTGCCTGGAACGCTGTTTATATTGACCTCAAACAGGCACACCTGGGGAGGGCCGGCCGGCAGGGTAAGGCTGCCCAGGTCAGCTAATCCACAACCCTCGGGGAATCACATTGTTGAAAACGGACCTCGCTAAAGCAGAATAGAAGCCAAGGAAGAAAAGGACACAATGCCATTTGCAGCACCGTAGATGAGTCTAGAGGTAATCACGTGACTTGTAGTAAGTCAGAAAGTGAAAGACACATATCGTATCATATCACTTATAGGTGTTACCTAAGAATGGATACCAGGGCAGATATTTCCACGGAGAAGGGCCATCACAGATTCATCAAACAAACTTATGGTTCACCAATGGAAAGGTGTGAGGATTGGTTTCATTACGATATTGGGGTTAACAGACATATACAAACACAGGTGACACATATAATCACCAAAGACCTACGGAATACCAAGAGAAGACTACTCAACATTCTGTCATAACGTACATGAGAAAAGGATCCCAGGAAGAACAGACATCTGTATATGTGTAAAAGAACCCCATCTTCCACACCTACAACAAGCCAAACATTGTAATCAAACTTGCTGTAATAAAAAATAAAAAATTAAATTAAAAACACGAACAAGAAGTAGTGAGACAAACTTGAGGGGCTTCTCCTGGCACATTCCATTCTAAATTCCAATCTAGAACACGACTTCCATTGAGGCTCTGTTGCCCTAGTCACCAGATGTGGTAAGGGAGAACTGCTGCCACCTTGTGGCCGTTTCGCACAACAGCAGATTTAATCCCAGCGCTGATGGTCAGTTGATATTCAAAATCATTGCAGGCCTGTAAATGACACCTGCCCTGAAAACAAATCCTGGGGTCACATATCGACCAAAAAATTCAAAGGACGTCCATATTTCCAAACGACCGTTTCAAAAGGCATATTTTACGCACATTAGTGTTCTGCTTCTTTTTCTTTCTTTCCTTTTTTTGTTAAAAATACGGGAATGGAAAATGGCATCCCTCAGAATGGGCGAAAATCGTTGCAAACGAATCAATGGACAAAGGTTTAATCTCCAATATATATAAACAGCTCATGCAGCTTAATATTAACAAAACAAACAACCCAATACAAAAAATGGGCAGAAGGTCTAAAGAGATGTTTCTTCCAAGAAGACACAGAGATGGCCAAGACGCACATGAAAAGCTGCTCAACAGCACTAATTATTAGAGAAATGCAAATCAAAACTACAATGAGGTATCACCTCACACCTGTTAGAATCGGCATCATCAGAAAATCTACAAAGAACAAATTCTGGGGAGGGTGTGGAGAAAAGGAGCCCTCTTCCACTATTGGTGGGAATGTAAATTGATACAGTCACTATGGAGAACGGTATGGAGTTTCTTTAAAAAAACTAGAAATAGAATTACCATCTGATCCAGCAACCCCACTTCTGGGCATATACCCAGAGAAAACCATAAATCAAAAAGGCACATTCACCACAATGTTCATGGCAGCACTATTTACAATAGCCAGGTAATGGAAGCAACATAAATGCCCACAGACAGATGAATGGATAAAGATGTGGTACATATATAAAATGGAATATTACTCAGCCATAAGAAGGAATGAAACTGGGTCATTTGTAGAGACATCGATGGATCTACAGACTGTCATACAGAATGAAGTAAGTCAGAAAGAGGAAAACAAATATTGTATATTAATGCATATATGTGGAACCTAAAAAATGGTACAGATGAACTGGTTTGCAGGGAAGAAACAGAGACACAGAGGTAGAGAACAAACATATGGACACCAAGTGTGGGAAGCCATGGGGTGGTGGTGGTGGGATGAGTTGGGAGATTGGGATTGACCTGTATACATGTATATGCATAAAATACATAACTAATAATAACCTGCTGTATAAAAAAATAAATCAAATTAAATTTCAAATTTTTAAAAAATAAAATTTAAAAATAAAACAGAAAAATGTTCTTCCCTTCACACAGATGTATTTATAGGAATGAATTATTTCCATGCTTATATCTATAAATACATAAAGGAGGAATAAAATCTAACTTGAACCATAAAAGAAAAAAAAAAACCTGAACCCACCAGTTATACAGAGGAAAACCCTATCAGGGCACTTGCTCCAGCGGCAAACAATTCTGAAATTGGTCAGAGGTGGGGAATCATCTCCCATACAACCAGCAACCCACCCCCCACGCCAGGAGCATCCTCATTGCAAAGCTGGGGGACCGTGCCGAGGCATCTGTGAGTAAACGTGAGCTGAGCCCCAGGCCAGCTGCTGCTGAACTGTTCCCACCCTTCCCAGGTAAAACACCTGAATATGTACAAGGGCTTGAAAGCCTAGAGGAAGGGCCACGGAGCCACACCAGCGACAGCACGCAGGCCAACTTGGTGCCTGCAGGCCAGCCAGGGTGGTCCTGGCCCCGGGCGCTCTTCCGGAAGCTTTCCATTGCCCTGCCTGAGATACCCCTCCTGTCCCGGCCCCCACTGCTTTTTTCCTTCCTCACCTCTGTCCGGAGAGAAATTCCAGCGGAAGGTATGGGTGACACATCCTCTTCTTACAGGTGGCAGCCTGGCAACCCCTGCAGAAAGGCCAGCAGAGCCCCACTCACACCGGGCCACCAACAAAGCTGTGGCCCCTCACTCCCTCCCACCAGCAGAGCCCCGAGACTGCTGACGGGGCAGAGAATATGGAGTCAGGCACAGCTTCAGGGGCTATTGCTGCCTGGAGCGCTGTTTATATTGACCTCAAACAGGCACACCTGGGGAGGGCCGGCCGGCAGGGTAAGGCTGCCCAGGTCAGCTAATCCACAACCCTCGGGGAATCACATTGTTGAAAACAGACCTCGCTAAAGCAGAATAGAAGCCAAGGAAGAAAAGGACACAATGCCATTTGCAGCACCGTAGATGAGTCTAGAGGTAATCACGTGACTTGTAGTAAGTCAGAAAGTGAAAGACACATATCGTATCATATCACTTATAGGTGTTACCTAAGAATGGATACCAGGGCAGATATTTCCACGGAGAAGGGCCATCACAGATTCATCAAACAAACTTATGGTTCACCAATGGAAAGGTGTGAGGATTGGTTTCATTACGATATTGGGGTTAACAGACATATACAAACACAGGTGACACATATAATCACCAAAGACCTACGGAATACCAAGAGAAGACTACTCAACATTCTGTCATAACGTACATGAGAAAAGGATCCCAGGAAGAACAGACATCTGTATATGTGTAAAAGAACCCCATCTTCCACACCTACAACAAGCCAAACATTGTAATCAAACTTGCTGTAATAAAAAATAAAAAATTAAATTAAAAACACGAACAAGAAGTAGTGAGACAAACTTGAGGGGCTTCTCCTGGCACATTCCATTCTAAATTCCAATCTAGAACACGACTTCCATTGAGGCTCTGTTGCCCTAGTCACCAGATGTGGTAAGGGAGAACTGCTGCCACCTTGTGGCCGTTTCGCACAACAGCAGCTTTAATCCCAGCGCTGAGGGTCAGTTGATATTCAAAATCATTGCAGGCCTGTAAATGACACCTGCCCTGAAAACAAATCCTGGGGTCACATATCGACCAAAAAATTCAAAGGACGTCCATATTTCCAAACGACCGTTTCAAAAGGCATATTTTACGCACATTAGTGTTCTGCTTCTTTTTCTTTCTTTCCTTTTTTTGTTAAAAATACGGGAATGGAAAAAGGCATCCCTCAGAATGGGCGAAAATCGTTGCAAACGAATCAATGGACAAAGGTTTAATCTCCAATATATATAAACAGCTCATGCAGCTTAATATTAACAAAACAAACAACCCAATACAAAAAATGGGCAGAAGGTCTAAAGAGATGTTTCTTCCAAGAAGACACAGAGATGGCCAAGACGCACATGAAAAGCTGCTCAACAGCACTAATTATTAGAGAAATGCAAATCAAAACTACAATGAGGTATCACCTCACACCTGTTAGAATCGGCATCATCAGAAAATCTACAAACAACCAATTCTGGGGAGGGTGTGGACAAAAGGAGCCCTCTTCCACTATTGGTGGGAATGTAAATTGATACAGTCACTATGGAGAACGGTATGGAGTTTCCTTAAAAAATCTAGAAATAGAATTAC
The DNA here is from genome assembly GCF_964341445.2 of Mesoplodon mirus. Taxonomy (NCBI): domain Eukaryota; kingdom Metazoa; phylum Chordata; class Mammalia; order Artiodactyla; family Ziphiidae; genus Mesoplodon; species Mesoplodon mirus. Next base: position 2,222,679 of record NW_028295814.1, on the reverse strand, counting down.
CATCTGATCCAGCAATCCCACTTCTGGGCATATACCCAGAGAAAACCATAAATCAAAAAGGCACATTCACCACAATGTTCATGGCAGCACTATTTACAATAGCCAGGTAATGGAAGCAACATAAATGCCCACAGACAGATGAATGGATAAAGATGTGGTACATATATAAAATGGAATATTACTCAGCCATCAGAAGGAATGAAACTGGGTCATTTTTAGAGACATCGATGGATCTAGAGACTGTCATACAGAATGAAGTAAGTCAGAAAGAGGAAAGCAAATATTGTATATTAATGCATATATGTGGAACCTAAAAAATGGTACAGATGAACTGGTTTGCAGGGAAGAAACAGAGACACAGAGGTAGAGAACAAACATATGGACACCAAGTGTGGGAAGCCATGGGGTGGTGGTGGTGGGATGAGTTGGGAGATTGGGATTGACCTGTATACATGTATATGTATAAAATACATAACTAATAATAACCTGCTGTATAAAAAAATAAATCAAATTAAATTTCAAATTTTTAAAAAATAAAATTTAAAAATAAAACAGAAAAATGTTCTTCCCTTCACACAGATGTATTTATAGGAATGAATTATTTCCATGCTTATATCTATAAATACATAAAGGAGGAATAAAATCTAACTTGAACCATAAAAGAAAAAAAAAAACCTGAACCCACCAGTTATACAGAGGAAAACCCTATCAGGGCACTTGCTCCAGCGGTAAACAATTCTGAAATTGGTCAGAGGTGGGGAATCATCTCCCATACAACCAGCAACCCACCCCCCACGCCAGGAGCATCCTCATTGCAAAGCTTGGGGACCGTGCCGAGGCATCTGTGAGTAAACGTGAGCTGAGCCCCAGGCCAGCTGCTGTTGAACTGTTCCCACCCTTCCCAGGTAAAACACCTGAATATGTACAAGGGCTTGAAAGCCTAGAGGAAGGGCCACGGAGCCACACCAGCGACAGCACGCAGGCCAACTTGGTGCCTGCAGGCCGGCCAGGGTGGTCCTGGCCCCAGGCGCTCTTCCGGAAGCTTTCCATTGCCCTGCCTGAGATACCCCTCCTGTCCCGGCCCCCACTGCTTTTTTCCTTCCTCACCTCTGTCCGGAGAGAAATTCCAGCGGAAGGTATGGGTGACACATCCTCTTCTTTACAGGTGGCAGCCTGGCAACCCCTGCAGAAAGGCCAGCAGAGCCCCACTCACATCGGGCCACCAACAAAGCTGTGGCCCCTCACTCCCTCCCACCAGCAGAGCCCCGAGACTTCTGACGGGGCAGAGAATATGGAGTCAGGCACAGCTTCAGGGTCTATTGCTGCCTGGAGCGCTGTTTATATTGACCTCAAACAGGCACACCTGGGGAGGGCCGGCCGGCAGGGTAAGGCTGCCCAGGTCAGCTAATCCACAACCCTCAGGGAATCACATTGTTGAAAACGGACCTCGCTAAGGCAGAATAGAAGCCAAGGAACAAAAGGACACAATGCCATTTGCAGCACCGTAGATGAGTCTAGAGGTAATCACGTGACTTGTAGTAAGTCAGAAAGTGAAAGACACATATCGTATCATATCACTTATAGGTGTTACCTAAGAATGGATACCAGGGCAGATATTTCCACGGAGAAGGGCCATCACAGATTCATCAAACAAACTTATGGTTCACCAATGGAAAGGTGTGAGGATTGGTTTCATTACGATATTGGGGTTAACAGACATATACAAACACAGGTGACACATATAATCACCAAAGACCTACGGAATACCTAGAGAAGACTACTCAACCTTCTGTCATAACGTACATGGGAAAAGGATCCCAGGAAGAACAGACATCTGTATATGTGTAAAAGAACCCCATCTTCCACACCTACAACAAGCCAAACATTGTAATCAAACTTGCTGTAATAAAAAATAAAAAATTAAATTAAAAACACGAACAAGAAGTAGTGAGACAAACTTGAGGGGCTTTCTCCTGGCACATTCCATTCTAAATTCCAATCTAGAACACGACTTCCATTGAGGCTCTGTTGCCCTAGTCACCAGATTTGGTAAGGGAGAACTGCTGCCACCTTGTGGCCGTTTCGCACAACAGCAGCTTTAATCCCAGAGCTGATGGTCAGTTGATATTCAAAATCATTGCAGGCCTGTAAATGACACCTGCCCTGAAAACAAATCCTGGGGTCACATATCGACCAAAAAATTCAAAGGACGTCCATATTTCAAAACGACCGTTTCAAAAGGCATATTTTACGCACATTAGTGTTCTGCTTCTTTTTCTTTCTTTCCTTTTTTTGTTAAAAATACGGGAATGGAAAAAGGCATCCCTCAGAATGGGCGAAAATCGTTGCAAACGAATCAATGGACAAAGGTTTAATCTCCAATATATATAAACAGCTCATGCAGCTTAATATTAACAAAACAAACAACCCAATACAAAAAATGGGCAGAAGATCTAAAGAGATGTTTCTTCCAAGAAGACACAGAGACGGCCAAGACGCACATGAAAAGCTGCTCAACAGCAATAATTATTAGAGAAATGCAAATCAAAACTACAATGAGGTATCACCTCACACCTGTTAGAATCGGCATCATCAGAAAATCTACAAACAACCAATTCTGGGGAGGGTGTGGACAAAAGGAGCCCTCTTCCACTATTGGTGGGAATGTAAATTGATACAGTCACTATGGAGAACGGTATGGAGTTTCCTTAAAAAATCTAGAAATAGAATTACCATCTGATCCAGCAATCCCACTTCTGGGCATATACCCAGAGAAAACCATAAATCAAAAAGGCACATTCACCACAATGTTCATGGCAGCACTATTTACAATAGCCAGGTAATGGAAGCAACATAAATGCCCACAGAGAGATGAATGGATAAAGATGTGGTACATATATAAAATGGAATATTACTCAGCCATAAGAAGGAATGAAACTGGGTCATTTGTAGAGACATCGATGGATCTAGAGACTGTCATACAGAATGAAGTAAGTCAGAAAGAGGAAAGCAAATATTGTATATTAATGCATATATGTGGAACCTAAAAAATGGTACAGATGAACTGGTTTGCAGGGAAGAAACAGAGACACAGAGGTAGAGAACAAACATATGGACACCAAGTGTGGGAAGCCATGGGGTGGTGGTGGTGGGATGAGTTGGGAGATTGGGATTGACCTGTATACATGTATATGTATAAAATACATAACTAATAATAACCTGCTGTATAAAAAAATAAATCAAATTAAATTTCAAATTTTTAAAAAATAAAATTTAAAAATAAAACAGAAAAATGTTCTTCCCTTCACACAGATGTATTTATAGGAATGAATTATTTCCATGCTTATATCTATAAATACATAAAGGAGGAATAAAATCTAACTTGAACCATAAAAGAAAAAAAAAAACCTGAACCCACCAGTTATACAGAGGAAAACCCTATCAGGGCACTTGCTCCAGCGGTAAACAATTCTGAAATTGGTCAGAGGTGGGGAATCATCTCCCATACAACCAGCAACCCACCCCCCACGCCAGGAGCATCCTCATTGCAAAGCTGGGGGACCGTGCCGAGGCATCTGTGAGTAAACGTGAGCTGAGCCCCAGGCCAGCTGCTGCTGAACTGTTCCCACCCTTCCCAGGTAAAACACCTGAATATGTACAAGGGCTTGAAAGCCTAGAGGAAGGGCCACGGAGCCACACCAGCGACAGCACGCAGGCCAACTTGGTGCCTGCAGGCCGGCCAGGGTGGTCCTGGCCCCAGGCGCTCTTCCGGAAGCTTTCCATTGCCCTGCCTGAGATACCCCTCCAGTCCCGGCCCCCACTGCTTTTTTCCTTCCTCACCTCTGTCCGGAGAGAAATTCCAGCGGAAGGTATGGGTGACACATCCTCTTCTTTACAGGTGGCAGCCTGGCAACCCCTGCAGAAAGGCCAGCAGAGCCCCACTCACATCGGGCCACCAACAAAGCTGTGGCCCCTCACTCCCTCCCACCAGCAGAGCCCCGAGACTTCTGACGGGGCAGAGAATATGGAGTCAGGCACAGCTTCAGGGTCTATTGCTGCCTGGAGCGCTGTTTATATTGACCTCAAACAGGCACACCTGGGGAGGGCCGGCCGGCTGGGTAAGGCTGCCCAGGTCAGCTAATCCACAACCCTCAGGGAATCACATTGTTGAAAACGGACCTCGCTAAGGCAGAATAGAAGCCAAGGAAGAAAAGGACACAATGCCATTTGCAGCACCGTAGATGAGTCTAGAGGTAATCACGTGACTTGTAGTAAGTCAGAAAGTGAAAGACACATATCGTATCATATCACTTATAGGTGTTACCTAAGAATGGATACCAGGGCAGATATTTCCACGGAGAAGGGCCATCACAGATTCATCAAACAAACTTATGGTTCACCAATGGAAAGGTGTGAGGATTGGTTTCATTACGATATTGGGGTTAACAGACATATACAAACACAGGTGACACATATAATCACCAAAGACCTACGGAATACCAAGAGAAGACTACTCAACATTCTGTCATAACGTACATGGGAAAAGGATCCCAGGAAGAACAGACATCTGTATATGTGTAAAAGAACCCCATCTTCCACACCTACAACAAGCCAAACATTGTAATCAAACTTGCTGTAATAAAAAATAAAAAATTAAATTAAAAACACGAACAAGAAGTAGTGAGACAAACTTGAGGGGCTTTCTCCTGGCACATTCCATTCTAAATTCCAATCTAGAACACGACTTCCATTGAGGCTCTGTTGCCCTAGTCACCAGATTTGGTAAGGGAGAACTGCTGCCACCTTGTGGCCGTTTCGCACAACAGCAGCTTTAATCCCAGCGCTGATGGTCAGTTGATATTCAAAATCATTGCAGGCCTGTAAATGACACCTGCCCTGAAAACAAATCCTGGGGTCACATATCGACCAAAAAATTCAAAGGACGTCCATATTTCAAAACGACCGTTTCAAAAGGCATATTTTACGCACATTAGTGTTCTGCTTCTTTTTCTTTCTTTCCTTTTTTTGTTAAAAATACGGGAATGGAAAAAGGCATCCCTCAGAATGGGCGAAAATCGTTGCAAACGAATCAATGGACAAAGGTTTAATCTCCAATATATATAAACAGCTCATGCAGCTTAATATTAACAAAACAAACAACCCAATACAAAAAATGGGCAGAAGATCTAAAGAGATGTTTCTTCCAAGAAGACACAGAGACGGCCAAGACGCACATGAAAAGCTGCTCAACAGCACTAATTATTAGAGAAATGCAAATCAAAACTACAATGAGGTATCACCTCACACCTGTTAGAATCGGCATCATCAGAAAATCTACAAACAACCAATTCTGGGGAGGGTGTGGACAAAAGGAGCCCTCTTCCACTATTGGTGGGAATGTAAATTGATAGAGTCACTATGGAGAATGGTATGGAGTTTCCTTAAAAAACTAGAAATAGAATTACCATCTGATCCAGCAATCCCACTTCTCGGCATATACCCAGAGAAAACCATAAAACAAAAAGGCACATTCACCACAATGTTCATGGCAGCACTATTTACAACAGCCAGGTAATGGAAGCAATGTAAATGCCCACAGACAGATGAATGGATAAAGATGTGGTACATATATAAAATGGAATATTACTCAGCCATAAGAAGGAATGAAACTGGGTCATTTGTAGAGACATCGATGGATCTAGAGACTGTCATACAGAATGAAGTAAGTCAGAAAGAGGAAAACAAATATTGTATATTAATGCATATATGTGGAACCTAAAAAATGGTACAGATGAACTGGTTTGCAGGGAAGAAACAGAGACACAGAGGTAGAGAACAAACATATGGACACCAAGTGTGGGAAGCCATGGGGTGGTGGTGGTGGGATGAGTTGGGAGATTGGGATTGACCTGTATACATGTATATGCATAAAATACATAACTAATAATAACCTGCTGTATAAAAAAAAAATAAATCAAATTAAATTTCAAATTTTAAAAAAATAAAATTTAAAAATAAAACAGAAAAATGTTCTTCCCTTCACACAGATGTATTTATAGGAATGAATTATTTCCATGCTTACATCTATAAATACATAAAGGAGGAATACAATCTAACTTGAACCATAAAAGAAAAAAAAAAAAACCTGAACCCACCAGTTATACAGAGGAAAACCCTATCAGGGCACTTGCTCCAGCGGTAAACAATTCTGAAATTGGTCAGAGGTGGGGAATCATCTCCCATACAACCAGCAACCCACCCCCCACGCCAGGAGCATCCTCATTGCAAAGCTGGGGGACCGTGCCGAGGCATCTGTTAGTAAACGTGAGCTGAGCCCCAGGCCAGCTGCTGCTGAACTGTTCCCACCCTTCCCAGGTAAAACACCTGAATATGTACAAGGGCTTGAAAGCCTAGAGGAAGAGCCGCAGAGCCACACCAGCGACAGCACGCAGGCCAACTTGGTGCCTGCAGGCCAGCCAGGGTGGTCCTGGCCCCGGGCGCTCTTCCGGAAGCTTTCCATTGCCCTGCCTGAGATACCCCTCCTGTCCCGGCCCCCACTGCTTTTTTCCTTCCTCACCTCTGTCCGGAGAGAAATTCCAGCGGAAGGTATGGGTGACACATCCTCTTCTTTACAGGTGGCAGCCTGGCAACCCCTGCAGAAAGGCCAGCAGAGCCCCACTCACACCGGGCCATCAACAAAGCTGTGGCCCCTCACTCCCTCCCACCAGCAGAGCCCCGAGACTGCTGATGGGGCAGAGAATATGGAGTCAGGCACAGCTTCAGGGGCTATTGCTGCCTGGAGCGCTGTTTATATTGACCTCAAACAGGCACACCTGGGGAGGGCCGGCCGGCAGGGTAAGGCGGCCCAGGTCAGCTAATCCACAACCCTCAGGGAATCACATTGTTGAAAACGGACCTCGCTATGGCAGAATAGAAGCCAAGGAAGAAAAGGATACAATGCCATTTGCAGCACCGTAGATGAGTCTAGAGGTAATCATGTGACTTGTAGTAAGTCAGAAAGTGAAAGACACATATCGTATCATATCACTTATAGGTGTTACCTAAGAATGGATACCAGGGCAGATATTTCCACGGAGAAGGGCCATCACAGATTCATCAAACAAACTTATGGTTCACCAATGGAAAGGTGTGAGGATTGGTTTCATTACGATATTGGGGTTAACAGACATATACAAACACAGGTGACACATATAATCACCAAAGACCTACGGAATACCAAGAGAAGACTACTCAACATTCTGTCATAACGTACATGGGAAAAGGATCCCAGGAAGAACAGACATCTGTATATGTGTAAAAGAACCCCATCTTCCACACCTACAACAAGCCAAACATTGTAATCAAACTTGCTGTAATAAAAAATAAAAAATTAAATTAAAAACACGAACAAGAAGTAGTGAGACAAACTTGAGGGGCTTTCTCCTGGCACATTCCATTCTAAATTCCAATCTAGAACACGACTTCCATTGAGGCTCTGTTGCCCTAGTCACCAGATTTGGTAAGGGAGAACTGCTGCCACCTTGTGGCCGTTTCGCACAACAGCAGCTTTAATCCCAGAGCTGATGGTCAGTTGATATTCAAAATCATTGCAGGCCTGTAAATGACACCTGCCCTGAAAACAAATCCTGGGGTCACATATCGACCAAAAAATTCAAAGGACGTCCATATTTCAAAACGACCGTTTCAAAAGGCATATTTTACGCACATTAGTGTTCTGCTTCTTTTTCTTTCTTTCCTTTTTTTGTTAAAAATACGGGAATGGAAAAAGGCATCCCTCAGAATGGGCGAAAATCGTTGCAAACGAATCAATGGACAAAGGTTTAATCTCCAATATATATAAACAGCTCATGCAGCTTAATATTAACAAAACAAACAACCCAATACAAAAAATGGGCAGAAGATCTAAAGAGATGTTTCTTCCAAGAAGACACAGAGACGGCCAAGACGCACATGAAAAGCTGCTCAACAGCACTAATTATTAGAGAAATGCAAATCAAAACTACAATGAGGTATCACCTCACACCTGTTAGAATCGGCATCATCAGAAAATCTACAAACAACCAATTCTGGGGAGGGTGTGGACAAAAGGAGCCCTCTTCCACTATTGGTGGGAATGTAAATTGATACAGTCACTATGGAGAATGGTATGGAGTTTCCTTAAAAAACTAGAAATAGAATTACCATCTGATCCAGCAATCCCACTTCTGGGCATATACCCAGAGAAAACCATAAATCAAAAAGTCACATTCACCACAATGTTCATGGCAGCACTATTTACAATAGCCAGGTAATGGAAGCAACGTAAATGCCCACAGACAGATGAATGGATAAAGATGTGGTACATATATAAAATGGAATATTACTCAGCCATAAGAAGGAATGAAACTGGGTCATTTGTAGAGACATCGATGGATCTAGAGACTGTCATACAGAATGAAGTAAGTCAGAAAGAGGAAAACAAATATTGTATATTAATGCATATATGTGGAACCTAAAAAATGGTACAGATGAACTGGTTTGCAGGGAAGAAACAGAGACACAGAGGTAGAGAACAAACATATGGACACCAAGTGTGGGAAGCCATGGGGTGGTGGTGGTGGGATGAGTTGGGAGATTGGGATTGACCTGTATACATGTATATGCATAAAATACATAACTAATAATATCCTGCTGTATAAAAAAATAAATCAAATTAAATTTAAAATTTTTAAAAAATAAAATTTAAAAATAAAACAGAAAAATGTTCTTCCCTTCACACAGATGTATTTATAGGAATGAATTATTTCCATGCTTATATCTATAAATACATAAAGGAGGAATAAAATCTAACTTGAACCATAAAAGAAAAAAAAAAAACCTGAACCCACCAGTTATACAGAGGAAAACCCTATCATGGTACTTGCTCCAGCGGTAAACAATTCTGAAATTGGTCAGAGGTGGGGAATCATCTCCCATACAACCAGCAACCCACCCCCCACGCCCGGAGCATCCTCATTGCAAAGCTGGGGGACCGTGCCGAGGCATCTGTGAGTAAACGTGAGCTGAGCCCCAGGCCAGCTGCTGCTGAACTGTTCCCACCCTTCCCAGGTAAAACACCTGAATATGTACAAGGGCTTGAAAGCCTAGAGGAAGGGCCACGGAGCCACACCAGCGACAGCACGCAGGCCAACTTGGTGCCTGCAGGCCAGCCAGGGTGGTCCTGGCGCCGGGCGCTCTTGCGGAAGCTTTCCATTGCCCTGCCTCAGATACCCCTCCTGTCCCGGCCCCCACTGCTTTTTTCCTTCCTCACCTCTGTCCGGAGAGAAATTCCAGCGGAAGGTATGGGTGACACATCCTCTTCTTTACAGGTGGCAGCCTGGCAACCCCTGCAGAAAGGCCAGCAGAGCCCCACTCACACCGGGCCACCAACAAAGCTGTGGCCCGTCACTCCCTCCCACCAGCAGAGCCCCGAGACTGCTGACGGGGCAGAGAATATGGAGTCAGGCACAGCTTCAGGGGCTATTGCTGCCTGGAGCGCTGTTTATATTGACCTCAAACAGGCACACCTGGGGAGGGCCGGCCGGCAGGGTAAGGCTGCCCAGGTCAGCTAATCCACAACCCTCAGGGAATCACATTGTTGAAAACGGACCTCGCTAAGGCAGAATAGAAGCCAAGGAAGAAAAGGACACAATGCCATTTGCAGCACCTTAGATGAGTCTAGAGGTAATCACGTGACTTGTAGTAAGTCAGAAAGTGAAAGACACATATCGTATCATATCACTTATAGGTGTTACCTAAGAATGGATACCAGGGCAGATATTTCCACGGAGAAGGGCCATCACAGATTCATCAAACAAACTTATGGTTCACCAATGGAAAGGTGTGAGGATTGGTTTCATTACGATATTGGGGTTAACAGACATATACAAACACAGGTGACACATATAATCACCAAAGACCTACGGAATACCAAGAGAAGACTACTCAACCTTCTGTCATAACGTACATGAGAAAAGGATCCCAGGAAGAACAGACATCTGTATATGTGTAAAAGAACCCCATCTTCCACACCTACAACAAGCCAAACATTGTAATCAAACTTGCTGTAATAAAAAATAAAAAATTAAATTAAAAACACGAACAAGAAGTAGTGAGACAAACTTGAGGGGCTTCTCCTGGCACATTCCATTCTAAATTCCAATCTAGAACACGACTTCCATTGAGGCTCTGTTGCCCTAGTCACCAGATTTGGTAAGGGAGAACTGCTGCCACCTTGTGGCCGTTTCGCACAACAGCAGCTTTAATCCCAGCGCTGATGGTCAGTTGATATTCAAAATCATTGCAGGCCTGTAAATGACACCTGCCCTGAAAACAAATCCTGGGGTCACATATCGACCAAAAAATTCAAAGGACGTCCATATTTCAAAACGACCGTTTCAAAAGGCATATTTTACGCACATTAGTGTTCTGCTTCTTTTTCTTTCTTTCCTTTTTTTGTTAAAAATACGGGAATGGAAAAAGGCATCCCTCAGAATGGGCGAAAATCGTTGCAAACGAATCAATGGACAAAGGTTTAATCTCCAATATATATAAACAGCTCATGCAGCTTAATATTAACAAAACAAACAACCCAATACAAAAAATGGGCAGAAGGTCTAAAGAGATGTTTCTTCCAAGAAGACACAGAGATGGCCAAGACGCACATGAAAAGCTGCTCAACAGCACTAATTATTAGAGAAATGCAAATCAAAACTACAATGAGGTATCACCTCACACCTGTTAGAATCGGCATCATCAGAAAATCTACAAAGAACAAATTCTGGGGAGGGTGTGGACAAAAGGAGCCCTCTTCCACTATTGGTGGGAATGTAAATTGATACAGTCACTATGGAGAACGGTATGGAGTTTCCTTAAAAAAACTAGAAATAGAATTACCATCTGATCCAGCAATCCCAATTCTGGGCATATACCCAGAGAAAACCATAAATCAAAAAGGCACATTCACCACAATGTTCATGGCAGCACTATTTACAATAGCCAGGTAATGGAAGCAACATAAATGCCCACAGACAAATGAATGGATAAAGATGTGGTACATATATAAAATGGAATATTACTCAGCCATAAGAAGGAATGAAACTGGGTCATTTTTAGAGACATCGATGGATCTAGAGACTGTCATACAGAATGAAGTAAGTCAGAAAGAGGAAAGCAAATATTGTATATTAATGCATATATGTGGAACCTAAAAAATGGTACAGATGAACTGGTTTGCAGGGAAGAAACAGAGACACAGAGGTAGAGAACAAACATATGGACACCAAGTGTGGGAAGCCATGGGGTGGTGGTGGTGGGATGAGTTGGGAGATTGGGATTGACATGTATACATGTATATGCATAAAATACATAACTAATAATAACCTGCTGTATAAAAAATAAATCAAATTAAATTTCAAATTTTTAAAAAATAAAATTTAAAAATAAAACAGAAAAATGTTCTTCCCTTCACACAGATGTATTTATAGGAATGAATTATTTCCATGCTTATATCTATAAATACATAAAGGAGGAATAAAATCTAACTTGAACCATAAAAGAAAAAAAAAACCTGAACCCACCAGTTATACAGAGGAAAACCCTATCAGGGCTCTTGCTCCAGCGGTAAACAATTCTGAAATTGGTCAGAGGTGGGGAATCATCTCCCATACAACCAGCAACCCACCCCCCACGCCAGGAGCATCCTCATTGCAAAGCTGGGGGACCGTGCCGAGGCATCTGTGAGTAAACGTGAGCTGAGCCCCAGGCCAGCTGCTGCTGAACTGTTCCCACCCTTCCCAGGTAAAACACCTGAATATGTACAAGGGCTTGAAAGCCTAGAGGAAGGGCCACGGAGCCACACCAGCGACAGCACTCAGGCCAACTTGGTGCCTGCAGGCCAGCCAGGGTGGTCCTGGCCCCGAGCGCTCTTCCGGAAGCTTTCCATTGCCCTGCCTGAGATACCCCTCCTGTCCCGGCCCCCACTGCTTTTTTCCTTCCTCACCTCTTTCCGGAGAGAAATTCCAGCGGAAGGTATGGGTGACACATCCTCTTCTTTACAGGTGGCAGCCTGGCAACCCCTGCAGAAAGGCCAGCAGAGCCCCACTCACACCGGGCCACCAACAAAGCTGTGGCCCCTCACTCCCTCCCACCAGCACAGCCCCGAGACTGCTGACGGGGCAGAGAATATGGAGTCAGGCACAGCTTCAGGGGCTATTGCTGCCTGGAACGCTGTTTATATTGACCTCAAACAGGCACACCTGGGGAGGGCCGGCCGGCAGTGTAAGGCTGCCCAGGTCAGCTAATCCACAACCCTCGGGGAATCACATTGTTGAAAACGGACCTCGCTAAGGCAGAATAGAAGCCAAGGAAGAAAAGGACACAATGCCATTTGCAGCACCGTAGATGAGTCTAGAGGTAATCACGTGACTTGTAGTAAGTCAGAAAGTGAAAGACACATATCGTATCATATCACTTATAGGTGTTACCTAAGAATGGATACCAGGGCAGATATTTCCACGGAGAAGGGCCATCACAGATTCATCAAACAAACTTATGGTTCACCAATGGAAAGGTGTGAGGATTGGTTTCATTACGATATTGGGGTTAACAGACATATACAAACACAGGTGACACATATAATCACCAAAGACCTACGGAATACCAAGAGAAGACTACTCAACCTTCTGTCATAACGTACATGAGAAAAGGATCCCAGGAAGAACAGACATCTGTATATGTGTAAAAGAACCCCATCTTCCACACCTACAACAAGCCAAACATTGTAATCAAACTTGCTGTAATAAAAAATAAAAAATTAAATTAAAAACACGAACAAGAAGTAGTGAGACAAACTTGAGGGGCTTCTCCTGGCACATTCCATTCTAAATTCCAATCTAGAACACGACTTCCATTGAGGCTCTGTTGCCCTAGTCACCAGATTTGGTAAGGGAGAACTGCTGCCACCTTGTGGCCGTTTCGCACAACAGCAGCTTTAATCCCAGCGCTGATGGTCAGTTGATATTCAAAATCATTGCAGGCCTGTAAATGACACCTGCCCTGAAAACAAATCCTGGGGTCACATATCGACCAAAAAATTCAAAGGACGTCCATATTTCAAAACGACCGTTTCAAAAGGCATATTTTACGCACATTAGTGTTCTGCTTCTATTTCTTTCTTTCCTTTTTTTGTTAAAAATCCGGGAATGGAAAATGGCATCCCTCAGAATGGGCGAAAATCGTTGCAAACGAATCAATGGACAAAGGTTTAATCTCCAATATATATAAACAGCTCATGCAGCTTAATATTAACAAAACAAACAACCCAATACAAAAAATGGGCAGAAGATCTAAAGAGATGTTTCTTCCAAGAAGACACAGAGATGGCCAAGACGCACATGAAAAGCTGCTCAACAGCACTAATTATTAGAGAAATGCAAATCAAAACTACAATGAGGTATCACCTCACACCTGTTAGAATCGGCATCATCAGAAAATCTACAAAGAACAAATTCTGGGGAGGGTGTGGACAAAAGGAGCCCTCTTCCACTATTGGTGGGAATGTAAATTGATACAGTCACTATGGAGAACGGTATGGAGTTTCCTTAAAAAAACTAGAAATAGAATTACCATCTGATCCAGCAATCCCACTTCTGGGCATATACCCAGAGAAAACCATAAATAAAAAAGGCACATTCACCACAATGTTCATGGCAGCACTATTTACAATACCCAGGTAATGGAAGCAACATAAATGCCCACAGACAGATGAATGGATAAAGATGTGGTACATATATAAAATGGAATAATACTCAGCCATAAGAAGGAATGAAACTGGGTCATTTGTAGAGACATCGATGGATCTAGAGACTGTCATACAGAATGAAGTAAGTCAGAAAGAGGAAAACAAATATTGTATATTAATGCATATATGTGGAACCTAAAAAATGGTACAGATGAACTGGTTTGCAGGGAAGAAACAGAGACACAGAGGTAGAGAACAAACATATGGACACCAAGTGTGGGAAGCCATGGGGTGGTGGTGGTGGGATGAGTTGGGAGATTGGGATTGACCTGTATACATGTATATGCATAAAATACATAACTAATAATAACCTGATGTATAAAAAAATAAATCAAATTAAATTTCAAATTTTTAAAAAATAAAATTTAAAAATAAAACAGAAAACTGTTCTTCCCTTCACACAGATGTATTTATAGGAATGAATTATTTCCATGCTTATATCTATAAATACATAAAGGAGGAATAAAATCTAACTTGAACCATAAAAGAAAAAAAAAAACCTGAACCCACCAGTTATACAGAGGAAAACCCTATCAGGGCACTTGCTCCAGCGGTAAACAATTCTGAAATTGGTCAGAGGTGGGGAATCATCTCCCATACAACCAGCAACCCACCCCCCACGCCAGGAGCATCCTCATTGCAAAGCTGGGGGACCGTGCCGAGGCATCTGTGAGTAAACGTGAGCTGAGCCCCAGGCCAGCTGCTGCTGAACTGTTCCCACCCTTCCCAGGTAAAACACCTGAATATGTACAAGGGCTTGAAAGCCTAGAGGAAGGGCCACGGAGCCACACCAGTGACAGCACGCAGGCCAACTTGGTGCCTGCAGGCCAGCCAGGGTGGTCCTGGCCCCGGGCGCTCTTCCGGAAGCTTTCCATTGCCCTGCCTGAGATACCCCTCCTGTCCCGGCCCCCACTGCTTTTTTCCTTCCTCACCTCTGTCCGGAGAGAAATTCCAGCGGAAGGTATGGGTGACACATCCTCTTCTTTACAGGTGGCAGCCTGGCAACCCATGCAGAAAGGCCAGCAGAGCCCCACTCACACCGGGCCACCAACAAAGCTGTGGCCCCTCACTCCCTCCCACCAGCAGAGCCCCGAGACTGCTGACGGGGCAGAGAATATGGAGTCAGGCACAGCTTCAGGGGCTATTGCTGCCTGGAGCGCTGTTTATATTGACCTCAAACAGGCACACCTGGGGAGGGCCGGCCGGCAGGGTAAGGCTGCCCAGGTCAGCTAATCCACAACCCTCGGGGAATCACATTGTTGAAAACGGACCTCGCTAAGGCAGAATAGCAGCCAAGGAAGAAAAGGACACAATGCCATTTGCAGCACCGTAGATGAGTCTAGAGGTAATCACGTGACTTGTCAGAAAGTGAAAGACACATATCGTATCATATCACTTATAGGTGTTACCTAGGAATGGATACCAGGGCAGATATTTCCACGGAGAAGGGCCATCACAGATTCATCAAACAAACTTATGGTTCACCAATGGAAAGGTGTGAGGATTGGTTTCATTACGATATTGGGGTTAACAGACATATACAAACACAGGTGACACATATAATCACCAAAGACCTACGGAATACCAAGAGAAGACTACTCAACCTTCTGTCATAACGTACATGGGAAAAGGATCCCAGGAAGAACAGACATCTGTATATGTGTAAAAGAACCCCATCTTCCACACCTACAACAAGCCAAACATTCTAATCAAACTTGCTGTAATAAAAAATAAAAAATTAAATTAAAAACACGAACAAGAAGTAGTGAGACAAACTTGAGGGGCTTTCTCCTGGCACATTCCATTCTAAATTCCAATCTAGAACACGACTTCCATTGAGGCTCTGTTGCCCTAGTCACCAGATTTGGTAAGGGAGAACTGCTGCCACCTTGTGGCCGTTTCTCACAACAGCAGCTTTAATCCCAGCGCTGATGGTCAGTTGATATTCAAAATCATTGCAGGCCTGTAAATGACACCTGCCCTGAAAACAAATCCTGGGGTCACATATCGACCAAAAAATTCAAAGGACGTCCATATTTCAAAACGACCGTTTCAAAAGGCATATTTTACGCACATTAGTGTTCTGCTTCTTTTTCTTTCTTTCCTTTTTTTGTTAAAAATACGGGAATGGAAAATGGCATCCCTCAGAATGGGCGAAAATCGTTGCAAACGAATCAATGGACAAAGGTTTAATCTCCAATATATATAAACAGCTCATGCAGCTTAATATTAACAAAACAAACAACCCAATACAAAAAATGGGCAGAAGATCTAAAGAGATGTTTCTTCCAAGAAGACACAGAGATGGCCAAGACGCACATGAAAAGCTGCTCAACAGCACTAATTATTAGAGAAATGCAAATCAAAACTACAATGAGGTATCACCTCACACCTGTTAGAATCGGCATCATCAGAAAATCTACAAACAACCAATTCTGGGGAGGGTGTGGACAAAAGGAGCCCTCTTCCACTATTGGTGGGAATGTAAATTGATACAGTCACTGGAGAACGGTATGGAGTTTCCTTAAAAAAAACTAGAAATAGAATTACCATCTGATCCAGCAATCCCACTTCTGGGCATATACCCAGAGAAAACCATAAATAAAAAAGGCACATTCACCACAATGTTCATGGCAGCACTATTTACAATAGCCAGGTAATGGAAGCAACCTAAATGCCCACAGACAGATGAATGGATAAAGATGTGGTACATATATAAAATGGAATATTACTCAGCCATAAGAAGGAATGCAACTGGGTCATTTGTAGAGACATCGATGGATCTAGAGACTGTCATACAGAATGAAGTAAGTCAGAAAGAGGAAAACAAATATTGTATATTAATGCATATATGTGGAACCTAAAAAATGGTACAGATGAACTGGTTTGCAGGGAAGAAACAGAGACACAGAGGTAGAGAACAAACATATGGACACCAAGTGTGGGAAGCCATGGGGTGGTGGTGGTGGGATGAGTTGGGAGATTGGGATTGACCTGTATACATGTATATGCATAAAATACATAACTAATAATAACCTGCTGTATAAAAAAATAAATCAAATTAAATTTCAAATTTTTAAAAAATAAAATTTAAAAATAAAACAGAAAAATGTTCTTCCCTTCACACAGATGTATTTATAGGAATGAATTATTTCCATGCTTATATCTATAAATACATAAAGGAGGAATAAAATCTAACTTGAACCATAAAAGAAAAAAAAAAAACCTGAACCCACCAGTTATAGAGAGGAATACCCTATCAGGGCACTTGCTCCAGCGGTAAACAATTCTGAAATTGGTCAGAGGTGGGGAATCATCTCCCATACAACCAGCAACCCACCCCCCACGCCAGGAGCATCCTCATTGCAAAGCTTGGGGACCGTGCCGAGGCATCTGTGAGTAAACGTGAGCTGAGCCCCAGGCCAGCTGCTGCTGAACTGTTCCCACCCTTCCCAGGTAAAACACCTGAATATGTACAAGGGCTTGAAAGCCTAGAGGAAGGGCCACGGAGCCACACCAGCGACAGCACGCAGGCCAACTTGGTGCCTGCAGGCCAGCCAGGGTGGTCCTGGCCCCGGGCGCTCTTCCGGAAGCTTTCCATTGCCCTGCCTGAGATAACCCTCCTGTCCCGGCCCCCACTGCTTTTTTCCTTCCTCCCCTCTGTCCGGAGAGAAATTCCAGCGGAAGGTATGGGTGACACATCCTCTTCTTTACAGGTGGCAGCCTGGCAACCCCTGCAGAAAGGCCAGCAGAGCCCCACTCACACCGGGCCACCAACAAAGCTGTGGCCCCTCACTCCCTCCCACCAGCAGAGCCCCGAGACTGCTGATGGGGCAGAGAATATGGAGTCAGGCACAGCTTCAGGGGCTATTGCTGCCTGGAGCGCTGTTTATATTGACCTCAAACAGGCACACCTGGGGAGGGCCGGCCGGCAGGGTAAGGCGGCCCAGGTCAGCTAATCCACAACCCTCAGGGAATCACATTGTTGAAAACGGACCTCGCTAAGGCAGAATAGAAGCCAAGGAAGAAAAGGACACAATGCCATTTGCAGCACCGTAGATGAGTCTAGAGGTAATCATGTGACTTGTAGTAAGTCAGAAAGTGAAAGACACATATCGTATCATATCACTTATAGGTGTTACCTAAGAATGGATACCAGGGCAGATATTTCCACGGAGAAGGGCCATCACAGATTCATCAAACAAACTTATGGTTCACCAATGGAAAGGTGTGAGGATTGGTTTCATTACGATATTGGGGTTAACAGACATATACAAACACAGGTGACACATATAATCACCAAAGACCTACGGAATACCAAGAGAAGACTACTCAACCTTCTGTCATAACGTACATGAGAAAAGGATCCCAGGAAGAACAGACATCTGTATATGTGTAAAAGAACCCCATCTTCCACACCTACAACAAGCCAAACATTGTAATCAAACTTGCTGTAATAAAAAATAAAAAATTAAATTAAAAACACGAACAAGAAGTAGTGAGACAAACTTGAGGGGCTTCTCCTGGCACATTCCATTCTAAATTCCAATCTAGAACACGACTTCCATTGAGGCTCTGTTGTCCTAGTCACCAGATTTGGTAAGGGAGAACTGCTGCCACCTTGTGGCCGTTTCGCACAACAGCAGCTTTAATCCCAGCGCTGATGGTCAGTTGATATTCAAAATCATTGCAGGCCTGTAAATGACACCTGCCCTGAAAACAAATCCTGGGGTCACATATCGACCAAAAAATTCAAAGGACGTCCATATTTCAAAACGACCGTTTCAAAAGGCATATTTTACGCACATTAGTGTTCTGCTTCTTTTTCTTTCTTTCCTTTTTTTGTTAAAAATACGGGAATGGAAAATGGCATCCCTCAGAATGGGCGAAAATCGTTGCAAACGAATCAATGGACAAAGGTTTAATCTCCAATATATATAAACAGCTCATGCAGCTTAATATTAACAAAACAAACAACCCAATACAAAAAATGGGCAGAAGGTCTAAAGAGATGTTTCTTCCAAGAAGACACAGAGATGGCCAAGACGCACATGAAAAGCTGCTCAACAGCACTAATTATTAGAGAAATGCAAATCAAAACTACAATGAGGTATCACCTCACACCTGTTAGAATCGGCATCATCAGAAAATCTACAAAGAACAAATTCTGGGGAGGGTGTGGACAAAAGGAGCCCTCTTCCACTATTGGTGGGAATGTAAATTGATACAGTCACTATGGAGAACGGTATGGAGTTTCCTTAAAAAAACTAGAAATAGAATTACCATCTGATCCAGCAATCCCACTTCTGGGCATATACCCAGAGAAAACCATAAATCAAAAAGGCACATTCACCACAATGTTCATGGCAGCACTATTTACAATAGCCAGGTAATGGAAGCAACGTAAATGCCCACAGACAGATGAATGGATAAAGATGTGGTACATATATAAAATGGAATATTACTCCGCCATAAGAAGGAATGAAACTGGGTCATTTGTAGAGACATCGATGGATCTAGAGACTGTCATACAGAATGAAGTAAGTCAGAAAGAGGAAAACAAATATTGTATATTAATGCATATATGTGGAACCTAAAAAATGGTACAGATGAACTGGTTTGCAGGGAAGAAACAGAGACACAGAGGTAGAGAACAAACATATGGACACCAAGTGTGGGAAGCCATGGGGTGGTGGTGGTGGGATGAGTTGGGAGATTGGGATTGACCTGTATACATGTATATGCATAAAATACATAACTAATAATAACCTGCTGTATAAAAAAATAAATCAAATTAAATTTCAAATTTTTAAAAAATAAAATTTAAAAATAAAACAGAAAAATGTTCTTCCCTTCACACAGATGTATTTATAGGAATGAATTATTTCCATGCTTATATCTATAAATACATAAAGGAGGAATACAATCTAACTTGAACCATAAAAGAAAAAAAAAACCTGAACCCACCAGTTATAGAGAGGAATACCCTATCAGGGCACTTGCTCCAGCGGTAAACAATTCTGAAATTGGTCAGAGGTGGGGAATCATCTCCCATACAACCAGCAACCCACCCCCCACGCCAGGGGGGTGGGGGACCGTGCCGAGGCATCTGTGAGTAAACGTGAGCTGAGCCCCAGGCCAGCTGCTGCTGAACTGTTCCCACCCTTCCCAGGTAAAACACCTGAATATGTACAAGGGCTTGAAAGCCTAGAGGAAGGGCCACGGAGCCACACCAGCGACAGCACGCAGGCCAACTTGGTGCCTGCAGGCCAGCCAGGGTGGTCCTGGCCCCGGGCGCTCTTCCGGAAGCTTTCCATTGCCCTGCCTGAGATAACCCTCCTGTCCCGGCCCCCACTGCTTTTTTCCTTCCTCACCTCTGTCCGGAGAGAAATTCCAGCGGAAGGTATGGGTGACACATCCTCTTCTTTACAGGTGGCAGCCTGGCAACCCCTGCAGAAAGGCCAGCAGAGCCCCACTCACACCGGGCCACCAACAAAGCTGTGGCCCCTCACTCCCTCCCACCAGCAGAGCCCCGAGACTGCTGATGGGGCAGAGAATATGGAGTCAGGCACAGCTTCAGGGGCTATTGCTGCCTGGAGCGCTGTTTATATTGACCTCAAACAGGCACACCTGGGGAGGGCCGGCCGGCAGGGTAAGGCGGCCCAGGTCAGCTAATCCACAACCCTCAGGGAATCACATTGTTGAAAACGGACCTCGCTAAGGCAGAATAGAAGCCAAGGAAGAAAAGGACACAATGCCATTTGCAGCACCGTAGATGAGTCTAGAGGTAATCATGTGACTTGTAGTAAGTCAGAAAGTGAAAGACACATATCGTATCATATCACTTATAGGTGTTACCTAAGAATGGATACCAGGGCAGATATTTCCACGGAGAAGGGCCATCACAGATTCATCAAACAAACTTATGGTTCACCAATGGAAAGGTGTGAGGATTGGTTTCATTACGATATTGGGGTTAACAGACATATACAAACACAGGTGACACATATAATCACCAAAGACCTACGGAATACCAAGAGAAGACTACTCAACATTCTGTCATAACGTACATGGGAAAAGGATCCCAGGAAGAACAGACATCTGTATATGTGTAAAAGAACCCCATCTTCCACACCTACAACAAGCCAAACATTGTAATCAAACTTGCTGTAATAAAAAATAAAAAATTAAATTAAAAACACGAACAAGAAGTAGTGAGACAAACTTGAGGGGCTTTCTCCTGGCACATTCCATTCTAAATTCCAATCTAGAACACGACTTCCATTGAGGCTCTGTTGCCCTAGTCACCAGATTTGGTAAGGGAGAACTGCTGCCACCTTGTGGCCGTTTCGCACAACAGCAGCTTTAATCCCAGCGCTGATGGTCAGTTGATATTCAAAATCATTGCAGGCCTGTAAATGACACCTGCCCTGAAAACAAATCCTGGGGTCACATATCGACCAAAAAATTCAAAGGACGTCCATATTTCAAAACGACCGTTTCAAAAGGCATATTTTACGCACATTAGTGTTCTGCTTCTTTTTCTTTCTTTCCTTTTTTTGTTAAAAATACGGGAATGGAAAAAGGCATCCCTCAGAATGGGCGAAAATCGTTGCAAACGAATCAATGGACAAAGGTTTAATCTCCAATATATATAAACAGCTCATGCAGCTTAATATTAACAAAACAAACAACCCAATACAAAAAATGGGCAGAAGATCTAAAGAGATGTTTCTTCCAAGAAGACACAGAGACGGCCAAGACGCACATGAAAAGCTGCTCAACAGCACTAATTATTAGAGAAATGCAAATCAAAACTACAATGAGGTATCACCTCACACCTGTTAGAATCGGCATCATCAGAAAATCTACAAACAACCAATTCTGGGGAGGGTGTGGACAAAAGGAGCCCTCTTCCACTATTGGTGGGAATGTAAATTGATACAGTCACTATGGAGAATGGTATGGAGTTTCCTTAAAAAACTAGAAATAGAATTACCATCTGATCCAGCAATCCCACTTCTGGGCATATACCCAGAGAAAACCATAAATCAAAAAGGCACATTCACCACAATGTTCATGGCAGCACTATTTACAATAGCCAGGTAATGGAAGCAACGTAAATGCCCACAGACAGATGAATGGATAAAGATGTGGTACATATATAAAATGGAATATTACTCCGCCATAAGAAGGAATGAAACTGGGTCATTTGTAGAGACATCGATGGATCTAGAGACTGTCATACAGAATGAAGTAAGTCAGAAAGAGGAAAACAAATATTGTATATTAATGCATATATGTGGAACCTAAAAAATGGTACAGATGAACTGGTTTGCAGGGAAGAAACAGAGACACAGAGGTAGAGAACAAACATATGGACACCAAGTGTGGGAAGCCATGGGGTGGTGGTGGTGGGATGAGTTGGGAGATTGGGATTGACCTGTATACATGTATATGCATAAAATACATAACTAATAATAACCTGCTGTATAAAAAAATAAATCAAATTAAATTTCAAATTTTTAAAAAATAAAATTTAAAAATAAAACAGAAAAATGTTCTTCCCTTCACACAGATGTATTTCGAGGAATGAATTATTTCCATGCTTATATCTATAAATACATAAAGGAGGAATACAATCTAACTTGAACCATAAAAGAAAAAAAAAAAAACCTGAACCCACCAGTTATACAGAGGAAAACACTATCAGGGTACTTGCTCCAGCGGTAAACAATTCTGAAATTGGTCAGAGGTGGGGAATCATCTCCCATACAACCAGCAACCCACCCCCCACGCAAGGAGCATCCTCATTGCAAAGCTGGGGGACCGTGCCAAGGCATCTGTGAGTAAACGTGAGCTGAGCCCCAGGCCAGCTGCTGCTGAACTGTTCCCACCCTTCCCAGGTAAAACACCTGAATATGTACAAGGGCTTGAAAGCCTAGAGGAAGGGCCACGGAGCCACACCAGCAACAGCACGCAGGCCAACTTGGTGCCTGCAGGCCAGCCAGGGTGGTCCTGGCCCCGGGCGCTCTTCCGGAAGCTTTCCATTGCCCTGCCTGAGATACCCCTCCTGTCCCTGCCCCCACTGCTTTTTTCCTTCCTCACCTCTGTCCGGAGAGAAATTCCAGCGGAAGGTATGGGTGACACATCCTCTTCTTTACAGGTGGCAGCCTGGCAACCCCTGCAGAAAGGCCAGCAGAGCCCCACTCACAACGGGCCACCAACAAAGCTGTGGCCCCTCACTCCCTTCCACCAGCAGAGCCCAGAGACTGCTGACGGGGCAGAGAATATGGAGTCAGGCACAGCTTCAGGGGCTATTGCTGCCTGGAGCGCTGTTTATATTGACCTCAAACAGGCACACCTGGGGAGGGCTGGCCGGCAGGGAAATGCTGCCCAGGTCAGCTAATCCACAACCCTCAGGGAATCACATTGTTGAAAACGGACCTCGCTAAGGCAGAATAGAAGCCAAGGAAGAAAAGGACACAATGCCATTTGCAGCACCGTAGATGAGTCTAGAGGTAATCATGTGACTTGTAGTAAGTCAGAAAGTGAAAGACACATATCGTATCATATCACTTATAGGTGTTACCTAAGAATGGATACCAGGGCAGATATTTCCACGGAGAAGGGCCATCACAGATTCATCAAACAAACTTATGGTTCACCAATGGAAAGGTGTGAGGATTGGTTTCATTACGATATTGGGGTTAACAGACATATACAAACACAGGTGACACATATAATCACCAAAGACCTACGGAATACCAAGAGAAGACTACTCAACATTCTGTCATAACGTACATGGGAAAAGGATCCCAGGAAGAACAGACATCTGTATATGTGTAAAAGAACCCCATCTTCCACACCTACAACAAGCCAAACATTGTAATCAAACTTGCTGTAATAAAAAATAAAAAATTAAATTAAAAACACGAACAAGAAGTAGTGAGACAAACTTGAGGGGCTTTCTCCTGGCACATTCCATTCTAAATTCCAATCTAGAACACGACTTCCATTGAGGCTCTGTTGCCCTAGTCACCAGATTTGGTAAGGGAGAACTGCTGCCACCTTGTGGCCGTTTCGCACAACAGCAGCTTTAATCCCAGCGCTGATGGTCAGTTGATATTCAAAATCATTGCAGGCCTGTAAATGACACCTGCCCTGAAAACAAATCCTGGGGTCACATATCGACCAAAAAATTCAAAGGACGTCCATATTTCAAAACGACCGTTTCAAAAGGCATATTTTACGCACATTAGTGTTCTGCTTCTTTTTCTTTCTTTCCTTTTTTTGTTAAAAATACGGGAATGGAAAAAGGCATCCCTCAGAATGGGCGAAAATCGTTGCAAACGAATCAATGGACAAAGGTTTAATCTCCAATATATATAAACAGCTCATGCAGCTTAATATTAACAAAACAAACAACCCAATACAAAAAATGGGCAGAAGATCTAAAGAGATGTTTCTTCCAAGAAGACACAGAGACGGCCAAGACGCACATGAAAAGCTGCTCAACAGCAATAATTATTAGAGAAATGCAAATCAAAACTACAATGAGGTATCACCTCACACCTGTTAGAATCGGCATCATCAGAAAATCTACAAACAACCAATTCTGGGGAGGGTGTGGACAAAAGGAGCCCTCTTCCACTATTGGTGGGAATGTAAATTGATACAGTCACTATGGAGAATGGTATGGAGTTTCCTTAAAAAACTAGAAATAGAATTACCATCTGATCCAGCAATCCCACTTCTCGGCATATACCCAGAGAAAACCATAAATCTAAAAGGCACATTCACCACAATGTTCATGGCAGCACTATTTACAATAGCCAGGTAATGGAAGCAACGTAAATGCCCACAGACAGATGAATGGATAAAGATGTGGTACATATATAAAATGGAATATTACTCCGCCATAAGAAGGAATGAAACTGGGTCATTTGTAGAGACATCGATGGATCTAGAGACTGTCATACAGAATGAAGTAAGTCAGAAAGAGGAAAACAAATATTGTATATTAATGCATATATGTGGAACCTAAAAAATGGTACAGATGAACTGGTTTGCAGGGAAGAAACAGAGACACAGAGGTAGAGAACAAACATATGGACACCAAGTGTGGGAAGCCATGGGGTGGTGGTGGTGGGATGAGTTGGGAGATTGGGATTGACCTGTATACATGTATATGCATAAAATACATAACTAATAATAACCTGGTGTATAAAAAAATAAATCAAATTAAATTTCAAATTTTTAAAAAATAAAATTTAAAAATAAAACAGAAAAATGTTCTTCCCTTCACACAGATGTATTTCGAGGAATGAATTATTTCCATGCTTATATCTATAAATACATAAAGGAGGAATACAATCTAACTTGAACCATAAAAGAAAAAAAAAAAAACCTGAACCCACCAGTTATACAGAGGAAAACACTATCAGGGTACTTGCTCCAGCGGTAAACAATTCTGAAATTGGTCAGAGGTGGGGAATCATCTCCCATACAACCAGCAACCCACCCCCCACGCAAGGAGCATCCTCATTGCAAAGCTGGGGGACCGTGCCAAGGCATCTGTGAGTAAACGTGAGCTGAGCCCCAGGCCAGCTGCTGCTGAACTGTTCCCACCCTTCCCAGGTAAAACACCTGAATATGTACAAGGGCTTGAAAGCCTAGAGGAAGGGCCACGGAGCCACACCAGCAACAGCACGCAGGCCAACTTGGTGCCTGCAGGCCAGCCAGGGTGGTCCTGGCCCCGGGCGCTCTTCCGGAAGCTTTCCATTGCCCTGCCTGAGATACCCCTCCTGTCCCGGCCCCCACTGCTTTTTTCCTTCCTCACCTCTGTCCGGAGAGAAATTCCAGCGGAAGGTATGGGTGACACATCCTCTTCTTTACAGGTGGCAGCCTGGCAACCCCTGCAGAAAGGCCAGCAGAGCCCCACTCACAACGGGCCACCAACAAAGCTGTGGCCCCTCACTCCCTCCCACCAGCAGAGCCCAGAGACTGCTGACGGGGCAGAGAATATGGAGTCAGGCACAGCTTCAGGGGCTATTGCTGCCTGGAGCGCTGTTTATATTGACCTCAAACAGGCACACCTGGGGAGGGCTGGCCGGCAGGGAAATGCTGCCCAGGTCAGCTAATCCACAACCCTCAGGGAATCACATTGTTGAAAACGGACCTCGCTAAGGCAGAATAGAAGCCAAGGAAGAAAAGGACACAATGCCATTTGCAGCACCGTAGATGAGTCTAGAGGTAATCATGTGACTTGTAGTAAGTCAGAAAGTGAAAGACACATATCGTATCATATCACTTATAGGTGTTACCTAAGAATGGATACCAGGGCAGATATTTCCACGGAGAAGGGCCATCACAGATTCATCAAACAAACTTATGGTTCACCAATGGAAAGGTGTGAGGATTGGTTTCATTACGATATTGGGGTTAACAGACATATACAAACACAGGTGACACATATAATCACCAAAGACCTACGGAATACTAAGAGAAGACTACTCAACCTTCTGTCATAACGTACATGAGAAAAGGATCCCAGGAAGAACAGACATCTGTATATGTGTAAAAGAACCCCATCTTCCACACCTACAACAAGCCAAACATTGTAATCAAACTTGCTGTAATAAAAAATAAAAAATTAAATTAAAAACACGAACAAGAAGTAGTGAGACAAACTTGAGGGGCTTCTCCTGGCACATTCCATTCTAAATTCCAATCTAGAACACGACTTCCATTGAGGCTCTGTTGCCCTAGTCACCAGATTTGGTAAGGGAGAACTGCTGCCACCTTGTGGCCGTTTCGCACAACAGCAGCTTTAATCCCAGCGCTGATGGTCAGTTGATATTCAAAATCATTGCAGGCCTGTAAATGACACCTGCCCTGAAAACAAATCCTGGGGTCACATATCGACCAAAAAATTCAAAGGACGTCCATATTTCAAAACGACCATTTCAAAAGGCATATTTTACGCACATTAGTGTTCTGCTTCTTTTTCTTTCTTTCCTTTTTTTGTTAAAAATACGGGAATGGAAAATGGCATCCCTCAGAATGGGCGAAAATCGTTGCAAACGAATCAATGGACAAAGGTTTAATCTCCAATATATATAAACAGCTCATGCAGCTTAATATTAACAAAACAAACAACCCAATACAAAAAATGGGCAGAAGGTCTAAAGAGATGTTTCTTCCAAGAAGACACAGAGATGGCCAAGACGCACATGAAAAGCTGCTCAACAGCACTAATTATTAGAGAAATGCAAATCAAAACTACAATGAGGTATCACCTCACACTTGTTAGAATCGGCATCATCAGAAAATCTACAAAGAACAAATTCTGGGGAGGGTGTGGACAAAAGGAGCCCTCTTCCACTATTGGTGGGAATGTAAATTGATACAGTCACTATGGAGAACGGTATGGAGTTTCCTTAAAAAAACTAGAAATAGAATTACCATCTGATCCAGCAATCCCACTTCTGGGCATATACCCAGAGAAAACCATAAATCAAAAAGGCACATTCACCACAATGTTCATGGCAGCACTATTTACAATAGCCAGGTAATGGAAGCAACATAAATGCCCACAGACAGATGAATGGATAAAGATGTGGTACATATATAAAATGGAATATTACTCAGCCATAAGAAGGAATGAAACTGGGTCATATTTAGAGACATCGATGGATCTAGAGACTGTCATACAGAATGAAGTAAGTCAGAAAGAGGAAAGCAAATATTGTATATTAATGCATATATGTGGAACCTAAAAAATGGTACAGATGAACTGGTTTGCAGGGAAGAAACAGAGACACAGAGGTAGAGAAGAAACATATGGACACCAAGTGTGGGAAGCCATGGGGTGGTGGTGGTGGGATGAGTTGGGAGATTGGGATTGACCTGTATACATGTATATGCATAAAATACATAACTAATAATAACCTGCTGTATAAAAAAATAAATCAAATTAAATTTCAAATTTTTAAAAAATAAAATTTAAAAATAAAACAGAAAAATGTTCTTCCCTTCACACAGATGTATTTATAGGAATGAATTATTTCCATGCTTATATCTATAAATACATAAAGGAGGAATAAAATCTAACTTGAACCATAAAAGAAAAAAAAAACCTGAACCCACCAGTTATACAGAGGAAAACCCTATCAGGGCACTTGCTCCAGCGGTAAACAATTCTGAAATTGGTCAGAGGTGGGGAATCATCTCCCATACAACCAGCAACCCACCCCCCACGCCAGGAGCATCCTCATTGCAAAGCTGGGGGACCGTGCCGAGGCATCTGTGAGTAAACGTGAGCTGAGCCCCAGGCCAGCTGCTGCTGAACTGTTCCCACCCTTCCCAGGTAAAACACCTGAATATGTACAAGGGCTTGAAAGCCTAGAGGAAGGGCCACGGAGCCACACCAGCGACAGCACGCAGGCCAACTTGGTGCCTGCAGGCCAGCCAGGGTGGTCCTGTCCCCGAGCGCTCTTCCGGAAGCTTTCCATTGCCCTGCCTGAGATACCCCTCCTGTCCCGGCCCCCACTGCTTTTTTCCTTCCTCACCTCTGTCCGGAGAGAAATTCCAGCGGAAGGTATGGGTGACACATCCTCTTCTTACAGGTGGCAGCCTGGCAACCCCTGCAGAAAGGCCAGCAGAGCCCCACTCACACCGGGCCACCAACAAAGCTGTGGCCCCTCACTCCCTCCCACCAGCAGAGCCCCGAGACTGCTGACGGGGCAGAGAATATGGAGTCAGGCACAGCTTCAGGGGCTATTGCTGCCTGGAACGCTGTTTATATTGACCTCAAACAGGCACACCTGGGGAGGGCCGGCCGGCAGGGTAAGGCTGCCCAGGTCAGCTAATCCACAACCCTCGGGGAATCACATTGTTGAAAACGGACCTCGCTAAGGCAGAATAGAAGCCAAGGAAGAAAAGGACACAATGCCATTTGCAGCACCGTAGATGAGTCTAGAGGTAATCACGTGACTTGTAGTAAGTCAGAAAGTGAAAGACACATATCGTATCATATCACTTATAGGTGTTACCTAAGAATGGATACCAGGGCAGATATTTCCACGGAGAAGGGCCATCACAGATTCATCAAACAAACTTATGGTTCACCAATGGAAAGGTGTGAGGATTGGTTTCATTACGATATTGGGGTTAACAGACATATACAAACACAGGTGACACATATAATCACCAAAGACCTACGGAATACCAAGAGAAGACTACTCAACATTCTGTCATAACGTACATGAGAAAAGGATCCCAGGAAGAACAGACATCTGTATATGTGTAAAAGAACCCCATCTTCCACACCTACAACAAGCCAAACATTGTAATCAAACTTGCTGTAATAAAAAATAAAAAATTAAATTAAAAACACGAACAAGAAGTAGTGAGACAAACTTGAGGGGCTTCTCCTGGCACATTCCATTCTAAATTCCAATCTAGAACACGACTTCCATTGAGGCTCTGTTGCCCTAGTCACCAGATGTGGTAAGGGAGAACTGCTGCCACCTTGTGGCCGTTTCGCACAACAGCAGCTTTAATCCCAGCGCTGATGGTCAGTTGATATTCAAAATCATTGCAGGCCTGTAAATGACACCTGCCCTGAAAACAAATCCTGGGGTCACATATCGACCAAAAAATTCAAAGGACGTCCATATTTCCAAACGACCGTTTCAAAAGGCATATTTTACGCACATTAGTGTTCTGCTTCTTTTTCTTTCTTTCCTTTTTTTGTTAAAAATACGGGAATGGAAAATGGCATCCCTCAGAATGGGCGAAAATCGTTGCAAACGAAT
The DNA here is from genome assembly GCF_964341445.2 of Mesoplodon mirus. Lineage (NCBI taxonomy): Eukaryota > Metazoa > Chordata > Mammalia > Artiodactyla > Ziphiidae > Mesoplodon > Mesoplodon mirus. The sequence goes on along the minus strand of NW_028295814.1, from coordinate 2,193,018 downwards.
CAATGGACAAAGGTTTAATCTCCAATATATATAAACAGCTCATGCAGCTTAATATTAACAAAACAAACAACCCAATACAAAAAATGGGCAGAAGGTCTAAAGAGATGTTTCTTCCAAGAAGACACAGAGATGGCCAAGACGCACATGAAAAGCTGCTCAACAGCACTAATTATTAGAGAAATGCAAATCAAAACTACAATGAGGTATCACCTCACACCTGTTAGAATCGGCATCATCAGAAAATCTACAAAGAACAAATTCTGGGGAGGGTGTGGAGAAAAGGAGCCCTCTTCCACTATTGGTGGGAATGTAAATTGATACAGTCACTATGGAGAACGGTATGGAGTTTCCTTAAAAAAACTAGAAATAGAATTACCATCTGATACAGCAATCCCACTTCTGGGCATATACCCAGAGAAAACCATAAATCAAAAAGGCACATTCACCACAATGTTCATGGCAGCACTATTTACAATAGCCAGGTAATGGAAGCAACATAAATGCCCACAGACAGATGAATGGATAAAGATGTGGTACATATATAAAATGGAATATTACTCAGCCATAAGAAGGAATGAAACTGGGTCATTTGTAGAGACATCGATGGATCTACAGACTGTCATACAGAATGAAGTAAGTCAGAAAGAGGAAAACAAATATTGTATATTAATGCATATATGTGGAACCTAAAAAATGGTACAGATGAACTGGTTTGCAGGGAAGAAACAGAGACACAGAGGTAGAGAACAAACATATGGACACCAAGTGTGGGAAGCCATGGGGTGGTGGTGGTGGGATGAGTTGGGAGATTGGGATTGACCTGTATACATGTATATGCATAAAATACATAACTAATAATAACCTGCTGTATAAAAAAATAAATCAAATTAAATTTCAAATTTTTAAAAAATAAAATTTAAAAATAAAACAGAAAAATGTTCTTCCCTTCACACAGATGTATTTATAGGAATGAATTATTTCCATGCTTATATCTATAAATACATAAAGGAGGAATAAAATCTAACTTGAACCATAAAAGAAAAAAAAAAACCTGAACCCACCAGTTATACAGAGGAAAACCCTATCAGGGCACTTGCTCCAGCGGCAAACAATTCTGAAATTGGTCAGAGGTGGGGAATCATCTCCCATACAACCAGCAACCCACCCCCCACGCCAGGAGCATCCTCATTGCAAAGCTGGGGGACCGTGCCGAGGCATCTGTGAGTAAACGTGAGCTGAGCCCCAGGCCAGCTGCTGCTGAACTGTTCCCACCCTTCCCAGGTAAAACACCTGAATATGTACAAGGGCTTGAAAGCCTAGAGGAAGGGCCACGGAGCCACACCAGCGACAGCACGCAGGCCAACTTGGTGCCTGCAGGCCAGCCAGGGTGGTCCTGGCCCCGGGCGCTCTTCCGGAAGCTTTCCATTGCCCTGCCTGAGATACCCCTCCTGTCCCGGCCCCCACTGCTTTTTTCCTTCCTCACCTCTGTCCGGAGAGAAATTCCAGCGGAAGGTATGGGTGACACATCCTCTTCTTACAGGTGGCAGCCTGGCAACCCCTGCAGAAAGGCCAGCAGAGCCCCACTCACACCGGGCCACCAACAAAGCTGTGGCCCCTCACTCCCTCCCACCAGCAGAGCCCCGAGACTGCTGACGGGGCAGAGAATATGGAGTCAGGCACAGCTTCAGGGGCTATTGCTGCCTGGAGCGCTGTTTATATTGACCTCAAACAGGCACACCTGGGGAGGGCCGGCCGGCAGGGTAAGGCTGCCCAGGTCAGCTAATCCACAACCCTCGGGGAATCACATTGTTGAAAACGGACCTCGCTAAAGCAGAATAGAAGCCAAGGAAGAAAAGGACACAATGCCATTTGCAGCACCGTAGATGAGTCTAGAGGTAATCACGTGACTTGTAGTAAGTCAGAAAGTGAAAGACACATATCGTATCATATCACTTATAGGTGTTACCTAAGAATGGATACCAGGGCAGATATTTCCACGGAGAAGGGCCATCACAGATTCATCAAACAAACTTATGGTTCACCAATGGAAAGGTGTGAGGATTGGTTTCATTACGATATTGGGGTTAACAGACATATACAAACACAGGTGACACATATAATCACCAAAGACCTACGGAATACCAAGAGAAGACTACTCAACATTCTGTCATAACGTACATGAGAAAAGGATCCCAGGAAGAACAGACATCTGTATATGTGTAAAAGAACCCCATCTTCCACACCTACAACAAGCCAAACATTGTAATCAAACTTGCTGTAATAAAAAATAAAAAATTAAATTAAAAACACGAACAAGAAGTAGTGAGACAAACTTGAGGGGCTTCTCCTGGCACATTCCATTCTAAATTCCAATCTAGAACACGACTTCCATTGAGGCTCTGTTGCCCTAGTCACCAGATGTGGTAAGGGAGAACTGCTGCCACCTTGTGGCCGTTTCGCACAACAGCAGCTTTAATCCCAGCGCTGAGGGTCAGTTGATATTCAAAATCATTGCAGGCCTGTAAATGACACCTGCCCTGAAAACAAATCCTGGGGTCACATATCGACCAAAAAATTCAAAGGACGTCCATATTTCAAAACGACCGTTTCAAAAGGCATATTTTACGCACATTAGTGTTCTGCTTCTTTTTCTTTCTTTCCTTTTTTTGTTAAAAATACGGGAATGGAAAATGGCATCCCTCAGAATGGGCGAAAATCGTTGCAAACGAATCAATGGACAAAGGTTTAATCTCCAATATATATAAACAGCTCATGCAGCTTAATATTAACAAAACAAACAACCCAATACAAAAAATGGGCAGAAGGTCTAAAGAGATGTTTCTTCCAAGAAGACACAGAGATGGCCAAGACGCACATGAAAAGCTGCTCAACAGCACTAATTATTAGAGAAATGCAAATCAAAACTACAATGAGGTATCACCTCACACCTGTTAGAATCGGCATCATCAGAAAATCTACAAACAACCAATTCTGGGGAGGGTGTGGACAAAAGGAGCCCTCTTCCACTATTGGTGGGAATGTAAATTGATACAGTCACTATGGAGAACGGTATGGAGTTTCCTTAAAAAATCTAGAAATAGAATTACCATCTGATCCAGCAATCCCACTTCTGGGCATATACCCAGAGAAAACCATAAATCAAAAAGGCACATTCACCACAATGTTCATGGCAGCACTATTTACAATAGCCAGGTAATGGAAGCAACATAAATGCCCACAGACAGATGAATGGATAAAGATGTGGTACATATATAAAATGGAATATTACTCAGCCATCAGAAGGAATGAAACTGGGTCATTTTTAGAGACATCGATGGATCTAGAGACTGTCATACAGAATGAAGTAAGTCAGAAAGAGGAAAGCAAATATTGTATATTAATGCATATATGTGGAACCTAAAAAATGGTACAGATGAACTGGTTTGCAGGGAAGAAACAGAGACACAGAGGTAGAGAACAAACATATGGACACCAAGTGTGGGAAGCCATGGGGTGGTGGTGGTGGGATGAGTTGGGAGATTGGGATTGACCTGTATACATGTATATGTATAAAATACATAACTAATAATAACCTGCTGTATAAAAAAATAAATCAAATTAAATTTCAAATTTTTAAAAAATAAAATTTAAAAATAAAACAGAAAAATGTTCTTCCCTTCACACAGATGTATTTATAGGAATGAATTATTTCCATGCTTATATCTATAAATACATAAAGGAGGAATAAAATCTAACTTGAACCATAAAAGAAAAAAAAAACCTGAACCCACCAGTTATACAGAGGAAAACCCTATCAGGGCACTTGCTCCAGCGGTAAACAATTCTGAAATTGGTCAGAGGTGGGGAATCATCTCCCATACAACCAGCAACCCACCCCCCACGCCAGGAGCATCCTCATTGCAAAGCTTGGGGACCGTGCCGAGGCATCTGTGAGTAAACGTGAGCTGAGCCCCAGGCCAGCTGCTGTTGAACTGTTCCCACCCTTCCCAGGTAAAACACCTGAATATGTACAAGGGCTTGAAAGCCTAGAGGAAGGGCCACGGAGCCACACCAGCGACAGCACGCAGGCCAACTTGGTGCCTGCAGGCCGGCCAGGGTGGTCCTGGCCCCAGGCGCTCTTCCGGAAGCTTTCCATTGCCCTGCCTGAGATACCCCTCCTGTCCCGGCCCCCACTGCTTTTTTCCTTCCTCACCTCTGTCCGGAGAGAAATTCCAGCGGAAGGTATGGGTGACACATCCTCTTCTTTACAGGTGGCAGCCTGGCAACCCCTGCAGAAAGGCCAGCAGAGCCCCACTCACATCGGGCCACCAACAAAGCTGTGGCCCCTCACTCCCTCCCACCAGCAGAGCCCCGAGACTTCTGACGGGGCAGAGAATATGGAGTCAGGCACAGCTTCAGGGTCTATTGCTGCCTGGAGCGCTGTTTATATTGACCTCAAACAGGCACACCTGGGGAGGGCCGGCCGGCAGGGTAAGGCTGCCCAGGTCAGCTAATCCACAACCCTCAGGGAATCACATTGTTGAAAACGGACCTCGCTAAGGCAGAATAGAAGCCAAGGAACAAAAGGACACAATGCCATTTGCAGCACCGTAGATGAGTCTAGAGGTAATCACGTGACTTGTAGTAAGTCAGAAAGTGAAAGACACATATCGTATCATATCACTTATAGGTGTTACCTAAGAATGGATACCAGGGCAGATATTTCCACGGAGAAGGGCCATCACAGATTCATCAAACAAACTTATGGTTCACCAATGGAAAGGTGTGAGGATTGGTTTCATTACGATATTGGGGTTAACAGACATATACAAACACAGGTGACACATATAATCACCAAAGACCTACGGAATACCTAGAGAAGACTACTCAACCTTCTGTCATAACGTACATTGGAAAAGGATCCCAGGAAGAACAGACATCTGTATATGTGTAAAAGAACCCCATCTTCCACACCTACAACAAGCCAAACATTGTAATCAAACTTGCTGTAATAAAAAATAAAAAATTAAATTAAAAACACGAACAAGAAGTAGTGAGACAAACTTGAGGGGCTTTCTCCTGGCACATTCCATTCTAAATTCCAATCTAGAACACGACTTCCATTGAGGCTCTGTTGCCCTAGTCACCAGATTTGGTAAGGGAGAACTGCTGCCACCTTGTGGCCGTTTCGCACAACAGCAGCTTTAATCCCAGCGCTGATGGTCAGTTGATATTCAAAATCATTGCAGGCCTGTAAATGACACCTGCCCTGAAAACAAATCCTGGGGTCACATATCGACCAAAAAATTCAAAGGACGTCCATATTTCAAAACGACCGTTTCAAAAGGCATATTTTACGCACATTAGTGTTCTGCTTCTTTTTCTTTCTTTCCTTTTTTTGTTAAAAATACGGGAATGGAAAAAGGCATCCCTCAGAATGGGCGAAAATCGTTGCAAACGAATCAATGGACAAAGGTTTAATCTCCAATATATATAAACAGCTCATGCAGCTTAATATTAACAAAACAAACAACCCAATACAAAAAATGGGCAGAAGATCTAAAGAGATGTTTCTTCCAAGAAGACACAGAGACGGCCAAGACGCACATGAAAAGCTGCTCAACAGCAATAATTATTAGAGAAATGCAAATCAAAACTACAATGAGGTATCACCTCACACCTGTTAGAATCGGCATCATCAGAAAATCTACAAACAACCAATTCTGGGGAGGGTGTGGACAAAAGGAGCCCTCTTCCACTATTGGTGGGAATGTAAATTGATACAGTCACTATGGAGAACGGTATGGAGTTTCCTTAAAAAATCTAGAAATAGAATTACCATCTGATCCAGCAATCCCACTTCTGGGCATATACCCAGAGAAAACCATAAATCAAAAAGGCACATTCACCACAATGTTCATGGCAGCACTATTTACAATAGCCAGGTAATGGAAGCAACATAAATGCCCACAGACAGATGAATGGATAAAGATGTGGTACATATATAAAATGGAATATTACTCAGCCATAAGAAGGAATGAAACTGGGTCATTTTTAGAGACATCGATGGATCTAGAGACTGTCATACAGAATGAAGTAAGTCAGAAAGAGGAAAGCAAATATTGTATATTAATGCATATATGTGGAACCTAAAAAATGGTACAGATGAACTGGTTTGCAGGGAAGAAACAGAGACACAGAGGTAGAGAACAAACATATGGACACCAAGTGTGGGAAGCCATGGGGTGGTGGTGGTGGGATGAGTTGGGAGATTGGGATTGACCTGTATACATGTATATGTATAAAATACATAACTAATAATAACCTGCTGTATAAAAAAATAAATCAAATTAAATTTCAAATTTTTAAAAAATAAAATTTAAAAATAAAACAGAAAAATGTTCTTCCCTTCACACAGATGTATTTATAGGAATGAATTATTTCCATGCTTATATCTATAAATACATAAAGGAGGAATAAAATCTAACTTGAACCATAAAAGAAAAAAAAAAACCTGAACCCACCAGTTATACAGAGGAAAACCCTATCAGGGCACTTGCTCCAGCGGTAAACAATTCTGAAATTGGTCAGAGGTGGGGAATCATCTCCCATACAACCAGCAACCCACCCCCCACGCCAGGAGCATCCTCATTGCAAAGCTGGGGGACCGTGCCGAGGCATCTGTGAGTAAACGTGAGCTGAGCCCCAGGCCAGCTGCTGCTGAACTGTTCCCACCCTTCCCAGGTAAAACACCTGAATATGTACAAGGGCTTGAAAGCCTAGAGGAAGGGCCACGGAGCCACACCAGTGACAGCACGCAGGCCAACTTGGTGCCTGCAGGCCGGCCAGGGTGGTCCTGGCCCCAGGCGCTCTTCCGGAAGCTTTCCATTGCCCTGCCTGAGATACCCCTCCAGTCCAGGCCCCCACTGCTTTTTTCCTTCCTCACCACTGTCCGGAGAGAAATTCCAGCGGAAGGTATGGGTGACACATCCTCTTCTTTACAGGTGGCAGCCTGGCAACCCCTGCAGAAAGGCCAGCAGAGCCCCACTCACATCGGGCCACCAACAAAGCTGTGGCCCCTCACTCCCTCCCACCAGCAGAGCCCCGAGACTTCTGACGGGGCAGAGAATATGGAGTCAGGCACAGCTTCAGGGTCTATTGCTGCCTGGAGCGCTGTTTATATTGACCTCAAACAGGCACACCTGGGGAGGGCCGGCCGGCTGGGTAAGGCTGCCCAGGTCAGCTAATCCACAACCCTCAGGGAATCACATTGTTGAAAACGGACCTCGCTAAGGCAGAATAGAAGCCAAGGAAGAAAAGGACACAATGCCATTTGCAGCACCGTAGATGAGTCTAGAGGTAATCACGTGACTTGTAGTAAGTCAGAAAGTGAAAGACACATATCGTATCATATCACTTATAGGTGTTACCTAAGAATGGATACCAGGGCAGATATTTCCACGGAGAAGGGCCATCACAGATTCATCAAACAAACTTATGGTTCACCAATGGAAAGGTGTGAGGATTGGTTTCATTACGATATTGGGGTTAACAGACATATACAAACACAGGTGACACATATAATCACCAAAGACCTACGGAATACCTAGAGAAGACTACTCAACCTTCTGTCATAACGTACATGGGAAAAGGATCCCAGGAAGAACAGACATCTGTATATGTGTAAAAGAACCCCATCTTCCACACCTACAACAAGCCAAACATTGTAATCAAACTTGCTGTAATAAAAAATAAAAAATTAAATTAAAAACACGAACAAGAAGTAGTGAGACAAACTTGAGGGGCTTTCTCCTGGCACATTCCATTCTAAATTCCAATCTAGAACACGACTTCCATTGAGGCTCTGTTGCCCTAGTCACCAGATTTGGTAAGGGAGAACTGCTGCCACCTTGTGGCCGTTTCGCACAACAGCAGCTTTAATCCCAGAGCTGATGGTCAGTTGATATTCAAAATCATTGCAGGCCTGTAAATGACACCTGCCCTGAAAACAAATCCTGGGGTCACATATCGACCAAAAAATTCAAAGGACGTCCATATTTCAAAACGACCGTTTCAAAAGGCATATTTTACGCACATTAGTGTTCTGCTTCTTTTTCTTTCTTTCCTTTTTTTGTTAAAAATACGGGAATGGAAAAAGGCATCCCTCAGAATGGGCGAAAATCGTTGCAAACGAATCAATGGACAAAGGTTTAATCTCCAATATATATAAACAGCTCATGCAGCTTAATATTAACAAAACAAACAACCCAATACAAAAAATGGGCAGAAGATCTAAAGAGATGTTTCTTCCAAGAAGACACAGAGACGGCCAAGACGCACATGAAAAGCTGCTCAACAGCAATAATTATTAGAGAAATGCAAATCAAAACTACAATGAGGTATCACCTCACACCTGTTAGAATCGGCATCATCAGAAAATCTACAAACAACCAATTCTGGGGAGGGTGTGGACAAAAGGAGCCCTCTTCCACTATTGGTGGGAATGTAAATTGATACAGTCACTATGGAGAACGGTATGGAGTTTCCTTAAAAAATCTAGAAATAGAATTACCATCTGATCCAGCAATCCCACTTCTGGGCATATACCCAGAGAAAACCATAAATCAAAAAGGCACATTCACCACAATGTTCATGGCAGCACTATTTACAATAGCCAGGTAATGGAAGCAACATAAATGCCCACAGACAGATGAATGGATAAAGATGTGGTACATATATAAAATGGAATATTACTCAGCCATAAGAAGGAATGAAACTGGGTCATTTTTAGAGACATCGATGGATCTAGAGACTGTCATACAGAATGAAGTAAGTCAGAAAGAGGAAAGCAAATATTGTATATTAATGCATATATGTGGAACCTAAAAAATGGTACAGATGAACTGGTTTGCAGGGAAGAAACAGAGACACAGAGGTAGAGAACAAACATATGGACACCAAGTGTGGGAAGCCATGGGGTGGTGGTGGTGGGATGAGTTGGGAGATTGGGATTGACCTGTATACATGTATATGTATAAAATACATAACTAATAATAACCTGCTGTATAAAAAAATAAATCAAATTAAATTTCAAATTTTTAAAAAATAAAATTTAAAAATAAAACAGAAAAATGTTCTTCCCTTCACACAGATGTATTTATAGGAATGAATTATTTCCATGCTTATATCTATAAATACATAAAGGAGGAATACAATCTAACTTGAACCATAAAAGAAAAAAAAAAACCTGAACCCACCAGTTATACAGAGGAAAACCCTATCAGGGCACTTGCTCCAGCGGTAAACAATTCTGAAATTGGTCAGAGGTGGGGAATCATCTCCCATACAACCAGCAACCCACCCCCCACGCCAGGAGCATCCTCATTGCAAAGCTGGGGGACCGTGCCGAGGCATCTGTGAGTAAACGTGAGCTGAGCCCCAGGCCAGCTGCTGCTGAACTGTTCCCACCCTTCCCAGGTAAAACACCTGAATATGTACAAGGGCTTGAAAGCCTAGAGGAAGAGCCGCAGAGCCACACCAGCGACAGCACGCAGGCCAACTTGGTGCCTGCAGGCCAGCCAGGGTGGTCCTGGCCCCGGGCGCTCTTCCGGAAGCTTTCCATTGCCCTGCCTGAGATACCCCTCCTGTCCCGGCCCCCACTGCTTTTTTCCTTCCTCACCTCTGTCCGGAGAGAAATTCCAGCGGAAGGTATGGGTGACACATCCTCTTCTTTACAGGTGGCAGCCTGGCAACCCCTGCAGAAAGGCCAGCAGAGCCCCACTCACACCGGGCCATCAACAAAGCTGTGGCCCCTCACTCCCTCCCACCAGCAGAGCCCCGAGACTGCTGATGGGGCAGAGAATATGGAGTCAGGCACAGCTTCAGGGGCTATTGCTGCCTGGAGCGCTGTTTATATTGACCTCAAACAGGCACACCTGGGGAGGGCCGGCCGGCAGGGTAAGGCGGCCCAGGTCAGCTAATCCACAACCCTCAGGGAATCACATTGTTGAAAACGGACCTCGCTATGGCAGAATAGAAGCCAAGGAAGAAAAGGATACAATGCCATTTGCAGCACCGTAGATGAGTCTAGAGGTAATCATGTGACTTGTAGTAAGTCAGAAAGTGAAAGACACATATCGTATCATATCACTTATAGGTGTTACCTAAGAATGGATACCAGGGCAGATATTTCCACGGAGAAGGGCCATCACAGATTCATCAAACAAACTTATGGTTCACCAATGGAAAGGTGTGAGGATTGGTTTCATTACGATATTGGGGTTAACAGACATATACAAACACAGGTGACACATATAATCACCAAAGACCTACGGAATACCAAGAGAAGACTACTCAACATTCTGTCATAACGTACATGGGAAAAGGATCCCAGGAAGAACAGACATCTGTATATGTGTAAAAGAACCCCATCTTCCACACCTACAACAAGCCAAACATTGTAATCAAACTTGCTGTAATAAAAAATAAAAAATTAAATTAAAAATACGAACAAGAAGTAGTGAGACAAACTTGAGGGGCTTTCTCCTGGCACATTCCATTCTAAATTCCAATCTAGAACACGACTTCCATTGAGGCTCTGTTGCCCTAGTCACCAGATTTGGTAAGGGAGAACTGCTGCCACCTTGTGGCCGTTTCGCACAACAGCAGCTTTAATCCCAGAGCTGATGGTCAGTTGATATTCAAAATCATTGCAGGCCTGTAAATGACACCTGCCCTGAAAACAAATCCTGGGGTCACATATCGACCAAAAAATTCAAAGGACGTCCATATTTCAAAACGACCGTTTCAAAAGGCATATTTTACGCACATTAGTGTTCTGCTTCTTTTTCTTTCTTTCCTTTTTTTGTTAAAAATACGGGAATGGAAAAAGGCATCCCTCAGAATGGGCGAAAATCGTTGCAAACGAATCAATGGACAAAGGTTTAATCTCCAATATATATAAACAGCTCATGCAGCTTAATATTAACAAAACAAACAACCCAATACAAAAAATGGGCAGAAGATCTAAAGAGATGTTTCTTCCAAGAAGACACAGAGACGGCCAAGACGCACATGAAAAGCTGCTCAACAGCACTAATTATTAGAGAAATGCAAATCAAAACTACAATGAGGTATCACCTCACACCTGTTAGAATCGGCATCATCAGAAAATCTACAAACAACCAATTCTGGGGAGGGTGTGGACAAAAGGAGCCCTCTTCCACTATTGGTGGGAATGTAAATTGATACAGTCACTATGGAGAATGGTATGGAGTTTCCTTAAAAAACTAGAAATAGAATTACCATCTGATCCAGCAATCCCACTTCTCGGCATATACCCAGAGAAAACCATAAATCAAAAAGTCACATTCACCACAATGTTCATGGCAGCACTATTTACAATAGCCAGGTAATGGAAGCAACGTAAATGCCCACAGACAGATGAATGGATAAAGATGTGGTACATATATAAAATGGAATATTACTCCGCCATAAGAAGGAATGAAACTGGGTCATTTGTAGAGACATCGATGGATCTAGAGACTGTCATACAGAATGAAGTCAGAAAGAGGAAAACAAATATTGTATATTAATGCATATATGTGGAACCTAAAAAATGGTACAGATGAACTGGTTTGCAGGGAAGAAACAGAGACACAGAGGTAGAGAACAAACATATGGACACCAAGTGTGGGAAGCCATGGGGTGGTGGTGGTGGGATGAGTTGGGAGATTGGGATTGACCTGTATACATGTATATGCATAAAATACATAACTAATAATAACCTGCTGTATAAAAAAATAAATCAAATTAAATTTCAAATTTTTAAAAAATAAAATTTAAAAATAAAACAGAAAAATGTTCTTCCCTTCACACAGATGTATTTCGAGGAATGAATTATTTCCATGCTTATATCTATAAATACATAAAGGAGGAATACAATCTAACTTGAACCATAAAAGAAAAAAAAAAAAAAAACCTGAACCCACCAGTTATACAGAGGAAAACACTATCAGGGTACTTGCTCCAGCGGTAAACAATTCTGAAATTGGTCAGAGGTGGGGAATCATCTCCCATACAACCAGCAACCCACCCCCCACGCCAGGAGCATCCTCATTACAAAGCTGGGGGACCGTGCCAAGGCATCTGTGAGTAAACGTGAGCTGAGCCCCAGGCCAGCTGCTGCTGAACTGTTCCCACCCTTCCCAGGTAAAACACCTGAATATGTACAAGGGCTTGAAAGCCTAGAGGAAGGGCCACGGAGCCACACCAGCAACAGCACGCAGGCCAACTTGGTGCCTGCAGGCCAGCCAGGGTGGTCCTGGCCCCGGGCGCTCTTCCGGAAGCTTTCCATTGCCCTGCCTGAGATACCCCTCCTGTCCCGGCCCCCACTGCTTTTTTCCTTCCTCACCTCTGTCCGGAGAGAAATTCCAGCGGAAGGTATGGGTGACACATCCTCTTCTTTACAGGTGGCAGCCTGGCAACCCCTGCAGAAAGGCCAGCAGAGCCCCACTCACACCGGGCCACCAACAAAGCTGTGGCCCCTCACTCCCTCCCACCAGCAGAGCCCCGAGACTGCTGACGGGGCAGAGAATATGGAGTCAGGCACAGCTTCAGGGGCTATTGCTGCCTGGAGCGCTGTTTATATTGACCTCAAACAGGCACACCTGGGGAGGGCTGGCCGACAAGGAAAGGCTGCCCAGGTCAGCTAATCCACAACCCTCAGGGAATCACATTGTTGAAAACGGACCTCGCTAAGGCAGAATAGAAGCCAAGGAAGAAAAGGACACAATGCCATTTGCAGCACCGTAGATGAGTCTAGAGGTAATCATGTGACTTGTAGTAAGTCAGAAAGTGAAAGACACATATCGTATCATATCACTTATAGGTGTTACCTAAGAATGGATACCAGGGCAGATATTTCCACGGAGAAGGGCCATCACAGATTCATCAAACAAACTTATGGTTCACCAATGGAAAGGTGTGAGGATTGGTTTCATTACGATATTGGGGTTAACAGACATATACAAACACAGGTGACACATATAATCACCAAAGACCTACGGAATACCAAGAGAAGACTACTCACCCTTCTGTCATAACGTACATGGGAAAAGGATCCCAGGAAGAACAGACATCTGTATATGTGTAAAAGAACCCCATCTTCCACACCTACAACAAGGCAAACATTGTAATCAAACTTGCTGTAATAAAAAATAAAAAATTAAATTAAAAACACGAACAAGAAGTAGTGAGACAAACTTGAGGGGCTTCTCCTGGCACATTCCATTCTAAATTCCAATCTAGAACACGACTTCCATTGAGGCTCTGTTGCCCTAGTCACCAGATTTGGTAAGGGAGAACTGCTGCCACCTTGTGGCCGTTTCGGACAACAGCAGCTTTAATCCCAGCGCTGATGGTCAGTTGATATTCAAAATCATTGCAGGCCTGTAAATGACACCTGCCCTGAAAACAAATCCTGGGGTCACATATCGACCAAAAAATTCAAAGGATGTCCATATTTCAAAACGACCGTTTCAAAAGGCATATTTTACGCACATTAGTGTTCTGCTTCTTTTTCTTTCTTTCCTTTTTTTTGTTAAAAATACGGGAATGGAAAATGGCATCCCTCAGAATGGGCGAAAATCATTGCAAACGAATCAATGGACAAAGGTTTAATCTCCAATATATATAAACAGCTCATGCAGCTTAATATTAAAAAAACAAACAACCCAATACAAAAAATGGGCAGAAGATCTAAAGAGATGTTTCTTCCAAGAAGACACAGAGATGGCCAAGACGCACATGAAAAGCTGCTCAACAGCACTAATTATTAGAGAAATGCAAATCAAAACTACAATGAGGTATCACCTCACACCTGTTAGAATCGGCATCATCAGAAAATCTACAAACAACAAATTCTGGGGAGGGTGTGGACAAAAGGAGCCCTCTTCCACTATTGGTGGGAATGTAAATTGATACAGTCACTATGGAGAACGGTATGGAGTTTCCTTAAAAAAAACTAGAAATAGAATTACCATCTGATCCAGCAATCCCACTTCTGGGCATATACCCAGAGAAAACCATAAATCAAAAAGGCACATTCACCACAATGTTCATGGCAGCACTATTTACAATAGCCAGGTAATGGAAGCAACGTAAATGCCCACAGACAGATGAATGGATAAAGATGTGGTACATATATAAAATGGAATATTACTCAGCCATAAGAAGGAATGAAACTGGGTCATTTGTAGAGACATCGATGGATCTAGAGACTGTCATACAGAATGAAGTAAGTCAGAAAGAGGAAAACAAATATTGTATATTAATGCATATATGTGGAACCTAAAAAATGGTACAGATGAACTGGTTTGCAGGGAAGAAACAGAGACACAGAGGTAGAGAACAAACATATGGACACCAAGTGTGGGAAGCCATGGGGTGGTGGTGGTGGGATGAGTTGGGAGATTGGGATTGACCTGTATACATGTATATGCATAAAATACATAACTAATAATATCCTGCTGTATAAAAAAATAAATCAAATTAAATTTAAAATTTTTAAAAAATAAAATTTAAAAATAAAACAGAAAAATGTTCTTCCCTTCACACAGATGTATTTATAGGAATGAATTATTTCCATGCTTATATCTATAAATACATAAAGGAGGAATAAAATCTAACTTGAACCATAAAAGAAAAAAAAAAAACCTGAACACACCAGTTATACAGAGGAAAACCCTATCAGGGCACTTGCTCCAGCGGTAAACAATTCTGAAATTGGTCAGAGGTGGGGAATCATCTCCCATACAACCAGCAACCCACCCCCCACGCCCGGAGCATCCTCATTGCAAAGCTGGGGGACCGTGCCGAGGCATCTGTGAGTAAACGTGAGCTGAGCCCCAGGCCAGCTGCTGCTGAACTGTTCCCACCCTTCCCAGGTAAAACACCTGAATATGTACAAGGGCTTGAAAGCCTAGAGGAAGGGCCACGGAGCCACACCAGCGACAGCACGCAGGCCAACTTGGTGCCTGCAGGCCAGCCAGGGTGGTCCTGGCGCCGGGCGCTCTTGCGGAAGCTTTCCATTGCCCTGCCTGAGATACCCCTCCTGTCCCGGCCCCCACTGCTTTTTTCCTTCCTCACCTCTGTCCGGAGAGAAATTCCAGCGGAAGGTATGGGTGACACATCCTCTTCTTTACAGGTGGCAGCCTGGCAACCCCTGCAGAAAGGCCAGCAGAGCCCCACTCACACCGGGCCACCAACAAAGCTGTGGCCCGTCACTCCCTCCCACCAGCAGAGCCCCGAGACTGCTGACGGGGCAGAGAATATGGAGTCAGGCACAGCTTCAGGGGCTATTGCTGCCTGGAGCGCTGTTTATATTGACCTCAAACAGGCACACCTGGGGAGGGCCGGCCGGCAGGGTAAGGCTGCCCAGGTCAGCTAATCCACAACCCTCAGGGAATCACATTGTTGAAAACGGACCTCGCTAAGGCAGAATAGAAGCCAAGGAAGAAAAGGACACAATGCCATTTGCAGCACCTTAGATGAGTCTAGAGGTAATCACGTGACTTGTAGTAAGTCAGAAAGTGAAAGACACATATCGTATCATATCACTTATAGGTGTTACCTAAGAATGGATACCAGGGCAGATATTTCCACGGAGAAGGGCCATCACAGATTCATCAAACAAACTTATGGTTCACCAATGGAAAGGTGTGAGGATTGGTTTCATTACGATATTGGGGTTAACAGACATATACAAACACAGGTGACACATATAATCACCAAAGACCTACGGAATACCAAGAGAAGACTACTCAACCTTCTGTCATAACGTACATGAGAAAAGGATCCCAGGAAGAACAGACATCTGTATATGTGTAAAAGAACCCCATCTTCCACACCTACAACAAGCCAAACATTGTAATCAAACTTGCTGTAATAAAAAATAAAAAATTAAATTAAAAACACGAACAAGAAGTAGTGAGACAAACTTGAGGGGCTTCTCCTGGCACATTCCATTCTAAATTCCAATCTAGAACACGACTTCCATTGAGGCTCTGTTGCCCTAGTCACCAGATTTGGTAAGGGAGAACTGCTGCCACCTTGTGGCCGTTTCGCACAACAGCAGCTTTAATCCCAGCGCTGATGGTCAGTTGATATTCAAAATCATTGCAGGCCTGTAAATGACACCTGCCCTGAAAACAAATCCTGGGGTCACATATCGACCAAAAAATTCAAAGGACGTCCATATTTCAAAACGACCGTTTCAAAAGGCATATTTTACGCACATTAGTGTTCTGCTTCTTTTTCTTTCTTTCCTTTTTTTGTTAAAAATACGGGAATGGAAAAAGGCATCCCTCAGAATGGGCGAAAATCGTTGCAAACGAATCAATGGACAAAGGTTTAATCTCCAATATATATAAACAGCTCATGCAGCTTAATATTAACAAAACAAACAACCCAATACAAAAAATGGGCAGAAGATCTAAAGAGATGTTTCTTCCAAGAAGACACAGAGATGGCCAAGACGCACATGAAAAGCTGCTCAACAGCACTAATTATTAGAGAAATGCAAATCAAAACTACAATGAGGTATCACCTCACACCTGTTAGAATCGGCATCATCAGAAAATCTACAAAGAACAAATTCTGGGGAGGGTGTGGACAAAAGGAGCCCTCTTCCACTATTGGTGGGAATGTAAATTGATACAGTCACTATGGAGAACGGTATGGAGTTTCCTTAAAAAAACTAGAAATAGAATTACCATCTGATCCAGCAATCCCACTTCTGGGCATATACCCAGAGAAAACAATAAATCAAAAAGGCACATTCACCACAATGTTCATGGCAGCACTATTTACAATAGCCAGGTAATGGAAGCAACATAAATGCCCACAGACAAATGAATGGATAAAGATGTGGTACATATATAAAATGGAATATTACTCAGCCATAAGAAGGAATGAAACTGGGTCATTTTTAGAGACATCGATGGATCTAGAGACTGTCATACAGAATGAAGTAAGTCAGAAAGAGGAAAGCAAATATTGTATATTAATGCATATATGTGGAACCTAAAAAATGGTACAGATGAACTGGTTTGCAGGGAAGAAACAGAGACACAGAGGTAGAGAACAAACATATGGACACCAAGTGTGGGAAGCCATGGGGTGGTGGTGGTGGGATGAGTTGGGAGATTGGGATTGACATGTATACATGTATATGCATAAAATACATAACTAATAATAACCTGCTGTATAAAAAATAAATCAAATTAAATTTCAAATTTTTAAAAAATAAAATTTAAAAATAAAACAGAAAAATGTTCTTCCCTTCACACAGATGTATTTATAGGAATGAATTATTTCCATGCTTATATCTATAAATACATAAAGGAGGAATAAAATCTAACTTGAACCATAAAAGAAAAAAAAAACCTGAACCCACCAGTTATACAGAGGAAAACCCTATCAGGGCTCTTGCTCCAGCGGTAAACAATTCTGAAATTGGTCAGAGGTGGGGAATCATCTCCCATACAACCAGCAACCCACCCCCCACGCCAGGAGCATCCTCATTGCAAAGCTGGGGGACCGTGCCGAGGCATCTGTGAGTAAACGTGAGCTGAGCCCCAGGCCAGCTGCTGCTGAACTGTTCCCACCCTTCCCAGGTAAAACACCTGAATATGTACAAGGGCTTGAAAGCCTAGAGGAAGGGCCACGGAGCCACACCAGCGACAGCACTCAGGCCAACTTGGTGCCTGCAGGCCAGCCAGGGTGGTCCTGGCCCCGAGCGCTCTTCCGGAAGCTTTCCATTGCCCTGCCTGAGATACCCCTCCTGTCCCGGCCACCACTGCTTTTTTCCTTCCTCACCTCTTTCCGGAGAGAAATTCCAGCGGAAGGTATGGGTGACACATCCTCTTCTTTACAGGTGGCAGCCTGGCAACCCCTGCAGAAAGGCCAGCAGAGCCCCACTCACACCGGGCCACCAACAAAGCTGTGGCCCCTCACTCCCTCCCACCAGCACAGCCCCGAGACTGCTGACGGGGCAGAGAATATGGAGTCAGGCACAGCTTCAGGGGCTATTGCTGCCTGGAACGCTGTTTATATTGACCTCAAACAGGCACACCTGGGGAGGGCCGGCCGGCAGTGTAAGGCTGCCCAGGTCAGCTAATCCACAACCCTCGGGGAATCACATTGTTGAAAACGGACCTCGCTAAGGCAGAATAGAAGCCAAGGAAGAAAAGGACACAATGCCATTTGCAGCACCGTAGATGAGTCTAGAGGTAATCACGTGACTTGTAGTAAGTCAGAAAGTGAAAGACACATATCGTATCATATCACTTATAGGTGTTACCTAAGAATGGATACCAGGGCAGATATTTCCACGGAGAAGGGCCATCACAGATTCATCAAACAAACTTATGGTTCACCAATGGAAAGGTGTGAGGATTGGTTTCATTACGATATTGGGGTTAACAGACATATACAAACACAGGTGACACATATAATCACCAAAGACCTACGGAATACCAAGAGAAGACTACTCAACCTTCTGTCATAACGTACATGAGAAAAGGATCCCAGGAAGAACAGACATCTGTATATGTGTAAAAGAACCCCATCTTCCACACCTACAACAAGCCAAACATTGTAATCAAACTTGCTGTAATAAAAAATAAAAAATTAAATTAAAAACACGAACAAGAAGTAGTGAGACAAACTTGAGGGGCTTCTCCTGGCACATTCCATTCTAAATTCCAATCTAGAACACGACTTCCATTGAGGCTCTGTTGCCCTAGTCACCAGATTTGGTAAGGGAGAACTGCTGCCACCTTGTGGCCGTTTCGCACAACAGCAGCTTTAATCCCAGCGCTGATGGTCAGTTGATATTCAAAATCATTGCAGGCCTGTAAATGACACCTGCCCTGAAAACAAATCCTGGGGTCACATATCGACCAAAAAATTCAAAGGACGTCCATATTTCAAAACGACCGTTTCAAAAGGCATATTTTACGCACATTAGTGTTCTGCTTCTATTTCTTTCTTTCCTTTTTTTGTTAAAAATCCGGGAATGGAAAATGGCATCCCTCAGAATGGGCGAAAATCGTTGCAAACGAATCAATGGACAAAGGTTTAATCTCCAATATATATAAACAGCTCATGCAGCTTAATATTAACAAAACAAACAACCCAATACAAAAAATGGGCAGAAGATCTAAAGAGATGTTTCTTCCAAGAAGACACAGAGATGGCCAAGACGCACATGAAAAGCTGCTCAACAGCACTAATTATTAGAGAAATGCAAATCAAAACTACAATGAGGTATCACCTCACACCTGTTAGAATCGGCATCATCAGAAAATCTACAAAGAACAAATTCTGGGGAGGGTGTGGACAAAAGGAGCCCTCTTCCACTATTGGTGGGAATGTAAATTGATACAGTCACTATGGAGAACGGTATGGAGTTTCCTTAAAAAAACTAGAAATAGAATTACCATCTGATCCAGCAATCCCACTTCTGGGCATATACCCAGAGAAAACCATAAATAAAAAAGGCACATTCACCACAATGTTCATGGCAGCACTATTTACAATACCCAGGTAATGGAAGCAACATAAATGCCCACAGACAGATGAATGGATAAAGATGTGGTACATATATAAAATGGAATATTACTCAGCCATAAGAAGGAATGAAACTGGGTCATTTGTAGAGACATCGATGGATCTAGAGACTGTCATACAGAATGAAGTAAGTCAGAAAGAGGAAAACAAATATTGTATATTAATGCATATATGTGGAACCTAAAAAATGGTACAGATGAACTGGTTTGCAGGGAAGAAACAGAGACACAGAGGTAGAGAACAAACATATGGACACCAAGTGTGGGAAGCCATGGGGTGGTGGTGGTGGGATGAGTTGGGAGATTGGGATTGACCTGTATACATGTATATGCATAAAATACATAACTAATAATAACCTGCTGTATAAAAAAATAAATCAAATTAAATTTCAAATTTTTAAAAAATAAAATTTAAAAATAAAACAGAAAACTGTTCTTCCCTTCACACAGATGTATTTATAGGAATGAATTATTTCCATGCTTATATCTATAAATACATAAAGGAGGAATAAAATCTAACTTGAACCATAAAAGAAAAAAAAAAACCTGAACCCACCAGTTATACAGAGGAAAACCCTATCAGGGCACTTGCTCCAGCGGTAAACAATTCTGAAATTGGTCAGAGGTGGGGAATCATCTCCCATACAACCAGCAACCCACCCCCCACGCCAGGAGCATCCTCATTGCAAAGCTGGGGGACCGTGCCGAGGCATCTGTGAGTAAACGTGAGCTGAGCCCCAGGCCAGCTGCTGCTGAACTGTTCCCACCCTTCCCAGGTAAAACACCTGAATATGTACAAGGGCTTGAAAGCCTAGAGGAAGGGCCACGGAGCCACACCAGTGACAGCACGCAGGCCAACTTGGTGCCTGCAGGCCAGCCAGGGTGGTCCTGGCCCCGGGCGCTCTTCCGGAAGCTTTCCATTGCCCTGCCTGAGATACCCCTCCTGTCCCGGCCCCCACTGCTTTTTTCCTTCCTCACCTCTGTCCGGAGAGAAATTCCAGCGGAAGGTATGGGTGACACATCCTCTTCTTTACAGGTGGCAGCCTGGCAACCCCTGCAGAAAGGCCAGCAGAGCCCCACTCACACCGGGCCACCAACAAAGCTGTGGCCCCTCACTCCCTCCCACCAGCAGAGCCCCGAGACTGCTGACGGGGCAGAGAATATGGAGTCAGGCACAGCTTCAGGGGCTATTGCTGCCTGGAGCGCTGTTTATATTGACCTCAAACAGGCACACCTGGGGAGGGCCGGCCGGCAGGGTAAGGCTGCCCAGGTCAGCTAATCCACAACCCTCAGGGAATCACATTGTTGAAAACGGACCTCGCTAAGGCAGAATAGCAGCCAAGGAAGAAAAGGACACAATGCCATTTGCAGCACCGTAGATGAGTCTAGAGGTAATCACGTGACTTGTCAGAAAGTGAAAGACACATATCGTATCATATCACTTATAGGTGTTACCTAGGAATGGATACCAGGGCAGATATTTCCACGGAGAAGGGCCATCACAGATTCATCAAACAAACTTATGGTTCACCAATGGAAAGGTGTGAGGATTGGTTTCATTACGATATTGGGGTTAACAGACATATACAAACACAGGTGACACATATAATCACCAAAGACCTACGGAATACCAAGAGAAGACTACTCAACCTTCTGTCATAACGTACATGGGAAAAGGATCCCAGGAAGAACAGACATCTGTATATGTGTAAAAGAACCCCATCTTCCACACCTACAACAAGCCAAACATTGTAATCAAACTTGCTGTAATAAAAAATAAAAAATTAAATTAAAAACACGAACAAGAAGTAGTGAGACAAACTTGAGGGGCTTTCTCCTGGCACATTCCATTCTAAATTCCAATCTAGAACACGACTTCCATTGAGGCTCTGTTGCCCTAGTCACCAGATTTGGTAAGGGAGAACTGCTGCCACCTTGTGGCCGTTTCTCACAACAGCAGCTTTAATCCCAGCGCTGATGGTCAGTTGATATTCAAAATCATTGCAGGCCTGTAAATGACACCTGCCCTGAAAACAAATCCTGGGGTCACATATCGACCAAAAAATTCAAAGGACGTCCATATTTCAAAACGACCGTTTCAAAAGGCATATTTTACGCACATTAGTGTTCTGCTTCTTTTTCTTTCTTTCCTTTTTTTGTTAAAAATACGGGAATGGAAAATGGCATCCCTCAGAATGGGCGAAAATCGTTGCAAACGAATCAATGGACAAAGGTTTAATCTCCAATATATATAAACAGCTCATGCAGCTTAATATTAACAAAACAAACAACCCAATACAAAAAATGGGCAGAAGATCTAAAGAGATGTTTCTTCCAAGAAGACACAGAGATGGCCAAGACGCACATGAAAAGCTGCTCAACAGCACTAATTATTAGAGAAATGCAAATCAAAACTACAATGAGGTATCACCTCACACCTGTTAGAATCGGCATCATCAGAAAATCTACAAACAACCAATTCTGGGGAGGGTGTGGACAAAAGGAGCCCTCTTCCACTATTGGTGGGAATGTAAATTGATACAGTCACTGGAGAACGGTATGGAGTTTCCTTAAAAAAAACTAGAAATAGAATTACCATCTGATCCAGCAATCCCACTTCTGGGCATATACCCAGAGAAAACCATAAATCAAAAAGGCACATTCACCACAATGTTCATGGCAGCACTATTTACAATACCCAGGTAATGGAAGCAACCTAAATGCCCACAGACAGATGAATGGATAAAGATGTGGTACATATATAAAATGGAATATTACTCAGCCATAAGAAGGAATGAAACTGGGTCATTTTTAGAGACATCGATGGATCTAGAGACTGTCATACAGAATGAAGTAAGTCAGAAAGAGGAAAACAAATATTGTATATTAATGCATATATGTGGAACCTAAAAAATGGTACAGATGAACTGGTTTGCAGGGAAGAAACAGAGACACAGAGGTAGAGAACAAACATATGGACACCAAGTGTGGGAAGCCATGGGGTGGTGGTGGTGGGATGAGTTGGGAGATTGGGATTGACCTGTATACATGTATATGCATAAAATACATAACTAATAATAACCTGCTGTATAAAAAAATAAATCAAATTAAATTTCAAATTTTTAAAAAATAAAATTTAAAAACAGAAAAATGTTCTTCCCTTCACACAGATGTATTTATAGGAATGAATTATTTCCATGCTTATATCTATAAATACATAAAGGAGGAATAAAATCTAACTTGAACCATAAAAGAAAAAAAAAACCTGAACCCACCAGTTATAGAGAGGAAAACCCTATCAGGGCACTTGCTCCAGCGGTAAACAATTCTGAAATTGGTCAGAGGTGGGGAATCATCTCCCATACAACCAGCAACCCACCCCCCACGCCAGGAGCATCCTCATTGCAAAGCTGGGGGACCGTGCCGAGGCATCTGTGAGTAAACGTGAGCTGAGCCCCAGGCCAGCTGCTGCTGAACTGTTCCCACCCTTCCCAGGTAAAACACCTGAATATGTACAAGGGCTTGAAAGCCTAGAGGAAGGGCCACGGAGCCACACCAGCGACAGCACGCAGGCCAACTTGGTGCCTGCAGGCCAGCCAGGGTGGTCCTGGCCCCGGGCGCTCTTCCGGAAGCTTTCCATTGCCCTGCCTGAGATACCCCTCCTGTCCCGGCCCCCACTGCTTTTTTCCTTCCTCACCTCTGTCCGGAGAGAAATTCCAGCGGAAGGTATGGGTGACACATCCTCTTCTTTACAGGTGGCAGCCTGGCAACCCCTGCAGAAAGGCCAGCAGAGCCCCACTCACACCGGGCCACCAACAAAGCTGTGGCCCCTCACTCCCTCCCACCAGCAGAGCCCCGAGACTTCTGACGGGGCAGAGAATATGGAGTCAGGCACAGCTTCAGGGGCTATTGCTGCCTGGAGCGCTGTTTATATTGACCTCAAACAGGCACACCTGGGGAGGGCCGGCCGGCAGGGTAAGGCTGCCCAGGTCAGCTAATCCACAACCCTCAGGGAATCACATTGTTGAAAACGGACCTCGCTAAGGCAGAATAGAAGCCAAGGAAGAAAAGGACACAATGCCATTTGCAGCACCGTAGATGAGTCTAGAGGTAATCACGTGACTTGTCAGAAAGTGAAAGACACATATCGTATCATATCACTTATAGGTGTTAACTAAGAATGGATACCAGGGCAGATATTTCCACGGAGAAGGGCCATCACAGATTCATCAAACAAACTTATGGTTCACCAATGGAAAGGTGTGAGGATTGGTTTCATTACGATATTGGGGTTAACAGACATATACAAACACAGGTGACACATATAATCACCAAAGACCTACGGAATACCAAGAGAAGACTACTCAACCTTCTGTCATAACGTACATGGGAAAAGGATCCCAGGAAGAACAGACATCTGTATATGTGTAAAAGAACCCCATCTTCCACACCTACAACAAGCCAAACATTGTCATCAAACTTGCTGTAATAAAAAATAAAAAATTAAATTAAAAACACGAACAAGAAGTAGTGAGACAAACTTGAGGGGCTTTCTCCTGGCACATTCCATTCTAAATTCCAATCTAGAACACGACTTCCATTGAGGCTCTGTTGCCCTAGTCACCAGATTTGGTAAGGGAGAACTGCTGCCACCTTGTGGCCGTTTCGCACAACAGCAGCTTTAATCCCAGCGCTGATGGTCAGTTGATATTCAAAATCATTGCAGGCCTGTAAATGACACCTGCCCTGAAAACAAATCCTGGGGTCACATATCGACCAAAAAATTCAAAGGACGTCCATATTTCAAAACGACCGTTTCAAAAGGCATATTTTACGCACATTAGTGTTCTGCTACTTTTTCTTTCTTTCCTTTTTTTGTTAAAAATACGGGAATGGAAAATGGCATCCCTCAGAATGGGCGAAAATCGTTGCAAACGAATCAATGGACAAAGGTTTAATCTCCAATATATATAAACAGCTCATGCAGCTTAATATTAACAAAACAAACAACCCAATACAAAAAATGGGCAGAAGATCTAAAGAGATGTTTCTTCCAAGAAGACACAGAGATGGCCAAGACGCACATGAAAAGCTGCTCAACAGCACTAATTATTAGAGAAATGCAAATCAAAACTACAATGAGGTATCACCTCACACCTGTTAGAATCGGCATCATCAGAAAATCTACAAACAACCAATTCTGGGGAGGGTGTGGACAAAAGGAGCCCTCTTCCACTATTGGTGGGAATGTAAATTGATACAGTCACTGGAGAACGGTATGGAGTTTCCTTAAAAAAAACTAGAAATAGAATTACCATCTGATCCAGCAATCCCACTTCTGGGCATATACCCAGAGAAAACCATAAATAAAAAAGGCACATTCACCACAATGTTCATGGCAGCACTATTTACAATACCCAGGTAATGGAAGCAACATAAATGCCCACAGACAGATGAATGGATAAAGATGTGGTACATATATAAAATGGAATATTACTCAGCCATAAGAAGGAATGAAACTGGGTCATTTGTAGAGACATCGATGGATCTAGAGACTGTCATACAGAATGAAGTAAGTCAGAAAGAGGAAAACAAATATTGTATATTAATGCATATATGTGGAACCTAAAAAATGGTACAGATGAACTGGTTTGCAGGGAAGAAACAGAGACACAGAGGTAGAGAACAAACATATGGACACCAAGTGTGGGAAGCCATGGGGTGGTGGTGGTGGGATGAGTTGGGAGATTGGGATTGACCTGTATACATGTATATGCATAAAATACATAACTAATAATAACCTGCTGTATAAAAAAATAAATCAAATTAAATTTCAAATTTTTAAAAAATAAAATTTAAAAATAAAACAGAAAACTGTTCTTCCCTTCACACAGATGTATTTATAGGAATGAATTATTTCCATGCTTATATCTATAAATACATAAAGGAGGAATAAAATCTAACTTGAACCATAAAAGAAAAAAAAAAACCTGAACCCACCAGTTATACAGAGGAAAACCCTATCAGGGCACTTGCTCCAGCGGTAAACAATTCTGAAATTGGTCAGAGGTGGGGAATCATCTCCCATACAACCAGCAACCCACCCCCCACGCCAGGAGCATCCTCATTACAAAGCTGGGGGACCGTGCCAAGGCATCTGTGAGTAAACGTGAGCTGAGCCCCAGGCCAGCTGCTGCTGAACTGTTCCCACCCTTCCCAGGTAAAACACCTGAATATGTACAAGGGCTTGAAAGCCTAGAGGAAGGGCCACGGAGCCACACCAGCAACAGCACGCAGGCCAACTTGGTGCCTGCAGGCCAGCCAGGGTGGTCCTGGCCCCGGGCGCTCTTCCGGAAGCTTTCCATTGCCCTGCCTGAGATACCCCTCCTGTCCCGGCCCCCACTGCTTTTTTCCTTCCTCACCTCTGTCCGGAGAGAAATTCCAGCGGAAGGTATGGGTGACACATCCTCTTCTTTACAGGTGGCAGCCTGGCAACCCCTGCAGAAAGGCCAGCAGAGCCCCACTCACACCGGGCCACCAACAAAGCTGTGGCCCCTCACTCCCTCCCACCAGCAGAGCCCCGAGACTGCTGACGGGGCAGAGAATATGGAGTCAGGCACAGCTTCAGGGGCTATTGCTGCCTGGAGCGCTGTTTATATTGACCTCAAACAGGCACACCTGGGGAGGGCTGGCCGACAAGGAAAGGCTGCCCAGGTCAGCTAATCCACAACCCTCAGGGAATCACATTGTTGAAAACGGACCTCGCTAAGGCAGAATAGAAGCCAAGGAAGAAAAGGACACAATGCCATTTGCAGCACCGTAGATGAGTCTAGAGGTAATCATGTGACTTGTAGTAAGTCAGAAAGTGAAAGACACATATCGTATCATATCACTTATAGGTGTTACCTAAGAATGGATACCAGGGCAGATATTTCCACGGAGAAGGGCCATCACAGATTCATCAAACAAACTTATGGTTCACCAATGGAAAGGTGTGAGGATTGGTTTCATTACGATATTGGGGTTAACAGACATATACAAACACAGGTGACACATATAATCACCAAAGACCTACGGAATACCAAGAGAAGACTACTCACCCTTCTGTCATAACGTACATGGGAAAAGGATCCCAGGAAGAACAGACATCTGTATATGTGTAAAAGAACCCCATCTTCCACACCTACAACAAGGCAAACATTGTAATCAAACTTGCTGTAATAAAAAATAAAAAATTAAATTAAAAACACGAACAAGAAGTAGTGAGACAAACTTGAGGGGCTTCTCCTGGCACATTCCATTCTAAATTCCAATCTAGAACACGACTTCCATTGAGGCTCTGTTGCCCTAGTCACCAGATTTGGTAAGGGAGAACTGCTGCCACCTTGTGGCCGTTTCGGACAACAGCAGCTTTAATCCCAGCGCTGATGGTCAGTTGATATTCAAAATCATTGCAGGCCTGTAAATGACACCTGCCCTGAAAACAAATCCTGGGGTCACATATCGACCAAAAAATTCAAAGGATGTCCATATTTCAAAACGACCGTTTCAAAAGGCATATTTTACGCACATTAGTGTTCTGCTTCTTTTTCTTTCTTTCCTTTTTTTTGTTAAAAATACGGGAATGGAAAATGGCATCCCTCAGAATGGGCGAAAATCATTGCAAACGAATCAATGGACAAAGGTTTAATCTCCAATATATATAAACAGCTCATGCAGCTTAATATTAAAAAAACAAACAACCCAATACAAAAAATGGGCAGAAGATCTAAAGAGATGTTTCTTCCAAGAAGACACAGAGATGGCCAAGACGCACATGAAAAGCTGCTCAACAGCACTAATTATTAGAGAAATGCAAATCAAAACTACAATGAGGTATCACCTCACACCTGTTAGAATCGGCATCATCAGAAAATCTACAAACAACAAATTCTGGGGAGGGTGTGGACAAAAGGAGCCCTCTTCCACTATTGGTGGGAATGTAAATTGATACAGTCACTATGGAGAACGGTATGGAGTTTCCTTAAAAAAAACTAGAAATAGAATTACCATCTGATCCAGCAATCCCACTTCTGGGCATATACCCAGAGAAAACCATAAATCAAAAAGGCACATTCACCACAATGTTCATGGCAGCACTATTTACAATAGCCAGGTAATGGAAGCAACGTAAATGCCCACAGACAGATGAATGGATAAAGATGTGGTACATATATAAAATGGAATATTACTCAGCCATAAGAAGGAATGAAACTGGGTCATTTGTAGAGACATCGATGGATCTAGAGACTGTCATACAGAATGAAGTAAGTCAGAAAGAGGAAAACAAATATTGTATATTAATGCATATATGTGGAACCTAAAAAATGGTACAGATGAACTGGTTTGCAGGGAAGAAACAGAGACACAGAGGTAGAGAACAAACATATGGACACCAAGTGTGGGAAGCCATGGGGTGGTGGTGGTGGGATGAGTTGGGAGATTGGGATTGACCTGTATACATGTATATGCATAAAATACATAACTAATAATATCCTGCTGTATAAAAAAATAAATCAAATTAAATTTAAAATTTTTAAAAAATAAAATTTAAAAATAAAACAGAAAAATGTTCTTCCCTTCACACAGATGTATTTATAGGAATGAATTATTTCCATGCTTATATCTATAAATACATAAAGGAGGAATAAAATCTAACTTGAACCATAAAAGAAAAAAAAAAAACCTGAACACACCAGTTATACAGAGGAAAACCCTATCAGGGCACTTGCTCCAGCGGTAAACAATTCTGAAATTGGTCAGAGGTGGGGAATCATCTCCCATACAACCAGCAACCCACCCCCCACGCCCGGAGCATCCTCATTGCAAAGCTGGGGGACCGTGCCGAGGCATCTGTGAGTAAACGTGAGCTGAGCCCCAGGCCAGCTGCTGCTGAACTGTTCCCACCCTTCCCAGGTAAAACACCTGAATATGTACAAGGGCTTGAAAGCCTAGAGGAAGGGCCACGGAGCCACACCAGCGACAGCACGCAGGCCAACTTGGTGCCTGCAGGCCAGCCAGGGTGGTCCTGGCGCCGGGCGCTCTTGCGGAAGCTTTCCATTGCCCTGCCTGAGATACCCCTCCTGTCCCGGCCCCCACTGCTTTTTTCCTTCCTCACCTCTGTCCGGAGAGAAATTCCAGCGGAAGGTATGGGTGACACATCCTCTTCTTTACAGGTGGCAGCCTGGCAACCCCTGCAGAAAGGCCAGCAGAGCCCCACTCACACCGGGCCACCAACAAAGCTGTGGCCCGTCACTCCCTCCCACCAGCAGAGCCCCGAGACTGCTGACGGGGCAGAGAATATGGAGTCAGGCACAGCTTCAGGGGCTATTGCTGCCTGGAGCGCTGTTTATATTGACCTCAAACAGGCACACCTGGGGAGGGCCGGCCGGCAGGGTAAGGCTGCCCAGGTCAGCTAATCCACAACCCTCAGGGAATCACATTGTTGAAAACGGACCTCGCTAAGGCAGAATAGAAGCCAAGGAAGAAAAGGACACAATGCCATTTGCAGCACCTTAGATGAGTCTAGAGGTAATCACGTGACTTGTAGTAAGTCAGAAAGTGAAAGACACATATCGTATCATATCACTTATAGGTGTTACCTAAGAATGGATACCAGGGCAGATATTTCCACGGAGAAGGGCCATCACAGATTCATCAAACAAACTTATGGTTCACCAATGGAAAGGTGTGAGGATTGGTTTCATTACGATATTGGGGTTAACAGACATATACAAACACAGGTGACACATATAATCACCAAAGACCTACGGAATACCAAGAGAAGACTACTCAACCTTCTGTCATAACGTACATGAGAAAAGGATCCCAGGAAGAACAGACATCTGTATATGTGTAAAAGAACCCCATCTTCCACACCTACAACAAGCCAAACATTGTAATCAAACTTGCTGTAATAAAAAATAAAAAATTAAATTAAAAACACGAACAAGAAGTAGTGAGACAAACTTGAGGGGCTTCTCCTGGCACATTCCATTCTAAATTCCAATCTAGAACACGACTTCCATTGAGGCTCTGTTGCCCTAGTCACCAGATTTGGTAAGGGAGAACTGCTGCCACCTTGTGGCCGTTTCGCACAACAGCAGCTTTAATCCCAGCGCTGATGGTCAGTTGATATTCAAAATCATTGCAGGCCTGTAAATGACACCTGCCCTGAAAACAAATCCTGGGGTCACATATCGACCAAAAAATTCAAAGGACGTCCATATTTCAAAACGACCGTTTCAAAAGGCATATTTTACGCACATTAGTGTTCTGCTTCTTTTTCTTTCTTTCCTTTTTTTGTTAAAAATACGGGAATGGAAAAAGGCATCCCTCAGAATGGGCGAAAATCGTTGCAAACGAATCAATGGACAAAGGTTTAATCTCCAATATATATAAACAGCTCATGCAGCTTAATATTAACAAAACAAACAACCCAATACAAAAAATGGGCAGAAGATCTAAAGAGATGTTTCTTCCAAGAAGACACAGAGATGGCCAAGACGCACATGAAAAGCTGCTCAACAGCACTAATTATTAGAGAAATGCAAATCAAAACTACAATGAGGTATCACCTCACACCTGTTAGAATCGGCATCATCAGAAAATCTACAAAGAACAAATTCTGGGGAGGGTGTGGACAAAAGGAGCCCTCTTCCACTATTGGTGGGAATGTAAATTGATACAGTCACTATGGAGAACGGTATGGAGTTTCCTTAAAAAAACTAGAAATAGAATTACCATCTGATCCAGCAATCCCACTTCTGGGCATATACCCAGAGAAAACAATAAATCAAAAAGGCACATTCACCACAATGTTCATGGCAGCACTATTTACAATAGCCAGGTAATGGAAGCAACATAAATGCCCACAGACAAATGAATGGATAAAGATGTGGTACATATATAAAATGGAATATTACTCAGCCATAAGAAGGAATGAAACTGGGTCATTTTTAGAGACATCGATGGATCTAGAGACTGTCATACAGAATGAAGTAAGTCAGAAAGAGGAAAGCAAATATTGTATATTAATGCATATATGTGGAACCTAAAAAATGGTACAGATGAACTGGTTTGCAGGGAAGAAACAGAGACACAGAGGTAGAGAACAAACATATGGACACCAAGTGTGGGAAGCCATGGGGTGGTGGTGGTGGGATGAGTTGGGAGATTGGGATTGACATGTATACATGTATATGCATAAAATACATAACTAATAATAACCTGCTGTATAAAAAATAAATCAAATTAAATTTCAAATTTTTAAAAAATAAAATTTAAAAATAAAACAGAAAAATGTTCTTCCCTTCACACAGATGTATTTATAGGAATGAATTATTTCCATGCTTATATCTATAAATACATAAAGGAGGAATAAAATCTAACTTGAACCATAAAAGAAAAAAAAAACCTGAACCCACCAGTTATACAGAGGAAAACCCTATCAGGGCTCTTGCTCCAGCGGTAAACAATTCTGAAATTGGTCAGAGGTGGGGAATCATCTCCCATACAACCAGCAACCCACCCCCCACGCCAGGAGCATCCTCATTGCAAAGCTGGGGGACCGTGCCGAGGCATCTGTGAGTAAACGTGAGCTGAGCCCCAGGCCAGCTGCTGCTGAACTGTTCCCACCCTTCCCAGGTAAAACACCTGAATATGTACAAGGGCTTGAAAGCCTAGAGGAAGGGCCACGGAGCCACACCAGCGACAGCACGCAGGCCAACTTGGTGCCTGCAGGCCAGCCAGGGTGGTCCTGGCCCCGGGCGCTCTTCCGGAAGCTTTCCATTGCCCTGCCTGAGATACCCCTCCTGTCCCGGCCCCCACTGCTTTTTTCCTTCATCACCTCTGTCCGGAGAGAAATTCCAGCAGAAGGTATGGGTGACACATCCTCTTCTTTACAGGTGGCAGCCTGGCAACCCCTGCAGAAAGGCCAGCAGAGCCCCACTCACACCGGGCCACCAACAAAGCTGTGGCCACTCACTCCCTCCGACCAGCAGAGCCCCGAGACTGCTGACGGGGCAGAGAATATGGAGTCAGGCACAGCTTCAGGGGCTATTGCTGCCTGGAGCGCTGTTTATATTGACCTCTAACAGGCACACCTGGGGAGGGCCGGCCGGCAGGGTAAGGCTGCCCAGGTCAGCTAATCCACAACCCTCAGGGAATCACATTGTTGAAAACGGACCTCGCTAAGGCAGAAAAGAAGGCAAAGAAGAAAAGGACACAATGCCTTTTGCAGCACCGTAGATGAGTCTAGAGGTAATCACGTGACTTGTAGTAAGTCAGAAAGTGAAAGACACATATCGTATCATATCACTTATAGGTGTTACCTAAGAATGGATACCAGGGCAGATATTTCCACGGAGAAGGGCCATCACAGATCCATGAAACAAACTTATGGTTCACCAATGGAAAGGTGTGAGGATTGGTTTCATTACGATATTGGGGTTAACAGACATATACAAACACAGGTGACACATATAATCACCAAAGACCTACGGAATACCAAGAGAAGACTACTCAACATTGTTATAACGTACATGGGAAAAGGATCCCAGGAAGAACAGACATCTGTATATGTGTAAAAGAACCCCATCTTCCACACCTACAACAAGCCAAACATTGTAATCAAACTTGCTGTAATAAAAAATAAAAATTAAATTAAAAACACGAACAAGAAGTAGTGAGACAAACTTGAGGGGCTTTCTCCTGGCACATTCCATTCTAATTTCCAATCTAGAACACGACTTCCATTGAGGCTCTGTTGCCCTAGTCACCAGATTTGGTAAGGGAGAACTGCTGCCACCTTGTGGCCGTTTCGCACAACAGCAGCTTTAATCCCAGCGCTGATGGTCAGTTGATATTCAAAATCATTGCAGGCCTGTAAATGACACCTGCCCTGAAAACAAATCCTGGGGTCACGTATCGACCAAAAAATTCAAAGGACGTCCATATTTCAAAACGACCGTTTCAAAAGGCATATTTTACGCACATTAGTGTTCTGCTTCTTTTTCTTTCTTTCCTTTTTTTGTTAAAAATACGGGAATGGAAAAAGGCATCCCTCAGAATGGGCGAAAATCGTTGCAAACGAATCAATGGACAAAGGTTTAATCTCCAATATATATAAACAGCTCCTGCAGCTTAATATTAACAAAACAAACAACCCAATACAAAAAATGGGCAGAAGATCTAAAGAGATGTTTCTTCCAAGAAGACACAGAGATGGCCAAGATGCACATGAAAAGCTGCTCAACAGCACTAATTATTAGAGAAATGCAAATCAAAACTACAATGAGGTATCACCTCACACCTGTTAGAATCGGCATCATCAGAAAATCTACAAACAACCAATTCTGGGGAGGGTGTGGACAAAAGGAGCCCTCTTCCACTATTGGTGGGAATGTAAATTGATACAGTCACTATGGAGAACGGTATGGAGTTTCCTTAAAAAAACTAGAAATAGAATTACCATCTGATCCAGCAATCCCACTTCTGGGCATATACCCAGAGAAAACCATAAATCAAAAAGGCACATTCACCACAATGTTCATGGCAGCACTATTTACAATAGCCAGGTAATGGAAGCAACCTAAATGCACACAGACAGATGAATGGATAAAGATGTGGTACATATATAAAATGGAATATTACTCAGCCATAAAAAGGAATGAAACTGGGTCATTTGTAGAGACATCGATGGATCTAGAGACTGTCATACAGAATGAAGTAAGTCAGAAAGAGGAAAACAAATATTGTATATTAATGCATATATGTGGAACCTAAAAAATGGTACAGATGAACTGGTTTGCAGGGAAGAAACAGAGACACAGAGGTAGAGAACAAACATATGGACACCAAGTGTGGGAAGCCATGGGGTGGTGGTGGTGGGATGAGTTGGGAGATTGGGATTGACCTGTATACATGTATATGCATAAAATACATAACTAATAATAACCTGGTGTATAAAAAAATAAATCAAATTAAATTTCAAATTTTTAAAAAATAAAATTTAAAAATAAAACAGAAAAATGTTCTTCCCTTCACACAGATGTATTTATAGGAATGAATTATTTCCATGCTTATATCTATAAATACATAAAGGAGGAATACAATCTAACTTGAACAATAAAAGAAAAAAAAAACCTGAACCCACCAGTTATACAGAGGAAAACCCTATCAGGGCACTTGCTCCAGCGGTAAACAATTCTGAAATTGGTCAGAAGTGGGGAATCATCTCCCATACAACCAGCAACCCACCCCCCACGCAAGGAGCATCCTCATTGCAAAGCTGGGGGACCGTGCTGAGGCATCTGTGAGTAAACGTGAGCTGAGCCCCAGGCCAGCTGCTGCTGAACTGTTCCCACCCTTCCCAGGTAAAACACCTGAATATGTACAAGGGCTTGAAAGCGTAGAGGAAGGGCCACGGAGCCACACCAGTGACAGCACGCAGGCCAACTTGGTGCCTGCAGGCCAGCCAGGGTGGTTCTGGCCCCGGGCGCTCTTGCGGAAGCTTTCCATTGCCCTGCCTGAGATACCCCTCCTGTCCCGGCCCCCACTGCTTTTTTCCTTCCTCACCTCTGTCCGGAGAGAAATTCCAGCGGAAGGCATGGGTGACACATCCTCTTCTTTACAGGTGGCAGCCTGGCAAACCCTGCAGAAAGGCCAGCAGAGCCCCACTCACACCGGGCCACCAACAAAGCTGTGGCCCCTCACTCCCTCCCACCAGCAGAGCCCCGAGACTGCTGACGGGGCAGAGAATATGGAGTCAGGCACAGCTTCAGGGGCTATTGCTGCCTGGAGCGCTGTTTATATTGACCTCAAACAGGCACACCTGGGGAGGGCCGGCCGGCAGGGTAAGGCTGCCCAGGTCAGCTAATCCACAACCCTCAGGGAATCACATTGTTGAAAACGGACCTCGCTAAGGCAGAAAAGAAGGCAAAGAAGAAAAGGACACAATGCCATTTGCAGCACCGTAGATGAGTCTAGAGGTAATCACGTGACTTGTAGTAAGTCAGAAAGTGAAAGACACATATCGTATCATATCACTTATAGGTGTTACCTAAGAATGGATACCAGGGCAGATATTTCCACGGAGAAGGGCCATCACAGATTCATCAAACAAACTTATGGTTCACCAATGGAAAGGTGTGAGGATTGGTTTCATTACGATATTGGGGTTAACAGACATATACAAACACAGGTGACACATATAATCACCAAAGACCTACGGAATACCAAGAGAAGACTACTCAACATTCTGTTATAACGTACATGGGAAAAGGATCCCAGGAAGAACAGACATCTGTATATGTGTAAAAGAACCCCATCTTCCACACCTACAACAAGCCAAACATTGTAATCAAACTTGCTGTAATAAAAAATAAAAAATTAAATTAAAAACACGAACAAGAAGTAGTGAGACAAACTTGAGGGGCTTTCTCCTGGCACATTCCATTCTAATTTCCAATCTAGAACACGACTTCCATTGAGGCTCTGTTGCCCTAGTCACCAGATTTGGTAAGGGAGAACTGCTGCCACCTTGTGGCCGTTTCGCACAACAGCAGCTTTAATCCCAGCGCTGATGGTCAGTTGATATTCAAAATCATTGCAGGCCTGTAAATGACACCTGCCCTGAAAACAAATCCTGGGGTCACATATCGACCAAAAAATTCAAAGGACGTCCATATTTCAAAACGACCGTTTCAAAAGGCATATTTTACGCACATTAGTGTTCTGCTTCTTTTTCTTTCTTTCCTTTTTTTGTTAAAAATACGGGAATGGAAAAAGGCATCCCTCAGAATGGGCGAAAATCGTTGCAAACGAATCAATGGACAAAGGTTTAATCTCCAATATATATAAACAGCTCATGCAGCTTAATATTAACAAAACAAACAACCCAATACAAAAAATGGGCAGAAGATCTAAAGAGATGTTTCTTCCAAGAAGACACAGAGATGGCCAAGACTCACATGAAAAGCTGCTCAACAGCACTAATTATTAGAGAAATGCAAATCAAAACTACAATGAGGTATCACCTCACACCTGTTAGAATCGGCATCATCAGAAAATCTACAAACAACCAATTCTGGGGAGGGTGTGGACAAAAGGAGCCCTCTTCCACTATTGGTGGGAATGTAAATTGATACATTCACTGGAGAACGGTATGGAGTTTCCTTAAAAAAACTAGAAATAGAATTACCATCTGATCCAGCAATCCCACTTCTGGGCATATACCCAGAGAAAACCATAAATCAAAAAGGCACATTCACCACAATGTTCATGGCAGCACTATTTAAAATAGCCAGGTAATGGAAGCAACGTAAATGCCCACAGACAGATGAATGGATAAAGATGTGGTACATATATAAAATGGAATATTACTCAGCCATAAAAAGGAATGAAACTGGGTCATTTGTAGAGACATCGATGGATCTAGAGACTGTCATACAGAATGAAGTAAGTCAGAAAGAGGAAAACAAATATTGTATATTAATGCATATATGTGGAACCTAAAAAATGGTACAGATGAACTGGTTTGCAGGGAAGAAACAGAGACACAGAGGTAGAGAACAAACATATGGACACCAAGTGTGGGAAGCCATGGGGTGGTGGTGGTGGGATGAGTTGGGAGATTGGGATAGACCTGTATACATGTATATGCATAAAATACATAACTAATAATAACCTGCTGTATAAAAAAATAAATCAAATTAAATTTCAAATTTTTAAAAAATAAAATTTAAAAATAAAACAGAAAAATGTTCTTCCCTTCACACAGATGTATTTATAGGAATGAATTATTTCCATGCTTATATCTATAAATACATAAAGGAGGAATACAATCTAACTTGAACCATAAAAGAAAAAAAAAACCTGAACCCACCAGTTATACAGGGGAAAACCCTATCAGGGCACTTGCTCCAGCGGTAAACAATTCTGAAATTGGTCAGAGGTGGGGAATCATCTCCCATACAACCAGCAACCCACCCCCACGCAAGGAGCATCCTCATTGCAAAGCTGGGGGACCGTGCTGAGGCATCTGTGAGTAAACGTGAGCTGAGCCCCAGGCCAGCTGCTGCTGAACTGTTCCCACCCTTCCCAGGTAAAACACCTGAATATGTACAAGGGCTTGAAAGCCTAGAGGAAGGGCCATGGAGCCACACCAGCGACAGCACGCAGGCCAACGTGGTGCCTGCAGGCCAGCCAGGGTGGTCCTGGCCCCGGGCGCTCTTCCGGAAGCTTTCCATTGCCCTGCCTGAGATACCCCTCCTGTCCCGGCCCCCACTGCTTTTTTCCTTCCTCACCTCTGTCCGGAGAGAAATTCCAGCGGAAGGTATGGGTGACACATCCTCTTCTTTACAGGTGGCAGTCTGGCAAACCCTGCAGAAAGGCCAGCAGAGCCCCACTCACACCGGGCCACCAACAAAGCTGTGGCCCCTCACTCCCTCCCACCAGCAGAGCCCCGAGACTGCTGACGGGGCAGAGAATATGGAGTCAGGCACAGCTTCAGGGGCTATTGCTGCCTGGAGCGCTGTTTATATTGACCTCAAACAGGCACACCTGGGGAGGGCCGGCCGGCAGGGAAAGGCTGCCCAGGTCAGCTAATCCACAACCCTCAGGGAATCACATTGTTGAAAACGGACCTCGCTAAGGCAGAATAGAAGCCAAGGAAGAAAAGGACACAATGCCATTTGCAGCACCGTAGATGAGTCTAGAGGTAATCACGTGACTTGTAGTAAGTCAGAAAGTGAAAGACACATATCGTATCATATCACTTATAGGTGTTACCTAAGAATGGATACCAGGGCAGATATTTCCACGGAGAAGGGCCATCGCAGATTCATCAAACAAACTTATGGTTCACCAATGGAAAGGTGTGAGGATTGGTTTCATTACGATATTGGGGTTAACAGACATATACAAACACAGGTGACACATATAATCACCAAAGACCTACGGAATACCAAGAGAAGACTACTCAACATTCTGTTAT
Source organism: Mesoplodon mirus (assembly GCF_964341445.2). NCBI lineage: Eukaryota > Metazoa > Chordata > Mammalia > Artiodactyla > Ziphiidae > Mesoplodon > Mesoplodon mirus. The sequence goes on along the minus strand of NW_028295814.1, from coordinate 2,155,353 downwards.
AACGTACATGGGAAAAGAATCCCAGGAAGAACAGACATCTGTATATGTGTAAAAGAACCCCATCTTCCACACCTACAACAAGCCAAACATTGTAATCAAACTTGCTGTAATAAAAAATAAAAAATTAAATTAAAAACACGAACAAGAAGTAGTGAGACAAACTTGAGGGGCTTTCTCCTGGCACATTCCATTCTAATTTCCAATCTAGAACACGACTTCCATTGAGGCTCTGTTGCCCTAGTCACCAGATTTGGTAAGGGAGAACTGCTGCCACCTTGTGGCCGTTTCGCACAACAGCAGCTTTAATCCCAGCGCTGATGGTCAGTTGATATTCAAAATCATTGCAGGCCTGTAAATGACACCTGCCCTGAAAACAAATCCTGGGGTCACATATCGACCAAAAAATTCAAAGGACGTCCATATTTCAAAACGACCGTTTCAAAAGGCATATTTTACGCACATTAGTGTTCTGCTTCTTTTTCTTTCTTTCCTTTTTTTGTTAAAAATACGGGAATGGAAAAAGGCATCCCTCAGAATGGGCGAAAATCGTTGCAAACGAATCAATGGACAAAGGTTTAATCTCCAATATATATAAAGAGCTCATGCAGCTTAATATTAACAAAACAAACAACCCAATACAAAAAATGGGCAGAAGATCTAAAGAGATGTTTCTTCCAAGAAGACACAGAGATGGCCAAGACACACATGAAAAGCTGCTCAACAGCACTAATTATTAGAGAAATGCAAATCAAAACTACAATGAGGTATCACCTCACAACTATTAGAATCGGCATCATCAGAAAATCTACAAACATCCAATTCCGGGGAGTGTGTGGACAAAAGGAGCCCTCTTCCACTATTGGTGGGAATGTAAATTGATACAGTCACTATGGAGAACGGTATGGAGTTTCCTTAAAAAAACTAGAAATAGAATTACCATCTGATCCAGCAATCCCACTTTTGGGCATATACCCAGAGAAAACCATAAATCAAAAAGGCACATTCACCACAATGTTCATGGCAGCACTATTTACAATAGCCAGGTAATGGAAGCAACGTAAATGCCCACAGACAGATGAATGGATAAAGATGTGGTACATATATAAAATGGAATATTACTCAGCCATAAGAAGGAATGAAACTGGGTCATTTGTAGAGACATCGATGGATCTAGAGACTGTCATACAGAATGAAGTAAGTCAGAAAGAGGAAAACAAATATTGTATATTAATGCATATATGAGGAACCTAAAAAATGGTACAGATGAACTGGTTTGCAGGGAAGAAACAGAGACACAGAGGTAGAGAACAAACATATGGACACCAAGTGTGGGAAGCCATGGGGTGTTGGTGGTGGGATGAGTTGGGAGGTTGGGATTGACCTGTATACATGTATATGCGTAAAATACATAACTAATAATAACCTGCTGTATAAAAAAATAAATCAAATTAAATTTCAAATTTTTAAAAAATAAAATTTAAAAATAAAACAGAAAAATATTCTTCCCTTCACACAGATGTATTTATAGGAATGAATTATTTCCATGCTTATATCTATAAATACATAAAGGAGGAATACAATCTAACTTGAACCATAAAAGAAAAAAAAAACCTGAACCCACCAGTTATACAGAGGAAAACCCTATCAGGGCACTTGCTCCAGCGGTAAACAATTCTGAAATTGGTCAGAGGTGGGGAATCATCTCCCATACAACCAGCAACCCACACCCCACGCCAGGAGCATCCTCATTGCAAAGCTGGGGGACCGTGCTGAGGCATCTGTGAGTAAACGTGAGCTGAGCCCCAGGACAGCTGCTGCTGAACTGTTCCCACCCTTCCCAGGTAAAACACCTGAATATGTACAAGGGCTTGAAAGCCTAGAGGAAGGGCCACGGAGCCACACCAGCGACAGCACGCAGGCCAACTTGGTGCCTGCAGGCCAGCCAGGGTGGTCCTGGCCCCGGGCGCTCTTCCGGAAGCTTTCCATTGCCCTGCCTGAGATACCCCTCCGTTCCCGGCCCCCACTGCTTTTTTCCTTCCTCACCTCTGTCCGGAGAGAAATTCCAGCGGAAGGTATGGGTGACACATCCTCTTCTTTACAGGTGGCAGCCTGGCAACCCCTGCAGTAAGGCCAGCAGAGCCCCACTCACACCGGGCCACCAACAAAGCTGTGGCCCCTCACTCCCTCCCACCAGCAGAGCCCCGAGACTGCTGACGGGGCAGAGAATATGGAGTCAGGCACAGCTTCAGGGGCTATTGCTGCCTGGAGCGCTGTTTATATTGACCTCAAACAGGCACACCTGGGGAGGGCCGGCCGGCAGGGAAAGGCTGCCCAGGTCAGCTAATCCACAACCCTCAGGGAATCACATTGTTGAAAACGGACCTCGCTAAGGCAGAATAGAAGCCAAGGAAGAAAAGGACACAATGCCATTTGCAGCACCGTAGATGAGTCTAGAGGTAATCACGTGACTTGTAGTAAGTCAGAAAGTGAAAGACACATATCGTATCATATCACTTATAGGTGTTACCTAAGAATGGATACCAGGGCAGATATTTCCACGGAGAAGGGCCATCACAGATTCATCAAACAAACTTATGGTTCACCAATGGAAAGGTGTGAGGATTGGTTTCATTACGATATTGGGGTTAACAGACATATACAAACACAGGTGACACATATAATCACAAAAGACCTACGGAATACCAAGAGAAGACTACTCAACCTTCTGTTATAACGTACATGGGAAAAGAATCCCAGGAAGAACAGACATCTGTTTATGTGTAAAAGAACCCCATCTTCCACACCTACAACAAGCCAAACATTGTAATCAAACTTGCTGTAATAAAAAATAAAAAATTAAATTAAAAACACGAACAAGAAGTAGTGAGACAAACTTGAGGGGCTTTCTCCTGGCACATTCCATTCTAATTTCCAATCTAGAACACGACTTCCATTGAGGCTCTGTTGCCCTAGTCACCAGATTTGGTAAGGGAGAACTGCTGCCACCTTGTGGCCGTTTCGCACAACAGCAGCTTTAATCCCAGCGCTGATGGTCAGTTGATATTCAAAATCATTGCAGGCCTGTAAATGACACCTGCCCTGAAAACAAATCCTGGGGTCACATATCGACCAAAAAATTCAAAGGACGTCCATATTTCAAAACGACCGTTTCAAAAGGCATATTTTACGCACATTAGTGTTCTGCTTCTTTTTCTTTCTTTCCTTTTTTTGTTAAAAATACGGGAATGGAAAAAGGCATCCCTCAGAATGGGCGAAAATCGTTGCAAACGAATCAATGGACAAAGGTTTAATCTCCAATATATATAAAGAGCTCATGCAGCTTAATATTAACAAAACAAACAACCCAATACAAAAAATGGGCAGAAGATCTAAAGAGATGTTTCTTCCAAGAAGACACAGAGATGGCCAAGACGCACATGAAAAGCTGCTCAACAGCACTAATTATTAGAGAAATGCAAATCAAAACTACAATGAGGTATCACCTCACACCTGTTAGAATCGGCATCATCAGAAAATCTACAAACAACCAATTCTGGGGAGGGTGTGGACAAAAGGAGCCCTCTTCCACTATTGGTGGGAATGTAAATTGATACAGTCACTATGGAGAACGGTATGGAGTTTCCTTAAAAAAACTAGAAATAGAATTACCATCTGATCCAGCAATCCCACTTCTGGGCATATACCCAGAGAAAACCATAAATCAAAAAGGCACATTCACCACAATGTTCATGGCAGCACTATTTACAATAGCCAGGTAATGGAAGCAACGTAAATGCCCACAGACAGATGAATGGATAAAGATGTGGTACATATATAAAATGGAATATTACTCAGCCATAAAAAGGAATGAAACTGGGTCATTTGTAGAGACATCGATGGATCTAGAGACTGTCATACAGAATGAAGTAAGTCAGAAAGAGGAAAACAAATATTGTATATTAATGCATATATGTGGAACCTAAAAAATGGTACAGATGAACTGGTTTGCAGGGAAGAAACAGAGACACAGAGGTAGAGAACAAACATATGGACACCAAGTGTGGGAAGCCATGGGGTGGTGGTGGTGGGATGAGTTGGGAGATTGGGATTGACCTGTATACATGTATATGCATAAAATACATAACTAATAATAACCTGCTGTATAAAAAAATAAATCAAATTAAATTTCAAATTTTTAAAAAATAAAATTTAAAAATAAAACAGAAAAATGTTCTTCCCTTCACACAGATGTATTTATAGGAATGAATTATTTCCATGCTTATATCTATAAATACATAAAGGAGGAATACAATCTAACTTGAACCATAAAAGAAAAAAAAAACCTGAACCCACCAGTTATACAGGGGAAAACCCTATCAGGGCACTTGCTCCAGCGGTAAACAATTCTGAAATTGGTCACAGGTGGGGAATCATCTCCCATACAACCAGCAACCCACCCCCACGCAAGGAGCATCCTCATTGCAAAGCTGGGGGACCGTGCTGAGGCATCTGTGAGTAAACGTGAGCTGAGCCCCAGGCCAGCTGCTGCTGAACTGTTCCCACCCTTCCCAGGTAAAACACCTGAATATGTACAAGGGCTTGAAAGCCTAGAGGAAGGGCCACGGAGCCACACCAGCGACAGCACGCAGGCCAACGTGGTGCCTGCAGGCCAGCCAGGGTGGTCCTGGCCCCGGGCGCTCTTCCGGAAGCTTTCCATTGCCCTGCCTGAGATACCCCTCCTGTCCCGGCACCCACTGCTTTTTTCCTTCCTCACCTCTGTCCGGAGAGAAATTCCAGCGGAAGGTATGGGTGACACATCCTCTTCTTTACAGGTGGCAGCCTGGCAACCCCTGCAGAAAGGCCAGCAGAGCCCCACTCACACCGGGCCACCAACAAAGCTGTGGCCCCTCACTCCCTCCCACCAGCAGAGCCCCGAGACTGCTGACGGGGCAGAGAATATGGAGTCAGGCACAGCTTCAGGGGCTATTGCTGCCTGGAGCGCTGTTTATATTGACCTCAAACAGGCACACCTGGGGAGGGCCGGCCGGCAGGGAAAGGCTGCCCAGGTCAGCTAATCCACAACCCTCAGGGAATCACATTGTTGAAAACGGACCTCGCTAAGGCAGAATAGAAGCCAAGGAAGAAAAGGACACAATGCCATTTGCAGCACCGTAGATGAGTCTAGAGGTAATCACGTGACTTGTAGTAAGTCAGAAAGTGAAAGACACATATCGTATCATATCACTTATAGGTGTTACCTAAGAATGGATACCAGGGCAGATATTTCCACGGAGAAGGGCCATCGCAGATTCATCAAACAAACTTATGGTTCACCAATGGAAAGGTGTGAGGATTGGTTTCATTACGATATTGGGGTTAACAGACATATACAAACACAGGTGACACATATAATCACCAAAGACCTACGGAATACCAAGAGAAGACTACTCAACATTCTGTTATAACGTACATGGGAAAAGAATCCCAGGAAGAACAGACATCTGTATATGTGTAAAAGAACCCCATCTTCCACACCTACAACAAGCCAAACATTGTAATCAAACTTGCTGTAATAAAAAATAAAAAATTAAATTAAAAACACGAACAAGAAGTAGTGAGACAAACTTGAGGGGCTTTCTCCTGGCACATTCCATTCTAATTTCCAATCTAGAACACGACTTCCATTGAGGCTCTGTTGCCCTAGTCACCAGATTTGGTAAGGGAGAACTGCTGCCACCTTGTGGCCGTTTCGCACAACAGCAGCTTTAATCCCAGCGCTGATGGTCAGTTGATATTCAAAATCATTGCAGGCCTGTAAATGACACCTGCCCTGAAAACAAATCCTGGGGTCACATATCGACCAAAAAATTCAAAGGACGTCCATATTTCAAAACGACCGTTTCAAAAGGCATATTTTACGCACATTAGTGTTCTGCTTCTTTTTCTTTCTTTCCTTTTTTTGTTAAAAATACGGGAATGGAAAAAGGCATCCCTCAGAATGGGCGAAAATCGTTGCAAACGAATCAATGGACAAAGGTTTAATCTCCAATATATATAAACAGCTCATGCAGCTTAATATTAACAAAACAAACAACCCAATACAAAAAATGGGCAGAAGATCTAAAGAGATGTTTCTTCCAAGAAGACACAGAGATGGCCAAGACGCACATGAAAAGCTGCTCAACAGCACTAATTATTAGAGAAATGCAAATCAAAACTACAATGAGGTATCACCTCACACCTATTAGAATCGGCATCATCAGAAAATCTACAAACATCCAATTCCGGGGAGTGTGTGGACAAAAGGAGCCCTCTTCCACTATTGGTGGGAATGTAAATTGATACAGTCACTATGGAGAACGGTATGGAGTTTCCTTAAAAAAACTAGAAATAGAATTACCATCTGATCCAGCAATCCCACTTTTGGGCATATACCCAGAGAAAACCATAAATCAAAAAGGCACATTCACCACAATGTTCATGGCAGCACTATTTACAATAGCCAGGTAATGGAAGCAACGTAAATGCCCACAGACAGATGAATGGATAAAGATGTGGTACATATATAAAATGGAATATTACTCAGCCATAAGAAGGAATGAAACTGGGTCATTTGTAGAGACATCGATGGATCTAGAGACTGTCATACAGAATGAAGTAAGTCAGAAAGAGGAAAACAAATATTGTATATTAATGCATATATGAGGAACCTAAAAAATGGTACAGATGAACTGGTTTGCAGGGAAGAAACAGAGACACAGAGGTAGAGAACAAACATATGGACACCAAGTGTGGGAAGCCATGGGGTGTTGGTGGTGGGATGAGTTGGGAGGTTGGGATTGACCTGTATACATGTATATGCGTAAAATACATAACTAATAATAACCTGCTGTATAAAAAAATAAATCAAATTAAATTTCAAATTTTTAAAAAATAAAATTTAAAAATAAAACAGAAAAATATTCTTCCCTTCACACAGATGTATTTATAGGAATGAATTATTTCCATGCTTATATCTATAAATACATAAAGGAGGAATACAATCTAACTTGAACCATAAAAGAAAAAAAAAACCTGAACCCACCAGTTATACCGAGGAAAACCCTATCAGGGCACTTGCTCCAGCGGTAAACAATTCTGAAATTGGTCAGAGGTGGGGAATCATCTCCCATACAACCAGCAACCCACCCCCCACGCCAGGAGCATCCTCATTGCAAAGCTGGGGGACCGTGCTGAGGCATCTGTGAGTAAACGTGAGCTGAGCCCCAGGACAGCTGCTGCTGAACTGTTCCCACCCTTCCCAGGTAAAACACCTGAATATGTACAAGGGCTTGAAAGCCTAGAGGAAGGGCCACGGAGCCACACCAGCGACAGCACGCAGGCCAACTTGGTGCCTGCAGGCCAGCCAGGGTGGTCCTGGCCCCGGGCGCTCTTCCGGAAGCTTTCCATTGCCCTGCCTGAGATACCCCTCCTGTCCCGGCCCCCACTGCTTTTTTCCTTCCTCACCTCTGTCCGGAGAGAAATTCCAGCGGAAGGTATGGGTGACACATCCTCTTCTTTACAGGTGGCAGACTGGCAACCCCTGCAGAAAGGCCAGCAGAGCCCCACTCACACCGGGCCACCAACAAAGCTGTGGCCCCTCACTCCCTCCGACCAGCAGAGCCCCGAGACTGCTGACGGGGCAGAGAATATGGAGTCAGGCACAGCTTCAGGGGCTATTGCTGCCTGGAGCGCTGTTTATATTGACCTCAAACAGGCACACCTGGGGAGGGCCGGCCGGCAGGGAAAGGCTGCCCAGGTCAGCTAATCCACAACCCTCAGGGAATCACATTGTTGAAAACGGACCTCGCTAAGGCAGAATAGAAGGCAAGGAAGAAAAGGACACAATGCCATTTGCAGCACCGTAGATGAGTCTAGAGGTAATCACGTGACTTGTAGTAAGTCAGAAAGTGAAAGACACATATCGTATCATATCACTTATAGGTGTTACCTAAGAATGGATACCAGGGCAGATATTTCCACGGAGAAGGGCCATCACAGATTCATCAAACAAACTTATGGTTCACCAATGGAAAGGTGTGAGGATTGGTTTCATTACGATATTGGGGTTAACAGACATATACAAACACAGGTGACACATATAATCACAAAAGACCTACGGAATACCAAGAGAAGACTACTCAACCTTCTGTTATAACGTACATGGGAAAAGAATCCCAGGAAGAACAGACATCTGTATATGTGTAAAAGAACCCCATCTTCCACACCTACAACAAGCCAAACATTGTAATCAAACTTGCTGTAATAAAAAATAAAAAATTAAATTAAAAACACGAACAAGAAGTAGTGAGACAAACTTGAGGGGCTTTCTCCTGGCACATTCCATTCTAAATTCCAATCTAGAACACGACTTCCATTGAGGCTCTGTTGCCCTAGTCACCAGATTTGGTAAGGGAGAACTGCTGCCACCTTGTGGCCGTTTCGCACAACAGCAGCTTTAATCCCAGCGCTGATGGTCAGTTGATATTCAAAATCATTGCAGGCCTGTAAATGACACCTGCCCTGAAAACAAATCCTGGGGTCACATATCGACCAAAAAATTCAAAGGACGTCCATATTTCAAAACGACCGTTTCAAAAGGCATATTTTACGCACATTAGTGTTCTGCTTCTTTTTCTTTCTTTCCTTTTTTTGTTAAAAATACGGGAATGGAAAAAGGCATCCCTCAGAATGGGCGAAAATCGTTGCAAACGAATCAATGGACAAAGGTTTAATCTCCAATATATATAAACAGCTCATGCAGCTTAATATTAACAAAACAAACAACCCAATACAAAAAATGGGCAGAAGATCTAAAGAGATGTTTCTTCCAAGAAGACACAGAGATGGCCAAGACGCACATGAAAAGCTGCTCAACAGCACTAATTATTAGAGAAATGCAAATCAAAACTACAATGAGGTATCACCTCACACCTGTTAGAATCGGCATCATCAGAAAATCTACAAACAACCAATTCTGGGGAGGGCGTGGACAAAAGGAGCCCTCTTCCACTATTGGTGGGAATGTAAATTGATACAGTCACTATGGAGAACGGTATGGAGTTTCCTTAAAAAAACTAGAAATAGAATTACCATCTGATCCAGCAATCCCACTTCTGGGCATATACCCAGAGAAAACCATAAATCAAAAAGGCACATTCACCACAATGTTCATGGCAGCACTATTTACAATAGCCAGGTAATGGAAGCAACGTAAATGCCCACAGACAGATGAATGGATAAAGATGTGGTACATATATAAAATGGAATATTACTCAGCCATAAAAAGGAATGAAACTGGGTCATTTGTAGAGACATCGATGGATCTAGAGACTGTCATACAGAATGAAGTAAGTCAGAAAGAGGAAAACAAATATTGTATATTAATGCATATATGTGGAACCTAAAAAATGGTACAGATGAACTGGTTTGCAGGGAAGAAACAGAGACACAGAGGTAGAGAACAAACATATGGACACCAAGTGTGGGAAGCCATGGGGTGTTGGTGGTGGGATGAGTTGGGAGGTTGGGATTGACCTGTATACATGTATATGCGTAAAATACATAACTAATAATAACCTGCTGTATAAAAAAATAAATCAAATTAAATTTCAAATTTTTAAAAAATAAAATTTAAAAATAAAACAGAAAAATATTCTTCCCTTCACACAGATGTATTTATAGGAATGAATTATTTCCATGCTTATATCTATAAATACATAAAGGAGGAATACAATCTAACTTGAACCATAAAAGAAAAAAAAAACCTGAACCCACCAGTTATACCGAGGAAAACCCTATCAGGGCACTTGCTCCAGCGGTAAACAATTCTGAAATTGGTCAGAGGTGGGGAATCATCTCCCATACAACCAGCAACCCACCCCCCACGCCAGGAGCATCCTCATTGCAAAGCTGGGGGACCGTGCTGAGGCATCTGTGAGTAAACGTGAGCTGAGCCCCAGGACAGCTGCTGCTGAACTGTTCCCACCCTTCCCAGGTAAAACACCTGAATATGTACAAGGGCTTGAAAGCCTAGAGGAAGGGCCACGGAGCCACACCAGCGACAGCACGCAGGCCAACTTGGTGCCTGCAGGCCAGCCAGGGTGGTCCTGGCCCCGGGCGCTCTTCCGGAAGCTTTCCATTGCCCTGCCTGAGATACCCCTCCTGTCCCGGCCCCCACTGCTTTTTTCCTTCCTCACCTCTGTCCGGAGAGAAATTCCAGCGGAAGGTATGGGTGACACATCCTCTTCTTTACAGGTGGCAGACTGGCAACCCCTGCAGAAAGGCCAGCAGAGCCCCACTCACACCGGGCCACCAACAAAGCTGTGGCCCCTCACTCCCTCCGACCAGCAGAGCCCCGAGACTGCTGACGGGGCAGAGAATATGGAGTCAGGCACAGCTTCAGGGGCTATTGCTGCCTGGAGCGCTGTTTATATTGACCTCAAACAGGCACACCTGGGGAGGGCCGGCCGGCAGGGAAAGGCTGCCCAGGTCAGCTAATCCACAACCCTCAGGGAATCACATTGTTGAAAACGGACCTCGCTAAGGCAGAATAGAAGGCAAGGAAGAAAAGGACACAATGCCATTTGCAGCACCGTAGATGAGTCTAGAGGTAATCACGTGACTTGTAGTAAGTCAGAAAGTGAAAGACACATATCGTATCATATCACTTATAGGTGTTACCTAAGAATGGATACCAGGGCAGATATTTCCACGGAGAAGGGCCATCACAGATTCATCAAACAAACTTATGGTTCACCAATGGAAAGGTGTGAGGATTGGTTTCATTACGATATTGGGGTTAACAGACATATACAAACACAGGTGACACATATAATCACAAAAGACCTACGGAATACCAAGAGAAGACTACTCAACCTTCTGTTATAACGTACATGGGAAAAGAATCCCAGGAAGAACAGACATCTGTATATGTGTAAAAGAACCCCATCTTCCACACCTACAACAAGCCAAACATTGTAATCAAACTTGCTGTAATAAAAAATAAAAAATTAAATTAAAAACACGAACAAGAAGTAGTGAGACAAACTTGAGGGGCTTTCTCCTGGCACATTCCATTCTAAATTCCAATCTAGAACACGACTTCCATTGAGGCTCTGTTGCCCTAGTCACCAGATTTGGTAAGGGAGAACTGCTGCCACCTTGTGGCCGTTTCGCACAACAGCAGCTTTAATCCCAGCGCTGATGGTCAGTTGATATTCAAAATCATTGCAGGCCTGTAAATGACACCTGCCCTGAAAACAAATCCTGGGGTCACATATCGACCAAAAAATTCAAAGGACGTCCATATTTCAAAACGACCGTTTCAAAAGGCATATTTTACGCACATTAGTGTTCTGCTTCTTTTTCTTTCTTTCCTTTTTTTGTTAAAAATACGGGAATGGAAAAAGGCATCCCTCAGAATGGGCGAAAATCGTTGCAAACGAATCAATGGACAAAGGTTTAATCTCCAATATATATAAACAGCTCATGCAGCTTAATATTAACAAAACAAACAACCCAATACAAAAAATGGGCAGAAGATCTAAAGAGATGTTTCTTCCAAGAAGACACAGAGATGGCCAAGACGCACATGAAAAGCTGCTCAACAGCACTAATTATTAGAGAAATGCAAATCAAAACTACAATGAGGTATCACCTCACACCTGTTAGAATCGGCATCATCAGAAAATCTACAAACAACCAATTCTGGGGAGGGTGTGGACAAAAGGAGCCCTCTTCCACTATTGGTGGGAATGTAAATTGATACAGTCACTATGGAGAACGGTATGGAGTTTCCTTAAAAAAACTAGAAATAGAATTACCATCTGATCCAGCAATCCCACTTCTGGGCATATACCCAGAGAAAACCATAAATCAAAAAGGCACATTCACCACAATGTTCATGGCAGCACTATTTACAATAGCCAGGTAATGGAAGCAACGTAAATGCCCACAGACAGATGAATGGATAAAGATGTGGTACATATATAAAATGGAATATTACTCAGCCATAAAAAGGAATGAAACTGGGTCATTTGTAGAGACATCGATGGATCTAGAGACTGTCATACAGAATGAAGTAAGTCAGAAAGAGGAAAACAAATATTGTATATTAATGCATATATGTGGAACCTAAAAAATGGTACAGATGAACTGGTTTGCAGGGAAGAAACAGAGACACAGAGGTAGAGAACAAACATATGGACACCAAGTGTGGGAAGCCATGGGGTGGTGGTGGTGGGATGAGTTGGGAGATTGGGATTGACCTGTATACATGTATATGCATAAAATACATAACTAATAATAACCTGGTGTATAAAATTAAATCAAATTAAATTTCAAATTTTTAAAAAATAAAATTTAAAAATAAAACAGAAAAATGTTCTTCCCTTCACACAGATGTATTTATAGGAATGAATTATTTCCATGCTTATATCTATAAATACATAAAGGAGGAATACAATCTAACTTGAACCATAAAAGAAAAAAAAAAACCTGAACCCACCAGTTATACAGAGGAAAACCCTATCAGGGCACTTGCTCCAGCGGTAAACAATTCTGAAATTGGTCAGAAGTGGGGAATCATCTCCCATACAACCAGCAACCCACCCCCCACGCAAGGAGCATCCTCATTGCAAAGCTGGGGGACCGTGCTGAGGCATCTGTGAGTAAACGTGAGCTGAGCCCCAGGCCAGCTGCTGCTGAACTGTTCCCACCCTTCCCAGGTAAAACACCTGAATATGTACAAGGGCTTGAAAGCCTAGAGGAAGGGCCACGGAGCCACACCAGTGACAGCAGGCAGGCCAACTTGGTGCCTGCAGGCCAGCCAGGGTGGTTCTGGCCCCGGGCGCTCTTCCGGAAGCTTTCCATTGCCCTGCCTGAGATACCCCTCCTGTCCCGGCCCCCACTGCTTTTTTCCTTCCTCACCTCTGTCCGGAGAGAAATTCCAGCGGAAGGTATGGGTGACACATCCTCTTCTTTACAGGTGGCAGCCTGGCAAACCCTGCAGAAAGGCCAGCAGAGCCCCACTCACACCGGGCCACCAACAAAGCTGTGGCCCCTCACTCCCTCCCACCAGCAGAGCCCCGAGACTGCTGACGGGGAAGAGAATATGGAGTCAGGCACAGCTTCAGGGGCTATTGCTGCCTGGAGCGCTGTTTATATTGACCTCAAACAGGCACACCTGGGGAGGGCCGGCCGGCAGGGTAAGGCTGCCCAGGTCAGCTAATCCACAACCCTCAGGGAATCACATTGTTGAAAACGGACCTCGCTAAGGCAGAAAAGAAGGCAAAGAAGAAAAGGACACAATGCCATTTGCAGCACCGTAGATGAGTCTAGAGGTAATCACGTGACTTGTAGTAAGTCAGAAAGTGAAAGACACATATCGTATCATATCACTTATAGGTGTTACCTAAGAATGGATACCAGGGCAGATATTTCCACGGAGAAGGGCCATCACAGATTCATCAAACAAACTTATGGTTCACCAATGGAAAGGTGTGAGGATTGGTTTCATTACGATATTGGGGTTAACAGACATATACAAACACAGGTGACACATATAATCACCAAAGACATACGGAATACCAAGAGAAGACTACTCAACATTCTGTTATAACGTACATGGGAAAAGGATCCCAGGAAGAACAGACATCTGTATATGTGTAAAAGAACCCCATCTTCCACATCTACAACAAGCCAAACATTGTAATCAAACTTGCTGTAATAAAAAATAAAAAATTAAATTAAAAACACGAACAAGAAGTAGTGAGACAAACTTGAGGGGCTTTCTCCTGGCACATTCCATTCTAATTTCCAATCTAGAACACGACTTCCATTGAGGCTCTGTTGCCCTAGTCACCAGATTTGGTAAGGGAGAACTGCTGCCACCTTGTGGCCGTTTCGCACAACAGCAGCTTTAATCCCAGCGCTGATGGTCAGTTGATATTCAAAATCATTGCAGGCCTGTAAATGACACCTGCCCTGAAAACAAATCCTGGGGTCACATATCAACCAAAAAATTCAAAGGACGTCCATATTTCAAAACGACCGTTTCAAAAGGCATATTTTACGCACATTAGTGTTCTGCTTCTTTTTCTTTCTTTCCTTTTTTTGTTAAAAATACGGGAATGGAAAAAGGCATCCCTCAGAATGGGCGAAAATCGTTGCAAACGAATCAATGGACAAAGGTTTAATCTCCAATATATATAAACAGCTCATGCAGCTTAATATTAACAAAACAAACAACCCAATACAAAAAATGGGCAGAAGATCTAAAGAGATGTTTCTTCCAAGAAGACACAGAGATGGCCAAGACTCACATGAAAAGCTGCTCAACAGCACTAATTATTAGAGAAATGCAAATCAAAACTACAATGAGGTATCACCTCACACCTGTTAGAATCGGCATCATCAGAAAATCTACAAACAACCAATTCTGGGGAGGGTGTGGACAAAAGGAGCCCTCTTCCACTATTGGTGGGAATGTAAATTGATACAGTCACTGGAGAACGGTATGGAGTTTCCTTAAAAAAACTAGAAATAGAATTACCATCTGATCCAGCAATCCCACTTCTGGGCATATACCCAGAGAAAACCATAAATCAAAAAGGCACATTCACCACAATGTTCATGGCAGCACTATTTACAATAGCCAGGTAATGGAAGCAACGTAAATGCCCACAGACAGATGAATGGATAAAGATGTGGTACATATATAAAATGGAATATTACTCAGCCATAAAAAGGAATGAAACTGGGTCATTTGTAGAGACATCGATGGATCTAGAGACTGTCATACAGAATGAAGTAAGTCAGAAAGAGGAAAACAAATATTGTATATTAATGCATATATGTGGAACCTAAAAAATGGTACAGATGAACTGGTTTGCAGGGAAGAAACAGAGACACAGAGGTAGAGAACAAACATATGGACACCAAGTGTGGGAAGCCATGGGGTGGTGGTGGTGGGATGAGTTGGGAGATTGGGATTGACCTGTATACATGTATATGCATAAAATACATAACTAATAATAACCTGCTGTATAAAAAAATAAATCAAATTAAATTTCAAATTTTTAAAAAATAAAATTTAAAAATAAAACAGAAAAATGTTCTTCCCTTCACACAGATGTATTTATAGGAATGAATTATTTCCATGCTTATATCTATAAATACATAAAGGAGGAATACAATCTAACTTGAACCATAAAAGAAAAAAAAAACCTGAACCCACCAGTTATACAGGGGAAAACCCTATCAGGGCACTTGCTCCAGCGGTAAACAATTCTGAAATTGGTCAGAGGTGGGGAATCATCTCCCATACAACCAGCAACCCACCCCCACGCAAGGAGCATCCTCATTGCAAAGCTGGGGGACCGTGCCGAGGCATCTGTGAGTAAACGTGAGCTGAGCCCCAGGCCAGCTGCTGCTGAACTGTTCCCACCCTTCCCAGGTAAAACACCTGAATATGTACAAGGGCTTGAAAGCCTAGAGGAAGGGCCACGGAGCCACACCAGCGACAGCACGCAGGCCAACGTGGTGCCTGCAGGCCAGCCATGGTGGTCCTGGCCCCGGGCGCTCTTCCGGAAGCTTTCCATTGCCCTGCCTGAGATACCCCTCCTGTCCCGGCCCCCACTGCTTTTTTCCTTCCTCACCTCTGTCCGGAGAGAAATTCCAGCGGAAGGTATGGGTGACACATCCTCTTCTTTACAGGTGGCAGCCTGGCAAACCCTGCAGAAAGGCCAGCAGAGCCCCACTCACACCGGGCCACCAACAAAGCTGTGGCCCCTCACTCCCTCCCACCAGCAGAGCCCCGAGACTGCTGACGGGGCAGAGAATATGGAGTCAGGCACAGCTTCAGGGGCTATTGCTGCCTGGAGCGCTGTTTATATTGACCTCAAACAGGCACACCTGGGGAGGGCCGGCCGGCAGGGAAATGCTGCCCAGGTCAGCTAATCCACAACCCTCAGGGAATCACATTGTTGAAAACGGACCTCGCTAAGGCAGAATAGAAGCCAAGGAAGAAAAGGACACAATGCCATTTGCAGCACCGTAGATGAGTCTAGAGGTAATCACGTGACTTGTAGTAAGTCAGAAAGTGAAAGACACATATCGTATCATATCACTTATAGGTGTTACCTAAGAATGGATACCAGGGCAGATATTTCCACGGAGAAGGGCCATCACAGATTCATCAAACAAACTTATGGTTCACCAATGGAAAGGTGTGAGGATTGGTTTCATTACGATATTGGGGTTAACAGACATATACAAACACAGGTGACACATATAATCACCAAAGACCTACGGAATACCAAGAGAAGACTACTCAACATTCTGTTATAACGTACATGGGAAAAGGATCCCAGGAAGAACAGACATCTGTATATGTGTAAAAGAACCCCATCTTCCACACCTACAACAAGCCAAACATTGTAATCAAACTTGCTGTAATAAAAAATAAAAAATTAAATTAAAAACACGAACAAGAAGTAGTGAGACAAACTTGAGGGGCTTTCTCCTGGCACATTCCATTCTAATTTCCAATCTAGAACACGACTTCCATTGAGGCTCTGTTGCCCTAGTCACCAGATTTGGTAAGGGAGAACTGCTGCCACCTTGTGGCCGTTTCGCACAACAGCAGCTTTAATCCCAGCGCTGATGGTCAGTTGATATTCAAAATCATTGCAGGCCTGTAAATGACACCTGCCCTGAAAACAAATCCTGGGGTCACATATCGACCAAAAAATTCAAAGGACGTCCATATTTCAAAACGACCGTTTCAAAAGGCATATTTTACGCACATTAGTGTTCTGCTTCTTTTTCTTTCTTTCCTTTTTTTGTTAAAAATACGGGAATGGAAAAAGGCATCCCTCAGAATGGGCGAAAATCGTTGCAAACGAATCAATGGACAAAGGTTTAATCTCCAATATATATAAACAGCTCATGCAGCTTAATATTAACAAAACAAACAACCCAATACAAAAAATGGGCAGAAGATCTAAAGAGATGTTTCTTCCAAGAAGACACAGAGATGGCCAAGACTCACATGAAAAGCTGCTCAACAGCACTAATTATTAGAGAAATGCAAATCAAAACTACAATGAGGTATCACCTCACACCTGTTAGAATCGGCATCATCAGAAAATCTACAAACAACCAATTCTGGGGAGGGTGTGGACAAAAGGAGCCCTCTTCCACTATTGGTGGGAATGTAAATTGATACAGTCACTGGAGAACGGTATGGAGTTTCCTTAAAAAAATTAGAAATAGAATTACCATCTGATCCAGCAATCCCACTTCTGGGCATATACCCAGAGAAAACCATAAATCAAAAAGGCACATTCACCACAATGTTCATGGCAGCACTATTTACAATAGCCAGGTAATGGAAGCAACGTAAATGCCCACAGACAGATGAATGGATAAAGATGTGGTACATATATAAAATGGAATATTACTCAGCCATAAGAAGGAATGAAACTGGGTCATTTGTAGAGACATCGATGGATCTAGAGACTGTCATACAGAATGAAGTAAGTCAGAAAGAGGAAAACAAATATTGTATATTAATGCATATATGTGGAACCTAAAAAATGGTACAGATGAACTGGTTTGCAGGGAAGAAACAGAGACACAGAGGTAGAGAACAAACATATGGACACCAAGTGTGGGAAGCCATGGGGTGGTGGTGGTGGGATGAGTTGGGAGATTGGGATTGACCTGTATACATGTATATGCATAAAATACATAACTAATAATAACCTGCTGTATAAAAAAATAAATCAAATTAAATTTCAAATTTTTAAAAAATAAAATTTAAAAATAAAACAGAAAAATGTTCTTCCCTTCACACAGATGTATTTATAGGAATGAATTATTTCCATGCTTATATCTATAAATACATAAAGGAGGAATACAATCTAACTTGAACCATAAAAGAAAAAAAAAACCTGAACCCACCAGTTATACAGGGGAAAACCCTATCAGGGCACTTGCTCCAGCGGTAAACAATTCTGAAATTGGTCAGAGGTGGGGAATCATCTCCCATACAACCAGCAACCCACCCCCCACGCAAGGAGCATCCTCATTGCAAAGCTGGGGGACCGTGCTGAGGCATCTGTGAGTAAACGTGAGCTGAGCCCCAGGCCAGCTGCTGCTGAACTGTTCCCACCCTTCCCAGGTAAAACACCTGAATATGTACAAGGGCTTGAAAGCCTAGAGGAAGGGCCACGGAGCCACACCAGCGACAGCACGCAGGCCAACGTGGTGCCTGCAGGCCAGCCAGGGTGGTCCTGGTCCCGGGCGCTCTTCCGGAAGCTTTCCATTGCCCTGCCTGAGATACCCCTCCTGTCCCGGCCCCCACTGCTTTTTTCCTTCCTCACCTCTGTCCGGAGAGAAATTCCAGCGGAAGGTATGGGTGACACATCCTCTTCTTTACAGGTGGCAGCCTGGCAACCCCTGCAGAAAGGCCAGCAGAGCCCCACTCACACCGGGCCACCAACAAAGCTGTGGCCCCTCACTCCCTCCCACCAGCAGAGCCCCGAGACTGCTGACGGGGCAGAGAATATGGAGTCAGGCACAGCTTCAGGGGCTATTGCTGCCTGGAGCGCTGTTTATATTGACCTCAAACAGGCACACCTGGGGAGGGCCGGCCGGCAGGGTAAGGCTGCCCAGGTCAGCTAATCCACAACCCTCGGGGAATCACATTGTTGAAAACGGACCTCGCTAAGGCAGAATAGAAGCCAAGGAAGAAAAGGACACAATGCCATTTGCAGCACCGTAGATGAGTCTAGAGGTAATCATGTGACTTGTAGTAAGTCAGAAAGTGAAAGACACATATCGTATCATATCACTTATAGGTGTTACCTAAGAATGGATACCAGGGCAGATATTTCCACGGAGAAGGGCCATCACAGATTCATCAAACAAACTTATGGTTCACCAATGGAAAGGTGTGAGGATTGGTTTCATTACGATATTGGGGTTAACAGACATATACAAACACAGGTGACACATATAATCACCAAAGACCTACGGAATACCAAGAGAAGACTACTCAACCTTCTGTCATAACGTACATGGGAAAAGGATCCCAGGAAGAACAGACATCTGTATATGTGTAAAAGGACCCCATCTTCCACACCTACAACAAGCCAAACATTGTAATCAAACTTGCTGTAATAAAAAATAAAAAATTAAATTAAAAACACGAACAAGAAGTAGTGAGACAAACTTGAGGGGCTTTCTCCTGGCACATTCCATTCTAATTTCCAATCTAGAACACGACTTCCATTGAGGCTCTGTTGCCCTAGTCACCAGATTTGGTAAGGGAGAACTGCTGCCACCTTGTGGCCGTTTCGCACAACAGCAGCTTTAATCCCAGCGCTGATGGTCAGTTGATATTCAAAATCATTGCAGGCCTGTAAATGACACCTGCCCTGAAAACAAATCCTGGGGTCACATATCGACCAAAAAATTCAAAGGACGTCCATATTTCAAAACGACCGTTTCAAAAGGCATATTTTACGCACATTAGTGTTCTGCTTCTTTTTCTTTCTTTCCTTTTTTTGTTAAAAATACGGGAATGGAAAAAGGCATCCCTCAGAATGGGCGAAAATCGTTGCAAACGAATCAATGGACAAAGGTTTAATCTCCAATATATATAAACAGCTCATGCAGCTTAATATTAACAAAACAAACAACCCAATACAAAAAATGGGCAGAAGATCTAAAGAGATGTTTCTTCCAAGAAGACACAGAGATGGCCAAGACTCACATGAAAAGCTGCTCAACAGCACTAATTATTAGAGAAATGCAAATCAAAACTACAATGAGGTATCACCTCACACCTGTTAGAATCGGCATCATCAGAAAATCTACAAACAACCAATTCTGGGGAGGGTGTGGACAAAAGGAGCCCTCTTCCACTATTGGTGGGAATGTAAATTGATACAGTCACTGGAGAACGGTATGGAGTTTCCTTAAAAAAACTAGAAATAGAATTACCATCTGATCCAGCAATCCCACTTCTGGGCATATACCCAGAGAAAACCATAAATCAAAAAGGCACATTCACCACAATGTTCATGGCAGCACTATTTACAATAGCCAGGTAATGGAAGCAACGTAAATGCCCACAGACAGATGAATGGATAAAGATGTGGTACTTATATAAAATGGAATATTACTCAGCCATAAAAAGGAATGAAACTGGGTCATTTGTAGAGACATCGATGGATCTAGAGACTGTCATACAGAATGAAGTAAGTCAGAAAGAGGAAAACAAATATTGTATATTAATGCATATATGTGGAACCTAAAAAATGGTACAGATGAACTGGTTTGCAGGGAAGAAACAGAGACACAGAGGTAGAGAACAAACATATGGACACCAAGTGTGGGAAGCCATGGGGTGGTGGTGGTGGGATGAGTTGGGAGATTGGGATTGACCTGTATACATGTATATGCATAAAATACATAACTAATAATAACCTGCTGTATAAAAAAATAAATCAAATTAAATTTCAAATTTTTAAAAAATAAAATTTAAAAATAAAACAGAAAAATGTTCTTCCCTTCACACAGATGTATTTATAGGAATGAATTATTTCCATGCTTATATCTATAAATACATAAAGGAGGAATACAATCTAACTTGAACCATAAAAGAAAAAAAAAACCTGAACCCACCAGTTATACAGGGGAAAACCCTATCAGGGCACTTGCTCCAGCGGTAAACAATTCTGAAATTGGTCAGAGGTGGGGAATCATCTCCCATACAACCAGCAACCCACCCACACGCAAGGAGCATCCTCATTGCAAAGCTGGGGGACCGTGCTGAGGCATCTGTGAGTAAACGTGAGCTGAGCCCCAGGCCAGCTGCTGCTGAACTGTTCCCACCCTTCCCAGGTAAAACACCTGAATATGTACAAGGGCTTGAAAGCCTAGAGGAAGGGCCACGGAGCCACACCAGCGACAGCACGCAGGCCAACGTGGTGCCTGCAGGCCAGCCATGGTGGTCCTGGCCCCGGGCGCTTTTCCGGAAGCTTTCCATTGCCCTGCCTGAGATACCCCTCCTGTCCCGGCCCCCACTGCTTTTTTCCTTCCTCACCTCTGTCCGGAGAGAAATTCCAGCGGAAGGTATGGGTGACACATCCTCTTCTTTACAGGTGGCAGCCTGGCAAACCCTGCAGAAAGGCCAGCAGAGCCCCACTCACACCGGGCCACCAACAAAGCTGTGGCCCCTCACTCCCTCCCACCAGCAGAGCCCCGAGACTGCTGACGGGGCAGAGAATATGGAGTCAGGCACAGCTTCAGGGGCTATTGCTGCCTGGAGCGCTGTTTATATTGACCTCAAACAGGCACACCTGGGGAGGGCCGGCCGGCAGGGAAAGGCTGCCCAGGTCAGCTAATCCACAACCCTCAGGGAATCACATTGTTGAAAACGGACCTCGCTAAGGCAGAATAGAAGCCAAGGAAGAAAAGGACACAATGCCATTTGCAGCACCGTAGATGAGTCTAGAGGTAATCACGTGACTTGTAGTAAGTCAGAAAGTGAAAGACACATATCGTATCCTATCACTTATAGGTGTTACCTAAGAATGGATACCAGGGCAGATATTTCCACGGAGAAGGGCCATCACAGATTCATCAAACAAACTTATGGTTCACCAATGGAAAGGTGTGAGGATTGGTTTCATTACGATATTGGGGTTAACAGACATATACAAACACAGGTGACACATATAATCACCAAAGACCTACGGAATACCAAGAGAAGACTACTCAACATTCTGTTATAACGTACATGGGAAAAGGATCCCAGGAAGAACAGACATCTGTATATGTGTAAAAGAACCCCATCTTCCACACCTACAACAAGCCAAACATTGTAATCAAACTTGCTGTAATAAAAAATAAAAAATTAAATTAAAAACACGAACAAGAAGTAGTGAGACAAACTTGAGGGGCTTTCTCCTGGCACATTCCATTCTAATTTCCAATCTAGAACACGACTTCCATTGAGGCTCTGTTGCCCTACTCACCAGATTTGGTAAGGGAGAACTGCTGCCACCTTGTGGCCGTTTCGCACAACAGCAGCTTTAATCCCAGCGCTGATGGTCAGTTGATATTCAAAATCATTGCAGGCCTGTAAATGACACCTGCCCTGAAAACAAATCCTGGGGTCACATATCGACCAAAAAATTCAAAGGACGTCCATATTTCAAAACGACCGTTTCAAAAGGCATATTTTACGCACATTAGTGTTCTGCTTCTTTTTCTTTCTTTCCTTTTTTTGTTAAAAATACGGGAATGGAAAAAGGCATCCCTCAGAATGGGCGAAAATCGTTGCAAACGAATCAATGGACAAAGGTTTAATCTCCAATATATATAAACAGCTCATGCAGCTTAATATTAACAAAACAAACAACCCAATACAAAAAATGGGCAGAAGATCTAAAGAGATGTTTCTTCCAAGAAGACAGAGATGGCCAAGACTCACATGAAAAGCTGCTCAACAGCACTAATTATTAGAGAAATGCAAATCAAAACTACAATGAGGTATCACCTCACACCTGTTAGAATCGGCATCATCAGAAAATCTACAAACAACCAATTCTGGGGAGGGTGTGGACAAAAGGAGCCCTCTTCCACTATTGGTGGGAATGTAAATTGATACAGTCACTGGAGAACGGTATGGAGTTTCCTTAAAAAAATTAAAAATAGAATTACCATCTGATCCAGCAATCCCACTTCTGGGCATATACCCAGAGAAAACCATAAATCAAAAAGGCACATTCACCACAATGTTCATGGCAGCACTATTTACAATAGCCAGGTAATGGAAGCAACGTAAATGCCCACAGACAGATGAATGGATAAAGATGTGGTACATATATAAAATGGAATATTACTCAGCCATAAGAAGGAATGAAACTGGGTCATTTGTAGAGACATCGATGGATCTAGAGACTGTCATACAGAATGAAGTAAGTCAGAAAGAGGAAAACAAATATTGTATATTAATGCATATATGTGGAACCTAAAAAATGGTACAGATGAACTGGTTTGCAGGGAAGAAACAGAGACACAGAGGTAGAGAACAAACATATGGACACCAAGTGTGGGAAGCCATGGGGTGGTGGTGGTGGGATGAGTTGGGAGATTGGGATTGACCTGTATACATGTATATGCATAAAATACATAACTAATAATAACCTGCTGTATAAAAAAATAAATCAAATTAAATTTCAAATTTTTAAAAAATAAAATTTAAAAATAAAACAGAAAAATGTTCTTCCCTTCACACAGATGTATTTATAGGAATGAATTATTTCCATGCTTATATCTATAAATACATAAAGGAGGAATACAATCTAACTTGAACCATAAAAGAAAAAAAAACCTGAACCCACCAGTTATACAGGGGAAAACCCTATCAGGGCACTTGCTCCAGCGGTAAACAATTCTGAAATTGGTCAGAGGTGGGGAATCATCTCCCATACAACCAGCAACCCACCCCCCACGCAAGGAGCATCCTCATTTCAAAGCTGGGGGACCGTGCTGAGGCATCTGTGAGTAAACGTGAGCTGAGCCCCAGGCCAGCTGCTGCTGAACTGTTCCCACCCTTCCCAGGTAAAACACCTGAATATGTACAAGGGCTTGAAAGCCTAGAGGAAGGGCCACGGAGCCACACCAGCGACAGCACGCAGGCCAACGTGGTGCCTGCAGGCCAGCCAGGGTGGTCCTGGTCCCGGGCGCTCTTCCGGAAGCTTTCCATTGCCCTGCCTGAGATACCCCTCCTGTCCCGGCCCCCACTGCTTTTTTCCTTCCTCACCTCTGTCCGGAGAGAAATTCCAGCGGAAGGTATGGGTGACACATCCTCTTCTTTACAGGTGGCAGCCTGGCAACCCCTGCAGAAAGGCCAGCAGAGCCCCACTCACACCGGGCCACCAACAAAGCTGTGGCCCCTCACTCCCTCCCACCAGCAGAGCCCCGAGACTGCTGACGGGGCAGAGAATATGGAGTCAGGCACAGCTTCAGGGGCTATTGCTGCCTGGAGCGCTGTTTATATTGACCTCAAACAGGCACACCTGGGGAGGGCCGGCCGGCAGGGTAAGGCTGCCCAGGTCAGCTAATCCACAACCCTCGGGGAATCACATTGTTGAAAACGGACCTCGCTAAGGCAGAATAGAAGCCAAGGAAGAAAAGGACACAATGCCATTTGCAGCACCGTAGATGAGTCTAGAGGTAATCATGTGACTTGTAGTAAGTCAGAAAGTGAAAGACACATATCGTATCATATCACTTATAGGTGTTACCTAAGAATGGATACCAGGGCAGATATTTCCACGGAGAAGGGCCATCACAGATTCATCAAACAAACTTATGGTTCACCAATGGAAAGGTGTGAGGATTGGTTTCATTACGATATTGGGGTTAACAGACATATACAAACACAGGTGACACATATAATCACCAAAGACCTACGGAATACCAAGAGAAGACTACTCAACCTTCTGTCATAACGTACATGGGAAAAGGATCCCAGGAAGAACAGACATCTGTATATGTGTAAAAGGACCCCATCTTCCACACCTACAACAAGCCAAACATTGTAATCAAACTTGCTGTAATAAAAAATAAAAAATTAAATTAAAAACACGAACAAGAAGTAGTGAGACAAACTTGAGGGGCTTTCTCCTGGCACATTCCATTCTAATTTCCAATCTAGAACACGACTTCCATTGAGGCTCTGTTGCCCTAGTCACCAGATTTGGTAAGGGAGAACTGCTGCCACCTTGTGGCCGTTTCACACAACAGCAGCTTTAATCCCAGCGCTGATGGTCAGTTGATATTCAAAATCATTGCAGGCCTGTAAATGACACCTGCCCTGAAAACAAATCCTGGGGTCACATATCGACCAAAAAATTCAAAGGACGTCCATATTTCAAAACGACCGTTTCAAAAGGCATATTTTACGCACATTAGTGTTCTGCTTCTTTTTCTTTCTTTCCTTTTTTTGTTAAAAATACGGGAATGGAAAAAGGCATCCCTCAGAATGGGCGAAAATCGTTGCAAACGAATCAATGGACAAAGGTTTAATCTCCAATATATATAAACAGCTCATGCAGCTTAATATTAACAAAACAAACAACCCAATACAAAAAATGGGCAGAAGATCTAAAGAGATGTTTCTTCCAAGAAGACACAGAGATGGCCAAGACTCACATGAAAAGCTGCTCAACAGCACTAATTATTAGAGAAATGCAAATCAAAACTACAATGAGGTATCACCTCACACCTGTTAGAATCGGCATCATCAGAAAATCTACAAACAACCAATTCTGGGGAGGGTGTGGACAAAAGGAGCCCTCTTCCACTATTGGTGGGAATGTAAATTGATACAGTCACTGGAGAACGGTATGGAGTTTCCTTAAAAAAACTAGAAATAGAATTACCATCTGATCCAGCAATCCCACTTCTGGGCATATACCCAGAGAAAACCATAAATCAAAAAGGCACATTCACCACAATGTTCATGGCAGCACTATTTACAATACCCAGGTAATGGAAGCAACCTAAATGCCCACAGACAGATGAATGGATAAAGATGTGGTACATATATAAAATGGAATATTACTCAGCCATAAGAAGGAATGAAACTGGGTCATTTTTAGAGACATCGATGGATCTAGAGACTGTCATACAGAATGAAGTAAGTCAGAAAGAGGAAAACAAATATTGTATATTAATGCATATATGTGGAACCTAAAAAATGGTACAGATGAACTGGTTTGCAGGGAAGAAACAGAGACACAGAGGTAGAGAACAAACATATGGACACCAAGTGTGGGAAGCCATGGGGTGGTGGTGGTGGGATGAGTTGGGAGATTGGGATTGACCTGTATACATGTATATGCATAAAATACATAACTAATAATAACCTGCTGTATAAAAAAATAAATCAAATTAAATTTCAATTTTTTAAAAAATAAAATTTAAAAATAAAACAGAAAAATGTTCTTCCCTTCACACAGATGTATTTATAGGAATGAATTATTTCCATGCTTATATCTATAAATACATAAAGGAGGAATACAATCTAACTTGAACCATAAAAGAAAAAAAAAACCTGAACCCACCAGTTATACAGGGGAAAACCCTATCAGGGCACTTGCTCCAGCGGTAAACAATTCTGAAATTGGTCAGAGGTGGGGAATCATCTCCCATACAACCAGCAACCCACCCCCCACGCAAGGAGCATCCTCATTGCAAAGCTGGGGGACCGTGCTGAGGCATCGGTGAGTAAACGTGAGCTGAGCCCCAGGACAGCTGCTGCTGAACTGTTCCCACCCTTCCCAGGTAAAACACCTGAATATGTACAAGGGCTTGAAAGCCTAGAGGAAGGGCCACGGAGCCACACCAGCGACAGCACGCAGGCCAACTTGGTGCCTGCAGGCCAGCCAGGGTGGTCCTGGCCCCGGGCGCTCTTCCGGAAGCTTTCCATTGCCCTGCCTGAGATACCCCTCCTGTCCCGGCCCCCACTGCTTTTTTCCTTCCTCACCTCTGTCCGGAGAGAAATTCCAGCGGAAGGCATGGGTGACACATCCTCTTCTTTACAGGTGGCAGCCTGGCAACCCCTGCAGAAATGCCAGCAGAGCCCCACTCACACCGGGCCACCAACAAAGCTGTGGCCCCTCACTCCCTCCCACCAGCAGAGCCCCGAGACTGCTGACGGGGCAGAGAATATGGAGTCAGGCACAGCTTCAGGGGCTATTGCTGCCTGGAGCGCTGTTTATATTGACCTCAAACAGGCACACCTGGGGAGGGCCGGCCGGCAGGGTAAGGCTGCCCAGGTCAGCTAATCCACAACCCTCAGGGAATCACATTGTTGAAAACGGACCTCGCTAAGGCAGAATAGAAGCCAAGGAAGAAAAGGACACAATGCCATTTGCAGCACCGTAGATGAGTCTAGAGGTAATCACGTGACTTGTAGTAAGTCAGAAAGTGAAAGACACATATCGTATCATATCACTTATAGGTGTTACCTAAGAATGGATACCAGGGCAGATATTTCCACGGAGAAGGGCCATCACAGATTCATGAAACAAACTTATGGTTCACCAATGGAAAGGTGTGAGGATTGGTTTCATTACGATATTGGGGTTAACAGACATATACAAACACAGGTGACACATATAATCACCAAAGACCTACGGAATACCTAGAGAAGACTACTCAACCTTCTGTCATAACGTACATGGGAAAAGGATCCCAGGAAGAACAGACATCTGTATATGTGTAAAAGAACCACATCTTCCACACCTACAACAAGCCAAACATTGTAATCAAACTTGCTGTAATAAAAAATAAAAAATTAAATTAAAAACACGAACAAGAAGTACTGAGACAAACTTGAGGGGCTTTCTCCTGGCACATTCCATTCTAAATTCCAATCTAGAACACGACTTCCATTGAGGCTCTGTTGCCCTAGTCACCAGATTTGGTAAGGGAGAACTGCTGCCACCTTGTGGCCGTTTCGCACAACAGCAGCTTTAATCCCAGCGCTGATGGTCAGTTGATATTCAAAATCATTGCAGGCCTGTAAATGACACCTGCCCTGAAAACAAATCCTGGGGTCACGTATCGACCAAAAAATTCAAAGGACGTCCATATTTCAAAACGACCGTTTCAAAAGGCATATTTTACGCACATTAGTGTTCTGCTTCTTTTTCTTTCTTTCCTTTTTTTGTTAAAAATACGGGAATGGAAAAAGGCATCCCTCAGAATGGGCGAAAATCGTTGCAAACGAATCAATGGACAAAGGTTTCATCTCCAATATATATAAACAGCTCATGCAGCTTAATATTAACAAAACAAACAACCCAATACAAAAAATGGGCAGAAGATCTAAAGAGATGTTTCTTCCAAGAAGACACAGAGATGGCCAAGACGCACATGAAAAGCTGCTCAACAGCACTAATTATTAGAGAAATGCAAATCAAAACTACAATGAGGTATCACCTCACAACTGTTAGAATCGGCAACATCAGAAAATCTACAAACATCCAATTCCGGGGAGTGTGTGGACAAAAGGAGCCCTCTTCCACTATTGGTGGGAATGTAAATTGATACAGTCACTATGGAGAACGGTATGGAGTTTCCTTAAAAAAACTAGAAATAGAATTACCATCTGATCCAGCAATCCCACTTTTGGGCATATACCCAGAGAAAACCATAAATCAAAAAGGCACATTCACCACAATGTTCATGGCAGCACTATTTACAATAGCCAGGTAATGGAAGCAACGTAAATGCCCACAGACAGATGAATGGATAAAGATGTGGTACATATATAAAATGGAATATTACTCAGCCATAAGAAGGAATGAAACTGGGTCATTTGTAGAGACATCGATGGATCTAGAGACTGTCATACAGAATGAAGTAAGTCAGAAAGAGGAAAACAAATTTTGTATATTAATGCATATATGTGGAACCTAAAAAATGGTACAGATGAACTGGTTTGCAGGGAAGAAACAGAGACACAGAGGTAGAGAACAAACATATGGACACCAAGTGTGGGAAGCCATGGGGTGGTGGTGGTGGGATGAGTTGGGAGGTTGGGATTGACCTGTATACATGTATATGCATAAAATACATAACTAATAATAACCTGCTGTATAAAAAAATAAATCAAATTAAATTTCAAATTTTTAAAAAATAAAATTTAAAAATAAACAGAAAAATATAATTCCCTTCACACAGATGTATTTATAGGAATGAATTATTTCCATGCTTATATCTATAAATACATAAAGGAGGAATACAATCTAACTTGAACCATAAAAGAAAAAAAAAACCTGCACCCACCAGTTATACAGAGGAAAACCCTATCAGGGCACTTGCTCCAGCGGTAAACAATTCTGAAATAGGTCAGAGGTGGGGAATCATCTCCCATACAACCAGCAACCCACCCCCCACGCCAGGAGCATCCTCATTGCAAAGCTGGGGGACCGTGCCGAGGCATCTGTGAGTAAACGTGAGCTGAGCCCCAGGCCAGCTGCTGCTGAACTGTTCCCACCCTTCCCAGGTAAAACACCTGAATATGTACAAGGGCTTGAAAGCCTAGAGGAAGGGCCACGGAGCCACACCAGCGACAGCACGCAGGCCAACTTGGTGCCTGCAGGCCAGCCAGGGTGGTCCTGGCCCCGGGCGCTCTTCCGGAAGCTTTCCATTGCCCTGCCTGAGATACCCCTCCTGTCCCGGCCCCCACTGCTTTTTTCCTTCCTCACCTCTGTCCGGAGAGAAATTCCAGCGGAAGGTATGGGTGACACATCCTCTTCTTTACAGGTGGCAGACTGGCAACCCCTGCAGAAAGGCCAGCAGAGCCCCACTCACACCGGGCCACCAACAAAGCTGTGGCCCCTCACTTCCTCCCACCAGCAGAGCCCCGAGACTGCTGACGGGGCAGAGAATATGGAGTCAGGCACAGCTTCAGGGGCTATTGCTGCCTGGAGCACTGTTTATATTGACCTCAAACAGGCACACCTGGGGAGGGCCGGCCGGAAGGGTAAGGCTGCCCAGGTCAGCTAATCCACAACCCTCAGGGAATCACATTGTTGAAAACGGACCTCGCTAAGGCAGAAGAGAAGCCAAGGAAGAAAAGGACACAATGCCATTTGCAGCATCGTAGATGAGTCTAGAGGTAATCACGTGACTTGTAGTAAGTCAGAAAGTGAAAGACACATATCGTATCATATCACTTATAGGTGTTACCTAAGAATGGATACCAGGGCAGATATTTCCACGGAGAAGGGCCATCACAGATTCATGAAACAAACTTATGGTTCACCAATGGAAAGGTGTGAGGATTGGTTTCATTACGATATTGGGGTTAACAGACATATACAAACACAGGTGACACATATAATCACCAAAGACCTACGGAATACCTAGAGAAGACTACTCAACCTTCTGTCATAACGTACATGGGAAAAGGATCCCAGGAAGAACAGACATCTGTATATGTGTAAAAGAACCCCATCTTCCACACCTACAACAAGCCAAACATTGTAATCAAACTTGCTGTAATAAAAAATAAAAAATTAAATTAAAAACACGAACAAGAAGTACTGAGACAAACTTGAGGGGCTTTCTCCTGGCACATTCCATTCTAAATTCCAATCTAGAACACGACTTCCATTGAGGCACTGTTGCCCTAGTCACCAGATTTGGTAAGGGAGAACTGCTGCCACCTTGTGGCCGTTTCACACAACAGCAGCTTTAATCCCAGCGCTGATGGTCAGTTGATATTCAAAATCATTGCAGGCCTGTAAGTGACACCTGCCCTGAAAAGAAGTCCTGGGGTCACATATCGACCAAAAAATTCAAAGGACGTCCATATTTCAAAACGACCGTTTCAAAAGGCATATTTTACGCACATTAGTGTTCTGCTTCTTTTTCTTTCTTTCCTTTTTTTGTTAAAAATACGGGAATGGAAAAAGGCATCCCTCAGAATGGGCGAAAATCGTTGCAAACGAATCAATGGACAAAGGTTTAATCTCCAATATATATAAACAGCTCATGCAGCTTAATATTAACAAAAAAACAACCCAATACAAAAAATGGGCAGAAGATCTAAAGAGATGTTTCTTCCAAGAAGACACAGAGATGGCCAAGACGCACATGAAAAGCTGCTCAACAGCACTAATTATTAGAGAAATGCAAATAAAAACTACAATGAGGGATCACCTCACACCTTTTAGAATCGGCATCATCAGAAAATCTACAAACAACCAATTCTGGGGAGGGTGTGGACAAAAGGAGCCCTCCTCCACTATTGGAGGGAATGTAAATTGATACAGTCACTATGGAGAACGGTATGGAGTTTCCTTAAAAAAACTAGAAATAGAATTACCATCTGATCCAGCAATCCCACTTCTGGGCATATACCCAGAGAAAACCATAAATCTAAAAGGCACATTCACCACAATGTTCATGGCAGCACTATTTACAAGAGCCAGGTAATGGAAGCAACGTAAATGCCCACAGACAGATGAATGGATAAAGATGTGGTACATATATAAAATGGAATATTACTCAGATATAAGAAGGAATGAAACTGGGTCATTTGTAGAGACATCGATGGATCTAGAGACTGTCATACAGAATGAAGTAAGTCAGAAAGAGGAAAACAAATATTGTATATTAATGCATATATGTGGAACCTAAAAAACGTTACAGATGAACTGGTTTGCAGGGAAGAAACAGAGACACAGAGGTAGAGAACAAACATATGGACCCCAAGTGTGGGAAGCCATGGGGTGGTGGTGGTGGGATGAGTTGGGAGGTTGGGATTGACCTGTATACATGTATATACATAAAATAAATAACTAATAATAACCTGCTGTATAAAAAATAAATCAAATTAAATTTCAAATTTTTAAAAAATAAAATTTAAAAATAAAACAGAAAAATGTTCTTCCCTTCACACAGATGTATTTATAGGAATGAATTATTTCCATGCTTATATCTATAAATACATAAAGGAGGAATACAATCTAACTTGAACCATAAAAGAAAAAAAAAACCTGAACCCACCAGTTATACAGAGGAAAACCCTATCAGGGCACTTGCTCCAGCGGTAAACAATTCTGAAATTGGTCAGAGGTGGGGAATCATCTCCCATACAACCAGCAACACACCCCCCACGCCAGGAGCATCCTCATTGCAAAGCTGGGGGACCGTGCCGAGGCATCTGTGAGTAAACGTGAGCTGAGCCCCAGGCCAGCTGCTGCTGAACTGTTCCCACCCTTCCCAGGTAAAACACCTGAATATGTACAAGGGCTTGATAGCCTAGAGGAAGTGCCGTGGAGCCACACCAGTGACAGCACGCAGGCCAACTTGGTGCCTGCAGTCCAGCCAGGGTGGTCCTGGCCCCGGGCGCTCTTCCGGAAGCTTTCCATTGCCCTGCCTGAGATACCCCTCCTGTCCCGGCCCCCACTGCTTTTTTCCTTCCTCACCTCTGTCCGGAGAGAAATTCCAGCGGAAGGTATGGGTGACACATCCTCTTCTTTACAGGTGGCAGCCTGGCAACCCCTGCAGAAAGGCCAGCAGAGCCCCACTCACACCGGGCCACCAACAAAGCTGTGGCCCCTCACTCCCTCCCACCAGCAGAGCCCTGAGACTGCTGACGGGGCAGAGAATATGGAGTCAGGCACAGCTTCAGGGGCTATTGCTGCCTGGAGCGCTGTTTATATTGACCTCAAACAGGCACACCTGGGGAGGGCCGGCCGGCAGGGTAAGGCTGCCCAGGTCAGCTAATCCACAACCCTCAGGGAATCACATTGTTGAAAACGGACCTCGCTAAGGCAAAATAGAAGCCAAGGAAGAAAAGGACACAATGCCATTTGCAGCACCGTAGATGAGTCTAGAGGTAATCACGTGACTTGTAGTAAGTCAGAAAGTGAAAGACACATATCGTATCATATCACTTATAGGTGTTACCTAAGAATGGATACCAGGGCAGATATTTCCACGGAGAAGGGCCATCACAGATTCATGAAACAAACTTATGGTTCACCAATGGAAAGGTGTGAGGATTGGTTTCATTACGATATTGGGGTTAACAGACATATACAAACACAGGTGACACATATAATCACCAAAGACCTACGGAATACCTAGAGAAGACTACTCAACCTTCTGTCATAACGTACATGGGAAAAGGATCCCAGGAAGAACAGACATCTGTATATGTGTAAAAGAACCACATCTTCCACACCTACAACAAGCCAAACATTGTAATCAAACTTGCTGTAATAAAAAATAAAAAATTAAATTAAAAACACGAACAAGAAGTACTGAGACAAACTTGAGGGGCTTTCTCCTGGCACATTCCATTCTAAATTCCAATCTAGAACACGACTTCCATTGAGGCTCTGTTGCCCTAGTCACCAGATTTGGTAAGGGAGAACTGCTGCCACCTTGTGGCCGTTTCGCACAACAGCAGCTTTAATCCCAGCGCTGATGGTCAGTTGATATTCAAAATCATTGCTGGCCTGTAAGTGACACCTGCCCTGAAAACAAGTCCTGGGGTCACATATCGACCAAAAAATTCAAAGGACGTCCATATTTCAAAATGACCGTTTCAAAAGGCATATTTTACGCACATTAGTGTTCTGCTTCTTTTTCTTTCTTTCCTTTTTTTGTTAAAAATACGGGAATGGAAAAAGGCATCCCTCAGAATGGGCGAAAATCGTTGCAAACGAATCAATGGACAAAGGTTTCATCTCCAATATATATAAAGAGCTCATGCAGCTTAATATTAACAAAACAAACAACCCAATACAAAAAATGGGCAGAAGATCTAAAGAGATGTTTCTTCCAAGAAGACACAGAGATGGCCAAGACGCACATGAAAAGCTGCTCAACAGCACTAATTATTAGAGAAATGCAAATCAAAACTACAATGAGGTATCACCTCACACCTGTTAGAATCGGCAACATCAGAAAATCTACAAACATCCAATTCCGGGGAGTGTGTGGACAAAAGGAGCCCTCTTCCACTATTGGTGGGAATGTAAATTGATACAGTCACTATGGAGAACGGTATGGAGTTTCCTTAAAAAAACTAGAAATAGAATTACCATCTGATCCAGCAATCCCACTTTTGGGCATATACCCAGAGAAAACCATAAATCAAAAAGGCACATTCACCACAATGTTCATGGCAGCACTATTTACAATAGCCAGGTAATGGAAGCAACGTAAATGCCCACAGACAGATGAATGGATAAAGATGTGGTACATATATAAAATGGAATATTACTCAGCCATAAGAAGGAATGAAACTGGGTCATTTGTAGAGACATCGATGGATCTAGAGACTGTCATACAGAATGAAGTAAGTCAGAAAGAGGAAAACAAATATTGTATATTAATGCATATATGTGGAACCTAAAAAATGGTACAGATGAACTGGTTTGCAGGGAAGAAAAAGAGACACAGAGGTAGAGAACAAACATATGGACACCAAGTGTGGGAAGCCATGGGGTGGTGGTGGTGGGATGAGTTGGGAGGTTGGGATTGACCTGTATACATGTATATGCATAAAATACATAACTAATAATAACCTGCTGTATAAAAAAATAAATCAAATTAAATTTCAAATTTTTAAAAAATAAAATTTAAAAATAAACAGAAAAATATAATTCCCTTCACACAGATGTATTTATAGGAATGAATTATTTCCATGCTTATATCTATAAATACATAAAGGAGGAATACAATCTAACTTGAACAATAAAAGAAAAAAAAAAACCTGAACCCACCAGTTATACAGAGGAAAACCCTATTAGGGCACTTGCTCCAGCGGTAAACAATTCTGAAATTGGTCAGAGGTGGGGAATCATCTCCCATACAACCAGCAACCCACCCCCCACGCCAGGAACATCCTCATTGCAAAGCTGGGGGACCGTGCCGAGGCATCTGTGAGTAAACGTGAGCTGAGCCCCAGGCCAGCTGCTGCTGAACTATTCCCACCCTTCCCAGGTAAAACACCTGAATATGTACAAGGGCTTGAAAGCCTAGAGGAAGGGCCGTGGAGCCACACCAGCGACAGCACGCAGGCCAACTTGGTGCCTGCAGGCCAGCCAGGGTGGTCCTGGCCCCGGGTGCTCTTCCGGAAGCTTTCCATTGCCCTGCCTGAGATACCCCTCCTGTCCCGGCCCCCACTGCTTTTTTCCTTCCTCACCTCTGTCCGGAGAGAAATTCCAGCGTAAGGTATGGGTGACACATCCTCTTCTTTACAGGTGGCAGCCTGGCAACCCCTGCAGAAAGGCCAGCAGAGCCCCACTCACACCGGGCCACCAACAAAGCTGTGGCCCCTCACTCCCTCCCACCAGCAGAGCCCCGAGACTGCTGACGGGGCAGAGAATATGGAGTCAGGCACAGCTTCAGGGGCTATTGCTGCCTGGAGCGCTGTTTATATTGACCTCAAACAGGCACACCTGGGGAGGGCCGGCCGGCAGGGTAAGGCTGCCCAGGTCAGCTAATCCACAACCCTCAGGGAATCACATTGTTGAAAACGGACCTCGCTAAGGCAGAATAGAAGCCAAGGAAGAAAAGGACACAATGCCATTTGCAGCACCGTAGATGAGTCTAGAGGTAATCACGTGACTTGTAGTAAGTCAGAAAGTGAAAGACACATATCGTATCATATCACTTATAGGTGTTACCTAAGAATGGATACCAGGGCAGATATTTCCACGGAGAAGGGCCATCACAGATTCATCAAACAAACTTATGGTTCACCAATGGAAAGGTGTGAGGATTGGTTTCATTACGATATTGGGGTTAACAGACATATACAAACACAGGTGACACATATAATCACCAAAGACCTACGGAATACCAAGAGAAGACTACTCAACCTTCTGTCATAACGTACATGGGAAAAGGATCCCAGGAAGAACAGACATCTGTATATGTGTAAAAGAACCACATCTTCCACACCTACAACAAGCCAAACATTGTAATCAAACTTGCTGTAATAAAAAATAAAAAATTAAATTAAAAACACGAACAAGAAGTAGTGAGACAAACATTAGGGGCTTTCTCCTGGCACATTCCATTCTAAATTCCAATCTAGAACACGACTTCCATTGAGGCTCTGTTGCCCTAGTCACCAGATTTGGTAAGGGAGAACTGCTGCCACCTTGTGGCCGTTTCGCACAACAGCAGCTTTAATCCCAGCGCTGATGGTCAGTTGATATTCAAAATCATTGCAGTCCTGTAAATGACACCTGCCCTGAAAACAAATCCTGGGGTCACATATCGACCAAAAAATTCAAAGGACGTCCATATTTCAAAACGACCGTTTCAAAAGGCATATTTTACGCACATTAGTGTTCTGCTTCTTTTTCTTTCTTTCCTTTTTTTTGTTAAAAATACGGGAATGGAAAAAGGCATCCCTCAGAATGGGCGAAAATCGTTGCAAACGAATCAATGGACAAAGGTTTAATCTCCAATATATATAAAGAGCTCATGCAGCTTAATATTAACAAAACAAACAACCCAATACAAAAAATGGGCAGAAGATCTAAAGAGATGTTTCTTCCAAGAAGACACAGAGATGGCCAAGACTCACATGAAAAGCTGCTCAACAGCACTAATTATTAGAGAAATGCAAATCAAAACTACAATGAGGTATCACCTCACACCTGTTAGAATCGGCATCATCAGAAAATCTACAAACAACCAATTCTGGGGAGGGTGTGGACAAAAGGAGCCCTCTTCCACTATTGGTGGGAATGTAAATTGATACAGTCACTATGGAGAACGGTATGGAGTTTCCTTAAAAAAAACTAGAAATAGAATTACCATCTGATCCAGCAATCCCACTTCTGGGCATATACCCAGAGAAAACCATAAATCAAAAAGGCACATTCACCACAATGTTCATGGCAGCACTATTTACAATAGCCAGGTAATGGAAGCAACGTAAATGCCCACAGACAGATGAATGGATAAAGATGTGGTACATATATAAAATGGAATATTACTCAGCCATAAGAAGGAATGCAACTGGGTCATTTGTAGAGACATCGATGGATCTAGAGACTGTCATACAGAATGAAGTAAGTCAGAAAGAGGAAAACAAATATTGTATATTAATGCATATATGTGGAACCTAAAAAATGGTACAGATGAACTGGTTTGCAGGGAAGAAACAGAGACACAGAGGTAGAGAACAAACATATGGACACCAAGTGTGGGAAGCCATGGGGTGGTGGTGGTGGGATGAGTTGGTAGATTGGGATTGACCTGTATACATGTATATGCATAAAATACATAACTAATAATAACCTGCTGTATAAAAAAATAAATCATTAAATTTCAAAATTAAAAAAAATAAAATTTAAAAATAAAACAGAAAAATGTTCTTCCCTTCACACAGATGTATTTATAGGAATGAATTATTTCCATGCTTATATCTATAAATACATAAAGGAGGAATACAATCTAACTTGAACCATAAAAGAAAAAAAAAACCTGAACCCACCAGTTATACAGAGGAAAACGCTATCAGGGCACTTGCTCCAGCGGTAAACAATTCTGAAATTGGTCAGAGGTGGGGAATCATCTCCCATACAACCAGCAACCCACCCCCCACGCCATGAGCATCCTCATTGCAAAGCTGGGGGACCGTGCCGAGGCATCTGTGAGTAAACGTGAGCTGAGCCCCAGGCCAGCTGCTGCTGAACTGTTCCCGCCCTTCCCAGGTAAAACACCTGAATATGTACAAGGGCTTGAAAGCCTAGAGAAAGGGCCGTGGAGCCACACCAGCGACAGCACGCAGGCCAACTTTGTGCCTGCAGGCCAGCCAGGGTGGTCCTGGCCCCGGGCGCTCTTCCGGAAGCTTTCCATTGCCCTGCCTGAGATACCCCTCCTGTCCCGGCCCCCACTGCTTTTTTCCTTCCTCACCTCTGTCCGGAGAGAAATTCCAGCGTAAGGTATGGGTGACACATCCTCTTCTTTACAGGTGGCAGCCTGGCAACCCCTGCAGAAAGGCCAGCAGAGCCCCACTCACACCGGGCCACCAACAAAGCTGTGGCCCCTCACTCCCTCCCACCAGCAGAGCCCCGAGACAGCTGACGGGGCAGAGAATATGGAGTCAGGCACAGCTTCAGGGGCTATTGCTGCCTGGAGCGCTGTTTATATTGACCTCAAACAGGCACACCTGGGGAGGGCTGGCCGGCAGGGTAAGGCGGCCCAGGTCAGCTAATCCACAACCCTCAGGGAATCCCATTGTTGAAAACGGACCTCGCTAAGGCAGAATAGAAGCCAAGGAAGAAAAGGACACAATGCCATTTGCAGCACCGTAGATGAGTCTAGAGGTAATCACGTGACTTGTAGTAAGTCAGAAAGTGAAAAACACATATCGTATCATATCACTTATAGGTGTTACCTAAGAATGGATACCAGGGCAGATATTTCCACGGAGAAGGGCCATCACAGATTCATCAAACAAACTTATGGTTCACCAATGGAAAGGTGTGAGGATTGGTTTCATTACGATATTGGTGTTAACAGACATATACAAACACAGGTGACACATATAATCACCAAAGACCTACGGAATACCAAGAGAAGACTACTCAACCTTCTGTCATAACGTACATGGGAAAAGGATCCCAGGAAGAACAGACATCTGTATATGTGTAAAAGAACCCCATCTTCCACACCTACAACAAGCCAAACATTGTAATCAAACTTGCTGTAATAAAAAATAAAAAATTAAATTAAAAACACGAACAAGAAGTAGTGAGACAAACTTGAGGGGCTTTCTCCTGGCACATTCCATTCTAAATTCCAATCTAGAACACGACTTCCATTGAGGCTCTGTTGCCCTAGTCACCAGATTTGGTACGGGAGAACTGCTACCACCTTGTGGCCGTTTCGGACAACAGCAGCTTTAATCCCAGCGCTGATGGTCAGTTGATATTCAAAATCATTGCAGTCCTGTAAATGACACCTGCCCTGAAAACAAATCCTGGGGTCACATATCGACCAAAAAATTCAAAGGACGTCCATATTTCAAAACGACCGTTTCAAAAGGCATATTTTACGCACATTAGTGTTCTGCTTCTTTTTCTTTCTTTCCTTTTTTTTGTTAAAAATACGGGAATGTAAAAGGCATCCCTCAGAATGGGCGAAAATCGTTGCAAACGAATCAATGGACAAAGGTTTAATCTCCAATATATATAAAGAGCTCATGCAGCTTAATATTAACAAAACAAACAACCCAATACAAAAAATGGGCAGAAGATCTAAAGAGATGTTTCTTCCAAGAAGACACAGAGATGGCCAAGACGCACATGAAAAGCTACTCAACAGCACTAATTATTACAGAAATGCAAATCAAAACTACAATGAGGTATCACCTCACACCTGTTAGAATCGGCATCATCAGAAAATCTACAAACAACCAATTCTGGGGAGGGTGTGGACAAAACGAGCCCTCTTCCACTATTGGTGGGAATGTAAATTGATACAGTCACTATGGAGAACGGTATGGAGTTTCCTTAAAAAAACTAGAAATAGAATTACCATC
The DNA here is from genome assembly GCF_964341445.2 of Mesoplodon mirus. Lineage (NCBI taxonomy): Eukaryota > Metazoa > Chordata > Mammalia > Artiodactyla > Ziphiidae > Mesoplodon > Mesoplodon mirus. The sequence continues at coordinate 2,116,184 of NW_028295814.1, read as the reverse complement.
TGATCCAGCAATCCCACTTCTGGGCATATACCCAGAGAAAACCATAAATCAAAAAGGCACATTCACCACAATGTTCATGGCAGCACTATTTACAATAGCCAGGTAATGGAAGCAACGTAAATGCCCACAGACAGATGAATGGATAAAGATGTGGTACATATATAAAATGGAATATTACTCAGCCATAAGAAGGAATGAAACTGGGTCATTTGTAGAGACATCGATGGATCTAGAGACTGTCATACAGAATGAAGTAAGTCAGAAAGAGGAAAACAAATATTGTATATTAATGCATATATGTGGAACCTAAAAAATGGTACAGATGAACTGGTTTGCAGGGAAGAAACAGAGACACAGAGGTAGAGAACAAACATATGGACACCAAGTGTGGGAAGCCATGGGGTGGTGGTGGTGGGATGAGTTGGGAGATTGGGATTGACCTGTATACATGTATATGCATAAAATACATAACTAATAATAACCTGGTGTATAAAAAAATAAATCAAATTAAGTTTCAAATTTTTAAAAAATAAAATTTAAAAATAAAACAGAAAAATGTTCTTCCCTTCACACAGATGTATTTATAGGAATGAATTATTTCCATGCTTATATCTATAAATACATAAAGGAGGAATACAATCTAACTTGAACCATAAAAGAAAAAAAAAACCTGATCCCACCAGTTATACAGAGGAAAACCCTATCAGGGCACTTGCTCCAGCGGTAAACAATTCTGAAATTGGTCAGAGGTGGGGAATCATCTCCCATACAACCAGCAACCCACCCCCCACGCCAGGAGCATCCTCATTGCAAAGCTGGGGGACCGTGCTGAGGCATCTGTGAGTAAACGTGAGCTGAGCCCCAGGCCAGCTGCTGCTGAACTGTTCCCACCCTTCCCAGGTAAAACACCTGAATATGTACAAGGGCTTGAAAGCCTAGAGGAAGGGCCGTGGAGCCACACCAGCGACAGCACGCAGGCCAACTTGGTGCCTGCAGGCCAGCCAGGGTGGTCCTGGCCCCGGGCGCTCTTCCGGAAGCTTTCCATTGCCCTGCCTGAGATACCCCTCCTGTCCCGGCCCCCACTGCTTTTTTCCTTCCTCACCTCTGTCCGGAGAGAAATTCCAGCGGACGGTATGGGTGACACATCCTCTTCTTTACAGGTGGCAGCCTGGCAACCCCTGCAGAAAGGCCAGCAGAGCCCCACTCACACCGGGCCACCAACAAAGCTGTGGCCCCTCACTCCCTCCCACCAGCAGAGCCCTGAGACTGCTGACGGGGCAGAGAATATGGAGTCACGCACAGCTTCAGGGGCTATTGCTGCCTGGAGCGCTGTTTATATTGACCTCAAACAGGCACACCTGGGGAGGGCCGGCCGGCAGGGTAAGGCTGCCCAGGTCAGCTAATCCACAACCCTCAGGGAATCCCATTGTTGAAAACGGACCTCGCTAAGGCAGAATAGAAGCCAAGGAAGAAAAGGACACAATGCCATTTGCAGCACCGTAGATGAGTCTAGAGGAAATCACGTGACTTGTAGTAAGTCAGAAAGTGAAAGACACATATCGTATCATATCACTTATAGGTGTTACCTAAGAATGGATACCAGGGCAGATATTTCCACGGAGAAGGGCCATCACAGATTCATCAAACAAACTTATGGTTCACCAATGGAAAGGTGTGAGGATTGGTTTCATTACGATATTGGGGTTAACAGACATATACAAACACAGGTGACACATATAATCACCAAAGACCTACGGAATACCAAGAGAAGACTACTCAACCTTCTGTCATAACGTACATGGGAAAAGGATCCCAGGAAGAACAGACATCTGTATATGTGGAAAAGAACCCCATCTTCCACACCTACAACAAGCCAAACATTGTAATCAAACTTGCTGTAATAAAAAATAAAAAATTAAATTAAAAACACGAACAAGAAGTAGTGAGACAAACTTGAGGGGCTTTCTCCTGGCACATTCCATTCTAAATTCCAATCTAGAACACGACTTCCATTGAGGCTCTGTTGCCCTAGTCACCAGATTTGGTAAGGGAGAACTGCTGCCACCTTGTGGCCGTTTCGCACAACAGCAGCTTTAATCCCAGCGCTGATGGTCAGTTGATATTCAAAATCATTGCAGGCCTGTAAATGACACCTGCCCTGAAAACAAATCCTGGGGTCACATATCGACCAAAAAATTCAAAGGACGTCCATATTTCAAAACGACCGTTTCAAAAGGCATATTTTACGCACATTAGTGTTCTGCTGCTTTTCCTTTCTTTCCTTTTTTTGTTAAAAATACGGGAATGGAAAAAGGCATCCCTCAGAATGGGCGAAAATCGTTGCAAACGAATCAATGGACAAAGGTTTAATCTCCAATATATATAAAGAGCTCATGCAGCTTAATATTAACAAAACAAACAACCCAATACAAAAAATGGGCAGAAGATCTAAAGAGATGTTTCTTCCAAGAAGACACAGAGATGGCCAAGACGCACATGAAAAGCTGCTCAACAGCACTAATTATTAGAGAAATGCAAATCAAAACTACAATGAGGTATCACCTCACACCTGTTAGAATCGGCATCATCAGAAAATCTACAAACAACCAATTCTGGGGAGGGTGTGGACAAAAGGAGCCCTCTTCCACTATTGGTGGGAATGTAAATTGATACAGTCACTATGGAGAACAGTATGGAGTTTCCTTAAAAAAACTAGAAATAGAATTACCATCTGATCCAGCAATCCCACTTCTGGGCATATACCCAGAGAAAACCATAAATCTAAAAGGCACATTCACCACAATGTTCATGGCAGCACTATTTACAATAGCCAGGTAATGGAAGCAACGTAAATGCCCACAGACAGATGAATGGATAAAGATGTGGTACATATATAAAATGGAATATTACTCAGCCATAAGAAGGAATGCAACTGGGTCATTTGTAGAGACATCGATGGATCTAGAGACTGTCATACAGAATGAAGTAAGTCAGAAAGAGGAAAACAAATATTGTATATTAATGCATATATGTGGAACCTAAAAAATGGTACAGATGAACTGGTTTGCAGGGAAGAAACAGAGACACAGAGGTAGAGAACAAACATATGGACACCAAGTGTGGGAAGCCATGGGGTGGTGGTGGTGGGATGAGTTGGGAGATTGGGATTGACCTGTATACATGTATATGCATAAAATACATAACTAATAATAACCTGCTGTATAAAAAAATAAATCAAATTAAATTTCAAATTTTTAAAAAATAAAATTTAAAAATAAAACAGAAAAATGTTCTTCCCTTCACACAGATGTATTTATAGGAATGAATTATTTCCATGCTTATATCTATAAATACATAAAGGAGGAATACAATCTAACTTGAGCCATAAAAGAAAAAAAAAAAACCTGAACCCACCAGTTATACAGAGGAAAACCCTATCAGGGCACTTGCTCCAGCGGTAAACAATTCTGAAATTGGTCAGAGGTGGGGAATCATCTCCCATACAACCAGCAACCCACCCCCCACGCCAGGAGCATCCTCATTGCAAAGCTGGGGGACCGTGCCGAGGCATCTGTGAGTAAACGTGAGCTGAGCCCCAGGCCAGCTGCTGCTGAACTGTTCCCACCCTTCCCAGGTAAAACACCTGAATATGTACAAGGGCTTGAAAGCCTAGAGAAAGGGCCGTGGAGCCACACCAGCGACAGCACGCAGGCCAACTTGGTGCCTGCAGGCCAGCCAGGGTGGTCCTGGCCCCGGGCGCTCTTCCGGAAGCTTTCCATTGCCCTGCCTGAGATACCCCTCCTGTCCCGGCCCCCACTGCTTTTTTCCTTCCTCACCTCTGTCCGGAGAGAAATTCCAGCGGAAGGTATGGGTGACACATCCTCTTCTTTACAGGTGGCAGCCTGGCAACCCCTGCAGAAAGGCCAGCAGAGCCCCACTCACACCGGGCCACCAACAAAGCTGTGGCCCCTCACTCCCTCCCACCAGCAGAGCCCCGAGACTGCTGACGGGGCAGAGAATATGGAGTCACGCACAGCTTCAGGGGCTATTGCTGCCTGGAGCGCTGTTTATATTGACCTCAAACAGGCACACCTGGGGAGGGCCGGCCGGCAGGGTAAGGCTGCCCAGGTCAGCTAATCCACAACCCTCAGGGAATCCCATTGTTGAAAACGGACCTCGCTAAGGCAGAATAGAAGCCAAGGAAGAAAAGGACACAATGCCATTTGCAGCACTGTAGATGAGTCTAGAGGTAATCACGTGACTTGTAGTAAGTCAGAAAGTGAAAGACACATATCGTATCATATCACTTATAGGTGTTACCTAAGAATGGATACCAGGGCAGATATTTCCACGGAGAAGGGCCATCACAGATTCATCAAACAAACTTATGGTTCACCAATGGAAAGGTGTGAGGATTGGTTTCATTACGATATTGGGGTTAACAGACATATACAAACACAGGTGACACATATAATCACCAAAGACCTACGGAATACCAAGAGAAGACTACTCAACCTTCTGTCATAACGTACATGGGAAAAGGATCCCAGGAAGAACAGACATCTGTATATGTGTAAAAGAACCCCATCTTCCACACCTACAACAAGCCAAACATTGTAATCAAACTTGCTGTAATAAAAAATAAAAAATTAAATTAAAAACACGAACAAGAAGTAGTGAGACAAACTTGAGGGGCTTTCTCCTGGCACATTCCATTCTAAATTCCAATCTAGAACACGACTTCCATTGAGGCTCTGTTGCCCTAGTCACCAGATTTGGTACGGGAGAACTGCTGCCACCTTGTGGCCGTTTCGGACAACAGCAGCTTTAATCCCAGCGCTGATGGTCAGTTGATATTCAAAATCATTGCAGTCCTGTAAATGACACCTGCCCTGAAAACAAATCCTGGGGTCACATATCGACCAAAAAATTCAAAGGACGTCCATATTTCAAAACGACCATTTCAAAAGGCATATTTTACGCACATTAGTGTTCTGCTTCTATTTCTTTCTTTCCTTTTTTTTTGTTAAAAATACGGGAATGGAAAAAGGCATCCCTCAGAATGGGCGAAAATCGTTGCAAACGAATCAATGGACAAAGGTTTAGTCTCCAATATATATAAAGAGCTCATGCAGCTTAATATTAACAAAACAAACAACCCAATACAAAAAATGGGCAGAAGATCTAAAGAGATGTTTCTTCCAAGAAGACACAGAGATGGCCAAGACGCACATGAAAAGCTGCTCAACAGCACTAATTATTACAGAAATGCAAATCAAAACTACAATGAAGTATCACCTCACACCTGTTAGAATCGGCATCATCAGAAAATCTACAAACAACCAATTCTGGGGAGGGTGTGGACAAAACGAGCCCTCTTCCACTATTGGTGGGAATGTAAATTGATACAGTCACTATGGAGAACGGTATGGAGTTTCCTTAAAAAAACTAGAAATAGAATTACCATCTGATCCAGCAATCCCACTTCTGGGCATATACCCAGAGAAAACCATAAATCAAAAAGGCACATTCACCACAATGTTCATGGCAGCACTATTTACAATAGCCAGGTAATGGAAGCAACGTAAATGCCCACAGACAGATGAATGGATAAAGATGTGGTACATATATAAAATGGAATATTACTCAGCCATAAGAAGGAATGCAACTGGGTCATTTGTAGAGACATCGATGGATCTAGAGACTGTCATACAGAATGAAGTAAGTCAGAAAGAGGAAAACAAATATTGTATATTAATGCATATATGTGGAACCTAAAAAATGGTACAGATGAACTGGTTTGCAGGGAAGAAACAGAGACACAGAGGTAGAGAACAAACATATGGACACCAAGTGTGGGAAGCCATGGGGTGGTGGTGGTGGGATGAGTTGGGAGATTGGGATTGACCTGTATACATGTATATGCATAAAATACATAACTAATAATAACCTGGTGTATAAAAAAATAAATCAAATTAAGTTTCAAATTTTTAAAAAATAAAATTTAAAAATAAAACAGAAAAATGTTCTTCCCTTCACACAGATGTATTTATAGGAATGAATTATTTCCATGCTTATATCTATAAATACATAAAGGAGGAATACAATCTAACTTGAACCAGAAAAGAAAAAAAAAACCTGAACCCACCAGTTATACAGAGGAAAACCCTATCAGGGCACTTGCTCCAGCGGTAAACAATTCTGAAATTGGTCAGAGGTGGGGAATCATCTCCCATACAACCAGCAACCCACCCCCCACGCCAGGAGCATCCTCATTGCAAAGCTGGGGGACCGTGCCGAGGCATCTGTGAGTAAACGTGAGCTGAGCCCCAGGCCAGCTGCTGCTGAACTGTTCCCACCCTTCCCAGGTAAAACACCTGAATATGTACAAGGGCTTGAAAGCCTAGAGGAAGGGCCGTGGAGCCACACCAGCGACAGCACGCAGGCCAACTTGGTGCCTGCAGGCCAGCCAGGGTGGTCCTGGCCCCGGGCGCTCTTCCGGAAGCTTTCCATTGCCCTGCCTGAGATACCCCTCCTGTCCCGGCCCCCACTGCTTTTTTCCTTCCTCACCTCTGTCCGGAGAGAAATTCCAGCGGAAGGTATGGGTGACACATCCTCTTCTTTACAGGTGGCAGCCTGGCAACCCCTGCAGAAAGGCCAGCAGAGCCCCACTCACACCGGGCCACCAACAAAGCTGTGGCCCCTCACTCCCTCCCACCAGCAGAGCCCCGAGACTGCTGACGGGGCAGAGAATATGGAGTCAGGCACAGCTTCAGGGGCTATTGCTGCCTGGAGCGCTGTTTATATTGACCTCAAACAGGCACACCTGGGGAGGGCCGGCCGGCAGGGTAAGGCTGCCCAGGTCAGCTAATCCACAACCCTCAGGGAATCCCATTGTTGAAAACGGACCTCGCTAAGGCAGAATAGAAGCCAAGGAAGAAAAGGACACAATGCCATTTGCAGCACCGTAGATGAGTCTAGAGGTAATCATGTGACTTGTAGTAAGTCAGAAAGTGAAAGACACATATCGTATCATATCACTTATAGGTGTTACCTAAGAATGGATACCAGGGCAGATATTTCCACGGAGAAGGGCCATCACAGATTCATCAAACAAACTTATGGTTCACCAATGGAAAGGTGTGAGGATTGGTTTCATTACGATATTGGTGTTAACAGACATATACAAACACAGGTGACACATATAATCACCAAAGACCTACGGAATACCAAGAGAAGACTACTCAACCTTCTGTCATAACGTACATGGGAAAAGGATCCCAGGAAGAACAGACATCTGTATATGTGGAAAAGAACCCCATCTTCCACACCTACAACAAGCCAAACATTGTAATCAAACTTGCTGTAATAAAAAATAAAAAATTAAATTAAAAACACGAACAAGAAGTAGTGAGACAAACTTGAGGGGCTTTCTCCTGGCACATTCCATTCTAAATTCCAATCTAGAACACGACTTCCATTGAGGCTCTGTTGCCCTAGTCACCAGATTTGGTAAGGGAGAACTGCTGCCACCTTGTGGCCGTTTCGCACAACAGCAGCTTTAATCCCAGCGCTGATGGTCAGTTGATATTCAAAATCATTGCAGGCCTGTAAATGACACCTGCCCTGAAAACAAATCCTGGGGTCACATATCGACCAAAAAATTCAAAGGACGTCCATATTTCAAAACGACCGTTTCAAAAGGCATATTTTACGCACATTAGTGTTCTGCTGCTTTTCCTTTCTTTCCTTTTTTTGTTAAAAATACGGGAATGGAAAAAGGCATCCCTCAGAATGGGCGAAAATCGTTGCAAACGAATCAATGGACAAAGGTTTAATCTCCAATATATATAAAGAGCTCATGCAGCTTAATATTAACAAAACAAACAACCCAATACAAAAAATGGGCAGAAGATCTAAAGAGATGTTTCTTCCAAGAAGACACAGAGATGGCCAAGACGCACATGAAAAGCTGCTCAACAGCACTAATTATTACAGAAATGCAAATCAAAACTACAATGAGGTATCACCTCACACCTGTTAGAATCGGCATCATCAGAAAATCTACAAACAACCAATTCTGGGGAGGGTGTGGACAAAACGAGCCCTCTTCCACTATTGGTGGGAATGTAAATTGATACAGTCACTATGGAGAACGGTATGGAGTTTCCTTAAAAAAACTAGAAATAGAATTACCATCTGATCCAGCAATCCCACTTCTGGGCATATACCCAGAGAAAACCATAAATCTAAAAGGCACATTCACCACAATGTTCATGGCAGCACTATTTACAATAGCCAGGTAATGGAAGCAACGTAAATGCCCACAGACAGATGAATGGATAAAGATGTGGTACATATATAAAATGGAATATTACTCAGCCATAAGAAGGAATGCAACTGGGTCATTTGTAGAGACATCGATGGATCTAGAGACTGTCATACAGAATGAAGTAAGTCAGAAAGAGGAAAACAAATATTGTATATTAATGCATATATGTGGAACCTAAAAAATGGTACAGATGAACTGGTTTGCAGGGAAGAAACAGAGACACAGAGGTAGAGAACAAACATATGGACACCAAGTGTGGGAAGCCATGGGGTGGTGGTGGTGGGATGAGTTCGGAGATTGGGATTGACCTGTATACATGTATATGCATAAAATACATAACTAATAATAACCTGGTGTATAAAAAAATAAATCAAATTAAGTTTCAAATTTTTAAAAAATAAAATTTAAAAATAAAACAGAAAAATGTTCTTCCCTTCACACAGATGTATTTATAGGAATGAATTATTTCCATGCTTATATCTATAAATACATAAAGGAGGAATACAATCTAACTTGAACCATAAAAGAAAAAAAAAACCTGAACCCACCAGTTATACAGAGGAAAACCCTATCAGGGCACTTGCTCCAGCGGTAAACAATTCTGAAATTGGTCAGAGGTGGGGAATCATCTCCCATACAACCAGCAACCCACCCCCCACGCCAGGAGCATCCTCATTGCAAAGCTGGGGGACCGTGCCGAGGCATCTGTGAGTAAACGTGAGCTGAGCCCCAGGCCAGCTGCTGCTGAACTGTTCCCACCCTTCCCAGGTAAAACACCTGAATATGTACAAGGGCTTGAAAGCCTAGAGGAAGGGCCGTGGAGCCACACCAGCGACAGCACGCAGGCCAACTTGGTGCCTGCAGGCCAGCCAGGGTGGTCCTGGCCCCGGGCGCTCTTCCGGAAGCTTTCCATTGCCCTGCCTGAGATACCCCTCCTGTCCCGGCCCCCACTGCTTTTTTCCTTCCTCACCTCTGTCCGGAGAGAAATTCCAGCGGAAGGTATGGGTGACACATCCTCTTCTTTACAGGTGGCAGCCTGGCAACCCCTGCAGAAAGGCCAGCAGAGCCCCACTCACACCGGGCCACCAACAAAGCTGTGGCCCCTCACTCCCTCCCACCAGCAGAGCCCCGAGACTGCTGACGGGGCAGAGAATATGGAGTCAGGCACAGCTTCAGGGGCTATTGCTGCCTGGAGCGCTGTTTATATTGACCTCAAACAGGCACACCTGGGGAGGGCCGGCCGGCAGGGTAAGGCTGCCCAGGTCAGCTAATCCACAACCCTCAGGGAATCCCATTGTTGAAAACGGACCTCGCTAAGGCAGAATAGAAGCCAAGGAAGAAAAGGACACAATGCCATTTGCAGCACCGTAGATGAGTCTAGAGGTAATCACGTGACTTGTAGTAAGTCAGAAAGTGAAAGACACATATCGTATCATATCACTTATAGGTGTTACCTAAGAATGGATACCAGGGCAGATATTTCCACGGAGAAGGGCCATCACAGATTCATCAAACAAACTTATGGTTCACCAATGGAAAGGTGTGAGGATTGGTTTCATTACGATATTGGGGTTAACAGACATATACAAACACAGGTGACACATATAATCACCAAAGACCTACGGAATACCAAGAGAAGACTACTCAACCTTCTGTCATAACGTACATGGGAAAAGGATCCCAGGAAGAACAGACATCTGTATATGTGGAAAAGAACCCCATCTTCCACACCTACAACAAGCCAAACATTGTAATCAAACTTGCTGTAATAAAAAATAAAAAATTAAATTAAAAACACGAACAAGAAGTAGTGAGACAAACTTGAGGGGCTTTCTCCTGGCACATTCCATTCTAAATTCCAATCTAGAACACGACTTCCATTGAGGCTCTGTTGCCCTAGTCACCAGATTTGGTAAGGGAGAACTGCTGCCACCTTGTGGCCGTTTCGCACAACAGCAGCTTTAATCCCAGCGCTGATGGTCAGTTGATATTCAAAATCATTGCAGGCCTGTAAATGACACCTGCCCTGAAAACAAATCCTGGGGTCACATATCGACCAAAAAATTCAAAGGACGTCCATATTTCAAAACGACCGTTTCAAAAGGCATATTTTACGCACATTAGTGTTCTGCTGCTTTTCCTTTCTTTCCTTTTTTTGTTAAAAATACGGGAATGGAAAAAGGCATCCCTCAGAATGGGCGAAAATCGTTGCAAACGAATCAATGGACAAAGGTTTAATCTCCAATATATATAAAGAGCTCATGCAGCTTAATATTAACAAAACAAACAACCCAATACAAAAAATGGGCAGAAGATCTAAAGAGATGTTTCTTCCAAGAAGACACAGAGATGGCCAAGACGCACATGAAAAGATGCTCAACAGCACTAATTATTAGAGAAATGCAAATCAAAACTACAATGAGGTATCACCTCACACCTGTTAGAATCGGCATCATCAGAAAATCTACAAACAACCAATTCTGGGGAGGGTGTGGACAAAAGGAGCCCTCTTCCACTATTGGTGGGAATGTAAATTGATACAGTCACTATGGAGAACAGTATGGAGTTTCCTTAAAAAAACTAGAAATAGAATTACCATCTGATCCAGCAATCCCACTTCTGGGCATATACCCAGAGAAAACCATAAATCTAAAAGGCACATTCACCACAATGTTCATGGCAGCACTATTTACAATAGCCAGGTAATGGAAGCAACGTAAATGCCCACAGACAGATGAATGGATAAAGATGTGGTACATATATAAAATGGAATATTACTCAGCCATAAGAAGGAATGCAACTGGGTCATTTGTAGAGACATCGATGGATCTAGAGACTGTCATACAGAATGAAGTAAGTCAGAAAGAGGAAAACAAATATTGTATATTAATGCATATATGTGGAACCTAAAAAATGGTACAGATGAACTGGTTTGCAGGGAAGAAACAGAGACACAGAGGTAGAGAACAAACATATGGACACCAAGTGTGGGAAGCCATGGGGTGGTGGTGGTGGGATGAGTTGGGAGATTGGGATTGACCTGTATACATGTATGTGCATAAAATACATAACTAATAATAACCTGGTGTATAAAAAAATAAATCAAATTAAATTTCAAATTTTTAAAAAATAAAATTTAAAAATAAAACAGAAAAATGTTCTTCCCTTCACACAGATGTATTTATAGGAATGAATTATTTCCATGTTTATATCTATAAATACATAAAGGAGGAATACAATCTAACTTGAGCCATAAAAGAAAAAAAAAAACCTGAACCCACCAGTTATACAGAGGAAAACCCTATCAGGGCACTTGCTCCAGCGGTAAACAATTCTGAAATTGGTCAGAGGTGGGGAATCATCTCCCATACAACCAGCAACCCACCCCCCACGCCAGGAGCATCCTCATTGCAAAGCTGGGGGACCGTGCTGAGGCATCTGTGAGTAAACGTGAGCTGAGCCCCAGGCCAGCTGCTGCTGAACTGTTCCCACCCTTCCCAGGTAAAACACCTGAATATGTACAAGGGCTTGAAAGCCTAGAGGAAGGGCCGTGGAGCCACACCAGCGACAGCACGCAGGCCAACTTGGTGCCTGCAGGCCAGCCAGGGTGGTCCTGGCCCCGGGCGCTCTTCCGGAAGCTTTCCATTGCCCTGCCTGAGATACCCCTCCTGTCCCGGCCCCCACTGCTTTTTTCCTTCCTCACCTCTGTCCGGAGAGAAATTCCAGCGGAAGGTATGGGTGACACATCCTCTTCTTTACAGGTGGCAGCCTGGCAACCCCTGCAGAAAGGCCAGCAGAGCCCCACTCACACCGGGCCACCAACAAAGCTGTGGCCCCTCACTCCCTCCCACCAGCAGAGCCCCGAGACTGCTGACGGGGCAGAGAATATGGAGTCAGGCACAGCTTCAGGGGCTATTGCTGCCTGGAGCGCTGTTTATATTGACCTCAAACAGGCACACCTGGGGAGGGCCGGCCGGCAGGGTAAGGCTGCCCAGGTCAGCTAATCCACAACCCTCAGGGAATCCCATTGTTGAAAACGGACCTCGCTAAGGCAGAATAGAAGCCAAGGAAGAAAAGGACACAATGCCATTTGCAGCACCGTAGATGAGTCTAGAGGTAATCACGTGACTTGTAGTAAGTCAGAAAGTGAAAGACACATATCGTATCATATCACTTATAGGTGTTACCTAAGAATGGATACCAGGGCAGATATTTCCACGGAGAAGGGCCATCACAGATTCATCAAACAAACTTATGGTTCACCAATGGAAAGGTGTGAGGATTGGTTTCATTACGATATTGGGGTTAACAGACATATACAAACACAGGTGACACATATAATCACCAAAGACCTACGGAATACCAAGAGAAGACTACTCAACCTTCTGTCATAACGTACATGGGAAAAGGATCCCAGGAAGAACAGACATCTGTATATGTGGAAAAGAACCCCATCTTCCACACCTACAACAAGCCAAACATTGTAATCAAACTTGCTGTAATAAAAAATAAAAAATTAAATTAAAAACACGAACAAGAAGTAGTGAGACAAACTTGAGGGGCTTTCTCCTGGCACATTCCATTCTAAATTCCAATCTAGAACACGACTTCCATTGAGGCTCTGTTGCCCTAGTCACCAGATTTGGTAAGGGAGAACTGCTGCCACCTTGTGGCCGTTTCGCACAACAGCAGCTTTAATCCCAGCGCTGATGGTCAGTTGATATTCAAAATCATTGCAGGCCTGTAAATGACACCTGCCCTGAAAACAAATCCTGGGGTCACATATCGACCAAAAAATTCAAAGGACGTCCATATTTCAAAACGACCGTTTCAAAAGGCATATTTTACGCACATTAGTGTTCTGCTGCTTTTCCTTTCTTTCCTTTTTTTGTTAAAAATACGGGAATGGAAAAAGGCATCCCTCAGAATGGGCGAAAATCGTTGCAAACGAATCAATGGACAAAGGTTTAATCTCCAATATATATAAAGAGCTCATGCAGCTTAATATTAACAAAACAAACAACCCAATACAAAAAATGGGCAGAAGATCTAAAGAGATGTTTCTTCCAAGAAGACACAGAGATGGCCAAGACGCACATGAAAAGCTGCTCAACAGCACTAATTATTAGAGAAATGCAAATCAAAACTACAATGAGGTATCACCTCACACCTGTTAGAATCGGCATCATCAGAAAATCTACAAACAACCAATTCTGGGGAGGGTGTGGACAAAAGGAGCCCTCTTCCACTATTGGTGGGAATGTAAATTGATACAGTCACTATGGAGAACAGTATGGAGTTTCCTTAAAAAAACTAGAAATAGAATTACCATCTGATCCAGCAATCCCACTTCTGGGCATATACCCAGAGAAAACCATAAATCTAAAAGGCACATTCACCACAATGTTCATGGCAGCACTATTTACAATAGCCAGGTAATGGAAGCAACGTAAATGCCCACAGACAGATGAATGGATAAAGATGTGGTACATATATAAAATGGAATATTACTCAGCCATAAGAAGGAATGCAACTGGGTCATTTGTAGAGACATCGATGGATCTAGAGACTGTCATACAGAATGAAGTAAGTCAGAAAGAGGAAAACAAATATTGTATATTAATGCATATATGTGGAACCTAAAAAATGGTACAGATGAACTGGTTTGCAGGGAAGAAACAGAGACACAGAGGTAGAGAACAAACATATGGACACCAAGTGTGGGAAGCCATGGGGTGGTGGTGGTGGGATGAGTTGGGAGATTGGGATTGACCTGTATACATGTATGTGCATAAAATACATAACTAATAATAACCTGGTGTATAAAAAAATAAATCAAATTAAATTTCAAATTTTTAAAAAATAAAATTTAAAAATAAAACAGAAAAATGTTCTTCCCTTCACACAGATGTATTTATAGGAATGAATTATTTCCATGTTTATATCTATAAATACATAAAGGAGGAATACAATCTAACTTGAGCCATAAAAGAAAAAAAAAAACCTGAACCCACCAGTTATACAGAGGAAAACCCTATCAGGGCACTTGCTCCAGCGGTAAACAATTCTGAAATTGGTCAGAGGTGGGGAATCATCTCCCATACAACCAGCAACCCACCCCCCACGCCAGGAGCATCCTCATTGCAAAGCTGGGGGACCGTGCTGAGGCATCTGTGAGTAAACGTGAGCTGAGCCCCAGGCCAGCTGCTGCTGAACTGTTCCCACCCTTCCCAGGTAAAACACCTGAATATGTACAAGGGCTTGAAAGCCTAGAGGAAGGGCCGTGGAGCCACACCAGCGACAGCACGCAGGCCAACTTGGTGCCTGCAGGCCAGCCAGGGTGGTCCTGGCCCCGGGCGCTCTTCCGGAAGCTTTCCATTGCCCTGCCTGAGATACCCCTCCTGTCCCGGCCCCCACTGCTTTTTTCCTTCCTCACCTCTGTCCGGAGAGAAATTCCAGCGGAAGGTATGGGTGACACATCCTCTTCTTTACAGGTGGCAGCCTGGCAACCCCTGCAGAAAGGCCAGCAGAGCCCCACTCACACCAGGCCACCAACAAAGCTGTGGCCCCTCACTCCCTCCCACCAGCAGAGCCCCGAGACTGCTGACGGGGCAGAGAATATGGAGTCAGGCACAGCTTCAGGGGCTATTGCTGCCTGGAGCGCTGTTTATATTGACCTCAAACAGGCACACCTGGGGAGGGCCGGCCGGCAGGGTAAGGCTGCCCAGGTCAGCTAATCCACAACCCTCAGGGAATCCCATTGTTGAAAACGGACCTCGCTAAGGCAGAATAGAAGCCAAGGAAGAAAAGGACACAATGCCATTTGCAGCACCGTAGATGAGTCTAGAGGTAATCACGTGACTTGTAGTAAGTCAGAAAGTGAAAGACACATATCGTATCATATCACTTATAGGTGTTACCTAAGAATGGATACCAGGGCAGATATTTCCACGGAGAAGGGCCATCACAGATTCATCAAACAAACTTATGGTTCACCAATGGAAAGGTGTGAGGATTGGTTTCATTACGATATTGGGGTTAACAGACATATACAAACACAGGTGACACATATAATCACCAAAGACCTACGGAATACCAAGAGAAGACTACTCAACCTTCTGTCATAACGTACATGGGAAAAGGATCCCAGGAAGAACAGACATCTGTATATGTGGAAAAGAACCCCATCTTCCACACCTACAACAAGCCAAACATTGTAATCAAACTTGCTGTAATAAAAAATAAAAAATTAAATTAAAAACACGAACAAGAAGTAGTGAGACAAACTTGAGGGGCTTTCTCCTGGCACATTCCATTCTAAATTCCAATCTAGAACACGACTTCCATTGAGGCTCTGTTGCCCTAGTCACCAGATTTGGTAAGGGAGAACTGCTGCCACCTTGTGGCCGTTTCGCACAACAGCAGCTTTAATCCCAGCGCTGATGGTCAGTTGATATTCAAAATCATTGCAGGCCTGTAAATGACACCTGCCCTGAAAACAAATCCTGGGGTCACATATCGACCAAAAAATTCAAAGGACGTCCATATTTCAAAACGACCGTTTCAAAAGGCATATTTTACGCACATTAGTGTTCTGCTGCTTTTCCTTTCTTTCCTTTTTTTGTTAAAAATACGGGAATGGAAAAAGGCATCCCTCAGAATGGGCGAAAATCGTTGCAAACGAATCAATGGACAAAGGTTTAATCTCCAATATATATAAAGAGCTCATGCAGCTTAATATTAACAAAACAAACAACCCAATACAAAAAATGGGCAGAAGATCTAAAGAGATGTTTCTTCCAAGAAGACACAGAGATGGCCAAGACGCACATGAAAAGCTGCTCAACAGCACTAATTATTAGAGAAATGCAAATCAAAACTACAATGAGGTATCACCTCACACCTGTTAGAATCGGCATCATCAGAAAATCTACAAACAACCAATTCTGGGGAGGGTGTGGACAAAAGGAGCCCTCTTCCACTATTGGTGGCAATGTAAATTGATACAGTCACTATGGAGAACAGTATGGAGTTTCCTTAAAAAAACTAGAAATAGAATTACCATCTGATCCAGCAATCCCACTTCTGGGCATATACCCAGAGAAAACCATAAATCAAAAAGGCACATTCACCACAATGTTCATGGCAGCACTATTTACAATAGCCAGGTAATGGAAGCAACGTAAATGCCCACAGACAGATGAATGGATAAAGATGTGGTACATATATAAAATGGAATATTACTCAGCCATAAGAAGGAATGCAACTGGGTCATTTGTAGAGACATCGATGGATCTAGAGACTGTCATACAGAATGAAGTAAGTCAGAAAGAGGAAAACAAATATTGTATATTAATGCATATATGTGGAACCTAAAAAATGGTACAGATGAACTGGTTTGCAGGGAAGAAACAGAGACACAGAGGTAGAGAACAAACATATGGACACCAAGTGTGGGAAGCCATGGGGTGGTGGTGGTGGGATGAGTTGGGAGATTGGGATTGACCTGTATACATGTATATGCATAAAATACATAACTAATAATAACCTGGTGTATAAAAAAATAAATCAAATTAAATTTCAAATTTTTAAAAAATAAAATTTAAAAATAAAACAGAAAAATGTTCTTCCCTTCACACAGATGTATTTATAGGAATGAATTATTTCCATGCTTATATCTATAAATACATAAAGGAGGAATACAATCTAACTTGAGCCATAAAAGAAAAAAAAAAACCTGAACCCACCAGTTATACAGAGGAAAACCCTATCAGGGCACTTGCTCCAGCGGTAAACAATTCTGAAATTGGTCAGAGGTGGGGAATCATCTCCCATACAACCAGCAACCCACCCCCCACGCCAGGAGCATCCTCATTGCAAAGCTGGGGGACCGTGCTGAGGCATCTGTGAGTAAACGTGAGCTGAGCCCCAGGCCAGCTGCTGCTGAACTGTTCCCACCCTTCCCAGGTAAAACACCTGAATATGTACAAGGGCTTGAAAGCCTAGAGGAAGGGCCGTGGAGCCACACCAGCGACAGCACGCAGGCCAACTTGGTGCCTGCAGGCCAGCCAGGGTGGTCCTGGCCCCGGGCGCTCTTCCGGAAGCTTTCCATTGCCCTGCCTGAGATACCCCTCCTGTCCCGGCCCCCACTGCTTTTTTCCTTCCTCACCTCTGTCCGGAGAGAAATTCCAGCGGAAGGTATGGGTGACACATCCTCTTCTTTACAGGTGGCAGCCTGGCAACCCCTGCAGAAAGGCCAGCAGAGCCCCACTCACACCAGGCCACCAACAAAGCTGTGGCCCCTCACTCCCTCCCACCAGCAGAGCCCCGAGACTGCTGACGGGGCAGAGAATATGGAGTCAGGCACAGCTTCAGGGGCTATTGCTGCCTGGAGCGCTGTTTATATTGACCTCAAACAGGCACACCTGGGGAGGGCCGGCCGGCAGGGTAAGGCTGCCCAGGTCAGCTAATCCACAACCCTCAGGGAATCCCATTGTTGAAAACGGACCTCGCTAAGGCAGAATAGAAGCCAAGGAAGAAAAGGACACAATGCCATTTGCAGCACCGTAGATGAGTCTAGAGGTAATCACGTGACTTGTAGTAAGTCAGAAAGTGAAAGACACATATCGTATCATATCACTTATAGGTGTTACCTAAGAATGGATACCAGGGCAGATATTTCCACGGAGAAGGGCCATCACAGATTCATCAAACAAACTTATGGTTCACCAATGGAAAGGTGTGAGGATTGGTTTCATTACGATATTGGGGTTAACAGACATATACAAACACAGGTGACACATATAATCACCAAAGACCTACGGAATACCAAGAGAAGACTACTCAACCTTCTGTCATAACGTACATGGGAAAAGGATCCCAGGAAGAACAGACATCTGTATATGTGGAAAAGAACCCCATCTTCCACACCTACAACAAGCCAAACATTGTAATCAAACTTGCTGTAATAAAAAATAAAAAATTAAATTAAAAACACGAACAAGAAGTAGTGAGACAAACTTGAGGGGCTTTCTCCTGGCACATTCCATTCTAAATTCCAATCTAGAACACGACTTCCATTGAGGCTCTGTTGCCCTAGTCACCAGATTTGGTAAGGGAGAACTGCTGCCACCTTGTGGCCGTTTCGCACAACAGCAGCTTTAATCCCAGCGCTGATGGTCAGTTGATATTCAAAATCATTGCAGGCCTGTAAATGACACCTGCCCTGAAAACAAATCCTGGGGTCACATATCGACCAAAAAATTCAAAGGACGTCCATATTTCAAAACGACCGTTTCAAAAGGCATATTTTACGCACATTAGTGTTCTGCTGCTTTTCCTTTCTTTCCTTTTTTTGTTAAAAATACGGGAATGGAAAAAGGCATCCCTCAGAATGGGCGAAAATCGTTGCAAACGAATCAATGGACAAAGGTTTAATCTCCAATATATATAAAGAGCTCATGCAGCTTAATATTAACAAAACAAACAACCCAATACAAAAAATGGGCAGAAGATCTAAAGAGATGTTTCTTCCAAGAAGACACAGAGATGGCTAAGACGCACATGAAAAGCTGCTCAACAGCACTAATTATTAGAGAAATGCAAATCAAAACTACAATGAGGTATCACCTCACACCTGTTAGAATCGGCATCATCAGAAAATCTACAAACAACCAATTCTGGGGAGGGTGTGGACAAAAGGAGCCCTCTTCCACTATTGGTGGCAATGTAAATTGATACAGTCACTATGGAGAACAGTATGGAGTTTCCTTAAAAAAACTAGAAATAGAATTACCATCTGATCCAGCAATCCCACTTCTGGGCATATACCCAGAGAAAACCATAAATCAAAAAGGCACAGTCACCACAATGTTCATGGCAGCACTATTTACAATAGCCAGGTAATGGAAGCAACGTAAATGCCCACAGACAGATGAATGGATAAAGATGTGGTACATATATAAAATGGAATATTACTCAGCCATAAGAAGGAATGCAACTGGGTCATTTGTAGAGACATCGATGGATCTAGAGACTGTCATACAGAATGAAGTAAGTCAGAAAGAGGAAAACAAATATTGTATATTAATGCATATATGTGGAACCTAAAAAATGGTACAGATGAACTGGTTTGCAGGGAAGAAACAGAGACACAGAGGTAGAGAACAAACATATGGACACCAAGTGTGGGAAGCCATGGGGTGGTGGTGGTGGGATGAGTTGGGAGATTGGGATTGACCTGTATACATGTATATGCATAAAATACATAACTAATAATAACCTGGTGTATAAAAAAATAAATCAAATTAAGTTTCAAATTTTTAAAAAATAAAATTTAAAAATAAAACAGAAAAATGTTCTTCCCTTCACACAGATGTATTTATAGGAATGAAATATTTCCATGCTTATATCTATAAATACATAAAGGAGGAATACAATCTAACTTGAACTATAAAAGAAAAAAAAAAACCTGAACCCACCAGTTATACAGAGGAAAACCCTATCAGGGCACTTGCTCCAGCGGTAAACAATTCTGAAATTGGTCAGAGGTGGGGAATCATCTCCCATACAACCAGCAACCCACCCCCCACGCCAGGAGCATCCTCATTGCAAAGCTGGGGGACCGTGCTGAGGCATCTGTGAGTAAACGTGAGCTGAGCCCCAGGCCAGCTGCTGCTGATCTGTTCCCACCCTTCCCAGGTAAAACACCTGAATATGTACAAGGGCTTGAAAGCCTAGAGGAAGGGCCGTGGAGCCACACCAGCGACAGCACGCAGGCCAACTTGGTGCCTGCAGGCCAGCCAGGGTGGTCCTGGCCCCGGGCGCTCTTCCGGAAGCTTTCCATTGACCTGCCTGAGATACCCCTCCTGTCCCGGCCCCCACTGCTTTTTTCCTTCCTCACCTCTGTCCGGAGAGAAATTCCAGCGTAAGGTATGGGTGACACATCCTCTTCTTTACAGGTGGCAGCCTGGCAACCCCTGCAGAAAGGCCAGCAGAGCCCCACTCACACCGGGCCACCAACAAAGCTGTGGCCCCTCACTCCCTCCCACCAGCAGAGCCCCGAGACTGCTGACGGGGCAGAGAATATGGAGTCAGGCACAGCTTCAGGGGCTATTGCTGCCTGGAGCGCTGTTTATATTGACCTCAAACAGGCACACCTGGGGAGGGCCGGCCGGCAGGGTAAGGCTGCCCAGGTCAGCTAATCCACAACCCTCAGGGAATCCCATTGTTGAAAACGGACCTCGCTAAGGCAGAATAGAAGCCAAGGAAGAAAAGGACACAATGCCATTTGCAGCACCGTAGATGAGTCTAGAGGTAATCACGTGACTTGTAGTAAGTCAGAAAGTGAAAGACACATATCGTATCATATCACTTATAGGTGTTACCTAAGAATGGATACCAGGGCAGATATTTCCACGGAGAAGGGCCATCACAGATTCATCAAACAAACTTATGGTTCACCAATGGAAAGGTGTGAGGATTGGTTTCATTACGATATTGGGGTTAACAGACATATACAAACACAGGTGACACATATAATCACCAAAGACCTACGGAATACCAAGAGAAGACTACTCAAACTTCTGTCATAACGTACATGGGAAAAGGATCCCAGGAAGTACAGACATCTGTATATGTGGAAAAGAACCCCATCTTCCACACCTACAACAAGCCAAACATTGTAATCAAACTTGCTGTAATAAAAAATAAAAAATTAAATTAAAAACACGAACAAGAAGTAGTGAGGCAAACTTGAGGGGCTTTCTCCTGGCACATTCCATTCTAAATTCCAATCTAGAACACGACTTCCATTGAGGCTCTGTTGCCCTAGTCACCAGATTTGGTAAGGGAGAACTGCTGCCACCTTGTGGCCGTTTCGCACAACAGCAGCTTTAATCCCAGCGCTGATGGTCAGTTGATATTCAAAATCATTGCAGGCCTGTAAATGACACCTGCCCTGAAAACAAATCCTGGGGTCACATATCGACCAAAAAATTCAAAGGACGTCCATATTTCAAAACGACCGTTTCAAAAGGCATATTTTACGCACATTAGTGTTCTGCTGCTTTTCCTTTCTTTCCTTTTTTTGTTAAAAATACGGGAATGGAAAAAGGCATCCCTCAGAATGGGCGAAAATCGTTGCAAACGAATCAATGGACAAAGGTTTAATCTCCAATATATATAAAGAGCTCATGCAGCTTAATATTAACAAAACAAACAACCCAATACAAAAAATGGGCAGAAGATCTAAAGAGATGTTTCTTCCAAGAAGACACAGAGATGGCCAAGACACACATGAAAAGCTGCTCAACAGCACTAATTATTAGAGAAATGCAAATCAAAACTACAATGAGGTATCACCTCACACCTGTTAGAATCGGCATCATCAGAAAATCTACAAACAACCAATTCTGGGGAGGGTGTGGACAAAAGGAGCCCTCTTCCACTATTGGTGGGAATGTAAATTGATACAGTCACTATGGAGAACGGTATGGAGTTTCCTTAAAAAAACTAGAAATAGAATTACCATCTGATCCAGCAATCCCACTTCTGGGCATATACCCAGAGAAAACCATAAATCTAAAAGGCACATTCACCACAATGTTCATGGCAGCACTATTTACAATAGCCAGGTAATGGAAGCAACGTAAATGCCCACAGACAGATGAATGGATAAAGATGTGGTACATATATAAAATGGAATATTACTCATCCATAAGAAGGAATGCAACTGGGTCATTTGTAGAGACATCGATGGATCTAGAGACTGTCATACAGAATAAAGTAAGTCCGAAAGAGGAAAACAAATATTGTATATTAATGCATATATGTGGAACCTAAAAAATGGTACAGATGAACTGGTTTGCAGGGAAGAAACAGAGACACAGAGGTAGAGAACAAACATATGGACACCAAGTGTGGGAAGCCATGGGGTGGTGGTGGTGGGATGAGTTGGGAGATTGGGATTGACCTGTATACATGTATATGCATAAAATACATAACTAATAATAACCTACTGTATAAAAAAATAAATCAAATTAAATTTCAAATTTTTAAAAAATAAAATTTAAAAATAAAAGAGAAAAATGTTCTTCCCTTCACACAGATGTATTTATAGGAATGAATTATTTCCATGCTTATATCTATAAATACATAAAGGAGGAATACAATCTATCTTGAACCATAAAAGAAAAAAAAAAACCTGAACCCACCAGTTATACAGAGGAAAACCCTATCAGGGCACTTGCTCCAGCGGTAAACAATTCTGAAATTGGTCAGAGGTGGGAAATCATCTCCCATACAACCAGCAACCCACCCCCCACGCCAGGAGCATCCTCATTGCAAAGCTGGGGGACCGTGCCGAGGCATCTGTGAGTAAACGTGAGCTGAGCCCCAGGCCAGCTGCTGCTGAACTGTTCCCACCCTTCCCAGGTAAAACACCTGAATATGTACAAGGGCTTGAAAGCCTAGAGGAAGGGCCGTGGAGCCACACCAGCGACAGCACGCAGGCCAACTTGGTGCCTGCAGGCCAGCCAGGGTGGTCCTGGCCCCGGGCGCTCTTCCGGAAGCTTTCCATTGCCCTGCCTGAGATACCCCTCCTGTCCCGGCCCCCAATGCTTTTTTCCTTCCTCACCTCTGTCCGGAGAGAAATTCCAGCGGAAGGTATGGGTGACACATCCTCTTCTTTACAGGTGGCAGCCTGGCAACCCCTGCAGAAAGGCCAGCAGAGCCCCACTCACACCGGGCCACCAACAAAGCTGTGGCCCCTCACTCCCTCCCACCAGCAGAGCCCCGAGACTGCTGACGGGGCAGAGAATATGGAGTCAGGCACAGCTTCAGGGGCTATTGCTGCCTGGAGCGCTGTTTATATTGACCTCAAACAGGCACACCTGGGGAGGGCCGGCCGGCAGGGTAAGGCTGCCCAGGTCAGCTAATCCACAACCCTCAGGGAATCCCATTGTTGAAAACGGACCTCGCTAAGGCAGAATAGAAGCCAAGGAAGAAAAGGACACAATGCCATTTGCAGCACCGTAGATGAGTCTAGAGGTAATCACGTGACTTGTAGTAAGTCAGAAAGTGAAAGACACATATTGTATCATATCACTTATAGGTGTTACCTAAGAATGGATACCAGGGCAGATATTTCCACGGAGAAGGGCCATCACAGATTCATCAAACAAACTTATGGTTCACCAATGGAAAGGTGTGAGGATTGGTTTCATTACGATATTGGGGTTAACAGACATATACAAACACAGGTGACACATATAATCACCAAAGACCTACGGAATACCAAGAGAAGACTACTCAACCTTCTGTCATAACGTACATGGGAAAAGGATCCCAGGAAGAACAGACATCTGTATATGTGGAAAAGAACCCCATCTTCCACACCTACAACAAGCCAAACATTGTAATCAAACTTGCTGTAATAAAAAATAAAAAATTAAATTAAAAACACGAACAAGAAGTAGTGAGGCAAACTTGAGGGGCTTTCTCCTGGCACATTCCATTCTAAATTCCAATCTAGAACACGACTTCCATTGAGGCTCTGTTGCCCTAGTCACCAGATTTGGTAAGGGAGAACTGCTGCCACCTTGTGGCCGTTTCGCACAACAGCAGATTTAATCCCAGCGCTGATGGTCAGTTGATATTCAAAATCATTGCAGGCCTGTAAATGACACCTGCCCTGAAAACAAATCCTGGGGTCACATATCGACCAAAAAATTCAAAGGACGTCCATATTTCAAAACGACCGTTTCAAAAGGCATATTTTACGCACATTAGTGTTCTGCTGCTTTTCCTTTCTTTCCTTTTTTTGTTAAAAATACGGGAATGGAAAAAGGCATCCCTCAGAATGGGCGAAAATCGTTGCAAACGAATCAATGGACAAAGGTTTAATCTCCAATATATATAAACAGCTCATGCAGCTTAATATTAACAAAACAAACAACCCAATACGAAAAATGGGCAGAAGATCTAAAGAGATGTTTCTTCCAAGAAGACACAGAGATGGCCAAGACGCACATGAAAAGCTGCTCAACAGCACTAATTATTAGAGAAATGCAAATCAAAACTACAATGAGGTATCACCTCACACCTGTTAGAATCGGCATCATCAGAAAATCTACAAACAACCAATTCTGGGGAGGGTGTGGAGAAAAGGAGCCCTCTTCCACAATTGGTGGGAATGTAAATTGATACAGTCACTATGGAGAACGGTATGGAGTTTCCTTAAAAAATCTAGAAATAGAATTACCATCTGATCCAGCAATCCCTCTTCTGGGCATATACCCAGAGAAAACCATAAATCTAAAAGGCACATTCACCACAATGTTCATGGCAGCACTATTTACAATAGCCAGGTAATGGAATCAACGTAAATGCCCACAGACAGATGAATGGATAAAGATGTGGTACATATATAAAATGGAATATTACTCAGCCATAAGAAGGAATGAAACTGGGTCATTTGTAGAGACATCGATGGATCTAGAGACTGTCATACAGAATGAAGTAAGTCAGAAAGAGGAAAACAAATATTGTATATTAATGCATATATGTGGAACCTAAAAAATGGTACAGATGAACTGGTTTGCAGGGAAGAAACAGAGACACAGAGGTAGAGAACAAACATATGGACACCAAGTGTGGGAAGCCATGGGGTGGTGGTGGTGGGATGAGTTGGGAGATTGGGATTGACCTGTATACATGTATATGCATAAAATACATAACTAATAATAACCTGCTGTATAAAAAAATAAATCAAATTAAATTTCAAATTTTTAAAAAATAAAATTTAAAAATAAAACAGAAAAATGTTCTTCCCTTCACACAGATGTATTTATAGGAATGAATTATTTCCATGCTTATATCTATAAATACATAAAGGAGGAATACAATCTAACTTGAACCATAAAAGAAAAAAAAAAAAACCTGAACCCACCAGTTATACAGAGGAAAACCCTATCAGGGCACTTGCTCCAGCGGTAAACAATTCTGAAATTGGTCAGAGGTGGGAAATCATCTCCCATACAACCAGCAACCCACCCCCCACGCCAGGAGCATCCTCATTGCAAAGCTGGGGGACTGTGCCGAGGCATCTGTGAGTAAACGTGAGCTGAGCCCCAGGCCAGCTGCTGCTGAACTGTTCCCACCCTTCCCAGGTAAAACACCTGAATATGTACAAGGGCTTGAAAGCCTAGAGGAAGGGCCGTGGAGCCACACCAGCGACAGCACGCAGGCCAACTTGGTGCCTGCAGGCCAGCCAGGGTGGTCCTGGCCCCGGGCGCTCTTGCGGAAGCTTTCCATTGCCCTGCCTGAGATACCCCTCCTGTCCCGGCCCCCACTGCTTTTTTCCTTCCTCACCTCTGTCCGGAGAGAAATTCCAGCGGAAGGTATGGGTGACACATCCTCTTCTTTACAGGTGGCAGCCTGGCAACCCCTGCAGAAAGGCCAGCAGAGCCCCACTCACACCGGGCCACCAACAAAGCTGTGGCCCCTTACTCCCTCCCACCAGCAGAGCCCCGAGACTGCTGAAGGGGCAGAGAATATGGAGTCAGGCACAGCTTCAGGGGCTATTGCTGCCTGGAGCGCTGTTTATATTGACCTCAAACAGGCACACCTGGGGAGGGCCGGCCGGCAGGGTAAGGCTGCCCAGGTCAGCTAATCCACAACCCTCAGGGAATCCCATTGTTGAAAACGGACCTCGCTAAGGCAGAATAGAAGCCAAGGAAGAAAAGGACACAATGCCATTTGCAGCACCGTAGATGAGTCTAGAGGTAATCACGTGACTTGTAGTAAGTCAGAAAGTGAAAGACACATATCGTATCATATCACTTATAGGTGTTACCTAAGAATGGATACCAGGGCAGATATTTCCACGGAGAAGGGCCATCACAGATTCATCAAACAAACTTATGGTTCACCAATGGAAAGGTGTGAGGATTGGTTTCATTACGATATTGGGGTTAACAGACATATACAAACACAGGTGACACATATAATCACCAAAGACCTACGGAATACCAAGAGAAGACTACTCAACCTTCTGTCATAACGTACATGGGAAAAGGATCCCAGGAAGAACAGACATCTGTATATGTGTAAAAGAACCCCATCTTCCACACCTACAACAAGCCAAACATTGTAATCAAACTTGCTGTAATAAAAAATAAAAAATTAAATTAAAAACACGAACAAGAAGTAGTGAGGCAAACTTGAGGGGCTTTCTCCTGGCACATTCCATTCTAAATTCCAATCTAGAACACGACTTCCTTTGAGGCTCTGTTGCCCTAGTCACCAGATTTGGTAAGGGAGAACTGCTGCCACCTTGTGGCCGTTTCGCACAACAGCAGCTTTAATCCCAGCGCTGATGGTCAGTTGATATTCAAAATCATTGCAGGCCTGTAAATGACACCTGCCCTGAAAACAAATCCTGGGGTCACATATCGACCAAAAAATTCAAAGGACGTCCATATTTCAAAACGACCGTTTCAAAAGGCATATTTTACGCACATTAGTGTTCTGCTGCTTTTCCTTTCTTTCCTTTTTTTTGTTAAAAATACGGGAATGGAAAAAGGCATCCCTCAGAATGGGCGAAAATCGTTGCAAACGAATCAATGGACAAAGGTTTAATCTCCAATATATATAAACAGCTCATGCAGCTTAATATTAACAAAACAAACAACCCAATACAAAAAATGGGCAGAAGATCTAAAGAGATGTTTCTTCCAAGAAGACACAGAGATGGCCAAGACGCACATGAAAAGCTGCTCAACAGCACTAATTATTACAGAAATGCAAATCAAAACTACAATGAGGTATCACCTCACACCTGTTAGAATCGGCATCATCAGAAAATCTACAAACAACCAATTCTGGGGAGGGTGTGGACAAAAGGAGCCCTCTTCCACTATTGGTGGGAATGTAAATTGATACAGTCACTATGGAGAACGGTATGGAGTTTCCTTAAAAAAACTAGAAATAGAATTACCATCTGATCCAGCAATCCCACTTCTGGGCATATACCCAGAGAAAACCATAAATCTAAAAGGCACATTCACCACAATGTTCATGGCAGCACTATTTACAATAGCCAGGTAATGGAAGCAACGTAAATGCCCACAGACAGATGAATGGATAAAGATGTGGTACATATATAAAATGGAATATTACTCAGCCATAAGAAGGAATGAAACTGGGTCATTTGTAGAGACATCGATGGATCTAGAGACTGTCATACAGAATGAAGTAAGTCAGAAAGAGGAAAACAAATATGGTATATTAATGCATATATGTGGAACCTAAAAAATGGTACAGATGAACTGGTTTGCAGGGAAGAAACAGAGACACAGAGGTAGAGAACAAACATATGGACACCAAGTGTGGGAAGCCATGGGGTGGTGGTGGTGGGATGAGTTGGGAGATTGGGATTGACCTGTATACATGTATATGCATAAAATACATAACTAATAATAACCTGCTGTATAAAAAAATAAATCAAATTAAATTTCAAATTTTTAAAAAATAAAATTTAAAAATAAAACAGAAAAATGTTCTTCCCTTCACACAGATGTATTTATAGGAATGAATTATTTCCATGCTTATATCTATAAATACATAAAGGAGGAATACAATCTAACTTGAACCATAAAAGAAAAAAAAAAAACCTGAACCCACCAGTTATACAGAGGAAAACCCTATCAGGGCACTTGCTCCAGCGGTAAACAATTCTGAAATTGGTCAGAGGTGGGAAATCATCTCCCATACAACCAGCAACCCACCCCCCACGCCAGGAGCATCCTCATTGCAAAGCTGGGGGACCGTGCCGGGGCATCTGTGAGTAAACGTGAGCTGAGCCCCAGGCCAGCTGCTGCTGAACTGTTCCCACCCTTCCCAGGTAAAACACCTGAATATGTACAAGGGCTTGAAAGCCTAGAGGAAGGGCCGTGGAGCCACACCAGTGACAGCACGCAGGCCAACTTGGTGCCTGCAGGCCAGCCAGGGTGGTCCTGGCCCCGGGCGCTCTTCCGGAAGCTTTCCATTGCCCTGCCTGAGATACCCCTCCTGTCCCGGCCCCCACTGCTTTTTTCCTTCCTCACCTCTGTCCGGAGAGAAATTCCAGCGGAAGGTATGGGTGACACATCCTCTTCTTTACAGGTGGCAGCCTGGCAACCCCTGCAGAAAGGCCAGCAGAGCCCCACTCACACCGGGCCACCAACAAAGCTGTGGCCCCTCACTCCCTCCCACCAGCAGAGCCCCGAGACTGCTGAAGGGGCAGAGAATATGGAGTCAGGCACAGCTTCAGGGGCTATTGCTGCCTGGAGCGCTGTTTATATTGACCTCAAACAGGCACACCTGGGGAGGGCCGGCCGGCAGGGTAAGGCTGCCCAGGTCAGCTAATCCACAACCCTCAGGGAATCCCATTGTTGAAAACGGACCTCGCTAAGGCAGAATAGAAGCCAAGGAAGAAAAGGACACAATGCCATTTGCAGCACCGTAGATGAGTCTAGAGGTAATCACGTGACTTGTAGTAAGTCAGAAAGTGAAAGACACATATTGTATCATATCACTTATAGGTGTTACCTAAGAATGGATACCAGGGCAGATATTTCCACGGAGAAGGGCCATCACAGATTCATCAAACAAACTTATGGTTCACCAATGGAAAGGTGTGAGGATTGGTTTCATTACGATATTGGGGTTAACAGACATATACAAACACAGGTGACACATATAATCACCAAAGACCTACGGAATACCAAGAGAAGACTACTCAACCTTCTGTCATAACGTACATGGGAAAAGGATCCCAGGAAGAACAGACATCTGTATATGTGTAAAAGAACCCCATCTTCCACACCTACAACAAGCCAAACATTGTAATCAAACTTGCTGTAATAAAAAATAAAAAATTAAATTAAAAACACGAACAAGAAGTAGTGAGGCAAACTTGAGGGGCTTTCTCCTGGCACATTCCATTCTAAATTCCAATCTAGAACACGACTTCCATTGAGGCTCTGTGGCCCTAGTCACCAGATTTGGTAAGGGAGAACTGCTGCCACCTTGTGGCCGTTTCGCACAACAGCAGCTTTAATCCCAGCGCTGATGGTCAGTTGATATTCAAAATCATTGCAGGCCTGTAAATGACACCTGCCCTGAAAACAAATCCTGGGGTCACATATCGACCAAAAAATTCAAAGGACGTCCATATTTCAAAACGACCGTTTCAAAAGGCATATTTTACGCACATTAGTGTTCTGCTGCTTTTCCTTTCTTTCCTTTTTTTTGTTAAAAATACGGGAATGGAAAAAGGCATCCCTCAGAATGGGCGAAAATCGTTGCAAACGAATCAATGGACAAAGGTTTAATCTCCAATATATATAAACAGCTCATGCAGCTTAATATTAACAAAACAAACAACCCAATACAAAAAATGGGCAGAAGATCTAAAGAGATGTTTCTTCCAAGAAGACACAGAGATGGCCAAGACGCACATGAAAAGCTGCTCAACAGCACTAATTATTAGAGAAATGCAAATCAAAACTACAATGAGGTATCACCTCACACCTGTTAGAATCGGCATCATCAGAAAATCTACAAACAACCAATTCTGGGGAGGGTGTGGACAAAAGGAGCCCTCTTCCACTATTGGTGGGAATGTAAATTGATACAGTCACTATGGAGAACGGTATGGAGTTTCCTTAAAAAAACTAGAAATAGAATTACCATCTGATCCAGCAATCCCACTTCTGGGCATATACCCAGAGAAAACCATAAATCTAAAAGGCACATTCACCACAATGTTCATGGCAGCACTATTTACAATAGCCAGGTAATGGAAGCAACGTAAATGCCCACAGACAGATGAATGGATAAAGATGTGGTACATATATAAAATGGAATATTACTCAGCCATAAGAAGGAATGAAACTGGGTCATTTGTAGAGACATCGATGGATCTAGAGACTGTCATACAGAATGAAGTAAGTCAGAAAGAGGAAAACAAATATGGTATATTAATGCATATATGTGGAACCTAAAAAATGGTACAGATGAACTGGTTTGCAGGGAAGAAACAGAGACACAGAGGTAGAGAACAAACATATGGACACCAAGTGTGGGAAGCCATGGGGTGGTGGTGGTGGGATGAGTTCGGAGATTGGGATTGACCTGTATACATGTATATGCATAAAATACATAACTAATAATAACCTGCTGTATAAAAAAATAAATCAAATTAAATTTCAAATTTTTAAAAAATAAAATTTAAAAATAAAACAGAAAAATGTTCTTCCCTTCACACAGATGTATTTATAGGAATGAATTATTTCCATGCTTATATCTATAAATACATAAAGGAGGAATACAATCTAACTTGAACCATAAAAGAAAAAAAAAAAACCTGAACCCACCAGTTATACAGAGGAAAACCCTATCAGGGCACTTGCTCCAGCGGTAAACAATTCTGAAATTGGTCAGAGGTGGGAAATCATCTCCCATACAACCAGCAACCCACCCCCCACGCCAGGAGCATCCTCATTGCAAAGCTGGGGGACCGTGCCGGGGCATCTGTGAGTAAACGTGAGCTGAGCCCCAGGCCAGCTGCTGCTGAACTGTTCCCACCCTTCCCAGGTAAAACACCTGAATATGTACAAGGGCTTGAAAGCCTAGAGGAAGGGCCGTGGAGCCACACCAGTGACAGCACGCAGGCCAACTTGGTGCCTGCAGGCCAGCCAGGGTGGTCCTGGCCCCGGGCGCTCTTCCGGAAGCTTTCCATTGCCCTGCCTGAGATACCCCTCCTGTCCCGGCCCCCACTGCTTTTTTCCTTCCTCACCTCTGTCCGGAGAGAAATTCCAGCGGAAGGTATGGGTGACACATCCTCTTCTTTACAGGTGGCAGCCTGGCAACCCCTGCAGAAAGGCCAGCAGAGCCCCACTCACACCGGGCCACCAACAAAGCTGTGGCCCCTCACTCCCTCCCACCAGCAGAGCCCCGAGACTGCTGAAGGGGCAGAGAATATGGAGTCAGGCACAGCTTCAGGGGCTATTGCTGCCTGGAGCGCTGTTTATATTGACCTCAAACAGGCACACCTGGGGAGGGCCGGCCGGCAGGGTAAGGCTGCCCAGGTCAGCTAATCCACAACCCTCAGGGAATCCCATTGTTGAAAACGGACCTCGCTAAGGCAGAATAGAAGCCAAGGAAGAAAAGGACACAATGCCATTTGTAGCACTGTAGATGAGTCTAGAGGTAATCACGTGACTTGTAGTAAGTCAGAAAGTGAAAGACACATATTGTATCATATCACTTATAGGTGTTACCTAAGAATGGATACCAGGGCAGATATTTCCACGGAGAAGGGCCATCACAGATTCATCAAACAAACTTATGGTTCACCAATGGAAAGGTGTGAGGATTGGTTTCATTACGATATTGGGGTTAACAGACATATACAAACACAGGTGACACATATAATCACCAAAGACCTACGGAATACCAAGAGAAGACTACTCAACCTTCTGTCATAACGTACATGGGAAAAGGATCCCAGGAAGAACAGACATCTGTATATGTGTAAAAGAACCCCATCTTCCACACCTACAACAAGCCAAACATTGTAATCAAACTTGCTGTAATAAAAAATAAAAAATTAAATTAAAAACACGAACAAGAAGTAGTGAGGCAAACTTGAGGGGCTTTCTCCTGGCACATTCCATTCTAAATTCCAATCTAGAACACGACTTCCATTGAGGCTCTGTGGCCCTAGTCACCAGATTTGGTAAGGGAGAACTGCTGCCACCTTGTGGCCGTTTCGCACAACAGCAGCTTTAATCCCAGCGCTGATGGTCAGTTGATATTCAAAATCATTGCAGGCCTGTAAATGACACCTGCCCTGAAAACAAATCCTGGGGTCACATATCGACCAAAAAATTCAAAGGACGTCCATATTTCAAAACGACCGTTTCAAAAGGCATATTTTACGCACATTAGTGTTCTGCTGCTTTTCCTTTCTTTCCTTTTTTTTGTTAAAAATACGGGAATGGAAAAAGGCATCCCTCAGAATGGGCGAAAATCGTTGCAAACGAATCAATGGACAAAGGTTTAATCTCCAATATATATAAACAGCTCATGCAGCTTAATATTAACAAAACAAACAACCCAATACAAAAAATGGGCAGAAGATCTAAAGAGATGTTTCTTCCAAGAAGACACAGAGATGGCCAAGACGCACATGAAAAGCTGCTCAACAGCACTAATTATTAGAGAAATGCAAATCAAAACTACAATGAGGTATCACCTCACACCTGTTAGAATCGGCATCATCAGAAAATCTACAAACAACCAATTCTGGGGAGGGTGTGGACAAAAGGAGCCCTCTTCCACTATTGGTGGGAATGTAAATTGATACAGTCACTATGGAGAACGGTATGGAGTTTCCTTAAAAAAACTAGAAATAGAATTACCATCTGATCCAGCAATCCCACTTCTGGGCATATACCCAGAGAAAACCATAAATCTAAAAGGCACATTCACCACAATGTTCATGGCAGCACTATTTACAATAGCCAGGTAATGGAAGCAACGTAAATGCCCACAGACAGATGAATGGATAAAGATGTGGTACATATATAAAATGGAATATTACTCAGCCATAAGAAGGAATGAAACTGGGTCATTTGTAGAGACATCGATGGATCTAGAGACTGTCATACAGAATGAAGTAAGTCAGAAAGAGGAAAACAAATATGGTATATTAATGCATATATGTGGAACCTAAAAAATGGTACAGATGAACTGGTTTGCAGGGAAGAAACAGAGACACAGAGGTAGAGAACAAACATATGGACACCAAGTGTGGGAAGCCATGGGGTGGTGGTGGTGGGATGAGTTCGGAGATTGGGATTGACCTGTATACATGTATATGCATAAAATACATAACTAATAATAACCTGCTGTATAAAAAAATAAATCAAATTAAATTTCAAATTTTTAAAAAATAAAATTTAAAAATAAAACAGAAAAATGTTCTTCCCTTCACACAGATGTATTTATAGGAATGAATTATTTCCATGCTTATATCTATAAATACATAAAGGAGGAATACAATCTAACTTGAACCATAAAAGAAAAAAAAAAAACCTGAACCCACCAGTTATACAGAGGAAAACCCTATCAGGGCACTTGCTCCAGCGGTAAACAATTCTGAAATTGGTCAGAGGTGGGAAATCATCTCCCATACAACCAGCAACCCACCCCCCACGCCAGGAGCATCCTCATTGCAAAGCTGGGGGACCGTGCCGGGGCATCTGTGAGTAAACGTGAGCTGAGCCCCAGGCCAGCTGCTGCTGAACTGTTCCCACCCTTCCCAGGTAAAACACCTGAATATGTACAAGGGCTTGAAAGCCTAGAGGAAGGGCCGTGGAGCCACACCAGTGACAGCACGCAGGCCAACTTGGTGCCTGCAGGCCAGCCAGGGTGGTCCTGGCCCCGGGCGCTCTTCCGGAAGCTTTCCATTGCCCTGCCTGAGATACCCCTCCTGTCCCGGCCCCCACTGCTTTTTTCCTTCCTCACCTCTGTCCGGAGAGAAATTCCAGCGGAAGGTATGGGTGACACATCCTCTTCTTTACAGGTGGCAGCCTGGCAACCCCTGCAGAAAGGCCAGCAGAGCCCCACTCACACCGGGCCACCAACAAAGCTGTGGCCCCTCACTCCCTCCCACCAGCAGAGCCCCGAGACTGCTGAAGGGGCAGAGAATATGGAGTCAGGCACAGCTTCAGGGGCTATTGCTGCCTGGAGCGCTGTTTATATTGACCTCAAACAGGCACACCTGGGGAGGGCCGGCCGGCAGGGTAAGGCTGCCCAGGTCAGCTAATCCACAACCCTCAGGGAATCCCATTGTTGAAAACGGACCTCGCTAAGGCAGAATAGAAGCCAAGGAAGAAAAGGACACAATGCCATTTGCAGCACCGTAGATGAGTCTAGAGGTAATCACGTGACTTGTAGTAAGTCAGAAAGTGAAAGACACATATTGTATCATATCACTTATAGGTGTTACCTAAGAATGGATACCAGGGCAGATATTTCCACGGAGAAGGGCCATCACAGATTCATCAAACAAACTTATGGTTCACCAATGGAAAGGTGTGAGGATTGGTTTCATTACGATATTGGGGTTAACAGACATATACAAACACAGGTGACACATATAATCACCAAAGACCTACGGAATACCAAGAGAAGACTACTCAACCTTCTGTCATAACGTACATGGGAAAAGGATCCCAGGAAGAACAGACATCTGTATATGTGTAAAAGAACCCCATCTTCCACACCTACAACAAGCCAAACATTGTAATCAAACTTGCTGTAATAAAAAATAAAAAATTAAATTAAAAACACGAACAAGAAGTAGTGAGGCAAACTTGAGGGGCTTTCTCCTGGCACATTCCATTCTAAATTCCAATCTAGAACACGACTTCCATTGAGGCTCTGTTGCCCTAGTCACCAGATTTGGTAAGGGAGAACTGCTGCCACCTTGTGGCCGTTTCGCACAACAGCAGCTTTAATCCCAGCGCTGATGGTCAGTTGATATTCAAAATCATTGCAGGCCTGTAAATGACACCTGCCCTGAAAACAAATCCTGGGGTCACATATCGACCAAAAAATTCAAAGGACGTCCATATTTCAAAACGACCGTTTCAAAAGGCATATTTTACGCACATTAGTGTTCTGCTGCTTTTCCTTTCTTTCCTTTTTTTTGTTAAAAATACGGGAATGGAAAAAGGCATCCCTCAGAATGGGCGAAAATCGTTGCAAACGAATCAATGGACAAAGGTTTAATCTCCAATATATATAAACAGCTCATGCAGCTTAATATTAACAAAACAAACAACCCAATACAAAAAATGGGCAGAAGATCTAAAGAGATGTTTCTTCCAAGAAGACACAGAGATGGCCAAGACGCACATGAAAAGCTGCTCAACAGCACTAATTATTAGAGAAATGCAAATCAAAACTACAATGAGGTATCACCTCACACCTGTTAGAATCGGCATCATCAGAAAATCTACAAACAACCAATTCTGGGGAGGGTGTGGACAAAAGGAGCCCTCTTCCACTATTGGTGGGAATGTAAATTGATACAGTCACTATGGAGAACGGTATGGAGTTTCCTTAAAAAAACTAGAAATAGAATTACCATCTGATCCAGCAATCCCACTTCTGGGCATATACCCAGAGAAAACCATAAATCTAAAAGGCACATTCACCACAATGTTCATGGCAGCACTATTTACAATAGCCAGGTAATGGAAGCAACGTAAATGCCCACAGACAGATGAATGGATAAAGATGTGGTACATATATAAAATGGAATATTACTCAGCCATAAGAAGGAATGAAACTGGGTCATTTGTAGAGACATCGATGGATCTAGAGACTGTCATACAGAATGAAGTAAGTCAGAAAGAGGAAAACAAATATGGTATATTAATGCATATATGTGGAACCTAAAAAATGGTACAGATGAACTGGTTTGCAGGGAAGAAACAGAGACACAGAGGTAGAGAACAAACATATGGACACCAAGTGTGGGAAGCCATGGGGTGGTGGTGGTGGGATGAGTTCGGAGATTGGGATTGACCTGTATACATGTATATGCATAAAATACATAACTAATAATAACCTGCTGTATAAAAAAATAAATCAAATTAAATTTCAAATTTTTAAAAAATAAAATTTAAAAATAAAACAGAAAAATGTTCTTCCCTTCACACAGATGTATTTATAGGAATGAATTATTTCCATGCTTATATCTATAAATACATAAAGGAGGAATACAATCTAACTTGAACCATAAAAGAAAAAAAAAAAACCTGAACCCACCAGTTATACAGAGGAAAACCCTATCAGGGCACTTGCTCCAGCGGTAAACAATTCTGAAATTGGTCAGAGGTGGGAAATCATCTCCCATACAACCAGCAACCCACCCCCCACGCAAGGAGCATCCTCATTGCAAAGCTGGGGGACCGTGCCGAGGCATCTGTGAGTAAACGTGAGCTGAGCCCCAGGCCAGCTGCTGCTGAACTGTTCCCACCCTTCCCAGGTAAAACACCTGAATATGTACAAGGGCTTGAAAGCCTAGAGGAAGGGCCGTGGAGCCACACCAGCGACAGCACGCAGGCCAACTTGGTGCCTGCAGGCCAGCCAGGGTGGTCCTGGCCCCGGGCGCTCTTCCGGAAGCTTTCCATTGCCCTGCCTGAGATACCCCTCCTGTCCCGGCCCCCACTGCTTTTTTCCTTCCTCACCTCTGTCCGGAGAGAAATTCCAGCGGAAGGTATGGGTGACACATCCTCTTCTTTACAGGTGGCAGCCTGGCAACCCCTGCAGAAAGGCCAGCAGAGCCCCACTCACACCGGGCCACCAACAAAGCTGTGGCCCCTCACTCCCTCCCACCAGCAGAGCCCCGAGACTGCTGACGGGGCAGAGAATATGGAGTCAGGCACAGCTTCAGGGGCTATTGCTGCCTGGAGCGCTGTTTATATTGACCTCAAACAGGCACACCTGGGGAGGGCCGGCCGGCAGGGTAAGGCTGCCCAGGTCAGCTAATCCACAACCCTCAGGGAATCCCATTGTTGAAAACGGACCTCGCTAAGGCAGAATAGAAGCCAAGGAAGAAAAGGACACAATGCCATTTGCAGCACCGTAGATGAGTCTAGAGGTAATCACGTGACTTGTAGTAAGTCAGAAAGTGAAAGACACATATCGTATCATATCACTTATAGGTGTTACCTAAGAATGGATACCAGGGCAGATATTTCCACGGAGAAGGGCCATCACAGATTCATCAAACAAACTTATGGTTCACCAATGGAAAGGTGTGAGGATTGGTTTCATTACGATATTGGGGTTAACAGACATATACAAACACAGGTGACACATATAATCACCAAAGACCTACGGAATACCAAGAGAAGACTACTCAACCTTCTGTCATAACGTACATGGGAAAAGGATCCCAGGAAGAACAGACATCTGTATATGTGGAAAAGAACCCCATCTTCCACACCTACAACAAGCCAAACATTGTAATCAAACTTGCTGTAATAAAAAATAAAAAATTAAATTAAAAACACGAACAAGAAGTAGTGAGACAAACTTGAGGGGCTTTCTCCTGGCACATTCCATTCTAAATTCCAATCTAGAACACGACTTCCATTGAGGCTCTGTTGCCCTAGTCACCAGATTTGGTAAGGGAGAACTGCTGCCACCTTGTGGCCGTTTCGCACAACAGCAGCTTTAATCCCAGCGCTGATGGTCAGTTGATATTCAAAATCATTGCAGGCCTGTAAATGACACCTGCCCTGAAAACAAATCCTGGGGTCACATATCGACCAAAAAATTCAAAGGACGTCCATATTTCAAAACGACCGTTTCAAAAGGCATATTTTACGCACATTAGTGTTCTGCTGCTTTTCCTTTCTTTCCTTTTTTTGTTAAAAATACGGGAATGGAAAAAGGCATCCCTCAGAATGGGCGAAAATCGTTGCAAACGAATCAATGGACAAAGGTTTAATCTCCAATATATATAAACAGCTCATGCAGCTTAATATTAACAAAACAAACAACCCAATACGAAAAATGGGCAGAAGATCTAAAGAGATGTTTCTTCCAAGAAGACACAGAGATGGCCAAGACGCACATGAAAAGCTGCTCAACAGCACTAATTATTAGAGAAATGCAAATCAAAACTACAATGAGGTATCACCTCACACCTGTTAGAATCGGCATCATCAGAAAATCTACAAACAACCAATTCTGGGGAGGGTGTGGACAAAAGGAGCCCTCTTCCACTATTGGTGGGAATGTAAATTGATACAGTCACTATGGAGAACGGTATGGAGTTTCCTTAAAAAAACTAGAAATAGAATTACCATCTGATCCAGCAATCCCACTTCTGGGCATATACCCAGAGAAAACCATAAATCTAAAAGGCACATTCACCACAATGTTCATGGCAGCACTATTTACAATAGCCAGGTAATGGAAGCAACGTAAATGCCCACAGACAGATGAATGGATAAAGATGTGGTACATATATAAAATGGAATATTACTCAGCCATAAGAAGGAATGAAACTGGGTCATTTGTAGAGACATCGATGGATCTAGAGACTGTCATACAGAATGAAGTAAGTCAGAAAGAGGAAAACAAATATGGTATATTAATGCATATATGTGGAACCTAAAAAATGGTACAGATGAACTGGTTTGCAGGGAAGAAACAGAGACACAGAGGTAGAGAACAAACATATGGACACCAAGTGTGGGAAGCCATGGGGTGGTGGTGGTGGGATGAGTTCGGAGATTGGGATTGACCTGTATACATGTATATGCATAAAATACATAACTAATAATAACCTGGTGTATAAAAAAATAAATCAAATTAAATTTCAAATTTTTAAAAAATAAAATTTAAAAATAAAACAGAAAAATGTTCTTCCCTTCACACAGATGTATTTATAGGAATGAATTATTTCCATGCTTATATCTATAAATACATAAAGGAGGAATACAATCTAACTTGAACCATAAAAGAAAAAGAAAACCTGAACCCACCAGTTATACAGAGGAAAACCCTATCAGGGCACTTGCTCCAGTGGTAAACAATTCTGAAATTGGTCAGAGGTGGGAAATCATCTCCCATACAACCAGCAACCCACCCCCCACGCCAGGAGCATCCTCATTGCAAAGCTGGGGGACCGTGCCGAGGCATCTGTGAGTAAACGTGAGCTGAGCCCCAGGCCAGCTGCTGCTGAACTGTTCCCACCCTTCCCAGGTAAAACACCTGAATATGTACAAGGGCTTGAAAGCCTAGAGGAAGGGCGGTGGAGCCACACCAGCGACAGCACGCAGGCCAACTTGGTGCCTGCAGGCCAGCCAGGGTGGTCCTGGACCCGGGCGCTCTTCCGGAAGCTTTCCATTGCCCTGCCTGAGATACCCCTCCTGTCCCGGCCCCCACTGCTTTTTTCCTTCCTCACCTCTGTCCGGAGAGAAATGCCAGCGGAAGGTATGGGTGACACATCCTCTTCTTTACAGGTGGCAGCCTGGCAACCCCTGCAGAAAGGCCAGCAGAGCCCCACTCACACCGGGCCACCAACAAAGCTGTGGCCCCTCACTCCCTCCCACCAGCAGAGCCCCGAGACTGCTGACGGGGCAGAGAATATGGAGTCACGCACAGCTTCAGGGGCTATTGCTGCCTGGAGCGCTGTTTATATTGACCTCAAACAGGCACACCTGGGGAGGGCCGGCCGGCAGGGTAAGGCTGCCCAGGTCAGCTAATCCACAACCCTCAGGGAATCCCATTGTTGAAAACGGACCTCGCTAAGGCAGAATAGAAGCCAAGGAAGAAAAGGACACAATGCCATTTGCAGCACCGTAGATGAGTCTAGAGGTAATCACGTGACTTGTAGTAAGTCAGAAAGTGAAAGACACATATCGTATCATATCACTTATAGGTGTTACCTAAGAATGGATACCAGGGCAGATATTTCCACGGAGAAGGGCCATCACAGATTCATCAAACAAACTTATGGTTCACCAATGGAAAGGTGTGAGGATTGGTTTCATTACGATATTGGGGTTAACAGACATATACAAACACAGGTGACACATATAATCACCAAAGACCTACGGAATACCAAGAGAAGACTACTCAACCTTCTGTCATAACGTACATGGGAAAAGGATCCCAGGAAGAACAGACATCTGTATATGTGGAAAAGAACCCCATCTTCCACACCTACAACAAGCCAAACATTGTAATCAAACTTGCTGTAATAAAAAATAAAAAATTAAATTAAAAACACGAACAAGAAGTAGTGAGACAAACTTGAGGGGCTTTCTCCTGGCACATTCCATTCTAAATTCCAATCTAGAACACGACTTCCATTGAGGCTCTGTTGCCCTAGTCACCAGATTTGGTAAGGGAGAACTGCTGCCACCTTGTGGCCGTTTCGCACAACAGCAGCTTTAATCCCAGCGCTGATGGTCAGTTGATATTCAAAATCATTGCAGGCCTGTAAATGACACCTGCCCTGAAAACAAATCCTGGGG
The DNA here is from genome assembly GCF_964341445.2 of Mesoplodon mirus. NCBI lineage: Eukaryota > Metazoa > Chordata > Mammalia > Artiodactyla > Ziphiidae > Mesoplodon > Mesoplodon mirus. Next base: position 2,075,735 of record NW_028295814.1, on the reverse strand, counting down.
TCACATATCGACCAAAAAATTCAAAGGACGTCCATATTTCAAAACGACCGTTTCAAAAGGCATATTTTACGCACATTAGTGTTCTGCTGCTTTTCCTTTCTTTCCTTTTTTTGTTAAAAATACGGGAATGGAAAAAGGCATCCCTCAGAATGGGCGAAAATCGTTGCAAACGAATCAATGGACAAAGGTTTAATCTCCAATATATATAAACAGCTCATGCAGCTTAATATTAACAAAACAAACAACCCAATACGAAAAATGGGCAGAAGATCTAAAGAGATGTTTCTTCCAAGAAGACACAGAGATGGCCAAGACGCACATGAAAAGCTGCTCAACAGCACTAATTATTAGAGAAATGCAAATCAAAACTACAATGAGGTATCACCTCACACCTGTTAGAATCGGCATCATCAGAAAATCTACAAACAACCAATTCTGGGGAGGGTGTGGACAAAAGGAGCCCTCTTCCACTATTGGTGGGAATGTAAATTGATACAGTCACTATGGAGAACGGTATGGAGTTTCCTTAAAAAAACTAGAAATAGAATTACCATCTGATCCAGCAATCCCACTTCTGGGCATATACCCAGAGAAAACCATAAATCTAAAAGGCACATTCACCACAATGTTCATGGCAGCACTATTTACAATAGCCAGGTAATGGAAGCAACGTAAATGCCCACAGACAGATGAATGGATAAAGATGTGGTACATATATAAAATGGAATATTACTCAGCCATAAGAAGGAATGAAACTGGGTCATTTGTAGAGACATCGATGGATCTAGAGACTGTCATACAGAATGAAGTAAGTCAGAAAGAGGAAAACAAATATGGTATATTAATGCATATATGTGGAACCTAAAAAATGGTACAGATGAACTGGTTTGCAGGGAAGAAACAGAGACACAGAGGTAGAGAACAAACATATGGACACCAAGTGTGGGAAGCCATGGGGTGGTGGTGGTGGGATGAGTTCGGAGATTGGGATTGACCTGTATACATGTATATGCATAAAATACATAACTAATAATAACCTGGTGTATAAAAAAATAAATCAAATTAAATTTCAAATTTTTAAAAAATAAAATTTAAAAATAAAACAGAAAAATGTTCTTCCCTTCACACAGATGTATTTATAGGAATGAATTATTTCCATGCTTATATCTATAAATACATAAAGGAGGAATACAATCTAACTTGAACCATAAAAGAAAAAGAAAACCTGAACCCACCAGTTATACAGAGGAAAACCCTATCAGGGCACTTGCTCCAGTGGTAAACAATTCTGAAATTGGTCAGAGGTGGGAAATCATCTCCCATACAACCAGCAACCCACCCCCCACGCCAGGAGCATCCTCATTGCAAAGCTGGGGGACCGTGCCGAGGCATCTGTGAGTAAACGTGAGCTGAGCCCCAGGCCAGCTGCTGCTGAACTGTTCCCACCCTTCCCAGGTAAAACACCTGAATATGTACAAGGGCTTGAAAGCCTAGAGGAAGGGCGGTGGAGCCACACCAGCGACAGCACGCAGGCCAACTTGGTGCCTGCAGGCCAGCCAGGGTGGTCCTGGACCCGGGCGCTCTTCCGGAAGCTTTCCATTGCCCTGCCTGAGATACCCCTCCTGTCCCGGCCCCCACTGCTTTTTTCCTTCCTCACCTCTGTCCGGAGAGAAATGCCAGCGGAAGGTATGGGTGACACATCCTCTTCTTTACAGGTGGCAGCCTGGCAACCCCTGCAGAAAGGCCAGCAGAGCCCCACTCACACCGGGCCACCAACAAAGCTGTGGCCCCTCACTCCCTCCCACCAGCAGAGCCCCGAGACTGCTGACGGGGCAGAGAATATGGAGTCACGCACAGCTTCAGGGGCTATTGCTGCCTGGAGCGCTGTTTATATTGACCTCAAACAGGCACACCTGGGGAGGGCCGGCCGGCAGGGTAAGGCTGCCCAGGTCAGCTAATCCACAACCCTCAGGGAATCCCATTGTTGAAAACGGACCTCGCTAAGGCAGAATAGAAGCCAAGGAAGAAAAGGACACAATGCCATTTGCAGCACCGTAGATGAGTCTAGAGGTAATCACGTGACTTGTAGTAAGTCAGAAAGTGAAAGACACATATCGTATCATATCACTTATAGGTGTTACCTAAGAATGGATACCAGGGCAGATATTTCCACGGAGAAGGGCCATCACAGATTCATCAAACAAACTTATGGTTCACCAATGGAAAGGTGTGAGGATTGGTTTCATTACGATATTGGGGTTAACAGACATATACAAACACAGGTGACACATATAATCACCAAAGACCTACGGAATACCAAGAGAAGACTACTCAACCTTCTGTCATAACGTACATGGGAAAAGGATCCCAGGAAGAACAGACATCTGTATATGTGTAAAAGAACCCCATCTTCCACACCTACAACAAGCCAAACATTGTAATCAAACTTGCTGTAATAAAAAATAAAAAATTAAATTAAAAACACGAACAAGAAGTAGTGAGGCAAACTTGAGGGGCTTTCTCCTGGCACATTCCATTCTAAATTCCAATCTAGAACACGACATCCATTGAGTCTCTGTTGCCCTAGTCACCAGATTTGGTAAGGGAGAACTGCTGCCACCTTGTGGCCGTTTCGCACAACAGCAGCTTTAATCCCAGCGCTGATGGTCAGTTGATATTCAAAATCATTGCAGGCCTGTAAATGACACCTGCCCTGAAAACAAATCCTGGGGTCACATATCGACCAAAAAATTCAAAGGACGTCCATATTTCAAAACGACCGTTTCAAAAGGCATATTTTACGCACATTAGTGTTCTGCTGCTTTTCCTTTCTTTCCTTTTTTTGTTAAAAATACGGGAATGGAAAAAGGCATCCCTCAGAATGGGCGAAAATCGTTGCAAACGAATCAATGGACAAAGGTTTAATCTCCAATATATATAAACAGCTCATGCAGCTTAATATTAACAAAACAAACAACCCAATACAAAAAATGGGCAGAAGATCTAAAGAGATGTTTCTTCCAAGAAGACACAGAGATGGCCAAGACGCACATGAAAAGCTGCTCAACAGCACTAATTATTAGAGAAATGCAAATCAAAACTACAATGAGGTATCACCTCACACCTGTTAGAATCGGCATCATCAGAAAATCTACAAACAACCAATTCTGGGGAGGGTGTGGACAAAAGGAGCCCTCTTCCACTATTGGTGGGAATGTAAATTGATACAGTCACTATGGAGAACGGTATGGAGTTTCCTTAAAAAAACTAGAAATAGAATTACCATCTGATCCAGCAATCCCACTTCTGGGCATATACCCAGAGAAAACCATAAATCTAAAAGGCACATTCACCACAATGTTCATGGCAGCACTATTTACAATAGCCAGGTAATGGAAGCAACGTAAATGCCCACAGACAGATGAATGGATAAAGATGTGGTACATATATAAAATGGAATATTACTCAGCCATAAGAAGGAATGCAACTGGGTCATTTGTAGAGACATCGATGGATCTAGAGACTGTCATACAGAATGAAGTAAGTCAGAAAGAGGAAAACAAATATTGTATATTAATGCATATATGTGGAACCTAAAAAATGGTACAGATGAACTGGTTTGCAGGGAAGAAACAGAGACACAGAGGTAGAGAACAAACATATGGACACCAAGTGTGGGAAGCCATGGGGTGGTGGTGGTGGGATGAGTTGGGAGATTGGGATTGACCTGTATACATGTATATGCATAAAATACATAACTAATAATAACCTGCTGTATAAAAAAATAAATCAAATTAAATTTCAAATTTTTAAAAAATAAAATTTAAAAATAAAACAGAAAAATGTTCTTCCCTTCACACAGATGTATTTATAGGAATGAATTATTTCCATGCTTATATCTATAAATACATAAAGGAGGAATACAATCTAACTTGAACCATAAAAGAAAAAAAAAAACCTGAACCCACCAGTTATACAGAGGAAAACCCTATCAGGGCACTTGCTCCAGCGGTAAACAATTCTGAAATTGGTCAGAGGTGGGAAATCATCTCCCATACAACCAGCAACCCACCCCCCACGCAAGGAGCATCCTCATTGCAAAGCTGGGGGACCGTGCCGAGGCATCTGTGAGTAAACGTGAGCTGAGCCCCAGGCCAGCTGCTGCTGAACTGTTCCCACCCTTCCCAGGTAAAACACCTGAATATGTACAAGGGCTTGAAAGCCTAGAGGAAGGGCCGTGGAGCCACACCAGCGACAGCACGCAGGCCAACTTGGTGCCTGCAGGCCAGCCAGGGTGGTCCTGGCCCCGGGCGCTCTTGCGGAAGCTTTCCATTGCCCTGCCTGAGATACCCCTCCTGTCCCGGCCCCCACTGCTTTTTTCCTTCCTCACCTCTGTCCGGAGAGAAATTCCAGCGGAAGGTATGGGTGACACATCCTCTTCTTTACAGGTGGCAGCCTGGCAACCCCTGCAAAAAGGCCAGCAGAGCCCCACTCACACCGGGCCACGAACAAAGCTGTGGCCCCTCACTCCCTCCCACCAGCAGAGCCCCGAGACTGCTGACGGGGCAGAGAATATGGAGTCACCCACAGCTTCAGGGGCTATTGCTGCCTGGAGCGCTGTTTATATTGACCTCAAACAGGCACACCTGGGGAGGGCCGGCCGGCAGTGTAAGGCTGCCCAGGTCAGCTAATCCACAACCCTCAGGGAATCCCATTGTTGAAAACGGACCTCGCTAAGGCAGAATAGAAGCCAAGGAAGAAAAGGACACAATGCCATTTGCAGCACCGTAGATGAGTCTAGAGGAAATCACGTGACTTGTAGTAAGTCAGAAAGTGAAAGACACATATCGTATCATATCACTTATAGGTGTTACCTAAGAATGGATACCAGGGCAGATATTTCCACGGAGAAGGGCCATCACAGATTCATCAAACAAACATATGGTTCACCAATGGAAAGGTGTGAGGATTGGTTTCATTACGATATTGGGGTTAACAGACATATACAAACACAGGTGACACATATAATCACCAAAGACCTACGGAATACCAAGAGAAGACTACTCAACCTTCTGTCATAACGTACATGGGAAAAGGATCCCAGGAAGAACAGACATCTGTATATGTGTAAAAGAACCCCATCTTCCACACCTACAACAAGCCAAACATTGTAATCAAACTTGCTGTAATAAAAAATAAAAAATTAAATTAAAAACACGAACAAGAAGTAGTGAGGCAAACTTGAGGGGCTTTCTCCTGGCACATTCCATTCTAAATTCCAATCTAGAACACGACTTCCATTGAGGCTCTGTTGCCCTAGTCACCAGATTTGGTTAAGGGAGAACTGCTGCCACCTTGTGGCCGTTTCGCACAACAGCAGCTTTAATCCCAGCGCTGATGGTCAGTTGATATTCAAAATCATTGCAGGCCTGTAAATGACACCTGCCCTGAAAACAAATCCTGGGGTCACATATCGACCAAAAAATTCAAAGGACGTCCATATTTCAAAACGACCGTTTCAAAAGGCATATTTTATGCACATTAGTGTTCTGCTGCTTTTCCTTTCTTTCCTTTTTTTGTTAAAAATACGGGAATGGAAAAAGGCATCCCTCAGAATGGGCGAAAATCGTTGCAAACGAATCAATGGACAAAGGTTTAATCTCCAATATATATAAACAGCTCATGCAGCTTAATATTAACAAAACAAACAACCCAATACAAAAAATGGGCAGAAGATCTAAAGAGATGTTTCTTCCAAGAAGACACAGAGATGGCCAAGACGCACATGAAAAGCTGCTCAACAGCACTAATTATTACAGAAATGCAAATCAAAACTACAATGAGGTATCACCTCACACCTGTTAGAATCGGCATCATCAGAAAATCTACAAACAACCAATTCTGGGGAGGGTGTGGACAAAAGGAGCCCTCTTCCACTATTGGTGGGAATGTAAATTGATACAGTCACTATGGAGAACGGTATGGAGTTTCCTTAAAAAAACTAGAAATAGAATTACCATCTGATCCAGCAATCCCACTTCTGGGCATATACCCAGAGAAAACCATAAATCTAAAAGGCACATTCACCACAATGTTCATGGCAGCACTATTTACAATAGCCAGGTAATGGAAGCAACGTAAATGCCCACAGACAGATGAATGGATAAAGATGTGGTACATATATAAAATGGAATATTACTCAGCCATAAGAAGGAATGCAACTGGGTCATTTGTAGAGACATCGATGGATCTAGAGACTGTCATACAGAATGAAGTAAGTCAGAAAGAGGAAAACAAATATTGTATATTAATGCATATATGTGGAACCTAAAAAATGGTACAGATGAACTGGTTTGCAGGGAAGAAACAGAGACACAGAGGTAGAGAACAAACATATGGACACCAAGTGTGGGAAGCCATGGGGTGGTGGTGGTGGGATGAGTTGGGAGATTGGGATTGACCTGTATACATGTATATGCATAAAATACATAACTAATAATAACCTGGTGTATAAAAAAATAAATCAAATTAAATTTCAAATTTTTAAAAAATAAAATTTAAAAATAAAACAGAAAAATGTTCTTCCCTTCACACAGATGTATTTATAGGAATGAATTATTTCCATGCTTATATCTATAAATACATAAAGGAGGAATACAATCTAACTTGAACCATAAAAGAAAAAAAAAAAACCTGAACCCACCAGTTATACAGAGGAAAACCCTATCAGGGCACTTGCTCCAGCGGTAAACAATTCTGAAATTGGTCAGAGGTGGGGAATCATCTCCAATACAACCAGCAACCCACCCCCCACGCAAGGAGCATCCTCATTGCAAAGCTGGGGGACCGTGCCGAGTCATCTGTGAGTAAACGTGAGCTGAGCCCCAGGCCAGCTGCTGCTGAACTGTTCCCACCCTTCCCAGGTAAAACACCTGAATATGTACAAGGGCTTGAAAGCCTAGAGGAAGGGCCGTGGAGCCACACCAGCGACAGCACGCAGGCCAACTTGGTGCCTGCAGGCCAGCCAGGGTGGTCCTGGCCCCGGGCGCTCTTCCGGAAGCTTTCCATTGCCCTGCCTGAGATACCCCTCCTGTCCCGGCCCCCACTGCTTTTTTCCTTCCTCACCTCTGTCCGGAGAGAAATTCCAGCGGAAGGTATGGGTGACACATCCTCTTCTTTACAGGTGGCAGCCTGGCAACCCCTGCAGAAAGGCCAGCAGAGCCCCACTCACACCGGGCCACCAACAAAGCTGTGGCCCCTCACTCCCTCCCACCAGCAGAGCCCCGAGACTGCTGACGGGGCAGAGAATATGGAGTCAGGCACAGCTTCAGGGGCTATTGCTGCCTGGAGCGCTGTTTATATTGACCTCAAACAGGCACACCTGGGGAGGGCCGGCCGGCAGGGTAAGGCTGCCCAGGTCAGCTAATCCACAACCCTCAGGGAATCCCATTGTTGAAAACGGACCTCGCTAAGGCAGAATAGAAGCCAAGGAAGAAAAGGACACAATGCCATTTGCAGCACCGTAGATGAGTCTAGAGGAAATCACGTGACTTGTAGTAAGTCAGAAAGTGAAAGACACATATCGTATCATATCACTTATAGGTGTTACCTAAGAATGGATACCAGGGCAGATATTTCCACGGAGAAGGGCCATCACAGATTCATCAAACAAACTTATGGTTCACCAATGGAAAGGTGTGAGGATTGGTTTCATTACGATATTGGGGTTAACAGACATATACAAACACAGGTGACACATATAATCACCAAAGACCTACGGAATACCAAGAGAAGACTACTCAACCTTCTGTCATAACGTACATGGGAAAAGGATCCCAGGAAGAACAGACATCTGTATATGTGTAAAAGAACCCCATCTTCCACACCTACAACAAGCCAAACATTGTAATCAAACTTGCTGTAATAAAAACTAAAAAATTAAATTAAAAACACGAACAAGAAGTAGTGAGGCAAACTTGAGGGGCTTTCTCCTGGCACATTCCATTCTAAATTCCAATCTAGAACACGACTTCCATTGAGGCTCTGTTGCCCTAGTCACCAGATTTGGTAAGGGAGAACTGCTGCCACCTTGTGGCCGTTTCGCACAACAGCAGCTTTAATCCCAGCGCTGATGGTCAGTTGATATTCAAAATCATTGCAGGCCTGTAAATGACACCTGCCCTGAAAACAAATCCTGGGGTCACATATCGACCAAAAAATTCAAAGGACGTCCATATTTCAAAACGACCGTTTCAAAAGGCATATTTTACGCACATTAGTGTTCTGCTGCTTTTCCTTTCTTTCCTTTTTTTTGTTAAAAATACGGGAATGGAAAAAGGCATCCCTCAGAATGGGCGAAAATCGTTGCAAACGAATCAATGGACAAAGGTTTAATCTCCAATATATATAAACAGCTCATGCAGCTTAATATTAACAAAACAAACAACCCAATACAAAAAATGGGCAGAAGATCTAAAGAGATGTTTCTTCCAAGAAGACACAGAGATGGCCAAGACGCACATGAAAAGCTGCTCAACAGCACTAATTATTACAGAAATGCAAATCAAAACTACAATGAGGTATCACCTCACACCTGTTAGAATCGGCATCATCAGAAAATCTACAAACAACCAATTCTGGGGAGGGTGTGGAGAAAAGGAGCCCTCTTCCACTATTGGTGGGAATGTAAATTGATACAGTCACTATGGAGAACGGTATGGAGTTTCCTTAAAAAAACTAGAAATAGAATTACCATCTGATCCAGCAATCCCACTTCTGGGCATATACCCAGAGAAAACCATAAATCAAAAAGGCACATTCACCACAATGTTCATGGCAGCACTATTTACAATAGCCAGGTAATGGAAGCAACGTAAATGCCCACAGACAGATGAATGGATAAAGATGTGGTACATATATAAAATGGAATATTACTCAGCCATAAGAAGGAATGAAACTGGGTCATTTGTAGAGACATTGATGGATCTAGAGACTGTCATACAGAATGAAGTAAGTCAGAAAGAGGAAAACAAATATTGTATATTAATGCATATATGTGGAACCTAAAAAATGGTACAGATGAACTGGTTTGCAGGGAAGAAACAGAGACACAGAGGTAGAGAACAAACATATGGACACCAAGTGTGGGAAGCCATGGGGTGGTGGTGGTGGGATGAGTTCGGAGATTGGGATTGACCTGTATACATGTATATGCATAAAATACATAACTAATAATAACCTGGTGTATAAAAAAATAAATCAAATTAAATTTCAAATTTTTAAAAAATAAAATTTAAAAATAAAACAGAAAAATGTTCTTCCCTTCACACAGATGTATTTATAGGAATGAATTATTTCCATGCTTATATCTATAAATACATAAAGGAGGAATACAATCTAACTTGAACCATAAAAGAAAAAAAAAAAAACCTGAACCCACCAGTTATACAGAGGAAAACCCTATCAGGGCACTTGCTCCAGCGGTAAACAATTCTGAAATTGGTCAGAGGTGGGGAATCATCTCCCATACAACCAGCAACCCACCCCCCACGCCAGGAGCATCCTCATTGCAAAGCTGGGGGACCGTGCCGAGGCATCTGTGAGTAAACGTGAGCTGAGCCCCAGGCCAGCTGCTGCTGAACTGTTCCCACCCTTCCCAGGTAAAACACCTGAATATGTACAAGGGCTTGAAAGCCTAGAGGAAGGGCCGTGGAGCCACACCAGCGACAGCACGCAGGCCAACTTGGTGCCTGCAGGCCAGCCAGGGTGGTCCTGGCCCCGGGCGCTCTTCCGGAAGCTTTCCATTGCCCTGCCTGAGATACCCCTCCTGTCCCGGCCCCCACTGCTTTTTTCCTTCCTCACCTCTGTCCGGAGAGAAATGCCAGCGGAAGGTATGGGTGACACATCCTCTTCTTTACAGGTGGCAGCCTGGCAACCCCTGCAGAAAGGCCAGCAGAGCCCCACTCACACCGGGCCACCAACAAAGCTGTGGCCCCTCACTCCCTCCCACCAGCAGAGCCCCGAGACTGCTGACGGGGCAGAGAATATGGAGTCACGCACAGCTTCAGGGGCTATTGCTGCCTGGAGCGCTGTTTATATTGACCTCAAACAGGCACACCTGGGGAGGGCCGGCCGGCAGGGTAAGGCTGCCCAGGTCAGCTAATCCACAACCCTCAGGGAATCCCATTGTTGAAAACGGACCTCGCTAAGGCAGAATAGAAGCCAAGGAAGAAAAGGACACAATGCCATTTGCAGCACCGTAGATGAGTCTAGAGGTAATCACGTGACTTGTAGTAAGTCAGAAAGTGAAAGACACATATCGTATCATATCACTTATAGGTGTTACCTAAGAATGGATACCAGGGCAGATATTTCCACGGAGAAGGGCCATCACAGATTCATCAAACAAACTTATGGTTCACCAATGGAAAGGTGTGAGGATTGGTTTCATTACGATATTGGGGTTAACAGACATATACAAACACAGGTGACACATATAATCACCAAAGACCTACGGAATACCAAGAGAAGACTACTCAACCTTCTGTCATAACGTACATGGGAAAAGGATCCCAGGAAGAACAGACATCTGTATATGTGTAAAAGAACCCCATCTTCCACACCTACAACAAGCCAAACATTGTAATCAAACTTGCTGTAATAAAAAATAAAAAATTAAATTAAAAACACGAACAAGAAGTAGTGAGGCAAACTTGAGGGGCTTTCTCCTGGCACATTCCATTCTAAATTCCAATCTAGAACACGACATCCATTGAGTCTCTGTTGCCCTAGTCACCAGATTTGGTAAGGGAGAACTGCTGCCACCTTGTGGCCGTTTCGCACAACAGCAGCTTTAATCCCAGCGCTGATGGTCAGTTGATATTCAAAATCATTGCAGGCCTGTAAATGACACCTGCCCTGAAAACAAATCCTGGGGTCACATATCGACCAAAAAATTCAAAGGACGTCCATATTTCAAAACGACCGTTTCAAAAGGCATATTTTACGCACATTAGTGTTCTGCTGCTTTTCCTTTCTTTCCTTTTTTTGTTAAAAATACGGGAATGGAAAAAGGCATCCCTCAGAATGGGCGAAAATCGTTGCAAACGAATCAATGGACAAAGGTTTAATCTCCAATATATATAAACAGCTCATGCAGCTTAATATTAACAAAACAAACAACCCAATACAAAAAATGGGCAGAAGATCTAAAGAGATGTTTCTTCCAAGAAGACACAGAGATGGCCAAGACGCACATGAAAAGCTGCTCAACAGCACTAATTATTACAGAAATGCAAATCAAAACTACAATGAGGTATCACCTCACACCTGTTAGAATCGGCATCATCAGAAAATCTACAAACAACCAATTCTGGGGAGGGTGTGGACAAAAGGAGCCCTCTTCCACTATTGGTGGGAATGTAAATTGATACAGTCACTATGGAGAACGGTATGGAGTTTCCTTAAAAAAACTAGAAATAGAATTACCATCTGATCCAGCAATCCCACTTCTGGGCATATACCCAGAGAAAACCATAAATCTAAAAGGCACATTCACCACAATGTTCATGGCAGCACTATTTACAATAGCCAGGTAATGGAAGCAACGTAAATGCCCACAGACAGATGAATGGATAAAGATGTGGTACATATATAAAATGGAATATTACTCAGCCATAAGAAGGAATGCAACTGGGTCATTTGTAGAGACATCGATGGATCTAGAGACTGTCATACAGAATGAAGTAAGTCAGAAAGAGGAAAACAAATATTGTATATTAATGCATATATGTGGAACCTAAAAAATGGTACAGATGAACTGGTTTGCAGGGAAGAAACAGAGACACAGAGGTAGAGAACAAACATATGGACACCAAGTGTGGGAAGCCATGGGGTGGTGGTGGTGGGATGAGTTGGGAGATTGGGATTGACCTGTATACATGTATATGCATAAAATACATAACTAATAATAACCTGCTGTATAAAAAAATAAATCAAATTAAATTTCAAATTTTTAAAAAATAAAATTTAAAAATATAACAGAAAAATGTTCTTCCCTTCACACAGATGTATTTATAGGAATGAATTATTTCCATGCTTATATCTATAAATACATAAAGGAGGAATACAATCTAACTTGAACCATAAAAGAAAAAAAAAAAACCTGAACCCACCAGTTATACAGAGGAAAACCCTATCAGGGCACTTGCTCCAGCGGTAAACAATTCTGAAATTGGTCAGAGGTGGGGAATCATCTCCAATACAACCAGCAACCCACCCCCCACGCCAGGAGCATCCTCATTGCAAAGCTGGGGGACCGTGCCGAGTCATCTGTGAGTAAACGTGAGCTGAGCCCCAGGCCAGCTGCTGCTGAACTGTTCCCACCCTTCCCAGGTAAAACACCTGAATATGTACAAGGGCTTGAAAGCCTAGAGGAAGGGCCGTGGAGCCACACCAGCGACAGCACGCAGGCCAACTTGGTGCCTGCAGGCCAGCCAGGGTGGTCCTGGCCCCGGGCGCTCTTCCGGAAGCTTTCCATTGCCCTGCCTGAGATACCCCTCCTGTCCCGGCCCCCACTGCTTTTTTCCTTCCTCACCTCTGTCCGGAGAGAAATTCCAGCGGAAGGTATGGGTGACACATCCTCTTCTTTACAGGTGGCAGCCTGGCAACCCCTGCAGAAAGGCCAGCAGAGCCCCACTCACACCGGGCCACCAACAAAGCTGTGGCCCCTCACTCCCTCCCACCAGCAGAGCCCCGAGACTGCTGACGGGGCAGAGAATATGGAGTCAGGCACAGCTTCAGGGGCTATTGCTGCCTGGAGCGCTGTTTATATTGACCTCAAACAGGCACACCTGGGGAGGGCCGGCCGGCAGGGTAAGGCTGCCCAGGTCAGCTAATCCACAACCCTCAGGGAATCCCATTGTTGAAAACGGACCTCGCTAAGGCAGAATAGAAGCCAAGGAAGAAAAGGACACAATGCCATTTGCAGCACCGTAGATGAGTCTAGAGGAAATCACGTGACTTGTAGTAAGTCAGAAAGTGAAAGACACATATCGTATCATATCACTTATAGGTGTTACCTAAGAATGGATACCAGGGCAGATATTTCCACGGAGAAGGGCCATCACAGATTCATCAAACAAACTTATGGCTCACCAATGGAAAGGTGTGAGGATTGGTTTCATTACGATATTGGGGTTAACAGACATATACAAACACAGGTGACACATATAATCACCAAAGACCTACGGAATACCAAGAGAAGACTACTCAACCTTCTGTCATAACGTACATGGGAAAAGGATCCCAGGAAGAACAGACATCTGTATATGTGTAAAAGAACCCCATCTTCCACACCTACAACAAGCCAAACATTGTAATCAAACTTGCTGTAATAAAAAATAAAAAAATTAAATTAAAAACACGAACAAGAAGTAGTGAGGCAAACTTGAGGGGCTTTCTCCTGGCACATTCCATTCTAAATTCCAATCTAGAACAGGACTTCCATTGAGGCTCTGTTGCCCTAGTCACCAGATTTGGTAAGGGAGAACTGCTGCCACCTTGTGGCCGTTTCGCATAACAGCAGCTTTAATCCCAGCGCTGATGGTCAGTTGATATTCAAAATCATTGCAGGCCTGTAAATGACACCTGCCCTGAAAACAAATCCTGGGGTCACATATCGACCAAAAAATTCAAAGGACGTCCATATTTCAAAACGACCGTTTCAAAAGGCATATTTTACGCACATTAGTGTTCTGCTGCTTTTCCTTTCTTTCCTTTTTTTGTTAAAAATACGGGAATGGAAAAAGGCATCCCTCAGAATGGGCGAAAATCGTTGCAAACGAATCAATGGACAAAGGTTTAATCTCCAATATATATAAAGAGCTCATGCAGCTTAATATTAACAAAACAAACAACCCAATACAAAAAATGGGCAGAAGATCTAAAGAGATGTTTCTTCCAAGAAGACACAGAGATGGCCAAGACGCACATGAAAAGCTGCTCAACAGCACTAATTATTAGAGAAATGCAAATCAAAACTACAATGAGGTATCACCTCACACCTGTTAGAATCGGCATCATCAGAAAATCTACAAACAACCAATTCTGGGGAGGGTGTGGAGAAAAGGAGCCCTCTTCCACTATTGGTGGGAATGTAAATTGATACAGTCACTATGGAGAACGGTATGGAGTTTCCTTAAAAAAACTAGAAATAGAATTACCATCTGATCCAGCAATCCCACTTCTGGGCATATACCCAGAGAAAACCATAAATCTAAAAGGCACATTCACCACAATGTTCATGGCAGCACTATTTACAATAGCCAGGTAATGGAAGCAACGTAAATGCCCACAGACAGATGAATGGATAAAGATGTGGTACATATATAAAATGGAATATTACTCAGCCATAAGAAGGAATGAAACTGGGTCATTTGTAGAGACATTGATGGATCTAGAGACTGTCATACAGAATGAAGTAAGTCAGAAAGAGGAAAACAAATATTGTATATTAATGCATATATGTGGAACCTAAAAAATGGTACAGATGAACTGGTTTGCAGGGAAGAAACAGAGACACAGAGGTAGAGAACAAACATATGGACACCAAGTGTGGGAAGCCATGGGGTGGTGGTGGTGGGATGAGTTCGGAGATTGGGATTGACCTGTATACATGTATATGCATAAAATACATAACTAATAATAACCTGGTGTATAAAAAAATAAATCAAATTAAATTTCAAATTTTTAAAAAATAAAATTTAAAAATAAAACAGAAAAATGTTCTTCCCTTCACACAGATGTATTTATAGGAATGAATTATTTCCATGCTTATATCTATAAATACATAAAGGAGGAATACAATCTAACTTGAACCATAAAAGAAAAAAAAAAAACCTGAACCCACCAGTTATACAGAGGAAAACCCTATCAGGGCACTTGCTCCAGCGGTAAACAATTCTGAAATTGGTCAGAGGTGGGGAATCATCTCCCATACAACCAGCAACCCACCCCCCACGCCAGGAGCATCCTCATTGCAAAGCTGGGGGACCGTGCCGAGGCATCTGTGAGTAAACGTGAGCTGAGCCCCAGGCCAGCTGCTGCTGAACTGTTCCCACCCTTCCCAGGTAAAACACCTGAATATGTACAAGGGCTTGAAAGCCTAGAGGAAGGGCCGTGGAGCCACACCAGCGACAGCACGCAGGCCAACTTGGTGCCTGCAGGCCAGCCAGGGTGGTCCTGGCCCCGGGCGCTCTTCCGGAAGCTTTCCATTGCCCTGCCTGAGATACCCCTCCTGTCCCGGCCCCCACTGCTTTTTTCCTTCCTCACCTCTGTCCGGAGAGAAATTCCAGCGGAAGGTATGGGTGACACATCCTCTTCTTTACAGGTGGCAGCCTGGCAACCCCTGCAGAAAGGCCAGCAGAGCCCCACTCACACCGGGCCACCAACAAAGCTGTGGCCCCTCACTCCCTCCCACCAGCAGAGCCCCGAGACTGCTGACGGGGCAGAGAATATGGAGTCAGGCACAGCTTCAGGGGCTATTGCTGCCTGGAGCGCTGTTTATATTGACCTCAAACAGGCACACCTGGGGAGGGCCGGCCGGCAGGGTAAGGCTGCCCAGGTCAGCTAATCCACAACCCTCAGGGAATCCCATTGTTGAAAACGGACCTCGCTAAGGCAGAATAGAAGCCAAGGAAGAAAAGGACACAATGCCATTTGCAGCACCGTAGATGAGTCTAGAGGAAATCACGTGACTTGTAGTAAGTCAGAAAGTGAAAGACACATATCGTATCATATCACTTATAGGTGTTACCTAAGAATGGATACCAGGGCAGATATTTCCACGGAGAAGGGCCATCACAGATTCATCAAACAAACTTATGGTTCACCAATGGAAAGGTGTGAGGATTGGTTTCATTACGATATTGGGGTTAACAGACATATACAAACACAGGTGACACATATAATCACCAAAGACCTACGGAATACCAAGAGAAGACTACTCAACCTTCTGTCATAACGTACATGGGAAAAGGATCCCAGGAAGAACAGACATCTGTATATGTGTAAAAGAACCCCATCTTCCACACCTACAACAAGCCAAACATTGTAATCAAACTTGCTGTAATAAAAAATAAAAAATTAAATTAAAAACACGAACAAGAAGTAGTGAGGCAAACTTGAGGGGCTTTCTCCTGGCACATTCCATTCTAAATTCCAATCTAGAACACGACTTCCATTGAGGCTCTGTTGCCCTAGTCACCAGATTTGGTAAGGGAGAACTGCTGCCACCTTGTGGCCGTTTCACACAACAGCAGCTTTAATCCCAGCGCTGATGGTCAGTTGATATTCAAAATCATTGCAGGCCTGTAAATGACACCTGCCCTGAAAACAAATCCTGGGGTCACATATCGACCAAAAAATTCAAAGGACGTCCATATTTCAAAACGACCGTTTCAAAAGGCATATTTTACGCACATTAGTGTTCTGCTGCTTTTCCTTTCTTTCCTTTTTTTGTTAAAAATACGGGAATGGAAAAAGGCATCCCTCAGAATGGGCGAAAATCGTTGCAAACGAATCAATGGACAAAGGTTTAATCTCCAATATATATAAAGAGCTCATGCAGCTTAATATTAACAAAACAAACAACCCAATACAAAAAATGGGCAGAAGATCTAAAGAGATGTTTCTTCCAAGAAGACACAGAGATGGCCAAGACGCACATGAAAAGCTGCTCAACAGCACTAATTATTAGAGTAATGCAAATCAAAACTACAATGAGGTATCACCTCACACCTGTTAGAATCGGCATCATCAGAAAATCTACAAACAACCAATTCTGGGGAGGGTGTGGACAAAAGGAGCCCTCTTCCACTATTGGTGGGAATGTAAATTGATACAGTCACTATGGAGAACGGTATGGAGTTTCCTTAAAAAAACTAGAAATAGAATTACCATCTGATCCAGCAATCCCACTTCTGGGCATATACTCAGAGAAAACCATAAATCTAAAAGGCACATTCACCACAATGTTCATGGCAGCACTATTTACAATAGCCAGGTAATGGAAGCAACGTAAATGCCCACAGACAGATGAATGGATAAAGATGTGGTACATATATAAAATGGAATATTACTCAGCCATAAGAAGGAATGAAACTGGGTCATTTGTAGAGACATTGATGGATCTAGAGACTGTCATACAGAATGAAGTAAGTCAGAAAGAGGAAAACAAATATTGTATATTAATGCATATATGTGGAACCTAAAAAATGGTACAGATGAACTGGTTTGCAGGGAAGAAACAGAGACACAGAGGTAGAGAACAAACATATGGACACCAAGTGTGGGAAGCCATTGGGTGGTGGTGGTGGGATGAGTTCGGAGATTGGGATTGACCTGTATACATGTATATGCATAAAATACATAACTAATAATAACCTGGTGTATAAAAAAATAAATCAAATTAAATTTCAAATTTTTAAAAAATAAAATTTAAAAATAAAACAGAAAAATGTTCTTCCCTTCACACAGATGTATTTATAGGAATGAATTATTTCCATGCTTATATCTATAAATACATAAAGGAGGAATACAATCTAACTTGAACCATAAAAGAAAAAAAAAAAACCTGAACCCACCAGTTATACAGAGGAAAACCCTATCAGGGCACTTGCTCCAGCGGTAAACAATTCTGAAATTGGTCAGAGGTGGGGAATCATCTCCCATACAACCAGCAACCCACCCCCCACGCCAGGAGCATCCTCATTGCAAAGCTGGGGGACCGTGCCGAGGCATCTGTGAGTAAACGTGAGCTGAGCCCCAGGCCAGCTGCTGCTGAACTGTTCCCACCCTTCCCAGGTAAAACACCTGAATATGTACAAGGGCTTGAAAGCCTAGAGGAAGGGCCGTGGAGCCACACCAGCGACAGCACGCAGGCCAACTTGGTGCCTGCAGGCCAGCCAGGGTGGTCCTGGCCCCGGGCGCTCTTCCGGAAGCTTTCCATTGCCCTGCCTGAGATACCCCTCCTGTCCCGGCCCCCACTGCTTTTTTCCTTCCTCACCTCTGTCCGGAGAGAAATTCCAGCGGAAGGTATGGGTGACACATCCTCTTCTTTACAGGTGGCAGCCTGGCAACCCCTGCAGAAAGGCCAGCAGAGCCCCACTCACACCGGGCCACCAACAAAGCTGTGGCCCCTCACTCCCTCCCACCAGCAGAGCCCCGAGACTGCTGACGGGGCAGAGAATATGGAGTCAGGCACAGCTTCAGGGGCTATTGCTGCCTGGAGCGCTGTTTATATTGACCTCAAACAGGCACACCTGGGGAGGGCCGGCCGGCAGGGTAAGGCTGCCCAGGTCAGCTAATCCACAACCCTCAGGGAATCCCATTGTTGAAAACGGACCTCGCTAAGGCAGAATAGAAGCCAAGGAAGAAAAGGACACAATGCCATTTGCAGCACCGTAGATGAGTCTAGAGGTAATCACGTGACTTGTAGTAAGTCAGAAAGTGAAAGACACATATCGTATCATATCACTTATAGGTGTTACCTAAGAATGGATACCAGGGCAGATATTTCCACGGAGAAGGGCCATCACAGATTCATCAAACAAACTTATGGTTCACCAATGGAAAGGTGTGAGGATTGGTTTCATTACGATATTGGGGTTAACAGACATATACAAACACAGGTGACACATATAATCACCAAAGACCTACGGAATACCAAGAGAAGACTACTCAACCTTCTGTCATAACGTACATGGGAAAAGGATCCCAGGAAGAACAGACATCTGTATATGTGTAAAAGAACCCCATCTTCCACACCTACAACAAGCCAAACATTGTAATCAAACTTGCTGTAATAAAAAATAAAAAATTAAATTAAAAACACGAACAAGAAGTAGTGAGGCAAACTTGAGGGGCTTTCTCCTGGCACATTCCATTCTAAATTCCAATCTAGAACACGACTTCCATTGAGGCTCTGTTGCCCTAGTCACCAGATTTGGTAAGGGAGAACTGCTGCCACCTTGTGGCCGTTTCGCACAACAGCAGCTTTAATCCCAGCGCTGATGGTCAGTTGATATTCAAAATCATTGCAGGCCTGTAAATGACACCTGCCCTGAAAACAAATCCTGGGTTCACATATCGACCAAAAAATTCAAAGGACGTCCATATTTCAAAACGACCGTTTCAAAAGGCATATTTTACGCACATTAGTGTTCTGCTGCTTTTCCTTTCTTTCCTTTTTTTGTTAAAAATACGGGAATGGAAAAAGGCATCCCTCAGAATGGGCGAAAATCGTTGCAAACGAATCAATGGACAAAGGTTTAATCTCCAATATATATAAAGAGCTCATGCAGCTTAATATTAACAAAACAAACAACCCAATACAAAAAATGGGCAGAAGATCTAAAGAGATGTTTCTTCCAAGAAGACACAGAGATGGCCAAGACGCACATGAAAAGCTGCTCAACAGCACTAATTATTACAGAAATGCAAATCAAAACTACAATGAGGTATCACCTCACACCTGTTAGAATCGGCATCATCAGAAAATCTACAAACAACCAATTCTGGGGAGGGTGTGGACAAAAGGAGCCCTCTTCCACTATTGGTGGGAATGTAAATTGATACAGTCACTATGGAGAACGGTATGGAATTTCCTTAAAAAAACTAGAAATAGAATTACCATCTGATCCAGCAATCCCACTTCTGGGCATATACCCAGAGAAAACCATAAATCTAAAAGGCACATTCACCACAATGTTCATGGCAGCACTATTTACAATAGCCAGGTAATGGAAGCAACGTAAATGCCCACAGACAGATGAATGGATAAAGATGTGGTACATATATAAAATGGAATATTACTCAGCCATAAGAAGGAATGAAACTGGGTCATTTGTAGAGACATCGATGGATCTAGAGACTGTCATACAGAATGAAGTAAGTCAGAAAGAGGAAAACAAATATTGTATATTAATGCATATATGTGGAACCTAAAAAATGGTACAGATGAACTGGTTTGCAGGGAAGAAACAGAGACACAGAGGTAGAGAACAAACATATGGACACCAAGTGTGTGAAGCCATGGGGTGGTGGTGGTGGGATGAGTTGGGAGATTGGGATTGACCTGTATACATGTATATGCATAAAATACATAACTAATAATAACCTGGTGTATAAAAAAATAAATCAAATTAAATTTCAAATTTTTAAAAAATAAAATTTAAAAATAAAACAGAAAAATGTTCTTCCCTTCACACAGATGTATTTATAGGAATGAATTATTTCCATGCTTATATCTATAAATACATAAAGGAGGAATACAATCTAACTTGAACCATAAAAGAAAAAAAAAAAAACCTGAACCCACCAGTTATACAGAGGAAAACCCTATCAGGGCACTTGCTCCAGCGGTAAACAATTCTGAAATTGGTCAGAGGTGGGGAATCATCTCCCATACAACCAGCAACCCACCCCCCACGCCAGGAGCATCCTCATTGCAAAGCTGGGGGACCGTGCCGAGGCATCTGTGAGTAAACGTGAGCTGAGCCCCAGGCCAGCTGCTGCTGAACTGTTCCCACCCTTCCCAGGTAAAACACCTGAATATGTACAAGGGCTTGAAAGCCTAGAGGAAGGGCCGTGGAGCCACACCAGTGACAGCACGCAGGCCAACTTGGTGCCTGCAGGCCAGCCAGGGTGGTCCTGGCCCCGGGCGCTCTTCCGGAAGCTTTCCATTGCCCTTCCTGAGATACCCCTCCTGTCCCGGCCCCCACTGCTTTTTTCCTTCCTCACCTCTGTCCGGAGAGAAATTCCAGCGGAAGGTATGGGTGACACATCCTCTTCTTTACAGGTGGCAGCCTGGCAACCCCTGCAGAAAGGCCAGCAGAGCCCCACTCACACCGGGCCACCAACAAAGCTGTGGCCCCTCACTCCCTCCCACCAGCAGAGCCCCGAGACTGCTGACGGGGCAGAGAATATGGAGTCAGGCACAGCTTCAGGGGCTATTGCTGCCTGGAGCGCTGTTTATATTCACCTCAAACAGGCACACCTGGGGAGGGCCGGCCGGCAGGGTAAGGCTGCCCAGGTCAGCTAATCCACAACCCTCAGGGAATCCCATTGTTGAAAACGGACCTCGCTAAGGCAGAATAGAAGCCAAGGAAGAAAAGGACACAATGCCATTTGCAGCACCGTAGATGAGTCTAGAGGTAATCACGTGACTTGTAGTAAGTCAGAAAGTGAAAGACACATATCGTATCATATCACTTATAGGTGTTACCTAAGAATGGATACGAGGGCAGATATTTCCACGGAGAAGGGCCATCACAGATTCATCAAACAAACTTATGGTTCACCAATGGAAAGGTGTGAGGATTGGTTTCATTACGATATTGGGGTTAACAGACATATACAAACACAGGTGACACATATAATCACCAAAGACCTACGGAATACCAAGAGAAGACTACTCAACCTTCTGTCATAACGTACATGGGAAAAGGATCCCAGGAAGAACAGACATCTGTATATGTGTAAAAGAACCCCATCTTCCACACCTACAACAGGCCAAACATTGTAATCAAACTTGCTGTAATAAAAAATAAAAAATTAAATTAAAAACACGAACAAGAAGTAGTGAGGCAAACTTGAGGGGCTTTCTCCTGGCACATTCCATTCTAAATTCCAATCTAGAACACGACTTCCATTGAGGCTCTGTTGCCCTAGTCACCAGATTTGGTAAGGGAGAACTGCTGCCACCTTGTGGCCGTTTCGCACAACAGCAGCTTTAATCCCAGCGCTGATGGTCAGTTGATATTCAAAATCATTGCAGGCCTGTAAATGACACCTGCTCTGAAAACAAATCCTGGGGTCACATATCGACCAAAAAATTCAAAGGACGTCCATATTTCAAAACGACCGTTTCAAAAGGCATATTTTACGTACATTAGTGTTCTGCTGCTTTTCCTTTCTTTCCTTTTTTTTGTTAAAAATACGGGAATGGAAAAAGGCATCCCTCAGAATGGGCGAAAATCGTTGCAAACGAATCAATGGACAAAGGTTTAATCTCCAATATATATAAACAGCTCATGCAGCTTAATATTAACAAAACAAACAACCCAATACAAAAAATGGGCAGAAGATCTAAAGAGATGTTTCTTCCAAGAAGACACAGAGATGGCCAAGACGCACATGAAAAGCTGCTCAACAGCACTAATTATTAGAGAAATGCAAATCAAAACTACAATGAGGTATCACCTCACACCTGTTAGAATCGGCATCATCAGAAAATCTACAAACAACCAATTCTGGGGAGGGTGTGGAGAAAAGGAGCCCTCTTCCACTATTGGTGGGAATGTAAATTGATACAGTCACTATGGAGAACGGTATGGAGTTTCCTTAAAAACACTAGAAAT
Organism: Mesoplodon mirus; assembly: GCF_964341445.2. Classification (NCBI taxonomy): domain Eukaryota; kingdom Metazoa; phylum Chordata; class Mammalia; order Artiodactyla; family Ziphiidae; genus Mesoplodon; species Mesoplodon mirus. Next base: position 2,053,317 of record NW_028295814.1, on the reverse strand, counting down.
AGAATTACCATCTGATCCAGCAATCCCACTTCTGGGCATATACCCAGAGAAAACCATAAATCTAAAAGGCACATTCACCACAATGTTCATGGCAGCACTATTTACAATAGCCCGGTAATGGAAGCAACGTAAATGCCCACAGACAGATGAATGGATAAAGATGTGGTACATATATAAAATGGAATATTACTCAGCCATAAGAAGGAATGAAACTGGGTCATTTGTAGAGACATCGATGGATCTAGAGACTGTCATACAGAATGAAGTAAGTCAGAAAGAGGAAAACAAATATGGTATATTAATGCATATATGTGGAACCTAAAAAATGGTACAGATGAACTGGTTTGCAGGGAAGAAACAGAGACACAGAGGTAGAGAACAAACATATGGACACCAAGTGTGTGAAGCCATGGGGTGGTGGTGGTGGGATGAGTTGGGAGATTGGGATTGACCTGTATACATGTATATGCATAAAATACATAACTAATAATAACCTGCTGTATAAAAAAATAAATCAAATTAAATTTCAAATTTTTAAAAAATAAAATTTAAAAATAAAACAGAAAAATGTTCTTCCCTTCACACAGATGTATTTATAGGAATGAATTATTTCCATGCTTATATCTATAAATACATAAAGGAGGAATACAATCTAACTTGAACCATAAAAGAAAAAAAAAAAACCTGAACCCACCAGTTATACAGAGGAAAACCCTATCAGGGCACTTGCTCCAGCGGTAAACAATTCTGAAATTGGTCAGAGGTGGGAAATCATCTCCCATACAACCAGCAACCCACCCCCCACGCCAGGAGCATCCTCATTGCAAAGCTGGGGGACCGTGCCGAGGCATCTGTGAGTAAACGTGAGCTGAGCCCCAGGCCAGCTGCTGCTGAACTGTTCCCACCCTTCCCAGGTAAAACACCTGAATATGTACAAGGGCTTGAAAGCCTAGAGGAAGGGCCGTGGAGCCACACCAGCGACAGCACGCAGGCCAACTTGGTGCCTGCAGGCCAGCCAGGGTGGTCCTGGCCCCGGGCGCTCTTCCGGAAGCTTTCCATTGCCCTGCCTGAGATACCCCTCCTGTCCCGGCCCCCACTGCTTTTTTCCTTCCTCACCTCTGTCCGGAGAGAAATTCCAGCGGAAGGTATGGGTGACACATCCTCTTCTTTACAGGTGGCAGCCTGGCAACCCCTGCAGAAAGGCCAGCAGAGCCCCACTCACACCGGGCCACCAACAAAGCTGTGGCCCCTCACTCCCTCCCACCAGCAGAGCCCCGAGACTGCTGACGGGGCAGAGAATATGGAGTCAGGCACAGCTTCAGGGGCTATTGCTGCCTGGAGCGCTGTTTATATTGACCTCAAACAGGCACACCTGGGGAGGGCCGGCCGGCAGGGTAAGGCTGCCCAGGTCAGCTAATCCACAACCCTCAGGGAATCCCATTGTTGAAAACGGACCTCGCTAAGGCAGAATAGAAGCCAAGGAAGAAAAGGACACAATGCCATTTGCAGCACCGTAGATGAGTCTAGAGGTAATCACGTGACTTGTAGTAAGTCAGAAAGTGAAAGACACATATCGTATCATATCACTTATAGGTGTTACCTAAGAATGGATACCAGGGCAGATATTTCCACGGAGAAGGGCCATCACAGATTCATCAAACAAACTTATGGTTCACCAATGGAAAGGTGTGAGGATTGGTTTCATTACGATATTGGGGTTAACAGACATATACAAACACAGGTGACACATATAATCACCAAAGACCTACGGAATACCAAGAGAAGACTACTCAACCTTCTGTCATAACGTACATGGGAAAAGGATCCCAGGAAGAACAGACATCTGTATATGTGTAAAAGAACCCCATCTTCCACACCTACAACAAGCCAAACATTGTAATCAAACTTGCTGTAATAAAAAATAAAAAATTAAATTAAAAACACGAACAAGAAGTAGTGAGGCAAACTTGAGGGGCTTTCTCCTGGCACATTCCATTCTAAATTCCAATCTAGAACACGACTTCCATTGAGGCTCTGTTGCCCTAGTCACCAGATTTGGTAAGGGAGAACTGCTGCCACCTTGTGGCCGTTTCGCACAACAGCAGCTTTAATCCCAGCGCTGATGGTCAGTTGATATTCAAAATCATTGCAGGCCTGTAAATGACACCTGCCCTGAAAACAAATCCTGGGGTCACATATCGACCAAAAAATTCAAAGGACGTCCATATTTCAAAACGACCGTTTCAAAAGGCATATTTTACGCACATTAGTGTTCTGCTGCTTTTCCTTTCTTTCCTTTTTTTGTTAAAAATACGGGAATGGAAAAAGGCATCCCTCAGAATGGGCGAAAATCGTTGCAAACGAATCAATGGACAAAGGTTTAATCTCCAATATATATAAACAGCTCATGCAGCTTAATATTAACAAAACAAACAACCCAATACGAAAAATGGGCAGAAGATCTAAAGAGATGTTTCTTCCAAGAAGACACAGAGATGGCCAAGACGCACATGAAAAGCTGCTCAACAGCACTAATTATTAGAGAAATGCAAATCAAAACTACAATGAGGTATCACCTCACACCTGTTAGAATCGGCATCATCAGAAAATCTACAAACAACCAATTCTGGGGAGGGTGTGGAGAAAAGGAGCCCTCTTCCACTATTGGTGGGAATGTAAATTGATACAGTCACTATGGAGAACGGTATGGAGTTTCCTTAAAAAAACTAGAAATAGAATTACCATCTGATCCAGCAATCCCACTTCTGGGCATATACCCAGAGAAAACCATAAATCTAAAAGGCACATTCACCACAATGTTCATGGCAGCACTATTTACAATAGCCAGGTAATGGAAGCAACGTAAATGCCCACAGACAGATGAATGGATAAAGATGTGGTACATATATAAAATGGAATATTACTCAGCCATAAGAAGGAATGCAACTGGGTCATTTGTAGAGACATCGATGGATCTAGAGACTGTCATACAGAATGAAGTAAGTCAGAAAGAGGAAAACAAATATGGTATATTAATGCATATATGTGGAACCTAAAAAATGGTACAGATGAACTGGTTTGCAGGGAAGAAACAGAGACACAGAGGTAGAGAACAAACATATGGACACCAAGTGTGGGAAGCCATGGGGTGGTGGTGGTGGGATGAGTTGGGAGATTGGGATTGACCTGTATACATGTATATGCATAAAATACATAACTAATAATAACCTGCTGTATAAAAAAATAAATCAAATTAAATTTCAAATTTTTAAAAAATAAAATTTAAAAATAAAACAGAAAAATGTTCTTCCCTTCACACAGATGTATTTATAGGAATGAATTATTTCCATGCTTATATCTATAAATACATAAAGGAGGAATACAATCTAACTTGAACCATAAAAGAAAAAAAAAAACCTGAACCCACCAGTTATACAGAGGAAAACCCTATCAGGGCACTTGCTCCAGCGGTAAACAATTCTGAAATTGGTCAGAGGTGGGAAATCATCTCCCATACAACCAGGAACCCACCCCCCACGCCAGGAGCATCCTCATTGCAAAGCTGGGGGACCGTGCCGAGGCATCTGTGAGTAAACGTGAGCTGAGCCCCAGGCCAGCTGCTGCTGAACTGTTCCCACCCTTCCCAGGTAAAACACCTGAATATGTACAAGGGCTTGAAAGCCTAGAGGAAGGGCCGTGGAGCCACACCAGCGACAGCACGCAGGCCAACTTGGTGCCTGCAGGCCAGCCAGGGTGGTCCTGGCCCCGGGCGCTCTTCCGGAAGCTTTCCATTGCCCTGCCTGAGATACCCCTCCTGTCCCGGCCCCCACTGCTTTTTTCCTTCCTCACCTCTGTCCGGAGAGAAATTCCAGCGGAAGGTATGGGTGACACATCCTCTTCTTTACAGGTGGCAGCCTGGCAACCCCTGCAGAAAGGCCAGCAGAGCCCCACTCACACCGGGCCACCAACAAAGCTGTGGCCCCTCACTCCCTCCCACCAGCAGAGCCCCGAGACTGCTGACGGGGCAGAGAATATGGAGTCAGGCACAGCTTCAGGGGCTATTGCTGCCTGGAGCGCTGTTTATATTGACCTCAAACAGGCACACCTGGGGAGGGCCGGCCGGCAGGGTAAGGCTGCCCAGGTCAGCTAATCCACAACCCTCAGGGAATCCCATTGTTGAAAACGGACCTCGCTAAGGCAGAATAGAAGCCAAGGAAGAAAAGGACACAATGCCATTTGCAGCACCGTAGATGAGTCTAGAGGAAATCACGTGACTTGTAGTAAGTCAGAAAGTGAAAGACACATATCGTATCATATCACTTATAGGTGTTACCTAAGAATGGATACCAGGGCAGATATTTCCACGGAGAAGGGCCATCACAGATTCATCAAACAAACTTATGGTTCACCAATGGAAAGGTGTGAGGATTGGTTTCATTACGATATTGGGGTTAACAGACATATACAAACACAGGTGACACATATAATCACCAAAGACCTACGGAATACCAAGAGAAGACTACTCAACCTTCTGTCATAACGTACATGGGAAAAGGATCCCAGGAAGAACAGACATCTGTATATGTGTAAAAGAACCACATCTTCCACACCTACAACAAGCCAAACATTGTAATCAAACTTGCTGTAATAAAAAATAAAAAATTAAATTAAAAACACGAACAAGAAGTAGTGAGGCAAACTTGAGGGGCTTTCTCCTGGCACATTCCATTCTAAATTCCAATCTAGAACACGACTTCCATTGAGGCTCTGTTGCCCTAGTCACCAGATTTGGTAAGGGAGAACTGCTGCCACCTTGTGGCCGTTTCGCACAACAGCAGCTTTAATCCCAGCGCTGATGGTCAGTTGATATTCAAAATCATTGCAGGCCTGTAAATGACACCTGCCCTGAAAACAAATCCTGGGGTCACATATCGACCAAAAAATTCAAAGGACGTCCATATTTCAAAACGACCGTTTCAAAAGGCATATTTTACGCACATTAGTGTTCTGCTGCTTTTCCTTTCTTTCCTTTTTTTGTTAAAAATACGGGAATGGAAAAAGGCATCCCTCAGAATGGGCGAAAATCGTTGCAAACGAATCAATGGACAAAGGTTTAATCTCCAATATATATAAAGAGCTCATGCAGCTTAATATTAACAAAACAAACAACCCAATACAAAAAATGGGCAGAAGATCTAAAGAGATGTTTCTTCCAAGAAGACACAGAGATGGCCAAGACGCACATGAAAAGCTGCTCAACAGCACTAATTATTAGAGAAATGCAAATCAAAACTACAATGAGGTATCACCTCACACCTGTTAGAATCGGCATCATCAGAAAATCTACAAACAACCAATTCTGGGGAGGGTGTGGACAAAAGGAGCCCTCTTCCACTATTGGTGGGAATGTAAATTGATACAGTCACTATGGAGAACGGTATGGAGTTTCCTTAAAAAAACTAGAAATAGAATTACCATCTGATCCAGCAATCCCACTTCTGGGCATATACCCAGAGAAAACCATAAATCTAAAAGGCACATTCACCACAATGTTCATGGCAGCACTATTTACAATAGCCAGGTAATGGAAGCAACGTAAATGCCCACAGACAGATGAATGGATAAAGATGTGGTACATATATAAAATGGAATATTACTCAGCCATAAGAAGGTATGCAACTGGGTCATTTGTAGAGACATCGATGGATCTAGAGACTGTCATACAGAATGAAGTAAGTCAGAAAGAGGAAAACAAATATGGTATATTAATGCATATATGTGGAACCTAAAAAATGGTACAGATGAACTGGTTTGCAGGGAAGAAACAGAGACACAGAGGTAGAGAACAAACATATGGACACCAAGTGTGGGAAGCCATGGGGTGGTGGTGGTGGGATGAGTTGGGAGATTGGGATTGACCTGTATACATGTATATGCATAAAATACATAACTAATAATAACCTGCTGTATAAAAAATAAATCAAATTAAATTTCAAATTTTTAAAAAATAAAATTTAAAAATAAAACAGAAAAATGTTCTTCCCTTCACACAGATGTATTTATAGGAATGAATTATTTCCATGCTTATATCTATAAATACATAAAGGAGGAATACAATCTAACTTGAACCATAAAAGAAAAAAAAAAAACCTGAACCCACCAGTTATACAGAGGAAAACCCTATCAGGGCACTTGCTCCAGCGGTAAACAATTCTGAAATTGGTCAGAGGTGGGGAATCATCTCCCATACAACCAGCAACCCACCCCCCACGCAAGGAGCATCCTCATTGCAAAGCTGGGGGACCGTGCCGAGGCATCTGTGAGTAAACGTGAGCTGAGCCCCAGGCCAGCTGCTGCTGAACTGTTCCCACCCTTCCCAGGTAAAACACCTGAATATGTACAAGGGCTTGAAAGCCTAGAGGAAGGGCCGTGGAGCCACACCAGCGACAGCACGCAGGCCAACTTGGTGCCTGCAGGCCAGCCAGGGTGGTCCTGGCCCCGGGCGCTCTTCCGGAAGCTTTCCATTGCCCTGCCTGAGATACCCCTCCTGTCCCGGCCCCCACTGCTTTTTTCCTTCCTCACCTCTGTCCGGAGAGAAATTCCAGCGGAAGGTATGGGTGACACATCCTCTTCTTTACAGGTGGCAGCCTGGCAACCCCTGCAGAAAGGCCAGCAGAGCCCCACTCACACCGGGCCACCAACAAAGCTGTGGCCCCTCACTCCCTCCCACCAGCAGAGCCCCGAGACTGCTGACGGGGCAGAGAATATGGAGTCAGGCACAGCTTCAGGGGCTATTGCTGCCTGGAGCGCTGTTTATATTGACCTCAAACAGGCACACCTGGGGAGGGCCGGCCGGCAGGGTAAGGCTGCCCAGGTCAGCTAATCCACAACCCTCAGGGAATCCCATTGTTGAAAACGGACCTCGCTAAGGCAGAATAGAAGCCAAGGAAGAAAAGGACACAATGCCATTTGCAGCACCGTAGATGAGTCTAGAGGAAATCACGTGACTTGTAGTAAGTCAGAAAGTGAAAGACACATATCGTATCATATCACTTATAGGTGTTACCTAAGAATGGATACCAGGGCAGATATTTCCACGGAGAAGGGCCATCACAGATTCATCAAACAAACTTATGGTTCACCAATGGAAAGGTGTGAGGATTGGTTTCATTACGATATTGGGGTTAACAGACATATACAAACACAGGTGACACATATAATCACCAAAGTCCTACGGAATACCAAGAGAAGACTACTCAACCTTCTGTCATAACGTACATGGGAAAAGGATCCCAGGAAGAACAGACATCTGTATATGTGTAAAAGAACCCCATCTTCCACACCTACAACAAGCCAAACATTGTAATCAAACTTGCTGTAATAAAAAATAAAAAATTAAATTAAAAACACGAACAAGAAGTAGTGAGGCAAACTTGAGGGGCTTTCTCCTGGCACATTCCATTCTAAATTCCAACCTAGAACACGACTTCCATTGAGGCTCTGTTGCCCTAGTCACCAGATTTGGTAAGGGAGAACTGCTGCCACCTTGTGGCCGTTTCGCACAACAGCAGCTTTAATCCCAGCGCTGATGGTCAGTTGATATTCAAAATCATTGCAGGCCTGTAAATGACACCTGCCCTGAAAACAAATCCTGGGGTCACATATCGACCAAAAAATTCAAAGGACGTCCATATTTCAAAACGACCGTTTCAAAAGGCATATTTTACGCACATTAGTGTTCTGCTGCTTTTCCTTTCTTTCCTTTTTTTGTTAAAAATACGGGAATGGAAAAAGGCATCCCTCAGAATGGGCGAAAATCGTTGCAAACGAATCAATGGACAAAGGTTTAATCTCCAATATATATAAAGAGCTCATGCAGCTTAATATTAACAAAACAAACAACCCAATACAAAAAATGGGCAGAAGATCTAAAGAGATGTTTCTTCCAAGAAGACACAGAGATGGCCAAGACGCACATGAAAAGCTGCTCAACAGCACTAATTATTAGAGAAATGCAAATCAAAACTACAATGAGGTATCACCTCACACCTGTTAGAATCGGCATCATCAGAAAATCTACAAACAACCAATTCTGGGGAGGGTGTGGACAAAAGGAGCCCTCTTCCACTATTGGTGGGAATGTAAATTGATACAGTCACTATGGAGAACGGTATGGAGTTTCCTTAAAAAAACTAGAAATAGAATTACCATCTGATCCAGCAATCCCACTTCTGGGCATATACCCAGAGAAAACCATAAATCTAAAAGGCACATTCACCACAATGTTCATGGCAGCACTATTTACAATAGCCAGGTAATGGAAGCAACGTAAATGCCCACAGACAGATGAATGGATAAAGATGTGGTACATATATAAAATGGAATATTACTCAGCCATAAGAAGGAATGCAACTGGGTCATTTGTAGAGACATCGATGGATCTAGAGACTGTCATACAGAATGAAGTAAGTCAGAAAGAGGAAAACAAATATTGTATATTAATGCATATATGTGGAACCTAAAAAATGGTATAGATGAACTGGTTTGCAGGGAAGAAACAGAGACACAGAGGTAGAGAACAAACATATGGACACCAAGTGTGTGAAGCCATGTGGTGGTGGTGGTGGGATGAGTTGGGAGATTGGGATTGACCTGTATACATGTATATGCATAAAATACATAACTAATAATAACCTGGTGTATAAAAAAATAAATCAAATTAAATTTCAAATTTTTAAAAAATAAAATTTAAAAATAAAACAGAAAAATGTTCTTCCCTTCACACAGATGTATTTATAGGAATGAATTATTTCCATGCTTATATCTATAAATACATAAAGGAGGAATACAATCTAACTTGAACCATAAAAGAAAAAAAAAAAAACCTGAACCCACCAGTTATACAGAGGAAAACCCTATCAGGGCACTTGCTCCAGCGGTAAACAATTCTGAAATTGGTCAGAGGTGGGGAATCATCTCCCATACAACCAGCAACCCACCCCCCACGCAAGGAGCATCCTCATTGCAAAGCTGGGGGACCGTGCCGAGGCATCTGTGAGTAAACGTGAGCTGAGCCCCAGGCCAGCTGCTGCTGAACTGTTCCCACCCTTCCCAGGTAAAACACCTGAATATGTACAAGGGCTTGAAAGCCTAGAGGAAGGGCCGTGGAGCCACACCAGCGACAGCACGCAGGCCAACTTGGTGCCTGCAGGCCAGCCAGGGTGGTCCTGGCCCCGGGCGCTCTTCCGGAAGCTTTCCATTGCCCTGCCTGAGATACCCCTCCTGTCCCGGCCCCCACTGCTTTTTTCCTTCCTCACCTCTGTCCGGAGAGAAATTCCAGCGGAAGGTATGGGTGACACATCCTCTTCTTTACAGGTGGCAGCCTGGCAACCCCTGCAGAAAGGCCAGCAGAGCCCCACTCACACCAGGCCACCAACAAAGCTGTGGCCCCTCACTCCCTCCCACCAGCAGAGCCCCGAGACTGCTGACGGGGCAGAGAATATGGAGTCACGCACAGCTTCAGGGGCTATTGCTGCCTGGAGCGCTGTTTATATTGACCTCAAACAGGCACACCTGGGGAGGGCCGGCCGGCAGGGTAAGGCTGCCCAGGTCAGCTAATCCACAACCCTCAGGGAATCCCATTGTTGAAAACGGACCTCGCTAAGGCAGAATAGAAGCCAAGGAAGAAAAGGACACAATGCCATTTGCAGCACCGTAGATGAGTCTAGAGGAAATCACGTGACTTGTAGTAAGTCAGAAAGTGAAAGACACATATCGTATCATATCACTTATAGGTGTTACCTAAGAATGGATACCAGGGCAGATATTTCCACGGAGAAGGGCCATCACAGATTCATCAAACAAACATATGGTTCACCAATGGAAAGGTGTGAGGATTGGTTTCATTACGATATTGGGGTTAACAGACATATACAAACACAGGTGACACATATAATCACCAAAGACCTACGGAATACCAAGAGAAGACTACTCAACCTTCTGTCATAACGTACATGGGAAAAGGATCCCAGGAAGAACAGACATCTGTATATGTGTAAAAGAACCCCATCTTCCACACCTACAACAAGCCAAACATTGTAATCAAACTTGCTGTAATAAAAAATAAAAAATTAAATTAAAAACACGAACAAGAAGTAGTGAGGCAAACTTGAGGGGCTTTCTCCTGGCACATTCCATTCTAAATTCCAATCTAGAACACGACTTCCATTGAGGCTCTGTTGCCCTAGTCACCAGATTTGGTAAGGGAGAACTGCTGCCACCTTGTGGCCGTTTCGCACAACAGCAGCTTTAATCCCAGCGCTGATGGTCAGTTGATATTCAAAATCATTGCAGGCCTGTAAATGACACCTGCCCTGAAAACAAATCCTGGGGTCACATATCGACCAAAAAATTCAAAGGACGTCCATATTTCAAAACGACCGTTTCAAAAGGCATATTTTACGCACATTAGTGTTCTGCTGCTTTTCCTTTCTTTCCTTTTTTTGTTAAAAATACGGGAATGGAAAAAGGCATCCCTCAGAATGGGCGAAAATCGTTGCAAACGAATCAATGGACAAAGGTTTAATCTCCAATATATATAAAGAGCTCATGCAGCTTAATATTAACAAAACAAACAACCCAATACAAAAAATGGGCAGAAGATCTAAAGAGATGTTTCTTCCAAGAAGACACAGAGATGGCCAAGACGCACATGAAAAGCTGCTCAACAGCACTAATTATTACAGAAATGCAAATCAAAACTACAATGAGGTATCACCTCACACCTGTTAGAATCGGCATCATCAGAAAATCTACAAACAACCAATTCTGGGGAGGGTGTGGACAAAAGGAGCCCTCTTCCACTATTGGTGGGAATGTAAATTGATACAGTCACTATGGAGAACGGTATGGAGTTTCCTTAAAAAAACTAGAAATAGAATTACCATCTGATCCAGCAATCCCACTTCTGGGCATATACCCAGAGAAAACCATAAATCTAAAAGGCACATTCACCACAATGTTCATGGCAGCACTATTTACAATAGCCAGGTAATGGAAGCAACGTAAATGCCCACAGACAGATGAATGGATAAAGATGTGGTACATATATAAAATGGAATATTACTCAGCCATAAGAAGGAATGCAACTGGGTCATTTGTAGAGACATCGATGGATCTAGAGACTGTCATACAGAATGAAGTAAGTCAGAAAGAGGAAAACAAATATTGTATATTAATGCATATATGTGGAACCTAAAAAATGGTACAGATGAACTGGTTTGCAGGGAAGAAACAGAGACACAGAGGTAGAGAACAAACATATGGACACCAAGTGTGTGAAGCCATGTGGTGGTGGTGGTGGGATGAGTTGGGAGATTGGGATTGACCTGTATACATGTATATGCATAAAATACATAACTAATAATAACCTGGTGTATAAAAAAATAAATCAAATTAAATTTCAAATTTTTAAAAAATAAAATTTAAAAATAAAACAGAAAAATGTTCTTCCCTTCACACAGATGTATTTATAGGAATGAATTATTTCCATGCTTATATCTATAAATACATAAAGGAGGAATACAATCTAACTTGAACCATAAAAGAAAAAAAAAAAAACCTGAACCCACCAGTTATACAGAGGAAAACCCTATCAGGGCACTTGCTCCAGCGGTAAACAATTCTGAAATTGGTCAGAGGTGGGGAATCATCTCCCATACAACCAGCAACCCACCCCCCACGCAAGGAGCATCCTCATTGCAAAGCTGGGGGACCGTGCCGAGGCATCTGTGAGTAAACGTGAGCTGAGCCCCAGGCCAGCTGCTGCTGAACTGTTCCCACCCTTCCCAGGTAAAACACCTGAATATGTACAAGGGCTTGAAAGCCTAGAGGAAGGGCCGTGGAGCCACACCAGCGACAGCACGCAGGCCAACTTGGTGCCTGCAGGCCAGCCAGGGTGGTCCTGGCCCCGGGCGCTCTTCCGGAAGCTTTCCATTGCCCTGCCTGAGATACCCCTCCTGTCCCGGCCCCCACTGCTTTTTTCCTTCCTCACCTCTGTCCGGAGAGAAATTCCAGCGGAAGGTATGGGTGACACATCCTCTTCTTTACAGGTGGCAGCCTGGCAACCCCTGCAGAAAGGCCAGCAGAGCCCCACTCACACCGGGCCACCAACAAAGCTGTGGCCCCTCACTCCCTCCCACCAGCAGAGCCCCGAGACTGCTGACGGGGCAGAGAATATGGAGTCAGGCACAGCTTCAGGGGCTATTGCTGCCTGGAGCGCTGTTTATATTGACCTCAAACAGGCACACGTGGGGAGGGCCGGCCGGCAGGGTAAGGCTGCCCAGGTCAGCTAATCCACAACCCTCAGGGAATCCCATTGTTGAAAACGGACCTCGCTAAGGCAGAATAGAAGCCAAGGAAGAAAAGGACACAATGCCATTTGCAGCACCGTAGATGAGTCTAGAGGTAATCACGTGACTTGTAGTAAGTCAGAAAGTGAAAGACACATATCGTATCATATCACTTATAGGTGTTACCTAAGAATGGATACCAGGGCAGATATTTCCACGGAGAAGGGCCATCACAGATTCATCAAACAAACTTATGGTTCACCAATGGAAAGGTGTGAGGATTGGTTTCATTACGATATTGGGGTTAACAGACATATACAAACACAGGTGACACATATAATCACCAAAGACCTACGGAATACCAAGAGAAGACTACTCAACCTTCTGTCATAACGTACATGGGAAAAGGATCCCAGGAAGAACAGACATCTGTATATGTGTAAAAGAACCCCATCTTCCACACCTACAACAAGCCAAACATTGTCATCAAACTTGCTGTAATAAAAAATAAAAAATTAAATTAAAAACACGAACAAGAAGTAGTGAGGCAAACTTGAGGGGCTTTCTCCTGGCACATTCCATTCTAAATTCCAATCTAGAACAGGACTTCCATTGAGGCTCTGTTGCCCTAGTCACCAGATTTGGTAAGGGAGAACTGCTGCCACCTTGTGGCCGTTTCGCATAACAGCAGCTTTAATCCCAGCGCTGATGGTCAGTTGATATTCAAAATCATTGCAGGCCTGTAAATGACACCTGCCCTGAAAACAAATCCTGGGGTCACATATCGACCAAAAAATTCAAAGGACGTCCATATTTCAAAACGACCGTTTCAAAAGGCATATTTTACGCACATTAGTGTTCTGCTGCTTTTCCTTTCTTTCCTTTTTTTGTTAAAAATACGGGAATGGAAAAAGGCATCCCTCAGAATGGGCGAAAATCGTTGCAAACGAATCAATGGACAAAGGTTTAATCTCCAATATATATAAAGAGCTCATGCAGCTTAATATTAACAAAACAAACAACCCAATACAAAAAATGGGCAGAAGATCTAAAGAGATGTTTCTTCCAAGAAGACACAGAGATGGCCAAGACGCACATGAAAAGCTGCTCAACAGCACTAATTATTACAGAAATGCAAATCAAAACTACAATGAGGTATCACCTCACACCTGTTAGAATCGGCATCATCAGAAAATCTACAAACAACCAATTCTGGGGAGGGTGTGGACAAAAGGAGCCCTCTTCCACTATTGGTGGGAATGTAAATTGATACAGTCACTATGGAGAACGGTATGGAGTTTCCTTAAAAAAACTAGAAATAGAATTACCATCTGATCCAGCAATCCCACTTCTGGGCATATACCCAGAGAAAACCATAAATCTAAAAGGCACATTCACCACAATGTTCATGGCAGCACTATTTACAATAGCCAGGTAATGGAAGCAACGTAAATGCCCACAGACAGATGAATGGATAAAGATGTGGTACATATATAAAATGGAATATTACTCAGCCATAAGAAGGAATGCAACTGGGTCATTTGTAGAGACATCGATGGATCTAGAGACTGTCATACAGAATGAAGTAAGTCAGAAAGAGGAAAACAAATATTGTATATTAATGCATATATGTGGAACCTAAAAAATGGTACAGATGAACTGGTTTGCAGGGAAGAAACAGAGACACAGAGGTAGAGAACAAACATATGGACACCAAGTGTGGGAAGCCATGGGGTGGTGGTGGTGGGATGAGTTGGGAGATTGGGATTGACCTGTATACATGTATATGCATAAAATACATAACTAATAATAACCTGGTGTATAAAAAAATAAATCAAATTAAATTTCAAATTTTTAAAAAATAAAACTTAAAAATAAAACAGAAAAAAGTTCTTCCCTTCACACAGATGTATTTATAGGAATGAATTATTTCCATGCTTATATCTATAAATACATAAAGGAGGAATACAATCTAACTTGAACCATAAAAGAAAAAAAAAAAACCTGAACCCACCAGTTATACAGAGGAAAACCCTATCAGGGCACTTGCTCCAGCGGTAAACAATTCTGAAATTGGTCAGAGGTGGGGAATCATCTCCCATACAACCAGCAACCCACCCCCCACGCAAGGAGCATCCTCATTGCAAAGCTGGGGGACCGTGCCGAGGCATCTGTGAGTAAACGTGAGCTGAGCCCCAGGCCAGCTGCTGCTGAACTGTTCCCACCCTTCCCAGGTAAAACACCTGAATATGTACAAGGGCTTGAAAGCCTAGAGGAAGGGCCGTGGAGCCACACCAGCGACAGCACGCAGGCCAACTTGGTGCCTGCAGGCCAGCCAGGGTGGTCCTGGCCCCGGGCGCTCTTCCGGAAGCTTTCCATTGCCCTGCCTGAGATACCCCTCCTGTCCTGGCCCCCACTGCTTTTTTCCTTCCTCACCTCTGTCCGGAGAGAAATTCCAGCGGAAGGTATGGGTGACACATCCTCTTCTTTACAGGTGGCAGCCTGGCAACCCCTGCAGAAAGGCCAGCAGAGCCCCACTCACACCGGGCCACCAACAAAGCTGTGGCCCCTCACTCCCTCCCACCAGCAGAGCCCCGAGACTGCTGACGGGGCAGAGAATATGGAGTCAGGCACAGCTTCAGGGGCTATTGCTGCCTGGAGCGCTGTTTATATTGACCTCAAACAGGCACACCTGGGGAGGGCCGGCCGGCAGGGTAAGGCTGCCCAGGTCAGCTAATCCACAACCCTCAGGGAATCCCATTGTTGAAAACGGACCTCGCTAAGGCAGAATAGAAGCCAAGGAAGAAAAGGACACAATGCCATTTGCAGCACCGTAGATGAGTCTAGAGGAAATCACGTGACTTGTAGTAAGTCAGAAAGTGAAAGACACATATCGTATCATATCACTTATAGGTGTTACCTAAGAATGGATACCAGGGCAGATATTTCCACGGAGAAGGGCCATCACAGATTCATCAAACAAACTTATGGTTCACCAATGGAAAGGTGTGAGGATTGGTTTCATTACGATATTGGGGTTAACAGACATATACAAACACAGGTGACACATATAATCACCAAAGACCTACGGAATACCAAGAGAAGACTACTCAACCTTCTGTCATAACGTACATGGGAAAAGGATCCCAGGAAGAACAGACATCTGTATATGTGTAAAAGAACCCCATCTTCCACACCTACAACAAGCCAAACATTGTAATCAAACTTGCTGTAATAAAAAATAAAAAATTAAATTAAAAACACGAACAAGAAGTAGTGAGGCAAACTTGAGGGGCTTTTTCCTGGCACATTCCATTCTAAATTCCAATCTAGAACACGACTTCCATTGAGGCTCTGTTGCCCTAGTCACCAGATTTGGTAAGGGAGAACTGCTGCCACCTTGTGGCCGTTTCGCACAACAGCAGCTTTAATCCCAGCGCTGATGGTCAGTTGATATTCAAAATCATTGCAGGCCTGTAAATGACACCTGCCCTGAAAACAAATCCTGGGGTCACATATCGACCAAAAAATTCAAAGGACGTCCATATTTCAAAACGACCGTTTCAAAAGGCATATTTTACGCACATTAGTGTTCTGCTGCTTTTCCTTTCTTTCCTTTTTTTGTTAAAAATACGGGAATGGAAAAAGGCATCCCTCAGAATGGGCGAAAATCGTTGCAAACGAATCAATGGACAAAGGTTTAATCTCCAATATATATAAAGAGCTCATGCAGCTTAATATTAACAAAACAAACAACCCAATACAAAAAATGGGCAGAAGATCTAAAGAGATGTTTCTTCCAAGAAGACACAGAGATGGCCAAGACGCACATGAAAAGCTGCTCAACAGCACTAATTATTAGAGAAATGCAAATCAAAACTACAATGAGGTATCACCTCACACCTGTTAGAATCGGCATCATCAGAAAATCTACAAACAACCAATTCTGGGGAGGGTGTGGACAAAAGGAGCCCTCTTCCACTATTGGTGGGAATGTAAATTGATACAGTCACTATGGAGAACGGTATGGAGTTTCCTTAAAAAAACTAGAAATAGAATTACCATCTGATCCAGCAATCCCACTTCTGGGCATATACCCAGAGAAAACCATAAATCTAAAAGGCACATTCACCACAATGTTCATGGCAGCACTATTTACAATAGCCAGGTAATGGAAGCAACGTAAATGCCCACAGACAGATGAATGGATAAAGATGTGGTACATATATAAAATGGAATATTACTCAGCCATAAGAAGGAATGCAACTGGGTCATTTGTAGAGACATCGATGGATCTAGAGACTGTCATACAGAATGAAGTAAGTCAGAAAGAGGAAAACAAATATGGTATATTAATGCATATATGTGGAACCTAAAAAATGGTACAGATGAACTGGTTTGCAGGGAAGAAACAGAGACACAGAGGTAGAGAACAAACATATGGACACCAAGTGTGGGAAGCCATGGGGTGGTGGTGGTGGGATGAGTTGGGAGATTGGGATTGACCTGTATACATGTATATGCATAAAATACATAACTAATAATAACCTGCTGTATAAAAAATAAATCAAATTAAATTTCAAATTTTTAAAAAATAAAATTTAAAAATAAAACAGAAAAATGTTCTTCCCTTCACACAGATGTATTTATAGGAATGAATTATTTCCATGCTTATATCTATAAATACATAAAGGAGGAATACAATCTAACTTGAACCATAAAAGAAAAAAAAAAAACCTGAACCCACCAGTTATACAGAGGAAAACCCTATCAGGGCACTTGCTCCAGCGGTAAACAATTCTGAAATTGGTCAGAGGTGGGGAATCATCTCCCATACAACCAGCAACCCACCCCCCACGCAAGGAGCATCCTCATTGCAAAGCTGGGGGACCGTGCCGAGGCATCTGTGAGTAAACGTGAGCTGAGCCCCAGGCCAGCTGCTGCTGAACTGTTCCCACCCTTCCCAGGTAAAACACCTGAATATGTACAAGGGCTTGAAAGCCTAGAGGAAGGGCCGTGGAGCCACACCAGCGACAGCACGCAGGCCAACTTGGTGCCTGCAGGCCAGCCAGGGTGGTCCTGGCCCCGGGCGCTCTTCCGGAAGCTTTCCATTGCCCTGCCTGAGATACCCCTCCTGTCCCGGCCCCCACTGCTTTTTTCCTTCCTCACCTCTGTCCGGAGAGAAATTCCAGCGGAAGGTATGGGTGACACATCCTCTTCTTTACAGGTGGCAGCCTGGCAACCCCTGCAGAAAGGCCAGCAGAGCCCCACTCACACCGGGCCACCAACAAAGCTGTGGCCCCTCACTCCCTCCCACCAGCAGAGCCCCGAGACTGCTGACGGGGCAGAGAATATGGAGTCAGGCACAGCTTCAGGGGCTATTGCTGCCTGGAGCGCTGTTTATATTGACCTCAAACAGGCACACCTGGGGAGGGCCGGCCGGCAGGGTAAGGCTGCCCAGGTCAGCTAATCCACAACCCTCAGGGAATCCCATTGTTGAAAACGGACCTCGCTAAGGCAGAATAGAAGCCAAGGAAGAAAAGGACACAATGCCATTTGCAGCACCGTAGATGAGTCTAGAGGAAATCACGTGACTTGTAGTAAGTCAGAAAGTGAAAGACACATATCGTATCATATCACTTATAGGTGTTACCTAAGAATGGATACCAGGGCAGATATTTCCACGGAGAAGGGCCATCACAGATTCATCAAACAAACTTATGGTTCACCAATGGAAAGGTGTGAGGATTGGTTTCATTACGATATTGGGGTTAACAGACATATACAAACACAGGTGACACATATAATCACCAAAGTCCTACGGAATACCAAGAGAAGACTACTCAACCTTCTGTCATAACGTACATGGGAAAAGGATCCCAGGAAGAACAGACATCTGTATATGTGTAAAAGAACCCCATCTTCCACACCTACAACAAGCCAAACATTGTAATCAAACTTGCTGTAATAAAAAATAAAAAATTAAATTAAAAACACGAACAAGAAGTAGTGAGGCAAACTTGAGGGGCTTTCTCCTGGCACATTCCATTCTAAATTCCAACCTAGAACACGACTTCCATTGAGGCTCTGTTGCCCTAGTCACCAGATTTGGTAAGGGAGAACTGCTGCCACCTTGTGGCCGTTTCGCACAACAGCAGCTTTAATCCCAGCGCTGATGGTCAGTTGATATTCAAAATCATTGCAGGCCTGTAAATGACACCTGCCCTGAAAACAAATCCTGGGGTCACATATCGACCAAAAAATTCAAAGGACGTCCATATTTCAAAACGACCGTTTCAAAAGGCATATTTTACGCACATTAGTGTTCTGCTGCTTTTCCTTTCTTTCCTTTTTTTGTTAAAAATACGGGAATGGAAAAAGGCATCCCTCAGAATGGGCGAAAATCGTTGCAAACGAATCAATGGACAAAGGTTTAATCTCCAATATATATAAAGAGCTCATGCAGCTTAATATTAACAAAACAAACAACCCAATACAAAAAATGGGCAGAAGATCTAAAGAGATGTTTCTTCCAAGAAGACACAGAGATGGCCAAGACGCACATGAAAAGCTGCTCAACAGCACTAATTATTAGAGAAATGCAAATCAAAACTACAATGAGGTATCACCTCACACCTGTTAGAATCGGCATCATCAGAAAATCTACAAACAACCAATTCTGGGGAGGGTGTGGACAAAAGGAGCCCTCTTCCACTATTGGTGGGAATGTAAATTGATACAGTCACTATGGAGAACGGTATGGAGTTTCCTTAAAAAAACTAGAAATAGAATTACCATCTGATCCAGCAATCCCACTTCTGGGCATATACCCAGAGAAAACCATAAATCTAAAAGGCACATTCACCACAATGTTCATGGCAGCACTATTTACAATAGCCAGGTAATGGAAGCAACGTAAATGCCCACAGACAGATGAATGGATAAAGATGTGGTACATATATAAAATGGAATATTACTCAGCCATAAGAAGGAATGCAACTGGGTCATTTGTAGAGACATCGATGGATCTAGAGACTGTCATACAGAATGAAGTAAGTCAGAAAGAGGAAAACAAATATTGTATATTAATGCATATATGTGGAACCTAAAAAATGGTACAGATGAACTGGTTTGCAGGGAAGAAACAGAGACACAGAGGTAGAGAACAAACATATGGACACCAAGTGTGTGAAGCCATGTGGTGGTGGTGGTGGGATGAGTTGGGAGATTGGGATTGACCTGTATACATGTATATGCATAAAATACATAACTAATAATAACCTGGTGTATAAAAAAATAAATCAAATTAAATTTCAAATTTTTAAAAAATAAAATTTAAAAATAAAACAGAAAAATGTTCTTCCCTTCACACAGATGTATTTATAGGAATGAATTATTTCCATGCTTATATCTATAAATACATAAAGGAGGAATACAATCTAACTTGAACCATAAAAGAAAAAAAAAAAACCTGAACCCACCAGTTATACAGAGGAAAACCCTATCAGGGCACTTGCTCCAGCGGTAAACAATTCTGAAATTGGTCAGAGGTGGGGAATCATCTCCCATACAACCAGCAACCCACCCCCCACGCAAGGAGCATCCTCATTGCAAAGCTGGGGGACCGTGCCGAGGCATCTGTGAGTAAACGTGAGCTGAGCCCCAGGCCAGCTGCTGCTGAACTGTTCCCACCCTTCCCAGGTAAAACACCTGAATATGTACAAGGGCTTGAAAGCCTAGAGGAAGGGCCGTGGAGCCACACCAGCGACAGCACGCAGGCCAACTTGGTGCCTGCAGGCCAGCCAGGGTGGTCCTGGCCCCGGGCGCTCTTCCGGAAGCTTTCCATTGCCCTGCCTGAGATACCCCTCCTGTCCCGGCCCCCACTGCTTTTTTCCTTCCTCACCTCTGTCCGGAGAGAAATTCCAGCGGAAGGTATGGGTGACACATCCTCTTCTTTACAGGTGGCAGCCTGGCAACCCCTGCAGAAAGGCCAGCAGAGCCCCACTCACACCAGGCCACCAACAAAGCTGTGGCCCCTCACTCCCTCCCACCAGCAGAGCCCCGAGACTGCTGACGGGGCAGAGAATATGGAGTCACGCACAGCTTCAGGGGCTATTGCTGCCTGGAGCGCTGTTTATATTGACCTCAAACAGGCACACCTGGGGAGGGCCGGCCGGCAGGGTAAGGCTGCCCAGGTCAGCTAATCCACAACCCTCAGGGAATCCCATTGTTGAAAACGGACCTCGCTAAGGCAGAATAGAAGCCAAGGAAGAAAAGGACACAATGCCATTTGCAGCACCGTAGATGAGTCTAGAGGAAATCACGTGACTTGTAGTAAGTCAGAAAGTGAAAGACACATATCGTATCATATCACTTATAGGTGTTACCTAAGAATGGATACCAGGGCAGATATTTCCACGGAGAAGGGCCATCACAGATTCATCAAACAAACATATGGTTCACCAATGGAAAGGTGTGAGGATTGGTTTCATTACGATATTGGGGTTAACAGACATATACAAACACAGGTGACACATATAATCACCAAAGACCTACGGAATACCAAGAGAAGACTACTCAACCTTCTGTCATAACGTACATGGGAAAAGGATCCCAGGAAGAACAGACATCTGTATATGTGTAAAAGAACCCCATCTTCCACACCTACAACAAGCCAAACATTGTAATCAAACTTGCTGTAATAAAAAATAAAAAATTAAATTAAAAACACGAACAAGAAGTAGTGAGGCAAACTTGAGGGGCTTTCTCCTGGCACATTCCATTCTAAATTCCAATCTAGAACACGACTTCCATTGAGGCTCTGTTGCCCTAGTCACCAGATTTGGTAAGGGAGAACTGCTGCCACCTTGTGGCCGTTTCGCACAACAGCAGCTTTAATCCCAGCGCTGATGGTCAGTTGATATTCAAAATCATTGCAGGCCTGTAAATGACACCTGCCCTGAAAACAAATCCTGGGGTCACATATCGACCAAAAAATTCAAAGGACGTCCATATTTCAAAACGACCGTTTCAAAAGGCATATTTTACGCACATTAGTGTTCTGCTGCTTTTCCTTTCTTTCCTTTTTTTGTTAAAAATACGGGAATGGAAAAAGGCATCCCTCAGAATGGGCGAAAATCGTTGCAAACGAATCAATGGACAAAGGTTTAATCTCCAATATATATAAAGAGCTCATGCAGCTTAATATTAACAAAACAAACAACCCAATACAAAAAATGGGCAGAAGATCTAAAGAGATGTTTCTTCCAAGAAGACACAGAGATGGCCAAGACGCACATGAAAAGCTGCTCAACAGCACTAATTATTACAGAAATGCAAATCAAAACTACAATGAGGTATCACCTCACACCTGTTAGAATCGGCATCATCAGAAAATCTACAAACAACCAATTCTGGGGAGGGTGTGGACAAAAGGAGCCCTCTTCCACTATTGGTGGGAATGTAAATTGATACAGTCACTATGGAGAACGGTATGGAGTTTCCTTAAAAAAACTAGAAATAGAATTACCATCTGATCCAGCAATCCCACTTCTGGGCATATACCCAGAGAAAACCATAAATCTAAAAGGCACATTCACCACAATGTTCATGGCAGCACTATTTACAATAGCCAGGTAATGGAAGCAACGTAAATGCCCACAGACAGATGAATGGATAAAGATGTGGTACATATATAAAATGGAATATTACTCAGCCATAAGAAGGAATGCAACTGGGTCATTTGTAGAGACATCGATGGATCTAGAGACTGTCATACAGAATGAAGTAAGTCAGAAAGAGGAAAACAAATATTGTATATTAATGCATATATGTGGAACCTAAAAAATGGTACAGATGAACTGGTTTGCAGGGAAGAAACAGAGACACAGAGGTAGAGAACAAACATATGGACACCAAGTGTGGGAAGCCATGGGGTGGTGGTGGTGGGATGAGTTGGGAGATTGGGATTGACCTGTATACATGTATATGCATAAAATACATAACTAATAATAACCTGGTGTATAAAAAAATAAATCAAATTAAATTTCAAATTTTTAAAAAATAAAACTTAAAAATAAAACAGAAAAAAGTTCTTCCCTTCACACAGATGTATTTATAGGAATGAATTATTTCCATGCTTATATCTATAAATACATAAAGGAGGAATACAATCTAACTTGAACCATAAAAGAAAAAAAAAAAACCTGAACCCACCAGTTATACAGAGGAAAACCCTATCAGGGCACTTGCTCCAGCGGTAAACAATTCTGAAATTGGTCAGAGGTGGGGAATCATCTCCCATACAACCAGCAACCCACCCCCCACGCAAGGAGCATCCTCATTGCAAAGCTGGGGGACCGTGCCGAGGCATCTGTGAGTAAACGTGAGCTGAGCCCCAGGCCAGCTGCTGCTGAACTGTTCCCACCCTTCCCAGGTAAAACACCTGAATATGTACAAGGGCTTGAAAGCCTAGAGGAAGGGCCGTGGAGCCACACCAGCGACAGCACGCAGGCCAACTTGGTGCCTGCAGGCCAGCCAGGGTGGTCCTGGCCCCGGGCGCTCTTCCGGAAGCTTTCCATTGCCCTGCCTGAGATACCCCTCCTGTCCTGGCCCCCACTGCTTTTTTCCTTCCTCACCTCTGTCCGGAGAGAAATTCCAGCGGAAGGTATGGGTGACACATCCTCTTCTTTACAGGTGGCAGCCTGGCAACCCCTGCAGAAAGGCCAGCAGAGCCCCACTCACACCGGGCCACCAACAAAGCTGTGGCCCCTCACTCCCTCCCACCAGCAGAGCCCCGAGACTGCTGACGGGGCAGAGAATATGGAGTCAGGCACAGCTTCAGGGGCTATTGCTGCCTGGAGCGCTGTTTATATTGACCTCAAACAGGCACACCTGGGGAGGGCCGGCCGGCAGGGTAAGGCTGCCCAGGTCAGCTAATCCACAACCCTCAGGGAATCCCATTGTTGAAAACGGACCTCGCTAAGGCAGAATAGAAGCCAAGGAAGAAAAGGACACAATGCCATTTGCAGCACCGTAGATGAGTCTAGAGGAAATCACGTGACTTGTAGTAAGTCAGAAAGTGAAAGACACATATCGTATCATATCACTTATAGGTGTTACCTAAGAATGGATACCAGGGCAGATATTTCCACGGAGAAGGGCCATCACAGATTCATCAAACAAACTTATGGTTCACCAATGGAAAGGTGTGAGGATTGGTTTCATTACGATATTGGGGTTAACAGACATATACAAACACAGGTGACACATATAATCACCAAAGACCTACGGAATACCAAGAGAAGACTACTCAACCTTCTGTCATAACGTACATGGGAAAAGGATCCCAGGAAGAACAGACATCTGTATATGTGTAAAAGAACCCCATCTTCCACACCTACAACAAGCCAAACATTGTCATCAAACTTGCTGTAATAAAAAATAAAAAATTAAATTAAAAACACGAACAAGAAGTAGTGAGGCAAACTTGAGGGGCTTTTTCCTGGCACATTCCATTCTAAATTCCAATCTAGAACACGACTTCCATTGAGGCTCTGTTGCCCTAGTCACCAGATTTGGTAAGGGAGAACTGCTGCCACCTTGTGGCCGTTTCGCACAACAGCAGCTTTAATCCCAGCGCTGATGGTCAGTTGATATTCAAAATCATTGCAGGCCTGTAAATGACACCTGCCCTGAAAACAAATCCTGGGGTCACATATCGACCAAAAAATTCAAAGGACGTCCATATTTCAAAACGACCGTTTCAAAAGGCATATTTTACGCACATTAGTGTTCTGCTGCTTTTCCTTTCTTTCCTTTTTTTGTTAAAAATACGGGAATGGAAAAAGGCATCCCTCAGAATGGGCGAAAATCGTTGCAAACGAATCTATGGACAAAGGTTTAATCTTCAATATATATAAAGGGCTCATGCAGCTTAATATTAACAAAACAAACAACCCAATACAAAAAATGGGCAGAAGATCTAAAGAGATGTTTCTTCCAAGAAGACACAGAGATGGCCAAGACGCACATGAAAAGCTGCTCAACAGCACTAATTATTACAGAAATGCAAATCAAAACTACAATGAGGTATCACCTCACACCTGTTAGAATCGGCATCATCAGAAAATCTACAAACAACCAATTCTGGGGAGGGTGTGGACAAAAGGAGCCCTCTTCCACTATTGGTGGGAATGTAAATTGATACAGTCACTATGGAGAACGGTATGGAGTTTCCTTAAAAAAACTAGAAATAGAATTACCATCTGATCCAGCAATCCCACTTCTGGGCATATACCCAGAGAAAACCATAAATCTAAAAGGCACATTCACCACAATGTTCATGGCAGCACTATTTACAATAGCCAGGTAATGGAAGCAACGTAAATGCCCACAGACAGATGAATGGATAAAGATGTGGTACATATATAAAATGGAATATTACTCAGCCATAAGAAGGAATGCAACTGGGTCATTTGTAGAGACATCGATGGATCTAGAGACTGTCATACAGAATGAAGTAAGTCAGAAAGAGGAAAACAAATATTGTATATTAATGCATATATGTGGAACCTAAAAAATGGTACAGATGAACTGGTTTGCAGGGAAGAAACAGAGACACAGAGGTAGAGAACAAACATATGGACACCAAGTGTGTGAAGCCATGTGGTGGTGGTGGTGGGATGAGTTGGGAGTTTGGGATTGACCTGTATACATGTATATGCATAAAATACATAACTAATAATAACCTGGTGTATAAAAAAATAAATCAAATTAAATTTCAAATTTTTAAAAAATAAAATTTAAAAATAAAACAGAAAAATGTTCTTCCCTTCACACAGATGTATTTATAGGAATGAATTATTTCCATGCTTATATCTATAAATACATAAAGGAGGAATACAATCTAACTTGAACCATAAAAGAAAAAAAAAAAAACCTGAACCCACCAGTTATACAGAGGAAAACCCTATCAGGGCACTTGCTCCAGCGGTAAACAATTCTGAAATTGGTCAGAGGTGGGGAATCATCTCCCATACAACCAGCAACCCACCCCCCACGCAAGGAGCATCCTCATTGCAAAGCTGGGGGACCGTGCCGAGGCATCTGTGAGTAAACGTGAGCTGAGCCCCAGGCCAGCTGCTGCTGAACTGTTCCCACCCTTCCCAGGTAAAACACCTGAATATGTACAAGGGCTTGAAAGCCTAGAGGAAGGGCCGTGGAGCCACACCAGCGACAGCACGCAGGCCAACTTGGTGCCTGCAGGCCAGCCAGGGTGGTCCTGGCCCCGGGCGCTCTTCCGGAAGCTTTCCATTGCCCTGCCTGAGATACCCCTCCTGTCCCGGCCCCCACTGCTTTTTTCCTTCCTCACCTCTGTCCGGAGAGAAATTCCAGCGGAAGGTATGGGTGACACATCCTCTTCTTTACAGGTGGCAGCCTGGCAACCCCTGCAGAAAGGCCAGCAGAGCCCCACTCACACCGGGCCACCAACAAAGCTGTGGCCCCTCACTCCCTCCCACCAGCAGAGCCCCGAGACTGCTGACGGGGCAGAGAATATGGAGTCAGGCACAGCTTCAGGGGCTATTGCTGCCTGGAGCGCTGTTTATATTGACCTCAAACAGGCACACCTGGGGAGGGCCGGCCGGCAGGGTAAGGCTGCCCAGGTCAGCTAATCCACAACCCTCAGGGAATCCCATTGTTGAAAACGGACCTCGCTAAGGCAGAATAGAAGCCAAGGAAGAAAAGGACACAATGCCATTTGCAGCACCGTAGATGAGTCTAGAGGTAATCACGTGACTTGTAGTAAGTCAGAAAGTGAAAGACACATATCGTATCATATCACTTATAGGTGTTACCTAAGAATGGATACCAGGGCAGATATTTCCACGGAGAAGGGCCATCACAGATTCATCAAACAAACTTATGGTTCACCAATGGAAAGGTGTGAGGATTGGTTTCATTACGATATTGGGGTTAACAGACATATACAAACACAGGTGACACATATAATCACCAAAGACCTACGGAATACCAAGAGAAGACTACTCAACCTTCTGTCATAACGTACATGGGAAAAGGATCCCAGGAAGAACAGACATCTGTATATGTGTAAAAGAACCCCATCTTCCACACCTACAACAAGCCAAACATTGTCATCAAACTTGCTGTAATAAAAAATAAAAAATTAAATTAAAAACACGAACAAGAAGTAGTGAGGCAAACTTGAGGGGCTTTCTCCTGGCACATTCCATTCTAAATTCCAATCTAGAACAGGACTTCCATTGAGGCTCTGTTGCCCTAGTCACCAGATTTGGTAAGGGAGAACTGCTGCCACCTTGTGGCCGTTTCGCATAACAGCAGCTTTAATCCCAGCGCTGATGGTCAGTTGATATTCAAAATCATTGCAGGCCTGTAAATGACACCTGCCCTGAAAACAAATCCTGGGGTCACATATCGACCAAAAAATTCAAAGGACGTCCATATTTCAAAACGACCGTTTCAAAAGGCATATTTTACGCACATTAGTGTTCTGCTGCTTTTCCTTTCTTTCCTTTTTTTGTTAAAAATACGGGAATGGAAAAAGGCATCCCTCAGAATGGGCGAAAATCGTTGCAAACGAATCAATGGACAAAGGTTTAATCTCCAATATATATAAAGAGCTCATGCAGCTTAATATTAACAAAACAAACAACCCAATACAAAAAATGGGCAGAAGATCTAAAGAGATGTTTCTTCCAAGAAGACACAGAGATGGCCAAGACGCACATGAAAAGCTGCTCAACAGCACTAATTATTACAGAAATGCAAATCAAAACTACAATGAGGTATCACCTCACACCTGTTAGAATCGGCATCATCAGAAAATCTACAAACAACCAATTCTGGGGAGGGTGTGGACAAAAGGAGCCCTCTTCCACTATTGGTGGGAATGTAAATTGATACAGTCACTATGGAGAACGGTATGGAGTTTCCTTAAAAAAACTAGAAATAGAATTACCATCTGATCCAGCAATCCCACTTCTGGGCATATACCCAGAGAAAACCATAAATCTAAAAGGCACATTCACCACAATGTTCATGGCAGCACTATTTACAATAGCCAGGTAATGGAAGCAACGTAAATGCCCACAGACAGATGAATGGATAAAGATGTGGTACATATATAAAATGGAATATTACTCAGCCATAAGAAGGAATGCAACTGGGTCATTTGTAGAGACATCGATGGATCTAGAGACTGTCATACAGAATGAAGTAAGTCAGAAAGAGGAAAACAAATATTGTATATTAATGCATATATGTGGAACCTAAAAAATGGTACAGATGAACTGGTTTGCAGGGAAGAAACAGAGACACAGAGGTAGAGAACAAACATATGGACACCAAGTGTGGGAAGCCATGGGGTGGTGGTGGTGGGATGAGTTGGGAGATTGGGATTGACCTGTATACATGTATATGCATAAAATACATAACTAATAATAACCTGGTGTATAAAAAAATAAATCAAATTAAATTTCAAATTTTTAAAAAATAAAACTTAAAAATAAAACAGAAAAAAGTTCTTCCCTTCACACAGATGTATTTATAGGAATGAATTATTTCCATGCTTATATCTATAAATACATAAAGGAGGAATACAATCTAACTTGAACCATAAAAGAAAAAAAAAAAACCTGAACCCACCAGTTATACAGAGGAAAACCCTATCAGGGCACTTGCTCCAGCGGTAAACAATTCTGAAATTGGTCAGAGGTGGGGAATCATCTCCCATACAACCAGCAACCCACCCCCCACGCAAGGAGCATCCTCATTGCAAAGCTGGGGGACCGTGCCGAGGCATCTGTGAGTAAACGTGAGCTGAGCCCCAGGCCAGCTGCTGCTGAACTGTTCCCACCCTTCCCAGGTAAAACACCTGAATATGTACAAGGGCTTGAAAGCCTAGAGGAAGGGCCGTGGAGCCACACCAGCGACAGCACGCAGGCCAACTTGGTGCCTGCAGGCCAGCCAGGGTGGTCCTGGCCCCGGGCGCTCTTCCGGAAGCTTTCCATTGCCCTGCCTGAGATACCCCTCCTGTCCTGGCCCCCACTGCTTTTTTCCTTCCTCACCTCTGTCCGGAGAGAAATTCCAGCGGAAGGTATGGGTGACACATCCTCTTCTTTACAGGTGGCAGCCTGGCAACCCCTGCAGAAAGGCCAGCAGAGCCCCACTCACACCGGGCCACCAACAAAGCTGTGGCCCCTCACTCCCTCCCACCAGCAGAGCCCCGAGACTGCTGACGGGGCAGAGAATATGGAGTCAGGCACAGCTTCAGGGGCTATTGCTGCCTGGAGCGCTGTTTATATTGACCTCAAACAGGCACACCTGGGGAGGGCCGGCCGGCAGGGTAAGGCTGCCCAGGTCAGCTAATCCACAACCCTCAGGGAATCCCATTGTTGAAAACGGACCTCGCTAAGGCAGAATAGAAGCCAAGGAAGAAAAGGACACAATGCCATTTGCAGCACCGTAGATGAGTCTAGAGGAAATCACGTGACTTGTAGTAAGTCAGAAAGTGAAAGACACATATCGTATCATATCACTTATAGGTGTTACCTAAGAATGGATACCAGGGCAGATATTTCCACGGAGAAGGGCCATCACAGATTCATCAAACAAACTTATGGTTCACCAATGGAAAGGTGTGAGGATTGGTTTCATTACGATATTGGGGTTAACAGACATATACAAACACAGGTGACACATATAATCACCAAAGACCTACGGAATACCAAGAGAAGACTACTCAACCTTCTGTCATAACGTACATGGGAAAAGGATCCCAGGAAGAACAGACATCTGTATATGTGTAAAAGAACCCCATCTTCCACACCTACAACAAGCCAAACATTGTAATCAAACTTGCTGTAATAAAAAATAAAAAATTAAATTAAAAACACGAACAAGAAGTAGTGAGGCAAACTTGAGGGGCTTTTTCCTGGCACATTCCATTCTAAATTCCAATCTAGAACACGACTTCCATTGAGGCTCTGTTGCCCTAGTCACCAGATTTGGTAAGGGAGAACTGCTGCCACCTTGTGGCCGTTTCGCACAACAGCAGCTTTAATCCCAGCGCTGATGGTCAGTTGATATTCAAAATCATTGCAGGCCTGTAAATGACACCTGCCCTGAAAACAAATCCTGGGGTCACATATCGACCAAAAAATTCAAAGGACGTCCATATTTCAAAACGACCGTTTCAAAAGGCATATTTTACGCACATTAGTGTTCTGCTGCTTTTCCTTTCTTTCCTTTTTTTGTTAAAAATACGGGAATGGAAAAAGGCATCCCTCAGAATGGGCGAAAATCGTTGCAAACGAATCAATGGACAAAGGTTTAATCTTCAATATATATAAAGAGCTCATGCAGCTTAATATTAACAAAACAAACAACCCAATACAAAAAATGGGCAGAAGATCTAAAGAGATGTTTCTTCCAAGAAGACACAGAGATGGCCAAGACGCACATGAAAAGCTGCTCAACAGCACTAATTATTACAGAAATGCAAATCAAAACTACAATGAGGTATCACCTCACACCTGTTAGAATCGGCATCATCAGAAAATCTACAAACAACCAATTCTGGGGAGGGTGTGGACAAAAGGAGCCCTCTTCCACTATTGGTGGGAATGTAAATTGATACAGTCACTATGGAGAACGGTATGGAGTTTCCTTAAAAAAACTAGAAATAGAATTACCATCTGATCCAGCAATCCCACTTCTGGGCATATACCCAGAGAAAACCATAAATCTAAAAGGCACATTCACCACAATGTTCATGGCAGCACTATTTACAATAGCCAGGTAATGGAAGCAACGTAAATGCCCACAGACAGATGAATGGATAAAGATGTGGTACATATATAAAATGGAATATTACTCAGCCATAAGAAGGAATGCAACTGGGTCATTTGTAGAGACATCGATGGATCTAGAGACTGTCATACAGAATGAAGTAAGTCAGAAAGAGGAAAACAAATATTGTATATTAATGCATATATGTGGAACCTAAAAAATGGTACAGATGAACTGGTTTGCAGGGAAGAAACAGAGACACAGAGGTAGAGAACAAACATATGGACACCAAGTGTGGGAAGCCATGGGGTGGTGGTGGTGGGATGAGTTGGGAGATTGGGATTGACCTGTATACATGTATATGCATAAAATACATAACTAATAATAACCTGGTGTATAAAAAAATAAATCAAATTAAATTTCAAAATTTTAAAAAATAAAACTTAAAAATAAAACAGAAAAAAGTTCTTCCCTTCACACAGATGTATTTATAGGAATGAATTATTTCCATGCTTATATCTATAAATACATAAAGGAGGAATACAATCTAACTTGAACCATAAAAGAAAAAAAAAAAACCTGAACCCACCAGTTATACAGAGGAAAACCCTATCAGGGCACTTGCTCCAGCGGTAAACAATTCTGAAATTGGTCAGAGGTGGGGAATCATCTCCCATACAACCAGCAACCCAACCCCCACGCAAGGAGCATCCTCATTGCAAAGCTGGGGGACCGTGCCGAGGCATCTGTGAGTAAACGTGAGCTGAGCCCCAGGCCAGCTGCTGCTGAACTGTTCCCACCCTTCCCAGGTAAAACACCTGAATATGTACAAGGGCTTGAAAGCCTAGAGGAAGGGCCGTGGAGCCACACCAGCGACAGCACGCAGGCCAACTTGGTGCCTGCAGGCCAGCCAGGGTGGTCCTGGCCCCGGGCGCTCTTCCGGAAGCTTTCCATTGCCCTGCCTGAGATACCCCTCCTGTCCCGGCCCCCACTGCTTTTTTCCTTCCTCACCTCTGTCCGGAGAGAAATTCCAGCGGAAGGTATGGGTGACACATCCTCTTCTTTACAGGTGGCAGCCTGGCAACCCCTGCAGAAAGGCCAGCAGAGCCCCACTCACACCGGGCCACCAACAAAGCTGTGGCCCCTCACTCCCTCCCACCAGCAGAGCCCCGAGACTGCTGACGGGGCAGAGAATATGGAGTCAGGCACAGCTTCAGGGGCTATTGCTGCCTGGAGCGCTGTTTATATTGACCTCAAACAGGCACACCTGGGGAGGGCCGGCCGGCAGGGTAAGGCTGCCCAGGTCAGCTAATCCACAACCCTCAGGGAATCCCATTGTTGAAAACGGACCTCGCTAAGGCAGAATAGAAGCCAAGGAAGAAAAGGACACAATGCCATTTGCAGCACCGTAGATGAGTCTAGAGGAAATCACGTGACTTGTAGTAAGTCAGAAAGTGAAAGACACATATCGTATCATATCACTTATAGGTGTTACCTAAGAATGGATACCAGGGCAGATATTTCCACGGAGAAGGGCCATCACAGATTCATCAAACAAACTTATGGTTCACCAATGGAAAGGTGTGAGGATTGGTTTCATTACGATATTGGGGTTAACAGACATATACAAACACAGGTGACACATATAATCACCAAAGACCTACGGAATACCAAGAGAAGACTACTCAACCTTCTGTCATAACGTACATGGGAAAAGGATCCCAGGAAGAACAGACATCTGTATATGTGTAAAAGAACCCCATCTTCCACACCTACAACAAGCCAAACATTGTAATCAAACTTGCTGTAATAAAAAATAAAAAATTAAATTAAAAACACGAACAAGAAGTAGTGAGGCAAACTTGAGGGGCTTTCTCCTGGCACATTCCATTCTAAATTCCAATCTAGAACAGGACTTCCATTGAGGCTCTGTTGCCCTAGTCACCAGATTTGGTAAGGGAGAACTGCTGCCACCTTGTGGCCGTTTCGCATAACAGCAGCTTTAATCCCAGCGCTGATGGTCAGTTGATATTCAAAATCATTGCAGGCCTGTAAATGACACCTGCCCTGAAAACAAATCCTGGGGTCACATATCGACCAAAAAATTCAAAGGACGTCCATATTTCAAAACGACCGTTTCAAAAGGCATATTTTACGCACATTAGTGTTCTGCTGCTTTTCCTTTCTTTCCTTTTTTTGTTAAAAATACGGGAATGGAAAAAGGCATCCCTCAGAATGGGCGAAAATCGTTGCAAACGAATCAATGGACAAAGTTTTAATCTCCAATATATATAAAGAGCTCATGCAGCTTAATATTAACAAAACAAACAACCCAATACAAAAAATGGGCAGAAGATCTAAAGAGATGTTTCTTCCAAGAAGACACAGAGATGGCCGAGACGCACATGAAAAGCTGCTCAACAGCACTAATTATTACAGAAATGCAAATCAAAACTACAATGAGGTATCACCTCACACCTGTTAGAATCGGCATCATCAGAAAATCTACAAACAACCAATTCTGGGGAGGGTGTGGACAAAAGGAGCCCTCTTCCACTATTGGTGGGAATGTAAATTGATACAGTCACTATGGAGAACGGTATGGAGTTTCCTTAAAAAAACTAGAAATAGAATTACCATCTGATCCAGCAATCCCACTTCTGGGCATATACCCAGAGAAAACCATAAATCTAAAAGGCACATTCACCACAATGTTCATGGCAGCACTATTTACAATAGCCAGGTAATGGAAGCAACGTAAATGCCCACAGACAGATGAATGGATAAAGATGTGGTACATATATAAAATGGAATATTACTCAGCCATAAGAAGGAATGCAACTGGGTCATTTGTAGAGACATCGATGGATCTAGAGACTGTCATACAGAATGAAGTAAGTCAGAAAGAGGAAAACAAATATTGTATATTAATGCATATATGTGGAACCTAAAAAATGGTACAGATGAACTGGTTTGCAGGGAAGAAACAGAGACACAGAGGTAGAGAACAAACATATGGACACCAAGTGTGGGAAGCCATGGGGTGGTGGTGGTGGGATGAGTTGGGAGATTGGGATTGACCTGTATACATGTATATGCATAAAATACATAACTAATAATAACCTGGTGTATAAAAAAATAAATCAAATTAAATTTCAAATTTTTAAAAAATAAAATTTAAAAATAAAACAGAAAAATGTTCTTCCCTTCACACAGATGTATTTATAGGAATGAATTATTTCCATGCTTATATCTATAAATACATAAAGGAGGAATACAATCTAACTTGAACCATAAAAGAAAAAAAAAAAACCTGAACCCACCAGTTATACAGAGGAAAACCCTATCAGGGCACTTGCTCCAGCGGTAAACAATTCTGAAATTGGTCAGAGGTGGGGAATCATCTCCCATACAACCAGCAACCCACCCCCCACGCAAGGAGCATCCTCATTGCAAAGCTGGGGGACCGTGCCGAGGCATCTGTGAGTAAACGTGAGCTGAGCCCCAGGCCAGCTGCTGCTGAACTGTTCCCACCCTTCCCAGGTAAAACACCTGAATATGTACAAGGGCTTGAAAGCCTAGAGGAAGGGCCGTGGAGCCACACCAGCGACAGCACGCAGGCCAACTTGGTGCCTGCAGGCCAGCCAGGGTGGTCCTGGCCCCGGGCGCTCTTCCGGAAGCTTTCCATTGCCCTGCCTGAGATACCCCTCCTGTCCCGGCCCCCACTGCTTTTTTCCTTCCTCACCTCTGTCCGGAGAGAAATTCCAGCGGAAGGTATGGGTGACACATCCTCTTCTTTACAGGTGGCAGCCTGGCAACCCCTGCAGAAAGGCCAGCAGAGCCCCACTCACACCGGGCCACCAACAAAGCTGTGGCCCCTCACTCCCTCCCACCAGCAGAGCCCCGAGACTGCTGACGGGGCAGAGAATATGGAGTCAGGCACAGCTTCAGGGGCTATTGCTGCCTGGAGCGCTGTTTATATTGACCTCAAACAGGCACACCTGGGGAGGGCCGGCCGGCAGGGTAAGGCTGCCCAGGTCAGCTAATCCACAACCCTCAGGGAATCCCATTGTTGAAAACGGACCTCGCTAAGGCAGAATAGAAGCCAAGGAAGAAAAGGACACAATGCCATTTGCAGCACCGTAGATGAGTCTAGAGGAAATCACGTGACTTGTAGTAAGTCAGAAAGTGAAAGACACATATCGTATCATATCACTTATAGGTGTTACCTAAGAATGGATACCAGGGCAGATATTTCCACGGAGAAGGGCCATCACAGATTCATCAAACAAACTTATGGTTCACCAATGGAAAGGTGTGAGGATTGGTTTCATTACGATATTGGGGTTAACAGACATATACAAACACAGGTGACACATATAATCACCAAAGACCTACGGAATACCAAGAGAAGACTACTCAACCTTCTGTCATAACGTACATGGGAAAAGGATCCCAGGAAGAACAGACATCTGTATATGTGTAAAAGAACCCCATCTTCCACACCTACAACAAGCCAAACATTGTAATCAAACTTGCTGTAATAAAAAATAAAAAATTAAATTAAAAACACGAACAAGAAGTAGTGAGACAAACTTGAGGGGCTTTCTCCTGGCACATTCCATTCTAAATTCCAATCTAGAACACGACTTCCATTGAGGCTCTGTTGCCCTAGTCACCAGATTTGGTAAGGGAGAACTGCTGCCACCTTGTGGCCGTTTCGCACAACAGCAGCTTTAATCCCAGCGCTGATGGTCAGTTGATATTCAAAATCATTGCAGGCCTGTAAATGACACCTGCCCTGAAAACAAATCCTGGGGTCACATATCGACCAAAAAATTCAAAGGACGTCCATATTTCAAAACGACCGTTTCAAAAGGCATATTTTACGCACATTAGTGTTCTGCTGCTTTTCCTTTCTTTCCTTTTTTTGTTAAAAATACGGGAATGGAAAAAGGCATCCCTCAGAATGGGCGAAAATCGTTGCAAACGAATCAATGGACAAAGGTTTAATCTCCAATATATATAAACAGCTCATGCAGCTTAATATTAACAAAACAAACAACCCAATACAAAAAATGGGCAAAAGATCTAAAGAGATGTTTCTTCCAAGAAGACACAGAGATGGCCAAGACGCACATGAAAAGCTGCTCAACAGCACTAATTATTAGAGAAATGCAAATCAAAACTACAATGAGGTATCACCTCACACCTGTTAGAATCGGCATCATCAGAAAATCTACAAACAACCAATTCTGGGGAGGGTGTGGACAAAAGGAGCCCTCTTCCACTATTGGTGGCAATGTAAATTGATACAGTCACTATGGAGAACGGTATGGAGTTTCCTTAAAAAAAACTAGAAATAGAATTACCATCTGATCCAGCAATCCCACTTCTGGGCATATACCCAGAGAAAACCATAAATCTAAAAGGCACATTCACCACAATGTTCATGGCAGCACTATTTACAATAGCCAGGTAATGGAAGCAACGTAAATGCCCACAGACAGATGAATGGATAAAGATGTGGTACATATATAAAATGGAATATTACTCAGCCATAAGAAGGAATGAAACTGGGTCATTTGTAGAGACATCGATGGATCTAGAGACTGTCATACAGAATGAAGTAAGTCAGAAAGAGGAAAACAAATATTGTATATTAATGCATATATGTGGAACCTAAAAAATGGTACAGATGAACTGGTTTGCAGGGAAGAAACAGAGACACAGAGGTAGAGAACAAACATATGGACACCAAGTGTGGGAAGCCATGGGGTGGTGGTGGTGGGATGAGTTGGGAGATTGGGATTGACCTGTATACATGTATATGCATAAAATACATAACTAATAATAACCTGCTGTATAAAAAAATAAATCAAATTAAATTTCAAATTTTTAAAAAATAAAATTTAAAAATAAAACAGAAAAATGTTCTTCCCTTCACACAGATGTATTTATAGGAATGAATTATTTCCATGCTTATATCTATAAATACATAAAGGAGGAATACAATCTAACTTGAACCATAAAAGAAAAAAAAACCCTGAACCCACCAGTTATACAGAGGAAAACCCTATCAGGGCACTTGCTCCAGCGGTAAACAATTCTGAAATTGGTCAGAGGTGGGGAATCATCTCCCATACAACCAGCAACCCACCACCCACGCAAGGAGCATCCACATTGCAAAGCTGTGGGACCGTGCCGAGTCATCTGTGAGTAAACGTGAGCTGAGCCCCAGGCCAGCTGCTGCTGAACTGTTCCCACCCTTCCCAGGTAAAACACCTGAATATGTACAAGGGCTTGAAAGCCTAGAGGAAGGGCCGTGGAGCCACACCAGCGACAGCACGCAGGCCAACTTGGTGCCTGCAGGCCAGCCAGGGTGGTCCTGGCCCCGGGCGCTCTTCCGGAAGCTTTCCATTGCCCTGCCTGAGATACCCCTCCTGTCCCGGCCCCCACTGCTTTTTTCCTTCCTCACCTCTGTCCGGAGAGAAATTCCAGCGGAAGGTATGGGTGACACATCCTCTTCTTTACAGGTGGCAGCCTGGCAACCCCTGCAGAAAGGCCAGCAGAGCCCCACTCACACCGGGCCACCAACAAAGCTGTGGCCCCTCACTCCCTCCCACCAGCAGAGCCCCGAGACTGCTGACGGGGCAGAGAATATGGAGTCAGGCACAGCTTCAGGGGCTATTGCTGCCTGGAGCGCTGTTTATATTGACCTCAAACAGGCACACCTGGGGAGGGCCGGCCGGCAGGGTAAGGCTGCCCAGGTCAGCTAATCCACAACCCTCAGGGAATCCCATTGTTGAAAACGGACCTCGCTAAGGCAGAATAGAAGCCAAGGAAGAAAAGGACACAATGCCATTTGCAGCACCGTAGATGAGTCTAGAGGTAATCACGTGACTTGTAGTAAGTCAGAAAGTGAAAGACACATATCGTATCATATCACTTATAGGTGTTACCTAAGAATGGATACCAGGGCAGATATTTCCACGGAGAAGGGCCATCACAGATTCATCAAACAAACTTATGGTTCACCAATGGAAAGGTGTGAGGATTGGTTTCATTACGATATTGGGGTTAACAGACATATACAAACACAGGTGACACATATAATCACCAAAGACCTACGGAATACCAAGAGAAGACTACTCAACCTTCTGTCATAACGTATATGAGAAAAGGATCCCAGGAAGAACAGACATCTGTATATGTGTAAAAGAACCCCATCTTCCACACCTACAACAAGCCAAACATTGTCATCAAACTTGCTGTAATAAAAAATAAAAAATTAAATTAAAAACACGAACAAGAAGTAGTGAGACAAACTTGAGGGGCTTTCTCCTGGCACATTCCATTCTAAATTCCAATCTAGAACACGACTTCCATTGAGGCTCTGTTGCCCTAGTCACCAGATTTGGTAAGGGAGAACTGCTGCCACCTTGTGGCCGTTTCGCACAACAGCAGCTTTAATCCCAGCGCTGATGGTCAGTTGATATTCAAAATCATTGCAGGCCTGTAAATGACACCTGCCCTGAAAACAAATCCTGGGGTCACATATCGACCAAAAAGTTCAAAGGACGTCCATATTTCAAAACGACCGTTTCAAAAGGCATATTTTACGCACATTAGTGTTCTGCTTCTTTTTCTTTCTTTCCTTTTTTTGTTAAAAATACGGGAATGGAAAAAGGCATCCCTCAGAATGGGCGAAAATCGTTGCAAAGAATCAATGGACAAAGGTTTAATCTCCAATATATATAAACAGCTCATGCAGCTTAATATTAACAAAACAAACAACCCAATACAAAAAATGGGCAGAAGATCTAAAGAGATGTTTCTTCCAAGAAGACACAGAGATGGCCAAGACGCACATGAAAAGCTGCTCAACA
This sequence comes from Mesoplodon mirus, assembly GCF_964341445.2. Classification (NCBI taxonomy): domain Eukaryota; kingdom Metazoa; phylum Chordata; class Mammalia; order Artiodactyla; family Ziphiidae; genus Mesoplodon; species Mesoplodon mirus. The sequence continues at coordinate 2,015,249 of NW_028295814.1, read as the reverse complement.
GCACTAATTATTAGAGAAATGCAAATCAAAACTACAATGAGGTATCACCTCACACCTGTTAGAATCGGCATCATCAGAAAATCTACAAACAACCAATTCTGGGGAGGGTGTGGACAAAAGGAGCCCTCTTCCACTATTGGTGGCAATGTAAATTGATACAGTCACTATGGAGAACAGTATGGAGTTTCCTTAAAAAAACTAGAAATAGAATTACCATCTGATCCAGCAATCCCACTTCTGGGCATATACACAGAGAAAACCATAAATCAAAAATGCACATTCACCACAATGTTCATGGCAGCACTATTTACAATAGCCAGGTAATGGAAGCAACGTAAATGCCCACAGACAGATGAATGGATAAAGATGTGGTACATATATAAAATGGAATATTACTCAGCCATAAGAAGGAATGAAACTGGGTCATTTGTAGAGACATCGATGGATCTAGAGACTGTCATACAGAATGAAGTAAGTCAGAAAGAGGAAAACAAATATTGTATATTAATGCATATATGTGGAACCTAAAAAATGGTACAGATGAACTGGTTTGCAGGGAAGAAACAGACACAGAGGTAGAGAACAAACATATGGACACCAAGTGTGGGAAGCCATGGGGTGGTGGTGGTGGGATGAGTTGGGAGATTGGGATTGACCTGTATACATGTATATGCATAAAATACATAACTAATAATAACCTGCTGTATAAAAAAATAAATCAAATTAAATTTCAAATTTTTAAAAAATAAAATTTAAAAATAAAACAGAAAAATGTTCTTCCCTTCACACAGATGTATTTATAGGAATGAATTATTTCCATGCTTATATCTATAAATACATAAAGGAGGAATACAATCTAACTTGAACCATAAAAGAAAAAAAAAAAACCTGAACCCACCAGTTATACAGAGGAAAACCCTATCAGGGCACTTGCTCCAGCGGTAAACAATTCTGAAATTGGTCAGAGGTGGGGAATCATCTCCCATACAACCAGCAACCCACCTCCCACGCCAGGAGCATCCTCATTGCAAAGCTGGGGGACCGTGCCGAGGCATCTGTTAGTAAACGTGAGCTGAGCCCCAGGCCAGCTGCTGCTGAACTGTTCCCACCCTTCCCAGGTAAAACACCTGAATATGTACAAGGGCTTGAAAGCCTAGAGGAAGGGCCGTGGAGCCACACCAGCGACAGCACGCAGGCCAACTTGGTGCCTGCAAGCCAGCCAGGGTGGTCCTGGCCCCGGGCGCTCTTCCGGAAGCTTTCCATTGCCCTGCCTGAGATACCCCTCCTGTCCCGGCACCCACTGCTTTTTTCCTTCCTCACCTCTGTCCGGAGAGAAATTCCAGCGGAAGGTATGGGTGACACATCCTCTTCTTTACAGGTGGCAGCCTGGCAACCCCTGCAGAAAGGCCAGCAGAGCCCCACTCACACCGGGCCACCAACAAAGCTGTGGCCCCTCACTCCCTCCCACCAGCAGAACCCCGAGACTGCTGACGGGGCAGAGAATATGGAGTCAGGCACAGCTTCAGGGGCTATTGCTGCCTGGAGCGCTGTTTATATTGACCTCAAACAGGCACACCTGGGGAGGGCCGGCCGGCAGGGTAAGGCTGCCCAGGTCAGCTAATCCACAACCCTCAGGGAATCCCATTGTTGAAAACGGACCTCGCTAAGGCAGAATAGAAGCCAAGGAAGAAAAGGACACAATGCCATTTGCAGCACCGTAGATGAGTCTAGAGGAAATCACGTGACTTGTAGTAAGTCAGAAAGTGAAAGACACATATCGTATCATATCACTTATAGGTGTTACCTAAGAATGGATACCAGGGCAGATATTTCCACGGAGAAGGGCCATCACAGATTCATCAAACAAACTTATGGTTCACCAATGGAAAGGTGTGAGGATTGGTTTCATTACGATATTGGGGTTAACAGACATATACAAACACAGGTGACACATATAATCACCAAAGACCTACGGAATACCAAGAGAAGACTACTCAACCTTCTGTCATAACGTACATGGGAAAAGGATCCCAGGAAGAACAGACATCTGTATATGTGTAAAAGAACCCCATCTTCCACACCTACAACAAGCCAAACATTGTAATCAAACTTGCTGTAATAAAAAATAAAAAATTAAATTAAAAACACGAACAAGAAGTAGTGGGGCAAACTTGAGGGGCTTTCTCCTGGCACATTCCATTCTAAATTCCAATCTAGAACACGACTTCCATTGAGGCTCTGTTGCCCTAGTCACCAGATTTGGTAAGGGAGAACTGCTGCCACCTTGTGGCCGTTTCGCACAACAGCAGCTTTAATCCCAGCGCTGATGGTCAGTTGATATTCAAAATCATTGCAGGCCTGTAAATGACACCTGCCCTGAAAACAAATCCTGGGGTCACATATCGACCAAAAAATTCAAAGGACGTCCATATTTCAAAACGACCGTTTCAAAAGGCATATTTTACGCACATTAGTGTTCTGCTTCTTTTTCTTTCTTTCCTCTTTTTGTGAAAAATACGGGAATGGAAAAAGGCATCCCTCAGAATGGGCGAAAATCGTTGCAAACGAATCAATGGACAAAGGTTTAATCTCCAATATATATAAACAGCTCATGCAGCTTAATATTAACAAAACAAACAACCCAATACAAAAAATGGGCAGAAGATCTAAAGAGATGTTTCTTCCAAGAAGACACAGAGATGGTCAAGACGCACATGAAAAGCTGCTCAACAGCACTAATTATTAGAGAAATGCAAATCAAAACTACAATGAGGTATCACCTCACACCTGTTAGAATCGGCATCATCAGAAAATCTACAAACAACCAATTCTGGGGAGGGTGTGGACAAAAGGAGCCCTCTTCCACTATTGGTGGGAATGTAAATTGATACAGTCACTATGGAGAACGGTATGGAGTTTCCTTAAAAAAACTAGAAATAGAATTACCATCTGATCCAGCAATCCCACTTCTGGGCATATACCCAGAGAAAACCATAAATCAAAAAGGCACATTCACCACAATGTTCATGGCAGCACTATTTACAATAGCCAGGTAATGGAAGCAACGTAAATGCCCACAGACAGATGAATGGATAAAGATGTGGTACATATATAAAATGGAATATTACTCAGCCATAAGAAGGAATGAAACTGGGTCATTTGTAGAGACATCGATGGATCTAGAGACTGTCATACAGAATGAAGTAAGTCAGAAAGAGGAAAACAAATATTGTATATTAATGCATATATGTGGAACCTAAAAAATGGTACAGATGAACTGGTTTGCAGGGAAGAAACAGAGACACAGAGGTAGAGAACAAACATATGGACACCAAGTGTGGGAAGCCATGGGGTGGTGGTGGTGGGATGAGTTGGGAGATTGGGATTGACCTGTATACATGTATATGCATAAAATACATAACTAATAATAACCTGCTGTATAAAAAAATAAATCAAATTAAATTTCAAATTTTTAAAAAATAAAATTTAAAAATAAAACAGAAAAATGTTCTTCCCTTCACACAGATGTATTTATAGGAATGAATTATTACCATGCTTATATCTATAAATACATAAAGGAGGAATACAATCTAACTTGAACCATAAAAGAAAAAAAAACCTGAACCCACCAGTTATACAGAGGAAAACCCTATCAGGGCACTTGCTCCAGTGGTAAACAATTCTGAAATTGGTCAGAGGTGGTGAATCATCTCCCATACAACCAGCAACCCACCTCCCACGCCAGGAGCATCCTCATTGCAAAGCTGGGGGACCGTGCCGAGGCATCTGTGAGTAAACGTGAGCTGAGCCCCAGGCCAGCTGCTGCTGAACTGTTCCCACCCTTCCCAGGTAAAACACCTGAATATGTACAAGGGCTTGAAAGCCTAGAGGAAGGGCCGTGGAGCCACACCAGCGACAGCACGCAGGCCAACTTGGTGCCTGCAAGCCAGCCAGGGTGGTCATGGCCCCGGGCGCTCTTCCGGAAGCTTTCCATTGCCCTGCCTGAGATACCCCTCCTGTCCCGGCACCCACTGCTTTTTTCCTTCCTCACCTCTGTCCGGAGAGAAATTCCAGCGGAAGGTATGGGTGACACATCCTCTTCTTTACAGGTGGCAGCCTGGCAACCCCTGCAGAAAGGCCAGCAGAGCCCCACTCACACCGGGCCACCAACAAAGCTGTGGCCCCTCACTCCCTCCCACCAGCAGAGCCCCGAGACTGCTGACGGGGCAGAGAATATGGAGTCAGGCACAGCTTCAGGGGCTATTGCTGCCTGGAGCGCTGTTTATATTGACCTCAAACAGGCACACCTGGGGAGGGCCGGCCGGCAGGTTAAGGCTGCCCAGGTCAGCTAATCCACAACCCTCAGGGAATCACATTGTTGAAAACGGACCTCGCTAAGGCAGAAAAGAAGCCAAGGAAGAAAAGGACACAATGCCATTTGCAGCACCGTAGATGAGTCTAGAGGTAATCACGTGACTTGTAGTAAGTCAGAAAGTGAAAGACACATATCGTATCATATCACTTATAGGTGTTACCTAAGAATGGATACAAGGGCAGATATTTCCACGGAGAAGGGCCATCACAGATTCATCAAACAAACTTATGGTTCACCAATGGAAAGGTGTGAGGATTGGTTTCATTACGATATTGGGGTTAACAGACATATACAAACACAGGTGACACATATAATCACCAAAGACCTACGGAATACCAAGAGAAGACTACTCAACCTTCTGTCATAACGTACATGGGAAAAGGATCCCAGGAAGAACAGACATCTGTATATGTGTAAAAGAACCCCATCTTCCACACCTACAACAAGCCAAACATTGTAATCAAACTTGCTGTAATAAAAAATAAAAAATTAAATTAAAAACTCGAACAAGAAGTAGTGAGACAAACTTGAGGGGCTTTCTCCTGGCACATTCCATTCTAAATTCCAATCTAGAACAGGACTTCCATTGAGGCTCTGTTGCCCTAGTCACCAGATTTGGTAAGGGAGAACTGCTGCCACCTTGTGGCCGTTTCGCACAACAGCAGCTTTAATCCCAGCGCTGATGGTCAGTTGATATTCAAAATCATTGCAGGCCTGTAAATGACACCTGCCCTGAAAACAAATCCTGGGGTCACATATCGACCAAAAAATTCAAAGGACGTCCATATTTCAAAACGACCGTTTCAAAAGGCATATTTTACGCACATTAGTGTTCTGCTTCTTTTTCTTTCTTTCCTCTTTTTGTTAAAAATACGGGAATGGAAAAAGGCATCCCTCAGAATGGGCGAAAATCGTTGCAAACGAATCAATGGACAAAGGTTTAATCTCCAATATATATAAACAGCTAATGCAGCTTAATATTAACAAAACAAACAACCCAATACAAAAAATGGGCAGAAGATCTAAAGAGATGTTTCTTCCAAGAAGACACAGAGATGGCCAAGACGCACATGAAAAGCTGCTCAACAGCACTAATTATTAGAGAAATGCAAATCAAAACTACAATGAGGTATCACCTCACACCTGTTAGAATCGGCATCATCAGAAAATCTACAAACAACCAATTCTGGGGAGGGTGTGGACAAAAGGAGCCCTCTTCCACTATTGGTGGGAATGTAAATTGATACAGTCACTATGGAGAACGGTATGGAGTTTCCTTAAAAAAACTAGAAATAGAATTACCATCTGATCCAGCAATCCCACTTCTGGGCATATACCCAGAGAAAACCATAAATCAAAAAGGCACATTCACCACAATGTTCATGGCAGCACTATTTACAATAGCCAGGTAATGGAAGCAACGTAAATGCCCACAGACAGATGAATGGATAAAGATGTGGTACATATATAAAATGGAATATTACTCAGCCATAAGAAGGAATGAAACTGGGTCATTTGTAGAGACATCGATGGATCTAGAGACTGTCATACAGAATGAAGTAAGTCAGAAAGAGGAAAACAAATATTGTATATTAATGCATATATGTGGAACCTAAAAAATGGTACAGATGAACTGGTTTGCAGGGAAGAAACAGAGACACAGAGGTAGAGAACAAACATATGGACACCAAGTGTGGGAAGCCATGGGGTGGTGGTGGTGGGATGAGTTGGGAGATTGGGATTGACCTGTATACATGTATATGCATAAAATACATAACTAATAATAACCTGCTGTATAAAAAAATAAATCAAATTAAATTTCAAATTTTTAAAAAATAAAATTTAAAAATAAAACAGAAAAAATGTTCTTCCCTTCACACAGATGTATTTATAGGAATGAATTATTTCCATGCTTATATCTATAAATACATAAAGGAGGAATAAAATCTAACTTGAACCATAAAAGAAAAAAAAAAACCTGAACCCACCAGTTATAGAGAGGAATACCCTATCAGGGCACTTGCTCCAGCGGTAAACAATTCTGAAATTGGTCAGAGGTGGGAATCATCTCCCATACAACCAGCAACCCACTCCCCACGCAAGGAGCATCCTCATTGCAAAGCTGGGGGACCGTGCCGAGGCATCTGTGAGTAAACGTGAGCTGAGCCCCAGGCCAGCTGCTGCTGAACTGTTCCCACCCTTCCCAGGTAAAACACCTGAATATGTACAAGGGCTTGAAAGCCTAGAGGAAGGGCCGTGGAGCCACACCAGCGACAGCACGCAGGCCAACTTGGTGCCTGCAGGCCAGCCAGGGTGGTCCTGGCCCCGGGAGCTCTTCCGGAAGCTTTCCATTGCCCTGCCTGAGATACCCCTCCTGTCCCGGCCCCCACTGCTTTTTTCCTTCCTCACCTCTGTCCGGAGAGAAATTCCAGCGGAAGGTATGGGTGACACATCCTCTTCTTTACAGGTGGCAGCCTGGCAACCCCTGCAGAAAGGCCAGCAGAGCCCCACTCACACCGGGCCACCAAGAAAGCTGTGGCCCCTCACTCCCTCCCACCAGCAGAGCCCCGAGATTGCTGACGGGGCAGAGAATATGGAGTCAGGCACAGCTTCAGGGGCTATTGCTGCCTGGAGCGCTGTTTATATTGACCTCAAACAGGCACACCTGGGGAGGGCCGGCCGGCAGGGTAAGGCTGCCCAGGTCAGCTAATCCACAACCCTCAGGGAATCACATTGTTGAAAACGGACCTCGCTAAGGCAGAATAGAAGCCAAGGAAGAAAAGGACACAATGCCATTTGCAGCACCGTAGATGAGTCTAGAGGTAATCACGTGACTTGTAGTAAGTCAGAAAGTGAAAGACACATATCGTATCATATCACTTATAGGTGTTACCTAAGAATGGATACCAGGGCAGATATTTCCACGGAGAAGGGCCATCACAGATTCATCAAACAAACTTATGGTTCACCAATGGAAAGGTGTGAGGATTGGTTTCATTACGATATTGGGGTTAACAGACATATACAAACACAGGTGACACATATAATCACCAAAGACCTACGGAATACCAAGAGAAGACTACTCAACCTTCTGTCATAACGTACATGAGAAAAGGATCCCAGGAAGAACAGACATCTGTATATGTGTAAAAGAACCCCATCTTCCACACCTACAACAAGCCAAACATTGTCATCAAACTTGCTGTAATAAAAAATAAAAAATTAAATTAAAAACACGAACAAGAAGTAGTGAGACAAACTTGAGGGGCTTTCTCCTGGCACATTCCATTCTAAATTCCAATCTAGAACAGGACTTCCATTGAGGCTCTGTTGCCCTAGTCACCAGATTTGGTAAGGGAGAACTGCTGCCACCTTGTGGCCGTTTCGCACAACAGCAGCTTTAATCCCAGCGCTGATGGTCAGTTGATATTCAAAATCATTGCAGGCCTGTAAATGACACCTGCCCTGAAAACAAATCCTGGGGTCACATATCGACCAAAAAGTTCAAAGGACGTCCATATTTCAAAACGACCATTTCAAAAGGCATATTTTACGCACATTAGTGTTCTGCTTCTTTTTCTTTCTTTCCTTTTTTTGTTAAAAATACGGGAATGGAAAAAGGCATCCCTCAGAATGGGCGAAAATCGTTGCAAACGAATCAATGGACAAACGTTTAATCTCCAATATATATAAAGAGCTCATGCAGCTTAATAATAACAAAACAAACAACCCAATACAAAAAATGGGCAGAAGATCTAAAGAGATGTTTCTTCCAAGAAGACACAGAGATGGCCAAGACGCACATGAAAAGCTGCTCAACAGCACTAATTATTAGAGAAATGCAAATCAAAACTACAATGAGGTATCACCTCACACCTGTTAGAATCGGCATCATCAGAAAATCTACAAACAACCAATTCTGGGGAGGGTGTGGACAAAAGGAACCCTCTTCCACTATTGGTGGGAATGTAAATTGATACAGTCACTATGGAGAATGGTATGGAGTTTCCTTAAAAAAACTAGAAATAGAATTACCATCTGATCCAGCAATCCCACTTCTGGGCATATACCCAGAGAAAACCATAAATCTAAAAGGCACATTCACCACAACGTTCATGGCAGCACTATTTACAATAGCCAGGTAATGGAAGCAACGTAAATGCCCACAGACAGATGAATGGATAAAGATGTGGTACATATATAAAATGGAATATTACTCAGCCATAAGAAGGAATGCAACTGGGTCATTTGTCTAGACATCGATGGATCTAGAGACTGTCATACAGAATGAAGTAAGTCAGAAAGAGGAAAACAAATATTGTATATTAATGCATATATGTGGAACCTAAAAAATGGTACAGATGAACTGGTTTGCAGGGAAGAAACAGAGACACAGAGGTAGAGAACAAACATATGGACACCAAGTGTGGGAAGCCATGGGGTGGTGTTGGTGGGATGAGTTGGGAGATTGGGATTGACCTGTATACATGTATATGCATAAAATACATAACTAATAATAACCTGCTGTATAAAAAAATAAATCAAATTAAATTTCAAATTTTTAAAAAATAAAATTTAAAAATAAAACAGAAAAATGTTCTTCCCTTCACACAGATGTATTTATAGGAATGAATTATTTCCATGCTTATATCTATAAATACATAAAGGAGGAATACAAACTAACTTGAACCATAAAAGAAAAAAAAAAAAACCTGAACCCACCAGTTATAGAGAGGAATACCCTATCAGGGCACTTGCTCCAGCAGTAAACAATTCTGAAATTGGTCAGAGGTGGGGAATCATCTCCCATACAACCAGCAACCCACCCCCCACGCAAGGAGCATCCTCATTGCAAAGCTGGGGGACCGTGCCGAGGCATCTGTGAGTAAACGTGAGCTGAGCCCCAGGCCAGCTGCTGCTGAACTGTTCCCACCCTTCCCAGGTAAAACACCTGAATATGTACAAGGGCTTGAAAGCCTAGAGGAAGGGCCGTGGAGCCACACCAGCGACAGCACGCAGGCCAACTTGGTGCCTGCAGGCCAGCCAGGGTGGTCCTGGCCCCGGGCGCTCTTCCGGAAGCTTTCCATTGCCCTGCCTGAGATACCCCTCCTGTCCCGGCCCCCACTGCTTTTTTCCTTCCTCACCTCTGTCCGGAGAGAAATTCCAGCGGAAGGTATGGGTGACACATCCTCTTCTTTACAGGTGGCAGCCTGGCAACCCCTGCAGAAAGGCCAGCAGAGCCCCACTCACACCGGGCCACCAACAAAGCTGTGGCCCCTCACTCCCTCCCACCAGCAGAACCCCGAGACTGCTGACGGGGCAGAGAATATGGAGTCAGGCACAGCTTCAGGGGCTATTGCTGCCTGGAGCGCTGTTTATATTGACCTCAAACAGGCACACCTGGGGAGGGCCGGCCGGCAGGGTAAGGCTGCCCAGGTCAGCTAATCCACAACCCTCAGGGAATCACATTGTTGAAAACGGACCTCGCTAAGGCAGAATAGAAGCCAAGGAAGAAAAGGACACAATGCCATTTGCAGCACCGTAGATGAGTCTAGAGGTAATCACGTGACTTGTAGTAAGTCAGAAAGTGAAAGACACATATCGTATCATATCACTTATAGGTGTTACCTAAGAATGGATACCAGGGCAGATATTTCCACGGAGAAGGGCCATCACAGATTCATCAAACAAACTTATGGTTCACCAATGGAAAGGTGTGAGGATTGGTTTCATTACGATATTGTGGTTAACAGACATATACAAACACAGGTGACACATATAATCACCAAAGACCTACGGAATACCAAGAGAAGACTACTCAACCTTCTGTCATAACGTACATGGGAAAAGGATCCCAGGAAGAACAGACATCTGTATATGTGTAAAAGAACCACATCTTCCACACCTACAACAAGCCAAACATTGTCATCAAACTTGCTGTAATAAAAAATAAAAAAATAAATTAAAAACACGAACAAGAAGTAGTGAGACAAACTTGAGGGGCTTTCTCCTGGCACATTCCATTCTAAATTCCAATCTAGAACACGACTTCCATTGAGGCTCTGTTGCCCTAGTCACCAGATTTGGTAAGGGAGAACTGCTGCCACCTTGTGGCCGTTTCGCACAACAGCAGCTTTAATCCCAGCGCTGATGGTCAGTTGATATTCAAAATCATTGCAGGCCTGTAAATGACACCTGCCCTGAAAACAAATCCTGGGGTCACATATCGACCAAAAAATTCAAAGGACGTCCATATTTCAAAACGACCGTTTCAAAAGGCATATTTTACGCACATTACTGTTCTGCTTCTTTTTCTTTCTTTCCTTTTTTTGTTAAAAATACGGGAATGGAAAAAGGCATCCCTCAGAATGGGCGAAAATCGTTGCAAACGAATCAATGGACAAAGGTTTAATCTCCAATATATATAAACAGCTCATGCAGCTTAATATTAACAAAACAAACAACCCAATACAAAAAATGGGCAGAAGATCTAAAGAGATGTTTCTTCCAAGAAGACACAGAGATGGCCAAGACGCACATGAAAAGCTGCTCAACAGCACTAATTATTAGAGAAATGCAAATCAAAACTACAATGAGGTATCACCTCACACCTGTTAGAATCGGCATCATCAGAAAATCTACAAACAACCAATTCTGGGGAGAGTGTGGACAAAAGGAGCCCTCTTCCACTATTGGTGGGAATGTAAATTGATACAGTCAGTATGGAGAATGGTATGGAGTTTCCTTAAAAAAACTAGAAATAGAATTACCATCTGATCCAGCAATCCCACTTCTGGGCATATACCCAGAGAAAACCATAAATCAAAAAGGCACATTCACCACAATGTTCATGGCAGCACTATTTACAATAGCCAGGTAATGGAAGCAACGTAAATGCCCACAGACAGATGAATGGATAAAGATGTGGTACATATATAAAATGGAATATTACTCCGCCATAAGAAGGAATGAAACTGGGTCATTTGTAGAGACATCGATGGATCTAGAGACTGTCATACAGAATGAAGTAAGTCAGAAAGAGGAAAACAAATATTGTATATTAATGCATATATGTGGAACCTAAAAAATGGTACAGATGAACTGGTTTGCAGGGAAGAAACAGAGACACACAGGTAGAGAACAAACATATGGACACCAAGTGTGGGAAGCCATGGGGTGGTGGTGGTAGGATGAGTTGGGAGATTGGGATTGACCTGTATACATGTATATGCATAAAATACATAACTAATAATAACCTGCTGTATAAAAAAATAAATCAAATTAAATTTCAAATTTTTAAAAAATAAAATTTAAAAATAAAACAGAAAAATGTTCTTCCCTTCACACAGATGTATTTATAGGAATGAATTATTTCCATGCTTATATCTATAAATACATAAAGGAGGAATACAATCTAACTAGAACCATAAAAGAAAAAAAAAACCTGAACCCACCAGTTATACAGAGGAAAACCCTATCAGGGCACTTGCTCCAGCGGTAAACAATTCTGAAATTAGTCAGAGGTGGGGAATCATCTCCCATACAACAAGCAACCCACCCCCCAGGCCAGGAGCATCCTCATTGCAAAGCTGGGGGACCGTGCCGAGGAATCTGAGAGTAAACGTGAGCTGAGCCCCAGGCCAGCTGCTGCTGAACTGTTCCCACCCTTCCCAGGTAAAACACCTGAATTTGTACAAAGCCTTGAAAGCCTAGAGGAAGGGCCGTGGAGCCACACCAGCGACAGCACGCAGGCCAACTTGGTGCCTGCAGTCCAGCCAGGGTGGTCCTGGCCCCGGGCACTCTTCCGGAAGCTTTCCATTGCCCTGCCTGAGATACCCCTCCTGTCCCGGCCCCCACTGCTTTTTTCCTTCCTCACCTCTGTCCGGAGAGAAATTCCAGCGGAAGGTATGGGTGACACATCCTCTTCTTTACAGGTGGCAGCCTGGCAACCCATGCAGAATGGCCAGCAGAGCCCCACTCACACCAGGCCACCAACAAAGCTGTGGCCCCTCACTCCCTCCCACCAGCAGAGCCCCGAGACTGCTGACGGGGCAGAGAATATGGAGTCAGGCACAGCTTCAGGGGCTATTGCTGCCTGGAGCGCTGTTTATATTGACCTCAAACAGGCACACCTGGTGTGGGCCGGCCGGCAGGTTAAGGCTGCCCAGGTCAGCTAATCCACAACCCTCAGGGAATCACATTGTTGAAAACGGACCTCGCTAAGGCAGACTAGAAGCCAAGGAAGAAAAGGACACAATGCCATTTGCAGCACCGTAGATGAGTCTAGAGGTAATCACGTGACTTGTAGTAAGTCAGAAAGTGAAAGACACATATCGTATCATATCACTTATAGGTGTTACCTAAGAATGGATACCAGGGCAGATATTTCCACGGAGAAGGGCCATCACAGATTCATCAAACAAACTTATGGTTCACCAATGGAAAGGAGTGAGGATTGGTTTCATTATGATATTGGGGTTAACAGACATATACAAACACAGGTGACATATATAATCACCAAAGACCTACGGAATACCAAGAGAAGACTACTCAACATTCTGTCATAACGTACATGGGAAAAGGATCCCAGGAAGAACAGACATCTGTATATGTGTAAAAGAACCCCATCTTCCACACCTACAACAAGCCAAACATTGTCATCAAACTTGCTGTAATAAAAAATAAAAAATTAAATTAAAAACACGAACAAGAAGTAGTGAGACAAACTTGAGGGGCTTTCTCCTGGCACATTCCATTCTAAATTCCAATCTAGAACACGACTTCCATTGAGGCTCTGTTGCCCTAGTCACCAGATTTGGTAAGGGAGAACTGCTGCCACCTTGTGGCCGTTTCACACAGCAGCATCTTTAATCCCAGCGCTGATGGTCAGTTGATATTCAAAATCATTGCAGGCCTGTAAATGACACCTGCCCTGAAAACAAATCCTGGGGTCACATATCGACCCAAAAATTCAAAGGACGTCCATATTTCAAAACGACCGTTTCAAAAGGCATATTTTACGCACATTAGTGTTCTGCTTCTTTTTCTTTCTTTCCTTTTTTTGTTAAAAATACGGGAATGGAAAAAGGCATCCCTCAGAATGGGCGAAAATCGTTGCAAACGAATCAATGGACAAAGGTTTAATCTCCAATATATATAAACAGCTCATGCAGCTTAATATTAACAAAACAAACAACCCAATACAAAAAATGGGCAGAAGATCTAAAGAGATGTTTCTTCAAAGAAGACACAGAGATGGCCAAGACGCACATGAAAAGCTGCTCAACAGCACTAATTATTAGAGAAATGCAAATCAAAACTACAATGAGGTATCACCTCACACCTGTTAGAATCGGCATCATCAGAAAATCTACAAACAACCAATTCTGGGGAGGGTGTGGACAAAAGGAGCCCTCTTCCACTATTGGTGGCAATGTAAATTGATACAGTCACTATGGAGAACGGTATGGAGTTTCCTTAAAAAAACTAGAAATAGAATTACCATCTGATCCAGCCATCCCAATTCTGGGCATATACCCAGAGAAAACCATAAAGCAAAAAGGCACATTCACCACAATGTTCATGGCAGCACTATTTACAATAGCCAGGTAATGGAAGCAACGTAAATGCCCACAGACAGATGAATGGATAAAGAGTTGGTACATATATAAAATGGAATATTACTCAGCCATAAAAAGGAATGAAACTGGGTCATTTGTAGAGACATCGATGGATCTAGAGACTGTCATACAGAATGAAGTAAGTCAGAAAGAGGAAAACAAATATTGTATATTAATGCATATATGTGGAACCTAAAAAATGGTACAGATGAACTGGTTTGCAGGGAAGAAACAGAGACACAGAGGTAGAGAACAAACATATGGACACCAAGTGTGGGCAGCCATGGGGTGGTGGTGGTGGGATGAGTTGGGAGATTGGGATTGACCTGTATACATGTATATGCATAAAATACATAACTAATAATAACCTGCTGTATAAAAAATAAATCAAATTAAATTTCAAAATTTTAAAAAGTAAAATTTAAAAATAAAACAGAAAAAAGTTCTTCCCTTCACACAGATGTATTTATAGGAATGAATTATTTCCATGCTTATATCTATAAATACATAAGAGAGGAATAAAATCTAACTTGAACAAGAAAAGGAAAAAAAAACCTGAACCCACCAGTTATACAGAGGAAAACCCTATCAGGGCACTTGCTCCAGCGGTAAACAATTCTGAAATTGGTCAGAGGTGGGGAATCATCTCCCATACAACCAGCAACCCACCCCCCACGCCAGGAGCATCCTCATTGCAAAGCTGGGGGACCGTGCCGAGGCATCTGTGAGTAAACGTGAGCTGAGCCCCAGGTCAGCTGCTGCTGAACTGTTCCCACCCTTCCCAGGTAAAACACCTGAATATGTACAAGGGCTTGAAAGCCTAGAGGAAGGGCCGCAGAGCCACACCAGCGACAGCACGCAGGCCAACTTGGTGCCTGTAGGCCCGCCAGGGTGGTCCTGGCCCCGGGCACTCTTCCGGAAGCTTTCCATTGCCCTGCCTGAGATACCCCTCCTGTCCCGGCCCCCACTGCTTTTTTCCTTCCTCACCTCTGTCCGGAGAGAAATTCCAGCGGAAGGTATGGGTGACACATCCTCTTCTTTACAGGTGGAAGCCTGGCAACCCCTGCAGAAAGGCCAGCAGAGCCCCACTCACACCGGGCCACCAACAAAGCTGTGGCCCCTCACTCCCTCCCACCAGCAGAGCCCCGAGACTGCTGACGGGGCAGAGAATATGGAGTCAGGCACAGCTTTAGGGGCTATTGCTGCCTGGAGCGCTGTTTATATTGACCTCAAACAGGCACACCTGGGGAGGGCCGGCCGGCAGGGTAAGGCTGCCCAGGTCAGCTAATCCACAACCCTCAGGGAATCACATTGTTGAAAACGGACCTCGCTAAGGCAGAATAGAAGCCAAGGAAGAAAAGGACACAATGCCATTTGCAGCACCGTAGATGAGTCTAGAGGTAATCACGTGACTTGTAGTAAGTCAGAAAGTGAAAGACACATATCATATCATATCACTTATAGGTGTTACCTAAGAATGGATACCAGGGCAGATATTTCCACGGAGAAGGGCCATCACAGATTCATCAAACAAACTTATGGTTCACCAATGGAAAGGTGTGAGGATTGGTTTCATTACGATATTGGGGTTAACAGACATATACAAACACAGGTGACATATATAATCACCAAAGACCTACGGAATACCAAGAGAAGACTACTCAACATTCTGTCATAACGTACATGGGAAAAGGATCCCAGGAAGAACAGACATCTGTATATGTGTAAAAGAACCCCATCTTCCACACCTACAACAAGCCAAACATTGTAATCAAACTTGCTGTAATAAAAAATAAAAAATTAAATTAAAAACACGAACAAGAAGTAGTGAGACAAACTTGAGGGGCTTTCTCCTGGCACATTCCATTCTAAATTCCAATCTAGAACACGACTTCCATTGAGGCTCTGTTGCCCTAGTCACCAGATTTGGTAAGGGAGAACTGCTGCCACCTTGTGCCCGTTTCACACAACAGCAGCTTTAATCCCAGCGCTGATGGTCAGTTGATATTCAAAATCATTGCAGGCCTGTAAATGACACCTGCCCTGAAAACAAGTCCTGGTGTCACATATCGACCAAAAAATTCAAAGGACGTCCATATTTCAAAACGACCGTTTCAAAAGGCATATTTTACGCACATTAGTGTTCTGCTTCTTTTTCTTTCTTTCCTTTTTTTGTTAAAAATACGGGAATGGAAAAAGGCATCCCTCAGAATGGGCGAAAATCGTTGCAAACGAATCAATGGACAAAGGTTTAATCTCCAATATATATAAACAGCTCATGCAGCTTAATATTAACAAAACAAACAACCCAATACAAAAAATGGGCAGAAGATCTAAAGAGATGTTTCTTCAAAGAAGACACAGAGATGGCCAAGACGCACATGAAAAGCTGCTCAACAGCACTAATTATTAGAGAAATGCAAATCAAAACTACAATGAGGTATCACCTCACACCTGTTAGAATCGGCATCATCAGAAAATCTACAAACAACCAATTCTGGGGAGGGTGTGGACAAAAGGAGCCCTCTTCCACTATTGGTGGCAATGTAAATTGATACACTCACTATGGAGAACGGTATGGAGTTTCCTTAAAAAAACTAGAAATAGAATTACCATCTGATCCAGCCATCCCACTTCTGGGCATATACCCAGAGAAAACCATAAAGCAAAAAGGCACATTCACCACAATGTTCATGGCAGCACTATTTACAATAGCCAGGTAATGGAAGAAACGTAAATGCCCACAGACAGATGAATGGATAAAGAGGTGGTACATATATAAAATGGAATATTACTCAGCCATAAAAAGGAATGAAACTGGGTCATTTGTAGAGACATTGATGGATCTAGAGACTGTCATACAGAATGAAGTAAGTCAGAAAGAGGAAAACAATTATTGTATATTAATGCATATATGTGGAACCTAAAAAATGGTACAGATGAACTGGTTTGCAGGGAAGAAACAGAGACACAGAGGTAGAGAACAAACATATGGACACCAAGTGTGGGAAGCCATGGGGTGGTGGTGGTGGGATGAGTTGGGAGATTGGGATTGACTTGTATACATGTATATGCATAAAATACATAACTAATAATAACCTGCTGTATAAAAAAATAAATCAAATTAAATTTCAAAATTTTAAAAAATAAAATTTAAAAATAAAACAGAAAAAAGTTCTTCCCTTCACACAGATGTATTTATAGGAATGAATTATTTCCATGCTTATATCTATAAATACATAAGAGAGGAATAAAATCTAACTTGAACAAGAAAAGGAAAAAAAAACCTGAACCCACCAGTTATACAGAGGAAAACCCTCTCAGGGCACTTGCTCCAGCGGTAAACCATTCTGAAATTGGTCAGAGGTGGGGAATCATCTCCCATACAACCAGCAACCCACCCCCCACGCCAGGAGCATCCTCACTGCAAAGCTGGGGGACCGTGCCGAGGCATCTGTGAATAAACGTGAGCTGAGCCCCAGGCCAGCTGCTGCTGAACTGATCCCACCCTTCCCACGTAAAACACCTGAATATGTACAAGGGCTTGAAAGCCTAGAGGAAGGGTCGCGGAGCCACACCAGCAACAGCACGCAGGCCAACTTGGTGCCTGCAGGCCAGCCAGGGTGGTCCTGGCCCCGGGCGCTCTTCCGGAAGCTTTCCATTGCCCTGCCTGAGATAACCCTCCTGTCCCGGCCCCCACTTCTTTTTTCCTTCCTCACCTCGGTCCGGAGAGATATTCCAGTGGAAGGTATGGGTGACACATCCTCTTCTTTACAGGTGGCAGCCTGGCAACCCCTGCAGAAAGGCCAGCGGAGCCCCACCCACACCGGGCCACCAACAAAGCTGTGGCCCCTCACTCCCTCCCACCAGCAGAGCCCCGAGACTGCTGACGGGGCAGAGAATATGGAGTCAGGCACAGCTTCAGGGGCTATTGCTGCCTGGAGCGCTGTTTATATTGACCTCAAACAGGCACACCTGGGGAGGGCCGTCCGGCAGGTTAAGGCTGCCCAGGTCAGCTAATCCACAACCCTCAGGGAATCACATTGTTGAAAACGGACCTCGCTAAGGCAGAATAGAAGCCAAGGAAGAAAAGGACACAATGCCATTTGCAGCACCGTAGATGAGTCTAGAGGTAATCACGTGATTTGTAGTAAGTCAGAAAGTGAAAGACACATATCGTATCATATCACTTATAGGTGTTACCTAAGAATGGATACCAGGGCAGATATTTCCACGGAGAAGGGCCATCACAGATTCATCAAACAAACTTATGGTTCACCAAAGGAAAGGTGTGAGGATTGGTTTCATTACGATATAGGGGTTAACAGACATATACAAACACAGGTGACATATATAATCACCAAAGACCTACGGAATACCAAGAGAATACTACTCAACATTCTGTCATAACGTACATGGGAAAAGGATCCCAGGAAAAACAGACATCTGTATATGTGTAAAAGAACCACATCTTCCACACATACAACAAGCCAAACACTGTAATCAAACTTGCTGTAATAAAAAATAAAAAATTAAATTAAAAACACGAACAAGATGTAGTGAGACAAACTTGAGAGGTTTACTCCTGGCACATTCCAATCTAAATTCCAATCTAGAACACGACTTCCATTGAGGCTCTGTTGCCCTAGTCACCAGGTTTGGTAAGGGAGAACTGCTGCCACCTTGTGGCCGTTTCACACAACAGCAGCTTTAATCCCAGCGCTGATGGTCAGTTGATATTCAAAATCATTGCAGGCCTGTAAATGACACCTGCCCTGAAAACAAATCCTGTGGTCACATATCGACCAAAAAATTCAAAGGACGTCCATATTTAAAAACGACCGTTTCAAAAGGCATATTTTACGCACATTAGTGTTCTGCTTCTTTTTCTTTCTTTCCTTTTTTTGTTAAAAATACGGGAATGGAAAAAGGCATCCCTCAGAATGGGCGAAAATCGTTGCAAACGAATCAATGGACAAAGGTTTAATCTCCAATATATATAAACAGCTCATGCAGCTTAATATTAACAAAACAAACAACCCAATACAAAAAATGGGCAGAAGATCTAAAGAGATGTTTCTTCAAAGAAGACACAGAGATGGCCAAGACGCACATGAAAAGCTGCTCAACAGCACTAATTATTAGAGAAATGCAAATCAAAACTACAATGAGGTATCACCTCACACCTGTTAGAATCGGCATCATCAGAAAATCTACAAACAACCAATTCTGGGGAGGGTGTGGACAAAAGGAGCCCTCTTCCACTATTGGTGGTAATGTAAATTGATACAGTCACTATGGAGAACGGTATGGGCTTTCCTTGAAAAAACTAGAAATAGAATTACCATGTGATCCAGCAATCCCACTTCTGGGCATATACCCAGAGAAAACCATAAATCAAAAAGGCACATTCACCACAATGTTCATGGCAGCACTATTTACAATAGCCAGGTAATAGAAGCAACGTAAATGCCCACAGACAAACGAATGGATAAAGATGTGGTACATATATAAAATGGAATATTACTCAGCCATAAAAAGGAATGAAACTGGGTCATTTGTAGAGACATCGATGGATCTAGAGACTGTCATACAGAATGAAGTAAGTCAGAAAGAGGAAAACAAATAATCTATATTAATGCATATAGGTGGAACCTAAAAAATGGTACAGATGAACTGGTTTGCAGGGAAGAAACAGAGACACAGAGGTAGAGAACAAACATATGGACACCAAGTGTGGGAAGCCATGGGGTGGTGGTGGTGGGATGAGTTGGGAGATTGGGATTGACCTGTATACATGTATATGCATAAAATACATAACTAATAATAACCTGCTGTATAAAAAAGTAAATCAAATTAAATTTCAAAATTTTAAAATGTAAAATTTAAAAATAAAACAGAAAAATGTTCTTCCCTTCACACAGATGTATTTATAGGAATGAATTTTTTCCATGCTTATATCTATAAATACATAAAAGAGGAATAAAATCTAACTTGAACCATAAAAGAAAAAAAAACTGAACCCACCAGTTATACAGAGGAAATCCCTATCAGGGCACTTGCTCCAGCGGTAAACAATTCTGAAATTGGTCAGAGGTAGGGAATCATCTCCCATACAACCAGCAACCCACCCCCTCACGCAAAGAGCATCCTCATTGCAAAGCTTGGGGACCGTGCTGAGGCATCTGTGAGTAAACGTGAGCTGAGCCCCAGGCCAGCTGCTGCTGAACTGTTCCCACCTTTCCCAGGTAAAACACCTGAATATGTACAAGGGCTTGAAAGCCTAGATGAAGGGCCACGGAGCCACACCAGCGACAGCATGCAGGCCAACTTGGTGCCTGCAGGCCAGCCAGGGTGGTCCTGGTCCCAGGCGCACTTCCAGAATCTTTCCATTGCCCTGCCTGTGATACCCCTCCTGTCCCGGCCCCCACTGCTTTTTTCCTTCCTCAACTCTGTCCGAAGAGATATTCCAGCGGAAGGTATGGGTGACACATCCTCTTCTTTACAGGTGGCAGCCTGGCAACCCCTGCAGAAAGGCCAGCATAGCCCCACTCACACCAGGCCACCAACAAAGCTGTGGCCCCTCACTCCCTCCCACCAGCAGAGCCCCGAGACTGCTGACGGGGCAGAGAATATGGAGTCAGGCACAGCTTCAGGGGCTATTGCTGCCTGGAGCGCTGTTTATATTGACCTCAAACAGGCACACCTGGGGAGGGCCGGCCGGCAGGGTAAGGCTGCCCAGGTCAGCTAATCCACAACCCTCAGGGAATCACATTTTTGAAAATGGACCTCACTAAGGCAGAATAGAAGCCAAATAAGAAAAGGACACAATGCCATTTGCAGCACCGTAGATGAGTCTAGAGGTAATCACCTGACTTGTAGTAAGTCAGAAAGTGAAAGACACATATCGTATCCTATCACTTATAGGTGTTACCTAAGAATAGATACCAGGGCAGATATTTCCACGGAGAAGGGCCATCACAGATTCATCAAACAAACTTATGGTTCACCAATGGAAAGGTGTGAGGATTGGTTTCATTACGATATTGGGGTTAACAGACATATACAAACACAGGTGACACATATAATCACCAAAGACCTAAGGGATACCAAGAGAAGACTACTCAACATTCTGTCATAACGTACATGGGAAAAGGATCCCAGGAAGAACAGACATCTGTATATGTGTAAAAGAACCCCATCTTCCACACCTACAACAAGCCAAACATTGTAATCAAACTTGCTGTAATAAAAAATAAAAAATTAAATTAAAAACACGAACAAGAAGTAGTGAGACAAACATGAGGGGCTTTCTCCTGGCACATTCCATTCTAAATTCCAATCTAGAACACGACTTCCATTGAGGCTCTGTTGCCCTAGTCACCAGATTTGGTAAGGGAGAACTGCTGCCACCTTGTGGCCGTTTCGCACAACAGCAGCTTTAATCCCAGCGCTGATGGTCAGTTGATATTCAAAATCATTGCAGGCCTGTAAATGACACCTGCCCTGAAAACAAATCCTGGGGTCACATATCGACCAAAAAATTCAAAGGACGTCCATATTTAAAAACGACCGTTTCAAAAGGCATATTTTACGCACATTAGTGTTCTGCTTCTTTTTCTTTCTTTCCTTTTTTTGTTAAAAATACGGGAATGGAAAAATGCATCCCTCAGAATGGGCGAAAATCGTTGCAAACGAATCAATGGACAAAGGTTTAATCTCCAATATATATAAACAGCTCATGCAGCTTAATATTAACAAAACAAACAACCCAATACAAGAAATGGGCAGAAGATCTAAAGAGATGTTTCTTCAAAGAAGACACAGAGATGGCCAAGACGCACATGAAAAGCTGCTCAACAGCACTAATTATTAGAGAAATGCAAATCAAAACTACAATGAGGTATCACCTCACACCTGTTAGAATCGGCATCATCAGAAAATCTACAAACAACCAATTCTGGGGAGGGTGTGGACAAAAGGAGCCCTCTTCCACTATTGGTGGCAATGTAAATTGATACAGTCACTATGGAGAACGGTATGGAGTTTCCTTGAAAAAACTAGAAATAGAATTACCATGTGATCCAGCAATCCCACTTCTGGGCATATACCCAGAGAAAACCATAAATCAAAAAGACACATTCACCACAATGTTCATGGCAGCACTATTTACAATAGCCAGGTAATGGAAGCAACGTAAATGCCCACAGACAGATGAATGGATAAAGATGTGGTACATATATAAATTGGAATATTACTCAGCCATAAAAAGGAATGAAACTGGGTCATTTGTAGAGACATCGATGGATCTAGAGACTGTCATACAGAATGAAGTAAGTCAGAAAGAGGAAAACAAATATTGTATATTAATGCATATATGTGGAACCTAAAAAATGGTACAGATGAACTGGTTTGCAGGGAAGAAACAGAGACACAGAGGTAGAGAACAAACATATGGACACCAAGTGTGGGAAGCCATGGGGTGGTGGTGGTGGGATGAGTTGGGAGATTGGGATTGACCTGTATACATGTATATGCATAAAATACATAACTAATAATAACCTGCTGTATAAAAAAATAAATCAAATTAAATTTCAAAATTTTAAAAAGTAAAATTTAAAAATAAAAGAGAAAAATGTTCTTCCCTTCACAAAGATGTATTTATAGGAATGAATTATTTCCATGCTTATATCTATAAATACATAAAAGAGGAATAAAATCTAACTTGAACCATAAAAGAAAAAAAAACCTGAACCCACCAGTTATACAGAGGAAAACCCTATCAGGGCACTTGCTCCAGCGGTAAACAATTCTGAAATTGGTCTGAGGTGGGGAATCATCTCCCATACAACCAGCAACTCACCCCCCACGCAAGGAGCATCCTCATTACAAAGCTGGGGGACCGTGCCGAGGCATCTGTGAGTAAACGTGAGCTGAGCCCCAGATCAGGTGCTGCTGAACTGTTCCCACCCTTCCCAGGTAAAACACCTGAATATGTACAAGGGCTTGAAAGCCTAGAGGAAGGGCCGCGGAGCCACACCAGCGACAGCACGCAGGCCAACTTGGTGCCTGCAGGTCAGCCAGGGTGGTCCTGGCCCCAGGCGCTCTTCCGGAAGCTTTCCATTGCCCTGCCTGAGATACCCCTCCTGTCCCGTCCCCCACTGCTTTTTTCCTTCCTCACCTCTGTCCGGAGAGAAAGTCCAGCGGAATGTATGGGTGACACATCCTCTTCTTTACAGGTGGCAGCCTGGCAAACCCTGCAGAAAGGCCAGCAGAGCCCCACTCACACCAGGCCAACAACAAAGCTGTGGCCCCTCACTCCCTCCCACCAGCAGAACCCCGAGACTGCTGACGGGGCTGAGAATATGGAGTCAGGCACAGCTTCATGGGCTATTGCTGCCTGGAGCGCTGTTTATATTGACCTCAAACAGGCACACCTGGGGAGGGCCGGCCGGCAGAGTAAGGCTGCCCAGGTCAGCTAATCCACAACCCTCAGGGAATCACATTGTTGAAAACGGACCTCACTGAGGCAGAATAGAAGCCAAGGAAGAAAAGGACACAATGCCATTTGCAGCACCATAGATGAGTCTAGAGGTAATCACGTGACTTGTAGTAAGTCAGAAAGTGAAAGACACATATCGTATCATATCACTTATAGGTGTTACCTAAGAATGGATACCAGGGCAGATATTTCCACGGAGAAGGGCCATCTCAGATTCATCAAACAAACTTATGGTTCACCAATGGAAAGGTGTGAGGATTGGTTTCATTACGATATTGGGGTTAACAGACATATAAAAACACAGGTGACACATATAATCACCAAAGACCTAAGGGATACCAAGAGAAGACTACTCAACATTCTGTCATAACGTACATGGGAAAAGGATCCCAGGAAGAACAGACATCTGTATATGTGTAAAAGAACCCCATCTTCCACACCTACAACAAGCCAAACATTGTCATCAAACTTGCTGTAATAAAAAATAAAAAATTAAATTAAAAACACGAACAAGAAGTAGTGAGACAAACTTGAGGGGCTTTCTCCTGGCACATTCCATTCTAAATTCCAATCTAGAACACGACTTCCATTGAGGCTCTGTTGCCCTAGTCACCAGATTTGGTAAGGGAGAACTGCTGCCACCTTGTGGCCGTTTCACACAACAGCAGCTTTAATCCCAGCGCTGATGGTCAGTTGATATTCAAAATCATTGCAGGCCTGTAAATGACACCTGCCCTGAAAACAAATCCTGGGGTCACATATCGACGAAAAAATTCAAAGGACGTCCATATTTCAAAACGACCGTTTCAAAAGGCATATTTTACGCACATTAGTGTTCTGCTTCTTTTTCTTTCTTTCCTTTTATGTTAAAAATACGGGAAAGGAAAAAGGCATCCCTCAGAATGGGCGAAAATCGTTGCAAAGGAATCAATGGACAAAGGTTTAATCTCCAATACATATAAAAGGCCCATGGAGCTTAATATTAACAAAACAAACAACCCAATACAAAAAATGGGCAGAAGATCTAAAGAGATGTTTCTTCAAAGAAGACACAGAGATGGCCAAGACGCACATGAAAAGCTGCTCAACAGCACTAATTATTAGAGAAATGCAAATCAAAACTACAATGAGGTATCACCTCACACCTGTTAGAATCGGCATCATCAGAAAATCTACAAACAACCAATTCTGGGGAGGGTGTGGACAAATGGAGCCCTCTTCCTCTATCGGTGGGAATGTAAATTGATACAGTCACTATGGAGAACGGTATGGAGTTTCCTTAAAAAAACTAGAAATAGAATTACCATCTGATCCAGCAATCCCACTTCTGGGCATATACCCAGAGAAAACCATAAATCAAAAAGGCACATTCACCACATTGTTCATGGCAGCACTATTTTCAATAGCCAGGTAATGGAAGCAACGTAAATGCCCACAGACAGACGAATGGATAAAGATGTGGTACATATATAAAATGGAATATTACTCAGCCATAAAAAGGAATGAAACTGGGTCATTTGTTGAGACATCGATGGATCTAGAGACTGTCATACAGAATGAAGTAAGTCAGAAAGAGGAAAACAAATATTGTATATTAATGCATATATGTGGAACCTAAAAAATGGTACAGATGAACTGGTTTGCAGGGAAGAAACAGAGACACAGAGGTAGAGAACAAACATATGGACACCAAGTGTGGGAAGCCATGGGGTGGTGGTGGTGGGATGAGTTGGGAGATTGGGATTGACCTGTACACATGTATATGCATAAAATACATAACTAATAATAACCTGCTGTATAAAAAAATAAATCAAATTAAATTTCAAAATTTTAAAAAGTAAAATTTAAAAATAAAACAGAAAAATGTTCTTCCCTTCACACAGATGTATTTATAGGAATGAATTATTTCCATGCTTATATCTATAAATACATAAAAGAGGAATAAAATCTAACTTGAACCATAAAAGAAAAAAAAAAACCTGAACCCACCAGTTATACAGAGGAAAACCCTATCAGGGCAATGGCTCCAAGGGTAAACAATTCTGAAATTGGTCAGAGGTGGGGAATCATCTCCCATACAACCAGCAACCCACCCCCCACGCAAGGAGCATCCTCATTGCAAAGCTGGGGGACCGTGCCGAGGCATCTGTGAGTAAACGTGAGCTGAGCCCCAGGCCAGCTTCTGCTAAACTGTTCCCACCCTCCCCAGGTAAAACACCTGAATATGTACAAGGGATTGAAAGCCTAGAGGAAGGGCCGCGGTGCCACACCAGCGACAGCACGCAGGCCAACTTGGTGCCTGCAGGCCAGCCAGTGTGGTCCTGGCCCCGGGCGCTCTTCCGGAAGCTTTCCATTGCCCTTCCTGAGATACCCCTCCTGTCCCGGCCCCCACTGCTTTTTTCCTTCCTCACCTCTGTCCAGAGAGAAATTCCTGCGGAAGGTATGGGTGACACATCCTCTTCTTTACATGTGGCAGCCTGGCAACCACTGCAGAAAGGCCAGCAGAGCCCCACACACACCGGGCCACCAAGAAAGCTGTGGCCCCTCACTCCCTCCCACCAGCAGAGCCCCGAGACTGCTGACGGGGCAGAGAATATGGAGTCAGGCACAGCTTCAGGGGCTATTGCTGCCTGGAGCGCTGTTTATATTGACCTCAAACAGGCACACCTGGGGAGGGCCGGCCGGCAGGGTAAGGCTGCCCAGGTCAGCTAATCCACAACCCTCAGGGAATCACATTGTTGAAAATGGACCTCGCTAAGGCAGAATAGAAGCCAAGGAAGAAAAGGACACAATGCCATTTGCAGCACCGTAGATGAGTCTAGAGGTAATCACGTGACTTGTAGTAAGTCAGAAAATGAAAGACACATATCGTATCCTATCACTTATAGGTGTTACCTAAGAATGGATACCAGGGCAGATATTTCCACGGAGAAGGGCCATCACAGATTCATCAAACAAACTTATGGTTCACCAATGGAAAGGTGTGAGGATTGGTTTCATTATGATATTGGGGTTAACAGACATATACAAACACAGGTGACATATATAATCACCAAAGACCTACGGAATACCAAGAGAAGACTACTCAACATTCTGTCATAACGTACATGGGAAAAGGATCCCAGGAAGAACAGACATCTGTATATGTGTAAAAGAACCCCATCTTCCACACCTACAACAAGCCAAACATTGTAATCAAACTTGCTGTAATAAAAAATAAAAAATTAAATTAAAAACACGAACAAGAAGTAGTGAGACAAACTTGAGGGGCTTTCTCCTGGCACATTCCATTCTAAATTCCAATCTAGAACAGACTTCCATTGAGGCTCTGTTGCCCTAGTCACCAGATTTGGTAAGGGAGAACTGCTGCCACCTTGTGGCCGTTTCACACAACAGCAGCTTTAATCCCATCACTGATGGTCAGTTGATATTCAAAATCATTGCAGGCCTGTAAATGACACCTGCCCTGAAAACAAATCCTGGGGTCACATATCGACCAAAAAATTCAAAGGACGTCCATATTTCAAAACGACTGTTTCAAAAGGCATATTTTACGCACATTAGTGTTCTGCTTCTTTTTCTTTCTTTCCTTTTTTTGTTAAAAATACGGGAATTGATATAGGCATGCCTCAGAATGGGCGAAAATCGTTGCAAACGAATCAATGGACAAAGGTTTAATCTCCAATATATATAAAGAGCTCATGCAGCTTAATATTAACAAAACAAACAACCCAATACAAAAAATGGGCAGAAGATCTAAAGAGATGTTTCTTCAAAGAAGACACAGAGATGGCCAAGACACACATGAAAAGCTGCTCAACAGCACTAATTATTAGAGAAATGCAAATCAAAACTACAATGAGGTATCACCTCACACCTGTTAGAATCGGCATCATCAGAAAATCTACAAACAACCAATTCTGGGGAGGCTGTGGACAAAAGGAGCCCTCTTCCACTATTGGTGGCAATGTAAATTGATACAGTCACTATGGAGAACGGTATGGAGTTTCCGTAAAAAAACTAGAAATAGAATTACCATCTGATGCAGCAATCCCACTTCTGGGCATATACCCAGAGAAAACCATAAATCTAAAAGGAACATTCACCACAGTGTTCATGGCAGCACTATTTACAATAGCCAGGTAATGGAAGCAACGTAAATGCCCACAGACAGATGAATGGATAAAGATGTGGTACATATATAAAATGGAATATTACTCAGCCATAAAAAGGAATGAAACTGGGTCATTTGTAGAGACATCGATGGATCTAGAGACTGTCATACAGAATGAAGTAAGTCAGAAAGAGGAAAACAAATATTGTATATTAATGCATATATGTGGAACCTAAAAAATGGTACAGATGAACTGGTTTGCAGGGAAGAAACAGAGACACAGAGGTAGAGAACAAACATATGGACACCAAGTGTGGGAAGCCATGGGGTGCTGGTGGTGGGATGAGTTGGGAGATTGGGATTGACCTGTATATATGTATATGCATAAAATACATAACTAATAATAACCTGCTGTATAAAAAAATAAATCAAATTAAATTTCAAAATTTTAAAAATTAAAATTTAAAAATAAAACTGAAAAGTATTCTTCCCTTCACACAGATGTATTTATAGGAATGAATTATTTCCATGCTTATATCTATAAATACATAAGAGAGGAATAAAATCTAACTTGAACAAGAAAAGAAAAAAAAAACCTGAACCCACCAGTTATACAGAGGAAAACCCTATCAGGGCACTTGCTCCAGCGGTAAACAATTCTGAAATTGGTCAGAGGTGGGGAATCATCTCCCATACAACCAGCAACCCACCCCCCACGCCAGGAGCATCCTCATTGCAAAGCTGGGGGACCGTGCCGAGGCATCTGTGAGTAAACGTGAGCTGAGCCCCAGGCCAGCTGCTGCTGAACTGATCCCACCCTTCCCAGGTAAAACACCTGAATATGTACAAGGGCTTGAAAGCCTAGAGGAAGGGCCGCGGAGCCACACCAGCAACAGCACGCAGGCCAACTTGGTGCCTGCAGGCCTGCCAGGGTGGTCCTGGCCCCGGGCGCTCTTCTGGAAGCTTTCCATTGCCCTGCCTGAGATACCCCTCCTGTCCCGGCCCCCACTGCTTTTTTCCTTCCTCACCTCTGTCCGGAGAGATATTCCAGCGGAAGGTATGGGTGACACATCCTCTTCTTTACGGGTGGCAGCCTGGCAACCCCTGCAGAAAGGCCTGCAGAGCCCCACTCACACCGGGCCACCAACAAAGCTGTGGCCCCTCACTCCCTCCCACCAGCACAGCCCCGAGACTGCTGACGGGGCAGAGAATATGGAGTCAGGCACAGCTTCAATGGCTATTGCTGCCTGGAGCGCTGTTTATATTGACCTCAAACAGGCACACCTGGGGAGGGCCGGCCGGCAGGGTAAGGCTGCCCAGGTCAGATAATCCACAACCCTCAGGGAATCACATTGTTGAAAACGGACCTCGCTAAGGCAGAATAGAAGCCAAGGAAGAAAAGGACACAATGCCATTTGCAGCACCGTAGATGAGTCTAGAGGTAATCACGTGACTTGTAGTAAGTCAGAAAGTGAAAGACACATATCGTATCATATCACTTATAGGTGTTACCTAAGAATGGATACCAGGGCAGATATTTCCACGGAGAAGGGCCATCACAGATTCATCAAACAAACTTATGGTTCACCAAAGGAAAGGTGTGAGGATTGGTTTCATTACGATATAGGGGTTAACAGACATATACAAACACAGGTGACATTTATAATCACCAAAGACCTGCGGAATACCAAGAGAATACTACTCAACATTCTGTCATAACGTACATGGGAAAAGGATCCCAGGAAGAACAGACATCTGTATATGTGTAAAAGAACCACATCTTCCACACATACAACAAGCCAAACACTGTAATCAAATTTGCTGTAATAAAAAATAAAATATTAAATTAAAAACACGAACAAGATGTAGTGAGACAAACTTGAGGGGTTTACTCCTGGCACATTCCATTCTAAATTCCAATCTAGAACACGACTTCCATTGAGGCTCTGTTGCCCTAGTCACCAGATTTGGTAAGGGATAACTGCTGCCACCTTGTGGCCGTTTCACACAACAGCAGCTTTAATCCCAGCGCTGATGGTCAGTTGATATTCAAAATCATTGCAGGCCTGTAAATGACACCTGCCCTGAAAACAAATCCTGGGGTCACATATCAACGAAAAAATTCAAAGGACGTCCATATTTCAAAACGACCGTTTCAAAAGGCATATTTTACGCACATTAGTGTTCTGCTTCTTTTTCTTTCTTTCCTTTTTTTGTTAAAAATACGGGAAAGGAAAAAGGCATCCCTCAGAATGGGCGAAAATCGTTGCAAAGGAATCAATGGACAAAGGTTTAATCTCCAATACATATAAAAGGCCCATGTAGCTTCATATTAACAAAACAAACAACCCAATACAAAAAATGGGCAGAAGATCTAAAGAGATGTTTCTTCAAAGAAGACACAGAGATGGCCAAAACACACATGAAAAGCTGCTCAACAGCACTAATTATTAGAGAAATGCATATCAAAACTACAATGAGGTATCACCTCACACCTGTTAGAATCGGGATCATCAGAAAATCTACAAACAACCAATTCTGGGGAGGGTGTGGACAAATGGAGCCCTCTTCCACTATCGGTGGGAATGTAAATTGATACAGTCACTATGGAGAACGGTATGGAGTTTCCTTAAAAAAACTAGAAATAGAATTACCATCTGATCCAGCAATCCCACTTCTGGGCATATACCCAGAGAAAACCATAAATCAAAAAGGCACATTCACCACAATGTTCATGGCAGCACTATTTACAATAGCCAGGTAATGGAAGCAACGTAAATGCCCACAGAGAGATGAATGGATAAAGATGTGGTACATATATAAAATGGAATATTACTCAGCCATAAAAAGGAATGAAACTGGGTCATTTGTAGAGACATCGATGGATCTAGAGACTGTCATACAGAATGAAGTAAGTCAGAAAGAGGAAAACAAATATTGTATATTAATGCAAATATGTGGAACCTAAAAAATGGTACAGATGAACTGGTTTGCAGGGAAGAAACAGAGACACAGAGGTAGAGAACAAACATATGGACACCAAGTGTGGGAAGCCATGGGGTGGTGGTGGTGGGATGAGTTGGGAGATTGGGATTGACCTGTACACATGTATATGCATAAAATACATAACTAATAATAACCTGCTGTATAAAAAAATAAATCAAATTAAATTTCAAAATTTTAAAAAGTAAAATTTAAAAATAAAACAGAAAAATGTTCTTCCCTTCACACAGATGTATTTATAGGAATGAATTATTTCCATGCTTATATCTATAAATACATAAAAGAGGAATAAAATCTAACTTGAACCATAAAAGAAAAAAAAAAACCTGAACCCACCAGTTATACAGAGGAAAACCCTATCAGGGCAATGGCTCCAAGGGTAAACAATTCTGAAATTGGTCAGAGGTGGGGAATCATCTCCCATACACCAGCAACCCACCCCCCACGCAAGGAGCATCCTCATTGCAAAGCTGGGGGACCGTGCCGAGGCATCTGTGAGTAAACGTGAGCTGAGCCCCAGGCCAGCTTCTGCTAAACTGTTCCCACCCTCCCCAGGTAAAACACCTGAATATGTACAAGGGATTGAAAGCCTAGAGGAAGGGCCGCGGTGCCACACCAGCGACAGCACGCAGGCCAACTTGGTGCCTGCAGGCCAGCCAGTGTGGTCCTGGCCCCGGGCGCTCTTCCGGAAGCTTTCCATTGCCCTGCCTGAGATACCCCTCCTGTCCCGGCCCCCACTGCTTTTTTCCTTCCTCACCTCTGTCCGGAGAGAAATTCCTGCGGAAGGTATGGGTGACACATCCTCTTCTTTACATGTGGCAGCCTGGCAACCACTGCAGAAAGGCCAGCAGAGCCCCACTCACACCGGGCCACCAAGAAAGCTGTGGCCCCTCACTCCCTCCCACCAGCAGAGCCCCGAGACTGCTGACGGGGCAGAGAATATGGAGTCAGGCACAGCTTCAGGGGCTATTGCTGCCTGGAGCGCTGTTTATATTGACCTCAAACAGGCACACCTGGGGAGGGCCGGCCGGCAGGGTAAGGCTGCCCAGGTCAGCTAATCCACAACCCTCAGGGAATCACATTGTTGAAAATGGACCTCGCTAAGGCAGAATAGAAGCCAAGGAAGAAAAGGACACAATGCCATTTGCAGCACCGTAGATGAGTCTAGAGGTAATCACGTGACTTGTAGTAAGTCAGAAAGTGAAAGACACATATCGTATCATATCACTTATAGGTGTTACCTAAGAATGGATACCAGGGCAGATATTTCCACGGAGAAGGGCCATCACAGATTCATCAAACAAACTTATGGTTCACCAATGGAAAGTTGTGAGGATTGGTTTCATTATGATATTGGGGTTAACAGACATATACAAACACAGGTGACATATATAATCACCAAAGACCTACGGAATACCAAGAGAAGACTACTCAACATTCTGTCATAACGTACATGGGAAAAGGATCCCAGGAAGAACAGACATCTGTATATGTGTAAAAGAACCCCATCTTCCACACCTACAACAAGCCAAACATTGTAATCAAACTTGCTGTAATAAAAAATAAAAAATTAAATTAAAAACACGAACAAGAAGTAGTGAGACAAACTTGAGGGGCTTTCTCCTGGCACATTCCATTCTAAATTTCAATCTAGAACAGACTTCCATTGAGGCTCTGTTGCCCTAGTCACCAGATTTGGTAAGGGAGAACTGCTGCCACCTTGTGGCCGTTTCACACAACAGCAGCTTTAATCCCATCGCTGATGGTCAGTTGATATTCAAAATCATTGCAGGCCTGTAAATGACACCTGCCCTGAAAACAAATCCTGGGGTCACATATCGACCAAAAAATTCAAAGGACGTCCATATTTCAAAACGACTGTTTCAAAAGGCATATTTTACGCACATTAGTGTTCTGCTTCTTTTTCTTTCTTTCCTTTTTTTGTTAAAAATACGGGAATTGATATAGGCATGCCTCAGAATGGGCGAAAATCGTTGCAAACGAATCAATGGACAAAGGTTTAATCTCCAATATATATAAAGAGCTCATGCAGCTTAATATTAACAAAACAAACAACCCAATACAAAAAATGGGCAGAAGACCTAAAGAGATGTTTCTTCAAAGAAGACACAGAGATGGCCAAGACGCACATGAAAAGCTGCTCAACAGCACTAATTATTAGAGAAATGCAAATCAAAACTACAATGAGGTATCACCACACACCTGTTAGAATCGGCATCATCAGAAAATCTACAAACAACCAATTTTGGGGAGGCTGTGGACAAAAGGAGCCCTCTTCCACTATCGGTGGGAATGTAAATTGATACAGTCACTATGGAGAACGGTATGGAGTTTCCTTAAAAAAACTAGAAATAGAATTACCATCTGATCCAGCAATCCCACTTCTGGGCATATACCCAGAGAAAACCATAAATCAAAAAGGCACATTCACCACAATGTTCATGGCAGCACTATTTACAATAGCCAGGTAATGGAAGCAACGTAAATGCCCACAGAGAGATGAATGGATAAAGATGTGGTACATATATAAAATGGAATATTACTCAGCCATAAAAAGGAATGAAACTGGGTCATTTGTAGAGACATCGATGGATCTAGAGACTGTCATACAGAATGAAGTAAGTCAGAAAGAGGAAAACAAATATTGTATATTAATGCATATATGTGGAACCTAAAAAATGGTACAGATGAACTGGTTTGCAGGGAAGAAACAGAGACACAGAGGTAGAGAACAAACATATGGACACCAAGTGTGGGAAGCCATGGGGTGGTGGTGGTGGGATGAGTTGGGAGATTGGGATTGACCTGTATACATGTATATGCATAAAATACATAACTAATAATAACCTGCTGTATAAAAAATAAATCAAATTAAATTTCAAAATTTTAAAAAGTAAAATTTAAAAATAAAACAGAAAAATGTTCTTCCCTTCACACAGATGTATTTATAGGAATGAATTATTTCCATGCTTATATCTATAAATACATAAAAGAGGAATAAAATCTAACTTGAACCATAAAAGAAAAAAAAACCTGAACCCACCAGTTATACAGAGGAAAACCCTATCAGGGCACTTGCTCCAGCGGTAAACAATTCTGAAATTGGTCAGAGGTGGGGAATCATCTCCCATACAACCAGCAACCCACCCCCCACGCCAGGAGCATCCTCATTGCAAAGCTGAGGGACCGTTCTGAGGCATCTGTGAGTAAACGTGAGCTGAGCCCCAGGCCAGCTGCTGCTGAACTGTTCCCACCCTTCCCAGGTAAAACACCTGAATATGTACAAGGGCTTGAAAGCCTAGAGGAAGGGCCGCGGAGCCACACCAGCGACAGCACGCAGGCCAACTTGGTGCCTGCAGGTCAGCCAGGGTGGTCCTGGCCCCAGGCGCTCTTCCGGAAGCTTTCCATTGCCCTGCCTGAGATACACCTCCTGTCCCGGCCCCCACTGCTTTTTTCCTTCCTCACCTCTGTCCGGAGAGAAAGTCCAGCGGAAGGTATGGGTGACACATCCTCTTCTTTACAGGTGGCAGCCTGGCAAACCCTGCAGAAAGGCCAGCAGAGCCCCACTCACACAGGGCCACCAACAAAGCTGTGGCCGCTCACTCCCTCCCACCAGCAGAGCCCCGAGACTGCTGACGGGGCTGAGAATATGGAGTCCGGCACAGCTTCATGGGGTATTGCTGCCTGGAGCGCTGTTTATATTGACCTCAAACAGGCACACCTGGGGAGGGCCGGCCGGCAGAGTAAGGCTGCCCAGGTCAGCTAATCCACAACCCTCAGGGAATCACATTGTTGAAAACGGACCTCGCAGAGGCAGAATAGAAGCCAAGGAAGAAAAGGACACAATGCCATTTGCAGCACCGTAGATGAGTCTAGAGGTAATCACGTGACTTGTAGTAAGTCAGAAAGTGAAAGACACATATCGTATCATATCACTTATAGGTGTTACCTAAGAATGGATACCAGGGCAGATATTTCCACGGAGAAGGGCCATCACAGATTCATCAAACAAACTTATGGTTCACCAATGGAAAGGTGTGAGGATTGGTTTCATTACGATATTGGGGTTAACAGACATATACAAACACAGGTGACACATATAATCACCAAAGACCTACGGAATACCAAGAGAAGACTACTCAACATTCTGTCATAACGTACATGGGAAAAGGATCCCAGGAAGAACAGACATCTGTATATGTGTAAAAGAACCCCATCTTCCACACCTACAACAAGCCAAACATTGTCATCAAACTTGCTGTAATAAAAAATAAAAAATTAAATTAAAAACACGAACAAGAAGTAGTGAGACAAACTTGAGGGGCTTTCTCCTGGCACATTCCATTCTAAATTCCAATCTAGAACAGGACTTCCATTGAGGCTCTGTTGCCCTAGTCACCAGATTTGGTAAGGGAGAACTGCTGCCACCTTGTGGCCGTTTCACACAACAGCAGCTTTAATCCCAGCGCTGATGGTCAGTTGATATTCAAAATCATTGCAGGCCTGTAAATGACACCTGCCCTGAAAACAAATCCTGGGGTCACATATCGACGAAAAAATTCAAAGGACGTCCATATTTCAAAACGACCGTTTCAAAAGGCATATTTTACGCACATTAGTGTTCTGCTTCTTTTTCTTTCTTTCCTTTTTTTGTTAAAAATACGGGTAAGGAAAAAGGCATCCCTCAGAATGGGCGAAAATCGTTGCAAAGGAATCAATGGACAAAGGTTTAATCTCCAATACATATAAAAGGCCCATGGAGCTTAATATTAACAAAACAAACAACCCAATACAAAAAATGGGCAGAAGATCTAAAGAGATGTTTCTTCAAAGAAGACACAGAGATGGCCAAGACACACATGAAAAGCTGCTCAACAGCACTAATTATTAGAGAAATGCAAATTAAAACTACAATGAGGTATCACCTCACACCTGTTAGAATCGGCATCATCAGAAAATCTACAAACAACCAATTCTGGGGAGGGTGTGGACAAATGGAGCCCTCTTCCTCTATCGGTGGGAATGTAAATTGATACAGTCACTATGGAGAACGGTATGGAGTTTCCTTAAAAAAACTAGAAATAGAATTACCATCTGATCCAGCAATCCCACTTCTGGCCATATACCCAGAGAAAACCATAAATCAAAAAGGCACATTCACCACATTTTTCATGGCAGCGCTATTTACAATAGCCAGGTAATGGAAGCAACGTAAATGCCCACAGACAGATGAATGGATAAAGAGGTGGTACATATATAAAATGGAATATTACTCAGCCATAAAAAGGAATGAAACTGGGTCATTTGTAGAGACATCGATGGATCTAGAGACTGTCATACAGAATGAAGTAAGTCAGAAAGAGGAAAACAAATATTGCATATTAATGCATATATGTGGAACCTAAAAAATGGTACAGATGAACTGGTTTGCAGGGAAGAAACAGAGACACAGAGGTAGAGAACAAACATATGGACACCAAGTGTGGGAAGCCATGGGGTGGTGGTGGTGGGATGAGTTGGGAGATTGGGATTGACCTGTACACATGTATATGCATAAAATACATAACTAATAATAACCTGCTGTATAAAAAAATAAATCAAATTAAATTTCAAAATTTTAAAAAGTAAAATTTAAAAATAAAACAGAAAACTGTTCTTCCCTTCACACAGATGTATTTATAGGAATGAATTATTTCCATGCTTATATCTATAAATACATAAAAGAGGAATAAAATCTAACTTGAACCATAAAAGAAAAAAAAAACCTGAACCCACCAGTTATACAGAGGAAAACCCTATCAGGGCAATTGCTCCAAGGGTAAACAATTCTGAAATTGGTCAGAGGTGGGGAATCATCTCCCATACAACCTGCAACCCACCCCCCACGCAAAGAGCATCCTCATTGAAAACCTGGGGGACCGTGCCGAGGCATCTGTGAGTAAACGTGAGCTGAGCCCCAGGCCAGCTTCTGCTAAACTGTTCCCACCCTCCCCAGGTAAAACACCTGAATATGTACAAGGGCTTGAAAGCCTAGAGGAAGGGCCGCGGTGCCACACCAGCGACAGCACGCAGGCCAACTTGGTGCCTGTAGGCCTGCCAGTGTGGTCCTGGCCCCGGGCGCTCTTCCGGAAGCTTTCCATTGCCCTGCCTGAGATACCCCTCCTGTCCCGGCCCCCACTGCTTTTTTCCTTCCTCACCTCTGTCCGGAGAGAAATTCCAGCGGAAGGTATGGGTGACACATCCTCTTCTTTACAGGTGGCAGCCTGGAAACCCCTGCAGAAAGGCCAGCAGAGCCCCACTCACACCGGGCCACCAAGAAAGCTGTGGCCCCTCACTCCCTCCCACCAGCAGAGCCCCGAGACTGCTGACGGGGCAGAGAATATGGAGTCAGGCACAGCTTCAGGGGCTATTGCTGCCTGGAGCGCTGTTTATATTGACCTCAAACAGGCACACCTGGGGAGGGCCGGCCGGCAGGGTAAGGCTGCCCAGGTCAGCTAATCCACAACCCTCAGGGAATCACATTGTTGAAAATGGACCTCGCTAAGGCAGAATAGAAGCCAAGGAAGAAAAGGACACAATGCCATTTGCAGCACCGTAGATGAGTCTAGAGGTAATCACGTGACTTGTAGTAAGTCAGAAAGTGAAAGACACATATCCTATCATATCACTTATAGGTGTTACCTAAGAATGGATACCAGGGCAGATATTTCCACGGAGAAGGGCCATCACAGATTCATCAAACAAACTTATGGTTCACCAATCGAAAGGTGTGAGGATTGGTTTCATTACGATATTGGGGTTAACAGACATATACAAACACAGGTGACATATATAATCACCAAAGACCTACGGAATACCAAGAGAAGACTACTCAACATTCTGTCATAACGTACATGGGAAAAGGATCCCAGGAAGAACAGACATCTGTATATGTGTAAAAGAACCCCATCTTCCACACCTACAACAAGCCAAACATTGTCATCAAACTTGCTGTAATAAAAAATAAAAAATTAAATTAAAAACACGAACAAGAAATAGTGAGACAAACTTGAGGGGCTTTCTCCTGGCACATTCCATTCTAAATTCCAATCTAGAACAGACTTCCATTGAGGCTCTGTTGCCCTAGTCACCAGATTTGGTAAGGGAGAACTGCTGCCACCTTGTGGCCGTTTCACACAACAGCAGCTTTAATCCCAGCGCTGATGGTCAGTTGATATTCAAAATCATTGCAGGCCTGTAAATGACACCTTCCCTGAAAACAAATCCTGGGGTCACATATCGACCCAAAAATTCAAAGGACGTCCATATTTCAAAACGATCGTTTCAAAAGGCATATTTTACGCACATTAGTGTTCTGCTTCTTTTTCTTTCTTTCCTTTTTTTGTTAAAAATACGGGAATGGAAATAGGCATGCCTCAGAATGGGGAAAATCGTTGCAAACGAATCAATGGACAAAGGTTTAATCTCCAATATATATAAAGAGCTCATGCAGCTTAATATTAACAAAACAAACAACCCAATACAAAAAATGGGCAGAAGATCTAAAGAGATGTTTCTTCAAAGAAGACACAGAGATGGCCAAGACGCACATGAAAAGCTGCTCAACAGCACTAATTATTAGAGAAATGCAAATCAAAACTACAATGAGGTATCACCTCACACCTGTTAGAATCGGCATCATCAGAAAATCTACAAACAACCAATTCTGGGGAGGGTGTGGACAAAAGGAGCCCTCTTCCACTATTGGTGGCAATGTAAATTGATACAGTCACTATGGAGAACGGTATGGAGTTTCCTTAAAAAAACTAGAAATAGAATTACCATCTGATGCAGCAATCCCACTTCTGGGCATATACCCAGAGAAAACCATAAATCTAAAAGGAACATTCACCACAATGTTCATGGCAGCACTATTTACAATAGCCAGGTAATGGAAGCAACGTAAATGCCCACAGACAGATGAATGGATAAAGATGTGGTACATATATAAAATGGAATATTACTCAGCCATAAAAAGGAATGAAACTGGGTCATTTGTAGAGACATCGATGGATCTAGAGACTGTCATACAGAATGAAGTAAGTCAGAAAGAGGAAAACAAATATTGTATATTAATGCATATATGTGGAACCTAAAAAATGGTACAGATGAACTGGTTTGCAGGGAAGAAACAGAGACACAGAGGTAGAGAACAAACATATGGACACCAAGTGTGGGAAGCCATGGGGTGGTGGTGGTGGGATGAGTTGGGAGATTGGGATTGACCTGTACACATGTATATGCATAAAATACATAACTAATAATAACCTGCTGTATAAAAAAATAAATCAAATTAAATTTCAAAATTTTAAAAAGTAAAATTTAAAAATAAAACAGAAAACTGTTCTTCCCTTCACACAGATGTATTTATAGGAATGAATTATTTCCATGCTTATATCTATAAATACATAAAAGAGGAATAAAATCTAACTTGAACCATAAAAGAAAAAAAAAAACCTGAACCCACCAGTTATACAGAGGAAAACCCTATCAGGGCAATTGCTCCAAGGGTAAACAATTCTGAAATTGGTCAGAGGTGGGGAATCATCTCCCATACAACCTGCAACCCACCCCCCACGCAAAGAGCATCCTCATTGCAAACCTGGGGGACCGTGCCGAGGCATCTGTGAGTAAACGTGAGCTGAGCCCCAGGCCAGCTTCTGCTAAACTGTTCCCACCCTCCCCAGGTAAAACACCTGAATATGTACAAGGGCTTGAAAGCCTAGAGGAAGGGCCGCGGTGCCACACCAGCGACAGCACGCAGGCCAACTTGGTGCCTGTAGGCCTGCCAGTGTGGTCCTGGCCCCGGGCGCTCTTCCGGAAGCTTTCCATTGCCCTGCCTGAGATACCCCTCCTGTCCCGGCCCCCACTGCTTTTTTCCTTCCTCACCTCTGTCCGGAGAGAAATTCCAGCGGAAGGTATGGGTGACACATCCTCTTCTTTACAGGTGGCAGCCTGGCAACCCCTGCAGAAAGGCCAGCAGAGCCCCACTCACACCGGGCCACCAACAAAGCTGTGGCCCCTCACTCCCTCCCACCAGCACAGCCCCGAGACTGCTGACGGGGCAGAGAATATGGAGTCAGGCACAGCTTCAGGGGCTATTGCTGCCTGGAGCGCTGTTTATATTGACCTCAAACAGGCACACCTGGGGAGGGCCGGCCGGCAGGGTAAGGCTGCCCAGGTCAGCTAATCCACAACCCTCAGGGAATCCCATTGTTGAAAACGGACCTCGCTAAGGCAGAATAGAAGCCAAGGAAGAAAAGGACACAATGCCATTTGCAGCACCGTAGATGAGTCTAGAGGTAATCACGTGACTTGTAGTAAGTCAGAAAGTGAAAGACACATATCGTATCATATCACTTATAGGTGTTACCTAAGAATGGATACCAGGGCAGATATTTCCACGGAGAAGGGCCATCACAGATTCATCAAACAAACTTATGGTTCACCAATGGAAAGGTGTGAGGATTGGTTTCATTACGATATTGGGGTTAACAGACATATACAAACACAGGTGACATATATAATCACCAAAGACCTATGGAATACCAAGAGAAGACTACTCAACATTCTGTCATAATGTACATGGGAAAAGGATCCCAGGAAGAAGAGACATCTGTATATGTGTAAAAGAACCACATCTTCCACACCTACAACAAGCCAAACATTGTAATCAAACTTGCTTTAATAAAAAATAAAAAATTAAATTAAAAACACGAACAAGAAGTAGTGAGACACACTTGAGGGGCTTTCTCCTGGCACATTCCATTCTAAATTCCAATCTAGAACAGACTTCCATTGAGGCTCTGTTGCCCTAGTCACCAGATTTGGTAAGGGAGAACTGCTGCCACCTTGTGGCCGTTTCACACAACAGCAGCTTTAATCCCAGCGCTGATGGTCAGTTGATATTCAAAATCATTGCAGGCCTGTAAATGACACCTGCCCTGAAAACAAATCCTGGGGTCACATATCGACCAAAAAATTCAAAGGACTTCCATATTTCAAAACGACCGTTTCAAAAGGCATATTTTACGCACATTAGTGTTCTGCTTCTTTTTCTTTCTTTCCGTTTTTTGTTAAAAATACGGGAATGGAAAAAGGCATGCCTCAGAATGGGCGAAAATCGTTGCAAACGAATCAATGGACAAAGGTTTAATCTCCAATATATATAAACAGCTCATGCAGCTTAATATTAACAAAACAAACAACCCAATACAAAAAATGGGCAGAAGATCTAAAGAGATGTTTCTTCAAAGAAGACACAGAGATGGCCAAGACGCACATGAAAAGCTGCTCAACAGCACTAATTATTAGAGAAATGCAAATCAAAACTACAATGAGGTATCACCTCACACCTGTTAGAATCGGCATCATCAGAAAATCTACAAACAACCAATTCTGGGGAGGGTGTGGACAAAAGGAGCCCTCTTCCACTATTGGTGGCAATGTAAATTGATACAGTC
The DNA here is from genome assembly GCF_964341445.2 of Mesoplodon mirus. Lineage (NCBI taxonomy): Eukaryota > Metazoa > Chordata > Mammalia > Artiodactyla > Ziphiidae > Mesoplodon > Mesoplodon mirus. The sequence goes on along the minus strand of NW_028295814.1, from coordinate 1,974,112 downwards.
ACTATGGAGAACGGTATGGAGTTTCCTTAAAAAAACTAGAAATAGAATTACCATCTGATGCAGCAATCCCACTTCTGGGCATATACCCAGAGAAAACCATAAATCTAAAAGGAACATTCACCACAGTGTTCATGGCAGCACTATTTACAATAGCCAGGTAATGGAAGCAACGTAAATGCCCACAGACAGATGAATGGATAAAGATGTGGTACATATATAAAATGGAATATTACTCAGCCATAAAAAGGAATGAAACTGGGTCATTTGTAGAGACATCGATGGATCTAGAGACTGTCATACAGAATGAAGTAAGTCAGAAAGAGGAAAACAAATATTGTATATTAATGCATATATGTGGAACCTAAAAAATGGTACTGATGAACTGGTTTGTAGGGAAGAAACAGAGACACAGAGGTAGAGAACAAACATATGGACACCAAGTGTGGGAAGCCATGGGGTGGTGGTGGTGGGATGAGTTGGGAGATTGGGATTGACCTGTATACATGTATATGCATAAAATACATAACTAATAATAACCTGCTGTATAAAAAATAAATCAAATTAAATTTCAAAATTTTAAAAAGTAAAATTTAAAAATAAAACAGAAAAGTATTCTTCCCTTCACACAGATGTATTTATAGGAATGAATTATTTCCATGCTTATATCTATAAATACATGAGAGAGGAATAAAATCTAACTTGAACGAGAAAAGAAAAAAAAAAACTGAACCCACCAGTTATACAGAGGAAAACCCTATCAGGGCACTTGCTCCAGCGGTAAACAATTCTGAAATTGGTCAGAGGTGGGGAATCATCTCCCATACAACCAGCAACCCACCCCCCACGCCAGGAGCATCCTCATTGCAAAGCTGGGGGACCGTGCCGAGGCATCTGTGAGTAAACGTGAGCTGAGCCACAGGCCAGCTGCTGCTGAACTGTTCCCACCCTTCCCAGGTAAAACACCTGAATATGTACAAGGGCTTGAAAGCCTAGAGGAAGGGCCGCAGAGCCACACCAGCGAGAGCACGCAGGCCAAATTGGTGCCTGCAGGCCAGCCAGGGTGGTCCTGGCCCCGGGCGCTCTTCCGGAAGCTTTCCATTGCCCTGCCTGAGATACCCCTCCTGTCCCGGCCCCCACTGCTTTTTTCCTTCCTCACCTCTGTCCGGAGAGAAATTCCAGCGGAAGGTATGGGTGACACATCCTCTGCTTTACAGGTGGCAGCCTGGCAACCCCTGCAGAAAGGCCAGCAGAGCCCCACTCACACCGGGCCACCAACAAAGCTGTGGCCCCTCACTCCCTCCCACCAGCACAGCCCCGAGACTGCTGACGGGGCAGAGAATATGGAGTCAGGCACAGCTTCAGGGGCTATTGCTGCCTGGAGCGCTGTTTATATTGACCTCAAACAGGCACACCTGGGGAGGGCCGGCCGGCAGGTTAGGGCTGCCCAGGTCAGCTAATCCACAACCCTCAGGGAATCACATTGTTGAAAATGGACCTCGCTAAGGCAGAATAGAAGCCAAGGAAGAAAAGGACACAATGCCATTTGCAGCACCGTAGATGAGTCTAGAGGTAATCACGTGACTTGTAGTAAGTCATAAAGTGAAAGACACATATCGTATCATATCACTTATAGGTGTTACCTAAGAATGGATACCAGGGCAGATATTTCCACGGAGAAGGGCCATCACAGATTCATCAAACAAACCTATGCTTCACCAAAGGAAAGGTGTGAGGATTGGTTTCATTACGATATAGGGGTTAACAGACATATACAAACACAGGTGACATATATAATCACCAAAGACCTACGGAATACCAAGAGAATACTACTCAACATTCTGTCATAACGTACATGGGAAAAGGATCCCAGGAAGAAGAGACATCTGTATATGTGTAAAAGAACCACATATTCCACACCTACAACAAACCAAACATTGTAATCAAACTTGCTGTAATAAAAAATAAAATAATAAATTAAAACCACGAACAAGAAGTAGTGAGACAAACTTGAGGGTCTTTCTCCTGGCACATTCCATTCTAAATTCCAATCTAGAACACGACTTCCATTGAGGCTCTGTTGCCCTAGTCACCAGATTTGGTAAGGGAGAACTGCTGCCACCTTGTGGCCGTTTCACACAACAGCAGCTTTAATCCCAGCGCTGATGGTCAGTTGATATTCAAAATCATTGCAGGCCTGTAAATGACACCTGCCCTGATAACAAATCCTGGGGTCACATATCGACCAAAAAATTCAAAGGACGTCCATATTTTAAAACGACCGTATCAAAAGGCATATTTTACGCACATTAGTGTTCTGCTTCTTTTTCTTTCTTTCCTTTTTTTGTTAAAAATACGGGAATGGAAAAAGGCATCCCTCAGAATGGGCGAAAATCATTGCAAACGAATCAATGGACAAAGGTTTAATCTCCAATATATACAAACAGCTCATGCAGCTTAATATTAACAAAACAAACACCCCAATACAAAAAATGGGCAGAAGATCTAAAGAGATGTTTCTTCCAAGAAGACACAGAGATGGCCAAGACACACATGAAAAGCTGCTCAACAGCACTAATTATTAGAGAAATGCAAATCAAAACTACAATGAGGTATCACCTTACACCTGTTAGAATCGGCATCATCAGAAAATCTACAAACAACAAATTCTGGGGAGGGTGTGGACAAAAGGAGCCCTCTTCCACTATTGGTGGCAATGTAAATTGATACAGTCACTATGGAGAACGGTATGGAGTTTCCTTAAAAAAACTAGAAATAGAATTACCATCTGATCCAGCAATCCCACTTCTGGGCATATACCCACAGAAAACCATAAATCAAAAAGGCACATTCACCACAATGTTCATGGCAGCACTATTTACAATAGCCAGGTAATGGAAGCAACGTAAATGCCCACAGGCAGATGAATGGATAAAGATGTGGTACATATATAAAATGGAATATTACTCAGCCATAAAAAGGAATGAAACTGGGTCATTTGTAGAGACATCGATGGATCTAGAGACTGTCATACAGAATGAAGTAAGTCAGAAAGAGGAAAACAAATAATGTATATTAATGCATATATGTGGAACCTAAAAAATGGTACAGATGAACTGGTTTGCAGGGAAGAAACAGAGACACAGAGGTAGAGAACAAACATGTGGACACCAAGTGTGGGAAGCCATGGGGTGGTGGTGGTGGGATGAGTTGGGAGATTGGGATTGACCTGTATACATGTATATGCATAAAATACATAACTAATAATAACCTGCTGTGTAAAAAAATAAATCAAATTAAATTTCAAAATTTTAAAAAGTAAAATTTAAAAATAAAACAGAAAAATGTTCTTCCCTTCACACAGATGTATTTATAGGAATGAATTATTTCCATGCTTATATCTATAAATACATAAAAGATGAATAAATCTAACTTGAACCAGAAAAGAAAAAAAAAACCTGAACACACCAGATATACAGAGGAAAACACTATCAGGGCACTTGCTCCAGCAGTATACAATTCTGAAATTGGTCAGAGGTGGGGAATCATCTCCCATACAACCAGCAACCCACCCCCCACGCCAGGAGCATCCTCATTGCAAAGCTGGGGGACCGTGCCGAGGCATCTGTGAGTAAACGTGAGCTGAGCCCCAGGCCAGCTGCTGCTGAACTGATCCCACCCTTCCCACGTAAAACACCTGAATATGTACAAGGGCTTGAAATCCTAGAGGAAGGGCTGCGGAGCCACACCAGCAACAGCACGCAGGCCAACTTGGTGCCTGCAGGCCAGCCAGTGTGGTCCTGGCCCCGGGCGCTCTTCCGGAAGCTTTCCATTGCCCTGCCTGAGATAACCCTCCTGTCCCGGCCCCCACTGCTTTTTTCCTTCCTCACCTCTGTCCGGAGAGAAATTCCAGCGGAAGGTATGGGTGACACATCCTCTTCTTTACAGGTGGCAGCCTGGCAACCTCTGCAGAAAGGCCAGCAGAGCCCCACTCACACCGGGCCACCAAGAAAGCTGTGGCCCCTCACTCCCTCCCACCAGCAGAGCCCCGAGACTGCTGACGGGGCAGAGAATATGGAGTCAGGCACAGCTTCAGGGGCTATTGCTGCCTGGAGCGCTGTTTATATTGACCTCAAACAGGCACACCTGGGGAGGGCCGGCCGGCAGGGTAAGGCTGCCCAGGTCAGATAATCCACAACCCTCAGGGAATCACATTGTTGAAAACGGACCTCGCTAAGGCAGAATAGAAGCCAAGGAAGAAAAGGACACAATGCCATTTGCAGCACCGTAGATGAGTCTAGAGGTAATCACGTGACTTGTAGTAAGTCAGAAAGTGAAAGACACATATCGTATCCTATCACTTATAGGTGTTACCTAAGAATGGATACCAGGGCAGATATTTCCACGGAGAAGGGCCATCACAGATTCATCAAACAAACTTATGGTTCACCAATGGAAAGGTGTGAGGATTGGTTTCATTACGATATTGGGGTTAACAGACATATACAAACACAGGAGACATATATAATCACCAAAGACCTACGGAATACCAAGAGAAGACTACTCAACATTCTGTCATAACGTACATGGGAAAAGGATCCCAGGAAGAACAGACATCTGTATATGTGTAAAAGAACCACATCTTCCACACCTACAACAAGCCAAATATTGTAATCAAACTTGCTGTAATAAAAAATAAAAAAATTAAATTAAAAACACGAACAAGAAGTAGTGAGACAAACTTGAGGGGCTTTCTCCTGGCACATTCCATTCTAAATTCCAATCTAGAACACGACTTCCATTGAGGCTCTGTTGCCCTAGTCACCAGATTTGGTAAGGGAAAACTGCTGCCACCTTGTGGCCGTTTCACACAACAGCAGCTTTAATCCCAGCGCTGATGGTCAGTTGATATTCAAAATCATTGCAGGCCTGTAAATGACACCTGCCCTGAAAACAAATCCTGGGGTCACATATCGACCAAAAAATTCAAAGGACTTCCATATTTCAAAATGACCGTTTCAAAAGGCATATTTTACGCACATTAGTGTTCTGCTTCTTTTTCTTTCTTTCCTTTTTTTGTTAAAAATACGGGAATGGAAAAAGGCATGCCTCAGAATGGGCGAAAATCGTTGCAAACGAATCAATGGACAAAGGTTTAATCTCCAATATATATAGAGAGCTCATGCAGCTTAATATTAACAAAAAAAACAACCCAATACAAAAAATGGGCAGAAGATCTAAAGAGATGTTTCTTCAAAGAAGACACAGAGATGGCCAAGACGCACATGAAAAGCTGCTCAACAGCACTAATTATTAGAGAAATGCAAATCAAAACTACAATGAGGTATCACCTCACACCTGTTAGAATCGGCATCATCAGAAAATCTACAAACAACCAATTCTGGGGAGGGTGTGGACAAAAGGAGCCCTCTTCCACTATTGGTGGCAATGTAAATTGATACAGTCACTATGGAGAACGGTATGGAGTTTCCTTAAAAAAACTAGAAATAGAATTACCATCTGATGCAGCAATCCCACTTCTGGGCATATACCCAGAGAACACCATAAATCCAAAAGGAACATTCACCACAGTGTTCATGGCAGCACTATTTACAATAGCCAGGTAACGGAAGCAACGTAAATGCCCACAGACAGATGAATGGATAAAGATGTGGTACATATATAAAATGGAATATTACTCAGCCATAAAAAGAAATGAAACTGGGTCATTTGTAGAGACATCGATGGATCTAGAGACTGTCATACAGAATGAAGTAAGTCAGAAAGAGGAAAACAAATATTGTATATTAATGCATATATGTGGAACCTAAAAAATGGTACAGATGAACTGGTTTGCAAGGAAGAAACAGAGACACAGAGGTAGAGAACAAACATATGGACACCAAGTGTGGGCAGCCATGGGGTGGTGGTGGTGGGATGAGTTGGGAGATTGGGATTGACCTGTATACATGTATATGCATAAAATACATAACTAATAATAACCTGCAGTATAAAAAATAAATCAAATTAAATTTCAAAATTTTAAAAAGTAAAATTTAAAAATAAAACAGAAAAGTATTCTTCCCTACACACAGATGTATTTATAGGAATGAATTATTTCCATGCTTATATCTATAAATACATAAGAGAGGAATAAAATCTAACTTGAACAAGAAAAGAAAAAAAAAACCTGAACCCACCAGTTATACAGAGGAAAACCCTATCAGGGCACTTGCTCCAGCGGTAAACAATTCTGAAATTGGTCAGAGGAGGGGAATCATCTCCCATACAACCTGCAACCCACCCCCCACGCAAAGAGCATCCTCATTGCAAAGCTGGGGGACCGTGCCGAGGCATCTGTGAGTAAACGTGAGCTGAGCCCCAGGCCAGCTTCTGCTAAACTGTTCCCACCCTCCCCAGGTAAAACACCTGAATATGTACAAGGGCTTGAAAGCCTAGAGGAAGGGCCGCGGTGCCACACCAGCGACAGCACGCAGGCCAACTTGGTGCCTGCAGGCCAGCCAGTGTGGTCCTGGCCCCGGGCGCTCTTCCGGAAGCTTTCCATTGCCCTGCCTGAGATAACCCTCCTGTCCCGGCCCCCACTGCTTTTTTCCTTCCTCACCTCTGTCTGGAGAGAAATTCCAGCGGAAGGTATGGGTGACACATCCTCTTCTTTACAGGTGGCAGCCTGGCAACCCCTGCAGAAAGGCCAGCAGAGCCCCACTCACACCGGGCCACCAACAAAGCTGTGGCCCCTCACTCCCTCCCACCAGCAGAGCCCCGAGACTGCTGACGGGGCAGAGAATATGGAGTCAGGCACAGCTTCAGGGGCTATTGCTGCCTGGAGCGCTGTTTATATTGACCTCAAACAGGCACACCTGGGGAGGGCCGGCCGGCAGGGTAAGGCTGCCCAGGTCAGCTAATCCACAACCCTCAGGGAATCACATTGTTGAAAACGGACCTCGCTAAGGCAGAATAGAAGCCAAGGAAGAAAAGGACACAATGCCATTTGCAGCACCGTAGATGAGTCTAGAGGTAATCACGTGACTTGTAGTAAGTCAGAAAGTGAAAGACACATATCGTATCATATCACTTATAGGTGTTACCTAAGAATGGATACCAGGGCAGATATTTCCACGGAGAAGGGCCATCACAGATTCATCAAACAAACTTATGGTTCACCAATGGAAAGGTGTGAGGATTGGTTTCATTACGATATTGGGGTTAACAGACATATACAAACACAGGTGACATATATAATCACCAAAGACCTACAGAATACCAAGAGAGGACTACTCAACATTCTGTCATAACGTACATGGGAAAAGGATCCCAGGAAGAACAGACATCTGTATATGTGTAAAAGAACCACATCTTCCACACCTACAACAAGCCAAACATTGTAATCAAACTTGCTGTAATAAAAACTAAAAAATTAAATTAAAAACACGAACAAGAAGTAGTGAGACAAACTTGAGGGGCTTTCTCCTGGCACATTCCATTCTAAATTCCAATCTAGAACAGACTTCCATTGAGGCTCTGTTGCCCTAGTCACCAGATTTGGTAAGGGAGAACTGCTGCCACCTTGTGGCCGTTTCACACAACAGCAGCTTTAATCCCAGCCCTGATGGTCAGTTGATATTCATAATCATTGCAGGCCTGTAAATGACAGCTGCCCTGAAAACAAATCCTGGGGTCACATATCGACCAAAAAATTCAAAGGACGTCCATATTTCAAAACGACCATTTCAAAAGGCATATTTTACGCACATTAGTGTTCTGCTTCTTTTTCTTTCTTTCCTTTTTTTGTTAAAAATACGGGAAAGGAAAAAGGCATCCCTCAGAATGGGCGAAAATCGTTGCAAAGGAATCAATGGACAAAGGTTTAATCTCCAATACATATAAAAGGCCCATGGAGCTTAATATTAACAAAACAAACAACCCAATACAAAAAATGGGCAGAAGATCTAAAGAGATGTTTCTTCAAAGAAGACACAGAGATGGCCAAGACACACATGAAAAGCTGCTCAACAGCACTAATTATTAGAGAAATGCAAATCAAACCTACAATGAGGTATCACCTCACACCTGTTAGAATCGGCATCATCAGAAAATCTACAAACAACCAATTCTGGGGAGGGTGTGGACAAATGGAGCCCTCTTCCTCTATCGGTGGGAATGTAAATTGATACAGTCACTATGGAGAACGGTATGGAGTTTCCTTAAAAAAACTAGAAATAGAATTACCATCTGATCCAGCAATCCCACTTCTGGGCATATACCCAGAGAAAACCATAAATCAAAAAGGCACATTCACCACATTGTTCATGGCAGCACTATTTACAATAGCCAGGTAATGGAAGCAACCTAAATGCCCACAGACAGATGAATGGATAAAGATGTGGTACATATATAAAATGGAATATTACTCAGCCATAAAAAGGAATGAAACTGGGTCATTTGTAGAGACATCGATGGATCTAGAGACTGTCATACAGAATGAAGTAAGTCAGAAAGAGGAAAACAAATATTGTATATTAATGCATATATGTGGAACCTAAAAAATGGTACAGATGAACTGGTTTGCAGGGAAGAAACAGAGACACAGAGGTAGAGAACAAACATATGGACACCAAGTGTGGGAAGCCATGGGGTGGTGGTGGTGGGATGAGTTGGGAGATTGGGATTGACCTGTATACATGTATATGCATAAAATACATAACTAATAATAACCTGCTGTATAAAAAAATAAATCAAATTAAATTTCAAAATTTTAAAAAGTAAAATTTAAAAATAAAACAGAAAAATGTTCTTCCCTTCACACAGATGTATTTATAGGAATGAATTATTTCCATGCTTATATCTATAAATACATAAAAGAGGAATAAAATCTAACTTGAACCATAAAAGAAAAAAAAAACCTGAACCCACCAGTTATACAGAGGAAAACCCTATCAGGGCAATTGCTCCAAGGGTAAACAATTCTGAAATTGGTCAGAGGTGGGGAATCATCTCCCATACAACCTGCAACCCACCCCCCACGCAAAGAGCATCCTCATTGCAAACCTGGGGGACCGTGCCGAGGCATCTGTGAGTAAACGTGAGCTGAGCCCCAGGCCAGCTTCTGCTAAACTGTTCCCACCCTCCCCAGGTAAAACACCTGAATATGTACAAGGGCTTGAAAGCCTAGAGGAAGGGCCGCGGTGCCACACCAGTGACAGCACGCAGGCCAACTTGGTGCCTGCAGGCCAGCCAGTGTGGTCCTGGCACCGGGCGCTCTTCCGGAAGCTTTCCATTGCCCTGCCTGAGATACCCCTCCTGTCCCGGCCCCCACTGCTTTTTTCCTTCCTCACCTCTGTCCGGAGAGAAATTCCAGCGGAAGGTATGGGTGACACATCCTCTTCTTTACAGGTGGCAGCCTGGCAACCACTGCAGAAAGGCCAGCAGAGCCCCACTCACACCGGGCCACCAACAAAGCTGTGGCCCCTCACTCCCTACCACCAGCACAGCCCCGAGACTGCTGACGGGGCAGAGAATATGGAGTCAGGCACAGCTTCAGGGGCTATTGCTGCCTGGAGCGCTGTTTATATTGACCTCAAACAGGCACACCTGGGGAGGGCCGGCCGGCAGGGTAAGGCTGCCCAGGTCAGCTAATCCACAACCCTCAGGGAATCACATTGTTGAAAACGGACCTCGCTAAGGCAGAATAGAAGCCAAGGAAGAAAAGGACACAATGCCATTTGCAGCACCGTAGATGAGTCTAGAGGTAATCACGTGACTTGTAGTAAGTCAGAAAGTGAAAGACACATATCGTATCCTATCACTTATAGGTGTTACCTAAGAATGGATACCAGGGCAGATATTTCCACGGAGAAGGGCCATCACAGATTCATCAAACAAACTTATGGTTCACCAATGGAAAGGTGTGAGGAGTGGTTTCATTACGATATTGGGGTTAACAGACTTATACAAACACAGGTGACATATATAATCACCAAAGACCTACGGAATACCAAGAGAAGACTACTCAACATTCTGTCATAACGTACATGGGAAAAGGATCCCAGGAAGAACAGACATCTGTATATGTGTAAAAGAACCACATCTTCCACACCTACAACAAGCCAAACATTGTAATCAAACTTGCTGTAATAAAAACTAAAAAATTAAATTAAAAACACGAACAAGAAGTAGTGAGACAAACTTGAGGGGCTTTCTCCTGGCACATTCCATTCTAAATTCCAATCTAGAACAGACTTCCATTGAGGCTCTGTTGCCCTAGTCACCAGATTTGGTAAGGGAGAACTGCTGCCACCTTGTGGCCGTTTCACACAACAGCAGCTTTAATCCCAGCGCTGATGGTCAGTTGATATTCAAAATCATTGCAGGCCTGTAAATGACACCTGCCCTGAAAACAAATCCTGGGGTCACATATCGACCAAAAAATTCAAAGGACGTCCATATTTCAAAACGACCGTTTCAAAAGGCATATTTTAGGCACATTAGTGTTCTGCTTCTTTTTCTTTCTTTCCTTTTTTTGTTAAAAATACGGGAATGGAAATAGGCATGCCTCAGAATGGGCGAAAATCGTTGCAAACGAATCAATGGACAAAGGTTTAATCTCCAATATATACAAAGAGCTCATGCAGCTTAATATTAACAAAACAAACAACCCAATACAAAAAATGGGCAGAAGATCTAAAGAGATGTTTCTTCAAAGAAGACACAGAGATGGCCAAGACGCACATGAAAAGCTGCTCAACAGCACTAATTATTAGAGAAATGCAAATCAAAACTACAATGAGGTATCACCTCACACCTGTTAGAATCGGCATCATCAGAAAATCTACAAACAACCAATTCTGGGGAGGGTGTGGACAAAAGGAGCCCTCTTCCACTATTGGTGGCAATGTAAATTGATACAGTCACTATGGAGAACGGTATGGAGTTTCCTTAAAAAAACTAGAAATAGAATTACCATCTGATGCAGCAATCCCACTTCTGGGCATATACCCAGAGAACACCATAAATCCAAAAGGAACATTCACCACAGTGTTCATGGCAGCACTATTTACAATAGCCAGGTAACGGAAGCAACGTAAATGCCCACAGACAGATGAATGGATAAAGATGTGGTACATATATAAAATGGAATATTACTCAGCCATAAAAAGAAATGAAACTGGGTCATTTGTAGAGACATCGATGGATCTAGAGACTGTCATACAGAATGAAGTAAGTCAGAAAGAGGAAAACAAATATTGTATATTAATGCATATATGTGGAACCTAAAAAATGGTACAGATGAACTGGTTTGCAAGGAACAAACAGAGACACAGAGGTAGAGAACAAACAGATGGACACCAAGTGTGGGCAGCCATGGGGTGGTGGTGGTGGGATGAGTTGGGAGATTGGGATTGACCTGTATACATGTATATGCATAAAATACATAACTAATAATAACCTGCAGTATAAAAAATAAATCAAATTAAATTTCAAAATTTTAAAAAGTAAAATTTAAAAATAAAACAGAAAAGTATTCTTCCCTACACACAGATGTATTTATAGGAATGAATTATTTCCATGCTTATATCTATAAATACATAAGAGAGGAATAAAATCTAACTTGAACAAGAAAAGAAAAAAAAAACCTGAACCCACCAGTTATACAGAGGAAAACCCTATCAGGGCACTTGCTCCAGCGGTAAACAATTCTGAAATTGGTCAGAGGAGGGGAATCATCTCCCATACAACCTGCAACCCACCCCCCACGCAAAGAGCATCCTCATTGCAAAGCTGGGGGACCGTGCCGAGGCATCTGTGAGTAAACGTGAGCTGAGCCCCAGGCCAGCTTCTGCTAAACTGTTCCCACCCTCCCCAGGTAAAACACCTGAATATGTACAAGGGCTTGAAAGCCTAGAGGAAGGGCCACGGTGCCACACCAGCGACAGCACGCAGGCCAACTTGGTGCCTGCAGGCCAGCCAGGGTGGTCCTGGCCCCTGGCGCTCTTCCGGAAGCTTTCCATTGCCCTGCCTGAGATAACCCTCCTGTCCCGGCCCCCACTGCTTTTTTCCTTCCTCACCTCTGTCCGGAGAGAAATTCCAGCGGAAGGTATGGGTGACACATTCTCTTCTTTACAGGTGGTAGCCTGGCAACCTCTGCAGAAAGGCCAGCAGAGCCCCACTCACACCGGGCCACCAAGAAAGCTGTGGCCCCTCACTCCCTCCCACCAGCAGAGCCCCGAGACTGCTGACGGGGCAGAGAATATGGAGTCAGGCACAGCTTCAGGGGCTATTGCTGCCTGGAGCGCTGTTTATATTGACCTCAAACAGGCACACCTGGGGAGGGCCGGCCGGCAGGGTAAGGCTGCACAGGTCAGCTAATCCACAACCCTCAGGGAATCACATTGTTGAAAACGGACCTCGCTAAGGCAGAATAGAAGCCAAGGAAGAAAAGGACACAATGCCATTTGCAGCACCGTAGATGAGTCTAGAGGTAATCACGTGACTTGTAGTAAGTCAGAAAGTGAAAGACACATATCGTATCCTATCACTTATAGGTGTTACCTAAGAATGGATACCAGGGCAGATATTTCCACGGAGAAGGGCCATCACAGATTCATCAAACAAACTTATGGTTCACCAATGGAAAGGTGTGAGGATTGGTTTCATTACGATATTGGGGTTAACAGACATATACAAACACAGGAGACATATATAATCACCAAAGACCTACGGAATACCAAGAGAAGACTACTCAACATTCTGTCATAACGTACATGGGAAAAGGATCCCAGGAAGAACAGACATCTGTATATGTGTAAAAGAACCACATCTTCCACACCTACAACAAGCCAAATATTGTAATCAAACTTGCTGTAATAAAAAATAAAAAAATTAAATTAAAAACACGAACAAGAAGTAGTGAGACAAACTTGAGGGGCTTTCTCCTGGCACATTCCATTCTAAATTCCAATCTAGAACACGACTTCCATTGAGGCTCTGTTGCCCTAGTCACCAGATTTGGTAAGGGAAAACTGCTGCCACCTTGTGGCCGTTTCACACAACAGCAGCTTTAATCCCAGCGCTGATGGTCAGTTGATATTCAAAATCATTGCAGGCCTGTAAATGACACCTGCCCTGAAAACAAATCCTGGGGTCACATATCGACCAAAAAATTCAAAGGACTTCCATATTTCAAAATGACCGTTTCAAAAGGCATATTTTACGCACATTAGTGTTCTGCTTCTTTTTCTTTCTTTCCTTTTTTTGTTAAAAATACGGGAATGGAAAAAGGCATGCCTCAGAATGGGCGAAAATCGTTGCAAACGAATCAATGGACAAAGGTTTAATCTCCAATATATATAGAGAGCTCATGCAGCTTAATATTAACAAAAAAAACAACCCAATACAAAAAATGGGCAGAAGATCTAAAGAGATGTTTCTTCAAAGAAGACACAGAGATGGCCAAGACGCACATGAAAAGCTGCTCAACAGCACTAATTATTAGAGAAATGCAAATCAAAACTACAATGAGGTATCACCTCACACCTGTTAGAATCAGCATCATCAGAAAATCTACAAACAACCAATTCTGGGGAGGGTGTGGACAAAAGGAGCCCTCTTCCACTATTGGTGGGAATGTAAATTGATACAGTCACTATGGAGAACGGTATGGAGTTTCCTTAAAAAAACTAGAAATAGAATTACCATCTGATGCAGCAATCCCACTTCTGGGCATATACACAGAGAACACCATAAATCCAAAAGGAACATTCACCACAGTGTTCATGGCAGCACTATTTACAATAGCCAGGTAACGGAAGCAACGTAAATGCCCACAGACAGATGAATGGATAAAGATGTGGTACATATATAAAATGGAATATTACTCAGCCATAAAAAGTAATGAAACTGGGTCATTTGTAGAGACATCGATGGATCTAGAGACTGTCATACAGAATGAAGTAAGTCAGAAAGAGGAAAACAAATATTGTATATTAATGCATATATGTGGAACCTAAAAAATGGTACAGATGTACTGGTTTGCAAGGAAGAAACAGAGACACAGAGGTAGAGAACAAACATATGGACACCAAGTGTGGGCAGCCATGGGGTGGTGGTGGTGGGATGAGTTGGGAGATTGGGATTGACCTGTATACATGTATATGCATAAAATACATAACTAATAATAACCTGCAGTATAAAAAATAAATCAAATTAAATTTCAAAATTTTAAAAAGTAAAATTTAAAAATAAAACAGAAAAGTATTCTTCCGTACACACAGATGTATTTATAGGAATGAATTATTTCCATGCTTATATCTATAAATACATAAGAGAGGAATAAAATCTAACTTGAACAAGAAAAGAAAAAAAAAACCTGAACCCACCAGTTATACAGAGGAAAACCCTATCAGGGCACTTGCTCCAGCGGTAAACAATTCTGAAATTGGTCAGAGGTGGGGAATCATCTCCCATACAACCTGCAACCCACCCCCCACGCAAAGAGCATCCTCATTGCAAAGCTGGGGGACCGTGCCGAGGCATCTGTGAGTAAACGTGAGCTGAGCCCCAGGCCAGCTTCTGCTAAACTGTTCCCACCATCCCCAGGTAAAACACCTGAATATGTACAAGGGCTTGAAAGCCTAGAGGAAGGGCCGCGGTGCCACACCAGCGACAGCACGCAGGCCAACTTGGTGCCTGCAGGCCAGCCAGTGTGGTCCTGGCCCCGGGCGCTCTTCCGGAAGCTTTCCATTGCCCTGCCTGAGATAACCCTCCTGTCCCGGCCCCCACTGCTTTTTTCCTTCCTCACCTCTGTCCGGAGAGAAATTCCAGCGGAAGGTATGGGTGACACATCCTCTTCTTTACAGGTGGCAGCCTGGCAACCTCTGCAGAAAGGCCAGCAGAGCCCCACTCACACCGGGCCACCAAGAAAGCTGTGGCCCCTCACTCCCTCCCACCAGCAGAGCCCCGAGACTGCTGACGGGGCAGAGAATATGGAGTCAGGCACAGCTTCAGGGGCTATTGCTGCCTGGAGCGCTGTTTATATTGACCTCAAACAGGCACACCTGGGGAGGGCCGGCCGGCAGGGTAAGGCTGCCCAGGTCAGATAATCCACAACCCTCAGGGAATCACATTGTTGAAAACGGACCTCGCTAAGGCAGAATAGAAGCCAAGGAAGAAAAGGACACATTGCCATTTGCAGCACCGTAGATGAGTCTAGAGGTAATCACGTGACTTGTAGTAAGTCAGAAAGTGAAAGACACATATCGTATCCTATCACTTATAGGTGTTACCTAAGAATGGATACCAGGGCAGATATTTCCACGGAGAAGGGCCATCACAGATTCATCAAACAAACTTATGGTTCACCAATGGAAAGGTGTGAGGATTGGTTTCATTACGATATTGGGGTTAACAGACATATACAAACACAGGAGACATATATAATCACCAAAGACCTACGGAATACCAAGAGAAGACTACTCAACATTCTGTCATAACGTACATGGGAAAAGGATCCCAGGAAGAACAGACATCTGTATATGTGTAAAAGAACCACATCTTCCACACCTACAACAAGCCAAATATTGTAATCAAACTTGCTGTAATAAAAAATAAAAAAATTAAATTAAAAACACGAACAAGAAGTAGTGAGACAAACTTGAGGGGCTTTCTCCTGGCACATTCCATTCTAAATTCCAATCTAGAACACGACTTCCATTGAGGCTCTGTTGCCCTAGTCACCAGATTTGGTAAGGGAAAACTGCTGCCACCTTGTGGCCGTTTCACACAACAGCAGCTTTAATCCCAGCGCTGATGGTCAGTTGATATTCAAAATCATTGCAGGCCTGTAAATGACACCTGCCCTGAAAACAAATCCTGGGGTCACATATCGACCAAAAAATTCAAAGGACTTCCATATTTCAAAATGACCGTTTCAAAAGGCATATTTTACGCACATTAGTGTTCTGCTTCTTTTTCTTTCTTTCCTTTTTTTGTTAAAAATACGGGAATGGAAAAAGGCATGCCTCAGAATGGGCGAAAATCGTTGCAAACGAATCAATGGACAAAGGTTTAATCTCCAATATATATAGAGAGCTCATGCAGCTTAATATTAACAAAAAAAACAACCCAATACAAAAAATGGGCAGAAGATCTAAAGAGATGTTTCTTCCAAGAAGACACAGAGATGGCCAAGACGCACATGAAAAGCTGCTCAACAGCACTAATTACTAGAGAAATGCAAATCAAAACTACAATGAGGTATCACCTCACACCTGTTAGAATCGGCATCATCAGAAAATCTACAAACAACCAATTCTGGGGAGGGTGTGACCATAGGAGCCTTCTTCCACTATTGGTGGGAATGTAAATTGATACAGTCACTATGGAGAACGGTATGGAGTTTCCTTATAAAAACTAGAAATAGAATTACCATGTGATCCAGCAATCCCACTTCTGGGCATATACCCAGAGAAAACCATAAATCAAAAAGACAGAGTCACCACAGTATTCATGGCAGCACTATTTACAATAGCCAGGTAATGGAAGCAACCTAAATGCCCACAGACAGATGAATGGATAAAGATGTGGTACATATATAAAATGGAATATTGCTCAGCCATAAAAAGGAATGAAACTGGGTCATTTGTAGAGACATCGATGGATCTAGAGACTGTCATACAGAAAGAAGTAAGTCAGAAAGAGGAAAACAAATATTGTATATTAATGCAAACACGTGGAACCTAAAAAATGGTACAGTTGAACTGGTTTGCAGGGAAGAAACAGAGAAACAGAGGTAGAGAACAAACATATGGACGCCATGTGTGGGAAGCCATGGGGTGGTGGTGGTGGGATGAGTTGGGAGATTGGGATTGACCTGTATACATGTATATGCATAAAATACATAACTAATAATAACCTGCTGTATAAAAAAATAAATCAAATTAAATTTCAAAATTTTAAAAAGTAAAATTTAAATTAAAACAGAAAAATGTTCTTCCCTTCACACAGATGTATTTATAGGAATGAATTATTTCCATGCTTATATCTATAAATACATAAAAGAGGAATAAAATCTAACTTGAACCATAAAAGAAAAAAAAATACCTGAACCCACCAGTTATACAGAGGAAAACCCTATCAGGGCACTTGATCCAGCGGGAAACAATTCTGAAATTGGTCAGAGGTGGGGAATCATCTCCCATACAACCAGCAACCCACCCCCCACGCAAGGAGCATCCTCATTGCAAAGCTGGGGGACCGTGCCGAGGCATCTGTGAGTAAACGTGAGCTGAGCCCCAGGCCAGCTGCTGCTGAACTGTTCCCACCCTTCCCAGGTAAAACACCTGAATATGTACAAGGGCTTGAAAGCCTAGAGGAAGGGCCACGGAGCCACACCAGCGACAGCACGCAGGCCAACTTGGTGCCTGCAGGCCAGCCAGCGTGGTCCAGGCCCCGGGCGCACTTCCGGAAGCTTTCCATTGCCCTGCCTGAGATACCCCTCCTGTCCCGGCCCCCACTGCTTTTTTCCTTCCTCACCTCTGTCCGGAGAGAAATTCCAGTGGAAGGTATGGGTGACACATCCTCTTTTTTACAGGTGGCTGCCTGGCAACCCCTGCAGAAAGGCCAGCAGAGCCCCACTCACACCGGGCCACCAACAAATCTGTGGCCCCTCACTCCCTCCCACCAGCAGAGCCCCGAGACTGCTGACGGGGCAGAGAATATGGAGTCAGGCACAGCTTCAGGGGCTATTGCTGCCTGGAGCGCAGTTTATATTGACCTCAAACAGGCACACCTGGGGTGGGCCGGCCGGCAGGGTAAGGCTGCCCAGGTCAGCTAATCCACAACCCTCAGGGAATCACATTGTTGAAAACGGACCTCGCTAAGGCAGAATAGAAGCCAAGGAAGAAAAGGACACAATGCCATTTGCAGCACCGTAGATGAGTCTAGAGGTAATCACGTGACTTGTAGTAAGTCAGAAAGTGAAAGACACATATCGTATCATATCACTTATAGGTGTTACCTAAGAATGGAAACCAGGGCAGATATTTCCACGGAGAAGGGCCATCACAGATTCATCAAACAAACTTATGGTTCACCAATGGAAAGGTGTGAGGATTGGTTTCATTACGATATTGGGGTTAACAGACATATACAAACACAGGTGACATATATAATCACCAAAGACCTAAGGAATACCAAGAGAATACTACTCAACATTCTGTCATAACGTACATGGGAAAAGGATCCAAGGAAGAACAGACATCTGTATATGTGAAAAAGAACCAAATCTTCCACATCTACAACAAGCCAAACATTGTCATCAAACTTGCTGTAATAAATAATAAAAATTTAAATTAAAAACACGAACAAGAAGTAGTGAGACAAACTTGAGGGGCTTTCTCCTGGCACATTCCATTCTAAATTCCAATCTAGAACACGACTTCCATTGAGGCTCTGTTGTCCTAGTTACCAGATTTGGTAAGGGAGAACTGCTGCCACCTTGTGGCCGTTTCACACAACAGCATCTTTAATCCCAGCGCTGATGGTCAGGTGATATTCAAAATCATTGCAGGCCTGTAAATGACACCTGCCCTGAAAACAAATCCTGGGGTCACATATCGACCAAAAAATTCAAAGGACGTCCATATTTCAAAACGACCGTTTCAAAAGGCATATTTTACGCACATTAGTGTTCTGCTTCTTTTTCTTTCTTTCCTTTTTTTGTTAAAAATACGGGAATGGAAAAAGGCATCCCTCAGAATGGGCGAAAATCGTTGCAAACGAATCAATGGACAAAGATTTAATCTCCAATATATATAAACAGCTCATGCAGCTTAATATTAACAAAACAAACAACACAATACAAAAAATGGGCAGAAGATCTAAAGAGACGTTTCTTCAAAGAAGACACAGAGATGGCCAAGACGCACATGAAAAGCTGCTCAACACCACTAATTATTAGAGAAATGCAAGTCAAAACTACAATGAGGTATGACCTCACACCTGTTAGAATCGGCATCATCAGAAAATCTACAAACCACAAATTCTGGGGAGGGTGTGGACAAAAGGAACCCTCTTCCACTATTGGTGGGAATGTAAATTGATACAGTCACTATGGAGAACGGTATGGAGTTTCCTTAAAAAAACTAGAAATAGAATTACCATGTGATCCAGCAATCCCACTTCTGGGCATATACCCAGAGAAAACCATAAATCAAAAAGGCACATTCACCACAATATTCATGGCAGCACTATTTACAATAGCCAGGTAATGGAAGCAACGTAAATGCCCACAGACAGATGAATGGATAAAGATGTGGTACATATATAAAATGGAATATTACTCAGCCATAAGAAGGAATGAAACTGGGTCATTTGTAGAGACATCGATGGATCTAGAGACTGTCATACAGAATGAAGTAAGTAAGAAAGAGGAAAACAAATATTGTATATTAATGCATATATGTGGAACCTAAAAAATGGTACAGATGAACTGGTTTGCAGGGAAGAAACAGAGACACAGAGGTAGAGAACAAACATATGGACACCAAGTGTGGGAAGCCATGAGGTGGTGGTGGTGGGATGAGTTGGGAGATTGGGATTGACCTGTATACATTTATATGCATAAAATACATAACAAATAATAACCTGCTGTATAAAAAAATAAATCAAATTAAATTTCAAAATTTTAAAAAATAAAATTTAAAAATAAAACAGAAAAATGTTCTTCCCTTCACACAGATGTATTTATAGGAATGAATTATTTCCATGCTTATATCTATAAATACATAAAAGAGGAATAAAATCTAACTTGAACCATAAAGGAAAAAAAAACCTGAACCCACCAGTTATACAGGGGAAAACCCTATCAGGGCACTTGCTCCAGCGGTAAACAATTCTGAAATTGGTCAGAGGTGGGGAATCATCTCCCATTCAACCAGCAACCCACCCACCACGCAAGGAGCATCCTCATTGCAAAGCTGGGGGACCGTGCCGCGGCATCTGTGAGTAAACGTGAGCTGAGCCCCAGGCCAGCTGCTGCTGAACTGTTCCCACCCATCCCACGTAAAACACCTGAATATGTACAAGGGCTTGAAAGCCTAGAAGAAGGGCCGTGGAGCCACACCAGCGACAGCACGCAGGCCAACTTGGTGCCTGCAGGCCAGCCAGGGTGGTCCTGGCCCCGGGCGCACTTCCGGAAGCTTTCCATTGCCCTGCCTGAGATACCCGTCTTGTCCGGGCACTCACTGCTTTTTTCCTTCCTCATCTCTGTCCGGAGAGAAATTCCAGCCGAAGGTATGGGTGACATATCCTCTTCTTTACAGGTGGCAGCCTGGCAAACCCTGCAGAAAGGCCAGCAGAGCCCCACTCACACCGGGCCACCAACAAAGCTGTGGCCCCTCACTCCCTCCCACCAGCAGAGCCCCGAGACTGCTGACGGGGAAGACAATATGGAGTCAGGCACAGTTTCATGGGCTATTGCTGCTTGGAGCGCTGTTTATATTGACCTCAAACAGTCACACCAGGGGAGGGCCGGCCGGCAGGGTAAGGCTGCCCAGGTCAGATAATCCACAACCCTCAGGGAATCACATTGTTGAAAATGGACCTCGCTAAGGCAGAATAGAAGCCAAGGAAGAAAAGGACACAATGCCATTTGCAGCACCGTAGATGAGTCTAGAGGTAATCACGTGACTTGTAGTAAGTCAGAAAGTGAAAGACACATATCGTATCATATCACTTATAGGTGTTACCTAAGAATGGATACCAGGGCAGATATTTCCACGGAGAAGGGCCATCACAGATTCATCAAACAAACTTATGGTTCACCAATGGAAAGGTGTGAGGATTGGTTTCATTACGATATTGGGGTTAACAGACATATACAAACACAGGTGACATATATAATCACCAAAGACCTACGGAATACCAAGAGAAGACTATTCAACATTCTGTCATAACGTACATGGGAAAAGGATCCCAGGAAGAACAGACATCTGTATATGTGTAAAAGAACCACATCTTCCTAACCTACAACAAGCCAAACATTGTAATCAAACTTTCTGTAATAAAAAATAAAAAATTAAATTAAAAACACGAACAAGAAGTAGTGAGACAAACTTGAGGGGCTTTCTCCTGGCACATTCCATTCTAAATTCCAAGCTAGAACACGACTTCCATTGAGGCTCTGTTGCCCTAGTCACCAGATTTGTTAAGGGAGAACTGCTGCCACCTTGTGGCCGTTTCACACAACAGCAGCTTTAATCCCAGCGCTAATGGTCAGTTGATATTCAAAATCATTGCAGGCCTGTAAATGACACCTGCCCTGAAAACAAATCCTGGGGTCACATATCGACCAAAAATTCAAAGGACGTCCATATTTCAAAAGGACCATTTCAAAAGGCATATTTTACGCACATTAGTGTTCTGCTTCTTTTTCTTTCTTTCCTATTTTGTTAAAAATACCGGAATGGAAAAAGGCATCCCTCAGAATGGGCGAAAATCATTGCAAACGAATCAATGGACAAAGGTTTATTCTCCAATATATATAAACAGCTCATGCAGCTTAATATTAACAAAACAAACAACCCAATACAAAAAATGGGCAGAAGATATAAAGAGACGTTTCTTCAAAGAAGACACATAGATGGCCAAGGCGCACATGAAATGCTGGTCAACAACACTAATTATTAGAGAAATGCAAATCAAAACTACAATGAGGTATCACCTCACACCTGTTAGAATCGGCATCATCAGAAAATCTACAAACAAATTCTGGGGAGGGTGTGGACAAAAGGAGCCCTCTTCCACTATTGGTGGGAAGGTAAATTGATACAGTCACTATGGAGAACGGTATGGAGTTTCCTTAAAAAAACTAGAAATAGAATTACCATCTGATCCAGCAATCCCACTTCTGGGCATATACCCAGAGAAAACCATAAATCATAAATGCACATTCACCACAATATTCAGGGCAGCACTATTTACAATAGCCAGGTAATGGAAGCAACGTAAATGCCCACAGACAGATGAATGGATAAAGATGTGGTACATATATAAAATGGAATATTACTCAGCCATAAAAAGGAATGAAACTGGGTCATTTGTAGAGACATCGATGGATCTAGAGACTGTCATACAGAATAAAGTAAGTCAGAAAGAGGAAAAAAAATATTGTATATTAATGCATATATGTGGAACCTAAAAAATGGTACAGATGAACTGGATTGCAGGGAAGAAACAGAGACACAGAGGTAGAGGACAAACATATGGACACCAAGTGTGGGTAGCCATGGGGTGCTGGTGGTGGGATCAGTTGGGAAATTGGGATTGACCTGTATATATGTATATGCATAAAATACATAACTAATAATAACCTGCTGTATAAAAAAAAATAAATCAAATTAAATTTCAAAATTTTAAAAAATAAAATTTAAAAATAATACAGGAAAATGTTCTTCCCTTCACACAGATGTATTTATAGGAATGAATTATTTCCATGCTTATATCTATAAATACATAAAGGACGAATAAAATCTAAATTGAACCATAAAAGAAAAAAAAAACCTGAACCCACCAGTTATACAGGGGAAAAACCTATCAGGGCACTTGCTCCAGCGGGAAACAATTCTGAAATTGGTCAGAGGTGGGGAATCATCTCCCATACAACCAGCAACCCGCCCCCCACGCAAGGAGCATCCTCATTGCAAAGCTGGGGGACCGTGCCGAGGCATCTGTGAGTAAACGTCAGCTGAGCCCCAGGCCAGCTGCTGCTGAACTGTTCCCACCCTTCCCAGGTAAATCACCTGAATATGTACAAGGGCTTGAAAGCCTAGAGGAAGGGCCACGGAGCCACACCAGCGACAGCACGCAGGCCAACTTGGTGCCTGCAGGCCAGCCAGCGTGGTCCAGGCCCCGGGCGCACTTCCGGAAACTTTCCATTGCCCTGCCTGAGATAACCCTCCTGTCCCGGCCCCCACTGCTTTTTTCCTTCCTCACCTCTGTCCGGAGAGAAATTCCAGCGGAAGGTATGGGTGACACATCCTCTTCTTTACAGGTGGCAGCCTGGCAACCCCTGCAGAAAGGCCAGCAGAGCCCCACTCACACCGGGCCACCAACAAAGCTGTGGCCCCTCACTCCCTCCCACCAGCAGAGCCCCGAGACTGCTGACGGGGCAGAGAATATGGAGTCAGGCACAGCTTCAGGGGCTATTGCTGCCTGGAGCGCAGTTTATATTGACCTCAAACAGGCACACCTGGGGTGGGCCGGTCGGCAGGGTAAGGCTGCCCAGGTCAGCTAATCCACAACCCTCAGGGAATCACATTGTTGAAAACGTTCCTCGCTAAGGCAGAATAGAAGCCAAGGAAGAAAAGGTCACAATGCCATTTGCAGCACCGTAGATGAGTCTAGAGTTAATCACGTGACTTGTAGTAAGTCAGAAAGTGAAAGACACATATCGTATCATATCACTTATAGGTGTTACCTAAGAATGGATACCAGGGCAGATATTTCCACGGAGAAGGGCCATCACAGATTCATCAAACAAACTTATGGTTCACCAATGGAAAGGTGTGAGGATTGGTTTCATTACGATATTGGGGTTAACAGACATATACAAACACAGGTGACATATATAATCACCAAAGACCTACGGGATACCAAGAGAAGACTACTCAACATTCTGTCATAACGTACATGGGAAAAGGATCCCAGGAAGAACAGACATCTGTATATGTGTAAAAGAACCACATCTTCCACACCTACAACAAGCCAAACATTGTAATCAAACTTGCTGTAATAAAAAATAAAAAATTAAATTAAAAACACGAACAAGAAGTAGTGAGACAAACTTGAGGGGCTTTCTCCTGGCACATTCCATTCTAAAGTCCAATCTAGAACACGACTTCCATTGAGGCTCTGTTGCCCTAGTCACCAGATTTGGTAAGGGAGAACTGCTGCCACCTTGTGGCCGTTTCACACAACAGCAGCTTTAATCCCAGCGCTGATGGTCAGTTGATATTCAAAATCATTGCAGGCCTGTAAATTACACCTGCCCTGAAAACAAATCCTGGGGTCACATATCGACCAAAAAATTCAAAGGACGTCCATATTTCAAAACGACCGTTTCAAAAGGCATATTTTACGCACATTAGTGTTCTGCTTCTTTTCCTTTCTTTCCTTTTTTTGTTAAAAATACGGGAATGGAAAAAGGCATCCCTCAGAATGGGCGAAAATCGTTGCAAACGAATCAATGGACAAAGGTTTAATCTCCAATATGTATAAACAGCTCATGCAGCTTAATATTAACAAAACAAACAACCCAATACAAAAAATGGGCAGAAGATCTAAAGAGACGTTTCTTCCAAGAAGACACAGAGATGGCCAAGACGCACATGAAAAGCTGCTCAACAGCACTAATTATTAGAGAAATGCAAATCAAAACTACAATGAGGTATCACCTCACACCTGTTAGAATCGGCATCATCAGAAAATCTACAAACAACCAATTCTGGGGAGGGTGTGGACAAAAGGAGCCCTCTTCCACTATTGGTGGCAATGTAAACTGATACAGTCACTATGGAGAATGGTATGGATTTTCCTTAAAAAAACTAGAAATAGAATTACCATCTGATCCAGCAATCCCACTTCTGGGCATATACCCAGAGAAAACCATAAATCAAAAAGACTCAGTCACCTCAGTGTTCATGGCAGCACTATTTACAATAGCCAGGTAATGGAAGCAACCTAAATGCCCACAGACAGATGAATGGATAAAGATGTGGTACATATATAAAATGGAATATTACTCAGCCATAAAAAGGAATGAAACTGGGTCATTTGTAGAGACATCGATGGATCTAGAGACTGTCATACAGAATGAAGTAAGGCAGAAAGAGGAAAACAAATATTGTATATTAATGCAAATACGTGGAACCTAAAAAATGGTACAGATGAACTGGTTTGCAGGGAAGAAACAGAGACACAGAGGTAGAGAACAAACATATGGACGCCAAGTGTGGGAAGCCATGGGGTGGTGGTGGTGGGATGAGTTGGGAGATTGGGATTGACCTGTATACATGTATATGCATAAAATACATAACTAATAATAACCTGCTGTATAAAAAAATAAATCAAATTAAATTTCAAAATTTTAAAAAGTAAAATTTAAATTAAAACAGATAAATGTTCTTCCCTTCACACAGATGTATTTATAGGAATGAATTATTTCCATGCTTATATCTATACATACATAAAAGAGGAATAAAATCTAACTTGAACCATAAAAGAAAAAAAAAAACCTGAACCCAGCAGTTATACAGAGGAAAACCCTATCAGGACACGTGCTCTAGCGGTAAACAATTCTGAAATTGGTCAGAGGTGGGGAATCATCTCCCATACAACCAGCAACCCACCCCCCACGGAAGGAGCATCCTCACTGCAAAGCTGGGGGACCGTGCCAAGGCATCTGTGAGTAAACGTGAGCTGAGTCCCAGGCCAGCTGCTGCTGAACTGTTCCCACCCTTCCCAGGTAAAACACCTGAATATGTACAAGGGCTTGAAAGCCTAGAGGAAGGGCCGCGGAGCCACACCAGCGACAGCACGCAGGCCAACTTGGTGCCTGCAGGCCAGCTAGGGTGGTCCTGGCCCCGGGCGCTCTTCCGGAAGCTTTCCATTGCCCTGCCTGAGATACCCCTCCTGTCCCGGCCCCCACTGCTTTTTTCCTTCCTCACCTCTGTCCGGAGAGAAATTCCAGCGGAAGGTATGTGTGACACATCCTCTTCTTTACAGGTGGCAGCCTGGCAACCCCTGCAGAAAGGCCAGCAGGGTCCCACTCACACCGGGCCAACAACAAAGCTGTGGCCCCTCACTCCCTCCCACCAGCACAGCCCCGAGGCTGCTGACGGGGCAGAGAATATGGAGTCAGGAACAGCTTCAGGGGCTATTGCTGCCTGCAGCGCTGTTTATATTAACCTCAAACAGGCACACCTAGGGAGGGCCGGCCGGCAGGGTAAGGCTGCCCAGGTCAGCTAATCCACAACCCTCAAGGAATCCCATTGTTGAAAATGGACCTCGCTAAGGCAGAATAGAAGCCAAGGAAGAAAAGGATACAATGCCATTTGCAGCACCGTAGATGAGTCTAGAGGTAATCACGTGACTTGTAGTAAGTCAGAAAGTGAAAGACACATATCGTATCATATCACTTATAGGTGTTACCTAAGACTGGATACCAGGGCAGATATTTCCACGGAGAAGGGCCATCACAGATTCATCAAACAAACTTATGGTTCAACAATGGAAAGGTGTGAGGATTGGTTTCATTACGATATTGGGGTTAACAGACATATACACACACAGGTGACACATATAATCACCAAAGACCTACGGAATACCAAGAGAAGACTACTCAACATTCTGTCATAACGTACATGGAAAAAGGATCCCAGGAAGAACAGACATCTGTATATGTGTAAAAGAACCACATCTTCCACACCTACAACAAGCCAAACATTGTAATCAAACTTGCTGTAATAAAAAATAAAAAATTAAATTAAAAACACGAACAAGAAGTAGTGAGACAAACTTGAGGGGCTTTCTCCTGGCACATTCCATTCTAAATTCCAATCTAGAACACGACTTCCATTGAGGCTCTGTTGCCCTAGTCACCAGATTTGGTAAGGGAGAACTGCTGCCACCTAGTGGCCGTTTCACACAACAGCAGCTTTAATCCCAGCGCTGATGGTCAGTTGATATTCAAAATCATTGCAGGCCTGTAAATGACACCTGCCCTGAAAACAAATCCTGGGGTCACATATCGACCAAAAAATTCAAAGGACGTCCATATTTCAAAACGACCGTTTCAAAAGGCATATTTTACGCACATTAGCGTTCTGCTTCTTTTTCTTTCTTTCCTTTTTTTGTTAAAAATACGGGAATGGAAAAAGGCATCCCTCAGAATGGGCGAAAATCGTTGCAAACGAATCAATGGACAAAGGTTTAATCTCCAATATATATAAACAGCTCATGCAGCTTAATATTAACAAAACAAACAACCCAATACAAAAAATGGGCAGAAGATCTAAAGAGATGTTTCTTCAAAGAAGACACAGAGATGGCCAAGACACACATGAAAAGCTGCTCAACAGCACTAATTATTAGAGAAATGCAAATCAAAACTACAATGAGGTATCACCTCACACCTGTTAGAATCGGCATCATCAGAAAATCTACAAACAACCAATTCTGGGGAGGGTGTGGACAAAAGGAGCCCTCTTCCACTATTGGTGGCAATGTAAATTGATACAGTCACTATGGAGAACGGTATGGAGTTTCCTTGAAAAAACTAGAAATAGAATTACCATCTGATCCAGCAATCCCACTTCTGGGCATATACCCAGAGAAAACCATAAATCAAAAAGGCACATTCACCACAATGTTCATGGCAGCACTATTTACAATAGCCAGGTAATGGAAGCAACGTAAATGCCCACAGACAGATGAATGGATAAAGATGTGGTACATATATAAAATGGAATATTACTCAGCCATAAAAAGGAATGAAACTGGGTCATTTGTAGAGACATCGATGGATCTAGAGACTGTCATACAGAATGAAGTAAGTCAGAAAGAGGAAAACAACTATTTTATATTAATGCATATATGTGGAACCTAAAAAATGGTACAGATGAACTGGTTTGCAGGGAAGAAACAGAGACACAGAGGTAGAGAACAAACATATGGACACCAAGTGTGGGAAGCCATGGGGTGGTGGTGGTGGGATGAGTTGGGAGATTGGGATTGACCTGTATACATGTATATGCATAAAATACATAACTAATAATAACCTGCTGTATAAAAAAATAAATCAAATTAAATTTCAAAATTTTAAAAAGTAAAGTTTAAAAATAAAACAGAAAAATGTTCTTCCCTTCACACAGATGTATTTATAGGAATGAATTATTTCCATGCTTATATCTATAAATACATAAAAGAGGAATAATATCTAACTTGAACCATAAAAGAAAAAAAAATACCTGAACCCACCAGTTATACAGAGGAAAACCCTATCAGGGCACTTGCTCCAGCGGTAAACAATTCTGAAATTGGTCAGAGGTGGGGAATCATCTCCCATACAACCAGCAACCCACCCCCCACGCCAGGAGCATCCTCATTGCAAAGATGCGGGACCGTGCCGAGGCATCTGTGAGTAAACGTGAGCTGAGCCCCAGGACAGCTGCTGCTGAACTGTTCCCACCCTTCCCAGGTAAAACACCTGAATATGTACAAGGGCTTGAAAGCCTAGAGGAAGGGCCGCAGAGCCACACCAGAGACAGCACGCAGGCCAACTTGGTGCCTGCAGGCCAGCCAGGGTGGTCCTGGCCCCGGGCGCTCTTGCGGAAGCTTTCCATTGCCCTGCCTGAGATACCCCTCCTGTCCCGGCCCCCACTGCTTTTTTCCTTCCTCACCTCTGTCCAGAGAGAAATTCCAGTGGAAGGTATGGGTGACACATCCTCTTCTTTACAGGTGGAAGCCTGGCAACCCCTGCAGAAAGGACAGCAGAGCCACACACACACTGGGCCACCAACAAAGCTGTGGCCCCTCACTGCCTCCCACCAGCACAGCCCCGAGACTGCTGACGGGGCAGAGAATATGGAGTCAGGCACAGCTTCAGGGGCTATTGCTGCCTGGAGCGCTGTTTCTATTGAACTCAAACAGGCACACCTGGGGAGGGCCGGCCGGCAGGGTAAGGCTGCCCAGGTCAGCTAATCCACAACCCTCAGGGAATCATATTGTTGAAAACGGACCTCGCTAAGGCAGAATAGAAGCCAAGGAAGAAAAGGACACAATGCCATTTGCAGCACCGTAGATGAGTCTAGAGGTAATCACGTGACTTGTAGTAAGTCAGAAAGTGAAAGACACGTATCGTATCATATCACTTATAGGTGTTACCTAAGACTGGATACCAGGGCAGATATTTCCACGGAGAAGGGCCATCACAGATTCATCAAACAAACTTATGGTTCACCAATGGAAAGGTGTGAGGATTGGTTTCATTACGATATTGGGGTTAACAGACATATACAAACACAGGTGACACATATAATCACCAAAGTCCTACGGAATACCAAGAGAAGGCTACTCAACATTCTGTCATAACGTACATGGGAAAAGGATCCCAGGAAGAACAGACATCTGTATATGTGTAAAAGAACCACATCTTCCACACCTACAACAAGCCAAACATTGTAATCAAATTTGCTGTAATAAAAAATAAAAAATTAAATTAAAAACACGAACAAGAAGTAGTGAGACAAACTTGAGGGGCTTTCTCCTGGCACATTCCATTCTAAATTCCAATCTAGAACACGACTTCCATTGAGGCTCTGTTGCCCTAGTCACCAGATTTGGTAAGGGAGAACTGCTGCCACCTTGTGGCCATTTCACACAACAGCAGCTTTAATCCCAGCGCTGATGGTCAGTTGATATTCAAAATCATTGCAGGCCTGTAAATGACACCTGCCCTGAAAACAAATCCTGGGGTCACATATCGACCAAAAAATTCAAAGGACGTCCATATTTCAAAACGACCGTTTCAAAAGGCATATTTTACGCACATTAGTGTTCTGCTTCTTTTTCTTTCTTTCCTTTTTTTGTTAAAATACGGGAATGGAAAAAGGCATCCCTCAGAATGGGCGAAAATCGTTGCAAACGAATCAATGGACAAAGGTTTAATCTCCAATATATATAAACAGCTCATGCAGCTTAATATTAACAAAACAAACAACCCAATACAAAAAATGGGCAGAAGATCTAAAGAGATGTTTCTTCAAAGAAGACACAGAGATGGCCAAGACACACATGAAAAGCTGCTCAACAGCACTAATTATTAGAGAAATGCAAATCAAAACTACAATGAGGTATCACCTCACACCTGTTAGAATCGGCATCATCAGAAAATCTACAAACAACCAATTCTGGGGAGGGTGTGGACAAAAGGAGCCCTCTTCCACTACTGGTGGCAATGTAAATTGATACAGTCACTATGGAGAACGGTATGGAGTTTCCTTGAAAAAACTAGAAATAGAATTAACATCTGATCCAGCAATCCCACTTCTGGGCATATACCCAGAGAAAACCATAAATCAAAAAGGCACATTCACCACAATGTTCATGGCAGCACTATTTACAATAGCCAGGTAATGGAAGCAACGTAAATGCCCACAGACAGATGAATGGATAAAGATGTGGTACATATATAAAATGGAATATTACTCAGTCATAAAAAGGAATGAAACTGGGTCATTTGTAGAGACATCGATGGATCTAGAGACTGTCATACAGAATGAAGTAAGTCAGAAAGAGGAAAACAAATATTGTATATTAATGCATATATGTGGAACCTAAAAAATGGTACAGATGAACTGGTTTGCAGGGAAGAAACAGAGACACAGAGGTAGAGAACAAACATATGGACACCAAGTGTGGGAAGCCATGGGGTGGTGGTGGTGGGATGAGTTGGGAGATTGGGATTGACCTGTATACATGTATATGCATAAAATACATAACTAATAATAACCTGCTGTATAAAAAAATAAATCAAATTAAATTTCAAAATTTTAAAAAGTAAAATTTAAAAATAAAACAGAAAAATGTTCTTCCCTTCACACAGATGTATTTATAGGAATGAATTATTTCCATGCTTATATCTATAAATACATAAAGGAGGAATAAAATCTAACTTGAACCATAAAAGAAAAAAAAAACCTGAACCCACCAGTTATACAGAGGAAAACCCTATCAGGGCACTTGCTCCAGCGGTAAACAATTCTGAAATTGGTCAGAGGTGGGGAATCATCTCCCATACAACCAGCAACCCACCCCCCACGCAAGGAGCATCCTCATTGCAAAGCTGGGGGACCGTGCCGAGGCATCTGTGAGTAAACGTGAGCTGAGCCCCAGGACAGCTGCTGCTGAACTGTGCCCACCCTTCCCAGGTAAAACACCTGAATATGTACAAGGCCTTGAAAGCCTAGAGGAAGGGCCGTGGAGCCACACCAGCGACAGCACTCAGGCCAACTTGGTGCCTGCAGGCCAGCCAGGGTGGTCCTGGCCCCGGGCGCTCTTGCAGAAGCTTTCCATTGCCCTGCCTGAGATACGCCTCCTGTCCCGGCCCCCACTGCTTTTTTCCTTCCTCACCTCTGTCCGGAGAGAAATTCCAGCGGAAGGTATGGGTGACACATCCTCTTCTTTACAGGTGGCAGCCTGGCAACCCCTGCAGAAAGGCCAGCAGAGCCCCACTCACACCGGGCCACCAACAAAGCTGTGGCCCCGCACTCCCTCCCACCAGCACAGCCCCGAGACTGCTGATGGGGCAGAGAATATGGAGTCAGGCACAGCTTCAGGGGCTATTGCTGCCTGGAGCGCTGTTTATATTGACCTCAAACAGGCACACCTGGGGAGGGCCGGCCGGCATGGTAAGGCTGCCCAGGTCAGCTCATCCACAACCCTCAGGGAATCACATTGTTGAAAACGGACCTCGCTAAGGCAGAATAGAAGCCAAGGAAGAAAAGGACACAATGCCATTTGCAGCACCGTAGATGAGTCTACAGGTAATCACGTGACTTGTAGTAAGTCAGAAAGTGAAAGACACATATCGTATCATATCACTTATAGGTGTTACCTAAGAATGGATACCAGGGCAGATATTTCCACTGAGAAGGGCCATCACAGATTCATCAAACAAACTTATGGTTCACCAATGGAAAGGTGTGAGGATTGGTTTCATTACGATATTGGGGTTAACAGACATATACACACACAGGTGACACATATAATCACCAAAGACCTACGGAATACCAAGAGAAGACTACTCAACCTTCTGTCATAACGTACATGGGAAAAGGATCCCAGGAAGAACAGACATCTGTATATGTGTAAAAGAACCACATCTTCCACACCTACAACAAGCCAAACATTGTAATCAAACTTGCTGTAATAAAAAATAAAAAATTAAATTAAAAACACGAACAAGAAGTAGTGAGACAAACTTGAGGGGCTTTCTCCTGGCACATTCCATTCTAAAGTCCAATCTAGAACACGACTTCCATTGAGGCTCTGTTGCCCTAGTCACCAGATTTGGTAAGGGAGAACTGCTGCCACCTTGTGGCCGTTTCACACAACAGCAGCTTTAATCCCAGCGCTGATGGTCAGTTGATATTCAAAATCATTGCAGGCCTGTAAATTACACCTGCCCTGAAAACAAATCCTGGGGTCACATATCGACCAAAAAATTCAAAGGACGTCCATATTTCAAAACGACCGTTTCAAAAGGCATATTTTACGCACATTAGTGTTCTGCTTCTTTTCCTTTCTTTCCTTTTTTTGTTAAAAATACGGGAATGGAAAAAGGCATCCCTCAGAATGGGCGAAAATCGTTGCAAACGAATCAATGGACAAAGGTTTAATCTCCAATATATATAAACAGCTCATGCAGCTTAATATTAACAAAACAAACAACCGAATACAAAAAATGGGCAGAAGATCTAAAGAGACGTTTCTTCAAAGAAGACACAGAGATGGCCAAGACGCACATGAAAAGCTGCTCAACAGCACTAATTATTAGAGAAATGCAAATCAAAACTACAATGAGGTATCACCTCACACCTGTTAGAATCGGCATCATCAGAAAATCTACAAACAACCAATTCTGGGGAGGGTGTGGACAAAAGGAGCCCTCTTCCACTATTGGTGGCAATGTAAATTGATACAGTCACTATGGAAAACGGTATGGTGTTTCCTTTAAAAAACTAGAAATAGAATTACCATCTGATCCAGCAATCCCACTTCTGGGCATATACCCAGAGAAAACCATAAATCAAAAAGACTCAGTCACCACAGTATTCATGGCAGCACTATTTACAATAGCCAGGTAATGGAAGCAACCTAAATGCCCACAGACAGATGAATGGATAAAGATGTGGTACATATATAAAATGGAATATTACTCAGCCATAAAAAGGAATGAAACTGGGTCATTTGTAGAGACATCGATGGATCTAGAGACTGTCATACAGAATGAAGTAAGTCAGAAAGAGGAAAACAAATATTGTATATTAATGCAAATACGTGGAACCTAAAAAATGGTACAGATGAACTGGTTTGCAGGGAAGAAACAGAGACACAGAGGTAGAGAACAAACATATGGACGCCAAGTGTGGGAAGCCATGGGGTGGTGGTGGTGGGATGAGTTGGGAGATTGGGATTGACCTGTATACATGTATATGCATAAAATACATAACTAATAATAACCTGCTGTATAAAAAAATAAATCAAATTAAATTTCAAAATTTTAAAGAGTAAAATTTAAATTAAAACAGATAAATATTCTTCCCTTCACACAGATGTATTTATAGAAATGAATTATTTCCATGCTTATATCTATAAATACATAAAAGAGGAATAAAATCTAACTTGAACAATAAAAGAAAAAAAAAAACCTGAACCCACCAGTTTTACAGAGGAAAACCCTATCAGGGCACTTGCTCCAGCGGGAAACAATTCTGAAATTGGTCAGAGGTGGGGAATCATCTCCCATACAACCAGCAACCCGCCCCCCACGCAAGGAGCATCCTCATTGCAAAGCTGGGGGACCGTGCCGAGGCATCTGTGAGTAAACGTCAGCTGAGCCCCAGGCCAGCTGCTGCTGAACTGTTCCCACCCTTCCCAGGTAAATCACCTGAATATGTACAAGGGCTTGAAAGCCTAGAGGAAGGGCCACGGAGCCACACCAGCGACAGCACGCAGGCCAACTTGGTGCCTGCAGGCCAGCCAGCGTGGTCCAGGCCCCGGGCGCACTTCCGGAAACTTTCCATTGCCCTGCCTGAGATACCCCTCCTGTCCCGGCCCCCACTGCTTTTTTCCTTCCTCACCTCTGTCCGGAGAGAAATTCCAGCGGAAGGTATGGGTGACACATCCTCTTCTTTACAGGTGGCAGCCTGGCAACCCCTGCAGAAAGGCCAGCAGAGCCCCACTCACACCGGGCCACCAACAAAGCTGTGGCCCCTCACTCCCTCCCACCAGCAGAGCCCCGAGACTGCTGACGGGGCAGAGAATATGGAGTCAGGCACAGCTTCAGGGGCTATTGCTGCCTGGAGCGCAGTTTATATTGACCTCAAACAGGCACACCTGGGGTGGGCCGGTCGGCAGGGTAAGGCTGCCCAGGTCAGCTAATCCACAACCCTCAGGGAATCACATTGTTGAAAACGTTCCTCGCTAAGGCAGAATAGAAGCCAAGGAAGAAAAGGTCACAATGCCATTTGCAGCACCGTAGATGAGTCTAGAGTTAATCACGTGACTTGTAGTAAGTCAGAAAGTGAAAGACACATATCGTATCATATCACTTATAGGTGTTACCTAAGAATGGATACCAGGGCAGATATTTCCACGGAGAAGGGCCATCACAGATTCATCAAACAAACTTATGGTTCACCAATGGAAAGGTGTGAGGATTGGTTTCATTACGATATTGGGGTTAACAGACATATACAAACACAGGTGACATATATAATCACCAAAGACCTACGGGATACCAAGAGAAGACTACTCAACATTCTGTCATAACGTACATGGGAAAAGGATCCCAGGAAGAACAGACATCTGTATATGTGTAAAAGAACCACATCTTCCACACCTACAACAAGCCAAACATTGTAATCAAACTTGCTGTAATAAAAAATAAAAAATTAAATTAAAAACACGAACAAGAAGTAGTGAGACAAACTTGAGGGGCTTTCTCCTGGCACATTCCATTCTAAAGTCCAATCTAGAACACGACTTCCATTGAGGCTCTGTTGCCCTAGTCACCAGATTTGGTAAGGGAGAACTGCTGCCACCTTGTGGCCGTTTCACACAACAGCAGCTTTAATCCCAGCGCTGATGGTCAGGTGATATTCAAAATCATTGCAGGCCTGTAAATTACACCTGCCCTGAAAACAAATCCTGGGGTCACATATCGACCAAAAAATTCAAAGGACGTCCATATTTCAAAACGACCGTTTCAAAAGGCATATTTTACGCACATTAGTGTTCTGCTTCTTTTCCTTTCTTTCCTTTTTTTGTTAAAAATACGGGAATGGAAAAAGGCATCCCTCAGAATGGGCGAAAATCGTTGCAAACGAATCAATGGACAAAGGTTTAATCTCCAATATGTATAAACAGCTCATGCAGCTTAATATTAACAAAACAAACAACCCAATACAAAAAATGGGCAGAAGATCTAAAGAGACGTTTCTTCCAAGAAGACACAGAGATGGCCAAGACGCACATGAAAAGCTGCTCAACAGCACTAATTATTAGAGAAATGCAAATCAAAACTACAATGAGGTATCACCTCACACCTGTTAGAATCGGCATCATCAGAAAATCTACAAACAACCAATTCTGGGGAGGGTG
The DNA here is from genome assembly GCF_964341445.2 of Mesoplodon mirus. Classification (NCBI taxonomy): domain Eukaryota; kingdom Metazoa; phylum Chordata; class Mammalia; order Artiodactyla; family Ziphiidae; genus Mesoplodon; species Mesoplodon mirus. Next base: position 1,938,658 of record NW_028295814.1, on the reverse strand, counting down.
TGGACAAAAGGAGCCCTCTTCCACTATTGGTGGCAATGTAAACTGATACAGTCACTATGGAGAATGGTATGGATTTTCCTTAAAAAAACTAGAAATAGAATTACCATCTGATCCAGCAATCCCACTTCTGGGCATATACCCAGAGAAAACCATAAATCAAAAAGACTCAGTCACCTCAGTGTTCATGGCAGCACTATTTACAATAGCCAGGTAATGGAAGCAACCTAAATGCCCACAGACAGATGAATGGATAAAGATGTGGTACATATATAAAATGGAATATTACTCAGCCATAAAAAGGAATGAAACTGGGTCATTTGTAGAGACATCGATGGATCTAGAGACTGTCATACAGAATGAAGTAAGGCAGAAAGAGGAAAACAAATATTGTATATTAATGCAAATACGTGGAACCTAAAAAATGGTACAGATGAACTGGTTTGCAGGGAAGAAACAGAGACACAGAGGTAGAGAACAAACATATGGACGCCAAGTGTGGGAAGCCATGGGGTGGTGGTGGTGGGATGAGTTGGGAGATTGGGATTGACCTGTATACATGTATATGCATAAAATACATAACTAATAATAACCTGCTGTATAAAAAAATAAATCAAATTAAATTTCAAAATTTTAAAAAGTAAAATTTAAATTAAAACAGATAAATGTTCTTCCCTTCACACAGATGTATTTATAGGAATGAATTATTTCCATGCTTATATCTATACATACATAAAAGAGGAATAAAATCTAACTTGAACCATAAAAGAAAAAAAAAAACCTGAACCCAGCAGTTATACAGAGGAAAACCCTATCAGGACACGTGCTCTAGCGGTAAACAATTCTGAAATTGGTCAGAGGTGGGGAATCATCTCCCATACAACCAGCAACCCACCCCCCACGGAAGGAGCATCCTCACTGCAAAGCTGGGGGACCGTGCCGAGGCATCTGTGAGTAAACGTGAGCTGAGTCCCAGGCCAGCTGCTGCTGAACTGTTCCCACCCTTCCCAGGTAAAACACCTGAATATGTACAAGGGCTTGAAAGCCTAGAGGAAGGGCCGCGGAGCCACACCAGCGACAGCACGCAGGCCAACTTGGTGCCTGCAGGCCAGCTAGGGTGGTCCTGGCCCCGGGCGCTCTTCCGGAAGCTTTCCATTGCCCTGCCTGAGATACCCCTCCTGTCCCGGCCCCCACTGCTTTTTTCCTTCCTCACCTCTGTCCGGAGAGAAATTCCAGCGGAAGGTATGTGTGACACATCCTCTTCTTTACAGGTGGCAGCCTGGCAACCCCTGCAGAAAGGCCAGCAGGGTCCCACTCACACCGGGCCAACAACAAAGCTGTGGCCCCTCACTCCCTCCCACCAGCACAGCCCCGAGGCTGCTGACGGGGCAGAGAATATGGAGTCAGGAACAGCTTCAGGGGCTATTGCTGCCTGCAGCGCTGTTTATATTAACCTCAAACAGGCACACCTAGGGAGGGCCGGCCGGCAGGGTAAGGCTGCCCAGGTCAGCTAATCCACAACCCTCAAGGAATCCCATTGTTGAAAATGGACCTCGCTAAGGCAGAATAGAAGCCAAGGAAGAAAAGGATACAATGCCATTTGCAGCACCGTAGATGAGTCTAGAGGTAATCACGTGACTTGTAGTAAGTCAGAAAGTGAAAGACACATATCGTATCATATCACTTATAGGTGTTACCTAAGACTGGATACCAGGGCAGATATTTCCACGGAGAAGGGCCATCACAGATTCATCAAACAAACTTATGGTTCAACAATGGAAAGGTGTGAGGATTGGTTTCATTACGATATTGGGGTTAACAGACATATACACACACAGGTGACACATATAATCACCAAAGACCTACGGAATACCAAGAGAAGACTACTCAACCTTCTGTCATAACGTACATGGAAAAAGGATCCCAGGAAGAACAGACATCTGTATATGTGTAAAAGAACCACATCTTCCACACCTACAACAAGCCAAACATTGTAATCAAACTTGCTGTAATAAAAAATAAAAAATTAAATTAAAAACACGAACAAGAAGTAGTGAGACAAACTTGAGGGGCTTTCTCCTGGCACATTCCATTCTAAATTCCAATCTAGAACACGACTTCCATTGAGGCTCTGTTGCCCTAGTCACCAGATTTGGTAAGGGAGAACTGCTGCCACCTAGTGGCCGTTTCACACAACAGCAGCTTTAATCCCAGCGCTGATGGTCAGTTGATATTCAAAATCATTGCAGGCCTGTAAATGACACCTGCCCTGAAAACAAATCCTGGGGTCACATATCGACCAAAAAATTCAAAGGACGTCCATATTTCAAAACGACCGTTTCAAAAGGCATATTTTACGCACATTAGCGTTCTGCTTCTTTTTCTTTCTTTCCTTTTTTTGTTAAAAATACGGGAATGGAAAAAGGCATCCCTCAGAATGGGCGAAAATCGTTGCAAACGAATCAATGGACAAAGGTTTAATCTCCAATATATATAAACAGCTCATGCAGCTTAATATTAACAAAACAAACAACCCAATACAAAAAATGGGCAGAAGATCTAAAGAGATGTTTCTTCAAAGAAGACACAGAGATGGCCAAGACACACATGAAAAGCTGCTCAACAGCACTAATTATTAGAGAAATGCAAATCAAAACTACAATGAGGTATCACCTCACACCTGTTAGAATCGGCATCATCAGAAAATCTACAAACAACCAATTCTGGGGAGGGTGTGGACAAAAGGAGCCCTCTTCCACTATTGGTGGCAATGTAAATTGATACAGTCACTATGGAGAACGGTATGGAGTTTCCTTGAAAAAACTAGAAATAGAATTACCATCTGATCCAGCAATCCCACTTCTGGGCATATACCCAGAGAAAACCATAAATCAAAAAGGCACATTCACCACAATGTTCATGGCAGCACTATTTACAATAGCCAGGTAATGGAAGCAACGTAAATGCCCACAGACAGATGAATGGATAAAGATGTGGTACATATATAAAATGGAATATTACTCAGCCATAAAAAGGAATGAAACTGGGTCATTTGTAGAGACATCGATGGATCTAGAGACTGTCATACAGAATGAAGTAAGTCAGAAAGAGGAAAACAACTATTGTATATTAATGCATATATGTGGAACCTAAAAAATGGTACAGATGAACTGGTTTGCAGGGAAGAAACAGAGACACAGAGGTAGAGAACAAACATATGGACACCAAGTGTGGGAAGCCATGGGGTGGTGGTGGTGGGATGAGTTGGGAGATTGGGATTGACCTGTATACATGTATATGCATAAAATACATAACTAATAATAACCTGCTGTATAAAAAAATAAATCAAATTAAATTTCAAAATTTTAAAAAGTAAAGTTTAAAAATAAAACAGAAAAATGTTCTTCCCTTCACACAGATGTATTTATAGGAATGAATTATTTCCATGCTTATATCTATAAATACATAAAAGAGGAATAATATCTAACTTGAACCATAAAAGAAAAAAAAATACCTGAACCCACCAGTTATACAGAGGAAAACCCTATCAGGGCACTTGCTCCAGCGGTAAACAATTCTGAAATTGGTCAGAGGTGGGGAATCATCTCCCATACAACCAGCAACCCACCCCCCACGCCAGGAGCATCCTCATTGCAAAGATGCGGGACCGTGCCGAGGCATCTGTGAGTAAACGTGAGCTGAGCCCCAGGACAGCTGCTGCTGAACTGTTCCCACCCTTCCCAGGTAAAACACCTGAATATGTACAAGGGCTTGAAAGCCTAGAGGAAGGGCCGCAGAGCCACACCAGAGACAGCACGCAGGCCAACTTGGTGCCTGCAGGCCAGCCAGGGTGGTCCTGGCCCCGGGCGCTCTTGCGGAAGCTTTCCATTGCCCTGCCTGAGATACCCCTCCTGTCCCGGCCCCCACTGCTTTTTTCCTTCCTCACCTCTGTCCAGAGAGAAATTCCAGTGGAAGGTATGGGTGACACATCCTCTTCTTTACAGGTGGAAGCCTGGCAACCCCTGCAGAAAGGACAGCAGAGCCACACACACACTGGGCCACCAACAAAGCTGTGGCCCCTCACTGCCTCCCACCAGCACAGCCCCGAGACTGCTGACGGGGCAGAGAATATGGAGTCAGGCACAGCTTCAGGGGCTATTGCTGCCTGGAGCGCTGTTTCTATTGAACTCAAACAGGCACACCTGGGGAGGGCCGGCCGGCAGGGTAAGGCTGCCCAGGTCAGCTAATCCACAACCCTCAGGGAATCATATTGTTGAAAACGGACCTCGCTAAGGCAGAATAGAAGCCAAGGAAGAAAAGGACACAATGCCATTTGCAGCACCGTAGATGAGTCTAGAGGTAATCACGTGACTTGTAGTAAGTCAGAAAGTGAAAGACACGTATCGTATCATATCACTTATAGGTGTTACCTAAGACTGGATACCAGGGCAGATATTTCCACGGAGAAGGGCCATCACAGATTCATCAAACAAACTTATGGTTCACCAATGGAAAGGTGTGAGGATTGGTTTCATTACGATATTGGGGTTAACAGACATATACAAACACAGGTGACACATATAATCACCAAAGTCCTACGGAATACCAAGAGAAGGCTACTCAACATTCTGTCATAACGTACATGGGAAAAGGATCCCAGGAAGAACAGACATCTGTATATGTGTAAAAGAACCACATCTTCCACACCTACAACAAGCCAAACATTGTAATCAAATTTGCTGTAATAAAAAATAAAAAATTAAATTAAAAACACGAACAAGAAGTAGTGAGACAAACTTGAGGGGCTTTCTCCTGGCACATTCCATTCTAAATTCCAATCTAGAACACGACTTCCATTGAGGCTCTGTTGCCCTAGTCACCAGATTTGGTAAGGGAGAACTGCTGCCACCTTGTGGCCATTTCACACAACAGCAGCTTTAATCCCAGCGCTGATGGTCAGTTGATATTCAAAATCATTGCAGGCCTGTAAATGACACCTGCCCTGAAAACAAATCCTGGGGTCACATATCGACCAAAAAATTCAAAGGACGTCCATATTTCAAAACGACCGTTTCAAAAGGCATATTTTACGCACATTAGTGTTCTGCTTCTTTTCCTTTCTTTCCTTTTTTTGTTAAAAATACGGGAATGGAAAAAGGCATCCCTCAGAATGGGCGAAAATCGTTGCAAACGAATCAATGGACAAAGGTTTAATCTCCAATATGTATAAACAGCTCATGCAGCTTAATATTAACAAAACAAACAACCCAATACAAAAAATGGGCAGAAGATCTAAAGAGACGTTTCTTCCAAGAAGACACAGAGATGGCCAAGACGCACATGAAAAGCTGCTCAACAGCACTAATTATTAGAGAAATGCAAATCAAAACTACAATGAGGTATCACCTCACACCTGTTAGAATCGGCATCATCAGAAAATCTACAAACAACCAATTCTGGGGAGGGTGTGGACAAAAGGAGCCCTCTTCCACTATTGGTGGCAATGTAAACTGATACAGTCACTATGGAGAATGGTATGGATTTTCCTTAAAAAAACTAGAAATAGAATTACCATCTGATCCAGCAATCCCACTTCTGGGCATATACCCAGAGAAAACCATAAATCAAAAAGACTCAGTCACCTCAGTGTTCATGGCAGCACTATTTACAATAGCCAGGTAATGGAAGCAACCTAAATGCCCACAGACAGATGAATGGATAAAGATGTGGTACATATATAAAATGGAATATTACTCAGCCATAAAAAGGAATGAAACTGGGTCATTTGTAGAGACATCGATGGATCTAGAGACTGTCATACAGAATGAAGTAAGGCAGAAAGAGGAAAACAAATATTGTATATTAATGCAAATACGTGGAACCTAAAAAATGGTACAGATGAACTGGTTTGCAGGGAAGAAACAGAGACACAGAGGTAGAGAACAAACATATGGACGCCAAGTGTGGGAAGCCATGGGGTGGTGGTGGTGGGATGAGTTGGGAGATTGGGATTGACCTGTATACATGTATATGCATAAAATACATAACTAATAATAACCTGCTGTATAAAAAAATAAATCAAATTAAATTTCAAAATTTTAAAAAGTAAAATTTAAATTAAAACAGATAAATGTTCTTCCCTTCACACAGATGTATTTATAGGAATGAATTATTTCCATGCTTATATCTATACATACATAAAAGAGGAATAAAATCTAACTTGAACCATAAAAGAAAAAAAAAAACCTGAACCCAGCAGTTATACAGAGGAAAACCCTATCAGGACACGTGCTCTAGCGGTAAACAATTCTGAAATTGGTCAGAGGTGGGGAATCATCTCCCATACAACCAGCAACCCACCCCCCACGGAAGGAGCATCCTCACTGCAAAGCTGGGGGACCGTGCCGAGGCATCTGTGAGTAAACGTGAGCTGAGTCCCAGGCCAGCTGCTGCTGAACTGTTCCCACCCTTCCCAGGTAAAACACCTGAATATGTACAAGGGCTTGAAAGCCTAGAGGAAGGGCCGCGGAGCCACACCAGCGACAGCACGCAGGCCAACTTGGTGCCTGCAGGCCAGCTAGGGTGGTCCTGGCCCCGGGCGCTCTTCCGGAAGCTTTCCATTGCCCTGCCTGAGATACCCCTCCTGTCCCGGCCCCCACTGCTTTTTTCCTTCCTCACCTCTGTCCGGAGAGAAATTCCAGCGGAAGGTATGTGTGACACATCCTCTTCTTTACAGGTGGCAGCCTGGCAACCCCTGCAGAAAGGCCAGCAGGGTCCCACTCACACCGGGCCAACAACAAAGCTGTGGCCCCTCACTCCCTCCCACCAGCACAGCCCCGAGGCTGCTGACGGGGCAGAGAATATGGAGTCAGGAACAGCTTCAGGGGCTATTGCTGCCTGCAGCGCTGTTTATATTAACCTCAAACAGGCACACCTAGGGAGGGCCGGCCGGCAGGGTAAGGCTGCCCAGGTCAGCTAATCCACAACCCTCAAGGAATCCCATTGTTGAAAATGGACCTCGCTAAGGCAGAATAGAAGCCAAGGAAGAAAAGGATACAATGCCATTTGCAGCACCGTAGATGAGTCTAGAGGTAATCACGTGACTTGTAGTAAGTCAGAAAGTGAAAGACACATATCGTATCATATCACTTATAGGTGTTACCTAAGACTGGATACCAGGGCAGATATTTCCACGGAGAAGGGCCATCACAGATTCATCAAACAAACTTATGGTTCAACAATGGAAAGGTGTGAGGATTGGTTTCATTACGATATTGGGGTTAACAGACATATACACACACAGGTGACACATATAATCACCAAAGACCTACGGAATACCAAGAGAAGACTACTCAACATTCTGTCATAACGTACATGGAAAAAGGATCCCAGGAAGAACAGACATCTGTATATGTGTAAAAGAACCACATCTTCCACACCTACAACAAGCCAAACATTGTAATCAAACTTGCTGTAATAAAAAATAAAAAATTAAATTAAAAACACGAACAAGAAGTAGTGAGACAAACTTGAGGGGCTTTCTCCTGGCACATTCCATTCTAAATTCCAATCTAGAACACGACTTCCATTGAGGCTCTGTTGCCCTAGTCACCAGATTTGGTAAGGGAGAACTGCTGCCACCTAGTGGCCGTTTCACACAACAGCAGCTTTAATCCCAGCGCTGATGGTCAGTTGATATTCAAAATCATTGCAGGCCTGTAAATGACACCTGCCCTGAAAACAAATCCTGGGGTCACATATCGACCAAAAAATTCAAAGGACGTCCATATTTCAAAACGACCGTTTCAAAAGGCATATTTTACGCACATTAGCGTTCTGCTTCTTTTTCTTTCTTTCCTTTTTTTGTTAAAAATACGGGAATGGAAAAAGGCATCCCTCAGAATGGGCGAAAATCGTTGCAAACGAATCAATGGACAAAGGTTTAATCTCCAATATATATAAACAGCTCATGCAGCTTAATATTAACAAAACAAACAACCCAATACAAAAAATGGGCAGAAGATCTAAAGAGATGTTTCTTCAAAGAAGACACAGAGATGGCCAAGACACACATGAAAAGCTGCTCAACAGCACTAATTATTAGAGAAATGCAAATCAAAACTACAATGAGGTATCACCTCACACCTGTTAGAATCGGCATCATCAGAAAATCTACAAACAACCAATTCTGGGGAGGGTGTGGACAAAAGGAGCCCTCTTCCACTATTGGTGGCAATGTAAATTGATACAGTCACTATGGAGAACGGTATGGAGTTTCCTTGAAAAAACTAGAAATAGAATTACCATCTGATCCAGCAATCCCACTTCTGGGCATATACCCAGAGAAAACCATAAATCAAAAAGGCACATTCACCACAATGTTCATGGCAGCACTATTTACAATAGCCAGGTAATGGAAGCAACGTAAATGCCCACAGACAGATGAATGGATAAAGATGTGGTACATATATAAAATGGAATATTACTCAGCCATAAAAAGGAATGAAACTGGGTCATTTGTAGAGACATCGATGGATCTAGAGACTGTCATACAGAATGAAGTAAGTCAGAAAGAGGAAAACAACTATTGTATATTAATGCATATATGTGGAACCTAAAAAATGGTACAGATGAACTGGTTTGCAGGGAAGAAACAGAGACACAGAGGTAGAGAACAAACATATGGACACCAAGTGTGGGAAGCCATGGGGTGGTGGTGGTGGGATGAGTTGGGAGATTGGGATTGACCTGTATACATGTATATGCATAAAATACATAACTAATAATAACCTGCTGTATAAAAAAATAAATCAAATTAAATTTCAAAATTTTAAAAAGTAAAGTTTAAAAATAAAACAGAAAAATGTTCTTCCCTTCACACAGATGTATTTATAGGAATGAATTATTTCCATGCTTATATCTATAAATACATAAAAGAGGAATAATATCTAACTTGAACCATAAAAGAAAAAAAAATACCTGAACCCACCAGTTATACAGAGGAAAACCCTATCAGGGCACTTGCTCCAGCGGTAAACAATTCTGAAATTGGTCAGAGGTGGGGAATCATCTCCCATACAACCAGCAACCCACCCCCCACGCCAGGAGCATCCTCATTGCAAAGATGCGGGACCGTGCCGAGGCATCTGTGAGTAAACGTGAGCTGAGCCCCAGGACAGCTGCTGCTGAACTGTTCCCACCCTTCCCAGGTAAAACACCTGAATATGTACAAGGGCTTGAAAGCCTAGAGGAAGGGCCGCAGAGCCACACCAGAGACAGCACGCAGGCCAACTTGGTGCCTGCAGGCCAGCCAGGGTGGTCCTGGCCCCGGGCGCTCTTGCGGAAGCTTTCCATTGCCCTGCCTGAGATACCCCTCCTGTCCCGGCCCCCACTGCTTTTTTCCTTCCTCACCTCTGTCCAGAGAGAAATTCCAGTGGAAGGTATGGGTGACACATCCTCTTCTTTACAGGTGGAAGCCTGGCAACCCCTGCAGAAAGGACAGCAGAGCCACACACACACTGGGCCACCAACAAAGCTGTGGCCCCTCACTGCCTCCCACCAGCACAGCCCCGAGACTGCTGACGGGGCAGAGAATATGGAGTCAGGCACAGCTTCAGGGGCTATTGCTGCCTGGAGCGCTGTTTCTATTGAACTCAAACAGGCACACCTGGGGAGGGCCGGCCGGCAGGGTAAGGCTGCCCAGGTCAGCTAATCCACAACCCTCAGGGAATCATATTGTTGAAAACGGACCTCGCTAAGGCAGAATAGAAGCCAAGGAAGAAAAGGACACAATGCCATTTGCAGCACCGTAGATGAGTCTAGAGGTAATCACGTGACTTGTAGTAAGTCAGAAAGTGAAAGACACGTATCGTATCATATCACTTATAGGTGTTACCTAAGACTGGATACCAGGGCAGATATTTCCACGGAGAAGGGCCATCACAGATTCATCAAACAAACTTATGGTTCACCAATGGAAAGGTGTGAGGATTGGTTTCATTACGATATTGGGGTTAACAGACATATACAAACACAGGTGACACATATAATCACCAAAGTCCTACGGAATACCAAGAGAAGGCTACTCAACATTCTGTCATAACGTACATGGGAAAAGGATCCCAGGAAGAACAGACATCTGTATATGTGTAAAAGAACCACATCTTCCACACCTACAACAAGCCAAACATTGTAATCAAATTTGCTGTAATAAAAAATAAAAAATTAAATTAAAAACACGAACAAGAAGTAGTGAGACAAACTTGAGGGGCTTTCTCCTGGCACATTCCATTCTAAATTCCAATCTAGAACACGACTTCCATTGAGGCTCTGTTGCCCTAGTCACCAGATTTGGTAAGGGAGAACTGCTGCCACCTTGTGGCCATTTCACACAACAGCAGCTTTAATCCCAGCGCTGATGGTCAGTTGATATTCAAAATCATTGCAGGCCTGTAAATGACACCTGCCCTGAAAACAAATCCTGGGGTCACATATCGACCAAAAAATTCAAAGGACGTCCATATTTCAAAACGACCGTTTCAAAAGGCATATTTTACGCACATTAGTGTTCTGCTTCTTTTTCTTTCTTTCCTTTTTTTGTTAAAATACGGGAATGGAAAAAGGCATCCCTCAGAATGGGCGAAAATCGTTGCAAACGAATCAATGGACAAAGGTTTAATCTCCAATATATATAAACAGCTCATGCAGCTTAATATTAACAAAACAAACAACCCAATACAAAAAATGGGCAGAAGATCTAAAGAGATGTTTCTTCAAAGAAGACACAGAGATGGCCAAGACACACATGAAAAGCTGCTCAACAGCACTAATTATTAGAGAAATGCAAATCAAAACTACAATGAGGTATCACCTCACACCTGTTAGAATCGGCATCATCAGAAAATCTACAAACAACCAATTCTGGGGAGGGTGTGGACAAAAGGAGCCCTCTTCCACTACTGGTGGCAATGTAAATTGATACAGTCACTATGGAGAACGGTATGGAGTTTCCTTGAAAAAACTAGAAATAGAATTAACATCTGATCCAGCAATCCCACTTCTGGGCATATACCCAGAGAAAACCATAAATCAAAAAGGCACATTCACCACAATGTTCATGGCAGCACTATTTACAATAGCCAGGTAATGGAAGCAACGTAAATGCCCACAGACAGATGAATGGATAAAGATGTGGTACATATATAAAATGGAATATTACTCAGTCATAAAATGGAATGAAACTGGGTCATTTGTAGAGACATCGATGGATCTAGAGACTGTCATACAGAATGAAGTAAGTCAGAAAGAGGAAAACAACTATTGTATATTAATGCATATATGTGGAACCTAAAAAATGGTACAGATGAACTGGTTTGCAGGGAAGAAACAGAGACACAGAGGTAGAGAACAAACATATGGACACCAAGTGTGGGAAGCCATGGGGTGGTGGTGGTGGGATGAGTTGGGAGATTGGGATTGACCTGTATACATGTATATGCATAAAATACATAACTAATAATAACCTGCTGTATAAAAAAATAAATCAAATTAAATTTCAAAATTTTAAAAAGTAAAATTTAAAAATAAAACAGAAAAATGTTCTTCCCTTCACACAGATGTATTTATAGGAATGAATTATTTCCATGCTTATATCTATAAATACATAAAGGAGGAATAAAATCTAACTTGAACCATAAAAGAAAAAAAAAACCTGAACCCACCAGTTATACAGAGGAAAACCCTATCAGGGCACTTGCTCCAGCGGTAAACAATTCTGAAATTGGTCAGAGGTGGGGAATCATCTCCCATACAACCAGCAACCCACCCCCCACGCAAGGAGCATCCTCATTGCAAAGCTGGGGGACCGTGCCGAGGCATCTGTGAGTAAACGTGAGCTGAGCCCCAGGACAGCTGCTGCTGAACTGTGCCCACCCTTCCCAGGTAAAACACCTGAATATGTACAAGGCCTTGAAAGCCTAGAGGAAGGGCCGTGGAGCCACACCAGCGACAGCACTCAGGCCAACTTGGTGCCTGCAGGCCAGCCAGGGTGGTCCTGGCCCCGGGCGCTCTTGCAGAAGCTTTCCATTGCCCTGCCTGAGATACGCCTCCTGTCCCGGCCCCCACTGCTTTTTTCCTTCCTCACCTCTGTCCGGAGAGAAATTCCAGCGGAAGGTATGGGTGACACATCCTCTTCTTTACAGGTGGCAGCCTGGCAACCACTGCAGAAAGGCCAGCAGAGCCCCACTCACACCGGGCCACCAACAAAGCTGTGGCCCCGCACTCCCTCCCACCAGCACAGCCCCGAGACTGCTGACGGGGCAGAGAATATGGAGTCAGGCACAGCTTCAGGGGCTATTGCTGCCTGGAGCGCTGTTTATATTGACCTCAAACAGGCACACCTGGGGAGGGCCGGCCGGCATGGTAAGGCTGCCCAGGTCAGCTCATCCACAACCCTCAGGGAATCACATTGTTGAAAACGGACCTCGCTAAGGCAGAATAGAAGCCAAGGAAGAAAAGGACACAATGCCATTTGCAGCACCGTAGATGAGTCTACAGGTAATCACGTGACTTGTAGTAAGTCAGAAAGTGAAAGACACATATCGTATCATATCACTTATAGGTGTTACCTAAGAATGGATACCAGGGCAGATATTTCCACTGAGAAGGGCCATCACAGATTCATCAAACAAACTTATGGTTCACCAATGGAAAGGTGTGAGGATTGGTTTCATTACGATATTGGGGTTAACAGACATATACACACACAGGTGACACATATAATCACCAAAGACCTACGGAATACCAAGAGAAGACTACTCAACCTTCTGTCATAACGTACATGGGAAAAGGATCCCAGGAAGAACAGACATCTGTATATGTGTAAAAGAACCACATCTTCCACACCTACAACAAGCCAAACATTGTAATCAAACTTGCTGTAATAAAAAATAAAAAATTAAATTAAAAACACGAACAAGAAGTAGTGAGACAAACTTGAGGGGCTTTCTCCTGGCACATTCCATTCTAAATTCCAATCTAGAACACGACTTCCATTGAGGCTCTGTTGCCCTAGTCACCAGATTTGGTAAGGGAGAACTGCTGCCACCTTGTGGCCGTTTCACACAACAGCAGCTTTAATCCCAGCGCTGATGGTCAGTTGATATTCAAAATCATTGCAGGCCTGTAAATGACACCTGCCCTGAAAACAAATCCTGGGGTCACATATCGACCAAAAAATTCAAAGGACGTCCATATTTCAAAACGACCATTTCAAAAGGCATATTTTACGCACATTAGTGTTCTGCTTCTTTTTCTTTCTTTCCTTTTTTTGTTAAAAATACGGGAATGGAAAAAGGCATCCCTCAGAATGGGCGAAAATCGTTGCAAACGAATCAATGGACAAAGGTTTAATCTCCAATATATATAAACAGCTCATGCAGCTTAATATTAACAAAACAAACAACCCAATACAAAAAATGGGCAGAAGATCTAAAGAGATGTTTCTTCAAAGAAGACACAGAGATGGCCAAGACACACATGAAAAGCTGCTCAACAGCACTAATTATTAGAGAAATGCAAATCAAAACTACAATGAGGTATCACCTCACACCTGTTAGAATCGGCATCATCAGAAAATCTACAAACAACCAATTCTGGGGAGGGTGTGGACAAAAGGAGCCCTCTTCCACTACTGGTGGCAATGTAAATTGATACAGTCACTATGGAGAACGGTATGGAGTTTCCTTGAAAAAACTAGAAATAGAATTACCATCTGATCCAGCAATCCCACTTCTGGGCATATACCCAGAGAAAACCATAAATCAAAAAGGCACATTCACCACAATGTTCATGGCAGCACTATTTACAATAGCCAGGTAATGGAAGCAACGTAAATGCGCACAGACAGATGAATGGATAAAGATGTGGTACATATATAAAATGGAATATTACTCAGCCATAAAAAGGAATGAAACTGGGTCATTTGTAGAGACATCGATGGATCTAGAGACTGTCATAGAGAATGAAGTAAGTCAGAAAGAGGAAAACAAATATTGTATATTAATGCATATATGTGGAACCTAAAAAATGGTACAGATGAACGGGTTTGCAGGGAAGAAACAGAGACACAGAGGTAGAGAACAAACATATGGACACCAAGTGTGGGAAGCCATGGGGTGGTGGTGGTGGGATGAGTTGGGAGATTGGGATTGACCTGTATACATGTATATGCATAAAATACATAACTAATAATAACCTGCTGTATAAAATAATAAATCAAATTAAATTTCAAAATTTTAAAAAGTAAAATTTAAAAATAAAACAGAAAAATGTTCTTCCCTTCACACAGATGTATTTATAGGAATGAATTATTTCCATGCTTATATCTATAAATACATAAAGGAGGAATAAAATCTAACTTGAACCATAAAAGAAAAGAAAAAACCTGAACCCACCATTTGTACAGAGGAAAACCCTATCAGGGCACTTGCTCCAGCGGTAAACTATTCTGAAATTGGTCAGAGGTGTGGAATCATCTCCCATACAACCAGCAACCCACCCCCCACGCCAGGAGCATCCTCATTGCAAAGCTGGGGGACCGTGCCGATGCATCTGTGAGTAAACGTGACCTGAGCCCCAGGACAGCTGCTGCTGAACTGTTCCCACCCTTCCCAGGTAAAACACCTGAATATGTACAAGGGCTTGAAAGCCTAGAGGAAGGGCCACGGAGCCACACCAGCGACAGCACGCAGGCCAACTTGGTGCCTGCAGGCCAGCCAGGGTGGTCCTGGCCCCGGGCGCTCTTGCGGAAGCTTTCCATTGCCCTGCCTGAGATACCCATCCTGTCCCGGCCCCCACTGCTTTTTTCCTTCCTCACCTCTGTCCGGAGAGAAATTCCAGCGGAAGGTATGGGTGACACATCCTCTTCTTTACAGGTGGCAGCCTGGCAACCCCTGCAGAAAGGCCAGCAGAGCCCCACTCACACCGGGCCACCAAGAAAGCTGTGGCCCCGCACTCCCTCCCACCAGCACAGCCCCGAGACTGCTGATGGGGCAGAGAATATGGAGTCAGGCACAGCTTCAGGGGCTATTGCTGCCTGGAGCGCTGTTTATATTGACCTCAAACAGGCACACCTGGGGAGGGCCGGCCGGCATGGTAAGGCTGCCCAGGTCAGCTCATCCACAACCCTCAGGGAATCACATTGTTGAAAACGGACCTCGCTAAGGCAGAATAGAAGCCAAGGAAGAAAAGGACACAATGCCATTTGCAGCACCGTAGATGAGTCTAGATGTAATCACGTGACTTGTAGTAAGTCAGAAAGTGAAAGACACATATCGTATCATATCACTTATAGGTGTTACCTAAGAATGGATACCAGGGCAGATATTTCCACGGAGAAGGGCCATCACAGATTCATCAAACAAACTTATGGTTCACCAATGGAAAGGTGTGAGGATTGGTTTCATTACGATATTGGGGTTAACAGACATATACACACACAGGTGACACATATAATCACCAAAGACCTACGGAATACCAAGAGAAGACTACTCAACCTTCTGTCATAACGTACATGGGAAAAGGATCCCAGGAAGAACAGACATCTGTATATGTGTAAAAGAACCCCATCTTCCACACCTACAACAAGCCAAACATTGTAATCAAACTTGCTGTAATAAAAAATAAAAAAATTAAATTAAAAACACGAACAAGAAGTAGTGAGACAAACTTGAGGGGCTTTCTCCTGGCACATTCCATTCTAAATTCCAATCTAGAACACGACTTCCATTGAGGCTCTGTTGCCCTAGTCACCAGATTTGGTAAGGGAGAACTGCTGCCACCTTGTGGCCGTTTCACACAACAGCAGCTTTAATCCCAGCACTGATGGTCAGTTGATATTCAAAATCATTGCAGGCCTGTAAATGACACCTGCCCTGAAAACAAATCCTGGGGTCACATATCGACCAAAAAATTCAAAGGACGTCCATATTTCAAAACGACCGTTTCAAAAGGCATATTTTACGCACATTAGTGTTCTGCTTCTTTTTCTTTCTTTCCTTTTTTTGTTAAAAATACGGGAATGGAAAAAGGCATCCCTCAGAATGGGCGAAAATCGTTGCAAACGAATCAATGGACAAAGGTTTAATCTCCAATATATATAAACAGCTCATGCAGCTTAATATTAACAAAACAAACAACCCAATACAAAAAATGGGCAGAAGATCTAAAGAGATGTTTCTTCAAAGAAGACACAGAGATGGCCAAGACACACATGAAAAGCTGCTCAACAGCACTAATTATTAGAGAAATGCAAATCAAAACTACAATGAGGTATCACCTCACACCTGTTAGAATCGGCATCATCAGAAAATCTACAAACAACCAATTCTGGGGAGGGTGTGGACAAAAGGAGCCCTCTTCCACTATTGGTGGCAATGTAAATTGATACAGTCACTATGGAGAACGGTATGGAGTTTCCTTGAAAAAACTAGAAATAGAATTACCATCTGATCCAGCAATCCCACTTCTGGGCATATACCCAGAGAAAACCATAAATCAAAAAGGCACATTCACCACAATGTTCATGGCAGCACTATTTACAATAGCCAGGTAATGGAAGCAACGTAAATGCGCACAGACAGATGAATGGATAAAGATGTGGTACATATATAAAATGGAATATTACTCAGCCATAAAAAGGAATGAAACTGGGTCATTTGTAGAGACATCGATGGATCTAGAGATTGTCATAGAGAATGAAGTAAGTCAGAAAGAGGAAAACAAATATGGTATATTAATGCATATATGTGGAACCTAAAAAATGGTACAGATGAACGGGTTTGCAGGGAAGAAACAGAGACACAGAGGTAGAGAACAAACATATGGACACCAAGTGTGGGAAGCCATGGGGTGGTGGTGGTGGGATGAGTTGGGAGATTGGGATTGACCTGTATACATGTATATGCATAAAATACATAACTAATAATAACCTGCTGTATAAAAAAAATAAATCAAATTAAATTTCAAAATTTTAAAAAGTAAAATTTAAAAATAAAACAGAAAAATGTTCTTCCCTTCACACAGATGTATTTATAGGAAT
Organism: Mesoplodon mirus; assembly: GCF_964341445.2. Lineage (NCBI taxonomy): Eukaryota > Metazoa > Chordata > Mammalia > Artiodactyla > Ziphiidae > Mesoplodon > Mesoplodon mirus. The sequence goes on along the minus strand of NW_028295814.1, from coordinate 1,921,563 downwards.
GAATTATTTCCATGCTTATATCTATAAATACATAAAGGAGGAATAAAATCTAACTTGAACAATAAAAGAAAAAAAAAAACCTGAACCCACCAGTTATAAAGAGGAAAACCCTATCAGGGCACTTGCTTCAGCGGTAAACAATTCTAAAATTGGTCAGAGGTGGGGAATCATCTCCCATACAACCAGCAACCCAACCCCCACGCCAGGAGCATCCTCATTGCAAAGCTGGGGGACCGTGCCGAGGCATCTGTGAGTAAACGTGAGCTGAGCCCCAGGACAGCTTCTGCTGAACTGTTCCCACCCTTCCCAGGTAAAACACCTGAATATGTACAAGGGCTTGAAAGCCTAGAGGAAGGGCCACGGAGCCACACCAGCGACAGCACGCAGGCCAACTTGGTGCCTGCAGGCCAGCCAGGGTGGTCCTGGCCCCGGGCACTCTTGCGGAAGCTTTCCATTGCCCTGCCTGAGATACCCCTCCTGTCCCGGCCCCCACTGCTTTTTTCCTTCCTCACCTCTGTCCGAAGAGAAATTCCAGCGGAAGGCATGGGTGACACATCCTCTTCTTTACAGGTGGCAGCCTGGCAACCCCTGCAGAAAGGCCAGCAGAGCCGCACTCACACCGGGCCACCAACCAAGCTGTGGCCCCTCACTCCCTCCCACCAGCACAGCCCCGAGACTGCTGACGGAGCAGAGAATATGGAGTCAGGCACAGCTTCAGGGGCTATTGCTGCCTGGAGTGCTGTTTATATTGACCTCAAACAGGCACACCTGGGGAGTGCCGGCCGGCAGGGTAAGGCTGCCCAGGTCAGCTAATCCACAACCCTCAGGGAATCACATTGTTGAAAACGGACCTCGCTAAGGCAGAATAGAAGCCAAGGAAGAAAAGGACACAATGCCATTTGCAGCACCGTACATGAGTCTAGAGGTAATCACGTGACTTGTAGTAAGTCAGAAAGTGAAAGACACATATCGTATCATATCACTTATAGGTGTTACCTAAGAATGGATACCAGTGCAGATATTTCCACGGAGAAGGGCCATCACAGATTCATCAAACAAACTTATGGGTCACCAATGGAAAGGTGTGAGGATTGGTTTCATTACGATATTGGGGTTAACAGACATATACAAACACAGGTGACACATATAATCACCAAAGACCTACGGAATACCAAGAGAAGACTACTAAACCTTCTGTCATAACGTACATGGGAAAAGGATCCCAGGAAGAACAGACATCTGTATATGTGTAAAAGAACCACATCTTCCACACCTACAACAAGCCAAACATTGTAATCAAACTTGCTGTAATAAAAAATAAAAAATTAAATTAAAAACACGAACAAGAAGTAGTGAGACAAACTTGAGGGGCTTTCTCCTGGCACATTCCATTCTAAATTCCAATCTAGAACACGACTTCCATTGAGGCTCTGTTGCCCTAGTCACCAGATTTGGTAAGGGAGAACTGCTGCCACCTTGTGGCCGTTTCACACAACAGCAGCTTTAATCCCAGTGCTGATGGTCAGTTGATATTCAAAATCATTGCAGGCCTGTAAATGACACCTGCCCTGAAAACAAATCCTGGGGTCACATATCGACCAAAAAATTCAAAGGACGTCCATATTTCAAAACGACCGTTTCAAAAGGCATATTTTACGCACATTAGCGTTCTGCTTCTTTTTCTTTCTTTCCTTTTTTTGTTAAAAATACGGGAATGGAAAAAGGCATCCCTCAGAATGGGCGAAAATCGTTGCAAACGAATCAATGGACAAAGGTTTAATCTCCAATATATATAAACAACTCATGCAGCTTAATATTAACAAAACAAACAACCCAATACAAAAAATGGGCAGAAGATCTAAAGAGATGTTTCTTCAAAGAAGACACAGAGATGGCCAAGACACACATGAAAAGCTGCTCAACAGCACTAATTATTAGAGAAATGCAAATCAAAACTACAATGAGGTATCACCTCACACCTGTTAGAATCGGCATCATCAGAAAATCCACAAACAACCAATTCTGGGGAGGGTGTGGACAAAAGGAGCCCTCTTCCACTATTGGTGGCAATGTAAATTGATACAGTCACTATGGAGAACGGTATGGAGTTTCCTTGAAAAAACTAGAAATAGAATTACCATCTGATCCAGCAATCCCACTTCTGGGCATATACCCAGAGAAAACCATAAATCAAAAAGGCACATTCACCACAATGTTCATGGCAGCACTATTTACAATAGCCAGGTAATGGAAGCAACGTAAATGCGCACAGACAGATGAATGGATAAAGATGTGGTACATATATAAAATGGAATATTACTCAGCCATTAAAAGGAATGAAACTGGGTCATTTGTAGAGACATCGATGGATCTAGAGACTGTCATACAGAATGAAGTAAGTCAGAAAGAGGAAAACAAATATTGTATATTAATGCATATATGTGGAACCTAAAAAATGGTATAGATGAACTGGTTTGCAGGGAAGAAACAGAGACACAGAGGTAGAGAACAAACATATGGACACCAAGTGTGGGAAGCCATGGGGTGGTGGTGGTGGGATGAGTTGGGAGATTGGGATTGACCTGTATACATGTATATGTATAAAATACATAACTAATATTAACCTGCTGTATAAAAAAAATAAATCAAATTAAATTTCAAAATTTTAAAAAGTAAAATTTAAAAATAAAACAGAAAAATGTTCTTCCCTTCACACAGATGTATTTATAGGAATGAATTATTTCCATGCTTATATCTATAAATACATAAAGGAGGAATAAAATCTAACTTGAACCATAAAAGAAAAGAAAAAAACCTGAACCCACCAGTTATACAGAGGAAAACCCTATCAGGGCACTTGCTCCAGCGGTAAACAATTCTGAAATTGGTCAGAGGTGGGGAATCATCTCCCATACAACCAGCAACCCACCCCCCACGCCAGGAACATCCTCATTGCAAAGCTGCGGGACCATACCGAGGCATCTGTGAGTAAACGTGAGCTGAGCCCCAGGACAGCTGCTGCTGAACTGTTCCCACCCTTCCCAGGTAAAACACCTGAATATGTACAAGGGCTTGAAAGCCTAGAGGAAGGGCCACGGAGCCACACCAGCGACAGCACGCAGGCCAACTTGGTGCCTGCAGGCCAGCCAGGGTGGTCCTGGCCCTGGGCGCTCTTCTGGAAGCTTTCCATTGCCCTGCCTGAGATACCCATCTTGTCCCGGCCCCCAATGCTTTTTTCCTTCCTCACCTCTGTCCGGAGAGAAATTCCAGTGGTAGGTATGGGTGACACATCCTCTTCTTTACAGGTGGCAGCCTGGCAACCCCTGCAGAAAGGCCAGCAGAGCCACACTCACACCGGGCCACCAACAAAGCTGTGGCCCCTCACTCCCTCCCACCAGCACAGCCCCGAGACTGCTGACGGGGCAGAGAATATGGAGTCAGGCACAGCTTCAGGGGCTATTGCTGCCTGGAGCGCTGTTTATATTGACCTCAAACAGGCACACCTGGGGAGGGCCGGCCGGCAGGGTAAGGCTGCCCAGGTCAGCTAATCCACAACCCTCAGGGAATCACATTGTTGAAAACGGACCTCGCTAAGGCAGAATAGAAGCCAAGGAAGAAAAGGACACAATGCCATTTGCAGCACCGTAGATGAGTCTAGAGGTAATCACGTGACTTGTAGTAAGTCAGAAAGTGAAAGACACATATCGTATCATATCACTTATAGGTGTTACCAAAGAATGGATACCAGGGCAGATATTTCCACGGAGAAGGGCCATCACAGATTCATCAAACAAACTTATGGTTCACCAATGGAAAGGTGTGAGGATTGGTTTCATTACGATATTGGGGTTAACAGACATATACAAACACAGGTGACACATATAATCACCAAAGACCTACGGAATACCAAGAGAAGACTACTCAACCTTCTGTCATAACGTACATGGGAAAAGGATCCCAGGAAGAACAGACATCTGTATATGTGTAAAAGAAACACATCTTCCACCCCTACAACAAGCCAAACATTGTAATCAAACTTGCTGTAATAAAAAATAAAAATTTAAATTAAAAACACGAACAAGAAGTAGTGAGACAAACTTGAGGGGCTTTCTCCTGGCACATTCCATTCTAAATTCCAATCTAGAACACGACTTCCATTGAGGCTCTGTTGCCCTAGTCACCAGATTTGGTAAGGGAGAACTGCTGCCACCTTGTGGCCGTTTCACACAACAGCAGCTTTAATCCCAGCGCTGATGGTCAGTTGATATTCAAAATCATTGCAGGCCTGTAAATGACACCTGACCTGAAAACAAATCCTGGGGTCACATATCGACCAAAAAATTCAAAGGACGTCCATATTTCAAAACGACCGTTTCAAAAGGCATATTTTACGCACATTAGCGTTCTGCTTCTTTTTCTTTCTTTCCTTTTTTTGTTAAAAATACGGGAATGGAAAAAGGCATCCCTCAGAATGGGCGAAAATCGTTGCAAACGAATCAATGGACAAAGGTTTAATCTCCAATATATATAAACAGCTCATGCAGCTTAATATTAACAAAACAAACAACCCAATACAAAAAATGGGCAGAAGATCTAAAGAGATGTTTCTTCAAAGAAGACACAGAGATGGCCAAGACACACATGAAAAGCTGCTCAACAGCACTAATTATTAGAGAAATGCAAATCAAAACTACAATGAGGTATCACCTCACACCTGTTAGAATCGGCATCATCAGAAAATCCACAAACAACCAATTCAGGGGAGGGTGTGGACAAAAGGAGCCCTCTTCCACTATTGGTGGCAATGTAAATTGATACAGTCACTATGGAGAACGGTATGGAGTTTCCTTGAAAAAACTAGAAATAGAATTACCATCTGATCCAGCAATCCCACTTCTGGGCATATACCCAGAGAAAACCATAAATCAAAAAGGCACATTCACCACAATGTTCATGGCAGCACTATTTACAATAGCCAGGTAATGGAAGCAACGTAAATGCGCACAGACAGATGAATGGATAAAGATGTGGTACATATATAAAATGGAATATTACTCAGCCATTAAAAGGAATGAAACTGGGTCATTTGTAGAGACATCGATGGATCTAGAGACTGTCATACAGAATGAAGTAAGTCAGAAAGAGGAAAACAAATATTGTATATTAATGCATATATGTGGAACCTAAAAAATGGTATAGATGAACTGGTTTGCAGGGAAGAAACAGAGACACAGAGGTAGAGAACAAACATATGGACACCAAGTGTGGGAAGCCATGGGGTGGTGGTGGTGGGATGAGTTGGGAGATTGGGATTGACATGTATACATGTATATGTATAAAATACATAACTAATATTAACCTGCTGTATAAAAAAAATAAATCAAATTAAATTTCAAAATTTTAAAAAGTAAAGTTTAAAAATAAAACAGAAAAATGTTCTTCCCTTCACACAGATGTATTTATAGGAATGAATTATTTCCATGCTTATATCTATAAATACATAAAGGAGGAATAAAATCTAACTTGAACCATAAAAGAAAAGAAAAAAACCTGAACCCACCAGTTATACAGAGGAAAACCCTATCAGGGCACTTGCTCCAGCGGTAAACAATTCTGAAATTGGTCAGAGGTGGGGAATCATCTCCCATACAACCAGCAACCCACCCCCCACGCCAGGAACATCCTCATTGCAAAGCTGCGGGACCATACCGAGGCATCTGTGAGTAAACGTGAGCTGAGCCCCAGGACAGCTGCTGCTGAACTGTTCCCACCCTTCCCAGGTAAAACACCTGAATATGTACAAGGGCTTGAAAGCCTAGAGGAAGGGCCACGGAGCCACACCAGCGACAGCACGCAGGCCAACTTGGTGCCTGCAGGCCAGCCAGGGTGGTCCTGGCCCTGGGCGCTCTTCTGGAAGCTTTCCATTGCCCTGCCTGAGATACCCATCCTGTCCCGGCCCCCAATGCTTTTTTCCTTCCTCACCTCTGTCCGGAGAGAAATTCCAGCGGTAGGTATGGGTGACACATCCTCTTCTTTACAGGTGGCAGCCTGGCAACCCCTGCAGAAAGGCCAGCAGAGCCACACTCACACCGGGCCACCAACAAAGCTGTGGCCCCTCACTCCCTCCCACCAGCACAGCCCCGAGACTGCTGACGGGGCAGAGAATATGGAGTCAGGCACAGCTTCAGGGGCTATTGCTGCCTGGAGCGCTGTTTATATTGACCTCAAACAGGCACACCTGGGGAGGGCCGGCCGGCAGGGTAAGGCTGCCCAGGTCAGCTAATCCACAACCCTCAGGGAATCACATTGTTGAAAACGGACCTCGCTAAGGCAGAATAGAAGCCAAGGAAGAAAAGGACACAATGCCATTTGCAGCACCGTAGATGAGTCTAGAGGTAATCACGTGACTTGTAGTAAGTCAGAAAGTGAAAGACACATATGGTATCATATCACTTATAGGTGTTACCAAAGAATAGATACCAGGGCAGATATTTCCACGGAGAAGGGCCATCACAGATTCATCAAACAAACTTATGGTTCACCAATGGAAAGGTGTGAGGATTGGTTTCATTACGATATTGGGGTTAACAGACATATACAAACACAGGTGACACATATAATCACCAAAGACCTACGGAATACCAAGAGAAGACTACTCAACCTTCTGTCATAACGTACATGGGAAAAGGATCCCAGGAAGAACAGACATCTGTATATGTGTAAAAGAAACACATCTTCCACCCCTACAACAAGCCAAACATTGTAATCAAACTTGCTGTAATAAAAAATAAAAATTTAAATTAAAAACACGAACAAGAAGTAGTGAGACAAACTTGAGGGGCTTTCTCCTGGCACATTCCATTCTAAATTCCAATCTAGAACACGACTTCCATTGAGGCTCTGTTGCCCTAGTCACCAGATTTGGTAAGGGAGAACTGCTGCCACCTTGTGGCCGTTTCACACAACAGCAGCTTTAATCCCAGCGCTGATGGTCAGTTGATATTCAAAATCATTGCAGGCCTGTAAATGACACCTGACCTGAAAACAAATCCTGGGGTCACATATCGACCAAAAAATTCAAAGGACCTCCATATTTCAAAACCACCGTTTCAAAAGGCATATTTTACGCACATTAGTGTTCTGCTTCTTTTTCTTTCTTTCCTTTTTTTGTTAAAATAAGGGGAATGGAGAAAGGCATCCCTCAGAATGGGCGAAAATCGTTGCAAACGAATCAATGGACAAAGGTTTAATCTCCAATATATATAAACAGCTCATGCAGCTTAATATTAACAAAACAAACAACCCAATACAAAAAATGGGCAGAAGATCTAAAGAGATGTGTCTTCAAAGAAGACACAGAGATGGCCAAGACACACATGAAAAGCTGCTCAACAGCACTAATTATTAGAGAAATGCAAATCAAAACTACAATGAGGTATCACCTCACACCTGTTAGAATCGGCATCATCAGAAAATCTACAAACAACCAATTCTGGGGAGGGTGTGGACAAAAGGAGCCCTCTTCCACTATTGGTGGCAATGTAAATTGATACAGTCACTATGGAGAACGGTATGGACTTTCCTTGAAAAATCTAGAAATAGAATTACCATCTGATCCAGCAATCCCACTTCTGGGCATATACCCAGAGAAAACCATAAATCAAAAAGGCACATTCACCACAATGTTCATGGCAGCACTATTTACAATAGCCAGGTAATGGAAGCAACGTAAATGCCCACAGACAGATGAATGGATAAAGATGTGGTACATATATAAAATGGAATATTACTCAGCCATAAAAAGGAATGAAACTGGGTCATTTGTAGAGACATCGATGGATCTAGAGACTGTCATACAGAATGAAGTAAGTCAGAAAGAGGAAAACAAATATTGTATATTAATGCATATATGTGGAACCTAAAAAATGGTACAGATGAACTGGTTTGCAGGGAAGAAACAGAGACACAGAGGTAGAGAACAAACATATGGACACCAAGTGTGGGAAGCCATGGGGTGGTGGTGGTGGGATGAGTTGGGAGATTGGGATTGACCTGTATACATGTATATGCATAAAATACATAACTAATAATAACCTGCTGTATAAAATAATAAATCAAATTAAATTTCAAAATTTTAAAAAGTAAAATTTAAAAATAAAACAGAAAAATGTTCTTCCCTTCACACAGATGTATTTATAGGAATGAATTATTTCCATGCTAATATCTATAAATACATAAAGGAGGAATAAAATCTAACTTGAACCATAAAAGAAAAGAAAAAAACCTGAACCCACCAGTTATACCGAGGAAAACCCTATCAGGGCACTTGCTGCAGCGATAAACAATTCTGAAATTGGTCAGAGGTGGGGAATCATCTCCCATACAACCAGCAACCCACCCCCCACGCCAGGAGCATCATCATTGCAAAGCTGGGGGACCGTGCCGAGGCATCTGTGAGTAAATGTGAGCTGAGCCCCAGGACAGCTGCTGCTGAACTGTTCCCACCCTTCCCAGGTAAAACACCTGAATATGTACAAGGGCTTGAAAGCCTAGAGGAAGGGCCACGGAGCCACACCAGCGACAGCACGCAGGCCAACTTGGTGCCTGCATGCCAGCCAGGGTGGTCCTGGCCCCGGGCGCTCTTGCGGAAGCTTTCCATTGCCCTGCCTGAGATACCCATCCTGTCCCGGCCCCCACTGCTTTTTTCCTTCCTCACCTCTGTCCGGAGAGAAATTCCAGCGGAAGGTATGTGTGACACATCCTCTTCTTTACAGGTGGCAGCCTGGCAACCCCTGCAGAAAGGCCAGCAGAGCCCCACTCACACCGGGCCACCAACAAAGTTGTGGCCCCTCACTCCCTCCCACCAGCACAGCCCCGAGACTGCTGACGGGGCAGAGAATATGGAGTCAGGCACAGCTTCAGGGGCTATTGCTGCCTGGAGCGCTGTTTATATTGACCTCAAACAGGCACACCTGGGGAGGGCCGGCCGGCAAGGTAAGGCTGCCCAGGTCAGCTAATCCACAACCCTCAGGGAATCACATTGTTGAAAACGGACCTTGCTAAGGCAGAATAGAAGCCAAGGAAGAAAAGGACACAATGCCATTTGCAGCACCGCAGATGATTCTAGAGGCAATCACGTGACTTGTAGTAAGTCAGAAAGTGAAAGACACATATCGTATCATATCACTTATAGGTGTTACCTAAGAATGGATACCAGTGCAGATATTTCCACGGAGAAGGGCCATCACAGATTCATCAAACAAACTTATGGTTCACCAATGGAAAGGTGTGAGGATTGGTTTCATTCCGATATTGGGGTTAACAGACATATACAAACACAGGTGACACATATAATCACCAAAGACCTACGGAATACCAAGAGAAGACTACTCAACCTTCTGTCATAACGTACACGGGAAAAGGATCCCAGGAAGAACAGACATCTGTATATGTGTAAAAGAACCACATCTTCCACACCTACAACAAGCCAAACATTGTAATCAAACTTGCTGTAATAAAAAATAAAAAATTAAATTAAAAACACGAACAAGAAGTAGTGAGACAAACTTGAGGGGCTTTCTCCTGGCACATTCCATTCTAAATTCCAATCTAGAACAGGACTTCCATTGAGGCTCTGTTGCCCTAGTCACCAGATTTGGTAAGGGAGAACTGCTGCCACCTTGTGGCCGTTTCACACAACAGCAGCTTTAATCCCAGCGCTGATGGTCAGTTGTTATTCAAAATCATTGCAGGCCTGTAAATGACACCTGACCTGAAAACAAATCCTGGGGTCACATATCGACCAAAAAATTCAAAGGACGTCCATATTTCAAAACGACCGTTTCAAAAGGCATATTTTACGCACATTAGTGTTCTGCTTCTTTTTCTTTCTTTCCTTTTTTTGTTAAAAATACGGGAATGGAAAAAGGCATCCCTCAGAATGGGCGAAAATCGTTGCAAACGAATCAATGGACAAAGGTTTAATCTCCAATATATATAAACAGCTCATGCAGCTTAATATTAACAAAACAAACAACCCAATACAAAAAATGGGCAGAAGATCTAAAGAGATGTTTCTTCAAAGAAGACACAGAGATGGCCAAGACACACATGAAAAGCTGCTCAACAGCACTAATTATTAGAGAAATGCAAATCAAAACTACAATGAGGTATCACCTCACACCTGTTAGAATCGGCATCATCAGAAAATCTACAAACAACCATTCTGGGGAGGGTGTGGACAAAAGGATCCCTCTTCCACTATTGGTGGCAATGTAAATTGATACAGTCACTATGGAGAACGGTATGGAGTTTCCTTGAAAAAACTAGAAATAGAATTACCATCTGATCCAGCAATCCCACTTCTGGGCATATACCCAGAGAAAACCATAAATCAAAAAGGCACATTCACCACAATGTTCATGGCAGCACTATTTACAATAGCCAGGTAATGGAAGCAACGTAAATGCCCACAGACAGATGAATGGATAAAGATGTGGTACATATATAAAATGGAATATTACTCAGCCATAAAAAGGAATGAAACTGGGTCATTTGTAGAGACATCGATGGATCTAGAGACTGTCATACAGAATGAAGTAAGTCAGAAAGAGGAAAACAAATATTGTATATTAATGCATATATGTGGAAACTAAAAAATGGTACAGATGAACGGGTTTGCAGGGAAGAAACAGAGACACAGAGGTAGAGAACAAACATATGGACACCAAGTGTGGGAAGCCATGGGGTGGTGGTGGTGGGATGAGTTGGGAGATTGGGATTGACCTGTATACATGTATATGCATAAAATACATAACTAATAATAACCTGCTGTATAAAATAATAAATCAAATTAAATTTCAAAATTTTAAAAAGTAAAATTTAAAAATAAAACAGAAAAATGTTCTTCCCTTCACACAGATGTATTTATAGGAATGAATTATTTCCATGCTTATATCTATAAATACATAAAGGAGGAATAAAATCTAACTTGAACCATAAAAGAAAAGAAAAAACCTGAACCCACCAGTTGTACAGAGGAAAACCCTATCAGGGCACTTGCTCCAGCGGTAAACAATTCTGAAACTGGTCAGAGGTGGGGAATCATCTCCCATACAACCAGCAACCCACCCCCCACGCCAGGAGCATCCTCATGGCAAAGCTGGGGGACCGTGCCGAGGCATCTGTGAGTAAACGTGAGCTGAGCCCCAGGACAGCTGCTGCTGAACTGTTCCCACCCTTCCCAGGTAAAACACCTGAATATGTACAAGGGCTTGAAAGCCTAGAGGAAGGGCCACGGAGCCACACCAGCGACAGCACGCAGGCCAACTTGGTTCCTGCAGGCCAGCCAGGGTGGTCCTGGCCCCGGGCGCTATTGCGGAAGCTTTCCATTGCCCTGCCTGAGATACCCATCCTGTCCCGGCCCCCACTGCTTTTTTCCTTCCTCACCTCTGTCCGGAGAGAAATTCCAGCGGAAGGTATGGGTGACACATCCTCTTCTTTACAGGTGGCAGCCTGGCAACCCCTGCAGAAAGGCCAGCAGAGCCCCACTCACACCGGGCCACCAACAAAGCTGTGGCCCCTCACTCCCTCCCACCAGCACAGCCCCGAGACTGCTGACGGGGCAGAGAATATGGAGTCAGGCACAGCTTCAGGGGCTATTGCTGCCTGGAGCGCTGTTTATATTGACCTCAAACAGGCACACCTGGGGTGGGCCGGCCGGAAGGGTAAGGCTGCCCAGGTCAGCTAATCCACAACCCTCAGGGAATCACATTGTTGAAAACGGACCTCGCTAAGGCAGAATAGAAGCCAAGGAAGAAAAGGACACAATGCCATTTGCAGCACCGTAGATGAGTCTAGAGGTAATCACGTGACTTGTAGTAAGTCAGAAAGTGAAAGACACATATCGTATCATATCACTTATAGGTGTTACCTAAGAATGGATACCAGTGCAGATATTTCCACGGGGAAGGGCCATCACAGATTCATCAAACAAACTTATGGTTCACCAATGGAAAGGTGTGAGGATTGGTTTCATTACGATATTGGGGTTAACAGACATATACAAACACAGGTGACACATATAATCACCAAAGACCTACGGAATACCAAGAGAAGACTACTCAACCTTCTGTCATAACGTACACGGGAAAAGGATCCCAGGAAGAACAGACATCTGTATATGTGTAAAAGAACCGCATCTTCCACACCTACAACAAGCCAAACATTGTAATCAAACTTGCTGTAATAAAAAATAAAAAATTAAATTAAAAACACGAACAAGAAGTAGTGAGACAAACTTGAGGGGCTTTCTCCTGGCACATTCCATTCTAAATTCCAATCTAGAACACGACTTCCATTGAGGCTCTGTTGCCCTAGTCACCAGATTTGGTAAGGGAGAACTGCTGCCACCTTGTGGCCGTTTCACACAACAGCAGCTTTAATCCCAGCGCTGATGGTCAGTTGATATTCAAAATCATTGCAGGCCTGTAAATGACACCTGCCCTGAAAACAAATCCTGGGGTCACATATCGACCAAAAAATTCAAAGGACGTCCATATTTCAAAACGACCGTTTCAAAAGGCATATTTTACGCACATTAGTGTTCTGCTTCTTTTTCTTTCTTTCCTTTTTTTCTTAAAAATACGGGAATGGAAAAAGGCATCCCTCAGAATGGGCGAAAATGGTTGCAAACGAATCAATGGACAAAGGTTTAATCTCCAATATATATAAACAGCTCATGCAGCTTAATATTAACAAAACAAACAACCCAATACAAAAAATGGGCAGAAGATCTAAAGAGATGTTTCTTCAAAGAAGACACAGAGATGGCCAAGACACACATGAAAAGCTGCTCAACAGCACTAATTATTAGAGAAATGCAAATCAAAACTACAATGAGGTATCACCTCACACCTGTTAGAATCGGCATCATCAGAAAATCTACAAACAACCAATTCTGGGGAGGGTGTGGACAAAAGGAGCCCTCTTCCACTATTGGTGGCAATGTAAATTGATACAGTCACTATGGAGAACGGTATGGAGTTTCCTTGAAAAAACTAGAAATAGAATTACCATCTGATCCAGCAATCCCACTTCTGGGCATATACCCAGAGAAAACCATAAATCAAAAAGGCACATTCACCACAATGTTCATGGCAGCACTATTTACAATAGCCAGGTAATGGAAGCAACGTAAATGCCCACAGACAGATGAATGGATAAAGATGTGGTACATATATAAAATGGAATATTACTCAGCCATAAAAAGGAATGAAACTGGGTCATTTGTAGAGACATCGATGGATCTAGAGACTGTCATACAGAATGAAGTAAGTCAGAAAGAGGAAAACAAATATTGTATATTAATGCATATATGTGGAAACTAAAAAATGGTACAGATGAACGGGTTTGCAGGGAAGAAACAGAGACACAGAGGTAGAGAACAAACATATGGACACCAAGTGTGGGAAGCCATGGGGTGGTGGTGGTGGGATGAGTTGGGAGATTGGGATTGACCTGTATACATGTATATGCATAAAATACATAACTAATAATAACCTGCTGTATAAAATAATAAATCAAATTAAATTTCAAAATTTTAAAAAGTAAAATTTAAAAATAAAACAGAAAAATGTTCTTCCCTTCACACAGATGTATTTATAGGAATGAATTATTTCCATGCTTATATCTATAAATACATAAAGGAGGAATAAAATCTAACTTGAACCATAAAAGAAAAGAAAAAACCTGAACCCACCAGTTGTACAGAGGAAAACCCTATCAGGGCACTTGCTCCAGCGGTAAACAATTCTGAAACTGGTCAGAGGTGGGGAATCATCTCCCATACAACCAGCAACCCACCCCCCACGCCAGGAGCATCCTCATGGCAAAGCTGGGGGACCGTGCCGAGGCATCTGTGAGTAAACGTGAGCTGAGCCCCAGGACAGCTGCTGCTGAACTGTTCCCACCCTTCCCAGGTAAAACACCTGAATATGTACAAGGGCTTGAAAGCCTAGAGGAAGGGCCACGGAGCCACACCAGCGACAGCACGCAGGCCAACTTGGTTCCTGCAGGCCAGCCAGGGTGGTCCTGGCCCCGGGCGCTATTGCGGAAGCTTTCCATTGCCCTGCCTGAGATACCCATCCTGTCCCGGCCCCCACTGCTTTTTTCCTTCCTCACCTCTGTCCGGAGAGAAATTCCAGCGGAAGGTATGGGTGACACATCCTCTTCTTTACAGGTGGCAGCCTGGCAACCCCTGCAGAAAGGCCAGCAGAGCCCCACTCACACCGGGCCACCAACAAAGCTGTGGCCCCTCACTCCCTCCCACCAGCACAGCCCCGAGACTGCTGACGGGGCAGAGAATATGGAGTCAGGCACAGCTTCAGGGGCTATTGCTGCCTGGAGCGCTGTTTATATTGACCTCAAACAGGCACACCTGGGGTGGGCCGGCCGGCAGGGTAAGGCTGCCCAGGTCAGCTAATCCACAACCCTCAGGGAATCCCATTGTTGAAAACGGACCTCGCTAAGGCAGAATAGAAGCCAAGGAAGAAAAGGACACAATGCCATTTGCAGCACCGTAGATGAGTCTAGAGGTAATCACGTGACTTGTAGTAAGTCAGAAAGTGAAAGACACATATCGTATCATATCACTTATAGGTGTTACCTAAGAATGGATACCAGTGCAGATATTTCCACGGGGAAGGGCCATCACAGATTCATCAAACAAACTTATGGTTCACCAATGGAAAGGTGTGAGGATTGGTTTCATTACGATATTGGGGTTAACAGACATATACAAACACAGGTGACACATATAATCACCAAAGACCTACGGAATACCAAGAGAAGACTACTCAACCTTCTGTCATAACGTACATGGGAAAAGGATCCCAGGAAGAACAGACATCTGTATATGTGTAAAAGAACCCCATCTTCCACACCTACAACAAGCCAAACATTGTAATCAAACTTGCTGTAATAAAAAATAAAAAATTAAATTAAAAACACGAACAAGAAGTAGTGAGACAAACTTGAGGGGCTTTCTCCTGGCACATTCCATTCTAAATTCCAATCTAGAACACGACTTCCATTGAGGCTCTGTTGCCCTAGTCACCAGATTTGGTAAGGGAGAACTGCTGCCACCTTGTGGCCGTTTCACACAACAGCAGCTTTAATCCCAGCGCTGATGGTCAGTTGATATTCAAAATCATTGCAGGCCTGTAAATGACACCTGCCCTGAAAACAAATCCTGGGGTCACATATCGACCAAAAAATTCAAAGGACGTCCATATTTCAAAACGACCGTTTCAAAAGGCATATTTTACGCACATTAGTGTTCTGCTTCTTTTTCTTTCTTTCCTTTTTTTGTTAAAAATACGGGAATGGAAAAAGGCATCCCTCAGAATGGGCGAAAATCGTTGCAAACGAATCAATGGACAAAGGTTTAATCTCCAATATATATAAACAGCTCATGCAGCTTAATATTAACAAAACAAACAACCCAATACAAAAAATGGGCAGAAGATCTAAAGAGATGTTTCTTCAAAGAAGACACAGAGATGGCCAAGACACACATGAAAAGCTGCTCAACAGCACTAATTATTAGAGAAATGCAAATCAAAACTACAATGAGGTATCACCTCACACCTGTTAGAATCGGCATCATCAGAAAATCTACAAACAACCAATTCTGGGGAGGGTGTGGACAAAAGGAGCCCTCTTCCACTATTGGTGGCAATGTAAATTGATACAGTCACTATGGAGAACGGTATGGAGTTTCCTTGAAAAAACTAGAAATAGAATTACCATCTGATCCAGCAATCCCACTTCTGGGCATATACCCAGAGAAAACCATAAATCAAAAAGGCACATTCACCACAATGTTCATGGCAGCACTATTTACAATAGCCAGGTAATGGAAGCAACGTAAATGCCCACAGACAGATGAATGGATAAAGATGTGGTACATATATAAAATGGAATATTACTCAGCCATAAAAAGGAATGAAACTGGGTCATTTGTAGAGACATCGATGGATCTAGAGACTGTCATACAGAATGAAGTAAGTCAGAAAGAGGAAAACAAATATTGTATATTAATGCATATATGTGGAAACTAAAAAATGGTACAGATGAACGGGTTTGCAGGGAAGAAACAGAGACACAGAGGTAGAGAACAAACATATGGACACCAAGTGTGGGAAGCCATGGGGTGGTGGTGGTGGGATGAGTTGGGAGATTGGGATTGACCTGTATACATGTATATGCATAAAATACATAACTAATAATATCCTGCTGTATAAAATAATAAATCAAATTAAATTTCAAAATTTTAAAAAGTAAAATTTAAAAATAAAACAGAAAAATGTTCTTCCCTTCACACAGATGTATTTATAGGAATGAATTATTTCCATGCTTATATCTATAAATACATAAAGGAGGAATAAAATCTAACTTGAACCATAAAAGAAAAGAAAAAACCTGAACCCACCAGTTGTACAGAGGAAAACCCTATCAGGGCACTTGCTCCAGCGGTAAACAATTCTGAAACTGGTCAGAGGTGGGGAATCATCTCCCATACAACCAGCAACCCACCCCCCACGCCAGGAGCATCCTCATGGCAAAGCTGGGGGACCGTGCCGAGGCATCTGTGAGTAAACGTGAGCTGAGCCCCAGGACAGCTGCTGCTGAACTGTTCCCACCCTTCCCAGGTAAAACACCTGAATATGTACAAGGGCTTGAAAGCCTAGAGGAAGGGCCACGGAGCCACACCAGAGACAGCACGCAGGCCAACTTGGTTCCTGCAGGCCAGCCAGGGTGGTCCTGGCCCCGGGCGCTATTGCGGAAGCTTTCCATTGCCCTGCCTGAGATACCCATCCTGTCCCGGCCCCCACTGCTTTTTTCCTTCCTCACCTCTGTCCGGAGAGAAATTCCAGCGGAAGGTATGGGTGACACATCCTCTTCTTTACAGGTGGCAGCCTGGCAACCCCTGCAGAAAGGCCAGCAGAGCCCCACTCACACCGGGCCACCAACAAAGCTGTGGCCCCTCACTCCCTCCCACCAGCACAGCCCCGAGACTGCTGACGGGGCAGAGAATATGGAGTCAGGCACAGCTTCAGGGGCTATTGCTGCCTGGAGCGCTGTTTATATTGACCTCAAACAGGCACACCTGGGGTGGGCCGGCCGGAAGGGTAAGGCTGCCCAGGTCAGCTAATCCACAACCCTCAGGGAATCACATTGTTGAAAACGGACCTCGCTAAGGCAGAATAGAAGCCAAGGAAGAAAAGGACACAATGCCATTTGCAGCACCGTAGATGAGTCTAGAGGTAATCACGTGACTTGTAGTAAGTCAGAAAGTGAAAGACACATATCGTATCATATCACTTATAGGTGTTACCTAAGAATGGATACCAGTGCAGATATTTCCACGGGGAAGGGCCATCACAGATTCATCAAACAAACTTATGGTTCACCAATGGAAAGGTGTGAGGATTGGTTTCATTACGATATTGGGGTTAACAGACATATACAAACACAGGTGACACATATAATCACCAAAGACCTACGGAATACCAAGAGAAGACTACTCAACCTTCTGTCATAACGTACATGGGAAAAGGATCCCAGGAAGAACAGACATCTGTATATGTGTAAAAGAACCGCATCTTCCACACCTACAACAAGCCAAACATTGTAATCAAACTTGCTGTAATAAAAAATAAAAAATTAAATTAAAAACACGAACAAGAAGTAGTGAGACAAACTTGAGGGGCTTTCTCCTGGCACATTCCATTCTAAAGTCCAATCTAGAACACGACTTCCATTGAGGCTCTGTTGCCCTAGTCACCAGATTTGGTAAGGGAGAACTGCTGCCACCTTGTGGCCGTTTCACACAACAGCAGCTTTAATCCCAGCGCTGATGGTCAGTTGATATTCAAAATCATTGCAGGCCTGTAAATGACACCTGCCCTGAAAACAAATCCTGGGGTCACATATCGACCAAAAAATTCAAAGGACGTCCATATTTCAAAACGACCGTTTCAAAAGGCATATTTTACGCACATTAGTGTTCTGCTTCTTTTTCTTTCTTTCCTTTTTTTCTTAAAAATACGGGAATGGAAAAAGGCATCCCTCAGAATGGGCGAAAATCGTTGCAAACGAATCAATGGACAAAGGTTTAATCTCCAATATATATAAACAGCTCATGCAGCTTAATATTAACAAAACAAACAACCCAATACAAAAAATGGGCAGAAGATCTAAAGAGATGTTTCTTCAAAGAAGACACAGAGATGGCCAAGACACACATGAAAAGCTGCTCAACAGCACTAATTATTAGAGAAATGCAAATCAAAACTACAATGAGGTATCACCTCACACCTGTTAGAATCGGCATCATCAGAAAATCTACAAACAACCAATTCTGGGGAGGGTGTGGACAAAAGGAGCCCTCTTCCACTATTGGTGGCAATGTAAATTGATACAGTCACTATGGAGAACGGTATGGAGTTTCCTTGAAAAAACTAGAAATAGAATTACCATCTGATCCAGCAATCCCACTTCTGGGCATATACCCAGAGAAAACCATAAATCAAAAAGGCACATTCACCACAATGTTCATGGCAGCACTATTTACAATAGCCAGGTAATGGAAGCAACGTAAATGCCCACAGACAGATGAATGGATAAAGATGTGGTACATATATAAAATGGAATATTACTCAGCCATAAAAAGGAATGAAACTGGGTCATTTGTAGAGACATCGATGGATCTAGAGACTGTCATACAGAATGAAGTAAGTCAGAAAGAGGAAAACAAATATTGTATATTAATGCACATATGTGGAACCTAAAAAATGGTACAGATGAACTGGTTTGCAGGGAAGAAACAGAGACACAGAGGTAGAGAACAAACATATGGACACCAAGTGTGGGAAGCCATGGGGTGGTGGTGCTGGGATGAGTTGGGAGATTGGGATTGACCTGTATACATGTATATGCATAAAATACATAACTAATAATAACCTGCTGTATAAAAAAATAAATCAAATTAAATTTCAAAATTTTAGAAAGTAAAATTTAAAAATAAAAGAGAAAAATGTTCTTCCCTTCACACAGATGTATTTATAGGAATGAATTATTTCCATGCTTATATCTATAAATACATAAAGGAGGAATAAAATCTAACTTGAACCATAAAAGAAAAGAAAAAACCTGAACCCACCAGTTGTACAGAGGAAAACCCTATCAGGGCACTTGCTCCAGCGGTAAACAATTCTGAAACTGGTCAGAGGTGGGGAATCATCTCCCATACAACCAGCAACCCACCCCCCACGCCAGGAGCATCCTCATTGCAAAGCTGGGGGACCGTGCCGAGGCATCTGTGAGTAAACGTGAGCTGAGCCCCAGGACAGCTGCTGCTGAACTGTTCCCACCCTTCCCAGGTAAAACACCTGAATATGTACAAGGGCTTGAAAGCCTAGAGGAAGGGCCACGGAGCCACACCAGCGACAGCACGCAGGCCAACTTGGTGCCTGCAGGCCAGCCAGGGTGGTCCTGGCCCCGGGCGCTCTTCTGGAAGCTTTCCATTGCCCTGCCTGAGATACCCCTCCTGTCCCGGCCCCCAATGCTTTTTTCCTTCCTCACCTCTGTCCGGAGAGAAATTCCATCGGTAGGTATGGGTGACACATCCTCTTCTTTACAGGTGGCAGCCTAGCAACACCTGCAGAAAGGCCAGCAGAGCCACACTCACACCGGGCCACCAACAAAGCTGTGGCCCCTCACTCCCTCCCACCAGCAGAGCCCCGAGACTGCTGACGGGGCAGAGAGTATGGAGTCAGGCACAGCTTCAGGGGCTATTGCTGCCTGGAGCGCTGTTTATATTGACCTCAAACAGGCACACCTGGGGAGGGCCGGCCGGCAGGGTAAGGCTGCCCAGGTCAACTAATCCACAACCCTCAGGGAATCACATTGTTGAAAACGGACCTCGCTAAGGCAGAATAGAAGCCAAGGAAGAAAAGGACACAATGCCATTTGCAGCACCGTAGATGAGTCTAGAGGTAATCACGTGACTTGTAGTAAGTCAGAAAGTGAAAGACACATATCGTATCATATCACTTATAGGTGTTACCTAAGAATGGATACCAGGGCAGATATTTCCACGGAGAAGGGCCATCACAGATTCATCAAACAAACTTATGGTTCACCAATGGAAAGTTGTGAGGATTGGTTTCATTACGATATTGGGGTTAACAGACATATACAAACACAGGTGACACATATAATCACCAAAGACCTACGGAATACCAAGAGAAGACTACACATCATTCTGTCATAACGTACATGGGAAAAGGATCCCAGGAAGAACAGACATCTGTATATGTGTAAAAGAACCACATCTTCCACACCTACAACAAGCCAAACATTGTAATCAAACTTGCTGTAATAAAAAATAAAAAATTAAATTAAAAACACGAACAAGAATTAGTGAGACAAACTTGAGGGGCTTTCGCCTGGCACATTCCATTCTAAATTCCAATCTAGAACACGACTTCCATTGAGGCTCTGTTGCCCTAGTCACCAGATTTGGTAAGGGAGAACTGCTGCCACCTTGTGGCCGTTTCACACAACAGCAGCTTTAATCCCAGCGCTGATGGTCAGTTGATATTCAAAATCATTGCAGGCCTGTAAATGACACCTGCCCTGAAAACAAATCCTGGGGTCACTTATCGACCAAAAAATTTAAAGGACGTCCATATTTCAAAACGACCGTTTCAAAAGGCATATTTTACGCACATTAGTGTTCTGCTTCTTTTTCTTTCTTTCCTTTTTTTGTTAAAATAAGGGGAATGGAGAAAGGCATCCCTCAGAATGGGCGAAAATCGTTGCAAACGAATCAATGGACAAAGGTTTAATCTCCAATATATATAAACAGCTCATGCAGCTTAATATTAACAAAACAAACAACCCAATACAAAAAATGGGCAGAAGATCTAAAGAGATGTTTCTTCAAAGAAGACACAGAGATGGCCAAGACACACATGAAAAGCTGCTCAACAGCACTAATTATTAGAGAAATGCAAATCAAAACTACAATGAGGTATCACCTCACACCTGTTAGAATCGGCATCATCAGAAAATCTACAAACAACCAATTCTGGGGAGGGTGCGGACAAAAGGAGCCCTCTTCCACAATTGGTGGCAATGTAAATTGATACAGTCACTATGTAGAACGGTATGGAGTTTCCTTGAAAAAACTAGAAATAGAATTACCATCTGATCCAGCAATCCCACTTCTGTGCATATACCCAGAGAAAACCATTAATTAAAAATGCACATTCACCACAATGTTCATGGCAGCACTATTTACAATAGCCAGGTAATGGAAGCAACGTAAATGCCCACAGACAGATGAATGGATAAAGATGTGGTACATATATAAAATGGAATATTACTCAGCCATAAAAAGGAATGAAACTGGGTCATTTGTAGAGACATCGATGGATCTAGAGACTGTCATACAGAATGAAGTAAGTCAGAAAGAGGAAAACAAATATTGTATATTAATGCATATATGTGGAACCTAAAAAATGGTACAGATGAACTGGTTTGCAGGGAAGAAACAGAGACACAGAGGTAGAGAACAAACATATGGACACCAAGTGTGGGAAGCCATGGGGTGGTGGTGGTGGGATGAGTTGGGAGATTGGGATTGACCTGTATACATGTATATGCATAAAATACATAACTAATAATAACCTGCTGTATAAAAAAAATAAATCAAATTAAATTTCAAAATTTTAAAAAGTAAAATTTAAAAATAAAACAGAAAAATGTTCTTCCCTTCACACAGATGTATTTATAGGAATGAATTATTTCCATGCTTATATCTATAAATACATAAAGGAGGAATAAAATCTAACTTGAACCATAAAAGAAAAAAAAAACCTGAACCCACCAGTTATACAGAGGAAAACCCTATCAGGGCACTTGCTCCAGCGGTAAACAATTCTGAAATTGGTCAGAGGTGGGGAATCATCTTCCATACAACCAGCAACCCACCCCCCACGCCAGGAGCATCCTCATTGCAAAGCTGGGGGACCGTGCCGAGGCATCTGTGAGTAAACGTGAGCTGAGCCCCAGGACAGCTGCTGCTGAACTGTTCCCACCCTTCCCAGGTAAAACACCTGAATATGTACAAGGGCTTGAAAGCCTAGAGGAAGGGCCACGGAGCCACACCAGCGACAGCACGCAGGCCAACTTGGTTCCTGCAGGCCAGCCAGGGTGGTCCTGGCCCCGGGCGCTCTTGCGGAATCTTTCCATTGCCCTGCCTGAGATACCCATCCTGTCCCGGCCCCCACTGCTTTTTTCCTTCCTCACCTCTGTCCGGAGAGAAATTCCAGCGGAAGGTATGGGTGACACATCCTCTTCTTTACAGGTGGCAGCCTGGCAACCCCTGCAGAAAGGCCAGCAGAGCCCCACTCACACCGGGCCACCAACAAAACTGTGGCCCCTCACACCCTCCCACCAGCACAGCCCCGAGACTGCTGACGGGGCAGAGAATATGGAGTCAGGCACAGCTTCAGGGTCTATTGCTGCCTGGAGCGCTGTTTATATTGACCTCAAACAGGCACACCTGGGGAGGGCCGGCCGGCAGTGTAAGGCTGCCCAGGTCAGCTAATCCACAACCCTCAGGGAATCACATTGTTGAAAACGGACCTCGCTAAGGCAGAATAGTAGTCAAGGAAGAAAAGGACACAATGCCATTTGCAGCACCGTAGATGAGTCTAGAGGTAATCACGTGACTTGTAGTAAGTCAGAAAGTGAAAGACACATATCGTATCATATCACTTATAGGTGTTACCTAAGAATGGATACCAGTGCAGATATTTCCACGGAGAAGGGCCATCACAGATTCATCAAACAAACTTATGGTTCACCAATGGAAAGGTGTGAGGATTGGTTTCATTACGATATTGGGGTTAACAGACATATACAAACACAGGTGACACATATAATCACCAAAGACCTACGGAATACCAAGAGAAGACTACTCAACCTTCTGTCATAACGTACATGGGAAAAGGATCCCAGGAAGAACAGACATCTGTATATGTGTAAAAGAACCACATCTTCCACACCTACAACAAGCCAAACATTGTAATCAAACTTGCTGTAATAAAAAATAAAAAATTAAATTAAAAACACGAACAAGAAGTAGTGAGACAAACTTGAGGGGCTTTCTCCTGGCACATTCCATTCTAAATTCCAATCTAGAACACGACTTCCATTGAGGCTCTGTTGCCCTAGTCACCAGATTTGGTAAGGGAGAACTGCTGCCACCTTGTGGCCGTTTCACACAACAGCAGCTTTAATCCCAGCGCTGATGGTCAGTTGATATTCAAAATCATTGCAGGCCTGTAAATGACACCTGCCCTGAAAACAAATCCTGGGGTCACATATCGACCAAAAAATTCAAAGGACGTCCATATTTCAAAACGACCGTTTCAAAAGGCATATTTTACGCACATTAGTGTTCTGCTTCTTTTTCTTTCTTTCCTTTTTTTGTTAAAATAAGGGGAATGGAGAAAGGCATCCCTCAGAATGGGCGAAAATCGTTGCAAACGAATCAATGGACAAAGGTTTAATCTCCAATACATATAAACAGCTCATGCAGCTTAATATTAACAAAACAAACAACCCAATACAAAAAATGGGCAGAAGATCTAAAGAGATGTTTCTTCAAAGAAGACACAGAGATGGCCAAGACACACATGAAAAGCTGCTCAACAGCACTAATTATTAGAGAAATGCAAATCAAAACTACAATGAGGTATCACCTCACACCTGTTAGAATCGGCATCATCAGAAAATCTACAAACAACCAATTCTGGGGAGGGTGTGGACAAAAGGAGCCCTCTTCCACAATTGGTGGCAATGTAAATTGATACAGTCACTATGGAGAACGGTATGGAGTTTCCTTGAAAAAACTAGAAATAGAATTACCATCTGATCCAGCAATCCCACTTCTGGGCATATACCCAGAGAAAACCATAAATCAAAAACGCACATTCACCACAATGTTCATGGCAGCACTATTTACAATAGCCATGTAATGGAAGCAAAGTAAATGCCCACAGACAGATGAATGGATAAAGATGTGGTACATATATAAAATGGAATATTACTCAGCCATAAAAAGGAATGAAACTGGGTCATTTGTAGAGACATCGATGGATCTAGAGACTGTCATACAGAATGAAGTAAGTCAGAAAGAGGAAAACAAATATTGTATATTAATGCATATATGTGGAACCTAAAAAATGGTACAGATGAACTGGTTTGCAGGGAAGAAACAGAGACACAGAGGTAGAGAACAAACATATGGACACCAAGTGTGGGAAGCCATGGGGTGGTGGTGGTGGGATGAGTTGGGAGATTGGGATTGACCTGTATACATGTATATGCATAAAATACATAACTAATAATAACCTGCTGTATAAAAAAATAAATCAAATTAAATTTCAAAATTTTAAAAAGTAAAGTTTAAAAATAAAACAGAAAAATGTTCTTCCCTTCACACAGATGTATTTATAGGAATGAATTATTTCCATGCTTATATCTATAAATACATAAAGGAGGAATAAAATCTAACTTGAACCATAAAAGAAAAGAAAAAACCTGAACCCACCAGTTATACAGAGGAAAACCCTATCAGGGCACTTGCTCCAGCGGTAAACAATTCTGAAATTGGTCAGAGGTGGGGAATCATCTCCCATACAACCAGCAACCCACCCCCCACGCCAGGAGCATCCTCATTGCAAAGCTGGGGGACCGTGCCGAGGCATCTGTGAGTAAACGTGAGCTGAGCCCCAGGACAGCTGCTGCTGAACTGTTCCCACCCTTCCCAGGTAAAACACCTGAATATGTACAAGGGCTTGAAAGCCTAGAGGAAGGGCCACGGAGCCACACCAGCGACAGCACGCAGGCCAACTTGGTGCCTCCAGGCCAGCCAGGGTGGTCCTGGCCCTGGGCGCTCTTGCGGAAGCTTTCCATTGCCCTGCCTGAGATACCCATCCTGTCCCGGCCCCCACTGCTTTTTTCCTTCCTCACCTCTGTCCGGAGAGAAATTCCAGCGGAAGGTATGGGTGACACATCCTCTTCTTTACAGGTGGCAGCCTGGAAACCCCTGTAGAAAGGCCAGCAGAGCCCCACTCACACCGGGCCACAAACAAAGCTGTGGCCCCTCACACCCTCCCACCAGCAGAGCCCCGAGACTGCTGACGGGGCAGAGAATATGGAGTCAGGCACAGCTTCCGGGGCTATTGCTGCCTGGAGCGCTGTTTATATTGACCTCAAACAGGGACACCTGGGGAGGCCCGGCCGGCAGGGTAAGGCTGCCCAGGTCAGCTAATCCACAACCCTCAGGGAATCACATTGTTGAAAACGGACCTCGCTAAGGCAGAATAGAAGCCAAGGAAGAAAAGGACACAATGCCATTTGCAGCACCGTAGATGAGTCTAGAGGTAATCACGTGACTTGTAGTAAGTCAGAAAGTGAAAGACACGTATCGTATCATATCACTTATAGGTGTTACCTAAGAATGGATACCAGTGCAGATATTTCCACGGAGAAGGGCCATCACAGATTCATCAAACAAACTTATGGTTCACCAATGGAAAGGTGTGAGGATTGGTTTCATTACGATATTGGGGTTAACAGACATATACAAACACAGGTGACACATATAATCACCAAAGACCTACGGAATACCAAGAGAAGACTACTCAACCTTCTGTCATAACGTACATGGGAAAAGGATCCCAGGAAGAACAGACATCTGTATATGTGTAAAAGAACCACATCTTCCACACCTACAACAAGCCAAACATTGTAATCAAACTTGCTGTAATAAAAAATAAAAAATTAAATTAAAAACACGAACAAGAAGTAGTGAGACAAACTTGAGGGGCTTTCGCCTGGCACATTCCATTCTAAATTCCAAACTAGAACACGACTTCCATTGAGGCTCTGTTGCCCTAGTCACCAGATTTGGTAAGGGAGAACTGCTGCCACCTTGTGGCCGTTTCACACAACAGCAGCTTTAATCCCAGCGCTGATGGTCAGTTGATATTCAAAATCATTGCAGGCCTGTAAATGACACCTGCCCTGAAAACCAATCCTGGGGTCACATATCGACCAAAAAATTCAAAGGACGTCCATATTTCAAAACGACCGTTTCAAAAGGCATATTTAACGCACATTAGTGTTCTGCTTCTTTTTCTTTCTTTCCTTTTTTTGTTAAAAATACGGGAATGGAAAAAGGCATCCCTCAGAATGGGCGAAAATCGTTGCAAACGAATCAATGGACAAAGGTTTAATCTCCAATATATATAAACAGCTCATGCAGCTTAATATTAACAAAACAAACAACCCAATACAAAAAATGGGCAGAAGATCTAAAGAGATGTTTCTTCCAAGAAGACACAGAGATGGCCAAGACACACATGAAAAGCTGCTCAACAGCACTAATTATTAGAGAAATGCAAATCAAAACTACAATGAGGTATCACCTCACACCTGTTAGAATCGGCATCATCAGAAAATCTACAAACAACCAATTCTGGGGAGGGTGTGGACAAAAGGAGCCCTCTTCCACTATTGGTGGCAATGTAAATTAATTCAGTCCCTTTGGAGAACGGTATGGAGTTTCCTTGAAAAAACTAGAAATAGAATTACCATCTGATACAGCAATCCCACTTCTGGGCATATACCCAGAGAAAACCATAAATCAAAAAGGCACATTCACCACAATGTTCATGGCAGCACTATTTACAATAGCCAGGTAATGGAAGCAACGTAAATGCGCACAGACAGATGAATGGATAAAGATGTGGTACATATATAAAATGGAATATTACTCAGCCATAAAAAGGAATGAAACTGGGTCATTTGTAGAGACATCGATGGATCTAGAGACTGTCATACAGAATGAAGTAAGTCAGAAAGAGGAAAACAAATATTGTATATTAATGCATATATGTGGAACCTAAAAAATGGTACAGATGAACGGGTTTGCAGGGAAGAAACAGAGACAGAGGTAGAGAACAAACATATGGACACCAAGTGTGGGAAGCCATGGGGTGGTGGTGGTGGGATGAGTTGGGAGATTGGCATTGACCTGTATACATGTATATGCATAAAATACATAACTAATAATAACCTGCTGTATAAAAAAATAAATCAAATTAAATTTCAAAATTTTAAAAAGTAAAATTTAAAAATAAAACAGAAAAATGTTCTTCCCTTCACACAGATGTATTTATAGGAATGAATTATTTCCATGCTTATATCTATAAATACATAAAAGAGGAATAAAATCTAACTTGAACCATAAAAGAAAAAAAAAAACCTGACCCCACCAGTTATACAGAGGAAAACCCTATCAGGGCACTTGCTGCAGCGGTAAACAATTCTGAAATTGGTCAGAGGTGGGGAATCATCTCCCATACAACCAGCAACCCAACCCCCACGCCAGGAGCATCCTCATTGCAAAGCTGGGGGACCGTGCCGAGGCATCTGTGAGTAAACGTGACCTGAGCCCCAGGACAGCTGCTGCTGAACTGTTCCCACCCTTCCCAGGTAAAACACCTGAATATGTACAAGGGCTTGAAAGCCTAGAGGAAGGGCCACGGAGCCACACCAGCAACAGCACGCAGGCCAACTTGGTTCCTGCAGGCCAGCCAGGGTGGTCCTGGCCCCGGGCGCTCTTGCGGAAGCTTTCCATTGCCCTGACTGAGATACCCATCCTGTCCCGGCCCCCACTGCTTTTTTCCTTCCTCACCTCTGTCCGGAGAGAAATTCCAGCGGTAGGTATGGGTGAGACATCCTCTTCTTTACAGGTGGCAGCCTGGCAACCCCTGCAGAAAGGCCAGCAGAGCCCCACTCACACCGGGCCACCAACAAAGCTGTGGCCCCTCACTCCCTCCCACCAGCACAGCCCCGAGACTGCTGACGGGGCAGAGAATATGGAGTCAGGCACAGCTTCAGGGGCTATTGCTGCCTGGAGCGCTGTTTATATTGACCTCAAACAGGCACACCTGGGGAGGGCCGGCCGGCAGGGTAAGGCTGCCCAGGTCAGCTAATCCACAACCCTCAGGGAATCACATTGTTGAAAACGGACCTCGCTAAGGCAGAATAGAAGCCAAGGAAGAAAAGGACACAATGCCATTTGCAGCACCGTAGATGAGTCTAGAGGTAATCACGTGACTTGTAGTAAGTCAGAAAGTGAAAGACACATATCGTATCATATCACTTATAGGTGTTACCTAAGAATGGATACCAGTGCAGATATTTCCACGGAGAAGGGCCATCACAGATTCATCAAACAAACTTATGGTTCACCAATGGAAAGGTGTGAGGATTGGTTTCATTACGATATTGGGGTTAACAGACATATACAAACACAGGTGACACATATAATCACCAAAGACCTACGGAATACCAAGAGAAGACTACTCAACCTTCTGTCATAACGTACATGGGAAAAGGATCCCAGGAAGAACAGACATCTGTATATGTGTAAAAGAACCACATCTTCCACACCTACAACAAGCCAAACATTGTAATCAAACTTGCTGTAATAAAAAATAAAAAATTAAATTAAAAACACGAACAAGAAGTAGTGAGACAAACTTGAGGGGCTTTCTCCTGGCACATTCCATTCTAAATTCCAATCTAGAACACGACTTCCATTGAGGCTCTGTTGCCCTAGTCACCAGATTTGGTAAGGGAGAACTGCTGCCACCTTGTGGCCGTTTCACACAACAGCAGCTTTAATCCCAGCGCTGATGGTCAGTTGATATTCAAAATCATTGCAGGCCTGTAAATGACACCTGCCCTGAAAACAAATCCTGGGGTCACATATCGACCAAAAAATTCAAAGGACGTCCATATTTCAAAACCACCGTTTCAAAAGGAATATTTTACGCACATTAGTGTTCTGCTTCTTTTTCTTTCTTTCCTTTTTTTGTTAAAAAAAGGGGAATGGAAAAAGGCATCCCTCAGAATGGGCGAAAATCGTTGCAAACGAATCAATGGACAAAGGTTTAATCTCCAATATATATAAACAGCTCATGCAGCTTAATATTAACAAAACAAACAACCCAATACAAAAAATGGGCAGAAGATCTAAAGAGATGTTTCTTCAAAGAAGACACAGAGATGGCCAAGACACACATGAAAAGCTGCTCAACAGCACTAATTATTAGAGAAATGCAAATCAAAACTACAATGAGGTATCACCTCACACCTGTTAGAATCGGCATCATCAGAAAATCTACAAACAACCAATTCTGGGGAGGGTGTGGACAAAAGGAGCCCTCTTCCACTATTGGTGGCAATGTAAATTGATACCCTCCCTATGGAGAACGGTATGGAGTTTCCTTGAAAAAACTAGAAATAGAATTACCATCTGATCCAGCAATCCCACTTCTGGGCATATAACCAGAGAAAACCATAAATCAAAAAGGCACATTCACCACAATGTTCATGGCAGCACTATTTACAATAGCCAGGTAATGGAAGCAACCTAAATGCCCACAGACAGATGAATGGATAAAGAAGTGGTACATATATAAAATGGAATATTACTCAGCCATAAAAAGGAATGAAACTGGGTCATTTGTAGAGACATTGATGGATCTAGAGACTGTCATACAGAATGAAGTAAGTCAGAAAGAGGAAAACAAATATTGTATATTAATGCATATATGTGGAACCTAAAAAATGGTACAGATGAACTGGTTTGCAGGGAAGAAACAGAGACACAGAGGTAGAGAACAAACATATGGACACCAAGTGTGGGAAGCCATGGGGTGGTGGTGGTGGGATGAGTTGGGAGATTGGGATTGACCTGTATACATGTATATGCATAAAATACATAACTAATAATAACCTGCTGTATAAAAAAAATAAATCAAATTAAATTTCAAAATTTTAAAAAGTAAAATTTAAAAATAAAACAGAAAAATGTTCTTCCCTTCACACAGATGTATTTATAGGAATGAATTATTTCCATGCTTATATCTATAAATACATAAAGGAGGAATACAATCTAACTTGAACCATAAAAGAAAACAAAAAACCTGACCCCACCAGTTATACAGAGGAAAACCCTATCAGGGCACTTGCTCCAGCGGTAAACAATTCTGAAATTGGTCAGAGGTGGGGAATCATCTCCCATACAACCAGCAAGCCACCTCCCACGCAAGGAGCATCCTCATTGTAAAGCTGGGGGACCGTGCCGAGGCATCTGTGAGTAAACGTGAGCTGAGCCCCAGGACAGCTGCTGCTGAACTGTTCCCACCCTTCCCAGGTAAAACACCTGAATATGTACAAGGGCTTGAAAGCCTAGAGGAAGGGCCACGGAGCCACACCAGCGACAGCACGCAGGCCAACTTGGTGCCTGCAGGCCAGCCAGGGTGGTCCTGGCCCCGGGCGCTCTTCTGGAAGCTTTCCATTGCCTTGCCTGAGATACCCCTCATGTCCCGGCCCCCAATGCTTTTTTCCTTCCTCACCTCTGTCCGGAGAGAAATTCCAGCGGTAGGTATGGGTGACACATCCTCTTCTTTACAGGTGGCAGCCTGGCAACCCCTGCAGAAAGGCCAGCAGAGCCCCACTCACACCGGGCCACCAACAAAGCTGTGGCCCCTCACTCCCTCCCACCAGCACAGCCCCGAGACTGCTGACGGGGCAGAGAATATGGAGTCAGGCACAGCTTCAGGGGCTATTGCTGCCTGGAGCGCTGTTTATATTGACCTCAAACAGGCACACCTGGGGAGGGCCGGCCGGCACGGTAAGGCTGCCCAGGTCAGCTAATCCACAACCCTCAGGGAATCACATTGTTGAAAACGGACCCCGCTAAGGCAGAATAGAAGCCAAGGAAGAAAAGGACACAATGCCATTTGCAGCACCGTAGATGAGTCTAGAGGTAATCACGTGACTTGTAGTAAGTCAGAAAGTGAAAGACACATATCGTATCATATCACTTATAGGTGTTACCTAAGAATGGATACCAGGGCAGATATTTCCACGGAGAAGGGCCATCACAGATTCATCAAACAAACTTATGGTTCACCAATGGAAAGTTGTGAGAATTGGTTTCATTACGATATTGGGGTTAACAGACATATACAAACACAGGTGACACATATAATCACCAAAGACCTACGGAATACCAAGAGATGACTACTCAACATTCTGTCATAACGTACATGGGAAAAGGATCCCAGGAAGAACAGACATCTGTATATGTGTAAAAGAACCACATCTTCCACACCTACAACAAGCCAAACATTGTAATCAAACTTGCTGTAATAAAAAATAAAAAATTAAATTAAAAACACGAACAAGAAGTAGTGAGACAAACTTGAACGGCTTTCTCCTGGCACATTCCATTCTAAATTCCAATCTAGAACACGACTTCCATTGAGGCTCTGTTGCCCTAGTCACCAGATTTGGTAAGGGAGAACTGCTGCCACCTTGTGGCCGTTTCACACAACAGCAGCTTTAATCCCAGCGCTGATGGTCAGTTGATATTCAAAATCATTGCAGGCCTGTAAATGACACCTGCCCTGAAAACAAATCCTGGGGTCACATATCGACCAAAAAATTCAAAGGACGTCCATATTTCAAAACGACCGTTTCAAAAGGCATATTTTACGCACATTAGTGTTCTGCTTCTTTTTCTTTCTTTCCTTTTTTTGTTAAAATAAGGGGAATGGAGAAAGGCATCCCTCAGAATGGGCGAAAATCGTTGCAAACGAATCAATGGACAAAGGTTTAATCTCCAATATATATAAAGAGCTCATGCAGCTTAATATTAACAAAACAAACAACCCAATACAAAAAATGGGCAGAAGATCTAAAGAGATGTTTCTTCCAAGAAGACACAGAGATGGCCAAGACGCACATGAAAAGCTGCTCAACAGCACTAATTATTAGAGAAATGCAAATCAAAACTACAATGAGGTATCACCTCACACCTGTTAGAATCGGCATCATCAGAAAATCTACAAACAACCAATTCTGGGGAGGGTGTGGACAAAAGGAGCCCTCTTCCACTATTGGTGGCAATGTAAATTGATACCCTCCCTATGGAGAACGGTATGGAGTTTCCTTGAAAAAACTAGAAATAGAATTACCATCTGATCCAGCAATCCCACTTCTGGGCATATAACCAGAGAAAACCATAAATCAAAAAGGCACATTCACCACAATGTTCATGGCAGCACTATTTACAATAGCCAGGTAATGGAAGCAACGTAAATGCCCACAGACAGATGAATGGATAAAGATGTGGTACATATATAAAATGGAATATTACTCAGCCATAAAAAGGAATGAAACTGGGTCATTTGTAGAGACATCGATGGATCTAGAGACTGTCATACAGAATGAAGTAAGTCAGAAAGAGGAAAACAAATATTGTATATTAATGCATATATGTGGAACCTAAAAAATGGTACAGATGAACAGGTTTGCAGGGAAGAAACAGAGACACAGAGGTAGAGAACAAACATATGGACACCAAGTGTGGGAAGCCATGGGGTGGTGGTGGTGGGATGAGTTGGGAGATTGGGATTGACCTGTATACATGTATATGCATAAAATACATAACTAATAATAACCTGCTGTATAAAAAAAATAAATCAAATTAAATTTCAAAATTTTAAAAAGTAAAATTTAAAAATAAAACAGAAAAATGTTCTTCCCTTCACACAGATGTATTTATAGGAATGAATTATTTCCATGCTTATATCTATAAATACATAAAGGAGGAATACAATCTAACTTGAACCATAAAAGAAAACAAAAAACCTGAACCCAACAGTTATACAGAGGAAAACCCTATCAGGGCACTTGCTCCAGCGGTAAACAATTCTGAAATTGGTCAGAGGTGGGGAATCATCTCCCATACAACCAGCAACCCACCCCCCACGCAAGGAGCATCCTCATTGCAAAGCTGGGGGACCGTGCCGAGGCATCTGTGAGTAAACGTGAGCTGAGCCCCAGGACAGCTGCTGCTAAACTGTTCCCACCCTTCCCAGGTAAAACACCTGAATATGTACAAGGGCTTGAAAGCCTAGAGGAAGGGCCACGGAGCCACACCAGCGACAGCACGCAGGCCAACTTGGTGCCTGCAGGCCAGCCAGGGTGGTCCTGGCCCCGGGCGCTCTTCTGGAAGCTTTCCATTGCCTTGCCTGAGATACCCCTCATGTCCCGGCCCCCAATGCTTTTTTCCTTCCTCACCTCTGTCCGGAGAGAAATTCCAGCGGTAGGTATGGGTGACACATCCTCTTCTTTACAGGTGGCAGCCTGGCAACCCCTGCAGAAAGGCCAGCAGAGCCCCACTCACACCGGGCCACCAACAAAGCTGTGGCCCCTCACTCCCTCCCACCAGCAGAGCCCCGAGACTGCTGACGGGGCAGAGAATATGGAGTCAGGCACAGCTTCAGGGGCTATTGCTGCCTGGAGCGCTGTTTATATTGACCTCAAACAGGGACACATGGGGAGGCCCGGCCGGCAGGGTAAGGCTGCCCAGGTCAGCTAATCCACAACCCTCAGGGAATCACATTGTTGAAAACGGACCTCGCTAAGGCAGAATAGAAGCCAAGGAAGAAAAGGACACAATGCCATTTGCAGCACCGTAGATGAGTCTAGAGGTAATCACGTGACTTGTAGTAAGTCAGAAAGTGAAAGACACGTATCGTATCATATCACTTATAGGTGTTACCTAAGAATGGATACCAGTGCAGATATTTCCACGGAGAAGGGCCATCACAGATTCATCAAACAAACTTATGGTTCACCAATGGAAAGGTGTGAGGATTGGTTTCATTACGATATTGGGGTTAACAGACATATACAAACACAGGTGACACATATAATCACCAAAGACCTACGGAATACCAAGAGAAGACTACTCAACCTTCTGTCATAACGTACATGGGAAAAGGATCCCAGGAAGAACAGACATCTGTATATGTGTAAAAGAACCACATCTTCCACACCTACAACAAGCCAAACATTGTAATCAAACTTGCTGTAATAAAAAATAAAAAATTAAATTAAAAACACGAACAAGAAGTAGTGAGACAAACTTGAGGGGCTTTCGCCTGGCACATTCCATTCTAAATTCCAAACTAGAACACGACTTCCATTGAGGCTCTGTTGCCCTAGTCACCAGATTTGGTAAGGGAGAACTGCTGCCACCTTGTGGCCGTTTCACACAACAGCAGCTTTAATCCCAGCGCTGATGGTCAGTTGATATTCAAAATCATTGCAGGCCTGTAAATGACACCTGCCCTGAAAACCAATCCTGGGGTCACATATCGACCAAAAAATTCAAAGGACGTCCATATTTCAAAACGACCGTTTCAAAAGGCATATTTAACGCACATTAGTGTTCTGCTTCTTTTTCTTTCTTTCCTTTTTTTGTTAAAAATACGGGAATGGAAAAAGGCATCCCTCAGAATGGGCGAAAATCGTTGCAAACGAATCAATGGACAAAGGTTTAATCTCCAATATATATAAACAGCTCATGCAGCTTAATATTAACAAAACAAACAACCCAATACAAAAAATGGGCAGAAGATCTAAAGAGATGTTTCTTCCAAGAAGACACAGAGATGGCCAAGACACACATGAAAAGCTGCTCAACAGCACTAATTATTAGAGAAATGCAAATCAAAACTACAATGAGGTATCACCTCACACCTGTTAGAATCGGCATCATCAGAAAATCTACAAACAACCAATTCTGGGGATGGTGTGGACAAAAGGAGCCCTCTTCCACTATTGGTGGCAATGTAAATTAATTCAGTCCCTTTGGAGAATGGTATGGAGTTTCCTTGAAAAAACTAGAAATAGAATTACCATCTGATACAGCAATCCCACTTCTGGGCATATACCCAGAGAAAACCATAAATCAAAAAGGCACATTCACCACAATGTTCATGGCAGCACTATTTACAATAGCCAGGTAATGGAAGCAACGTAAATGCGCACAGACAGATGAATGGATAAAGATGTGGTACATATATAAAATGGAATATTACTCAGCCATAAAAAGGAATGAAACTGGGTCATTTGTAGAGACATCGATGGATCTAGAGACTGTCATACAGAATGAAGTAAGTCAGAAAGAGGAAAACAAATATTGTATATTAATGCATATATGTGGAACCTAAAAAATGGTACAGATGAACTGGTTTGCAGGGAAGAAACAGAGACAGAGGTAGAGAACAAACATATGGACACCAAGTGTGGGAAGCCATGGGGTGGTGGTGGTGGGATGAGTTGGGAGATTGGCATTGACCTGTATACATGTATATGCATAAAATACATAACTAATAATAACCTGCTGTATAAAAAAATAAATCAAATTAAATTTCAAAATTTTAAAAAGTAAAATTTAAAAATAAAACAGAAAAATGTTCTTCCCTTCACACAGATGTATTTATAGGAATGAATTATTTCCATGCTTATATCTATAAATACATAAAAGAGGAATAAAATCTAACTTGAACCATAAAAGAAAAAAAAAAACCTGACCCCACCAGTTATACAGAGGAAAACCCTATCAGGGCACTTGCTGCAGCGGTAAACAATTCTGAAATTGGTCAGAGGTGGGGAATCATCTCCCATACAACCAGCAACCCAACCCCCACGCCAGGAGCATCCTCATTGCAAAGCTGGGGGACCGTGCCGAGGCATCTGTGAGTAAACGTGACCTGAGCCCCAGGACAGCTGCTGCTGAACTGTTCCCACCCTTCCCAGGTAAAACACCTGAATATGTACAAGGGCTTGAAAGCCTAGAGGAAGGGCCACGGAGCCACACCAGCAACAGCACGCAGGCCAACTTGGTTCCTGCAGGCCAGCCAGGGTGGTCCTGGCCCCGGGCGCTCTTGCGGAAGCTTTCCATTGCCCTGACTGAGATACCCATCCTGTCCCGGCCCCCACTGCTTTTTTCCTTCCTCACCTCTGTCCGGAGAGAAATTCCAGCGGTAGGTATGGGTGACACATCCTCTTCTTTACAGGTGGCAGCCTGGCAACCCCTGCAGAAAGGCCAGCAGAGCCCCACTCACACCGGGCCACCAACAAAGCTGTGGCCCCTCACTCCCTCCCACCAGCAGAGCCCCGAGACTGCTGACGGGGCAGAGAATATGGAGTCAGGCACAGCTTCAGGGGCTATTGCTGCCTGGAGCGCTGTTTATATTGACCTCAAACAGGCACACCTGGGGAGGGCCGGCCGGCAGGGTAAGGCTGCCCAGGTCAGCTAATCCACAACCCTCAGGGAATCACATTGTTGAAAACGGACCTCGCTAAGGCAGAATAGAAGCCAAGGAAGAAAAGGACACAATGCCATTTGCAGCACCGTAGATGAGTCTAGAGGTAATCACGTGACTTGTAGTAAGTCAGAAAGTGAAAGAAACATATCGTATCATATCACTTATAGGTGTTACCTAAGAATGGATACCAGTGCAGATATTTCCACGGAGAAGGGCCATCACAGATTCATCAAACAAACTTATGGTTCACCAATGGAAAGGTGTGAGGATTGGTTTCATTACGATATTGGGGTTAACAGACATATACAAACACAGGTGACACATATAATCACCAAAGACCTACGGAATACCAAGAGAAGACTACTCAACCTTCTGTCATAACGTACATGGGAAAAGGATCCCAGGAAGAACAGACATCTGTATATGTGTAAAAGAACCACATCTTCCACACCTACAACAAGCCAAACATTGTAATCAAACTTGCTGTAATAAAAAATAAAAAATTAAATTAAAAACACGAACAAGAAGTAGTGAGACAAACTTGAGGGGCTTTCTCCTGGCACATTCCATTCTAAATTCCAATCTAGAACACGACTTCCATTGAGGCTCTGTTGCCCTAGTCACCAGATTTGGTAAGGGAGAACTGCTGCCACCTTGTGGCCGTTTCACACAACAGCAGCTTTAATCCCAGCGCTGATGGTCAGTTGATATTCAAAATCATTGCAGGCCTGTAAATGACACCTGCCCTGAAAACAAATCCTGGGGTCACATATCGACCAAAAAATTCAAAGGACGTCCATATTTCAAAACCACCGTTTCAAAAGGAATATTTTACGCACATTAGTGTTCTGCTTCTTTTTCTTTCTTTCCTTTTTTTGTTAAAAATACGGGAATGGAAAAAGGCATCCCTCAGAATGGGCGAAAATCGTTGCAAACGAATCAATGGACAAAGGTTTAATCTCCAATATATATAAACAGCTCATGCAGCTTAATATTAACAAAACAAACAACCCAATACAAAAAATGGGCAGAAGATCTAAAGAGATGTTTCTTCCAAGAAGACACAGAGATGGCCAAGACACACATGAAAAGCTGCTCAACAGCACTAATTATTAGAGAAATGCAAATCAAAACTACAATGAGGTATCACCTCACACCTGTTAGAATCGGCATCATCAGAAAATCTACAAACAACCAATTCTGGGGAGGGTGTGGACAAAAGGAGCCCTCTTCCACTATTGGTGGCAATGTAAATTAATTCAGTCCCTTTGGAGAATGGTATGGAGTTTCCTTGAAAAAACTAGAAATAGAATTACCATCTGATACAGCAATCCCACTTCTGGGCATATACCCAGAGAAAACCATAAATCAAAAAGGCACATTCACCACAATGTTCATGGCAGCACTATTTACAATAGCCAGGTAATGGAAGCAACGTAAATGCGCACAGACAGATGAATGGATAAAGATGTGGTACATATATAAAATGGAATATTACTCAGCCATAAAAAGGAATGAAACTGGGTCATTTGTAGAGACATCGATGGATCTAGAGACTGTCATACAGAATGAAGTAAGTCAGAAAGAGGAAAACAAATATTGTATATTAATGCATATATGTGGAACCTAAAAAATGGTACAGATGAACTGGTTTGCAGGGAAGAAACAGAGACAGAGGTAGAGAACAAACATATGGACACCAAGTGTGGGAAGCCATGGGGTGGTGGTGGTGGGATGAGTTGGGAGATTGGCATTGACCTGTATACATGTATATGCATAAAATACATAACTAATAATAACCTGCTGTATAAAAAAATAAATCAAATTAAATTTCAAAATTTTAAAAAGTAAAATTTAAAAATAAAACAGAAAAATGTTCTTCCCTTCACACAGATGTATTTATAGGAATGAATTATTTCCATGCTTATATCTATAAATACATAAAAGAGGAATAAAATCTAACTTGAACCATAAAAGAAAAAAAAAAACCTGACCCCACCAGTTATACAGAGGAAAACCCTATCAGGGCACTTGCTGCAGCGGTAAACAATTCTGAAATTGGTCAGAGGTGGGGAATCATCTCCCATACAACCAGCAACCCAACCCCCACGCCAGGAGCATCCTCATTGCAAAGATGGGGGACCGTGCCGAGGCATCTGTGAGTAAACGTGAGCTGAGCCCCAGGACAGCTGCTGCTGAACTGTTCCCACCCTTCCCAGGTAAAACACCTGAATATGTACAAGGGCTTGAAAGCCTAGAGGAAGGGCCACGGAGCCACACCAGCAACAGCACGCAGGCCAACTTGGTTCCTGCAGGCCAGCCAGGGTGGTCCTGGCCCCGGGCGCTCTTGCGGAAGCTTTCCATTGCCCTGACTGAGATACCCATCCTGTCCCGGCCCCCACTGCTTTTTTCCTTCCTCACCTCTGTCCGGAGAGAAATTCCAGCGGTAGGTATGGGTGACACATCCTCTTCTTTACAGGTGGCAGCCTGGCAACCCCTGCAGAAAGGCCAGCAGAGCCCCACTCACACCGGGCCACCAACAAAGCTGTGGCCCCTCACTCCCTCCCACCAGCAGAGCCCCGAGACTGCTGACGGGGCAGAGAATATGGAGTCAGGCACAGCTTCAGGGGCTATTGCTGCCTGGAGCGCTGTTTATATTGACCTCAAACAGGCACACCTGGGGAGGGCCGGCCGGCAGGGTAAGGCTGCCCAGGTCAGCTAATCCACAACCCTCAGGGAATCACATTGTTGAAAACGGACCTCGCTAAGGCAGAATAGAAGCCAAGGAAGAAAAGGACACAATGCCATTTGCAGCACCGTAGATGAGTCTAGAGGTAATCACGTGACTTGTAGTAAGTCAGAAAGTGAAAGAAACATATCGTATCATATCACTTATAGGTGTTACCTAAGAATGGATACCAGTGCAGATATTTCCACGGAGAAGGGCCATCACAGATTCATCAAACAAACTTATGGTTCACCAATGGAAAGGTGTGAGGATTGGTTTCATTACGATATTGGGGTTAACAGACATATACAAACACAGGTGACACATATAATCACCAAAGACCTACGGAATACCAAGAGAAGACTACTCAACCTTCTGTCATAACGTACATGGGAAAAGGATCCCAGGAAGAACAGACATCTGTATATGTGTAAAAGAACCACATCTTCCACACCTACAACAAGCCAAACATTGTAATCAAACTTGCTGTAATAAAAAATAAAAAATTAAATTAAAAACACGAACAAGAAGTAGTGAGACAAACTTGAGGGGCTTTCTCCTGGCACATTCCATTCTAAATTCCAATCTAGAACACGACTTCCATTGAGGCTCTGTTGCCCTAGTCACCAGATTTGGTAAGGGAGAACTGCTGCCACCTTGTGGCCGTTTCACACAACAGCAGCTTTAATCCCAGCGCTGATGGTCAGTTGATATTCAAAATCATTGCAGGCCTGTAAATGACACCTGCCCTGAAAACAAATCCTGGGGTCACATATCGACCAAAAAATTCAAAGGACGTCCATATTTCAAAACCACCGTTTCAAAAGGAATATTTTACGCACATTAGTGTTCTGCTTCTTTTTCTTTCTTTCCTTTTTTTGTTAAAAAAAGGGGAATGGAAAAAGGCATCCCTCAGAATGGGCGAAAATCGTTGCAAACGAATCAATGGACAAAGGTTTAATCTCCAATATATATAAACAGCTCATGCAGCTTAATATTAACAAAACAAACAACCCAATACAAAAAATGGGCAGAAGATCTAAAGAGATGTTTCTTCAAAGAAGACACAGAGATGGCCAAGACACACATGAAAAGCTGCTCAACAGCACTAATTATTAGAGAAATGCAAATCAAAACTACAATGAGGTATCACCTCACACCTGTTAGAATCGGCATCATCAGAAAATCTACAAACAACCAATTCTGGGGATGGTGTGGACAAAAGGAGCCCTCTTCCACTATTGGTGGCAATGTAAATTAATTCAGTCCCTTTGGAGAATGGTATGGAGTTTCCTTGAAAAAACTAGAAATAGAATTACCATCTGATACAGCAATCCCACTTCTGGGCATATACCCAGAGAAAACCATAAATCAAAAAGGCACATTCACCACAATGTTCATGGCAGCACTATTTACAATAGCCAGGTAATGGAAGCAACGTAAATGCGCACAGACAGATGAATGGATAAAGATGTGGTACATATATAAAATGGAATATTACTCAGCCATAAAAAGGAATGAAACTGGGTCATTTGTAGAGACATCGATGGATCTAGAGACTGTCATACAGAATGAAGTAAGTCAGAAAGAGGAAAACAAATATTGTATATTAATGCATATATGTGGAACCTAAAAAATGGTACAGATGAACTGGTTTGCAGGGAAGAAACAGAGACAGAGGTAGAGAACAAACATATGGACACCAAGTGTGGGAAGCCATGGGGTGGTGGTGGTGGGATGAGTTGGGAGATTGGCATTGACCTGTATACATGTATATGCATAAAATACATAACTAATAATAACCTGCTGTATAAAAAAATAAATCAAATTAAATTTCAAAATTTTAAAAAGTAAAATTTAAAAATAAAACAGAAAAATGTTCTTCCCTTCACACAGATGTATTTATAGGAATGAATTATTTCCATGCTTATATCTATAAATACATAAAAGAGGAATAAAATCTAACTTGAACCATAAAAGAAAAAAAAAAACCTGACCCCACCAGTTATACAGAGGAAAACCCTATCAGGGCACTTGCTGCAGCGGTAAACAATTCTGAAATTGGTCAGAGGTGGGGAATCATCTCCCATACAACCAGCAACCCAACCCCCACGCCAGGAGCATCCTCATTGCAAAGCTGGGGGACCGTGCCGAGGCATCTGTGAGTAAACGTGACCTGAGCCCCAGGACAGCTGCTGCTGAACTGTTCCCACCCTTCCCAGGTAAAACACCTGAATATGTACAAGGGCTTGAAAGCCTAGAGGAAGGGCCACGGAGCCACACCAGCAACAGCACGCAGGCCAACTTGGTTCCTGCAGGCCAGCCAGGGTGGTCCTGGCCCCGGGCGCTCTTGCGGAAGCTTTCCATTGCCCTGACTGAGATACCCATCCTGTCCCGGCCCCCACTGCTTTTTTCCTTCCTCACCTCTGTCCGGAGAGAAATTCCAGCGGTAGGTATGGGTGACACATCCTCTTCTTTACAGGTGGCAGCCTGGCAACCCCTGCAGAAAGGCCAGCAGAGCCCCACTCACACCGGGCCACCAACAAAGCTGTGGCCCCTCACTCCCTCCCACCAGCAGAGCCCCGAGACTGCTGACGGGGCAGAGAATATGGAGTCAGGCACAGCTTCAGGGGCTATTGCTGCCTGGAGCGCTGTTTATATTGACCTCAAACAGGCACACCTGGGGAGGGCCGGCCGGCAGGGTAAGGCTGCCCAGGTCAGCTAATCCACAACCCTCAGGGAATCACATTGTTGAAAACGGACCTCGCTAAGGCAGAATAGAAGCCAAGGAAGAAAAGGACACAATGCCATTTGCAGCACCGTAGATGAGTCTAGAGGTAATCACGTGACTTGTAGTAAGTCAGAAAGTGAAAGAAACATATCGTATCATATCACTTATAGGTGTTACCTAAGAATGGATACCAGTGCAGATATTTCCACGGAGAAGGGCCATCACAGATTCATCAAACAAACTTATGGTTCACCAATGGAAAGGTGTGAGGATTGGTTTCATTACGATATTGGGGTTAACAGACATATACAAACACAGGTGACACATATAATCACCAAAGACCTACGGAATACCAAGAGAAGACTACTCAACCTTCTGTCATAACGTACATGGGAAAAGGATCCCAGGAAGAACAGACATCTGTATATGTGTAAAAGAACCACATCTTCCACACCTACAACAAGCCAAACATTGTAATCAAACTTGCTGTAATAAAAAATAAAAAATTAAATTAAAAACACGAACAAGAAGTAGTGAGACAAACTTGAGGGGCTTTCTCCTGGCACATTCCATTCTAAATTCCAATCTAGAACACGACTTCCATTGAGGCTCTGTTGCCCTA
This sequence comes from Mesoplodon mirus, assembly GCF_964341445.2. Lineage (NCBI taxonomy): Eukaryota > Metazoa > Chordata > Mammalia > Artiodactyla > Ziphiidae > Mesoplodon > Mesoplodon mirus. Next base: position 1,879,129 of record NW_028295814.1, on the reverse strand, counting down.
GTCACCAGATTTGGTAAGGGAGAACTGCTGCCACCTTGTGGCCGTTTCACACAACAGCAGCTTTAATCCCAGCGCTGATGGTCAGTTGATATTCAAAATCATTGCAGGCCTGTAAATGACACCTGCCCTGAAAACAAATCCTGGGGTCACATATCGACCAAAAAATTCAAAGGACGTCCATATTTCAAAACCACCGTTTCAAAAGGAATATTTTACGCACATTAGTGTTCTGCTTCTTTTTCTTTCTTTCCTTTTTTTGTTAAAAATACGGGAATGGAAAAAGGCATCCCTCAGAATGGGCGAAAATCGTTGCAAACGAATCAATGGACAAAGGTTTAATCTCCAATATATATAAACAGCTCATGCAGCTTAATATTAACAAAACAAACAACCCAATACAAAAAATGGGCAGAAGATCTAAAGAGATGTTTCTTCCAAGAAGACACAGAGATGGCCAAGACACACATGAAAAGCTGCTCAACAGCACTAATTATTAGAGAAATGCAAATCAAAACTACAATGAGGTATCACCTCACACCTGTTAGAATCGGCATCATCAGAAAATCTACAAACAACCAATTCTGGGGAGGGTGTGGACAAAAGGAGCCCTCTTCCACTATTGGTGGCAATGTAAATTAATTCAGTCCCTTTGGAGAATGGTATGGAGTTTCCTTGAAAAAACTAGAAATAGAATTACCATCTGATACAGCAATCCCACTTCTGGGCATATACCCAGAGAAAACCATAAATCAAAAAGGCACATTCACCACAATGTTCATGGCAGCACTATTTACAATAGCCAGGTAATGGAAGCAACGTAAATGCGCACAGACAGATGAATGGATAAAGATGTGGTACATATATAAAATGGAATATTACTCAGCCATAAAAAGGAATGAAACTGGGTCATTTGTAGAGACATCGATGGATCTAGAGACTGTCATACAGAATGAAGTAAGTCAGAAAGAGGAAAACAAATATTGTATATTAATGCATATATGTGGAACCTAAAAAATGGTACAGATGAACTGGTTTGCAGGGAAGAAACAGAGACAGAGGTAGAGAACAAACATATGGACACCAAGTGTGGGAAGCCATGGGGTGGTGGTGGTGGGATGAGTTGGGAGATTGGCATTGACCTGTATACATGTATATGCATAAAATACATAACTAATAATAACCTGCTGTATAAAAAAATAAATCAAATTAAATTTCAAAATTTTAAAAAGTAAAATTTAAAAATAAAACAGAAAAATGTTCTTCCCTTCACACAGATGTATTTATAGGAATGAATTATTTCCATGCTTATATCTATAAATACATAAAAGAGGAATAAAATCTAACTTGAACCATAAAAGAAAAAAAAAAACCTGACCCCACCAGTTATACAGAGGAAAACCCTATCAGGGCACTTGCTGCAGCGGTAAACAATTCTGAAATTGGTCAGAGGTGGGGAATCATCTCCCATACAACCAGCAACCCAACCCCCACGCCAGGAGCATCCTCATTGCAAAGATGGGGGACCGTGCCGAGGCATCTGTGAGTAAACGTGAGCTGAGCCCCAGGACAGCTGCTGCTGAACTGTTCCCACCCTTCCCAGGTAAAACACCTGAATATGTACAAGGGCTTGAAAGCCTAGAGGAAGGGCCACGGAGCCACACCAGCAACAGCACGCAGGCCAACTTGGTTCCTGCAGGCCAGCCAGGGTGGTCCTGGCCCCGGGCGCTCTTGCGGAAGCTTTCCATTGCCCTGACTGAGATACCCATCCTGTCCCGGCCCCCACTGCTTTTTTCCTTCCTCACCTCTGTCCGGAGAGAAATTCCAGCGGTAGGTATGGGTGACACATCCTCTTCTTTACAGGTGGCAGCCTGGCAACCCCTGCAGAAAGGCCAGCAGAGCCCCACTCACACCGGGCCACCAACAAAGCTGTGGCCCCTCACTCCCTCCCACCAGCAGAGCCCCGAGACTGCTGACGGGGCAGAGAATATGGAGTCAGGCACAGCTTCAGGGGCTATTGCTGCCTGGAGCGCTGTTTATATTGACCTCAAACAGGCACACCTGGGGAGGGCCGGCCGGCAGGGTAAGGCTGCCCAGGTCAGCTAATCCACAACCCTCAGGGAATCACATTGTTGAAAACGGACCTCGCTAAGGCAGAATAGAAGCCAAGGAAGAAAAGGACACAATGCCATTTGCAGCACCGTAGATGAGTCTAGAGGTAATCACGTGACTTGTAGTAAGTCAGAAAGTGAAAGAAACATATCGTATCATATCACTTATAGGTGTTACCTAAGAATGGATACCAGTGCAGATATTTCCACGGAGAAGGGCCATCACAGATTCATCAAACAAACTTATGGTTCACCAATGGAAAGGTGTGAGGATTGGTTTCATTACGATATTGGGGTTAACAGACATATACAAACACAGGTGACACATATAATCACCAAAGACCTACGGAATACCAAGAGAAGACTACTCAACCTTCTGTCATAACGTACATGGGAAAAGGATCCCAGGAAGAACAGACATCTGTATATGTGTAAAAGAACCACATCTTCCACACCTACAACAAGCCAAACATTGTAATCAAACTTGCTGTAATAAAAAATAAAAAATTAAATTAAAAACACGAACAAGAAGTAGTGAGACAAACTTGAGGGGCTTTCTCCTGGCACATTCCATTCTAAATTCCAATCTAGAACACGACTTCCATTGAGGCTCTGTTGCCCTAGTCACCAGATTTGGTAAGGGAGAACTGCTGCCACCTTGTGGCCGTTTCACACAACAGCAGCTTTAATCCCAGCGCTGATGGTCAGTTGATATTCAAAATCATTGCAGGCCTGTAAATGACACCTGCCCTGAAAACAAATCCTGGGGTCACATATCGACCAAAAAATTCAAAGGACGTCCATATTTCAAAACCACCGTTTCAAAAGGAATATTTTACGCACATTAGTGTTCTGCTTCTTTTTCTTTCTTTCCTTTTTTTGTTAAAAAAAGGGGAATGGAAAAAGGCATCCCTCAGAATGGGCGAAAATCGTTGCAAACGAATCAATGGACAAAGGTTTAATCTCCAATATATATAAACAGCTCATGCAGCTTAATATTAACAAAACAAACAACCCAATACAAAAAATGGGCAGAAGATCTAAAGAGATGTTTCTTCAAAGAAGACACAGAGATGGCCAAGACACACATGAAAAGCTGCTCAACAGCACTAATTATTAGAGAAATGCAAATCAAAACTACAATGAGGTATCACCTCACACCTGTTAGAATCGGCATCATCAGAAAATCTACAAACAACCAATTCTGGGGAGGGTGTGGACAAAAGGAGCCCTCTTCCACTATTGGTGGCAATGTAAATTGATACCCTCCCTATGGAGAACGGTATGGAGTTTCCTTGAAAAAACTAGAAATAGAATTACCATCTGATCCAGCAATCCCACTTCTGGGCATATAACCAGAGAAAACCATAAATCAAAAAGGCACATTCACCACAATGTTCATGGCAGCACTATTTACAATAGCCAGGTAATGGAAGCAACCTAAATGCCCACAGACAGATGAATGGATAAAGATGTGGTACATATATAAAATGGAATATTACTCAGCCATAAAAAGGAATGAAACTGGGTCATTTGTAGAGACATCGATGGATCTAGAGACTGTCATACAGAATGAAGTAAGTCAGAAAGAGGAAAACAAATATTGTATATTAATGCATATATGTGGAACCTAAAAAATGGTACAGATGAACTGGTTTGCAGGGAAGAAACAGAGACAGAGGTAGAGAACAAACATATGGACACCAAGTGTGGGAAGCCATGGGGTGGTGGTGGTGGGATGAGTTGGGAGATTGGCATTGACCTGTATACATGTATATGCATAAAATACATAACTAATAATAACCTGCTGTATAAAAAAATAAATCAAATTAAATTTCAAAATTTTAAAAAGTAAAATTTAAAAATAAAACAGAAAAATGTTCTTCCCTTCACACAGATGTATTTATAGGAATGAATTATTTCCATGTTTATATCTATAAATACATAAAAGAGGAATAAAATCTAACTTGAACCATAAAAGAAAAAAAAAACCTGACCCCACCAGTTATACAGAGGAAAACCCTATCAGGGCACTTGCTCCAGCGGTAAACAATTCTGAAATTGGTCAGAGGTGGGGAATCATCTCCCATACAACCAGCAACCCACCCCCCACGCAAGGAGCATCCTCATTGCAAAGCTGGGGGACCGTGCCGAGGCATCTGTGAGTAAACGTGAGCTGAGCCCCAGGACAGCTGCTGCTGAACTGTTCCCACCCTTCCCAGGTAAAACACCTGAATATGTACAAGGGCTTGAAAGCCTAGAGGAAGGGCCACGGAGCCACACCAGCGACAGCACGCAGGCCAACTTGGTGCCTGCAGGCCAGCCAGGGTGGTCCTGGCCCCGGGCGCTCTTCTGGAAGCTTTCCATTGCCTTGCCTGAGATACCCCTCATGTCCCGGCCCCCAATGCTTTTTTCCTTCCTCACCTCTGTCCGGAGAGAAATTCCAGCGGTAGGTATGGGTGACACATCCTCTTCTTTACAGGTGGCAGCCTGGCAACCCCTGCAGAAAGGCCAGCAGAGCCCCACTCACACCGGGCCACCAACAAAGCTGTGGCCCCTCACTCCCTCCCACCAGCACAGCCCCGAGACTGCTGACGGGGCAGAGAATATGGAGTCAGGCACAGCTTCAGGGGCTATTGCTGCCTGGAGCGCTGTTTATATTGACCTCAAACAGGCACACCTGGGGAGGGCCGGCCGGCAGGGTAAGGCTGCCCAGGTCAGCTAATCCACAACCCTCAGGGAATCACATTGTTGAAAACGGACCTCGCTAAGGCAGAATAGAAGCCAAGGAAGAAAAGGACACAATGCCATTTGCAGCACCGTAGATGAGTCTAGAGGTAATCACGTGACTTGTAGTAAGTCAGAAAGTGAAAGACACATATCGTATCATATCACTTATAGGTGTTACCTAAGAATGGATACCAGGGCAGATATTTCCACGGAGAAGGGCCATCACAGATTCATCAAACAAACTTATGGTTCACCAATGGAAAGTTGTGAGGATTCGTTTCATTACGATATTGGGGTTAACAGACATATACAAACACAGGTGACACATATAATCACCAAAGACCTACGGAATACCAAGAGATGACTACTCAACATTCTGTCATAACGTACATGGGAAAAGGATCCCAGGAAGAACAGACATCTGTATATGTGTAAAAGAACCACATCTTCCACACCTACAACAAGCCAAACATTGTAATCAAACTTGCTGTAATAAAAAATAAAAAATTAAATTAAAAACACGAACAAGAAGTAGTGAGACAAACTTGAACGGCTTTCTCCTGGCACATTCCATTCTAAATTCCAATCTAGAACACGACTTCCATTGAGGCTCTGTTGCCCTAGTCACCAGATTTGGTAAGGGAGAACTGCTGCCACCTTGTGGCCGTTTCACACAACAGCAGCTTTAATCCCAGCGCTGATGGTCAGTTGATATTCAAAATCATTGCAGGCCTGTAAATGACACCTGCCCTGAAAACAAATCCTGGGGTCACATATCGACCAAAAAATTCAAAGGACCTCCATATTTCAAAACGACCGTTTCAAAAGGCATATTTTACGCACATTAGTGTTCTGCTTCTTTTTCTTTCTTTACTTTTTTTGTTAAAATAAGGGGAATGGAGAAAGGCATCCCTCAGAATGGGCGAAAATCGTTGCAAACGAATCAATGGACAAAGGTTTAATCTCCAATATATATAAACAGCTCATGCAGCTTAATATTAACAAAACAAACAACCCAATACAAAAAATGGGCAGAAGATCTAAAGAGATGTTTCTTCAAAGAAGACACAGAGATGGCCAAGACACACATGAAAAGCTGCTCAACAGCACTAATTATTAGAGAAATGCAAATCAAAACTACAATGAGGTATCACCTCACACCTGTTAGAATCGGCATCATCAGAAAATCTACAAACAACCAATTCTGGGGAGGGTGTGGACAAAAGGAGCCCTCTTCCACTATTGGTGGCAATGTAAATTGATACACTCCCTAAGGAGAACGGTATGGAGTTTCCTTGAAAAAACTAGAAATAGAATTACCATCTGATCCAGCAATCCCACTTCTGGGCATATAACCAGAGAAAACCATAAATCAAAAAGGCACATTCACCACAATGTTCATGGCAGCACTATTTACAATAGCCAGGTAATGGAAGCAACGTAAATGCCCACAGACAGATGAATGGATAAAGATGTGGTACATATATAAAATGGAATATTACTCAGCCATAAAAAGGAATGAAACTGGGTCATTTGTAGAGACATCGATGGATCTAGAGACTGTCATACAGAATGAAGTAAGTCAGAAAGAGGAAAACAAATATTGTATATTAATGCATATATGTGGAACCTAAAAAATGGTACAGATGAACAGGTTTGCAGGGAAGAAACAGAGACACAGAGGTAGAGAACAAACATATGGACACCAAGTGTGGGAAGCCATGGGGTGGTGGTGGTGGGATGAGTTGGGAGATTGGGATTGACCTGTATACATGTATATGCATAAAATACATAACTAATAATAACCTGCTGTATAAAAAAAATAAATCAAATTAAATTTCAAAATTTTAAAAAGTAAAATTTAAAAATAAAACAGAAAAATGTTCTTCCCTTCACACAGATGTATTTATAGGAATGAATTATTTCCATGCTTATATCTATAAATACATAAAGGAGGAATACAATCTAACTTGAACCATAAAAGAAAACAAAAAACCTGAACCCAACAGTTATACAGAGGAAAACCCTATCAGGGCACTTGCTCCAGCGGTAAACAATTCTGAAATTGGTCAGAGGTGGGGAATCATCTCCCATACAACAAGCAACCCACCCCCCACGCAAGGAGCATCCTCATTGCAAAGCTGGGGGACCGTGCCGAGGCATCTGTGAGTAAACGTGAGCTGAGCCCCAGGACAGCTGCTGCTGAACTGTTCCCACCCTTCCCAGGTAAAACACCTGAATATGTACAAGGGCTTGAAAGCCTAGAGGAAGGGCCACGGAGCCACACCAGCGACAGCACGCAGGCCAACTTGGTGCCTGCAGGCCAGCCAGGGTGGTCCTGGCCCCGGGCGCTCTTCTGGAAGCTTTCCATTGCCTTGCCTGAGATACCCCTCATGTCCCGGCCCCCAATGCTTTTTTCCTTCCTCACCTCTGTCCGGAGAGAAATTCCAGCGGTAGGTATGGGTGACACATCCTCTTCTTTACAGGTGGCAGCCTGGCAACCCCTGCAGAAAGGCCAGCAGAGCCCCACTCACACCGGGCCACCAACAAAGCTGTGGCCCCTCACTCCCTCCCACCAGCAGAGCCCCGAGACTGCTGACGGGGCAGAGAATATGGAGTCAGGCACAGCTTCAGGGGCTATTGCTGCCTGGAGCGCTGTTTATATTGACCTCAAACAGGCACACCTGGGGAGGGCCGGCCGGCAGGGTAAGGCTGCCCAGGTCAGCTAATCCACAACCCTCAGGGAATCACATTGTTGAAAACGGACCTCGCTAAGGCAGAATAGAAGCCAAGGAAGAAAAGGACACAATGCCATTTGCAGCACCGTAGATGAGTCTAGAGGTAATCACGTGACTTGTAGTAAGTCAGAAAGTGAAAGACACATATCGTATCATATCACTTATAGGTGTTACCTAAGAATGGATACCAGGGCAGATATTTCCACGGAGAAGGGCCATCACAGATTCATCAAACAAACTTATGGTTCACCAATGGAAAGGTGTGAGGATTGGTTTCATTACGATATTGGGGTTAACAGACATATACAAACACAGGTGACACATATAATCACCAAAGACCTACGGAATACCAAGAGAAGACTACTCAACCTTCTGTCATAACGTACATGGGAAAAGGATCCCAGGAAGAACAGACATCTGTATATGTGTAAAAGAACCACATCTTCCACACCTACAACAAGCCAAACATTGTAATCAAACTTGCTGTAATAAAAAATAAAAAATTAAATTAAAAACACGAACAAGAAGTAGTGAGACAAACTTGAGGGGCTTTCTCCTGGCACATTCCATTCTAAATTCCAATCTAGAACACGACTTCCATTGAGGCTCTGTTGCCCTAGTCACCAGATTTGGTAAGGGAGAACTGCTGCCACCTTGTGGCCGTTTCACACAACAGCAGCTTTAATCCCAGCGCTGATGGTCAGTTGATATTCAAAATCATTGCAGGCCTGTAAATGACACCTGCCCTGAAAACAAATCCTGGGGTCACATATCGACCAAAAAATTCAAAGGACCTCCATATTTCAAAACCACCGTTTCAAAAGGCATATTTTACGCACATTAGTGTTCTGCTTCTTTTTCTTTCTTTCCTTTTTTTGTTAAAATAAGGGGAATGGAGAAAGGCATCCCTCAGAATGGGCGAAAATCGTTGCAAACGAATCAATGGACAAAGGTTTAATCTCCAATATATATAAACAGCTCATGCAGCTTAATATTAACAAAACAAACAACCCAATACAAAAAATGGGCAGAAGATCTAAAGAGATGTTTCTTCAAAGAAGACACAGAGATGGCCAAGACACACATGAAAAGCTGCTCAACAGCACTAATTATTAGAGAAATGCAAATCAAAACTACAATGAGGTATCACCTCACACCTGTTAGAATCGGCATCATCAGAAAATCTACAAACAACCAATTCTGGGGAGGGTGTGGACAAAAGGAGCCCTCTTCCACAATTGGTGGCAATGTAAATTGATACAGTCACTATGGAGAACGGTATGGAGTTTCCTTGAAAAAACTAGAAATAGAATTACCATCTGATCCAGCAATCCCACTTCTGGGCATATACCCAGAGAAAACCATAAATCAAAAAGGCACATTCACCACAATGTTCATGGCAGCACTATTTACAATAGCCAGGTAATGGAAGCAACGTAAATGCCCACAGACAGATGAATGGATAAAGATGTGGTACATATATAAAATGGAATATTACTCAGCCATAAAAAGGAATGAAACTGGGTCATTTGTAGAGACATCGATGGATCTAGAGACTGTCATACAGAATGAAGTAAGTCAGAAAGAGGAAAACAAATATTGTATATTAATGCATATATGTGGAACCTAAAAAATGGTACAGATGAACTGGTTTGCAGGGAAGAAACAGAGACACAGAGGTAGAGAACAAACATATGGACACCAAGTGTGGGAAGCCATGGGGTGGTGGTGGTGGGATGAGTTGGGAGATTGGGATTGACCTGTATACATGTATATGCATAAAATACATAACTAATAATAACCTGCTGTATAAAAAAAATAAATCAAATTAAATTTCAAAATTTTAAAAAGTAAAGTTTAAAAATAAAACAGAAAAATGTTCTTCCCTTCACACAGATGTATTTATAGGAATGAATTATTTCCATGCTTATATCTATAAATACATAAAGGAGGAATAAAATCTAACTTGAACCATAAAAGAAAAGAAAAAACATGAACCCACCAGTTATACAGAGGAAAACCCTATCAGGGCACTTGCTGCAGCGGTAAACAATTCTGAAATTGGTCAGAGGTGGGGAATCATCTCCCATACAACCAGCAACCCACCCCCCACGCCAGGAGCATCCTCATTGCAAAGCTGGGGGACCGTGCCGAGGCATCTGTGAGTAAACGTGAGCTGAGCCCCAGGACAGCTGCTGCTGAACTGTTCCCACCCTTCCCAGGTAAAACACCTGAATATGTACAAGGGCTTGAAAGCCTAGAGGAAGGGCCACGGAGCCACACCAGCGACAGCACGCAGGCCAACTTGGTGCCTCCAGGCCAGCCAGGGTGGTCCTGGCCCTGGGCGCTCTTGCGGAAGCTTTCCATTGCCCTGCCTGAGATACCCATCCTGTCCCGGCCCCCACTGCTTTTTTCCTTCCTCACCTCTGTCCGGAGAGAAATTCCAGCGGAAGGTATGGGTGACACATCCTCTTCTTTACAGGTGGCAGCCTGGCAACCCCTGCAGAAAGGCCAGCAGAGCCCCACTCACACCGGGCCACCAACAAAGCTGTGGCCCCTCACACCCTACCACCAGCCCAGCCCCGAGACTGCTGACGGGGCAGAGAATATGGAGTCAGGCACAGCTTCAGGGGCTATTGCTGCCTGGAGTGCTGTTTATATTGACCTCAAACAGGCACACCTGGGGAGGCCCGGCCGGCAGGGTAAGGCTGCCCAGGTCAGCTAATCCACAACCCTCAGGGAATCACATTGTTGAAAACGGACCTCGCTAAGGCAGAATAGAAGCCAAGGAAGAAAAGGACACAATGCCATTTGCAGCACCGTAGATGAGTCTAGAGGTAATCACGTGACTTGTAGTAAGTCAGAAAGTGAAAGACACGTATCGTATCATATCACTTATAGGTGTTACCTAAGAATGGATACCAGTGCAGATATTTCCACGGAGAAGGGCCATCACAGATTCATCAAACAAACTTATGGTTCACCAATGGAAAGGTGTGAGGATTGGTTTCATTACGATATTGGGGTTAACAGACATATACAAACACAGGTGACACATATAATCACCAAAGACCTACGGAATACCAAGAGAAGACTACTCAACCTTCTGTCATAACGTACATGGGAAAAGGATCCCAGGAAGAACAGACATCTGTATATGTGTAAAAGAACCACATCTTCCACACCTACAACAAGCCAAACATTGTAATCAAACTTGCTGTAATAAAAAATAAAAAATTAAATTAAAAACACGAACAAGAAGTAGTGAGACAAACTTGAGGGGCTTTCGCCTGGCACATTCCATTCTAAATTCCAATCTAGAACACGACTTCCATTGAGGCTCTGTTGCCCTAGTCACCAGATTTGGTAAGGGAGAACTGCTGCCACCTTGTGGCCGTTTCACACAACAGCAGCTTTAATCCCAGCGCTGATGGTCAGTTGATATTCAAAATCATTGCAGGCCTGTAAATGACACCTGCCCTGAAAACAAATCCTGGGGTCACATATCGACCAAAAAATACAAAGGACGTCCATATTTCAAAACGACCGTTTCAAAAGGCATATTTAACGCACATTAGTGTTCTGCTTCTTTTTCTTTCTTTCCTTTTTTTGTTAAAAATACGGGAATGGAAAAAGGCATCCCTCAGAATGGGCGAAACTCGTTGCAAACGAATCAATGGACAAAGGTTTAATCTCCAATATATATAAACAGCTCATGCAGCTTAATATTAACAAAACAAACAACCCAATACAAAAAATGGGCAGAAGATCTAAAGAGATGTTTCTTCAAAGAAGACACAGAGATGGCCAAGACACACATGAAAAGCTGCTCAACAGCACTAATTATTAGAGAAATGCAAATCAAAACTACAATGAGGTATCACCTCACACCTGTTAGAATCGGCATCATCAGAAAATCTACAAACAACCAATTCTGGGGAGGGTGTGGACAAAAGGAGCCCTCTTCCACTATTGGTGGCAATGTAAATTAATTCAGTCCCTTTGGAGAACGGTATGGAGTTTCCTTGAAAAAACTAGAAATAGAATTACCATCTGATCCAGCAATCCCACTTCTGGGCATATACCCAGAGAAAACCATAAATCAAAACGGCACATTCACCACAATGTTCATGGCAGCACTATTTACAATAGCCAGGTAATGGAAGCAACGTAAATGCGCACAGACAGATGAATGGATAAAGATGTGGTACATATATAAAATGGAATATTACTCAGCCATAAAAAGGAATGAAACTGGGTCATTTGTAGAGACATCGATGGATCTAGAGACTGTCATACAGAATGAAGTAAGTCAGAAAGAGGAAAACAAATATTGTATATTAATGCATATATGTGGAACCTAAAAAATGGTACAGATGAACGGGTTTGCAGGGAAGAAACAGAGACACAGAGGTAGAGAACAAACATATGGACACCAAGTGTGGGAAGCCATGGGGTGGTGGTGGTGGGATGAGTTGGGAGATTGGCATTGACCTGTATACATGTATATGCATAAAATACATAACTAATAATAACCTGCTGTATAAAAAAATAAATCAAATTAAATTTCAAAATTTTAAAAAGTAAAATTTAAAAATAAAACAGAAAAATGATCTTCCCTTCACACAGATGTATTTATAGGAATGAATTACTTCCATGCTTATATCTATAAATACATAAAAGAGGAATAAAATCTAACTTGAACCATAAAAGAAAAAAAAAAACCTGACCCCACCAGTTATACAGAGGAAAACCCTATCAGGGCACTTGCTGCAGCGGTAAACAATTCTGAAATTGGTCAGATGTGGGGAATCATCTCCCATACAACCAGCAACCCAACCCCCACGCCAGGAGCATCCTCATTGCAAAGCTGGGGGACCGTGCCGAGGCATCTGTGAGTAAACGTGAGCTGAGCCCCAGGACAGCTGCTGCTGAACTGTTCCCACCCTTCCCAGGTAAAACACCTGAATATGTACAAGGGCTTGAAAGCCTAGAGGAAGGGCCACGGAGCCACACCAGCGACAGCACGCAGGCCAACTTGGTGCCTCCAGGCCAGCCAGGGTGGTCCTGGCCCCGGGCGCTCTTCTGGAAGCTTTCCATTGCCCTGCCTGAAATACCCCTCCTGTCCCGGCCCCCAATGCTTTTTTCCTTCCTCACCTCTGTCCGGAGAGAAATTCCAGCGGTAGGTATGGGTGACACATCCTCTTCTTTACAGGTGGCAGCCTGGCAACCCCTGCAGAAAGGCCAGCAGAGCCCCACTCACACCGGGCCACCAACAAAGCTGTGGCCCCTCACTCCCTCCCACCAGCAGAGCCCCGAGACTGCTGACGGGGCAGAGAATATGGAGTCAGGCACAGCTTCAGGGGCTATTGCTGCCTGGAGCGCTGTTTATATTGACCTCAAACAGGCACACCAGGGGAGGGCCGGCCGGCAGGGTAAGGCTGCCCAGGTCAGCTAATCCACAACCCTCAGGGAATCACATTGTTGAAAACGGACCTCGCTAAGGCAGAATAGAAGCCAAGGAAGAAAAGGACACAATGCCATTTGCAGCACCGTAGATGAGTCTAGAGGTAATCACGTGACTTGTAGTAAGTCAGAAAGTGAAAGACACATATCGTATCATATCACTTATAGGTGTTACCTAAGAATGGATACCAGGGCAGATATTTCCACGGAGAAGGGCCATCACAGATTCATCAAACAAACTTATGGTTCACCAATGGAAAGTTGTGAGGATTGGTTTCATTACGATATTGGGGTTAACAGACATATACAAACACAGGTGACACATATAATCACCAAAGACCTACGGAATACCAAGAGAAGACTACTCAACATTCTGTCATAACGTACATGGGAAAAGGATCCCAGGAAGAACAGACATCTGTATATGTGTAAAAGAACCACATCTTCCACACCTACAACAAGCCAAACATTGTAATCAAACTTGCTGTAATAAAAAATAAAAAATTAAATTAAAAACACGAACAAGAATTAGTGAGACAAACTTGAGGGGCTTTCGCCTGGCACATTCCATTCTAAATTCCAATCTAGAACACGACTTCCATTGAGGCTCTGTTGCCCTAGTCACCAGATTTGGTAAGGGAGAACTGCTGCCACCTTGTGGCCGTTTCACACAACAGCAGCTTTAATCCCAGCGCTGATGGTCAGTTGATATTCAAAATCATTGCAGGCCTGTAAATGACACCTGCCCTGAAAACAAATCCTGGGGTCACATATCGACCAAAAAATTCAAAGGACGTCCATATTTCAAAACGACCGTTTCAAAAGGCATATTTAACGCACATTAGTGTTCTGCTTCTTTTTCTTTCTTTTCTTTTTTTGTTAAAAATACGGGAATGGAAAAAGGCATCCCTCAGAATGGGCGAAAATCGTTGCAAACGAATCAATGGACAAAGGTTTAATCTCCAATATATATAAACAGCTCATGCAGCTTAATATTAACAAAACAAACAACCCAATACAAAAAATGGGCAGAAGATCTAAAGAGATGTTTCTTCCAAGAAGACACAGAGATGGCCAAGACGCACATGAAAAGCTGCTCAACAGCACTAATTATTAGAGAAATGCAAATCAAAACTACAATGAGGTATCACCTCACACCTGTTAGAATCGGCATCATCAGAAAATCTACAAACAACCAATTCTGGGGAGGGTGTGGACAAAAGGAGCCCTCTTCCACTATTGGTGGGAATGTAAATTGATACAGTCACTATGGAGAACGGTATGGAGTTTCCTTAAAAAAACTAGAAATAGAATTACCATCTGATCCAGCAATCCCACTTCTGGGCATATACCTAGAGAAAACCATAAATCAAAAAGGCACATTCACCACAATGTTCATGGCAGCACTATTTACAATAGCCAGATAATGGAAGCAACGTAAATGCCCACAGACAGATGAATGGATAAAGATGTGGTACATATATAAAATGGAATATTACTCGGCCATAAGAAGGAATGAAACTGGGTCATTTGTAGAGACATCGATGGATCTAGAGACTGTCATACAGAATGAAGTAAGTCAGAAAGAGGAAAACAAATATTGTATATTAATGCATATATGTGGAACCTAAAAAATGGTACAGATGAACGGGTTTGCAGGGAAGAAACAGAGACACAGAGGTAGAGAACAAACATATGGACACCAAGTGTGGGAAGCCATGGGGTGGTGGTGGTGGGATGAGTTGGGAGATTGGCATTGACCTGTATACATGTATATGCATAAAATACATAACTAATAATAACCTGCTGTATAAAAAAATAAATCAAATTAAATTTCAAAATTTTAAAAAGTAAAATTTAAAAATAAAACAGAAAAATGATCTTCCCTTCACACAGATGTATTTATAGGAATGAATTATTTCCATGCTTATATCTATAAATACATAAAAGAGGAATAAAATCTAACTTGAACCATAAAAGAAAAAAAAAAACCTGACCCCACCAGTTATACAGAGGAAAACCCTATCAGGGCACTTGCTGCAGCGGTAAACAATTCTGAAATTGGTCAGATGTGGGGAATCATCTCCCATACAACCAGCAACCCAACCCCCACGCCAGGAGCATCCTCATTGCAAAGCTGGGGGACCGTGCCGAGGCATCTGTGAGTAAACGTGAGCTGAGCCCCAGGACAGCTGCTGCTGAACTGTTCCCACCCTTCCCAGGTAAAACACCTGAATATGTACAAGGGCTTGAAAGCCTAGAGGAAGGGCCACGGAGCCACACCAGCGACAGCACGCAGGCCAACTTGGTGCCTCCAGGCCAGCCAGGGTGGTCCTGGCCCCGGGCGCTCTTCTGGAAGCTTTCCATTGCCCTGCCTGAAATACCCCTCCTGTCCCGGCCCCCAATGCTTTTTTCCTTCCTCACCTCTGTCCGGAGAGAAATTCCAGTGGTAGGTATGGGTGACACATCCTCTTCTTTACAGGTGGCAGCCTGGCAACCCCTGCAGAAAGGCCAGCAGAGCCCCACTCACACCGGGCCACCAACAAAGCTGTGGCCCCTCACTCCCTCCCACCAGCAGAGCCCCGAGACTGCTGACGGGGCAGAGAATATGGAGTCAGGCACAGCTTCAGGGGCTATTGCTGCCTGGAGCGCTGTTTATATTGACCTCAAACAGGCACACCAGGGGAGGGCCGGCCGGCAGGGTAAGGCTGCCCAGGTCAGCTAATCCACAACCCTCAGGGAATCACATTGTTGAAAACGGACCTCGCTAAGGCAGAATAGAAGCCAAGGAAGAAAAGGACACAATGCCATTTGCAGCACCGTAGATGAGTCTAGAGGTAATCACGTGACTTGTAGTAAGTCAGAAAGTGAAAGACACATATCGTATCATATCACTTATAGGTGTTACCTAAGAATGGATACCAGGGCAGATATTTCCACGGAGAAGGGCCATCACAGATTCATCAAACAAACTTATGGTTCACCAATGGAAAGTTGTGAGGATTGGTTTCATTACGATATTGGGGTTAACAGACATATACAAACACAGGTGACACATATAATCACCAAAGACCTACGGAATACCAAGAGAAGACTACTCAACATTCTGTCATAACGTACATGGGAAAAGGATCCCAGGAAGAACAGACATCTGTATATGTGTAAAAGAACCACATCTTCCACACCTACAACAAGCCAAACATTGTAATCAAACTTGCTGTAATAAAAAATAAAAAATTAAATTAAAAACACGAACAAGAATTAGTGAGACAAACTTGAGGGGCTTTCGCCTGGCACATTCCATTCTAAATTCCAATCTAGAACACGACTTCCATTGAGGCTCTGTTGCCCTAGTCACCAGATTTGGTAAGGGAGAACTGCTGCCACCTTGTGGCCGTTTCACACAACAGCAGCTTTAATCCCAGCGCTGATGGTCAGTTGATATTCAAAATCATTGCAGGCCTGTAAATGACACCTGCCCTGAAAACAAATCCTGGGGTCACATATCGACCAAAAAATTCAAAGGACGTCCATATTTCAAAACGACCGTTTCAAAAGGCATATTTAACGCACATTAGTGTTCTGCTTCTTTTTCTTTCTTTCCTTTTTTTGTTAAAAATACGGGAATGGAAAAAGGCATCCCTCAGAATGGGCGAAAATCGTTGCAAACGAATCAATGGACAAAGGTTTAATCTCCAATATATATAAACAGCTCATGCAGCTTAATATTAACAAAACAAACAACCCAATACAAAAAATGGGCAGAAGATCTAAAGAGATGTTTCTTCAAAGAAGACACAGAGATGGCCAAGACACACATGAAAAGCTGCTCAACAGCACTAATTATTAGAGAAATGCAAATCAAAACTACAATGAGGTATCACCTCACACCTGTTAGAATCGGCATCATCAGAAAATCTACAAACAACCAATTCTGGGGAGGGTGTGGACAAAAGGAGCCCTCTTCCACAATTGGTGGCAATGTAAATTGATACACTCCCTATGGAGAACGGTATGGAGTTTCCTTGAAAAAACTAGAAATAGAATTACCATCTGATCCAGCAATCCCACTTCTGGGCATATACCCAGAGAAAACCATAAATCAAAAAGGCACATTCACCACAATGTTCATGGCAGCACTATTTACAATAGCCAGGTAATGGAAGCAACGTAAATGCCCACAGACAGATGAATGGATAAAGATGTGGTACATATATAAAATGGAATATTACTCAGCCATAAAAAGGAATGAAACTGGGTCATTTGTAGAGACATCGATGGATCTAGAGACTGTCATACAGAATGAAGTAAGTCAGAAAGAGGAAAACAAATATTGTATATTAATGCATATATGTGGAACCTAAAAAATGGTACAGATGAACGGGTTTGCAGGGAAGAAACAGAGACACAGAGGTAGAGAACAAACATATGGACACCAAGTGTGGGAGGCCATGGGGTGGTGGTGGTGGGATGAGTTGGGAGATTGGCATTGACCTGTATACATGTATATGCATAAAATACATAACTAATAATAACCTGCTGTATAAAAAAATAAATCAAATTAAATTTCAAAATTTTAAAAAGTAAAATTTAAAAATAAAACAGAAAAATGTTCTTCCCTTCACACAGATGTATTTATAGGAATGAATTATTTCCATGCTTATATCTATAAATACATAAAAGAGGAATAAAATCTAACTTGAACCATAAAAGAAAAAAAAAAAACCTGACCCCACCAGTTATACAGAGGAAAACCCTATCAGGGCACTTGCTGCAGCGGTAAACAATTCTGAAATTGGTCAGAGGTGGGGAATCATCTCCCATACAACCAGCAACCCAACCCCCACGCCAGGAGCATCCTCATTGCAAAGCTGGGGGACCGTGCCGAGGCATCTGTGAGTAAACGTGAGCTGAGCCCCAGGACAGCTGCTGCTGAACTGTTCCCACCCTTCCCAGGTAAAACACCTGAATATGTACAAGGGCTTGAAAGCCTAGAGGAAGGGCCACGGAGCCACAGCAGCGACAGCACGCAGGCCAACTTGGTGCCTGCAGGCCAGCCAGGGTGGTCCTGGCCCCGGGCGCTCTTGCGGAAGCTTTCCATTGCCCTGCCTGAGATACCCCTCCTGTCCCGGCCCCCACTGCTTTTTTCCTTCCTCACCTCTGTCCGGAGAGAAATTCCAGCGGAAGGTATGGGTGACACATCCTCTTCTTTACAGGTGGCATCCTGGCAACCCCTGCAGAAAGGCCAGCAGAGCCCCACTCACACCGGGCCACCAACAAAGCTGTGGCCCCTCACTCCCTCCCACCAGCACAGCCCCGAGACTGCTGACGGGGCAGAGAATATGGAGTCAGGCACAGCTTCAGGGGCTATTGCTGCCTGGAGCGCTGTTTATATTGACCTCAAACAGGCACACCTGGGGAGGGCCGGCCGGCAGGGTAAGGCTGCCCAGGTCAGCTAATCCACAACCCTCAGGGAATCACATTGTTGAAAACGGACCTCGCTAAGGCAGAATAGAAGCCAAGGAAGAAAAGGACACAATGCCATTTGCAGCACCGTAGATGAGTCTAGAGGTAATCACGTGACTTGTAGTAAGTCAGAAAGTGAAAGACACGTATCGTATCATATCACTTATAGGTGTTACCTAAGAATGGATACCAGTGCAGATATTTCCACGGAGAAGGGCCATCACAGATTCATCAAACAAACTTATGGTTCACCAATGGAAAGGTGTGAGGATTGGTTTCATTACGATATTGGGGTTAACAGACATATACAAACACAGGTGACACATATAATCACCAAAGACCTACGGAATACCAAGAGAAGACTACTCAACCTTCTGTCATAACGTACATGGGAAAAGGATCCCAGGAAGAACAGACATCTGTATATGTGTAAAAGAACCACATCTTCCACACCTACAACAAGCCAAACATTGTAATCAAACTTGCTGTAATAAAAAATAAAAAATTAAATTAAAAACACGAACAAGAAGTAGTGAGACAAACTTGAGGGGCTTTCTCCTGGCACATTCCATTCTAAATTCCAATCTAGAACACGACTTCCATTGAGGCTCTGTTGCCCTAGTCACCAGATTTGGTAAGGGAGAACTGCTGCCACCTTGTGGCCGTTTCACACAACAGCAGCTTTAATCCCAGCGCTGATGGTCAGTTGATATTCAAAATCATTGCAGGCCTGTAAATGACACCTGCCCTGAAAACAAATCCTGGGGTCACATATCGACCAAAAAATTCAAAGGACGTCCATATTTCAAAACGACCGTTTCAAAAGGCATATTTTACGCACATTAGTGTTCTGTTTCTTTTTCTTTCTTTCCTTTTTTTGTTAAAATAAGGGGAATGGAGAAAGGCATCCCTCAGAATGGGCGAAAATCGTTGCAAACGAATCAATGGACAAAGGTTTAATCTCCAATATATATAAACAGCTCATGCAGCTTAATATTAACAAAACAAACAACCCAATACAAAAAATGGGCAGAAGATCTAAAGAGATGTTTCTTCAAAGAAGACACAGAGATGGCCAAGACACACATGAAAAGCTGCTCAACAGCACTAATTATTAGAGAAATGCAAATCAAAACTACAATGAGGTATCACCTCACACCTGTTAGAATCGGCATCATCAGAAAATCTACAAACAACCAATTCTGGGGAGGGTGTGGACAAAAGGAGCCCTCTTCCACTATTGGTGGCAATGTAAATTGATACACTCCCTAAGGAGAACGGTATGGAGTTTCCTTGAAAAAACTAGAAATAGAATTACCATCTGATCCAGCAATCCCACTTCTGGGCATATAACCAGAGAAAACCATAAATCAAAAAGGCACATTCACCACAATGTTCATGGCAGCACTATTTACAATAGCCAGGTAATGGAAGCAACGTAAATGCCCACAGACAGATGAATGGATAAAGATGTGGTACATATATAAAATGGAATATTACTCAGCCATAAAAAGGAATGAAACTGGGTCATTTGTAGAGACATCGATGGATCTAGAGACTGTCATACAGAATGAAGTAAGTCAGAAAGAGGAAAACAAATATTGTATATTAATGCATATATGTGGAACCTAAAAAATGGTACAGATGAACTGGTTTGCAGGGAAGAAACAGAGACACAGAGGTAGAGAACAAACATATGGACACCAAGTGTGGGAAGCCATGGGGTGGTGGTGGTGGGATGAGTTGGGAGATTGGGATTGACCTGTATACATGTATATGCATAAAATACATAACTAATAATAACCTGCTGTATAAAAAAAATAAATCAAATTAAATTTCAAAATTTTAAAAAGTAAAATTTAAAAATAAAACAGAAAAATGTTCTTCCCTTCACACAGATGTATTTATAGGAATGAATTATTTCCATGCTTATATCTATAAATACATAAAGGAGGAATACAATCTAACTTGAACCATAAAAGAAAACAAAAAACCTGAACCCACCAGTTATACAGAGGAAAACCCTATCAGGGCACTTGCTCCAGCGGTAAACAATTCTGAAATTGGTCAGAGGTGGGGAATCATCTCCCATACAACCAGCAACCCACCCCCCACGCAAGGAGCATCCTAATTGCAAAGCTGGGGGACCGTGCCGAGGCATCTGTGAGTAAACGTGAGCTGAGCCCCAGGACAGCTGCTGCTGAACTGTTCCCACCCTTCCCAGGTAAAACACCTGAATATGTACAAGGGCTTGAAAGCCTAGAGGAAGGGCCACGGAGCCACACCAGCGACAGCACGCAGGCCAACTTGGTGCCTCCAGGCCAGCCAGGGTGGTCCTGGCCCTGGGCGCTCTTGCGGAAGCTTTCCATTGCCCTGCCTGAGATACCCCTCCTGTCCCGGCCCCCACTGCTTTTTTCCTTCCTCACCTCTGTCCGGAGAGAAATTCCAGCGGAAGGTATGGGTGACACATCCTCTTCTTTACAGGTGGCAGCCTGGCAACCCCTGCAGAAAGGCCAGCAGAGCCCCACTCACACCGGGCCACCAACAAAGCTGTGGCCCCTCACACCCTACCACCAGCAGAGCCCCGAGACTGCTGACGGGGCAGAGAATATGGAGTCAGGCACAGCTTCAGGGGCTATTGCTGCCTGGAGCGCTGTTTATATTGACCTCAAACAGGCACACCTGGGGAGGCCCGGCCGGCAGGGTAAGGCTGCCCAGGTCAGCTAATCCACAACCCTCAGGGAATCACATTGTTGAAAACGGACCTCGCTAAGGCAGAATAGAAGCCAAGGAAGAAAAGGACACAATGCCATTTGCAGCACCGTAGATGAGTCTAGAGGTAATCACGTGACTTGTAGTAAGTCAGAAAGTGAAAGACACGTATCGTATCATATCACTTATAGGTGTTACCTAAGAATGGATACCAGTGCAGATATTTCCACGGAGAAGGGCCATCACAGATTCATCAAACAAACTTATGGTTCACCAATGGAAAGGTGTGAGGATTTGTTTCATTACGATATTGGGGTTAACAGACATATACAAACACAGGTGACACATATAATCACCAAAGACCTACGGAATACCAAGAGAAGACTACTCAACCTTCTGTCATAACGTACATGGGAAAAGGATCCCAGGAAGAACAGACATCTGTATATGTGTAAAAGAACCACATCTTCCACACCTACAACAAGCCAAACATTGTAATCAAACTTGCTGTAATAAAAAATAAAAAATTAAATTAAAAACACGAACAAGAAGTAGTGAGACAAACTTGAGGGGCTTTCGCCTGGCACATTCCATTCTAAATTCCAATCTAGAACACGACTTCCATTGAGGCTCTGTTGCCCTAGTCACCAGATTTGGTAAGGGAGAACTGCTGCCACCTTGTGGCCGTTTCACACAACAGCAGCTTTAATCCCAGCGCTGATGGTCAGTTGATATTCAAAATCATTGCAGGCCTGTAAATGACACCTGCCCTGAAAACAAATCCTGGGGTCACATATCGACCAAAAAATTCAAAGGACGTCCATATTTCAAAACGACCGTTTCAAAAGGCATATTTAACGCACATTAGTGTTCTGCTTCTTTTTCTTTCTTTCCTTTTTTTGTTAAAAATACGGGAATGGAAAAAGGCATCCCTCAGAATGGGCGAAAATCGTTGCAAACGAATCAATGGACAAAGGTTTAATCTCCAATATATATAAACAGCTCATGCAGCTTAATATTAACAAAACAAACAACCCAATACAAAAAATGGGCAGAAGATCTAAAGAGATGTTTCTTCAAAGAAGACACAGAGATGGCCAAGACACACATGAAAAGCTGCTCAACAGCACTAATTATTAGAGAAATGCAAATCAAAACTACAATGAGGTATCACCTCACACCTGTTAGAATCGGCATCATCAGAAAATCTACAAACAACCAATTCTGGGGAGGGTGTGGACAAAAGGAGCCCTCTTCCACTATTGGTGGCAATGTAAATTAATTCAGTCCCTTTGGAGAACGGTATGGAGTTTCCTTGAAAAAACTAGAAATAGAATTACCATCTGATCCAGCAATCCCACTTCTGGGCATATACCCAGAGAAAACCATAAATCAAAACGGCACATTCACCACAATGTTCATGGCAGCACTATTTACAATAGCCAGGTAATGGAAGCAACGTAAATGCGCACAGACAGATGAATGGATAAAGATGTGGTACATATATAAAATGGAATATTACTCAGCCATAAAAAGGAATGAAACTGGGTCATTTGTAGAGACATCGATGGATCTAGAGACTGTCATACAGAATGAAGTAAGTCAGAAAGAGGAAAACAAATATTGTATATTAATGCATATATGTGGAACCTAAAAAATGGTACAGATGAACGGGTTTGCAGGGAAGAAACAGAGACACAGAGGTAGAGAACAAACATATGGACACCAAGTGTGGGAAGCCATGGGGTGGTGGTGGTGGGATGAGTTGGGAGATTGGCATTGACCTGTATACATGTATATGCATAAAATACATAACTAATAATAACCTGCTGTATAAAAAAATAAATCAAATTAAATTTCAAAATTTTAAAAAGTAAAATTTAAAAATAAAACAGAAAAATGTTCTTCCCTTCACACAGATGTATTTATAGGAATGAATTATTTCCATGCTTATATCTATAAATACATAAAAGAGGAATAAAATCTAACTTTAACCATAAAAGAAAAAAAAAAAACCTGACCCCACCAGTTATACAGAGGAAAACCCTATCAGGGCACTTGCTGCAGCGGTAAACAATTCTGAAATTGGTCAGATGTGGGGAATCATCTCCCATACAACCAGCAACCCAACCCCCACGCCAGGAGCATCCTCATTGCAAAGCTGGGGGACCGTGCCGAGGCATCTGTGAGTAAACGTGAGCTGAGCCCCAGGACAGCTGCTGCTGAACTGTTCCCACCCTTCCCAGGTAAAACACCTGAATATGTACAAGGGCTTGAAAGCCTAGAGGAAGGGCCACGGAGCCACACCAGCGACAGCACGCAGGCCAACTTGGTGCCTCCAGGCCAGCCAGGGTGGTCCTGGCCCCGGGCGCTCTTCTGGAAGCTTTCCATTGCCCTGCCTGAAATACCCCTCCTGTCCCGGCCCCCAATGCTTTTTTCCTTCCTCACCTCTGTCCGGAGAGAAATTCCAGCGGTAGGTATGGGTGACACATCCTCTTCTTTACAGGTGGCAGCCTGGCAACCCCTGCAGAAAGGCCAGCAGAGCCCCACTCACACCGGGCCACCAACAAAGCTGTGGCCCCTCACACCCTACCACCAGCAGAGCCCCGAGACTGCTGACGGGGCAGAGAATATGGAGTCAGGCACAGCTTCAGGGGCTATTGCTGCCTGGAGCGCTGTTTATATTGACCTCAAACAGGCACACCAGGGGAGGGCCGGCCGGCAGGGTAAGGCTGCCCAGGTCAGCTAATCCACAACCCTCAGGGAATCACATTGTTGAAAACGGACCTCGCTAAGGCAGAATAGAAGCCAAGGAAGAAAAGGACACAATGCCATTTGCAGCACCGTAGATGAGTCTAGAGGTAATCACGTGACTTGTAGTAAGTCAGAAAGTGAAAGACACATATCGTATCATATCACTTATAGGTGTTACCTAAGAATGGATACCAGGGCAGATATTTCCACGGAGAAGGGCCATCACAGATTCATCAAACAAACTTATGGTTCACCAATGGAAAGTTGTGAGGATTGGTTTCATTACGATATTGGGGTTAACAGACATATACAAACACAGGTGACACATATAATCACCAAAGACCTACGGAATACCAAGAGAAGACTACTCAACATTCTGTCATAACGTACATGGGAAAAGGATCCCAGGAAGAACAGACATCTGTATATGTGTAAAAGAACCACATCTTCCACACCTACAACAAGCCAAACATTGTAATCAAACTTGCTGTAATAAAAAATAAAAAATTAAATTAAAAACACGAACAAGAATTAGTGAGACAAACTTGAGGGGCTTTCGCCTGGCACATTCCATTCTAAATTCCAATCTAGAACAAGACTTCCATTGAGGCTCTGTTGCCCTAGTCACCAGATTTGGTAAGGGAGAACTGCTGCCACCTTGTGGCCGTTTCACACAACAGCAGCTTTAATCCCAGCGCTGATGGTCAGTTGATATTCAAAATCATTGCAGGCCTGTAAATGACACCTGCCCTGAAAACAATTCCTGGGGTCACATATCGACCAAAAAATTCAAAGGACGTCCATATTTCAAAACGACCGTTTCAAAAGGCATATTTAACGCACATTAGTGTTCTGCTTCTTTTTCTTTCTTTCCTTTTTTTGTTAAAAATACGGGAATGGAGAAAGGCATCCCTCAGAATGGGCGAAAATCGTTGCAAACGAATCAATGGACAAAGGTTTAATCTCCAATATATATAAACAGCTCATGCAGCTTAATATTAACAAAACAAACAACCCAATACAAAAAATGGGCAGAAGATCTAAAGAGATGTTTCTTCAAAGAAGACACAGAGATGGCCAAGACACACATGAAAAGCTGCTCAACAGCACTAATTATTAGAGAAATGCAAATCAAAACTACAATGAGGTATCACCTCACACCTGTTAGAATCGGCATCATCAGAAAATCTACAAACAACCAATTCTGGGGAGGGTGTGGACAAAAGGAGCCCTCTTCCACTATTGGTGGCAATGTAAATTGATACACTCCCTATGGAGAATGGTATGGAGTTTCCTTGAAAAAACTAGAAATAGAATTACCATCTGATCCAGCAATCCCACTTCTGGGCATAGAACCAGAGAAAACCATAAATCAAAAAGGCACATTCACCACAATGTTCATGGCAGCACTATTTACAATAGCCAGGTAATGGAAGCAACGTAAATGCCCACAGACAGATGAATGGATAAAGATGTGGTACATATATAAAATGGAATATTACTCAGCCATAAAAAGGAATGAAACTGGGTCATTTGTAGAGACATCGATGGATCTAGAGACTGTCATACAGAATGAAGTAAGTCAGAAAGAGGAAAACAAATATTGTATATTAATGCATATATGTGGAACCTAAAAAATGGTACAGATGAACGGGTTTGCATGGAAGAAACAGAGACACAGAGGTAGAGAACAAACATATGGACACCAAGTGTGGGAAGCCATGGGGTGGTGGTGGTGGGATGAGTTGGGAGATTGGCATTGACCTGTATACATGTATATGCATAAAATACATAACTAATAATAACCTGCTGTATAAAAAAATAAATCAAATTAAATTTCAAAATTTTAAAAAGTAAAATTTAAAAATAAAACAGAAAAATGTTCTTCCCTTCACACAGATGTATTTATAGGAATGAATTATTTCCATGCTTATATCTATAAATACATAAAAGAGGAATAAAATCTAACTTGAACCATAAAAGAAAAAAAAAAACCTGACCCCACCAGTTATACAGAGGAAAACCCTATCAGGGCACTTGCTGCAGCAGTAAACAATTCTGAAATTGGTCAGATGTGGGGAATCATCTCCCATACAACCAGCAACCCAACCCCCACGCCAGGAGCATCCTCATTGCAAAGCTGGGGGACCGTGCCGAGGCATCTGTGAGTAAACGTGAGCTGAGCCCCAGGACAGCTGCTGCTGAACTGTTCCCACCCTTCCCAGGTAAAACACCTGAATATGTACAAGGGCTTGAAAGCCTAGAGGAAGGGCCACGGAGCCACAGCAGCGACAGCACGCAGGCCAACTTGGTGCCTGCAGGCCAGCCAGGGTGGTCCTGGCCCCGGGCGCTCTTGCGGAAGCTTTCCATTGCCCTGCCTGAGATACCCCTCCTGTCCCGGCCCCCACTGCTTTTTTCCTTCCTCACCTCTGTCCGGAGAGAAATTCCAGCGGAAGGTATGGGTGACACATCCTCTTCTTTACAGGTGGCATCCTGGCAACCCCTGCAGAAAGGCCAGCAGAGCCCCACTCACACCGGGCCACCAACAAAGCTGTGGCCCCTCACTCCCTCCCACCAGCACAGCCCCGAGACTGCTGACGGGGCAGAGAATATGGAGTCAGGCACAGCTTCAGGGGCTATTGCTGCCTGGAGCGCTGTTTATATTGACCTCAAACAGGCACACCTGGGGAGGGCCGGCCGGCAGGGTAAGGCTGCCCAGGTCAGCTAATCCACAACCCTCAGGGAATCACATTGTTGAAAACGGACCTCGCTAAGGCAGAATAGAAGCCAAGGAAGAAAAGGACACAATGCCATTTGCAGCACCGTAGATGAGTCTAGAGGTAATCACGTGACTTGTAGTAAGTCAGAAAGTGAAAGACACGTATCGTATCATATCACTTATAGGTGTTACCTAAGAATGGATACCAGTGCAGATATTTCCACGGAGAAGGGCCATCACAGATTCATCAAACAAACTTATGGTTCACCAATGGAAAGGTGTGAGGATTGGTTTCATTACGATATTGGGGTTAACAGACATATACAAACACAGGTGACACATATAATCAGCAAAGACCTACGGAATACCAAGAGAAGACTACTCAACCTTCTGTCATAACGTACATGGGAAAAGGATCCCAGGAAGAACAGACATCTGTATATGTGTAAAAGAACCACATCTTCCACACCTACAACAAGCCAAACATTGTAATCAAACTTGCTGTAATAAAAAATAAAAAATTAAATTAAAAACACGAACAAGAAGTAGTGAGACAAACTTGAGGGGCTTTCGCCTGGCACATTCCATTCTAAATTCCAATCTAGAACACGACTTCCATTGAGGCTCTGTTGCCCTAGTCACCAGATTTGGTAAGGGAGAACTGCTGCCACCTTGTGGCCGTTTCACACAACAGCAGCTTTAATCCCAGCGCTGATGGTCAGTTGATATTCAAAATCATTGCAGGCCTGTAAATGACACCTGCCCTGAAAACAAATCCTGGGGTCACATATCGACCAAAAAATTCAAAGGACGTCCATATTTCAAAACGACCGTTTCAAAAGGCATATTTTACGCACATTAGTGTTCTGCTTCTTTTTCTTTCTTTCCTTTTTTTGTTAAAATAAGGGGAATGGAGAAAGGCATCCCTCAGAATGGGCGAAAATCGTTGCAAACGAATCAATGGACAAAGGTTTAATCTCCAATATATATAAACAGCTCATGCAGCTTAATATTAACAAAACAAACAACCCAATACAAAAAATGGGCAGAAGATCTAAAGAGATGTTTCTTCAAAGAAGACACAGAGATGGCCAAGACACACATGAAAAGCTGCTCAACAGCACTAATTATTAGAGAAATGCAAATCAAAACTACAATGAGGTATCACCTCACACCTGTTAGAATCGGCATCATCAGAAAATCTACAAACAACCAATTCTGGGGAGGGTGTGGACAAAAGGAGCCCTCTTCCACAATTGGTGGCAATGTAAATTGATACAGTCACTATGGAGAACGGTATGGAGTTTCCTTGAAAAAACTAGAAATAGAATTACCATCTGATCCAGCAATCCCACTTCTGGGCATATACCCAGAGAAAACCATAAATCAAAAAGGCACATTCACCACAATGTTCATGGCAGCACTATTTACAATAGCCATGTAATGGAAGCAAAGTAAATGCCCACAGACAGATGAATGGATAAAGATGTGGTACATATATAAAATGGAATATTACTCAGCCATAAAAAGGAATGAAACTGGGTCATTTGTAGAGACATCGATGGATCTAGAGACTGTCATACAGAATGAAGTAAGTCAGAAAGAGGAAAACAAATATTGTATATTAATGCATATATGTGGAACCTAAAAAATGGTACAGATGAACTGGTTTGCAGGGAAGAAACAGAGACACAGAGGTAGAGAACAAACATATGGACACCAAGTGTGGGAAGCCATGGGGTGGTGGTGGTGGGATGAGTTGGGAGATTGGGATTGACCTGTATACATGTATATGCATAAAATACATAACTAATAATAACCTGCTGTATAAAAAAAATAAATCAAATTAAATTTCAAAATTTTAAAAAGTAAAGTTTAAAAATAAAACAGAAAAATGTTCTTCCCTTCACACAGATGTATTTATAGGAATGAATTATTTCCATGCTTATATCTATAAATACATAAAGGAGGAATAAAATCTAACTTGAACCATAAAAGAAAAGAAAAAACATGAACCCACCAGTTATACAGAGGAAAACCCTATCAGGGCACTTGCTCCAGCGGTAAACAATTCTGAAATTGGTCAGAGGTGGGGAATCATCTCCCATACAACCAGCAACCCACCCCCCACGCAAGGAGCATCCTCATTGCAAAGCTGGGGGACCGTGCCGAGGCATCTGTGAGTAAACGTGAGCTGAGCCCCAGGACAGCTGCTGCTGAACTGTTCCCACCCTTCCCAGGTAAAACACCTGAATATGTACAAGGGCTTGAAAGCCTAGAGGAAGGGCCACGGAGCCACACCAGCGACAGCACGCAGGCCAACTTGGTGCCTCCAGGCCAGCCAGGGTGGTCCTGGCCCTGGGCGCTCTTGCGGAAGCTTTCCATTGCCCTGCCTGAGATACCCATCCTGTCCCGGCCCCCACTGCTTTTTTCCTTCCTCACCTCTGTCCGGAGAGAAATTCCAGCGGAAGGTATGGGTGACACATCCTCTTCTTTACAGGTGGCAGCCTGGCAACCCCTGCAGAAAGGCCAGCAGAGCCCCACTCACACCGGGCCACCAACAAAGCTGTGGCCCCTCACACCCTACCACCAGCAGAGCCCCGAGACTGCTGACGGGGCAGAGAATATGGAGTCAGGCACAGCTTCAGGGGCTATTGCTGCCTGGAGCGCTGTTTATATTGACCTCAAACAGGCACACCTGGGGAGGGCCGGCCGGCAGGGTAAGGCTGCCCAGGTCAGCTAATCCACAACCCTCAGGGAATCACATTGTTGAAAACGGACCTCGCTAAGGCAGAATAGAAGCCAAGGAAGAAAAGGACACAATGCCATTTGCAGCACCGTAGATGAGTCTAGAGGTAATCACGTGACTTGTAGTAAGTCAGAAAGTGAAGGACACGTATCGTATCATATCACTTATAGGTGTTACCTAAGAATGGATACCAGTGCAGATATTTCCACGGAGAAGGGCCATCACAGATTCATCAAACAAACTTATGGTTCACCAATGGAAAGGTGTGAGGATTGGTTTCATTACGATATTGGGGTTAACAGACATATACAAACACAGGTGACACATATAATCACCAAAGACCTACGGAATACCAAGAGAAGACTACTCAACCTTCTGTCATAACGTACATGGGAAAAGGATCCCAGGAAGAACAGACATCTGTATATGTGTAAAAGAACCACATCTTCCACACCTACAACAAGCCAAACATTGTAATCAAACTTGCTGTAATAAAAAATAAAAAATTAAATTAAAAACACGAACAAGAAGTAGTGAGACAAACTTGAGGGGCTTTCTCCTGGCACATTCCATTCTAAATTCCAATCTAGAACACGACTTCCATTGAGGCTCTGTTGCCCTAGTCACCAGATTTGGTAAGGGAGAACTGCTGCCACCTTGTGGCCGTTTCACACAACAGCAGCTTTAATCCCAGCGCTGATGGTCAGTTGATATTCAAAATCATTGCAGGCCTGTAAATGACACCTGCCCTGAAAACAAATCCTGGGGTCACATATCGACCAAAAAATTCAAAGGACGTCCATATTTCAAAACCACCGTTTCAAAAGGCATATTTTACGCACATTAGTGTTCTGCTTCTTTTTCTTTCTTTCCTTTTTTTGTTAAAAATACGGGAATGGAAAAAGGCATCCCTCAGAATGGGCGAAAATCGTTGCAAACGAATCAATGGACAAAGGTTTAATCTCCAATATATATAAACAGCTCATGCAGCTTAATATTAACAAAACAAACAACCCAATACAAAAAATGGGCAGAAGATCTAAAGAGATGTTTCTTCAAAGAAGACACAGAGATGGCCAAGACACACATGAAAAGCTGCTCAACAGCACTAATTATTAGAGAAATGCAAATCAAAACTACAATGAGGTATCACCTCACACCTGTTAGAATCGGCATCATCAGAAAATCTACAAACAACCAATTCTGGGGAGGGTGTGGACAAAAGGAGCCCTCTTCCACTATTGGTGGCAATGTAAATTAATTCAGTCCCTTTGGAGAACGGTATGGAGTTTCCTTGAAAAAACTAGAAATAGAATTACCATCTGATCCAGCAATCCCACTTCTGGGCATATACCCAGAGAAAACCATAAATCAAAACGGCACATTCACCACAATGTTCATGGCAGCACTATTTACAATAGCCAGGTAATGGAAGCAACGTAAATGCGCACAGACAGATGAATGGATAAAGATGTGGTACATATATAAAATGGAATATTACTCAGCCATAAAAAGGAATGAAACTGGGTCATTTGTAGAGACATCGATGGATCTAGAGACTGTCATACAGAATGAAGTAAGTCAGAAAGAGGAAAACAAATATTGTATATTAATGCATATATGTGGAACCTAAAAAATGGTACAGATGAACGGGTTTGCAGGGAAGAAACAGAGACACAGAGGTAGAGAACAAACATATGGACACCAAGTGTGGGAAGCCATGGGGTGGTGGTGGTGGGATGAGTTGGGAGATTGGCATTGACCTGTATACATGTATATGCATAAAATACATAACTAATAATAACCTGCTGTATAAAAAAATAAATCAAATTAAATTTCAAAATTTTAAAAAGTAAAATTTAAAAATAAAACAGAAAAATGTTCTTCCCTTCACACAGATGTATTTATAGGAATGAATTATTTCCATGCTTATATCTATAAATACATAAAAGAGGAATAAAATCTAACTTGAACCATAAAAGAAAAAAAAAAAACCTGACCCCACCAGTTATACAGAGGAAAACCCTATCAGGGCACTTGCTGCAGCGGTAAACAATTCTGAAATTGGTCAGATGTGGGGAATCATCTCCCATACAAACAGCAACCCAACCCCCACGCCAGGAGCATCCTCATTGCAAAGCTGGGGGACCGTGCCGAGGCATCTGTGAGTAAACGTGAGCTGAGCCCCAGGACAGCTGCTGCTGAACTGTTCCCACCCTTCCCAGGTAAAACACCTGAATATGTACAAGGGCTTGAAAGCCTAGAGGAAGGGCCACGGAGCCACACCAGCGACAGCACGCAGGCCAACTTGGTGCCTCCAGGCCAGCCAGGGTGGTCCTGGCCCCGGGCGCTCTTCTGGAAGCTTTCCATTGCCCTGCCTGAAATACCCCTCCTGTCCCGGCCCCCAATGCTTTTTTCCTTCCTCACCTCTGTCCGGAGAGAAATTCCAGCGGTAGGTATGGGTGACACATCCTCTTCTTTACAGGTGGCAGCCTGGCAACCCCTGCAGAAAGGCCAGCAGAGCCCCACTCACACCGGGCCACCAACAAAGCTGTGGCCCCTCACTCCCTCCCACCAGCAGAGCCCCGAGACTGCTGACGGGGCAGAGAATATGGAGTCAGGCACAGCTTCAGGGGCTATTGCTGCCTGGAGCGCTGTTTATATTGACCTCAAACAGGCACACCAGGGGAGGGCCGGCCGGCAGGGTAAGGCTGCCCAGGTCAGCTAATCCACAACCCTCAGGGAATCACATTGTTGAAAACGGACCTCGCTAAGGCAGAATAGAAGCCAAGGAAGAAAAGGACACAATGCCATTTGCAGCACCGTAGATGAGTCTAGAGGTAATCACGTGACTTGTAGTAAGTCAGAAAGTGAAAGACACATATCGTATCATATCACTTATAGGTGTTACCTAAGAATGGATACCAGGGCAGATATTTCCACGGAGAAGGGCCATCACAGATTCATCAAACAAACTTATGGTTCACCAATGGAAAGTTGTGAGGATTGGTTTCATTACGATATTGGGGTTAACAGACATATACAAACACAGGTGACACATATAATCACCAAAGACCTATGGAATACCAAGAGAAGACTACTCAACATTCTGTCATAACGTACATGGGAAAAGGATCCCAGGAAGAACAGACATCTGTATATGTGTAAAAGAACCACATCTTCCACACCTACAACAAGCCAAACATTGTAATCAAACTTGCTGTAATAAAAAATAAAAAATTAAATTAAAAACACGAACAAGAATTAGTGAGACAAACTTGAGGGGCTTTCGCCTGGCACATTCCATTCTAAATTCCAATCTAGAACAAGACTTCCATTGAGGCTCTGTTGCCCTAGTCACCAGATTTGGTAAGGGAGAACTGCTGCCACCTTGTGGCCGTTTCACACAACAGCAGCTTTAATCCCAGCGCTGATGGTCAGTTGATATTCAAAATCATTGCAGGCCTGTAAATGACACCTGCCCTGAAAACAAATCCTGGGGTCACATATCGACCAAAAAATTCAAAGGACGTCCATATTTCAAAACGACCGTTTCAAAAGGCATATTTAACGCACATTAGTGTTCTGCTTCTTTTTCTTTCTTTCCTTTTTTTGTTAAAAATACGGGAATGGAAAAAGGCATCCCTCAGAATGGGCGAAAATCGTTGCAAACGAATCAATGGACAAAGGTTTAATCTCCAATATATATAAACAGCTCATGCAGCTTAATATTAACAAAACAAACAACCCAATACAAAAAATGGGCAGAAGATCTAAAGAGATGTTTCTTCAAAGAAGACACAGAGATGGCCAAGACACACATGAAAAGCTGCTCAACAGCACTAATTATTAGAGAAATGCAAATCAAAACTACAATGAGGTATCACCTCACACTTGTTAGAATCGGCATCATCAGAAAATCTACAAACAACCAATTCTGGGGAGGGTGTGGACAAAAGGAGCCCTCTTCCACAATTGGTGGCAATGTAAATTGATACAGTCACTATGGAGAACGGTATGGAGTTTCCTTGAAAAAACTAGAAATAGAATTACCATCTGATCCAGCAATCCCACTTCTGGGCATATACCCAGAGAAAACCATAAATCAAAAAGGCACATTCACCACAATGTTCATGGCAGCACTATTTACAATAGCCAGGTAATGGAAGCAACGTAAATGCCCACAGACAGATGAATGGATAAAGATGTGGTACATATATAAAATGGAATATTACTCAGCCATAAAAAGGAATGAAACTGGGTCATTTGTAGAGACATCGATGGATCTAGAGACTGTCATACAGAATGAAGTAAGTCAGAAAGAGGAAAACAAATATTGTATATTAATGCATATATGTGGAACCTAAAAAATGGTACAGATGAACGGGTTTGCATGGAAGAAACAGAGACACAGAGGTAGAGAACAAACATATGGACACCAAGTGTGGGAAGCCATGGGGTGGTGGTGGTGGGATGAGTTGGGAGATTGGCATTGACCTGTATACATGTATATGCATAAAATACATAACTAATAATAACCTGCTGTATAAAAAAATAAATCAAATTAAATTTCAAAATTTTAAAAAGTAAAATTTAAAAATAAAACAGAAAAATGTTCTTCACTTCACACAGATGTATTTATAGGAATGAATTATTTCCATGCTTATATCTATAAATACATAAAAGAGGAAAAAAATCTAACTTGAACCATAAAAGAAAAAAAAAAAACCTGACCCCACCAGTTATACAGAGGAAAACCCTATCAGGGCACTTGCTGCAGCGGTAAACAATTCTGAAATTTGTCAGAGGTGGGGAATCATCTCCCATACAACCAGCAACCCACCCCCCACGCCAGGAGCATCCTCATTGCAAAGCTGGGGGACCGTGCCGAGGCATCTGTGAGTAAACGTGAGCTGAGCCCCAGGACAGCTGCTGCTGAACTGTTCCCACCCTTCCCAGGTAAAACACCTGAATATGTACAAGGCCTTGAAAGCCTAGAGGAAGGGCCACGGAGCCACACCAGCGACAGCACGCAGGCCAACTTGGTGCCTGCAGGCCAGCCAGGGTGGTCCTGGCCCCGGGCGCTCTTGCGGAAGCTTTCCATTGCCCTGCCTGAGATACCCCTCCTGTCCCGGCCCCCACTGCTTTTTTCCTTCCTCACCTCTGTCCGGAGAGAAATTCCAGCGGAAGGTATGGGTGACACATCCTCTTCTTTACAGGTGGCAGCCTGGCAACCCCTGCAGAAAGGCCAGCAGAGCCCCACTCACACCGGGCCACCAACAAAGCTGTGGCCCCTCACTCCCTCCCACCAGCACAGCCCCGAGACTGCTGACGGGGCAGAGAATATGGAGTCAGGCACAGCTTCAGGGGCTATTGCTGCCTGGAGCGCTGTTTATATTGACCTCAAACAGGCACACCTGGGGAGGGCCGGCCGGCAGGGTAAGGCTGCCCAGGTCAGCTAATCCACAACCCTCAGGGAATCACATTGTTGAAAACGGACCTCGCTAAGGCAGAATAGAAGCCAAGGAAGAAAAGGACACAATGCCATTTGCAGCACCGTAGATGAGTCTAGAGGTAATCACGTGACTTGTAGTAAGTCAGAAAGTGAAAGACACATATCGTATCATATCACTTATAGGTGTTACCTAAGAATGGATACCAGGGCAGATATTTCCACGGAGAAGGGCCATCACAGATTCATCAAACAAACTTATGGTTCACCAATGGAAAGGTGTGAGGATTGGTTTCATTACGATATTGGGGTTAACAGACATATACAAACACAGGTGACACATATAATCACCAAAGACCTACGGAATACCAAGAGAAGACTACTCAACCTTCTGTCATAACGTACATGGGAAAAGGATCCCAGGAAGAACAGACATCTGTATATGTGTAAAAGAACCACATCTTCCACACCTACAACAAGCCAAACATTGTAATCAAACTTGCTGTAATAAAAAATAAAAAATTAAATTAAAAACACGAACAAGAAGTAGTGAGACAAACTTGAACGGCTTTCTCCTGGCACATTCCATTCTAAATTCCAATCTAGAACACGACTTCCATTGAGGCTCTGTTGCCCTAGTCACCAGATTTGGTAAGGGAGAACTGCTGCCACCTTGTGGCCGTTTCACACAACAGCAGCTTTAATCCCAGCGCTGATGGTCAGTTGATATTCAAAATCATTGCAGGCCTGTAAATGACACCTGCCCTGAAAACAAATCCTGGGGTCACATATCGACCAAAAAATTCAAAGGACGT
This sequence comes from Mesoplodon mirus, assembly GCF_964341445.2. Lineage (NCBI taxonomy): Eukaryota > Metazoa > Chordata > Mammalia > Artiodactyla > Ziphiidae > Mesoplodon > Mesoplodon mirus. The sequence continues at coordinate 1,843,420 of NW_028295814.1, read as the reverse complement.
CCATATTTCAAAACCACCGTTTCAAAAGGCATATTTTACGCACATTAGTGTTCTGCTTCTTTTTCTTTCTTTCCTTTTTTTGTTAAAAAAAGGGGAATGGAAAAAGGCATCCCTCAGAATGGGCGAAAATCGTTGCAAACGAATCAATGGACAAAGGTTTAATCTCCAATATATATAAACAGCTCATGCAGCTTAATATTAACAAAACAAACAACCCAATACAAAAAATGGGCAGAAGATCTAAAGAGATGTTTCTTCAAAGAAGACACAGAGATGGCCAAGACACACATGAAAAGCTGCTCAACAGCACTAATTATTAGAGAAATGCAAATCAAAACTACAATGAGGTATCACCTCACACCTGTTAGAATCGGCATCATCAGAAAATCTACAAACAACCAATTCTGGGGAGGGTGTGGACAAAAGGAGCCCTCTTCCACTATTGGTGGCAATGTAAATTGATACCCTCCCTATGGAGAACGGTATGGAGTTTCCTTGAAAAAACTAGAAATAGAATTACCATCTGATCCAGCAATCCCACTTCTGGGCATATAACCAGAGAAAACCATAAATCAAAAAGGCACATTCACCACAATGTTCATGGCAGCACTATTTACAATAGCCAGGTAATGGAAGCAACCTAAATGCCCACAGACAGATGAATGGATAAAGATGTGGTACATATATAAAATGGAATATTACTCAGCCATAAAAAGGAATGAAACTGGGTCATTTGTAGAGACATCGATGGATCTAGAGACTGTCATACAGAATGAAGTAAGTCAGAAAGAGGAAAACAAATATTGTATATTAATGCATATATGTGGAACCTAAAAAATGGTACAGATGAACTGGTTTGCAGGGAAGAAACAGAGACACAGAGGTAGAGAACAAACATATGGACACCAAGTGTGGGAAGCCATGGGGTGGTGGTGGTGGGATGAGTTGGGAGATTGGGATTGACCTGTATACATGTATATGCATAAAATACATAACTAATAATAACCTGCTGTATAAAAAAAATAAATCAAATTAAATTTCAAAATTTTAAAAAGTAAAGTTTAAAAATAAAACAGAAAAATGTTCTTCCCTTCACACAGATGTATTTATAGGAATGAATTATTTCCATGCTTATATCTATAAATACATAAAAGAGGAATAAAATCTAACTTGAACCATAAAAGAAAAAAAAAAAACCTGACCCCACCAGTTATACAGAGGAAAACCCTATCAGGGCACTTGCTGCAGCGGTAAACAATTCTGAAATTGGTCAGAGGTGGGGAATCATCTCCCATACAACCAGCAACCCAACCCCCACGCCAGGAGCATCCTCATTGCAAAGCTGGGGGACCGTGCCGAGGCATCTGTGAGTAAACGTGACCTGAGCCCCAGGACAGCTGCTGCTGAACTGTTCCCACCCTTCCCAGGTAAAACACCTGAATATGTACAAGGGCTTGAAAGCCTAGAGGAAGGGCCACGGAGCCACACCAGCAACAGCACGAAGGCCAACTTGGTTCCTGCAGGCCAGCCAGGGTGGTCCTGGCCCCGGGCGCTCTTGCGGAAGCTTTCCATTGCCCTGACTGAGATACCCATCCTGTCCCGGCCCCCACTGCTTTTTCCTTCCTCACCTCTGTCCGGAGATAAATTCCAGCGGTAGGTATGGGTGACACATCCTCTTCTTTACAGGTGGCAGCCTGGCAACCCCTGCAGAAAGGCCAGCAGAGCCCCACTCACACCGGGCCACCAACAAAGCTGTGGCCCCTCACTCCCTCCCACCAGCAGAGCCCCGAGACTGCTGACGGGGCAGAGAATATGGAGTCAGGCACAGCTTCAGGGGCTATTGCTGCCTGGAGCGCTGTTTATATTGACCTCAAACAGGCACACCTGGGGAGGGCCGGCCGGCAGGGTAAGGCTGCCCAGGTCAGCTAATCCACAACCCTCAGGGAATCACATTGTTGAAAACGGACCTCGCTAAGGCAGAATAGAAGCCAAGGAAGAAAAGGACACAATGCCATTTGCAGCACCGTAGATGAGTCTAGAGGTAATCACGTGACTTGTAGTAAGTCAGAAAGTGAAAGACACATATCGTATCATATCACTTATAGGTGTTACCTAAGAATGGATACCAGTGCAGATATTTCCACGGAGAAGGGCCATCACAGATTCATCAAACAAACTTATGGTTCACCAATGGAAAGGTGTGAGGATTGGTTTCATTACGATATTGGGGTTAACAGACATATACAAACACAGGTGACACATATAATCACCAAAGACCTACGGAATACCAAGAGAAGACTACTCAACCTTCTGTCATAACGTACATGGGAAAAGGATCCCAGGAAGAACAGACATCTGTATATGTGTAAAAGAACCACATCTTCCACACCTACAACAAGCCAAACATTGTAATCAAACTTGCTGTAATAAAAAATAAAAAATTAAATTAAAAACACGAACAAGAACTAGTGAGACAAACTTGAGGAGCTTTCTCCTGGAACATTCCATTCTAAATTCCAATCTAGAACACGACTTCCATTGAGGCTCTGTTGCCCTAGTCACCAGATTTGGTAAGGGAGAACTGCTGCCACCTTGTGGCCGTTTCACACAACAGCAGCTTTAATCCCAGCGCTGATGGTCAGTTGATATTCAAAATCATTGCAGGCCTGTAAATGACACCTGCCCTGAAAACAAATCCTGGGGTCACATATCGACCAAAAAATTCAAAGGACGTCCATATTTCAAAACCACCGTTTCAAAAGGCATATTTAACGCACATTAGTGTTCTGCTTCTTTTTCTTTCTTTCCTTTTTTTGTTAAAAAAAGGGGAATGGAAAAAGGCATCCCTCAGAATGGGCGAAAATCGTTGCAAACGAATCAATGGACAAAGGTTTAATCTCCAATATATATAAACAGCTCATGCAGCTTAATATTAACAAAACAAACAACCCAATACAAAAAATGGGCAGAAGATCTAAAGAGATGTTTCTTCAAAGAAGACACAGAGATGGCCAAGACACACATGAAAAGCTGCTCAACAGCACTAATTATTAGAGAAATGCAAATCAAAACTACAATGAGGTATCACCTCACACCTGTTAGAATCGGCATCATCAGAAAATCTACAAACAACCAATTCTGGGGAGGGTGTGGACAAAAGGAGCCCTCTTCCACTATTGGTGGCAATGTAAATTGATACCCTCCCTATGGAGAACGGTATGGAGTTTCCTTGAAAAAACTAGAAATAGAATTACCATCTGATCCAGCAATCCCACTTCTGGGCATATAACCAGAGAAAACCATAAATCAAAAAGGCACATTCACCACAATGTTCATGGCAGCACTATTTACAATAGCCAGGTAATGGAAGCAACCTAAATGCCCACAGACAGATGAATGGATAAAGATGTGGTACATATATAAAATGGAATATTACTCAGCCATAAAAAGGAATGAAACTGGGTCATTTGTAGAGACATCGATGGATCTAGAGACTGTCATACAGAATGAAGTAAGTCAGAAAGAGGAAAACAAATATTGTATATTAATGCATATATGTGGAACCTAAAAAATGGTACAGATGAACTGGTTTGCAGGGAAGAAACAGAGACACAGAGGTAGAGAACAAACATATGGACACCAAGTGTGGGAAGCCATGGGGTGGTGGTGGTGGGATGAGTTGGGAGATTGGGATTGACCTGTATACATGTATATGCATAAAATACATAACTAATAATAACCTGCTGTATAAAAAAAAATAAATCAAATTAAATTTCAAAATTTTAAAAAGTAAAATTTAAAAATAAAACAGAAAAATGTTCTTCCCTTCACACAGATGTATTTATAGGAATGAATTATTTCCATGCTTATATCTATAAATACATAAAGGAGGAATAAAATCTAACTTGAACCATAAAAGAAAAAAAAAACCTGACCCCACCAGTTATACAGAGGAAAACCCTATCAGGGCACTTGCTCCAGCGGTAAACAATTCTGAAATTGGTCAGAGGTGGGGAATCATCTCCCATACAACCAGCAACCCACCCCCCACGCAAGGAGCATCCTCATTGCAAAGCTGGGGGACCGTGCCGAGGCATCTGTGAGTAAACGTGAGCTGAGCCCCAGGACAGCTGCTGCTGAACTGTTCCCACCCTTCCCAGGTAAAACACCTGAATACGTACAAGGGCTTGAAAGCCTAGAGGAAGGGCCACGGAGCCACACCAGCGACAGCACGCAGGCCAACTTGGTGCCTGCAGGCCAGCCAGGGTGGTCCTGGCCCCGGGCGCTCTTCTGGAAGCTTTCCATTGCCTTGCCTGAGATACCCCTCATGTCCCGGCCCCCAATGCTTTTTTCCTTCCTCACCTCTGTCCGGAGAGAAATTCCAGCGGTAGGTATGGGTGACACATCCTCTTCTTTACAGGTGGCAGCCTGGCAACCCCTGAAGAAAGGCCAGCAGAGCCCCACTCACACCGGGCCACCAACAAAGCTGTGGCCCCTCACTCCCTCCCACCAGCACAGCCCCGAGACTGCTGACGGGGCAGAGAATATGGAGTCAGGCACAGCTTCAGGGGCTATTGCTGCCTGGAGCGCTGTTTATATTGACCTCAAACAGGCACACCTGGGGAGGGCCGGCCGGCAGGGTAAGGCTGCCCAGGTCAGCTAATCCACAACCCTCAGGGAATCACATTGTTGAAAACGGACCTCGCTAAGGCAGAATAGAAGCCAAGGAAGAAAAGGACACAATGCCATTTGCAGCACCGTAGATGAGTCTAGAGGTAATCACGTGACTTGTAGTAAGTCAGAAAGTGAAAGACACATATCGTATCATATCACTTATAGGTGTTACCTAAGAATGGATACCAGGGCAGATATTTCCACGGAGAAGGGCCATCACAGATTCATCAAACAAACTTATGGTTCACCAATGGAAAGTTGTGAGGATTGGTTTCATTACGATATTGGGGTTAACAGACATATACAAACACAGGTGACACATATAATCACCAAAGACCTACGGAATACCAAGAGATGACTACTCAACATTCTGTCATAACGTACATGGGAAAAGGATCCCAGGAAGAACAGACATCTGTATATGTGTAAAAGAACCACATCTTCCACACCTACAACAAGCCAAACATTGTAATCAAACTTGCTGTAATAAAAAATAAAAAATTAAATTAAAAACACGAACAAGAAGTAGTGAGACAAACTTGAACGGCTTTCTCCTGGCACATTCCATTCTAAATTCCAATCTAGAACACGACTTCCATTGAGGCTCTGTTGCCCTAGTCACCAGATTTGGTAAGGGAGAACTGCTGCCACCTTGTGGCCGTTTCACACAACAGCAGCTTTAATCCCAGCGCTGATGGTCAGTTGATATTCAAAATCATTGCAGGCCTGTAAATGACACCTGCCCTGAAAACAAATCCTGGGGTCACATATCGACCAAAAAATTCAAAGGACGTCCATATTTCAAAACCACCGTTTCAAAAGGCATATTTTACGCACATTAGTGTTCTGCTTCTTTTTCTTTCTTTCCTTTTTTTGTTAAAATAAGGGGAATGGAGAAAGGCATCCCTCAGAATGGGCGAAAATCGTTGCAAACGAATCAATGGACAAAGGTTTAATCTCCAATATATATAAACAGCTCATGCAGCTTAATATTAACAAAACAAACAACCCAATACAAAAAATGGGCAGAAGATCTAAAGAGATGTTTCTTCAAAGAAGACACAGAGATGGCCAAGACACACATGAAAAGCTGCTCAACAGCACTAATTATTAGAGAAATGCAAATCAAAACTACAATGAGGTATCACCTCACACCTGTTAGAATCGGCATCATCAGAAAATCTACAAACAACCAATTCTGGGGAGGGTGTGGACAAAAGGAGCCCTCTTCCACAATTGGTGGCAATGTAAATTGATACAGTCACTATGGAGAACGGTATGGAGTTTCCTTGAAAAAACTAGAAATAGAATTACCATCTGATCCAGCAATCCCACTTCTGGGCATATACCCAGAGAAAACCATAAATCAAAAAGGCACATTCACCACAATGTTCATGGCAGCACTATTTACAATAGCCATGTAATGGAAGCAAAGTAAATGCCCACAGACAGATGAATGGATAAAGATGTGGTACATATATAAAATGGAATATTACTCAGCCATAAAAAGGAATGAAACTGGGTCATTTGTAGAGACATCGATGGATCTAGAGACTGTCATACAGAATGAAGTAAGTCAGAAAGAGGAAAACAAATATTGTATATTAATGCATATATGTGGAACCTAAAAAATGGTACAGATGAACGGGTTTGCAGGGAAGAAACAGAGACACAGAGGTAGAGAACAAACATATGGACACCAAGTGTGGGAAGCCATGGGGTGGTGGTGGTGGGATGAGTTGGGAGATTGGGATTGACCTGTATACATGTATATGCATAAAATACATAACTAATAATAACCTGCTGTATAAAAAAAATAAATCAAATTAAATTTCAAAATTTTAAAAAGTAAAGTTTAAAAATAAAACAGAAAAATGTTCTTCCCTTCACACAGATGTATTTATAGGAATGAATTATTTCCATGCTTATATCTATAAATACATAAAGGAGGAATAAAATCTAACTTGAACCATAAAAGAAAAGAAAAAACATGAACCCACCAGTTATACAGAGGAAAACCCTATCAGGGCACTTGCTGCAGCGGTAAACAATTCTGAAATTGGTCAGAGGTGGGGAATCATCTCCCATACAACCAGCAACCCACCCCCCACGCCAGGAGCATCCTCATTGCAAAGCTGGGGGACCGTGCCGAGGCATCTGTGAGTAAACGTGAGCTGAGCCCCAGGACAGCTGCTGCTGAACTGTTCCCACCCTTCCCAGGTAAAACACCTGAATATGTACAAGGGCTTGAAAGCCTAGAGGAAGGGCCACGGAGCCACACCAGCGACAGCACGCAGGCCAACTTGGTGCCTCCAGGCCAGCCAGGGTGGTCCTGGCCCTGGGCGCTCTTGCGGAAGCTTTCCATTGCCCTGCCTGAGATACCCATCCTGTCCCGGCCCCCACTGCTTTTTTCCTTCCTCACCTCTGTCCGGAGAGAAATTCCAGCGGAAGGTATGGGTGACACATCCTCTTCTTTACAGGTGGCAGCCTGGCAACCCCTGCAGAAAGGCCAGCAGAGCCCCACTCACACCGGGCCACCAACAAAGCTGTGGCCCCTCACACCCTACCACCAGCAGAGCCCCGAGACTGCTGACGGGGCAGAGAATATGGAGTCAGGCACAGCTTCAGGGGCTATTGCTGCCTGGAGCGCTGTTTATATTGACCTCAAACAGGCACACCTGGGGAGGCCCGGCCGGCAGGGTAAGGCTGCCCAGGTCAGCTAATCCACAACCCTCAGGGAATCACATTGTTGAAAACGGACCTCGCTAAGGCAGAATAGAAGCCAAGGAAGAAAAGGACACAATGCCATTTGCAGCACCGTAGATGAGTCTAGAGGTAATCACGTGACTTGTAGTAAGTCAGAAAGTGAAAGACACGTATCGTATCATATCACTTATAGGTGTTACCTAAGAATGGATACCAGTGCAGATATTTCCACGGAGAAGGGCCATCACAGATTCATCAAACAAACTTATTGTTCACCAATGGAAAGGTGTGAGGATTGGTTTCATTACGATATTGGGGTTAACAGACATATACAAACACAGGTGACACATATAATCACCAAAGACCTACGGAATACCAAGAGAAGACTACTCAACCTTCTGTCATAACGTACATGGGAAAAGGATCCCAGGAAGAACAGACATCTGTATATGTGTAAAAGAACCACATCTTCCACACCTACAACAAGCCAAACATTGTAATCAAACTTGCTGTAATAAAAAATAAAAAATTAAATTAAAAACACGAACAAGAAGTAGTGAGACAAACTTGAGGGGCTTTCTCCTGGCACATTCCATTCTAAATTCCAATCTAGAACACGACTTCCATTGAGGCTCTGTTGCCCTAGTCACCAGATTTGGTAAGGGAGAACTGCTGCCACCTTGTGGCCGTTTCACACAACAGCAGCTTTAATCCCAGCGCTGATGGTCAGTTGATATTCAAAATCATTGCAGGCCTGTAAATGACACCTGCCCTGAAAACAAATCCTGGGGTCACATATCGACCAAAAAATTCAAAGGACGTCCATATTTCAAAACGACCGTTTCAAAAGGCATATTTAACGCACATTAGTGTTCTGCTTCTTTTTCTTTCTTTCCTTTTTTTGTTAAAAATACGGGAATGGAAAAAGGCATCCCTCAGAATGGGCGAAAATCGTTGCAAACGAATCAATGGACAAAGGTTTAATCTCCAATATATATAAACAGCTCATGCAGCTTAATATTAACAAAACAAACAACCCAATACAAAAAATGGGCAGAAGATCTAAAGAGATGTTTCTTCAAAGAAGACACAGAGATGGCCAAGACACACATGAAAAGCTGCTCAACAGCACTAATTATTAGCGAAATGCAAATCAAAACTACAATGAGGTATCACCTCACACCTGTTAGAATCGGCATCATCAGAAAATCTACAAACAACCAATTCTGGGGAGGGTGTGGACAAAAGGAGCCCTCTTCCACTATTGGTGGCAATGTAAATTAATTCAGTCCCTTTGGAGAACGGTATGGAGTTTCCTTGAAAAAACTAGAAATAGAATTACCATCTGATCCAGCAATCCCACTTCTGGGCATATACCCAGAGAAAACCATAAATCAAAACGGCACATTCACCACAATGTTCATGGCAGCACTATTTACAATAGCCAGGTAATGGAAGCAACGTAAATGCGCACAGACAGATGAATGGATAAAGATGTGGTACATATATAAAATGGAATATTACTCAGCCATAAAAAGGAATGAAACTGGGTCATTTGTAGAGACATCGATGGATCTAGAGACTGTCATACAGAATGAAGTAAGTCAGAAAGAGGAAAACAAATATTGTATATTAATGCATATATGTGGAACCTAAAAAATGGTACAGATGAACGGGTTTGCAGGGAAGAAACAGAGACACAGAGGTAGAGAACAAACATATGGACACCAAGTGTGGGAAGCCATGGGGTGGTGGTGGTGGGATGAGTTGGGAGATTGGCATTGACCTGTATACATGTATATGCATAAAATACATAACTAATAATAACCTGCTGTATAAAAAAATAAATCAAATTAAATTTCAAAATTTTAAAAAGTAAAATTTAAAAATAAAACAGAAAAATGTTCTTCCCTTCACACAGATGTATTTATAGGAATGAATTATTTCCATGCTTATATCTATAAATACATAAAAGAGGAATAAAATCTAACTTGAAACATAAAAGAAAAAAAAAAACCTGACCCCACCAGTTTTACAGAGGAAAACCCTATCAGGGCACTTGCTGCAGCGGTAAACAATTCTGAAATTGGTCAGATGTGGGGAATCATCTCCCATACAACCAGCAACCCAACCCCCACGCCAGGAGCATCCTCATTGCAAAGCTGGGGGACCGTGCCGAGGCATCTGTGAGTAAACGTGAGCTGAGCCCCAGGACAGCTGCTGCTGAACTGTTCCCACCCTTCCCAGGTAAAACACCTGAATATGTACAAGGGCTTGAAAGCCTAGAGGAAGGGCCACGGAGCCACACCAGCGACAGCACGCAGGCCAACTTGGTGCCTCCAGGCCAGCCAGGGTGGTCCTGGCCCCGGGCGCTCTTCTGGAAGCTTTCCATTGCCCTGCCTGAAATACCCCTCCTGTCCCGGCCCCCAATGCTTTTTTCCTTCCTCACCTCTGTCCGGAGAGAAATTCCAGCGGTAGGTATGGGTGACACATCCTCTTCTTTACAGGTGGCAGCCTGGCAACCCCTGCAGAAAGGCCAGCAGAGCCCCACTCACACCGGGCCACCAACAAAGCTGTGGCCCCTCACTCCCTCCCACCAGCAGAGCCCCGAGACTGCTGACGGGGCAGAGAATATGGAGTCAGGCACAGCTTCAGGGGCTATTGCTGCCTGGAGCGCTGTTTATATTGACCTCAAACAGGCACACCAGGGGAGGGCCGGCCGGCAGGGTAAGGCTGCCCAGGTCAGCTAATCCACAACCCTCAGGGAATCACATTGTTGAAAACGGACCTCGCTAAGGCAGAATAGAAGCCAAGGAAGAAAAGGACACAATGCCATTTGCAGCACCGTAGATGAGTCTAGAGGTAATCACGTGACTTGTAGTAAGTCAGAAAGTGAAAGACACATATCGTATCATATCACTTATAGGTGTTACCTAAGAATGGATACCAGGGCAGATATTTCCACGGAGAAGGGCCATCACAGATTCATCAAACAAACTTATGGTTCACCAATGGAAAGTTGTGAGGATTGGTTTCATTACGATATTGGGGTTAACAGACATATACAAACACAGGTGACACATATAATCACCAAAGACCTACGGAATACCAAGAGAAGACTACTCAACCTTCTGTCATAACGTACATGGGAAAAGGATCCCAGGAAGAACAGACATCTGTATATGTGTAAAAGAACCACATCTTCCACACCTACAACAAGCCAAACATTGTAATCAAACTTGCTGTAATAAAAAATAAAAAATTAAATTAAAAACACGAACAAGAAGTAGTGAGACAAACTTGAGGGGCTTTCTCCTGGCACATTCCATTCTAAATTCCAATCTAGAACACGACTTCCATTGAGGCTCTGTTGCCCTAGTCACCAGATTTGGTAAGGGAGAACTGCTGCCACCTTGTGGCCGTTTCACACAACAGCAGCTTTAATCCCAGCGCTGATGGTCAGTTGATATTCAAAATCATTGCAGGCCTGTAAATGACACCTGCCCTGAAAACAAATCCTGGGGTCACATATCGACCAAAAATTCAAAGGACGTCCATATTTCAAAACGACCGTTTCAAAAGGCATATTTTACGCACATTAGTGTTCTGCTTCTTTTTCTTTCTTTCCTTTTTTTGTTAAAATAAGGGGAATGGAGAAAGGCATCCCTCAGAATGGGCGAAAATCGTTGCAAACGAATCAATGGACAAAGGTTTAATCTCCAATATATATAAACAGCTCATGCAGCTTAATATTAACAAAACAAACAACCCAATACAAAAAATGGGCAGAAGATCTAAAGAGATGTTTCTTCAAAGAAGACACAGAGATGGCCAAGACACACATGAAAAGCTGCTCAACAGCACTAATTATTAGAGAAATGCAAATCAAAACTACAATGAGGTATCACCTCACACCTGTTAGAATCGGCATCATCAGAAAATCTACAAACAACCAATTCTGGGGAGGGTGTGGACAAAAGGAGCCCTCTTCCACAATTGGTGGCAATGTAAATTGATACAGTCACTATGGAGAACGGTATGGAGTTTCCTTGAAAAAACTAGAAATAGAATTACCATCTGATCCAGCAATCCCACTTCTGGGCATATAACCAGAGAAAACCATAAATCAAAAAGGCACATTCACCACAATGTTCATGGCAGCACTATTTACAATAGCCAGGTAATGGAAGCAACGTAAATGCCCACAGACAGATGAATGGATAAAGATGTGGTACATATATAAAATGGAATATTACTCAGCCATAAAAAGGAATGAAACTGGGTCATTTGTAGAGACATCGATGGATCTAGAGACTGTCATACAGAATGAAGTAAGTCAGAAAGAGGAAAACAAATATTGTATATTAATGCATATATGTGGAACCTAAAAAATGGTACAGATGAACTGGTTTGCAGGGAAGAAACAGAGACACAGAGGTAGAGAACAAACATATGGACACCAAGTGTGGGAAGCCATGGGGTGGTGGTGGTGGGATGAGTTGGGAGATTGGGATTGACCTGTATACATGTATATGCATAAAATACATAACTAATAATAACCTGCTGTATAAAAAAAATAAATCAAATTAAATTTCAAAATTTTAAAAAGTAAAATTTAAAAATAAAACAGAAAAATGTTCTTCCCTTCACACAGATGTATTTATAGGAATGAATTATTTCCATGCTTATATCTATAAATACATAAAGGAGGAATACAATCTAACTTGAACCATAAAAGAAAACAAAAAACCTGACCCCACCAGTTATACAGAGGAAAACCGTATCAGGGCACTTGCTCCAGCGGTAAACAATTCTGAAATTGGTCAGAGGTGGGGAATCATCTCCCATACAACCAGCAACCCACCCCCCACGCAAGGAGCATCCTCATTGCAAAGCTGGGGGACCGTGCCGAGGCATCTGTGAGTAAACGTGAGCTGAGCCCCAGGACAGCTGCTGCTGAACTGTTCCCACCCTTCCCAGGTAAAACACCTGAATATGTACAAGGGCTTGAAAGCCTAGAGGAAGGGCCACGGAGCAACACCAGCGACAGCACGCAGGCCAACTTGGTGCCTGCAGGCCAGCCAGGGTGGTCCTGGCCCCGGGCGCTCTTCTGGAAGCTTTCCATTGCCTTGCCTGAGATACCCCTCATGTCCCGGCCCCCAATGCTTTTTTCCTTCCTCACCTCTGTCCGGAGAGAAATTCCAGCGGTAGGTATGGGTGACACATCCTCTTCTTTACAGGTGGCAGCCTGGCAACCCCTGCAGAAAGGCCAGCAGAGCCCCACTCACACCGGGCCACCAACAAAGCTGTGGCCCCTCACTCCCTCCCACCAGCAGAGCCCCGAGACTGCTGACGGGGCAGAGAATATGGAGTCAGGCACAGCTTCAGGGGCTATTGCTGCCTGGAGCGCTGTTTATATTGACCTCAAACAGGCACACCTGGGGAGGGCCGGCCGGCAGGGTAAGGCTGCCCAGGTCAGCTAATCCACAACCCTCAGGGAATCACATTGTTGAAAACGGACCTCGCTAAGGCAGAATAGAAGCCAAGGAAGAAAAGGACACAATGCCATTTGCAGCACCGTAGATGAGTCTAGAGGTAATCACGTGACTTGTAGTAAGTCAGAAAGTGAAAGACACATATCGTATCATATCACTTATAGGTGTTACCTAAGAATGGATACCAGGGCAGATATTTCCACGGAGAAGGGCCATCACAGATTCATCAAACAAACTTATGGTTCACCAATGGAAAGTTGTGAGGATTGGTTTCATTACGATATTGGGGTTAACAGACATATACAAACACAGGTGACACATATAATCACCAAAGACCTACGGAATACCAAGAGATGACTACTCAACATTCTGTCATAACGTACATGGGAAAAGGATCCCAGGAAGAACAGACATCTGTATATGTGTAAAAGAACCACATCTTCCACACCTACAACAAGCCAAACATTGTAATCAAACTTGCTGTAATAAAAAATAAAAAATTAAATTAAAAACACGAACAAGAAGTAGTGAGACAAACTTGAGGGGCTTTCTCCTGGCACATTCCATTCTAAATTCAAATCTAGAACACGACTTCCATTGAGGCTCTGTTGCCCTAGTCACCAGATTTGGTAAGGGAGAACTGCTGCCACCTTGTGGCCGTTTCACACAACAGCAGCTTTAATCCCAGCGCTGATGGTCAGTTGATATTCAAAATCATTGCAGGCCTGTAAATGACACCTGCCCTGAAAACAAATCCTGGGGTCACATATCGACCAAAAAATTCAAAGGACGTCCATATTTCAAAACGACCGTTTCAAAAGGCATATTTTACGCACATTAGTGTTCTGCTTCTTTTTCTTTCTTTCCTTTTTTTGTTAAAATAAGGGGAATGGAGAAAGGCATCCCTCAGAATGGGCGAAAATCGTTGCAAACGAATCAATGGACAAAGGTTTAATCTCCAATATATATAAACAGCTCATGCAGCTTAATATTAACAAAACAAACAACCCAATACAAAAATGGGCAGAAGATCTAAAGAGATGTTTCTTCAAAGAAGACACAGAGATGGCCAAGACACACATGAAAAGCTGCTCAACAGCACTAATTATTAGAGAAATGCAAATCAAAACTACAATGAGGTATCACCTCACACCTGTTAGAATCGGCATCATCAGAAAATCTACAAACAACCAATTCTGGGGAGGGTGTGGACAAAAGGAGCCCTCTTCCACTATTGGTGGCAATGTAAATTGATACACTCCCTAAGGAGAACGGTATGGAGTTTCCTTGAAAAAACTAGAAATAGAATTACCATCTGATCCAGCAATCCCACTTCTGGGCATATAACCATAGAAAACCATAAATCAAAAAGGCACATTCACCACAATGTTCATGGCAGCACTATTTACAATAGCCAGGTAATGGAAGCAACATAAATGCCCACAGACAGATGAATGGATAAAGATGTGGTACATATATAAAATGGAATATTACTCAGCCATAAAAAGGAATGAAACTGGGTCATTTGTAGAGACATCGATGGATCTAGAGACTGTCATACAGAATGAAGTAAGTCAGAAAGAGGAAAACAAATATTGTATATTAATGCATATATGTGGAACCTAAAAAATGGTACAGATGAACTGGTTTGCAGGGAAGAAACAGAGACACAGAGGTAGAGAACAAACATATGGACACCAAGTGTGGGAAGCCATGGGGTGGTGGTGGTGGGATGAGTTGGGAGATTGGGATTGACCTGTATACATGTATATGCATAAAATACATAACTAATAATAACCTGCTGTATAAAAAAAATAAATCAAATTAAATTTCAAAATTTTAAAAAGTAAAATTTAAAAATAAAACAGAAAAATGTTCTTCCCTTCACACAGATGTATTTATAGGAATGAATTATTTCCATGCTTATATCTATAAATACATAAAGGAGGAATACAATCTAACTTGAACCATAAAAGAAAACAAAAAACCTGACCCCACCAGTTATACAGAGGAAAACCGTATCAGGGCACTTGCTCCAGCGGTAAACAATTCTGAAATTGGTCAGAGGTGGGGAATCATCTCCCATACAACCAGCAACCCACCCCCCACGCAAGGAGCATCCTCATTGCAAAGCTGGGGGACCGTGCCGAGGCATCTGTGAGTAAACGTGAGCTGAGCCCCAGGACAGCTGCTGCTGAACTGTTCCCACCCTTCCCAGGTAAAACACCTGAATATGTACAAGGGCTTGAAAGCCTAGAGGAAGGGCCACGGAGCAACACCAGCGACAGCACGCAGGCCAACTTGGTGCCTGCAGGCCAGCCAGGGTGGTCCTGGCCCCGGGCGCTCTTCTGGAAGCTTTCCATTGCCTTGCCTGAGATACCCCTCATGTCCCGGCCCCCAATGCTTTTTTCCTTCCTCACCTCTGTCCGGAGAGAAATTCCAGCGGTAGGTATGGGTGACACATCCTCTTCTTTACAGGTGGCAGCCTGGCAACCCCTGCAGAAAGGCCAGCAGAGCCCCACTCACACCGGGCCACCAACAAAGCTGTGGCCCCTCACTCCCTCCCACCAGCAGAGCCCCGAGACTGCTGACGGGGCAGAGAATATGGAGTCAGGCACAGCTTCAGGGGCTATTGCTGCCTGGAGCGCTGTTTATATTGACCTCAAACAGGCACACCTGGGGAGGGCCGGCCGGCAGGGTAAGGCTGCCCAGGTCAGCTAATCCACAACCCTCAGGGAATCACATTGTTGAAAACGGACCTCGCTAAGGCAGAATAGAAGCCAAGGAAGAAAAGGACACAATGCCATTTGCAGCACCGTAGATGAGTCTAGAGGTAATCACGTGACTTGTAGTAAGTCAGAAAGTGAAAGACACATATCGTATCATATCACTTATAGGTGTTACCTAAGAATGGATACCAGGGCAGATATTTCCACGGAGAAGGGCCATCACAGATTCATCAAACAAACTTATGGTTCACCAATGGAAAGTTGTGAGGATTGGTTTCATTACGATATTGGGGTTAACAGACATATACAAACACAGGTGACACATATAATCACCAAAGACCTACGGAATACCAAGAGATGACTACTCAACATTCTGTCATAACGTACATGGGAAAAGGATCCCAGGAAGAACAGACATCTGTATATGTGTAAAAGAACCACATCTTCCACACCTACAACAAGCCAAACATTGTAATCAAACTTGCTGTAATAAAAAATAAAAAATTAAATTAAAAACACGAACAAGAAGTAGTGAGACAAACTTGAGGGGCTTTCTCCTGGCACATTCCATTCTAAATTCAAATCTAGAACACGACTTCCATTGAGGCTCTGTTGCCCTAGTCACCAGATTTGGTAAGGGAGAACTGCTGCCACCTTGTGGCCGTTTCACACAACAGCAGCTTTAATCCCAGCGCTGATGGTCAGTTGATATTCAAAATCATTGCAGGCCTGTAAATGACACCTGCCCTGAAAACAAATCCTGGGGTCACATATCGACCAAAAAATTCAAAGGACGTCCATATTTCAAAACGACCGTTTCAAAAGGCATATTTTACGCACATTAGTGTTCTGCTTCTTTTTCTTTCTTTCCTTTTTTTGTTAAAATAAGGGGAATGGAGAAAGGCATCCCTCAGAATGGGCGAAAATCGTTGCAAACGAATCAATGGACAAAGGTTTAATCTCCAATATATATAAACAGCTCATGCAGCTTAATATTAACAAAACAAACAACCCAATACAAAAATGGGCAGAAGATCTAAAGAGATGTTTCTTCAAAGAAGACACAGAGATGGCCAAGACACACATGAAAAGCTGCTCAACAGCACTAATTATTAGAGAAATGCAAATCAAAACTACAATGAGGTATCACCTCACACCTGTTAGAATCGGCATCATCAGAAAATCTACAAACAACCAATTCTGGGGAGGGTGTGGACAAAAGGAGCCCTCTTCCACTATTGGTGGCAATGTAAATTGATACACTCCCTAAGGAGAACGGTATGGAGTTTCCTTGAAAAAACTAGAAATAGAATTACCATCTGATCCAGCAATCCCACTTCTGGGCATATAACCATAGAAAACCATAAATCAAAAAGGCACATTCACCACAATGTTCATGGCAGCACTATTTACAATAGCCAGGTAATGGAAGCAACATAAATGCCCACAGACAGATGAATGGATAAAGATGTGGTACATATATAAAATGGAATATTACTCAGCCATAAAAAGGAATGAAACTGGGTCATTTGTAGAGACATCGATGGATCTAGAGACTGTCATACAGAATGAAGTAAGTCAGAAAGAGGAAAACAAATATTGTATATTAATGCATATATGTGGAACCTAAAAAATGGTACAGATGAACTGGTTTGCAGGGAAGAAACAGAGACACAGAGGTAGAGAACAAACATATGGACACCAAGTGTGGGAAGCCATGGGGTGGTGGTGGTGGGATGAGTTGGGAGATTGGGATTGACCTGTATACATGTATATGCATAAAATACATAACTAATAATAACCTGCTGTATAAAAAAATAAATCAAATTAAATTTCAAAATTTTAAAAAGTAAAATTTAAAAATAAAACAGAAAAATGTTCTTCCCTTCACACAGATGTATTTATAGGAATGAATTATTTCCATGCTTATATCTATAAATACATAAAGGAGGAATACAATCTAACTTGAACCATAAAAGAAAACAAAAAACCTGAACCCACCAGTTATACAGAGGAAAACCCTATCAGGGCACTTGCTCCAGCGGTAAACAATTCTGAAATTGGTCAGAGGTGGGGAATCATCTCCCATACAACCAGCAACCCACCCCCCACGCAAGGAGCATCCTCATTGCAAAGCTGGGGGACCGTGCCGAGGCATCTGTGAGTAAACGTGAGCTGAGCCCCAGGACAGCTGCTGCTGAACTGTTCCCACCCTTCCCAGGTAAAACACCTGAATATGTACAAGGGCTTGAAAGCCTAGAGGAAGGGCCACGGAGCAACACCAGCGACAGCACGCAGGCCAACTTGGTGCCTGCAGGCCAGCCAGGGTGGTCCTGGCCCCGGGCGCTCTTCTGGAAGCTTTCCATTGCCTTGCCTGAGATACCCCTCATGTCCCGGCCCCCAATGCTTTTTTCCTTCCTCACCTCTGTCCGGAGAGAAATTCCAGCGGTAGGTATGGGTGACACATCCTCTTCTTTACAGGTGGCAGCCTGGCAACCCCTGCAGAAAGGCCAGCAGAGCCCCACTCACACCGGGCCACCAACAAAGCTGTGGCCCCTCACTCCCTCCCACCAGCAGAGCCCCGAGACTGCTGACGGGGCAGAGAATATGGAGTCAGGCACAGCTTCAGGGGCTATTGCTGCCTGGAGCGCTGTTTATATTGACCTCAAACAGGCACACCTGGGGAGGGCCGGCCGGCAGGGTAAGGCTGCCCAGGTCAGCTAATCCACAACCCTCAGGGAATCACATTGTTGAAAACGGACCTCGCTAAGGCAGAATAGAAGCCAAGGAAGAAAAGGACACAATGCCATTTGCAGCACCGTAGATGAGTCTAGAGGTAATCACGTGACTTGTAGTAAGTCAGAAAGTGAAAGACACATATCGTATCATATCACTTATAGGTGTTACCTAAGAATGGATACCAGGGCAGATATTTCCACGGAGAAGGGCCATCACAGATTCATCAAACAAACTTATGGTTCACCAATGGAAAGTTGTGAGGATTGGTTTCATTACGATATTGGGGTTAACAGACATATACAAACACAGGTGACACATATAATCACCAAAGACCTACGGAATACCAAGAGAAGACTACTCAACCTTCTGTCATAACGTACATGGGAAAAGGATCCCAGGAAGAACAGACATCTGTATATGTGTAAAAGAACCACATCTTCCACACCTACAACAAGCCAAACATTGTAATCAAACTTGCTGTAATAAAAAATAAAAAATTAAATTAAAAACACGAACAAGAAGTAGTGAGACAAACTTGAGGGGCTTTCTCCTGGCACATTCCATTCTAAATTCCAATCTAGAACACGACTTCCATTGAGGCTCTGTTGCCCTAGTCACCAGATTTGGTAAGGGAGAACTGCTGCCACCTTGTGGCCGTTTCACACAACAGCAGCTTTAATCCCAGCGCTGATGGTCAGTTGATATTCAAAATCATTGCAGGCCTGTAAATGACACCTGCCCTGAAAACAAATCCTGGGGTCACATATCGACCAAAAAATTCAAAGGACGTCCATATTTCAAAATGACCGTTTCAAAAGGCATATTTTACGCACATTAGTGTTCTGCTTTTTTTCTTTCTTTCCTTTTTTTGTTAAAATAAGGGGAATGGAGAAAGGCATCCCTCAGAATGGGCGAAAATCGTTGCAAACGAATCAATGGACAAAGGTTTAATCTCCAATATATATAAACAGCTCATGCAGCTTAATATTAACAAAACAAACAACCCAATACAAAAAATGGGCAGAAGATCTAAAGAGATGTTTCTTCAAAGAAGACACAGAGATGGCCAAGACACACATGAAAAGCTGCTCAACAACACTAATTATTAGAGAAATGCAAATCAAAACTACAATGAGGTATCACCTCACACCTGTTAGAATCGGCATCATCAGAAAATCTACAAACAACCAATTCTGGGGAGGGTGTGGACAAAAGGAGCCCTCTTCCACAATTGGTGGCAATGTAAATTGATACAGTCACTATGGAGAACGGTATGGAGTTTCCTTGAAAAAACTAGAAATAGAATTACCATCTGATCCAGCAATCCCACTTCTGGGCATATACCCAGAGAAAACCATAAATCAAAAAGGCACATTCACCACAATGTTCATGGCAGCACTATTTACAATAGCCATGTAATGGAAGCAAAGTAAATGCCCACAGACAGATGAATGGATAAAGATGTGGTACATATATAAAATGGAATATTACTCAGCCATAAAAAGGAATGAAACTGGGTCATTTGTAGAGACATCGATGGATCTAGAGACTGTCATACAGAATGAAGTAAGTCAGAAAGAGGAAAACAAATATTGTATATTAATGCATATATGTGGAACCTAAAAAATGGTACAGATGAACGGGTTTGCAGGGAAGAAACAGAGACACAGAGGTAGAGAACAAACATATGGACACCAAGTGTGGGAAGCCATGGGGTGGTGGTGGTGGGATGAGTTGGGAGATTGGGATTGACCTGTATACATGTATATGCATAAAATACATAACTAATAATAACCTGCTGTATAAAAAAAATAAATCAAATTAAATTTCAAAATTTTAAAAAGTAAAGTTTAAAAATAAAACAGAAAAATGTTCTTCCCTTCACACAGATGTATTTAT
This sequence comes from Mesoplodon mirus, assembly GCF_964341445.2. Taxonomy (NCBI): domain Eukaryota; kingdom Metazoa; phylum Chordata; class Mammalia; order Artiodactyla; family Ziphiidae; genus Mesoplodon; species Mesoplodon mirus. The sequence goes on along the minus strand of NW_028295814.1, from coordinate 1,823,178 downwards.
AGGAATGAATTATTTCCATGCTTATATCTATAAATACATAAAGGAGGAATAAAATCTAACTTGAACCATAAAAGAAAAGAAAAAACATGAACCCACCAGTTATACAGAGGAAAACCCTATCAGGGCACTTGCTGCAGCGGTAAACAATTCTGAAATTGGTCAGAGGTGGGGAATCATCTCCCATACAACCAGCAACCCACCCCCGACGCCAGGAGCATCCTCATTGCAAAGCTGGGGGACCGTGCCGAGGCATCTGTGAGTAAACGTGAGCTGAGCCCCAGGACAGCTGCTGCTGAACTGTTCCCACCCTTCCCAGGTAAAACACCTGAATATGTACAAGGGCTTGAAAGCCTAGAGGAAGGGCCACGGAGCCACACCAGCGACAGCACGCAGGCCAACTTGGTGCCTCCAGGCCAGCCAGGGTGGTCCTGGCCCTGGGCGCTCTTGCGGAAGCTTTCCATTGCCCTGCCTGAGATACCCATCCTGTCCCGGCCCCCACTGCTTTTTTCCTTCCTCACCTCTGTCCGGAGAGAAATTCCAGCGGAAGGTATGGGTGACACATCCTCTTCTTTACAGGTGGCAGCCTGGCAACCCCTGCAGAAAGGCCAGCAGAGCCCCACTCACACCGGGCCACCAACAAAGCTGTGGCCCCTCACACCCTACCAACAGCAGAGCCCCGAGACTGCTGACGGGGCAGAGAATATGGAGTCAGGCACAGCTTCAGGGGCTATTGCTGCCTGGAGCGCTGTTTATATTGACCTCAAACAGGCACACCTGGGGAGGCCCGGCCGGCAGGGTAAGGCTGCCCAGGTCAGCTAATCCACAACCCTCAGGGAATCACATTGTTGAAAACGGACCTCGCTAAGGCAGAATAGAAGCCAAGGAAGAAAAGGACACAATGCCATTTGCAGCACCGTAGATGAGTCTAGAGGTAATCACGTGACTTGTAGTAAGTCAGAAAGTGAAAGACACGTATCGTATCATATCACTTATAGGTGTTACCTAAGAATGGATACCAGTGCAGATATTTCCACGGAGAAGGGCCATCACAGATTCATCAAACAAACTTATGGTTCACCAATGGAAAGGTGTGAGGATTGGTTTCATTACGATATTGGGGTTAACAGACATATACAAACACAGGTGACACATATAATCACCAAAGACCTACGGAATACCAAGAGAAGACTACTCAACCTTCTGTCATAACGTACATGGGAAAAGGATCCCAGGAAGAACAGACATCTGTATATGTGTAAAAGAACCACATCTTCCACACCTACAACAAGCCAAACATTGTAATCAAACTTGCTGTAATAAAAAATAAAAAATTAAATTAAAAACACGAACAAGAAGTAGTGAGACAAACTTGAGGGGCTTTCGCCTGGCACATTCCATTCTAAATTCCAATCTAGAACACGACTTCCATTGAGGCTCTGTTGCCCTAGTCACCAGATTTGGTAAGGGAGAACTGCTGCCACCTTGTGGCCGTTTCACACAACAGCAGCTTTAATCCCAGCGCTGATGGTCAGTTGATATTCAAAATCATTGCAGGCCTGTAAATGACACCTGCCCTGAAAACAAATCCTGGGGTCACATATCGACCAAAAAATTCAAAGGACGTCCATATTTCAAAACGACCGTTTCAAAAGGCATATTTAACGCACATTAGTGTTCTGCTTCTTTTTCTTTCTTTCCTTTTTTTGTTAAAAATACGGGAATGGAAAAAGGCATCCCTCAGAATGGGCGAAAATCGTTGCAAACGAATCAATGGACAAAGGTTTAATCTCCAATATATATAAACAGCTCATGCAGCTTAATATTAACAAAACAAACAACCCAATACAAAAAATGGGCAGAAGATCTAAAGAGATGTTTCTTCAAAGAAGACACAGAGATGGCCAAGACACACATGAAAAGCTGCTCAACAGCACTAATTATTAGAGAAATGCAAATCAAAACTACAATGAGGTATCACCTCACACCTGTTAGAATCGGCATCATCAGAAAATCTACAAACAACCAATTCTGGGGAGGGTGTGGACAAAAGGAGCCCTCTTCCACTATTGGTGGCAATGTAAATTAATTCAGTCCCTTTGGAGAACGGTATGGAGTTTCCTTGAAAAAACTAGAAATAGAATTACCATCTGATCCAGCAATCCCACTTCTGGGCATATACCCAGAGAAAACCATAAATCAAAACGGCACATTCACCACAATGTTCATGGCAGCACTATTTACAATAGCCAGGTAATGGAAGCAACGTAAATGCGCACAGACAGATGAATGGATAAAGATGTGGTACATATATAAAATGGAATATTACTCAGCCATAAAAAGGAATGAAACTGGGTCATTTGTAGAGACATCGATGGATCTAGAGACTGTCATACAGAATGAAGTAAGTCAGAAAGAGGAAAACAAATATTGTATATTAATGCATATATGTGGAACCTAAAAAATGGTACAGATGAACTGGTTTGCAGGGAAGAAACAGAGACACAGAGGTAGAGAACAAACATATGGACACCAAGTGTGGGAAGCCATGGGGTGGTGGTGGTGGGATGAGTTGGGAGATTGGCATTGACCTGTATACATGTATATGCATAAAATACATAACTAATAATAACCTGCTGTATAAAAAAATAAATCAAATTAAATTTCAAAATTTTAAAAAGTAAAATTTAAAAATAAAACAGAAAAATGTTCTTCCCTTCACACAGATGTATTTATAGGAATGAATTATTTCCATGCTTATATCTATAAATACATAAAAGAGGAATAAAATCTAACTTGAACCATAAAAGAAAAAAAAAAAACCTGACCCCACCAGTTATACAGAGGAAAACCCTATCAGGGCACTTGCTGCAGCGGTAAACAGTTCTGAAATTGGTCAGATGTGGGGAATCATCTCCCATACAACCAGCAACCCAACCCCCACGCCAGGAGCATCCTCATTGCAAAGCTGGGGGACCGTGCCGAGGCATCTGTGAGTAAACGTGAGCTGAGCCCCAGGACAGCTGCTGCTGAACTGTTCCCACCCTTCCCAGGTAAAACACCTGAATATGTACAAGGGCTTGAAAGCCTAGAGGAAGGGCCACGGAGCCACACCAGCAACAGCACGCAGGCCAACTTGGTGCCTCCAGGCCAGCCAGGGTGGTCCTGGCCCCAGGCGCTCTTCTGGAAGCTTTCCATTGCCCTGCCTGAAATACCCCTGCTGTCCCGGCCCCCAATGCTTTTTTCCTTCCTCACCTCTGTCCGGAGAGAAATTCCAGCGGTAGGTATGGGTGACACATCCTCTTCTTTACAGGTGGCAGCCTGGCAACCCCTGCAGAAAGGCCAGCAGAGCCCCACTCACACCGGGCCACCAACAAAGCTGTGGCCCCTCACTCCCTCCCACCAGCAGAGCCCCGAGACTGCTGACGGGGCAGAGAATATGGAGTCAGGCACAGCTTCAGGGGCTATTGCTGCCTGGAGCGCTGTTTATATTGACCTCAAACAGGCACACCAGGGGAGGGCCGGCCGGCAGGGTAAGGCTGCCCAGGTCAGCTAATCCACAACCCTCAGGGAATCACATTGTTGAAAACGGACCTCGCTAAGGCAGAATAGAAGCCAAGGAAGAAAAGGACACAATGCCATTTGCAGCACCGTAGATGAGTCTAGAGGTAATCACGTGACTTGTAGTAAGTCAGAAAGTGAAAGACACATATCGTATCATATCACTTATAGGTGTTACCTAAGAATGGATACCAGGGCAGATATTTCCACGGAGAAGGGCCATCACAGATTCATCAAACAAACTTATGGTTCACCAATGGAAAGTTGTGAGGATTGGTTTCATTACGATATTGGGGTTAACAGACATATACAAACACAGGTGACACATATAATCACCAAAGACCTACGGAATACCAAGAGAAGACTACTCAACATTCTGTCATAACGTACATGGGAAAAGGATCCCAGGAAGAACAGACATCTGTATATGTGTAAAAGAACCACATCTTCCACACCTACAACAAGCCAAACATTGTAATCAAACTTGCTGTAATAAAAAATAAAAAATTAAATTAAAAACACGAACAAGAATTAGTGAGACAAACTTGAGGGGCTTTCGCCTGGCACATTCCATTCTAAATTCCAATCTAGAACAAGACTTCCATTGAGGCTCTGTTGCCCTAGTCACCAGATTTGGTAAGGGAGAACTGCTGCCATCTTGTGGCCGTTTCACACAACAGCAGCTTTAATCCCAGCGCTGATGGTCAGTTGATATTCAAAATCATTGCAGGCCTGTAAATGACACCTGCCCTGAAAACAAATCCTGGGGTCACATATCGACCAAAAAATTCAAAGGACGTCCATATTTCAAAACGACCGTTTCAAAAGGCATATTTAACGCACATTAGTGTTCTGCTTCTTTTTCTTTCTTTCCTTTTTTTGTTAAAAATACGGGAATGGAAAAAGGCATCCCTCAGAATGGGCGAAAATCGTTGCAAACGAATCAATGGACAAAGGTTTAATCTCCAATATATATAAACAGCTCATGCAGCTTAATATTAACAAAACAAACAACCCAATACAAAAAATGGGCAGAAGATCTAAAGAGATGTTTCTTCAAAGAAGACACAGAGATGGCCAAGACACACATGAAAAGCTGCTCAACAGCACTAATTATTAGAGAAATGCAAATCAAAACTACAATGAGGTATCACCTCACACCTGTTAGAATCGGCATCATCAGAAAATCTACAAACAACCAATTCTGGGGAGGGTGTGGACAAAAGGAGCCCTCTTCCACTATTGCTGGCAATGTAAATTGATACACTCCCTATGGAGAACGGTATGGAGTTTCCTTGAAAAAACTAGAAATAGAATTACCATCTGATCCAGCAATCCCACTTCTGGGCATAGAACCAGAGAAAACCATAAATCAAAAAGGCACATTCACCACAATGTTCATGGCAGCACTATTTACAATAGCCAGGTAATGGAAGCAACGTAAATGCCCACAGACAGATGAATGGATAAAGATGTGGTACATATATAAAATGGAATATTACTCAGCCATAAAAAGGAATGAAACTGGGTCATTTGTAGAGACATCGATGGATCTAGAGACTGTCATACAGAATGAAGTAAGTCAGAAAGAGGAAAACAAATATTGTATATTAATGCATATATGTGGAACCTAAAAAATGGTACAGATGAACGGGTTTGCATGGAAGAAACAGAGACACAGAGGTAGAGAACAAACATATGGACACCAAGTGTGGGAAGCCATGGGGTGGTGGTGGTGGGATGAGTTGGGAGATTGGCATTGACCTGTATACATGTATATGCATAAAATACATAACTAATAATAACCTGCTGTATAAAAAAATAAATCAAATTAAATTTCAAAATTTTAAAAAGTAAAATTTAAAAATAAAACAGAAAAATGTTCTTCACTTCACACAGATGTATTTATAGGAATGAATTATTTCCATGCTTATATCTATAAATACATAAAAGAGGAATAAAATCTAACTTGAACCATAAAAGAAAAAAAAAAAACCTGACCCCACCAGTTATACAGAGGAAAACCCTATCAGGGCACTTGCTGCAGCGGTAAACAATTCTGAAATATGTCAGAGGTGGGGAATCATCTCCCATACAACCAGCAACCCAACCCCCACGCCAGGAGCATCCTCATTGCAAAGCTGGGGGACCGTGCCGAGGCATCTGTGAGTAAACGTGAGCTGAGCCCCAGGACAGCTGCTGCTGAACTGTTCCCACCCTTCCCAGGTAAAACACCTGAATATGTACAAGGGCTTGAAAGCCTAGAGGAAGGGCCACGGAGCCACACCAGCGACAGCACGCAGGCCAACTTGGTGCCTGCAGGCCAGCCAGGGTGGTCCTGGCCCCGGGCGCTCTTGCGGAAGCTTTCCATTGCCCTGCCTGAGATACCCCTCCTGTCCCGGCCCCCACTGCTTTTTTCCTTCCTCACCTCTGTCCGGAGAGAAATTCCAGCGGAAGGTATGGGTGACACATCCTCTTCTTTACAGGTGGCAGCCTGGCAACCCCTGCAGAAAGGCCAGCAGAGCCCCACTCACACCGGGCCACCAACAAAGCTGTGGCCCCTCACTCCCTCCCACCAGCACAGCCCCGAGACTGCTGACGGGGCAGAGAATATGGAGTCAGGCACAGCTTCAGGGGCTATTGCTGCCTGGAGCGCTGTTTATATTGACCTCAAACAGGCACACCTGGGGAGGGCCGGCCGGCAGGGTAAGGCTGCCCAGGTCAGCTAATCCACAACCCTCAGGGAATCACATTGTTGAAAACGGACCTCGCTAAGGCAGAATAGAAGCCAAGGAAGAAAAGGACACAATGCCATTTGCAGCACCGTAGATGAGTCTAGAGGTAATCACGTGACTTGTAGTAAGTCAGAAAGTGAAAGACACATATCGTATCATATCACTTATAGGTGTTACCTAAGAATGGATACCAGTGCAGATATTTCCACGGAGAAGGGCCATCACAGATTCATCAAACAAACTTATGGTTCACCAATGGAAAGTTGTGAGGATTGGTTTCATTACGATATTGGGGTTAACAGACATATACAAACACAGGTGACACATATAATCAGCAAAGACCTACGGAATACCAAGAGAAGACTACTCAACCTTCTGTCATAACGTACATGGGAAAAGGATCCCAGGAAGAACAGACATCTGTATATGTGTAAAAGAACCACATCTTCCACACCTACAACAAGCCAAACATTGTAATCAAACTTGCTGTAATAAAAAATAAAAAATTAAATTAAAAACACGAACAAGAAGTAGTGAGACAAACTTGAAGGGCTTTCTCCTGGCACATTCCATTCTAAATTCCAATCTAGAACACGACTTCCATTGAGGCTCTGTTGCCCTAGTCACCAGATTTGGTAAGGGAGAACTGCTGCCACCTTGTGGCCGTTTCACACAACAGCAGCTTTAATCCCAGCGCTGATGGTCAGTTGATATTCAAAATCATTGCAGGCCTGTAAATGACACCTGCCCTGAAAACAAATCCTGGGGTCACATATCGACCAAAAAATTCAAAGGACCTCCATATTTCAAAACCACCGTTTCAAAAGGCATATTTTACGCACATTAGTGTTCTGCTTCTTTTTCTTTCTTTCCTTTTTTTGTTAAAATAAGGGGAATGGAGAAAGGCATCCCTCAGAATGGGCGAAAATCGTTGCAAACGAATCAATGGACAAAGGTTTAATCTCCAATATATATAAACAGCTCATGCAGCTTAATATTAACAAAACAAACAACCCAATACAAAAAATGGGCAGAAGATCTAAAGAGATGTTTCTTCAAAGAAGACACAGAGATGGCCAAGACACACATGAAAAGCTGCTCAACAGCACTAATTATTAGAGAAATGCAAATCAAAACTACAATGAGGTATCACCTCACACCTGTTAGAATCGGCATCATCAGAAAATCTACAAACAACCAATTCTGGGGAGGGTGTGGACAAAAGGAGCCCTCTTCCACAATTGGTGGCAATGTAAATTGATACAGTCACTATGGAGAACGGTATGGAGTTTCCTTGAAAAAACTAGAAATAGAATTACCATCTGATCCAGCAATCCCACTTCTGGGCATATACCCAGAGAAAACCATAAATCAAAAAGGCACATTCACCACAATGTTCATGGCAGCACTATTTACAATAGCCAGGTAATGGAAGCAAAGTAAATGCCCACAGACAGATGAATGGATAAAGATGTGGTACATATATAAAATGGAATATTACTCAGCCATAAAAAGGAATGAAACTGGGTCATTTGTAGAGACATCGATGGATCTAGAGACTGTCATACAGAATGAAGTAAGTCAGAAAGAGGAAAACAAATATTGTATATTAATGCATATATGTGGAACCTAAAAAATGGTACAGATGAACGGGTTTGCAGGGAAGAAACAGAGACAGAGGTAGAGAACAAACATATGGACACCAAGTGTGGGAAGCCATGGGGTGGTGGTGGTGGGATGAGTTGGGAGATTGGCATTGACCTGTATACATGTATATGCATAAAATACATAACTAATAATAACCTGCTGTATAAAAAAATAAATCAAATTAAATTTCAAAATTTTAAAAAGTAAAATTTAAAAATAAAACAGAAAAATGTTCTTCCCTTCACACAGATGTATTTATAGGAATGAATTATTTCCATGCTTATATCTATAAATACATAAAAGAGGAATAAAATCTAACTAGAACCATAAAAGAAAAAAAAAAACCTGACCCCACCAGTTATACAGAGGAAAACCCTATCAGGGCACTTGCTGCACCGGTAAACAATTCTGAAATTGGTCAGAGGTGGGGAATCATCTCCCATACAACCAGCAACCCACCCCCCACGCAAGGAGCATCCTCATTGCAAAGCTGGGGGACCGTGCCGAGGCATCTGTGAGTAAACGTGAGCTGAGCCCCAGGACAGCTGCTGCTGAACTGTTCCCACCCTTCCCAGGTAAAACACCTGAATATGTACAAGGGCTTGAAAGCCTAGAGGAAGGGCCACGGAGCCACACCAGCGACAGCACGCAGGCCAACTTGGTGCCTGCAGGCCAGCCAGGGTGGTCCTGGCCCCGGGCGCTCTTCTGGAAGCTTTCCATTGCCTTGCCTGAGATACCCCTCATGTCCCGGCCCCCAATGCTTTTTTCCTTCCTCACCTCTGTCCGGAGAGAAATTCCAGCGGTAGGTATGGGTGACACATCCTCTTCTTTACAGGTGGCAGCCTGGCAACCCCTGCAGAAAGGCCAGCAGAGCCCCACTCACACCGGGCCACCAACAAAGCTGTGGCCCCTCACTCCCTCCCACCAGCAGAGCCCCGAGACTGCTGACGGGGCAGAGAATATGGAGTCAGGCACAGCTTCAGGGGCTATTGCTGCCTGGAGCGCTGTTTATATTGACCTCAAACAGGCACACCTGGGGAGGGCCGGCCGGCAGGGTAAGGCTGCCCAGGTCAGCTAATCCACAACCCTCAGGGAATCACATTGTTGAAAACGGACCTCGCTAAGGCAGAATAGAAGCCAAGGAAGAAAAGGACACAATGCCATTTGCAGCACCGTAGATGAGTCTAGAGGTAATCACGTGACTTGTAGTAAGTCAGAAAGTGAAAGACACATATCGTATCATATCACTTATAGGTGTTACCTAAGAATGGATACCAGGGCAGATATTTCCACGGAGAAGGGCCATCACAGATTCATCAAACAAACTTATGGTTCACCAATGGAAAGTTGTGAGGATTGGTTTCATTACGATATTGGGGTTAACAGACATATACAAACACAGGTGACACATATAATCACCAAAGACCTACGGAATACCAAGAGAAGACTACTCAACCTTCTGTCATAACGTACATGGGAAAAGGATCCCAGGAAGAACAGACATCTGTATATGTGTAAAAGAACCACATCTTCCACACCTACAACAAGCCAAACATTGTAATCAAACTTGCTGTAATAAAAAATAAAAAATTAAATTAAAAACAGGAACAAGAAGTAGTGAGACAAACTTGAGGGGCTTTCTCCTGGCACATTCCATTCTAAATTCCAATCTAGAACACGACTTCCATTGAGGCTCTGCTGCCCTAGTCACCAGATTTGGTAAGGGAGAACTGCTGCCACCTTGTGGCCGTTTCACACAACAGCAGCTTTAATCCCAGCGCTGATGGTCAGTTGATATTCAAAATCATTGCAGGCCTGTAAATGACACCTGCCCTGAAAACAAATCCTGGGGTCACATATCGACCAAAAAATTCAAAGGACGTCCATATTTCAAAACGACCGTTTCAAAAGGCATATTTTACGCACATTAGTGTTCTGCTTCTTTTTCTTTCTTTCCTTTTTTTGTTAAAATAAGGGGAATGGAGAAAGGCATCCCTCAGAATGGGCGAAAATCGTTGCAAACGAATCAATGGACAAAGGTTTAATCTCCAATATATATAAACAGCTCATGCAGCTTAATATTAACAAAACAAACAACCCAATACAAAAAATGGGCAGAAGATCTAAAGAGATGTTTCTTCAAAGAAGACACAGAGATGGCCAAGACACACATGAAAAGCTGCTCAACAGCACTAATTATTAGAGAAATGCAAATCAAAACTACAATGAGGTATCACCTCACACCTGTTAGAATCGGCATCATCAGAAAATCTACAAACAACCAATTCTGGGAAGGGTGTGGACAAAAGGAGCCCTCTTCCACAATTGGTGGCAATGTAAATTGATACAGTCACTATGGAGAACGGTATGGAGTTTCCTTGAAAAAACTAGAAATAGAATTACCATCTGATCCAGCAATCCCACTTCTGGGCATATACCCAGAGAAAACCATAAATCAAAACGGCACATTCACCACAATGTTCATGGCAGCACTATTTACAATAGACATGTAATGGAAGCAAAGTAAATGCCCACAGACAGATGAATGGATAAAGATGTGGTACATATATAAAATGGAATATTACTCAGCCATAAAAAGGAATGAAACTGGGTCATTTGTAGAGACATCGATGGATCTAGAGACTGTCATACAGAATGAAGTAAGTCAGAAAGAGGAAAACAAATATTGTATATTAATGCATATATGTGGAACCTAAAAAATGGTACAGATGAACGGGTTTGCAGGGAAGAAACAGAGACACAGAGGTAGAGAACAAACATATGGACACCAAGTGTGGGAAGCCATGGGGTGGTGGTGGTGGGATGAGTTGGGAGATTGGGATTGACCTGTATACATGTATATGCATAAAATACATAACTAATAATAACCTGCTGTATAAAAAAAATAAATCAAATTAAATTTCAAAATTTTAAAAAGTAAAGTTTAAAAATAAAACAGAAAAATGTTCTTCCCTTCACACAGATGTATTTATAGGAATGAACTATTTCCATGCTTATATCTATAAATACATAAAGGAGGAATAAAATCTAACTTGAACCATAAAAGAAAAGAAAAAACATGAACCCACCAGTTATACAGAGGAAAACCCTATCAGGGCACTTGCTGCAGCGGTAAACAATTCTGAAATTGGTCAGAGGTGGGGAATCATCTCCCATACAACCAGCAACCCACCCCCCACGCCAGGAGCATCCTCATTGCAAAGCTGGGGGACCGTGCCGAGGCATCTCTGAGTAAACGTGAGCTGAGCCCCAGGACAGCTGCTGCTGAACTGTTCCCACCCTTCCCAGGTAAAACACCTGAATATGTACAAGGGCTTGAAAGCCTCGAGGAAGGGCCACGGAGACACACCAGCGACAGCACGCAGGCCAACTTGGTTCCTGCAGGCCAGCCAGGGTGGTCCTGGCCCCGGGCGCTCTTGCGGAAACCTTCCATTGCCCTGACTGAGATACCCATCCTGTCCCGGCCCCCACTGCTTTTTTCCTTCCTCACCTCTGTCCGGAGAGAAATTCCAGCGGTAGGTATGGGTGACACATCCTCTTCTTTACAGGTGGCAGCCTGGCAACCCCTGCAGAAAGGCCAGCAGAGCCCCACTCACACCGGGCCACCAACAAAGCTGTGGCCCCTCACTCCCTCCCACCAGCAGAGCCCCGAGACTGCTGACGGGGCAGAGAATATGGAGTCAGGCACAGCTTCAGGGGCTATTGCTGCCTGGAGCGCTGTTTATATTGACCTCAAACAGGCACACCTGGGGAGGGCCGGCCGGCAGGGTAAGGCTGCCCAGGTCAGCTAATCCACAACCCTCAGGGAATCACATTGTTGAAAACGGACCTCGCTAAGGCAGAATAGAAGCCAAGGAAGAAAAGGACACAATGCCATTTGCAGCACCGTAGATGAGTCTAGAGGTAATCACGTGACTTGTAGTAAGTCAGAAAGTGAAAGACACATATCGTATCATATCACTTATAGGTGTTACCTAAGAATGGATACCAGGGCAGATATTTCCACGGAGAAGGGCCATCACAGATTCATCAAACAAACTTATGGTTCACCAATGGAAAGGTGTGAGGATTGGTTTCATTACGATATTGGGGTTAACAGACATATACAAACACAGGTGACACATATAATCACCAAAGACCTACGGAATACCAAGAGAAGACTACTCAACCTTCTGTCATAACGTACATGGGAAAAGGATCCCAGGAAGAACAGACATCTGTATATGTGTAAAAGAACCACATCTTCCACACCTACAACAAGCCAAACATTGTAATCAAACTTGCTGTAATAAAAAATAAAAAATTAAATTAAAAACACGAACAAGAAGTAGTGAGACAAACTTGAGGGGCTTTCTCCTGGCACATTCCATTCTAAATTCCAATCTAGAACACGACTTCCATTGAGGCTCTGTTGCCCTAGTCACCAGATTTGGTAAGGGAGAACTGCTGCCACCTTGTGGCCGTTTCACACAACAGCAGCTTTAATCCCAGCGCTGATGGTCAGTTGATATTCAAAATCATTGCAGGCCTGTAAATGACACCTGCCCTGAAAACCAATCCTGGGGTCACATATTGACCAAAAAATTCAAAGGACGTCCATATTTCAAAACCACCGTTTCAAAAGGCATATTTTACGCACATTAGTGTTCTGCTTCTTTTTCTTTCTTTCCTTTTTTTGTTAAAAATACGGGAATGGAAAAAGGCATCCCTCAGAATGGGCGAAAATCGTTGCAAACGAATCAATGGACAAAGGTTTAATCTCCAATATATATAAACAGCTCATGCAGCTTAATATTAACAAAACAAACAACCCAATACAAAAAATGGGCAGAAGATCTAAAGAGATGTTTCTTCAAAGAAGACACAGAGATGGCCAAGACACACATGAAAAGCTGCTCAACAGCACTAATTATTAGAGAAATGCAAATCAAAACTACAATGAGGTATCACCTCACACCTGTTAGAATCGGCATCATCAGAAAATCTACAAACAACCAATTCTGGGGAGGGTGTGGACAAAAGGAGCCCTCTTCCACTATTGGTGGCAATGTAAATTAATTCAGTCCCTTTGCAGAACGGTATGGAGTTTCCTTGAAAAAACTAGAAATAGAATTACCATCTGATCCAGCAATCCCACTTCTGGGCATATACCCAGAGAAAATCATAAATCAAAACGGCACATTCACCACAATGTTCATGGCAGCACTATTTACAATAGCCAGGTAATGGAAGCAACGTAAATGCGCACAGACAGATGAATGGATAAAGATGTGGTACATATATAAAATGGAATATTACTCAGCCATAAAAAGGAATGAAACTGGGTCATTTGTAGAGACATCGATGGATCTAGAGACTGTCATACAGAATGAAGTAAGTCAGAAAGAGGAAAACAAATATTGTATATTAATGCATATATGTGGAACCTAAAAAATGGTACAGATGAACGGGTTTGCAGGGAAGAAACAGAGACACAGAGGTAGAGAACAAACATATGGACACCAAGTGTGGGAAGCCATGGGGTGGTGGTGGTGGGATGAGTTGGGAGATTGGCATTGACCTGTATACATGTATATGCATAAAATACATAACTAATAATAACCTGCTGTATAAAAAAATAAATCAAATTAAATTTCAAAATTTTAAAAAGTAAAATTTAAAAATAAAACAGAAAAATGTTCTTCCCTTCACACAGATGTATTTATAGGAATGAATTATTTCCATGCTTATATCTATAAATACATAAAAGAGGAATAAAATCTAACTTGAACCATAAAAGAAAAAAAAAAAACCTGACCCCACCAGTTATACAGAGGAAAACCCTATCAGGGCACTTGCTGCAGCGGTAAACAATTCTGAAATTTGTCAGAGGTGGGGAATCATCTCCCATACAACCAGCAACCCAACCCCCACGCCAGGAGCATCCTCATTGCAAAGCTGGGGGACCGTGCCGAGGCATCTGTGAGTAAACGTGAGCTGAGCCCCAGGACAGCTGCTGCTGAACTGTTCCCACCCTTCCCAGGTAAAACACCTGAATATGTACAAGGGCTTGAAAGCCTAGAGGAAGGGCCACGGAGCCACACCAGCGACAGCACGCAGGCCAACTTGGTGCCTGCAGGCCAGCCAGGGTGGTCCTGGCCCCGGGCGCTCTTCTGGAAGCTTTCCATTGCCTTGCCTGAGATACCCCTCCTGTCCCGGCCCCCAATGCTTTTTTCCTTCCTCACCTCTGTCCGGAGAGAAATTCCAGCGGTAGGTATGGGTGACACATCCTCTTCTTTACAGGTGGCAGCCTGGCAACCCCTGCAGAAAGGCCAGCAGAGCCCCACTCACACCGGGCCACCAACAAAGCTGTGGCCCCTCACTCCCTCCCACCAGCAGAGCCCCGAGACTGCTGACGGGGCAGAGAATATGGAGTCAGGCACAGCTTCAGGGGCTATTGCTGCCTGGAGCGCTGTTTATATTGACCTCAAACAGGCAAACCAGGGGAGGGCCGGCCGGCAGGGTAAGGCTGCCCAGGTCAGCTAATCCACAACCCTCAGGGAATCACATTGTTGAAAACGGACCTCGCTAAGGCAGAATAGAAGCCAAGGAAGAAAAGGACACAATGCCATTTGCAGCACCGTAGATGAGTCTAGAGGTAATCACGTGACTTGTAGTAAGTCAGAAAGTGAAAGACACGTATCGTATCATATCACTTATAGGTGTTACCTAAGAATGGATACCAGTGCAGATATTTCCACGGAGAAGGGCCATCACAGATTCATCAAACAAACTTATGGTTCACCAATGGAAAGGTGTGAGGATTGGTTTCATTACGATATTGGGGTTAACAGACATATACAAACACAGGTGACACATATAATCACCAAAGACCTACGGAATACCAAGAGAAGACTACTCAACCTTCTGTCATAACGTACATGGGAAAAGGATCCCAGGAAGAACAGACATCTGTATATGTGTAAAAGAACCACATCTTCCACACCTACAACAAGCCAAACATTGTAATCAAACTTGCTGTAATAAAAAATAAAAAATTAAATTAAAAACACGAACAAGAAGTAGTGAGACAAACTTGAGGGGCTTTCTCCTGGCACATTCCATTCTAAATTCCAATCTAGAACACGACTTCCATTGAGGCTCTGTTGCCCTAGTCACCAGATTTGGTAAGGGAGAACTGCTGCCACCTTGTGGCCGTTTCACACAACAGCAGCTTTAATCCCAGCGCTGATGGTCAGTTGATATTCAAAATCATTGCAGGCCTGTAAATGACACCTGCCCTGAAAACCAATCCTGGGGTCACATATCGACCAAAAAATTCAAAGGACGTCCATATTTCAAAACCACCGTTTCAAAAGGCATATTTTACGCACATTAGTGTTCTGCTTCTTTTTCTTTCTTTCCTTTTTTTGTTAAAAAAAGGGGAATGGATAAAGGCATCCCTCAGAATGGGCGAAAATCGTTGCAAACGAATCAATGGACAAAGGTTTAATCTCCAATATATATAAACAGCTCATGCAGCTTAATATTAACAAAACAAACAACCCAATACAAAAAATGGGCAGAAGATCTAAAGAGATGTTTCTTCAAAGAAGACACAGAGATGGCCAAGACACACATGAAAAGCTGCTCAACAGCACTAATTATTAGAGAAATGCAAATCAAAACTACAATGAGGTATCACCTCACACCTGTTAGAATCGGCATCATCAGAAAATCTACAAACAACCAATTCTGGGGAGGGTGTGGACAAAAGGAGCCCTCTTCCACTATTGGTGGCAATGTAAATTAATTCAGTCCCTTTGGAGAACGGTATGGAGTTTCCTTGAAAAAACTAGAAATAGAATTACCATCTGATCCAGCAATCCCACTTCTGGGCATATACCCAGAGAAAACCATAAATCAAAACGGCACATTCACCACAATGTTCATGGCAGCACTATTTACAATAGCCAGGTAATGGAAGCAACGTAAATGCCCACAGACAGATGAATGGATAAAGAAGTGGTACATATATAAAATGGAATATTACTCAGCCATAAAAAGGAATGAAACTGGGTCATTTGTAGAGACATCGATGGATCTAGAGACTGTCATACAGAATGAAGTAAGTCAGAAAGAGGAAAACAAATATTGTATATTAATGCATATATGTGGAACCTAAAAAATGGTACAGATGAACGGGTTTGCAGGGAAGAAACAGAGACACAGAGGTAGAGAACAAACATATGGACACCAAGTGTGGGAAGCCATGGTGTGGTGGTGGTGGGATGAGTTGGGAGATTGGGATTGACCTGTATACATGTATATGCATAAAATACATAACTAATAATAACCTGCTGTATAAAATAATAAATCAAATTAAATTTCAAAATTTTAAAAAGTAAAATTTAAAAATAAAACAGAAAAATGTTCTTCCCTTCACACAGATGTATTTATAGGAATGAATTATTTCCATGCTTATATCTATAAATACATAAAGGAGGAATAAAATCTAACTTGAACCATAAAAGAAAAGAAAAAACCTGAACCCACCAGTTGTACAGAGGAAAACCCTATCAGGGCACTTGCTCCAGCGGTAAACAATTCTGAAATTGGTCAGAGGTGGGGAATCATCTCCCATACAACCAGCAACCCACCCCCCACGCCAGGAGCATCCTCATTGCAAAGCTGGGGGACCGTGCCGAGGCATCTGTGAGTAAACGTGAGCTGAGCCCCAGGACAGCTGCTGCTGAACTGTTCCCACCCTTCCCAGGTAAAACACCTGAATATGTACAAGGGCTTGAAAGCCTAGAGGAAGGGCCACGGAGCCACACCAGCGACAGCACGCAGGCCAACTTGGTTCCTGCAGGCCAGCCAGGGTGGTCCTGGCCCCGGGCGCTCTTGCGGAAGCTTTCCATTGCCCTGCCTGAGATACCCATCATGTCCCGGCCCCCACTGCTTTTTTCCTTCCTCACCTCTGTCCGGAGAGAAATTCCAGCGGAAGGTATGGGTGACACATCCTCTTCTTTACAGGTGGCAGCCTGGCAACCCCTGCAGAAAGGCCAGCAGAGCCCCACTCACACCGGGCCACCAACAAAGCTGTGGCCCCTCACTCCCTCCCACCAGCAGCGCCCCGAGATTGCTGACGGGGCAGAGAATATGGAGTCAGGCACAGCTTCAGGGGCTATTGCTGCCTGGAGCGCTGTTTATATTGACCTCAAACAGGCACACCTGGGGAGGGCCGGCCGGCAGGGTAAGGCTGCCCAGGTCAGCTAATCCACAACCCTCAGGGAATCACATTGTTGAAAACGGACCTCGCTAAGGCAGAATAGAAGCCAAGGAAGAAAAGGACACAATGCCATTTGCAGCACCGTAGATGAGTCTAGAGGTAATCACGTGACTTGTAGTAAGTCAGAAAGTGAAAGACACATATCGTATCATATCACTTATAGGTGTTACCTAAGAATGGATACCAGGGCAGATATTTCCACGGAGAAGGGCCATCACAGATTCATCAAACAAACTTATGGTTCACCAATGGAAAGGTGTGAGGATTGGTTTCATTACGATATTTGGGTTAACAGACATATACAAACACAGGTGACACATATAATCACCAAAGACCTACGGAATACCAAGAGAAGACTACTCAACCTTCTGTCATAACGTACATGGGAAAAGGATCCCAGGAAGAACAGACATCTGTATATGTGTAAAAGAACCACATCTTCCACACCTACAACAAGCCAAACATTGTAATCAAACTTGCTGTAATAAAAAATAAAAAATTAAATTAAAAACACGAACAAGAAGTAGTGAGACAAACTTGAGGGGCTTTCTCCTGGCACATTCCATTCTAAATTCCAATCTAGAACACGACTTCCATTGAGGCTCTGTTGCCCTAGTCACCAGATTTGGTAAGGGAGAACTGCTGCCACCTTGTGGCCGTTTCACACAACAGCAGCTTTAATCCCAGCGCTGATGGTCAGTTGATATTCAAAATCATTGCAGGCCTGTAAATGACACCTGCCCTGAAAACAAATCCTGGGGTCACATATCGACCAAAAAATTCAAAGGACGTCCATATTTCAAAACGACCGTTTCAAAAGGCATATTTTACGCACATTAGTGTTCTGCTTCTTTTTCTTTCTTTCCTTTTTTTGTTAAAATAAGGGGAATGGAGAAAGGCATCCCTCAGAATGGGCGAAAATCGTTGCAAACGAATCAATGGACAAAGGTTTAATCTCCAATATATATAAACAGCTCATGCAGCTTAATATTAACAAAACAAACAACCCAATACAAAAAATGGGCAGAAGATCTAAAGAGATGTTTCTTCAAAGAAGACACAGAGATGGCCAAGACACACATGAAAAGCTGCTCAACAGCACTAATTATTAGAGAAATGCAAATCAAAACTACAATGAGGTATCACCTCACACCTGTTAGAATCGGCATCATCAGAAAATCTACAAACAACCAATTCTGGGGAGGGTGTGGACAAAAGGAGCCCTCTTCCACAATTGGTGGCAATGTAAATTGATACAGTCACTATGGAGAACGGTATGGAGTTTCCTTGAAAAAACTAGAAATAGAATTACCATCTGATCCAGCAATCCCACTTCTGGGCATATACCCAGAGAAAACCATAAATCAAAAAGGCACATTCACCACAATGTTCATGGCAGCACTATTTACAATAGCCATGTAATGGAAGCAAAGTAAATGCCCACAGACAGATGAATGGATAAAGATGTGGTACATATATAAAATGGAATATTACTCAGCCATAAAAAGGAATGAAACTGGGTCATTTGTAGAGACATCGATGGATCTAGAGACTGTCATACAGAATGAAGTAAGTCAGAAAGAGGAAAACAAATATTGTATATTAATGCATATATGTGGAACCTAAAAAATGGTACAGATGAACTGGTTTGCAGGGAAGAAACAGAGACACAGAGGTAGAGAACAAACATATGGACACCAAGTGTGGGAAGCCATGGGGTGGTGGTGGTGGGATGAGTTGGGAGATTGGGATTGACCTGTATACATGTATATGCATAAAATACATAACTAATAATAACCTGCTGTATAAAAAAAATAAATCAAATTAAATTTCAAAATTTTAAAAAGTAAAGTTTAAAAATAAAACAGAAAAATGTTCTTCCCTTCACACAGATGTATTTATAGGAATGAATTATTTCCATGCTTATATCTATAAATACATAAAGGAGGAATAAAATCTAACTTGAACCATAAAAGAAAAGAAAAAACCTGAACCCACCAGTTATACAGAGGAAAACCCTATCAGGGCACTTGCTGCAGCGGTAAACAATTCTGAAATTGGTCAGAGGTGGGGAATCATCTCCCATACAACCAGCAACCCAACCCCCACGCCAGGAGCATCCTCATTGCAAAGCTGGGGGACCGTGCCGAGGCATCTGTGAGTAAACGTGAGCTGAGCCCCAGGACAGCTGCTGCTGAACTGTTCCCACCCTTCCCAGGTAAAACACCTGAATATGTACAAGGGCTTGAAAGCCTAGAGGAAGGGCCACGGAGCCACACTAGCGACAGCACGCAGGCCAACTTGGTGCCTCCAGGCCAGCCAGGGTGGTCCTGGCCCTGGGCGCTCTTGCGGAAGCTTTCCATTGCCCTGCCTGAGATACCCATCCTGTCCCGGCCCCCACTGCTTTTTTCCTTCCTCACCTCTGTCCGGAGAGAAATTCCAGCGGAAGGTATGGGTGACACATCCTCTTCTTTACAGGTGGCAGCCTGGCAACCCCTGCAGAAAGGCCAGCAGAGCCCCACTCACACCGGGCCACCAACAAAGCTGTGGCCCCTCACACCCTACCACCAGCAGAGCCCCGAGACTGCTGACGGGGCAGAGAATATGGAGTCAGGCACAGCTTCAGGGGCTATTGCTGCCTGGAACGCTGTTTATATTGACCTCAAACAGGCACACATGGGGAGGCCCGGCCGGCAGGGTAAGGCTGCCCAGGTCAGCTAATCCACAACCCTCAGGGAATCACATTGTTGAAAACGGACCTCGCTAAGGCAGAATAGAAGCCAAGGAAGAAAAGGACACAATGCCATTTGCAGCACAGTAGATGAGTCTAGAGGTAATCACGTGACTTGTAGTAAGTCAGAAAGTGAAAGACACGTATCGTATCATATCACTTATAGGTGTTACCTAAGAATGGATACCAGTGCAGATATTTCCACGGAGAAGGGCCATCACAGATTCATCAAACAAACTTATGGTTCACCAATGGAAAGGTGTGAGGATTGGTTTCATTACGATATTGGGGTTAACAGACATATACAAACACAGGTGACACATATAATCAGCAAAGACCTACGGAATACCAAGAGAAGACTACTCAACCTTCTGTCATAACGTACATGGGAAAAGGATCCCAGGAAGAACAGACATCTGTATATGTGTAAAAGAACCACATCTTCCACACCTACAACAAGCCAAACATTGTAATCAAACTTGCTGTAATAAAAAATAAAAAATTAAATTAAAAACACGAACAAGAAGTAGTGAGACAAACTTGAGGGGCTTTCGCCTGGCACATTCCATTCTAAATTCCAATCTAGAACACGACTTCCATTGAGGCTCTGTTGCCCTAGTCACCAGATTTGGTAAGGGAGAACTGCTGCCACCTTGTGGCCGTTTCACACAACAGCAGCTTTAATCCCAGCGCTGATGGTCAGTTGATATTCAAAATCATTGCAGGCCTGTAAATGACACCTGCCCTGAAAACAAATCCTGGGGTCACATATCGACCAAAAAATTCAAAGGACGTCCATATTTCAAAACGACCGTTTCAAAAGGCATATTTAACGCACATTAGTGTTCTGCTTCTTTTTCTTTCTTTCCTTTTTTTGTTAAAAATACGGGAATGGAAAAAGGCATCCCTCAGAATGGGCGAAAATCGTTGCAAACGAATCAATGGACAAAGGTTTAATCTCCAATATATATAAACAGCTCATGCAGCTTAATATTAACAAAACAAACAACCCAATACAAAAAATGGGCAGAAGATCTAAAGAGATGTTTCTTCAAAGAAGACACAGAGATGGCCAAGACACACATGAAAAGCTGCTCAACAGCACTAATTATTAGCGAAATGCAAATCAAAACTACAATGAGGTATCACCTCACACCTGTTAGAATCGGCATCATCAGAAAATCTACAAACAACCAATTCTGGGGAGGGTGTGGACAAAAGGAGCCCTCTTCCACTATTGGTGGCAATGTAAATTAATTCAGTCCCTTTGGAGAACGGTATGGAGTTTCCTTGAAAAAACTAGAAATAGAATTACCATCTGATCCAGCAATCCCACTTCTGGGCATATACCCAGAGAAAACCATAAATCAAAACGGCACATTCACCACAATGTTCATGGCAGCACTATTTACAATAGCCAGGTAATGGAAGCAACGTAAATGCGCACAGACAGATGAATGGATAAAGAAGTGGTACATATATAAAATGGAATATTACTCAGCCATAAAAAGGAATGAAACTGGGTCATTTGTAGAGACATCGATGGATCTAGAGACTGTCATACAGAATGAAGTAAGTCAGAAAGAGGAAAACAAATATTGTATATTAATGCATATATGTGGAACCTAAAAAATGGTACAGATGAACGGGTTTGCAGGGAAGAAACAGAGACACAGAGGTAGAGAACAAACATATGGACACCAAGTGTGGGAAGCCATGGGGTGGTGGTGGTGGGATGAGTTGGGAGATTGGCATTGACCTGTATACATGTATATGCATAAAATACATAACTAATAATAACCTGCTGTATAAAAAAATAAATCAAATTAAATTTCAAAATTTTAAAAAGTAAAATTTAAAAATAAAACGGAAAAATGTTCTTCCCTTCACACAGATGTATTTATAGGAATGAATTATTTCCATGCTTATATCTATAAATACATAAAAGAGGAATAAAATCTAACTTGAACCATAAAAGAAAAAAAAAAAACCTGACCCCACCAGTTATACAGAGGAAAACCCTATCAGGGCACTTGCTGCAGCGGTAAACAATTCTGAAATTGGTCAGAGGTGGGGAATCATCTCCCATACAACCAGCTACCCACCCCCCACGCCAGGAGCATCCTCATTGCAAAGCTGGGGGACCGTGCCGAGGCATCTGTGAGTAAACGTGAGCTGAGCCCCAGGACAGCTGCTGCTGAACTGTTCCCACCCTTCCCAGGTAAAACACCTGAATATGTACAAGGGCTTGAAAGCCTAGAGGAAGGGCCACGGAGCCACACCAGCGACAGCACGCAGGCAACTTGGTGCCTCCAGGCCAGCCAGGGTGGTCCTGGCCCCGGGCGCTCTTCTGGAAGCTTTCCATTGCCTTGCCTGAGATACCCCTCCTGTCCCGGCCCCCAATGCTTTTTTCCTTCCTCACCTCTGTCCGGAGAGAAATTCCAGCGGTAGGTATGGGTGACACATCCTCTTCTTTACAGGTGGCAGCCTGGCAACCCCTGCAGAAAGGCCAGCAGAGCCCCACTCACACCGGGCCACCAACAAAGCTGTGGCCCCTCACTCCCTCCCACCAGCAGAGCCCCGAGACTGTTGACGGGGCAGAGAATATGGAGTCAGGCACAGCTTCAGGGGCTATTGCTGCCTGGAGCGCTGTTTATATTGACCTCAAACAGGCACACCAGGGGAGGACCGGCCGGCAGGGTAAGGCTGCCCAGGTCAGCTAATCCACAACCCTCAGGGAATCACATTGTTGAAAACGGACCTCGCTAAGGCAGAATAGAAGCCAAGGAAGAAAAGGACACAATGCCATTTGCAGCACCGTACATGAGTCTAGAGGTAATCACGTGACTTGTAGTAAGTCAGAAAGTGAAAGACACGTATCGTATCATATCACTTATAGGTGTTACCTAAGAATGGATACCAGTGCAGATATTTCCACGGAGAAGGGCCATCACAGATTCATCAAACAAACTTATGGTTCACCAATGGAAAGGTGTGAGGATTGGTTTCATTACGATATTGGGGTTAACAGACATATACAAACACAGGTGACACATATAATCACCAAAGACCTACGGAATACCAAGAGAAGACTACTCAACCTTCTGTCATAACGTACATGGGAAAAGGATCCCAGGAAGAACAGACATCTGTATATGTGTAAAAGAACCACATCTTCCACACCTACAACAAGCCAAACATTGTAATCAAACTTGCTGTAATAAAAAATAAAAAATTAAATTAAAAACACGAACAAGAAGTAGTGAGACAAACTTGAACGGCTTTCTCCTGGCACATTCCATTCTAAATTCCAATCTAGAACACGACTTCCATTGAGGCTCTGTTGCCCTAGTCACCAGATTTGGTAAGGGAGAACTGCTGCCACCTTGTGGCCGTTTCACACAACAGCAGCTTTAATCCCAGCGCTGATGGTCAGTTGATATTCAAAATCATTGCAGGCCTGTAAATGACACCTGCCCTGAAAACAAATCCTGGGGTCACATATCGACCAAAAAATTCAAAGGACGTCCATATTTCAAAACGACCGTTTCAAAAGGCATATTTTACGCACATTAGTGTTCTGCTTCTTTTTCTTTCTTTCCTTTTTTTGTTAAAAAAAGGGGAATGGAAAAAGGCATCCCTCAGAATGGGCGAAAATCGTTGCAAACGAATCAATGGACAAAGGTTTAATCTCCAATATATATAAACAGCTCATGCAGCTTAATATTAACAAAACAAACAACCCAATACAAAAAATGGGCAGAAGATCTAAAGAGATGTTTCTTCAAAGAAGACACAGAGATGGCCAAGACACACATGAAAAGCTGCTCAACAGCACTAATTATTAGAGAAATGCAAATCAAAACTACAATGAGGTATCACCTCACACCTGTTAGAATCAGCATCATCAGAAAATCTACAAACAACCAATTCTGGGGAGGGTGTGGACAAAAGGAGCCCTCTTCCACTATTGGTGGCAATGTAAATTGATACACTCCCTATGGAGAACGGTATGGAGTTACCTTGAAAAAACTAGAAATAGAATTACCATCTGATCCAGCAATCCCACTTCTGGGCATATAACCAGAGAAAACCATAAATCAAAAAGGCACATTCACCATAATGTTCATGGCAGCACTATTTACAATAGCCAGGTAATGGAAGCAACGTAAATGCGCACAGACAGATGAATGGATAAAGATGTGGTACATATATAAAATGGAATATTACTCAGCCATAAAAAGGAATGAAACTGGGTCATTTGTAGAGACATCGATGGATCTAGAGACTGTCATACAGAATGAAGTAAGTCAGAAAGAGGAAAACAAATATTGTATATTAATGCATATATGTGGAACCTAAAAAATGGTACAGATGAACTGGTTTGCAGGGAAGAAACAGAGACACAGAGGTAGAGAACAAACATATGGACACCAAGTGTGGGAAGCCATGGGGTGGTGGTGGTGGGATGAGTTGGGAGATTGGGATTGACCTGTATACATGTATATGCATAAAATACATAACTAATAATAACCTGCTGTATAAAAAAAATAAATCAAATTAAATTTCAAAATTTTAAAAAGTAAAATTTAAAAATAAAACAGAAAAATGTTCTTCCCTTCACACAGATGTATTTATAGGAATGAATTATTTCCATGCTTATATCTATAAATACATAAAGGAGGAATACAATCTAACTTGAACCATAAAAGAAAACAAAAAACCTGACCCCACCAGTTATACAGAGGAAAACCCTATCAGGGCACTTGCTCCAGCGGTAAACAATTCTGAAATTGGTCAGAGGTGGGGAATCATCTCCCATACAACCAGCAACCCACCCCCCACGCCAGGAGCATCCTCATTGCAAAGCTGGGGGACCGTGCCGAGGCATCTGTGAGTAAACGTGAGCTGAGCCCCAGGACAGCTGCTGCTGAACTGTTCCCACCCTTCCCAGGTAAAACACCTGAATATGTACAAGGGCTTGAAAGCCTAGAGGAAGGGCCACGGAGCCACACCAGCGACAGCACGCAGGCCAACTTGGTTCCTGCAGGCCAGCCAGGGTGGTCCTGGCCCCGGGTGCTCTTGCGGAAGCTTTCCATTGCCCTGACTGAGATACCCATCCTGTCCCGGCCCCCACTGCTTTTTTCCTTCCTCACCTCTGTCCGGAGAGATATTCCAGCGGTAGGTATGGGTGACACATCCTCTTCTTTACAGGTGGCAGCCTGGCAACCCCTGCAGAAAGGCCAGCAGAGCCCCACTCACACCGGGCCACCAACAAAGCTGTGGCCCCTCACTCCCTCCCACCAGCAGAGCCCCGAGACTGCTGACGGGGCAGAGAATATGGAGTCAGGCACAGCTTCAGGGGCTATTGCTGCCTGGAGCGCTGTTTATATTGACCTCAAACAGGCACACCTGGGGAGGGCCGGCCGGCAGGGTAAGGCTGCCCAGGTCAGCTAATCCACAACCCTCAGGGAATCACATTGTTGAAAACGGACCTCGCTAAGGCAGAATAGAAGCCAAGGAAGAAAAGGACACAATGCCATTTGCAGCACCGTAGATGAGTCTAGAGGTAATCACGTGACTTGTAGTAAGTCAGAAAGTGAAAGACACGTATCGTATCATATCACTTATAGGTGTTACCTAAGAATGGATACCAGTGCAGATATTTCCACGGAGAAGGGCCATCACAGATTCATCAAACAAACTTATGGTTCACCAATGGAAAGGTGTGAGGATTGGTTTCATTACGATATTGGGGTTAACAGACATATACAAACACAGGTGACACATATAATCACCAAAGACCTACGGAATACCAAGAGAAGACTACTCAACATTCTGTCATAACGTACATGGGAAAAGGATCCCAGGAAGAACAGACATCTGTATATGTGTAAAAGAACCACATCTTCCACACCTACAAC
Organism: Mesoplodon mirus; assembly: GCF_964341445.2. Lineage (NCBI taxonomy): Eukaryota > Metazoa > Chordata > Mammalia > Artiodactyla > Ziphiidae > Mesoplodon > Mesoplodon mirus. Next base: position 1,797,291 of record NW_028295814.1, on the reverse strand, counting down.
AAGCCAAACATTGTAATCAAACTTGCTGTAATAAAAAATAAAAAATTAAATTAAAAACACGAACAAGAAGTAGTGAGACAAACTTGAGGGGCTTTCGCCTGGCACATTCCATTCTAAATTCCAATCTAGAACACGACTTCCATTGAGGCTCTGTTGCCCTAGTCACCAGATTTGGTAAGGGAGAACTGCTGCCACCTTGTGGCCGTTTCACACAACAGCAGCTTTAATCCCAGCGCTGATGGTCAGTTGATATTCAAAATCATTGCAGGCCTGTAAATGACACCTGCCCTGAAAACAAATCCTGGGGTCACATATCGACCAAAAAATTCAAAGGACGTCCATATTTCAAAACGACCGTTTCAAAAGGCATATTTTACGCACATTAGTGTTCTGCTTCTTTTTCTTTCTTTCCTTTTTTTTGTTAAAATAAGGGGAATGGAGAAAGGCATCCCTCAGAATGGGCGAAAATCGTTGCAAACGAATCAATGGACAAAGGTTTAATCTCCAATATATATAAACAGCTCATGCAGCTTAATATTAACAAAACAAACAACCCAATACAAAAAATGGGCAGAAGATCTAAAGAGATGTTTCTTCAAAGAAGACACAGAGATGGCCAAGACACACATGAAAAGCTGCTCAACAGCACTAATTATTAGAGAAATGCAAATCAAAACTACAATGAGGTATCACCTCACACCTGTTAGAATCGGCATCATCAGAAAATCTACGAACAACCAATTCTGGGGAGGGTGTGGACAAAAGGAGCCCTCTTCCACATTTGGTGGCAATGTAAATTGATACAGTCACTATGGAGAACGGTATGGAGTTTCCTTGAAAAAACTAGAAATAGAATTACCATCTGATCCAGCAATCCCACTTCTGGGCATATACCCAGAGAAAACCATAAATCAAAAAGGCACATTCACCACAATGTTCATGGCAGCACTATTTACAATAGCCATGTAATGGAAGCAAAGTAAATGCCCACAGACAGATGAATGGATAAAGATGTGGTACATATATAAAATGGAATATTACTCAGCCATAAAAAGGAATGAAACTGGGTCATTTGTAGAGACATCGATGGATCTAGAGACTGTCATACAGAATGAAGTAAGTCAGAAAGAGGAAAACAAATATTGTATATTAATGCATATATGTGGAACCTAAAAAATGGTACAGATGAACTGGTTTGCAGGGAAGAAACAGAGACACAGAGGTAGAGAACAAACATATGGACACCAAGTGTGGGAAGCCATGGGGTGGTGGTGGTGGGATGAGTTGGGAGATTGGGATTGACCTGTATACATGTATACGCATAAAATACATAACTAATAATAACCTGCTGTATAAAAAAAATAAATCAAATTAAATTTCAAAATTTTAAAAAGTAAAGTTTAAAAATAAAACAGAAAAATGTTCTTCCCTTCACACAGATGTATTTATAGGAATGAATTATTTCCATGCTTATATCTATAAATACATAAAAGAGGAATAAAATCTAAATTGAACCATAAAAGAAAAGAAAAAACCTGAAACCACCAGTTATACAGAGGAAAACACTATCAGGGCACTTGCTGCAGCGGTAAACAATTCTGAAATTGGTCAGAGGTGGGGAATCATCTCCCATACAACCAGCAACCCACCCCCCACGCCAGGAGCATCCTCATTGCAAAGCTGGGGGACCGTGCCGAGGCATCTGTGAGTAAACGTGAGCTGAGCCCCAGGACAGCTACTGCTGAACTGTTCCCACCCTTCCCAGGTAAAACACCTGAATATGTACAAGGGCTTGAAAGCCTAGAGGAAGGGCCACGGAGCCACACCAGCGACAGCACGCAGGCCAACTTGGTGCCTGCAGGCCAGCCAGGGTGGTCCTGGCCCCGGGCGCTCTTCTGGAAGCTTTCCATTGCCTTGCCTGAGATACCCCTCCTGTCCCGGCCCCCAATGCTTTTTTCCTTCCTCACCTCTGTCCGGAGAGAAATTCCAGCGGAAGGTATGGGTGACACATCCTCTTCTTTACAGGTGGCAGCCTGGCAACCCCTGCAGAAAGGCCAGCAGAGCCACACTCACACCGGGCCACCAACAAAGCTGTGGCCCCTCACACCCTCCCACCAGCAGAGCCCCGAGACTGCTGACGGGGCAGAGAATATGGAGTCAGGCACAGCTTCAGGGGCTATTGCTGCCTGGAGCGCTGTTTATATTGACCTCAAACAGGCACACCAGGGGAGGGCCGGCCGGCATGGTAAGGCTGCCCAGGTCAGCTAATCCACAACCCTCAGGGAATCACATTGTTGAAAACGGACCTCGCTAAGGCAGAATAGAAGCCAAGGAAGAAAAGGATACAATGCCATTTGCAGCACCGTAGATGAGTCTAGAGGTAATCACGTGACTTGTAGTAAGTCAGAAAGTGAAAGACACATATCATATCATATCACTTATAGGTGTTACCTAAGAATGGATACCAGGGCAGATATTTCCACGGAGAAGGGCCATCACAGATTCATCAAACAAACTTATGGTTCACCAATGGAAAGTTGTGAGGATTGGTTTCATTACGATATTGGGGTTAACAGACATATACAAACACAGGTGACACATATAATCACCAAAGACCTACGGAATACCAAGAGAAGACTACTCAACATTCTGTCATAACGTACATGGGAAAAGGATCCCAGGAAGAACAGACATCTGTATATGTGTAAAAGAACCACATCTTCCACACCTACAACAAGCCAAACATTGTAATCAAACTTGCTGTAATAAAAAATAAAAAATTAAATTAAAAACACGAACAAGAAGTAGTGAGACAAACTTGAGGGGCTTTCGCCTGGCACATTCCATTCTAAATTCCAATCTAGAACTCGACTTCCATTGAGGCTCTGTTGCCCTAGTCACCAGATTTGGTAAGGGAGAACTGCTGCCACCTTGTGGCCGTTTCACACAACAGCAGCTTTAATCCCAGCGCTGATGGTCAGTTGATATTCAAAATCATTGCAGGCCTGTAAATGACACCTGCCCTGAAAACAAATCCTGGGGTCACATATCGACCAAAAAATTCAAAGGACGTCCATATTTCAAAACGACCGTTTCAAAAGGCATATTTAACGCACATTAGTGTTCTGCTTCTTTTTCTTTCTTTCCTTTTTTTGTTAAAAATACGGGAATGGAAAAAGGCATCCCTCAGAATGGGCGAAAATCGTTGCAAACGAATCAATGGACAAAGGTTTAATCTCCAATATATATAAACAGCTCATGCAGCTTAATATTAACAAAACAAACAACCCAATACAAAAATGGGCAGAAGATCTAAAGAGATGTTTCTTCAAAGAAGACACAGAGATGGCCAAGACACACATGAAAAGCTGCTCAACAGCACTAATTATTAGAGAAATGCAAATCAAAACTACAATGAGGTATCACCTCACACCTGTTAGAATCGGCATCATCAGAAAATCTACAAACAACCAATTCTGGGGAGGGTGTGGACAAAAGGAGCCCTCTTCCACTATTGGTGGCAATGTAAATTGATACACTCCCTATGGAGAACGGTATGGAGTTTCCTTGAAAAAACTAGAAATAGAATTACCATCTGATCCAGCAATCCCACTTCTGGGCATATACCCAGAGAAAACCATAAATCAAAACGGCACATTCACCACAATGTTCATGGCAGCACTATTTACAATAGCCAGGTAATGGAAGCAACGTAAATGCGCACAGACAGATGAATGGATAAAGATGTGGTACATATATAAAATGGAATATTACTCAGCCATAAAAAGGAATGAAACTGGGTCATTTGTAGAGACATCGATGGATCTAGAGACTGTCATACAGAATGAAGTAAGTCAGAAAGAGGAAAACAAATATTCTATATTAATGCATATATGTGGAACCTAAAAAATGGTACAGATGAACGGGTTTGCAGGGAAGAAACAGAGACACAGAGGTAGAGAACAAACATATGGACACCAAGTGTGGGAAGCCATGGGGTGGTGGTGGTGGGATGAGTTGGGAGATTGGCATTGACCTGTATACATGTATATGCATAAAATACATAACTAATAATAACCTGCTGTATAAAAAAATAAATCAAATTAAATTTCAAAATTTTAAAAAGTAAAATTTAAAAATAAAACAGAAAAATGTTCTTCCCTTCACACAGATGTATTTATAGGAATGAATTATTTCCATGCTTATATCTATAAATACATAAAGGAGGAATACAATCTAACTTGAACCATAAAAGAAAACAAAAAACCTGACCCCACCAGTTATACAGAGGAAAACCCTATCAGGGCACTTGCTCCAGCGGTAAACAATTCTGAAATTGGTCAGAGGTGGGGAATCATCTCCCATACAACCAGCAACCCACCCCCCACGCCAGGAGCATCCTCATTGCAAAGCTGGGGGACCGTGCCGAGGCATCTGTGAGTAAACGTGAGCTGAGCCCCAGGACAGCTGCTGCTGAACTGTTCCCACCCTTCCCAGGTAAAACACCTGAATATGTACAAGGGCTTGAAAGCCTAGAGGAAGGGCCACGGAGCCACACCAGCGACAGCACGCAGGCCAACTTGGTGCCTGCAGGCCAGCCAGGGTGGTCCTGGCCCCGGGTGCTCTTGCGGAAGCTTTCCATTGCCCTGACTGAGATACCCATCCTGTCCCGGCACCCACTGCTTTTTTCCTTCCTCACCTCTGTCCGGAGAGAAATTCCAGCGGTAGGTATGGGTGACACATCCTCTTCTTTACAGGTGGCAGCCTGGCAACCCCTGCAGAAAGGCCAGCAGAGCCCCACTCACACCGGGCCACCAACAAAGCTGTGGCCCCTCACTCCCTCCCACCAGCAGAGCCCCGAGACTGCTGACGGGGCAGAGAATATGGAGTCAGGCACAGCTTCAGGGGCTATTGCTGCCTGGAGCGCTGTTTATATTGACCTCAAACAGGCACACCTGGGGAGGGCCGGCCGGCAGGGTAAGGCTGCCCAGGTCAGCTAATCCACAACCCTCAGGGAATCACATTGTTGAAAACGGACCTCGCTAAGGCAGAATAGAAGCCAAGGAAGAAAAGGACACAATGCCATTTGCAGCACCGTAGATGAGTCTAGAGGTAATCACGTGACTTGTAGTAAGTCAGAAAGTGAAAGACACGTATCGTATCATATCACTTATAGGTGTTACCTAAGAATGGATACCAGTGCAGATATTTCCACGGAGAAGGGCCATCACAGATTCATCAAACAAACTTATGGTTCACCAATGGAAAGGTGTGAGGATTGGTTTCATTACGATATTGGGGTTAACAGACATATACAAACACAGGTGACACATATAATCACCAAAGACCTACGGAATACCAAGAGAAGACTACTCAACCTTCTGTCATAACGTACATGGGAAAAGGATCCCAGGAAGAACAGACATCTGTATATGTGTAAAAGAACCCCATCTTCCACACCTACAACAAGCCAAACATTGTAATCAAACTTGCTGTAATAAAAAATAAAAAATTAAATTAAAAACACGAACAAGAAGTAGTGAGACAAACTTGAGGGGCTTTCGCCTGGCACATTCCATTCTAAATTCCAATCTAGAACACGACTTCCATTGAGGCTCTGTTGCCCTAGTCACCAGATTTGGTAAGGGAGAACTGCTGCCACCTTGTGGCCGTTTCACACAACAGCAGCTTTAATCCCAGCGCTGATGGTCAGTTGATATTCAAAATCATTGCAGGCCTGTAAATGACACCTGCCCTGAAAACAAATCCTGGGGTCACATATCGACCAAAAAATTCAAAGGACGTCCATATTTCAAAACGACCGTTTCAAAAGGCATATTTAACGCACATTAGTGTTCTGCTTCTTTTTCTTTCTTTCCTTTTTTTGTTAAAAATACGGGAATGGAAAAAGGCATCCCTCAGAATGGGCGAAAATCGTTGCAAACGAATCAATGGACAAAGGTTTAATCTCCAATATATATAAACAGCTCATGCAGCTTAATATTAACAAAACAAACAACCCAATACAAAAAATGGGCAGAAGATCTAAAGAGATGTTTCTTCAAAGAAGACACAGAGATGGCCAAGACACACATGAAAAGCTGCTCAACAGCACTAATTATTAGAGAAATGCAAATCAAAACTACAATGAGGTATCACCTCACACCTGTTAGAATCGGCATCATCAGAAAATCTACAAACAACCAATTCTGGGGAGGGTGTGGACAAAAGGAGCCCTCTTCCACTATTGGTGGCAATGTAAATTGATACACTCCCTATGGAGAACGGTATGGAGTTTCCTTGAAAAAACTAGAAATAGAATTACCATCTGATCCAGCAATCCCACTTCTGGGCATATACCCAGAGAAAACCATAAATCAAAACGGCACATTCACCACAATGTTCATGGCAGCACTATTTACAATAGCCAGGTAATGGAAGCAACGTAAATGCGCACAGACAGATGAATGGATAAAGATGTGGTACATATATAAAATGGAATATTACTCAGCCATAAAAAGGAATGAAACTGGGTCATTTGTAGAGACATCGATGGATCTAGAGACTGTCATACAGAATGAAGTAAGTCAGAAAGAGGAAAACAAATATTCTATATTAATGCATATATGTGGAACCTAAAAAATGGTACAGATGAACGGGTTTGCAGGGAAGAAACAGAGACACAGAGGTAGAGAACAAACATATGGACACCAAGTGTGGGAAGCCATGGGGTGGTGGTGGTGGGATGAGTTGGGAGATTGGCATTGACCTGTATACATGTATATGCATAAAATACATAACTAATAATAACCTGCTGTATAAAAAAATAAATCAAATTAAATTTCAAAATTTTAAAAAGTAAAATTTAAAAATAAAACAGAAAAATGTTCTTCCCTTCACACAGATGTATTTATAGGAATGAATTATTTCCATGCTTATATCTATAAATACATAAAGGAGGAATACAATCTAACTTGAACCATAAAAGAAAACAAAAAACCTGACCCCACCAGTTATACAGAGGAAAACCCTATCAGGGCACTTGCTCCAGCGGTAAACAATTCTGAAATTGGTCAGAGGTGGGGAATCATCTCCCATACAACCAGCAACCCACCCCCCACGCCAGGAGCATCCTCATTGCAAAGCTGGGGGACCGTGCCGAGGCATCTGTGAGTAAACGTGAGCTGAGCCCCAGGACAGCTGCTGCTGAACTGTTCCCACCCTTCCCAGGTAAAACACCTGAATATGTACAAGGGCTTGAAAGCCTAGAGGAAGGGCCACGGAGCCACACCAGCGACAGCACGCAGGCCAACTTGGTGCCTGCAGGCCAGCCAGGGTGGTCCTGGCCCCGGGTGCTCTTGCGGAAGCTTTCCATTGCCCTGACTGAGATACCCATCCTGTCCCGGCACCCACTGCTTTTTTCCTTCCTCACCTCTGTCCGGAGAGAAATTCCAGCGGTAGGTATGGGTGACACATCCTCTTCTTTACAGGTGGCAGCCTGGCAACCCCTGCAGAAAGGCCAGCAGAGCCCCACTCACACCGGGCCACCAACAAAGCTTTGGCCCCTCACTCCCTCCCACCAGCAGAGCCCCGAGACTGCTGACGGGGCAGAGAATATGGAGTCAGGCACAGCTTCAGGGGCTATTGCTGCCTGGAGCGCTGTTTATATTGACCTCAAACAGGCACACCTGGGGAGGGCCGGCCGGCAGGGTAAGGCTGCCCAGGTCAGCTAATCCACAACCCTCAGGGAATCACATTGTTGAAAACGGACCTCGCTAAGGCAGAATAGAAGCCAAGGAAGAAAAGGACACAATGCCATTTGCAGCACCGTAGATGAGTCTAGAGGTAATCACGTGACTTGTAGTAAGTCAGAAAGTGAAAGACACGTATCGTATCATATCACTTATAGGTGTTACCTAAGAATGGATACCAGTGCAGATATTTCCACGGAGAAGGGCCATCACAGATTCATCAAACAAACTTATGGTTCACCAATGGAAAGGTGTGAGGATTGGTTTCATTACGATATTGGGGTTAACAGACATATACAAACACAGGTGACACATATAATCACCAAAGACCTACGGAATACCAAGAGAAGACTACTCAACCTTCTGTCATAACGTACATGGGAAAAGGATCCCAGGAAGAACAGACATCTGTATATGTGTAAAAGAACCCCATCTTCCACACCTACAACAAGCCAAACATTGTAATCAAACTTGCTGTAATAAAAAATAAAAAATTAAATTAAAAACACGAACAAGAAGTAGTGAGACAAACTTGAGGGGCTTTCTCCTGGCACATTCCATTCTAAATTCCAATCTAGAACACTACTTCCATTGAGGCTCTGTTGCCCTAGTCACCAGATTTGGTAAGGGAGAACTGCTGCCACCTTGTGGCCGTTTCACACAACAGCAGCTTTAATCCCAGCGCTGATGGTCAGTTGATATTCAAAATCATTGCAGGCCTGTAAATGACACCTGCCCTGAAAACAAATCCTGGGGTCACATATCGACCAAAAAATTCAAAGGACGTCCATATTTCAAAACGACCGTTTCAAAAGGCATATTTAACGCACATTAGTGTTCTGCTTCTTTTTCTTTCTTTCCTTTTTTTGTTAAAAATACGGGAATGGAAAAAGGCATCCCTCAGAATGGGCGAAAATCGTTGCAAACGAATCAATGGACAAAGGTTTAATCTCCAATATATATAAACAGCTCATGCAGCTTAATATTAACAAAACAAACAACCCAATACAAAAAATGGGCAGAAGATCTAAAGAGATGTTTCTTCAAAGAAGACACAGAGATGGCCAAGACACACATGTAAAGCTGCTCAACAGCACTAATTATTAGAGAAATGCAAATCAAAACTACAATGAGGTATCACCTCACACCTGTTAGAATCGGCATCATCAGAAAATCTACAAACAACCAATTCTGGGGAGGGTGTGGACAAAAGGAGCCCTCTTCCACTATTGGTGGCAATGTAAATTGATACACTCCCTATGGAGAACGGTATGGAGTTTCCTTGAAAAAACTAGAAATAGAATTACCATCTGATCCAGCAATCCCACTTCTGGGCATATAACCAGAGAAAACCATAAATCAAAAAGGCACATTCACCACAATGTTCATGGCAGCACTATTTACAATAGCCAGGTAATGGAAGCAACGTAAATGCCCACAGACAGATGAATGGATAAAGATGTGGTACATATATAAAATGGAATATTACTCAGCCATAAAAAGGAATGAAACTGGGTCATTTGTAGAGACATCGATGGATCTAGAGACTGTCATACAGAATGAAGTAAGTCAGAAAGAGGAAAACAAATATTGTATATTAATGCATATATGTGGAACCTAAAAAATGGTACAGATGAACGGGTTTGCAGGGAAGAAACAGAGACACAGAGGTAGAGAACAAACATATGGACACCAAGTGTGGGAAGCCATGGGGTGGTGGTGGTGGGATGAGTTGGGAGATTGGCATTGACCTGTATACATGTATATGCATAAAATACATAACTAATAATAACCTGCTGTATAAAAAAATAAATCAAATTAAATTTCAAAATTTTAAAAAGTAAAATTTAAAAATAAAACAGAAAAATGTTCTTCCCTTCACACAGATGTATTTATAGGAATGAATTATTTCCATGCTTATATCTATAAATACATAAAAGAGGAATAAAATCTAACTTGAACCATAAAAGAAAAAAAAAAAAAACCTGACCCCACCAGTTATACAGAGGAAAACCCTATCAGGGCACTTGCTGCAGCGGTAAACAATTCTGAAATTGGTCAGAGGTGGGGAATCATCTCCCATACAACCAGCAACCCAACCCCCACGCCAGGAGCATCCTCATTGCAAAGCTGGGGGACCGTGCCGAGGCATCTGTGAGTAAACGTGAGCTGAGCCCCAGGACAGCTACTGCTGAACTGTTCCCACCCTTCCCAGGTAAAACACCTGAATATGTACAAGGGCTTGAAAGCCTAGAGGAAGGGCCACGGAGCCACACCAGCGACAGCACGCAGGCCAACTTGGTGCCTCCAGGCCAGCCAGGGTGGTCCTGGCCCCGGGCGCTCTTGCGGAAGCTTTCCATTGCCCTGCCTGAGATACCCCTCCTGTCCCGGCCCCCACTGCTTTTTTCCTTCCTCACCTCTGTCCGGAGAGAAATTCCAGCGGAAGGTATGGGTGACACATCCTCTTCTTTACAGGTGGCAGCCTGGCAACCCCTGCAGAAAGGCCAGCAGAGCCCCACTCACACCGGGCCACCAACAAAGCTGTGGCCCCTCACTCCCTCCCACCAGCACAGCCCCGAGACTGCTGACGGGGCAGAGAATATGGAGTCAGGCACAGCTTCAGGGGCTATTGCTGCCTGGAGCGCTGTTTATATTGACCTCAAACAGGCACACCTGGGGAGGGCCGGCCGGCAGGGTAAGGCTGCCCAGGTCAGCTAATCCACAACCCTCAGGGAATCACATTGTTGAAAACGGACCTCGCTAAGGCAGAATAGAAGCCAAGGAAGAAAAGGACACAATGCCATTTGCAGCACCGTAGATGAGTCTAGAGGTAATCACGTGACTTGTAGTAAGTCAGAAAGTGAAAGACACATATCGTATCATATCACTTATAGGTGTTACCTAAGAATGGATACCAGTGCAGATATTTCCACGGAGAAGGGCCATCACAGATTCATCAAACAAACTTATGGTTCACCAATGGAAAGGTGTGAGGATTGGTTTCATTACGATATTGGGGTTAACAGACATATACAAACACAGGTGACACATATAATCACCAAAGACCTACGGAATACCAAGAGAAGACTACTCAACCTTCTGTCATAACGTACATGGGAAAAGGATCCCAGGAAGAACAGACATCTGTATATGTGTAAAAGAACCACATCTTCCACACCTACAACAAGCCAAACATTGTAATCAAACTTGCTGTAATAAAAAATAAAAAATTAAATTAAAAACACGAACAAGAAGTAGTGAGACAAACTTGAGGGGCTTTCTCCTGGCACATTCCATTCTAAATTCCAATCTAGAACACGACTTCCATTGAGGCTCTGTTGCCCTAGTCACCAGATTTGGTAAGGGAGAACTGCTGCCACCTTGTGGCCGTTTCACACAACAGCAGCTTTAATCCCAGCGCTGATGGTCAGTTGATATTCAAAATCATTGCAGGCCTGTAAATGACACCTGCCCTGAAAACAAATCCTGGGGTCACATATCGACCAAAAAATTCAAAGGACGTCCATATTTCAAAACGACCGTTTCAAAAGGCATATTTTACGCACATTAGTGTTCTGCTTCTTTTTCTTTCTTTCCTTTTTTTTGTTAAAATAAGGGGAATGGAGAAAGGCATCCCTCAGAATGGGCGAAAATCGTTGCAAACGAATCAATGGACAAAGGTTTAATCTCCAATATATATAAACAGCTCATGCAGCTTAATATTAACAAAACAAACAACCCAATACAAAAAATGGGCAGAAGATCTAAAGAGATGTTTCTTCAAAGAAGACACAGAGATGGCCAAGACACACATGAAAAGCTGCTCAACAGCACTAATTATTAGAGAAATGCAAATCAAAACTACAATGAGGTATCACCTCACACCTGTTAGAATCGGCATCATCAGAAAATCTACAAACAACCAATTCTGGGGAGGGTGTGGACAAAAGGAGCCCTCTTCCACAATTGGTGGCAATGTAAATTGATACAGTCACTATGGAGAACGGTATGGAGTTTCCTTGAAAAAACTAGAAATAGAATTACCATCTGATCCAGCAATCCCACTTCTGGGCATATACCCAGAGAAAACCATAAATCAAAAAGGCACATTCACCACAATGTTCATGGCAGCACTATTTACAATAGCCATGTAATGGAAGCAAAGTAAATGCCCACAGACAGATGAATGGATAAAGATGTGGTACATATATAAAATGGAATATTACTCAGCCATAAAAAGGAATGAAACTGGGTCATTTGTAGAGACATCGATGGATCTAGAGACTGTCATACAGAATGAAGTAAGTCAGAAAGAGGAAAACAAATATTGTATATTAATGCATATATGTGGAACCTAAAAAATGGTACAGATGAACTGGTTTGCAGGGAAGAAACAGAGACACAGAGGTAGAGAACAAACATATGGACACCAAGTGTGGGAAGCCATGGGGTGGTGGTGGTGGGATGAGTTGGGAGATTGGGATTGACCTGTATACATGTATATGCATAAAATACATAACTAATAATAACCTGCTGTATAAAAAAAAATAAATCAAATTAAATTTCAAAATTTTAAAAAGTAAAGTTTAAAAATAAAACAGAAAAATGTTCTTCCCTTCACACAGATGTATTTATAGGAATGAATTATTTCCATGCTTATATCTATAAATACATAAAAGAGGAATAAAATCTAAATTGAACCATAAAAGAAAAGAAAAAACCTGAACCCACCAGTTATACAGAGGAAAACCCTATCAGGGCACTTGCTGCAGCGGTAAACAATTCTGAAATTGGTCAGAGGTGGGGAATCATCTCCCATACAACCAGCAACCCACCCCCCACGCCAGGAGCATCCTCATTGCAAAGCTGGGGGACCGTGCCGAGGCATCTGTGAGTAAACGTGAGCTGAGCCCCAGGACAGCTACTGCTGAACTGTTCCCACCCTTCCCAGGTAAAACACCTGAATATGTACAAGGGCTTGAAAGCCTAGAGGAAGGGCCACGGAGCCACACCAGCGACAGCACGCAGGCCAACTTGGTGCCTGCAGGCCAGCCAGGGTGGTCCTGGCCCCGGGCGCTCTTCTGGAAGCTTTCCATTGCCTTGCCTGAGATACCCCTCCTGTCCCGGCCCCCAATGCTTTTTTCCTTCCTCACCTCTGTCCGGAGAGAAATTCCAGCGGAAGGTATGGGTGACACATCCTCTTCTTTACAGGTGGCAGCCTGGCAACCCCTGCAGAAAGGCCAGCAGAGCCACACTCACACCGGGCCTCCAACAAAGCTGTGGCCCCTCACACCCTCCCACCAGCAGAGCCCCGAGACTGCTGACGGGGCAGAGAATATGGAGTCAGGCACAGCTTCAGGGGCTATTGCTGCCTGGAGCGCTGTTTATATTGACCTCAAACAGGCACACCAGGGGAGGGCCGGCCGGCATGGTAAGGCTGCCCAGGTCAGCTAATCCACAACCCTCAGGGAATCACATTGTTGAAAACGGACCTCGCTAAGGCAGAATAGAAGCCAAGGAAGAAAAGGACACAATGCCATTTGCAGCACCGTAGATGAGTCTAGAGGTAATCACGTGACTTGTAGTAAGTCAGAAAGTGAAAGACACATATCATATCATATCACTTATAGGTGTTACCTAAGAATGGATACCAGGGCAGATATTTCCACGGAGAAGGGCCATCACAGATTCATCAAACAAACTTATGGTTCACCAATGGAAAGTTGTGAGGATTGGTTTCATTACGATATTGGGGTTAACAGACATATACAAACACAGGTGACACATATAATCACCAAAGACCTACGGAATACCAAGAGAAGACTACTCAACATTCTGTCATAACGTACATGGGAAAAGGATCCCAGGAAGAACAGACATCTGTATATGTGTAAAAGAACCACATCTTCCACACCTACAACAAGCCAAACATTGTAATCAAACTTGCTGTAATAAAAAATAAAAAATTAAATTAAAAACACGAACAAGAAGTAGTGAGACAAACTTGAGGGGCTTTCGCCTGGCACATTCCATTCTAAATTCCAATCTAGAACACGACTTCCATTGAGGCTCTGTTGCCCTAGTCACCAGATTTGGTAAGGGAGAACTGCTGCCACCTTGTGGCCGTTTCACACAACAGCAGCTTTAATCCCAGCGCTGATGGTCAGTTGATATTCAAAATCATTGCAGGCCTGTAAATGACACCTGCCCTGAAAACAAATCCTGGGGTCACATATCGACCAAAAAATTCAAAGGACGTCCATATTTCAAAACGACCGTTTCAAAAGGCATATTTAACGCACATTAGTGTTCTGCTTCTTTTTCTTTCTTTCCTTTTTTTGTTAAAAATACGGGAATGGAAAAAGGCATCCCTCAGAATGGGCGAAAATCGTTGCAAACGAATCAATGGACAAAGGTTTAATCTCCAATATATATAAACAGCTCATGCAGCTTAATATTAACAAAACAAACAACCCAATACAAAAAATGGGCAGAAGATCTAAAGAGATGTTTCTTCAAAGAAGACACAGAGATGGCCAAGACACACATGAAAAGCTGCTCAACAGCACTAATTATTAGCGAAATGCAAATCAAAACTACAATGAGGTATCACCTCACACCTGTTAGAATCGGCATCATCAGAAAATCTACAAACAACCAATTCTGGGGAGGGTGTGGACAAAAGGAGCCCTCTTCCACTATTGGTGGCAATGTAAATTGATACACTCCCTATGGAGAACGGTATGGAGTTTCCTTGAAAAAACTAGAAATAGAATTACCATCTGATCCAGCAATCCCACTTCTGGGCATATACCCAGAGAAAACCATAAATCAAAACGGCACATTCACCACAATGTTCATGGCAGCACTATTTACAATAGCCAGGTAATGGAAGCAACGTAAATGCGCACAGACAGATGAATGGATAAAGATGTGGTACATATATAAAATGGAATATTACTCAGCCATAAAAAGGAATGAAACTGGGTCATTTGTAGAGACATCGATGGATCTAGAGACTGTCATACAGAATGAAGTAAGTCAGAAAGAGGAAAACAAATATTCTATATTAATGCATATATGTGGAAACTAAAAAATGGTACAGATGAACGGGTTTGCAGGGAAGAAACAGAGACACAGAGGTAGAGAACAAACATATGGACACCAAGTGTGGGAAGCCATGGGGTGGTGGTGGTGGGATGAGTTGGGAGATTGGCATTGACCTGTATACATGTATATGCATAAAATACATAACTAATAATAACCTGCTGTATAAAAAAATAAATCAAATTAAATTTCAAAATTTTAAAAAGTAAAATTTAAAAATAAAACAGAAAAATGTTCTTCCCTTCACACAGTTGTATTTATAGGAATGAATTATTTCCATGCTTATATCTATAAATACATAAAAGAGGAATAAAATCTAACTTGAACCATAAAAGAAAAAAAAAAAAACCTGACCCCACCAGTTATACAGAGGAAAACCCTATCAGGGCACTTGCTGCTGCGGTAAACAATTCTGAAATTGGTCAGAGGTGGGGAATCATCTCCCATACAACCAGCAACCCAACCCCCACGCCAGGAGCATCCTCATTGCAAAGCTGGGGGACCGTGCCGAGGCATCTGTGAGTAAACGTGAGCTGAGCCCCAGGACAGCTGCTGCTGAACTGTTCCCACCCTTCCCAGGTAAAACACCTGAATATGTACAAGGGCTTGAAAGCCTAGAGGAAGGGCCACGGAGCCACACCAGCGACAGCACGCAGGCCAACTTGGTGCCTGCAGGCCAGCCAGGGTGGTCCTGGCCCCGGGCGCTCTTGCGGAAGCTTTCCATTGCCCTGCCTGAGATACCCCTCCTGTCCCGCCCCCACTGCTTTTTTCCTTCCTCACCTCTGTCCGGAGAGAAATTCCAGCGGAAGGTATGGGTGACACATCCTCTTCTTTACAGGTGGCAGCCTGGCAACCCCTGCAGAAAGGCCAGCAGAGCCCCACTCACACCGGGCCACCAACAAAGCTGTGGCCCCTCACTCCCTCCCACCAGCAGAGCCCCGAGACTGCTGACGGGGCAGAGAATATGGAGTCAGGCACAGCTTCAGGGGCTATTGCGGCCTGGAGCGCTGTTTATATTGACCTCAAACAGGCACACCTGGGGAGGGCCGGCCGGCAGGGTAAGGCTGCCCAGGTCAGCTAATCCACAACCCTCAGGGAATCACATTGTTGAAAACGGACCTCGCTAAGGCAGAATAGAAGCCAAGGAAGAAAAGGACACAATGCCATTTGCAGCACCGTAGATGAGTCTAGAGGTAATCACGTGACTTGTAGTAAGTCAGAAAGTGAAAGACACGTATCGTATCATATCACTTATAGGTGTTACCTAAGAATGGATACCAGTGCAGATATTTCCACGGAGAAGGGCCATCACAGATTCATCAAACAAACTTATGGTTCACCAATGGAAAGGTGTGAGGATTGGTTTCATTACGATATTGGGGTTAACAGACATATACAAACACAGGTGACACATATAATCACCAAAGACCTACGGAATACCAAGAGAAGACTACTCAACCTTCTGTCATAACGTACATGGGAAAAGGATCCCAGGAAGAACAGACATCTGTATATGTGTAAAAGAACCACATCTTCCACACCTACAACAAGCCAAACATTGTAATCAAACTTGCTGTAATAAAAAATAAAAAATTAAATTAAAAACACGAACAAGAAGTAGTGAGACAAACTTGAGGGGCTTTCGCCTGGCACATTCCATTCTAAATTCCAATCTAGAACACGACTTCCATTGAGGCTCCGTTGCCCTAGTCACCAGATTTGGTAAGGGAGAACTGCTGCCACCTTGTGGCCGTTTCACACAACAGCAGCTTTAATCCCAGCGCTGATGGTCAGTTGATATTCAAAATCATTGCAGGCCTGTAAATGACACCTGCCCTGAAAACAAATCCTGGGGTCACATATCGACCAAAAAATTCAAAGGACGTCCATATTTCAAAACGACCGTTTCAAAAGGCATATTTAACGCACATTAGTGTTCTGCTTCTTTTTCTTTCTTTCCTTTTTTTGTTAAAAATACGGGAATGGAAAAAGGCATCCCTCAGAATGGGCGAAAATCGTTGCAAACGAATCAATGGACAAAGGTTTAATCTCCAATATATATAAACAGCTCATGCAGCTTAATATTAACAAAACAAACAACCCAATACAAAAAATGGGCAGAAGATCTAAAGAGATGTTTCTTCAAAGAAGACACAGAGATGGCCAAGACACACATGAAAAGCTGCTCAACAGCACTAATTATTAGAGAAATGCAAATCAAAACTACAATGAGGTATCACCTCACACCTGTTAGAATCGGCATCATCAGAAAATCTACAAACAACCAATTCTGGGGAGGGTGTGGACAAAAGGAGCCCTCTTCCACAATTGGTGGCAATGTAAATTGATACACTCCCTATGGAGAACGGTATGGAGTTTCCTTGAAAAAACTAGAAATAGAATTACCATCTGATCCAGCAATCCCACTTCTGGGCATATAACCAGAGAAAACCATAAATCAAAAAGGCACATTCACCACAATGTTCATGGCAGCACTATTTACAATAGCCAGGTAATGGAAGCAACGTAAATGCCCACAGACAGATGAATGGATAAAGATGTGGTACATATATAAAATGGAATATTACTCAGCCATAAAAAGGAATGAAACTGGGTCATTTGTAGAGACATCGATGGATCTAGAGACTGTCATACAGAATGAAGTAAGTCAGAAAGAGGAAAACAAATATTGTATATTAATGCATATATGTGGAACCTAAAAAATGGTACAGATGAACGGGTTTGCAGGGAAGAAACAGAGACACAGAGGTAGAGAACAAACATATGGACACCAAGTGTGGGAAGCCATGGGGTGGTGGTGGTGGGATGAGTTGGGAGATTGGCATTGACCTGTATACATGTATATGCATAAAATACATAACTAATAATAACCTGCTGTATAAAAAAATAAATCAAATTAAATTTCAAAATTTTAAAAAGTAAAATTTAAAAATAAAACAGAAAAATGTTCTTCCCTTCACACAGATGTATTTATAGGAATGAATTATTTCCATGCTTATATCTATAAATACATAAAAGAGGAATAAAATCTAACTTGAACCATAAAAGAAAAAAAAAAAAAAACCTGACCCCACCAGTTATACAGAGGAAAACCCTATCAGGGCACTTGCTACAGCGGTAAACAATTCTGAAATTGGTCAGAGGTGGGGAATCATCTCCCATACAACCAGCAACCCAACCCCCACGCCAGGAGCATCCTCATTGCAAAGCTGGGGGACCGTGCCGAGGCATCTGTGAGTAAACGTGAGCTGAGCCCCAGGACAGCTGCTGCTGAACTGTTCCCACCCTTCCCAGGTAAAACACCTGAATATGTACAAGGGCTTGAAAGCCTAGAGGAAGGGCCACGGAGCCACACCAGCGACAGCACGCAGGCCAACTTGGTGCCTCCAGGCCAGCCAGGGTGGTCCTGGCCCCGGGCGCTCTTGCGGAAGCTTTCCATTGCCCTGCCTGAGATACCCCTCCTGTCCCGGCCCCCACTGCTTTTTTCCTTCCTCACCTGTGTCCGGAGAGAAATTCCAGCGGAAGGTATGGGTGACACATCCTCTTCTTTACAGGTGGCAGCCTGGCAACCCCTGCAGAAAGGCCAGCAGAGCCCCACTCACACCGGGCCACCAACAAAGCTGTGGCCCCTCACTCCCTCCCACCAGCACAGCCCCGAGACTGCTGACGGGGCAGAGAATATGGAGTCAGGCACAGCTTCAGGGGCTATTGCTGCCTGGAGCGCTGTTTATATTGACCTCAAACAGGCACACCTCGGGAGGGCCGGCCGGCAGGGTAAGGCTGCCCAGGTCAGCTAATCCACAACCCTCAGGGAATCACATTGTTGAAAACGGACCTCGCTAAGGCAGAATAGAAGCCAAGGAAGAAAAGGACACAATGCCATTTGCAGCACCGTAGATGAGTCTAGAGGTAATCACGTGACTTGTAGTAAGTCAGAAAGTGAAAGACACATATCGTATCATATCACTTATAGGTGTTACCTAAGAATGGATACCAGGGCAGATATTTCCACGGAGAAGGGCCATCACAGATTCATCAAACAAACTTATGGTTCACCAATGGAAAGGTGTGAGGATTGGTTTCATTACGATATTGGGGTTAACAGACATATACAAACACAGGTGACACATATAATCACCAAAGACCTACGGAATACCAAGAGAAGACTACTCAACCTTCTGTCATAACGTACATGGGAAAAGGATCCCAGGAAGAACAGACATCTGTATATGTGTAAAAGAACCACATCTTCCACACCTACAACAAGCCAAACATTGTAATCAAACTTGCTGTAATAAAAAATAAAAAATTAAATTAAAAACACGAACAAGAAGTAGTGAGACAAACTTGAGGGGCTTTCTCCTGGCACATTCCATTCTAAATTCCAATCTAGAACACGACTTCCATTGAGGCTCTGTTGCCCTAGTCACCAGATTTGGTAAGGGAGAACTGCTGCCACCTTGTGGCCGTTTCACACAACAGCAGCTTTAATCCCAGCGCTGATGGTCAGTTGATATTCAAAATCATTGCAGGCCTGTAAATGACACCTGCCCTGAAAACAAATCCTGGGGTCACATATCGACCAAAAAATTCAAAGGACGTCCATATTTCAAAACGACCGTTTCAAAAGGCATATTTTACGCACATTAGTGTTCTGCTTCTTTTTCTTTCTTTCCTTTTTTTTGTTAAAATAAGGGGAATGGAGAAAGGCATCCCTCAGAATGGGCGAAAATCGTTGCAAACGAATCAATGGACAAAGGTTTAATCTCCAATATATATAAACAGCTCATGCAGCTTAATATTAACAAAACAAACAACCCAATACAAAAAATGGGCAGAAGATCTAAAGAGATGTTTCTTCAAAGAAGACACAGAGATGGCCAAGACACACATGAAAAGCTGCTCAACAGCACTAATTATTAGAGAAATGCAAATCAAAACTACAATGAGGTATCACCTCACACCTGTTAGAATCGGCATCATCAGAAAATCTACAAACAACCAATTCTGGGGAGGGTGTGGACAAAAGGAGCCCTCTTCCACAATTGGTGGCAATGTAAATTGATACAGTCACTATGGAGAACGGTATGGAGTTTCCTTGAAAAAACTAGAAATAGAATTACCATCTGATCCAGCAATCCCACTTCTGGGCATATACCCAGAGAAAACCATAAATCAAAAAGGCACATTCACCACAATGTTCATGGCAGCACTATTTACAATAGCCATGTAATGGAAGCAAAGTAAATGCCCACAGACAGATGAATGGATAAAGATGTGGTACATATATAAAATGGAATATTACTCAGCCATAAAAAGGAATGAAACTGGGTCATTTGTAGAGACATCGATGGATCTAGAGACTGTCATACAGAATGAAGTAAGTCAGAAAGAGGAAAACAAATATTGTATATTAATGCATATATGTGGAACCTAAAAAATGGTACAGATGAACTGGTTTGCAGGGAAGAAACAGAGACACAGAGGTAGAGAACAAACATATGGACACCAAGTGTGGGAAGCCATGGGGTGGTGGTGGTGGGATGAGTTGGGAGATTGGGATTGACCTGTATACATGTATATGCATAAAATACATAACTAATAATAACCTGCTGTATAAAAAAAATAAATCAAATTAAATTTCAAAATTTTAAAAAGTAAAGTTTAAAAATAAAACAGAAAAATGTTCTTCCCTTCACACAGATGTATTTATAGGAATGAATTATTTCCATGCTTATATCTATAAATACATAAAAGAGGAATAAAATCTAAATTGAACCATAAAAGAAAAGAAAAAACCTGAACCCACCAGTTATACAGAGGAAAACCCTATCAGGGCACTTGCTGCAGCGGTAAACAATTCTGAAATTGGTCAGAGGTGGGGAATCATCTCCCATACAACCAGCAACCCACCCCCCACGCCAGGAGCATCCTCATTGCAAAGCTGGGGGACCGTGCCGAGGCATCTGTGAGTAAACGTGAGCTGAGCCCCAGGACAGCTACTGCTGAACTGTTCCCACCCTTCCCAGGTAAAACACCTGAATATGTACAAGGGCTTGAAAGCCTAGAGGAAGGGCCACGGAGCCACACCAGCGACAGCACGCAGGCCAACTTGGTGCCTGCAGGCCAGCCAGGGTGGTCCTGGCCCCGGGCGCTCTTCTGGAAGCTTTCCATTGCCTTGCCTGAGATACCCCTCCTGTCCCGGCCCCCAATGCTTTTTTCCTTCCTCACCTCTGTCCGGAGAGAAATTCCAGCGGAAGGTATGGGTGACACATCCTCTTCTTTACAGGTGGCAGCCTGGCAACCCCTGCAGAAAGGCCAGCAGAGCCACACTCACACCGGGCCTCCAACAAAGCTGTGGCCCCTCACACCCTCCCACCAGCAGAGCCCCGAGACTGCTGACGGGGCAGAGAATATGGAGTCAGGCACAGCTTCAGGGGCTATTGCTGCCTGGAGCGCTGTTTATATTGACCTCAAACAGGCACACCAGGGGAGGGACGGCCGGCATGGTAAGGCTGCCCAGGTCAGCTAATCCACAACCCTCAGGGAATCACATTGTTGAAAACGGACCTCGCTAAGGCAGAATAGAAGCCAAGGAAGAAAAGGACACAATGCCATTTGCAGCACCGTAGATGAGTCTAGAGGTAATCACGTGACATGTAGTAAGTCAGAAAGTGAAAGACACATATCATATCATATCACTTATAGGTGTTACCTAAGAATGGATACCAGGGCAGATATTTCCACGGAGAAGGGCCATCACAGATTCATCAAACAAACTTATGGTTCACCAATGGAAAGTTGTGAGGATTGGTTTCATTACGATATTGGGGTTAACAGACATATACAAACACAGGTGACACATATAATCACCAAAGACCTACGGAATACCAAGAGAAGACTACTCAACATTCTGTCATAACGTACATGGGAAAAGGATCCCAGGAAGAACAGACATCTGTATATGTGTAAAAGAACCACATCTTCCACACCTACAACAAGCCAAACATTGTAATCAAACTTGCTGTAATAAAAAATAAAAAATTAAATTAAAAACACGAACAAGAAGTAGTGAGACAAACTTGAGGGGCTTTCGCCTGGCACATTCCATTCTAAATTCCAATCTAGAACACGACTTCCATTGAGGCTCTGTTGCCCTAGTCACCAGATTTGGTAAGGGAGAACTGCTGCCACCTTGTGGCCGTTTCACACAACAGCAGCTTTAATCCCAGCGCTGATGGTCAGTTGATATTCAAAATCATTGCAGGCCTGTAAATGACACCTGCCCTGAAAACAAATCCTGGGGTCACATATCGACCAAAAAATTCAAAGGACGTCCATATTTCAAAACGACCGTTTCAAAAGGCATATTTAACGCACATTAGTGTTCTGCTTCTTTTTCTTTCTTTCCTTTTTTTGTTAAAAATACGGGAATGGAAAAAGGCATCCCTCAGAATGGGCGAAAATCGTTGCAAACGAATCAATGGACAAAGGTTTAATCTCCAATATATATAAACAGCTCATGCAGCTTAATATTAACAAAACAAACAACCCAATACAAAAAATGGGCAGAAGATCTAAAGAGATGTTTCTTCAAAGAAGACACAGAGATGGCCAAGACACACATGAAAAGCTGCTCAACAGCACTAATTATTAGAGAAATGCAAATCAAAACTACAATGAGGTATCACCTCACACCTGTTAGAATCGGCATCATCAGAAAATCTACAAACAACCAATTCTGGGGAGGGTGTGGACAAAAGGAGCCCTCTTCCACTATTGGTGGCAATGTAAATTGATACACTCCCTATGGAGAACGGTATGGAGTTTCCTTGAAAAAACTAGAAATAGAATTACCATCTGATCCAGCAATCCCACTTCTGGGCATATACCCAGAGAAAACCATAAATCAAAACGGCACATTCACCACAATGTTCATGGCAGCACTATTTACAATAGCCAGGTAATGGAAGCAACGTAAATGCGCACAGACAGATGAATGGATAAAGATGTGGTACATATATAAAATGGAATATTACTCAGCCATAAAAAGGAATGAAACTGGGTCATTTGTAGAGACATCGATGGATCTAGAGACTGTCATACAGAATGAAGTAAGTCAGAAAGAGGAAAACAAATATTCTATATTAATGCATATATGTGGAAACTAAAAAATGGTACAGATGAACGGGTTTGCAGGGAAGAAACAGAGACACAGAGGTAGAGAACAAACATATGGACACCAAGTGTGGGAAGCCATGGGGTGGTGGTGGTGGGATGAGTTGGGAGATTGGCATTGACCTGTATACATGTATATGCATAAAATACATAACTAATAATAACCTGCTGTATAAAAAAATAAATCAAATTAAATTTCAAAATTTTAAAAAGTAAAATTTAAAAATAAAACAGAAAAATGTTCTTCCCTTCACACAGTTGTATTTATAGGAATGAATTATTTCCATGCTTATATCTATAAATACATAAAAGAGGAATAAAATCTAACTTGAACCATAAAAGAAAAAAAAAAAAAACCTGACCCCACCAGTTATACAGAGGAAAACCCTATCAGGGCACTTGCTGCTGCGGTAAACAATTCTGAAATTGGTCAGAGGTGGGGAATCATCTCCCATACAACCAGCAACCCAACCCCCACGCCAGGAGCATCCTCATTGCAAAGCTGGGGGACCGTGCCGAGGCATCTGTGAGTAAACGTGAGCTGAGCCCCAGGACAGCTGCTGCTGAACTGTTCCCACCCTTCCCAGGTAAAACACCTGAATATGTACAAGGGCTTGAAAGCCTAGAGGAAGGGCCACGGAGCCACACCAGCGACAGCACGCAGGCCAACTTGGTGCCTGCAGGCCAGCCAGGGTGGTCCTGGCCCCGGGCGCTCTTGCGGAAGCTTTCCATTGCCCTGCCTGAGATACCCCTCCTGTCCCGGCCCCCACTGCTTTTTTCCTTCCTCACCTCTGTCCGGAGAGAAATTCCAGCGGAAGGTATGGGTGACACATCCTCTTCTTTACAGGTGGCAGCCTGGCAACCCCTGCAGAAAGGCCAGCAGAGCCCCACTCACACCGGGCCACCAACAAAGCTGTGGCCCCTCACTCCCTCCCACCAGCACAGCCCCGAGACTGCTGACGGGGCAGAGAATATGGAGTCAGGCACAGCTTCAGGGGCTATTGCTGCCTGGAGCGCTGTTTATATTGACCTCAAACAGGCACACCTGGGGAGGGCCGGCCGGCAGGGTAAGGCTGCCCAGGTCAGCTAATCCACAACCCTCAGGGAATCACATTGTTGAAAACGGACCTCGCTAAGGCAGAATAGAAGCCAAGGAAGAAAAGGACACAATGCCATTTGCAGCACCGTAGATGAGTCTAGAGGTAATCACGTGACTTGTAGTAAGTCAGAAAGTGAAAGACACATATCGTATCATATCACTTATAGGTGTTACCTAAGAATGGATACCAGTGCAGATATTTCCACGGAGAAGGGCCATCACAGATTCATCAAACAAACTTATGGTTCACCAATGGAAAGGTGTGAGGATTGGTTTCATTACGATATTGGGGTTAACAGACATATACAAACACAGGTGACACATATAATCACCAAAGACCTACGGAATACCAAGAGAAGACTACTCAACCTTCTGTCATAACGTACATGGGAAAAGGATCCCAGGAAGAACAGACATCTGTATATGTGTAAAAGAACCACATCTTCCACACCTACAACAAGCCAAACATTGTAATCAAACTTGCTGTAATAAAAAATAAAAAATTAAATTAAAAACACGAACAAGAAGTAGTGAGACAAACTTGAGGGGCTTTCTCCTGGCACATTCCATTCTAAATTCCAATCTAGAACACGACTTCCATTGAGGCTCTGTTGCCCTAGTCACCAGATTTGGTAAGGGAGAACTGCTGCCACCTTGTGGCCGTTTCACACAACAGCAGCTTTAATCCCAGCGCTGATGGTCAGTTGATATTCAAAATCATTGCAGGCCTGTAAATGACACCTGCCCTGAAAACCAATCCTGGGGTCACATATTGACCAAAAAATTCAAAGGACGTCCATATTTCAAAACGACCGTTTCAAAAGGCATATTTTACGCACATTAGTGTTCTGCTTCTTTTTCTTTCTTTCCTTTTTTTGTTAAAAATACGGGAATGGAAAAAGGCATCCCTCAGAATGGGCGAAAATCGTTGCAAACGAATCAATGGACAAAGGTTTAATCTCCAATATATATAAACAGCTCATGCAGCTTAATATTAACAAAACAAACAACCCAATACAAAAAATGGGCAAAAGATCTAAAGAGATGTTTCTTCAAAGAAGACACAGAGATGGCCAAGACACACATGAAAAGCTGCTCAACAGCACTAATTATTAGAGAAATGCAAATCAAAACTACAATGAGGTATCACCTCACACCTGTTAGAATCGGCATCATCAGAAAATCTACAAACAACCAATTCTGGGGAGGGTGTGGACAAAAGGAGCCCTCTTCCACTATTGGTGGCAATGTAAATTAATTCAGTCCCTTTGGAGAACGGTATGGAGTTTCCTTGAAAAAACTAGAAATAGAATTACCATCTGATCCAGCAATCCCACTTCTGGGCATATACCCAGAGAAAACCATAAATCAAAACGGCACATTCACCACAATGTTCATGGCAGCACTATTTACAATAGCCAGGTAATGGAAGCAACGTAAATGCGCACAGACAGATGAATGGATAAAGATGTGGTACATATATAAAATGGAATATTACTCAGCCATAAAAAGGAATGAAACTGGGTCATTTGTAGAGACATCGATGGATCTAGAGACTGTCATACAGAATGAAGTAAGTCAGAAAGAGGAAAACAAATATTGTATATTAATGCATATATGTGGAACCTAAAAAATGGTACAGATGAACGGGTTTGCATGGAAGAAACAGAGACACAGAGGTAGAGAACAAACATATGGACACCAAGTGTGGGAAGCCATGGGGTGGTGGTGGTGGGATGAGTTGGGAGATTGGCATTGACCTGTATACATGTATATGCATAAAATACATAACTAATAATAACCTGCTGTATAAAAAAATAAATCAAATTAAATTTCAAAATTTTAAAAAGTAAAATTTAAAAATAAAACAGAAAAATGTTCTTCCCTTCACACAGATGTATTTATAGGAATGAATTATTTCCATGCTTATATCTATAAATACATAAAAGAGGAATAAAATCTAACTTGAACCATAAAAGAAAAAAAAAAAACCTGACCCCACCAGTTATACAGAGGAAAACCCTATCAGGGCACTTGCTGCAGCGGTAAACAATTCTGAAATTGGTCAGAGGTGGGGAATCATCTCCCATACAACCAGCAACCCACCCCCCACGCCAGGAGCATCCTCATTGCAAAGCTGGGGGACCGTGCCGAGGCATCTGTGAGTAAACGTGAGCTGAGCCCCAGGACAGCTGCTGCTGAACTGTTCCCACCCTTCCCAGGTAAAACACCTGAATATGTACAAGCGCTTGAAAGCCTAGAGGAAGGGCCACGGAGCCACACCAGCGACAGCACGCAGGCCAACTTGGTGCCTCCAGGCCAGCCAGGGTGGTCCTGGCCCCGGGCGCTCTTCTGGAAGCTTTCCATTGCCTTGCCTGAGATACCCCTCCTGTCCCGGCCCCCAATGCTTTTTTCCTTCCTCACCTCTGTCCGGAGAGAAATTCCAGCGGTAGGTATGGGTGACACATCCTCTTCTTTACAGGTGGCAGCCTGGCAACCCCTGCAGAAAGGCCAGCAGAGCCCCACTCACACCGGGCCACCAACAAAGCTGTGGCCCCTCACTCCCTCCCACCAGCAGAGCCCCGAGACTGCTGACGGGGCAGAGAATATGGAGTCAGGCACAGCTTCAGGGGCTATTGCTGCCTGGAGCGCTGTTTATATTGACCTCAAACAGGCACACCAGGGGAGGGCCGGCCGGCAGGGTAAGGCTGCCCAGGTCAGCTAATCCACAACCCTCAGGGAATCACATTGTTGAAAACGGACCTCGCTAAGGCAGAATAGAAGCCAAGGAAGAAAAGGACACAATGCCATTTGCAGCACCGTAGATGAGTCTAGAGGTAATCACGTGACTTGTAGTAAGTCAGAAAGTGAAAGACACATATCGTATCATATCACTTATAGGTGTTACCTAAGAATGGATACCAGTGCAGATATTTCCACGGAGAAGGGCCATCACAGATTCATCAAACAAACTTATGGTTCACCAATGGAAAGGTGTGAGGATTGGTTTCATTACGATATTGGGGTTAACAGACATATACAAACACAGGTGACACATATAATCACCAAAGACCTACGGAATACCAAGAGAAGACTACTCAACCTTCTGTCATAACGTACATGGGAAAAGGATCCCAGGAAGAACAGACATCTGTATATGTGTAAAAGAACCACATCTTCCACACCTACAACAAGCCAAACATTGTAATCAAACTTGCTGTAATAAAAAATAAAAAATTAAATTAAAAACACGAACAAGAAGTAGTGAGACAAACTTGAGGGGCTTTCTCCTGGCACATTCCATTCTAAATTCCAATCTAGAACACGACTTCCATTGAGGCTCTGTTGCCCTAGTCACCAGATTTGGTAAGGGAGAACTACTGCCACCTTGTGGCCGTTTCACACAACAGCAGCTTTAATCCCAGCGCTGATGGTCAGTTGATATTCAAAATCATTGCAGGCCTGTAAATGACACCTGCCCTGAAAACAAATCCTGGGGTCACATATCGACCAAAAAATTCAAAGGACGTCCATATTTCAAAACGACCGTTTCAAAAGGCATATTTTACGCACATTAGTGTTCTGCTTCTTTTTCTTTCTTTCCTTTTTTTTGTTAAAATAAGGGGAATGGAGAAAGGCATCCCTCAGAATGGGCGAAAATCGTTGCAAACGAATCAATGGACAAAGGTTTAATCTCCAATATATATAAACAGCTCATGCAGCTTAATATTAACAAAACAAACAACCCAATACAAAAAATGGGCAGAAGATCTAAAGAGATGTTTCTTCAAAGAAGACACAGAGATGGCCAAGACACACATGAAAAGCTGCTCAACAGCACTAATTATTAGAGAAATGCAAATCAAAACTACAATGAGGTATCACCTCACACCTGTTACAATCGGCATCATCAGAAAATCTACAAACAACCAATTCTGGGGAGGGTGTGGACAAAAGGAGCCCTCTTCCACAATTGGTGGCAATGTAAATTGATACAGTCACTATGGAGAACGGTATGGAGTTTCCTTGAAAAAACTAGAAATAGAATTACCATCTGATCCAGCAATCCCACTTCTGGGCATATACCCAGAGAAAACCATAAATCAAAAAGGCACATTCACCACAATGTTCATGGCAGCACTATTTACAATAGCCATGTAATGGAAGCAAAGTAAATGCCCACAGACAGATGAATGGATAAAGATGTGGTACATATATAAAATGGAATATTACTCAGCCATAAAAAGGAATGAAACTGGGTCATTTGTAGAGACATCGATGGATCTAGAGACTGTCATACAGAATGAAGTAAGTCAGAAAGAGGAAAACAAATATTGTATATTAATGCATATATGTGGAACCTAAAAAATGGTACAGATGAACTGGTTTGCAGGGAAGAAACAGAGACACAGAGGTAGAGAACAAACATATGGACACCAAGTGTGGGAAGCCATGGGGTGGTGGTGGTGGGATGAGTTGGGAGATTGGGATTGACCTGTATACATGTATATGCATAAAATACATAACTAATAATAACCTGCTGTATAAAAAAAAATAAATCAAATTAAATTTCAAAATTTTAAAAAGTAAAGTTTAAAAATAAAACAGAAAAATGTTCTTCCCTTCACACAGATGTATTTATAGGAATGAATTATTTCCATGCTTATATCTATAAATACATAAAAGAGGAATAAAATCTAAATTGAACCATAAAAGAAAAGAAAAAACCTGAACCCACCAGTTATACAGAGGAAAACCCTATCAGGGCACTTGCTGCAGCGGTAAACAATTCTGAAATTGGTCAGAGGTGGGGAATCATCTCCCATACAACCAGCAACCCACCCCCCACGCCAGGAGCATCCTCATTGCAAAGCTGGGGGACCGTGCCGAGGCATCTGTGAGTAAACGTGAGCTGAGCCCCAGGACAGCTACTGCTGAACTGTTCCCACCCTTCCCAGGTAAAACACCTGAATATGTACAAGTGCTTGAAAGCCTAGAGGAAGGGCCACGGAGCCACACCAGCGACAGCACGCAGGCCAACTTGGTGCCTGCAGGCCAGCCAGGGTGGTCCTGGCCCCGGGCGCTCTTCTGGAAGCTTTCCATTGCCTTGCCTGAGATACCCCTCCTGTCCCAGCCCCCAATGCTTTTTTCCTTCCTCACCTCTGTCCGGAGAGAAATTCCAGCGGAAGGTATGGGTGACACATCCTCTTCTTTACAGGTGGCAGCCTGGCAACCCCTGCAGAAAGGCCAGCAGAGCCACACTCACACCGGGCCTCCAACAAAGCTGTGGCCCCTCACACCCTCCCACCAGCAGAGCCCCGAGACTGCTGACGGGGCAGAGAATATGGAGTCAGGCACAGCTTCAGGGGCTATTGCTGCCTGGAGCGCTGTTTATATTGACCTCAAACAGGCACACCAGGGGAGGGCCGGCCGGCAGGGTAAGGCTGCCCAGGTCAGCTAATCCACAACCCTCAGGGAATCACATTGTTGAAAACGGACCTCGCTAAGGCAGAATAGAAGCCAAGGAAGAAAAGGACACAATGCCATTTGCAGCACCGTAGATGAGTCTAGAGGTAATCACGTGACATGTAGTAAGTCAGAAAGTGAAAGACACATATCATATCATATCACTTATAGGTGTTACCTAAGAATGGATACCAGGGCAGATATTTCCACGGAGAAGGGCCATCACAGATTCATCAAACAAACTTATGGTTCACCAATGGAAAGTTGTGAGGATTGGTTTCATTACGATATTGGGGTTAACAGACATATACAAACACAGGTGACACATATAATCACCAAAGACCTACGGAATACCAAGAGAAGACTACTCAACATTCTGTCATAACGTACATGGGAAAAGGATCCCAGGAAGAACAGACATCTGTATATGTGTAAAAGAACCACATCTTCCACACCTACAACAAGCCAAACATTGTAATCAAACTTGCTGTAATAAAAAATAAAAAATTAAATTAAAAACACGAACAAGAAGTAGTGAGACAAACTTGAGGGGCTTTCGCCTGGCACATTCCATTCTAAATTCCAATCTAGAACACGACTTCCATTGAGGCTCTGTTGCCCTAGTCACCAGATTTGGTAAGGGAGAACTGCTGCCACCTTGTGGCCGTTTCACACAACAGCAGCTTTAATCCCAGCGCTGATGGTCAGTTGATATTCAAAATCATTGCAGGCCTGTAAATGACACCTGCCCTGAAAACAAATCCTGGGGTCACATATCGACCAAAAAATTCAAAGGACGTCCATATTTCAAAACGACCGTTTCAAAAGGCATATTTAACGCACATTAGTGTTCTGCTTCTTTTTCTTTCTTTCCTTTTTTTGTTAAAAATACAGGAATGGAAAAAGGCATCCCTCAGAATGGGCGAAAATCGTTGCAAACGAATCAATGGACAAAGGTTTAATCTCCAATATATATAAACAGCTCATGCAGCTTAATATTAACAAAACAAACAACCCAATACAAAAAATGGGCAGAAGATCTAAAGAGATGTTTCTTCAAAGAAGACACAGAGATGGCCAAGACACACATGAAAAGCTGCTCAACAGCACTAATTATTAGAGAAATGCAAATCAAAACTACAATGAGGTATCACCTCACACCTGTTAGAATCGGCATCATCAGAAAATCTACACACAACCAATTCTGGGGAGGGTGTGGACAAAAGGAGCCCTCTTCCACTATTGGTGGCAATGTAAATTGATACACTCCCTATGGAGAACGGTATGGAGTTTCCTTGAAAAAACTAGAAATAGAATTACCATCTGATCCAGCAATCCCACTTCTGGGCATATACCCAGAGAAAACCATAAATCAAAACGGCACATTCACCACAATGTTCATGGCAGCACTATTTACAATAGCCAGGTAATGGAAGCAACGTAAATGCGCACAGACAGATGAATGGATAAATGTGGTACATATATAAAATGGAATATTACTCAGCCATAAAAAGGAATGAAACTGGGTCATTTGTAGAGACATCGATGGATCTAGAGACTGTCATACAGAATGAAGTAAGTCAGAAAGAGGAAAACAAATATTCTATATTAATGCATATATGTGGAAACTAAAAAATGGTACAGATGAACGGGTTTGCAGGGAAGAAACAGAGACACAGAGGTAGAGAACAAACATATGGACACCAAGTGTGGGAAGCCATGGGGTGGTGGTGGTGGGATGAGTTGGGAGATTGGCATTGACCTGTATACATGTATATGCATAAAATACATAACTAATAATAACCTGCTGTATAAAAAAATAAATCAAATTAAATTTCAAAATTTTAAAAAGTAAAATTTAAAAATAAAACAGAAAAATGTTCTTCCCTTCACACAGTTGTATTTATAGGAATGAATTATTTCCATGCTTATATCTATAAATACATAAAAGAGGAATAAAATCTAACTTGAACCATAAAAGAAAAAAAAAAAAACCTGACCCCACCAGTTATACAGAGGAAAACCCTATCAGGGCACTTGCTGCTGCGGTAAACAATTCTGAAATTGGTCAGAGGTGGGGAATCATCTCCCATACAACCAGCAACCCAACCCCCACGCCAGGAGCATCCTCATTGCAAAGCTGGGGGACCGTGCCGAGGCATCTGTGAGTAAACGTGAGCTGAGCCCCAGGACAGCTGCTGCTGAACTGTTCCCACCCTTCCCAGGTAAAACACCTGAATATGTACAAGGGCTTGAAAGCCTAGAGGAAGGGCCACGGAGCCACACCAGCGACAGCACGCAGGCCAACTTGGTGCCTGCAGGCCAGCCAGGGTGGTCCTGGCCCCGGGCGCTCTTGCGGAAGCTTTCCATTGCCCTGCCTGAGATACCCCTCCTGTCCCAGCCCCCACTGCTTTTTTCCTTCCTCACCTCTGTCCGGAGAGAAATTCCAGCGGAAGGTATGGGTGACACATCCTCTTCTTTACAGGTGGCAGCCTGGCAACCCCTGCAGAAAGGCCAGCAGAGCCCCACTCACACCGGGCCACCAACAAAGCTGTGGCCCCTCACTCCCTCCCACCAGCAGAGCCCCGAGACTGCTGACGGGGCAGAGAATATGGAGTCAGGCACAGCTTCAGGGGCTATTGCGGCCTGGAGCGCTGTTTATATTGACCTCAAACAGGCACACCTGGGGAGGGCCGGCCGGCAGGGTAAGGCTGCCCAGGTCAGCTAATCCACAACCCTCAGGGAATCACATTGTTGAAAACGGACCTCGCTAAGGCAGAATAGAAGCCAAGGAAGAAAAGGACACAATGCCATTTGCAGCACCGTAGATGAGTCTAGAGGTAATCACGTGACTTGTAGTAAGTCAAAAAGTGAAAGACACGTATCGTATCATATCACTTATAGGTGTTACCTAAGAATGGATACCAGTGCAGATATTTCCACGGAGAAGGGCCATCACAGATTCATCAAACAAACTTATGGTTCACCAATGGAAAGGTGTGAGGATTGGTTTCATTACGATATTGGGGTTAACAGACATATACAAACACAGGTGACACATATAATCACCAAAGACCTACGGAATACCAAGAGAAGACTACTCAACCTTCTGTCATAACGTACATGGGAAAAGGATCCCAGGAAGAACAGACATCTGTATATGTGTAAAAGAACCACATCTTCCACACCTACAACAAGCCAAACATTGTAATCAAACTTGCTGTAATAAAAAATAAAAAATTAAATTAAAAACACGAACAAGAAGTAGTGAGACAAACTTGAGGGGCTTTCGCCTGGCACATTCCATTCTAAATTCCAATCTAGAACACGACTTCCATTGAGGCTCTGTTGCCCTAGTCACCAGATTTGGTAAGGGAGAACTGCTGCCACCTTGTGGCCGTTTCACACAACAGCAGCTTTAATCCCAGCGCTGATGGTCAGTTGATATTCAAAATCATTGCAGGCCTGTAAATGACACCTGCCCTGAAAACAAATCCTGGGGTCACATATCGACCAAAAAATTCAAAGGACGTCCATATTTCAAAACGACCGTTTCAAAAGGCATATTTAACGCACATTAGTGTTCTGCTTCTTTTTCTTTCTTTCCTTTTTTTGTTAAAAATACGGGAATGGAAAAAGGCATCCCTCAGAATGGGCGAAAATCGTTGCAAACGAATCAATGGACAAAGGTTTAATCTCCAATATATATAAACAGCTCATGCAGCTTAATATTAACAAAACAAACAACCCAATACAAAAAATGGGCAGAAGATCTAAAGAGATGTTTCTTCAAAGAAGACACAGAGATGGCCAAGACACACATGAAAAGCTGCTCAACAGCACTAATTATTAGAGAAATGCAAATCAAAACTACAATGAGGTATCACCTCACACCTGTTAGAATCGGCATCATCAGAAAATCTACAAACAACCAATTCTGGGGAGGGTGTGGACAAAAGGAGCCCTCTTCCACAATTGGTGGCAATGTAAATTGATACACTCCCTATGGAGAACG
Source organism: Mesoplodon mirus (assembly GCF_964341445.2). NCBI lineage: Eukaryota > Metazoa > Chordata > Mammalia > Artiodactyla > Ziphiidae > Mesoplodon > Mesoplodon mirus. Next base: position 1,763,654 of record NW_028295814.1, on the reverse strand, counting down.
GTATGGAGTTTCCTTGAAAAAACTAGAAATAGAATTACCATCTGATCCAGCAATCCCACTTCTGGGCATATAACCAGAGAAAACCATAAATCAAAAAGGCACATTCACCACAATGTTCATGGCAGCACTATTTACAATTGCCAGGTAATGGAAGCAACGTAAATGCCCACAGACAGATGAATGGATAAAGATGTGGTACATATATAAAATGGAATATTACTCAGCCATAAAAAGGAATGAAACTGGGTCATTTGTAGAGACATCGATGGATCTAGAGACTGTCATACAGAATGAAGTAAGTCAGAAAGAGGAAAACAAATATTGTATATTAATGCATATATGTGGAACCTAAAAAATGGTACAGATGAACGGGTTTGCAGGGAAGAAACAGAGACACAGAGGTAGAGAACAAACATATGGACACCAAGTGTGGGAAGCCATGGGGTGGTGGTGGTGGGATGAGTTGGGAGATTGGCATTGACCTGTATACATGTATATGCATAAAATACATAACTAATAATAACCTGCTGTATAAAAAAATAAATCAAATTAAATTTCAAAATTTTAAAAAGTAAAATTTAAAAATAAAACAGAAAAATGTTCTTCCCTTCACACAGATGTATTTATAGGAATGAATTATTTCCATGCTTATATCTATAAATACATAAAAGAGGAATAAAATCTAACTTGAACCATAAAAGAAAAAAAAAAAAAAACCTGACCCCACCAGTTATACAGAGGAAAACCCTATCAGGGCACTTGCTGCAGCGGTAAACAATTCTGAAATTGGTCAGAGGTGGGGAATCATCTCCCATACAACCAGCAACCCAACCCCCACGCCAGGAGCATCCTCATTGCAAAGCTGGGGGACCGTGCCGAGGCATCTGTGAGTAAACGTGAGCTGAGCCCCAGGACAGCTGCTGCTGAACTGTTCCCACCCTTCCCAGGTAAAACACCTGAATATGTACAAGGGCTTGAAAGCCTAGAGGAAGGGCCACGGAGCCACACCAGCGACAGCACGCAGGCCAACTTGGTGCCTCCAGGCCAGCCAGGGTGGTCCTGGCCCCGGGCGCTCTTGCGGAAGCTTTCCATTGCCCTGCCTGAGATACCCCTCCTGTCCCGGCCCCCACTGCTTTTTTCCTTCCTCACCTGTGTCCGGAGAGAAATTCCAGCGGAAGGTATGGGTGACACATCCTCTTCTTTACAGGTGGCAGCCTGGCAACCCCTGCAGAAAGGCCAGCAGAGCCCCACTCACACCGGGCCACCAACAAAGCTGTGGCCCCTCACTCCCTCCCACCAGCACAGCCCCGAGACTGCTGACGGGGCAGAGAATATGGAGTCAGGCACAGCTTCAGGGGCTATTGCTGCCTGGAGCGCTGTTTATATTGACCTCAAACAGGCACACCTGGGGAGGGCCGGCCGGCAGGGTAAGGCTGCCCAGGTCAGCTAATCCACAACCCTCAGGGAATCACATTGTTGAAAACGGACCTCGCTAAGGCAGAATAGAAGCCAAGGAAGAAAAGGACACAATGCCATTTGCAGCACCGTAGATGAGTCTAGAGGTAATCACGTGACTTGTAGTAAGTCAGAAAGTGAAAGACACATATCGTATCATATCACTTATAGGTGTTACCTAAGAATGGATACCAGTGCAGATATTTCCACGGAGAAGGGCCATCACAGATTCATCAAACAAACTTATGGTTCACCAATGGAAAGGTGTGAGGATTGGTTTCATTACGATATTGGGGTTAACAGACATATACAAACACAGGTGACACATATAATCACCAAAGACCTACGGAATACCAAGAGAAGACTACTCAACCTTCTGTCATAACGTACATGGGAAAAGGATCCCAGGAAGAACAGACATCTGTATATGTGTAAAAGAACCACATCTTCCACACCTACAACAAGCCAAACATTGTAATCAAACTTGCTGTAATAAAAAATAAAAAATTAAATTAAAAACACGAACAAGAAGTAGTGAGACAAACTTGAGGGGCTTTCTCCTGGCACATTCCATTCTAAATTCCAATCTAGAACACGACTTCCATTGAGGCTCTGTTGCCCTAGTCACCAGATTTGGTAAGGGAGAACTGCTGCCACCTTGTGGCCGTTTCACACAACAGCAGCTTTAATCCCAGCGCTGATGGTCAGTTGATATTCAAAATCATTGCAGGCCTGTAAATGACACCTGCCCTGAAAACAAATCCTGGGGTCACATATCGACCAAAAAATTCAAAGGACGTCCATATTTCAAAACGACCGTTTCAAAAGGCATATTTTACGCACATTAGTGTTCTGCTTCTTTTTCTTTCTTTCCTTTTTTTTGTTAAAATAAGGGGAATGGAGAAAGGCATCCCTCAGAATGGGCGAAAATCGTTGCAAACGAATCAATGGACAAAGGTTTAATCTCCAATATATATAAACAGCTCATGCAGCTTAATATTAACAAAACAAACAACCCAATACAAAAAATGGGCAGAAGATCTAAAGAGATGTTTCTTCAAAGAAGACACAGAGATGGCCAAGACACACATGAAAAGCTGCTCAACAGCACTAATTATTAGAGAAATGCAAATCAAAACTACAATGAGGTATCACCTCACACCTGTTAGAATCGGCATCATCAGAAAATCTACAAACAACCAATTCTGGGGAGGGTGTGGACAAAAGGAGCCCTCTTCCACAATTGGTGGCAATGTAAATTGATACACTCCCTATGGAGAACGGTATGGAGTTTCCTTGAAAAAACTAGAAATAGAATTACCATCTGATCCAGCAATCCCACTTCTGGGCATATACCCAGAGAAAACCATAAATCAAAAAGGCACATTCACCACAATGTTCATGGCAGCACTATTTACAATAGCCATGTAATGGAAGCAAAGTAAATGCCCACAGACAGATGAATGGATAAAGATGTGGTACATATATAAAATGGAATATTACTCAGCCATAAAAAGGAATGAAACTGGGTCATTTGTAGAGAATTCGATGGATCTAGAGACTGTCATACAGAATGAAGTAAGTCAGAAAGAGGAAAACAAATATTGTATATTAATGCATATATGTGGAACCTAAAAAATGGTACAGATGAACTGGTTTGCAGGGAAGAAACAGAGACACAGAGGTAGAGAACAAACATATGGACACCAAGTGTGGGAAGCCATGGGGTGGTGGTGGTGGGATGAGTTGGGAGATTGGGATTGACCTGTATACATGTATATGCATAAAATACATAACTAATAATAACCTGCTGTATAAAAAAAATAAATCAAATTAAATTTCAAAATTTTAAAAAGTAAAGTTTAAAAATAAAACAGAAAAATGTTCTTCCCTTCACACAGATGTATTTATAGGAATGAATTATTTCCATGCTTATATCTATAAATACATAAAAGAGGAATAAAATCTAAATTGAACCATAAAAGAAAAGAAAAAACCTGAACCCACCAGTTATACAGAGGAAAACCCTATCAGGGCACTTGCTGCAGCGGTAAACAATTCTGAAATTGGTCAGAGGTGGGGAATCATCTCCCATACAACCAGCAACCCACCCCCCACGCCAGGAGCATCCTCATTGCAAAGCTGGGGGACCGTGCCGAGGCATCTGTGAGTAAACGTGAGCTGAGCCCCAGGACAGCTACTGCTGAACTGTTCCCACCCTTCCCAGGTAAAACACCTGAATATGTACAAGGGCTTGAAAGCCTAGAGGAAGGGCCACGGAGCCACACCAGCGACAGCACGCAGGCCAACTTGGTGCCTGCAGGCCAGCCAGGGTGGTCCTGGCCCCGGGCGCTCTTCTGGAAGCTTTCCATTGCCTTGCCTGAGATACCCCTCCTGTCCCGGCCCCCAATGCTTTTTTCCTTCCTCACCTCTGTCCGGAGAGAAATTCCAGTGGAAGGTATGGGTGACACATCCTCTTCTTTACAGGTGGCAGCCTGGCAACCCCTGCAGAAAGGCCAGCAGAGCCACACTCACACCGGGCCTCCAACAAAGCTGTGGCCCCTCACACCCTCCCACCAGCAGAGCCCCGAGACTGCTGACGGGGCAGAGAATATGGAGTCAGGCACAGCTTCAGGGGCTATTGCTGCCTGGAGCGCTGTTTATATTGACCTCAAACAGGCACACCAGGGGAAGGCCGGCCGGCATGGTAAGGCTGCCCAGGTCAGCTAATCCACAACCCTCAGGGAATCACATTGTTGAAAACGGACCTCGCTAAGGCAGAATAGAAGCCAAGGAAGAAAAGGACACAATGCCATTTGCAGCACCGTAGATGAGTCTAGAGGTAATCACGTGACATGTAGTAAGTCAGAAAGTGAAAGACACATATCATATCATATCACTTATAGGTGTTACCTAAGAATGGATACCAGGGCAGATATTTCCACGGAGAAGGGCCATCACAGATTCATCAAACAAACTTATGGTTCACCAATGGAAAGTTGTGAGGATTGGTTTCATTACGATATTGGGGTTAACAGACATATACAAACACAGGTGACACATATAATCACCAAAGACCTACGGAATACCAAGAGAAGACTACTCAACATTCTGTCATAACGTACATGGGAAAAGGATCCCAGGAAGAACAGACATCTGTATATGTGTAAAAGAACCACATCTTCCACACCTACAACAAGCCAAACATTGTAATCAAACTTGCTGTAATAAAAAATAAAAAATTAAATTAAAAACACGAACAAGAAGTAGTGAGACAAACTTGAGGGGCTTTCGCCTGGCACATTCCATTCTAAATTCCAATCTAGAACACGACTTCCATTGAGGCACTGTTGCCCTAGTCACCAGATTTGGTAAGGGAGAACTGCTGCCACCTTGTGGCCGTTTCACACAACAGCAGCTTTAATCCCAGCGCTGATGGTCAGTTGATATTCAAAATCATTGCAGGCCTGTAAATGACACCTGCCCTGAAAACAAATCCTGGGGTCACATATCGACCAAAAAATTCAAAGGACGTCCATATTTCAAAACGACCGTTTCAAAAGGCATATTTAACGCACATTAGTGTTCTGCTTCTTTTTCTTTCTTTCCTTTTTTTGTTAAAAATACGGGAATGGAAAAAGGCATCCCTCAGAATGGGCGAAAATCGTTGCAAACGAATCAATGGACAAAGGTTTAATCTCCAATATATATAAACAGCTCATGCAGCTTAATATTAACAAAACAAACAACCCAATACAAAAAATGGGCAGAAGATCTAAAGAGATGTTTCTTCAAAGAAGACACAGAGATGGCCAAGACACACATGAAAAGCTGCTCAACAGCACTAATTATTAGAGAAATGCAAATCAAAACTACAATGAGGTATCACCTCACACCTGTTAGAATCGGCATCATCAGAAAATCTACAAACAACCAATTCTGGGGAGGGTGTGGTCAAAAGGAGCCCTCTTCCACTATTGGTGGCAATGTAAATTGATACACTCCCTATGGAGAACGGTATGGAGTTTCCTTGAAAAAACTAGAAATAGAATTACCATCTGATCCAGCAATCCCACTTCTGGGCATATACCCAGAGAAAACCATAAATCAAAACGGCACATTCACCACAATGTTCATGGCAGCACTATTTACAATAGCCAGGTAATGGAAGCAACGTAAATGCGCACAGACAGATGAATGGATAAAGATGTGGTACATATATAAAATGGAATATTACTCAGCCATAAAAAGGAATGAAACTGGGTCATTTGTAGAGACATCGATGGATCTAGAGACTGTCATACAGAATGAAGTAAGTCAGAAAGAGGAAAACAAATATTCTATATTAATGCATATATGTGGAAACTAAAAAATGGTACAGATGAACGGGTTTGCAGGGAAGAAACAGAGACACAGAGGTAGAGAACAAACATATGGACACCAAGTGTGGGAAGCCATGGGGTGGTGGTGGTGGGATGAGTTGGGAGATTGGCATTGACCTGTATACATGTATATGCATAAAATACATAACTAATAATAACCTGCTGTATAAAAAAATAAATCAAATTAAATTTCAAAATTTTAAAAAGTAAAATTTAAAAATAAAACAGAAAAATGTTCTTCCCTTCACACAGTTGTATTTATAGGAATGAATTATTTCCATGCTTATATCTATAAATACATAAAAGAGGAATAAAATCTAACTTGAACCATAAAAGAAAAAAAAAAAAACCTGACCCCACCAGTTATACAGAGGAAAACCCTATCAGGGCACTTGCTGCTGCGGTAAACAATTCTGAAATTGGTCAGAGGTGGGGAATCATCTCCCATACAACCAGCAACCCAACCCCCACGCCAGGAGCATCCTCATTGCAAAGCTGGGGGACCGTGCCGAGGCATCTGTGAGTAAACGTGAGCTGAGCCCCAGGACAGCTGCTGCTGAACTGTTCCCACCCTTCCCAGGTAAAACACCTGAATATGTACAAGGGCTTGAAAGCCTAGAGGAAGGGCCACGGAGCCACACCAGCGACAGCACGCAGGCCAACTTGGTGCCTGCAGGCCAGCCAGGGTGGTCCTGGCCCCGGGCGCTCTTGCGGAAGCTTTCCATTGCCCTGCCTGAGATACCCCTCCTGTCCCGGCCCCCACTGCTTTTTTCCTTCCTCACCTCTGTCCGGAGAGAAATTCCAGCGGAAGGTATGGGTGACACATCCTCTTCTTTACAGGTGGCAGCCTGGCAACCCCTGCAGAAAGGCCAGCAGAGCCCCACTCACACCGGGCCACCAACAAAGCTGTGGCCCCTCACTCCCTCCCACCAGCACAGCCCCGAGACTGCTGACGGGGCAGAGAATATGGAGTCAGGCACAGCTTCAGGGGCTATTGCGGCCTGGAGCGCTGTTTATATTGACCTCAAACAGGCACACCTGGGGAGGGCCGGCCGGCAGGGTAAGGCTGCCCAGGTCAGCTAATCCACAACCCTCAGGGAATCACATTGTTGAAAACGGACCTCGCTAAGGCAGAATAGAAGCCAAGGAAGAAAAGGACACAATGCCATTTGCAGCACCGTAGATGAGTCTAGAGGTAATCACGTGACTTGTAGTAAGTCAGAAAGTGAAAGACACATATCGTATCATATCACTTATAGGTGTTACCTAAGAATGGATACCAGTGCAGATATTTCCACGGAGAAGGGCCATCACAGATTCATCAAACAAACTTATGGTTCACCAATGGAAAGGTGTGAGGATTGGTTTCATTACGATATTGGGGTTAACAGACATATACAAACACAGGTGACACATATAATCACCAAAGACCTACGGAATACCAAGAGAAGACTACTCAACGTTCTGTCATAACGTACATGGGAAAAGGATCCCAGGAAGAACAGACATCTGTATATGTGTAAAAGAACCACATCTTCCACACCTACAACAAGCCAAACATTGTAATCAAACTTGCTGTAATAAAAAATAAAAAATTAAATTAAAAACACGAACAAGAAGTAGTGAGACAAACTTGAGGGGCTTTCTCCTGGCACATTCCATTCTAAATTCCAATCTAGAACACGACTTCCATTGAGGCTCTGTTGCCCTAGTCACCAGATTTGGTAAGGGAGAACTGCTGCCACCTTGTGGCCGTTTCACACAACAGCAGCTTTAATCCCAGCGCTGATGGTCAGTTGATATTCAAAATCATTGCAGGCCTGTAAATGACACCTGCCCTGAAAACCAATCCTGGGGTCACATATTGACCAAAAAATTCAAAGGACGTCCATATTTCAAAACGACCGTTTCAAAAGGCATATTTTACGCACATTAGTGTTCTGCTTCTTTTTCTTTCTTTCCTTTTTTTGTTAAAAATACGGGAATGGAAAAAGGCATCCCTCAGAATGGGCGAAAATCGTTGCAAACGAATCAATGGACAAAGGTTTAATCTCCAATATATATAAACAGCTCATGCAGCTTAATATTAACAAAACAAACAACCCAATACAAAAAATGGGCAGAAGATCTAAAGAGATGTTTCTTCAAAGAAGACACAGAGATGGCCAAGACACACATGAAAAGCTGCTCAACAGCACTAATTATTAGAGAAATGCAAATCAAAACTACAATGAGGTATCACCTCACACCTGTTAGAATCGGCATCATCAGAAAATCTACAAACAACCAATTCTGGGGAGGGTGTGGACAAAAGGAGCCCTCTTCCACTATTGGTGGCAATGTAAATTAATTCAGTCCCTTTGGAGAACGGTATGGAGTTTCCTTGAAAAAACTAGAAATAGAATTACCATCTGATCCAGCAATCCCACTTCTGGGCATATACCCAGAGAAAACCATAAATCAAAACGGCACATTCACCACAATGTTCATGGCAGCACTATTTACAATAGCCAGGTAATGGAAGCAACGTAAATGCGCACAGACAGATGAATGGATAAAGATGTGGTACATATATAAAATGGAATATTACTCAGCCATAAAAAGGAATGAAACTGGGTCATTTGTAGAGACATCGATGGATCTAGAGACTGTCATACAGAATGAAGTAAGTCAGAAAGAGGAAAACAAATATTGTATATTAATGCATATATGTGGAACCTAAAAAATGGTACAGATGAACGGGTTTGCATGGAAGAAACAGAGACACAGAGGTAGAGAACAAACATATGGACACCAAGTGTGGGAAGCCATGGGGTGGTGGTGGTGGGATGAGTTGGGAGATTGACATTGACCTGTATACATGTATATGCATAAAATACATAACTAATAATAACCTGCTGTATAAAAAAATAAATCAAATTAAATTTCAAAATTTTAAAAAGTAAAATTTAAAAATAAAACAGAAAAATGTTCTTCCCTTCACACAGATGTATTTATAGGAATGAATTATTTCCATGCTTATATCTATAAATACATAAAAGAGGAATAAAATCTAACTTGAACCATAAAAGAAAAAAAAAAAACCTGACCCCACCAGTTATACAGAGGAAAACCCTATCAGGGCACTTGCTGCAGCGGTAAACAATTCTGAAATTGGTCAGAGGTGGGGAATCATCTCCCATACAACCAGCAACCCACCCCCCACGCCAGGAGCATCCTCATTGCAAAGCTGGGGGACCGTGCCGAGGCATCTGTGAGTAAACGTGAGCTGAGCCCCAGGACAGCTGCTGCTGAACTGTTCCCACCCTTCCCAGGTAAAACACCTGAATATGTACAAGCGCTTGAAAGCCTAGAGGAAGGGCCACGGAGCCACACCAGCGACAGCACGCAGGCCAACTTGGTGCCTCCAGGCCAGCCAGGGTGGTCCTGGCCCCGGGCGCTCTTCTGGAAGCTTTCCATTGCCTTGCCTGAGATACCCCTCCTGTCCCGGCCCCCAATGCTTTTTTCCTTCCTCACCTCTGTCCGGAGAGAAATTCCAGCGGTAGGTATGGGTGACACATCCTCTTCTTTACAGGTGGCAGCCTGGCAACCCCTGCAGAAAGGCCAGCAGAGCCCCACTCACACCGGGCCACCAACAAAGCTGTGGCCCCTCACTCCCTCCCACCAGCAGAGCCCCGAGACTGCTGACGGGGCAGAGAATATGGAGTCAGGCACAGCTTCAGGGGCTATTGCTGCCTGGAGCGCTGTTTATATTGACCTCAAACAGGCACACCAGGGGAGGGCCGGCCGGCAGGGTAAGGCTGCCCAGGTCAGCTAATCCACAACCCTCAGGGAATCACATTGTTGAAAACGGACCTCGCTAAGGCAGAATAGAAGCCAAGGAAGAAAAGGACACAATGCCATTTGCAGCACCGTAGATGAGTCTAGAGGTAATCACGTGACTTGTAGTAAGTCAGAAAGTGAAAGACACATATCGTATCATATCACTTATAGGTGTTACCTAAGAATGGATACCAGTGCAGATATTTCCACGGAGAAGGGCCATCACAGATTCATCAAACAAACTTATGGTTCACCAATGGAAAGGTGTGAGGATTGGTTTCATTACGATATTGGGGTTAACAGACATATACAAACACAGGTGACACATATAATCACCAAAGACCTACGGAATACCAAGAGAAGACTACTCAACCTTCTGTCATAACGTACATGGGAAAAGGATCCCAGGAAGAACAGACATCTGTATATGTGTAAAAGAACCACATCTTCCACACCTACAACAAGCCAAACATTGTAATCAAACTTGCTGTAATAAAAAATAAAAAATTAAATTAAAAACACGAACAAGAAGTAGTGAGACAAACTTGAGGGGTTTCTCCTGGCACATTCCATTCTAAATTCCAATCTAGAACACGACTTCCATTGAGGCTCTGTTGCCCTAGTCACCAGATTTGGTAAGGGAGAACTGCTGCCACCTTGTGGCCGTTTCACACAACAGCAGCTTTAATCCCAGCGCTGATGGTCAGTTGATATTCAAAATCATTGCAGGCCTGTAAATGACACCTGCCCTGAAAACCAATCCTGGGGTCACATATCGACCAAAAAATTCAAAGGACGTCCATATTTCAAAACCACCGTTTCAAAAGGCATATTTTACGCACATTAGTGTTCTGCTTCTTTTTCTTTCTTTCCTTTTTTTGTTAAAAAAAGGGGAATGGATAAAGGCATCCCTCAGAATGGGCGAAAATCGTTGCAAACGAATCAATGGACAAAGGTTTAATCTCCAATATATATAAACAGCTCATGCAGCTTAATATTAACAAAACAAACAACCCAATACAAAAAATGGGCAGAAGATCTAAAGAGATGTTTCTTCAAAGAAGACACAGAGATGGCCAAGACACACATGAAAAGCTGCTCAACAGCACTAATTATTAGAGAAATGCAAATCAAAACTACAATGAGGTATCACCTCACACCTGTTAGAATCGGCATCATCAGAAAATCTACAAACAACCAATTCTGGGGAGGGTGTGGACAAAAGGAGCCCTCTTCCACTATTGGTGGCAATGTAAATTGATACAGTCACTATGGAGAACGGTATGGAGTTTCCTTGAAAAAACTAGAAATAGAATTACCATCTGATCCAGCAATCCCACTTCTGGGCATATACCCAGAGAAAACCATAAATCAAAAAGGCACATTCACCACAATGTTCATGGCAGCACTATTTACAATAGCCAGGTAATGGAAGCAACGTAAATGCACACAGACAGATGAATGGATAAAGATGTGGTACATATATAAAATGGAATATTACTCAGCCATAAAAAGGAATGAAACTGGGTCATTTGTAGAGACATCGATGGATCTAGAGACTGTCATACAGAATGAAGTAAGTCAGAAAGAGGAAAACAAATATTGTATATTAATGCATATATGTGGAACCTAAAAAATGGTACAGATGAACGGGTTTGCAGGGAAGAAACAGAGACACAGAGGTAGAGAACAAACATATGGACACCAAGTGTGGGAAGCCATGGTGTGGTGGTGGTGGGATGAGTTGGGAGATTGGGATTGACCTGTATACATGTATATGCATAAAATACATAACTAATAATAACCTGCTGTATAAAATAATAAATCAAATTAAATTTCAAAATTTTAAAAAGTAAAATTTAAAAATAAAACAGAAAAATGTTCTTCCCTTCACACAGATGTATTTATAGGAATGAATTATTTCCATGCTTATATCTATAAATACATAAAGGAGGAATAAAATCTAACTTGAACCATAAAAGAAAAGAAAAAACCTGAACCCACCAGTTGTACAGAGGAAAACCCTATCAGGGCACTTGCTCCAGCGGTAAACAATTCTGAAATTGGTCAGAGGTGGGGAATCATCTCCCATACAACCAGCAACCCACCCCCCACGCCAGGAGCATCCTCATTGCAAAGCTGGGGGACCGTGCCGAGGCATCTGTGAGTAAACGTGAGCTGAGCCCCAGGACAGCTGCTGGTGAACTGTTCCCACCCTTCCCAGGTAAAACACCTGAATATGTACAAGGGCTTGAAAGCCTAGAGGAAGGGCCACGGAGCCACACCAGCGACAGCACGCAGGCCAACTTGGTTCCTGCAGGCCAGCCAGGGTGGTCCTGGCCCCGGGCGCTCTTGCGGAAGCTTTCCATTGCCCTGCCTGAGATACCCATCATGTCCCGGCCCCCACTGCTTTTTTCCTTCCTCACCTCTGTCCGGAGAGAAATTCCAGCGGAAGGTATGGGTGACACATCCTCTTCTTTACAGGTGGCAGCCTGGCAACCCCTGCAGAAAGGCCAGCAGAGCCCCACTCACACCGGGCCACCAACAAAGCTGTGGCCCCTCACTCCCTCCCACCAGCAGCGCCCCGAGATTGCTGACGGGGCAGAGAATATGGAGTCAGGCACAGCTTCAGGGGCTATTGCTGCCTGGAGCGCTGTTTATATTGACCTCAAACAGGCACACCTGGGGAGGGCCGGCCGGCAGGGTAAGGCTGCCCAGGTCAGCTAATCCACAACCCTCAGGGAATCACATTGTTGAAAACGGACCTCGCTAAGGCAGAATAGAAGCCAAGGAAGAAAAGGACACAATGCCATTTGCAGCACCGTAGATGAGTCTAGAGGTAATCACGTGACTTGTAGTAAGTCAGAAAGTGAAAGACACATATCGTATCATATCACTTATAGGTGTTACATAAGAATGGATACCAGGGCAGATATTTCCACGGAGAAGGGCCATCACAGATTCATCAAACAAACTTATGGTTCACCAATGGAAAGTTGTGAGGATTGGTTTCATTACGATATTGGGGTTAACAGACATATACAAACACAGGTGACACATATAATCACCAAAGACCTACGGAATACCAAGAGAAGACTACTCAACCTTCTGTCATAACGTACATGGGAAAAGGATCCCAGGAAGAACAGACATCTGTATATGTGTAAAAGAACCACATCTTCCACACCTACAACAAGCCAAACATTGTAATCAAACTTGCTGTAATAAAAAATAAAAAATTAAATTAAAAACACGAACAAGAAGTAGTGAGACAAACTTGAGGGGCTTTCGCCTGGCACATTCCATTCTAAATTCCAATCTAGAACACGACTTCCATTGAGGCTCTGTTGCCCTAGTCACCAGATTTGGTAAGGGAGAACTGCTGCCACCTTGTGGCCGTTTCACACAACAGCAGCTTTAATCCCAGCGCTGATGGTCAGTTGATATTCAAAATCATTGCAGGCCTGTAAATGACACCTGCCCTGAAAACAAATCCTGGGGTCACATATCGACCAAAAAATTCAAAGGACGTCCATATTTCAAAACCACCGTTTCAAAAGGCATATTTTATGCACATTAGTGTTCTGCTTCTTTTTCTTTCTTTCCTTTTTTTGTTAAAATAAGGGGAATGGAGAAAGGCATCCCTCAGAATGGGCGAAAATCGTTGCAAACGAATCAATGGACAAAGGTTTAATCTCCAATATATATAAACAGCTCATGCAGCTTAATATTAACAAAACAAACAACCCAATACAAAAAATGGGCAGAAGATCTAAAGAGATGTTTCTTCAAAGAAGACACAGAGATGGCCAAGACACACATGAAAAGCTGCTCAACAGCACTAATTATTAGAGAAATGCAAATCAAAACTACAATGAGGTATCACCTCACACCTGTTAGAATCGGCATCATCAGAAAATCTACAAACAACCAATTCTGGGGAGGGTGTGGACAAAAGGAGCCCTCTTCCACAATTGGTGGCAATGTAAATTGATACAGTCACTATGGAGAACGGTATGGAGTTTCCTTGAAAAAACTAGAAATAGAATTACCATCTGATCCAGCAATCCCACTTCTGGGCATATACCCAGAGAAAACCATAAATCAAAAAGGCACATTCACCACAATGTTCATGGCAGCACTATTTACAATAGCCATGTAATGGAAGCAAAGTAAATGCCCACAGACAGATGAATGGATAAAGATGTGGTACATATATAAAATGGAATATTACTCAGCCATAAAAAGGAATGAAACTGGGTCATTTGTAGAGACATCGATGGATCTAGAGACTGTCATACAGAATGAAGTAAGTCAGAAAGAGGAAAACAAATATTGTATATTAATGCATATATGTGGAACCTAAAAAATGGTACAGATGAACTGGTTTGCAGGGAAGAAACAGAGACACAGAGGTAGAGAACAAACATATGGACACCAAGTGTGGGAAGCCATGGGGTGGTGGTGGTGGGATGAGTTGGGAGATTGGGATTGACCTGTATACATGTATATGCATAAAATACATAACTAATAATAACCTGCTGTATAAAAAAAATAAATCAAATTAAATTTCAAAATTTTAAAAAGTAAAGTTTAAAAATAAAACAGAAAAATGTTCTTCCCTTCACACAGATGTATTTATAGGAATGAATTATTTCCATGCTTATATCTATAAATACATAAAGGAGGAATACAATCTAACTTGAACCATAAAAGAAAAGAAAAAACCTGAACCCACCAGTTATACAGAGGAAAACCCTATCAGGGCACTTGCTGCAGCGGTAAACAATTCTGAAATTGGTCAGAGGTGGGGAATCATCTCCCATACAACCAGCAACCCAACCCCCACGCCAGGAGCATCCTCATTGCAAAGCTGGGGGACCGTGCCGAGGCATCTGTGAGTAAACGTGAGCTGAGCCCCAGGACAGCTGCTGCTGAACTGTTCCCACCCTTCCCAGGTAAAACACCTGAATATGTACAAGGGCTTGAAAGCCTAGAGGAAGGGCCACGGAGCCACACTAGCGACAGCACGCAGGCCAACTTGGTGCCTGCAGGCCAGCCAGGGTGGTCCTGGCCCCGGGCGCTCTTGCGGAAGCTTTCCATTGCCCTGCCTGAGATACCCATCCTGTCCCGGCCCCCACTGCTTTTTTCCTTCCTCACCTCTGTCCGGAGAGAAATTCCAGCGGAAGGTATGGGTGACACATCCTCTTCTTTACAGGTGGCAGCCTGGCAACCCCTGCAGAAAGGCCAGCAGAGCCCCACTCACACCGGGCCACCAACAAAGCTGTGGCCCCTCACACCCTACCACCAGCAGAGCCCCGAGACTGCTGACGGGGCAGAGAATATGGAGTCAGGCACAGCTTCAGGGGCTATTGCTGCCTGGAACGCTGTTTATATTGACCTCAAACAGGCACACCTGGGGAGGGCCGGCCGGCATGGTAAGGCTGCCCAGGTCAGCTAATCCACAACCCTCAGGGAATCACATTGTTGAAAACGGACCTCGCTAAGGCAGAATAGAAGCCAAGGAAGAAAAGGACACAATGCCATTTGCAGCACCGTAGATGAGTCTAGAGGTAATCACGTGACTTGTAGTAAGTCAGAAAGTGAAAGACACATATCGTATCATATCACTTATAGGTGTTACCTAAGAATGGATACCAGTGCAGATATTTCCACGGAGAAGGGCCATCACAGATTCATCAAACAAACTTATGGTTCACCAATGGAAAGGTGTGAGGATTGGTTTCATTACGATATTGGGGTTAACAGACATATACAAACACAGGTGACACATATAATCACCAAAGACCTACGGAATACCAAGAGAAGACTACTCAACCTTCTGTCATAACGTACATGGGAAAAGGATCCCAGGAAGAACAGACATCTGTATATGTGTAAAAGAACCACATCTTCCACACCTACAACAAGCCAAACATTGTAATCAAACTTGCTGTAATAAAAAATAAAAAATTAAATTAAAAACACGAACAAGAAGTAGTGAGACAAACTTGAGGGGTTTCTCCTGGCACATTCCATTCTAAATTCCAATCTAGAACACGACTTCCATTGAGGCTCTGTTGCCCTAGTCACCAGATTTGGTAAGGGAGAACTGCTGCCACCTTGTGGCCGTTTCACACAACAGCAGCTTTAATCCCAGCGCTGATGGTCAGTTGATATTCAAAATCATTGCAGGCCTGTAAATGACACCTGCCCTGAAAACCAATCCTGGGGTCACATATCGACCAAAAAATTCAAAGGACGTCCATATTTCAAAACCACCGTTTCAAAAGGCATATTTTACGCACATTAGTGTTCTGCTTCTTTTTCTTTCTTTCCTTTTTTTGTTAAAAAAAGGGGAATGGATAAAGGCATCCCTCAGAATGGGCGAAAATCGTTGCAAACGAATCAATGGACAAAGGTTTAATCTCCAATATATATAAACAGCTCATGCAGCTTAATATTAACAAAACAAACAACCCAATACAAAAAATGGGCAGAAGATCTAAAGAGATGTTTCTTCAAAGAAGACACAGAGATGGCCAAGACACACATGAAAAGCTGCTCAACAGCACTAATTATTAGAGAAATGCAAATCAAAACTACAATGAGGTATCACCTCACACCTGTTAGAATCGGCATCATCAGAAAATCTACAAACAACCAATTCTGGGGAGGGTGTGGACAAAAGGAGCCCTCTTCCACTATTGGTGGCAATGTAAATTGATACAGTCACTATGGAGAACGGTATGGAGTTTCCTTGAAAAAACTAGAAATAGAATTACCATCTGATCCAGCAATCCCACTTCTGGGCATATACCCAGAGAAAACCATAAATCAAAAAGGCACATTCACCACAATGTTCATGGCAGCACTATTTACAATAGCCAGGTAATGGAAGCAACGTAAATGCACACAGACAGATGAATGGATAAAGATGTGGTACATATATAAAATGGAATATTACTCAGCCATAAAAAGGAATGAAACTGGGTCATTTGTAGAGACATCGATGGATCTAGAGACTGTCATACAGAATGAAGTAAGTCAGAAAGAGGAAAACAAATATTGTATATTAATGCATATATGTGGAACCTAAAAAATGGTACAGATGAACGGGTTTGCAGGGAAGAAACAGAGACACAGAGGTAGAGAACAAACATATGGACACCAAGTGTGGGAAGCCATGGTGTGGTGGTGGTGGGATGAGTTGGGAGATTGGGATTGACCTGTATACATGTATATGCATAAAATACATAACTAATAATAACCTGCTGTATAAAATAATAAATCAAATTAAATTTCAAAATTTTAAAAAGTAAAATTTAAAAATAAAACAGAAAAATGTTCTTCCCTTCACACAGATGTATTTATAGGAATGAATTATTTCCATGCTTATATCTATAAATACATAAAGGAGGAATAAAATCTAACTTGAACCATAAAAGAAAAGAAAAAACCTGAACCCACCAGTTGTACAGAGGAAAACCCTATCAGGGCACTTGCTCCAGCGGTAAACAATTCTGAAATTGGTCAGAGGTGGGGAATCATCTCCCATACAACCAGCAACCCACCCCCCACGCCAGGAGCATCCTCATTGCAAAGCTGGGGGACCGTGCCGAGGCATCTGTGAGTAAACGTGAGCTGAGCCCCAGGACAGCTGCTGGTGAACTGTTCCCACCCTTCCCAGGTAAAACACCTGAATATGTACAAGGGCTTGAAAGCCTAGAGGAAGGGCCACGGAGCCACACCAGCGACAGCACGCAGGCCAACTTGGTTCCTGCAGGCCAGCCAGGGTGGTCCTGGCCCCGGGCGCTCTTGCGGAAGCTTTCCATTGCCCTGCCTGAGATACCCATCATGTCCCGGCCCCCACTGCTTTTTTCCTTCCTCACCTCTGTCCGGAGAGAAATTCCAGCGGAAGGTATGGGTGACACATCCTCTTCTTTACAGGTGGCAGCCTGGCAACCCCTGCAGAAAGGCCAGCAGAGCCCCACTCACACCGGGCCACCAACAAAGCTGTGGCGCCTCACTCCCTCCCACCAGCAGCGCCCCGAGATTGCTGACGGGGCAGAGAATATGGAGTCAGGCACAGCTTCAGGGGCTATTGCTGCCTGGAGCGCTGTTTATATTGACCTCAAACAGGCACACCTGGGGAGGGCCGGCCGGCAGGGTAAGGCTGCCCAGGTCAGCTAATCCACAACCCTCAGGGAATCACATTGTTGAAAACGGACCTCGCTAAGGCAGAATAGAAGCCAAGGAAGAAAAGGACACAATGCCATTTGCAGCACCGTAGATGAGTCTAGAGGTAATCACGTGACTTGTAGTAAGTCAGAAAGTGAAAGACACATATCGTATCATATCACTTATAGGTGTTACATAAGAATGGATACCAGGGCAGATATTTCCACGGAGAAGGGCCATCACAGATTCATCAAACAAACTTATGGTTCACCAATGGAAAGTTGTGAGGATTGGTTTCATTACGATATTGGGGTTAACAGACATATACAAACACAGGTGACACATATAATCACCAAAGACCTACGGAATACCAAGAGAAGACTACTCAACCTTCTGTCATAACGTACATGGGAAAAGGATCCCAGGAAGAACAGACATCTGTATATGTGTAAAAGAACCACATCTTCCACACCTACAACAAGCCAAACATTGTAATCAAACTTGCTGTAATAAAAAATAAAAAATTAAATTAAAAACACGAACAAGAAGTAGTGAGACAAACTTGAGGGGCTTTCGCCTGGCACATTCCATTCTAAATTCCAATCTAGAACACGACTTCCATTGAGGCTCTGTTGCCCTAGTCACCAGATTTGGTAAGGGAGAACTGCTGCCACCTTGTGGCCGTTTCACACAACAGCAGCTTTAATCCCAGCGCTGATGGTCAGTTGATATTCAAAATCATTGCAGGCCTGTAAATGACACCTGCCCTGAAAACAAATCCTGGGGTCACATATCGACCAAAAAATTCAAAGGACGTCCATATTTCAAAACCACCGTTTCAAAAGGCATATTTTATGCACATTAGTGTTCTGCTTCTTTTTCTTTCTTTCCTTTTTTTGTTAAAATAAGGGGAATGGAGAAAGGCATCCCTCAGAATGGGCGAAAATCGTTGCAAACGAATCAATGGACAAAGGTTTAATCTCCAATATATATAAACAGCTCATGCAGCTTAATATTAACAAAACAAACAACCCAATACAAAAAATGGGCAGAAGATCTAAAGAGATGTTTCTTCAAAGAAGACACAGAGATGGCCAAGACACACATGAAAAGCTGCTCAACAGCACTAATTATTAGAGAAATGCAAATCAAAACTACAATGAGGTATCACCTCACACCTGTTAGAATCGGCATCATCAGAAAATCTACAAACAACCAATTCTGGGGAGGGTGTGGACAAAAGGAGCCCTCTTCCACAATTGGTGGCAATGTAAATTGATACAGTCACTATGGAGAACGGTATGGAGTTTCCTTGAAAAAACTAGAAATAGAATTACCATCTGATCCAGCAATCCCACTTCTGGGCATATACCCAGAGAAAACCATAAATCAAAAAGGCACATTCACCACAATGTTCATGGCAGCACTATTTACAATAGCCATGTAATGGAAGCAAAGTAAATGCCCACAGACAGATGAATGGATAAAGATGTGGTACATATATAAAATGGAATATTACTCAGCCATAAAAAGGAATGAAACTGGGTCATTTGTAGAGACATCGATGGATCTAGAGACTGTCATACAGAATGAAGTAAGTCAGAAAGAGGAAAACAAATATTGTATATTAATGCATATATGTGGAACCTAAAAAATGGTACAGATGAACTGGTTTGCAGGGAAGAAACAGAGACACAGAGGTAGAGAACAAACATATGGACACCAAGTGTGGGAAGCCATGGGGTGGTGGTGGTGGGATGAGTTGGGAGATTGGGATTGACCTGTATACATGTATATGCATAAAATACATAACTAATAATAACCTGCTGTATAAAAAAAATAAATCAAATTAAATTTCAAAATTTTAAAAAGTAAAGTTTAAAAATAAAACAGAAAAATGTTCTTCCCTTCACACAGATGTATTTATAGGAATGAATTATTTCCATGCTTATATCTATAAATACATAAAGGAGGAATAAAATCTAACTTGAACCATAAAAGAAAAGAAAAAACCTGAACCCACCAGTTATACAGAGGAAAACCCTATCAGGGCACTTGCTGCAGCGGTAAACAATTCTGAAATTGGTCAGAGGTGGGGAATCATCTCCCATACAACCAGCAACCCAACCCCCACGCCAGGAGCATCCTCATTGCAAAGCTGGGGGACCGTGCCGAGGCATCTGTGAGTAAACGTGAGCTGAGCCCCAGGACAGCTGCTGCTGAACTGTTCCCACCCTTCCCAGGTAAAACACCTGAATATGTACAAGGGCTTGAAAGCCTAGAGGAAGGGCCACGGAGCCACACTAGCGACAGCACGCAGGCCAACTTGGTGCCTCCAGGCCAGCCAGGGTGATCCTGGCCCTGGGCGCTCTTGCGGAAGCTTTCCATTGCCCTGCCTGAGATACCCATCCTGTCCCGGCCCCCACTGCTTTTTTCCTTCCTCACCTCTGTCCGGAGAGAAATTCCAGCGGAAGGTATGGGTGACACATCCTCTTCTTTACAGGTGGCAGCCTGGCAACCCCTGCAGAAAGGCCAGCAGAGCCCCACTCACACCGGGCCACCAACAAAGCTGTGGCCCCTCACACCCTACCACCAGCAGAGCCCCGAGACTGCTGACGGGGCAGAGAATATGGAGTCAGGCACAGCTTCAGGGGCTATTGCTGCCTGGAACGCTGTTTATATTGACCTCAAACAGGCACACATGGGGAGGCCCGGCCGGCAGGGTAAGGCTGCCCAGGTCAGCTAATCCACAACCCTCAGGGAATCACATTGTTGAAAACGGACCTCGCTAAGGCAGAATAGAAGCCAAGGAAGAAAAGGACACAATGCCATTTGCAGCACAGTAGATGAGTCTAGAGGTAATCACGTGACTTGTAGTAAGTCAGAAAGTGAAAGACACGTATCGTATCATATCACTTATAGGTGTTACCTAAGAATGGATACCAGTGCAGATATTTCCACGGAGAAGGGCCATCACAGATTCATCAAACAAACTTATGGTTCACCAATGGAAAGGTGTGAGGATTGGTTTCATTACGATATTGGGGTTAACAGACATATACAAACACAGGTGACACATATAATCACCAAAGACCTACGGAATACCAAGAGAAGACTACTCAACCTTCTGTCATAACGTACATGGGAAAAGGATCCCAGGAAGAACAGACATCTGTATATGTGTAAAAGAACCACATCTTCCACACCTACAACAAGCCAAACATTGTAATCAAACTTGCTGTAATAAAAAATAAAAAATTAAATTAAAAACAGGAACAAGAAGTAGTGAGACAAACTTGAGGGGCTTTCGCCTGGCACATTCCATTCTAAATTCCAATCTAGAACACGACTTCCATTGAGGCTCTGTTGCCCTAGTCACCAGATTTGGTAAGGGAGAACTGCTGCCACCTTGTGGCCGTTTCACACAACAGCAGCTTTAATCCCAGCGCTGATGGTCAGTTGATATTCAAAATCATTGCAGGCCTGTAAATGACACCTGCCCTGAAAACAAATCCTGGGGTCACATATCGACCAAAAAATTCAAAGGACGTCCATATTTCAAAACGACCGTTTCAAAAGGCATATTTAACGCACATTAGTGTTCTGCTTCTTTTTCTTTCTTTCCTTTTTTTGTTAAAAATACGGGAATGGAAAAAGGCATCCCTCAGAATGGGCGAAAATCGTTGCAAACGAATCAATGGACAAAGGTTTAATCTCCAATATATATAAACAGCTCATGCAGCTTAATATTAACAAAACAAACAACCCAATACAAAAAATGGGCAGAAGATCTAAAGAGATGTTTCTTCAAAGAAGACACAGAGATGGCCAAGACACACATGAAAAGCTGCTCAACAGCACTAATTATTAGCGAAATGCAAATCAAAACTACAATGAGGTATCACCTCACACCTGTTAGAATCGGCATCATCAGAAAATCTACAAACAACCAATTCTGGGGAGGGTGTGGACAAAAGGAGCCCTCTTCCACTATTGGTGGCAATGTAAATTAATTCAGTCCCTTTGGAGAACGGTATGGAGTTTCCTTGAAAAAACTAGAAATAGAATTACCATCTGATCCAGCAATCCCACTTCTGGGCATATACCCAGAGAAAACCATAAATCAAAACGGCACATTCACCACAATGTTCATGGCAGCACTATTTACAATAGCCAGGTAATGGAAGCAACGTAAATGCGCACAGACAGATGAATGGATAAAGATGTGGTACATATATAAAATGGAATATTACTCAGCCATAAAAAGGAATGAAACTGGGTCATTTGTAGAGACATCGATGGATCTAGAGACTGTCATACAGAATGAAGTAAGTCAGAAAGAGGAAAACAAATATTGTATATTAATGCATATATGTGGAACCTAAAAAATGGTACAGATGAACGGGTTTGCAGGGAAGAAACAGAGACACAGAGGTAGAGAACAAACATATGGACACCAAGTGTGGGAAGCCATGGGGTGGTGGTGGTGGGATGAGTTGGGAGATTGGCATTGACCTGTATACATGTATATGCATAAAATACATAACTAATAATAACCTGCTGTATAAAAAAATAAATCAAATTAAATTTCAAAATTTTAAAAAGTAAAATTTAAAAATAAAACGGAAAAATGTTCTTCCCTTCACACAGATGTATTTATAGGAATGAATTATTTCCATGCTTATATCTATAAATACATAAAAGAGGAATAAAATCTAACTTGAACCATAAAAGAAAAAAAAAACCTGACCCCACCAGTTATACAGAGGAAAACCCTATCAGGGCACTTGCTGCAGCGGTAAACAATTCTGAAATTGGTCAGAGGTGGGGAATCATCTCCCATACAACCAGCAACCCACCCCCCACGCCAGGAGCATCCTCATTGCAAAGCTGGGGGACCGTGCCGAGGCATCTGTGAGTAAACGTGAGCTGAGCCCCAGGACAGCTGCTGCTGAACTGTTCCCACCCTTCCCAGGTAAAACACCTGAATATGTACAAGCGCTTGAAAGCCTAGAGGAAGGGCCACGGAGCCACACCAGCGACAGCACGCAGGCCAACTTGGTGCCTCCAGGCCAGCCAGGGTGGTCCTGGCCCCGGGCGCTCTTCTGGAAGCTTTCCATTGCCTTGCCTGAGATACCCCTCCTGTCCCGGCCCCCAATGCTTTTTTCCTTCCTCACCTCTGTCCGGAGAGAAATTCCAGCGGTAGGTATGGGTGACACATCCTCTTCTTTACAGGTGGCAGCCTGGCAACCCCTGCAGAAAGGCCAGCAGAGCCCCACTCACACCGGGCCACCAACAAAGCTGTGGCCCCTCACTCCCTCCCACCAGCAGAGCCCCGAGACTGCTGACGGGGAAGAGAATATGGAGTCAGGCACAGCTTCAGGGGCTATTGCTGCCTGGAGCGCTGTTTATATTGACCTCAAACAGGCACACCAGGGGAGGGCCGGCCGGCAGGGTAAGGCTGCCCAGGTCAGCTAATCCACAACCCTCAGGGAATCACATTGTTGAAAACGGACCTCGCTAAGGCAGAATAGAAGCCAAGGAAGAAAAGGACACAATGCCATTTGCAGCACCGTAGATGAGTCTAGAGGTAATCACGTGACTTGTAGTAAGTCAGAAAGTGAAAGACACATATCGTATCATATCACTTATAGGTGTTACCTAAGAATGGATACCAGTGCAGATATTTCCACGGAGAAGGGCCATCACAGATTCATCAAACAAACTTATGGTTCACCAATGGAAAGGTGTGAGGATTGGTTTCATTACGATATTGGGGTTAACAGACATATACAAACACAGGTGACACATATAATCACCAAAGACCTACGGAATACCAAGAGAAGACTACTCAACCTTCTGTCATAACGTACATGGGAAAAGGATCCCAGGAAGAACAGACATCTGTATATGTGTAAAAGAACCACATCTTCCACACCTACAACAAGCCAAACATTGTAATCAAACTTGCTGTAATAAAAAATAAAAAATTAAATTAAAAACACGAACAAGAAGTAGTGAGACAAACTTGAGGGGCTTTCTCCTGGCACATTCCATTCTAAATTCCAATCTAGAACACGACTTCCATTGAGGCTCTGTTGCCCTAGTCACCAGATTTGGTAAGGGAGAACTGCTGCCACCTTGTGGCCGTTTCACACAACAGCAGCTTTAATCCCAGCGCTGATGGTCAGTTGATATTCAAAATCATTGCAGGCCTGTAAATGACACCTGCCCTGAAAACCAATCCTGGGGTCACATATCGACCAAAAAATTCAAAGGACGTCCATATTTCAAAACCACCGTTTCAAAAGGCATATTTTACGCACATTAGTGTTCTGCTTCTTTTTCTTTCTTTCCTTTTTTTGTTAAAAAATGGGGAATGGAAAAAGGCATCCCTCAGAATGGGCGAAAATCGTTGCAAACGAATCAATGGACAAAGGTTTAATCTCCAATATATATAAACAGCTCATGCAGCTTAATATTAACAAAACAAACAACCCAATACAAAAAATGGGCAGAAGATCTAAAGAGATGTTTCTTCAAAGAAGACACAGAGATGGCCAAGACACACATGAAAAGCTGCTCAACAGCACTAATTATTAGAGAAATGCAAATCAAAACTACAATGAGGTATCACCTCACACCTGTTAGAATCGGCATCATCAGAAAATCTACAAACAACCAATTCTGGGGAGGGTGTGGACAAAAGGAGCCCTCTTCCACTATTGGTGGCAATGTAAATTAATTCAGTCCCTATGGAGAACGGTATGGAGTTTCCTTGAAAAAACTAGAAATAGAATTACCATCTGATCCAGCAATCCCACTTCTGGGCATATACCCAGAGAAAACCATAAATCAAAAAGGCACATTCACCACAATGTTCATGGCAGCACTATTTACAATAGCCAGGTAATGGAAGCAACGTAAATGCGCACAGACAGATGAATGGATAAAGATGTGGTACATATATAAAATGGAATATTACTCAGCCATAAAAAGGAATGAAACTGGGTCATTTGTAGAGACATCGATGGATCTAGAGACTGTCATACAGAATGAAGTAAGTCAGAAAGAGGAAAACAAATATTGTATATTAATGCATATATGTGGAACCTAAAAAATGGTACAGATGAACGGGTTTGCAGGGAAGAAACAGAGACACAGAGGTAGAGAACAAACATATGGACACCAAGTGTGGGAAGCCATGGGGTGGTGGTGGTGGGATGAGTTGGGAGATTGGCATTGACCTGTATACATGTATATGCATAAAATACATAACTAATAATAACCTGCTGTATAAAAAAATAAATCAAATTAAATTTCAAAATTTTAAAAAGTAAAATTTAAAAATAAAACGGAAAAATGTACTTCCCTTCACACAGATGTATTTATAGGAATGAATTATTTCCATGCTTATATCTATAAATACATAAAAGAGGAATAAAATCTAACTTGAACCATAAAAGAAAAAAAAAACCTGACCCCACCAGTTATACAGAGGAAAACCCTATCAGGGCACTTGCTGCAGCGGTAAACAATTCTGAAATTGGTCAGAGGTGGGGAATCATCTCCCATACAACCAGCAACCCACCCCCCACGCCAGGAGCATCCTCATTGCAAAGCTGGGGGACCGTGCCGAGGCATCTGTGAGTAAACGTGAGCTGAGCCCCAGGACAGCTGCTGCTGAACTGTTCCCACCCTTCCCAGGTAAAACACCTGAATATGTACAAGCGCTTGAAAGCCTAGAGGAAGGGCCACGGAGCCACACCAGCGACAGCACGCAGGCCAACTTGGTGCCTCCAGGCCAGCCAGGGTGGTCCTGGCCCCGGGCGCTCTTCTGGAAGCTTTCCATTGCCTTGCCTGAGATACCCCTCCTGTCCCGGCCCCCAATGCTTTTTTCCTTCCTCACCTCTGTCCGGAGAGAAATTCCAGCGGTAGGTATGGGTGACACATCCTCTTCTTTACAGGTGGCAGCCTGGCAACCCCTGCAGAAAGGCCAGCAGAGCCCCACTCACACCGGGCCACCAACAAAGCTGTGGCCCCTCACTCCCTCCCACCAGCAGAGCCCCGAGACTGCTGACGGGGAAGAGAATATGGAGTCAGGCACAGCTTCAGGGGCTATTGCTGCCTGGAGCGCTGTTTATATTGACCTCAAACAGGCACACCTGGGGAGGGCCGGCCGGCAGGGTAAGGCTGCCCAGGTCAGCTAATCCACAACCCTCAGGGAATCACATTGTTGAAAACGGACCTCGCTAAGGCAGAATAGAAGCCAAGGAAGAAAAGGACACAATGCCATTTGCAGCACCGTAGATGAGTCTAGAGGTAATCACGTGACTTGTAGTAAGTCAGAAAGTGAAAGACACATATCGTATCATATCACTTATAGGTGTTACCTAAGAATGGATACCAGTGCAGATATTTCCACGGAGAAGGGCCATCACAGATTCATCAAACAAACTTATGGTTCACCAATGGAAAGGTGTGAGGATTGGTTTCATTACGATATTGGGGTTAACAGACATATACAAACACAGGTGACACATATAATCACCAAAGACCTACGGAATACCAAGAGAAGACTACTCAACCTTCTGTCATAACGTACATGGGAAAAGGATCCCAGGAAGAACAGACATCTGTATATGTGTAAAAGAACCACATCTTCCACACCTACAACAAGCCAAACATTGTAATCAAACTTGCTGTAATAAAAAATAAAAAATTAAATTAAAAACACGAACAAGAAGTAGTGAGACAAACTTGAGGGGCTTTCTCCTGGCACATTCCATTCTAAATTCCAATCTAGAACACGACTTCCATTGAGGCTCTGTTGCCCTAGTCACCAGATTTGGTAAGGGAGAACTGCTGCCACCTTGTGGCCGTTTCACACAACAGCAGCTTTAATCCCAGCGCTGATGGTCAGTTGATATTCAAAATCATTGCAGGCCTGTAAATGACACCTGCCCTGAAAACCAATCCTGGGGTCACATATCGACCAAAAAATTCAAAGGACGTCCATATTTCAAAACCACCGTTTCAAAAGGCATATTTTACGCACATTAGTGTTCTGCTTTTTTTTCTTTCTTTCCTTTTTTTGTTAAAAAATGGGGAATGGAAAAAGGCATCCCTCAGAATGGGCGAAAATCGTTGCAAACGAATCAATGGACAAAGGTTTAATCTCCAATATATATAAACAGCTCATGCAGCTTAATATTAACAAAACAAACAACCCAATACAAAAAATGGGCAGAAGATCTAAAGAGATGTTTCTTCAAAGAAGACACAGAGATGGCCAAGACACACATGAAAAGCTGCTCAACAGCACTAATTATTAGAGAAATGCAAATCAAAACTACAATGAGGTATCACCTCACACCTGTTAGAATCGGCATCATCAGAAAATCTACAAACAACCAATTCTGGGGAGGGTGTGGACAAAAGGAGCCCTCTTCCACTATTGGTGGCAATGTAAATTAATTCAGTCCCTATGGAGAACGGTATGGAGTTTCCTTGAAAAAACTAGAAATAGAATTACCATCTGATCCAGCAATCCCACTTCTGGGCATATACCCAGAGAAAACCATAAATCAAAAAGGCACATTCACCACAATGTTCATGGCAGCACTATTTACAATAGCCAGGTAATGGAAGCAACGTAAATGCGCACAGACAGATGAATGGATAAAGATGTGGTACATATATAAAATGGAATATTACTCAGCCATAAAAAGGAATGAAACTGGGTCATTTGTAGAGACATCGATGGATCTAGAGACTGTCATACAGAATGAAGTAAGTCAGAAAGAGGAAAACAAATATTGTATATTAATGCATATATGTGGAACCTAAAAAATGGTACAGATGAACGGGTTTGCAGGGAAGAAACAGAGACACAGAGGTAGAGAACAAACATATGGACACCAAGTGTGGGAAGCCATGGGGTGGTGGTGGTGGGATGAGTTGGGAGATTGGCATTGACCTGTATACATGTATATGCATAAAATACATAACTAATAATAACCTGCTGTATAAAAAAATAAATCAAATTAAATTTCAAAATTTTAAAAAGTAAAATTTAAAAATAAAACAGAAAAATGTTCTTCACTTCACACAGATGTATTTATAGGAATGAATTATTTCCATGCTTATATCTATAAATACATAA
Organism: Mesoplodon mirus; assembly: GCF_964341445.2. Lineage (NCBI taxonomy): Eukaryota > Metazoa > Chordata > Mammalia > Artiodactyla > Ziphiidae > Mesoplodon > Mesoplodon mirus. Next base: position 1,735,649 of record NW_028295814.1, on the reverse strand, counting down.
AAGAGGAATAAAATCTAACTTGAACCATAAAAGAAAAAAAAAAAAACCTGACCCCACCAGTTATACAGAGGAAAAACCTATCAGGGCACTTGCTGCAGCGGTAAACAATTCTGAAATTGGTCAGAGGTGGGGAATCATCTCCCATACAACCAGCAACCCAACCCCCACGCCAGGAGCATCCTCATTGCAAAGCTGGGGGACCGTGCCGAGGCATCTGTGAGTAAACGTGAGCTGAGCCCCAGGACAGCTGCTGCTGAACTGTTCCCACCCTTCCCAGGTAAAACACCTGAATATGTACAAGGGCTTGAAAGCCTAGAGGAAGGGCCACGGAGCCACACCAGCGACAGCACGCAGGCCAACTTGGTGCCTGCAGGCCAGCCAGGGTGGTCCTGGCCCCGGGCGCTCTTCCGGAAGCTTTCCATTGCCCTGCCTGAGATACCCCTCCTGTCCCGGCCCCCACTGCTTTTTTCCTTCCTCACCTCTGTCCGGAGAGAAATGCCAGCGGAAGGTATGGGTGACACATCCTCTTCTTTACAGGTGGCAGCCTGGCAACCCCTGCAGAAAGGCCAGCAGAGCCCCACTCACACCGGGCCACCAACAAAGCTGTGGCCCCTCACTCCCTCCCACCAGCACAGCCCCGAGACTGCTGACGGGGCAGAGAATATGGAGTCAGGCACAGCTTCAGGGGCTATTGCTGCCTGGAGCGCTGTTTATATTGACCTTAAACAGGCACACCTGGGGAGGGCCGGCCTGCAGGGTAAGGCTGCCCAGGTCAGCTAATCCACAACCCTCAGGGAATCACATTGTTGAAAACGGACCTCGCTAAGGCAGAATAGAAGCCAAGGAAGAAAAGGACACAATGCCATTTGCAGCACCGTAGATGAGTCTAGAGGTAATCACGTGACTTGTAGTAAGTCAGAAAGTGAAAGACACATATCGTATCATATCACTTATAGGTGTTACCTAAGATTGGATACCAGTGCAGATATTTCCACGGAGAAGGGCCATCACAGATTCATCAAACAAACTTATGGTTCACCAATGGAAAGGTGTGAGGATTGGTTTCATTACGATATTGGGGTTAACAGACATATACAAACACAGGTGACACATATAATCACCAAAGACCTACGGAATACCAAGAGAAGACTACTCAACCTTCTGTCATAACGTACATGGGAAAAGGATCCCAGGAAGAACAGACATCTGTATATGTGTAAAAGAACCACATCTTCCACACCTACAACAAGCCAAACATTGTAATCAAACTTGCTGTAATAAAAAATAAAAAATTAAATTAAAAACACGAACAAGAAGTAGTGAGACAAACTTGAGGGGCTTTCTCCTGGCACATTCCATTCTAAATTCCAATCTAGAACACGACTTCCATTGAGGCTCTGTTGCCCTAGTCACCAGATTTGGTAAGGGAGAACTGCTGCCACCTTGTGGCCGTTTCACACAACAGCAGCTTTAATCCCAGCGCTGATGGTCAGTTGATATTCAAAATCATTGCAGGCCTGTAAATGACACCTGCCCTGAAAACCAATCCTGGGGTCACATATCGACCAAAAAATTCAAAGGACGTCCATATTTCAAAACCACCGTTTCAAAAGGCATATTTTACGCACATTAGTGTTCTGCTTCTTTTTCTTTCTTTCCTTTTTTTGTTAAAAAATGGGGAATGGAAAAAGGCATCCCTCAGAATGGGCGAAAATCGTTGCAAACGAATCAATGGACAAAGGTTTAATCTCCAATATATATAAACAGCTCATGCAGCTTAATATTAACAAAACAAACAACCCAATACAAAAAATGGGCAGAAGATCTAAAGAGATGTTTCTTCAAAGAAGACACAGAGATGGCCAAGACACACATGAAAAGCTGCTCAACAGCACTAATTATTAGAGAAATGCAAATCAAAACTACAATGAGGTATCACCTCACACCTGTTAGAATCGGCATCATCAGAAAATCTACAAACAACCAATTCTGGGGAGGGTGTGGACAAAAGGAGCCCTCTTCCACTATTGGTGGCAATGTAAATTAATTCAGTCCCTATGGAGAACGGTATGGAGTTTCCTTGAAAAAACTAGAAATAGAATTACCATCTGATCCAGCAATCCCACTTCTGGGCATATACCCAGGGAAAACCATAAATCAAAAAGGCACATTCACCACAATGTTCATGGCAGCACTATTTACAATAGCCAGGTAATGGAAGCAACGTAAATGCGCACAGACAGATGAATGGATAAAGATGTGGTACATATATAAAATGGAATATTACTCAGCCATAAAAAGGAATGAAACTGGGTCATTTGTAGAGACATCGATGGATCTAGAGACTGTCATACAGAATGAAGTAAGTCAGAAAGAGGAAAACAAATATTGTATATTAATGCATATATGTGGAACCTAAAAAATGGTACAGATGAACGGGTTTGCAGGGAAGAAACAGAGACACAGAGGTAGAGAACAAACATATGGACACCAAGTGTGGGAAGCCATGGGGTGGTGGTGGTGGGATGAGTTGGGAGATTGGCATTGACCTGTATACATGTATATGCATAAAATACATAACTAATAATAACCTGCTGTATAAAAAAATACATCAAATTAAATTTCAAAATTTTAAAAAGTAAAATTTAAAAATAAAACAGAAAAATGTTCTTCCCTTCACACAGATGTATTTATAGGAATGAATTATTTCCATGCTTATATCTATAAATACATAAAAGAGGAATAATATCTAACTTGAAACATAAAAGAAAAAAAAAAACCTGAACCCACCAGTTATACAGAGGAAAACCCTATCAGGGCACTTGCTGCAGCGGTAAACAATTCTGAAATTGGTCAGAGGTGGGGAATCATCTCCCATACAACCAGGAACCCAACCCCCACGCCAGGAGCATCCTCATTGCAAAGCTGGGGGACCGTGCCGAGGCATCTGTGAGTAAACGTGAGCTGAGCCCCAGGACAGCTGCTGCTGAACTGTTCCCACCCTTCCCAGGTAAAACACCTGAATATGTACAAGGGCTTGAAAGCCTAGAGGAAGGGCCACGGAGCCACACCAGCGACAGCACGCAGGCCAACTTGGTGCCTGCAGGCCAGCCAGGGTGGTCCTGGCCACGGGCGCTCTTGCGGAAGCTTTCCATTGCCCTGCCTGAGATACCCCCCCTGTCCCGGCCCCCACTGCTTTTTTCCTTCCTCACCTCTGTCCGGAGAGAAATTCCAGCGGAAGGTATGGGTGACACATCCTCTTCTTTACAGGTGGCAGCCTGGCAACCCCTGCAGAAAGGCCAGCAGAGCCCCACTCACACAGGGCCACCAACAAAGCTGTGGCCCCTCAATCCCTCCCACCAGCACAGCCCCGAGACTGCTGACGGGGCAGAGAATATGGAGTCAGGCACAGCTTCAGGGGCTATTGCTGCCTGGAGCGCTGTTTATATTGACCTCAAACAGGCACACATGGGGAGGCCCGGCCGGCAGTGTAAGGCTGCCCAGGTCAGCTAATCCACAACCCTCAGGGAATCACATTGTTGAAAACGGACCTCGCTAAGGCAGAATAGAAGCCAAGGAAGAAAAGGACACAATGCCATTTGCAGCACAGTAGATGAGTCTAGAGGTAATCACGTGACTTGTAGTAAGTCAGAAAGTGAAAGACACGTATCGTATCATATCACTTATAGGTGTTACCTAAGAATGGATACCAGTGCAGATATTTCCACGGAGAAGGGCCATCACAGATTCATCAAACAAACTTATGGTTCACCAATGGAAAGGTGTGAGGATTGGTTTCATTACGATATTGGGGTTAACAGACATATACAAACACAGGTGACACATATAATCACCAAAGACCTACGGAATACCAAGAGAAGACTACTCAACCTTCTGTCATAACGTACATGGGAAAAGGATCCCAGGAAGAACAGACATCTGTATATGTGTAAAAGAACCACATCTTCCACACCTACAACAAGCCAAACATTGTAATCAAACTTGCTGTAATAAAAAATAAAAAATTAAATTAAAAACACGAACAAGAAGTAGTGAGACAAACTTGAGGGGCTTTCTCCTGGCACATTCCATTCTAAATTCCAATCTAGAACACGACTTCCATTGAGGCTCTGTTGCCCTAGTCACCAGATTTGGTAAGGGAGAACTGCTGCCACCTTGTGGCCGTTTCACACAACAGCAGCTTTAATCCCAGCGCTGATGGTCAGTTGATATTCAAAATCATTGCAGGCCTGTAAATGACACCTGCCCTGAAAACCAATCCTGGGGTCACATATCGACCAAAAAATTCAAAGGACGTCCATATTTCAAAACCACCGTTTCAAAAGGCATATTTTACGCACATTAGTGTTCTGCTTCTTTTTCTTTCTTTCCTTTTTTTGTTAAAAAATGGGGAATGGAAAAAGGCATCCCTCAGAATGGGCGAAAATCGTTGCAAACGAATCAATGGACAAAGGTTTAATCTCCAATATATATAAACAGCTCATGCAGCTTAATATTAACAAAACAAACAACCCAATACAAAAAATGGGCAGAAGATCTAAAGAGATGTTTCTTCAAAGAAGACACAGAGATGGCCAAGACACACATGAAAAGCTGCTCAACAGCACTAATTATTAGAGAAATGCAAATCAAAACTACAATGAGGTATCACCTCACACCTGTTAGAATCGGCATCATCAGAAAATCTACAAACAACCAATTCTGGGGAGGGTGTGGACAAAAGGAGCCCTCTTCCACTATTGGTGGCAATGTAAATTAATTCAGTCCCTATGGAGAACGGTATGGAGTTTCCTTGAAAAAACTAGAAATAGAATTACCATCTGATCCAGCAATCCCACTTCTGGGCATATACCCAGAGAAAACCATAAATCAAAAAGGCACATTCACCACAATGTTCATGGCAGCACTATTTACAATAGCCAGGTAATGGAAGCAACGTAAATGCGCACAGACAGATGAATGGATAAAGATGTGGTACATATATAAAATGGAATATTACTCAGCCATAAAAAGGAATGAAACTGGGTCATTTGTAGAGACATCGATGGATCTAGAGACTGTCATACAGAATGAAGTAAGTCAGAAAGAGGAAAACAAATATTGTATATTAATGCATATATGTGGAACCTAAAAAATGGTACAGATGAACGGGTTTGCAGGGAAGAAACAGAGACACAGAGGTAGAGAACAAACATATGGACACCAAGTGTGGGAAGCCATGGGGTGGTGGTGGTGGGATGAGTTGGGAGATTGGCATTGACCTGTATACATGTATATGCATAAAATACATAACTAATAATAACCTGCTGTATAAAAAAATAAATCAAATTAAATTTCAAAATTTTAAAAAGTAAAATTTAAAAATAAAACAGAAAAATGTTCTTCCCTTCACACAGATGTATTTATAGGAATGAATTATTTCCATGCTTATATCTATAAATACATAAAAGAGGAATAAAATCTAACTTGAACCATAAAAGAAAAAAAAAAAAAAACCTGACCCCACCAGTTATACAGAGGAAAACCCTATCAGGGCACTTGCTGCAGCGGTAAACAATTCTGAAATTGGTCAGAGGTGCGGAATCATCTCCCATACAACCAGCAACCCAACCCCCACGCCAGGAGCATCCTCATTGCAAAGCTGGGGGACCGTGCCGAGGCATCTGTGAGTAAACGTGAGCTGAGCCCCAGGACAGCTGCTGCTGAACTGTTCCCACCCTTCCCAGGTAAAACACCTGAATATGTACAAGGGCTTGAAAGCCTAGAGGAAGGGCCACGGAGCCACACCAGCGACAGCACGCAGGCCAACTTGGTGCCTGCAGGCCAGCCAGGGTGTTCCTGGCCCCGGGCGCTCTTGCGGAAGCTTTCCATTGCCCTGCCTGAGATACCCCTCCTGTCCCGGCCCCCACTGCTTTTTTCCTTCCTCACCTCTGTCCGGAGAGAAATTCCAGCGGAAGGTATGGGTGACACATCCTCTTCTTTACAGGTGGCAGCCTGGCAACCCCTGCAGAAAGGCCAGCAGAGCCCCACTCACACCGGGCCACCAACAAAGCTGTGGCCCCTCACTCCCTCCCACCAGCACAGCCCCGAGACTGCTGACGGGGCAGAGAATATGGAGTCAGGCACAGCTTCAGGGGCTATTGCTGCCTGGAGCGCTGTTTATATTGACCTTAAACAGGCACACCTGGGGAGGGCCGGCCGGCAGGGTAAGGCTGCCCAGGTCAGCTAATCCACAACCCTCAGGGAATCACATTGTTGAAAACGGACCTCGCTAAGGCAGAATAGAAGCCAAGGAAGAAAAGGACACAATGCCATTTGCAGCACCGTAGATGAGTCTAGAGGTAATCACGTGACTTGTAGTAAGTCAGAAAGTGAAAGACACATATCGTATCATATCACTTATAGGTGTTACCTAAGATTGGATACCAGTGCAGATATTTCCACGGAGAAGGGCCATCACAGATTCATCAAACAAACTTATGGTTCACCAATGGAAAGGTGTGAGGATTGGTTTCATTACGATATTGGGGTTAACAGACATATACAAACACAGGTGACACATATAATCACCAAAGACCTACGGAATACCAAGAGAAGACTACTCAACCTTCTGTCATAACGTACATGGGAAAAGGATCCCAGGAAGAACAGACATCTGTATATGTGTAAAAGAACCACATCTTCCACACCTACAACAAGCCAAACATTGTCATCAAACTTGCTGTAATAAAAAATAAAAAATTAAATTAAAAACACGAACAAGAAGTAGTGAGACAAACTTGAGGGGCTTTCTCCTGGCACATTCCATTCTAAATTCCAATCTAGAACACGACTTCCATTGAGGCTCTGTTGCCCTAGTCACCAGATTTGGTAAGGGAGAACTGCTGCCACCTTGTGGCCGTTTCACACAACAGCAGCTTTAATCCCAGCGCTGATGGTCAGTTGATATTCAAAATCATTGCAGGCCTGTAAATGACACCTGTCCTGAAAACAAATCCTGGGGTCACATATCGACCAAAAAATTCAAAGGACGTCCATATTTCAAAACCACCGTTTCAAAAGGCATATTTTACGCACATTAGTGTTCTGCTTCTTTTTCTTTCTTTCCTTTTTTTGTTAAAAAATGGGGAATGGAAAAAGGCATCCCTCAGAATGGGCGAAAATCGTTGCAAACGAATCAATGGACAAAGGTTTAATCTCCAATATATATAAACATCTCATGCAGCTTAATATTAACAAAACAAACAACCCAATACAAAAAATGGGCAGAAGATCTAAAGAGATGTTTCTTCAAAGAAGACACAGAGATGGCCAAGACACACATGAAAAGCTGCTCAACAGCACTAATTATTAGAGAAATGCAAATCAAAACTACAATGAGGTATCACCTCACACCTGTTAGAATCGGCATCATCAGAAAATCTACAAACAACCAATTCTGGGGAGGGTGTGGACAAAAGGAGCCCTCTTCCACTATTGGTGGCAATGTAAATTAATTCAGTCCCTATGGAGAACGGTATGGAGTTTCCTTGAAAAAACTAGAAATAGAATTACCATCTGATCCAGCAATCCCACTTCTGGGCATATACCCAGGGAAAACCATAAATCAAAAAGGCACATTCACCACAATGTTCATGGCAGCACTATTTACAATAGCCAGGTAATGGAAGCAACGTAAATGCGCACAGACAGATGAATGGATAAAGATGTGGTACATATATAAAATGGAATATTACTCAGCCATAAAAAGGAATGAAACTGGGTCATTTGTAGAGACATCGATGGATCTAGAGACTGTCATACAGAATGAAGTAAGTCAGAAAGAGGAAAACAAATATTGTATATTAATGCATATATGTGGAACCTAAAAAATGGTACAGATGAACGGGTTTGCAGGGAAGAAACAGAGACACAGAGGTAGAGAACAAACATATGGACACCAAGTGTGGGAAGCCATGGGGTGGTGGTGGTGGGATGAGTTGGGAGATTGGCATTGACCTGTATACATGTATATGCATAAAATACATAACTAATAATAACCTGCTGTATAAAAAAATAAATCAAATTAAATTTCAAAATTTTAAAAAGTAAAATTTAAAAATAAAACAGAAAAATGTTCTTCCCTTCACACAGATGTATTTATAGGAATGAATTATTTCCATGCTTATATCTATAAATACATAAAAGAGGAATAATATCTAACTTGAAACATAAAAGAAAAAAAAACCTGAACCCACCAGTTATACAGAGGAAAACCCTATCAGGGCACTTGCTGCAGCGGTAAACAATTCTGAAATTGGTCAGAGGTGGGGAATCATCTCCCATACAACCAGGAACCCAACCCCCACGCCAGGAGCATCCTCATTGCAAAGCTGGGGGACCGTGCCGAGGCATCTGTGAGTAAACGTGAGCTGAGCCCCAGGACAGCTGCTGCTGAACTGTTCCCACCCTTCCCAGGTAAAACACCTGAATATGTACAAGGGCTTGAAAGCCTAGAGGAAGGGCCACGGAGCCACACCAGCGACAGCACGCAGGCCAACTTGGTGCCTGCAGGCCAGCCAGGGTGGTCCTGGCCACGGGCGCTCTTGCGGAAGCTTTCCATTGCCCTGCCTGAGATACCCCCCCTGTCCCGGCCCCCACTGCTTTTTTCCTTCCTCACCTCTGTCCGGAGAGAAATTCCAGCGGAAGGTATGGGTGACACATCCTCTTCTTTAAAGGTGGCAGCCTGGCAACCCCTGCAGAAAGGCCAGCAGAGCCCCACTCACACAGGGCCACCAACAAAGCTGTGGCCCCTCACTCCCTCCCACCAGCACAGCCCCGAGACTGCTGACGGGGCAGAGAATATGGAGTCAGGCACAGCTTCAGGGGCTATTGCTGCCTGGAGCGCTGTTTATATTGACCTTAAACAGGCACACCTGGGGAGGGCCGGCCGGCAGGGTAAGGCTGCCCAGGTCAGCTAATCCACAACCCTCAGGGAATCACATTGTTGAAAACGGACCTCGCTAAGGCAGAATAGAAGCCAAGGAAGAAAAGGACACAATGCCATTTGCAGCACCGTAGATGAGTCTAGAGGTAATCACGTGACTTGTAGTAAGTCAGAAAGTGAAAGACACATATCGTATCATATCACTTATAGGTGTTACCTAAGATTGGATACCAGTGCAGATATTTCCACGGAGAAGGGCCATCACAGATTCATCAAACAAACTTATGGTTCACCAATGGAAAGGTGTGAGGATTGGTTTCATTACGATATTGGGGTTAACAGACATATACAAACACAGGTGACACATATAATCACCAAAGACCTACGGAATACCAAGAGAAGACTACTCAACCTTCTGTCATAACGTACATGGGAAAAGGATCCCAGGAAGAACAGACATCTGTATATGTGTAAAAGAACCACATCTTCCACACCTACAACAAGCCAAACATTGTCATCAAACTTGCTGTAATAAAAAATAAAAAATTAAATTAAAAACACGAACAAGAAGTAGTGAGACAAACTTGAGGGGCTTTCTCCTGGCACATTCCATTCTAAATTCCAATCTAGAACACGACTTCCATTGAGGCTCTGTTGCCCTAGTCACCAGATTTGGTAAGGGAGAACTGCTGCCACCTTGTGGCCGTTTCACACAACAGCAGCTTTAATCCCAGCGCTGATGGTCAGTTGATATTCAAAATCATTGCAGGCCTGTAAATGACACCTGCCCTGAAAACCAATCCTGGGGTCACATATTGACCAAAAAATTCAAAGGACGTCCATATTTCAAAACCACCGTTTCAAAAGGCATATTTTACGCACATTAGTGTTCTGCTTCTTTTTCTTTCTTTCCTTTTTTTGTTAAAAAAAGGGGAATGGATAAAGGCATCCCTCAGAATGGGCGAAAATCGTTGCAAACGAATCAATGGACAAAGGTTTAATCTCCAATATATATAAACAGCTCATGCAGCTTAATATTAACAAAACAAACAACCCAATACAAAAAATGGGCAGAAGATCTAAAGAGATGTTTCTTCAAAGAAGACACAGAGATGGCCAAGACACACATGAAAAGCTGCTCAACAGCACTAATTATTAGAGAAATGCAAATCAAAACTACAATGAGGTATCACCGCACACCTGTTAGAATCGGCATCATCAGAAAATCTACAAACAACCAATTCTGGGGAGGGTGTGGACAAAAGGAGCCCTCTTCCACTATTGGTGGCAATGTAAATTGATACAGTCACTATGGAGAACGGTATGGAGTTTCCTTGAAAAAACTAGAAATAGAATTACCATCTGATCCAGCAATCCCACTTCTGGGCATATACCCAGAGAAAACCATAAATCAAAAAGGCACATTCACCAGAATGTTCATGGCAGCATTATTTACAATAGCCAGGTAATGGAAGCAACGTAAATGCCCACAGACAGATGAATGGATAAAGATGTGGTACATATATAAAATGGAATATTACTCAGCCATAAAAAGGAATGAAACTGGATCATTTGTAGAGACATCGATGGATCTAGAGACTGTCATACAGAATGAAGTAAGTCAGAAAGAGGAAAACAAATATTGTATATTAATGCATATATGTGGAACCTAAAAAATGGTACAGATGAACTGGTTTGCAGGGAAGAAACAGAGACACAGACGTAGAGAACAAACATATGGACACCAAGTGTGGGAAGCCATGGGGTGGTGGTGGTGGGATGAGTTGGGAGATTGGGATTGACCTGTATACATGTATATGCATAAAATACATAACTAATAATAACCTGCTGTATAAAAAAATAAATCAAATTAAATTTCAAAATTTTAAAAAGTAAAATTTAAAAATAAAACAGAAAAATGTTCTTCCCTTCACACAGATGTATTTATAGGAATGAATTATTTCCATGCTTATATCTATAAATACATAAAGGAGGAATACAATCTAACTTGAACCATAAAAGAGAAGAAAAAACCTGAACCCACCAGTTATACAGAGGAAAACCCTATCAGGACACTTGCTCCAGCGGTAAACAATTCTGAAATTGGTCAGAGGTGGGGAATCATCTCCCATACAACCAGCAACACACCCCCCACGCCAGGAGCATCCTCATTGCAAAGCTGGGGGACCGTGCCGAGGCATCTCTGAGTAAACGTGAGCTGAGCCCCAGGACAGCTGCTGCTGAACTGTTCCCACCCTTCCCAGGTAAAACACCTGAATATGTACAATGGCTTGAAAGCCTAGAGGAAGGGCCACGGAGCCACACCAGCGACAGCACGCAGGCCAACTTGGTGCCTGCAGGCCAGCCAGGGTGGTCCTGGCCACGGGCGCTCTTCTGGAAGCTTTCCATTGCCTTGCCTGAGATACCCCTCCTGTCCCGGCCCCCAATGCTTTTTTCCTTCCTCACCTCTGTCCGGAGAGAAATTCCAGCGGTAGGTATGGGTGACACATCCTCTTCTTTACAGGTGGCAGCCTGGCAACCCCTGCAGAAAGGCCAGCAGAGCCACACTCACACCGGGCCACCAAAAAAGCTGTGGCCCCTCACTCCCTCCCACCAGCAGCGCCCCGAGATTGCTGACGGGGCAGAGAATATGGAGTCAGGCACAGCTTCAGGGGCTATTGCTGCCTGGAGCGCTGTTTATATTGACCTCAAACAGGCACACCTGGGGAGGGCCGGCCGGCAGGGTAAGGCTGCCCAGGTCAGCTAATCCACAACCCTCAGGGAATCACATTGTTGAAAACGGACCTCGCTAAGGCAGAATAGAAGCCAAGGAAGAAAAGGACACAATGCCATTTGCAGCACCGTAGATGAGTCTAGAGGTAATCACGTGACTTGTAGTAAGTCAGAAAGTGAAAGACACATATCGTATCATATCACTTATAGGTGTTACATAAGAATGGATACCAGGGCAGATATTTCCACGGAGAAGGGCCATCACAGATTCATCAAACAAACTTATGGTTCACCAATGGAAAGTTGTGAGGATTGGTTTCATTACGATATTGGGGTTAACAGACATATACAAACACAGGTGACACATATAATCACCAAAGACCTACGGAATACCAAGAGAAGACTACTCAACCTTCTGTCATAACGTACATGGGAAAAGGATCCCAGGAAGAACAGACATCTGTATATGTGTAAAAGAACCACATCTTCCACACCTACAACAAGCCAAACATTGTAATCAAACTTGCTGTAATAAAAAATAAAAAATTAAATTAAAAACACGAACAAGAAGTAGTGAGACAAACTTGATGGGCTTTCTCCTGGCACATTCCATTCTAAATTCCAATCTAGAACACGACTTCCATTGAGGCTCTGTTGCCCTAGTCACCAGATTTGGTAAGGGAGAACTGCTGCCACCTTGTGGCCGTTTCACACAACAGCAGCTTTAATCCAAGCGCTGATGGTCAGTTGATATTCAAAATCATTGCAGGCCTGTAAATGACACCTGCCCTGAAAACAAATCCTGGGGTCACATATCGACCAAAAAATTCAAAGGACGTCCATATTTCAAAACCACCGTTTCAAAAGGCATATTTTACGCACATTAGTGTTCTGCTTCTTTTTCTTTCTTTCCTTTTTTTGTTAAAATAAGGGGAATGGAGAAAGGCATCCCTCAGAATGGGCGAAAATCGTTGCACACGAATCAATGGACAAAGGTTTAATCTCCAATATATATAAACAGCTCATGCAGCTTAATATTAACAAAACAAACAACCCAATACAAAAAATGGGCAGAAGATCTAAAGAGATGTTTCTTCAAAGAAGACACAGAGATGGCCAAGACACACATGAAAAGCTGCTCAACAGCACTAATTATTAGAGAAATGCAAATCAAAACTACAATGAGGTATCACCTCACACCTGTTAGAATCGGCATCATCAGAAAATCTACAAACAACCAATTCTGGGGAGGGTGTGGACAAAAGGAGCACTCTTCCACAATTGGTGGCAATGTAAATTGATACAGTCACTATGGAGAACGGTATGGAGTTTCCTTGAAAAAACTAGAAATAGAATTACCATCTGATCCAGCAATCCCACTTCTGGGCATATACCCAGAGAAAACCATAAATCAAAACGGCACATTCACCACAATGTTCATGGCAGCACTATTTACAATAGCCAGGTAATGGAAGCAACGTAAATGCACACAGACAGATGAATGGATAAAGATGTGGTACATATATAAAATGGAATATTACTCAGCCATAAAAAGGAATGAAACTGGGTCATTTGTAGAGACATCGATGGATCTAGAGACTGTCATACAGAATGAAGTAAGTCAGAAAGAGGAAAACAAATATTGTATATTAATGCATATATGTGGAACCTAAAAAATGGTACAGATGAACTGGTTTGCAGGGAAGAAACAGAGACACAGAGGTAGAGAACAAACATATGGACACCAAGTGTGGGAAGCCATGGGGTGGTGGTGGTGGGATGAGTTGGGAGATTGGGATTGACCTGTATACATGTATATGCATAAAATACATAACTAATAATAACCTGCTGTATAAAAAAAATAAATCAAATTAAATTTCAAAATTTTAAAAAGTAAAGTTTAAAAATAAAACAGAAAAATGTTCTTCCCTTCACACAGATGTATTTATAGGAATGAATTATTTCCATGCTTATATCTATAAATACATAAAGGAGGAATACAATCTAACTTGAACCATAAAAGAAAAGAAAAAACCTGAACCCACCAGTTATACAGAGGAAAACCCTATCAGGGCACTTGCTGCAGCGGTAAACAATTCTGAAATTGGTCAGAGGTGGGGAATCATCTCCCATACAACCAGCAACCCACCCCCCACGCCAGGAGCATCCTCATTGCAAAGCTGGGGGACCGTGCTGAGGCATCTGTGAGTAAACGTGAGCTGAGCCCCAGGACAGCTGCTGCTGAACTGTTCCCACCCTTCCCAGGTAAAACACCTGAATATGTACAAGGGCTTGAAAGCCTAGAGGAAGGGCCACGGAGCCACACTAGCGACAGCACGCAGGCCAACTTGGTGCCTCCAGGCCAGCCAGGGTGGTCCTGGCCCTGGGCGCTCTTGCGGAAGCTTTCCATTGCCCTGCCTGAGATACCCATCCTGTCCCGGCCCCCACTGCTTTTTTCCTTCCTCACCTCTGTCCGGAGAGAAATTCCAGCGGAAGGTATGGGTGACACATCCTCTTCTTTACAGGTGGCAGCCTGGCAACCCCTGCAGAAAGGCCAGCAGAGCCCCACTCACACCGGGCCAACAACAAAGCTGTGGCCCCTCACACCCTCCCACCAGCAGAGCCCCGAGACTGCTGACGGGGCAGAGAATATGGAGTCAGGCACAGCTTCAGGGGCTATTGCTGCCTGGAGCGCTGTTTATATTGACCTCAAACAGGCACACATGGGGAGGCCCGGCCGGCAGTGTAAGGCTGCCCAGGTCAGCTAATCCACAACCCTCAGGGAATCACATTGTTGAAAACGGACCTCGCTAAGGCAGAATAGAAGCCAAGGAAGAAAAGGACACAATGCCATATGCAGCACAGTAGATGAGTCTAGAGGTAATCACGTGACTTGTAGTAAGTCAGAAAGTGAAAGACACGTATCGTATCATATCACTTATAGGTGTTACCTAAGAATGGATACCAGTGCAGATATTTCCACGGAGAAGGGCCATCACAGATTCATCAAACAAACTTATGGTTCACCAATGGAAAGGTGTGAGGATTGGTTTCATTACGATATTGGGGTTAACAGACATATACAAACACAGGTGACACATATAATCACCAAAGACCTACGGAATACCAAGAGAAGACTACTCAACCTTCTGTCATAACGTACATGGGAAAAGGATCCCAGGAAGAACAGACATCTGTATATGTGTAAAAGAACCACATCTTCCACACCTACAACAAGCCAAACATTGTAATCAAACTTGCTGTAATAAAAAATAAAAAATTAAATTAAAAACACGAACAAGAAGTAGTGAGACAAACTTGAGGGGCTTTCTCCTGGCACATTCCATTCTAAATTCCAATCTAGAACACGACTTCCATTGAGGCTCTGTTGCCCTAGTCACCAGATTTGGTAAGGGAGAACTGCTGCCACCTTGTGGCCGTTTCACACAACAGCAGCTTTAATCCCAGCGCTGATGGTCAGTTGATATTCAAAATCATTGCAGGCCTGTAAATGACACCTGCCCTGAAAACAAATCCTGGGGTCACATATCGACCAAAAAATTCAAAGGACGTCCATATTTCAAAACCACCGTTTCAAAAGGCATATTTTACGCACATTAGTGTTCTGCTTCTTTTTCTTTCTTTCCTTTTTTTGTTAAAAAATGGGGAATGGAAAAAGGCATCCCTCAGAATGGGCGAAAATCGTTGCAAACGAATCAATGGACAAAGGTTTAATCTCCAATATATATAAACAGCTCATGCAGCTTAATATTAACAAAACAAACAACCCAATACAAAAAATGGGCAGAAGATCTAAAGAGATGTTTCTTCAAAGAAGACACAGAGATGGCCAAGACACACATGAAAAGCTGCTCAACAGCACTAATTATTAGAGAAATGCAAATCAAAACTACAATGAGGTATCACCTCACACCTGTTAGAATCGGCATCATCAGAAAATCTACAAACAACCAATTCTGGGGAGGGTGTGGACAAAAGGAGCCCTCTTCCACTATTGGTGGCAATGTAAATTAATTCAGTCCCTATGGAGAACGGTATGGAGTTTCCTTGAAAAAACTAGAAATAGAATTACCATCTGATCCAGCAATCCCACTTCTGGGCATATACCCAGAGAAAACCATAAATCAAAAAGGCACATTCACCACAATGTTCATGGCAGCACTATTTACAATAGCCAGGTAATGGAAGCAACGTAAATGCGCACAGACAGATGAATGGATAAAGATGTGGTACATATATAAAATGGAATATTACTCAGCCATAAAAAGGAATGAAACTGGGTCATTTGTAGAGACATCGATGGATCTAGAGACTGTCATACAGAATGAAGTAAGTCAGAAAGAGGAAAACAAATATTGTATATTAATGCATATATGTGGAACCTAAAAAATGGTACAGATGAACGGGTTTGCAGGGAAGAAACAGAGACACAGAGGTAGAGAACAAACATATGGACACCAAGTGTGGGAAGCCATGGGGTGGTGGTGGTGGGATGAGTTGGGAGATTGGCATTGACCTGTATACATGTATATGCATAAAATACATAACTAATAATAACCTGCTGTATAAAAAAATAAATCAAATTAAATTTCAAAATTTTAAAAAGTAAAATTTAAAAATAAAACAGAAAAATGTTCTTCCCTTCACACAGATGTATTTATAGGAATGAATTATTTCCATGCTTATATCTATAAATACATAAAAGAGGAATAATATCTAACTTGAAACATAAAAGAAAAAAAAAAACCTGAACCCACCAGTTATACAGAGGAAAACCCTATCAGGGCACTTGCTCCAGCGGTAAACAATTCTGAAATTGGTCAGAGGTGGGGAATCATCTCCCATACAACCAGCAACCCAACCCCCACGCCAGGAGCATCCTCATTGCAAAGCTGGGGGACCGTGCCGAGGCATCTGTGAGTAAACGTGAGCTGAGCCCCAGGACAGCTGCTGCTGAACTGTTCCCACCCTTCCCAGGTAAAACACCTGAATATGTACAAGGGCTTGAAAGCCTAGAGGAAGGGCCACGGAGCCACACCAGCGACAGCACGCAGGCCAACTTGGTGCCTGCAGGCCAGCCAGGGTGGTCCTGGCCACGGGCGCTCTTGCGGAAGCTTTCCATTGCCCTGCCTGAGATACCCCCCCTGTCCCGGCCCCCACTGCTTTTTTCCTTCCTCACCTCTGTCCGGAGAGAAATTCCAGCGGAAGGTATGGGTGACACATCCTCTTCTTTACAGGTGGCAGCCTGGCAACCCCTGCAGAAAGGCCAGCAGAGCCCCACTCACACAGGGCCACCAACAAAGCTGTGGCCCCTCACTCCCTCCCACCAGCACAGCCCCGAGACTGCTGACGGGGCAGAGAATATGGAGTCAGGCACAGCTTCAGGGGCTATTGCTGCCTGGAGCGCTGTTTATATTGACCTTAAACAGGCACACCTGGGGAGGGCCGGCCGGCAGTGTAAGGCTGCCCAGGTCAGCTAATCCACAACCCTCAGGGAATCACATTGTTGAAAACGGACCTCGCTAAGGCAGAATAGAAGCCAAGGAAGAAAAGGACACAATGCCATTTGCAGCACCGTAGATGAGTCTAGAGGTAATCACGTGACTTGTAGTAAGTCAGAAAGTGAAAGACACGTATCGTATCATATCACTTATAGGTGTTACCTAAGAATGGATACCAGTGCAGATATTTCCACGGAGAAGGGCCATCACAGATTCATCAAACAAACTTATGGTTCACCAATGGAAAGGTGTGAGGATTGGTTTCATTACGATATTGGGGTTAACAGACATATACAAACACAGGTGACACATATAATCACCAAAAACCTACGGAATACCAAGAGAAGACTACTCAACCTTCTGTCATAACGTACATGGGAAAAGGATCCCAGGAAGAACAGACATCTGTATATGTGTAAAAGAACCACATCTTCCACACCTACAACAAGCCAAACATTGTAATCAAACTTGCTGTAATAAAAAATAAAAAATTAAATTAAAAACACGAACAAGAAGTAGTGAGACAAACTTGAGGGGCTTTCTCCTGGCACATTCCATTCTAAATTCCAATCTAGAACACGACTTCCATTGAGGCTCTGTTGCCCTAGTCACCAGATTTGGTAAGGGAGAACTGCTGCCACCTTGTGGCCGTTTCACACAACAGCAGCTTTAATCCCAGCGCTGATGGTCAGTTGATATTCAAAATCATTGCAGGCCTGTAAATGACACCTGCCCTGAAACCAAATCCTGGGGTCACATATCGACCAAAAAATTCAAAGGACGTTCATATTTCAAAACCACCGTTTCAAAAGGCATATTTTACGCACATTAGTGTTCTGCTTCTTTTTCTTTCTTTCCTTTTTTTGTTAAAAAAAGGGGAATGGAAAAAGGCATCCCTCAGAATGGGCGAAAATCGTTGCAAACGAATCAATGGACAAAGGTTTAATCTCCAATATATATAAACAGCTCATGCAGCTTAATATTAACAAAACAAACAACCCAATACAAAAAATGGGCAGAAGATCTAAAGAGATGTTTCTTCAAAGAAGACACAGAGATGGCCAAGACACACATGAAAAGCTGCTCAACAGCACTAATTATTAGAGAAATGCAAATCAAAACTACAATGAGGTATCACCTCACACCTGTTAGAATCGGCATCATCAGAAAATCTACAAACAACCAATTCTGGGGAGGGTGTGGACAAAAGGAGCCCTCTTCCACTATTGGTGGCAATGTAAATTAATTCAGTCCCTATGGAGAACGGTATGGAGTTTCCTTGAAAAAACTAGAAATAGAATTACCATCTGATCCAGCAATCCCACTTCTGGGCATATACCCAGAGAAAACCATAAATCAAAAAGGCACATTCACCACAATGTTCATGGCAGCACTATTTACAATAGCCAGGTAATGGAAGCAACGTAAATGCGCACAGACAGATGAATGGATAAAGATGTGGTACATATATAAAATGGAATATTACTCAGCCATAAAAAGGAATGAAACTGGGTCATTTGTAGAGACATCGATGGATCTAGAGACTGTCATACAGAATGAAGTAAGTCAGAAAGAGGAAAACAAATATTGTATATTAATGCATATATGTGGAACCTAAAAAATGGTACAGATGAACGGGTTTGCAGGGAAGAAACAGAGACACAGAGGTAGAGAACAAACATATGGACACCAAGTGTGGGAAGCCATGGGGTGGTGGTGGTGGGATGAGTTGGGAGATTGGCATTGACCTGTATACATGTATATGCATAAAATACATAACTAATAATAACCTGCTGTATAAAAAAATAAATCAAATTAAATTTCAAAATTTTAAAAAGTAAAATTTAAAAATAAAACAGAAAAATGTTCTTCCCTTCACACAGATGTATTTATAGGAATGAATTATTTCCATGCTTATATCTATAAATACATAAAAGAGGAATAATATCTAACTTGAAACATAAAAGAAAAAAAAAAACCTGAACCCACCAGTTATACAGAGGAAAACCCTATCAGGGCACTTGCTCCAGCGGTAAACAATTCTGAAATTGGTCAGAGGTGGGGAATCATCTCCCATACAACCAGCAACCCAACCCCCACGCCAGGAGCATCCTCATTGCAAAGCTGGGGGACCGTGCCGAGGCATCTGTGAGTAAACGTGAGCTGAGCCCCAGGACAGCTGCTGCTGAACTGTTCCCACCCTTCCCAGGTAAAACACCTGAATATGTACAAGGGCTTGAAAGCCTAGAGGAAGGGCCACGGAGCCACACCAGCGACAGCACGCAGGCCAACTTGGTGCCTGCAGGCCAGCCAGGGTGGTCCTGGCCACGGGCGCTCTTGCGGAAGCTTTCCATTGCCCTGCCTGAGATACCCCCCCTGTCCCGGCCCCCACTGCTTTTTTCCTTCCTCACCTCTGTCCGGAGAGAAATTCCAGCGGAAGGTATGGGTGACACATCCTCTTCTTTACAGGTGGCAGCCTGGCAACCCCTGCAGAAAGGCCAGCAGAGCCCCACTCACACAGGGCCACCAACAAAGCTGTGGCCCCTCACTCCCTCCCACCAGCACAGCCCCGAGACTGCTGACGGGGCAGAGAATATGGAGTCAGGCACAGCTTCAGGGGCTATTGCTGCCTGGAGCGCTGTTTATATTGACCTTAAACAGGCACACCTGGGGAGGGCCGGCCGGCAGGGTAAGGCTGCCCAGGTCAGCTAATCCACAACCCTCAGGGAATCACATTGTTGAAAACGGACCTCGCTAAGGCAGAATAGAAGCCAAGGAAGAAAAGGACACAATGCCATTTGCAGCACCGTAGATGAGTCTAGAGGTAATCACGTGACTTGTAGTAAGTCAGAAAGTGAAAGACACATATCGTATCATATCACTTATAGGTGTTACCTAAGATTGGATACCAGTGCAGATATTTCCACGGAGAAGGGCCATCACAGATTCATCAAACAAACTTATGGTTCACCAATGGAAAGGTGTGAGGATTGGTTTCATTACGATATTGGGGTTAACAGACATATACAAACACAGGTGACACATATAATCACCAAAGACCTACGGAATACCAAGAGAAGACTACTCAACCTTCTGTCATAACGTACATGGGAAAAGGATCCCAGGAAGAACAGACATCTGTATATGTGTAAAAGAACCACATCTTCCACACCTACAACAAGCCAAACATTTTAATCAAACTTGCTGTAATAAAAAATAAAAAATTAAATTAAAAACACGAACAAGAAGTAGTGAGACAAACTTGAGGGGCTTTCTCCTGGCACATTCCATTCTAAATTCCAATCTAGAACACGACTTCCATTGAGGCTCTGTTGCCCTAGTCACCAGATTTGGAAAGGGAGAACTGCTGCCACCTTGTGGCCGTTTCACACAACAGCAGCTTTAATCCCAGCGCTGATGGTCAGTTGATATTCAAAATCATTGCAGGCCTGTAAATGACACCTGCCCTGAAAACCAATCCTGGGGTCACATATCGACCAAAAAATTCAAAGGACGTCCATATTTCAAAACCACCGTTTCAAAAGGCATATTTTACGCACATTAGTGTTCTGCTTCTTTTTCTTTCTTTCCTTTTTTTGTTAAAAAAAGGGGAATGGATAAAGGCATCCCTCAGAATGGGCGAAAATCGTTGCAAACGAATCAATGGACAAAGGTTTAATCTCCAATATATATAAACAGCTCATGCAGCTTAATATTAACAAAACAAACAACCCAATACAAAAAATGGGCAGAAGATCTAAAGAGATGTTTCTTCAAAGAAGACACAGAGATGGCCAAGACACACATGAAAAGCTGCTCAACAGCACTAATTATTAGAGAAATGCAAATCAAAACTACAATGAGGTATCACCGCACACCTGTTAGAATCGGCATCATCAGAAAATCTACAAACAACCAATTCTGGGGAGGGTGTGGACAAAAGGAGCCCTCTTCCACTATTGGTGGCAATGTAAATTGATACAGTCACTATGGAGAACGGTATGGAGTTTCCTTGAAAAAACTAGAAATAGAATTACCATCTGATCCAGCAATCCCACTTCTGGGCATATACCCAGAGAAAACCATAAATCAAAAAGGCACATTCACCAGAATGTTCATGGCAGCATTATTTACAATAGCCAGGTAATGGAAGCAACGTAAATGCCCACAGACAGATGAATGGATAAAGATGTGGTACATATATAAAATGGAATATTACTCAGCCATAAAAAGGAATGAAACTGGATCATTTGTAGAGACATCGATGGATCTAGAGACTGTCATACAGAATGAAGTAAGTCAGAAAGAGGAAAACAAATATTGTATATTAATGCATATATGTGGAACCTAAAAAATGGTACAGATGAACTGGTTTGCAGGGAAGAAACAGAGACACAGACGTAGAGAACAAACATATGGACACCAAGTGTGGGAAGCCATGGGGTGGTGGTGGTGGGATGAGTTGGGAGATTGGGATTGACCTGTATACATGTATATGCATAAAATACATAACTAATAATAACCTGCTGTATAAAAAAATAAATCAAATTAAATTTCAAAATTTTAAAAAGTAAAATTTAAAAATAAAACAGAAAAATGTTCTTCCCTTCACACAGATGTATTTATAGGAATGAATTATTTCCATGCTTATATCTATAAATACATAAAGGAGGAATACAATCTAACTTGAACCATAAAAGAGAAGAAAAAACCTGAACCCACCAGTTATACAGAGGAAAACCCTATCAGGACACTTGCTCCAGCGGTAAACAATTCTGAAATTGGTCAGAGGTGGGGAATCATCTCCCATACAACCAGCAACCCACCCCCCACGCCAGGAGCATCCTCATTGCAAAGCTGGGGGACCGTGCCGAGGCATCTCTGAGTAAACGTGAGCTGAGCCCCAGGACAGCTGCTGCTGAACTGTTCCCACCCTTCCCAGGTAAAACACCTGAATATGTACAATGGCTTGAAAGCCTAGAGGAAGGGCCACGGAGCCACACCAGCGACAGCACGCAGGCCAACTTGGTGCCTGCAGGCCAGCCAGGGTGGTCCTGGCCACGGGCGCTCTTCTGGAAGCTTTCCATTGCCTTGCCTGAGATACCCCTCCTGTCCCGGCCCCCAATGCTTTTTTCCTTCCTCACCTCTGTCCGGAGAGAAATTCCAGCGGTAGGTATGGGTGACACATCCTCTTCTTTACAGGTGGCAGCCTGGCAACCCCTGCAGAAAGGCCAGCAGAGCCACACTCACACCGGGCCACCAAAAAAGCTGTGGCCCCTCACTCCCTCCCACCAGCAGCGCCCCGAGATTGCTGACGGGGCAGAGAATACGGAGTCAGGCACAGCTTCAGGGGCTATTGCTGCCTGGAGCGCTGTTTATATTGACCTCAAACAGGCACACCTGGGGAGGGCCGGCCGGCAGGGTAAGGCTGCCCAGGTCAGCTAATCCACAACCCTCAGGGAATCACATTGTTGAAAACGGACCTCGCTAAGGCAGAATAGAAGCCAAGGAAGAAAAGGACACAATGCCATTTGCAGCACCGTAGATGAGTCTAGAGGTAATCACGTGACTTGTAGTAAGTCAGAAAGTGAAAGACACATATCGTATCATATCACTTATAGCTGTTACATAAGAATGGATACCAGGGCAGATATTTCCACGGAGAAGGGCCATCACAGATTCATCAA
The DNA here is from genome assembly GCF_964341445.2 of Mesoplodon mirus. Lineage (NCBI taxonomy): Eukaryota > Metazoa > Chordata > Mammalia > Artiodactyla > Ziphiidae > Mesoplodon > Mesoplodon mirus. Next base: position 1,712,760 of record NW_028295814.1, on the reverse strand, counting down.
ACAAACTTATGGTTCACCAATGGAAAGTTGTGAGGATTGGTTTCATTACGATATTGGGGTTAACAGACATATACAAACACAGGTGACACATATAATCACCAAAGACCTACGGAATACCAAGAGAAGACTACTCAACCTTCTGTCATAACGTACATGGGAAAAGGATCCCAGGAAGAACAGACATCTGTATATGTGTAAAAGAACCACATCTTCCACACCTACAACAAGCCAAACATTGTAATCAAACTTGCTGTAATAAAAAATAAAAAATTAAATTAAAAACACGAACAAGAAGTAGTGAGACAAACTTGAGGGGCTTTCTCCTGGCACATTCCATTCTAAATTCCAATCTAGAACACGACTTCCATTGAGGCTCTGTTGCCCTAGTCACCAGATTTGGTAAGGGAGAACTGCTGCCACCTTGTGGCCGTTTCACACAACAGCAGCTTTAATCCAAGCGCTGATGGTCAGTTGATATTCAAAATCATTGCAGGCCTGTAAATGACACCTGCCCTGAAAACCAATCCTGGGGTCACATATCGACCAAAAAATTCAAAGGACGTCCATATTTCAAAACCACCGTTTCAAAAGGCATATTTTACGCACATTAGTGTTCTGCTTCTTTTTCTTTCTTTCCTTTTTTTGTTAAAAAAAGGGGAATGGATAAAGGCATCCCTCAGAATGGGCGAAAATCGTTGCAAACGAATCAATGGACAAAGGTTTAATCTCCAATATATATAAACAGCTCATGCAGCTTAATATTAACAAAACAAACAACCCAATACAAAAAATGGGCAGAAGATCTAAAGAGATGTTTCTTCAAAGAAGACACAGAGATGGCCAAGACACACATGAAAAGCTGCTCAACAGCACTAATTATTAGAGAAATGCAAATCAAAACTACAATGAGGTATCACCGCACACCTGTTAGAATCGGCATCATCATAAAATCTACAAACAACCAATTCTGGGGAGGGTGTGGACAAAAGGAGCCCTCTTCCACTATTGGTGGCAATGTAAATTGATACAGTCACTATGGAGAACGGTATGGAGTTTCCTTGAAAAAACTAGAAATAGAATTACCATCTGATCCAGCAATCCCACTTCTGGGCATATACCCAGAGAAAACCATAAATCAAAAAGGCACATTCACCAGAATGTTCATGGCAGCATTATTTACAATAGCCAGGTAATGGAAGCAACGTAAATGCCCACAGACAGATGAATGGATAAAGATGTGGTACATATATAAAATGGAATATTACTCAGCCATAAAAAGGAATGAAACTGGATCATTTGTAGAGACATCGATGGATCTAGAGACTGTCATACAGAATGAAGTAAGTCAGAAAGAGGAAAACAAATATTGTATATTAATGCATATATGTGGAACCTAAAAAATGGTACAGATGAACTGGTTTGCAGGGAAGAAACAGAGACACAGACGTAGAGAACAAACATATGGACACCAAGTGTGGGAAGCCATGGGGTGGTGGTGGTGGGATGAGTTGGGAGATTGGGATTGACCTGTATACATGTATATGCATAAAATACATAACTAATAATAACCTGCTGTATAAAAAAATAAATCAAATTAAATTTCAAAATTTTAAAAAGTAAAATTTAAAAATAAAACAGAAAAATGTTCTTCCCTTCACACAGATGTATTTATAGGAATGAATTATTTCCATGCTTATATCTATAAATACATAAAGGAGGAATACAATCTAACTTGAACCATAAAAGAGAAGAAAAAACCTGAACCCACCAGTTATACAGAGGAAAACCCTATCAGGACACTTGCTCCAGCGGTAAACAATTCTGAAATTGGTCAGAGGTGGGGAATCATCTCCCATACAACCAGCAACCCACCCCCCACGCCAGGAGCATCCTCATTGCAAAGCTGGGGGACCGTGCCGAGGCATCTCTGAGTAAACGTGAGCTGAGCCCCAGGACAGCTGCTGCTGAACTGTTCCCACCCTTCCCAGGTAAAACACCTGAATATGTACAAGGGCTTGAAAGCCTAGAGGAAGGGCCATGGAGCCACACCAGCGACAGCACGCAGGCCAACTTGGTGCCTGCAGGCCAGCCAGGGTGGTCCTGGCCACGGGCGCTCTTCTGGAAGCTTTCCATTGCCTTGCCTGAGATACCCCTCCTGTCCCGGCCCCCAATGCTTTTTTCCTTCCTCACCTCTGTCCGGAGAGAAATTCCAGCGGTAGGTATGGGTGACACATCCTTTTCTTTACAGGTGGCAGCCTGGCAACCCCTGCAGAAAGGCCAGCAGAGCCACACTCACACCGGGCCACCAAAAAAGCTGTGGCCCCTCACTCCCTCCCACCAGCAGCGCCCCGAGATTGCTGACGGGGCAGAGAATATGGAGTCAGGCACAGCTTCAGGGGCTATTGCTGCCTGGAGCGCTGTTTATATTGACCTCAAACAGGCACACCTGGGGAGGGCCGGCCGGCAGGGTAAGGCTGCCCAGGTCAGCTAATCCACAACCCTCAGGGAATCACATTGTTGAAAACGGACCTCGCTAAGGCAGAATAGAAGCCAAGGAAGAAAAGGACACAATGCCATTTGCAGCACCGTAGATGAGTCTAGAGGTAATCACGTGACTTGTAGTAAGTCAGAAAGTGAAAGACACATATCGTATCATATCACTTATAGCTGTTACATAAGAATGGATACCAGGGCAGATATTTCCACGGAGAAGGGCCATCACAGATTCATCAAACAAACTTATGGTTCACCAATGGAAAGTTGTGAGGATTGGTTTCATTACGATATTGGGGTTAACAGACATATACAAACACAGGTGACACATATAATCACCAAAGACCTACGGAATACCAAGAGAAGACTACTCAACCTTCTGTCATAACGTACATGGGAAAAGGATCCCAGGAAGAACAGACATCTGTATATGTGTAAAAGAACCACATCTTCCACACCTACAACAAGCCAAACATTGTAATCAAACTTGCTGTAATAAAAAATAAAAAATTAAATTAAAAACACGAACAAGAATTAGTGAGACAAACTTGAGGGGCTTTCTCCTGGCACATTCCATTCTAAATTCCAATCTAGAACACGACTTCCATTGAGGCTCTGTTGCCCTAGTCACCAGATTTGGAAAGGGAGAACTGCTGCCACCTTGTGGCCGTTTCACACAACAGCAGCTTTAATCCAAGCGCTGATGGTCAGTTGATATTCAAAATCATTGCAGGCCTGTAAATGACACCTGCCCTGAAAACAAATCCTGGGGTCACATATCGACCAAAAAATTCAAAGGACGTCCATATTTCAAAACCACCGTTTCAAAAGGCATATTTTACGCACATTAGTGTTCTGCTTCTTTTTCTTTCTTTCCTTTTTTTGTTAAAATAAGGGGAATGGAGAAAGGCATCCCTCAGAATGGGCGAAAATCGTTGCACACGAATCAATGGACAAAGGTTTAATCTCCAATATATATAAACAGCTCATGCAGCTTAATATTAACAAAACAAACAACCCAATACAAAAAATGGGCAGAAGATCTAAAGAGATGTTTCTTCAAAGAAGACACAGAGATGGCCAAGACACACATGAAAAGCTGCTCAACAGCACTAATTATTAGAGAAATGCAAATCAAAACTACAATGAGGTATCACCTCACACCTGTTAGAATCGGCATCATCAGAAAATCTACAAACAACCAATTCTGGGGAGGGTGTGGACAAAAGGAGCACTCTTCCACAATTGGTGGCAATGTAAATTGATACAGTCACTATGGAGAACGGTATGGAGTTTCCTTGAAAAAACTAGAAATAGAATTACCATCTGATCCAGCAATCCCACTTCTGGGCATATACCCAGAGAAAACCATAAATCAAAACGGCACATTCACCACAATGTTCATGGCAGCACTATTTACAATAGCCAGGTAATGGAAGCAACGTAAATGCACACAGACAGATGAATGGATAAAGATGTGGTACATATATAAAATGGAATATTACTCAGCCATAAAAAGGAATGAAACTGGGTCATTTGTAGAGACATCGATGGATCTAGAGACTGTCATACAGAATGAAGTAAGTCAGAAAGAGGAAAACAAATATTGTATATTAATGCATATATGTGGAACCTAAAAAATGGTACAGATGAACTGGTTTGCAGGGAAGAAACAGAGACACAGAGGTAGAGAACAAACATATGGACACCAAGTGTGGGAAGCCATGGGGTGGTGGTGGTGGGATGAGTTGGGAGATTGGGATTGACCTGTATACATGTATATGCATAAAATACATAACTAATAATAACCTGCTGTATAAAAAAAATAAATCAAATTAAATTTCAAAATTTTAAAAAGTAAAGTTTAAAAATAAAACAGAAAAATGTTCTTCCCTTCACACAGATGTATTTATAGGAATGAATTATTTCCATGCTTATATCTATAAATACATAAAGGAGGAATACAATCTAACTTGAACCATAAAAGAAAAGAAAAAACCTGAACCCACCAGTTATACAGAGGAAAACCCTATCAGGGCACTTGCTGCAGCGGTAAACAATTCTGAAATTGGTCAGAGGTGGGGAATCATCTCCCATACAACCAGCAACCCACCCCCCACGCCAGGAGCATCCTCATTGCAAAGCTGGGGGACCGTGCCGAGGCATCTGTGAGTAAACGTGAGCTGAGCCCCAGGACAGCTGCTGCTGAACTGTTCCCACCCTTCCCAGGTAAAACACCTGAATATGTACAAGGGCTTGAAAGCCTAGAGGAAGGGCCACGGAGCCACACCAGCGACAGCACGAAGGCCAACTTGGTGCCTCCAGGCCAGCCAGGGTGGTCCTGGCCCTGGGCGCTCTTGCGGAAGCTTTCCATTGCCCTGCCTGAGATACCCATCCTGTCCCGGCCCCCACTGCTTTTTTCCTTCCTCACCTCTGTCCGGAGAGAAATTCCAGCGGAAGGTATGGGTGACACATCCTCTTCTTTACAGGTGGCAGCCTGGCAACCCCTGCAGAAAGGCCAGCAGAGCCCCACTCACACCGGGCCACCAACAAAGCTGGGGCCCCTCACACCCTCCCACCAGCAGAGCCCCGAGACTGCTGACGGGGCAGAGAATATGGAGTCAGGCACAGCTTCAGGGGCTATTGCTGCCTGGAGCGCTGTTTATATTGACCTCAAACAGGCACACATGGGGAGGCCCGGCCGGCAGTGTAAGGCTGCCCAGGTCAGCTAATCCACAACCCTCAGGGAATCACATTGTTGAAAACGGACCTCGCTAAGGCAGAATAGAAGCCAAGGAAGAAAAGGACACAATGCCATTTGCAGCACAGTAGATGAGTCTAGAGGTAATCACGTGACTTGTAGTAAGTCAGAAAGTGAAAGACACGTATCGTATCATATCACTTATAGGTGTTACCTAAGAATGGATACCAGTGCAGATATTTCCACGGAGAAGGGCCATCACAGATTCATCAAACAAACTTATGGTTCACCAATGGAAAGGTGTGAGGATTGGTTTCATTACGATATTGGGGTTAACAGACATATACAAACACAGGTGACACATATAATCACCAAAGACCTACGGAATACCAAGAGAAGACTACTCAACCTTCTGTCATAACGTACATGGGAAAAGGATCCCAGGAAGAACAGACATCTGTATATGTGTAAAAGAACCACATCTTCCACACCTACAACAAGCCAAACATTGTAATCAAACTTGCTGTAATAAAAAATAAAAAATTAAATTAAAAACACGAACAAGAAGTAGTGAGACAAACTTGAGGGGCTTTCGCCTGGCACATTCCATTCTAAATTCCAATCTAGAACACGACTTCCATTGAGGCTCTGTTGCCCTAGTCACCAGATTTGGTAAGGGAGAACTGCTGCCACCTTGTGGCCGTTTCACACAACAGCAGCTTTAATCCCAGCGCTGATGGTCAGTTGATATTCAAAATCATTGCAGGCCTGTAAATGACACCTGCCCTGAAAACCAATCCTGGGGTCACATATCGACCAAAAATTTCAAAGGACGTCCATATTTCAAAACCACCGTTTCAAAAGGCATATTTTACGCACATTAGTGTTCTGCTTCTTTTTCTTTCTTTCCTTTTTTTGTTAAAAAATGGGGAATGGAAAAAGGCATCCCTCAGAATGGGCGAAAATCGTTGCAAATGAATCAATGGACAAAGGTTTAATCTCCAATATATATAAACAGCTCATGCAGCTTAATATTAACAAAACAAACAACCCAATACAAAAAATGGGCAGAAGATCTAAAGAGATGTTTCTTCAAAGAAGACACAGAGATGGCCAAGACACACATGAAAAGCTGCTCAACAGCACTAATTATTAGAGAAATGCAAATCAAAACTACAATGAGGTATCACCTCACACCTGTTAGAATCGGCATCATCAGAAAATCTACAAACAACCAATTCTGGGGAGGGTGTGGACAAAAGGAGCCCTCTTCCACTATTGGTGGCAATGTAAATTAATTCAGTCCCTATGGAGAACGGTATGGAGTTTCCTTGAAAAAACTAGAAATAGAATTACCATCTGATCCAGCAATCCCACTTCTGGGCATATACCCAGAGAAAACCATAAATCAAAAAGGCACATTCACCACAATGTTCATGGCAGCACTATTTACAATAGCCAGGTAATGGAAGCAACGTAAATGCGCACAGACAGATGAATGGATAAAGATGTGGTACATATATAAAATGGAATATTACTCAGCCATAAAAAGGAATGAAACTGGGTCATTTGTAGAGACATCGATGGATCTAGAGACTGTCATACAGAATGAAGTAAGTCAGAAAGAGGAAAACAAATATTGTATATTAATGCATATATGTGGAACCTAAAAAATGGTACAGATGAACGGGTTTGCAGGGAAGAAACAGAGACACAGAGGTAGAGAACAAACATATGGACACCAAGTGTGGGAAGCCATGGGGTGGTGGTGGTGGGATGAGTTGGGAGATTGGCATTGACCTGTATACATGTATATGCATAAAATACATAACTAATAATAACCTGCTGTATAAAAAAATAAATCAAATTAAATTTCAAAATTTTAAAAAGTAAAATTTAAAAATAAAACAGAAAAATGTTCTTCCCTTCACACAGATGTATTTATAGGAATGAATTATTTCCATGCTTATATCTATAAATACATAAAAGAGGAATAAAATCTAACTTGAACCATAAAAGAAAAAAAAAAAAACTGACCCCACCAGTTATACAGAGGAAAACACTATCAGGGCACTTGCTGCAGCGGTAAACAATTCTGAAATTGGTCAGAGGTGGGGAATCATCTCCCATACAACCAGCAACCCAACCCCCACGCCAGGAGCATCCTCATTGCAAAGCTGGGGGACCGTGCCGAGGCATCTGTGAGTAAACGTGAGCTGAGCCCCAGGACAGCTGCTGCTGAACTGTTGCCACCCTTCCCAGGTAAAACACCTGAATATGTACAAGGGCTTGAAAGCCTAGAGGAAGGGCCACGAAGCCACACCAGCGACAGCACGCAGGCCAACTTGGTGCCTGCAGGCCAGCCAGGGTGGTCCTGGCCCCGGGCGCTCTTGCGGAAGCTTTCCATTGCCCTGCCTGAGATACCCCTCCTGTCCCGGCCCCCACTGCTTTTTTCATTCCTCACCTCTGTCCGGAGAGAAATTCCAGCGGAAGGTATGGGTGACACATCCTCTTCTTTACAGGTGGCAGCCTGGCAACCCCTGCAGAAAGGCCAGCAGAGCCCCACTCACACCGGGCCACCAACAAAGCTGTGGCCCCTCACTCCCTCCCACCAGCACAGCCCCGAGACTGCTGACGGGGCAGAGAATATGGAGTCAGGCACAGCTTCAGGGGCTATTGCTGCCTGGAGCGCTGTTTATATTGACCTTAAACAGGCACACCTGGGGAGGGCCGGCCGGCAGGGTAAGGCTGCCCAGGTCAGCTAATCCACAACCCTCAGGGAATCACATTGTTGAAAACGGACCTCGCTAAGGCAGAATAGAAGCCAAGGAAGAAAAGGACACAATGCCATTTGCAGCACCGTAGATGAGTCTAGAGGTAATCACGTGACTTGTAGTAAGTCAGAAAGTGAAAGACACATATCGTATCATATCACTTATAGGTGTTACCTAAGATTGGATACCAGTGCAGATATTTCCACGGAGAAGGGCCATCACAGATTCATCAAACAAACTTATGGTTCACCAATGGAAAGGTGTGAGGATTGGTTTCATTACGATATTGGGGTTAACAGACATATACAAACACAGGTGACACATATAATCACCAAAGACCTACGGAATACCAAGAGAAGACTACTCAACCTTCTGTCATAACGTACATGGGAAAAGGATCCCAGGAAGAACAGACATCTGTATATGTGTAAAAGAACCACATCTTCCACACCTACAACAAGCCAAACATTGTAATCAAACTTGCTGTAATAAAAAATAAAAAATTAAATTAAAAACACGAACAAGAAGTAGTGAGACAAACTTGAGGGGCTTTCTCCTGGCACATTCCATTCTAAATTCCAATCTAGAACACGACTTCCATTGAGGCTCTGTTGCCCTAGTCACCAGATTTGGTAAGGGAGAACTGCTGCCACCTTGTGGCCGTTTCACACAACAGCAGCTTTAATCCCAGCGCTGATGGTCAGTTGATATTCAAAATCATTGCAGGCCTGTAAATGACACCTGCCCTGAAAACAAATCCTGGGGTCACATATCGACCAAAAAATTCAAAGGACGTCCATATTTCAAAACCACCGTTTCAAAAGGCATATTTTACGCACATTAGGGTTCTGCTTCTTTTTCTTTCTTTCCTTTTTTTGTTAAAAAATGGGGAATGGAAAAAGGCATCCCTCAGAATGGGCGAAAATCGTTGCAAACGAATCAATGGACAAAGGTTTAATCTCCAATATATATAAACAGCTCATGCAGCTTAATATTAACAAAACAAACAACCCAATACAAAAAATGGGCAGAAGATCTAAAGAGATGTTTCTTCAAAGAAGACACAGAGATGGCCAAGACACACATGAAAAGCTGCTCAACAGCACTAATTATTAGAGAAATGCAAATCAAAACTACAATGAGGTATCACCTCACACCTGTTAGAATCGGCATCATCAGAAAATCTACAAACAACCAATTCTGGGGAGGGTGTGGACAAAAGGAGCCCTCTTCCACTATTGGTGGCAATGTAAATTAATTCAGTCCCTATGGAGAACGGTATGGAGTTTCCTTGAAAAAACTAGAAATAGAATTACCATCTGATCCAGCAATCCCACTTCTGGGCATATACCCAGAGAAAACCATAAATCAAAAAGGCACATTCACCACAATGTTCATGGCAGCACTATTTACAATAGCCAGGTAATGGAAGCAACGTAAATGCGCACAGACAGATGAATGGATAAAGATGTGGTACATATATAAAATGGAATATTACTCAGCCATAAAAAGGAATGAAACTGGGTCATTTGTAGAGACATCGATGGATCTAGAGACTGTCATACAGAATGAAGTAAGTCAGAAAGAGGAAAACAAATATTGTATATTAATGCATATATGTGGAACCTAAAAAATGGTACAGATGAACGGGTTTGCAGGGAAGAAACAGAGACACAGAGGTAGAGAACAAACATATGGACACCAAGTGTGGGAAGCCATGGGGTGGTGGTGGTGGGATGAGTTGGGAGATTGGCATTGACCTGTATACATGTATATGCATAAAATACATAACTAATAATAACCTGCTGTATAAAAAAATAAATCAAATTAAATTTCAAAATTTTAAAAAGTAAAATTTAAAAATAAAACAGAAAAATGTTCTTCCCTTCACACAGATGTATTTATAGGAATGAATTATTTCCATGCTTATATCTATAAATACATAAAAGAGGAATAATATCTAACTTGAAACATAAAAGAAAAAAAAAAACCTGAACCCACCAGTTATACAGAGGAAAACCCTATCAGGGCACTTGCTCCAGCGGTAAACAATTCTGAAATTGGTCAGAGGTGGGGAATCATCTCCCATACAACCAGCAACCCAACCCCCACGCCAGGAGCATCCTCATTGCAAAGCTGGGGGACCGTGCCGAGGCATCTGTGAGTAAACGTGAGCTGAGCCCCAGGACAGCTGCTGCTGAACTGTTCCCACCCTTCCCAGGTAAAACACCTGAATATGTACAAGGGCTTGAAAGCCTAGAGGAAGGGCCACGGAGCCACACCAGCGACAGCACGCAGGCCAACTTGGTGCCTGCAGGCCAGCCAGGGTGGTCCTGGCCCCGGGCGCTCTTGCGGAAGCTTTCCATTGCCCTGCCTGAGATACCCCCCCTGTCCCGGCCCCCACTGCTTTTTTCCTTCCTCACCTCTGTCCGGAGAGAAATTCCAGCGGAAGGTATGGGTGACACATCCTCTTCTTTACAGGTGGCAGCCTGGCAACCCCTGCAGAAAGGCCAGCAGAGCCCCACTCACACCGGGCCACCAACAAAGCTGTGGCCCCTCACTCCCTCCCACCAGCACAGCCCCGAGACTGCTGACGGGGCAGAGAATATGGAGTCAGGCACAGCTTCAGGGGCTATTGCTGCCTGGAGCGCTGTTTATATTGACCTTAAACAGGCACACCTGGGGAGGGCCGGCCGGCAGGGTAAGGCTGCCCAGGTCAGCTAATCCACAACCCTCAGGGAATCACATTGTTGAAAACGGACCTCGCTAAGGCAGAATAGAAGCCAAGGAAGAAAAGGACACAATGCCATTTGCAGCACCGTAGATGAGTCTAGAGGTAATCACGTGACTTGTAGTAAGTCAGAAAGTGAAAGACACATATCGTATCATATCACTTATAGGTGTTACCTAAGAATGGATACCAGTGCAGATATTTCCACGGAGAAGGGCCATCACAGATTCATCAAACAAACTTATGGTTCACCAATGGAAAGGTGTGAGGATTGGTTTCATTACGATATTGGGGTTAACAGATATATACAAACACAGGTGACACATATAATCACCAAAGACCTACGGAATACCAAGAGAAGACTACTCAACCTTCTGTCATAACGTACATGGGAAAAGGATCCCAGGAAGAACAGACATCTGTATATGTGTAAAAGAACCCCATCTTCCACACCTACAACAAGCCAAACATTGTAATCAAACTTGCTGTAATAAAAAAATTAAATTAAAAACACGAACAAGAAGTAGTGAGACAAACTTGAGGGGCTTTCTCCTGGCACATTCCATTCTAAATTCCAATCTAGAACACGACTTCCATTGAGGCTCTGTTGCCCTAGTCACCAGATTTGGTAAGGGAGAACTGCTGCCACCTTGTGGCCGTTTCACACAACAGCAGCTTTAATCCCAGCGCTGATGGTCAGGTGATATTCAAAATCATTGCAGGCCTGTAAATGACACCTGCCCTGAAAACAAATCCTGGGGTCACATATCGACCAAAAAATTCAAAGGACGTCCATATTTCAAAACGACCGTTTCAAAAGGCATATTTTACGCACATTAGTGTTCTGCTTCTTTTTCTTTCTTTCCTTTTTTTCTTAAAAATACGGGAATGGAAAAAGGCATCCCTCAGAATGGGCGAAAATCGTTGCAAACGAATCAATGGACAAAGGTTTAATCTCCAATATATATAAACAGCTCATGCAGCTTAATACTAACAAAACAAACAACCCAATACAAAAAATGGGCAGAAGATCTAAAGAGATGTTTCTTCAAAGAAGACACAGAGATGGCCAAGACACACATGAAAAGCTGCTCAACAGCACTAATTATTAGAGAAATGCAAATCAAAACTACAATGAGATATCACCTCACACCTGTTAGAATCGGCATCATCAGAAAATCTACAAACAAACAATTCTGGGGAGGGTGTGGACAAAAGGAGCCCTCTTCCACTATTGGTGGCAATGTAAATTAATTCAGTCCCTATGGAGAACGGTATGGAGTTTCCTTGAAAAAACTAGAAATAGAATTACCATCTGATCCAGCAATCCCACTTCTGGGCATATACCCAGAGAAAACCATAAATCAAAAAGGCACATTCACCACAATGTTCATGGCAGCACTATTTACAATAGCCAGGTAATGGAAGCAACGTAAATGCGCACAGACAGATGAATGGATAAAGATGTGGTACATATATAAAATGGAATATTACTCAGCCATAAAAAGGAATGAAACTGGGTCATTTGTAGAGACATCGATGGATCTAGAGACTGTCATACAGAATGAAGTAAGTCAGAAAGAGGAAAACAAATATTGTATATTAATGCATATATGTGGAACCTAAAAAATGGTACAGATGAACGGGTTTGCAGGGAAGAAACAGAGACACAGAGGTAGAGAACAAACATATGGACACCAAGTGTGGGAAGCCATGGGGTGGTGGTGGTGGGATGAGTTGGGAGATTGGCATTGACCTGTATACATGTATATGCATAAAATACATAACTAATAATAACCTGCTGTATAAAAAAATAAATCTAATTAAATTTCAAAATTTTAAAAAGTAAAATTTAAAAATAAAACAGAAAAATGTTCTTCCCTTCACACAGATGTATTTATAGGAATGAATTATTTCCATGCTTATATCTATAAATACATAAAAGAGGAATAAAATCTAACTTGAACCATAAAAGAAAAATAAAACCTGACCCCACCAGTTATACAGAGGAAAACCCTATCAGGGCACTTGCTGCAGCGGTAAACAATTCTGAAATTGGTCAGAGGTGGGGAATCATCTCCCATACAACCAGCAACCCAACCCGCACGTCAGGAGCATCCTCATTGCAAAGCTGGGGGACCGTGCCGAGGCATCTGTGAGTAAACGTGAGCTGAGCCCCAGGACAGCTGCTGCTGAACTGTTCCCACCCTTCCCAGGTAAAACACCTGAATATGTACAAGGGCTTGAAAGCCTAGAGGAAGGGCCACGGAGCCACACCAGCGACAGCACGCAGGCCAACTTGGTGCCTGCAGGCCAGCCAGGGTGGTCCTGGCCCCGGGCGCTCTTGCGGAAGCTTTCCATTGCCCTGCCTGAGATACCCCTCCTGTCCCGGCCCCCACTGCATTTTTCCTTCCTCACCTCTGTCCGGAGAGAAATTCCAGCGGAAGGTATGGGTGACACATCCTCTTCTTTACAGGTGGCAGCCTGGCAACCCCTGCAGAAAGGCCAGCAGAGCCCCACTCACACAGGGCCACCAACAAAGCTGTGGCCCCTCACTCCGTCCCACCAGCACAGCCCCGAGACTGCTGACGGGGCAGAGAATATGGAGTCAGGCACAGCTTCAGGGGCTATTGCTGCCTGGAGCGCTGTTTATATTGACCTCAAACAGGCACAGCTGGGGAGGGCCGGCCGGCAGGGTAAGGCTGCCCAGGTCAGCTAATCCACAACCCTCAGGGAATCACATTGTTGAAAACGGACCTCGCTAAGGCAGAATAGAAGCCAAGGAAGAAAAGGACACAATGCCATTTGCAGCACCGTAGATGAGTCTAGAGGTAATCACGTGACTTGTAGTAAGTCAGAAAGTGAAAGACACATATCGTATCATATCACTTATAGGTGTTACCTACGAATGGATACCAGTGCAGATATTTCCACGGAGAAGGGCCATCACAGATTCATCAAACAAACTTATGGTTCACCAATGGAAAGTTGTGAGGATTGGTTTCATTACGATATTGGGGTTAACAGACATATACAAACACAGGTGACACATATAATCACCAAAGACCTACGGAATACCAAGAGAAGACTACTCAACATTCTGTCATAACGTACATGGGAAAAGGATCCCAGGAAGAACAGACATCTGTATATGTGTAAAATAACCACATCTTCCACACCTACAACAAGCCAAATATTGTAATCAAACTTGCTGTAATAAAAAATAAAAAATTAAATTAAAAACACGAACAAGAAGTAGTGAGACAAACTTGAGGGGCTTTCTCCTGGCACATTCTATTCTAAATTCCAATCTAGAACAGGACTTCTATTGAGGCTCTGTTGCCCTAGTCACCAGGTTTGGTAAGGGAGAACTGCTGCCCCCTTGTGGCCGTTTCACACAACAGCAGCTTTAATCCCAGCGCTGATGGTCAGTTGATATTCAAAATCATTGCAGGCCTGTAAATGACACCTGCCCTGAAACCAAACCCTGGGGTCACATATCGACCAAAAAATTCAAAGGACGTCCATATTTCAAAATGACCGTCTCAAAAGGCATATTTTACGCACATTAGTGTTCTGCTTCTTTTTCTTTCTTTCCTTTTTTTGTTAAAAATACGGGAATGGAAAAAGGCATCCCTCAGAATGGGCGAAAATCGTTGCAAACGAATCAATGGACAAAGGTTTAATCTCCAATATATATAAACAGCTCATGCAGCTTAATATTAACAAAACAAACAACCCAATACAAAAAATGGGCAGAAGATCTAAAGAGATGTTTCTTCAAAGAAGACACAGAGATGGCCAAGACACACATGAAAAGCTGCTCAACAGCACTAATTATTAGAGAAATGCAAATCAAAACTACAATGAGGTATCACCTCACACCTGTTAGAATCGGCATCATCAGAAAATCTACAAACAACCAATTCTGGGGAGGGTGTGGACAAAAGGAGCCCTCTTCCACAATTGGTGGCAATGTAAGTTGATACAGTCACTATGGAGAATGGTATGGAGTTTCCTTGAAAAAAACTAGAAATAGAATTACCATCTGATCCAGCAATCCCACTTCTGGGCATATACCCAGAGAAAACCATAAATCAAAAAGGCACATTCACCACAATGTTCATGGCAGCACTATTTACAATAGCCAGGTAATGGAATCAACGTAAATGCCCACAGACAGATGAATGGATAAAGATGTGGTACATATATAAAATGGAATATTACTCAGCCATAAAAAGGAATGAAACTGGGTCATTTGTAGAGACATCGATGGATCTAGAGACTGTCATACAGAATGAAGTAAGTCAGAAAGAGGAAAACAAATATTGTATATTAATGCATATATGTGGAACCTAAAAAATGGTACAGATGAACTGGTTTGCAGGGAAGAAACAGAGACACAGAGGTAGAGAACAAACATATGGACACCAAGTGTGGGAAGCCATGGGGTGGTGGTGGTGGGATGAGTTGGGAGATTGGGATTGACCTGTATATATGTATATGCATAAAATACATAACTAATAATAACCTGCTGTATAAAAAAATAAATCAAATTAAATTTCAAAATTTTAAAAAGTAAAATATAAAAATAAAACAGAAAAATGTTCTTCCCTTCACACAGATGTATTTATAGGAATGAATTATTTCCATGCTTATATCTATAAATACATAAAAGAGGAATAAAATCTAACTTGAACCATAAAAGAAAAAAAAAAACCTGAACCCACCAATTATACAGAGGAAAACCCTATCAGGGCACTTGCTGCAGCGGTAAACAATTCTGAAATTGGTCAGAGGTGGGGAATCATCTCCCATACAACCAGCAACCCACCCCCCACGCCAGGAGCATCCTCATTGCAAAGCTGGGGGACCGTGCCGAGGCATCTGTGAGTAAACGTGAGCTGAGCCCCAGGACAGCTGCTGCTGAACTGTTCCCACCCTTCCCAGGTAAAACACCTGAATATGTACAAGGGCTTGAAAGCCTAGAGGAAGGGCCACGGAGCCACACCAGCGACAGCACGCAGGCCAACTTGGTGCCTGCAGGCCAGCCAGGGTGGTCCTGGCCCCGGGCGCTCTTGCGGAAGCTTTCCATTGCCCTGCCTGAGATACCCCTCCTGTCCCGGCCCCCACTGCTTTTTTCCTTCCTCACCTCTGTCCGGAGAGAAATTCCAGCGGAAGGTATGGGTGACACATCCTCTTCTTTACAGGTGGCAGCCTGGCAACCCCTGCAGAAAGGCCAGCAGAGCTCCACTCACACCGGGCCACCAACAAAGCTGTGGCCCCTCACTCCCTCCCACCAGCACAGCCCCGAGACTGCTGACGGGGCAGAGAATATGGAGTCAGGCACAGCTTCAGGGGCTATTGCTGCCTGGAGCGCTGTTTATATTGACCTCAAACAGGCACACCTGGGGAGGGCCGGCCGGCAGGGTAAGGCTGCCCAGGTCAGCTAATCCACAACCCTCAGGGAATCACATTGTTGAAAACGGACCTCGCTAAGGCAGAATAGAAGCCAAGGAAGAAAAGGACACAATGCCATTTGCAGCACCGTAGATGAGTCTAGAGGTAATCACGTGACTTGTAGTAAGTCAGAAAGTGAAAGACACATATCGTATCATATCACTTATAGGTGTTACCTAAGAATGGATACCAGGGCAGATATTTCCACGGAGAAGGGCCATCACAGATTCATCAAACAAACTTATGGTTCACCAATGGAAAGGTGTGAGGATTGGTTTCATTACGATATTGGGGTTAACAGACATATACAAACACAGGTGACACATATAATCACCAAAGACCTACGGAATACCAAGAGAAGACTACTCAACCTTCTGTCATAACGTACATGGGAAAAGGATCCCAGGAAGAACAGACATCTGTATATGTGTAAAAGAACCACATCTTCCACACCTACAACAAGCCAAACATTGTAATCAAACTTGCTGTAATAAAAAAATTAAATTAAAAACACGAACAAGAAGTAGTGAGACAAACTTGAGGGGCTTTCTCCTGGCACATTCCATTCTAAATTCCAATCTAGAACACGACTTCCATTGAGGCTCTGTTGCCCTAGTCACCAGATTTGGTAAGGGAGAACTGCTGCCACCTTGTGGCCGTTTCACACAACAGCAGCTTTAATCCCAGCGCTGATGGTCAGTTGATATTCAAAATCATTGCAGGCCTGTAAATGACACCTGCCCTGAAACCAAATCCTGGGGTCACATATCGACCAAAAAATTCAAAGGACGTCCATATTTCAAAACGACCGTCTCAAAAGGCATATTTTACGCACATTAGTGTTCTGCTTCTTTTTCTTTCTTTCCTTTTTTTTGTTAAAAAAAGGGGAATGGAAAAAGGCATCCCTCAGAGTGGGCGAAAATCGTTGCAAACGAATCAATGTTCAAAGGTTTAATCTCCAATATATATAAACAGCTCATGCAGCTTAATATTAACAAAACAAACAACCCAATACAAAAAATGGGCAGAAGATCTAAAGAGATGTTTCTTCAAAGAAGACACAGAGATGGCCAAGACACACATGAAAAGCTGCTCAACAGCACTAATTATTAGAGAAATGCAAATCAAAACTACAATGAGGTATCACCTCACACCTGTTAGAATCGGCATCATCAGAAAATCTACAAACAACCAATTCTGGGGAGGCTGTGGACAAAAGGAGCCCTCTTCCACAATTGGTGGCAATGTAAATTGATACAGTCACTATGGAGAACGGTATGGAGTTTCCTTGAAAAAAACTAGAAATAGAATTACCATCTGATCCAGCAATCCCACTTCTGGGCATATACCCAGAGAAAACCATAAATCAAAAAGGCACATTCACCACAATGTTCATGGCAGCACTATTTACAATAGCCAGGTAATGGAAGCAACGTAAATGCCCACAGACAGATGAATGGATAAAGATGTGGTACATATATAAAATGGAATATTACTCAGCCATAAAAAGGAATGAAACTGGGTCATTTGTAGAGACATCGATGGATCTAGAGACTGTCATACAGAAGTAAGTCAGAAAGAGGAAAACAAATATTGTATATTAATGCATATATGTGGAACCTAAAAAATGGTACAGATGAACTGGTTTGCAGGGAAGAAACAGAGACACAGAGGTAGAGAACAAACATATGGACACCAAGTGTGGGAAGCCATGGGGTGGTGGTGGTGGGATGAGTTTGGAGATTGGGATTGACCTGTATACATGTATATGCATAAAATACATAACTAATAATAACCTGCTGTATAAAAAAATAAATCAAATTAAATTTCAAAATTTTAAAAAGTAAAATTTAAAAATAAAACAGAAAAATGTTCTTCCCTTCACACAGATGTATTTATAGGAATGAATTATTTCCATGCTTATATCTATAAATACATAAAAAGGAATAAAATCTAACTTGAACCATAAAAGAAAAAAAAAACCTGAACCCACCAGTTATACAGAGGAAAACCCTATCAGGGCACTTGCTGCAGCGGTAAACAATTCTGAAATTGGTCAGAGGTGGGGAATCATCTCCCATACAACCAGCAACCCACCCCCCACGCCAGGAGCATCCTCATTGCAAATCTGGGGGACCGTGCTGAGGCATCTGTGAGTAAACGTGAGCTGAGCCCCAGGACAGCTGCTGCTGAACTGTTCCCACCCTTCCCAGGTAAAACACCTGAATATGTACAAGGGCTTGAAAGCCTAGAGGAAGGGCCACGGAGCCACACCAGCGACAGCACGCAGGCCAACTTGGTGCCTGCAGGCCAGCCAGGGTGGTCCTGGCCCCGGGCGCTCTTGCGGAAGCTTTCCATTGCCCTGCCTGAGATACACCTCCTGTCCCGGCCCCCACTGCTTTTTTCCTTCCTCACCTCTGTCCGGAGAGAAATTCCAGCGGAAGGTATGGGTGACACATCCTCTTCTTTACAGGTGGCAACCTGGCAACCCCTGCAGAAAGGCCAGCAGAGCCCCACTCACACCGGGCCACCAACAAAGCTGTGGCCCCTCACTCCCTCCCACCAGCACAGCCCCGAGACTGCTGACGGGGCAGAGAATATGGAGTCAGGCACAGCTTCAGGGGCTATTGCTGCCTGGAGCGCTGTTTATATTGACCTCAAACAGGCACACCTGGGGAGGGCCGGCCGGCAGGGTAAGGCTGCCCAGGTCAGCTAATCCACAACCCTCAGGGAATCACATTGTTGAAAACGGACCTCGCTAAGGCAGAATAGAAGCCAAGGAAGAAAAGGACACAATGCCATTTGCAGCACCGTAGATGAGTCTAGAGGTAATCATGTGACTTGTAGTAAGTCAGAAAGTGAAAGACACATATCGTATCATATCACTTATAGGTGTTACCTAAGAATGGATACCAGGGCAGATATTTCCACGGAGAAGGGCCATCACAGATTCATCAAACAAACTTATGGTTCACCAATGGAAAGGTGTGAGGATTGGTTTCATTACGATATTGGGGTTAACAGACATATACAAACACAGGTGACACATATAATCACCAAAGACCTACGGAATACCAAGAGAAGACTACTCAACCTTCTGTCATAACGTACATGGGAAAAGGATCCCAGGAAGAACAGACATCTGTATATGTGTAAAAGAACCACATCTTCCACACCTACAACAAGCCAAACATTGTAATCAAACTTGCTGTAATAAAAAAATTAAATTAAAAACACGAACAAGAAGTAGTGAGACAAACTTGAGGGGCTTTCTCCTGGCACATTCCATTCTAAATTCCAATCTAGAACACGACTTCCATTGAGGCTCTGTTGCCCTAGTCACCAGATTTGGTAAGGGAGAACTGCTGCCACCTTGTGGCCGTTTCACACAACAGCAGCTTTAATCCCAGCGCTGATGGTCAGTTGATATTCAAAATCATTGCAGGCCTGTAAATGACACCTGCCCTGAAACCAAATCCTGGGGTCACATATCGACCAAAAAATTCAAAGGACGTCCATATTTCAAAACGACCGTCTCAAAAGGCATATTTTACGCACATTAGTGTTCTGCTTCTTTTTCTTTCTTTCCTTTTTTTGTTAAAAAAAGGGGAATGGAAAAAGGCATCCCTCAGAGTGGGCGAAAATCGTTGCAAACGAATCAATGTTCAAAGGTTTAATCTCCAATATATATAAACAGCTCATGCAGCTTAATATTAACAAAACAAACAACCCAATACAAAAAATGGGCAGAAGATCTAAAGAGATGTTTCTTCAAAGAAGACACAGAGATGGCCAAGACACACATGAAAAGCTGCTCAACAGCACTAATTATTAGAGAAATGCAAATCAAAACTACAATGAGGTATCACCTCACACCTGTTAGAATCGGCATCATCAGAAAATCTACAAACAACCAATTCTGGGGAGGGTGTGGACAAAAGGAGCCCTCTTCCACAATTGGTGGCAATGTAAATTGATACAGTCACTATGGAGAACGGTATGGAGTTTCCTTGAAAAAAACTAGAAATAGAATTACCATCTGATCCAGCAATCCCACTTCTGGGCATATACCCAGAGAAAACCATAAATCAAAAAGGCACATTCACCACAATGTTCATGGCAGCACTATTTACAATAGCCAGGTAATGGAAGCAACGTAAATGCCCACAGACAGATGAATGGATAAAGATGTGGTACATATATAAAATGGAATATTACTCAGCCATAAAAAGGAATGAAACTGGGTCATTTGTAGAGACATCGATGGATCTAGAGACTGTCATACAGAAGTAAGTCAGAAAGAGGAAAACAAATATTGTATATTAATGCATATATGTGGAACCTAAAAAATGGTACAGATGAACTGGTTTGCAGGGAAGAAACAGAGACACAGAGGTAGAGAACAAACATATGGACACCAAGTGTGGGAAGCCATGGGGTGGTGGTGGTGGGATGAGTTGGGAGATTGGGATTGACCTGTATACATGTATATGCATAAAATACATAACTAATAATAACCTGCTGTATAAAAAAATACATCAAATTAAATTTCAAAATTTTAAAAAGTAAAATTTAAAAATAAAACAGAAAAATGTTCTTCCCTTCACACAGATGTATTTATAGGAATGAATTATTTCCATGCTTATATCTATAAATACATAAAAGAGGAATAAAATCTAACTTGAACCATAAAAGAAAAAAAATAACCTGAACCCACCAGTTATACAGAGGAAAACCCTATCAGGGCTCTTGCTGCAGCGGTAAACAATTCTGAAATTGGTCAGAGGTGGGGAATCATCTCCCATACAACCAGCAACGCACCCCCCACGCCAGGAGCATCCTCATTGCAAAGCTGGGGGACCGTGCCGAGGCATCTGTGAGTAAACGTGAGCTGAGCCCCAGGACAGCTGCTGCTGAACTGTTCCCACCCTTCCCAGGTAAAACACCTGAATATGTACAAGGGCTTGAAAGCCTAGAGGAAGGGCCACGGAGCCACACCAGCGACAGCACGCAGGCCAACTTGGTGCCTGCAGGCCAGCCAGGGTGGTCCTGGCCCCGGGCGCTCTTGCGGAAGCTTTCCATTGCCCTGCCTGAGATACCCCTCCTGTCCCGGCCCCCACTGCTTTTTTCCTTCCTCACCTCTGTCCGGAGAGAAATTCCAGCGGAAGGTATGGGTGACACATCCTCTTCTTTACAGGTGGCAGCCTGGCAACCCCTGCAGAAAGGCCAGCAGAGCCCCACTCACACCGGGCCACCAACAAAGCTGTGGCCCCTCACTCCCTCCCACCAGCACAGCCCCGAGACTGCTGACGGGGCAGAGAATATGGAGTCAGGCACAGCTTCAGGGGCTATTGCTGCCTGGAGCGCTGTTTATATTGACCTCAAACAGGCACACCTGGGGAGGGCCGGCCGGCAGGGTAAGGCTGCCCAGGTCAGCTAATCCACAACCCTCAGGGAATCACATTGTTGAAAACGGACCTCGCTAAGGCAGAATAGAAGCCAAGGAAGAAAAGGACACAATGCCATTTGCAGCACCGTAGATGAGTCTAGAGGTAATCACGTGACTTGTAGTAAGTCAGAAAGTGAAAGACACATATCGTATCATATCACTTATAGGTGTTACCTAAGAATGGATACCAGGGCAGATATTTCCACGGAGAAGGGCCATCACAGATTCATCAAACAAACTTATGGTTCACCAATGGAAAGTTGTGAGGATTGGTTTCATTACGATATTGGGGTTAACAGACATATACAAACACAGGTGACACATATAATCACCAAAGACCTACGGAATACCAAGAGAAGACTACTCAACCTTCTGTCATAACGTACATGGGAAAAGGATCCCAGGAAGAACAGACATCTGTATATGTGTAAAAGAACCACATCTTCCACACCTACAACAAGCCAAACATTGTAATCAAAATTGCTGTAATAAAAAATAAAAAATTAAATTAAAAACACGAACAAGAAGTAGTGAGACAAACTTGAGGGGCTTTCTCCTGGCACATTCCATTCTAAATTCCAATCTAGAACACGACTTCCATTGAGGCTCTGTTGCCCTAGTCACCAGATTTGGTAAGGGAGAACTGCTGCCACCTTGTGGCCGTTTCACACAACAGCAGCTTTAATCCCAGCGCTGATGGTCAGTTGATATTCAAAATCATTGCAGGCATGTAAATGACACCTGCCCTGAAAACAAATCCTGGGGTCACATATCGACCAAAAAATTCAAAGGACGTCCATATTTCAAAACCACCATCTCTAAAGGCATATTTTACGCACATTAGTGTTCTGCTTCTTTTTCTTTCTTTCCTTTTTTTGTTAAAAAAAGGGGAATGGAAAAAGGCATCCCTCAGAATGGGCGAAAATCGTTGCAAACGAATCAATGGACAAAGGTTTAATCTCCAATATATATAAACAGCTCATGCAGCTTAATATTAACAAAACAAACAACCCAATACAAAAAATGGGCAGAAGATCTAAAGAGATGTTTCTTCAAAGAAGACACAGAGATGGCCAAGACACACATGAAAAGCTGCTCAACAGCACTAATTATTAGAGAAATGCAAATCAAAACTACAATGAGGTATCACCTCACACCTGTTAGAATCGGCATCATCAGAAAATCTACAAACAACCAATTCTGGGGAGGGTGTGGACAAAAGGAGCCCTCTTCCACAATTGGTGGCAATGTAAATTGATACAGTCACTATGGAGAACGGTATGGAGTTTCCTTGAAAAAAACTAGAAATAGAATTACCATCTGATCCAGCAATCCCACTTCTGGGCATATACCCAGAGAAAACCATAAATCAAAAAGGCACATTCACCACAATGTTCATGGCAGCACTATTTACAATAGCCAGGTAATGGAAGCAACGTAAATGCCCACAGACAGATGAATGGATAAAGATGTGGTACATATATAAAATGGAATATTACTCAGCCATAAAAAGGAATGAAACTGGGTCATTTGTAGAGACATCGATGGATCTAGAGACTGTCATACAGAAGTAAGTCAGAAAGAGGAAAACAAATATTGTATATTAATGCATATATGTGGAACCTAAAAAATGGTACAGATGAACTGGTTTGCAGGGAAGAAACAGAGACACAGAGGTAGAGAACAAACATATGGACACCAAGTGTGGGAAGCCATGGGGTGGTGGTGGTGGGATGAGTTGGGAGATTGGGATTGACCTGTATACATGTATATGCATAAAATACATAACTAATAATAACCTACTGTATAAAAAAATAAACCAAATTAAATTTCAAAATTTTAAAAAGTAAGATTTAAAAATAAAACAGAAAAATGTTCTTCCCTTCACACAGATGTATTTATAGGAATGAATTATTTCCATGCTTATATCTATAAATACATAAAGGAGGAATACAATCTAACTTGAACCATAAAAGAAAAGAAAAAACCTGAACCCACCAGTTATACAGAGGAAAACCCTATCAGGGCACTTGCTGCAGCGGTAAACAATTCTGAAATTGGTCAGAGGTGGGGAATCATCTCCCATACAACCAGCAACCCACCCCCCACGCCAGGAGCATCCTCATTGCAAAGCTGGGGGACCGTGCCGAGGCATCTGTGAGTAAACGTGAGCTGAGCCCCAGGACAGCTGCTGCTGAACTGTTCCCACCCTTCCCAGGTAAAACACCTGAATATGTACAAGGGCTTGAAAGCCTAGAGGAAGGGCCACGGAGCCACACCAGCGACAGCACGCAGGCCAACTTGGTGCCTGCAGGCCAGCCAGGGTGGTCCTGGCCCCGGGCGCTCTTGCGGAAGCTTTCCATTGCCCTGCCTGAGATACCCCTCCTGTCCCGGCCCCCACTGCTTTTTTCCTTCCTCACCTCTGTCCGGAGAGAAATTCCAGCGGAAGGTATGGGTGACACATCCTCTTCTTTACAGGTGGCAGCCTGGCAACCCCTGCAGAAAGGCCAGCAGAGCCCCACTCACACCGGGCCACCAACAAAGCTGTGGCCCCTCACTCCCTCCCACCAGCACAGCCCCGAGACTGCTGACGGGGCAGAGAATATGGAGTCAGGCACAGCTTCAGGGGCTATTGCTGCCTGGAGCGCTGTTTATATTGACCTCAAACAGGCACACCTGGGGAGGGCCGGCCGGCAAGGTAAGGCTGCCCAGGTCAGCTAATCCACAACCCTCAGGGAATCACATTGTTGAAAACGGACCTCGCTAAGGCAGAATAGAAGCCAAGGAAGAAAAGGACACAATGCCATTTGCAGCACCGTAGATGAGTCTAGAGGTAATCACGTGACTTGTAGTAAGTCAGAAAGTGAAAGACACATATCGTATCATATCACTTATAGGTGTTACCTAAGAATGGATACCAGGGCAGATATTTCCACGGAGAAGGGCCATCACAGATTCATCAAACAAACTTATGGTTCACCAATGGAAAGGTGTGAGGATTGGTTTCATTACGATATTGGGGTTAACAGACGTATACAAACACAGGTGACACATATAATCACCAAAGACTTACGGAATACCAAGAGAAGACTACTCAACCTTCTGTCATAACGTACATGGGAAAAGGATCCCAGGAAGAACAGACATCTGTATATGTGTAAAAGAACCACATCTTCCACACCTACAACAAGCCAAACATTGTAATCAAAATTGCTGTAATAAAAAATAAAAAATTAAATTAAAAACACGAACAAGAAGTAGTGAGACAAACTTGAAGGGCTTTCTCCTGGCACATTCCATTCTAAATTCCAATCTAGAACACGACTTCCATTGAGGCTCTGTTGCCCTAGTCACCAGATTTGGTAAGGGAGAACTGCTGCCACCTTGTGGCCGTTTCACACAACAGCAGCTTTAATCCCAGCGCTGATGGTCAGTTGATATTCAAAATCATTGCAGGCCTGTAAATGACACCTGCCCTGAAAACAAATCCTGGGGTCACATATCGACCAAAAAATTCAAAGGACGTCCATATTTCAAAACCACCGTCTCTAAAGGCATATTTTACGCACATTAGTGTTCTGCTTCTTTTTCTTTCTTTCCTTTTTTTGTTAAAAAAAGGGGAATGGAAAAAGGCATCCCTCAGAATGGGCGAAAATCGTTGCAAACGAATCAATGGACAAAGGTTTAATCTCCAATATATATAAACAGCTCATGCAGCTTAATATTAACAAAACAAACAACCCAATACAAAAAATGGGCAGAAGATCTAAAGAGATGTTTCTTCAAAGAAGACACAGAGATGGCCAAGACACACATGAAAAGCTGCTCAACAGCACTAATTATTAGAGAAATGCAAATCAAAACTACAATGAGGTATCACCTCACACCTGTTAGAATCGGCATCATCAGAAAATCTACAAACAACCAATTCTGGGGAGGCTGTGGACAAAAGGAGCCCTCTTCCACAATTGGTGGCAATGTAAATTGATACAGTCACTATGGAGAACGGTATGGAGTTTCCTTGAAAAAAACTAGAAATAGAATTACCATCTGATCCAGCAATCCCACTTCTGGGCATATACCCAGAGAAAACCATAAATCAAAAAGGCACATTCACCACAATGTTCATGAAAGCACTATTTACAATAGCCAGGTAATGGAAGCAACGTAAATGCCCACAGACAGATGAATGGATAAAGATGTGGTACATATATAAAATGGAATATTACTCAGCCATAAAAAGGAATGAAACTGGGTCATTTGTAGAGACATCGATGGATCTAGAGACTGTCATACAGAAGTAAGTCAGAAAGAGGAAAACAAATATTGTATATTAATGCATATATGTGGAACCTAAAAAATGGTACAGATGAACTGGTTTGCAGGGAAGAAACAGAGACACAGAGGTAGAGAACAAACATATGGACACCAAGTGTGGGAAGCCATGGGGTGGTGGTGGTGGGATGAGTTGGGAGATTGGGATTGACCTGTATACATGTATATGCATAAAATACATAACTAATAATAACCTGCTGTATAAAAAAATAAATCAAATTAAATTTCAAAATTTTAAAAAGTAAAATTTAAAAATAAAACAGAAAAATGTTCTTCCCTTCACACAGATGTATTTATAGGAATGAATTATTTCCATGCTTATATCTATAAATACATAAAAAGGAATAAAATCTAACTTGAACCATAAAAGAAAAAAAAAACCTGAACCCACCAGTTATACAGAGGAAAACCCTATCAGGGCACTTGCTGCAGCGGTAAACAATTCTGAAATTGGTCAGAGGTGGGGAATCATCTCCCATACAACCAGCAACCCACCCCCCACGCCAGGAGCATCCTCATTGCAAAGCTGGGGGACCGTGCCGAGGCATCTGTGAGTAAACGTGAGCTGAGCCCCAGGACAGCTGCTGCTGAACTGTTCCCAC
This sequence comes from Mesoplodon mirus, assembly GCF_964341445.2. Taxonomy (NCBI): domain Eukaryota; kingdom Metazoa; phylum Chordata; class Mammalia; order Artiodactyla; family Ziphiidae; genus Mesoplodon; species Mesoplodon mirus. The sequence continues at coordinate 1,686,215 of NW_028295814.1, read as the reverse complement.
CCTTCCCAGGTAAAACACCTGAATATGTACAAGGGCTTGAAAGCCTAGAGGAAGGGCAACGGAGCCACACCAGCGACAGCACGCAGGCCAACTTGGTGCCTGCAGGCCAGCCAGGGTGGTCCTGGCCCCGGGCGCTCTTGCGGAAGCTTTCCATTGCCCTGCCTGAGATACCCCTCCTGTCCCGGCCCCCACTGCTTTTTTCCTTCCTCACCTCTGTCCGGAGAGAAATTCCAGCGGAAGGTATGGGTGACACATCCTCTTCTTTACAGGTGGCAGCCTGGCAACCCCTGCAGAAAGGCCAGCAGAGCCCCACTCACACCGGGCCACCAACAAAGCTGTGGCCCCTCACTCCCTCCCACCAGCACAGCCCCGAGACTGCTGACGGGGCAGAGAATATGGAGTCAGGCACAGCTTCAGGGGCTATTGCTGCCTGGAGCGCTGTTTATATTGACCTCAAACAGGCACACCTGGGGAGGGCCGGCCGGCAGGGTAAGGCTGCCCAGGTCAGCTAATCCACAACCCTCAGGGAATCACATTGTTGAAAACGGACCTCGCTAAGGCAGAATAGAAGCCAAGGAAGAAAAGGACACAATGCCATTTGCAGCACCGTAGATGAGTCTAGAGGTAATCACGTGACTTGTAGTAAGTCAGAAAGTGAAAGACACATATCGTATCATATCACTTATAGGTGTTACCTAAGAATGGATACCAGGGCAGATATTTCCACGGAGAAGGGCCATCACAGATTCATCAAATAAACTTATGGTTCACCAATGGAAAGGTGTGAGGATTGGTTTCATTACGATATTGGGGTTAACAGACATATACAAACACAGGTGACACATATAATCACCAAAGACTTACGGAATACCAAGAGAAGACTACTCAACCTTCTGTCATAACGTACATGGGAAAAGGATCCCAGGAAGAACAGACATCTGTATATGTGTAAAAGAACCACATCTTCCACACCTACAACAAGCCAAACATTGTAATCAAACTTGCTGTAATAAAAAATAAAAAATTAATTAAACACACGAACAAGAAGTAGTGAGACAAACTTGAACGGCTTTCTCCTGGCACATTCCATTCTGAATTCCAATCTAGAACACGACTTCCATTGAGGCTCTGTTGCCCTAGTCACCAGATTTGGTAAGGGAGAACTGCTGCCACCTTGTGGCCGTTTCACACAACAGCAGCTTTAATCCCAGCGCTGATGGTCAGTTGATATTCAAAATCATTGCAGGCCTGTAAATGACACCTGCCCTGAAAACAAATCCTGGGGTCACATATCGACCAAAAAATTCAAAGGACGTCCATATTTCAAAACCACCATCTCAAAAGGCATATTTTACGCACATTAGTGTTCTGCTTCTTTTTCTTTCTTTCCTTTTTTTGTTAAAAAAAGGGGAATGGAAAAAGGCATCCCTCAGAGTGGGCGAAAATCATTGCAAACGAATCAATGTTCAAAGGTTTAATCTCCAATATATATAAACAGCTCATGCAGCTTAATATTAACAAAACAAACAACCCAATACAAAATATGGGCAGAAGATCTAAAGAGATGTTTCTTCAAAGAAGACACAGAGATGGCCAAGACACACATGAAAAGCTGCTCAACAGCACTAATTATTAGAGAAATGCAAATCAAAACTACAATGAGGTATCACCTCACACCTGTTAGAATCGGCATCATCAGAAAATCTACAAACAACCAATTCTGGGGAGGGTGTGGACAAAAGGAGCCCTCTTCCACAATTGGTGGCAATGTAAATTGATACAGTCACTATGGAGAACGGTATGGAGTTTCCTTGAAAAAAACTAGAAATAGAATTACCATCTGATCCAGCAATCCCACTTCTGGGCATATACCCAGAGAAAACCATAAATCAAAAAGGCACATTCACCACAATGTTCATGGCAGCACTATTTACAATAGCCAGGTAATGGAAGCAACGTAAATGCCCACAGACAGATGAATGGATAAAGATGTGGTACATATATAAAATGGAATATTACTCAGCCATAAAAAGGAATGAAACTGGGTCATTTGTAGAGACATCGATGGATCTAGAGACTGTCATACAGAAGTAAGTCAGAAAGAGGAAAACAAATATTGTATATTAATGCATATATGTGGAACCTAAAAAATGGTACAGATGAACTGGTTTGCAGGGAAGAAACAGAGACACAGAGGTAGAGAACAAACATATGGACACCAAGTGTGGGAAGCCATGGGGTGGTGGTGGTGGGATGAGTTGGGAGATTGGGATTGACCTGTATACATGTATATGCATAAAATACATAACTAATAATAACCTGCTGTATAAAAAAATAAATCAAATTAAATTTCAAAATTTTAAAAAGTAAAATTTAAAAATAAAACAGAAAAATGTTCTTCCCTTCACACAGATGTATTTATAGGAATGAATTATTTCCATGCTTATATCTATAAATACATAAAAGAGGAATAAAATCTTACTTGAACCATAAAAGAAAAAAAAAACCTGAACCCACCAGTTATACAGAGGAAAACCCTATCAGGGCACTTGCTGCAGCGGTAAACAATTCTGAAATTCGTCAGAGGTGGGGAATCATCTCCCATACAACCAGCAAACCACCCCCCACGCCAGGAGCATCCTCATTGCAAAGCTGGGGGACCGTGCCGAGGCATCTGTGAGTAAACGTGAGCTGAGCCCCAGGACAGCTGCTGCTGAACTGTTCCCACCCTTCCCAGGTAAAACACCTGAATATGTACAAGGGCTTGAAAGCCTAGAGGAAGGGCCACGGAGCCACACCAGCGACAGCACGCAGGCCAACTTGGTGCCTGCAGGCCAGCCAGGGTGGTCCTGGCCCCGGGCGCTCTTGCGGAAGCTTTCCATTGCCCTGCCTGAGATATCCCTCTTGTCCCGGCCCCCACTGCTTTTTTCCTTGCTCACCTCTGTCCGGAGAGAAATTCCAGCGGAACGTATGGGTGACACATCCTCTTCTTTACAGGTGGCAGCCTGGCAACCCCTGCAGAAAGGCCAGCAGAGCCCCACACACACCGGGCCACCAACAAAGCTGTGGCCCCTCACTCCCTCCCACCAGCACAGCCCCGAGACTGCTGACGGGGCAGAGAATATGGAGTCAGGCACAGCTTCAGGGGATATTGCTGCCTGGAGCGCTGTTTATATTGACCTCAAACAGGCACACCTGGGGAGGGCCGGCCGGCAGGGTAAGGCTGCCCAGGTCAGCTAATCCACAACCCTCAGGGAATCACATTGTTGAAAACGGACCTCGCTAAGGCAGAATAGAAGCCAAGGAAGAAAAGGACACAATGCCATTTGCAGCACCGTAGATGAGTCTAGAGGTAATCACGTGACTTGTAGTAAGTCAGAAAGTGAAAGACACATATCGTATCATATCACTTATAGGTGTTACCTAAGAATGGATACCAGGGCAGATATTTCCACGGAGAAGGGCCATCACAGATTCATCAAACAAACTTATGGTTCACCAATGGAAAGGTGTGAGGATTGGTTTCATTACGATATTGGGGTTAACAGACATATACAAACACAGGTGACACATATAATCACCAAAGACTTACGGAATACCAAGAGAAGACTACTCAACCTTCTGTCATAACGTACATGGGAAAAGGATCCCAGGAAGAACAGACATCTGTATATGTGTAAAAGAACCACATCTTCCACACCTACAACAAGCCAAACATTGTAATCAAAATTGCTGTAATAAAAAATAAAAAATTAAATTAAAAACACGAACAAGAAGTAGTGAGACAAACTTGAAGGGCTTTCTTCTGGCACATTCCATTCTAAATTCCAATCTAGAACACGACTTCCATTGAGGCTCTGTTGCCCTAGTCACCAGATTTGGTAAGGGAGAACTGCTGCCACCTTGTGGCCGTTTCACACAACAGCAGCTTTAATCCCAGCGCTGATGGTCAGTTGATATTCAAAATCATTGCAGGCCTGTAAATGACACCTGCCCTGAAAACAAATCCTGGGGTCACATATCGACCAAAAAATTCAAAGGACGTCCATATTTCAAAACCACCGTTTCAAAAGGCATATTTTACGCACATTAGTGTTCTGCTTCTTTTTCTTTCTTTCCTTTTTTTGTTAAAAAAAGGGGAATGGAAAAAGGCATCCCTCAGAATGGGCGAAAATCGTTGCAAACGAATCAATGGACAAAGGTTTAATCTCCAATATATATAAACAGCTCATGCAGCTTAATATTAACAAAACAAACAACCCAATACAAAAAATGGGCAGAAGATCTAAAGAGATGTTTCTTCAAAGAAGACACAGAGATGGCCAAGACACACATGAAAAGCTGCTCAACAGCACTAATTATTAGAGAAATGCAAATCAAAACTACAATGAGGTTTCACCTCACACCTGTTAGAATCGGCATCATCAGAAAATCTACAAACAACCAATTCTGGGGAGGGTGTGGACAAAAGGAGCCCTCTTCCACAATTGGTGGCAATGTAAATTGATACAGTCACTATGGAGAACGGTATGGAGTTTCCTTGAAAAAAACTAGAAATAGAATTACCATCTGATCCAGCAATCCCACTTCTGGGCATATACCCAGAGAAAACCATAAATCAAAAAGGCACATTCACCACAATGTTCATGGCAGCACTATTTACAATAGCCAGGTAATGGAAGCAACGTAAATGCCCACAGACAGATGAATGGATAAAGATGTGGTACATATATAAAATGGAATATTACTCAGCCATAAAAAGGAATGAAACTGGGTCATTTGTAGAGACATCGATGGATCTAGAGACTGTCATACAGAAGTAAGTCAGAAAGAGGAAAACAAATATTGTATATTAATGCATATATGTGGAACCTAAAAAATGGTACAGATGAACTGGTTTGCAGGGAAGAAACAGAGACACAGAGGTAGAGAACAAACATATGGACACCAAGTGTGGGAAGCCATGGGGTGGTGGTGGTGGGATGAGTTGGGAGATTGGGATTGACCTGTATACATGTATATGCATAAAATACATAACTAATAATAACCTGCTGTATAAAAAAATAAATCAAATTAAATTTCAAAATTTTAAAAAGTAAAATTTAAAAATAAAACAGAAAAATGTTCTTCCCTTCACACAGATGTATTTATAGGAATGAATTATTTCCATGCTTATATCTATAAATACATAAAAGAGGAATAAAATCTAACTTGAACCATAAAAGAAAAAAAAAACCTGAACCCACCAGTTATACAGAGGAAAACCCTATCAGGGCACTTGCTGCAGCGGTAAACAATTCTGAAATTGGTCAGAGGTGGGGAATCATCTCCCATACAACCAGCAACCCACCCCCCACGCCAGGAGCATCCTCATTGCAAAGCTGGGGGACCGTGCCGAGGCATCTGTGAGTAAACGTGAGCTGAGCCCCAGGACAGCTGCTGCTGAACTGTTCCCACCCTTCCCAGGTAAAACACCTGAATATGTACAAGGGCTTGAAAGCCTAGAGGAAGGGCCACGGAGCCACACCAGCGACAGCACGCAGGCCAACTTGGTGCCTGCAGGCCAGCCAGGGTGGTCCAGGCCCCGGGCGCTCTTGCGGAAGCTTTCCATTGCCCTGCCTGAGATATCCCTCCTGTCCCGGCCCCCACTGCTTTTTTCCTTCCTCACCTCTGTCCGGAGAGAAATTCCAGCGGAAGGTATGGGTGACACATCCTCTTCTTTACAGGTGGCAGCCTGGCAACCCCTGCAGAAAGGCCAGCAGAGCCCCACTCACACCGGGCCACCAACAAAGCTGTGGCCCCTCACTCCCTCCCACCAGCACAGCCCCGAGACTGCTGACGGGGCAGAGAATATGGAGTCAGGCACAGCTTCAGGGGATATTGCTGCCTGGAGCGCTGTTTATATTGACCTCAAACAGGCACACCTGGGGAGGGCCGGCCGGCAGGGTAAGGCTGCCCAGGTCAGCTAATCCACAACCCTCAGGGAATCACATTGTTGAAAACGGACCTCGCTAAGGCAGAATAGAAGCCAAGGAAGAAAAGGACACAATGCCATTTGCAGCACCGTAGATGAGTCTAGAGGTAATCACGTGACTTGTAGTAAGTCAGAAAGTGAAAGACACATATCGTATCATATCACTTATAGGTGTTACCTAAGAATGGATACCAGGGCAGATATTTCCACGGAGAAGGGCCATCACAGATTCATCAAACAAACTTATGGTTCACCAATGGAAAGGTGTGAGGATTGGTTTCATTACGATATTGGGGTTAACAGACATATACAAACACAGGTGACACATATAATCACCAAAGACCTACGGAATACCAAGAGAAGACTACTCAACATTCTGTCATAACGTACATGGGAAAAGGATCCCAGGAAGAACAGACATCTGTATATGTGTAAAAGAACCACATCTTCCACACCTACAACAAGCCAAACATTGTAATCAAACTTGCTGTAATAAAAAATAAACACTTAAATTAAAAACACGAAGAAGAAGTAGTGAGACAAACTTGAGGGGCTTTCTCCTGGCACATTTCATTCTAAATTCCAATCTAGAACACGACTTCCATTGAGGCTCTGTTGCCCTAGTCACCAGATTTGGTAAGGGAGAACTGCTGCCACCTTGTGGCCGTTTCACACAACAGCAGTTTTAATCCCAGCGCTGATGGTCAGTTGATATTCAAAATCATTGCAGGCCTGTAAATGACACCTGCCCTGAAAACAAATCCTGGGGTCACATATCGACCAAAAAATTCAAAGGACGTCCATATTTCAAAACGACCGTCTCAAAAGGCATATTTTACGCACATTAGTGTTCTGCTTCTTTTTCTTTCTTTCCTTTTTTTGTTAAAAAAAGGGGAATGGAAAAAGGCATCCCTCAGAATGGGCGAAAATCGTTGCAAACGAATCAATGGACAAAGGTTTAATCTCCAATATATATAAACAGCTCATGCAGCTTAATATTAACAAAACAAACAACCCAATACAAAAAATGGGCAGAAGATCTAAAGAGATGTTTCTTCAAAGAACACACAGAGATGGCCAAGACACACATGAAAAGCTGCTCAACAGCACTAATTATTAGAGAAATGCAAATCAAAACTACAATGAGGTATCACCTCACACCTGTTAGAATCGGCATCATCAGAAAATCTACAAACAACCAATTCTGGGGAGGGTGTGGACAAAAGGAGCCCTCTTCCACAATTGGTGGCAATGTAAATTGATACAGTCACTATGGAGAATGGTATGGAGTTTCCTTGAAAAAAACTAGAAATAGAATTACCATCTGATCCAGCAATCCCACTTCTGGGCATATACCCAGAGAAAACCATAAATCAAAAAGGCACTTTCACCACAATGTTCATGGCAGCACTATTTACAATAGCCAGGTAATGGAAGCAACGTAAATGCCCACAGAGAGATGAATGGATAAATATGTGGTACATATATAAAATGGAATATTACTCAGCCATAAAAAGGAATGAAACTGGGTCATTTGTAGAGACATCGATGGATCTAGAGACTGTCATACAGAATGAAGTAAGTCAGAAAGAGGAAAACAAATATTGTATATTAATGCATATATGTGGAACCTAAAAAATGGTACAGATGAACTGGTTTGCAGGGAAGAAACAGAGACACAGATGTAGAGAACAAACATATGGACACCAAGTGTGGGAAGCCATGGGGTGGTGGTGGTGGGATGAGTTGGGAGATTGGGATTGACCTGTATACATGTATATGCATAAAATACATAAGTAATAATAACCTGCTGTATAAAAAAATAAATCAAATTAAATTTCAAAATTTTAAAAAGTAAAATTTAAAAATAAAACAGAAAAATGTTCTTCCCTTCACACAGATGTATTTATAGGAATGAATTATTTCCATGCTTATATCTATAAATACATAAAAGAGGAATAAAATCTAACTTGAACCATAAAAGAAAAAAAAAAAACCTGAACCTACCAGTTATACAGAGGAAAACCCTATCAGGGGACTTGCTGCAGCGGTAAACAATTCTGAAATTGGTCAGAGGTGGGGAATCATCTCCCATACAACCAGCAACACACCCCCCACGCCAGGAGCATCCTCATTGCAAAGCTGGGGGACCGTGCCGAGGCATCTGTGAGTAAACGTGAGCTGAGCCCCAGGAAAGCTGCTGCTGAACTGTTCCCACCCTTCCCAGGTAAAACACCTGAATATGTACAAGGGCTTGAAAGCCTAGAGGAAGGGCCACGGAGCCACACCAGCGACAGCACGCAGGCCAACTTGGTGCCTGCAGGCCAGCCAGGGTTGTCCTGGCCCCGGGCACTCTTGCGGAAGCTTTCCATTGCCCTGCCTGAGATACCCCTCCTGTCCCGGCCCCCACTGCTTTTTTCCTTCCTCACCTCTGTCCGGAGAGAAATTCCAGCGGAAGGTATGGGTGACACATCCTCTTCTTTACAGGTGGCAGCCTGGCAACCCCTGCAGAAAGGCCAGCAGAGCCCCACTCACACCAGGCCACCAACAAAGCTGTGGCCCCTCACTCCCTCCCACCAGCTCAACCCCGAGACTGCTGACGGGGCAGAGAATATGGAGTCAGGCACAGCTTCAGGGGCTATTGCTGCCTGGAGCGCTGTTTATATTGACCTCAAACAGGCACACCTGGGGAGGGCCGGCCGGCAGGGTAAGGCTGCCCAGGTCAGCTAATCCACAACCCTCAGGGAATCACATTGTTGAAAACGGACCTCGCTAAGGCAGAATAGAAGCCAAGGAAGAAAAGTACACAATGCCATTTGCAGCACCGTAGATGAGTCTAGAGGTAATCACGTGACTTGTAGTAAGTCAGAAAGTGAAAGACACATATCGTATCATATCACTTATAGGTGTTACCTAAGAATGGATACCAGGGCAGATATTTCCACGGAGAAGGGCCATCACAGATTCATCAAACAAACTTATGGTTCACCAATGGAAAGGTGTGAGGATTGGTTTCATTACGATATTGGGGTTAACAGACATATACAAACACAGGTGACACATATAATCACCAAAGACCTACGGAATACCAAGAGAAGACTACTCAACCTTCTGTCATAACGTACATGGGAAAAGGATCCCAGGAAGAACAGACATCTGTATATGTGTAAAAGAACCACATCTTCCACACCTACAACAAGCCAAACATTGTAATCAAACTTGCTGTAATAAAAAAATTAAATTAAAAACACGAACAAGAAGTAGTGAGACAAACTTGAGGGGCTTTCTCCTGGCACATTCCATTCTAAATTCCAATCTAGAACACGACTTCCATTGAGGCTCTGTTGCCCTAGTCACCAGATTTGGTAAGGGAGAACTGCTGCCACCTTGTGGCCGTTTCACACAACAGCAGTTTTAATCCCAGCGCTGATGGTCAGTTGATATTCAAAATCATTGCAGGCCTGTAAATGACACCTGCCCTGAAACCAAATCCTGGGGTCACATATCGACCAAAAAATTCAAAGGACGTCCATATTTCAAAACGACCGTCTCAAAAGGCATATTTTACGCACATTAGTGTTCTGCTTCTTTTTCTTTCTTTCCTTTTTTTGTTAAAAAAAGGGGAATGGAAAAAGGCATCCCTCAGAATGGGCGAAAATCGTTGCAAACGAATCAATGGACAAAGGTTTAATCTCCAATATATATAAACAGCTCATGCAGCTTAATATTAACAAAACAAACAACCCAATACAAAAAATGGGCAGAAGATCTAAAGAGATGTTTCTTCAAAGAAGACACAGAGATGGCCAAGACACACATGAAAAGCTGCTCAACAGCACTAATTATTAGAGAAATGCAAATCAAAACTACAATGAGGTATCACCTCACACCTGTTAGAATCGGCATCATCAGAAAATCTACAAACAACCAATTCTGGGGAGGCTGTGGACAAAAGGAGCCCTCTTCCACAATTGGTGGCAATGTAAATTGATACAGTCACTATGGAGAATGGTATGGAGTTTCCTTGAAAAAAACTAGAAATAGAATTACCATCTGATCCAGCAATCCCACTTCTGGGCATATACCCAGAGAAAACCATAAATCAAAAAGGCACATTCACCACAATGTTCATGGCAGCACTATTTACAATAGCCAGGTAATGGAAGCAACGTAAATGCCCACAGACAGATGAATGGATAAAGATGTGGTACATATATAAAATGGAATATTACTCAGCCATAAAAAGGAATGAAACTGGGTCATTTGTAGAGACATCGATGGATCTAGAGACTGTCATACAGAATGAAGTAAGTCAGAAAGAGGAAAACAAATATTGTATATTAATGCATATATGTGGAACCTAAAAAATGGTACAGATGAACTGGTTTGCAGGGAAGAAACAGAGACACAGATGTAGAGAACAAACATATGGACACCAAGTGTGGGAAGCCATGGGGTGGTGGTGGTGGGATGAGTTGGGAGATTGGGATTGACCTGTATACATGTATATGCATAAAATACATAACTAATAATAACCTGCTGTATAAAAAAATAAATCAAATTAAATTTCAAAATTTTAAAAAGTAAAATTTAAAAATAAAACAGAAAAATGTTCTTCCCTTCACACAGATGTATTTATAGGAATGAATTATTTCCATGCTTATATCTATAAATACATAAAAGAGGAATAAAATCTAACTTGAACCATAAAAGAAAAAAAAAAACCTGAACCCACCAGTTATACAGAGGAAAACCCTATCAGGGCACTTGCTGCAGCGGTAAACAATTCTGAAATTGGTCAGAGGTGGGGAATCATCTCCCATACAACCAGCAACACACCCCCCACGCCAGGAGCATCCTCATTGCAAAGCTGGGGGACCGTGCCGAGGCATCTGTGAGTAAACGTGAGCTGAGCCCCAGGAAAGCTGCTGCTGAACTGTTCCCACCCTTCCCAGGTAAAACACCTGAATATGTACAAGGGCTTGAAAGCCTAGAGGAAGGGCCACGGAGCCACACCAGCGACAGCACGCAGGCCAACTTGGTGCCTGCAGGCCAGCCAGGGTTGTCCTGGCCCTGGGCACTCTTGCGGAAGCTTTCCATTGCCCTGCCTGAGATACCCCTCCTGTCCCGGCCCCCACTGCTTTTTTCCTTCCTCACCTCTGTCCGGAGAGAAATTCCAGCGGAAGGTATGGGTGACACATCCTCTTCTTTACAGGTGGCAGCCTGGCAACCCCTGCAGAAAGGCCAGCAGAGCCCCACTCACACCAGGCCACCAACAAAGCTGTGGCCCCTCACTCCCTCCCACCAGCTCAACCCCGAGACTGCTGACGGGGCAGAGAATATGGAGTCAGGCACAGCTTCAGGGGCTATTGCTGCCTGGAGCGCTGTTTATATTGACCTCAAACAGGCACACCTGGGGAGGGCCGGCCGGCAGGGTAAGGCTGCCCAGGTCAGCTAATCCACAACCCTCAGGGAATCACATTGTTGAAAACGGACCTCGCTAAGGCAGAATAGAAGCCAAGGAAGAAAAGGACACAATGCCATTTGCAGCACCGTAGATGAGTCTAGAGGTAATCACGTGACTTGTAGTAAGTCAGAAAGTGAAAGACACATATCGTATCATATCACTTATAGGTGTTACCTAAGAATGGATACCAGGGCAGATATTTCCACGGAGAAGGGCCATCACAGATTCATCAAACAAACTTATGGTTCACCAATGGAAAGGTGTGAGGATTGGTTTCATTACGATATTGGGGTTAACAGACATATACAAACACAGGTGACACTTATAATCACCAAAGACCTACGGAATACCAAGAGAAGACTACTCAACCTTCTGTCATAACGTACATGGGAAAAGGATCCCAGGAAGAACAGACATCTGTATATGTGTAAAAGAACCACATCTTCCACACCTACAACAAGCCAAACATTGTAATCAAACTTGCTGTAATAAAAAAATTAAATTAAAAACACGAACAAGAAGTAGTGAGACAAACTTGAGGGGCTTTCTCCTGGCACATTCCATTCTAAATTCCAATCTAGAACACGACTTCCATTGAGGCTCTGTTGCCCTAGTCACCAGATTTGGTAAGGGAGAACTGCTGCCACCTTGTGGCCGTTTCACACAACAGCAGCTTTAATCCCAGCGCTGATGGTCAGTTGATATTCAAAATCATTGCAGGCCTGTAAATGACACCTGCCCTGAAACCAAATCCTGGGGTCACATATCGACCAAAAAATTCAAAGGACGTCCATATTTCAAAACGACCGTCTCAAAAGGCATATTTTACGCACATTAGTGGTCTGCTTCTTTTTCTTTCTTTCCTTTTTTTGTTAAAAAAAGGGGAATGGAAAAAGGCATCCCTCAGAGTGGGCGAAAATCATTGCAAACGAATCAATGTTCAAAGGTTTAATCTCCAATATATATAAACAGCTCATGCAGCTTAATATTAACAAAACAAACAACCCAATACAATAAATGGGCAGAAGATCTAAAGAGATGTTTCTTCAAAGAAGACACAGAGATGGCCAAGACACACATGAAAAGCTGCTCAACAGCACTAATTATTAGAGAAATGCAAATCAAAACTACAATGAGGTATCACCTCACACCTGTTAGAATCGGCATCATCAGAAAATCTACAAACAACCAATTCTGGGGAGGGTGTGGACAAAAGGAGCCCTCTTCCACAATTGGTGGCAATGTAAATTGATACAGTCACTATGGAGAACGGTATGGAGTTTCCTTGAAAAAAACTAGAAATAGAATTACCATCTGATCCAGCAATCCCACTTCTGGGCATATACCCAGAGAAAACCATAAATCAAAAAGGCACATTCACCAGAATGTTCATGGCAGCACTATTTACAATAGCCAGGTAATGGAAGCAACGTAAATGCCCACAGACAGATGAATGGATAAAGATGTGGTACATATATAAAATGGAATATTACTCAGCCATAAAAAGGAATGAAACTGGGTCATTTGTAGAGACATCGATGGATCTAGATACTGTCATACAGAAGTAAGTCAGAAAGAGGAAAACAAATATTGTATATTAATGCATATATGTGGAACCTAAAAAATGGTACAGATGAACTGGTTTGCAGGGAAGAAACAGAGACACAGAGGTAGAGAACAAACATATGGACACCAAGTGTGGGAAGCCATGGGGTGGTGGTGGTGGGATGAGTTGGGAGATTGGGATTGACCTGTATACATGTATATGCATAAAATACATAACTAATAATAACCTGCTGTATAAAAAAATAAATCAAATTAAATTTCAAAATTTTAAGAAGTAAAATTTAAAAATAAAACAGAAAAATGTTCTTCCCTTCACACAGATGTATTTATAGGAATGAATTATTTCCATGCTTATATCTATAAATACATAAAGGAGGAATAAAATCTAACTTGAACCATAAAAGAAAAAAAAAACCTGAACCCACCAGTTATACAGAGGAAAACCCTATCAGGGCACTTGCTCCAGCGGTAAACAATTCTGAAATTGGTCAGAGGTGGGGAATCATCTCCCATACAACCAGCAACCCACCCCCCACGCCAGGAGCATCCTCATTGCAAAGCTGGGGGACCATGCCGAGGCATCTGTGAGTAAACGTGAGCTGAGCCCCAGGACAGCTGCTGCTGAACTGTTCCCACCCTTCCCAGGTAAAACACCTGAATATGTACAAGGCCTTGAAAGCCTAGAGGAAGGGCCGCGGAGCCACACCAGCGACAGCACGCAGGCCAACTTGGTGCCTGCAGGCCAGCCAGGGTGGTCCTGGCCCCGGGCGCTCTTGCGGAAGCTTTCCATTGCCCTGCCTGAGATACCCCTCCTGTCCCGGCCCCCACTGCTTTTTTCCTTCCTCACCTCTGTCCGGAGAGAAATTCCAGCGGGAGGTATGGGTGACACATCCTCTTCTTTACAGGTGGCAGCATGGCAACCCCTGCAGAATGGCCAGCAGAGCCTCACTCACACCGGGCCACCAACAAAGCTGTGGCCCCTCACTCCCTCCCACCAGCACAGCCCCGAGACTGCTGACGGGGCAGAGAATATGGAGTCAGGCACAGCTTCAGGGGCTATTGCTGCCTGGAGCGCTGTTTATATTGAACTCAAACAGGCACACCTGAGGAGGGCCGGCCGGCAGGGTAAGGCTGCCCAGGTCAGCTAATCCACAAACCTCAGGGAATCACATTGTTGAAAATGGACCTTGATAAGGCAGAATAGAAGCCAAGGAAGAAAAGGACACAATGCCATTTGCAGCACCGTAGATGAGTCTAGAGGTAATCACGTGACTTGTAGTAAGTCAGAAAGTGAAAGACACATATCGTATCATATCACTTATAGGTGTTACCTAAGAATGGATACCAGGGCAGATATTTCCACGGAGAAGGGCCATCACAGATTCATCAAACAAACTTATGGTTCACCAATGGAAAGGTGTGAGGATTGGTTTCATTACGATATTGGGGTTAACAGACATATACACACACAGGTGACACATATAATCACCAAAGACCTACGGAATACCAAGAGAAGACTCCTCAACATTCTGTCATAACGTACATGGGAAAAGGATCCCAGGAAGAACAGACATCTGTATATGTGTAAAAGAACCACATCTTCCACACCTACAACAAGCCAAACATTGTAATCAAACTTGCTGTAATAAAAAATAAAAAATTAAATTAAAAACACGAACAAGAAGTAGTGAGACAAACTTGAGGGGCTTTCTCCTGGCACATTCCATTCTAAATTCCAATCTAGAACAAGACTTCCATTGAGGCTCTGTTGCCCTAGTCACCAGATTTGCTAAGGGAGAACTGCTGCCACCTTGTGGCCGTTTCACACAACAGCAGCTTTAATCCCAGCGCTGATGGTCAGTTGATATTCAAAATCATTGCAGGCCTGTAAATGACACCTGCCCTGAAACCAAATCCTGGGGTCACATATCGACCAAAAAATTCAAAGGACGTCCATATTTCAAAACGACCGTCTCAAAAGGCATATTTTACGCACATTAGTGTTCTGCTTCTTTTTCTTTCTTTCCTTTTTTTGTTAAAAAAAGGGGAATGGAAAAAGGCATCCCTCAGAGTGGGCGAAAATCATTGCAAACGAATCAATGTTCAAAGGTTTAATCTCCAATATATATAAACAGCTCATGCAGCTTAATATTAACAAAACAAACAACCCAATACAAAAAATGGGCAGAAGATCTAAAGAGATGTTTCTTCAAAGAAGACACAGAGATGGCCAAGACACACATGAAAAGCTGCTCAACAGCACTAATTATTAGAGAAATGCAAATCAAAACTACAATGAGGTATCACCTCACACCTGTTAGAATCGGCATCATCAGAAAATCTACAAACAACCAATTCTGGGGAGGGTGTGGACAAAAGGAGCCCTCTTCCACAATTTGTGGCAATGTAAATTGATACAGTCACTATGGAGAACGGTATGGAGTTTCCTTGAAAAAAACTAGAAATAGAATTACCATCTGATCCAGCAATCCCACTTCTGGGCATATACCCAGAGAAAACCATAAATCAAAAAGGCACATTCACCACAATGTTCATGGCAGCACTATTTACAATAGCCAGGTAATGGAAGCAACGTAAATGCCCACAGACAGATGAATGGATAAAGATGTGGTACATATATAAAATGGAATATTACTCAGCCATAAAAAGGAATGAAACTGGGTCATTTGTAGAGACATCGATGGATCTAGAGACTGTTATACAGAAGTAAGTCAGAAAGAGGAAAACAAATATTGTATATTAATGCATATATGTGGAACCTAAAAAATGGTACAGATGAACTGGTTTGCAGGGAAGAAACAGAGACACAGAGGTAGAGAACAAACATATGGACACCAAGTGTGGGAAGCCATGGGGTGGTGGTGGTGGGATGATTTGGGAGATTGGGATTGACCTGTATACATGTATATGCATAAAATACATAACTAATAATAACCTGCTGTATAAAAAAATAAATCAAATTAAATTTCAAAATTTTAAGAAGTAAAATTTAAAAATAAAACAGAAAAATGTTCTTCCCTTCACACAGATGTATTTATAGGAATGAATTATTTCCATGCTTATATCTATAAATACATAAAGGAGGAATAAAATCTAACTTGAACCATAAAAGAAAAAAAAAACCTGAACCCACCAGTTATACAGAGGAAAACACTATCAGGGCACTTGCTCCAGCGGTAAACAATTCTGAAATTGGTCAGAGGTGGGGAATCATCTCCCATACAACCAGCAACCCACCCCCCACGCCAGGAGCATCCTCATTGCAAAGCTGGGGGACCATGCCGAGGCATCTGTGAGTAAACGTGAGCTGAGCCCCAGGACAGCTGCTGCTGAACTGTTCCCACCCTTCCCAGGTAAAACACCTGAATATGTACAAGGCCTTGAAAGCCTAGAGGAAGGGCCGCGGAGCCACACCAGCGACAGCACGCAGGCCAACTTGGTGCCTGCAGGCCAGCCAGGGTGGTCCTGGCCCCGGGCGCTCTTGCGGAAGCTTTCCATTGCCCTGCCTGAGATACCCCTCCTGTCCCGGCACCCACTGCTTTTTTCCTTCCTCACCTCTGTCCGGAGAGAAATTCCAGCGGGAGGTATGGGTGACACATCCTCTTCTTTACAGGTGGCAGCATGGCAACCCCTGCAGAATGGCCAGCAGAGCCTCACTCACACCGGGCCACCAACAAAGCTGTGGCCCCACACTCCCTCCCACCAGCACAGCCCCGAGACTGCTGACGGGGCAGAGAATATGGAGTCAGGCACAGCTTCAGGGGCTATTGCTGCCTGGAGCGCTGTTTATATTGAACTCAAACAGGCACACCTGAGGAGGGCCGGCCGGCAGGGTAAGGCTGCCCAGGTCAGCTAATCCACAAACCTCAGGGAATCACATTGTTGAAAATGGACCTTGATAAGGCAGAATAGAAGCCAAGGAAGAAAAGGACACAATGCTATTTGCAGCACCGTAGATGAGTCTAGAGGTAATCACGTGACTTGTAGTAAGTCAGAAAGTGAAAGACACATATCGTATCATATCACTTATAGGTGTTACCTAAGAATGGATACCAGGGCAGATATTTCCACGGAGAAGGGCCATCACAGATTCATCAAACAAACTTATGGTTCACCAATGGAAAGGTGTGAGGATTGGTTTCATTACGATATTGGGGTTAACAGACATATACACACACAGGTGACACATATAATCACCAAAGACCTACGGAATACCAAGAGAAGACTCCTCAACATTCTGTCATAACGTACATGGGAAAAGGATCCCAGGAAGAACAGACATCTGTATATGTGTAAAAGAACCACATCTTCCACACCTACAACAAGCCAAACATTGTAATCAAACTTGCTGTAATAAAAAATAAAAAATTAAATTAAAAACACGAACAAGAAGTAGTGAGACAAACTTGAGGGGCTTTCTCCTGGCACATTCCATTCTAAATTCCAATCTAGAACACGACTTCCATTGAGGCTCTGTTGCCCTAGTCACCAGATTTGGTAAGGGAGAACTGCTGCCACCTTGTGGCCGTTTCACACAACAGCAGCTTTAATCCCAGCGCTGATGGTCAGTTGATATTCAAAATCATTGCAGGCCTGTAAATGACACCTGCCCTGAAAACAAATCCTGGGGTCACATATCGACCAAAAAATTCAAAGGACGTCCATATTTCAAAACCACCGTTTCAAAAGGCATATTTTACGCACATTAGGGTTCTGCTTCTTTTTCTTTCTTTCCTTTTTTTGTTAAAAATACGGGAATGGAAAAAGGCATCCCTCAGAATGGGCGAAAATCGTTGCAAACGAATCAATGGACAAAGGTTTAATCTCCAATATATATAAACAGCTCATGCAGCTTAATATTAACAAAACAAACAACCCAATACAAAAAATGGGCAGAAGATCTAAAGAGATGTTTCTTCAAAGAAGACACAGAGATGGCCAAGACACACATGAAAAGCTGCTCAACAGCACTAATTATTAGAGAAATGCAAATCAAAACTACAATGAGGTATCACCTCACACCTGTTAGAATCGGCATCATCAGAAAATCTACAAACAACCAATTCTGGGGAGGGTGTGGACAAAAGGAGCGCTCTTCCACTATTGGTGGGAATGTAAATTGATACAGTCACTATGGAGAACGGTATGGAGTTTCCTTGAAAAAACTAGAAATAGAATTACCATCTGATCCAGCAATCCCACTTCTGGGCATATACCCAGAGAAAACCATAAATCAAAAAGGCACATTCACCACAATGTTCATGGCAGCACTATTTACAATATCCAGGTAATGGAAGCAACGTAAATGCGCACAGACAGATGAATGGATAAAGATGTGGTACATATATAAAATGGAATATTACTCAGCCATTAAAAGGAATGAAACTGGGTCATTTGTAGAGACATCGATGGATCTAGAGACTGTCATACAGAATGAAGTAAGTCAGAAAGAGGAAAACAAATATTGTATATTAATGCATATATGTGGAACCTAAAAAATGGTACAGATGAACTGGTTTGCAGGGAAGAAACAGAGACACAGAGGTAGAGAACAAACATATGGACACCAAGTGTGGGAAGCCATGGGGTGGTGGTGGTGGGATGAGTTGGGAGATTGGGATTGACCTGTATACATGTATATGCATAAAATACATAACTAATAATAACCTGCTGTATAAAAAAATAAATTAAATTTCAAAATTTTAAAAAGTAAAATTTAAAAATAAAACAGAAAAATGTTCTTCCCTTCACACAGATGTATTTATAGGAATGAATTATTTCCATGCTTATATCTATAAATACATAAAGGAGGAATAAAATCTAACTTGAACCATAAAAGAAAAAAAAAACCTGAACCCACCAGTTATACTTAGGAAAACCCTATCAGGGCACTTGCTCCAGCGGTAAACAATTCTGAAATTGGTCAGAGGTGGGGAATCATCTCCCATACAACCAGCAACCCACCCCCCACGCCAGGAGCATCCTCATTGCAAAGCTGGGGGACCGTGCCGAGGCATCTGTGAGTAAACGTGAGCTGAGCCCCAGGACAGCTGCTGCAGAACTGTTCCCACCCTTCCCAGGTAAAACACCTGAATATGTACAAGGGCTTGAAAGCCTAGAGGAAGGGCGCGGAGCCACACCAGCGACAGCACGCAGGCCAACTTGGTGCCTGCAGGCCAGCCAGGGTGGTCCTGGCCCCGGGCGCTCTTGCGGAAGCTTTCCATTGCCCTGCCTGAGATACCCCTCCTGTCCCGGCCCCCACAGCTTTTTTCCTTCCTCACCTCTGTCCGGAGAGAAATTCCAGCGGAATGTATGGGTGACACATCCTCTTCTTTACAGGTGGAAGCCTGGCAACCCCTGCAGAAAGGCCAGCAGAGCCACACTCACACTGGGCCACCAAGAAAGCTGTGGCCCCTCACTCCCTCCCACCAGCACAGCCCCGAGACTGCTGACGGGGCAGAGAATATGGAGTCAGGCACAGCTTCAGGGGCTATTGCTGCCTGGAGCGCTGTTTATATTGACCTCAAACAGGCACACCTGGGGAGGGCCGGCCGGCATGGTAAGGCTGCCCAGGTCAGCTAATCCACAACCCTCAGGGAATCATATTGTTGAAAACGGACCTCGCTAAGGCAGAATAGAAGCCAAGGAAGAAAAGGACACAATGCAATTTGCAGCACCGTAGATGAGTCTAGAGGTAATCACGTGACTTGTAGTAAGTCAGAAAGTGAAAGACACATATCGTATCATATCACTTATAGGTGTTACCTAAGAATGGATACCAGGGCAGATATTTCCACGGAGAAGGGCCATCACAGATTCATCAAACAAACTTATGGTTCACCAATGGAAAGGTGTGAGGATTTGTTTCATTATGATACTGGGGTTAACAGACATATACAAACACAGGTGACACATATAATCACCAAAGTCCTACGGAATACCAAGAGAAGGCTACTCAACATTCTGTCATAACGTACATGGGAAAAGGATCCCAGGAAGAACAGACATCTGTATATGTGTAAAAGAACCACATCTTCCACACCTACAACAAGCCAAACATTGTAATCAAACTTGCTGTAATAAAAAATAAAAAATTAAATTAAAAACACGAACAAGAAGTAGTGAGACAAACTTGAGGGGCTTTCTCCTGGCACATTCCATTCTAAATTCCAATCTAGAACACGACTTCCATTGAGGCTCTGTTGCCCTAGTCACCAGATTTGGTAAGGGAGAACTGCTGCCACCTTGTGGCCGTTTCACACAACAGCAGCTTTAATCCCAGCGCTGATGGTCAGTTGATATTCAAAATCATTGCAGGCCTGTAAATGACACCTGCCCTGAAAACAAATCCTGGGGTCACATATCGACCAAAAAATTCAAAGGAGGTCCATATTTCAAAACGACCATTTCAAAAGGCATATTTTACGCACATTAGTGTTCTGCTTCTTTTTCTTTCTTTCCTTTTTTTGTTAAAAATACGGGAATGGAAAAAGGCATCCCTCAGAATGGGCGAAAATCGTTGCAAACGAATCAATGGACAAAGGTTTAATCTCCAATATATATAAACAGCTCATGCAGCTTAATATTAACAAAACAAACAACCCAATACAAAAAATGGGCAGAAGATCTAAAGAGATGTTTCTTCAAAGAAGACACAGAGATGGCCAAGACACACATGAAAAGCTGCTCAACAGCACTAATTATTAGAGAAATGCAAATCAAAACTACAATGAGGTATCACCTCACACCTGTTAGAATCGGCATCATCAGAAAATCTACAAACAACCAATTCTGGGGAGGGTGTGGACAAAAGGAGCGCTCTTCCACTATTGGTGGGAATGTAAATTGATACAGTCACTATGGAGAACGGTATGGAGTTTCCTTGAAAAAACTAGAAATAGAATTACCATCTGATCCAGCAATCCCACTTCTGGGCATATACCCAGAGAAAACCATAAATCAAAAAGGCACATTCACCACAATGTTCATGGCAGCACTATTTACAATATCCAGGTAATGGAAGCAACGTAAATGCGCACAGACAGATGAATGGATAAAGATGTGGTACATATATAAAATGGAATATTACTCAGCCATTAAAAGGAATGAAACTGGGTCATTTGTAGAGACATCGATGGATCTAGAGACTGTCATACAGAATGAAGTAAGTCAGAAAGAGGAAAACAAATATTGTATATTAATGCATATATGTGGAACCTAAAAAATGGTACAGATGAACTGGTTTGCAGGGAAGAAACAGAGACACAGAGGTAGAGAACAAACATATGGACACCAAGTGTGGGAAGCCATGGGGTGGTGGTGGTGGGATGAGTTGGGAGATTGGGATTGACCTGTATACATGTATATGCATAAAATACATAAATAATAATAACCTGCTATATAAAAAAATAAATCAAATTAAATTTCAAAATTTTAAAAAGTAAAATTTAAAAATAAAACAGAAAAATGTTCTTCCCTTCACACAGATGTATTTATAGGAATGAATTATTTCCATGATTATATCTATTAGTACATAAAAGAGGAATAATATCTAACTTGAATCATAAAAGAAAAAAAAAAAACCTGAACCCACCAGTTATACAGAGGAAAACCCTATCAGGGCACTTGCTCCAGCGGTAAACAATTCTGAAATTGGTCAGAGGTGGGGAATCATCTCCCATACAACCAGCAACCCACCCCCCACGCCAGGAGCATCCTCATTGCAAAGCTGGGGGACCGTGTCTAGGCATCTGTGAGTAAACGTGAGCTGAGCCCCAGGCCAGATGCTGCTGAACTGTTCCCACCCTTCCCAGGTAAAACACCTGAATATGTACAAGGGCTTGAAAGCCTAGAGGAAGGGCGCGGAGCCACACCAGCGACAGCACGCAGGCCAACTTGGTGCCTGCAGGCCAGCCAGGGTGGTCCTGGCCCCGGGCGCTCTTGCGGAAGCTTTCCATTGCCCTGCCTGAGATACCCCTCCTGTCCTGGCCCCCACAGCTTTTTTCCTTCCTCACCTCTGTCCGGAGAGAAATTCCAGCGGAATGTATGGGTGACACATCCTCTTCTTTACAGGTGGAAGCCTGGCAACCCCTGCAGAAAGGCCAGCAGAGCCACACTCACACTGGGCCACCAAGAAAGCTGTGGCCCCTCACTCCCTCCCACCAGCACAGCCCCGAGACTGCTGACGGGGCAGAGAATATGGAGTCAGGCACAGCTTCAGGGGCTATTGCTGCCTGGAGCGCTGTTTATATTGACCTCAAACAGGCACACCTGGGGAGGGCCGGCCGGCAGGGTAAGGCTGCCCAGGTCAGCTAATCCACAACCCTCAGGGAATCATATTGTTGAAAACGGACCTCGCTAAGGCAGAATAGAAGCCAAGGAAGAAAAGGACACAATGCCATTTGCAGCACCGTAGATGAGTCTAGAGGTAATCACGTGACTTGTAGTAAGTCAGAAAGTGAAAGACACATATCGTATCATATCACTTATAGGTGTTACCTAAGAATGGATACCAGGGCAGATATTTCCACGGAGAAGGGCCATCACAGATTCATCAAACAAACTTATGGTTCACCAATGGAAAGGTGTGAGGATTGGTTTCATTACGATATTGGGTTAACAGACATATACACACACAGGTGACACATATAATCACCAAAGTCCTACGGAATACCAAGAGAAGACTACTCAACATTCTGTCATAACGTACATGGGAAAAGGATCCCAGGAAGAACAGACATCTGTATATGTGTAAAAGAACCACATCTTCCACACCTACAACAAGCCAAACATTGTAATCAAACTTGCTGTAATAAAAAATAAAAAATTAAATTAAAATCACGAACAAGAAGTAGTGAGACAAACTTGAGGGGCTTTCTCCTGGCACATTCCATTCTAAATTCCAATCTAGAACACGACTTCCATTGAGGCTCTGTTGCCCTAGTCACCAGATTTGGTAAGGGAGAACTGCTGCCACCTTGTGGCCGTTTCACACAACAGCAGCTTTAATCCCAGCGCTGATGGTCAGTTGATATTCAAAATCATTGCAGGCCTGTAAATGACACCTGCCCTGAAAACAAATCCTGGGGTCACATATCGACCAAAAAATTCAAAGGATGTCCATATTTCAAAACGACCATTTCAAAAGGCATATTTTACGCACATTAGTGTTCTGCTTCTTTTTCTTTCTTTCCTTTTTTTGTTAAAAATACGGGAATGGAAAAAGGCATCCCTCAGAATGGGCGAAAATCGTTGCAAACGAATCAATGGACAAAGGTTTAATCTCCAATATATATAAACAGCTCATGCAGCTTAATATTAACAAAACAAACAACCCAATACAAAAAATGGGCAGAAGATCTAAAGAGATGTTTCTTCAAAGAAGACACAGAGATGGCCAAGACACACATGAAAAGCTGCTCAACAGCACTAATTATTAGAGAAATGCAAATCAAAACTACAATGAGGTATCACCTCACACCTGTTAGAATCGGCATCATCAGAAAATCTACAAACAACCAATTCTGGGGAGGGTGTGGACAAAAGGAGCCCTCTTCCACTACTGGTGGCAATGTAAATTGATACAGTCACTATGGAGAACGGTATGGAGTTTCCTTGAAAAAACTAGAAATAGAATTACCATCTGATCCAGCAATCCCACTTCTGGGCATATACCCAGAGAAAACCATAAATCAAAAAGGCACATTCACCACAATGTTCATGGCAGCACTATTTACAATAGCCAGGTAATGGAAGCAACGTAAATGCCCACAGACAGATGAATGGATAAAGATGTGGTACATATATAAAATGGAATATTACTCAGCCATAAAAAGGAATGAAACTGGGTCATTTGTAGAGACATCGATGGATCTAGAGACTGTCATACAGAATGAAGTAAGTCAGAAAGAGGAAAACAAATATTGTATATTAATGCATATATGTGGAACCTAAAAAATGGTACAGATGAACTGGTTTGCAGGGAAGAAACAGAGACACAGAGGTAGAGAACAAACATATGGACACCAAGTGTGGGAAGCCATGGGGTGGTGGTGGTGGGATGAGTTGGGAGATTGGGATTGACCTGTATACATGTATATGCATAAAATACATAACTAATAATAACCTGCTGTATAAAAAAATAAATCAAATTAAATTTCAAAATTTTAAAAAGTAAAATTTAAAAATAAAACAGAAAAATGTTCTTCCCTTCACACAGATGTATTTATAGGAATGAATTATTTCCATGCTTATATCTATGAATACATAAAAGAGGAATAATATCTAACTTGAACCATAAAAGAAAAAAAAAAAACCTGACCCCACAAGTTATACAGAGGAAAACCCTATCAGGGCACTTGTTCCAGCGGTAAACAATTCTGAAATTGGTCAGAGGTGGGGAATCATCTCCCATAAAACCTGCAACCCACCCCCCACGCCAGGAGCATCCTCATTACAAAGCTGGGGGACCGTGCCGAGGCATCTGTGAGTAAACGTGAGCTGAGCCCCAGGACAGCTGCTGCTGAACTGTTCCCACCCTTCCCAGGTAAAACACCTGAATATGTACAAGGCCTTGAAAGCCTAGAGGAAGGGCCGCGGAGCCACACCAGCGACAGCACGCAGGCCAACTTGGTGCCTGCAGGCCAGCCAGGGTGGTCCTGGCCCCGGGCGCTCTTCCGGAAGCTTTCCATTGCCCTGCCTGAGATACCCCTCCTGTCCCGGCCCCCACTGCTTTTTTCCTTCCTCACCACTGTCCGGAGAGAAATTCCAGCGGAAGGTATGGGTGACACATCCTCTTCTTTACAGGTGGAAGCCTGGCAACCCCTGCAGAAGGCCAGCAGAGCCACACTCACACTGGGCCACCAACAAAGCTGTGGCCCCTCACTCCCTCCCACCAGCACAGCCCCGAGACTGCTGACGGGGCAGAGAATATGGAGTCAGGCACAGCTTCAGGGTCTATTGCTGCCTGGAGCGCTGTTTATATTGACCTCAAACAGGCACACCTGGGGAGGCCCGGCCGGCAGGGTAAGGCTGCCCAGGTCAGCTAATCCACAACCCTCAGGGAATCATATTGTTGAAAACGGACCTCGCTAAGGCAGAATAGAAGCCAAGGAAGAAAAGGACACAATGCCATTTGCAGCACCGTAGATGAGTCTAGAGATAATCACGTGACTTGTAGTAAGTCAGAAAGTGAAAGACACGTATCGTATCATATCACTTATAGGTGTTACCTAAGAATGGATACCAGGGCAGATATTTCCACGGAGAAGGGCCATCACAGATTCATCAAACAAACTTATGGTTCACCAATGGAAAGGTGTGAGGATTGGTTTCATTACGATATTGGGGTTAACAGACATATACACACACAGGTGACACATATAATCACCAAAGTCCTACGGAATACCAAGAGAAGGCTACTCAACATTCTGTCATAACGTACATGGGAAAAGGATCCCAGGAAGAACAGACATCTGTATATGTGTAAAAGAACCACATCTTCCACACCTACAACAAGCCAAACATTGTAATCAAACTTGCTGTAATAAAAAATAAAAAATTAAATTAAAAACACGAACAAGAAGTAGTGAGACAAACTTGAGGGGCTTTCTCCTGGCACATTCCATTCTAAATTCCAATCTAGAACACGACTTCCATTGAGGCTCTGTTGCCCTAGTCACCAGATTTGGTAAGGGAGAACTGCTGCCACCTTGTGGCCGTTTCACACAACAGCATCTTTAATCCCAGCGCTGATGGTCAGTTGATATTCAAAATCATTGCAGGCCTGTAAATGACACCTGCCCTGAAAACAAATCCTGGGGTCACATATCGACCAAAAAATTCAAAGGACGTCCATATTTCAAAACGACCGTTTCAAAAGGCATATTTTACGCACATTAGTGTTCTGCTTCTTTTTCTTTCTTTCCTTTTTTTGTTAAAAATACGGGAATGGAAAAAGGCATCCCTCAGAATGGGCGAAAATCGTTGCAAACGAATCAATGGACAAAGGTTTAATCTCCAATATATATAAACAGCTCATGCAGCTTAATATTAACAAAACAAACAACCCAATACAAAAAATGGGCAGAAGATCTAAAGAGATGTTTCTTCAAAGAAGACACAGAGATGGCCAAGACACACATGAAAAGCTGCTCAACAGCACTAATTATTAGAGAAATGCAAATCTAAACTACAATGAGGTATCACCTCACACCTGTTAGAATCGGCATCATCAGAAAATCTACAAACAACCAATTCTGGGGAGGGTGTGGACAAAAGGAGCCCTCTTCCACTATTGGTGGCAATGTAAATTGATACAGTCCCTATGGAGAACGGTATGGAGTTTCCTTGAAAAAACTAGAAATAGAATTACCATCTGATCCAGCAATCCCACTTCTGGGCATATACCCAGAGAAAACCATAAATCAAAAAGGCACATTCACCACAATGTTCATGGCAGCACTATTTACAATAGCCAGGTAA
Organism: Mesoplodon mirus; assembly: GCF_964341445.2. Lineage (NCBI taxonomy): Eukaryota > Metazoa > Chordata > Mammalia > Artiodactyla > Ziphiidae > Mesoplodon > Mesoplodon mirus. The sequence continues at coordinate 1,659,705 of NW_028295814.1, read as the reverse complement.
TGGAAGCAACGTAAATGCCCACAGACAGATGAATGGATAAAGATGTGGTACATATATAAAATGGAAAATTACTCAGCCATAAAAAGGAATGAAACTGGGTCATTTGTAGAGACATTGATGGATCTAGAGACTGTCATACAGAATGAAGTAAGTCAGAAAGAGGAAAACAAATATTGTATATTAATGCATATATGTGGAACCTAAAAAATGGTACAGATGAACTGGTTTGCAGGGAAGAAACAGAGACACAGAGGTAGAGAACAAACATATGGACACCAAGTGTGGGAAGCCATGGGGTGGTGGTGGTGGGATGAGTTGGGAGATTGGGATTGACCTGTATACATGTATATGCATAAAATACATAACTAATAATAACCTGCTATATAAAAAAATAAATCAAATTAAATTTCAAAATTTTAAAGAGTAAAATTTAAAAATAAAACAGAAAAATGTTCTTCCCTTCACACAGATGTATTTATAGGAATGAATTATTTCCATGCTTATATCTATAAATACATAAAAGAGGAATAATATCTAACTTGAACCATAAAAGAAAAAAAAAAAACCTGACCCCACCAGTTATACAGAGGAAAACCCTATCAGGGCACTTGCTCCAGCGGTAAACAATTCTGAAATTGGTCAGAGGTGGGGAATCATCTCCCATACAACCAGCAACCCACCCCCCACGCCAGGAGCATCCTCATTGCAAAGATGGGGGACCGTGCCGAGGCATCTGTGAGTAAACGTGAGCTGAGCCCCAGGACAGCTGCTGCTGAACTGTTCCCACCCTTCCCAGGTAAAACACCTGAATATGTACAAGCGCTTGAAAGCCTAGAGGAAGGGCCGCGGAGCCACACCAGAGACAGCACGCAGGCCAACTTGGTGCCTGCAGGCCAGCCAGGGTGGTCCTGGCCCCGGGCGCTCTTGCGGAAGCTTTCCATTGCCCTGCCTGAGATACCCCTCCTGTCCCGGCCCCCACTGCTTTTTTCCTTCCTCACCTCTGTCCGGAGAGAAATTCCAGCGGAAGGTATGGGTGACACATCCTCTTCTTTACAGGTGGAAGCCTGGCAACCCCTGCAGAAAGGCCAGCAGAGCCACACTCACACTGGGCCACCAACAAAGCTGTGGCCCCTCACTCCCTCCCACCAGCACAGCCCCGAGACTGCTGACGGGGCAGAGAATATGGAGTCAGGCACAGCTTCAGGGGCTATTGCTGCCTGGAGCGCTGTTTCTATTGACCTCAAACAGGCACACCTGGGGAGGGCCGGCCGGCAGGGTAAGGCTGCCCAGGTCAGCTAATCCACAACCCTCAGGGAATCATATTGTTGAAAACGGACCTCGCTAAGGCAGAATAGAAGCCAAGGAAGAAAAGGACACAATGCCATTTGCAGCACCGTAGATGAGTCTAGAGGTAATCACGTGACTTGTAGTAAGTCAGAAAGTGAAAGACACGTATCGTATCATATCACTTATAGGTGTTACCTAAGACTGGATACCAGGGCAGATATTTCCACGGAGAAGGGCCATCACAGATTCATCAAACAAACTTATGGTTCACCAATGGAAAGGTGTGAGGATTGGTTTCATTACGATATTGGGGTTAACAGACATATACAAACACAGGTGACACTTATAATCACCAAAGTCCTACGGAATACCAAGAGAAGGCTACTCAACATTCTGTCATAACGTACATGGGAAAAGGATCCCAGGAAGAACAGACATCTGTATATGTGTAAAAGAACCACATCTTCCACACCTACAACAAGCCAAACATTGTAATCAAACTTGCTGTAATAAAAAATAAAAAATTAAATTAAAAACACGAACAAGAAGTAGTGAGACAAACTTGAGGGGCTTTCTCCTGGCACATTCCATTCTAAATTCCAATCTAGAACACGACTTCCATTGAGGCTCTGTTGCCCTAGTCACCAGATTTGGTAAGGGAGAACTGCTGCCACCTTGTGGCCGTTTCACACAACAGCAGCTTTAATCCCAGCGCTGATGGTCAGTTGATATTCAAAATCATTGCAGGCCTGTAAATGACACCTGCCCTGAAAACAAATCCTGGGGTCACATATCGACCAAAAAATTCAAAGGAGGTCCATATTTCAAAACGACCGTTTCAAAAGGCATATTTTACGCACATTAGTGTTCTGCTTCTTTTTCTTTCTTTCCTTTTTTTGTTAAAAAAAGGGGAATGGAAAAAGGCATCCCTCAGAATGGGCGAAAATCGTTGCAAACGAATCAATGGACAAAGGTTTAATCTCCAATATATATAAACAGCTCATGCAGCTTAATATTAACAAAACAAACAACCCAATACAAAAAATGGGCAGAAGATCTAAAGAGATGTTTCTTCAAAGAAGACACAGAGATGGCCAAGACACACATGAAAAGCTGCTCAACAGCACTAATTATTAGAGAAATGCAAATCAAAACTACAATGAGGTATCACCTCACACCTGTTAGAATCGGCATCATCAGAAAATCTACAAACAACCAATTCTGGGGAGGGTGTGGACAAAAGGAGCCCTCTTCCACTACTGGTGGCAATGTAAATTGATACAGTCACTATGGAGAACGGTATGGAGTTTCCTTGAAAAAACTAGAAATAGAATTACCATCTGATCCAGCAATCCCACTTCTGGGCATATACCCAGAGAAAACCATAAATCAAAAAGGCACATTCACCACAATGTTCATGGCAGCACTATTTACAATAGCCAGGTAATGGAAGCAACGTAAATGCCCACAGACAGATGAATGGATAAAGATGTGGTACATATATAAAATGGAATATTACTCAGCCATAAAAAGGAATGAAACTGGGTCATTTGTAGAGACATCGATGGATCTAGAGACTGTCATACAGAATGAAGTAAGTCAGAAAGAGGAAAACAAATATTGTATATTAATGCATATATGTGGAACCTAAAAAATGGTACAGATGAACTGGTTTGGAGGGAAGAAACAGAGACACAGAGGTAGAGAACAAACATATGGACACCAAGTGTGGGAAGCCATGGGGTGGTGGTGGTGGGATGAGTTGGGAGATTGGGATTGACCTGTATACATGTATATGCATAAAATACATAACTAATAATAACCTGCTGTATAAAAAAATAAATCAAATTAAATTTCAAAATTTTAAAAAGTAAAATTTAAAAATAAAACAGAAAAATGTTCTTCCCTTCACACAGATGTATTTATAGGAATGAATTATTTCCATGCTTATATCTATAAATACATAAAGGAGGAATAAAATCTAACTTGAACCATAAAAGAAAAAAAAAACCTGAACCCACCAGTTATACAGAGGAAAACCCTATCAGGGCACTTGCTCCAGCGGTAAACAATTCTGAAATTGGTCAGAGGTGGGGAATCATCTCCCATACAACCAGCAACCCACCCCCCACGCCAGGAGCATCCTCATTGCAAAGCTGGGGGACCGTGCCGAGGCATCTGTGAGTAAACGTGAGCTGAGCCCCAGGACAGCTGCTGCTGAACTGTTCCCACCCTTCCCAGGTAAAACACCTGAATATGTACAAGGCCTTGAAAGCCTAGAGGAAGGGCCGCGGAGCCACACCAGCGACAGCACGCAGGCCAACTTGGTGCCTGCAGGCCAGCCAGGGTGGTCCTGGCCCCGGGCGCTCTTGCGGAAGCTTTCCATTGCCCTGCCTGAGATACCCATCCTGTCCCGGCCCCCACTGCTTTTTTCCTTCCTCACCTCTGTCCGGAGAGAAATTCCAGCGGAAGGTATGGGTGACACATCCTCTTCTTTACAGGTGGCAGCCTGGCAACCCCTGCAGAAAGGCCAGCAGAGCCCCACTCACACCGGGCCACCAAGAAAGCTGTGGCCCCTCACTCCCTCCCACCAGCACAGCCCCGAGACTCCTGACGGGGCAGAGAATATGGAGTCAGGCACAGCTTCAGGGGCTATTGCTGCCTGGAGCGCTGTTTCTATTGACCTCAAACAGGCACACCTGGGGAGGGCCGGCCGGCAGGGTAAGGCTGCCCAGGTCAGCTAATCCACAACCCTCAGGGAATCATATTGTTGAAAACGGACCTCGCTAAGGCAGAATAGAAGCCAAGGAAGAAAAGGACACAATGCCATTTGCAGCACCGTAGATGAGTCTAGAGGTAATCACGTGACTTGTAGTAAGTCAGAAAGTGAAAGACACGTATCGTATCATATCACTTATAGGTGTTACCTAAGACTGTATACCAGGGCAGATATTTCCACGGAGAAGGGCCATCACAGATTCATCAAACAAACTTATGGTTCACCAATGGAAAGGTGTGAGGATTGGTTTCATTACGATATTGGGGTTAACAGACATATACAAACACAGGTGACACTTATAATCACCAAAGTCCTACGGAATACCAAGAGAAGGCTACTCAACATTCTGTCATAACGTACATGGGAAAAGGTTCCCAGGAAGAACAGACATCTGTATATGTGTAAAAGAACCACATCTTCCACACCTACAACAAGCCAAACATTGTAATCAAACTTGCTGTAATAAAAAATAAAAAGTTAAATTAAAAACACGAACAAGAAGTAGTGAGACAAACTTGAGGGGCTTTCTCCTGGCACATTCCATTCTAAATTCCAATCTAGAACACGACTTCCATTGAGGCTCTGTTGCCCTAGTCACCAGATTTGGTAAGGGAGAACTGCTGCCACCTTGTGGCCGTTTCACACAACAGCAGCTTTAATCCCAGCGCTGATGGTCAGTTGTTATTCAAAATCATTGCAGGCCTGTAAATGACACCTGCCCTGAAAACAAATCCTGGGGTCACATATCGACCAAAAAATTCAAAGGATGTCCATATTTCAAAACGACCGTTTCAAAAGGCATATTTTACGCACATTAGTGTTCTGCTTCTTTTTCTTTCTTTCCTTTTTTTGTTAAAAATACGGGAATGGAAAAAGGCATCCCTCAGAATGGGCGAAAATCGTTGCAAACGAATCAATGGACAAAGGTTTAATCTCCAATATATATAAACAGCTCATGCAGCTTAATATTAACAAAACAAACAACCCAATACAAAAAATGGGCAGAAGATCTAAAGAGATGTTTCTTCAAAGAAGACACAGAGATGGCCAAGACACACATGAAAAGCTGCTCAACAGCACTAATTATTAGAGAAATGCAAATCAAAACTACAATGAGGTATCACCTCACACCTGTTAGAATCGGCATCATCAGAAAATCTACAAACAACCAATTCTGGTTAGGGTGTGGACAAAAGGAGCCCTCTTCCACTACTGGTGGCAATGTAAATTGATACAGTCACTATGGAGAACGGTATGGAGTTTCCTTGAAAAAACTAGAAATAGAATTACCATCTGATCCAGCAATCCCACTTCTGGGCATATACCCAGAGAAAACCATAAATCAAAAAGGCACATTCACCACAATGTTCATGGCAGCACTATTTACAATAGCCAGGTAATGGAAGCAACGTAAATGCCCACAGACAGATGAATGGATAAAGATGTGGTACATATATAAAATGGAATATTACTCAGCCATAAAAAGGAATGAAACTGGGTCATTTGTAGAGACATCGATGGATCTAGAGACTGTCATACAGAATGAAGTAAGTCAGAAAGAGGAAAACAAATATTGTATATTAATGCATATATGTGGAACCTAAAAAATGGTACAGATGAACTGGTTTGCAGGGAAGAAACAGAGACACAGAGGTAGAGAACAAACATATGGACACCAAGTGTGGGAAGCCATGGGGTGGTGGTGGTGGGATGAGTTGGGAGATTGGGATTGACCTGTATACATGTATATGCATAAAATACATAACTAATAATAACCTGCTGTATAAAAAAATAAATCAAATTAAATTTCAAAATTTTAAAAAGTAAAATTTAAAAATAAAACAGAAAAATGTTCTTCCCTTCACACAGATGTATTTATAGGAATGAATTATTTCCATGCTTATATCTATGAATACATAAAAGAGGAATAATATCTAACTTGAACCATAAAAGAAAAAAAAAAAACCTGACCCCACAAGTTATACAGAGGAAAACCCTATCAGGGCACTTGTTCCAGCGGTAAACAATTCTGAAATTGGTCAGAGGTGGGGAATCATCTCCCATAAAACCTGCAACCCACCCCCCACGCCAGGAGCATCCTCATTACAAAGCTGGGGGACCGTGCCGAGGCATCTGTGAGTAAACGTGAGCTGAGCCCCAGGACAGCTGCTGCTGAACTGTTCCCACCCTTCCCAGGTAAAACACCTGAATATGTACAAGGCCTTGAAAGCCTAGAGGAAGGGCCGCGGAGCCACACCAGCGACAGCACGCAGGCCAACTTGGTGCCTGCAGGCCAGCCAGGGTGGTCCTGGCCCCGGGCGCTCTTGCGGAAGCTTTCCATTGCCCTGCCTGAGATACCCCTCCTGTCCCGGCCCCCACTGCTTTTTTCCTTCCTCACCTCTGTCCGGAGAGAAATTCCAGCGGAAGGTATGGGTGACACATCCTCTTCTTTACAGGTGGAAGCCTGGCAACCCCTGCAGAAAGGCCAGCAGAGCCACACTCACACTGGGCCACCAACAAAGCTGTGGCCCCTCACTCCCTCCCACCAGCACAGCCCCGAGACTGCTGACGGGGCAGAGAATATGGAGTCAGGCACAGCTTCAGGGTCTATTGCTGCCTGGAGCGCTGTTTATATTGACCTCAAACAGGCACACCTGGGGAGGCCCGGCCGGCAGGGTAAGGCTGCCCAGGTCAGCTAATCCACAACCCTCAGGGAATCATATTGTTGAAAACGGACCTCGCTAAGGCAGAATAGAAGCCAAGGAAGAAAAGGACACAATGCCATTTGCAGCACCGTAGATGAGTCTAGAGATAATCACGTGACTTGTAGTAAGTCAGAAAGTGAAAGACACGTATCGTATCATATCACTTATAGGTGTTACCTAAGAATGGATACCAGGGCAGATATTTCCACGGAGAAGGGCCATCACAGATTCATCAAACAAACTTATGGTTCACCAATGGAAAGGTGTGAGGATTGGTTTCATTACGATATTGGGGTTAACAGACATATACACACACAGGTGACACATATAATCACCAAAGTCCTACGGAATACCAAGAGAAGGCTACTCAACATTCTGTCATAACGTACATGGGAAAAGGATCCCAGGAAGAACAGACATCTGTATATGTGTAAAAGAACCACATCTTACACACCTACAACAAGCCAAACATTGTAATCAAACTTGCTGTAATAAAAAATAAAAAATTAAATTAAAAACACGAACAAGAAGTAGTGAGACAAACTTGAGGGGCTTTCTCCTGGCACATTCCATTCTAAATTCCAATCTAGAACACGACTTCCATTGAGGCTCTGTTGCCCTAGTCACCAGATTTGGTAAGGGAGAACTGCTGCCACCTTGTGGCCGTTTCACACAACAGCATCTTTAATCCCAGCGCTGATGGTCAGTTGATATTCAAAATCATTGCAGGCCTGTAAATGACACCTGCCCTGAAAACAAATCCTGGGGTCACATATCGACCAAAAAATTCAAAGGACGTCCATATTTCAAAACGACCGTTTCAAAAGGCATATTTTACGCACATTAGTGTTCTGCTTCTTTTTCTTTCTTTCCTTTTTTTGTTAAAAATACGGGAATGGAAAAAGGCATCCCTCAGAATGGGCGAAAATCGTTGCAAACGAATCAATGGACAAAGGTTTAATCTCCAATATATATAAACAGCTCATGCAGCTTAATATTAACAAAACAAACAACCCAATACAAAAAATGGGCAGAAGATCTAAAGAGATGTTTCTTCAAAGAAGACACAGAGATGGCCAAGACACACATGAAAAGCTGCTCAACAGCACTAATTATTAGAGAAATGCAAATCTAAACTACAATGAGGTATCACCTCACACCTGTTAGAATCGGCATCATCAGAAAATCTACAAACAACCAATTCTGGGGAGGGTGTGGACAAAAGGAGCCCTCTTCCACTATTGGTGGCAATGTAAATTGATACAGTCCCTATGGAGAACGGTATGGAGTTTCCTTGAAAAAACTAGAAATAGAATTACCATCTGATCCAGCAATCCCACTTCTGGGCATATACCCAGAGAAAACCATAAATCAAAAAGGCACATTCACCACAATGTTCATGGCAGCACTATTTACAATAGCCAGGTAATGGAAGCAACGTAAATGCCCACAGACAGATGAATGGATAAAGATGTGGTACATATATAAAATGGAAAATTACTCAGCCATAAAAAGGAATGAAACTGGGTCATTTGTAGAGACATTGATGGATCTAGAGACTGTCATACAGAATGAAGCAAGTCAGAAAGAGGAAAACAAATATTGTATATTAATGCATATATGTGGAACCTAAAAAATGGTACAGATGAACTGGTTTGCAGGGAAGAAACAGAGACACAGATGTAGAGAACAAACATATGGACACCAAGTGTGGGAAGCCATGGGGTGGTGGTGGTGGGATGAGTTGGGAGGTTGGGATTGACCTGTATACATGTATATGCATAAAATGCATAACTAATAATAACCTGCTGTATAAAAAAATAAATCAAATTAAATTTCAAAATTTTAAAAAACAAAATTTAAAAATAAAACAGAAAAATGTTCTTCCCTTCACACAGATGTATTTATAGGAATGAATTATTTCCATGCTTATATCTATAAATACATAAAAGAGGAATAAAATCTAACTTGAACCATAAAAGAAAAAAAAAAAACCTGACCCCACCAGTTATACAGAGGAAAACCCTATCAGGGCACTTGCTCCAGCGGTAAACAATTCTGAAATTGGTCAGAGGTGGGGAATCATCTCCCATACAACCAGCAACCCACCCCCCACGCCAGGAGCATCCTCATTGCAAAGATGGGGGACCGTGCCGAGGCATCTGTGAGTAAACGTGAGCTGAGCCCCAGGACAGCTGCTGCTGAACTGTTCCCACCCTTCCCAGGTAAAACACCTGAATATGTACAAGCGCTTGAAAGCCTAGAGGAAGGGCCGCGGAGCCACACCAGAGACAGCACGCAGGCCAACTTGGTGCCTGCAGGCCAGCCAGGGTGGTCCTGGCCCCGGGCGCTCTTGTGGAAGCTTTCCATTGCCCTGCCTGAGATACCCCTCCTGTCCCGGCCCCCACTGCTTTTTTCCTTCCTCACCTCTGTCCGGAGAGAAATTCCAGCGGAAGGTATGGGTGACACATCCTCTTCTTTACAGGTGGAAGCCTGGCAACCCCTGCAGAAAGGCCAGCAGAGCCACACTCACACTGGGCCACCAACAAAGCTGTGGCCCCTCACTCCCTCCCACCAGCACAGCCCCGAGACTGCTGACGGGGCAGAGAATATGGAGTCAGGCACAGCTTCAGGGGCTATTGCTGCCTGGAGCGCTGTTTCTATTGACCTCAAACAGGCACACCTGGGGAGGGCCGGCCGGCAGGGTAAGGCTGCCCAGGTCAGCTAATCCACAACCCTCAGGGAATCATATTGTTGAAAACGGACCTCGCTAAGGCAGAATAGAAGCCAAGGAAGAAAAGGACACAATGCCATTTGCAGCACCGTAGATGAGTCTAGAGGTAATCACGTGACTTGTAGTAAGTCAGAAAGTGAAAGACACGTATCGTATCATATCACTTATAGGTGTTACCTAAGAATGGATACCAGGGCAGATATTTCCACGGAGAAGGGCCATCACAGATTCATCAAACAAACTTATGGTTCACCAATGGAAAGGTGTGAGGATTGGTTTCATTACGATATTGGGGTTAACAGACATATACAAACACAGGTGACACTTATAATCACAAAAGTCCTACGGAATACCAAGAGAAGGCTACTCAACATTCTGTCATAACGTACATGGGAAAAGGATCCCAGGAAGAACAGACATCTGTATATGTGTAAAATAACCACATATTCCACACCTACAACAAGCCAAACATTGTAATCAAACTTGCTGTAATTAAAAATAAAAAATTAAATTAAAAACACGAACAAGAATTAGTGAGACAAACTTGAGGGGCTTTCGCCTGGCACATTCCATTCTAAATTTCAATCTAGAACACGACTTCCATTGAGGCTCTGTTGCCCTAGTCACCAGATTTGGTAAGGGAGAACTGCTGCCACCTTGTGGCCGTTTCACACAACAGCAGCTTTAATCCCAGCGCTGATGGTCAGTTGATATTCAAAATCATTGCAGGCCTGTAAATGACACCTGCCCTGAAAACAAATCCTGGGGTCACATATCGACCAAAAAATTCAAAGGACGTCCATATTTCAAAACGACCGTTTCAAAAGGCATATTTTACGCACATTAGTGTTCTGCTTCTTTTTCTTTCTTTCCTTTTTTTGTTAAAAAAAGGGGAATGGAAAAAGGCATCCCTCAGAATGGGCGAAAATCGTTGCAAACGAATCAATGGACAAAGGTTTAATCTCCAATATATATAAACAGCTCATGCAGCTTAATATTAACAAAACAAACAACCCAATACAAAAAATGGGCAGAAGATCTAAAGAGATGTTTCTTCAAAGAAGACACAGAGATGGCCAAGACACACATGAAAAGCTGCTCAACAGCACTAATTATTAGAGAAATGCAAATCAAAACTACAATGAGGTATCACCTCACACCTGTTAGAATCGGCATCATCAGAAAATCTACAAACAACCAATTCTGGGGAGGGTGTGGACAAAAGGAGCCCTCTTCCACTACTGGTGGCAATGTAAATTGATACAGTCACTATGGAGAACGGTATGGAGTTTCCTTGAAAAAACTAGAAATAGAATTACCATCTGATCCAGCAATCCCACTTCTGGGCATATACCCAGAGAAAACCATAAATCAAAAAGGCACATTCACCACAATGTTCATGGCAGCACTATTTACAATAGCCAGGTAATGGAAGCAACGTAAATGCCCACAGACAGATGAATGGATAAAGATGTGGTACATATATAAAATGGAATATTACTCAGCCATAAAAAGGAATGAAACTGGGTCATTTGTAGAGACATCGATGGATCTAGAGACTGTCATACAGAATGAAGTAAGTCAGAAAGAGGAAAACAAATATTGTATATTAATGCATATATGTGGAACCTAAAAAATGGTACAGATGAACTGGTTTGCAGGGAAGAAACAGAGACACAGAGGTAGAGAACAAACATATGGACACCAAGTGTGGGAAGCCATGGGGTGGTGGTGGTGGGATGAGTTGGGAGATTGGGATTGACCTGTATACATGTATATGCATAAAATACATAACTAATAATAACCTGCTGTATAAAAAAATAAATCAAATTAAATTTCAAAATTTTAAAAAGTAAAATTTAAAAATAAAACAGAAAAATGTTCTTCCCTTCACACAGATGTATTTATAGGAATGAATTATTTCCATGCTTATATCTATAAATACATAAAGGAGGAATAAAATCTAACTTGAACCATAAAAGAAAAAAAAAACCTGAACCCACCAGTTATACAGAGGAAAACCCTATCAGGGCACTTGCTCCAGCGGTAAACAATTCTGAAATTGGTCAGAGGTGGGGAATCATCTCCCATACAACCAGCAACCCACCCCCCACGCCAGGAGCATCCTCATTGCAAAGCTGGGGGACCGTGCCGAGGCATCTGTGAGTAAACGTGAGCTGAGCCCCAGGACAGCTGCTGCTGAACTGTTCCCACCCTTCCCAGGTAAAACACCTGAATATGTACAAGGCCTTGAAAGCCTAGAGGAAGGGCCGCGGAGCCACACCAGCGACAGCACGCAGGCCAACTTGGTGCCTGCAGGCCAGCCAGGGTGGTCCTGGCCCCGGGCGCTCTTGCGGAAGCTTTCCATTGCCCTGCCTGAGATACCCATCCTGTCCCGGCCCCCACTGCTTTTTTCCTTCCTCACCTCTGTCCGGAGAGAAATTCCAGCGGAAGGTATGGGTGACACATCCTCTTCTTTACAGGTGGCAGCCTGGCAACCCCTGCAGAAAGGCCAGCAGAGCCCCACTCACACCGGGCCACCAAGAAAGCTGTGGCCCCTCACTCCCTCCCACCAGCACAGCCCCGAGACTCCTGACGGGGCAGAGAATATGGAGTCAGGCACAGCTTCAGGGGCTATTGCTGCCTGGAGCGCTGTTTCTATTGACCTCAAACAGGCACACCTGGGGAGGGCCGGCCGGCAGGGTAAGGCTGCCCAGGTCAGCTAATCCACAACCCACAGGGAATCATATTGTTGAAAACGGACCTCGCTAAGGCAGAATAGAAGCCAAGGAAGAAAAGGACACAATGCCATTTGCAGCACCGTAGATGAGTCTAGAGGTAATCACGTGACTTGTAGTAAGTCAGAAAGTGAAAGACACGTATCGTATCATATCACTTATAGGTGTTACCTAAGACTGGATACCAGGGCAGATATTTCCACGGAGAAGGGCCATCACAGATTCATCAAACAAACTTATGGTTCACCAATGGAAAGGTGTGAGGATTGGTTTCATTACGATATTGGGGTTAACAGACATATACAAACACAGGTGACACTTATAATCACCAAAGTCCTACGGAATACCAAGAGAAGGCTACTCAACATTCTGTCATAACGTACATGGGAAAAGGTTCCCAGGAAGAACAGACATCTGTATATGTGTAAAAGAACCACATCTTCCACACCTACAACAAGCCAAACATTGTAATCAAACTTGCTGTAATAAAAAATAAAAAGTTAAATTAAAAACACGAACAAGAAGTAGTGAGACAAACTTGAGGGGCTTTCTCCTGGCACATTCCATTCTAAATTCCAATCTAGAACACGACTTCCATTGAGGCTCTGTTGCCCTAGTCACCAGATTTGGTAAGGGAGAACTGCTGCCACCTTGTGGCCGTTTCACACAACAGCAGCTTTAATCCCAGCGCTGATGGTCAGTTGTTATTCAAAATCATTGCAGGCCTGTAAATGACACCTGCCCTGAAAACAAATCCTGGGGTCACATATCGACCAAAAAATTCAAAGGACGTCCATATTTCAAAACGACCGTTTCAAAAGGCATATTTTACGCACATTAGTGTTCTGCTTCTTTTTCTTTCTTTCCTTTTTTTGTTAAAATACGGGAATGGAAAAAGGCATCCCTCATAATGGGCGAAAATCGTTGCAAACGAATCAATGGACAAAGGTTTAATCTCCAATATATATAAACAGCTCATGCAGCTTAATATTAACAAAACAAACAACCCAATACAAAAAATGGGCAGAAGATCTAAAGAGATGTTTCTTCAAAGAAGACACAGAGATGGCCAAGACACACATGAAAAGCTGCTCAACAGCACTAATTATTAGAGAAATGCAAATCAAAACTACAATGAGGTATCACCTCACACCTGTTAGAATCGGCATCATCAGAAAATCTACAAACAACCAATTCTGGGGAGGGTGTGGACAAAAGGAGCCCTCTTCCACTACTGGTCGCAATGTAAATTGATACAGTCACTATGGAGAACGGTATGGAGTTTCCTTGAAAAAACTAGAAATAGAATTACCATCTGATCCAGCAATCCCACTTCTGGGCATATACCCAGAGAAAACCATAAATCAAAAAGGCACATTCACCACAATGTTCATGGCAGCACTATTTACAATAGCCAGGTAATGGAAGCAACGTAAATGCCCACAGACAGATGAATGGATAAAGATGTGGTACATATATAAAATGGAATATTACTCAGCCATAAAAAGGAATGAAACTGGGTCATTTGTAGAGACATCGATGGATCTAGAGACTGTCATACAGAATGAAGTAAGTCAGAAAGAGGAAAACAAATATTGTATATTAATGCATATATGTGGAACCTAAAAAATGGTACAGATGAACTGGTTTGCAGGGAAGAAACAGAGACACAGAGGTAGAGAACAAACATATGGACACCAAGTGTGGGAAGCCATGGGGTGGTGGTGGTGGGATGAGTTGGGAGATTGGGATTGACCTGTATACATGTATATGCATAAAATACATAACTAATAATAACCTGCTGTATAAAAAAATAAATCAAATTAAATTTCAAAATTTTAAAAAGTAAAATTTAAAAATAAAACAGAAAAATGTTCTTCCCTTCACACAGATGTATTTATAGGAATGAATTATTTCCATGCTTATATCTATAAATACATAAAGGAGGAATAAAATCTAACTTGAACCATAAAAGAAAAAAAAAACCTGAACCCACCAGTTATACAGAGGAAAACCCTATCAGGGCACTTGCTCCAGCGGTAAACAATTCTGAAATTGGTCAGAGGTGGGGAATCATCTCCCATACAACCAGCAACCCACCCCCCACGCCAGGAGCATCCTCATTGCAAAGCTGGGGGACCGTGCCGAGGCATCTGTGAGTAAACGTGAGCTGAGCCCCAGGACAGCTGCTGCTGAACTGTTCCCACCCTTCCCAGGTAAAACACCTGAATATGTACAAGGCCTTCAAAGCCTAGAGGAAGGGCCGCGGAGCCACACCAGCGACAGCACGCAGGCCAACTTGGTGCCTGCAGGCCAGCCAGGGTGGTCCTGGCCCCGGGCGCTCTTGCAGAAGCTTTCCATTGCCCTGCCTGAGATACGCCTCCTGTCCCGGCCCCCACTGCTTTTTTCCTTCCTCACCTCTGTCCGGAGAGAAATTCCAGCGGAAGGTATGGGTGACACATCCTCTTCTTTACAGGTGGCAGCCTGGCAACCCCGGCAGAAAGGCCAGCAGAGCCCCACTCACACCGGGCCACCAAGAAAGCTGTGGCCCCTCACTCACTCCCACCAGCACAGCCCCGAGACTGCTGATGGGGCAGAGAATATGGAGTCAGGCACAGCTTCAGGGGCTATTGTTGCCTGGAGCGCTGTTTATATTGACCTCAAACAGGCACACCTGGGGAGGGCCGGCCGGCAGGGTAAGGCTGCCCAGGTCAGCTCATCCACAACCCTCAGGGAATCACATTGTTGAAAATGGACCTCGCTAAGGCAGAATAGAAGCCAAGGAAGAAAAGGACACAATGCCATTTGCAGCACCGTAGATGAGTCTAGAGGTAATCACGTGACTTGTAGTAAGTCAGAAAGTGAAAGACACATATCGTATCATATCACTTATAGGTGTTACCTAAGACTGGATACCAGGGCAGATATTTCCACGGAGAAGGGCCATCACAGATTCATCAAACAAACTTATGGTTCACCAATGGAAAGGTGTGAGGATTGGTTTCATTACTATATTGGGGTTAACAGACATATACACACACAGGTGACACATATAATCACCAAAGACCTACGGAATACCAAGAGAAGACTACTCAACCTTCTGTCATAACGTACATGGGAAAAGGATCCCAGGAAGAACAGACATCTGTATATGTGTTAAAGAACCACATCTTCCACACCTACAACAAGCCAAACATTGTAATCAAACTTGCTGTAATAAAAAATAAAAAATTAAATTAAAAACACGAACAAGAAGTAGTGAGACAAACTTGAGGGGCTTTCTCCTGGCACATTCCATTCTAAATTCCAATCTAGAACACGACTTCCATTGAGGCTCTGTTGCCCTAGTCACCAGATTTGGTAAGGGAGAACTGCTGCCACCTTGTGGCCGTTTCACACAACAGCATCTTTAATCCCAGCGCTGATGGTCAGTTGATATTCAAAATCATTGCAGGCCTGTAAATGACACCTGCCCTGAAAACAAATCCTGGGGTCACATATCGACCAAAAAATTCAAAGGACGTCCATATTTCAAAACGACCGTTTCAAAAGGCATATTTTACGCACATTAGTGTTCTGCTTCTTTTTCTTTCTTTCCTTTTTTTGTTAAAAATACGGGAATGGAAAAAGGCATCCCTCAGAATGGGCGAAAATCGTTGCAAACGAATCAATGGACAAAGGTTTAATCTCCAATATATATAAACAGCTCATGCAGCTTAATATTAACAAAACAAACAACCCAATACAAAAAATGGGCAGAAGATCTAAAGAGATGTTTCTTCAAAGAAGACACAGAGATGGCCAAGACACACATGAAAAGCTGCTCAACAGCACTAATTATTAGAGAAATGCAAATCTAAACTACAATGAGGTATCACCTCACACCTGTTAGAATCGGCATCATCAGAAAATCTACAAACAACCAATTCTGGGGAGGGTGTGGACAAAAGGAGCCCTCTTCCACTATTGGTGGCAATGTAAATTGATACAGTCCCTATGGAGAACGGTATGGAGTTTCCTTGAAAAAACTAGAAATAGAATTACCATCTGATCCAGCAATCCCACTTCTGGGCATATACCCAGAGAAAACCATAAATCAAAAAGGCACATTCACCACAATGTTCATGGCAGCACTATTTACAATAGCCAGGTAATGGAAGCAACGTAAATGCCCACAGACAGATGAATGGATAAAGATGTGGTACATATATAAAATGGAAAATTACTCAGCCATAAAAAGGAATGAAACTGGGTCATTTGTAGAGACATCGATGGATCTAGAGACTGTCATACAGAATGAAGTAAGTCAGAAAGAGGAAAACAAATATTGTATATTAATGCATATATGTGGAACCTAAAAAATGGTACAGATGAACTGGTTTGCAGGGAAGAAACAGAGACACAGAGGTAGAGAACAAACATATGGACACCAAGAGTGGGAAGCCATGGGGTGGTGGTGGTGGGATGAGTTGGGAGATTGGGATTGACCTGTATACATGTATATGCATAAAATACATAACTAATAATAACCTGCTGTATAAAAAAATAAATAAATTAAATTTCAAAATTTTAAAGAGTAAAATTTAAAAATAAAACAGAAAAATGTTCTTCCCTTCACACAGATGTATTTATAGGAATGAATTATTTCCATGCTTATATCTATAAATACATAAAAGAGGAATAATATCTAACTTGAACCATAAAAGAAAAAAAAAAAACCTGACCCCACCAGTTATACAGAGGAAAACCCTATCAGGGCACTTGCTCCAGCGGTAAACAATTCTGAAATTGGTCAGAGGTGGGGAATCATCTCCCATACAACCAGCAACCCACCCCCCACGCCAGGAGCATCCTCATTGCAAAGATGGGGGACCGTGCCGAGGCATCTGTGAGTAAACGTGAGCTGAGCCCCAGGACAGCTGCTGCTGAACTGTTCCCACCCTTCCCAGGTAAAACACCTGAATATGTACAAGCGCTTGAAAGCCTAGAGGAAGGGCCGCGGAGCCACACCAGAGACAGCACGCAGGCCAACTTGGTGCCTGCAGGCCAGCCAGGGTGGTCCTGGCCCCGGGCGCTCTTGCGGAAGCTTTCCATTGCCCTGCCTGAGATACCCCTCCTGTCCCGGCCCCCACTGCTTTTTTCCTTCCTCACCTCTGTCCGGAGAGAAATTCCAGCGGAAGGTATGGGTGACACATCCTCTTCTTTACAGGTGGAAGCCTGGCAACCCCTGCAGAAAGGCCAGCAGAGCCACACTCACACTGGGCCACCAACAAAGCTGTGGCCCCTCACTCCCTCCCACCAGCACAGCCCCGAGACTGCTGACGGGGCAGAGAATATGGAGTCAGGCACAGCTTCAGGGGCTATTGCTGCCTGGAGCGCTGTTTCTATTGACCTCAAACAGGCACACCTGGGGAGGGCCGGCCGGCAGCGTAAGGCTGCCCAGGTCAGCTAATCCACAACCCTCAGGGAATCATATTGTTGAAAACGGACCTCGCTAAGGCAGAATAGAAGCCAAGGAAGAAAAGGACACAATGCCATTTGCAGCACCGTAGATGAGTCTAGAGGTAATCACGTGACTTGTAGTAAGTCAGAAAGTGAAAGACACGTATCGTATCATATCACTTATAGGTGTTACCTAAGACTGGATACCAGGGCAGATATTTCCACGGAGAAGGGCCATCACAGATTCATCAAACAAACTTATGGTTCACCAATGGAAAGGTGTGAGGATTGGTTTCATTACGATATTGGGGTTAACAGACATATACAAACACAGGTGACACTTATAATCACAAAAGTCCTACGGAATACCAAGAGAAGGCTACTCAACATTCTGTCATAACGTACATGGGAAAAGGATCCCAGGAAGAACAGACATCTGTATATGTGTAAAAGAACCACATCTTCCACACCTACAACAAGCCAAACATTGTAATCAAACTTGCTGTAATTAAAAATAAAAAATTAAATTAAAAACACGAACAAGAATTAGTGAGACAAACTTGAGGGGCTTTCGCCTGGCACATTCCATTCTAAATTCCAATCTAGAACACGACTTCCATTGAGGCTCTGTTGCCCTAGTCACCAGATTTGGTAAGGGAGAACTGCTGCCACCTTGTGGCCGTTTCACACAACAGCAGCTTTAATCCCAGCGCTGATGGTCAGTTGATATTCAAAATCATTGCAGGCCTGTAAATGACACCTGCCCTGAAAACAAATCCTGGGGTCACATATCGACCAAAAAATTCAAAGGACGTCCATATTTCAAAACGACCGTTTCAAAAGGCATATTTTACGCACATTAGTGTTCTGCTTCTTTTTCTTTCTTTCCTTTTTTTGTTAAAAAAAGGGGAATGGAAAAAGGCATCCCTCAGAATGGGCGAAAATCGTTGCAAACGAATCAATGGACAAAGGTTTAATCTCCAATATATATAAACAGCTCATGCAGCTTAATATTAACAAAACAAACAACCCAATACAAAAAATGGGCAGAAGATCTAAAGAGATGTTTCTTCAAAGAAGACACAGAGATGGCCAAGACACACATGAAAAGCTGCTCAACAGCACTAATTATTAGAGAAATGCAAATCAAAACTACAATGAGGTATCACCTCACACCTGTTAGAATCGGCATCATCAGAAAATCTACAAACAACCAATTCTGGGGAGGGTGTGGACAAAAGGAGCCCTCTTCCACTACTGGTCGCAATGTAAATTGATACAGTCACTATGGAGAACGGTATGGAGTTTCCTTGAAAAAACTAGAAATAGAATTACCATCTGATCCAGCAATCCCACTTCTGGGCATATACCCAGAGAAAACCATAAATCAAAAAGGCACATTCACCACAATGTTCATGGCAGCACTATTTACAATAGCCAGGTAATGGAAGCAATGTAAATGCCCACAGACAGATGAATGGATAAAGATGTGGTACATATATAAAATGGAATATTACTCAGCCATAAAAAGGAATGAAACTGGGTCATTTGTAGAGACATCGATGGATCTAGAGACTGTCACACAGAATGAAGTAAGTCAGAAAGAGGAAAACAAATATTGTATATTAATGCATATATGTGGAACCTAAAAAATGGTACAGATGAACTGGTTTGCAGGGAAGAAACAGAGACACAGAGGTAGAGAACAAACATATGGACACCAAGTGTGGGAAGCCATGGGGTGGTGGTGGTGGGATGAGTTGGGAGATTGGGATTGACCTGTATACATGTATATGCATAAAATACATAACTAATAATAACCTGCTGTATAAAAAAATAAATCAAATTAAATTTCAAAATTTTAAAAAGTAAAATTTAAAAATAAAACAGAAAAATGTTCTTCCCTTCACACAGATGTATTTATAGGAATGAATTATTTCCATGCTTATATCTATAAATACATAAAGGAGGAATAAAATCTAACTTGAACCATAAAAGAAAAAAAAAACCTGAACCCACCAGTTATACAGAGGAAAACCCTATCAGGGCACTTGCTCCAGCGGTAAACAATTCTGAAATTGGTCAGAGGTGGGGAATCATCTCCCATACAACCAGCAACCCACCCCCCACGCCAGGAGCATCCTCATTGCAAAGCTGGGGGACCGTGCCGAGGCATCTGTGAGTAAACGTGAGCTGAGCCCCAGGACAGCTGCTGCTGAACTGTTCCCACCCTTCCCAGGTAAAACACCTGAATATGTACAAGGCCTTGAAAGCCTAGAGGAAGGGCCGCGGAGCCACACCAGCGACAGCACGCAGGCCAACTTGGTGCCTGCAGGCCAGCCAGGGTGGTCCTGGCCCCGGGCGCTCTTGCGGAAGCTTTCCATTGCCCTGCCTGAGATACGCCTCCTGTCCCGGCCCCCACTGCTTTTTTCCTTCCTCACCTCTGTCCGGAGAGAAATTCCAGCGGAAGGTATGGGTGACACATCCTCTTCTTTACAGGTGGCAGCCTGGCAACCCCTGCAGAAAGGCCAGCAGAGCCCCACTCACACCGGGCCACCAAGAAAGCTGTGGCCCCTCACTCCCTCCCACCAGCACAGCCCCGAGACTGCTGACGGGGCAGAGAATATGGAGTCAGGCACAGCTTCAGGGGCTATTGCTGCCTGGAGCGCTGTTTCTATTGACCTCAAACAGGCACACCTGGGGAGGGCCGGCCGGCAGGGTAAGGCTGCCCAGGTCAGCTAATCCACAACCCTCAGGGAATCATATTGTTGAAAACGGACCTCGCTAAGGCAGAATAGAAGCCAAGGAAGAAAAGGACACAATGCCATTTGCAGCACCGTAGATGAGTCTAGAGGTAATCACGTGACTTGTAGTAAGTCAGAACGTGAAAGACACGTATCGTATCATATCACTTATAGGTGTTACCTAAGACTGGATACCAGGGCAGATATTTCCACGGAGAAGGGCCATCACAGATTCATCAAACAAACTTATGGTTCACCAATGGAAAGGTGTGAGGATTGGTTTCATTACGATATTGGGGTTAACAGACATATACAAACACAGGTGACACTTATAATCACCAAAGTCCTACGGAATACCAAGAGAAGGCTACTCAACATTCTGTCATAACGTACATGGGAAAAGGATCCCAGGAAGAACAGACATCTGTATATGTGTAAAAGAACCACATCTTCCACACCTACAACAAGCCAAACATTGTAATCAAACTTGCTGTAATAAAAAATAAAAAATTAAATTAAAAACACGAACAAGAAGTAGTGAGACAAACTTGAGGGGCTTTCTCCTGGCACATTCCATTCTAAATTCCAATCTAGAACAGGACTTCCATTGAGGCTCTGTTGCCCTAGTCACCAGATTTGGTAAGGGAGAACTGCTGCCACCTTGTGGCCGTTTCACACAACAGCAGCTTTAATCCCAGCGCTGATGGTCAGTTGATATTCAAAATCATTGCAGGCCTGTAAATGACACCTGCCCTGAAACCAAATTCTGGGGTCACATATCGACCAAAAAATTCAAAGGACGTCCATATTTCAAAACGACCGTTTCAAAAGGCATATTTTACGCACATTAGTGTTCTGCTTCTTTTTCTTTCTTTCCTTTTTTTGTTAAAAAAAGGGGAATGGAAAAAGGCATCCCTCAGAATGGGCGAAAATCGTTGCAAACGAATCAATGGACAAAGGTTTAATCTCCAATATATATAAACAGCTCATGCAGCTTAATATTAACAAAACAAACAACCCAATACAAAAAATGGGCAGAAGATCTAAAGAGATGTTTCTTCAAAGAAGACACAGAGATGGCCAAGACACACATGAAAAGCTGCTCAACAGCACTAATTATTAGAGAAATGCAAATCAAAACTACAATGAGGTATCACCTCACACCTGTTAGAATCGGCATCATCAGAAAATCTACAAACAACCAATTCTGGGGAGGGTGTGGACAAAAGGAGCCCTCTTCCACTACTGGTGGCAATGTAAATTGATACAGTCACTATGGAGAACGGTATGGAGTTTCCTTGAAAAAACTAGAAATAGAATTACCATCTGATCCAGCAATCCCACTTCTGGGCATATACCCAGAGAAAACCATAAATCAAAAAGGCACATTCACCACAATGTTCATGGCAGCACTATTTACAATAGCCAGGTAATGGAAGCAACGTAAATGCCCACAGACAGATGAATGGATAAAGATGTGGTACATATATAAAATGGAATATTACTCAGCCATAAAAAGGAATGAAACTGGGTCATTTGTAGAGACATCGATGGATCTAGAGACTGTCATACAGAATGAAGTAAGTCAGAAAGAGGAAAACAAATATGGTATATTAATGCATATATGTGGAACCTAAAAAATGGTACAGATGAACTGGTTTGCAGGGAAGAAACAGAGACACAGAGGTAGAGAACAAACATATGGACACCAAGTGTGGGAAGCCATGGGGTGGTGGTGGTGGGATGAGTTGGGAGATTGGGATTGACCTGTATACATGTATATGCATAAAATACATAACTAATAATAACCTGCTGTATAAAAAAATAAATCAAATTAAATTTCAAAATTTTAAAAAGTAAAATTTAAAAATAAAACAGAAAAATGTTCTTCCCTTCACACAGATGTATTTATAGGAATGAATTATTTCCATGCTTATATCTATAAATACATAAAGGAGGAATAAAATCTAACTTGAACCATAAAAGAAAAAAAAAACCTGAACCCACCAGTTATACAGAGGAAAACCCTATCAGGGCACTTGCTCCAGCGGTAAACAATTCTGAAATTGGTCAGAGGTGGGGAATCATCTCCCATACAACCAGCAACCCACCCCCCACGCCAGGAGCATCCTCATTGCAAAGCTGGGGGACCGTGCCGAGGCATCTGTGAGTAAACGTGAGCTGAGCCCCAGGACAGCTGCTGCTGAACTGTTCCCACCCTTCCCAGGTAAAACACCTGAATATGTACAAGGCCTTCAAAGCCTAGAGGAAGGGCCGCGGAGCCACACCAGCGACAGCACGCAGGCCAACTTGGTGCCTGCAGGCCAGCCAGGGTGGTCCTGGCCCCGGGCGCTCTTGCAGAAGCTTTCCATTGCCCTGCCTGAGATACGCCTCCTGTCCCGGCCCCCACTGCTTTTTTCCTTCCTCACCTCTGTCCGGAGAGAAATTCCAGCGGAAGGTATGGGTGACACATCCTCTTCTTTACAGGTGGCAGCCTGGCAACCCCGGCAGAAAGGCCAGCAGAGCCCCACTCACACCGGGCCACCAAGAAAGCTGTGGCCCCTCACTCCCTCCCACCAGCACAGCCCCGAGACTGCTGATGGGGCAGAGAATATGGAGTCAGGCACAGCTTCAGGGGCTATTGTTGCCTGGAGCGCTGTTTATATTGACCTCAAACAGGCACACCTGGGGAGGGCCGGCCGGCATGGTAAGGCTGCCCAGGTCAGCTCATCCACAACCCTCAGGGAATCACATTGTTGAAAATGGACCTCGCTAAGGCAGAATAGAAGCCAAGGAAGAAAAGGACACAATGCCATTTGCAGCACCGTAGATGAGTCTAGAGGTAATCACGTGACTTGTAGTAAGTCAGAAAGTGAAAGACACATATCGTATCATATCACTTATAGGTGTTACCTAAGACTGGATACCAGGGCAGATATTTCCACGGAGAAGGGCCATCACAGATTCATCAAACAAACTTATGGTTCACCAATGGAAAGGTGTGAGGATTGGTTTCATTACTATATTGGGGTTAACAGACATATACACACACAGGTGACACATATAATCACCAAAGACCTACGGAATACCAAGAGAAGACTACTCAACCTTCTGTCATAACGTACATGGGAAAAGGATCCCAGGAAGAACAGACATCTGTATATGTGTAAAAGAACCACATCTTCCACACCTACAACAAGCCAAACATTGTAATCAAACTTGGTGTAATAAAAAATAAAAAATTAAATTAAAAACACGAACAAGAAGTAGTGAGACAAACTTGAGGGGCTTTCTCCTGGCACATTCCATTCTAAATTCCAATCTAGAACACGACTTCCATTGAGGCTCTGTTGCCCTAGTCACCAGATTTGGTAAGGGAGAACTGCTGCCACCTTGTGGCCGTTTCACACAACAGCATCTTTAATCCCAGCGCTGATGGTCAGTTGATATTCAAAATCATTGCAGGCCTGTAAATGACACCTGCCCTGAAAACAAATCCTGGGGTCACATATCGACCAAAAAATTCAAAGGACGTCCATATTTCAAAACGACCATTTCAAAAGGCATATTTTACGCACATTAGTGTTCTGCTTCTTTTTCTTTCTTTCCTTTTTTTGTTAAAAATACGGGAATGGAAAAAGGCATCCCTCAGAATGGGCGAAAATCGTTGCAAACGAATCAATGGACAAAGGTTTAATCTCCAATATATATAAACAGCTCATGCAGCTTAATATTAACAAAACAAACAACCCAATACAAAAAATGGGCAGAAGATCTAAAGAGATGTTTCTTCAAAGAAGACACAGAGATGGCCAAGACACACATGAAAAGCTGCTCAACAGCACTAATTATTAGAGAAATGCAAATCAAAACTACAATGAGGTATCACCTCACACCTGTTAGAATCGGCATCATCAGAAAATCTACAAACAACAAATTCTGGGGAGGGTGTGGACAAAAGGAGCCCTCTTCCACTATTGGTGGCAATGTAAATTGATACAGTCACTATGGAGAACGGTATGGAGTTTCCTTGAAAAAACTAGAAATAGAATTACCATCTGATCCAGCAATCCCACTTCTGGGCATATACCCAGAGAAAACCATAAATCAAAAAGGCACATTCACCACAATGTTCATGGCAGCACTATTTACAATAGCCAGGTAATGGAAGCAACGTAAATGCCCACAGACAGATGAATGGATAAAGATGTGGTACATATATAAAATGGAATATTACTCAGCCATAAAAAGGAATGAAACTGGGTCATTTGTAGAGACATCGATGGATCTAGAGACTGTCATACAGAATGAAGTAAGTCAGAAAGAGGAAAACAAATATGGTATATTAATGCATATATGTGGAACCTAAAAAATGGTACAGATGAACTGGTTTGCAGGGAAGAAACAGAGACACAGAGGTAGAGAACAAACATATGGACACCAAGTGTGGGAAGCCATGGGGTGGTGGTGGTGGGATGAGTTGGGAGATTGGGATTGACCTGTATACATGTATATGCATAAAATACATAACTAATAATAACCTGCTGTATAAAAAAATACATCAAATTAAATTTCAAAATTTTAAAAAGTAAAATTTAAAAATAAAACAGAAAAATGTTCTTCCCTTCACACAGATGTATTTATAGGAATGAATTATTTCCATGCTTATATCTATAAATACATAAAAGAGGAATAATATCTAACTTGAACCATAAAAGAAAAAAAAATACCTGAACCCACCAGTTATACAGAGGAAAACACTATCAGGGCACTTGCTCCAGCGGTAAACAATTCTGAAATTGGTCAGAGGTGGGGAATCATCTCCCATACAACCAGCAACCCACCCCCCACGCCAGGAGCATCCTCATTGCAAAGATGGGGGACCGTGCCGAGGCATCTGTGAGTAAACGTGAGCTGAGCCCCAGGACAGCTGCTGCTGAACTGTTCCCACCCTTCCCAGGTAAAACACCTGAATATGTACAAGGGCTTGAAAGCCTAGAGGAAGGGCCGCAGAGCCACACCAGAGACAGCACGCAGGCCAACTTGGTGCCTGCAGGCCAGCCAGGGTGGTCCTGGCCCCGGGCGCTCTTGCGGAAGCTTTCCATTGCCCTGCCTGAGATACCCGTCCTGTCCCGGCCCCCACTGCTTTTTTCCTTCCTCACCTCTGTCCGGAGAGAAATTCCAGCGGAAGGTATGGGTGACACATCCTCTTCTTTACAGGTGGAAGCCTGGCAACCCCTGCAGAAAGGCCAGCAGAGCCCCACTCACACCGGGCCACCAACAAAGCTGTGGCCCCTCACTCCCTCCCACCAGCACAGCCCCGAGACTGCTGACGGGGCAGAGAATATGGAGTCAGGCACAGCTTCAGGGGCTATTGCTGCCTGGAGCGCTGTTTATATTGACCTCAAACAGGCACACCTGGGGAGGGCCGGCCGGCAGGGTAAGGCTGCCCAGGTCAGCTAATCCACAACCCTCAGGGAATCACATTGTTGAAAACGGACCTCGCTAAGGCAGAATAGAAGCCAAGGAAGAAAAGGACACAATGCCATTTGCAGCACCGTAGATGAGTCTAGAGGTAATCACGTGACTTGTAGTAAGTCAGAAAGTGAAAGACACGTATTGTATCATATCACTTATAGGTGTTACCTAAGACTGGATACCAGGGCAGATATTTCCACGGAGAAGGGCCATCACAGATTCATCAAACAAACTTATGGTTCACCAATGGAAAGGTGTGAGGATTGGTTTCATTACGATATTGGGGTTAACAGACATATACAAACACAGGTGACACATATAATCACCAAAGTCCTACGGAATACCAAGAGAAGGCTACTCAACATTCTGTCATAACGTACATGGGAAAAGGATCCCAGGAAGAACAGACATCTGTATATGTGTAAAAGAACCACATCTTCCACACCTACAACAAGCCAAACATTGTAATCAAACTTGCTGTAATAAAAAATAAAAAATTAAATTAAAAACACGAACAAGAAGTAGTGAGACAAACTTGAGGGGCTTTCTCCTGGCACATTCCATTCTAAATTCCAATCTAGAACACGACTTCCATTGAGGCTCTGTTGCCCTAGTCACCAGATTTGGTAAGGGAGAACTGCTGCCACCTTGTGGCCATTTCACACAACAGCAGCTTTAATCCCAGCGCTGATGGTCAGTTGATATTCAAAATCATTGCAGGCCTGTAAATGACACCTGCCCTGAAAACAAATCCTGGGGTCACATATCGACCAAAAAATTCAAAGGACGTCCATATTTCAAAACGACCGTTTCAAAAGGCATATTTTACGCACATTAGTGTTCTGCTTCTTTTTCTTTCTTTCCTTTTTTTGTTAAAAATACGGGAATGGAAAAAGGCATCCCTCAGAATGGGCGAAAATCGTTGCAAACGAATCAATGGACAAAGGTTTAATCTCCAATATATATAAACAGCTCATGCAGCTTAATATTAACAAAACAAACAACCCAATACAAAAAATGGGCAGAAGATCTAAAGAGATGTTTCTTCAAAGAAGACACAGAGATGGCCAAGACACACATGAAAAGCTGCTCAACAGCACTAATTATTAGAGAAATGCAAATCAAAACTACAATGAGGTATCACCTCACACCTGTTAGAATCGGCATCATCAGAAAATCTACAAACAACAAATTCTGGGGAGGGTGTGGACAAAAGGAGCCCTCTTCCACTATTGGTGGCAATGTAAATTGATACAGTCACTATGGAGAACGGTATGGAGTTTCCTTGAAAAAACTAGAAATAGAATTACCATCTGATCCAGCAATCCCACTTCTGGGCATATACCCAGAGAAAACCATAAATCAAAAAGGCACATTCACCACAATGTTCATGGCAGCACTATTTACAATAGCCAGGTAATGGAAGCAACGTAAATGCCCACAGACAGATGAATGGATAAAGATGTGGTACATATATAAAATGGAATATTACTCAGCCATAAGAAGGAATGAAACTGGGTCATTTGTAGAGACATCGATGGATCTAGAGACTGTCATACAGAATGAAGTAAGTCAGAAAGAGGAAAACAAATATGGTATATTAATGCATATATGTGGAACCTAAAAAATGGTACAGATGAACGGGTTTGCAGGGAAGAAACAGAGACACAGAGGTAGAGAACAAACATATGGACACCAAGTGTGGGAAGCCATGGGGTGGTGGTGGTGGGATGAGTTGGGAGATTGGCATTGACCTGTATACATGTATATGCATAAAATACATAACTAATAATAACCTGCTGTATAAAAAAATACATCAAATTAAATTTCAAAATTTTAAAAAGTAAAATTTAAAAATAAAACAGAAAAATGTTCTTCCCTTCACACAGATGTATTTATAGGAATGAATTATTTCCATGCTTATATCTATAAATACATAAAAGAGGAATAATATCTAACTTGAACCATAAAAGAAAAAAAAAACCTGACCCCACCAGTTATACAGAGGAAAACCCTATCAGGGCACTTGCTGCAGCGGTAAACAATTCTGAAATTGGTCAGAGGTGGGGAATCATCTCCCATACAACCAGCAACCCACCCCCCACGCCAGGAGCATCCTCATTGCAAAGATGGGGGACCGTGCCGAGGCATCTGTGAGTAAACGTGAGCTGAGCCCCAGGACAGCTGCTGCTGAACTGTTCCCACCCTTCCCAGGTAAAACACCTGAATATGTACAAGGCCTTGAAAGCCTAGAGGAAGGGCCGCGGAGCCACACCATAGACAGCACGCAGGCCAACTTGGTGCCTGCAGGCCAGCCAGGGTGGTCCTGGCCCCGGGCGCTCTTGCGGAAGCTTTCCATTGCCCTGCCTGAGATACCCCTCCTGTCCCGGCCCCCACTGCTTTTTTCCTTCCTCACCTCTGTCCGGAGAGAAATTCCAGCGGAAGGTATGGGTGACACATCCTCTTCTTTACAGGTGGAAGCCTGGCAACCCCTGCAGAAAGGCCAGCAGAGCCACACTCACACTGGGCCACCAACAAAGCTGTGGCCCCTCACTCCCTTCCACCAGCACAGCCCCGAGACTG
Organism: Mesoplodon mirus; assembly: GCF_964341445.2. NCBI lineage: Eukaryota > Metazoa > Chordata > Mammalia > Artiodactyla > Ziphiidae > Mesoplodon > Mesoplodon mirus. The sequence goes on along the minus strand of NW_028295814.1, from coordinate 1,631,215 downwards.
CTGACGGGGCAGAGAATATGGAGTCAGGCACAGCTTCAGGGGCTATTGCTGCCTGGAGCGCTGTTTCTATTGACCACAAACAGGCACACCTGGGGAGGGCCGGCCGGCAGGGTAAGGCTGCCCAGGTCAGCTAATCCACAACCCTCAGGGAATCATATTGTTGAAAACGGACCTCGCTAAGGCAGAATAGAAGCCAAGGAAGAAAAGGACACAATGCCATTTGCAGCACCGTAGATGAGTCTAGAGGTAATCACGTGACTTGTAGTAAGTCAGAACGTGAAAGACACGTATCGTATCATATCACTTATAGGTGTTACCTAAGACTGGATACCAGGGCAGATATTTCCACGGAGAAGGGCCATCACAGATTCATCAAACAAACTTATGGTTCACCAATGGAAAGGTGTGAGGATTGGTTTCATTACGATATTGGGGTTAACAGACATATACAAACACAGGTGACACTTATAATCACCAAAGTCCTACGGAATACCAAGAGAAGGCTACTCAACATTCTGTCATAACGTACATGGGAAAAGGATCCCAGGAAGAACAGACATCTGTATATGTGTAAAAGAACCACATCTTCCACACCTACAACAAGCCAAACATTGTAATCAAACTTGGTGTAATAAAAAATAAAAAATTAAATTAAAAACACGAACAAGAAGTAGTGAGACAAACTTGAGGGGCTTTCTCCTGGCACATTCCATTCTAAATTCCAATCTAGAACACGACTTCCATTGAGGCTCTGTTGCCCTAGTCACCAGATTTCGTAAGGGAGAACTGCTGCCACCTAGTGGCCGTTTCACACAACAGCAGCTTTAATCCCAGCGCTGATGGTCAGTTGATATTCAAAATCATTGCAGGCCTGTAAATGACACCTGCCCTGAAAACAAATCCTGGGGTCACATATCGACCAAAAAATTCAAAGGACGTCCATATTTCAAAACCACCGTTTCAAAAGGCATATTTTACGCACATTAGTGTTCTGCTTCTTTTTCTTTCTTTCCTTTTTTTGTTAAAAATACGGGAATGGAAAAAGGCATCCCTCAGAATGGGCGAAAATCGTTGCAAACGAATCAATGGACAAAGGTTTAATCTCCAATATATATAAACAGCTCATGCAGCTTAATATTAACAAAACAAACAACCCAATACAAAAAATGGGCAGAAGATCTAAAGAGATGTTTCTTCAAAGAAGACACAGAGATGGCCAAGACACACATGAAAAGCTGCTCAACAGCACTAATTATTAGAGAAATGCAAATCAAAACTACAATGAGGTATCACCTCACACCTGTTAGAATCGGCATCATCAGAAAATCTACAAACAACCAATTCTGGAGAGGGTGTGGACAAAAGGAGCCCTCTTCCACTATTGGTGGCAATGTAAATTGATACAGTCACTATGGAGAACGGTATGGAGTTTCCTTGAAAAAACTAGAAATAGAATTACCATCTGATCCAGCAATCCCACTTCTGGGCATATACCCAGAGAAAACCATAAATCAAAAATGCACATTCACCACAATGTTCATGGCAGCACTATTTACAATAGCCAGGTAATGGAAGCAACGTAAATGCGCACAGACAGATGAATGGATAAAGATGTGGTACATATATAAAATGGAATATTACTCAGCCATAAAAAGGAATGAAACTGGGTCATTTGTAGAGACATCGATGGATCTAGAGACTGTCATACAGAATGAAGTAAGTCAGAAAGAGGAAAACAAATATTGTATATTAATGCATATATGTGGAACCTAAAAAATGGTACAGATGAACTGGTTTGCAGGGAAGAAACAGAGACACAGAGGTAGAGAACAAACATATGGACACCAAGTGTGGGAAGCCATGGGGTGGTGGTGGTGGGATGAGTTGGGAGATTGGGATTGACCTGTATACATGTATATGCATAAAATACATAACTAATAATAACCTGCTGTATAAAAAAATACATCAAATTAAATTTCAAAATTTTAAAAAGTAAAATTTAAAAATAAAACAGAAAAATGTTCTTCCCTTCACACAGATGTATTTATAGGAATGAATTATTTCCATGCTTATATCTATAAATACATAAAAGAGGAATAATATCTAACTTGAACCATAAAAGAAAAAAAAATACCTGAACCCACCAGTTATACAGAGGAAAACCCTATCAGGGCACTTGCTCCAGCGGTAAACAATTCTGAAATTGGTCAGAGGTGGGGAATCATCTCCCATACAACCAGCAACCCACCCCCCACGCCAGGAGCATCCTCATTGCAAAGATGGGGGACCGTGCCGAGGCATCTGTGAGTAAACGTGAGCTGAGCCCCAGGACAGCTGCTGCTGAACTGTTCCCACCCTTCCCAGGTAAAACACCTGAATATGTACAAGGGCTTGAAAGCCTAGAGGAAGGGCCGCAGAGCCACACCAGAGACAGCACGCAGGCCAACTTGGTGCCTGCAGGCCAGCCAGGGTGGTCCTGGCCCCGGGCGCTCTTGCGGAAGCTTTCCATTGCCCTGCCTGAGATACCCCTCCTGTCCCGGCCCCCACTGCTTTTTTCCTTCCTCACCTCTGTCCGGAGAGAAATTCCAGCGGAAGGTATGGGTGACACATCCTCTTCTTTACAGGTGGAAGCCTGGCAACCCCTGCAGAAAGGCCAGCAGAGCCACACTCACACTGGGCCACCAAAAAAGCTGTGGCCCCTCACTCCCTCCCACCAGCACAGCCCCGAGACTGCTGACGGGGCAGAGAATATGGAGTCAGGCACAGCTTCAGGGGCTATTGCTGCCTGGAGCGCTGTTTATATTGACCTCAAACAGGCACACCTGGGGAGGGCCGGCCGGCATGGTAAGGCTGCCCAGGTCAGCTCATCCACAACCCTCAGGGAATCACATTGTTGAAAATGGACCTCGCTAAGGCAGAATAGAAGCCAAGGAAGAAAAGGACACAATGCCATTTGCAGCACCGTAGATGAGTCTAGAGGTAATCACGTGACTTGTAGTAAGTCAGAAAGTGAAAGACACATATCGTATCATATCACTTATAGGTGTTACCTAAGAATGGATACCAGGGCAGATATTTCCACGGAGAAGGGCCATCACAGATTCATCAAACAAACTTATGGTTCACCAATGGAAAGGTGTGAGGATTGGTTTCATTACGATATTGGGGTTAACAGACATATACAAACACAGGTGACACTTATAATCACCAAAGTCCTACGGAATACCAAGAGAAGGCTACTCAACATTCTGTCATAACGTACATGGGAAAAGGATCCCAGGAAGAACAGACATCTGTATATGTGTAAAAGAACCACATCTTCCACACCTACAACAAGCCAAACATTGTAATCAAACTTGCTGTAATAAAAAATAAAAAATTAAATTAAAAACACGAACAAGAAGTAGTGAGACAAACTTGAGGGGCTTTCTCCTGGCACATTCCATTCTAAATTCCAATCTAGAACACGACTTCCATTGAGGCTCTGTTGCCCTAGTCACCAGATTTCGTAAGGGAGAACTGCTGCCACCTAGTGGCCGTTTCACACAACAGCAGCTTTAATCCCAGCGCTGATGGTCAGTTGATATTCAAAATCATTGCAGGCCTGTAAATGACACCTGCCCTGAAAACAAATCCTGGGGTCACATATCGACCAAAAAATTCAAAGGACGTCCATATTTCAAAACCACCGTTTCAAAAGGCATATTTTACGCACATTAGTGTTCTGCTTCTTTTTCTTTCTTTCCTTTTTTTGTTAAAAATACGGGAATGGAAAAAGGCATCCCTCAGAATGGGCGAAAATCGTTGCAAACGAATCAATGGACAAAGGTTTAATCTCCAATATATATAAACAGCTCATGCAGCTTAATATTAACAAAACAAACAACCCAATACAAAAAATGGGCAGAAGATCTAAAGAGATGTTTCTTCAAAGAAGACACAGAGATGGCCAAGACACACATGAAAAGCTGCTCAACAGCACTAATTATTAGAGAAATGCAAATCAAAACTACAATGAGGTATCACCTCACACCTGTTAGAATCGGCATCATCAGAAAATCTACAAACAACCAATTCTGGGGAGGGTGTGGACAAAAGGAGCCCTCTTCCACTATTGGTGGCAATGTAAATTGATACAGTCACTATGGAGAACGGTATGGAGTTTCCTTGAAAAAACTAGAAATAGAATTACCATCTGATCCAGCAATCCCACTTCTGGGCATATACCCAGAGAAAACCATAAATCAAAAATGCACATTCACCACAATGTTCATGGCAGCACTATTTACAATAGCCAGGTAATGGAAGCAACGTAAATGCGCACAGACAGATGAATGGATAAAGATGTGGTACATATATAAAATGGAATATTACTCAGCCATAAAAAGGAATGAAACTGGGTCATTTGTAGAGACATCGATGGATCTAGAGACTGTCATACAGAATGAAGTAAGTCAGAAAGAGGAAAACAAATATTGTATATTAATGCATATATGTGGAACCTAAAAAATGGTACAGATGAACTGGTTTGCAGGGAAGAAACAGAGACACAGAGGTAGAGAACAAACATATGGACACCAAGTGTGGGAAGCCATGGGGTGGTGGTGGTGGGATGAGTTGGGAGATTGGGATTGACCTGTATACATGTATATGCATAAAATACATAACTAATAATAACCTGCTGTATAAAAAAATACATCAAATTAAATTTCAAAATTTTAAAAAGTAAAATTTAAAAATAAAACAGAAAAATGTTCTTCCCTTCACACAGATGTATTTATAGGAATGAATTATTTCCATGCTTATATCTATAAATACATAAAAGAGGAATAATATCTAACTTGAACCATAAAAGAAAAAAAAATACCTGAACCCACCAGTTATACAGAGGAAAACCCTATCAGGGCACTTGCTCCAGCGGTAAACAATTCTGAAATTGGTCAGAGGTGGGGAATCATCTCCCATACAACCAGCAACCCACCCCCCACGCCAGGAGCATCCTCATTGCAAAGCTGGGGGACCGTGCCGAGGCATCTGTGAGTAAACGTGAGCTGAGCCCCAGGACAGCTGCTGCTGAACTGTTCCCACCCTTCCCAGGTAAAACACCTGAATATGTACAAGGGCTTGAAAGCCTAGAGGAAGGGCCGCAGAGCCACACCAGAGACAGCACGCAGGCCAACTTGGTGCCTGCAGGCCAGCCAGGGTGGTCCTGGCCCCGGGCGCTCTTGCGGAAGCTTTCCATTGCCCTGCCTGAGATACCCCTCCTGTCCCGGCCCCCACTGCTTTTTTCCTTCCTCACCTCTGTCCGGAGAGAAATTCCAGCGGAAGGTATGGGTGACACATCCTCTTCTTTACAGGTGGAAGCCTGGCAACCCCTGCAGAAAGGCCAGCAGAGCCACACTCACACTGGGCCACCAAAAAAGCTGTGGCCCCTCACTCCCTCCCACCAGCACAGCCCCGAGACTGCTGACGGGGCAGAGAATATGGAGTCAGGCACAGCTTCAGGGGCTATTGCTGCCTGGAGCGCTGTTTATATTGACCTCAAACAGGCACACCTGGGGAGGGCCGGCCGGCATGGTAAGGCTGCCCAGGTCAGCTCATCCACAACCCTCAGGGAATCACATTGTTGAAAATGGACCTCGCTAAGGCAGAATAGAAGCCAAGGAAGAAAAGGACACAATGCCATTTGCAGCACCGTAGATGAGTCTAGAGGTAATCACGTGACTTGTAGTAAGTCAGAAAGTGAAAGACACATATCGTATCATATCACTTATAGGTGTTACCTAAGAATGGATACCAGGGCAGATATTTCCACGGAGAAGGGCCATCACAGATTCATCAAACAAACTTATGGTTCACCAATGGAAAGGTGTGAGGATTGGTTTCATTACGATATTGGGGTTAACAGACATATACAAACACAGGTGACACTTATAATCACCAAAGTCCTACGGAATACCAAGAGAAGGCTACTCAACATTCTGTCATAACGTACATGGGAAAAGGATCCCAGGAAGAACAGACATCTGTATATGTGTAAAAGAACCACATCTTCCACACCTACAACAAGCCAAACATTGTAATCAAACTTGCTGTAATTAAAAATAAAAAATTAAATTAAAAACACGAACAAGAATTAGTGAGACAAACTTGAGGGGCTTTCGCCTGGCACATTCCATTCTAAATTTCAATCTAGAACACGACTTCCATTGAGGCTCTGTTGCCCTAGTCACCAGATTTGGTAAGGGAGAACTGCTGCCACCTTGTGGCCGTTTCACACAACAGCAGCTTTAATCCCAGCGCTGATGGTCAGTTGATATTCAAAATCATTGCAGGCCTGTAAATGACACCTGCCCTGAAAACAAATCCTGGGGTCACATATCGACCAAAAAATTCAAAGGACGTCCATATTTCAAAACGACCGTTTCAAAAGGCATATTTTACGCACATTAGTGTTCTGCTTCTTTTTCTTTCTTTCCTTTTTTTGTTAAAAATACGGGAATGGAAAAAGGCATCCCTCAGAATGGGCGAAAATCGTTGCAAACGAATCAATGGACAAAGGTTTAATCTCCAATATATATAAACAGCTCATGCAGCTTAATATTAACAAAACAAACAACCCAATACAAAAAATGGGCAGAAGATCTAAAGAGATGTTTCTTCAAAGAAGACACAGAGATGGCCAAGACACACATGAAAAGCTGCTCAACAGCACTAATTATTAGAGAAATGCAAATCAAAACTACAATGAGGTATCACCTCACACCTGTTAGAATCGGCATCATCAGAAAATCCACAAACAACCAATTCTGGGGAGGGTGTGGACAAAAGGAGCCCTCTTCCACTATTGGTGGCAATGTAAATTGATACAGTCACTATGGAGAACGGTATGGAGTTTCCTTGAAAAAACTAGAAATAGAATTACCATCTGATCCAGCAATCCCACTTCTGGGCATATACCCAGAGAAAACCATAAATCAAAAAGGTACATTCACCACAATGTTCATGGCAGCACTATTTACAATAGCCAGGTAATGGAAGCAACGTAAATGCCCACAGACAGATGAATGGATAAAGATGTGGTACATATATAAAATGGAATATTACTCAGCCATAAGAAGGAATGAAACTGGGTCATTTGTAGAGACATCGATGGATCTAGAGACTGTCATACAGAATGAAGTAAGTCAGAAAGAGGAAAACAAATATGGTATATTAATGCATATATGTGGAACCTAAAAAATGGTACAGATGAACGGGTTTGCAGGGAAGAAACAGAGACACAGAGGTAGAGAACAAACATATGGACACCAAGTGTGGGAAGCCATGGGGTGGTGGTGGTGGGATGAGTTGGGAGATTGGCATTGACCTGTATACATGTATATGCATAAAATACATAACTAATAATAACCTGCTGTATAAAAAAATACATCAAATTAAATTTCAAAATTTTAAAAAGTAAAATTTAAAAATAAAACAGAAAAATGTTCTTCCCTTCACACAGATGTATTTATAGGAATGAATTATTTCCATGCTTATATCTATAAATACATAAAAGAGGAATAATATCTAACTTGAACCATAAAAGAAAAAAAAAACCTGACCCCACCAGTTATACAGAGGAAAACCCTATCAGGGCACTTGCTGCAGCGGTAAACAATTCTGAAATTGGTCAGAGGTGGGGAATCATCTCCCATACAACCAGCAACCCACCCCCCACGCCAGGAGCATCCTCATTGCAAAGATGGGGGACCGTGCCGAGGCATCTGTGAGTAAACGTGAGCTGAGCCCCAGGACAGCTGCTGCTGAACTGTTCCCACCCTTCCCAGGTAAAACACCTGAATATGTACAAGGCCTTGAAAGCCTAGAGGAAGGGCCGCGGAGCCACACCATAGACAGCACGCAGGCCAACTTGGTGCCTGCAGGCCAGCCAGGGTGGTCCTGGCCCCGGGCGCTCTTGCGGAAGCTTTCCATTGCCCTGCCTGAGATACCCCTCCTGTCCCGGCCCCCACTGCTTTTTTCCTTCCTCACCTCTGTCCGGAGAGAAATTCCAGCGGAAGGTATGGGTGACACATCCTCTTCTTTACAGGTGGAAGCCTGGCAACCCCTGCAGAAAGGCCAGCAGAGCCACACTCACACTGGGCCACCAACAAAGCTGTGGCCCCTCACTCCCTCCCACCAGCACAGCCCCGAGACTGCTGACGGGGCAGAGAATATGGAGTCAGGCACAGCTTCAGGGGCTATTGCTGCCTGGAGCGCTGTTTCTATTGACCACAAACAGGCACACCTGGGGAGGGCCGGCCGGCAGGGTAAGGCTGCCCAGGTCAGCTAATCCACAACCCTCAGGGAATCATATTGTTGAAAACGGACCTCGCTAAGGCAGAATAGAAGCCAAGGAAGAAAAGGACACAATGCCATTTGCAGCACCGTAGATGAGTCTAGAGGTAATCACGTGACTTGTAGTAAGTCAGAACGTGAAAGACACGTATCGTATCATATCACTTATAGGTGTTACCTAAGACTGGATACCAGGGCAGATATTTCCACGGAGAAGGGCCATCACAGATTCATCAAACAAACTTATGGTTCACCAATGGAAAGGTGTGAGGATTGGTTTCATTACGATATTGGGGTTAACAGACATATACAAACACAGGTGACACTTATAATCACCAAAGTCCTACGGAATACCAAGAGAAGGCTACTCAACATTCTGTCATAACGTACATGGGAAAAGGATCCCAGGAAGAACAGACATCTGTATATGTGTAAAAGAACCACATCTTCCACACCTACAACAAGCCAAACATTGTAATCAAACTTGCTGTAATAAAAAATAAAAAATTAAATTAAAAACACGAACAAGAAGTAGTGAGACAAACTTGAGGGGCTTTCTCCTGGCACATTCCATTCTAAATTCCAATCTAGAACACGACTTCCATTGAGGCTCTGTTGCCCTAGTCACCAGATTTGGTAAGGGAGAACTGCTGCCACCTTGTGGCCGTTTCACACAACAGCAGCTTTAATCCCAGCGCTGATGGTCAGTTGATATTCAAAATCATTGCAGGCCTGTAAATGACACCTGCCCTGAAAACAAATCCTGGGGTCACATATCGACCAAAAAATTCAAAGGACGTCCATATTTCAAAACGACCGTTTCAAAAGGCATATTTTACGCACATTAGTGTTCTGCTTCTTTTTCTTTCTTTCCTTTTTTTGTTAAAATACGGGAATGGAAAAAGGCATCCCTCAGAATGGGCGAAAATCGTTGCAAATGAATCAATGGACAAAGGTTTAATCTCCAATATATATAAACAGCTCATGCAGCTTAATATTAACAAAACAAACAACCCAATACAAAAAATGGGCAGAAGATCTAAAGAGATGTTTCTTCAAAGAAGACACAGAGATGGCCAAGACACACATGAAAAGCTGCTCAACAGCACTAATTATTAGAGAAATGCAAATCAAAACTACAATGAGGTATCACCTCACACCTGTTAGAATCGGCATCATCAGAAAATCTACAAACAACCAATTCTGGGGAGGGTGTGGACAAAAGGAGCCCTCTTCCACTACTGGTGGCAATGTAAATTGATACAGTCACTATGGAGAACGGTATGGAGTTTCCTTGAAAAAACTAGAAATAGAATTACCATCTGATCCAGCAATCCCACTTCTGGGCATATACCCAGAGAAAACCATAAATCAAAAAGGCACATTCACCACAATGTTCATGGCAGCACTATTTACAATAGCCAGGTAATGGAAGCAACGTAAATGCCCACAGACAGATGAATGGATAAAGATGTGGTACATATATAAAATGGAATATTACTCAGCCATAAAAAGGAATGAAACTGGGTCATTTGTAGAGACATCGATGGATCTAGAGACTGTCATACAGAATGAAGTAAGTCAGAAAGAGGAAAACAAATATTGTATATTAATGCATATATGTGGAACCTAAAAAATGGTACAGATGAACTGGTTTGCAGGGAAGAAACAGAGACACAGAGGTAGAGAACAAACATATGGACACCAAGTGTGGGAAGCCATGGGGTGGTGGTGGTGGGATGAGTTGGGAGATTGGGATTGACCTGTATACATGTATATGCATAAAATACATAACTAATAATAACCTGCTGTATAAAAAAATACATCAAATTAAATTTCAAAATTTTAAAAAGTAAAATTTAAAAATAAAACTGAAAAATGTTCTTCCCTTCACACAGATGTATTTATAGGAATGAATTATTTCCATGCTTATATCTATAAATACATAAAAGAGGAATAAAATCTAACTTGAACCATAAAAGAAAAAAAAAAAACCTGAACCCACCAGTTATACAGAGGAAAACCCTATCAGGGCACTTGCTCCAGCGGTAAACAATTCTGAAATTGGTCAGAGGTGGGGAATCATCTCCCATACAACCAGCAACCCACCCCCCACGCCAGGAGCATCCTCATTGCAAAGCTGGGGGACCGTGCCGAGGCATCTGTGAGTAAACGTGAGCTGAGCCCCAGGACAGCTGCTGCTGAACTGTTCCCACCCTTCCCAGGTAAAACACCTGAATATGTACAAGGGCTTGAAAGCCTAGAGGAAGGGCCGCAGAGCCACACCAGAGACAGCACGCAGGCCAACTTGGTGCCTGCAGGCCAGCCAGGGTGGTCCTGGCCCCGGGCGCTCTTGCGGAAGCTTTCCATTGCCCTGCCTGAGATACCCCTCCTGTCCCGGCCCCCACTGCTTTTTTCCTTCCTCACCTCTGTCCGGAGAGAAATTCCAGCGGAAGGTATGGGTGACACATCCTCTTCTTTACAGGTGGAAGCCTGGCAACCCCTGCAGAAAGGCCAGCAGAGCCCCACTCACACTGGGCCACCAAAAAAGCTGTGGCCCCTCACTCCCTCCCACCAGCACAGCCCCGAGACTGCTGACGGGGCAGAGAATATGGAGTCAGGCACAGCTTCAGGGGCTATTGCTGCCTGGAGCGCTGTTTATATTGACCTCAAACAGGCACACCTGGGGAGGGCCGGCCGGCATGGTAAGGCTGCCCAGGTCAGCTCATCCACAACCCTCAGGGAATCACATTGTTGAAAATGGACCTCGCTAAGGCAGAATAGAAGCCAAGGAAGAAAAGGACACAATGCCATTTGCAGCACCGTAGATGAGTCTAGAGGTAATCACGTGACTTGTAGTAAGTCAGAAAGTGAAAGACACATATCGTATCATATCACTTATAGGTGTTACCTAAGAATGGATACCAGGGCAGATATTTCCACGGAGAAGGGCCATCACAGATTCATCAAACAAACTTATGGTTCACCAATGGAAAGGTGTGAGGATTGGTTTCATTACGATATTGGGGTTAACAGACATATACAAACACAGGTGACACTTATAATCACCAAAGTCCTACGGAATACCAAGAGAAGGCTACTCAACATTCTGTCATAACGTACATGGGAAAAGGATCCCAGGAAGAACAGACATCTGTATATGTGTAAAAGAACCACATCTTCCACACCTACAACAAGCCAAACATTGTAATCAAACTTGCTGTAATTAAAAATAAAAAATTAAATTAAAAACACGAACAAGAATTAGTGAGACAAACTTGAGGGGCTTTCGCCTGGCACATTCCATTCTAAATTCCAATCTAGAACACGACTTCCATTGAGGCTCTGTTGCCCTAGTCACCAGATTTGGTAAGGGAGAACTGCTGCCACCTTGTGGCCGTTTCACACAACAGCAGCTTTAATCCCAGCGCTGATGGTCAGTTGATATTCAAAATCATTGCAGGCCTGTAAATGACACCTGCCCTGAAAACAAATCCTGGGGTCACATATCGACCAAAAAATTCAAAGGACGTCCATATTTCAAAACGACCGTTTCAAAAGGCATATTTTACGCACATTAGTGTTCTGCTTCTTTTTCTTTCTTTCCTTTTTTTGTTAAAAATACGGGAATGGAAAAAGGCATCCCTCAGAATGGGCGAAAATCGTTGCAAACGAATCAATGGACAAAGGTTTAATCTCCAATATATATAAACAGCTCATGCAGCTTAATATTAACAAAACAAACAACCCAATACAAAAAATGGGCAGAAGATCTAAAGAGATGTTTCTTCAAAGAAGACACAGAGATGGCCAAGACACACATGAAAAGCTGCTCAACAGCACTAATTATTAGAGAAATGCAAATCAAAACTACAATGAGGTATCACCTCACACCTGTTAGAATCGGCATCATCAGAAAATCCACAAACAACCAATTCTGGGGAGGGTGTGGACAAAAGGAGCCCTCTTCCACTATTGGTGGCAATGTAAATTGATACAGTCACTATGGAGAACGGTATGGAGTTTCCTTGAAAAAACTAGAAATAGAATTACCATCTGATCCAGCAATCCCACTTCTGGGCATATACCCAGAGAAAACCATAAATCAAAAAGGTACATTCACCACAATGTTCATGGCAGCACTATTTACAATAGCCAGGTAATGGAAGCAACGTAAATGCCCACAGACAGATGAATGGATAAAGATGTGGTACATATATAAAATGGAATATTACTCAGCCATAAGAAGGAATGAAACTGGGTCATTTGTAGAGACATCGATGGATCTAGAGACTGTCATACAGAATGAAGTAAGTCAGAAAGAGGAAAACAAATATGGTATATTAATGCATATATGTGGAACCTAAAAAATGGTACAGATGAACGGGTTTGCAGGGAAGAAACAGAGACACAGAGGTAGAGAACAAACATATGGACACCAAGTGTGGGAAGCCATGGGGTGGTGGTGGTGGGATGAGTTGGGAGATTGGCATTGACCTGTATACATGTATATGCATAAAATACATAACTAATAATAACCTGCTGTATAAAAAAATACATCAAATTAAATTTCAAAATTTTAAAAAGTAAAATTTAAAAATAAAACAGAAAAATGTTCTTCCCTTCACACAGATGTATTTATAGGAATGAATTATTTCCATGCTTATATCTATAAATACATAAAAGAGGAATAATATCTAACTTGAACCATAAAAGAAAAAAAAAACCTGACCCCACCAGTTATACAGAGGAAAACCCTATCAGGGCACTTGCTGCAGCGGTAAACAATTCTGAAATTGGTCAGAGGTGGGGAATCATCTCCCATACAACCAGCAACCCACCCCCCACGCCAGGAGCATCCTCATTGCAAAGATGGGGGACCGTGCCGAGGCATCTGTGAGTAAACGTGAGCTGAGCCCCAGGACAGCTGCTGCTGAACTGTTCCCACCCTTCCCAGGTAAAACACCTGAATATGTACAAGGCCTTGAAAGCCTAGAGGAAGGGCCGCGGAGCCACACCATAGACAGCACGCAGGCCAACTTGGTGCCTGCAGGCCAGCCAGGGTGGTCCTGGCCCCGGGCGCTCTTGCGGAAGCTTTCCATTGCCCTGCCTGAGATACCCCTCCTGTCCCGGCCCCCACTGCTTTTTTCCTTCCTCACCTCTGTCCGGAGAGAAATTCCAGCGGAAGGTATGGGTGACACATCCTCTTCTTTACAGGTGGAAGCCTGGCAACCCCTGCAGAAAGGCCAGCAGAGCCACACTCACACTGGGCCACCAACAAAGCTGTGGCCCCTCACTCCCTCCCACCAGCACAGCCCCGAGACTGCTGACGGGGCAGAGAATATGGAGTCAGGCACAGCTTCAGGGGCTATTGCTGCCTGGAGCGCTGTTTCTATTGACCACAAACAGGCACACCTGGGGAGGGCCGGCCGGCAGGGTAAGGCTGCCCAGGTCAGCTAATCCACAACCCTCAGGGAATCATATTGTTGAAAACGGACCTCGCTAAGGCAGAATAGAAGCCAAGGAAGAAAAGGACACAATGCCATTTGCAGCACCGTAGATGAGTCTAGAGGTAATCACGTGACTTGTAGTAAGTCAGAACGTGAAAGACACGTATCGTATCATATCACTTATAGGTGTTACCTAAGACTGGATACCAGGGCAGATATTTCCACGGAGAAGGGCCATCACAGATTCATCAAACAAACTTATGGTTCACCAATGGAAAGGTGTGAGGATTGGTTTCATTACGATATTGGGGTTAACAGACATATACAAACACAGGTGACACTTATAATCACCAAAGTCCTACGGAATACCAAGAGAAGGCTACTCAACATTCTGTCATAACGTACATGGGAAAAGGATCCCAGGAAGAACAGACATCTGTATATGTGTAAAAGAACCACATCTTCCACACCTACAACAAGCCAAACATTGTAATCAAACTTGCTGTAATAAAAAATAAAAAATTAAATTAAAAACACGAACAAGAAGTAGTGAGACAAACTTGAGGGGCTTTCTCCTGGCACATTCCATTCTAAATTCCAATCTAGAACACGACTTCCATTGAGGCTCTGTTGCCCTAGTCACCAGATTTGGTAAGGGAGAACTGCTGCCACCTTGTGGCCGTTTCACACAACAGCAGCTTTAATCCCAGCGCTGATGGTCAGTTGATATTCAAAATCATTGCAGGCCTGTAAATGACACCTGCCCTGAAAACAAATCCTGGGGTCACATATCGACCAAAAAATTCAAAGGACGTCCATATTTCAAAACGACCGTTTCAAAAGGCATATTTTACGCACATTAGTGTTCTGCTTCTTTTTCTTTCTTTCCTTTTTTTGTTAAAATACGGGAATGGAAAAAGGCATCCCTCAGAATGGGCGAAAATCGTTGCAAATGAATCAATGGACAAAGGTTTAATCTCCAATATATATAAACAGCTCATGCAGCTTAATATTAACAAAACAAACAACCCAATACAAAAAATGGGCAGAAGATCTAAAGAGATGTTTCTTCAAAGAAGACACAGAGATGGCCAAGACACACATGAAAAGCTGCTCAACAGCACTAATTATTAGAGAAATGCAAATCAAAACTACAATGAGGTATCACCTCACACCTGTTAGAATCGGCATCATCAGAAAATCTACAAACAACCAATTCTGGGGAGGGTGTGGACAAAAGGAGCCCTCTTCCACTACTGGTGGCAATGTAAATTGATACAGTCACTATGGAGAACGGTATGGAGTTTCCTTGAAAAAACTAGAAATAGAATTACCATCTGATCCAGCAATCCCACTTCTGGGCATATACCCAGAGAAAACCATAAATCAAAAAGGCACATTCACCACAATGTTCATGGCAGCACTATTTACAATAGCCAGGTAATGGAAGCAACGTAAATGCCCACAGACAGATGAATGGATAAAGATGTGGTACATATATAAAATGGAATATTACTCAGCCATAAAAAGGAATGAAACTGGGTCATTTGTAGAGACATCGATGGATCTAGAGACTGTCATACAGAATGAAGTAAGTCAGAAAGAGGAAAACAAATATTGTATATTAATGCATATATGTGGAACCTAAAAAATGGTACAGATGAACTGGTTTGCAGGGAAGAAACAGAGACACAGAGGTAGAGAACAAACATATGGACACCAAGTGTGGGAAGCCATGGGGTGGTGGTGGTGGGATGAGTTGGGAGATTGGGATTGACCTGTATACATGTATATGCATAAAATACATAACTAATAATAACCTGCTGTATAAAAAAATACATCAAATTAAATTTCAAAATTTTAAAAAGTAAAATTTAAAAATAAAACTGAAAAATGTTCTTCCCTTCACACAGATGTATTTATAGGAATGAATTATTTCCATGCTTATATCTATAAATACATAAAAGAGGAATAAAATCTAACTTGAACCATAAAAGAAAAAAAAAACCTGAACCCACCAGTTATACAGAGGAAAACACTATCAGGGCACTTGCTCCAGCGGTAAACAATTCTGAAATTGGTCAGAGGTGGGGAATCATCTCCCATACAACCAGCAACCCACCCCCCACGCCAGGAGCATCCTCATTGCAAAGCTGGGGGACCGTGCCGAGGCATCTGTGAGTAAACGTGAGCTGAGCCCCAGGACAGCTGCTGCTGAACTGTTCCCACCCTTCCCAGGTAAAACACCTGAATATGTACAAGGCCTTGAAAGCTTAGAGGAAGGGCCACGGAGCCACACCAGCGACAGCACGCAGGCCAACTTGGTGCCTGCAGGCCAGCCAGGGTGGTCCTGGCCCCGGGCGCTCTTGCAGAAGCTTTCCATTGCCCTGCCTGAGATACGCCTCCTGTCCCGGCCCCCACTGCTTTTTTCCTTCCTCACCTCTGTCCGGAGAGAAATTCCAGTGGAAGGTATGGGTGACACATCCTCTTCTTTACAGGTGGCAGCCTGGCAACCCCTGCAGAAAGGCCAGCAGAGCCCCACTCACACCGGGCCACCAAGAAAGCTGTGGCCCCTCACTCCCTCCCACCAGCACAGCCCCGAGAGTGCTGATGGGGCAGATAATATGGAGTCAGGCACAGCTTCAGGGGCTATTGCTGCCTGGAGCGCTGTTTATATTGACCTCAAACAGGCACACCTGGGGAGGGCCGGCCGGCATGGTAAGGCTGCCCCGGTCAGCTCATCCACAACCCTCAGGGAATCACATTGTTGAAAATGGACCTCGCTAAGGCAGAATAGAAGCCAAGGAAGAAAAGGACACAATGCCATTTGCAGCACCGTAGATGAGTCTAGAGGTAATCACGTGACTTGTAGTAAGTCAGAAAGTGAAAGACACATATCGTATCATATCACTTATAGGTGTTACCTAAGAATGGATATCAGGGCAGATATTTCCACGGAGAAGGGCCATCACAGATTCATCAAACAAACTTATGGTTCAACAATGGAAAGGTGTGAGGATTGGTTTCATTACGATATTGGGGTTAACAGACATATACACACACAGGTGACACATATAATCACCAAAGACCTACGGAATACCAAGAGAAGACTACTCAACATTCTGTCATAACGTACATGGAAAAAGGATCCCAGGAAGAACAGACATCTGTATATGTGTAAAAGAACCACATCTTCCACACCTACAACAAGCCAAACATTGTAATCAAACTTGCTGTAATTAAAAATAAAAAATTAAATTAAAAACACGAACAAGAAGTAGTGAGACAAACTTGAGGGGCTTTCTCCTGGCACATTCCATTCTAAATTCCAATCTAGAACACGACTTCCATTGAGGCTCTGTTGCCCTAGTCACCAGATTTCGTAAGGGAGAACTGCTGCCACCTAGTGGCCGTTTCACACAACAGCAGCTTTAATCCCAGCGCTGATGGTCAGTTGATATTCAAAATCATTGCAGGCCTGTAAATGACACCTGCCCTGAAAACAAATCCTGGGGTCACATATCGACCAAAAAATTCAAAGGACGTCCATATTTCAAAACCACCGTTTCAAAAGGCATATTTTACGCACATTAGTGTTCTGCTTCTTTTTCTTTCTTTCCTTTTTTTGTTAAAAATACGGGAATGGAAAAAGGCATCCCTCAGAATGGGCGAAAATCGTTGCAAACGAATCAATGGACAAAGGTTTAATCTCCAATATATATAAACAGCTCATGCAGCTTAATATTAACAAAACAAACAACCCAATACAAAAAATGGGCAGAAGATCTAAAGAGATGTTTCTTCAAAGAAGACACAGAGATGGCCAAGACACACATGAAAAGCTGCTCAACAGCACTAATTATTAGAGAAATGCAAATCAAAACTACAATGAGGTATCACCTCACACCTGTTAGAATCGGCATCATCAGAAAATCTACAAACAACCAATTCTGGGGAGGGTGTGGACAAAAGGAGCCCTCTTCCACTATTGGTGGCAATGTAAATTGATACAGTCACTATGGAGAACGGTATGGAGTTTCCTTGAAAAAACTAGAAATAGAATTACCATCTGATCCAGCAATCCCACTTCTGGGCATATACCCAGAGAAAACCATAAATCAAAAATGCACATTCACCACAATGTTCATGGCAGCACTATTTACAATAGCCAGGTAATGGAAGCAACGTAAATGCGCACAGACAGATGAATGGATAAAGATGTGGTACATATATAAAATGGAATATTACTCAGCCATAAAAAGGAATGAAACTGGGTCATTTGTAGAGACATCGATGGATCTAGAGACTGTCATACAGAATGAAGTAAGTCAGAAAGAGGAAAACAAATATTGTATATTAATGCATATATGTGGAACCTAAAAAATGGTACAGATGAACTGGTTTGCAGGGAAGAAACAGAGACACAGAGGTAGAGAACAAACATATGGACACCAAGTGTGGGAAGCCATGGGGTGGTGGTGGTGGGATGAGTTGGGAGATTGGGATTGACCTGTATACATGTATATGCATAAAATACATAACTAATAATAACCTGCTGTATAAAAAAATACATCAAATTAAATTTCAAAATTTTAAAAAGTAAAATTTAAAAATAAAACAGAAAAATGTTCTTCCCTTCACACAGATGTATTTATAGGAATGAATTATTTCCATGCTTATATCTATAAATACATAAAAGAGGAATAATATCTAACTTGAACCATAAAAGAAAAAAAAATACCTGAACCCACCAGTTATACAGAGGAAAACCCTATCAGGGCACTTGCTCCAGCGGTAAACAATTCTGAAATTGGTCAGAGGTGGGGAATCATCTCCCATACAACCAGCAACCCACCCCCCACGCCAGGAGCATCCTCATTGCAAAGATGGGGGACCGTGCCGAGGCATCTGTGAGTAAACGTGAGCTGAGCCCCAGGACAGCTGCTGCTGAACTGTTCCCACCCTTCCCAGGTAAAACACCTGAATATGTACAAGGGCTTGAAAGCCTAGAGGAAGGGCCGCAGAGCCACACCAGAGACAGCACGCAGGCCAACTTGGTGCCTGCAGGCCAGCCAGGGTGGTCCTGGCCCCGGGCGCTCTTGCGGAAGCTTTCCATTGCCCTGCCTGAGATACCCCTCCTGTCCCGGCCCCCACTGCTTTTTTCCTTCCTCACCTCTGTCCGGAGAGAAATTCCAGCGGAAGGTATGGGTGACACATCCTCTTCTTTACAGGTGGAAGCCTGGCAACCCCTGCAGAAAGGCCAGCAGAGCCACACTCACACTGGGCCACCAAAAAAGCTGTGGCCCCTCACTCCCTCCCACCAGCACAGCCCCGAGACTGCTGACGGGGCAGAGAATATGGAGTCAGGCACAGCTTCAGGGGCTATTGCTGCCTGGAGCGCTGTTTATATTGACCTCAAACAGGCACACCTGGGGAGGGCCGGCCGGCATGGTAAGGCTGCCCAGGTCAGCTCATCCACAACCCTCAGGGAATCACATTGTTGAAAATGGACCTCGCTAAGGCAGAATAGAAGCCAAGGAAGAAAAGGACACAATGCCATTTGCAGCACCGTAGATGAGTCTAGAGGTAATCACGTGACTTGTAGTAAGTCAGAAAGTGAAAGACACATATCGTATCATATCACTTATAGGTGTTACCTAAGAATGGATACCAGGGCAGATATTTCCACGGAGAAGGGCCATCACAGATTCATCAAACAAACTTATGGTTCACCAATGGAAAGGTGTGAGGATTGGTTTCATTACGATATTGGGGTTAACAGACATATACAAACACAGGTGACACTTATAATCACCAAAGTCCTACGGAATACCAAGAGAAGGCTACTCAACATTCTGTCATAACGTACATGGGAAAAGGATCCCAGGAAGAACAGACATCTGTATATGTGTAAAAGAACCACATCTTCCACACCTACAACAAGCCAAACATTGTAATCAAACTTGCTGTAATTAAAAATAAAAAATTAAATTAAAAACACGAACAAGAAGTAGTGAGACAAACTTGAGGGGCTTTCTCCTGGCACATTCCATTCTAAATTCCAATCTAGAACACGACTTCCATTGAGGCTCTGTTGCCCTAGTCACCAGATTTCGTAAGGGAGAACTGCTGCCACCTAGTGGCCGTTTCACACAACAGCAGCTTTAATCCCAGCGCTGATGGTCAGTTGATATTCAAAATCATTGCAGGCCTGTAAATGACACCTGCCCTGAAAACAAATCCTGGGGTCACATATCGACCAAAAAATTCAAAGGACGTCCATATTTCAAAACCACCGTTTCAAAAGGCATATTTTACGCACATTAGTGTTCTGCTTCTTTTTCTTTCTTTCCTTTTTTTGTTAAAAATACGGGAATGGAAAAAGGCATCCCTCAGAATGGGCGAAAATCGTTGCAAACGAATCAATGGACAAAGGTTTAATCTCCAATATATATAAACAGCTCATGCAGCTTAATATTAACAAAACAAACAACCCAATACAAAAAATGGGCAGAAGATCTAAAGAGATGTTTCTTCAAAGAAGACACAGAGATGGCCAAGACACACATGAAAAGCTGCTCAACAGCACTAATTATTAGAGAAATGCAAATCAAAACTACAATGAGGTATCACCTCACACCTGTTAGAATCGGCATCATCAGAAAATCTACAAACAACCAATTCTGGGGAGGGTGTGGACAAAAGGAGCCCTCTTCCACTATTGGTGGCAATGTAAATTGATACAGTCACTATGGAGAACGGTATGGAGTTTCCTTGAAAAAACTAGAAATAGAATTACCATCTGATCCAGCAATCCCACTTCTGGGCATATACCCAGAGAAAACCATAAATCAAAAATGCACATTCACCACAATGTTCATGGCAGCACTATTTACAATAGCCAGGTAATGGAAGCAACGTAAATGCGCACAGACAGATGAATGGATAAAGATGTGGTACATATATAAAATGGAATATTACTCAGCCATAAAAAGGAATGAAACTGGGTCATTTGTAGAGACATCGATGGATCTAGAGACTGTCATACAGAATGAAGTAAGTCAGAAAGAGGAAAACAAATATTGTATATTAATGCATATATGTGGAACCTAAAAAATGGTACAGATGAACTGGTTTGCAGGGAAGAAACAGAGACACAGAGGTAGAGAACAAACATATGGACACCAAGTGTGGGAAGCCATGGGGTGGTGGTGGTGGGATGAGTTGGGAGATTGGGATTACCTGTATACATGTATATGCATAAAATACATAACTAATAATAACCTGCTGTATAAAAAAATACATCAAATTAAATTTCAAAATTTTAAAAAGTAAAATTTAAAAATAAAACAGAAAAATGTTCTTCCCTTCACACAGATGTATTTATAGGAATGAATTATTTCCATGCTTATATCTATAAATACATAAAAGAGGAATAATATCTAACTTGAACCATAAAAGAAAAAAAAATACCTGAACCCACCAGTTATACAGAGGAAAACCCTATCAGGGCACTTGCTCCAGCGGTAAACAATTCTGAAATTGGTCAGAGGTGGGGAATCATCTCCCATACAACCAGCAACCCACCCCCCACGCCAGGAGCATCCTCATTGCAAAGATGGGGGACCGTGCCGAGGCATCTGTGAGTAAACGTGAGCTGAGCCCCAGGACAGCTGCTGCTGAACTGTTCCCACCCTTCCCAGGTAAAACACCTGAATATGTACAAGGGCTTGAAAGCCTAGAGGAAGGGCCGCAGAGCCACACCAGAGACAGCACGCAGGCCAACTTGGTGCCTGCAGGCCAGCCAGGGTGGTCCTGGCCCCGGGCGCTCTTGCGGAAGCTTTCCATTGCCCTGCCTGAGATACCCCTCCTGTCCCGGCCCCCACTGCTTTTTTCCTTCCTCACCTCTGTCCGGAGAGAAATTCCAGCGGAAGGTATGGGTGACACATCCTCTTCTTTACAGGTGGAAGCCTGGCAACCCCTGCAGAAAGGCCAGCAGAGCCACACTCACACTGGGCCACCAAAAAAGCTGTGGCCCCTCACTCCCTCCCACCAGCACAGCCCCGAGACTGCTGACGGGGCAGAGAATATGGAGTCAGGCACAGCTTCAGGGGCTATTGCTGCCTGGAGCGCTGTTTATATTGACCTCAAACAGGCACACCTGGGGAGGGCCGGCCGGCAGGGTAAGGCTGCCCAGGTCAGCTCATCCACAACCCTCAGGGAATCACATTGTTGAAAATGGACCTCGCTAAGGCAGAATAGAAGCCAAGGAAGAAAAGGACACAATGCCATTTGCAGCACCGTAGATGAGTCTAGAGGTAATCACGTGACTTGTAGTAAGTCAGAAAGTGAAAGACACATATCGTATCATATCACTTATAGGTGTTACCTAAGAATGGATACCAGGGCAGATATTTCCACGGAGAAGGGCCATCACAGATTCATCAAACAAACTTATGGTTCACCAATGGAAAGGTGTGAGGATTGGTTTCATTACGATATTGGGGTTAACAGACATATACAAACACAGGTGACACTTATAATCACCAAAGTCCTACGGAATACCAAGAGAAGGCTACTCAACATTCTGTCATAACGTACATGGGAAAAGGATCCCAGGAAGAACAGACATCTGTATATGTGTAAAAGAACCACATCTTCCACACCTACAACAAGCCAAACATTGTAATCAAACTTGCTGTAATTAAAAATAAAAAATTAAATTAAAAACACGAACAAGAATTAGTGAGACAAACTTGAGGGGCTTTCGCCTGGCACATTCCATTCTAAATTTCAATCTAGAACACGACTTCCATTGAGGCTCTGTTGCCCTAGTCACCAGATTTGGTAAGGGAGAACTGCTGCCACCTTGTGGCCGTTTCACACAACAGCAGCTTTAATCCCAGCGCTGATGGTCAGTTGATATTCAAAATCATTGCAGGCCTGTAAATGACACCTGCCCTGAAAACAAATCCTGGGGTCACATATCGACCAAAAAATTCAAAGGACGTCCATATTTCAAAACGACCGTTTCAAAAGGCATATTTTACGCACATTAGTGTTCTGCTTCTTTTTCTTTCTTTCCTTTTTTTGTTAAAAATACGGGAATGGAAAAAGGCATCCCTCAGAATGGGCGAAAATCGTTGCAAACGAATCAATGGACAAAGGTTTAATCTCCAATATATATAAACAGCTCATGCAGCTTAATATTAACAAAACAAACAACCCAATACAAAAAATGGGCAGAAGATCTAAAGAGATGTTTCTTCAAAGAAGACACAGAGATGGCCAAGACACACATGAAAAGCTGCTCAACAGCACTAATTATTAGAGAAATGCAAATCAAAACTACAATGAGGTATCACCTCACACCTGTTAGAATCGGCATCATCAGAAAATCCACAAACAACCAATTCTGGGGAGGGTGTGGACAAAAGGAGCCCTCTTCCACTATTGGTGGCAATGTAAATTGATACAGTCACTATGGAGAACGGTATGGAGTTTCCTTGAAAAAACTAGAAATAGAATTACCATCTGATCCAGCAATCCCACTTCTGGGCATATACCCAGAGAAAACCATAAATCAAAAAGGCACATTCACCACAATGTTCATGGCAGCACTATTTACAATAGCCAGGTAATGGAAGCAACGTAAATGCCCACAGACAGATGAATGGATAAAGATGTGGTACATATATAAAATGGAATATTACTCAGCCATAAGAAGGAATGAAACTGGGTCATTTGTAGAGACATCGATGGATCTAGAGACTGTCATACAGAATGAAGTAAGTCAGAAAGAGGAAAACAAATATGGTATATTAATGCATATATGTGGAACCTAAAAAATGGTACAGATGAACGGGTTTGCAGGGAAGAAACAGAGACACAGAGGTAGAGAACAAACATATGGACACCAAGTGTGGGAAGCCATGGGGTGGTGGTGGTGGGATGAGTTGGGAGATTGGCATTGACCTGTATACATGTATATGCATAAAATACATAACTAATAATAACCTGCTGTATAAAAAAATACATCAAATTAAATTTCAAAATTTTAAAAAGTAAAATTTAAAAATAAAACAGAAAAATGTTCTTCCCTTCACACAGATGTATTTATAGGAATGAATTATTTCCATGCTTATATCTATAAATACATAAAAGAGGAATAATATCTAACTTGAACCATAAAAGAAAAAAAAAACCTGACCCCACCAGTTATACAGAGGAAAACCCTATCAGGGCACTTGCTGCAGCGGTAAACAATTCTGAAATTGGTCAGAGGTGGGGAATCATCTCCCATACAACCAGCAACCCACCCCCCACGCCAGGAGCATCCTCATTGCAAAGATGGGGGACCGTGCCGAGGCATCTGTGAGTAAACGTGAGCTGAGCCCCAGGACAGCTGCTGCTGAACTGTTCCCACCCTTCCCAGGTAAAACACCTGAATATGTACAAGGCCTTGAAAGCCTAGAGGAAGGGCCGCGGAGCCACACCATAGACAGCACGCAGGCCAACTTGGTGCCTGCAGGCCAGCCAGGGTGGTCCTGGCCCCGGGCGCTCTTGCGGAAGCTTTCCATTGCCCTGCCTGAGATACCCCTCCTGTCCCGGCCCCCACTGCTTTTTTCCTTCCTCACCTCTGTCCGGAGAGAAATTCCAGCGGAAGGTATGGGTGACACATCCTCTTCTTTACAGGTGGAAGCCTGGCAACCCCTGCAGAAAGGCCAGCAGAGCCACACTCACACTGGGCCACCAACAAAGCTGTGGCCCCTCACTCCCTCCCACCAGCACAGCCCCGAGACTGCTGACGGGGCAGAGAATATGGAGTCAGGCACAGCTTCAGGGGCTATTGCTGCCTGGAGCGCTGTTTCTATTGACCACAAACAGGCACACCTGGGGAGGGCCGGCCGGCAGGGTAAGGCTGCCCAGGTCAGCTAATCCACAACCCTCAGGGAATCATATTGTTGAAAACGGACCTCGCTAAGGCAGAATAGAAGCCAAGGAAGAAAAGGACACAATGCCATTTGCAGCACCGTAGATGAGTCTAGAGGTAATCACGTGACTTGTAGTAAGTCAGAACGTGAAAGACACGTATCGTATCATATCACTTATAGGTGTTACCTAAGACTGGATACCAGGGCAGATATTTCCACGGAGAAGGGCCATCACAGATTCATCAAACAAACTTATGGTTCACCAATGGAAAGGTGTGAGGATTGGTTTCATTACGATATTGGGGTTAACAGACATATACAAACACAGGTGACACTTATAATCACCAAAGTCCTACGGAATACCAAGAGAAGGCTACTCAACATTCTGTCATAACGTACATGGGAAAAGGATCCCAGGAAGAACAGACATCTGTATATGTGTAAAAGAACCATATCTTCCACACCTACAACAAGCCAAACATTGTAATCAAACTTGCTGTAATAAAAAATAAAAAATTAAATTAAAAACACGAACAAGAAGTAGTGAGACAAACTTGAGGGGCTTTCTCCTGGCACATTCCATTCTAAATTCCAATCTAGAACACGACTTCCATTGAGGCTCTGTTGCCCTAGTCACCAGATTTGGTAAGGGAGAACTGCTGCCACCTTGTGGCCGTTTCACACAACAGCAGCTTTAATCCCAGCGCTGATGGTCAGTTGATATTCAAAATCATTGCAGGCCTGTAAATGACACCTGCCCTGAAAACAAATCCTGGGGTCACATATCGACCAAAAAATTCAAAGGACGTCCATATTTCAAAACGACCGTTTCAAAAGGCATATTTTACGCACATTAGTGTTCTGCTTCTTTTTCTTTCTTTCCTTTTTTTGTTAAAATACGGGAATGGAAAAAGGCATCCCTCAGAATGGGCGAAAATCGTTGCAAATGAATCAATGTACAAAGGTTTAATCTCCAATATATATAAACAGCTCATGCAGCTTAATATTAACAAAACAAACAACCCAATACAAAAAATGGGCAGAAGATCTAAAGAGATGTTTCTTCAAAGAAGACACAGAGATGGCCAAGACACACATGAAAAGCTGCTCAACAGCACTAATTATTAGAGAAATGCAAATCAAAACTACAATGAGGTATCACCTCACACCTGTTAGAATCGGCATCATCAGAAAATCTACAAACAACCAATTCTGGGGAGGGTGTGGACAAAAGGAGCCCTCTTCCACTACTGGTGGCAATGTAAATTGATACAGTCACTATGGAGAACGGTATGGAGTTTCCTTGAAAAAACTAGAAATAGAATTACCATCTGATCCAGCAATCCCACTTCTGGGCATATACCCAGAGAAAACCATAAATCAAAAAGGCACATTCACCACAATGTTCATGGCAGCACTATTTACAATAGCCAGGTAATGGAAGCAACGTAAATGCCCACAGACAGATGAATGGATAAAGATGTGGTACATATATAAAATGGAATATTACTCAGCCATAAAAAGGAATGAAACTGGGTCATTTGTAGAGACATCGATGGATCTAGAGACTGTCATACAGAATGAAGTAAGTCAGAAAGAGGAAAACAAATATTGTATATTAATGCATATATGTGGAACCTAAAAAATGGTACAGATGAACTGGTTTGCAGGGAAGAAACAGAGACACAGAGGTAGAGAACAAACATATGGACACCAAGTGTGGGAAGCCATGGGGTGGTGGTGGTGGGATGAGTTGGGAGATTGGGATTGACCTGTATACATGTATATGCATAAAATACATAACTAATAATAACCTGCTGTATAAAAAAATAAATCAAATTAAATTTCAAAATTTTAAAAAGTAAAATTTAAAAATAAAACAGAAAAATGTTCTTCCCTTCACACAGATGTATTTATAGGAATGAATTATTTCCATGCTTATATCTATAAATACATAAAAGAGGAATAAAATCTAACTTGAACCATAAAAGAAAAAAAAAACCTGAACCCACCAGTTATACAGAGGAAAACCCTATCAGGGCACTTGCTCCAGCGGTAAACAATTCTGAAATTGGTCAGAGGTGGGGAATCATCTCCCATACAACCAGCAACCCACCCCCCACGCCAGGAGCATCCTCATTGCAAAGCTGGGGGACCGTGCCGAGGCATCTGTGAGTAAACGTGAGCTGAGCCCCAGGACAGCTGCTGCTGAACTGTTCCCACCCTTCCCAGGTAAAACACCTGAATATGTACAAGGCCTTGAAAGCTTAGAGGAAGGGCCACGGAGCCACACCAGCGACAGCACGCAGGCCAACTTGGTGCCTGCAGGCCAGCCAGGGTGGTCCTGGCCCCGGGCGCTCTTGCAGAAGCTTTCCATTGCCCTGCCTGAGATACGCCTCCTGTCCCGGCCCCCACTGCTTTTTTCCTTCCTCACCTCTGTCCGGAGAGAAATTCCAGTGGAAGGTATGGGTGACACATCCTCTTCTTTACAGGTGGCAGCCTGGCAACCCCTGCAGAAAGGCCAGCAGAGCCCCACTCACACCGGGCCACCAAGAAAGCTGTGGCCCCTCACTCCCTCCCACCAGCACAGCCCCGAGAGTGCTGATGGGGCAGATAATATGGAGTCAGGCACAGCTTCAGGGGCTATTGCTGCCTGGAGCGCTGTTTATATTGACCTCAAACAGGCACACCTGGGGAGGGCCGGCCGGCATGGTAAGGCTGCCCAGGTCAGCTCATCCACAACCCTCAGGGAATCACATTGTTGAAAATGGACCTCGCTAAGGCAGAATAGAAGCCAAGGAAGAAAAGGACACAATGCCATTTGCAGCACCGTAGATGAGTCTAGAGGTAATCACGTGACTTGTAGTAAGTCAGAAAGTGAAAGACACATATCGTATCATATCACTTATAGGTGTTACCTAAGACTGGATACCAGGGCAGATATTTCCACGGAGAAGGGCCATCACAGATTCATCAAACAAACTTATGGTTCAACAATGGAAAGGTGTGAGGATTGGTTTCATTACGATATTGGGGTTAACAGACATATACACACACAGGTGACACATATAATCACCAAAGACCTACGGAATACCAAGAGAAGACTACTCAACATTCTGTCATAACGTACATGGAAAAAGGATCCCAGGAAGAACAGACATCTGTATATGTGTAAAAGAACCACATCTTCCACACCTACAACAAGCCAAACATTGTAATCAAACTTGGTGTAATAAAAAATAAAAAATTAAATTAAAAACACGAACAAGAAGTAGTGAGACAAACTTGAGGGGCTTTCTCCTGGCACATTCCATTCTAAATTCCAATCTAGAACACGACTTCCATTGAGGCTCTGTTGCCCTAGTCACCAGATTTCGTAAGGGAGAACTGCTGCCACCTAGTGGCCGTTTCACACAACAGCAGCTTTAATCCCAGCGCTGATGGTCAGTTGATATTCAAAATCATTGCAGGCCTGTAAATGACACCTGCCCTGAAAACAAATCCTGGGGTCACATATCGACCAAAAAATTCAAAGGACGTCCATATTTCAAAACCACCGTTTCAAAAGGCATATTTTACGCACATTAGTGTTCTGCTTCTTTTTCTTTCTTTCCTTTTTTTGTTAAAAATACGGGAATGGAAAAAGGCATCCCCCAGAATGGGCGAAAATCGTTGCAAACGAATCAATGGACAAAGGTTTAATCTCCAATATATATAAACAGCTCATGCAGCTTAATATTAACAAAACAAACAACCCAATACAAAAAATGGGCAGAAGATCTAAAGAGATGTTTCTTCAAAGAAGACACAGAGATGGCCAAGACACACATGAAAAGCTGCTCAACAGCACTAATTATTAGAGAAATGCAAATCAAAACTACAATGAGGTATCACCTCACACCTGTTAGAATCGGCATCATCAGAAAATCTACAAACAACCAATTCTGGGGAGGGTGTGGACAAAAGGAGCCCTCTTCCACTATTGGTGGCAATGTAAATTGATACAGTCACTATGGAGAACGGTATGGAGTTTCCTTGAAAAAACTAGAAATAGAATTACCATCTGATCCAGCAATCCCACTTCTGGGCATATACCCAGAGAAAACCATAAATCAAAAATGCACATTCACCACAATGTTCATGGCAGCACTATTTACAATAGCCAGGTAATGGAAGCAACGTAAATGCGCACAGACAGATGAATGGATAAAGATGTGGTACATATATAAAATGGAATATTACTCAGCCATAAAAAGGAATGAAACTGGGTCATTTGTAGAGACATCGATGGATCTAGAGACTGTCATACAGAATGAAGTAAGTCAGAAAGAGGAAAACAAATATTGTATATTAATGCATATATGTGGAACCTAAAAAATGGTACAGATGAACTGGTTTGCAGGGAAGAAACAGAGACACAGAGGTAGAGAACAAACATATGGACACCAAGTGTGGGAAGCCATGGGGTGGTGGTGGTGGGATGAGTTGGGAGATTGGGATTGACCTGTATACATGTATATGCATAAAATACATAACTAATAATAACCTGCTGTATAAAAAAATACATCAAATTAAATTTCAAAATTTTAAAAAGTAAAATTTAAAAATAAAACAGAAAAATGTTCTTCCCTTCACACAGATGTATTTATAGGAATGAATTATTTCCATGCTTATATCTATAAATACATAAAAGAGGAATAATATCTAACTTGAACCATAAAAGAAAAAAAAATACCTGAACCCACCAGTTATACAGAGGAAAACCCTATCAGGGCACTTGCTCCAGCGGTAAACAATTCTGAAATTGGTCAGAGGTGGGGAATCATCTCCCATACAACCAGCAACCCACCCCCCACGCCAGGAGCATCCTCATTGCAAAGATGGGGGACCGTGCCGAGGCATCTGTGAGTAAACGTGAGCTGAGCCCCAGGACAGCTGCTGCTGAACTGTTCCCACCCTTCCCAGGTAAAACACCTGAATATGTACAAGGCCTTGAAAGCCTAGAGGAAGGGCCGCAGAGCCACACCAGAGACAGCACGCAGGCCAACTTGGTGCCTGCAGGCCAGCCAGGGTGGTCCTGGCCCCGGGCGCTCTTGCGGAAGCTTTCCATTGCCCTGCCTGAGATACCCCTCCTGTCCCGGCCCCCACTGCTTTTTTCCTTCCTCACCTCTGTCCGGAGAGAAATTCCAGCGGAAGGTATGGGTGACACATCCTCTTCTTTACAGGTGGAAGCCTGGCAACCCCTGCAGAAAGGCCAGCAGAGCCACACTCACACTGGGCCACCAAAAAAGCTGTGGCCCCTCACTCCCTCCCACCAGCACAGCCCCGAGACTGCTGACGGGGCAGAGAATATGGAGTCAGGCACAGCTTCAGGGGCTATTGCTGCCAGGAGCGCTGTTTATATTGACCTCAAACAGGCACACCTGGGGAGGGCCGGCCGGCATGGTAAGGCTGCCCAGGTCAGCTCATCCACAACCCTCAGGGAATCACATTGTTGAAAATGGACCTCGCTAAGGCAGAATAGAAGCCAAGGAAGAAAAGGACACAATGCCATTTGCAGCACCGTAGATGAGTCTAGAGGTAATCACGTGAGTTGTAGTAAGTCAGAAAGTGAAAGACACATATCGTATCATATCACTTATAGGTGTTACCTAAGAATGGATACCAGGGCAGATATTTCCACGGAGAAGGGCCATCACAGATTCATCAAACAAACTTATGGTTCACCAATGGAAAGGTGTGAGGATTGGTTTCATTACGATATTGGAGTTAACAGACATATACACACACAGGTGACACATATAATCACCAAAGACCTACGGAATACAAAGAGAAGACTACTCAACCTTCTGTCATAACGTACATGGGAAAAGGATCCCAGGAAGAACAGACATCTGTATATGTGTAAAAGAACCCCATCTTCCACACCTACAACAAGCCAAACATTGTAATCAAACTTGCTGTAATAAAAAATAAAAAATTAAATTAAAAACACGAACAAGAAGTAGTGAGACAAACTTGAGGGGCTTTCTCCTGGCACATTCCATTCTAAATTCCAATCTAGAACACGACTTCCATTGAGGCTCTGTTGCCCTAGTCACCAGATTTGGTAAGGGAGAACTGCTGCCACCTTGTGGCCGTTTCACACAACAGCAGCTTTAATCCCAGCGCTGATGGTCAGTTGATATTCAAAATCATTGCAGGCCTGTAAATGACACCTGCCCTGAAAACAAATCCTGGGGTCACATATCGACCAAAAAATTCAAAGGACGTCCATATTTCAAAACGACCGTTTCAAAAGGCATATTTTACGCACATTAGTGTTCTGCTTCTTTTTCTTTCTTTCCTTTTTTTGTTAAAAATACGGGAATGGAAAAAGGCATCCCTCAGAATGGGCGAAAATCGTTGCAAACGAATCAATGGACAAAGGTTTAATCTCTAATATATATAAACAGCTCATGCAGCTTAATATTAACAAAACAAACAACCCAATACAAAAAATGGGCAGAAGATCTAAAGAGATGTTTCTTCAAAGAAGACACAGAGATGGCCAAGACACACATGAAAAGCTGCTCAACAGCACTAATTATTAGAGAAATGCAAATCAAAACTACAATGAGGTATCACCTCACACCTGTTAGAATCGGCATCATCAGAAAATCCACAAACAACCAATTCTGGGGAGGGTGTGGACAAAAGGAGCCCTCTTCCACTATTGGTGGCAATGTAAATTGATACAGTCACTATGGAGAACGGTATGGAGTTTCCTTGAAAAAACTAGAAATAGAATTACCATCTGATCCAGCAATCCCACTTCTGGGCATATACCCAGAGAAAACCATAAATCAAAAAGACACATTCACCACAATGTTCATGGCAGCACTATTTACAATAGCCAGGTAATGGAAGCAACGTAAATGCCCACAGACAGATGAATGGATAAAGATGTGGTACATATATAAAATGGAATATTACTCAGCCATAAGAAGGAATGAAACTGGGTCATTTGTAGAGACATCGATGGATCTAGAGACTGTCATACAGAATGAAGTAAGTCAGAAAGAGGAAAACAAATATGGTATATTAATGCATATATGTGGAACCTAAAAAATGGTACAGATGAACGGGTTTGCAGGGAAGAAACAGAGACACAGAGGTAGAGAACAAACATATGGACACCAAGTGTGGGAAGCCATGGGGTGGTGGTGGTGGGATGAGTTGGGAGATTGGCATTGACCTGTATACATGTATATGCATAAAATACATAACTAATAATAACCTGCTGTATAAAAAAATACATCAAATTAAATTTCAAAATTTTAAAAAGTAAAATTTAAAAATAAAACAGAAAAATGTTCTTCCCTTCACACAGATGTATTTATAGGAATGAATTATTTCCATGCTTATATCTATAAATACATAAAAGAGGAATAATATCTAACTTGAACCATAAAAGAAAAAAAAAACCTGACCCCACCAGTTATACAGAGGAAAACCCTATCAGGGCACTTGCTGCAGCGGTAAACAATTCTGAAATTGGTCAGAGGTGGGGAATCATCTCCCATACAACCAGCAACCCACCCCCCACGCCAGGAGCATCCTCATTGCAAAGATGGGGGACCGTGCCGAGGCATCTGTGAGTAAACGTGAGCTGAGCCCCAGGACAGCTGCTGCTGAACTGTTCCCACCCTTCCCAGGTAAAACACCTGAATATGTACAAGGCCTTGAAAGCCTAGAGGAAGGGCCGCGGAGCCACACCATAGACAGCACGCAGGCCAACTTGGTGCCTGCAGGCCAGCCAGGGTGGTCCTGGCCCCGGGCGCTCTTGCGGAAGCTTTCCATTGCCCTGCCTGAGATACCCCTCCTGTCCCGGCCCCCACTGCTTTTTTCCTTCCTCACCTCTGTCCGGAGAGAAATTCCAGCGGAAGGTATGGGTGACACATCCTCTTCTTTACAGGTGGAAGCCTGGCAACCCCTGCAGAAAGGCCAGCAGAGCCACACTCACACTGGGCCACCAACAAAGCTGTGGCCCCTCACTCCCTCCCACCAGCACAGCCCCGAGACTGCTGACGGGGCAGAGAATATGGAGTCAGGCACAGCTTCAGGGGCTATTGCTGCCTGGAGCGCTGTTTCTATTGACCACAAACAGGCACACCTGGGGAGGGCCGGCCGGCAGGGTAAGGCTGCCCAGGTCAGCTAATCCACAACCCTCAGGGAATCATATTGTTGAAAACGGACCTCGCTAAGGCAGAATAGAAGCCAAGGAAGAAAAGGACACAATGCCATTTGCAGCACCGTAGATGAGTCTAGAGGTAATCACGTGACTTGTAGTAAGTCAGAACGTGAAAGACACGTATCGTATCATATCACTTATAGGTGTTACCTAAGACTGGATACCAGGGCAGATATTTCCACGGAGAAGGGCCATCACAGATTCATCAAACAAACTTATGGTTCAACAATGGAAAGGTGTGAGGATTGGTTTCATTACGATATTGGGGTTAACAGACATATACAAACACAGGTGACACTTATAATCACCAAAGTCCTACGGAATACCAAGAGAAGGCTACTCAACATTCTGTCATAACGTACATGGGAAAAGGATCCCAGGAAGAACAGACATCTGTATATGTGTAAAAGAACCATATCTTCCACACCTACAACAAGCCAAACATTGTAATCAAACTTGCTGTAATAAAAAATAAAAAATTAAATTAAAAACACGAACAAGAAGTAGTGAGACAAACTTGAGGGGCTTTCTCCTGGCACATTCCATTCTAAATTCCAATCTAGAACACGACTTCCATTGAGGCTCTGTTGCCCTAGTCACCAGATTTGGTAAGGGAGAACTGCTGCCACCTTGTGGCCGTTTCACACAACAGCAGCTTTAATCCCAGCGCTGATGGTCAGTTGATATTCAAAATCATTGCAGGCCTGTAAATGACACCTGCCCTGAAAACAAATCCTGGGGTCACATCTCGACCAAAAAATTCAAAGGACGTCCATATTTCAAAACGACCGTTTCAAAAGGCATATTTTACGCACATTAGTGTTCTGCTTCTTTTTCTTTCTTTCCTTTTTTTGTTAAAATACGGGAATGGAAAAAGGCATCCCTCAGAATGGGCGAAAATCGTTGCAAATGAATCAATGGACAAAGGTTTAATCTCCAATATATATAAACAGCTCATGCAGCTTAATATTAACAAAACAAACAACCCAATACAAAAAATGGGCAGAAGATCTAAAGAGATGTTTCTTCAAAGAAGACACAGAGATGGCCAAGACACACATGAAAAGCTGCTCAACAGCACTAATTATTAGAGAAATGCAAATCAAAACTACAATGAGGTATCACCTCACACCTGTTAGAATCGGCATCATCAGAAAATCTACAAACAACCAATTCTGGGGAGGGTGTGGACAAAAGGAGCCCTCTTCCACTACTGGTGGCAATGTAAATTGATACAGTCACTATGGAGAACGGTATGGAGTTTCCTTGAAAAAACTAGAAATAGAATTACCATCTGATCCAGCAATCCCACTTCTGGGCATATACCCAGAGAAAACCATAAATCAAAAAGGCACATTCACCACAATGTTCATGGCAGCACTATTTACAATAGCCAGGTAATGGAAGCAACGTAAATGCCCACAGACAGATGAATGGATAAAGATGTGGTACATATATAAAATGGAATATTACTCAGCCATAAAAAGGAATGAAACTGGGTCATTTGTAGAGACATCGATGGATCTAGAGACTGTCATACAGAATGAAGTAAGTCAGAAAGAGGAAAACAAATATTGTATATTAATGCATATATGTGGAACCTAAAAAATGGTACAGATGAACTGGTTTGCAGGGAAGAAACAGAGACACAGAGGTAGAGAACAAACATATGGACACCAAGTGTGGGAAGCCATGGGGTGGTGGTGGTGGGATGAGTTGGGAGATTGGGATTGACCTGTATACATGTATATGCATAAAATACATAACTAATAATAACCTGCTGTATAAAAAAATAAATCAAATTAAATTTCAAAATTTTAAAAAGTAAAATTTAAAAATAAAACAGAAAAATGTTCTTCCCTTCACACAGATGTATTTATAGGAATGAATTATTTCCATGCTTATATCTATAAATACATAAAAGAGGAATAAAATCTAACTTGAACCATAAAAGAAAAAAAAAACCTGAACCCACCAGTTATACAGAGGAAAACCCTATCAGGGCACTTGCTCCAGCGGTAAACAATTCTGAAATTGGTCAGAGGTGGGGAATCATCTCCCATACAACCAGCAACCCACCCCCCACGCCAGGAGCATCCTCATTGCAAAGCTGGGGGACCGTGCCGAGGCATCTCTGAGTAAACGTGAGCTGAGCCCCAGGACAGCTGCTGTTGAACTGTTCCCACCCTTCCCAGGTAAAACACCTGAATATGTACAAGGCCTTGAAAGCTTAGAGGAAGGGCCACGGAGCCACACCAGCGACAGCACGCAGGCCAACTTGGTGCCTGCAGGCCAGCCAGGGTGGTCCTGGCCCCGGGCGCTCTTGCAGAAGCTTTCCATTGCCCTGCCTGAGATACGCCTCCTGTCCCGGCCCCCACTGCTTTTTTCCTTCCTCACCTCTGTCCGGAGAGAAATTCCAGTGGAAGTTATGGGTGACACATCCTCTTCTTTACAGGTGGCAGCCTGGCAACCCCTGCAGAAAGGCCAGCAGAGCCCCACTCACACCGGGCCACCAAGAAAGCTGTGGCCCCTCACTCCCTCCCACCAGCACAGCCCCGAGAGTGCTGATGGGGCAGATAATATGGAGTCAGGCACAGCTTCAGGGGCTATTGCTGCCTGGAGCGCTGTTTATATTGACCTCAAACAGGCACACCTGGGGAGGGCCGGCCGGCATGGTAAGGCTGCCCAGGTCAGCTCATCCACAACCCTCAGGGAATCACATTGTTGAAAATGGACCTCGCTAAGGCAGAATAGAAGCCAAGGAAGAAAAGGACACAATGCCATTTGCAGCACCGTAGATGAGTCTAGAGGTAATCACGTGACTTGTAGTAAGTCAGAAAGTGAAAGACACATATCGTATCATATCACTTATAGGTGTTACCTAAGACTGGATACCAGGGCAGATATTTCCACGGAGAAGGGCCATCACAGATTCATCAAACAAACTTATGGTTCAACAATGGAAAGGTGTGAGGATTGGTTTCATTACGATATTGGGGTTAACAGACATATACACACACAGGTGACACATATAATCACCAAAGACCTACGGAATACCAAGAGAAGACTACTCAACATTCTGTCATAACGTACATGGAAAAAGGATCCCAGGAAGAACAGACATCTGTATATGTGTAAAAGAACCACATCTTCCACACCTACAACAAGCCAAACATTGTAATCAAACTTGGTGTAATAAAAAATAAAAAATTAAATTAAAAACACGAACAAGAAGTAGTGAGACAAACTTGAGGGGCTTTCTCCTGGCACATTCCATTCTAAATTCCAATCTAGAACACGACTTCCATTGAGGCTCTGTTGCCCTAGTCACCAGATTTCGTAAGGGAGAACTGCTGCCACCTAGTGGCCGTTTCACACAACAGCAGCTTTAATCCCAGCGCTGATGGTCAGTTGATATTCAAAATCATTGCAGGCCTGTAAATGACACCTGCCCTGAAAACAAATCCTGGGGTCACATATCGACCAAAAAATTCAAAGGACGTCCATATTTCAAAACCACCGTTTCAAAAGGCATATTTTACGCACATTAGTGTTCTGCTTCTTTTTCTTTCTTTCCTTTTTTTGTTAAAAATACGGGAATGGAAAAAGGCATCCCCCAGAATGGGCGAAAATCGTTGCAAACGAATCAATGGACAAAGGTTTAATCTCCAATATATATAAACAGCTCATGCAGCTTAATATTAACAAAACAAACAACCCAATACAAAAAATGGGCAGAAGATCTAAAGAGATGTTTCTTCAAAGAAGACACAGAGATGGCCAAGACACACATGAAAAGCTGCTCAACAGCACTAATTATTAGAGAAATGCAAATCAAAACTACAATGAGGTATCACCTCACACCTGTTAGAATCGGCATCATCAGAAAATCTACAAACAACCAATTCTGGGGAGGGTGTGGACAAAAGGAGCCCTCTTCCACTATTGGTGGCAATGTAAATTGATACAGTCACTATGGAGAACGGTATGGAGTTTCCTTGAAAAAACTAGAAATAGAATTACCATCTGATCCAGCAATCCCACTTCTGGGCATATACCCAGAGAAAACCATAAATCAAAAATGCACATTCACCACAATGTTCATGGCAGCACTATTTACAATAGCCAGGTAATGGAAGCAACGTAAATGCGCACAGACAGATGAATGGATAAAGATGTGGTACATATATAAAATGGAATATTACTCAGCCATAAAAAGGAATGAAACTGGGTCATTTGTAGAGACATCGATGGATCTAGAGACTGTCATACAGAATGAAGTAAGTCAGAAAGAGGAAAACAAATATTGTATATTAATGCATATATGTGGAACCTAAAAAATGGTACAGATGAACTGGTTTGCAGGGAAGAAACAGAGACACAGAGGTAGAGAACAAACATATGGACACCAAGTGTGGGAAGCCATGGGGTGGTGGTGGTGGGATGAGTTGGGAGATTGGGATTGACCTGTATACATGTATATGCATAAAATACATAACTAATAATAACCTGCTGTATAAAAAAATACATCAAATTAAATTTCAAAATTTTAAAAAGTAAAATTTAAAAATAAAACAGAAAAATGTTCTTCCCTTCACACAGATGTATTTATAGGAATGAATTATTTCCATGCTTATATCTATAAATACATAAAAGAGGAATAATATCTAACTTGAACCATAAAAGAAAAAAAAATACCTGAACCCACCAGTTATACAGAGGAAAACCCTATCAGGGCACTTGCTCCAGCGGTAAACAATTCTGAAATTGGTCAGAGGTGGGGAATCATCTCCCATACAACCAGCAACCCACCCCCCACGCCAGGAGCATCCTCATTGCAAAGATGGGGGACCGTGCCGAGGCATCTGTGAGTAAACGTGAGCTGAGCCCCAGGACAGCTGCTGCTGAACTGTTCCCACCCTTCCCAGGTAAAACACCTGAATATGTACAAGGGCTTGAAAGCCTAGAGGAAGGGCCGCAGAGCCACACCAGAGACAGCACGCAGGCCAACTTGGTGCCTGCAGGCCAGCCAGGGTGGTCCTGGCCCCGGGCGCTCTTGCGGAAGCTTTCCATTGCCCTGCCTGAGATACCCCTCCTGTCCCGGCCCCCACTGCTTTTTTCCTTCCTCACCTCTGTCCGGAGAGAAATTCCAGCGGAAGGTATGGGTGACACATCCTCTTCTTTACAGGTGGAAGCCTGGCAACCCCTGCAGAAAGGCCAGCAGAGCCACACTCACACTGGGCCACCAAAAAAGCTGTGGCCCCTCACTCCCTCCCACCAGCACAGCCCCGAGACTGCTGACGGGGCAGAGAATATGGAGTCAGGCACAGCTTCAGGGGCTATTGCTGCCTGGAGCGCTGTTTATATTGACCTCAAACAGGCACACCTGGGGAGGGCCGGCCGGCATGGTAAGGCTGCCCAGGTCAGCTCATCCACAACCCTCAGGGAATCACATTGTTGAAAATGGACCTCGCTAAGGCAGAATAGAAGCCAAGGAAGAAAAGGACACAATGCCATTTGCAGCACCGTAGATGAGTCTAGAGGTAATCACGTGACTTGTAGTAAGTCAGAAAGTGAAAGACACATATCGTATCATATCACTTATAGGTGTTACCTAAGAATGGATACCAGGGCAGATATTTCCACGGAGAAGGGCCATCACAGATTCATCAAACAAACTTATGGTTCACCAATGGAAAGGTGTGAGGATTGGTTTCATTACGATATTGGAGTTAACAGACATATACACACACAGGTGACACATATAATCACCAAAGACCTACGGAATACAAAGAGAAGACTACTCAACCTTCTGTCATAACGTACATGGGAAAAGGATCCCAGGAAGAACAGACATCTGTATATGTGTAAAAGAACCCCATCTTCCACACCTACAACAAGCCAAACATTGTAATCAAACTTGCTGTAATAAAAAATAAAAAATTAAATTAAAAACACGAACAAGAAGTAGTGAGACAAACTTGAGGGGCTTTCTCCTGGCACATTCCATTCTAAATTCCAATCTAGAACACGACTTCCATTGAGGCTCTGTTGCCCTAGTCACCAGATTTGGTAAGGGAGAACTGCTGCCACCTTGTGGCCGTTTCACACAACAGCAGCTTTAATCCCAGCGCTGATGGTCAGTTGATATTCAAAATCATTGCAGGCCTGTAAATGACACCTGCCCTGAAAACAAATCCTGGGGTCACATATCGACCAAAAAATTCAAAGGACGTCCATATTTCAAAACCACCGTTTCAAAAGGCATATTTTACGCACATTAGTGTTCTGCTTCTTTTTCTTTCTTTCCTTTTTTTGTTAAAAATACGGGAATGGAAAAAGGCATCCCTCAGAATGGGCGAAAATCGTTGCAAACGAATCAATGGACAAAGGTTTAATCTCCAATATATATAAACAGCTCATGCAGCTTAATATTAACAAAACAAACAACCCAATACAAAAAATGGGCAGAAGATCTAAAGAGATGTTTCTTCAAAGAAGACACAGAGATGGCCAAGACACACATGAAAAGCTGCTCAACAGCACTAATTATTAGAGAAATGCAAATCAAAACTACAATGAGGTATCACCTCACACCTGTTAGAATCGGCATCATCAGAAAATCCACAAACAACCAATTCTGGGGAGGGTGTGGACAAAAGGAGCCCTCTTCCACTATTGGTGGCAATGTAAATTGATACAGTCACTATGGAGAACGGTATGGAGTTTCCTTGAAAAAACTAGAAATAGAATTACCATCTGATCCAGCAATCCCACTTCTGGGCATATACCCAGAGAAAACCATAAATCAAAAAGGCACATTCACCACAATGTTCATGGCAGCACTATTTACAATAGCCAGGTAATGGAAGCAACGTAAATGCCCACAGACAGATGAATGGATAAAGATGTGGTACATATATAAAATGGAATATTACTCAGCCATAAGAAGGAATGAAACTGGGTCATTTGTAGAGACATCGATGGATCTAGAGACTGTCATACAGAATGAAGTAAGTCAGAAAGAGGAAAACAAATATTGTATATTAATGCATATATGTGGAACCTAAAAAATGGTACAGATGAACTGGTTTGCAGGGAAGAAACAGAGACACAGAGGTAGAGAACAAACATATGGACACCAAGTGTGGGAAGCCATGGGGTGGTGGTGGTGGGATGAGTTGGGAGATTGGGATTGACCTGTATACATGTATATGCATAAAATACATAACTAATAATAACCTGCTGTATAAAAAAATACATCAAATTAAATTTCAAAATTTTAAAAAGTAAAATTTAAAAATAAAACAGAAAAATGTTCTTCCCTTCACACAGATGTATTTATAGGAATGAATTATTTCCATGCTTATATCTATAAATACATAAAAGAGGAATAATATCTAACTTGAACCATAAAAGAAAAAAAAATACCTGAACCCACCAGTTATACAGAGGAAAACCCTATCAGGGCACTTGCTCCAGCGGTAAACAATTCTGAAATTGGTCAGAGGTGGGGAATCATCTCCCATACAACCAGCAACCCACCCCCCACGCCAGGAGCATCCTCATTGCAAAGATGGGGGACCGTGCCGAGGCATCTGTGAGTAAACGTGAGCTGAGCCCCAGGACAGCTGCTGCTGAACTGTTCCCACCCTTCCCAGGTAAAACACCTGAATATGTACAAGGGCTTGAAAGCCTAGAGGAAGGGCCGCAGAGCCACACCAGAGACAGCACGCAGGCCAACTTGGTGCCTGCAGGCCAGCCAGGGTGGTCCTGGCCCCGGGCGCTCTTGCGGAAGCTTTCCATTGCCCTGCCTGAGATACCCCTCCTGTCCCGGCCCCCACTGCTTTTTTCCTTCCTCACCTCTGTCCGGAGAGAAATTCCAGCGGAAGGTATGGGTGACACAACCTCTTCTTTACAGGTGGAAGCCTGGCAACCCCTGCAGAAAGGCCAGCAGAGCCACACTCACACTGGGCCACCAACAAAGCTGTGGCCCCTCACTCCCTCCCACCAGCACAGCCCCGAGACTGCTGACGGGGCAGAGAATATGGAGTCAGGCACAGCTTCAGGGGCTATTGCTGCCTGGAGCGCTGTTTATATTGACCTCAAACAGGCACACCTGGGGAGGGCCGGCCGGCATGGTAAGGCTGCCCAGGTCAGCTCATCCACAACCCTCAGGGAATCACATTGTTGAAAATGGACCTCGCTAAGGCAGAATAGAAGCCAAGGAAGAAAAGGACACAATGCCATTTGCAGCACCGTAGATGAGTCTAGAGGTAATCACGTGACTTGTAATAAGTCAGAAAGTGAAAGACACATATCGTATCATATCACTTATAGGTGTTACCTAAGAATGGATACCAGGGCAGATATTTCCACGGAGAAGGGCCATCACAGATTCATCAAACAAACTTATGGTTCACCAATGGAAAGGTGTGAGGATTGGTTTCATTACGATATTGGGGTTAACAGACATATACACACACAGGTGACACATATAATCACCAAAGACCTACGGAATACCAAGAGAAGACTACTCAACATTCTGTCATAACGTACATGGGAAAAGGATCCCAGGAAGAACAGACATCTGTATATGTGTAAAACAACCCCATCTTCCACACCTACAACAAGCCAAACATTGTAATCAAACTTGCTGTAATAAAAAATAAAAAATTAAATTAAAAACACGAACAAGAAGTAGTGAGACAAACTTGAGGGGCTTTCTCCTGGCACATTCCATTCTAAATTCCAATCTAGAACACGACTTCCATTGAGGCTCTGTTGCCCTAGTCACCAGATTTGGTAAGGGAGAACTGCTGCCACCTTGTGGCCATTTCACACAACAGCAGCTTTAATCCCAGCGCTGATGGTCAGTTGATATTCAAAATCATTGCAGGCCTGTAAATGACACCTGCCCTGAAAACAAATCCTGGGGTCACATATCGACCAAAAAATTCAAAGGACGTCCATATTTCAAAACGACCGTTTCAAAAGGCATATTTTACGCACATTAGTGTTCTGCTTCTTTTTCTTTCTTTCCTTTTTTTGTTAAAAATACGGGAATGGAAAAAGGCATCCCTCAGAATGGGCGAAAATCGTTGCAAACGAATCAATGGACAAAGGTTTAATCTCCAATATATATAAACAGCTCATGCAGCTTAATATTAACAAAACAAACAACCCAATACAAAAAATGGGCAGAAGATCTAAAGAGATGTTTCTTCAAAGAAGACACAGAGATGGCCAAGACACACATGAAAAGCTGCTCAACAGCACTAATTATTAGAGAAATGCAAATCAAAACTACAATGAGGTATCACCTCACACCTGTTAGAATCGGCATCATCAGAAAATCTACAAACAACCAATTCTGGGGAGGGTGTGGACAAAAGGAGCCCTCTTCCACAGTTGGTGGCAATGTAAATAGATACAGTCACTATGGAGAACAGTATGGAGTTTCCTTGAAAAAAACTAGAAATAGAATTACCATCTGATCCAGCAATCCCACTTCTGGGCATATACCCAGAGAAAACCATAAATCAAAAAGGCACATTCACCACAATGTTCATGGCAGCACTATTTACAATAGCCAGGTAATGGAAGCAACGTAAATGCCCACAGACAGATGAATGGATAAAGATGTGGTACATATATAAAATGGAATATTATTCAGCCATAAAAAGGAATGAAACTGGGTCATTTGTAGAGACATCGATGGATCTAGAGACTGTCATACAGAATGAAGTAAGTCAGAAAGAGGAAAACAAATATTGTATATTAATGCATATATGTGGAACCTAAAAAATGGTACAGATGAACTGGTTTGCAGGGAAGAAACAGAGACACAGAGGTAGAGAACAAACATATGGACACCAAGTGTGGGAAGCCATGGGGTGGTGGTGGTGGGATGAGTTGGGAGATTGGGATTGACCTGTATACATGTATATGCATAAAATACATAACTAATAATAACCTGCTGTATAAAATAATAAATCAAATTAAATTTCAAAATTTTAAAAAGTAAAATTTAAAAATAAAACAGAAAAATGTTCTTCCCTTCACACAGATGTATTTATAGGAATGAATTATTTCCATGCTTATATCTATAAATACATAAAGGAGGAATAAAATCTAACTTGAACCATAAAAGAAAAGAAAAAACCTGAACCCACCAGTTGTACAGAGGAAAACCCTATCAGGGCACTTACTCCAGCAGTAAACAATTCTGAAATTGGT
The DNA here is from genome assembly GCF_964341445.2 of Mesoplodon mirus. Taxonomy (NCBI): domain Eukaryota; kingdom Metazoa; phylum Chordata; class Mammalia; order Artiodactyla; family Ziphiidae; genus Mesoplodon; species Mesoplodon mirus. Next base: position 1,588,022 of record NW_028295814.1, on the reverse strand, counting down.
CAGAGGTGGGGAATCATCTCCAATACAACCAGCAACCCACCCCCCACGCCAGGAGCATCCTCATTGCAAAGCTGGGGGACCATGCTGAGGCATCTGTGAGTAAACGTGAGCTGAGCCCCAGGACAGCTGCTGCTGAACTGTTCCCACCCTTCCCAGGTAAAACACCTGAATATGTACAAGGGCTTGAAAGCCTAGAGGAAGGGCCACGGAGTCACACCAGCGACAGCACGCAGGCCAACTTGGTGCCTGCAGGCCAGCCAGGGTGGTCCTGGCCCCAGGCGCTCTTGCGGAAGCTTTCCATTGCCCTGCCTGAGATACCCCTCCTGTCCCGGCCCCCACTGCTTTTTTCCTTCCTCACCTCTGTCCGGAGAGAAATTCCAGCGGAAGGTATGGGTGACACATCCTCTTCTTTACAGGTGGAAGCCTGACAACCCCTGCAGAAAGGCCAGCAGAGCCACACTCACACTGGGCCACCAAAAAAGCTGTGGCCCCTCACTCCCTCCCACCAGCACAGCCCCGAGACTGCTGACGGGGCAGAGAATATGGAGTCAGGCACAGCTTCAGGGGCTATTGCTGCCTGGAGCGCTGTTTATATTGACCTCAAACAGGCACACCTGGGGAGGGCCGGCCGGCATGGTAAGGCTGCCCAGGTCAGCTCATCCACAACCCTCAGGGAATCACATTGTTGAAAATGGACCTCGCTAAGGCAGAATAGAAGCCAAGGAAGAAAAGGACACAATGCCATTTGCAGCACCGTAGATGAGTCTAGAGGTAATCACGTGACTTGTAGTAAGTCAGAAAGTGAAAGACACATATCGTATCATATCACTTATAGGTGTTACCTAAGAATGGATACCAGGGCAGATATTTCCACGGAGAAGGGCCATCACAGATTCATCAAACAAACTTATGGTTCACCAATGGAAAGGTGTGAGGATTGGTTTCATTACGATATTGGGGTTAACAGACATATACAAACACAGGTGACACTTATAATCACCAAAGTCCTACGGAATACCAAGAGAAGGCTACTCAACCTTCTGTCATAACGTACATGGGAAAAGGATCCCAGGAAGAACAGACATCTGTATATGTGTAAAAGAACCACATCTTCCACACCTACAACAAGCCAAACATTGTAATCAAACTTGCTGTAATTAAAAATAAAAAATTAAATTAAAAACACGAACAAGAATTAGTGAGACAAACTTGAGGGGCTTTCGCCTGGCACATTCCATTCTAAATTTCAATCTAGAACACGACTTCCATTGAGGCTCTGTTGCCCTAGTCACCAGATTTGGTAAGGGAGAACTGCTGCCACCTTGTGGCCGTTTCACACAACAGCAGCTTTAATCCCAGCGCTGATGGTCAGTTGATATTCAAAATCATTGCAGGCCTGTAAATGACACCTGCCCTGAAAACAAATCCTGGGGTCACATATCGACCAAAAAATTCAAAGGACGTCCATATTTCAAAACGACCGTTTCAAAAGGCATATTTTACGCACATTAGTGTTCTGCTTCTTTTTCTTTCTTTCCTTTTTTTGTTAAAAATACGGGAATGGAAAAAGGCATCCCTCAGAATGGGCGAAAATCGTTGCAAACGAATCAATGGACAAAGGTTTAATCTCCAATATATATAAACAGCTCATGCAGCTTAATATTAACAAAACAAACAACCCAATACAAAAAATGGGCAGAAGATCTAAAGAGATGTTTCTTCAAAGAAGACACAGAGATGGCCAAGACACACATGAAAAGCTGCTCAACAGCACTAATTATTAGAGAAATGCAAATCAAAACTACAATGAGGTATCACCTCACACCTGTTAGAATCGGCATCATCAGAAAATCCACAAACAACCAATTCTGGGGAGGGTGTGGACAAAAGGAGCCCTCTTCCACTATTGGTGGCAATGTAAATTGATACAGTCACTATGGAGAACGGTATGGAGTTTCCTTGAAAAAACTAGAAATAGAATTACCATCTGATCCAGCAATCCCACTTCTGGGCATATACCCAGAGAAAACCATAAATCAAAAAGGCACATTCACCACAATGTTCATGGCAGCACTATTTACAATAGCCAGGTAATGGAAGCAACGTAAATGCCCACAGACAGATGAATGGATAAAGATGTGGTACATATATAAAATGGAATATTACTCAGCCATAAGAAGGAATGAAACTGGGTCATTTGTAGAGACATCGATGGATCTAGAGACTGTCATACAGAATGAAGTAAGTCAGAAAGAGGAAAACAAATATGGTATATTAATGCATATATGTGGAACCTAAAAAATGGTACAGATGAACGGGTTTGCAGGGAAGAAACAGAGACACAGAGGTAGAGAACAAACATATGGACACCAAGTGTGGGAAGCCATGGGGTGGTGGTGGTGGGATGAGTTGGGAGATTGGCATTGACCTGTATACATGTATATGCATAAAATACATAACTAATAATAACCTGCTGTATAAAAAAATACATCAAATTAAATTTCAAAATTTTAAAAAGTAAAATTTAAAAATAAAACAGAAAAATGTTCTTCCCTTCACACAGATGTATTTATAGGAATGAATTATTTCCATGCTTATATCTATAAATACATAAAAGAGGAATAATATCTAACTTGAACCATAAAAGAAAAAAAAAACCTGACCCCACCAGTTATACAGAGGAAAACCCTATCAGGGCACTTGCTGCAGCGGTAAACAATTCTGAAATTGGTCAGAGGTGGGGAATCATCTCCCATACAACCAGCAACCCACCCCCCACGCCAGGAGCATCCTCATTGCAAAGATGGGGGACCGTGCCGAGGCATCTGTGAGTAAACGTGAGCTGAGCCCCAGGACAGCTGCTGCTGAACTGTTCCCACCCTTCCCAGGTAAAACACCTGAATATGTACAAGGCCTTGAAAGCCTAGAGGAAGGGCCGCGGAGCCACACCATAGACAGCACGCAGGCCAACTTGGTGCCTGCAGGCCAGCCAGGGTGGTCCTGGCCCCGGGCGCTCTTGCGGAAGCTTTCCATTGCCCTGCCTGAGATACCCCTCCTGTCCCGGCCCCCACTGCTTTTTTCCTTCCTCACCTCTGTCCGGAGAGAAATTCCAGCGGAAGGTATGGGTGACACATCCTCTTCTTTACAGGTGGAAGCCTGGCAACCCCTGCAGAAAGGCCAGCAGAGCCACACTCACACTGGGCCACCAACAAAGCTGTGGCCCCTCACTCCCTCCCACCAGCACAGCCCCGAGACTGCTGACGGGGCAGAGAATATGGAGTCAGGCACAGCTTCAGGGGCTATTGCTGCCTGGAGCGCTGTTTCTATTGACCACAAACAGGCACACCTGGGGAGGGCCGGCCGGCAGGGTAAGGCTGCCCAGGTCAGCTAATCCACAACCCTCAGGGAATCATATTGTTGAAAACGGACCTCGCTAAGGCAGAATAGAAGCCAAGGAAGAAAAGGACACAATGCCATTTGCAGCACCGTAGATGAGTCTAGAGGTAATCACGTGACTTGTAGTAAGTCAGAACGTGAAAGACACGTATCGTATCATATCACTTATAGGTGTTACCTAAGACTGGATACCAGGGCAGATATTTCCACGGAGAAGGGCCATCACAGATTCATCAAACAAACTTATGGTTCACCAATGGAAAGGTGTGAGGATTGGTTTCATTACGATATTGGGGTTAACAGACATATACAAACACAGGTGACACTTATAATCACCAAAGTCCTACGGAATACAAAGAGAAGGCTACTCAACATTCTGTCATAACGTACATGGGAAAAGGATCCCAGGAAGAACAGACATCTGTATATGTGTAAAAGAACCATATCTTCCACACCTACAACAAGCCAAACATTGTAATCAAACTTGCTGTAATAAAAAATAAAAAATTAAATTAAAAACACGAACAAGAAGTAGTGAGACAAACTTGAGGGGCTTTCTCCTGGCACATTCCATTCTAAATTCCAATCTAGAACACGACTTCCATTGAGGCTCTGTTGCCCTAGTCACCAGATTTGGTAAGGGAGAACTGCTGCCACCTTGTGGCCATTTCACACAACAGCAGCTTTAATCCCAGCGCTGATGGTCAGTTGATATTCAAAATCATTGCAGGCCTGTAAATGACACCTGCCCTGAAAACAAATCCTGGGGTCACATATCGACCAAAAAATTCAAAGGACGTCCATATTTCAAAACCACCGTTTCAAAAGGCATATTTTACGCACATTAGTGTTCTGCTTCTTTTTCTTTCTTTCCTTTTTTTGTTAAAATACGGGAATGGAAAAAGGCATCCCTCAGAATGGGCGAAAATCGTTGCAAATGAATCAATGGACAAAGGTTTAATCTCCAATATATATAAACAGCTCATGCAGCTTAATATTAACAAAACAAACAACCCAATACAAAAAATGGGCAGAAGATCTAAAGAGATGTTTCTTCAAAGAAGACACAGAGATGGCCAAGACACACATGAAAAGCTGCTCAACAGCACTAATTATTAGAGAAATGCAAATCAAAACTACAATGAGGTATCACCTCACACCTGTTAGAATCGGCATCATCAGAAAATCTACAAACAACCAATTCTGGGGAGGGTGTGGACAAAAGGAGCCCTCTTCCACTACTGGTGGCAATGTAAATTGATACAGTCACTATGGAGAACGGTATGGAGTTTCCTTGAAAAAACTAGAAATAGAATTACCATCTGATCCAGCAATCCCACTTCTGGGCATATACCCAGAGAAAACCATAAATCAAAAAGGCACATTCACCACAATGTTCATGGCAGCACTATTTACAATAGCCAGGTAATGGAAGCAACGTAAATGCCCACAGACAGATGAATGGATAAAGATGTGGTACATATATAAAATGGAATATTACTCAGCCATAAAAAGGAATGAAACTGGGTCATTTGTAGAGACATCGATGGATCTAGAGACTGTCATACAGAATGAACTAAGTCAGAAAGAGGAAAACAAATATTGTATATTAATGCATATATGTGGAACCTAAAAAATGGTACAGATGAACTGGTTTGCAGGGAAGAAACAGAGACACAGAGGTAGAGAACAAACATATGGACACCAAGTGTGGGAAGCCATGGGGTGGTGGTGGTGGGATGAGTTGGGAGATTGGGATTGACCTGTATACATGTATATGCATAAAATACATAACTAATAATAACCTGCTGTATAAAAAAATAAATCAAATTAAATTTCAAAATTTTAAAAAGTAAAATTTAAAAATAAAACAGAAAAATGTTCTTCCCTTCACACAGATGTATTTATAGGAATGAATTATTTCCATGCTTATATCTATAAATACATAAAAGAGGAATAAAATCTAACTTGAACCATAAAAGAAAAAAAAAACCTGAACCCACCAGTTATACAGAGGAAAACCCTATCAGGGCACTTGCTCCAGCGGTAAACAATTCTGAAATTGGTCAGAGGTGGGGAATCATCTCCCATACAACCAGCAACCCACCCCCCACGCCAGGAGCATCCTCATTGCAAAGCTGGGGGACCGTGCCGAGGCATCTGTGAGTAAACGTGAGCTGAGCCCCAGGACAGCTGCTGCTGAACTGTTCCCACCCTTCCCAGGTAAAACACCTGAATATGTACAAGGCCTTGAAAGCTTAGAGGAAGGGCCACGGAGCCACACCAGCGACAGCACGCAGGCCAACTTGGTGCCTGCAGGCCAGCCAGGGTGGTCCTGGCCCCGGGCGCTCTTGCAGAAGCTTTCCATTGCCCTGCCTGAGATACGCCTCCTGTCCCGGCCCCCACTGCTTTTTTCCTTCCTCACCTCTGTCCGGAGAGAAATTCCAGTGGAAGGTATGGGTGACACATCCTCTTCTTTACAGGTGGCAGCCTGGCAACCCCTGCAGAAAGGCCAGCAGAGCCCCACTCACACCGGGCCACCAAGAAAGCTGTGGCCCCTCACTCCCTCCCACCAGCACAGCCCCGAGAGTGCTGATGGGGCAGATAATATGGAGTCAGGCACAGCTTCAGGGGCTATTGCTGCCTGGAGCGCTGTTTATATTGACCTCAAACAGGCACACCTGGGGAGGGCCGGCCGGCATGGTAAGGCTGCCCAGGTCAGCTCATCCACAACCCTCAGGGAATCACATTGTTGAAAATGGACCTCGCTAAGGCAGAATAGAAGCCAAGGAAGAAAAGGACACAATGCCATTTGCAGCACCGTAGATGAGTCTAGAGGTAATCACGTGACTTGTAGTAAGTCAGAAAGTGAAAGACACATATCGTATCATATCACTTATAGGTGTTACCTAAGACTGGATACCAGGGCAGATATTTCCACGGAGAAGGGCCATCACAGATTCATCAAACAAACTTATGGTTCAACAATGGAAAGGTGTGAGGATTGGTTTCATTACGATATTGGGGTTAACAGACATATACACACACAGGTGACACATATAATCACCAAAGACCTACGGAATACCAAGAGAAGACTACTCAACATTCTGTCATAACGTACATGGAAAAAGGATCCCAGGAAGAACAGACATCTGTATATGTGTAAAAGAACCACATCTTCCACACCTACAACAAGCCAAACATTGTAATCAAACTTGGTGTAATAAAAAATAAAAAATTAAATTAAAAACACGAACAAGAAGTAGTGAGACAAACTTGAGGGGCTTTCTCCTGGCACATTCCATTCTAAATTCCAATCTAGAACACGACTTCCATTGAGGCTCTGTTGCCCTAGTCACCAGATTTCGTAAGGGAGAACTGCTGCCACCTAGTGGCCGTTTCACACAACAGCAGCTTTAATCCCAGCGCTGATGGTCAGTTGATATTCAAAATCATTGCAGGCCTGTAAATGACACCTGCCCTGAAAACAAATCCTGGGGTCACATATCGACCAAAAAATTCAAAGGACGTCCATATTTCAAAACCACCGTTTCAAAAGGCATATTTTACGCACATTAGTGTTCTGCTTCTTTTTCTTTCTTTCCTTTTTTTGTTAAAAATACGGGAATGGAAAAAGGCATCCCCCAGAATGGGCGAAAATCGTTGCAAACGAATCAATGGACAAAGGTTTAATCTCCAATATATATAAACAGCTCATGCAGCTTAATATTAACAAAACAAACAACCCAATACAAAAAATGGGCAGAAGATCTAAAGAGATGTTTCTTCAAAGAAGACACAGAGATGGCCAAGACACACATGAAAAGCTGCTCAACAGCACTAATTATTAGAGAAATGCAAATCAAAACTACAATGAGGTATCACCTCACACCTGTTAGAATCGGCATCATCAGAAAATCTACAAACAACCAATTCTGGGGAGGGTGTGGACAAAAGGAGCCCTCTTCCACTATTGGTGGCAATGTAAATTGATACAGTCACTATGGAGAACGGTATGGAGTTTCCTTGAAAAAACTAGAAATAGAATTACCATCTGATCCAGCAATCCCACTTCTGGGCATATACCCAGAGAAAACCATAAATCAAAAATGCACATTCACCACAATGTTCATGGCAGCACTATTTACAATAGCCAGGTAATGGAAGCAACGTAAATGCGCACAGACAGATGAATGGATAAAGATGTGGTACATATATAAAATGGAATATTACTCAGCCATAAAAAGGAATGAAACTGGGTCATTTGTAGAGACATCGATGGATCTAGAGACTGTCATACAGAATGAAGTAAGTCAGAAAGAGGAAAACAAATATTGTATATTAATGCATATATGTGGAACCTAAAAAATGGTACAGATGAACTGGTTTGCAGGGAAGAAACAGAGACACAGAGGTAGAGAACAAACATATGGACACCAAGTGTGGGAAGCCATGGGGTGGTGGTGGTGGGATGAGTTGGGAGATTGGGATTGACCTGTATACATGTATATGCATAAAATACATAACTAATAATAACCTGCTGTATAAAAAAATACATCAAATTAAATTTCAAAATTTTAAAAAGTAAAATTTAAAAATAAAACAGAAAAATGTTCTTCCCTTCACACAGATGTATTTATAGGAATGAATTATTTCCATGCTTATATCTATAAATACATAAAAGAGGAATAATATCTAACTTGAACCATAAAAGAAAAAAAAAATACCTGAACCCACCAGTTATACAGAGGAAAACCCTATCAGGGCACTTGCTCCAGCGGTAAACAATTCTGAAATTGGTCAGAGGTGGGGAATCATCTCCCATACAACCAGCAACCCACCCCCCACGCCAGGAGCATCCTCATTGCAAAGATGGGGGACCGTGCCGAGGCATCTGTGAGTAAACGTGAGCTGAGCCCCAGGACAGCTGCTGCTGAACTGTTCCCACCCTTCCCAGGTAAAACACCTGAATATGTACAAGGGCTTGAAAGCCTAGAGGAAGGGCCGCAGAGCCACACCAGAGACAGCACGCAGGCCAACTTGGTGCCTGCAGGCCAGCCAGGGTGGTCCTGGCCCCGGGCGCTCTTGCGGAAGCTTTCCATTGCCCTGCCTGAGATACCCCTCCTGTCCCGGCCCCCACTGCTTTTTTCCTTCCTCACCTCTGTCCGGAGAGAAATTCCAGCGGAAGGTATGGGTGACACATCCTCTTCTTTACAGGTGGAAGCCTGGCAACCCCTGCAGAAAGGCCAGCAGAGCCACACTCACACTGGGCCACCAAAAAAGCTGTGGCCCCTCACTCCCTCCCACCAGCACAGCCCCGAGACTGCTGACGGGGCAGAGAATATGGAGTCAGGCACAGCTTCAGGGGCTATTGCTGCCTGGAGCGCTGTTTATATTGACCTCAAACAGGCACACCTGGGGAGGGCCGGCCGGCATGGTAAGGCTGCCCAGGTCAGCTCATCCACAACCCTCAGGGAATCACATTGTTGAAAATGGACCTCGCTAAGGCAGAATAGAAGCCAAGGAAGAAAAGGACACAATGCCATTTGCAGCACCGTAGATGAGTCTAGAGGTAATCACGTGACTTGTAGTAAGTCAGAAAGTGAAAGACACATATCGTATCATATCACTTATAGGTGTTACCTAAGAATGGATACCAGGGCAGATATTTCCACGGAGAAGGGCCATCACAGATTCATCAAACAAACTTATGGTTCACCAATGGAAAGGTGTGAGGATTGGTTTCATTACGATATTGGAGTTAACAGACATATACACACACAGGTGACACATATAATCACCAAAGACCTACGGAATACAAAGAGAAGACTACTCAACCTTCTGTCATAACGTACATGGGAAAAGGATCCCAGGAAGAACAGACATCTGTATATGTGTAAAAGAACCCCATCTTCCACACCTACAACAAGCCAAACATTGTAATCAAACTTGCTGTAATAAAAAATAAAAAATTAAATTAAAAACACGAACAAGAAGTAGTGAGACAAACTTGAGGGGCTTTCTCCTGGCACATTCCATTCTAAATTCCAATCTAGAACACGACTTCCATTGAGGCTCTGTTGCCCTAGTCACCAGATTTGGTAAGGGAGAACTGCTGCCACCTTGTGGCCGTTTCACACAACAGCAGCTTTAATCCCAGCGCTGATGGTCAGTTGATATTCAAAATCATTGCAGGCCTGTAAATGACACCTGCCCTGAAAACAAATCCTGGGGTCACATATCGACCAAAAAATTCAAAGGACGTCCATATTTCAAAACGACCGTTTCAAAAGGCATATTTTACGCACATTAGTGTTCTGCTTCTTTTTCTTTCTTTCCTTTTTTTGTTAAAAATACGGGAATGGAAAAAGGCATCCCTCAGAATGGGCGAAAATCGTTGCAAACGAATCAATGGACAAAGGTTTAATCTCCAATATATATAAACAGCTCATGCAGCTTAATATTAACAAAACAAACAACCCAATACAAAAAATGGGCAGAAGATCTAAAGAGATGTTTCTTCAAAGAAGACACAGAGATGGCCAAGACACACATGAAAAGCTGCTCAACAGCACTAATTATTAGAGAAATGCAAATCAAAACTACAATGAGGTATCACCTCACACCTGTTAGAATCGGCATCATCAGAAAATCCACAAACAACCAATTCTGGGGAGGGTGTGGACAAAAGGAGCCCTCTTCCACTATTGGTGGCAATGTAAATTGATACAGTCACTATGGAGAACGGTATGGAGTTTCCTTGAAAAAACTAGAAATAGAATTACCATCTGATCCAGCAATCCCACTTCTGGGCATATACCCAGAGAAAACCATAAATCAAAAAGGCACATTCACCACAATGTTCATGGCAGCACTATTTACAATAGCCAGGTAATGGAAGCAACGTAAATGCCCACAGACAGATGAATGGATAAAGATGTGGTACATATATAAAATGGAATATTACTCAGCCATAAAAAGGAATGAAACTGGGTCATTTGTAGAGACATCGATGGATCTAGAGACTGTCATACAGAATGAAGTAAGTCAGAAAGAGGAAAACAAATATTGTATATTAATGCATATATGTGGAACCTAAAAAATGGTACAGATGAACTGGTTTGCAGGGAAGAAACAGAGACACAGAGGTAGAGAACAAACATATGGACACCAAGTGTGGGAAGCCATGGGGTGGTGGTGGTGGGATGAGTTGGGAGATTGGGATTGACCTGTATACATGTATATGCATAAAATACATAACTAATAATAACCTGCTGTATAAAAAAATACATCAAATTAAATTTCAAAATTTTAAAAAGTAAAATTTAAAAATAAAACAGAAAAATGTTCTTCCCTTCACACAGATGTATTTATAGGAATGAATTATTTCCATGCTTATATCTATAAATACATAAAAGAGGAATAATATCTAACTTGAACCATAAAAGAAAAAAAAATACCTGAACCCACCAGTTATACAGAGGAAAACCCTATCAGGGCACTTGCTCCAGCGGTAAACAATTCTGAAATTGGTCAGAGGTGGGGAATCATCTCCCATACAACCAGCAACCCACCCCCCACGCCAGGAGCATCCTCATTGCAAAGATGGGGGACCGTGCCGAGGCATCTGTGAGTAAACGTGAGCTGAGCCCCAGGACAGCTGCTGCTGAACTGTTCCCACCCTTCCCAGGTAAAACACCTGAATATGTACAAGGGCTTGAAAGCCTAGAGGAAGGGCCGCAGAGCCACACCAGAGACAGCACGCAGGCCAACTTGGTGCCTGCAGGCCAGCCAGGGTGGTCCTGGCCCCGGGCGCTCTTGCGGAAGCTTTCCATTGCCCTGCCTGAGATACCCCTCCTGTCCCGGCCCCCACTGCTTTTTTCCTTCCTCACCTCTGTCCGGAGAGAAATTCCAGCGGAAGGTATGGGTGACACAACCTCTTCTTTACAGGTGGAAGCCTGGCAACCCCTGCAGAAAGGCCAGCAGAGCCACACTCACACTGGGCCACCAATAAAGCTGTGGCCCCTCACTCCCTCCCACCAGCACAGCCCCGAGACTGCTGACGGGGCAGAGAATATGGAGTCAGGCACAGCTTCAGGGGCTATTGCTGCCTGGAGCGCTGTTTATATTGACCTCAAACAGGCACACCTGGGGAGGGCCGGCCGGCATGGTAAGGCTGCCCAGGTCAGCTCATCCACAACCCTCAGGGAATCACATTGTTGAAAATGGACCTCGCTAAGGCAGAATAGAAGCCAAGGAAGAAAAGGACACAATGCCATTTGCAGCACCGTAGATGAGTCTAGAGGTAATCACGTGACTTGTAATAAGTCAGAAAGTGAAAGACACATATCGTATCATATCACTTATAGGTGTTACCTAAGAATGGATACCAGGGCAGATATTTCCACGGAGAAGGGCCATCACAGATTCATCAAACAAACTTATGGTTCACCAATGGAAAGGTGTGAGGATTGGTTTCATTACGATATTGGGGTTAACAGACATATACACACACAGGTGACACATATAATCACCAAAGACCTATGGAATACCAAGAGAAGACTACTCAACATTCTGTCATAACGTACATGGGAAAAGGATCCCAGGAAGAACAGACATCTGTATATGTGTAAAACAACCCCATCTTCCACACCTACAACAAGCCAAACATTGTAATCAAACTTGCTGTAATAAAAAATAAAAAATTAAATTAAAAACACGAACAAGAAGTAGTGAGACAAACTTGAGGGGCTTTCTCCTGGCACATTCCATTCTAAATTCCAATCTAGAACACGACTTCCATTGAGGCTCTGTTGCCCTAGTCACCAGATTTGGTAAGGGAGAACTGCTGCCACCTTGTGGCCATTTCACACAACAGCAGCTTTAATCCCAGCGCTGATGGTCAGTTGATATTCAAAATCATTGCAGGCCTGTAAATGACACCTGCCCTGAAAACAAATCCTGGGGTCACATATCGACCAAAAAATTCAAAGGACGTCCATATTTCAAAACGACCGTTTCAAAAGGCATATTTTACGCACATTAGTGTTCTGCTTCTTTTTCTTTCTTTCCTTTTTTTGTTAAAAATACGGGAATGGAAAAAGGCATCCCTCAGAATGGGCGAAAATCGTTGCAAACGAATCAATGGACAAAGGTTTAATCTCCAATATATATAAACAGCTCATGCAGCTTAATATTAACAAAACAAACAACCCAATACAAAAAATGGGCAGAAGATCTAAAGAGATGTTTCTTCAAAGAAGACACAGAGATGGCCAAGACACACATGAAAAGCTGCTCAACAGCACTAATTATTAGAGAAATGCAAATCAAAACTACAATGAGGTATCACCTCACACCTGTTAGAATCGGCATCATCAGAAAATCTACAAACAACCAATTCTGGGGAGGGTGTGGACAAAAGGAGCCCTCTTCCACAGTTGGTGGCAATGTAAATAGATACAGTCACTATGGAGAACAGTATGGAGTTTCCTTGAAAAAAACTAGAAATAGAATTACCATCTGATCCAGCAATCCCACTTCTGGGCATATACCCAGAGAAAACCATAAATCAAAAAGGCACATTCACCACAATGTTCATGGCAGCACTATTTACAATAGCCAGGTAATGGAAGCAACGTAAATGCCCACAGACAGATGAATGGATAAAGATGTGGTACATATATAAAATGGAATATTATTCAGCCATAAAAAGGAATGAAACTGGGTCATTTGTAGAGACATCGATGGATCTAGAGACTGTCATACAGAATGAAGTAAGTCAGAAAGAGGAAAACAAATATTGTATATTAATGCATATATGTGGAACCTAAAAAATGGTACAGATGAACTGGTTTGCAGGGAAGAAACAGAGACACAGAGGTAGAGAACAAACATATGGACACCAAGTGTGGGAAGCCATGGGGTGGTGGTGGTGGGATGAGTTGGGAGATTGGGATTGACCTGTATACATGTATATGCATAAAATACATAACTAATAATAACCTGCTGTATAAAATAATAAATCAAATTAAATTTCAAAATTTTAAAAAGTAAAATTTAAAAATAAAACAGAAAAATGTTCTTCCCTTCACACAGATGTATTTATAGGAATGAATTATTTCCATGCTTATATCTATAAATACATAAAGGAGGAATAAAATCTAACTTGAACCATAAAAGAAAAGAAAAAACCTGAACCCACCAGTTGTACAGAGGAAAACCCTATCAGGGCACTTACTCCAGCAGTAAACAATTCTGAAATTGGTCAGAGGTGGGGAATCATCTCCAATACAACCAGCAACCCACCCCCCACGCCAGGAGCATCCTCATTGCAAAGCTGGGGGACCATGCTGAGGCATCTGTGAGTAAACGTGAGCTGAGCCCCAGGACAGCTGCTGCTGAACTGTTCCCACCCTTCCCAGGTAAAACACCTGAATATGTACAAGGGCTTGAAAGCCTAGAGGAAGGGCCACGGAGTCACACCAGCGACAGCACGCAGGCCAACTTGGTGCCTGCAGGCCAGCCAGGGTGGTCCTGGCCCCAGGCGCTCTTGCGGAAGCTTTCCATTGCCCTGCCTGAGATACCCCTCCTGTCCCGGCCCCCACTGCTTTTTTCCTTCCTCACCTCTGTCCGGAGAGAAATTCCAGCGGAAGGTATGGGTGACACATCCTCTTCTTTACAGGTGGAAGCCTGACAACCCCTGCAGAAAGGCCAGCAGAGCCACACTCACACTGGGCCACCAAAAAAGCTGTGGCCCCTCACTCCCTCCCACCAGCACAGCCCCGAGACTGCTGACGGGGCAGAGAATATGGAGTCAGGCACAGCTTCAGGGGCTATTGCTGCCTGGAGCGCTGTTTATATTGACCTCAAACAGGCACACCTGGGGAGGGCCGGCCGGCATGGTAAGGCTGCCCAGGTCAGCTCATCCACAACCCTCAGGGAATCACATTGTTGAAAATGGACCTCGCTAAGGCAGAATAGAAGCCAAGGAAGAAAAGGACACAATGCCATTTGCAGCACCGTAGATGAGTCTAGAGGTAATCACGTGACTTGTAGTAAGTCAGAAAGTGAAAGACACATATCGTATCATATCACTTATAGGTGTTACCTAAGAATGGATACCAGGGCAGATATTTCCACGGAGAAGGGCCATCACAGATTCATCAAACAAACTTATGGTTCACCAATGGAAAGGTGTGAGGATTGGTTTCATTACGATATTGGGGTTAACAGACATATACAAACACAGGTGACACTTATAATCACCAAAGTCCTACGGAATACCAAGAGAAGGCTACTCAACCTTCTGTCATAACGTACATGGGAAAAGGATCCCAGGAAGAACAGACATCTGTATATGTGTAAAAGAACCACATCTTCCACACCTACAACAAGCCAAACATTGTAATCAAACTTGCTGTAATTAAAAATAAAAAATTAAATTAAAAACACGAACAAGAATTAGTGAGACAAACTTGAGGGGCTTTCGCCTGGCACATTCCATTCTAAATTTCAATCTAGAACACGACTTCCATTGAGGCTCTGTTGCCCTAGTCACCAGATTTGGTAAGGGAGAACTGCTGCCACCTTGTGGCCGTTTCACACAACAGCAGCTTTAATCCCAGCGCTGATGGTCAGTTGATATTCAAAATCATTGCAGGCCTGTAAATGACACCTGCCCTGAAAACAAATCCTGGGGTCACATATCGACCAAAAAATTCAAAGGACGTCCATATTTCAAAACGACCGTTTCAAAAGGCATATTTTACGCACATTAGTGTTCTGCTTCTTTTTCTTTCTTTCCTTTTTTTGTTAAAAATACGGGAATGGAAAAAGGCATCCCTCAGAATGGGCGAAAATCGTTGCAAACGAATCAATGGACAAAGGTTTAATCTCCAATATATATAAACAGCTCATGCAGCTTAATATTAACAAAACAAACAACCCAATACAAAAAATGGGCAGAAGATCTAAAGAGATGTTTCTTCAAAGAAGACACAGAGATGGCCAAGACACACATGAAAAGCTGCTCAACAGCACTAATTATTAGAGAAATGCAAATCAAAACTACAATGAGGTATCACCTCACACCTGTTAGAATCGGCATCATCAGAAAATCCACAAACAACCAATTCTGGGGAGGGTGTGGACAAAAGGAGCCCTCTTCCACTATTGGTGGCAATGTAAATTGATACAGTCACTATGGAGAACGGTATGGAGTTTCCTTGAAAAAACTAGAAATAGAATTACCATCTGATCCAGCAATCCCACTTCTGGGCATATACCCAGAGAAAACCATAAATCAAAAAGGCACATTCACCACAATGTTCATGGCAGCACTATTTACAATAGCCAGGTAATGGAAGCAACGTAAATGCCCACAGACAGATGAATGGATAAAGATGTGGTACATATATAAAATGGAATATTACTCAGCCATAAGAAGGAATGAAACTGGGTCATTTGTAGAGACATCGATGGATCTAGAGACTGTCATACAGAATGAAGTAAGTCAGAAAGAGGAAAACAAATATGGTATATTAATGCATATATGTGGAACCTAAAAAATGGTACAGATGAACGGGTTTGCAGGGAAGAAACAGAGACACAGAGGTAGAGAACAAACATATGGACACCAAGTGTGGGAAGCCATGGGGTGGTGGTGGTGGGATGAGTTGGGAGATTGGCATTGACCTGTATACATGTATATGCATAAAATACATAACTAATAATAACCTGCTGTATAAAAAAATACATCAAATTAAATTTCAAAATTTTAAAAAGTAAAATTTAAAAATAAAACAGAAAAATGTTCTTCCCTTCACACAGATGTATTTATAGGAATGAATTATTTCCATGCTTATATCTATAAATACATAAAAGAGGAATAATATCTAACTTGAACCATAAAAGAAAAAAAAAACCTGACCCCACCAGTTATACAGAGGAAAACCCTATCAGGGCACTTGCTGCAGCGGTAAACAATTCTGAAATTGGTCAGAGGTGGGGAATCATCTCCCATACAACCAGCAACCCACCCCCCACGCCAGGAGCATCCTCATTGCAAAGATGGGGGACCGTGCCGAGGCATCTGTGAGTAAACGTGAGCTGAGCCCCAGGACAGCTGCTGCTGAACTGTTCCCACCCTTCCCAGGTAAAACACCTGAATATGTACAAGGCCTTGAAAGCCTAGAGGAAGGGCCGCGGAGCCACACCATAGACAGCACGCAGGCCAACTTGGTGCCTGCAGGCCAGCCAGGGTGGTCCTGGCCCCGGGCGCTCTTGCGGAAGCTTTCCATTGCCCTGCCTGAGATACCCCTCCTGTCCCGGCCCCCACTGCTTTTTTCCTTCCTCACCTCTGTCCGGAGAGAAATTCCAGCGGAAGGTATGGGTGACACATCCTCTTCTTTACAGGTGGAAGCCTGGCAACCCCTGCAGAAAGGCCAGCAGAGCCACACTCACACTGGGCCACCAACAAAGCTGTGGCCCCTCACTCCCTCCCACCAGCACAGCCCCGAGACTGCTGACGGGGCAGAGAATATGGAGTCAGGCACAGCTTCAGGGGCTATTGCTGCCTGGAGCGCTGTTTCTATTGACCACAAACAGGCACACCTGGGGAGGGCCGGCCGGCAGGGTAAGGCTGCCCAGGTCAGCTAATCCACAACCCTCAGGGAATCATATTGTTGAAAACGGACCTCGCTAAGGCAGAATAGAAGCCAAGGAAGAAAAGGACACAATGCCATTTGCAGCACCGTAGATGAGTCTAGAGGTAATCACGTGACTTGTAGTAAGTCAGAACGTGAAAGACACGTATCGTATCATATCACTTATAGGTGTTACCTAAGACTGGATACCAGGGCAGATATTTCCACGGAGAAGGGCCATCACAGATTCATCAAACAAACTTATGGTTCACCAATGGAAAGGTGTGAGGATTGGTTTCATTACGATATTGGGGTTAACAGACATATACAAACACAGGTGACACTTATAATCACCAAAGTCCTACGGAATACAAAGAGAAGGCTACTCAACATTCTGTCATAACGTACATGGGAAAAGGATCCCAGGAAGAACAGACATCTGTATATGTGTAAAAGAACCATATCTTCCACACCTACAACAAGCCAAACATTGTAATCAAACTTGCTGTAATAAAAAATAAAAAATTAAATTAAAAACACGAACAAGAAGTAGTGAGACAAACTTGAGGGGCTTTCTCCTGGCACATTCCATTCTAAATTCCAATCTAGAACACGACTTCCATTGAGGCTCTGTTGCCCTAGTCACCAGATTTGGTAAGGGAGAACTGCTGCCACCTTGTGGCCGTTTCACACAACAGCAGCTTTAATCCCAGCGCTGATGGTCAGTTGATATTCAAAATCATTGCAGGCCTGTAAATGACACCTGCCCTGAAAACAAATCCTGGGGTCACATATCGACCAAAAAATTCAAAGGACGTCCATATTTCAAAACCACCGTTTCAAAAGGCATATTTTACGCACATTAGTGTTCTGCTTCTTTTTCTTTCTTTCCTTTTTTTGTTAAAATACGGGAATGGAAAAAGGCATCCCTCAGAATGGGCGAAAATCGTTGCAAATGAATCAATGGACAAAGGTTTAATCTCCAATATATATAAACAGCTCATGCAGCTTAATATTAACAAAACAAACAACCCAATACAAAAAATGGGCAGAAGATCTAAAGAGATGTTTCTTCAAAGAAGACACAGAGATGGCCAAGACACACATGAAAAGCTGCTCAACAGCACTAATTATTAGAGAAATGCAAATCAAAACTACAATGAGGTATCACCTCACACCTGTTAGAATCGGCATCATCAGAAAATCTACAAACAACCAATTCTGGGGAGGGTGTGGACAAAAGGAGCCCTCTTCCACTACTGGTGGCAATGTAAATTGATACAGTCACTATGGAGAACGGTATGGAGTTTCCTTGAAAAAACTAGAAATAGAATTACCATCTGATCCAGCAATCCCACTTCTGGGCATATACCCAGAGAAAACCATAAATCAAAAATGCACATTCACCACAATGTTCATGGCAGCACTATTTACAATAGCCAGGTAATGGAAGCAACGTAAATGCCCACAGACAGATGAATGGATAAAGATGTGGTACATATATAAAATGGAATATTACTCAGCCATAAAAAGGAATGAAACTGGGTCATTTGTAGAGACATCGATGGATCTAGAGACTGTCATACAGAATGAAGTAAGTCAGAAAGAGGAAAACAAATATTGTATATTAATGCATATATGTGGAACCTAAAAAATGGTACAGATGAACTGGTTTGCAGGGAAGAAACAGAGACACAGAGGTAGAGAACAAACATATGGACACCAAGTGTGGGAAGCCATGGGGTGGTGGTGGTGGGATGAGTTGGGAGATTGGGATTGACCTGTATACATGTATATGCATAAAATACATAACTAATAATAACCTGCTGTATAAAAAAATAAATCAAATTAAATTTCAAAATTTTAAAAAGTAAAATTTAAAAATAAAACAGAAAAATGTTCTTCCCTTCACACAGATGTATTTATAGGAATGAATTATTTCCATGCTTATATCTATAAATACATAAAAGAGGAATAATATCTAACTTGAACCATAAAAGAAAAAAAAAATACCTGAACCCACCAGTTATACAGAGGAAAACCCTATCAGGGCACTTGCTCCAGCGGTAAACAATTCTGAAATTGGTCAGAGGTGGGGAATCATCTCCCATACAACCAGCAACCCACCCCCCACGCCAGGAGCATCCTCATTGCAAAGATGGGGGACCGTGCCGAGGCATCTGTGAGTAAACGTGAGCTGAGCCCCAGGACAGCTGCTGCTGAACTGTTCCCACCCTTCCCAGGTAAAACACCTGAATATGTACAAGGGCTTGAAAGCCTAGAGGAAGGGCCGCAGAGCCACACCAGAGACAGCACGCAGGCCAACTTGGTGCCTGCAGGCCAGCCAGGGTGGTCCTGGCCCCGGGCGCTCTTGCGGAAGCTTTCCATTGCCCTGCCTGAGATACCCCTCCTGTCCCGGCCCCCACTGCTTTTTTCCTTCCTCACCTCTGTCCGGAGAGAAATTCCAGCGGAAGGTATGGGTGACACATCCTCTTCTTTACAGGTGGAAGCCTGGCAACCCCTGCAGAAAGGCCAGCAGAGCCACACTCACACTGGGCCACCAAAAAAGCTGTGGCCCCTCACTCCCTCCCACCAGCACAGCCCCGAGACTGCTGACGGGGCAGAGAATATGGAGTCAGGCACAGCTTCAGGGGCTATTGCTGCCTGGAGCGCTGTTTATATTGACCTCAAACAGGCACACCTGGGGAGGGCCGGCCGGCATGGTAAGGCTGCCCAGGTCAGCTCATCCACAACCCTCAGGGAATCACATTGTTGAAAATGGACCTCGCTAAGGCAGAATAGAAGCCAAGGAAGAAAAGGACACAATGCCATTTGCAGCACCGTAGATGAGTCTAGAGGTAATCACGTGACTTGTAGTAAGTCAGAAAGTGAAAGACACATATCGTATCATATCACTTATAGGTGTTACCTAAGAATGGATACCAGGGCAGATATTTCCACGGAGAAGGGCCATCACAGATTCATCAAACAAACTTATGGTTCACCAATGGAAAGGTGTGAGGATTGGTTTCATTACGATATTGGAGTTAACAGACATATACACACACAGGTGACACATATAATCACCAAAGACCTACGGAATACAAAGAGAAGACTACTCAACCTTCTGTCATAACGTACATGGGAAAAGGATCCCAGGAAGAACAGACATCTGTATATGTGTAAAAGAACCCCATCTTCCACACCTACAACAAGCCAAACATTGTAATCAAACTTGCTGTAATAAAAAATAAAAAATTAAATTAAAAACACGAACAAGAAGTAGTGAGACAAACTTGAGGGGCTTTCTCCTGGCACATTCCATTCTAAATTCCAATCTAGAACACGACTTCCATTGAGGCTCTGTTGCCCTAGTCACCAGATTTGGTAAGGGAGAACTGCTGCCACCTTGTGGCCGTTTCACACAACAGCAGCTTTAATCCCAGCGCTGATGGTCAGTTGATATTCAAAATCATTGCAGGCCTGTAAATGACACCTGCCCTGAAAACAAATCCTGGGGTCACATATCGACCAAAAAATTCAAAGGACGTCCATATTTCAAAACGACCGTTTCAAAAGGCATATTTTACGCACATTAGTGTTCTGCTTCTTTTTCTTTCTTTCCTTTTTTTGTTAAAAATACGGGAATGGAAAAAGGCATCCCTCAGAATGGGCGAAAATCGTTGCAAACGAATCAATGGACAAAGGTTTAATCTCCAATATATATAAACAGCTCATGCAGCTTAATATTAACAAAACAAACAACCCAATACAAAAAATGGGCAGAAGATCTAAAGAGATGTTTCTTCAAAGAAGACACAGAGATGGCCAAGACACACATGAAAAGCTGCTCAACAGCACTAATTATTAGAGAAATGCAAATCAAAACTACAATGAGGTATCACCTCACACCTGTTAGAATCGGCATCATCAGAAAATCCACAAACAACCAATTCTGGGGAGGGTGTGGACAAAAGGAGCCCTCTTCCACTATTGGTGGCAATGTAAATTGATACAGTCACTATGGAGAACGGTATGGAGTTTCCTTGAAAAAACTAGAAATAGAATTACCATCTGATCCAGCAATCCCACTTCTGGGCATATACCCAGAGAAAACCATAAATCAAAAAGGCACATTCACCACAATGTTCATGGCAGCACTATTTACAATAGCCAGGTAATGGAAGCAACGTAAATGCCCACAGACAGATGAATGGATAAAGATGTGGTACATATATAAAATGGAATATTACTCAGCCATAAGAAGGAATGAAACCGGGTCATTTGTAGAGACATCGATGGATCTAGAGACTGTCATACAGAATGAAGTAAGTCAGAAAGAGGAAAACAAATATGGTATATTAATGCATATATGTGGAACCTAAAAAATGGTACAGATGAACGGGTTTGCAGGGAAGAAACAGAGACACAGAGGTAGAGAACAAACATATGGACACCAAGTGTGGGAAGCCATGGGGTGGTGGTGGTGGGATGAGTTGGGAGATTGGCATTGACCTGTATACATGTATATGCATAAAATACATAACTAATAATAACCTGCTGTATAAAAAAATACATCAAATTAAATTTCAAAATTTTAAAAAGTAAAATTTAAAAATAAAACAGAAAAATGTTCTTCCCTTCACACAGATGTATTTATAGGAATGAATTATTTCCATGCTTATATCTATAAATACATAAAAGAGGAATAATATCTAACTTGAACCATAAAAGAAAAAAAAAACCTGACCCCACCAGTTATACAGAGGAAAACCCTATCAGGGCACTTGCTGCAGCGGTAAACAATTCTGAAATTGGTCAGAGGTGGGGAATCATCTCCCATACAACCAGCAACCCACCCCCCACGCCAGGAGCATCCTCATTGCAAAGATGGGGGACCGTGCCGAGGCATCTGTGAGTAAACGTGAGCTGAGCCCCAGGACAGCTGCTGCTGAACTGTTCCCACCCTTCCCAGGTAAAACACCTGAATATGTACAAGGGCTTGAAAGCCTAGAGGAAGGGCCGCAGAGCCACACCAGAGACAGCACGCAGGCCAACTTGGTGCCTGCAGGCCAGCCAGGGTGGTCCTGGCCCCGGGCGCTCTTGCGGAAGCTTTCCATTGCCCTGCCTGAGATACCCCTCCTGTCCCGGCCCCCACTGCTTTTTTCCTTCCTCACCTCTGTCCGGAGAGAAATTCCAGCGGAAGGTATGGGTGACACAACCTCTTCTTTACAGGTGGAAGCCTGGCAACCCCTGCAGAAAGGCCAGCAGAGCCACACTCACACTGGGCCACCAACAAAGCTGTGGCCCCTCACTCCCTCCCACCAGCACAGCCCCGAGACTGCTGACGGGGCAGAGAATATGGAGTCAGGCACAGCTTCAGGGGCTATTGCTGCCTGGAGCGCTGTTTATATTGACCTCAAACAGGCACACCTGGGGAGGGCCGGCCGGCAGGGTAAGGCTGCCCAGGTCAGCTCATCCACAACCCTCAGGGAATCACATTGTTGAAAATGGACCTCGCTAAGGCAGAATAGAAGCCAAGGAAGAAAAGGACACAATGCCATTTGCAGCACCGTAGATGAGTCTAGAGGTAATCACGTGACTTGTAATAAGTCAGAAAGTGAAAGACACATATCGTATCATATCACTTATAGGTGTTACCTAAGAATGGATACCAGGGCAGATATTTCCACGGAGAAGGGCCATCACAGATTCATCAAACAAACTTATGGTTCACCAATGGAAAGGTGTGAGGATTGGTTTCATTACGATATTGGGGTTAACAGACATATACAAACACAGGTGACACATATAATCACCAAAGACCTACGGAATACCAAGAGAAGACTACTCAACATTCTGTCATAACGTACATGGGAAAAGGATCCCAGGAAGAACAGACATCGGTATATGTGTAAAACAACCCCATCTTCCACACCTACAACAAGCCAAACATTGTAATCAAACTTGCTGTAATAAAAAATAAAAAATTAAATTAAAAACACGAACAAGAAGTAGTGAGACAAACTTGAGGGGCTTTCTCCTGGCACATTCCATTCTAAATTCCAATCTAGAACACGACTTCCATTGAGGCTCTGTTGCCCTAGTCACCAGATTTGGTAAGGGAGAACTGCTGCCACCTTGTGGCCATTTCACACAACAGCAGCTTTAATCCCAGCGCTGATGGTCAGTTGATATTCAAAATCATTGCAGGCCTGTAAATGACACCTGCCCTGAAAACAAATCCTGGGGTCACATATCGACCAAAAAATTCAAAGGACGTCCATATTTCAAAACGACCGTTTCAAAAGGCATATTTTACGCACATTAGTGTTCTGCTTCTTTTTCTTTCTTTCCTTTTTTTGTTAAAAATACGGGAATGGAAAAAGGCATCCCTCAGAATGGGCGAAAATCGTTGCAAACGAATCAATGGACAAAGGTTTAATCTCCAATATATATAAACAGCTCATGCAGCTTAATATTAACAAAACAAACAACCCAATACAAAAAATGGGCAGAAGATCTAAAGAGATGTTTCTTCAAAGAAGACACAGAGATGGCCAAGACACACATGAAAAGCTGCTCAACAGCACTAATTATTAGAGAAATGCAAATCAAAACTACAATGAGGTATCACCTCACACCTGTTAGAATCGGCATCATCAGAAAATCTACAAACAACCAATTCTGGGGAGGGTGTGGACAAAAGGAGCCCTCTTCCACTATTGGTGGCAATGTAAATTGATACAGTCACTATGGAGAACGGTATGGAGTTTCCTTGAAAAAACTAGAAATAGAATTACCATCTGATCCAGCAATCCCACTTCTGGGCATATACCCAGAGAAAACCATAAATCAAAAAGGCACATTCACCACAATGTTCATGGCAGCACTATTTACAATAGCCAGGTAATGGAAGCAACGTAAATGCCCACAGACAGATGAATGGATAAAGATGTGGTACATATATAAAATGGAATATTACTCAGCCATAAAAAGGAATGAAACTGGGTCATTTGTAGAGACATCGATGGATCTAGAGACTGTCATACAGAATGAAGTAAGTCAGAAAGAGGAAAACAAATATGGTATATTAATGCATATATGTGGAACCTAAAAAATGGTACAGATGAACTGGTTTGCAGGGAAGAAACAGAGACACAGAGGTAGAGAACAAACATATGGACACCAAGTGTGGGAAGCCATGGGGTGGTGGTGGTGGGATGAGTTGGGAGATTGGGATTGACCTGTATACATGTATATGCATAAAATACATAACTAATAATAACCAGCTGTATAAAATAATAAATCAAATTAAATTTCAAAATTTTAAAAAGTAAAATTTAAAAATAAAACAGAAAAATGTTCTTCCCTTCACACAGATGTATTTATAGGAATGAATTATTTCCATGCTTATATCTATAAATACATAAAGGAGGAATAAAATCTAACTTGAACCATAAAAGAAAAAAAAAAACCTGAACGCACCAGTTATACAGAGGAAAACCCTATCAGGGCACTTGCTCCAGCGGTAAACAATTCTGAAATTGGTCAGAGGCGGGGAATCATCTCCCATACAACCAGCAACCCAACCCCCACGCCAGGAGCATCCTCATTGCAAAGCTGGGGGACCGTGCCGAGGCATCTGTGAGTAAATGTGACCTGAGCCCCAGGACAGCTGCTGCTGAACTGTTCCCACCCTTCCCAGGTAAAACACCTGAATATGTATAAGGGCTTGAAAGCCTAGAGGAAGGGCCACGGAGCCACACCAGCGACAGCACGCAGGCCCACTTGGTGCCTGCAGGCCAGCCAGGGTGGTCCTGGCCCCGGGCACTCTTGCGGAAGCTTTCCATTGCCCTGCCTGAGATACCCCTCCTGTCCCGGCCCCCACTGCTTTTTTCCTTCCTCACCTCTGTCCGAAGAGAAATTCCAGCGGAACGTATGGGTGACACATCCTCTTCTTTACAGGTGGCAGCCTGGCAACCCCTGCAGAAAGGCCAGCAGAGCCGCACTCACACCGGGCCACCAACCAAGCTGTGGCCCCTCACTCCCTCCCAACAGCACAGCCACGAGACTGCTGACGGAGCAGAGAATATGGAGTCAGGCACAGCTTCAGGGGCTATTGCTGCCTGGAGCGCTGTTTATATTGACCTCAAACAGGCACACCTGGGGAGGGCCGGCCGGCAGGGTAAGGCTGCCCAGGTCAGCTAATCCACAACCCTCAGGGAATCACATTGTTGAAAACGGACCTCGCTAAGGCAGAATAGAAGCCAAGGAAGAAAAGGACACAATGCCATTTGCAGCACCGTACATGAGTCTAGAGGTAATCACATGACTTGTAGTAAGTCAGAAAGTGAAAGACACATATCGTATCATATCACTTATAGGTGTTACCTAAGAATGGATACCAGGGCAGATATTTCCACGGAGAAGGGCCATCACAGATTCATCAAACAAACTTATGGTTCACCAATGGAAAGTTGTGAGGATTGGTTTCATTACGATATTGGGGTTAACAGACATATACAAACACAGGTGACACATATAATCACCAAAGACCTACGGAATACCAAGAGAAGACTACACAACATTCTGTCATAACGTACATGGGAAAAGGATCCCAGGAAGAACAGACATCTGTATATGTGTAAAAGAACCACATCTTCCACACCTACAACAAGCCAAACATTGTAATCAAACTTGCTATAATAAAAAATAAAAAATTAAATTAAAAACACGAACAAGAAGTAGTGAGACAAACTTGAACGGCTTTCTCCTGGCATATTCCATTCTAAATTCCAATCTAGAACACGACTTCCATTGAGGCTCTGTTGCCCTAGTCACCAGATTTGGTAAGGGAGAACTGCTGCCACCTTGTGGCCGTTTCACACAACAGCAGCTTTAATCCAGCACTGATGGTCAGTTGATATTCAAAATCATTGCAGGCCTGTAAATGACACCTGCCCTGAAAACAAATCCTGGGGTCACATATCGACCAAAAAATTCAAAGGACGTCCATATTTCAAAACGACCGTTTCAAAGGGCATATTTTACGCACATTAGTGTTCTGCTTCTTTTTCTTTCTTTCCTTTTTTTGTTAAAAAAAGGGGAATGGAAAAAGGCATCCCTCAGAATGGGCGAAAATCGTTGCAAACGAATCAATGGACAAAGGTTTAATCTCCAATATATATAAACAGCTCATGCAGCTTAATATTAACAAAACAAACAACCCAATACAAAAAATGGGCAGAAGATCTAAAGAGATGTTTCTTCAAAGAAGACACAGAGATGGCCAAGACACACATGAAAAGCTGCTCAACAGCACTAATTATTAGAGAAATGCAAATCAAAACTACAATGAGGTATCACCTCACACCTGTTAGAATCGGCATCATCAGAAAATCTACAAACAACCAATTCTGGGGAGGGTGTGGACAAAAGGAGCCCTCTTCCGCAGTTGGTGGCAATGTAAATTGATACAGTCACTATGGAGAACGGTATGGAGTTTCCTTGAAAAAAATTAGAAATAGAATTACCATCTGATCCAGCAATCCCACTTCTGGGCATATACCCAGAGAAAACCATAAATCAAAAAGGCACATTCACCACAATGTTCATGGCAGCACTATTTACAATAGCCAGGTAATGGAAGCAACGTAAATGCCCACAGACAGATGAATGGATAAAGATGTGGTACATATATAAAATGGAATATTACTCAGCCATAAAAAGGAATGAAACTGGGTCATTTGTAGAGACATCGATGGATCTAGAGACTGTCATACAGAATGAAGTAAGTCAGAAAGAGGAAAACAAATATTGTATATTAATGCATATATGTGGAACCTAAAAAATGGTACAGATGAACTGGTTTGCAGGGAAGAAACAGAGACACAGAGGTAGAGAACAAACATATGGACACCAAGTGTGGGAAGCCATGGGGTGGTGGTGGTGGGATGAGTTGGGAGATTGGGATTGACCTGTATACATGTATATGCATAAAATACATAACTAATAATAACCTGCTGTATAAAATAATAAATCAAATTAAATTTCAAAATTTTAAAAAGTAAAATTTAAAAATAAAACAGAAAAATGTTCTTCCCTTCACACAGATATATTTATAGGAATGAATTATTTCCATGCTTATATCTATAAATACATAAAGGAGGAATAAAATCTAACTTGAACCATAAAAGAAAAGAAAAAACCTGAACCCACCAGTTGTACAGAGGAAAACCCTATCAGGGCACTTGCTCCAGCGGTAAACAATTCTGAAATTGGTCAGAGGTGGGGAATCATCTCCCATACAACCAGCAACCCACCCCCCACGCCAGGAGCATCCTCATTGCAAAGCTGGGGGACCATGCTGAGGCATCTGTGAGTAAACGTGAGCTGAGCCCCAGGACAGCTGCTGCTGAACTGTTCCCACCCTTCCCAGGTAAAACACCTGAATATGTACAAGGGCTTGAAAGCCTAGAGGAAGGGCCACGGAGCCACACAAGCAACAGCACGCAGGCCAACTTGGTGCCTGCAGGCCAGCCAGGGTGGTCCTGGCCACGGGCGCTCTTGCGGAAGCTTTCCATTGCCCTGCCTGAGATACCCATCCTGTCCCGGCCCCCACTGCTTTTTCCTTCCTCACCTCTGTCCGGAGAGAAATTCCAGTGGAAGGTATGGGTGACACATCCTCTTTTTTACAGGTGGCAGCCTGGAAACCCCTGCAGAAAGGCCAGCAGAGCCCCACTCACACCGGGCCACCAAGAAAGCTGTGGCCCCTCACTCCCTCCCACCAGCACAGCCCCGAGACTGCTGACGGGGCAGAGAATATGGAGTCAGGCACAGCTTCAGGGGCTATTGCTGCCTGGAGCGCTGTTTATATTGACCTCAAACAGGCACACCTGGGGAGGGCCGGCCGGCAGGGTAAGGCTGCCCAGGTCAGCTAATCCACAACCCTCAGGGAATCACATTGTTGAAAACGGACCTCGCTAAGGCAGAATAGAAGCCAAGGAAGAAAAGGACACAATGCCATTTGCAGCACCGTAGATGAGTCTAGAGGTAATCACGTGACTTGTAGTAAGTCAGAAAGTGAAAGACACATATCGTATCATATCACTTATAGGTGTTACCTAAGAATGGATACCAGTGCAGATATTTCCACGGAGAAGGGCCATCACAGATTCATCAAACAAACTTATGGTTCACCAATGGAAAGGTGTGAGGATTGGTTTCATTACGATATTGGGGTTAACAGACATATACAAACACAGGTGACACATATAATCACCAAAGACCTACGGAATACCAAGAGAAGACTACTCAACCTTCTGTCATAACGTACATGGGAAAAGGATCCCAGGAAGAACAGACATCTGTATATGTGTAAAAGAACCACATCTTCCACACCTACAACAAGCCAAACATTGTAATCAAACTTGCTGTAATAAAAAATAAAATATTAAATTAAAAACACGAACAAGAAGTAGTGAGACTAACTTGAGGGGCTTTCTCCTGGCACATTCCATTCTAAATTCCAATCTAGAACACGACTTCCATTGAGGCTCTGTTGCCCTAGTCACCAGATTTGGTAAGGGAGAACTGCTGCCACCTTGTGGCCGTTTCACACAACAGCAGCTTTAATCCCAGCGCTGATGGTCAGTTGATATTCAAAATCATTGCAGGCCTGTAAATGACACCTGCCCTGAAAACAAATCCTGGGGTCACATATCGACCAAAAAATTCAAAGGACGTCCATATTTCAAAACGACCGTTTCAAAAGGCATATTTTACGCACATTAGTGTTCTGCTTCTTTTTCTTTCTTTCCTTTTTTTGTTAAAAATACGGGAATGGAAAAAGGCATCCCTCAGAATGGGCGAAAATCGTTGCAAACGAATCAATGGACAAAGGTTTAATCTCCAATATATATAAACAGCTCATGCAGCTTAATATTAACAAAACAAACAACCCAATACAAAAAATGGGCAGAAGATCTAAAGAGATGTTTCTTCAAAGAAGACACAGAGATGGCCAAGACACACATGAAAAGCTGCTCAACAGCACTAATTATTAGAGAAATGCAAATCAAAACTACAATGAGGTATCACCTCACACCTGTTAGAATCGGCATCATCAGAAAATCCACAAACAACCAATTCTGGGGAGGGTGTGGACAAAAGGAGCCCTCTTCCACTATTGGTGGCAATGTAAATTGATACAGTCACTATGGAGAACGGTATGGAGTTTCCTTGAAAAAACTAGAAATAGAATTACCATCTGATCCAGCAATCCCACTTCTGGGCATATACCCAGAGAAAACCATAAATCAAAAAGGCACATTCACCACAATGTTCATGGCAGCACTATTTACAATAGCCAGGTAATGGAAGCAACGTAAATGCGCACAGACAGATGAATGGATAAAGATGTGGTACATATATAAAATGGAATATTACTCAGCCATTAAAAGGAATGAAACTGGGTCATTTGTAGAGACATCGATGGATCTAGAGACTGTCATACAGAATGAAGTAAGTCAGAAAGAGGAAAACAAATATTGTATATTAATGCATATATGTGGAACCTAAAAAATGGTACAGATGAACTGGTTTGCAGGGAAGAAACAGAGACACAGAGGTAGAGAACAAACATATGGACACCAAGTGTGGGAAGCCATGGGGTGGTGGTGGTGGGATGAGTTGGGAGATTGGCATTGACCTGTATACATGTATATGCATAAAATACATAACTAATAATAACCTGCTGTATAAAAAAATAAATCAAATTAAATTTCAAAATTTTAAAAAGTAAAATTTAAAAATAAAACAGAAAAATGTTCTTCCCTTCACACAGATGTATTTATAGGAATGAATTATTTCCATGCTTATATCTATAAATACATAAAGGAGGAATAAAATCTAACTTGAACCATAAAAGAAAAGAAAAAAACCTGAACCCACCAGTTATACAGAGGAAAACCCTATCAGGGCACTTGCTGCAGCGGTAAACAATTCTGAAATTGGTCAGAGGTGGGGAATCATCTCCCATACAACCAGCAACCCACCCCCCACGCCAGGAACATCCTCATTGCAAAGCTGGGGGACCATGCCGAGGCATCTGTGAGTAAACGTGAGCTGAGCCCCAGGACAGCTGCTGCTGAACTGTTCCCACCCTTCCCAGGTAAAACACCTGAATATGTACAAGGGCTTGAAAGCCTAGAGGAAGGGCCACGGAGCCACACCAGCGACAGCACGCAGGCCAACTTGGTGCCTGCAGGCCAGCCAGGGTGGTCCTGGCCCCGGGCACTCTTACGGAATCTTTCCATTGCCCTGCCTGAGATACCCCTCCTGTCCCGGCCCCCACTGCTTTTTTCCTTCCTCACCTCTGTCCGAAGAGAAATTCCAGCGGAAGGCATGGGTGACACATCCTCTTCTTTACAGGTGGCAGCCTGGCAACCCCTGCAGAAAGGCCAGCAGAGCCGCACTCACACCGGGCCACCAACCAAGCTGTGGCCCCTCACTCCCTCCCACCAGCACAGCACCGAGACTGCTGACGGAGCAGAGAATATGGAGTCAGGCACAGCTTCAGGGGCTATTGCTGCCTGGAGCGCTGTTTATATTGACCTCAAACAGGCACACCTGGGGAGTGCCGGCCGGCAGGGTAAGGCTGCCCAGGTCAGCTAATCCACAACCCTCAGGGAATCACATTGTTGAAAACGGACCTCGCTAAGGCAGAATAGAAGCCAAGGAAGAAAAGGACACAATGCCATTTGCAGCACCGTACATGAGTCTAGAAGTAATCACATGACTTGTCGTAAGTTAGAAAGTGAAAGACACATATCGTATCATATCACTTATAGGTGTTACCTAAGAATGGATACCAGGGCAGATATTTCCACGGAGAAGGGCCGTCACAGATTCATCAAACAAACTTATGGTTCACCAATGGAAAGTTGTGAGGATTGGTTTCATTACGATATTGGGGTTAACAGACATATACAAACACAGGTGACACATATAATCACCAAAGACCTACGGAATACCAAGAGAAGACTACACAACATTCTGTCATAACGTACATGGGAAAAGGATCCCAGGAAGAACAGACATCTGTATATGTGTAAAAGAACCACATCTTCCACACCTACAACAAGCCAAACATTGTAATCAAACTTGCTGCAATAAAAAATAAAAAATTAAATTAAAAACACGAACAAGAAGTAGTGAGACAAACTTGAACGGCTTTCTCCTGGCACATTCCATTCTAAATTCCAATCTAGAACACGACTTCCATTGAGGCTCTGTTGCCCTAGTCACCAGATTTGGTAAGGGAGAACTGCTGCCACCTTGTGGCCGTTTCACACAACAGCAGCTTTAATCCCAGCGCTGATGGTCAGTTGATATTCAAAATCATTGCAGGCCTGTAAATGACACCTGCCCTGAAAACAAATCCTGGGGTCACATATCGACCAAAAAATTGAAAGGACGTCCATATTTCAAAACGACCATTTCAAAAGGCATATTTTACGCACATTAGTGTTCTGCTTCTTTTTCTTTCTTTCCTTTTTTTGTTAAAAAAAGGGGAATGGAAAAAGGCATCCCTCAGAATGGGCGAAAATCGTTGCAAACGAATCAATGGACAAAGGTTTAATCTCCAATATATATAAACAGCTCATGCAGCTTAATATTAACAAAACAAACAACCCAATACAAAAAATGGGCAGAAGATCTAAAGAGATGTTTCTTCAAAGAAGACACAGAGATGGCCAAGACACACATGAAAAGCTGCTCAACAGCACTAATTATTAGAGAAATGCAAATCAAAACTACAATGAGGTATCACCTCACACCTGTTAGAATCGGCATCATCAGAAAATCTACAAACAACCAATTCTGGGGAGGGTGTGGACAAAAGGAGCCCTCTTCCACAGTTGGTGGCAATGTAAATTGATACAGTCACTATGGAGAACGGTATGGAGTTTCCTTGAAAAAAACTAGAAATAGAATTACCATCTGATCCAGCAATCCCACTTCTGGGCATATACCCAGAGAAAACCATAAATCAAAAAGGCACATTCACCACAATGTTCATGGCAGCACTATTTACAATAGCCAGGTAATGGAAGCAACGTAAATGCCCACAGACAGATGAATGGATAAAGGTGTGGTACATATATAAAATGGAATATTATTCAGCCATAAAAAGGAATGAAACTGGGTCATTTGTAGAGACATCGATGGATCTAGAGACTGTCATACAGAATGAAGTAAGTCAGAAAGAGGAAAACAAATATTGTATATTAATGCATATATGTGGAACCTAAAAAATGGTACAGATGAACTGGTTTGCAGGGAAGAAACAGAGACACAGAGGTAGAGAACAAACATATGGACACCAAGTGTGGGAAGCCATGGGGTGGTGGTGGTGGGATGAGTTGGGAGATTGGGATTGACCTGTATACATGTATATGCATAAAATACATAACTAATAATAACCTGCTGTATAAAATAATAAATCAAATTAAATTTCAAAATTTTAAAAAGTAAAATTTAAAAATAAAACAGAAAAATGTTCTTCCCTTCACACAGATGTATTTATAGGAATGAATTATTTCCATGCTTATATCTATAAATACATAAAGGAGGAATAAAATCTAACTTGAACCATAAAAGAAAAGAAAAAACCTGAACCCACCAGTTGTACAGAGGAAAACCCTATCAGGGCACTTGCTCCAGCGGTAAACAATTCTGAAATTGGTCAGAGGTGGGGAATCATCTCCCATACAACCAGCAACCCACCCCCCACGCCAGGAGCATCCTCATTGCAAAGCTGGGGGACCATGCTGAGGCATCTGTGAGTAAACGTGAGCTGAGCCCCAGGACAGCTGCTGCTGAACTGTTCCCACCCTTCCCAGGTAAAACACCTGAATATGTACAAGGGCTTGAAAGCCTAGAGGAAGGGCCACGGAGCCACACCAGCGACAGCACGCAGGACAACTTGGTTCCTGCAGGCCAGCCAGGGTGGTCCTGGACACGGGCGCTCTTGCGGAAGCTTTCCATTGCCCTGCCTGAGATACCCATCCTGTCCCGGCCCCCACTGCTTTTTCCTTCCTCACCTCTGTCCGGAGAGAAATTCCAGTGGAAGGTATGGGTGACACATCCTCTTTTTTACAGGTGGCAGCCTGGAAACCCCTGCAGAAAGGCCAGCAGAGCCCCACTCACACCGGGCCACCAACCAAGCTGTGGCCCCTCACTCCCTCCCACCAGCACAGCCCCGAGACTGCTGACGGGGCAGAGAATATGGAGTCAGGCACAGCTTCAGGGGCTATTGCTGCCTGGAGCGCTGTTTATATTGAATTCAAACAGGCACACCTGGGGAGTGCCGGCCGGCAGGGTAAGGCTGCCCAGGTCAGCTAATCCACAACCCTCAGGGAATCACATTGTTGAAAACGGACCTCGCTAAGGCAGAATAGAAGCCAAGGAAGAAATGGACACAATGCCATTTGCAGCACCGTAGATGAGTCTAGAGGTAATCACGTGACTTGTAGTAAGTCAGAAAGTGAAAGACACATATCGTATCATATCACTTATAGGTGTTACCTAAGAATGGATACCAGTGCAGATATTTCCACGGAGAAGGGCCATCACAGATTCATCAAACAAACTTATGGTTCACCAATGGAAAGGTGTGAGGATTGGTTTCATTACGATATTGGGGTTAACAGACATATACAAACACAGGTGACACATATAATCACCAAAGACCTACGGAATACCAAGAGAAGACTACTCAACCTTCTGTCATAACGTACATGGGAAAAGGATCCCAGGAAGAACAGACATCTGTATATGTGTAAAAGAACCACATCTTCCACACCTACAACAAGCCAAACATTGTAATCAAACTTGCTGTAATAAAAAATAAAAAATTAAATTAAAAACACGAACAAGAAGTAGTGAGACAAACTTGAGGGGCTTTCTCCTGGCACATTCCATTCTAAATTCCAATCTAGAACACGACTTCCATTGAGGCTCTGTTGCCCTAGTCACCAGATTTGGTAAGGGAGAACTGCTGCCACCTTGTGGCCGTTTCACACAACAGCAGCTTTAATCCCAGCGCTGATGGTCAGTTGATATTCAAAATCATTGCAGGCCTGTAAATGACACCTGCCCTGAAAACAAATCCTGGGGTCACATATCGACCAAAAAATTCAAAGGACGTCCATATTTCAAAACGACCGTTTCAAAAGGCATATTTTACGCACATTAGTGTTCTGCTTCTTTTTCTTTCTTTCCTTTTTTTCTTAAAAATACGGGAATGGAAAAAGGCATCCCTCAGAATGGGCGAAAATCGTTGCAAACGAATCAATGGACAAAGGTTTAATCTCCAATATATATAAACAGCTCATGCAGCTTAATATTAACAAAACAAACAACCCAATACAAAAAATGGGCAGAAGATCTAAAGAGATGTTTCTTCAAAGAAGACACAGAGATGGCCAAGACACACATGAAAAGCTGCTCAACAGCACTAATTATTAGAGAAATGCAAATCAAAACTACAATGAGCTATCACCTCACACCTGTTAGAATCGGCATCATCAGAAAATCTACAAACAACCAATTCTGGGGAGGGTGTGGACAAAAGGAGCCCTCTTCCACTATTGGTGGCAATGTAAATTGATACAGTCACTATGGAGAACGGTATGGAGTTTCCTTGAAAAAACTAGAAATAGAATTACCATCTGATCCAGCAATCCCACTTCTGGGCATATACCCAGAGAAAACCATAAATCAAAAAGGCACATTCACCACAATGTTCATGGCAGCACTATTTACAATAGCCAGGTAATGGAAGCAACGTAAATGCCCACAGACAGATGAATGGATAAAGATGTGGTACATATATAAAATGGAATATTACTCAGCCATAAAAAGGAATGAAACTGGGTCATTTGTAGAGACATCGATGGATCTAGAGACTGTCATACAGAATGAAGTAAGTCAGAAAGAGGAAAACAAATATTGTATATTAATGCATATATGTGGAACCTAAAAAATGGTAGAGATGAACTGGTTTGCAGGGAAGAAACAGAGACACAGAGGTAGAGAACAAACATATGGACACCAAGTGTGGGAAGCCATGGGGTGGTGGTGCTGGGATGAGTTGGGAGATTGGGATTGACCTGTATACATGTATATGCATAAAATACATAACTAATAATAACCTGCTGTATAAAAAACTAAATCAAATTAAATTTCAAAATTTTAGAAAGTAAAATTTAAAAATAAAACAGAAAAATGTTCTTCCCTTCACACAGATGTATTTATAGGAATGAATTATTTCCATGCTTATATCTATAAATACATAAAGGAGGAATAAAATCTAACTTGAACCATAAAAGAAAAGAAAAAACCTGAACCCACCAGTTATACAGAGGAAAACCCTATCAGGGCACTTGCTCCAGCGGTAAACAATTCTGAAATTGGTCAGAGGTGGGGAATCATCTCCCATACAACCAGCAACCCAACCCCCACGCCAGGAGCATCCTCATTGCAAAGCTGGGGGACCGTGCCGAGGCATCTGTGAGTAAACGTGAGCTGAGCCCCAGGACAGCTGCTGCTGAACTGTTCCCACCCTTCCCAGGTAAAACACCTGAATATGTACAAGGCCTTGAAAGCCTAGAGGAAGGGCCACGGAGCCACACCAGCGACAGCACGCAGGCCAACTTGGTGCCTGCAGGCCAGCCAGGGTGGTCCTGGCCCCGGGCGCTCTTCTGGAAGCTTTCCATTGCCCTGCCTGAGATACCCCTCCTGTCCCGGCCCCCAATGCTTTTTTCCTTCCTCACCTCTGTCCGGAGAGAAATTCCATCGGTAGGTATGGGTGACACATCCTCTTCTTTACAGGTGGCAGCCTGGCAACCCCTGCAGAAAGGCCAGCAGAGCCCCACTCACACCGGGCCACCAACAAAGCTGTGGCCCCTCACTCCCTCCCACCAGCACAGCCCCGAGACTGCTGACGGGGCAGAGAATATGGAGTCAGGCACAGCTTCAGGGGCTATTGCTGCCTGGAGCGCTGTTTATATTGACCTCAAACAGGCACACCTGGGGAGGGCCGGCCGGCAGGGTAAGGCTGCCCAGGTCAGCTAATCCACAACCCTCAGGGAATCACATTGTTGAAAACGGACCTCGCTAAGGCAGAATAGAAGCCAAGGAAGAAAAGGACACAATGCCATTTGCAGCACCGTAGATGAGTCTAGAGGTAATCACGTGACTTGTAGTAAGTCAGAAAGTGAAAGACACATATCGTATCATATCACTTATAGGTGTTACCTAAGAATGGATACCAGTGCAGATATTTCCACGGAGAAGGGCCATCACAGATTCATCAAACAAACTTATGGTTCACCAATGGAAAGGTGTGAGGATTGGTTTCATTACGATATTGGGGTTAACAGACATATACAAACACAGGTGACACATATAATCACCAAAGACCTACGGAATACCAAGAGAAGACTACTCAACCTTCTGTCATAACGTACATGGGAAAAGGATCCCAGGAAGAACAGATATCTGTATATGTGTAAAAGAACCACATCTTCCACACCAACAACAAGCCAAACATTGTAATCAAACTTGCTGTAATAAAAAATAAAAAATTAAATTAAAAACACGAACAAGAAGTAGTGAGACAAACTTGAGGGGCTTTCTCCTGGCACATTCCATTCTAAATTCCAATCTAGAACACGACTTCCATTGAGGCTCTGTTGCCCTAGTCACCAGATTTGGTAAGGGAGAACTGCTGCCACCTTGTGGCCGTTTCACACAACAGCAGCTTTAATCCCAGCGCTGATGGTCAGTTGATATTCAAAATCATTGCAGGCCTGTAAATGACACCTGCCCTGAAAACAAATCCTGGGGTCACATATCGACCAAAAAATTCAAAGGACGTCCATATTTCAAAACGACCGTTTCAAAAGGCATATTTTACGCACATTAGTGTTCTGCTTCTTTTTCTTTCTTTCCTTTTTTTCTTAAAAATACGGGAATGGAAAAAGGCATCCCTCAGAATGGGCGAAAATCATTGCAAACGAATCAATGGACAAAGGTTTAATCTCCAATATATATAAACAGCTCATGCAGCTTAATATTAACAAAACAAACAACCCAATACAAAAAATGGGCAGAAGATCTAAAGAGATGTTTCTTCAAAGAAGACACAGAGATGGCCAAGACACACATGAAAAGCTGCTCAACAGCACTAATTATTAGAGAAATGCAAATCAA
Organism: Mesoplodon mirus; assembly: GCF_964341445.2. Classification (NCBI taxonomy): domain Eukaryota; kingdom Metazoa; phylum Chordata; class Mammalia; order Artiodactyla; family Ziphiidae; genus Mesoplodon; species Mesoplodon mirus. Next base: position 1,550,697 of record NW_028295814.1, on the reverse strand, counting down.
AACTACAATGAGGTATCACCTCACACCTGTTAGAATCGGCATCATCAGAAAATCTACAAACAACCAATTCTGGGGAGGGTGTGGACAAAAGGAGCCCTCTTCCACTATTGGTGGCAATGTAAATTGATACAGTCACTATGGAGAACGGTATGGAGTTTCCTTGAAAAAACTAGAAATAGAATTACCATCTGATCCAGCAATCCCACTTCTGGGCATATACCCAGAGAAAACCATAAATCAAAAAGGCACATTCACCACAATGTTCATGGCAGCACTATTTACAATAGCCAGGTAATGGAAGCAACGTAAATGCCCACAGACAGATGAATGGATAAAGATGTGGTACATATATAAAATGGAATATTACTCAGCCATAAAAAGGAATGAAACTGGGTCATTTGTAGAGACATCGATGGATCTAGAGACTGTCATACAGAATGAAGTAAGTCAGAAAGAGGAAAACAAATATTGTATATTAATGCATATATGTGGAACCTAAAAAATGGTACAGATGAACTGGTTTGCAGGGAAGAAACAGAGACACAGAGGTAGAGAACAAACATATGGACACCAAGTGTGGGAAGCCATGGGGTGGTGGTGGTGGGATGAGTTGGGAGATTGGGATTGACCTGTATACATGTATATGCATAAAATACATAACTAATAATAACCTGCTGTATAAAAAAATAAATCAAATTAAATTTCAAAATTTTAGAAAGTAAAATTTAAAAATAAAACAGAAAAATGTTCTTCCCTTCACACAGATGTATTTATAGGAATGAATTATTTCCATGCTTATATCTATAAATACATAAATGAGGAATAAAATCTAACTTGAACCATAAAAGAAAAGAAAAAACCTGAACCCACCAGTTATACAGAGGAAAACCCTATCAGGGCACTTGCTCCAGCGGTAAACAATTCTGAAATTGGTCAGAGGTGGGGAATCATCTCCCATACAACCAGCAACCCACCCCCCACGCCAGGAGCATCCTCATTGCAAAGCTGGGGGACCATGCCGAGGCATCTGTGAGTAAACGTGACCTGAGCCCCAGGACCGCTGCTGCTGAACTGTTCCCACCCTTCCCAGGTAAAACACCTGAATATGTACAAGGGCTTGAGAGCCTAGAGGAAGGGCCACGGAGCCACACCAGCGACGGCACGCAGGCCAACTTGGTTCCTGCAGGCCAGCCAGGGTGGTCCTGGCCCCGGGCGCTCTTGCGGAAGCTTTCCATTGCCCTGCCTGAGATACCCCTCCTGTCCCGGCCCCCACTGCTTTTTTCCTTCCTCACCTCTGTCCGGAGAGAAATTCCAGTGGAAGGTATGGGTGACACATCCTCTTCTTTACAGGTGGCAGCCTGGCAACCCCTGCAGAAAGGCCAGCAGAGCCCCACTCACACCGGGCCACCAACAAAGCTGTGGCCCCTCACTCCCTCCCACCAGCACAGCCCCGAGACTGCTGACGGGGCAGAGAATATGGAGTCAGGCACAGCTTCAGGGGCTATTGCTGCCTGGAGCGCTGTTTATATTGACCTCAAACAGGCACACCTGGGGAGGGCCGGCCGGCAGGGTAAGGCTGCCCAGGTCAGCTAATCCACAACCCTCAGGGAATCACATTGTTGAAAACGGACCTCGCTAAGGCAGAATAGAAGCCAAGGAAGAAAAGGACACAATGCCATTTGCAGCACCGTAGATGAGTCTAGAGGTAATCACGTGACTTGTAGTAAGTCAGAAAGTGAAAGACACATATCGTATCATATCACTTATAGGTGTTACCTAAGAATGGATACCAGTGCAGATATTTCCACGGAGAAGGGCCATCACAGATTCATCAAACAAACTTATGGTTCACCAATGGAAAGGTGTGAGGATTGGTTTCATTACGATATTGGGGTTAACAGACATATACAAACACAGGTGACACATATAATCACCAAAGACCTACGGAATACCAAGAGAAGACTACTCAACCTTCTGTCATAACGTACATGGGAAAAGGATCCCAGGAAGAACAGACATCTGTATATGTGTAAAAGAACCACATCTTCCACACCTACAACAAGCCAAACATTGTAATCAAACTTGCTGTAATACAAAATAAAAAATTAAATTAAAAACACGAACAAGAAGTAGTGAGACAAACTTGAGGGGCTTTCTCCTGGCACATTCCATTCTAAATTCCAATCTAGAACACGACTTCCATTGAGGCTCTGTTGCCCTAGTCACCAGATTTGGTAAGGGAGAACTGCTGCCACCTTGTGGCCGTTTCACACAACAGCAGCTTTAATCCCAGCGCTGATGGTCAGTTGATATTCAAAATCATTGCAGGCCTGTAAATGACACCTGCCCTGAAAACAAATCCTGGGGTCACATATCGACCAAAAAATTCAAAGGACGTCCATATTTCAAAACGACCGTTTCAAAAGGCATATTTTACGCACATTAGTGTTCTGCTTCTTTTTCTTTCTTTCCTTTTTTTGTTAAAAATACGGGAATGGAAAAAGGCATCCCTCAGAATGGGCGAAAATCGTTGCAAACGAATCAATGGACAAAGGTTTAATCTCCAATATATATAAACAGCTCATGCAGCTTAATATTAACAAAACAAACAACCCAATACAAAAAATGGGCAGAAGATCTAAAGAGATGTTTCTTCAAAGAAGACACAGAGATGGCCAAGACACACATGAAAAGCTGCTCAACAGCACTAATTATTAGAGAAATGCAAATCAAAACTACAATGAGGTATCACCTCACACCTGTTAGAATCGGCATCATCAGAAAATCTACAAACAACCAATTCTGGGGAGGGTGTGGACAAAAGGAGCCCTCTTCCACTATTGGTGGCAATGTAAATTGATACAGTCACTATGGAGAACAGTATGGAGTTTCCTTGAAAAAACTAGAAATAGAATTACCATCTGATCCAGCAATCCCACTTCTGGGCATATACCCAGAGAAAACCATAAATCAAAAAGGCACATTCACCACAATGTTCATGGCAGCACTATTTACAATAGCCAGGTAATGGAAGCAACGTAAATGCCCACAGACAGATGAATGGATAAAGATGTGGTACATATATAAAATGGAATATTACTCAGCCATAAAAAGGAATGAAACTGGGTCATTTGTAGAGACATCGATGGATCTAGAGACTGTCATACAGAATGAAGTAAGTCAGAAAGAGGAAAACAAATATTGTATATTAATGCATATATGTGGAACCTAAAAAATGGTACAGATGAACGGGTTTGCAGGGAAGAAACAGAGACACAGAGGTAGAGAACAAACATATGGACACCAAGTGTGGGAAGCCATGGGGTGGTGGTGGTGGGATGAGTTGGGAGATTGGGATTGACCTGTATACATGTATATGCATAAAATACATAACTAATAATAACCTGCTGTATAAAATAATAAATCAAATTAAATTTCAAAATTTTAAAAAGTAAAATTTAAAAATAAAACAGAAAAATGTTCTTCCCTTCACACAGATGTATTTATAGGAATGAATTATTTCCATGCTTATATCTATAAATACATAAAGGAGGAATAAAATCTAACTTGAACCATAAAAGAAAAGAAAAAACCTGAACCCACCAGTTGTACAGAGGAAAACCCTATCAGGGCACTTGCTCCAGTGGTAAACAATTCTGAAACTGGTCAGAGGTGGGGAATCATCTCCCATACAACCAGCAACCCACCCCCCACGCCAGAATCATCCTCATTGCAAAGCTGGGGGACCGTGCCGAGGCATCTGTGAGTAAACGTGAGCTGAGCCCCAGGACAGCTGCTGCTGAACTGTTCCCACCCTTCCCAGGTAAAACACCTGAATATGTACAAGGGCTTGAAAGCCTAGAGGAAGGGCCACGGAGCCACACCAGCGACAGCACGCAGGCCAACTTGGTTCCTGCAGGCCAGCCAGTGTGGTCCTGGCCCCGGGCGCTCTTGCGGAAGCATTCCATTGCCCTGCCTGAGATACCCATCCTGTCCCGGCCCCCACTGCTTTTTTCCTTCCTCACCTCTGTCCGGAGAGAAATTCCAGCGGAAGGTATGGGTGACACATCCTCTTCTTTACAGGTGGCAGCCTGGCAACCCCTGCAGAAAGGCCAGCAGAGCCCCACTCACACCGGGCCACCAACAAAGCTGTGGCCCCTCACTCCCTCCCACCAGCACAGCCCCGAGACTGCTGACGGGACAGAGAATATGGAGTCAGGCACAGCTTCAGGGGCTATTGCTGCCTGGAGCGCTGTTTATATTGACCTCAAACAGGCACACCTGGGGAGGGCCGGCCGGCAGGGTAAGGCTGCCCAGGTCAGCTAATCCACAACCCTCAGGGAATCACATTGTTGAAAACGGACCTCGCTAAGGCAGAATAGAAGCCAAGGAAGAAAAGGACACAATGCCATTTGCAGCACCGTAGATGAGTCTAGAGGTAATCACGTGACTTGTAGTAAGTCAGAAAGTGAAAGACACATATCGTATCATATCACTTATAGGTGTTACCTAAGAATGGATACCAGTGCAGATATTTCCACGGGGAAGGGCCATCACAGATTCATCAAACAAACTTATGGTTCACCAATGGAAAGGTGTGAGGATTGGTTTCATTACGATATTGGGGTTAACAGACATATACAAACACAGGTGACACATATAATCACCAAAGACCTACGGAATACCAAGAGAAGACTACTCAACCTTCTGTCATAACGTACATGGGAAAAGGATCCCAGGAAGAACAGACATCTGTATATGTGTAAAAGAACCACATCTTCCACACCTACAACAAGCCAAACATTGTAATCAAACTTGCTATAATAAAAAATAAAAAATTAAATTAAAAACACGAACAAGAAGTAGTGAGACAAACTTGAGGTGCTTTCTCCTGGCACATTCCATTCTAAATTCCAATCTAGAACACGACTTCCATTGAGGCTCTGTTGCCCTAGTCACCAGATTTGGTAAGGGAGAACTGCTGCCACCTTGTGGCCGTTTCACACAACAGCAGCTTTAATCCCAGCGCTGATGGTCAGTTGATATTCAAAATCATTGCAGGCCTGTAAATGACACCTGCCCTGAAAACAAATCCTGGGGTCACATATCGACCAAAAAATTCAAAGGACGTCCATATTTCAAAACGACCGTTTCAAAAGGCATATTTTACGCACATTAGTGTTCTGCTTCTTTTTCTTTCTTTCCTTTTTTTCTTAAAAATACGGGAATGGAAAAAGGCATCCCTCAGAATGGGCGAAAATCGTTGCAAACGAATCAATGGACAAAGGTTTAATCTCCAATATATATAAACAGCTCATGCAGCTTAATATTAACAAAACAAACAACCCAATACAAAAAATGGGCAGAAGATCTAAAGAGATGTTTCTTCAAAGAAGACACAGAGATGGCCAAGACACACATGAAAAGCTGCTCAACAGCACTAATTATTAGAGAAATGCAAATCAAAACTACAATGAGGTATCACCTCACACCTGTTAGAATCGGCATCATCAGAAAATCTACAAACAACCAATTCTGGGGAGGGTGTGGACAAAAGGAGCCCTCTTCCACTATTGGTGGCAATGTAAATTGATACAGTCACTATGGAGAACGGTATGGAGTTTCCTTGAAAAAACTAGAAATAGAATTACCATCTGATCCAGCAATCCCACTTCTGGGCATATACCCAGAGAAAACCATAAATCAAAAAGGCACATTCACCACAATGTTCATGGCAGCACTATTTACAATAGCCAGGTAATGGAAGCAACGTAAATGCCCACAGACAGATGAATGGATAAAGATGTGGTACATATATAAAATGGAATATTACTCAGCCATAAAAAGGAATGAAACTGGGTCATTTGTAGAGACATCGATGGATCTAGAGACTGTCATACAGAATGAAGTAAGTCAGAAAGAGGAAAACAAATATTGTATATTAATGCATATATGTGGAACCTAAAAAATGGTACAGATGAACTGGTTTGCAGGGAAGAAACAGAGACACAGAGGTAGAGAACAAACATATGGACACCAAGTGTGGGAAGCCATGGGGTGGTGGTGCTGGGATGAGTTGGGAGATTGGGATTGACCTGTATACATGTATATGCATAAAATACATAACTAATAATAACCTGCTGTATAAAAAAATAAATCAAATTAAATTTCAAAATTTTAGAAAGTAAAATTTAAAAATAAAACAGAAAAATGTTCTTCCCTTCACACAGATGTATTTATAGGAATGAATTATTTCCATGCTTATATCTATAAATACATAAAGGAGGAATAAAATCTAACTTGAACCATAAAAGAAAAGAAAAAACCTGAACCCACCAGTTATACAGAGGAAAACCCTATCAGGGCACTTGCTCCAGCGGTAAACAATTCTGAAATTGGTCAGAGGTGGGGAATCATCTCCCATACAACCAGCAACCCAACCCCCACGCCAGGAGCATCCTCATTGCAAAGCTGGGGGACCGTGCCGAGGCATCTGTGAGTAAACGTGAGCTGAGCCCCAGGACAGCTGCTGCTGAACTGTTCCCACCCTTCCCAGGTAAAACACCTGAATATGTACAAGGGCTTGAAAGCCTAGAGGAAGGGCCACGGAGCCACACCAGCGACAGCACGCAGGCCAACTTGTTTCCTGCAGGCCAGCCAGGGTGGTCCTGGCCCCGGGCGCTCTTGCGGAAGCTTTCCATTGCCCTGACTGAGATACCCATCCTGTCCCGGCCCCCACTGCTTTTTTCCTTCCTCACCTCTGTCCGGAGAGAAATTCCAGCGGTAGGTATGGGTGACACATCCTCTTCTTTACAGGTGGCAGCCTGGCAACCCCTGCAGAAAGGCCAGCAGAGCCCCACTCACACCGGGCCACCAACAAAGCTGTGGCCCCTCACTCCCTCCCACCAGCAGAGCCCCGAGACTGCTGACGGGGCAGAGAATATGGAGTCAGGCACAGCTTCAGGGGCTATTGCTGCCTGGAGCGCTGTTTATATTGACCTCAAACAGGCACACCTGGGGAGGGCCGGCCGGCAGGGTAAGGCTGCCCAGGTCAGCTAATCCACAACCCTCAGGGAATCACATTGTTGAAAACGGACCTCGCTAAGGCAGAATAGAAGCCAAGGAAGAAAAGGACACAATGCCATTTGCAGCACCGTAGATGAGTCTAGAGGTAATCACGTGACTTGTAGTAAGTCAGAAAGTGAAAGACACATATCGTATCATATCACTTATAGGTGTTACCTAAGAATGGATACCAGTGCAGATATTTCCACGGAGAAGGGCCATCACAGATTCATCAAACAAACTTATGGTTCACCAATGGAAAGGTGTGAGGATTGGTTTCATTACGATATTGGGGTTAACAGACATATACAAACACAGGTGACACATATAATCACCAAAGACCTACGGAATACCAAGAGAAGACTACTCAACCTTCTGTCATAACGTACATGGGAAAAGGATCCCAGGAAGAACAGACATCTGTATATGTGTAAAAGAACCACATCTTCCACACCTACAACAAGCCAAACATTGTAATCAAACTTGCTGTAATAAAAAATAAAAAATTAAATTAAAAACACGAACAAGAAGTAGTGAGACAAACTTGAGGGGCTTTCTCCTGGCACATTCCATTCTAAATTCCAATCTAGAACACGACTTCCATTGAGGCTCTGTTGCCCTAGTCACCAGATTTGGTAAGGGAGAACTGCTGCCACCTTGTGGCCGTTTCACACAACAGCAGCTTTAATCCCAGCGCTGATGGTCAGATGATATTCAAAATCATTGCATGCCTGTAAATGACACCTGCCCTGAAAACAAATCCTGGGGTCACATATCGACCAAAAAATTCAAAGGACGTCCATATTTCAAAACGACCGTTTCAGAAGGCATATTTTACGCACATTACTGTTCTGCTTCTTTTTCTTTCTTTCCTTTTTTTGTTAAAAAAAGGGGAATGGAAAAAGGCATCCCTCAGAATGGGCGAAAATCGTTGCAAACGAATCAATGGACAAAGGTTTAATCTCCAATATATATAAACAGCTCATGCAGCTTAATATTAACAAAACAAACAACCCAATACAAAAAATGGGCAGAAGATCTAAAGAGATGTTTCTTCAAAGAAGACACAGAGATGGCCAAGACACACATGAAAAGCTGCTCAACAGCACTAATTATTAGAGAAATGCAAATCAAAACTACAATGAGGTATCACCTCACACCTGTTAGAATCGGCATCATCAGAAAATCTACAAACAACCAATTCTGGGGAGGGTGTGGACAAAAGGAGCCCTCTTCCACTATTGGTGGCAATGTAAATTGATACACTCCCTATGGAGAACGGTATGGAGTTTCCTTGAAAAAACTAGAAATAGAATTACCATCTGATCCAGCAATCCCACTTCTGGGCATATAACCAGAGAAAACCATAAATCAAAAAGGCACATTCACCACAATGTTCATGGCAGCACTATTTACAATAGCCAGGTAATGGAAGCAACGTAAATGCGCACAGACAGATGAATGGATAAAGATGTGGTACATATATAAAATGGAATATTACTCAGCCATAAAAAGGAATGAAACTGGGTCATTTGTAGAGACATCGATGGATCTAGAGACTGTCATACAGAATGAAGTAAGTCAGAAAGAGGAAAACAAATATTGTATATTAATGCATATATGTGGAACCTAAAAAATGGTACAGATGAACTGGTTTGCAGGGAAGAAACAGAGACACAGAGGTAGAGAACAAACATATGGACACCAAGTGTGGGAAGCCATGGGGTGGTGGTGGTGGGATGAGTTGGGAGATTGGGATTGACCTGTATACATGTATATGCATAAAATACATAACTAATAATAACCTGCTGTATAAAAAAAATAAATCAAATTAAATTTCAAAATTTTAAAAAGTAAAATTTAAAAATAAAACAGAAAAATGTTCTTCCCTTCACACAGATGTATTTATAGGAATGAATTATTTCCATGCTTATATCTATAAATACATAAAGGAGGAATACAATCTAACTTGAACCATAAAAGAAAACAAAAAACCTGAACCCACCAGTTATACAGAGGAAAACCCTATCAGGGCACTTGCTCCAGTGGTAAACAATTCTGAAATTGGTCAGAGGTGGGGAATCATCTCCCATACAACCAGCAACCCACCCCCCACGCAAGGAGCATCCTCATTGCAAAGCTGGGGGACCGTGCCGAGGCATCTGTGAGTAAACGTGAGCTGAGCCCCAGGACAGCTGCTGCTGAACTGTTCCCACCCTTCCCAGGTAAAACACCTGAATATGTACAAGGGCTTGAAAGCCTAGAGGAAGGGCCACGGAGCCACACCAGCGACAGCACGCAGGCCAACTTGGTGCCTGCAGGCCAGCCAGGGTGGTCCTGGCCCCGGGCGCTCTTCTGGAAGCTTTCCATTGCCTTGCCTGAGATACCCCTCATGTCCCGGCCCCCAATGCTTTTTTCCTTCCTCACCTCTGTCCGGAGAGAAATTCCAGCGGTAGGTATGGGTGACACATCCTCTTCTTTACAGGTGGCAGCCTGGCAACCCCTGAAGAAAGGCCAGCAGAGCCCCACTCACACCGGGCCACCAACAAAGCTGTGGCCCCTCACTCCCTCCCACCAGCACAGCCCCGAGACTGCTGACGGGGCAGAGAATATGGAGTCAGGCACAGCTTCAGGGGCTATTGCTGCCTGGAGCGCTGTTTATATTGACCTCAAACAGGCACACCTGGGGAGGGCCGGCCGGCAGGGTAAGGCTGCCCAGGTCAGCTAATCCACAACCCTCAGGGAATCACATTGTTGAAAACGGACCTCGCTAAGGCAGAATAGAAGCCAAGGAAGAAAAGGACACAATGCCATTTGCAGCACCGTAGATGAGTCTAGAGGTAATCACGTGACTTGTAGTAAGTCAGAAAGTGAAAGACACATATCGTATCATATCACTTATAGGTGTTACCTAAGAATGGATACCAGGGCAGATATTTCCACGGAGAAGGGCCATCACAGATTCATCAAACAAACTTATGGTTCACCAATGGAAAGGTGTGAGGATTGGTTTCATTACGATATTGGGGTTAACAGACATATACAAACACAGGTGACACATATAATCACCAAAGACCTACGGAATACCAAGAGAAGACTACTCAACCTTCTGTCATAACGTACATGGGAAAAGGATCCCAGGAAGAACAGACATCTGTATATGTGTAAAAGAACCACATCTTCCACACCTACAACAAGCCAAACATTGTAATCAAACTTGCTGTAATAAAAAATAAAAAATTAAATTAAAAACACGAACAAGAAGTAGTGAGACAAACTTGAACGGCTTTCTCCTGGCACATTCCATTCTAAATTCCAATCTAGAACACGACTTCCATTGAGGCTCTGTTGCCCTAGTCACCAGATTTGGTAAGGGAGAACTGCTGCCACCTTGTGGCCGTTTCACACAACAGCAGCTTTAATCCCAGCGCTGATGGTCAGTTGATATTCAAAATCATTGCAGGCCTGTAAATGACACCTGCCCTGAAAACAAATCCTGGGGTCACTTATCGACCAAAAAATTCAAAGGACGTCCATATTTCAAAACGACCGTTTCAAAAGGCATATTTTACGCACATTAGTGTTCTGCTTCTTTTTCTTTCTTTCCTTTTTTTGTTAAAATAAGGGGAATGGAGAAAGGCATCCCTCAGAATGGACGAAAATCGTTGCAAACGAATCAATGGACAAAGGTTTAATCTCCAATATATATAAACAGCTCAAGCAGCTTAATATTAACAAAACAAACAACCCAATACAAAAAATGGGCAGAAGATCTAAAGAGATGTTTCTTCAAAGAAGACACAGAGATGGCCAAGACACACATGAAAAGCTGCTCAACAGTACTAATCATTAGAGAAATGCAAATCAAAACTACAATGAGGTATCACCTCACACCTGTTAGAATCGGCATCATCAGAAAATCTACAAACAACCAATTCTGGGGAGGGTGTGGACAAAAGGAGCCCTCTTCCACTATTGGTGGCAATGTAAATTAATTCAGTCCCTTTGGAGAACGGTATGGAGTTTCCTTGAAAAAACTAGAAATAGAATTACCATCTGATCCAGCAATCCCACTTCTGGGCCTATACCCAGAGAAAACCATAAATCAAAAAGGCACATTCACCACAATGTTCATGGCAGCACTATTTACAATAGCCAGGTAATGGAAGCAACGTAAATGCCCACAGACAGATGAATGGATAAAGATGTGGTACATATATAAAATGGAATATTACTCAGCCATAAAAAGGAATGAAACTGGGTCATTTGTAGAGACATCGATGGATCTAGAGACTGTCATACAGAATGAAGTAAGTCAGAAAGAGGAAAACAAATATTGTATATTAATGCATATATGTGGAACCTAAAAAATGGTACAGATGAACGGGTTTGCAGGGAAGAAACAGAGACAGAGGTAGAGAACAAACATATGGACACCAAGTGTGGGAAGCCATGGGGTGGTGGTGGTGGGATGAGTTGGGAGATTGGCATTGACCTGTATACATGTATATGCATAAAATACATAACTAATAATAACCTGCTGTATAAAAAAATAAATCAAATTAAATTTCAAAATTTTAAAAAGTAAAATTTAAAAATAAAACAGAAAAATGTTCTTCCCTTCACACAGATGTATTTATAGGAATGAATTATTTCCATGCTTATATCTATAAATACATAAAAGAGGAATAAAATCTAACTTGAACCATAAAAGAAAAAAAAAAACCTGACCCCACCAGTTATACAGAGGAAAACCCTATCAGGGCACTTGCTGCAGCGGTAAACAATTCTGAAATTGGTCAGAGGTGGGGAATCATCTCCCATACAACCAGCAACCCAACCCCCACGCCAGGAGCATCCTCATTGCAAAGCTGGGGGACCGTGCCGAGGCATCTGTGAGTAAACGTGAGCTGAGCCCCAGGACAGCTGCTGCTGAACTGTTCCCACCCTTCCCAGGTAAAACACCTGAATATGTACAAGGGCTTGAAAGCCTAGAGGAAGGGCCACGGAGCCACACCAGCGACAGCACGCAGGCCAACTTGTTTCCTGCAGGCCAGCCAGGGTGGTCCTGGCCCCGGGCGCTCTTGCGGAAGCTTTCCATTGCCCTGACTGAGATACCCATCCTGTCCCGGCCCCCACTGCTTTTTTCCTTCCTCACCTCTGTCCGGAGAGAAATTCCAGCGGTAGGTATGGGTGACACATCCTCTTCTTTACAGGTGGCAGCCTGGCAACCCCTGCAGAAAGGCCAGCAGAGCCCCACTCACACCGGGCCACCAACAAAGCTGTGGCCCCTCACTCCCTCCCACCAGCAGAGCCCCGAGACTGCTGACGGGGCAGAGAATATGGAGTCAGGCACAGCTTCAGGGGCTATTGCTGCCTGGAGCGCTGTTTATATTGACCTCAAACAGGCACACCTGGGGAGGGCCGGCCGGCAGGGTAAGGCTGCCCAGGTCAGCTAATCCACAACCCTCAGGGAATCACATTGTTGAAAACGGACCTCGCTAAGGCAGAATAGAAGCCAAGGAAGAAAAGGACACAATGCCATTTGCAGCACCGTAGATGAGTCTAGAGGTAATCACGTGACTTGTAGTAAGTCAGAAAGTGAAAGACACATATCGTATCATATCACTTATAGGTGTTACCTAAGAATGGATACCAGTGCAGATATTTCCACGGAGAAGGGCCATCACAGATTCATCAAACAAACTTATGGTTCACCAATGGAAAGGTGTGAGGATTGGTTTCATTACGATATTGGGGTTAACAGACATATACAAACACAGGTGACACATATAATCACCAAAGACCTACGGAATACCAAGAGAAGACTACTCAACCTTCTGTCATAACGTACATGGGAAAAGGATCCCAGGAAGAACAGACATCTGTATATGTGTAAAAGAACCACATCTTCCACACCTACAACAAGCCAAACATTGTAATCAAACTTGCTGTAATAAAAAATAAAAAATTAAATTAAAAACACGAACAAGAAGTAGTGAGACAAACTTGAGGGGCTTTCTCCTGGCACATTCCATTCTAAATTCCAATCTAGAACACGACTTCCATTGAGGCTCTGTTGCCCTAGTCACCAGATTTGGTAAGGGAGAACTGCTGCCACCTTGTGGCCGTTTCACACAACAGCAGCTTTAATCCCAGCGCTGATGGTCAGTTGATATTCAAAATCATTGCATGCCTGTAAATGACACCTGCCCTGAAAACAAATCCTGGGGTCACATATCGACCAAAAAATTCAAAGGACGTCCATATTTCAAAACGACCGTTTCAGAAGGCATATTTTACGCACATTACTGTTCTGCTTCTTTTTCTTTCTTTCCTTTTTTTGTTAAAAAAAGGGGAATGGAAAAAGGCATCCCTCAGAATGGGCGAAAATCGTTGCAAACGAATCAATGGACAAAGGTTTAATCTCCAATATATATAAACAGCTCATGCAGCTTAATATTAACAAAACAAACAACCCAATACAAAAAATGGGCAGAAGATCTAAAGAGATGTTTCTTCAAAGAAGACACAGAGATGGCCAAGACACACATGAAAAGCTGCTCAACAGCACTAATTATTAGAGAAATGCAAATCAAAACTACAATGAGGTATCACCTCACACCTGTTAGAATCGGCATCATCAGAAAATCTACAAACAACCAATTCTGGGGAGGGTGTGGACAAAAGGAGCCCTCTTCCACTATTGGTGGCAATGTAAATTGATACACTCCCTATGGAGAACGGTATGGAGTTTCCTTGAAAAAACTAGAAATAGAATTACCATCTGATCCAGCAATCCCACTTCTGGGCATATAACCAGAGAAAACCATAAATCAAAAAGGCACATTCACCACAATGTTCATGGCAGCACTATTTACAATAGCCAGGTAATGGAAGCAACGTAAATGCGCACAGACAGATGAATGGATAAAGATGTGGTACATATATAAAATGGAATATTACTCAGCCATAAAAAGGAATGAAACTGGGTCATTTGTAGAGACATCGATGGATCTAGAGACTGTCATACAGAATGAAGTAAGTCAGAAAGAGGAAAACAAATATTGTATATTAATGCATATATGTGGAACCTAAAAAATGGTACAGATGAACTGGTTTGCAGGGAAGAAACAGAGACACAGAGGTAGAGAACAAACATATGGACACCAAGTGTGGGAAGCCATGGGGTGGTGGTGGTGGGATGAGTTGGGAGATTGGGATTGACCTGTATACATGTATATGCATAAAATACATAACTAATAATAACCTGCTGTATAAAAAAAATAAATCAAATTAAATTTCAAAATTTTAAAAAGTAAAATTTAAAAATAAAACAGAAAAATGTTCTTCCCTTCACACAGATGTATTTATAGGAATGAATTATTTCCATGCTTATATCTATAAATACATAAAGGAGGAATACAATCTAACTTGAACCATAAAAGAAAACAAAAAACCTGAACCCACCAGTTATACAGAGGAAAACCCTATCAGGGCACTTGCTCCAGCGGTAAACAATTCTGAAATTGGTCAGAGGTGGGGAATCATCTCCCATACAACCAGCAACCCACCCCCCACGCAAGGAGCATCCTCATTGCAAAGCTGGGGGACCGTGCCGAGGCATCTGTGAGTAAACGTGAGCTGAGCCCCAGGACAGCTGCTGCTGAACTGTTCCCACCCTTCCCAGGTAAAACACCTGAATATGTACAAGGGCTTGAAAGCCTAGAGGAAGGGCCACGGAGCCACACCAGCGACAGCACGCAGGCCAACTTGGTGCCTGCAGGCCAGCCAGGGTGGTCCTGGCCCCGGGCGCTCTTCTGGAAGCTTTCCATTGCCTTGCCTGAGATACCCCTCATGTCCCGGCCCCCAATGCTTTTTTCCTTCCTCACCTCTGTCCGGAGAGAAATTCCAGCGGTAGGTATGGGTGACACATCCTCTTCTTTACAGGTGGCAGCCTGGCAACCCCTGAAGAAAGGCCAGCAGAGCCCCACTCACACCGGGCCACCAACAAAGCTGTGGCCCCTCACTCCCTCCCACCAGCACAGCCCCGAGACTGCTGACGGGGCAGAGAATATGGAGTCAGGCACAGCTTCAGGGGCTATTGCTGCCTGGAGCGCTGTTTATATTGACCTCAAACAGGCACACCTGGGGAGGGCCGGCCGGCAGGGTAAGGCTGCCCAGGTCAGCTAATCCACAACCCTCAGGGAATCACATTGTTGAAAACGGACCTCGCTAAGGCAGAATAGAAGCCAAGGAAGAAAAGGACACAATGCCATTTGCAGCACCGTAGATGAGTCTAGAGGTAATCACGTGACTTGTAGTAAGTCAGAAAGTGAAAGACACATATCGTATCATATCACTTATAGGTGTTACCTAAGAATGGATACCAGGGCAGATATTTCCACGGAGAAGGGCCATCACAGATTCATCAAACAAACTTATGGTTCACCAATGGAAAGGTGTGAGGATTGGTTTCATTACGATATTGGGGTTAACAGACATATACAAACACAGGTGACACATATAATCACCAAAGACCTACGGAATACCAAGAGAAGACTACTCAACCTTCTGTCATAACGTACATGGGAAAAGGATCCCAGGAAGAACAGACATCTGTATATGTGTAAAAGAACCACATCTTCCACACCTACAACAAGCCAAACATTGTAATCAAACTTGCTGTAATAAAAAATAAAAAATTAAATTAAAAACACGAACAAGAAGTAGTGAGACAAACTTGAACGGCTTTCTCCTGGCACATTCCATTCTAAATTCCAATCTAGAACACGACTTCCATTGAGGCTCTGTTGCCCTAGTCACCAGATTTGGTAAGGGAGAACTGCTGCCACCTTGTGGCCGTTTCACACAACAGCAGCTTTAATCCCAGCGCTGATGGTCAGTTGATATTCAAAATCATTGCAGGCCTGTAAATGACACCTGCCCTGAAAACAAATCCTGGGGTCACATATCGACCAAAAAATTCAAAGGACGTCCATATTTCAAAACGACCGTTTCAAAAGGCATATTTTACGCACATTAGTGTTCTGCTTCTTTTTCTTTCTTTCCTTTTTTTCTTAAAAATACGGGAATGGAAAAAGGCATCCCTCAGAATGGGCGAAAATCGTTGCAAACGAATCAATGGACAAAGGTTTAATCTCCAATATATATAAACAGCTCATGCAGCTTAATATTAACAAAACAAACAACCCAATACAAAAAATGGGCAGAAGATCTAAAGAGATGTTTCTTCAAAGAAGACACAGAGATGGCCAAGACACACATGAAAAGCTGCTCAACAGCACTAATTATTAGAGAAATGCAAATCAAAACTACAATGAGGTATCACCTCACACCTGTTAGAATCGGCATCATCAGAAAATCTACAAACAACCAATTCTGGGGAGGGTGTGGACAAAAGGAGCCCTCTTCCACAATTGGTGGCAATGTAAATTGATACAGTCACTATGGAGAACGGTATGGAGTTTCCTTGAAAAAACTAGAAATAGAATTACCATCTGATCCAGCAATCCCACTTCTGGGCATATACCCAGAGAAAACCATAAATCAAAAAGGCACATTCACCACAATGTTCATGGCAGCACTATTTACAATAGCCAGGTAATGGAAGCAACGTAAATGCGCACAGACAGATGAATGGATAAAGATGTGGTACATATATAAAATGGAATATTACTCAGCCATAAAAAGGAATGAAACTGGGTCATTTGTAGAGACATCGATGGATCTAGAGACTGTCATACAGAATGAAGTAAGTCAGAAAGAGGAAAACAAATATTGTATATTAATGCATATATGTGGAACCTAAAAAATGGTACAGATGAACGGGTTTGCAGGGAAGAAACAGAGACACAGAGGTAGAGAACAAACATATGGACACCAAGTGTGGGAAGCCATGGGGTGGTGGTGGTGGGATGAGTTGGGAGATTGGCATTGACCTGTATACATGTATATGCATAAAATACATAACTAATAATAACCTGCTGTATAAAAAAATAAATCAAATTAAATTTCAAAATTTTAAAAAGTAAAATTTAAAAATAAAACAGAAAAATGTTCTTCCCTTCACACAGATGTATTTATAGGAATGAATTATTTCCATGCTTATATCTATAAATACATAAAAGAGGAATAAAATCTAACTTGAACCATAAAAGAAAAAAAAAACCTGACCCCACCAGTTATACAGAGGAAAACCCTATCAGGGCACTTGCTGCAGCGGTAAACAATTCTGAAATTGGTCAGATGTGGGGAATCATCTCCCATACAACCAGCAACCCAACCCCCACGCCAGGAGCATCCTCATTGCAAAGCTGGGGGACCGTGCCGAGGCATCTGTGAGTAAACGTGAGCTGAGCCCCAGGACAGCTGCTGCTGAACTGTTCCCACCCTTCCCAGGTAAAACACCTGAATATGTACAAGGGCTTGAAAGCCTAGAGGAAGGGCCACGGAGCCACACCAGCGACAGCACGCAGGCCAACTTGGTGCCTCCAGGCCAGCCAGGGTGGTCCTTGCCCCGGGCGCTCTTCTGGAAGCTTTCCATTGCCCTGCCTGAAATACCCCTCCTGTCCCGGCCCCCAATGCTTTTTTCCTTCCTCACCTCTGTCCGGAGAGAAATTCCAGCGGTAGGTATGGGTGACACATCCTCTTCTTTACAGGTGGCAGCCTGGCAACCCCTGCAGAAAAGCCAGCAGAGCCACACTCACACCGGGCCACCAACAAAGCTGTGGCCCCTCACTCCCTCCCACCAGCAGAGCCCCGAGACTGCTGACGGGGCAGAGAATATGGAGTCAGGCACAGCTTCAGGGGCTATTGCTGCCTGGAGCGCTGTTTATATTGACCTCAAACAGGCACACCAGGGGAGGGCCGGCCGGCAGGGTAAGGCTGCCCAGGTCAGCTAATCCACAACCCTCAGGGAATCACATTGTTGAAAACGGACCTCGCTAAGGCAGAATAGAAGCCAAGGAAGAAAAGGACACAATGCCATTTGCAGCACCGTAGATGAGTCTAGAGGTAATCACGTGACTTGTAGTAAGTCAGAAAGTGAAAGACACATATCGTATCATATCACTTATAGGTGTTACCTAAGAATGGATACCAGGGCAGATATTTCCACGGAGAAGGGCCATCACAGATTCATCAAACAAACTTATGGTTCACCAATGGAAAGTTGTGAGGATTGGTTTCATTACGATATTGGGGTTAACAGACATATACAAACACAGGTGACACATATAATCACCAAAGACCTACGGAATACCAAGAGAAGACTACTCAACATTCTGTCATAACGTACATGGGAAAAGGATCCCAGGAAGAACAGACATCTGTATATGTGTAAAAGAACCACATCTTCCACACCTACAACAAGCCAAACATTGTAATCAAACTTGCTGTAATAAAAAATAAAAAATTAAATTAAAAACACGAACAAGAATTAGTGAGACAAACTTGAGGGGCTTTCTCCTGGAACATTCCATTCTAAATTCCAATCTAGAACACGACTTCCATTGAGGCTCTGTTGCCCTAGTCACCAGATTTGGTAAGGGAGAACTGCTGCCACCTTGTGGCCGTTTCACACAACAGCAGCTTTAATCCCAGCGCTGATGGTCAGTTGATATTCAAAATCATTGCAGGCCTGTAAATGACACCTGCCCTGAAAACAAATCCTGGCGTCACATATCGACCAAAAAATTCAAAGGACGTCCATATTTCAAAACGACCGTTTCAAAAGGCATATTTAACGCACA
Source organism: Mesoplodon mirus (assembly GCF_964341445.2). NCBI lineage: Eukaryota > Metazoa > Chordata > Mammalia > Artiodactyla > Ziphiidae > Mesoplodon > Mesoplodon mirus. The sequence continues at coordinate 1,531,858 of NW_028295814.1, read as the reverse complement.
TTAGTGTTCTGCTTCTTTTTCTTTCTTTCCTTTTTTTGTTAAAAAAAGGGGAATGGAAAAAGGCATCCCTCAGAATGGGCGAAAATCGTTGCAAACGAATCAATGGACAAAGGTTTAATCTCCAATATATATAAACAGCTCATGCAGCTTAATATTAACAAAACAAACAACCCAATACAAAAAATGGGCAGAAGATCTAAAGAGATGTTTCTTCAAAGAAGACACAGAGATGGCCAAGACACACATGAAAAGCTGCTCAACAGCACTAATTATTAGAGAAATGCAAATCAAAACTACAATGAGGTATCACCTCACACCTGTTAGAATCGGCATCATCAGAAAATCTACAAACAACCAATTCTGGGGAGGGTGTGGACAAAAGGAGCCCTCTTCCACTATTGGTGGCAATGTAAATTGATACACTCCCTATGGAGAACGGTATGGAGTTTCCTTGAAAAAACTAGAAATAGAATTACCATCTGATCCAGCAATCCCACTTCTGGGCATATACCCAGAGAAAACCATAAATCAAAAAGGCACATTCACCACAATGTTCATGGCAGCACTATTTACAATAGCCAGGTAATGGAAGCAACGTAAATGCCCACAGACAGATGAATGGATAAAGATGTGGTACATATATAAAATGGAATATTACTCAGCCATAAAAAGGAATGAAACTGGGTCATTTGTAGAGACATCGATGGATCTAGAGACTGTCATACAGAATGAAGTAAGTCAGAAAGAGGAAAACAAATATTGTATATTAATGCATATATGTGGAACCTAAAAAATGGTACAGATGAACGGGTTTGCATGGAAGAAACAGAGACACAGAGGTAGAGAACAAACATATGGACACCAAGTGTGGGAAGCCATGGGGTGGTGGTGGTGGGATGAGTTGGGAGATTGGCATTGACCTGTATACATGTATATGCATAAAATACATAACTAATAATAACCTGCTGTATAAAAAAATAAATCAAATTAAATTTCAAAATTTTAAAAAGTAAAATTTAAAAATAAAACAGAAAAATGTTCTTCCCTTCACACAGATGTATTTATAGGAATGAATTATTTCCATGCTTATATCTATAAATACATAAAAGAGGAATAAAATCTAACTTGAACCATAAAAGAAAAAAAGAAAACCTGACCCCACCAGTTATACAGAGGAAAACCCTATCAGGGCACTTGCTGCAGCGGTAAACAATTCTGAAATTGGTCAGAGGTGGGGAATCATCTCCCATACAACCAGCAACCCAACCCCCACGCCAGGAGCATCCTCATTGCAAAGCTGGGGGACCGTGCCGAGGCATCTGTGAGTAAACGTGAGCTGAGCCCCAGGACAGCTGCTGCTGAACTGTTCCCACCCTTCCCAGGTAAAACACCTGAATATGTACAAGGGCTTGAAAGCCTAGAGGAAGGGCCACGGAGCCACACCAGCGACAGCACGCAGGCCAACTTGGTGCCTGCAGGCCAGCCAGGGTGGTCCTGGCCCCGGGCGCTCTTGCGGAAGCTTTCCATTGCCCTGCCTGAGATACCCCTCCTGTCCCGGCCCCCACTGCTTTTTTCCTTCCTCACCTCTGTCCGGAGAGAAATTCCAGCGGAAGGTATGGGTGACACATCCTCTTCTTTACAGGTGGCAGCCTGGCAACCCCTGCAGAAAGGCCAGCAGAGCCCCACTCACACCGGGCCACCAACAAAGCTGTGGCCCCTCACTCCCTCCCACCAGCACAGCCCCGAGACTGCTGACGGGGCAGAGAATATGGAGTCAGGCACAGCTTCAGGGGCTATTGCTGCCTGGAGCGCTGTTTATATTGACCTCAAACAGGCACACCTGGGGAGGGCCGGCCGGCAGGGTAAGGCTGCCCAGGTCAGCTAATCCACAACCCTCAGGGAATCACATTGTTGAAAACGGACCTCGCTAAGGCAGAATAGAAGCCAAGGAAGAAAAGGACACAATGCCATTTGCAGCACCGTAGATGAGTCTAGAGGTAATCACGTGACTTGTAGTAAGTCAGAAAGTGAAAGACACATATCGTATCATATCACTTATAGGTGTTACCTAAGAATGGATACCAGGGCAGATATTTCCACGGAGAAGGGCCATCACAGATTCATCAAACAAACTTATGGTTCACCAGTGGAAAGGTGTGAGGATTGGTTTCATTACGATATTGGGGTTAACAGACATATACAAACACAGGTGACACATATAATCACCAAAGACCTACGGAATACCAAGAGAAGACTACTCAACCTTCTGTCATAACGTACATGGGAAAAGGATCCCAGGAAGAACAGACATCTGTATATGTGTAAAAGAACCACATCTTCCACACCTACAACAAGCCAAACATTGTAATCAAACTTGCTGTAATAAAAAATAAAAAATTAAATTAAAAACACGAACAAGAAGTAGTGAGACAAACTTGAGGGGCTTTCGCCTGGCACATTCCATTCTAAATTCCAATCTAGAACACGACTTCCATTGAGGCTCTGTTGCCCTAGTCACCAGATTTGGTAAGGGAGAACTGCTGCCACCTTGTGGCCGTTTCACACAACAGCAGCTTTAATCCCAGCGCTGATGGTCAGTTGATATTCAAAATCATTGCAGGCCTGTAAATGACACCTGCCCTGAAAACAAATCCTGGGGTCACATATCGACCAAAAAATTCAAAGGACGTCCATATTTCAAAACGACCGTTTCAAAAGGCATATTTTACGCACATTAGTGTTCTGCTTCTTTTTCTTTCTTTCCTTTTTTTGTTAAAAAAAGGGGAATGGAAAAAGGCATCCCTCAGAATGGGCGAAAATCGTTGCAAACGAATCAATGGACAAAGGTTTAATCTCCAATATATATAAACAGCTCATGCAGCTTAATATTAACAAAACAAACAACCCAATACAAAAAATGGGCAGAAGATCTAAAGAGATGTTTCTTCAAAGAAGACACAGAGATGGCCAAGACACACATGAAAAGCTGCTCAACAGCACTAATTATTAGAGAAATGCAAATCAAAACTACAATGAGGTATCACCTCACACCTGTTAGAATCGGCATCATCAGAAAATCTACAAACAACCAATTCTGGGGAGGGTGTGGACAAAAGGAGCCCTCTTCCACTATTGGTGGCAATGTAAATTGATACACTCCCTATGGAGAACGGTATGGAGTTTCCTTGAAAAAACTAGAAATAGAATTACCATCTGATCCAGCAATACCACTTCTGGGCATATACCCAGAGAAAACCATAAATCAAAAAGGCACATTCACCACAATGTTCATGGCAGCACTATTTACAATAGCCAGGTAATGGAAGCAACGTAAATGCCCACAGACAGATGAATGGATAAAGATGTGGTACATATATAAAATGGAATATTACTCAGCCATAAAAAGGAATGAAACTGGGTCATTTGTAGAGACATCGATGGATCTAGAGACTGTCATACAGAATGAAGTAAGTCAGAAAGAGGAAAACAAATATTGTATATTAATGCATATATGTGGAACCTAAAAAATGGTACAGATGAACTGGTTTGCAGGGAAGAAACAGAGACACAGAGGTAGAGAACAAACATATGGACACCAAGTGTGGGAAGCCATGGGGTGGTGGTGGTGGGATGAGTTGGGAGATTGGGATTGACCTGTATACATGTATATGCATAAAATACATAACTAATAATAACCTGCTGTATAAAAAAAATAAATCAAATTAAATTTCAAAATTTTAAAAAGTAAAATTTAAAAATAAAACAGAAAAATGTTCTTCCCTTCACACAGATGTATTTATAGGAATGAATTATTTCCATGCTTATATCTATAAATACATAAAGGAGGAATACAATCTAACTTGAACCATAAAAGAAAACAAAAAACCTGAACCCACCAGTTATACAGAGGAAAACCCTATCAGGGCACTTGCTCCAGCGGTAAACAATTCTGAAATTGGTCAGAGGTGGGGAATCATCTCCCATACAACCAGCAACCCACCCCCCACGCCAGGAGCATCCTCATTGCAAAGCTGGGGGACCGTGCCGAGGCATCTGTGAGTAAACGTGAGCTGAGCCCCAGGACAGCTGCTGCTGAACTGTTCCCACCCTTCCCAGGTAAAACACCTGAATATGTACAAGGGCTTGAAAGCCTAGAGGAAGGGCCACGGAGCCACACCAGCGACAGCACGCAGGCCAACTTGGTGCCTGCAGGCCAGCCAGGGTGGTCCTGGCCCCGGGCGCTCTTCTGGAAGCTTTCCATTGCCTTGCCTGAGATACCCCTCATGTCCCGGCCCCCAATGCTTTTTTCCTTCCTCACCTCTGTCCGGAGAGAAATTCCAGCGGTAGGTATGGGTGACACATCCTCTTCTTTACAGGTGGCAGCCTGGCAACCCCTGCAGAAAGGCCAGCAGAGCCCCACTCACACCGGGCCACCAACAAAGCTGTGGCCCCTCACTCCCTCCCACCAGCACAGCCCCGAGACTGCTGACGGGGCAGAGAATATGGAGTCAGGCACAGCTTCAGGGGCTATTGCTGCCTGGAGCGCTGTTTATATTGACCTCAAACAGGCACACCTGGGGAGGGCCGGCCGGCAGGGTAAGGCTGCCCAGGTCAGCTAATCCACAACCCTCAGGGAATCACATTGTTGAAAACGGACCTCGCTAAGGCAGAATAGAAGCCAAGGAAGAAAAGGACACAATGCCATTTGCAGCACCGTAGATGAGTCTAGAGGTAATCACGTGACTTGTAGTAAGTCAGAAAGTGAAAGACACATATCGTATCATATCACTTATAGGTGTTACCTAAGAATGGATACCAGTGCAGATATTTCCACGGAGAAGGGCCATCACAGATTCATCAAACAAACTTATGGTTCACCAATGGAAAGGTGTGAGGATTGGTTTCATTACGATATTGGGGTTAACAGACATATACAAACACAGGTGACACATATAATCACCAAAAACCTACGGAATACCAAGAGAAGACTACTCAACCTTCTGTCATAACGTACATGGGAAAAGGATCCCAGGAAGAACAGACATCTGTATATGTGTAAAAGAACCACATCTTCCACACCTACAACAAGCCAAACATTGTAATCAAACTTGCTGTAATAAAAAATAAAAAATTAAATTAAAAACACGAACAAGAAGTAGTGAGACAAACTTGAGGGGCTTTCTCCTGGAACATTCCATTCTAAATTCCAATCTAGAACACGACTTCCATTGAGGCTCTGTTGCCCTAGTCACCAGATTTGGTAAGGGAGAACTGCTGCCACCTTGTGGCCGTTTCACACAACAGCAGCTTTAATCCCAGCGCTGATGGTCAGTTGATATTCAAAATCATTGCAGGCCTGTAAATGACACCTGCCCTGAAAACAAATCCTGGGGTCACATATCGACCAAAAAATTCAAAGGACGTCCATATTTCAAAACGACCGTTTCAAAAGGCATATTTAACGCACATTAGTGTTCTGCTTCCTTTTTTTTCTTTCCTTTTTTTGTTAAAAATACGGGAATGGAAAAAGGCATCCCTCAGAATGGGCGAAAATCGTTGCAAACGAATCAATGGACAAAGGTTTAATCTCCAATATATATAAACAGCTCATGCAGCTTAATATTAACAAAACAAACAACCCAATACAAAAAATGGGCAGAAGATCTAAAGAGATGTTTCTTCAAAGAAGACACAGAGATGGCCAAGACACACATGAAAAGCTGCTCAACAGCACTAATTATTAGAGAAATGCAAATCAAAACTACAATGAGGTATCACCTCACACCTGTTAGAATCGGCATCATCAGAAAATCTACAAACAACCAATTCTGGGGAGGGTGTGGACAAAAGGAGCCCTCTTCCACAATTGGTGGCAATGTAAATTGATACAGTCACTATGGAGAACGGTATGGAGTTTCCTTGAAAAAACTAGAAATAGAATTACCATCTGATCCAGCAATCCCACTTCTGGGCATATACCCAGAGAAAACCATAAATCAAAAAGGCACATTCACCACAATGTTCATGGCAGCACTATTTACAATAGCCATGTAATGGAAGCAAAGTAAATGCCCACAGACAGATGAATGGATAAAGATGTGGTACATATATAAAATGGAATATTACTCAGCCATAAAAAGGAATGAAACTGGGTCATTTGTAGAGACATCGATGGATCTAGAGACTGTCATACAGAATGAAGTAAGTCAGAAAGAGGAAAACAAATATTGTATATTAATGCATATATGTGGAACCTAAAAAATGGTACAGATGAACTGGTTTGCAGGGAAGAAACAGAGACACAGAGGTAGAGAACAAACATATGGACACCAAGTGTGGGAAGCCATGGGGTGGTGGTGGTGGGATGAGTTGGGAGATTGGGATTGACCTGTATACATGTATATGCATAAAATACATAACTAATAATAACCTGCTGTATAAAAAATATAAATCAAATTAAATTTCAAAATTTTAAAAAGTAAAGTTTAAAAATAAAACAGAAAAATGTTCTTCCCTTCACACAGATGTATTTATAGGAATGAATTATTTCCATGCTTATATCTATAAATACATAAAGGAGGAATAAAATCTAACTTGAACCATAAAAGAAAAGAAAAAACATGAACCCACCAGTTATACAGAGGAAAACCCTATCAGGGCACTTGCTGCAGCGGTAAACAATTCTGAAATTGGTCAGAGGTGGGGAATCATCTCCCATACAACCAGCAACCCACCCCCCACGCCAGGAGCATCCTCATTGCAAAGCTGGGGGACCGTGCCGAGGCATCTGTGAGTAAACGTGAGCTGAGCCCCAGGACAGCTGCTGCTGAACTGTTCCCACCCTTCCCAGGTAAAACACCTGAATATGTACAAGGCCTTGAAAGCCTAAAGGAAGGGCCACGGAGCCACACCAGCGACAGCACGCAGGCCAACTTGGTGCCTCCAGGCCAGCCAGGGTGGTCCTGGCCCCGGGCGCTCTTGCGGAAGCTTTCCATTGCCCTGCCTGAGATACCCATCCTGTCCCGGCCCCCACTGCTTTTTTCCTTCCTCACCTCTGTCCGGAGAGAAATTCCAGCGGAAGGTATGGGTGACACATCCTCTTCTTTACAGGTGGCAGCCTGGCAACCCCTGCAGAAAGGCCAGCAGAGCCCCACTCACACCGGGCCACCAACAAAGCTGTGGCCCCTCACACCCTACCACCAGCAGAGCCCCGAGACTGCTGACGGGGCAGAGAATATGGAGTCAGGCACAGCTTCAGGGGCTATTGCTGCCAGGAGCGCTGTTTATATTGACCTCAAACAGGCACAACTGGGGAGGCCCGGCCGGCAGGGTAAGTCTGCCCAGGTCAGCTAATCCACAACCCTCAGGGAATCACATTGTTGAAAACGGACCTCGCTAAGGCAGAATAGAAGCCTAGGAAGAAAAGGACACAATGCCATTTGCAGCACCGTAGATGAGTCTAGAGGTAATCACGTGACTTGTAGTAAGTCAGAAAGTGAAAGACACGTATCGTATCATATCACTTATAGGTGTTACCTAAGAATGGATACCAGTGCAGATATTTCCACGGAGAAGGGCCATCACAGATTCATCAAACAAACTTATGGTTCACCAATGGAAAGGTGTGAGGATTGGTTTCATTACGATATTGGGGTTAACAGATATATACAAACACAGGTGACACATATAATCACCAAAGACCTACGGAATACCAAGAGAAGACTACTCAACCTTCTGTCATAACGTACATGGGAAAAGGATCCCAGGAAGAACAGACATCTGTATATGTGTAAAAGAACCACATCTTCCACACCTACAACAAGCCAAACATTGTAATCAAACTTGCTGTAATAAAAAATAAAAAATTAAATTAAAAACACGAACAAGAAGTAGTGAGACAAACTTGAGGGGCTTTCTCCTGGCACATTCCATTCTAAATTCCAATCTAGAACACGACTTCCATTGAGGCTCTGTTGCCCTAGTCACCAGATTTGGTAAGGGAGAACTGCTGCCACCTTGTGGCCGTTTCACACAACAGCAGCTTTAATCCCAGCGCTGATGGTCAGTTGATATTCAAAATCATTGCAGGCCTGTAAATGACACCTGCCCTGAAAACAAATCCTGGGGTCACATATCGACCAAAAAATTCAAAGGACGTCCATATTTCAAAACGACCGTTTCAAAAGGCATATTTAACGCACATTAGTGTTCTGCTTCTTTTTCTTTCTTTCCTTTTTTTGTTAAAAATACGGGAATGGAAAAAGGCATCCCTCAGAATGGGCGAAAATCGTTGCAAACGAATCAATGGACAAAGGTTTAATCTCCAATATATATAAACAGCTCATGCAGCTTAATATTAACAAAACAAACAACCCAATACAAAAAATGGGCAGAAGATCTAAAGAGATGTTTCTTCAAAGAAGACACAGAGATGGCCAAGACACACATGAAAAGCTGCTCAACAGCACTAATTATTAGAGAAATGCAAATCAAAACTACAATGAGGTATCACCTCACACCTGTTAGAATCGGCATCATCAGAAAATCTACAAACAACCAATTCTGGGGAGGGTGTGGACAAAAGGAGCCCTCTTCCACTATTGGTGGCAATGTAAATTAATTCAGTCCCTTTGGAGAACGGTATGGAGTTTCCTTGAAAAAACTAGAAATAGAATTACCATCTGATCCAGCAATCCCACTTCTGGGCATATACCCAGAGAAAACCATAAATCAAAACGGCACATTCACCACAATGTTCATGGCAGCACTATTTACAATAGCCAGGTAATGGAAGCAACGTAAATGCGCACAGACAGATGAATGGATAAAGATGTGGTACATATATAAAATGGAATATTACTCAGCCATAAAAAGGAATGAAACTGGGTCATTTGTAGAGACATCGATGGATCTAGAGACTGTCATACAGAATGAAGTAAGTCAGAAAGAGGAAAACAAATATTGTATATTAATGCATATATGTGGAACCTAAAAAATGGTACAGATGAACGGGTTTGCAGGGAAGAAACAGAGACACAGAGGTAGAGAACAAACATATGGACACCAAGTGTGGGAAGCCATGGGGTGGTGGTGGTGGGATGAGTTGGGAGATTGGCATTGACCTGTATACATGTATATGCATAAAATACATAACTAATAATAACCTGCTGTATAAAAAAATAAATCAAATTAAATTTCAAAATTTTAAAAAGTAAAATTTAAAAATAAAACAGAAAAATGTTCTTCCCTTCACACAGATGTATTTATAGGAATGAATTATTTCCATGCTTATATCTATAAATACATAAAAGAGGAATAAAATCTAACTTGAACCATAAAAGAAAAAAAAAACCTGACCCCACCAGTTATACAGAGGAAAACCCTATCAGGGCACTTGCTGCAGCGGTAAACAATTCTGAAATTGGTCAGATGTGGGGAATCATCTCCCATACAACCAGCAACCCAACCCCCACGCCAGGAGCATCCTCATTGCAAAGCTGGGGGACCGTGCCGAGGCATCTGTGAGTAAACGTGAGCTGAGCCCCAGGACAGCTGCTGCTGAACTGTTCCCACCCTTCCCAGGTAAAACACCTGAATATGTACAAGGGCTTGAAAGCCTAGAGGAAGGGCCACGGAGCCACACCAGCGACAGCACGCAGGCCAACTTGGTGCCTCCAGGCCAGCCAGGGTGGTCCTGGCCCCGGGCGCTCTTCTGGAAGCTTTCCATTGCCCTGCCTGAAATACCCCTCCTGTCCCGGCCCCCAATGCTTTTTTCCTTCCTCACCTCTGTCCGGAGAGAAATTCCAGCGGAAGGTATGGGTGACACATCCTCTTCTTTACAGGTGGCAGCCTGGCAACCCCTGCAGAAAGGCCAGCAGAGCCACACTCACACCGGGCCACCAACAAAGCTGTGGCCCCTCACTCCCTCCCACCAGCAGAGCCCCGAGACTGCTGACGGGGCAGAGAATATGGAGTCAGGCACAGCTTCAGGGGCTATTGCTGCCTGGAGCGCTGTTTATATTGACCTCAAACAGGCACACCTGGGGAGGGCCGGCCGGCAGGGTAAGGCTGCCCAGGTCAGCTAATCCACAACCCTCAGGGAATCACATTGTTGAAAACGGACCTCGCTAAGGCAGAATAGAAGCCAAGGAAGAAAAGGACACAATGCCATTTGCAGCACCGTAGATGAGTCTAGAGGTAATCACGTGACTTGTAGTAAGTCAGAAAGTGAAAGACACATATCGTATCATATCACTTATAGGTGTTACCTAAGAATGGATACCAGGGCAGATATTTCCACGGAGAAGGGCCATCACAGATTCATCAAACAAACTTATGGTTCACCAATGGAAAGTTGTGAGGATTGGTTTCATTACGATATTGGGGTTAACAGACATATACAAACACAGGTGACACATATAATCACCAAAGACCTACGGAATACCAAGAGAAGACTACTCAACATTCTGTCATAACGTACATGGGAAAAGGATCCCAGGAAGAACAGACATCTGTATATGTGTAAAAGAACCACATCTTCCACACCTACAACAAGCCAAACATTGTAATCAAACTTGCTGTAATAAAAAATAAAAAATTAAATTAAAAACACGAACAAGAATTAGTGAGACAAACTTGAGGGGCTTTCGCCTGGCACATTCCATTCTAAATTCCAATCTAGAACACGACTTCCATTGAGGCTCTGTTGCCCTAGTCACCAGATTTGGTAAGGGAGAACTGCTGCCACCTTGTGGCCGTTTCACACAACAGCAGCTTTAATCCCAGCGCTGATGGTCAGTTGATATTCAAAATCATTGCAGGCCTGTAAATGACACCTGCCCTGAAAACAAATCCTGGGGTCACATATCGACCAAAAAATTCAAAGGACGTCCATATTTCAAAACGACCGTTTCAAAAGGCATATTTAACGCACATTAGTGTTCTGCTTCTTTTTCTTTCTTTCCTTTTTTTGTTAAAAATACGGGAATGGAAAAAGGCATCCCTCAGAATGGGCGAAAATCGTTGCAAACGAATCAATGGACAAAGGTTTAATCTCCAATATATATAAACAGCTCATGCAGCTTAATATTAACAAAACAAACAACCCAATACAAAAAATGGGCAGAAGATCTAAAGAGATGTTTCTTCAAAGAAGACACAGAGATGGCCAAGACACACATGAAAAGCTGCTCAACAGCACTAATTATTAGAGAAATGCAAATCAAAACTACAATGAGGTATCACCTCACACCTGTTAGAATCGGCATCATCAGAAAATCTACAAACAACCAATTCTGGGGAGGGTGTGGACAAAAGGAGCCCTCTTCCACTATTGGTGGCAATGTAAATTGATACACTCCCTATGGAGAACGGTATGGAGTTTCCTTGAAAAAACTAGAAATAGAATTACCATCTGATCCAGCAATCCCACTTCTGGGCATATAACCAGAGAAAACCATAAATCAAAAAGGCACATTCACCACAATGTTCATGGCAGCACTATTTACAATAGCCAGGTATTGGAAGCAACATAAATGCCCACAGACAGATGAATGGATAAAGATGTGGTACATATATAAAATGGAATATTACTCAGCCATAAAAAGGAATGAAACTGGGTCATTTGTAGAGACATCGATGGATCTAGAGACTGTCATACAGAATGAAGTAAGTCAGAAAGAGGAAAACAAATATTGTATATTAATGCATATATGTGGAACCTAAAAAATGGTACAGATGAACGGGTTTGCATGGAAGAAACAGAGACACAGAGGTAGAGAACAAACATATGGACACCAAGTGTGGGAAGCCATGGGGTGGTGGTGGTGGGATGAGTTGGGAGATTGGCATTGACCTGTATACATGTATATGCATAAAATACATAACTAATAATAACCTGCTGTATAAAAAAATAAATCAAATTAAATTTCAAAATTTTAAAAAGTAAAATTTAAAAATAAAACAGAAAAATGTTCTTCCCTTCACACAGATGTATTTATAGGAATGAATTATTTCCATGCTTATATCTATAAATACATAAAAGAGGAATAAAATCTAACTTGAACCATAAAAGAAAAAAAGAAAACCTGACCCCACCAGTTATACAGAGGAAAACCCTATCAGGGCACTTGCTGCAGCGGTAAACAATTCTGAAATTGTTCAGAGGTGGGGAATCATCTCCCATACAACCAGCAACCCAACCCCCACGCCAGGAGCATCCTCATTGCAAAGCTGGGGGACCGTGCCGAGGCATCTGTGAGTAAACGTGAGCTGAGCCCCAGGACAGCTGCTGCTGAACTGTTCCCACCCTTCCCAGGTAAAACACCTGAATATGTACAAGGGCTTGAAAGCCTAGAGGAAGGGCCACGGAGCCACACCAGCGACAGCACGCAGGCCAACTTGGTGCCTGCAGGCCAGCCAGGGTGGTCCTGGCCCCGGGCGCTCTTGCGGAAGCTTTCCATTGCCCTGCCTGAGATACCCCTCCTGTCCCGGCCCCCACTGCTTTTTTCCTTCCTCACCTCTGTGCGGAGAGAAATTCCAGCGGAAGGTATGGGTGACACATCCTCTTCTTTACAGGTGGCAGCCTGGCAACCCCTGCAGAAAGGCCAGCAGAGCCCCACTCACACCGGGCCACCAACAAAGCTGTGGCCCCTCACTCCCTCCCACCAGCACAGCCCCGAGACTGCTGACGGGGCAGAGAATATGGAGTCAGGCACAGCTTCAGGGGCTATTGCTGCCTGGAGCGCTGTTTATATTGACCTCAAACAGGCACACCTGGGGAGGGCCGGCCGGCAGGGTAAGGCTGCCCAGGTCAGCTAATCCACAACGCTCAGGGAATCACATTGTTGAAAACGGACCTCGCTAAGGCAGAATAGAAGCCAAGGAAGAAAAGGACACAATGCCATTTGCAGCACCGTAGATGAGTCTAGAGGTAATCACGTGACTTGTAGTAAGTCAGAAAGTGAAAGACACATATCGTATCATATCACTTATAGGTGTTACCTAAGAATGGATACCAGGGCAGATATTTCCACGGAGAAGGGCCATCACAGATTCATCAAACAAACTTATGGTTCACCAATGGAAAGGTGTGAGGATTGGTTTCATTACGATATTGGGGTTAACAGACATATACAAACACAGGTGAAACATATAATCACCAAAGACCTACGGAATACCAAGAGAAGACTACTCAACCTTCTGTCATAACGTACATGGGAACAGGATCCCAGGAAGAACAGACATCTGTATATGTGTAAAAGAACCACATCTTCCACACCTACAACAAGCCAAACATTGTAATCAAACTTGCTGTAATAAAAAATAAAAAATTAAATTAAAAACACGAACAAGAAGTAGTGAGACAAACTTGAGGGGCTTTCGCCTGGCACATTCCATTCTAAATTCCAATCTAGAACACGACTTCCATTGAGGCTCTGTTGCCCTAGTCACCAGATTTGGTAAGGGAGAACTGCTGCCACCTTGTGGCCGTTTCACACAACAGCAGCTTTAATCCCAGCGCTGATGGTCAGTTGATATTCAAAATCATTGCAGGCCTGTAAATGACACCTGCCCTGAAAACAAATCCTGGGGTCACATATCGACCAAAAAATTCAAAGGACGTCCATATTTCAAAACCACCGTTTCAAAAGGCATATTTTACGCACATTAGTGTTCTGCTTCTTTTTCTTTCTTTCCTTTTTTTGTTAAAAAAAGGGGAATGGAAAAAGGCATCCCTCAGAATGGGCGAAAATCGTTGCAAACGAATCAATGGACAAAGGTTTAATCTCCAATATATATAAACAGCTCATGCAGCTTAATATTAACAAAACAAACAACCCAATACAAAAAATGGGCAGAAGATCTAAAGAGATGTTTCTTCAAAGAAGACACAGAGATGGCCAAGACACACATGAAAAGCTGCTCAACAGCACTAATTATTAGAGAAATGCAAATCAAAACTACAATGAGGTATCACCTCACACCTGTTAGAATCGGCATCATCAGAAAATCTACAAACAACCAATTCTGGGGAGGGTGTGGACAAAAGGAGCCCTCTTCCACAATTGGTGGCAATGTAAATTGATACAGTCACTATGGAGAACGGTATGGAGTTTCCTTGAAAAAACTAGAAATAGAATTACCATCTGATCCAGCAATCCCACTTCTGGGCATATACCCAGAGAAAACCATAAATCAAAAAGGCACATTCACCACAATGTTCATGGCAGCACTATTTACAATAGCCATGTAATGGAAGCAAAGTAAATGCCCACAGACAGATGAATGGATAAAGATGTGGTACATATATAAAATGGAATATTACTCAGCCATAAAAAGGAATGAAACTGGGTCATTTGTAGAGACATCGATGGATCTAGAGACTGTCATACAGAATGAACTAAGTCAGAAAGAGGAAAACAAATATTGTATATTAATGCATATATGTGGAACCTAAAAAATGGTACAGATGAACTGGTTTGCAGGGAAGAAACAGAGACACAGAGGTAGAGAACAAACATATGGACACCAAGTGTGGGAAGCCATGGGGTGGTGGTGGTGGGATGAGTTGGGAGATTGGGATTGACCTGTATACATGTATATGCATAAAATACATAACTAATAATAACCTGCTGTATAAAAAAAATAAATCAAATTAAATTTCAAAATTTTAAAAAGTAAAGTTTAAAAATAAAACAGAAAAATGTTCTTCCCTTCACACAGATGTATTTATAGGAATGAATTATTTCCATGCTTATATCTATAAATACATAAAGGAGGAATAAAATCTAACTTGAACCATAAAAGAAAAGAAAAAACCTGAACCCACCAGTTATACAGAGGAAAACCCTATCAGGGCACTTGCTCCAGCGGTAAACAATTCTGAAATTGGTCAGAGGTGGGGAATCATCTCCCATACAACCAGCAACCCACCCCCCACGCCAGGAGCATCCTCATTGCAAAGCTGGGGGACCGTGCTGAGGCATCTGTGAGTAAACGTGAGCTGAGCCCCAGGACAGCTGCTGCTGAACTGTTCCCACCCTTCCCAGGTAAAACACCTGAATATGTACAAGGGCTTGAAAGCCTAGAGGAAGGGCCACGGAGCCACACCAGCGACAGCACGCAGGCCAACTTGGTGCCTCCAGGCCAGCCAGGGTGGTCCTGGCCCTGGGCGCTCTTGAGGAAGCTTTCCATTGCCCTGCCTGAGATACCCATCCTGTCCCGGCCCCCACTGCTTTTTTCCTTCCTCACCTCTGTCCGGAGAGAAATTCCAGCGGAAGGTATGGGTGACACATCCTCTTCTTTACAGGTGGCAGCCTGGAAACCCCTCTAGAAAGGCCAGCAGAGCCCCACTCACACCGGGCCACCAACAAAGCTGTGGCCCCTCACACCCTCCCACCAGCAGAGCCCCAAGACTGCTGACGGGGCAGAGAATATGGAGTCAGGCACAGCTTCAGGGGCTATTGCTGCCTGGAGCGCTGTTTATATTGACCTCAAACAGGGACACCTGGGGAGGCCCGGCCGGCAGGGTAAGGCTGCCCAGGTCAGCTAATCCACAACCCTCAGGGAATCACATTGTTGAAAACGGACCTCGCTAAGGCAGAATAGAAGCCAAGGAAGAAAAGGACACAATGCCATTTGCAGCACCGTAGATGAGTCTAGAGGTAATCACGTGACTTGTAGTAAGTCAGAAAGTGAAAGACACGTATCGTATCATATCACTTATAGGTGTTACCTAAGAATGGATACCAGTGCAGATATTTCCACGGAGAAGGGCCATCACAGATTCATCAAACAAACTTATGGTTCACCAATGGAAAGGTGTGAGGATTGGTTTCATTACGATATTGGGGTTAACAGACATATACAAACACAGGTGACACATATAATCACCAAAGACCTACGGAATACCAAGAGAAGACTACTCAACCTTCTGTCATAACGTACATGGGAAAAGGTTCCCAGGAAGAACAGACATCTGTATATGTGTAAAAGAACCACATCTTCCACACCTACAACAAGCCAAACATTGTAATCAAACTTGCTGTAATAAAAAATAAAAAATTAAATTAAAAACACGAACAAGAAGTAGTGAGACAAACTTGAGGGGCTTTCGCCTGGCACATTCCATTCTAAATTCCAAACTAGAACACGACTTCCATTGAGGCTCTGTTGCCCTAGTCACCAGATTTGGTAAGGGAGAACTGCTGCCACCTTGTGGCCGTTTCACACAACAGCAGCTTTAATCCCAGCGCTGATGGTCAGTTGATATTCAAAATCATTGCAGGCCTGTAAATGACACCTGCCCTGAAAACCAAACCTGGGGTCACATATCGACCAAAAAATTCAAAGGACGTCCATATTTCAAAACGACCGTTTCAAAAGGCATATTTAACGCACATTAGTGTTCTGCTTCTTTTTCTTTCTTTCCTTTTTTTGTTAAAAATACGGGAATGGAAAAAGGCATCCCTCAGAATGGGCGAAAATCGTTGCAAACGAATCAATGGACAAAGGTTTAATCTCCAATATATATAAACAGCTCATGCAGCTTAATATTAACAAAACAAACAACCCAATACAAAAAATGGGCAGAAGATCTAAAGAGATGTTTCTTCAAAGAAGACACAGAGATGGCCAAGACACACATGAAAAGCTGCTCAACAGCACTAATTATTAGAGAAATGCAAATCAAAACTACAATGAGGTATCACCTCACACCTGTTAGAATCGGCATCATCAGAAAATCTACAAACAACCAATTCTGGGGAGGGTGTGGACAAAAGGAGCCCTCTTCCACTATTGGTGGCAATGTAAATTGATACAGTCACTATGGAGAACGGTATGGAGTTTCCTTGAAAAAACTAGAAATAGAATTACCATCTGATCCAGCAATCCCACTTCTGGGCATATACCCAGAGAAAACCATAAATCAAAAAGGCACATTCACCACAATGTTCATGGCAGCACTATTTACAATAGCCATGTAATGGAAGCAAAGTAAATGCCCACAGACAGATGAATGGATAAAGATGTGGTACATATATAAAATGGAATATTACTCAGCCATAAAAAGGAATGAAACTGGGTCATTTGTAGAGACATCGATGGATCTAGAGACTGTCATACAGAATGAAGTAAGTCAGAAAGAGGAAAACAAATATTGTATATTAATGCATATATGTGGAACCTAAAAAATGGTACAGATGAACGGGTTTGCAGGGAAGAAACAGAGACACAGAGGTAGAGAACAAACATATGGACACCAAGTGTGGGAAGCCATGGGGTGGTGGTGGTGGGATGAGTTGGGAGATTGGGATTGACCTGTATACACATATATGCATAAAATACATAACTAATAATAACCTGCTGTATAAAAAAAATAAATCAAATTAAATTTCAAAATTTTAAAAAGTAAAGTTTAAAAATAAAACAGAAAAATGTTCTTCCCTTCACACAGATGTATTTATAGGAATGAATTATTTCCATGCTTATATCTATAAATACATAAAGGAGGAATAAAATCTAACTTGAACCATAAAAGAAAAGAAAAAAACATGAACCCACCAGTTATACAGAGGAAAACCCTATCAGGGCACTTGCTGCAGCGGTAAACAATTCTGAAATTGGTCAGGGGTGGGGAATCATCTCCCATACAACCAGCAACCCACCCCCCACGCAAGGAGCATCCTCATTGCAAAGCTGGGGGACCGTGCCGAGGCATCTGTGAGTAAACGTGAGCTGAGCCCCAGGACAGCTGCTGCTGAACTGTTCCCACCCTTCCCAGGTAAAACACCTGAATATGTACAAGGGCTTGAAAGCCTAGAGGAAGGGCCACGGAGCCACACCAGCGACAGCACGCAGGCCAACTTGGTGCCTGCAGGCCAGCCAGGGTGGTCCTGGCCCCGGGCGCTCTTGCGGAAGCTTTCCATTGCCCTGCCTGAGATACCCATCCTGTCCCGGCCCCCACTGCTTTTTTCCTTCCTCACCTCTGTCCGGAGAGAAATTCCAGCGGTAGGTATGGGTGACACATCCTCTTCTTTACAGGTGGCAGCCTGGCAACCCCTGCAGAAAGGCCAGCAGAGCCCCACTCACACCGGGCCACCAACAAAGCTGTGGCCCCTCACTCCCTCCCACCAGCAGAGCCCCGAGACTGCTGACGGGGCAGAGAATATGGAGTCAGGCACAGCTTCAGGGGCTATTGCTGCCTGGAGCGCTGTTTATATTGACCTCAAACAGGCACACCTGGGGAGGGCCGGCCGGCAGGGTAAGGCTGCCCAGGTCAGCTAATCCACAACCCTCAGGGAATCACATTGTTGAAAACGGACCTCGCTAAGGCAGAATAGAAGCCAAGGAAGAAAAGGACACAATGCCATTTGCAGCACCGTAGATGAGTCTAGAGGTAATCACGTGACTTGTAGTAAGTCAGAAAGTGAAAGACACATATCGTATCATATCACTTATAGGTGTTACCTAAGAATGGATACCAGGGCAGATATTTCCACGGAGAAGGGCCATCACAGATTCATCAAACAAACTTATGGTTCACCAATGGAAAGGTGTGAGGATTGGTTTCATTACGATATTGGGGTTAACAGACATATACAAACACAGGTGACACATATAATCACCAAAGACCTACGGAATACCAAGAGAAGACTACTCAACCTTCTGTCATAACGTACATGGGAAAAGGATCCCAGGAAGAACAGACATCTGTATATGTGTAAAAGAACCACATCTTCCACACCTACAACAAGCCAAACATTGTAATCAAACTTGCTGTAATAAAAAATAAAAAATTAAATTAAAAACACGAACAAGAAGTAGTGAGACAAACTTGAGGGGCTTTCTCCTGGCACATTCCATTCTAAATTCCAATCAAGAACACGACTTCCATTGAGGCTCTGTTGCCCTAGTCACCAGATTTGGTAAGGGAGAACTGCTGCCACCTTGTGGCCGTTTCACACAACAGCAGCTTTAATCCCAGCGCTGATGGTCAGTTGATATTCAAAATCATTGCAGGCCTGTAAATGACACCTGCCCTGAAAACAAATCCTGGTGTCACATATCGACCAAAAAATTCAAAGGACGTCCATATTTCAAAACGACCGTTTCAAAAGGCATATTTTACGCACATTAGTGTTCTGCTTCTTTTTCTTTCTTTCCTTTTTTTGTTAAAAAAAGGGGAATGGAAAAAGGCATCCCTCAGAATGGGCGAAAATCGTTGCAAACGAATCAATGGACAAAGGTTTAATCTCCAATATATATAAACAGCTCATGCAGCTTAATATTAACAAAACAAACAACCCAATACAAAAAATGGGCAGAAGATCTAAAGAGATGTTTCTTCAAAGAAGACACAGAGATGGCCAAGACACACATGAAAAGCTGCTCAACAGCACTAATTATTAGAGAAATGCAAATCAAAACTACAATGAGGTATCACCTCACACCTGTTAGAATCGGCATCATCAGAAAATCTACAAACAACCAATTCTGGGGAGGGTGTGGACAAAAGGAGCCCTCTTCCACAATTGGTGGCAATGTAAATTGGTACAGTCACTATGGAGAACGGTATGGAGTTTCCTTGAAAAAACTAGAAATAGAATTACCATCTGATCCAGCAATCCCACTTCTGGGCATATACCCAGAGAAAACCATAAATCAAAAAGGCACATTCACCACAATGTTCATGGCAGCACTATTTACAATAGCCATGTAATGGAAGCAAAGTAAATGCCCACAGACAGATGAATGGATAAAGATGTGGTACATATATAAAATGGAATATTACTCAGCCATAAAAAGGAATGAAACTGGGTCATTTGTAGAGACATCGATGGATCTAGAGACTGTCATACAGAATGAAGTAAGTCAGAAAGAGGAAAACAAATATTGTATATTAATGCATATATGTGGAACCTAAAAAATGGTACAGATGAACTGGTTTGCAGGGAAGAAACAGAGACACAGAGGTAGAGAACAAACATATGGACACCAAGTGTGGGAAGCCATGGGGTGGTGGTGGTGGGATGAGTTGGGAGATTGGGATTGACCTGTATACATGTATATGCATAAAATACATAACTAATAATAACCTGCTGTATAAAAAAAATAAATCAAATTAAATTTCAAAATTTTAAAAAGTAAAGTTTAAAAATAAAACAGAAAAATGTTCTTCCCTTCACACAGATGTATTTATAGGAATGAATTATTTCCATGCTTATATCTATAAATACATAAAGGAGGAATAAAATCTAACTTGAACCATAAAAGAAAAGAAAAAACCTGAACCCACCAGTTATACAGAGGAAAACCCTATCAGGGCACTTGCTCCAGCGGTAAACAATTCTGAAATTGGTCAGAGGTGGGGAATCATCTCCCATACAACCAGCAACCCACCCCCCACGCCAGGAGCATCCTCATTGCAAAGCTGGGGGACCGTGCCGAGGCATCTGTGAGTAAACGTGAGCTGAGCCCCAGGACAGCTGCTGCTGAACTGTTCCCACCCTTCCCAGGTAAAACACCTGAATATGTACAAGGGCTTGAAAGCCTAGAGGAAGGGCCACGGAGCCACACCAGCGACAGCACGCAGGCCAACTTGGTGCCTCCAGGCCAGCCAGGGTGGTCCTGGCCCTGGGCGCTCTTGAGGAAGCTTTCCATTGCCCTGCCTGAGATACCCATCCTGTCCCGGCCCCCACTGCTTTTTTCCTTCCTCACCTCTGTCCGGAGAGAAATTCCAGCGGAAGGTATGGGTGACACATCCTCTTCTTTACAGGTGGCAGCCTGGAAACCCCTCTAGAAAGGCCAGCAGAGCCCCACTCACACCGGGCCACCAACAAAGCTGTGGCCCCTCACACCCTCCCACCAGCAGAGCCCCAAGACTGCTGACGGGGCAGAGAATATGGAGTCAGGCACAGCTTCAGGGGCTATTGCTGCCTGGAGCGCTGTTTATATTGACCTCAAACAGGGACACCTGGGGAGGCCCGGCCGGCAGGGTAAGGCTGCCCAGGTCAGCTAATCCACAACCCTCAGGGAATCACATTGTTGAAAACGGACCTCGCTAAGGCAGAATAGAAGCCAAGGAAGAAAAGGACACAATGCCATTTGCAGCACCGTAGATGAGTCTAGAGGTAATCACGTGACTTGTAGTAAGTCAGAAAGTGAAAGACACGTATCGTATCATATCACTTATAGGTGTTACCTAAGAATGGATACCAGTGCAGATATTTCCACGGAGAAGGGCCATCACAGATTCATCAAACAAACTTATGGTTCACCAATGGAAAGGTGTGAGGATTGGTTTCATTACGATATTGGGGTTAACAGACATATACAAACACAGGTGACACATATAATCACCAAAGACCTACGGAATACCAAGAGAAGACTACTCAACCTTCTGTCATAACGTACATGGGAAAAGGATCCCAGGAAGAACAGACATCTGTATATGTGTAAAAGAACCACATCTTCCACACCTACAACAAGCCAAACATTGTAATCAAACTTGCTGTAATAAAAAATAAAAAATTAAATTAAAAACACGAACAAGAAGTAGTGAGACAAACTTGAGGGGCTTTCGCCTGGCACATTCCATTCTAAATTCCAAACTAGAACACGACTTCCATTGAGGCTCTGTTGCCCTAGTCACCAGATTTGGTAAGGGAGAACTGCTGCCACCTTGTGGCCGTTTCACACAACAGCAGCTTTAATCCCAGCGCTGATGGTCAGTTGATATTCAAAATCATTGCAGGCCTGTAAATGACACCTGCCCTGAAAACCAATCCTGGGGTCACATATCGACCAAAAAATTCAAAGGACGTCCATATTTCAAAACGACCGTTTCAAAAGGCATATTTAACGCACATTAGTGTTCTGCTTCTTTTTCTTTCTTTCCTTTTTTTGTTAAAAATACGGGAATGGAAAAAGGCATCCCTCAGAATGGGCGAAAATCGTTGCAAACGAATCAATGGACAAAGGTTTAATCTCCAATATATATAAACAGCTCATGCAGCTTAATATTAACAAAACAAACAACCCAATACAAAAAATGGGCAGAAGATCTAAAGAGATGTTTCTTCAAAGAAGACACAGAGATGGCCAAGACACACATGAAAAGCTGCTCAACAGCACTAATTATTAGAGAAATGCAAATCAAAACTACAATGAGGTATCACCTCACACCTGTTAGAATCGGCATCATCAGAAAATCTACAAACAACCAATTCTGGGGAGGGTGTGGACAAAAGGAGCCCTCTTCCACTATTGGTGGCAATGTAAATTGATACAGTCACTATGGAGAACGGTATGGAGTTTCCTTGAAAAAACTAGAAATAGAATTACCATCTGATCCAGCAATCCCACTTCTGGGCATATACCCAGAGAAAACCATAAATCAAAAAGGCACATTCACCACAATGTTCATGGCAGCACTATTTACAATAGCCATGTAATGGAAGCAAAGTAAATGCCCACAGACAGATGAATGGATAAAGATGTGGTACATATATAAAATGGAATATTACTCAGCCATAAAAAGGAATGAAACTGGGTCATTTGTAGAGACATCGATGGATCTAGAGACTGTCATACAGAATGAAGTAAGTCAGAAAGAGGAAAACAAATATTGTATATTAATACATATATGTGGAACCTAAAAAATGGTACAGATGAACGGGTTTGCAGGGAAGAAACAGAGACACAGAGGTAGAGAACAAACATATGGACACCAAGTGTGGGAAGCCATGGGGTGGTGGTGGTGGGATGAGTTGGGAGATTGGGATTGACCTGTATACATGTATATGCATAAAATACATAACTAATAATAACCTGCTGTATAAAAAAAATAAATCAAATTAAATTTCAAAATTTTAAAAAGTAAAGTTTAAAAATAAAACAGAAAAATGTTCTTCCCTTCACACAGATGTATTTATAGGAATGAATTATTTCCATGCTTATATCTATAAATACATAAAGGAGGAATAAAATCTAACTTGAACCATAAAAGAAAAGAAAAAACATGAACCCACCAGTTATACAGAGGAAAACCCTATCAGGGCACTTGCTGCAGCGGTAAACAATTCTGAAATTGGTCAGAGGTGGGGAATCATCTCCCATACAACCAGCAACCCACCCCCCACGCAAGGAGCATCCTCATTGCAAAGCTGGGGGACCGTGCCGAGGCATCTGTGAGTAAACGTGAGCTGAGCCCCAGGACAGCTGCTGCTGAACTGTTCCCACCCTTCCCAGGTAAAACACCTGAATATGTACAAGGGCTTGAAAGCCTAGAGGAAGGGCCACGGAGCCACACCAGCGACAGCACGCAGGCCAACTTGGTGCCTGCAGGCCAGCCAGGGTGGTCCTGGCCCCGGGCGCTCTTGCGGAAGCTTTCCATTGCCCTGCCTGAGATACCCATCCTGTCCCGGCCCCCACTGCTTTTTTCCTTCCTCACCTCTGTCCGGAGAGAAATTCCAGCGGTAGGTATGGGTGACACATCCTCTTCTTTACAGGTGGCAGCCTGGCAACCCCTGCAGAAAGGCCAGCAGAGCCCCACTCACACCGGGCCACCAACAAAGCTGTGGCCCCTCACTCCCTCCCACCAGCAGAGCCCCGAGACTGCTGACGGGGCAGAGAATATGGAGTCAGGCACAGCTTCAGGGGCTATTGCTGCCTGGAGCGCTGTTTATATTGACCTCAAACAGGCACACCTGGGGAGGGCCGGCCGGCAGGGTAAGGCTGCCCAGGTCAGCTAATCCACAACCCTCAGGGAATCACATTGTTGAAAACGGACCTCGCTAAGGCAGAATAGAAGCCAAGGAAGAAAAGGACACAATGCCATTTGCAGCACCGTAGATGAGTCTAGAGGTAATCACGTGACTTGTAGTAAGTCAGAAAGTGAAAGACACATATCGTATCATATCACTTATAGGTGTTACCTAAGAATGGATACCAGTGCAGATATTTCCACGGAGAAGGGCCATCACAGATTCATCAAACAAACTTATGGTTCACCAATGGAAAGGTGTGAGGATTGGTTTCATTACGATATTGGGGTTAACAGACATATACAAACACAGGTGACACATATAATCACCAAAGACCTACGGAATACCAAGAGAAGACTACTCAACCTTCTGTCATAACGTACATGGGAAAAGGATCCCAGGAAGAACAGACATCTGTATATGTGTAAAAGAACCACATCTTCCACACCTACAACAAGCCAAACATTGTAATCAAACTTGCTGTAATAAAAAATAAAAAATTAAATTAAAAACACGAACAAGAAGTAGTGAGACAAACTTGAGGGGCTTTCTCCTGGCACATTCCATTCTAAATTCCAATCTAGAACACGACTTCCATTGAGGCTCTGTTGCCCTAGTCACCAGATTTGGTAAGGGAGAACTGCTGCCACCTTGTGGCCGTTTCACACAACAGCAGCTTTAATCCCAGCGCTGATGGTCAGTTGATATTCAAAATCATTGCAGGCCTGTAAATGACACCTGCCCTGAAAACAAATCCTGGGGTCACATATCGACCAAAAAATTCAAAGGACGTCCATATTTCAAAACGACCGTTTCAAAAGGCATATTTTACGCACATTAGTGTTCTGCTTCTTTTTCTTTCTTTCCTTTTTTTGTTAAAAAAAGGGGAATGGAAAAAGGCATCCCTCAGAATGGGCGAAAATCGTTGCAAACGAATCAATGGACAAAGGTTTAATCTCCAATATATATAAACAGCTCATGCAGCTTAATATTAACAAAACAAACAACCCAATACAAAAAATGGGCAGAAGATCTAAAGAGATGTTTCTTCAAAGAAGACACAGAGATGGCCAAGACACACATGAAAAGCTGCTCAACAGCACTAATTATTAGAGAAATGCAAATCAAAACTACAATGAGGTATCACCTCACACCTGTTAGAATCGGCATCATCAGAAAATCTACAAACAACCAATTCTGGGGAGGGTGTGGACAAAAGGAGCCCTCTTCCACAATTGGTGGCAATGTAAATTGGTACAGTCACTATGGAGAACGGTATGGAGTTTCCTTGAAAAAACTAGAAATAGAATTACCATCTGATCCAGCAATCCCACTTCTGGGCATATACCCAGAGAAAACCATAAATCAAAAAGGCACATTCACCACAATGTTCATGGCAGCACTATTTACAATAGCCATGTAATGGAAGCAAAGTAAATGCCCACAGACAGATGAATGGATAAAGATGTGGTACATATATAAAATGGAATATTACTCAGCCATAAAAAGGAATGAAACTGGGTCATTTGTAGAGACATCGATGGATCTAGAGACTGTCATACAGAATGAAGTAAGTCAGAAAGAGGAAAACAAATATTGTATATTAATGCATATATGTGGAACCTAAAAAATGGTACAGATGAACGGGTTTGCAGGGAAGAAACAGAGACACAGAGGTAGAGAACAAACATATGGACACCAAGTGTGGGAAGCCATGGGGTGGTGGTGGTGGGATGAGTTGGGAGATTGGGATTGACCTGTATACATGTATATGCATAAAATACATAACTAATAATAACCTGCTGTATAAAAAAAATAAATCAAATTAAATTTCAAAATTTTAAAAAGTAAAGTTTAAAAATAAAACAGAAAAATGTTCTTCCCTTCACACAGATGTATTTATAGGAATGAATTATTTCCATGCTTATATCTATAAATACATAAAGGAGGAATAAAATCTAACTTGAACCATAAAAGAAAAGAAAAAACATGAACCCACCAGTTATACAGAGGAAAACCCTATCAGGGCACTTGCTGCAGCGGTAAACAATTCTGAAATTGGTCAGAGGTGGGGAATCATCTCCCATACAACCAGCAACCCACCCCCCACGCCAGGAGCATCCTCATTGCAAAGCTGGGGGACCGTGCCGAGGCATCTGTGAGTAAACGTGAGCTGAGCCCCAGGACAGCTGCTGCTGAACTGTTCCCACCCTTCCCAGGTAAAACACCTGAATATGTACAAGGGCTTGAAAGCCTAGAGGAAGGGCCACGGAGCCACACCAGCGACAGCACGCAGGCCAACTTGGTGCCTGCAGGCCAGCCAGGGTAGTCCTGGCCCCGGGCGCTCTTGCGGAAGCTTTCCATTGCCCTGCCTGAGATACCCATCCTGTCCCGGCCCCCACTGCTTTTTTCCTTCCTCACCTCTGTCCGGAGAGAAATTCCAGCGGTAGGTATGGGTGACACATCCTCTTCTTTACAGGTGGCAGCCTGGCAACCCCTGCAGAAAGGCCAGCAGAGCCCCACTCACACCGGGCCACCAACAAAGCTGTGGCCCCTCACTCCCTCCCACCAGCAGAGCCCCGAGACTGCTGACGGGGCAGAGAATATGGAGTCAGGCACAGCTTCAGGGGCTATTGCTGCCTGGAGCGCTGTTTATATTGACCTCAAACAGGCACACCTGGGGAGGGCCGGCCGGCAGGGTAAGGCTGCCCAGGTCAGCTAATCCACAACCCTCAGGGAATCACATTGTTGAAAACGGACCTCGCTAAGGCAGAATAGAAGCCAAGGAAGAAAAGGACACAATGCCATTTGCAGCACCGTAGATGAGTCTAGAGGTAATCACGTGACTTGTAGTAAGTCAGAAAGTGAAAGACACATATCGTATCACATCACTTATAGGTGTTACCTAAGAATGGATACCAGTGCAGATATTTCCACGGAGAAGGGCCATCACAGATTCATCAAACAAACTTATGGTTCACCAATGGAAAGGTGTGAGGATTGGTTTCATTACGATATTGGGGTTAACAGACATATACAAACACAGGTGACACATATAATCACCAAAGACCTACGGAATACCAAGAGAAGACTACTCAACCTTCTGTCATAACGTACATGGGAAAAGGATCCCAGGAAGAACAGACATCTGTATATGTGTAAAAGAACCACATCTTCCACACCTACAACAAGCCAAACATTGTAATCAAACTTGCTGTAATAAAAAATAAAAAAATAAATTAAAAACACGAACAAGAAGTAGTGAGACAAACTTGAACGGCTTTCTCCTGGCACATTCCATTCTAAATTCCAATCTAGAACACGACTTCCATTGAGGCTCTGTTGCCCTAGTCACCAGATTTGGTAAGGGAGAACTGCTGCCACCTTGTGGCCGTTTCACACAACAGCAGCTTTAATCCCAGCGCTGATGGTCAGTTGATATTCAAAATCATTGCAGGCCTGTAAATGACACCTGCCCTGAAAACAAATCCTGGGGTCACATATCGACCAAAAAATTCAAAGGACGTCCATATTTCAAAACGACCGTTTCAAAAGGCATATTTTACGCACATTAGTGTTCTGCTTCTTTTTCTTTCTTTCCTTTTTTTGTTAAAAAAA
Organism: Mesoplodon mirus; assembly: GCF_964341445.2. Lineage (NCBI taxonomy): Eukaryota > Metazoa > Chordata > Mammalia > Artiodactyla > Ziphiidae > Mesoplodon > Mesoplodon mirus. The sequence continues at coordinate 1,504,472 of NW_028295814.1, read as the reverse complement.
GGGGAATGGAAAAAGGCATCCCTCAGAATGGGCGAAAATCATTGCAAACGAATCAATGGACAAAGGTTTAATCTCCAATATATATAAACAGCTCATGCAGCTTAATATTAACAAAACAAACAACCCAATACAAAAAATGGGCAGAAGATCTAAAGAGATGTTTCTTCAAAGAAGACACAGAGATGGCCAAGACACACATGAAAAGCTGCTCAACAGCACTAATTATTAGAGAAATGCAAATCAAAACTACAATGAGGTATCACCTCACACCTGTTAGAATCGGCATCATCAGAAAATCTACAAACAACCAATTCTGGGGAGGGTGTGGACAAAAGGAGCCCTCTTCCACAATTGGTGGCAATGTAAATTGATACAGTCACTATGGAGAACGGTATGGAGTTTCCTTGAAAAAACTAGAAATAGAATTACCATCTGATCCAGCAATCCCACTTCTGGGCATATACCCAGAGAAAACCATAAATCAAAAAGGCACATTCACCACAATGTTCATGGCAGCACTATTTACAATAGCCATGTAATGGAAACAAAGTAAATGCCCACAGACAGATGAATGGATAAAGATGTGGTACATATATAAAATGGAATATTACTCAGCCATAAAAAGGAATGAAACTGGGTCATTTGTAGAGACATCGATGGATCTAGAGACTGTCATACAGAATGAAGTAAGTCAGAAAGAGGAAAACAAATATTGTATATTAATGCATATATGTGGAACCTACAAAATGGTACAGATGAACGGGTTTGCAGGGAAGAAACAGAGACACAGAGGTAGAGAACAAACATATGGACACCAAGTGTGGGAAGCCATGGGGTGGTGGTGGTGGGATGAGTTGGGAGATTGGGATTGACCTGTATACATGTATATGCATAAAATACATAACTAATAATAACCTGCTGTATAAAAAAAAATAAATCAAATTAAATTTCAAAATTTTAAAAAGTAAAGTTTAAAAATAAAACAGAAAAATGTTCTTCCCTTCACACAGATGTATTTATAGGAATGAATTATTTCCATGCTTATATCTATAAATACATAAAGGAGGAATAAAATCTAACTTGAACCATAAAAGAAAAGAAAAAACATGAACCCACCAGTTATACAGAGGAAAACCCTATCAGGGCACTTGCTGCAGCGGTAAACAATTCTGAAATTGGTCAGAGGTGGGGAATCATCTCCCATACAACCAGCAACCCACCCCCCACGCAAGGAGCATCCTCATTGCAAAGCTGGGGGACCGTGCCGAGGCATCTGTGAGTAAACGTGAGCTGAGCCCCAGGACAGCTGCTGCTGAACTGTTCCCACCCTTCCCAGGTAAAACACCTGAATATGTACAAGGGCTTGAAAGCCTAGAGGAAGGGCCACGGAGCCACACCAGCGACAGCACGCAGGCCAACTTGGTTCCTGCAGGCCAGCCAGGGTGGTCCTGGCCCCGGGCGCTCTTGCGGAAGCTTTCCATTGCCCTGACTGAGATACCCCTCCTGTCCCGGCCCCCACTGCTTTTTTCCTTCCTCACCTCTGTCCGGAGAGAAATTCCAGCGGTAGGTATGGGTGACACATCCTCTTCTTTACAGGTGGCAGCCTGGCAACCCCTGCAGAAAGGCCAGCAGAGCCCCACTCACACCGGGCCACCAACAAAGCTGTGGCCCCTCAATCCCTCCCACCAGCAGAGCCCCGAGACTGCTGACGGGGCAGAGAATATGGAGTCAGGCACAGCTTCAGGGGCTATTGCTGCCTGGAGCGCTGTTTATATTGACCTCAAACAGGCACACCTGGGGAGGGCCGGCCGGCAGGGTAAGGCTGCCCAGGTCAGCTAATCCACAACCCTCAGGGAATCACATTGTTGAAAACGGACCTCGCTAAGGCAGAATAGAAGCCAAGGAAGAAAAGGACACAATGCCATTTGCAGCACCGTAGATGAGTCTAGGGGTAATCACGTGACTTGTAGTAAGTCAGAAAGTGAAAGACACATATCGTATCATATCACTTATAGGTGTTACCTAAGAATGGATACCAGGGCAGATATTTCCACGGAGAAGGGCCATCACAGATTCATCAAACAAACTTATGGTTCACCAATGGAAAGGTGTGAGGATTGGTTTCATTACGATATTGGGGTTAACAGACATATACAAACACAGGTGACACATATAATCACCAAAGACCTACGGAATACCAAGAGAAGACTACTCAACCTTCTGTCATAACGTACATGGGAAAAGGATCCCAGGAAGAACAGACATCTGTATATGTGTAAAAGAACCACATCTTCCACACCTACAACAAGCCAAACATTGTAATCAAACTTGCTGTAATAAAAAATAAAAAATTAAATTAAAAACACGAACAAGAAGTAGTGAGACAAACTTGAGGGGCTTTCTCCTGGCACATTCCATTCTAAATTCCAATCTAGAACACGACTTCCATTGAGGCTCTGTTGCCCTAGTCACCAGATTTGGTAAGGGAGAACTGCTGCCACCTTGTGGCCGTTTCACACAACAGCAGCTTTAATCCCAGCGCTGATGGTCAGTTGATATTCAAAATCATTGCAGGCCTGTAAATGACACCTGCCCTGAAAACAAATCCTGGGGTCACATATCGACCAAAAAATTCAAAGGACGTCCATATTTCAAAACGACCGTCTCAAAAGGCATATTTTACGCACATTAGTGTTCTGCTTCTTTTTCTTTCTTTCCTTTTTTTGTTAAAAAAAGGGGAATGGAAAAAGGCATCCCTCAGAATGGGCGAAAATCGTTGCAAACGAATCAATGGACAAAGGTTTAATCTCCAATATATATAAACAGCTCATGCAGCTTAATATTAACAAAACAAACAACCCAATACAAAAAATGGGCAGAAGATCTAAAGAGATGTTTCTTCAAAGAAGACACAGAGATGGCCAAGACACACATGAAAAGCTGCTCAACAGCACTAATTATTAGAGAAATGCAAATCAAAACTACAATGAGGTATCACCTCACACCTGTTAGAATCGGCATCATCAGAAAATCTACAAACAACCAATTCTGGGGAGGGTGTGGACAAAAGGAGCCCTCTTCCACAATTGGTGGCAATGTAAATTGATACAGTCACTATGGAGAACGGTATGGAGTTTCCTTGAAAAAACTAGAAATAGAATTACCATCTGATCCAGCAATCCCACTTCTGGGCATATACCCAGAGAAAACCATAAATCAAAAAGGCACATTCACCACAATGTTCATGGCAGCACTATTTACAATAGCCATGTAATGGAAGCAAAGTAAATGCCCACAGACAGATGAATGGATAAAGATGTGGTACATATATAAAATGGAATATTACTCAGCCATAAAAAGGAATGAAACTGGGTCATTTGTAGAGACATCGATGGATCTAGAGACTGTCATACAGAATGAAGTAAGTCAGAAAGAGGAAAACAAATATTCTATATTAATGCATATATGTGGAACCTAAAAAATGGTACAGATGAACTGGTTTGCAGGGAAGAAACAGAGACACAGAGGTAGAGAACAAACATATGGACAACAAGTGTGGGAAGCCATGGGGTGGTGGTGGTGGGATGAGTTGGGAGATTGGGATTGACCTGTATACATGTATATGCATAAAATACATAACTAATAATAACCTGCTGTATAAAAAAAATAAATCAAATTAAATTTCAAAATTTTAAAAAGTAAAGTTTAAAAATAAAACAGAAAAATGTTCTTCCCTTCACACAGATGTATTTATAGGAATGAATTATTTCCATGCTTATATCTATAAATACATAAAGGAGGAATAAAATCTAAATTGAACCATAAAAGAAAAGAAAAAACCTGAACCCACCAGTTATACAGAGGAAAACCCTATCAGGGCACTTGCTGCAGCGGTAAACAATTCTGAAATTGGTCAGAGGTGGGGAATCATCTCCCATACAACCAGCAACCCACCCCCCACGCCAGGAGCATCCTCATTGCAAAGCTGGGGGACCGTGCCGAGGCATCTGTGAGTAAACGTGAGCTGAGCCCCAGGACAGCTACTGCTGAACTGTTCCCACCCTTCCCAGGTAAAACACCTGAATATGTACAAGGGCTTGAAAGCCTAGAGGAAGGGCCACGGAGCCACACCAGCGACAGCACGCAGGCCAACTTGGTGCCTGCAGGCCAGCCAGGGTGGTCCTGGCCCTGGGCGCTCTTCTGGAAGCTTTCCATTGCCTTGCCTGAGATACCCCTCCTGTCCCGGCCCCCAATGCTTTTTTCCTTCCTCACCTCTGTCCGGAGAGAAATTCCAGCGGAAGGTATGGGTGACACATCCTCTTCTTTACAGGTGGCAGCCTGGCAACCCCTGCAGAAAGGCCAGCAGAGCCACACTCACACCGGGCCACCAACAAAGCTGTGGCCCCTCACACCCTCCCACCAGCAGAGCCCCGAGACTGCTGACGGGGCAGAGAATATGGAGTCAGGCACAGCTTCAGGGGCTATTGCTGCCTGGAGCGCTGTTTATATTGACCTCAAACAGGCACACCAGGGGAGGGCCGGCCGGCATGGTAAGGCTGCCCAGGTCAGCTAATCCACAACCCTCAGGGAATCACATTGTTGAAAACGGACCTCGCTAAGGCAGAATAGAAGCCAAGGAAGAAAAGGACACAATGCCATTTGCAGCACCGTAGATGAGTCTAGAGGTAATCACGTGACTTGTAGTAAGTCAGAAAGTGAAAGACACATATCGTATCATATCACTTATAGGTGTTACCTAAGAATGGATACCAGGGCAGATATTTCCACGGAGAAGGGCCATCACAGATTCATCAAACAAACTTATGGTTCACCAATGGAAAGTTGTGAGGATTGGTTTCATTACGATATTGGGGTTAACAGACATATACAAACACAGGTGACACATATAATCACCAAAGACCTACGGAATACCAAGAGAAGACTACTCAACATTCTGTCATAACGTACATGGGAAAAGGATCCCAGGAAGAACAGACATCTGTATATGTGTAAAAGAACCACATCTTCCACACCTACAACAAGCCAAACATTGTAATCAAACTTGCTGTAATAAAAAATAAAAAATTAAATTAAAAACACGAACAAGAAGTAGTGAGACAAACTTGAGGGGCTTTCGCCTGGCACATTCCATTCTAAATTCCAATCTAGAACACGACTTCCATTGAGGCTCTGTTGCCCTAGTCACCAGATTTGGTAAGGGAGAACTGCTGCCACCTTGTGGCCGTTTCACACAACAGCAGCTTTAATCCCAGCGCTGATGGTCAGTTGATATTCAAAATCATTGCAGGCCTGTAAATGACACCTGGCCTGAAAACAAATCCTGGGGTCACATATCAACCAAAAAATTCAAAGGACGTCCATATTTCAAAACGACCGTTTCAAAAGGCATATTTAACGCACATTAGTGTTCTGCTTCTTTTTCTTTCTTTCCTTTTTTTGTTAAAAATACAGGAATGGAAAAAGGCATCCCTCAGAATGGGCGAAAATCGTTGCAAACGAATCAATGGACAAAGGTTTAATCTCCAATATATATAAACAGCTCATGCAGCTTAATATTAACAAAACAAACAACCCAATACAAAAAATGGGCAGAAGATCTAAAGAGATGTTTCTTCAAAGAAGACACAGAGATGGCCAAGACACACATGAAAAGCTGCTCAACAGCACTAATTATTAGAGAAATGCAAATCAAAACTACAATGAGGTATCACCTCACACCTGTTAGAATCGGCATCATCAGAAAATCTACAAACAACCAATTCTGGGGAGGGTGTGGACAAAAGGAGCCCTCTTCCACTATTGGTGGCAATGTAAATTGATACACTCCCTATGGAGAACGGTATGGAGTTTCCTTGAAAAAACTAGAAATAGAATTACCATCTGATCCAGCAATCCCACTTCTGGGCATATACCCAGAGAAAACCATAAATCAAAACGGCACATTCACCACAATGTTCATGGCAGCACTATTTACAATAGCCAGGTAATGGAAGCAACGTAAATGCGCACAGACAGATGAATGGATAAAGATGTGGTACATATATAAAATGGAATATTACTCAGCCATAAAAAGGAATGAAACTGGGTCATTTGTAGAGACATCGATGGATCTAGAGACTGTCATACAGAATGAAGTAAGTCAGAAAGAGGAAAACAAATATTGTATATTAATGCATATATGTGGAACCTAAAAAATGGTACAGATGAACGGGTTTGCAGGGAAGAAACAGAGACACAGAGGTAGAGAACAAACATATGGACACCAAGTGTGGGAAGCCATGGGGTGGTGGTGGTGGGATGAGTTGGGAGATTGGCATTGACCTGTATACATGTATATGCATAAAATACATAACTAATAATAACCTGCTGTATAAAAAAATAAATCAAATTAAATTTCAAAATTTTAAAAAGTAAAATTTAAAAATAAAACAGAAAAATGTTCTTCCCTTCACACAGATGTATTTATAGGAATGAATTATTTCCATGCTTATATCTATAAATACATAAAAGAGGAATAAAATATAACTTGAACCATAAAAGAAAAAAAAAAAAACCTGACCCCACCAGTTATACAGAGGAAAACCCTATCAGGGCACTTGCTGCAGCGGTAAACAATTCTGAAATTGGTCAGAGGTGGGGAATCATCTCCCATACAACCAGCAACCCAACCCCCACGCCAGGAGCATCCTCATTGCAAAGCTGGGGGACCGTGCCGAGGCATCTGTGAGTAAACGTGAGCTGAGCCCCAGGACAGCTGCTGCTGAACTGTTCCCACCCTTCCCAGGTAAAACACCTGAATATGTACAAGGGCTTGAAAGCCTAGAGGAAGGGCCACGGAGCCACACCAGCGACAGCACGCAGGCCAACTTGGTGCCTGCAGGCCAGCCAGGGTGGTCCTGGCCCCGGGCGCTCTTGCGGAAGCTTTCCATTGCCCTGCCTGAGATACCCCTCCTGTCCCGGCCCCCACTGCTTTTTTCCTTCCTCACCTCTGTCCGGAGAGAAATTCCAGCGGAAGGTATGGGTGACACATCCTCTTCTTTACAGGTGGCAGCCTGGCAACCCCTGCAGAAAGGCCAGCAGAGCCCCACTCACACAGGGCCACCAACAAAGCTGTGGCCCCTCACTCCCTCCCACCAGCACAGCCCCGAGACTGCTGACGGGGCAGAGAATATGGAGTCAGGCACAGCTTCAGGGGCTATTGCTGCCTGGAGCGCTGTTTATATTGACCTCAAACAGGCACACCTGGGGAGGGCCGGCCGGCAGGGTAAGGCTGCCCAGGTCAGCTAATCCACAACCCTCAGGGAATCACATTGTTGAAAACGGACCTCGCTAAGGCAGAATAGAAGCCAAGGAAGAAAAGGACACAATGCCATTTGCAGCACCGTAGATGAGTCTAGAGGTAATCACGTGACTTGTAGTAAGTCAGAAAGTGAAAGACACATATCGTATCCTATCACTTATAGGTGTTACCTAAGAATGGATACCAGGGCAGATATTTCCACGGAGAAGGGCCATCACAGATTCATCAAACAAACTTATGGTTCACCAATGGAAAGGTGTGAGGATTGGTTTCATTACGATATTGGGGTTAACAGACATATACAAACACAGGTGACACATATAATCACCAAAGACCTACGGAATACCAAGAGAAGACTACTCAACCTTCTGTCATAACGTACATGGGAAAAGGATCCCAGGAAGAACAGACATCTGTATATGTGTAAAAGAACCCCATCTTCCACACCTACAACAAGCCAAACATTGTAATCAAACTTGCTGTAATAAAAAATAAAAAATTAAATTAAAAACACGAACAAGAAGTAGTGAGACAAACTTGAGGGGCTTTCTCCTGGCACATTCCATTCTAAATTCCAATCTAGAACACGACTTCCATTGAGGCTCTGTTGCCCTAGTCACCAGATTTGGTAAGGGAGAACTGCTGCCACCTTGTGGCCGTTTCACACAACAGCAGCTTTAATCCCAGCGCTGATGGTCAGTTGATATTCAAAATCATTGCAGGCCTGTAAATGACACCTGCCCTGAAAACAAATCCTGGGGTCACATATCGACCAAAAAATTCAAAGGACGTCCATATTTCAAAACCACCGTTTCAAAAGGCATATTTTACGCACATTAGTGTTCTGCTTCTTTTTCTTTCTTTCCTTTTTTTGTTAAAATAAGGGGAATGGAGAAAGGCATCCCTCAGAATGGGCGAAAATCGTTGCAAACGAATCAATGGACAAAGGTTTAATCTCCAATATATATAAACAGCTCATGCAGCTTAATATTAACAAAACAAACAACCCAATACAAAAAATGGGCAGAAGATCTAAAGAGATGTTTCTTCAAAGAAGACACAGAGATGGCCAAGACACACATGAAAAGCTGCTCAACAGCACTAATTATTAGAGAAATGCAAATCAAAACTACAATGAGGTATCACCTCACACCTGTTAGAATCGGCATCATCAGAAAATCTACAAACAACCAATTCTGGGGAGGGTGTGGATAAAAGGAGCCCTCTTCCACAATTGGTGGCAATGTAAATTGATACAGTCACTATGGAGAACGGTATGGAGTTTCCTTGAAAAAACTAGAAATAGAATTACCATCTGATCCAGCAATCCCACTTCTGGGCATATACCCAGAGAAAACCATAAATCAAAAAGGCACATTCACCACAATGTTCATGGCAGCACTATTTACAATAGCCATGTAATGGAAGCAAAGTAAATGCCCACAGACAGATGAATGGATAAAGATGTGGTACATATATAAAATGGAATATTACTCAGCCATAAAAAGGAATGAAACTGGGTCATTTGTAGAGACATCGATGGATCTAGAGACTGTCATACAGAATGAAGTAAGTCAGAAAGAGGAAAACAAATATTCTATATTAATGCATATATGTGGAACCTACAAAATGGTACAGATGAACGGGTTTGCAGGGAAGAAACAGAGACACAGAGGTAGAGAACAAACATATGGACACCAAGTGTGGGAAGCCATGGGGTGGTGGTGGTGGGATGAGTTGGGAGATTGGGATTGACCTGTATACATGTATATGCATAAAATACATAACTAATAATAACCTGCTGTATAAAAAAAATAAATCAAATTAAATTTCAAAATTTTAAAAAGTAAAGTTTAAAAATAAAACAGAAAAATGTTCTTCCCTTCACACAGATGTATTTATAGGAATGAATTATTTCCATGCTTATATCTATAAATACATAAAGGAGGAATAAAATCTAACTTGAACCATAAAAGAAAAGAAAAAACATGAACCCACCAGTTATACAGAGGAAAACCCTATCAGGGCACTTGCTGCAGCGGTAAACAATTCTGAAATTGGTCAGAGGTGGGGAATCATCTCCCATACAACCAGCAACCCACCCCCCACGCAAGGAGCATCCTCATTGCAAAGCTGGGGGACCGTGCCGAGGCATCTGTGAGTAAACGTGAGCTGAGCCCCAGGACAGCTGCTGCTGAACTGTTCCCACCCTTCCCAGGTAAAACACCTGAATATGTACAAGGGCTTGAAAGCCTAGAGGAAGGGCCACGGAGCCACACCAGCGACAGCACGCAGGCCAACTTGGTTCCTGCAGGCCAGCCAGGGTGGTCCTGGCCCCGGGCGCTCTTGCGGAAGCTTTCCATTGCCCTGACTGAGATACCCATCCTGTCCCGGCCCCCACTGCTTTTTTCCTTCCTCACCTCTGTCCGGAGAGAAATTCCAGCGGTAGGTATGGGTGACACATCCTCTTCTTTACAGGTGGCAGCCTGGCAACCCCTGCAGAAAGGCCAGCAGAGCCCCACTCACACCGGGCCACCAACAAAGCTGTGGCCCCTCACTCCCTCCCACCAGCACAGCCCCGAGACTGCTGACGGGGCAGAGAATATGGAGTCAGGCACAGCTTCAGGGGCTATTGCTGCCTGGAGCGCTGTTTATATTGACCTCAAACAGGCACACCTGGGGAGGGCCGGCCGGCAGGGTAAGGCTGCCCAGGTCAGCTAATCCACAACCCTCAGGGAATCACATTGTTGAAAACGGACCTCGCTAAGGCAGAATAGAAGCCAAGGAAGAAAAGGACACAATGCCATTTGCAGCACCGTAGATGAGTCTAGGGGTAATCACGTGACTTGTAGTAAGTCAGAAAGTGAAAGACACATATCGTATCATATCACTTATAGGTGTTACGTAAGAATGGATACCAGGGCAGATATTTCCACGGAGAAGGGCCATCACAGATTCATCAAACAAACTTATGGTTCACCAATGGAAAGTTGTGAGGATTGGTTTCATTACGATATTGGGGTTAACAGACATATACAAACACAGGTGACACATATAATCACCAAAGACCTACGGAATACCAAGAGATGACTACTCAACATTCTGTCATAACGTACATGGGAAAAGGATCCCAGGAAGAACAGAAATCTGTATATGTGTAAAAGAACCACATCTTCCACACCTACAACAAGCCAAACATTGTAATCAAACTTGCTGTAATAAAAAATAAAAAATTAAATTAAAAACACGAACAAGAAGTAGTGAGAAAAACTTGAGGGGCTTTCGCCTGGCACATTCCATTCTAAATTCCAATCTAGAACACGACTTCCATTGAGGCTCTGTTGCCCTAGTCACCAGATTTGGTAAGGGAGAACTGCTGCCACCTTGTGGCCGTTTCACACAACAGCAGCTTTAATCCCAGCGCTGATGGTCAGTTGATATTCAAAATCATTGCAGGCCTGTAAATGACACCTGCCCTGAAAACAAATCCTGGGGTCACATATCGACCAAAAAATTCAAAGGACGTCCATATTTCAAAACGACCGTTTCAAAAGGCATATTTAACGCACATTAGTGTTCTGCTTCTTTTTCTTTCTTTCCTTTTTTTGTTAAAAATACGGGAATGGAAAAAGGCATCCCTCAGAATGGGCGAAAATCGTTGCAAACGAATCAATGGACAAAGGTTTAATCTCCAATATATATAAACAGCTCATGCAGCTTAATATTAACAAAACAAACAACCCAATACAAAAAATGGGCAGAAGATCTAAAGAGATGTTTCTTCAAAGAAGACACAGAGATGGCCAAGACACACATGAAAAGCTGCTCAACAGCACTAATTATTAGAGAAATGCAAATCAAAACTACAATGAGGTATCACCTCACACCTGTTAGAATCGGCATCATCAGAAAATCTACAAACAACCAATTCTGGGGAGGGTGTGGACAAAAGGAGCCCTCTTCCACTATTTGTGGCAATGTAAATTCATTCAGTCCCTTTGGAGAACGGTATGGAGTTTCCTTGAAAAAACTAGAAATAGAATTACCATCTGATCCAGCAATCCCACTTCTGGGCATATACCCAGAGAAAACCATAAATCAAAACGGCACATTCACCACAATGTTCATGGCAGCACTATTTACAATAGCCAGGTAATGGAAGCAACGTAAATGCCCACAGACAGATGAATGGATAAAGATGTGGTACATATATAAAATGGAATATTACTCAGCCATAAAAAGGAATGAAACTGGGTCATTTGTAGAGACATCGATGGATCTAGAGACTGTCATACAGAATGAAGTAAGTCAGAAAGAGGAAAACAAATATTGTATATTAATGCATATATGTGGAACCTAAAAAATGGTACAGATGAACGGGTTTGCAGGGAAGAAACAGAGACACAGAGGTAGAGAACAAACATATGGACACCAAGTGTGGGAAGCCATGGGGTGGTGGTGGTGGGATGAGTTGGGAGATTGGCATTGACCTGTATACATGTATATGCATAAAATACATAACTAATAATAACCTGCTGTATAAAAAAATAAATCAAATTAAATTTCAAAATTTTAAAAAGTAAAATTTAAAAATAAAACAGAAAAATGTTCTTCCCTTCACACAGATGTATTTATAGGAATGAATTATTTCCATGCTTATATCTATAAATACATAAAAGAGGAATAAAATCTAACTTGAACCATAAAAGAAAAAAAAAAAACCTGACCCCACCAGTTATACAGAGGAAAACCCTATCAGGGCACTTGCTGCAGCGGTAAACAATTCTGCAATTGGTCAGAGGTGGGGAATCATCTCCCATACAACCAGCAACCCAACCCCCACGCCAGGAGCATCCTCATTGCAAAGCTGGGGGACCGTGCCGAGGCATCTGTGAGTAAACGTGAGCTGAGCCCCAGGACAGCTGCTGCTGAACTGTTCCCACCCTTCCCAGGTAAAACACCTGAATATGTACAAGGGCTTGAAAGCCTAGAGGAAGGGCCACGGAGCCACACCAGCGACAGCACGCAGGCCAACTTGGTGCCTGCAGGCCAGCCAGGGTGGTCCTGGCCCCGGGCGCTCTTGCGGAAGCTTTCCATTGCCCTGCCTGAGATACCCCTCCTGTCCCGGCCCCCACTGCTTTTTTCCTTCCTCACCTCTGTCCGGAGAGAAATTCCAGCGGAAGGTATGTGTGACACATCCTCTTCTTTACAGGTGGCAGCCTGGCAACCCCTGCAGAAAGGCCAGCAGAGCCCCACTCACACCGGGCCACCAACAAAGCTGTGGCCCCTCACTCCCTCCCACCAGCACAGCCCCGAGACTGCTGACGGGGCAGAGAATATGGAGTCAGGCACAGCTTCAGGGGCTATTGCTGCCTGGAGCGCTGTTTATATTGACCTCAAACAGGCACACCTGGGGAGGGCCGGCCGGCAGGGTAAGGCTGCCCAGGTCAGCTAATCCACAACCCTCAGGGAATCACATTGTTGAAAACGGACCTCGCTAAGGCAGAATAGAAGCCAAGGAACAAAAGGACACAATGCCATTTGCAGCACCGTAGATGAGTCTAGAGGTAATCACGTGACTTGTAGTAAGTCAGAAAGTGAAAGACACATATCGTATCCTATCACTTATAGGTGTTACCTAAGAATGGATACCAGGGCAGATATTTCCACGGAGAAGGGCCATCACAGATTCATCAAACAAACTTATGGTTCACCAATGGAAAGGTGTGAGGATTGGTTTCATTACGATATTGGGGTTAACAGACATATACAAACACAGGTGACACATATAATCACCAAAGACCTACGGAATACCAAGAGAAGACTACTCAACCTTCTGTCATAACGTACATGGGAAAAGGATCCCAGGAAGAACAGACATCTGTATATGTGTAAAAGAACCACATCTTCCACACCTACAACAAGCCAAACATTGTAATCAAACTTGCTGTAATAAAAAATAAAAAATTAAATTAAAAACACGAACAAGAAGTAGTGAGACAAACTTGAGGGGCTTTCTCCTGGCACATTCCATTCTAAATTCCAATCTAGAACACGACTTCCATTGAGGCTCTGTTGCCCTAGTCACCAGATTTGGTAAGGGAGAACTGCTGCCACCTTGTGGCCGTTTCACACAACAGCAGCTTTAATCCCAGCGCTGATGGTCAGTTGATATTCAAAATCATTGCAGGCCTGTAAATGACACCTGCCCTGAAAACAAATCCTGGGGTCACATATCGACCAAAAAATTCAAAGGACGTCCATATTTCAAAACGACCGTCTCAAAAGGCATATTTTACGCACATTAGTGTTCTGCTTCTTTTTCTTTCTTTCCTTTTTTTGTTAAAATAAGGGGAATGGAGAAAGGCATCCCTCAGAATGGGCGAAAATCGTTGCAAACGAATCAATGGACAAAGGTTTAATCTCCAATATATATAAACAGCTCATGCAGCTTAATATTAACAAAACAAACAACCCAATACAAAAAATGGGCAGAAGATCTAAAGAGATGTTTCTTCAAAGAAGACACAGAGATGGCCAAGACACACATGAAAAGCTGCTCAACAGCACTAATTATTAGAGAAATGCAAATCAAAACTACAATGAGGTATCACCTCACACCTGTTAGAATCGGCATCATCAGAAAATCTACAAACAACCAATTCTGGGGAGGGTGTGGACAAAAGGAGCCCTCTTCCACAATTGGTGGCAATGTAAATTGATACAGTCACTATGGAGAACGGTATGGAGTTTCCTTGAAAAAACTAGAAATAGAATTACCATCTGATCCAGCAATCCCACTTCTGGGCATATACCCAGAGAAAACCATAAATCAAAAAGGCACATTCACCACAATGTTCATGGCAGCACTATTTACAATAGCCATGTAATGGAAGCAAAGTAAATGCCCACAGACAGATGAATGGATAAAGATGTGGTACATATATAAAATGGAATATTACTCAGCCATAAAAAGGAATGAAACTGGGTCATTTGTAGAGACATCGATGGATCTAGAGACTGTCATACAGAATGAAGTAAGTCAGAAAGAGGAAAACAAATATTCTATATTAATGCATATATGTGGAACCTAAAAAATGGTACAGATGAACTGGTTTGCAGGGAAGAAACAGAGACACAGAGGTAGAGAACAAACATATGGACACCAAGTGTGGGAAGCCATGGGGTGGTGGTGGTGGGATGAGTTGGGAGATTGGGATTGACCTGTATACATGTATATGCATAAAATACATAACTAATAATAACCTGCTGTATAAAAAAAATAAATCAAATTAAATTTCAAAATTTTAAAAAGTAAAGTTTAAAAATAAAACAGAAAAATGTTCTTCCCTTCACACAGATGTATTTATAGGAATGAATTATTTCCATGCTTATATCTATAAATACATAAAGGAGGAATAAAATCTAAATTGAACCATAAAAGAAAAGAAAAAACCTGAACCCACCAGTTATACAGAGGAAAACCCTATCAGGGCACTTGCTGCAGCGGTAAACAATTCTGAAATTGGTCAGAGGTGGGGAATCATCTCCCATACAACCAGCAACCCACCCCCCACGCCAGGAGCATCCTCATTGCAAAGCTGGGGGACCGTGCCGAGGCATCTGTGAGTAAACGTGAGCTGAGCCCCAGGACAGCTACTGCTGAACTGTTCCCACCCTTCCCAGGTAAAACACCTGAATATGTACAAGGGCTTGAAAGCCTAGAGGAAGGGCCACGGAGCCACACCAGCGACAGCACGCAGGCCAACTTGGTGCCTCCAGGCCAGCCAGGGTGGTCCTGGCCCCGGGCGCTCTTCTGGAAGCTTTCCATTGCCTTGCCTGAGATACCCCTCCTGTCCCGGCCCCCAATGCTTTTTTCCTTCCTCACCTCTGTCCGGAGAGAAATTCCAGCGGAAGGTATGGGTGACACATCCTCTTCTTTACAGGTGGCAGCCTGGCAACCCCTGCAGAAAGGCCAGCAGAGCCACACTCACACCGGGCCACCAACAAAGCTGTGGCCCCTCACACCCTCCCACCAGCAGAGCCCCGAGACTGCTGACGGGGCAGAGAATATGGAGTCAGGCACAGCTTCAGGGGCTATTGCTGCCTGGAGCGCTGTTTATATTGACCTCAAACAGGCACACCAGGGGAGGGCCGGCCGGCATGGTAAGGCTGCCCAGGTCAGCTAATCCACAACCCTCAGGGAATCACATTGTTGAAAACGGACCTCGCTAAGGCAGAATAGAAGCCAAGGAAGAAAAGGACACAATGCCATTTGCAGCACCGTAGATGAGTCTAGAGGTAATCACGTGACTTGTAGTAAGTCAGAAAGTGAAAGACACATATCGTATCATATCACTTATAGGTGTTACCTAAGAATGGATACCAGGGCAGATATTTCCACGGAGAAGGGCCATCACAGATTCATCAAACAAACTTATGGTTCACCAATGGAAAGTTGTGAGGATTGGTTTCATTACGATATTGGGGTTAACAGACATATACAAACACAGGTGACACATATAATCACCAAAGACCTACGGAATACCAAGAGAAGACTACTCAACATTCTGTCATAACGTACATGGGAAAAGGATCCCAGGAAGAACAGACATCTGTATATGTGTAAAAGAACCACATCTTCCACACCTACAACAAGCCAAACATTGTAATCAAACTTGCTGTAATAAAAAATAAAAAATTAAATTAAAAACACGAACAAGAAGTAGTGAGACAAACTTGAGGGGCTTTCGCCTGGCACATTCCATTCTAAATTCCAATCTAGAACACGACTTCCATTGAGGCTCTGTTGCCCTAGTCACCAGATTTGGTAAGGGAGAACTGCTGCCACCTTGTGGCCGTTTCACACAACAGCAGCTTTAATCCCAGCGCTGATGGTCAGTTGATATTCAAAATCATTGCAGGCCTGTAAATGACACCTGGCCTGAAAACAAATCCTGGGGTCACATATCAACCAAAAAATTCAAAGGACGTCCATATTTCAAAACGACCGTTTCAAAAGGCATATTTTACGCACATTAGTGTTCTGCTTCTTTTTCTTTCTTTCCTTTTTTTGTTAAAAATACAGGAATGGAAAAAGGCATCCCTCAGAATGGGCGAAAATCGTTGCAAACGAATCAATGGACAAAGGTTTAATCTCCAATATATATAAACAGCTCATGCAGCTTAATATTAACAAAACAAACAACCCAATACAAAAAATGGGCAGAAGATCTAAAGAGATGTTTCTTCAAAGAAGACACAGAGATGGCCAAGACACACATGAAAAGCTGCTCAACAGCACTAATTATTAGAGAAATGCAAATCAAAACTACAATGAGGTATCACCTCACACCTGTTAGAATCGGCATCATCAGAAAATCTACAAACAACCAATTCTGGGGAGGGTGTGGACAAAAGGAGCCCTCTTCCACTATTGGTGGCAATGTAAATTGATACACTCCCTATGGAGAACGGTATGGAGTTTCCTTGAAAAAACTAGAAATAGAATTACCATCTGATCCAGCAATCCCACTTCTGGGCATATACCCAGAGAAAACCATAAATCAAAACGGCACATTCACCACAATGTTCATGGCAGCACTATTTACAATAGCCAGGTAATGGAAGCAACGTAAATGCGCACAGACAGATGAATGGATAAAGATGTGGTACATATATAAAATGGAATATTACTCAGCCATAAAAAGGAATGAAACTGGGTCATTTGTAGAGACATCGATGGATCTAGAGACTGTCATACAGAATGAAGTAAGTCAGAAAGAGGAAAACAAATATTGTATATTAATGCATATATGTGGAACCTAAAAAATGGTACAGATGAACGGGTTTGCAGGGAAGAAACAGAGACACAGAGGTAGAGAACAAACATATGGACACCAAGTGTGGGAAGCCATGGGGTGGTGGTGGTGGGATGAGTTGGGAGATTGGCATTGACCTGTATACATGTATATGCATAAAATACATAACTAATAATAACCTGCTGTATAAAAAAATAAATCAAATTAAATTTCAAAATTTTAAAAAGTAAAATTTAAAAATAAAACAGAAAAATGTTCTTCCCTTCACACAGATGTATTTATAGGAATGAATTATTTCCATGCTTATATCTATAAATATATAAAAGAGGAATAAAATCTAACTTGAACCATAAAAGAAAAAAAAAAAAAAACCTGACCCCACCAGTTATACAGAGGAAAACCCTATCAGGGCACTTGCTGCAGCGGTAAACAATTCTGAAATTGGTCAGAGGTGGGGAATCATCTCCCATACAACCAGCAACCCAACCCCCACGCCAGGAGCATCCTCATTGCAAAGCTGGGGGACCGTGCCGAGGCATCTGTGAGTAAACGTGAGCTGAGCCCCAGGACAGCTGCTGCTGAACTGTTCCCACCCTTCCCAGGTAAAACACCTGAATATGTACAAGGGCTTGAAAGCCTAGAGGAAGGGCCACGGAGCCACACCAGCGACAGCACGCAGGCCAACTTGGTGCCTGCAGGCCAGCCAGGGTGGTCCTGGCCCCGGGCGCTCTTGCGGAAGCTTTCCATTGCCCTGCCTGAGATACCCCTCCTGTCCCGGCCCCCACTGCTTTTTTCCTTCCTCACCTCTGTCCGGAGAGAAATTCCAGCGGAAGGTATGGGTGACACATCCTCTTCTTTACAGGTGGCAGCCTGGCAACCCCTGCAGAAAGGCCAGCAGAGCCCCACTCACACCGGGCCACCAACAAAGCTGTGGCCCCTCACTCCCTCCCACCAGCACAGCCCCGAGACTGCTGACGGGGCAGAGAATATGGAGTCAGGCACAGCTTCAGGGGCTATTGCTGCCTGGAGCGCTGTTTATATTGACCTCAAACAGGCACACCTGGGGAGGGCCGGCCGGCAGGGTAAGGCTGCCCAGGTCAGCTAATCCACAACCCTCAGGGAATCACATTGTTGAAAACGGACCTCGCTAAGGCAGAATAGAAGCCAAGGAAGAAAAGGACACAATGCCATTTGCAGCACCGTAGATGAGTCTAGAGGTAATCACGTGACTTGTAGTAAGTCAGAAAGTGAAAGACACATATCGTATCCTATCACTTATAGGTGTTACCTAAGAATGGATACCAGGGCAGATATTTCCACGGAGAAGGGCCATCACAGATTCATCAAACAAACTTATGGTTCACCAATGGAAAGGTGTGAGGATTGGTTTCATTACGATATTGGGGTTAACAGACATATACAAACACAGGTGACACATATAATCACCAAAGACCTACGGAATACCAAGAGAAGACTACTCAACCTTCTGTCATAACGTACATGGGAAAAGGATCCCAGGAAGAACAGACATCTGTATATGTGTAAAAGAACCCCATCTTCCACACCTACAACAAGCCAAACATTGTAATCAAACTTGCTGTAATAAAAAATAAAAAATTAAATTAAAAACACGAACAAGAAGTAGTGAGACAAACTTGAGGGGCTTTCTCCTGGCACATTCCATTCTAAATTCCAATCTAGAACACGACTTCCATTGAGGCTCTGTTGCCCTAGTCACCAGATTTGGTAAGGGAGAACTGCTGCCACCTTGTGGCCGTTTCACACAACAGCAGCTTTAATCCCAGCGCTGATGGTCAGTTGATATTCAAAATCATTGCAGGCCTGTAAATGACACCTGCCCTGAAAACAAATCCTGGGGTCACATATCGACCAAAAAATTCAAAGGACGTCCATATTTCAAAACCACCGTTTCAAAAGGCATATTTTACGCACATTAGTGTTCTGCTTCTTTTTCTTTCTTTCCTTTTTTTGTTAAAATAAGGGGAATGGAGAAAGGCATCCCTCAGAATGGGCGAAAATCGTTGCAAACGAATCAATGGACAAAGGTTTAATCTCCAATATATATAAACAGCTCATGCAGCTTAATATTAACAAAACAAACAACCCAATACAAAAAATGGGCAGAAGATCTAAAGAGATGTTTCTTCAAAGAAGACACAGAGATGGCCAAGACACACATGAAAAGCTGCTCAACAGCACTAATTATTAGAGAAATGCAAATCAAAACTACAATGAGGTATCACCTCACACCTGTTAGAATCGGCATCATCAGAAAATCTACAAACAACCAATTCTGGGGAGGGTGTGGACAAAAGGAGCCCTCTTCCACAATTGGTGGCAATGTAAATTGATACAGTCACTATGGAGAACGGTATGGAGTTTCCTTGAAAAAACTAGAAATAGAATTACCATCTGATCCAGCAATCCCACTTCTGGGCATATACCCAGAGAAAACCATAAATCAAAAAGGCACATTCACCACAATGTTCATGGCAGCACTATTTACAATAGCCATGTAATGGAAGCAAAGTAAATGCCCACAGACAGATGAATGGATAAAGATGTGGTACATATATAAAATGGAATATTACTCAGCCATAAAAAGGAATGAAACTGGGTCATTTGTAGAGACATCGATGGATCTAGAGACTGTCATACAGAATGAAGTAAGTCAGAAAGAGGAAAACAAATATTCTATATTAATGCATATATGTGGAACCTAAAAAATGGTACAGATGAACTGGTTTGCAGGGAAGAAACAGAGACACAGAGGTAGAGAACAAACATATGGACACCAAGTGTGGGAAGCCATGGGGTGGTGGTGGTGGGATGAGTTGGGAGATTGGGATTGACCTGTATACATGTATATGCATAAAATACATAACTAATAATAACCTGCTGTATAAAAAAAATAAATCAAATTAAATTTCAAAATTTTAAAAAGTAAAGTTTAAAAATAAAACAGAAAAATGTTCTTCCCTTCACACAGATGTATTTATAGGAATGAATTATTTCCATGCTTATATCTATAAATACATAAAGGAGGAATAAAATCTAAATTGAACCATAAAAGAAAAGAAAAAACCTGAACCCACCAGTTATACAGAGGAAAACCCTATCAGGGCACTTGCTGCAGCGGTAAACAATTCTGAAATTGGTCAGAGGTGGGGAATCATCTCCCATACAACCAGCAACCCACCCCCCACGCCAGGAGCATCCTCATTGCAAAGCTGGGGGACCGTGCCGAGGCATCTGTGAGTAAACGTGAGCTGAGCCCCAGGACAGCTACTGCTGAACTGTTCCCACCCTTCCCAGGTAAAACACCTGAATATGTACAAGGGCTTGAAAGCCTAGAGGAAGGGCCACGGAGCCACACCAGCGACAGCACGCAGGCCAACTTGGTGCCTCCAGGCCAGCCAGGGTGGTCCTGGCCCCGGGCGCTCTTCTGGAAGCTTTCCATTGCCTTGCCTGAGATACCCCTCCTGTCCCGGCCCCCAATGCTTTTTTCCTTCCTCACCTCTGTCCGGAGAGAAATTCCAGCGGAAGGTATGGGTGACACATCCTCTTCTTTACAGGTGGCAGCCTGGCAACCCCTGCAGAAAGGCCAGCAGAGCCACACTCACACCGGGCCACCAACAAAGCTGTGGCCCCTCACACCCTCCCACCAGCAGAGCCCCGAGACTGCTGACGGGGCAGAGAATATGGAGTCAGGCACAGCTTCAGGGGCTATTGCTGCCTGGAGCGCTGTTTATATTGACCTCAAACAGGCACACCAGGGGAGGGCCGGCCGGCATGGTAAGGCTGCCCAGGTCAGCTAATCCACAACCCTCAGGGAATCACATTGTTGAAAACGGACCTCGCTAAGGCAGAATAGAAGCCAAGGAAGAAAAGGACACAATGCCATTTGCAGCACCGTAGATGAGTCTAGAGGTAATCACGTGACTTGTAGTAAGTCAGAAAGTGAAAGACACATATCGTATCATATCACTTATAGGTGTTACCTAAGAATGGATACCAGGGCAGATATTTCCACGGAGAAGGGCCATCACAGATTCATCAAACAAACTTATGGTTCACCAATGGAAAGTTGTGAGGATTGGTTTCATTACGATATTGGGGTTAACAGACATATACAAACACAGGTGACACATATAATCACCAAAGACCTACGGAATACCAAGAGAAGACTACTCAACATTCTGTCATAACGTACATGGGAAAAGGATCCCAGGAAGAACAGACATCTGTATATGTGTAAAAGAACCACATCTTCCACACCTACAACAAGCCAAACATTGTAATCAAACTTGCTGTAATAAAAAATAAAAAATTAAATTAAAAACACGAACAAGAAGTAGTGAGACAAACTTGAGGGGCTTTCTCCTGGCACATTCCATTCTAAATTCCAATCTAGAACACGACTTCCATTGAGGCTCTGTTGCCCTAGTCACCAGATTTGGTAAGGGAGAACTGCTGCCACCTTGTGGCCGTTTCACACAACAGCAGCTTTAATCCCAGCGCTGATGGTCAGTTGATATTCAAAATCATTGCAGGCCTGTAAATGACACCTGCCCTGAAAACAAATCCTGGGGTCACATATCGACCAAAAAATTCAAAGGACGTCCATATTTCAAAACGACCGTTTCAAAAGGCATATTTAACGCACATTAGTGTTCTGCTTCTTTTTCTTTCTTTCCTTTTTTTGTTAAAAATACGGGAATGGAAAAAGGCATCCCTCAGAATGGGCGAAAATCGTTGCAAACGAATCAATGGACAAAGGTTTAATCTCCAATATATATAAACAGCTCATGCAGCTTAATATTAACAAAACAAACAACCCAATACAAAAAATGGGCAGAAGATCTAAAGAGATGTTTCTTCAAAGAAGACACAGAGATGGCCAAGACACACATGAAAAGCTGCTCAACAGCACTAATTATTAGAGAAATGCAAATCAAAACTACAATGAGGTATCACCTCACACCTGTTAGAATCGGCATCATCAGAAAATCTACAAACAACCAATTCTGGGGAGGGTGTGGACAAAAGGAGCCCTCTTCCACTATTGGTGGCAATGTAAATTGATACACTCCCTATGGAGAACGGTATGGAGTTTCCTTGAAAAAACTAGAAATAGAATTACCATCTGATCCAGCAATCCCACTTCTGGGCATATACCCAGAGAAAACCATAAATCAAAACGGCACATTCACCACAATGTTCATGGCAGCACTATTTACAATAGCCAGGTAATGGAAGCAACGTAAATGCGCACAGACAGATGAATGGATAAAGATGTGGTACATATATAAAATGGAATATTACTCAGCCATAAAAAGGAATGAAACTGGGTCATTTGTAGAGACATCGATGGATCTAGAGACTGTCATACAGAATGAAGTAAGTCAGAAAGAGGAAAACAAATATTGTATATTAATGCATATATGTGGAACCTAAAAAATGGTACAGATGAACGGGTTTGCAGGGAAGAAACAGAGACACAGAGGTAGAGAACAAACATATGGACACCAAGTGTGGGAAGCCATGGGGTGGTGGTGGTGGGATGAGTTGGGAGATTGGCATTGACCTGTATACATGTATATGCATAAAATACATAACTAATAATAACCTGCTGTATAAAAAAATAAATCAAATTAAATTTCAAAATTTTAAAAAGTAAAATTTAAAAATAAAACAGAAAAATGTTCTTCCCTTCACACAGATGTATTTATAGGAATGAATTATTTCCATGCTTATATCTATAAATACATAAAAGAGGAATAAAATCTAACTTGAACCATAAAAGAAAAAAAAAAAACCTGACCCCACCAGTTATACAGAGGAAAACCCTATCAGGGCACTTGCTGCAGCGGTAAACAATTCTGAAATTGGTCAGAGGTGGGGAATCATCTCCCATACAACCAGCAACCCACCCCCCACGCCAGGAGCATCCTCATTGCAAAGCTGGGGGACCGTGCCGAGGCATCTGTGAGTAAACGTGAGCTGAGCCCCAGGACAGCTGCTGCTGAACTGTTCCCACCCTTCCCAGGTAAAACACCTGAATATGTACAAGGGCTTGAAAGCCTAGAGGAAGGGCCACGGAGCCACACCAGCGACAGCACGCAGGCCAACTTGGTTCCTGCAGGCCAGCCAGGGTGGTCCTGGCCCCGGGCGCTCTTGCGGAAGCTTTCCATTGCCCTGCCTGAGATACCCCTCCTGTCCCGGCCCCCACTGCTTTTTTCCTTCCTCACCTCTGTCCGGAGAGAAATTCCAGCGGAAGGTATGGGTGACACATCCTCTTCTTTACAGGTGGCAGCCTGGCAACCCCTGCAGAAAGGCCAGCAGAGCCCCACTCACACCGGGCCACCAACAAAGCTGTGGCCCCTCACTCCCTCCCACCAGCACAGCCCCGAGACTGCTGACGGGGCAGAGAATATGGAGTCAGGCACAGCTTCAGGGGCTATTGCTGCCTGGAGCGCTGTTTATATTGACCTCAAACAGGCACACCTGGGGAGGGCCGGCCGGCAGGGTAAGGCTGCCCAGGTCAGCTAATCCACAACCCTCAGGGAATCACATTGTTGAAAACGGACCTCGCTAAGGCAGAATAGAAGCCAAGGAAGAAAAGGACACAATGCCATTTGCAGCACCGTAGATGAGTCTAGAGGTAATCACGTGACTTGTAGTAAGTCAGAAAGTGAAAGACACATATCGTATCCTATCACTTATAGGTGTTACCTAAGAATGGATACCAGGGCAGATATTTCCACGGAGAAGGGCCATCACAGATTCATCAAACAAACTTATGGTTCAACAATGGAAAGGTGTGAGGATTGGTTTCATTACGATATTGGGGTTAACAGACATATACAAACACAGGTGACACATATAATCACCAAAGACCTACGGAATACCAAGAGAAGACTACTCAACCTTCTGTCATAACGTACATGGGAAAAGGATCCCAGGAAGAACAGACATCTGTATATGTGTAAAAGAACCACATCTTCCACACCTACAACAAGCCAAACATTGTAATCAAACTTGCTGTAATAAAAAATAAAAAATTAAATTAAAAACACGAACAAGAAGTAGTGAGACAAACTTGAGGGGCTTTCTCCTGGCACATTCCATTCTAAATTCCAATCTAGAACACGACTTCCATTGAGGCTCTGTTGCCCTAGTCACCAGATTTGGTAAGGGAGAACTGCTGCCACCTTGTGGCCGTTTCACACAACAGCAGCTTTAATCCCAGCGCTGATGGTCAGTTGATATTCAAAATCATTGCAGGCCTGTAAATGACACCTGCCCTGAAAACAAATCCTGGGGTCACATATCGACCAAAAAATTCAAAGGACGTCCATATTTCAAAACGACCGTTTCCAAAGGCATATTTTACGCACATTAGTGTTCTGCTTCTTTTTCTTTCTTTCCTTTTTTTGTTAAAATAAGGGGAATGGAGAAAGGCATCCCTCAGAATGGGCGAAAATCGTTGCAAACGAATCAATGGACAAAGGTTTAATCTCCAATATATATAAACAGCTCATGCAGCTTAATATTAACAAAACAAACAACCCAATACAAAAAATGGGCAGAAGATCTAAAGAGATGTTTCTTCAAAGAAGACACAGAGATGGCCAAGACACACATGAAAAGCTGCTCAACAGCACTAATTATTAGAGAAATGCAAATCAAAACTACAATGAGGTATCACCTCACACCTGTTAGAATCGGCATCATCAGAAAATCTACAAACAACCAATTCTGGGGAGGGTGTGGACAAAAGGAGCCCTCTTCCACAATTGGTGGCAATGTAAATTGATACAGTCACTATGGAGAACGGTATGGAGTTTCCTTGAAAAAACTAGAAATAGAATTACCATCTGATCCAGCAATCCCACTTCTGGGCATATACCCAGAGAAAACCATAAATCAAAAAGGCACATTCACCACAATGTTCATGGCAGCACTATTTACAATAGCCATGTAATGGAAGCAAAGTAAATGCCCACAGACAGATGAATGGATAAAGATGTGGTACATATATAAAATGGAATATTACTCAGCCATAAAAAGGAATGAAACTGGGTCATTTGTAGAGACATCGATGGATCTAGAGACTGTCATACAGAATGAAGTAAGTCAGAAAGAGGAAAACAAATATTCTATATTAATGCATATATGTGGAACCTAAAAAATGGTACAGATGAACTGGTTTGCAGGGAAGAAACAGAGACACAGAGGTAGAGAACAAACATATGGACAACAAGTGTGGGAAGCCATGGGGTGGTGGTGGTGGGATGAGTTGGGAGATTGGGATTGACCTGTATACATGTATATGCATAAAATACATAACTAATAATAACCTGCTGTATAAAAAAAATAAATCAAATTAAATTTCAAAATTTTAAAAAGTAAAGTTTAAAAATAAAACAGAAAAATGTTCTTCCCTTCACACAGATGTATTTATAGGAATGAATTATTTCCATGCTTATATCTATAAATACATAAAGGAGGAATAAAATCTAAATTGAACCATAAAAGAAAAGAAAAAACCTGAACCCACCAGTTATACAGAGGAAAACCCTATCAGGGCACTTGCTGCAGCGGTAAACAATTCTGAAATTGGTCAGAGGTGGGGAATCATCTCCCATACAACCAGCAACCCACCCCCCACGCCAGGAGCATCCTCATTGCAAAGCTGGGGGACCGTGCCGAGGCATCTGTGAGTAAACGTGAGCTGAGCCCCAGGACAGCTACTGCTGAACTGTTCCCACCCTTCCCAGGTAAAACACCTGAATATGTACAAGGGCTTGAAAGCCTAGAGGAAGGGCCACGGAGCCACACCAGCGACAGCACGCAGGCCAACTTGGTGCCTCCAGGCCAGCCAGGGTGGTCCTGGCCCCGGGCGCTCTTCTGGAAGCTTTCCATTGCCTTGCCTGAGATACCCCTCCTGTCCCGGCCCCCAATGCTTTTTTCCTTCCTCACCTCTGTCCGGAGAGAAATTCCAGCGGAAGGTATGGGTGACACATCCTCTTCTTTACAGGTGGCAGCCTGGCAACCCCTGCAGAAAGGCCAGCAGAGCCACACTCACACCGGGCCACCAACAAAGCTGTGGCCCCTCACACCCTCCCACCAGCAGAGCCCCGAGACTGCTGACGGGGCAGAGAATATGGAGTCAGGCACAGCTTCAGGGGCTATTGCTGCCTGGAGCGCTGTTTATATTGACCTCAAACAGGCACACCAGGGGAGGGCCGGCCGGCATGGTAAGGCTGCCCAGGTCAGCTAATCCACAACCCTCAGGGAATCACATTGTTGAAAACGGACCTCGCTAAGGCAGAATAGAAGCCAAGGAAGAAAAGGACACAATGCCATTTGCAGCACCGTAGATGAGTCTAGAGGTAATCACGTGACTTGTAGTAAGTCAGAAAGTGAAAGACACATATCGTATCATATCACTTATAGGTGTTACCTAAGAATGGATACCAGGGCAGATATTTCCACGGAGAAGGGCCATCACAGATTCATCAAACAAACTTATGGTTCACCAATGGAAAGTTGTGAGGATTGGTTTCATTACGATATTGGGGTTAACAGACATATACAAACACAGGTGACACATATAATCACCAAAGACCTACGGAATACCAAGAGAAGACTACTCAACATTCTGTCATAACGTACATGGGAAAAGGATCCCAGGAAGAACAGACATCTGTATATGTGTAAAAGAACCACATCTTCCACACCTACAACAAGCCAAACATTGTAATCAAACTTGCTGTAATAAAAAATAAAAAATTAAATTAAAAACACGAACAAGAATTAGTGAGACAATCTTGAGGGGCTTTCGCCTGGCACATTCCATTCTAAATTCCAATCTAGAACACGACTTCCATTGAGGCTCTGTTGCCCTAGTCACCAGATTTGGTAAGGGAGAACTGCTGCCACCTTGTGGCCGTTTCACACAACAGCAGCTTTAATCCCAGCGCTGATGGTCAGTTGATATTCAAAATCATTGCAGGCCTGTAAATGACACCTGCCCTGAAAACAAATCCTGGGGTCACATATCGACCAAAAAATTCAAAGGACGTCCATATTTCAAAACGACCGTTTCAAAAGGCATATTTAACGCACATTAGTGTTCTGCTTCTTTTTCTTTCTTTCCTTTTTTTGTTAAAAATACGGGAATGGAAAAAGGCATCCCTCAGAATGGGCGAAAATCGTTGCAAACGAATCAATGGACAAAGGTTTAATCTCCAATATATATAAACAGCTCATGCAGCTTAATATTAACAAAACAAACAACCCAATACAAAAAATGGGCAGAAGATCTAAAGAGATGTTTCTTCAAAGAAGACACAGAGATGGCCAAGACACACATGAAAAGCTGCTCAACAGCACTAATTATTAGAGAAATGCAAATCAAAACTACAATGAGGTATCACCTCACACCTGTTAGAATCGGCATCATCAGAAAATCTACAAACAACCAATTCTGGGGAGGGTGTGGACAAAAGGAGCCCTCTTCCACTATTGGTGGCAATGTAAATTGATACACTCCCTATGGAGAACGGTATGGAGTTTCCTTGAAAAAACTAGAAATAGAATTACCATCTGATCCAGCAATCCCACTTCTGGGCATATACCCAGAGAAAACCATAAATCAAAACGGCACATTCACCACAATGTTCATGGCAGCACTATTTACAATAGCCAGGTAATGGAAGCAACGTAAATGCGCACAGACAGATGAATGGATAAAGATGTGGTACATATATAAAATGGAATATTACTCAGCCATAAAAAGGAATGAAACTGGGTCATTTGTAGAGACATCGATGGATCTAGAGACTGTCATACAGAATGAAGTAAGTCAGAAAGAGGAAAACAAATATTCTATATTAATGCATATATGTGGAACCTAAAAAATGGTACAGATGAACGGGTTTGCAGGGAAGAAACAGAGACACAGAGGTAGAGAACAAACATATGGACACCAAGTGTGGGAAGCCATGGGGTGGTGGTGGTGGGATGAGTTGGGAGATTGGCATTGACCTGTATACATGTATATGCATAAAATACATAACTAATAATAACCTGCTGTATAAAAAAATAAATCAAATTAAATTTCAAAATTTTAAAAAGTAAAATTTAAAAATAAAACAGAAATATGTTCTTCCCTTCACACAGTTGTATTTATAGGAATGAATTATTTCCATGCTTATATCTATAAATACATAAAAGAGGAATAAAATCTAACTTGAACCATAAAAGAAAAAAAAAAAAAACCTGACCCCACCAGTTATACAGAGGAAAACCCTATCAGGGCACTTGCTGCAGCGGTAAACAATTCTGAAATTGGTCAGAGGTGGGGAATCATCTCCCATACAACCAGCAACCCAACCCCCACGCCAGGAGCATCCTCATTGCAAAGCTGGGGGACCGTGCCGAGGCATCTGTGAGTAAACGTGAGCTGAGCCCCAGGACAGCTGCTGCTGAACTGTTCCCACCCTTCCCAGGTAAAACACCTGAATATGTACAAGGGCTTGAAAGCCTAGAGGAAGGGCCACGGAGCCACACCAGCGACAGCACGCAGGCCAACTTGGTGCCTGCAGGCCAGCCAGGGTGGTCCTGGCCACGGGCGCTCTTGCGGAAGCTTTCCATTGCCCTGCCTGAGATACCCCTCCGGTCCCAGCCCCCACTGCTTTTTTCCTTCCTCACCTCTGTCCGGAGAGAAATTCCAGCGGAAGGTATGGGTGACACATCCTCTTCTTTACAGGTGGCAGCCTGGCAACCCCTGCAGAAAGGCCAGCAGAGCCCCACTCACACCGGGCCACCAACAAAGCTGTGGCCCCTCACTCCCTCCCACCAGCACAGCCCCGAGACTGCTGACGGGGCAGAGAATATGGAGTCAGGCACAGCTTCAGGGGCTATTGCTGCCTGGAGCGCTGTTTATATTGACCTCAAACAGGCACACCTGGGGAGGGCCGGCCGGCAGGGTAAGGCTGCCCAGGTCAGCTAATCCACAACCCTCAGGGAATCACATTGTTGAAAACGGACCTCGCTAAGGCAGAATAGAAGCCAAGGAAGAAAAGGACACAATGCCATTTGCAGCACCGTAGATGAGTCTAGAGGTAATCACGTGACTTGTAGTAAGTCAGAAAGTGAAAGACACATATCGTATCATATCACTTATAGGTGTTACCTAAGAATGGATACCAGTGCAGATATTTCCACGGAGAAGGGCCATCACAGATTCATCAAACAAACTTATGGTTCACCAATGGAAAGGTGTGAGGATTGGTTTCATTACAATATTGGGGTTAACAGACATATACAAACACAGGTGACACATATAATCACCAAAGACCTACGGAATACCAAGAGAAGACTACTCAACCTTCTGTCATAACGTACATGGGAAAAGGATCCCAGGAAGAACAGACATCTGTATATGTGTAAAAGAACCACATCTTCCACACCTACAACAAGCCAAACATTGTAATCAAACTTGCTGTAATAAAAAATAAAAAATTAAATTAAAAACACGAACAAGAAGTAGTGAGACAAACTTGAGGGGCTTTCTCCTGGCACATTCCATTCTAAATTCCAATCTAGAACACGACTTCCATTGAGGCTCTGTTGCCCTAGTCACCAGATTTGGTAAGGGAGAACTGCTGCCACCTTGTGGCCGTTTCACACAACAGCAGCTTTAATCCCAGCGCTGATGGTCAGTTGATATTCAAAATCATTGCAGGCCTGTAAATGACACCTGCCCTGAAAACCAATCCTGGGGTCACATATCGACCAAAAAATTCAAAGGACGTCCATATTTCAAAACCACCGTTTCAAAAGGCATATTTAACGCACATTAGTGTTCTGCTTCTTTTTCTTTCTTTCCTTTTTTTGTTAAAAATACGGGAATGGAAAAAGGCATCCCTCAGAATGGGCGAAAATCGTTGCAAACGAATCAATGGACAAAGGTTTAATCTCCAATATATATAAACAGCTCATGCAGCTTAATATTAACAAAACAAACAACCCAATACAAAAAATGGGCAGAAGATCTAAAGAGATGTTTCTTCAAAGAAGACACAGAGATGGCCAAGACACACATGAAAAGCTGCTCAACAGCACTAATTATTAGAGAAATGCAAATCAAAACTACAATGAGGTATCACCTCACACCTGTTAGAATCGGCATCATCAGAAAATCTACAAACAACCAATTCTGGGGAGGGTGTGGACAAAAGGAGCCCTCTTCCACTATTGGTGGCAATGTAAATTGATACACTCCCTATGGAGAACGGTATGGAGTTTCCTTGAAAAAACTAGAAATAGAATTACCATCTGATCCAGCAATCCCACTTCTGGGCATATACCCAGAGAAAACCATAAATCAAAACGGCACATTCACCACAATGTTCATGGCAGCACTATTTACAATAGCCAGGTAATGGAAGCAACGTAAATGCGCACAGACAGATGAATGGATAAAGATGTGGTACATATATAAAATGGAATATTACTCAGCCATAAAAAGGAATGAAACTGGGTCATTTGTAGAGACATCGATGGATCTAGAGACTGTCATACAGAATGAAGTAAGTCAGAAAGAGGAAAACAAATATTGTATATTAATGCATATATGTGGAACCTAAAAAATGGTACAGATGAACGGGTTTGCAGGGAAGAAACAGAGACACAGAGGTAGAGAACAAACATATGGACACCAAGTGTGGGAAGCCATGGGGTGGTGGTGGTGGGATGAGTTGGGAGATTGGCATTGACCTGTATACATGTATATGCATAAAATACATAACTAATAATAACCTGCTGTATAAAAAAATAAATCAAATTAAATTTCAAAATTTTAAAAAGTAAAATTTAAAAATAAAACAGAAAAATGTTCTTCCCTTCACACAGATGTATTTATAGGAATGAATTATTTCCATGCTTATATCTATAAATACATAAAAGAGGAATAAAATCTAACTTGAACCATAAAAGAAAAAAAAAAAACCTGACCCCACCAGTTATACAGAGGAAAACCCTATCAGGGCACTTGCTGCAGCGGTAAACAATTCTGAAATTGGTCAGAGGTGGGGAATCATCTCCCATACAACCAGCAACCCAACCCCCACGCCAGGAGCATCCTCATTGCAAAGCTGGGGGACCCTGCCGAGGCATCTGTGAGTAAACGTGAGCTGAGCCCCAGGACAGCTGCTGCTGAACTGTTCCCACCCTTCCCAGGTAAAACACCTGAATATGTACAAGGGCTTGAAAGCCTAGAGGAAGGGCCACGGAGCCACACCAGAGACAGCACGCAGGCCAACTTGGTGCCTCCAGGCCAGCCAGGGTGGTCCTGGCCCCGGGCGCTCTTCTGGAAGCTTTCCATTGCCTTGCCTGAGATACCCCTCCTGTCCCGGCCCCCAATGCTTTTTTCCTTCCTCACCTCTGTCCGGAGAGAAATTCCAGCGGTAGGTATGGGTGACACATCCTCTTCTTTACAGGTGGCAGCCTGGCAACCCCTGCAGAAAGGCCAGCAGAGCCCCACTCACACCGGGCCACCAACAAAGCTGTGGCCCCTCACTCCCTCCCACCAGCAGAGCCCCGAGACGGCTGACGGGGCAGAGAATATGGAGTCAGGCACAGCTTCAGGGGCTATTGCTGCCTGGAGCGCTGTTTATATTGACCTCAAACAGGCACACCAGGGGAGGGCCGGCCGGCAGGGTAAGGCTGCCCAGGTCAGCTAATCCACAACCCTCAGGGAATCACATTGTTGAAAACGGACCTCGCTAAGGCAGAATAGAAGCCAAGGAAGAAAAGGACACAATGCCATTTGCAGCACCGTAGATGAGTCTAGAGGTAATCACGTGACTTGTAGTAAGTCAGAAAGTGAAAGACACATATCGTATCATATCACTTATAGGTGTTACCTAAGAATGGATACCAGTGCAGATATTTCCACGGAGAAGGGCCATCACAGATTCATCAAACAAACTTATGGTTCACCAATGGAAAGGTGTGAGGATTGGTTTCATTACGATATTGGGGTTAACAGACATATACAAACACAGGTGACACATATAATCACCAAAGACCTACGGAATACCAAGAGAAGACTACTCAACCTTCTGTCATAACGTACATGGGAAAAGGATCCCAGGAAGAACAGACATCTGTATATGTGTAAAAGAACCACATCTTCCACACCTACAACAAGCCAAACATTGTAATCAAACTTGCTGTAATAAAAAATAAAAAATTAAATTAAAAACACGAACAAGAAGTAGTGAGACAAACTTGAGGGGCTTTCTCCTGGCACATTCCATTCTAAATTCCAATCTAGAACACGACTTCCATTGAGGCTCTGTTGCCCTAGTCACCAGATTTGGTAAGGGAGAACTGCTGCCACCTTGTGGCCGTTTCACACAACAGCAGCTTTAATCCCAGCGCTGATGGTCAGTTGATATTCAAAATCATTGCAGGCCTGTAAATGACACCTGCCCTGAAAACCAATCCTGGGGTCACATATCGACCAAAAAATTCAAAGGACGTCCATATTTCAAAACCACCGTTTCAAAAGGCATATTTAACGCACATTAGTGTTCTGCTTCTTTTTCTTTCTTTCCTTTTTTTGTTAAAAATACGGGAATGGAAAAAGGCATCCCTCAGAATGGGCGAAAATCGTTGCAAACGAATCAATGGACAAAGGTTTAATCTCCAATATATATAAACAGCTCATGCAGCTTAATATTAACAAAACAAACAACCCAATACAAAAAATGGGCAGAAGATCTAAAGAGATGTTTCTTCAAAGAAGACACAGAGATGGCCAAGACACACATGAAAAGCTGCTCAACAGCACTAATTATTAGAGAAATGCAAATCAAAACTACAATGAGGTATCACCTCACACCTGTTAGAATCGGCATCATCAGAAAATCTACAAACAACCAATTCTGGGGAGGGTGTGGACAAAAGGAGCCCTCTTCCACTATTGGTGGCAATGTAAATTAATTCAGTCCCTTTGGAGAACGGTATGGAGTTTCATTGAAAAAACTAGAAATAGAATTACCATGTGATCCAGCAATCCCACTTCTGGGCATATACCCAGAGAAAACCATAAATCAAAAAGGCACATTCACCACAATGTTCATGGCAGCACTATTTACAATAGCCAGGTAATGGAAGCAACGTAAATGCCCACAGACAGATGAATGGATAAAGAAGTGGTACATATATAAAATGGAATATTACTCAGCCATAAAAAGGAATGAAACTGGGTCATTTGTAGAGACATCGATGGATCTAGAGACTGTCATACAGAATGAAGTAAGTCAGAAAGAGGAAAACAAATATTGTATATTAATGCATATATGTGGAACCTAAAAAATGGTACAGATGAACGGGTTTGCAGGGAAGAAACAGAGACACAGAGGTAGAGAACAAACATATGGACACCAGGTGTGGGAAGCCATGGGGTGGTGGTGGTGGGATGAGTTGGGAGATTGGGATTGACCTGTATACATGTATATGCATAAAATACATAACTAATAATAACCTGCTGTATAAAATAATAAATCAAATTCAATTTCAAAATTTTAAAAAGTAAAATTTAAAAATAAAACCGAAAAATGTTCTTCCCTTCACACAGATGTATTTATAGGAATGAATTATTTCCATGCTTATATCTATAAATACATAAAGGAGGAATAAAATCTAACTTGAACCATAAAAGAAAAGAAAAAACCTGAACCCACCAGTTGTACAGAGGAAAACCCTATCAGGGCACTTGCTCCAGCGGTAAACAATTCTGAAATTGGTCAGAGGTGGGGAATCATCTCCCATACAACCAGCAACCCACCCCCCACGTCAGGAGCATCCTCATTGCAAAGCTGGGGGACCGTGCCGAGGCATCTGTGAGTAAACGTGAGCTGAGCCCCAGGACAGCTGCTGCTGAACTGTTCCCACCCTTCCCAGGTAAAACACCTGAATATGTACAAGGGCTTGAAAGCCTAGAGGAAGGGCCACGGAGCCACACCAGCGACAGCACTCAGGCCAACTTGGTTCCTGCAGGCCAGCCAGGGTGGTCCTGGCCCCGGGCGCTCTTGCGGAAGCTTTCCATTGCCCTGCCTGAGATACCCATCCTGTCCCGGCCCCCACTGCTTTTTTCCTTCCTCACCTGTGTCCGGAGAGAAATTCCAGCAGAAGGTATGGGTGACACATCCTCTTCTTTACAGGTGGCAGCCTGGCAACCCCTGCAGAAAGGCCAGCAGAGCCCCACTCACACCGGGCCACCAACAAAGCTGTGGCCCCTCACTCCCTCCCACCAGCACAGCCCTGAGATTGCTGACGGGGCAGAGAATATGGAGTCAGGCACAGCTTCAGGGGCTATTGCTGCCTGGAGCGCTGTTTATATTGACCTCAAACAGGCACACCTGGGGAGGGCCGGCCGGCAGGGTAAGGCTGCCCAGGTCAGCTAATCCACAACCCTCAGGGAATCACATTGTTGAAAACGGACCTCGCTAAGGCAGAATAGAAGCCAAGGAAGAAAAGGACACAATGCCATTTGCAGCACCGTAGATGAGTCTAGAGGTAATCACGTGACTTGTAGTAAGTCAGAAAGTGAAAGACACATATCGTATCCTATCACTTATAGGTGTTACCTAAGAATGGATACCAGGGCAGATATTTCCACGGAGAAGGGCCATCACAGCTTCATCAAACAAACTTATGGTTCACCAATGGAAAGTTGTGAGGATTGGTTCCATTACGATATTGGGGTTAACAGACATATACAAACACAGGTGACACATATAATCACCAAAGACCTACGGAATACCAAGAGAAGACTACTCAACCTTCTGTCATAACGTACATGGGAAAAGGATCCCAGGAAGAACAGACATCTGTATATGTGTAAAAGAACCACATCTTCCACACCTACAACAAGCCAAACATTGTAATCAAACTTGCTGTAATAAAAAATAAAAAATTAAATTAAAAACACGAACAAGAAGTAGTGAGACAAACTTGAGGGGCTTTCTCCTGGCACATTCCATTCTAAATTCCAATCTAGAACACGACTTCCATTGAGGCTCTGTTGCCCTAGTCACCAGATTTGGTAAGGGAGAACTGCTGCCACCTTGTGGCCGTTTCACACAACAGCAGCTTTAATCCCAGCGCTGATGGTCAGTTGATATTCAAAATCATTGCAGGCCTGTAAATGACACCTGCCCTGAAAACAAATCCTGGGGTCACATATCGACCAAAAAATTCAAAGGACGTCCATATTTCAAAACCACCGTTTCAAAAGGCATATTTTACGCACATTAGTGTTCTGCTTCTTTTTCTTTCTTTCCTTTTTTTGTTAAAATAAGGGGAATGGAGAAAGGCATCCCTCAGAATGGGCGAAAATCGTTGCAAACGAATCAATGGACAAAGGTTTAATCTCCAATATATATAAACAGCTCATGCAGCTTAATATTAACAAAACAAACAACCCAATACAAAAAATGGGCAGAAGATCTAAAGAGATG
Organism: Mesoplodon mirus; assembly: GCF_964341445.2. Classification (NCBI taxonomy): domain Eukaryota; kingdom Metazoa; phylum Chordata; class Mammalia; order Artiodactyla; family Ziphiidae; genus Mesoplodon; species Mesoplodon mirus. The sequence continues at coordinate 1,468,764 of NW_028295814.1, read as the reverse complement.
TTTCTTCAAAGAAGACACAGAGATGGCCAAGACACACATGAAAAGCTGCTCAACAGCACTAATTATTAGAGAAATGCAAATCAAAACTACAATGAGGTATCACCTCACACCTGTTAGAATCGGCATCATCAGAAAATCTACAAACAACCAATTCTGGGGAGGGTGTGGACAAAAGGAGCCCTCTTCCACAATTGGTGGCAATGTAAATTGATACAGTCACTATGGAGAACGGTATGGAGTTTCCTTGAAAAAACTAGAAATAGAATTACCATCTGATCCAGCAATCCCACTTCTGGGCATATACCCAGAGAAAACCATAAATCAAAACGGCACATTCACCACAATGTTCATGGCAGCACTATTTACAATAGCCAGGTAATGGAAGCAACGTAAATGCACACAGACAGATGAATGGATAAAGATGTGGTACATATATAAAATGGAATATTACTCAGCCATAAAAAGGAATGAAACTGGGTCATTTGTAGAGACATCGATGGATCTAGAGACTGTCATACAGAATGAAGTAAGTCAGAAAGAGGAAAACAAATATTGTATATTAATGCATATATGTGGAACCTAAAAAATGGTACAGATGAACTGGTTTGCAGGGAAGAAACAGAGACACAGAGGTAGAGAACAAACATATGGACACCAAGTGTGGGAAGCCATGGGGTGGTGGTGGTGGGATGAGTTGGGAGATTGGGATTGACCTGTATACATGTATATGCATAAAATACATAACTAATAATAACCTGCTGTATAAAAAAAATAAATCAAATTAAATTTCAAAATTTTAAAAAGTAAAGTTTAAAAATAAAACAGAAAAATGTTCTTCCCTTCACACAGATGTATTTATAGGAATGAATTATTTCCATGCTTATACCTATAAATACATAAAGGAGGAATACAATCTAACTTGAGCCATAAAAGAAAAGAAAAAACCTGAACCCACCAGTTATACAGAGGAAAACCCTATCAGGGCACTTGCTGCAGCGGTAAACAATTCTGAAATTGGTCAGAGGTGGGGAATCATCTCCCATACAACCAGCAACCCACCCCCCACGCCAGGAGCATCCTCATTGCAAAGCTGGGGGACCGTGCCGAGGCATCTGTGAGTAAACGTGAGCTGAGCCCCAGGACAGCTGCTGCTGAACTGTTCCCACCCTTCCCAGGTAAAACACCTGAATATGTACAAGGGCTTGAAAGCCTAGAGGAAGGGCCACGGAGCCACACTAGCGACAGCACGCAGGCCAAATTGGTGCCTCCAGGCCAGCCAGGGTGGTCCTGGCCCTGGGTGCTCTTGCGGAAGCTTTCCATTGCCCTGCCTGAGATACCCATCCTGTCCCGGGCCCCACTGCTTTTTTCCTTCCTCACCTCTGTCCGGAGAGAAATTCCAGCGGAAGGTATGTGTGACACATCCTCTTCTTTAAAGGTGGCAGCCTGGCAACCCCTGCAGAAAGGCCAGCAGAGCCCCACTCACACCGGGCCACCAAAAAAGCTGTGGCCCCTCACACCCTCCCACCAGCAGAGCCCCGAGACGGCTGACGTGGCAGAGAATATGGAGTCAGGCACAGCTTCAGGGGCTATTGCTGCCTGGAGCGCTGTTTATATTGACCTCAAACAGGCACACATGGGGAGGCCCGGCCGGCAGGGTAAGGCTGCCCAGGTCAGCTAATCCACAACCCTCAGGGAATCACATTGTTGAAAACGGACCTCGCTAAGGCAGAATAGAAGCCAAGGAAGAAAAGGACACAATGCCATTTGCAGCACAGTAGATGAGTCTAGAGGTAATCACGTGACTTGTAGTAAGTCAGAAAGTGAAAGACACGTATCGTATCATATCACTTATAGGTGTTACCTAAGAATGGATACCAGTGCAGATATTTCCACGGAGAAGGGCCATCACAGATTCATCAAACAAACTTATGGTTCACCAATGGAAAGGTGTGAGGATTGGTTTCATTACGATATTGGGGTTAACAGACATATACAAACACAGGTGACACATATAATCACCAAAGACCTACGGAATACCAAGAGAAGACTACTCAACCTTCTGTCATAACGTACATGGGAAAAGGATCCCAGGAAGAACAGACATCTGTATATGTGTAAAAGAACCACATCTTCCACACCTACAACAAGCCAAACATTGTCATCAAACTTGCTGTAATAAAAAATAAAAAATTAAATTAAAAACACGAACAAGAAGTAGTGAGACAAACTTGAGGGGCTTTCTCCTGGCACATTCCATTCTAAATTCCAATCTAGAACACGACTTCCATTGAGGCTCTGTTGCCCTAGTCACCAGATTTGGTAAGGGAGAACTGCTGCCACCTTGTGGCCGTTTCACACAACAGCAGCTTTAATCCCAGCGCTGATGGTCAGTTGATATTCAAAATCATTGCATGCCTGTAAATGACACCTGCCCTGAAAACAAATCCTGGGGTCACATATCGACCAAAAAATTCAAAGGACGTCCATATTTCAAAACGACCGTTTCAAAAGGCATATTTAACGCACATTAGTGTTCTGCTTCTTTTTCTTTCTTTCCTTTTTTTGTTAAAAATACGGGAATGGAAAAAGGCATCCCTCAGAGTGGGCGAAAATCGTTGCAAACGAATCAATGGACAAAGGTTTAATCTCCAATATATATAAACAGCTCATGCAGCTTAATATTAACAAAACAAACAACCCAATACAAAAAATGGGCAGAAGATCTAAAGAGATGTTTCTTCAAAGAAGACACAGAGATGGCCAAGACACACATGAAAAGCTGCTCAACAGCACTAATTATTAGAGAAATGCAAATCAAAACTACAATGAGGTATCACCTCACACCTGTTAGAATCGGCATCATCAGAAAATCTACAAACAACCAATTCTGGGGAGGGTGTGGACAAAAGGAGCCCTCTTCCACTATTGGTGGCAATGTAAATTAATTCAGTCCCTTTGGAGAACGGTATGGAGTTTCCTTGAAAAAACTAGAAATAGAATTACCATCTGATCCAGCAATCCCACTTCTGGGCATATACCCAGAGAAAACCATAAATCAAAACGGCACATTCACCACAATGTTCATGGCAGCACTATTTACAATAGCCAGGTAATGGAAGCAACGTAAATGCACACAGACAGATGAATGGATAAAGAAGTGGTACATATATAAAATGGAATATTACTCAGCCATAAAAAGGAATGAAACTGGGTCATTTGTAGAGACATCGATGGATCTAGAGACTGTCATACAGAATGAAGTAAGTCAGAAAGAGGAAAACAAATATTGTATATTAATGCATATATGTGGAACCTAAAAAATGGTACAGATGAACTGGTTTGCAGGGAAGAAACAGAGACACAGAGGTAGAGAACAAACATATGGACACCAAGTGTGGGAAGCCATGGGGTGGTGGTGGTGGGATGAGTTGGGAGATTGGGATTGACCTGTATACATGTATATGCATAAAATACATAACTAATAATAACCTGCTGTATAAAAAAAATAAATCAAATTAAATTTCAAAATTTTAAAAAGTAAAGTTTAAAAATAAAACGGAAAAATGTTCTTCCCTTCACACAGATGTATTTATAGGAATGAATTATTTCCATGCTTATACCTATAAATACATAAAGGAGGAATACAATCTAACTTGAACCATAAAAGAAAAGAAAAAACCTGAACCCACCAGTTATACAGAGGAAAACCCTATCAGGGCACTTGCTGCAGCGGTAAACAATTCTGAAATTGGTCAGAGGTGGGGAATCATCTCCCATACAACCAGCAACCCACCCCCCACGCCAGGAGCATCCTCATTGCAAAGCTGGGGGACCGTGCCGAGGCATCTGTGAGTAAACGTGAGCTGAGCCCCAGGACAGCTGCTGCTGAACTGTTCCCACCCTTCCCAGGTAAAACACCTGAATATGTACAAGGGCTTGAAAGCTTAGAGGAAGGGCCACGGAGCCACACTAGCGACAGCACGCAGGCCAACTTGGTGCCTCCAGGCCAGCCAGGGTGGTCCTGGCCCTGGGCGCTCTTGCGGAAGCTTTCCATTGCCCTGCCTGAGATACCCATCCTGTCCCGGCCCCCACTGCTTTTTTCCTTCCTCACCTCTGTCCGGAGAGAAATTCCAGCGGAAGGTATGGGTGACACATCCTCTTCTTTACAGGTGGCAGCCTGGCAACCCCTGCAGAAAGGCCAGCAGAGCCCCACTCACACCGGGCCACCAACAAAGCTGTGGCCCCTCACACCCTACCACCAGCAGAGCCCCGAGACTGCTGACGGGGCAGAGAATATGGAGTCAGGCACAGCTTCAGGGGCTATTGCTGCCTGGAGCGCTGTTTATATTGACCTCAAACAGGCACACATGGGGAGGCCCGGCCGGCAGGGTAAGGCTGCCCAGGTCAGCTAATCCACAACCCTCAGGGAATCACATTGTTGAAAACGGACCTCGCTAAGGCAGAATAGAAGCCAAGGAAGAAAAGGACACAATGCCATTTGCAGCACCGTAGATGAGTCTAGAGGTAATCACGTGACTTGTAGTAAGTCAGAAAGTGAAAGACACGTATCGTATCATATCACTTATAGGTGTTACCTAAGAATGGATACCAGTGCAGATATTTCCACGGAGAAGGGCCATCACAGATTCATCAAACAAACTTATGGTTCACCAATGGAAAGGTGTGAGGATTGGTTTCATTACGATATTGGGGTTAACAGACATATACAAACACAGGTGACACATATAATCACCAAAGACCAACGGAATACCAAGAGAAGACTACTCAACCTTCTGTCATAACGTACATGGGAAAAGGATCCCAGGAAGAACAGACATCTGTATATGTGTAAAAGAACCACATCTTCCACACCTACAACAAGCCAAACATTGTAATCAAACTTGCTGTAATAAAAAATAAAAAAAATTAAATTAAAAACACGAACAAGAAGTAGTGAGACAAACTTGAGGGGCTTTCGCCTGGCACATTCCATTCTAAATTCCAATCTAGAACACGACTTCCATTGAGGCTCTGTTGCCCTAGTCACCAGATTTGGTAAGGGAGAACTGCTGCCACCTTGTGGCCGTTTCACACAACAGCAGCTTTAATCCCAGCGCTGATGGTCAGTTGATATTCAAAATCATTGCATGCCTGTAAATGACACCTGCCCTGAAAACAAATCCTGGGGTCACATATCGACCAAAAAATTCAAAGGACGTCCATATTTCAAAACGACCGTTTCAAAAGGCATATTTAACGCACATTAGTGTTCTGCTTCTTTTTCTTTCTTTCCTTTTTTTGTTAAAAATACGGGAATGGAAAAAGGCATCCCTCAGAGTGGGCGAAAATCGTTGCAAACGAATCAATGGACAAAGGTTTAATCTCCAATATATATAAACAGCTCATGCAGCTTAATATTAACAAAACAAACAACCCAATACAAAAAATGGGCAGAAGATCTAAAGAGATGTTTCTTCAAAGAAGACACAGAGATGGCCAAGACACACATGAAAAGCTGCTCAACAGCACTAATTATTAGAGAAATGCAAATCAAAACTACAATGAGGTATCACCTCACACCTGTTAGAATCGGCATCATCAGAAAATCTACAAACAACCAATTCTGGGGAGGGTGTGGACAAAAGGAGCCCTCTTCCACTATTGGTGGCAATGTAAATTAATTCAGTCCCTTTGGAGAACGGTATGGAGTTTCCTTGAAAAAACTAGAAATAGAATTACCATCTGATCCAGCAATCCCACTTCTGGGCATATACCCAGAGAAAACCATAAATCAAAACGGCACATTCACCACAATGTTCATGGCAGCACTATTTACAATAGCCAGGTAATGGAAGCAACGTAAATGCACACAGACAGATGAATGGATAAAGAAGTGGTACATATATAAAATGGAATATTACTCAGCCATAAAAAGGAATGAAACTGGGTCATTTGTAGAGACATCGATGGATCTAGAGACTGTCATACAGAATGAAGTAAGTCAGAAAGAGGAAAACAAATATTGTATATTAATGCATATATGTGGAACCTAAAAAATGGTACAGATGAACTGGTTTGCAGGGAAGAAACAGAGACACAGAGGTAGAGAACAAACATATGGACACCAAGTGTGGGAAGCCATGGGGTGGTGGTGGTGGGATGAGTTGGGAGATTGGGATTGACCTGTATACATGTATATGCATAAAATACATAACTAATAATAACCTGCTGTATAAAAAAATAAATCAAATTAAATTTCAAAATTTTAAAAAGTAAAGTTTAAAAATAAAACGGAAAAATGTTCTTCCCTTCACACAGATGTATTTATAGGAATGAATTATTTCCATGCTTATACCTATAAATACATAAAGGAGGAATACAATCTAACTTGAACCATAAAAGAAAAGAAAAAACCTGAACCCACCAGTTATACAGAGGAAAACCCTATCAGGGCACTTGCTGCAGCGGTAAACAATTCTGAAATTGGTCAGAGGTGGGGAATCATCTCCCATACAACCAGCAACCCACCCCCCACGCCAGGAGCATCCTCATTGCAAAGCTGGGGGACCGTGCCGAGGCATCTGTGAGTAAACGTGAGCTGAGCCCCAGGACAGCTGCTGCTGAACTGTTCCCACCCTTCCCAGGTAAAACACCTGAATATGTACAAGGGCTTGAAAGCTTAGAGGAAGGGCCACGGAGCCACACTAGCGACAGCACGCAGGCCAACTTGGTGCCTCCAGGCCAGCCAGGGTGGTCCTGGCCCTGGGCGCTCTTGCGGAAGCTTTCCATTGCCCTGCCTGAGATACCCATCCTGTCCCGGCCCCCACTGCTTTTTTCCTTCCTCACCTCTGTCCGGAGAGAAATTCCAGCGGAAGGTATGGGTGACACATCCTCTTCTTTACAGGTGGCAGCCTGGCAACCCCTGCAGAAAGGCCAGCAGAGCCCCACTCACACCGGGCCACCAACAAAGCTGTGGCCCCTCACACCCTACCACCAGCAGAGCCCCGAGACTGCTGACGGGGCAGAGAATATGGAGTCAGGCACAGCTTCAGGGGCTATTGCTGCCTGGAGCGCTGTTTATATTGACCTCAAACAGGCACACATGGGGAGGCCCGGCCGGCAGGGTAAGGCTGCCCAGGTCAGCTAATCCACAACCCTCAGGGAATCACATTGTTGAAAACGGACCTCGCTAAGGCAGAATAGAAGCCAAGGAAGAAAAGGACACAATGCCATTTGCAGCACCGTAGATGAGTCTAGAGGTAATCACGTGACTTGTAGTAAGTCAGAAAGTGAAAGACACGTATCGTATCATATCACTTATAGGTGTTACCTAAGAATGGATACCAGTGCAGATATTTCCACGGAGAAGGGCCATCACAGATTCATCAAACAAACTTATGGTTCACCAATGGAAAGGTGTGAGGATTGGTTTCATTACGATATTGGGGTTAACAGACATATACAAACACAGGTGACACATATAATCACCAAAGACCAACGGAATACCAAGAGAAGACTACTCAACCTTCTGTCATAACGTACATGGGAAAAGGATCCCAGGAAGAACAGACATCTGTATATGTGTAAAAGAACCACATCTTCCACACCTACAACAAGCCAAACATTGTAATCAAACTTGCTGTAATAAAAAATAAAAAATTAAATTAAAAACACGAACAAGAAGTAGTGAGACAAACTTGAGGGGCTTTCGCCTGGCACATTCCATTCTAAATTCCAATCTAGAACACGACTTCCATTGAGGCTCTGTTGCCCTAGTCACCAGATTTGGTAAGGGAGAACTGCTGCCACCTTGTGGCCGTTTCACACAACAGCAGCTTTAATCCCAGCGCTGATGGTCAGTTGATATTCAAAATCATTGCAGGCCTGTAAATGACACCTGCCCTGAAAACAAATCCTGGGGTCACATATCGACCAAAAAATTCAAAGGACGTCCATATTTCAAAACGACCGTTTCAAAAGGCATATTTAACGCACATTAGTGTTCTGCTTCTTTTTCTTTCTTTCCTTTTTTTGTTAAAAATACGGGAATGGAAAAAGGCATCCCTCTGAATGGGCGAAAATCGTTGCAAACGAATCAATGGACAAAGGTTTAATCTCCAATATATATAAACAGCTCATGCAGCTTAATATTAACAAAACAAACAACCCAATACAAAAAATGGGCAGAAGATCTAAAGAGATGTTTCTTCAAAGAAGACACAGAGATGGCCAAGACACACATGAAAAGCTGCTCAACAGCACTAATTATTAGAGAAATGCAAATCAAAACTACAATGAGGTATCACCTCACACCTGTTAGAATCGGCATCATCAGAAAATCTACAAACAACCAATTCTGGGGAGGGTGTGGACAAAAGGAGCCCTCTTCCACTATTGGTGGCAATGTAAATTAATTCAGTCCCTTTGGAGAACGGTATGGAGTTTCCTTGAAAAAACTAGAAATAGAATTACCATCTGATCCAGCAATCCCACTTCTGGGCATATACCCAGAGAAAACCATAAATCAAAAAGGCACATTCACCACAATGTTCATGGCAGCACTATTTACAATAGCCAGGTAATGGAAGCAACGTAAATGCGCACAGACAGATGAATGGATAAAGATGTGGTACATATATAAAATGGAATATTACTCAGCCATAAAAAGGAATGAAACTGGGTCATTTGTAGAGACATCGATGGATCTAGAGACTGTCATACAGAATGAAGTAAGTCAGAAAGAGGAAAACAAATATTGTATATTAATGCATATATGTGGAACCTAAAAAATGGTACAGATGAACGGGTTTGCAGGGAAGAAACAGAGACACAGAGGTAGAGAACAAACATATGGACACCAAGTGTGGGAAGCCATGGGGTGGTGGTGGTGGGATGAGTTGGGAGATTAGCATTGACCTGTATACATGTATATGCATAAAATACATAACTAATAATAACCTGCTGTATAAAAAAATAAATCAAATTAAATTTCAAAATTTTAAAAAGTAAAATTTAAAAATAAAACAGAAAAATGTTCTTCCCTTCACACAGATGTATTTATAGGAATGAATTATTTCCATGCTTATATGTATAAATACATAAAAGAGGAATAAAATCTAACTTGAACTATAAAAGAAAAAAAAAAAACCTGACCCCACCAGTTATACAGAGGAAAACCCTATCAGGGCACTTGCTGCAGCGGTAAACAATTCTGAAATTGGTCAGAGGTGGGGAATCATCTCCCATACAACCAGCAACCCAACCCCCACGCCAGGAGCATCCTCATTGCAAAGCTGGGGGACCGTGCCGAGGCATCTGTGAGTAAACGTGAGCTGAGCCCCAGGACAGCTGCTGCTGAACTGTTCCCACCCTTCCCAGGTAAAACACCTGAATATGTACAAGGGCTTGAAAGCCTAGAGGAAGGGCCACGGAGCCACACCAGCGACAGCACGCAGGCCAACTTGGTGCCTGCAGGCCAGCCAGGGTGGTCCTGGCCCCGGGCGCTCTTGCGGAAGCTTTCCATTGCCCTGCCTGAGATACCCCTCCTGTCCCGGCCCCCACTGCTTTTTTCCTTCCTCACCTCTGTCCGGAGAGAAATTCCAGCGGAAGGTATGGGTGACACATCCTCTTCTTTACAGGTGGCAGCCTGGCAACCCCTGCAGAAAGGCCAGCAGAGCCACACTCACACCGGGCCACCAACAAAGCTGTGGCCCCTCACTCCCTCCCACCAGCACAGCCCCGAGACTGCTGACGGGGCAGAGAATATGGAGTCAGGCACAGCTTCAGGGGCTATTGCTGCCTGGAGCGCTGTTTATATTGACCTCAAACAGGCACACATGGGGAGGCCCGGCCGGCAGGGTAAGGCTGCCCAGGTCAGCTAATCCACAACCCTCAGGGAATCACATTGTTGAAAACGGACCTCGCTAAGGCAGAATAGAAGCCAAGGAAGAAAAGGACACAATGCCATTTGCAGCACCGTAGATGAGTCTAGAGGTAATCACGTGACTTGTAGTAAGTCAGAAAGTGAAAGACACGTATCGTATCATATCACTTATAGGTGTTACCTAAGAATGGATACCAGTGCAGATATTTCCACGGAGAAGGGCCATCACAGATTCATCAAACAAACTTATGGTTCACCAATGGAAAGGTGTGAGGATTGGTTTCATTACGATATTGGGGTTAACAGACATATACAAACACAGGTGACACATATAATCACCAAAGACCAACGGAATACCAAGAGAAGACTACTCAACCTTCTGTCATAACGTACATGGGAAAAGGATCCCAGGAAGAACAGACATCTGTATATGTGTAAAAGAACCACATCTTCCACACCTACAACAAGCCAAACATTGTAATCAAACTTGCTGTAATAAAAAATAAAAAATTAAATTAAAAACACGAACAAGAAGTAGTGAGACAAACTTGAGGGGCTTTCGCCTGGCACATTCCATTCTAAATTCCAATCTAGAACACGACTTCCATTGAGGCTCTGTTGCCCTAGTCACCAGATTTGGTAAGGGAGAACTGCTGCCACCTTGTGGCCGTTTCACACAACAGCAGCTTTAATCCCAGCGCTGATGGTCAGTTGATATTCAAAATCATTGCAGGCCTGTAAATGACACCTGCCCTGAAAACAAATCCTGGGGTCACATATCGACCAAAAAATTCAAAGGACGTCCATATTTCAAAACGACCGTTTCAAAAGGCATATTTAACGCACATTAGTGTTCTGCTTCTTTTTCTTTCTTTCCTTTTTTTGTTAAAAATACGGGAATGGAAAAAGGCATCCCTCTGAATGGGCGAAAATCGTTGCAAACGAATCAATGGACAAAGGTTTAATCTCCAATATATATAAACAGCTCATGCAGCTTAATATTAACAAAACAAACAACCCAATACAAAAAATGGGCAGAAGATCTAAAGAGATGTTTCTTCAAAGAAGACACAGAGATGGCCAAGACACACATGAAAAGCTGCTCAACAGCACTAATTATTAGAGAAATGCAAATCAAAACTACAATGAGGTATCACCTCACACCTGTTAGAATCGGCATCATCAGAAAATCTACAAACAACCAATTCTGGGGAGGGTGTGGACAAAAGGAGCCCTCTTCCACTATTGGTGGCAATGTAAATTAATTCAGTCCCTTTGGAGAACGGTATGGAGTTTCCTTGAAAAAACTAGAAATAGAATTACCATCTGATCCAGCAATCCCACTTCTGGGCATATACCCAGAGAAAACCATAAATCAAAAAGGCACATTCACCACAATGTTCATGGCAGCACTATTTACAATAGCCAGGTAATGGAAGCAACGTAAATGCGCACAGACAGATGAATGGATAAAGATGTGGTACATATATAAAATGGAATATTACTCAGCCATAAAAAGGAATGAAACTGGGTCATTTGTAGAGACATCGATGGATCTAGAGACTGTCATACAGAATGAAGTAAGTCAGAAAGAGGAAAACAAATATTGTATATTAATGCATATATGTGGAACCTAAAAAATGGTACAGATGAACGGGTTTGCAGGGAAGAAACAGAGACACAGAGGTAGAGAACAAACATATGGACACCAAGTGTGGGAAGCCATGGGGTGGTGGTGGTGGGATGAGTTGGGAGATTAGCATTGACCTGTATACATGTATATGCATAAAATACATAACTAATAATAACCTGCTGTATAAAAAAATAAATCAAATTAAATTTCAAAATTTTAAAAAGTAAAATTTAAAAATAAAACAGAAAAATGTTCTTCCCTTCACACAGATGTATTTATAGGAATGAATTATTTCCATGCTTATATGTATAAATACATAAAAGAGGAATAAAATCTAACTTGAACTATAAAAGAAAAAAAAAAAACCTGACCCCACCAGTTATACAGAGGAAAACCCTATCAGGGCACTTGCTGCAGCGGTAAACAATTCTGAAATTGGTCAGAGGTGGGGAATCATCTCCCATACAACCAGCAACCCAACCCCCACGCCAGGAGCATCCTCATTGCAAAGCTGGGGGACCGTGCCGAGGCATCTGTGAGTAAACGTGAGCTGAGCCCCAGGACAGCTGCTGCTGAACTGTTCCCACCCTTCCCAGGTAAAACACCTGAATATGTACAAGGGCTTGAAAGCCTAGAGGAAGGGCCACGGAGCCACACCAGCGACAGCACGCAGGCCAACTTGGTGCCTGCAGGCCAGCCAGGGTGGTCCTGGCCCCAGGCGCTCTTCCGGAAGCTTTCCATTGCCCTGCCTGAGATACCCCTCCTGTCCCGGCCCCCACTGCTTTTTTCCTTCCTCACCTCTGTCCGGAGAGAAATTCCAGCGGAAGGTATGGGTGACACATCCTCTTCTTTACAGGTGGCAGCCTGGCAACCCCTGCAGAAAGGCCAGCAGAGCCACACTCACACCGGGCCACCAACAAAGCTGTGGCCCCTCACTCCCTCCCACCAGCACAGCCCCGAGACTGCTGACGGGGCAGAGAATATGGAGTCAGGCACAGCTTCAGGGGCTATTGCTGCCTGGAGCGCTGTTTATATTGACCTCAAACAGGCACACCTGGGGAGGGCCGGCCGGCAGGGTAAGGCTGCCCAGGTCAGCTAATCCACAACCCTCAGGGAATCACATTGTTGAAAACGGACCTCGCTAAGGCAGAATAGAAGCCAAGGAAGAAAAGGACACAATGCCATTTGCAGCACCGTAGATGAGTCTAGAGGTAATCACGTGACTTGTAGTAAGTCAGAAAGTGAAAGACACATATCGTATCATATCACTTATAGGTGTTACCTAAGATTGGATACCAGTGCAGATATTTCCACGGAGAAGGGCCATCACAGATTCATCAAACAAACTTATGGTTCACCAATGGAAAGGTGTGAGGATTGGTTTCATTACGATATTGGGGTTAACAGACATATACAAACACAGGTGACACATATAATCACCAAAGACCTACGGAATACCAAGAGAAGACTACTCAACCTTCTGTCATAACGTACATGGGAAAAGGATCCCAGGAAGAACAGACATCTGTATATGTGTAAAAGAACCACATCTTCCACACCTACAACAAGCCAAACATTGTAATCAAACTTGCTGTAATAAAAAATAAAAAATTAAATTAAAAACACGAACAAGAAGTAGTGAGACAAACTTGAGGGGCTTTCTCCTGGCACATTCCATTCTAAATTCCAATCTAGAACACGACTTCCATTGAGGCTCTGTTGCCCTAGTCACCAGATTTGGTAAGGGAGAACTGCTGCCACCTTGTGGCCGTTTCACACAACAGCAGCTTTAATCCCAGCGCTGATGGTCAGTTGATATTCAAAATCATTGCAGGCCTGTAAATGACACCTGCCCTGAAAACCAATCCTGGGGTCACATATCGACCAAAAAATTCAAAGGACGTCCATATTTCAAAACCACCGTTTCAAAAGGCATATTTTACGCACATTAGTGTTCTGCTTCTTTTTCTTTCTTTCCTTTTTTTGTTAAAAAATGGGGAATGGAAAAAGGCATCCCTCAGAATGGGCGAAAATCGTTGCAAACGAATCAATGGACAAAGGTTTAATCTCCAATATATATAAACAGCTCATGCAGCTTAATATTAACAAAACAAACAACCCAATACAAAAAATGGGCAGAAGATCTAAAGAGATGTTTCTTCAAAGAAGACACAGAGATGGCCAAGACACACATGAAAAGCTGCTCAACAGCACTAATTATTAGAGAAATGCAAATCAAAACTACAATGAGGTATCACCTCACACCTGTTAGAATCGGCATCATCAGAAAATCTACAAACAACCAATTCTGGGGAGGGTGTGGACAAAAGGAGCCCTCTTCCACTGTTGGTGGCAATGTAAATTAATTCAGTCCCTATGGAGAACGGTATGGAGTTTCCTTGAAAAAACTAGAAATAGAATTACCATCTGATCCAGCAATCCCACTTCTGGGCATATACCCAGAGAAAACCATAAATCAAAAAGGCACATTCACCACAATGTTCATGGCAGCACTATTTACAATAGCCAGGTAATGGAAGCAACGTAAATGCGCACAGACAGATGAATGGATAAAGATGTGGTACATATATAAAATGGAATATTACTCAGCCATAAAAAGGAATGAAACTGGGTCATTTGTAGAGACATCGATGGATCTAGAGACTGTCATACAGAATGAAGTAAGTCAGAAAGAGGAAAACAAATATTGTATATTAATGCATATATGTGGAACCTAAAAAATGGTACAGATGAACGGGTTTGCAGGGAAGAAACAGAGACACAGAGGTAGAGAACAAACATATGGACACCAAGTGTGGGAAGCCATGGGGTGGTGGTGGTGGGATGAGTTGGGAGATTGGCATTGACCTGTATACATGTATATGCATAAAATACATAACTAATAATAACCTGCTGTATAAAAAAATAAATCAAATTAAATTTCAAAATTTTAAAAAGTAAAATTTAAAAATAAAACAGAAAAATGTTCTTCCCTTCACACAGATGTATTTATAGGAATGAATTATTTCCATGCTTATATCTATAAATACATAAAAGAGGAATAAAATCTAACTTGAACCATAAAAGAAAAAAAAAACCTGAACCCACCAGTTATACAGAGGAAAACCCTATCAGGGCACTTGCTGCAGCGGTAAACAATTCTGAAATTGGTCAGAGGTGGGGAATCATCTCCCATACAACCAGCAACCCAACCCCCACGCCAGGAGCATCCTCATTGCAAAGCTGGGGGACCGTGCCGAGGCATCTGTGAGAAAACGTGAGCTGAGCCCCAGGACAGCTGCTGCTGAACTGTTCCCACCCTTCCCAGGTAAAACACCTGAATATGTACAAGGGCTTGAAAGCCTAGAGGAAGGGCCACGGAGCCACACCAGCGACAGCACGCAGGCCAACTTGGTGCCTGCAGGCCAGCCAGGGTGGTCCTGGCCCCGGGCGCTCTTGCGGAAGCTTTCCATTGCCCTGCCTGAGATACCCCTCCTGTCCCGGCCCCCACTGCTTTTTTCCTTCCTCACCTCTGTCCGGAGAGAAATTCCAGCGGAAGGTATGGGTGACACATCCTCTTCTTTACAGGTGGCAGCCTGGCAACCCCTGCAGAAAGGCCAGCAGAGCCACACTCACACCGGGCCACCAACAAAGCTGTGGCCCCTCACTCCCTCCCACCAGCACAGCCCCGAGACTGCTGACGGGGCAGAGAATATGGAGTCAGGCACAGCTTCAGGGGCTATTGCTGCCTGGAGCGCTGTTTATATTGACCTCAAACAGGCACACCTGGGGAGGGCCGGCCGGCAGGGTAAGGCTGCCCAGGTCAGCTAATCCACAACCCTCAGGGAATCACATTGTTGAAAACGGACCTCGCTAAGGCAGAATAGAAGCCAAGGAAGAAAAGGACACAATGCCATTTGCAGCACCGTAGATGAGTCTAGAGGTAATCACGTGACTTGTAGTAAGTCAGAAAGTGAAAGACACATATCGTATCATATCACTTATAGGTGTTACCTAAGATTGGATACCAGTGCAGATATTTCCACGGAGAAGGGCCATCACAGATTCATCAAACAAACTTATGGTTCACCAATGGAAAGGTGTGAGGATTGGTTTCATTACGATATTGGGGTTAACAGACATATACAAACACAGGTGACACATATAATCACCAAAGACCTACGGAATACCAAGAGAAGACTACTCAACCTTCTGTCATAACGTACATGGGAAAAGGATCCCAGGAAGAACAGACATCTGTATATGTGTAAAAGAACCACATCTTCCACACCTACAACAAGCCAAACATTGTAATCAAACTTGCTGTAATAAAAAATAAAAAATTAAATTAAAAACACGAACAAGAAGTAGTGAGACAAACTTGAGGGGCTTTCTCCTGGCACATTCCATTCTAAATTCCAATCTAGAACAAGACTTCCATTGAGGCTCTGTTGCCCTAGTCACCAGATTTGGTAAGGGAGAACTGCTGCCACCTTGTGGCCGTTTCACACAACAGCAGCTTTAATCCCAGCGCTGATGGTCAGTTGATATTCAAAATCATTGCAGGCCTGTAAATGACACCTGCCCTGAAAACAAATCCTGGGGTCACATATCGACCAAAAAATTCAAAGGACGTCCATATTTCAAAACCACCGTCTCTAAAGGCATATTTTACGCACATTAGTGTTCTGCTTCTTTTTCTTTCTTTCCTTTTTTTGTTAAAAAATGGGGAATGGAAAAAGGCATCCCTCAGAATGGGCGAAAATCGTTGCAAACGAATCAATGGACAAAGGTTTAATCTCCAATATATATAAACAGCTCATGCAGCTTAATATTAACAAAACAAACAACCCAATACAAAAAATGGGCAGAAGATCTAAAGAGATGTTTCTTCAAAGAAGACACAGAGATGGCCAAGAAACACATGAAAAGCTGCTCAACAGCACTAATTATTAGAGAAATGCAAATCAAAACTACAATGAGGTATCACCTCACACCTGTTAGAATCGTCATCATCAGAAAATCTACAAACAACCAATTCTGGGGAGGGTGTGGACAAAAGGAGCCCTCTTCCACTATTGGTGGCAATGTAAATTAATTCAGTCCCTATGGAGAACGGTATGGAGTTTCCTTGAAAAAACTAGAAATAGAATTACCATCTGATCCAGCAATCCCACTTCTGGGCATATACCCAGAGAAAACCATAAATCAAAAAGGCACATTCACCACAATGTTCATGGCAGCACTATTTACAATAGCCAGGTAAGGGAAGCAACGTAAATGCCCACAGACAGATGAATGGATAAAGATGTGGTACATATATAAAATGGAATATTACTCAGCCATAAAAAGGAATGAAACTGGGTCATTTGTAGAGACATCGATGGATCTAGAGACTGTCATACAGAATGAAGTAAGTCAGAAAGAGGAAAACAAATATTGTATATTAATGCATATATGTGGAACCTAAAAAATGGTACAGATGAACGGGTTTGCAGGGAAGAAACAGAGACACAGAGGTAGAGAACAAACATATGGACACCAAGTGTGGGAAGCCATGGGGTGGTGGTGGTGGGATGAGTTGGGAGATTGGCATTGACCTGTATACATGTATATGCATAAAATACATAACTAATAATAACCTGCTGTATAAAAAAATAAATCAAATTAAATTTCAAAATTTTAAAAAGTAAAATTTAAAAATAAAACAGAAAAATGTTCTTCCCTTCACACAGATGTATTTATAGGAATGAATTATTTCCATGCTTATATCTATAAATACATAAAAGAGGAATAATATCTAACTTGAAACATAAAAGAAAAAAAAAAAACCTGAACCCACCAGTTATACAGAGGAAAACCCTATCAGGGCACTTGCTCCAGCGGTAAACAATTCTGAAATTGGTCAGAGGTGGGGAATCATCTCCCATACAACCAGCAACCCAACCCCCACGCCAGGAGCATCCTCATTGCAAAGCTGGGGGACCGTGCCGAGGCATCTGTGAGTAAACGTGAGCTGAGCCCCAGGACAGCTGCTGCTGAACTGTTCCCACCCTTCCCAGGTAAAACACCTGAATATGTACAAGGGCTTGAAAGCCTAGAGGAAGGGCCACGGAGCCACACCAGCGACAGCACGCAGGCCAACTTGGTGCCTGCAGGCCAGCCAGGGTGGTCCTGGCCACGGGCGCTCTTGCGGAAGCTTTCCATTGCCCTGCCTGAGATACCCCCCCTGTCCCGGCCCCCACTGCTTTTTTCCTTCCTCACCTCTGTCCGGAGAGAAATTCCAGCGGAAGGTATGGGTGACACATCCTCTTCTTTACAGGTGGCAGCCTGGCAACCCCTGCAGAAAGGCCAGCAGAGCCCCACTCACACAGGGCCACCAACAAAGCTGTGGCCCCTCACTCCCTCCCACCAGCACAGCCCCGAGACTGCTGACGGGGCAGAGAATATGGAGTCAGGCACAGCTTCAGGGGCTATTGCTGCCTGGAGCGCTGTTTATATTGACCTGAAACAGGCACACCTGGGGAGGGCCGGCCGGCAGGGTAAGGCTGCCCAGGTCAGCTAATCCACAACCCTCAGGGAATCACATTGTTGAAAACGGACCTCGCTAAGGCAGAATAGAAGCCAAGGAAGAAAAGGACACAATGCCATTTGCAGCACCGTAGATGAGTCTAGAGGTAATCACGTGACTTGTAGTAAGTCAGAAAGTGAAAGACACATATCGTATCATATCACTTATAGGTGTTACCTAAGATTGGATACCAGTGCAGATATTTCCACGGAGAAGGGCCATCACAGATTCATCAAACAAACTTATGGTTCACCAATGGAAAGGTGTGAGGATTGGTTTCATTACGATATTGGGGTTAACAGACATATACAAACACAGGTGACACATATAATCACCAAAGACCTACGGAATACCAAGAGAAGACTACTCAACCTTCTGTCATAACGTACATGGGAAAAGGATCCCAGGAAGAACAGACATCTGTATATGTGTAAAAGAACCACATCTTCCACACCTACAACAAGCCAAACATTGTAATCAAACTTGCTGTAATAAAAAATAAAAAAATTAAATTAAAAACACGAACAAGAAGTAGTGAGACAAACTTGAGGGGCTTTCTCCTGGCACATTCCATTCTAAATTCCAATCTAGAACACGACTTCCATTGAGGCTCTGTTGCCCTAGTCACCAGATTTGGTAAGGGAGAACTGCTGCCACCTTGTGGCCGTTTCACACAACAGCAGCTTTAATCCCAGCGCTGATGGTCAGTTGATATTCAAAATCATTGCAGGCCTGTAAATGACACCTGCCCTGAAAACAAATCCTGGGGTCACATATCGACCAAAAAATTCAAAGGACGTCCATATTTCAAAACCACCGTCTCTAAAGGCATATTTTACGCACATTAGTGTTCTGCTTCTTTTTCTTTCTTTCCTTTTTTTGTTAAAAAAAGGGGAATGGAAAAAGGCATCCCTCAGAATGGGCGAAAATCGTTGCAAACGAATCAATGGACAAAGGTTTAATCTCCAATATATATAAACAGCTCATGCAGCTTAATATTAACAAAACAAACAACCCAATACAAAAAATGGGCAGAAGATCTAAAGAGATGTTTCTTCAAAGAAGACACAGAGATGGCCAAGACACACATGAAAAGCTGCTCAACAGCACTAATTATTCGAGAAATGCAAATCAAAACTACAATGAGGTATCACCTCACACCTGTTAGAATCGGCATCATCAGAAAATCTACAAACAACCAATTCTGGGGAGGGTGTGGACATAAGGAGCCCTCTTCCACTATTGGTGGCAATGTAAATTAATTCAGTCCCTATGGAGAATGGTATGGAGTTTCCTTGAAAAAACTAGAAATAGAATTACCATCTGATCCAGCAATCCCACTTCAGGGCATATACCCAGAGAAAACCATAAATCAAAAAGGCACATTCACCACAATGTTCATGGCAGCACTATTTACAATAGCCAGGTAATGGAAGCAACGTAAATGCGCACAGACAGATGAATGGATAAAGATGTGGTACATATATAAAATGGAATACTACTCAGCCATAAAAAGGAATGAAACTGGGTCATTTGTAGAGACATCGATGGATCTAGAGACTGTCATACAGAATGAAGTAAGTCAGAAAGAGGAAAACAAATATTCTATATTAATGCATATATGTGGAACCTAAAAAATGGTACAGATGAACGGGTTTGCAGGGAAGAAACAGAGACACAGAGGTAGAGAACAAACATATGGACACCAAGTGTGGGAAGCCATGGGGTGGTGGTGGTGGGATGAGTTGGGAGATTGGCATTGACCTGTATACATGTATATGCATAAAATACATAACTAATAATAACCTGCTGTATAAAAAAATAAATCAAATTAAATTTCAAAATTTTAAAAAGTAAAATTTAAAAATAAAACAGAAAAATGTTCTTCCCTTCACACAGATGTATTTATAGGAATGAATTATTTCCATGCTTATATCTATAAATACATAAAAGAGGAATAATATCTAACTTGAAACATAAAAGAAAAAAAAAAAACCTGAACCCACCAGTTATACAGAGGAAAACCCTATCAGGGCACTTGCTCCAGCGGTAAACAATTCTGAAATTGGTCAGAGGTGGGGAATCATCTCCCATACAACCAGCAACCCAACCCCCACGCCAGGAGCATCCTCATTGCAAAGCTGGGGGACCGTGCCGAGGCATCTGTGAGTAAACGTGAGCTGAGCCCCAGGACAGCTGCTGCTGAACTGTTCCCACCCTTCCCAGGTAAAACACCTGAATATGTACAAGGGCTTGAAAGCCTAGAGGAAGGGCCACGGAGCCACACCAGCGACAGCACGCAGGCCAACTTGGTGCCTGCAGGCCAGCCAGGGTGGTCCTGGCCACGGGCGCTCTTGCGGAAGCTTTCCATTGCCCTGCCTGAGATACCCCCCCTGTCCCGGCCCCCACTGCTTTTTTCCTTCCTCACCTCTGTCCGGAGAGAAATTCCAGCGGAAGGTATGGGTGACACATCCTCTTCTTTACAGGTGGCAGCCTGGCAACCCCTGCAGAAAGGCCAGCAGAGCCCCACTCACACAGGGCCACCAACAAAGCTGTGGCCCCTCACTCCCTCCCACCAGCACAGCCCCGAGACTGCTGACGGGGCAGAGAATATGGAGTCAGGCACAGCTTCAGGGGCTATTGCTGCCTGGAGCGCTGTTTATATTGACCTCAAACAGGCACACCTGGGGAGGGCCGGCCGGCAGGGTAAGGCTGCCCAGGTCAGCTAATCCACAACCCTCAGGGAATCACATTGTTGAAAACGGACCTCGCTAAGGCAGAATAGAAGCCAAGGAAGAAAAGGACACAATGCCATTTGCAGCACCGTAGATGAGTCTAGAGGTAATCACGTGACTTGTAGTAAGTCAGAAAGTGAAAGACACATATCGTATCATATCACTTATAGGTGTTACCTAAGATTGGATACCAGTGCAGATATTTCCACGGAGAAGGGCCATCACAGATTCATCAAACAAACTTATGGTTCACCAATGGAAAGGTGTGAGGATTGGTTTCATTACGATATTGGGGTTAACAGACATATACAAACACAGGTGACACATATAATCACCAAAGACCTACGGAATACCAAGAGAAGACTACTCAACCTTCTGTCATAACGTACATGGGAAAAGGATCCCAGGAAGAACAGACATCTGTATATGTGTAAAAGAACCACATCTTCCACACCTACAACAAGCCAAACATTGTAATCAAACTTGCTGTAATAAAAAATAAAAAAATTAAATTAAAAACACGAACAAGAAGTAGTGAGACAAACTTGAGGGGCTTTCTCCTGGCACATTCCATTCTAAATTCCAATCTAGAACACGACTTCCATTGAGGCTCTGTTGCCCTAGTCACCAGATTTGGTAAGGGAGAACTGCTGCCACCTTGTGGCCGTTTCACACAACAGCAGCTTTAATCCCAGCGCTGATGGTCAGTTGATATTCAAAATCATTGCAGGCCTGTAAATGACACCTGCCCTGAAAACAAATCCTGGGGTCACATATCGACCAAAAAATTCAAAGGACGTCCATATTTCAAAACCACCGTCTCTAAAGGCATATTTTACGCACATTAGTGTTCTGCTTCTTTTTCTTTCTTTCCTTTTTTTGTTAAAAAAAGGGGAATGGAAAAAGGCATCCCTCAGAATGGGCGAAAATCGTTGCAAACGAATCAATGGACAAAGGTTTAATCTCCAATATATATAAACAGCTCATGCAGCTTAATATTAACAAAACAAACAACCCAATACAAAAAATGGGCAGAAGATCTAAAGAGATGTTTCTTCAAAGAAGACACAGAGATGGCCAAGACACACATGAAAAGCTGCTCAACAGCACTAATTATTAGAGAAATGCAAATCAAAACTACAATGAGGTATCACCTCACACCTGTTAGAATCGGCATCATCAGAAAATCTACAAACAACAAATTCTGGGGAGGGTGTGGACAAAAGGAGCCCTCTTCCACTATTGGTGGCAATGTAAATTAATTCAGTCCCTATGGAGAACGGTATGGAGTTTCCTTGAAAAAACTAGAAACAGAATAACCATCTGATCCAGCAATCCCACTTCTGGGCATATACCCAGAGAAAACCATAAATCAAAAAGGCACATTCACCACAATGTTCATGGCAGCACTACTTACAAAAGCCAGGTAATGGAAGCAACGTAAATGCGCACAGACAGATGAATGGATAAAGATGTGGTACATATATAAAATGGAATATTACTCAGCCATAAAAAGGAATGAAACTGGGTCATTTGTAGAGACATCGATGGATCTAGAGACTGTCATACAGAATGAAGTAAGTCAGAAAGAGGAAAACAAATATTGTATATTAATGCATATATGTGGAACCTAAAAAATGGTACAGATGAACGGGTTTGCAGGGAAGAAACAGAGACACAGAGGTAGAGAACAAACATATGGACACCAAGTGTGGGAAGCCATGGGGTGGTGGTGGTGGGATGAGTTGGGAGATTGGCATTGACCTGTAGACATGTATATGCATAAAATACATAACTAATAATAACCTGCTGTATAAAAAAATAAATCAAATTAAATTTCAAAATTTTAAAAAGTAAAATTTAAAAATAAAACAGAAAAATATTCTTCCCTTCACACAGATGTATTTATAGGAATGAATTATTTCCATGCTTATATCTATAAATACATAAAAGAGGAATAAAATCTAACTTGAACCATAAAAGAAAAAAAAAACCTGAACCCACCAGTTATACAGAGGAAAACCCTATCAGGGCACTTGCTGCAGCGGTAAACAATTCTGAAATTGGTCAGAGGTGGGGAATCATCTCCCATACAACCAGCAACCCACCCCCCACGCCAGCAGCATCCTCATTGCAAAGCTGGGGGACCGTGCCTAGGCATCTGTGAATAAACGTGAGCTGAGCCCCAGGACAGCTGCTGCTGAACTGTTCCCACCCTTCCCAGGTAAAACACCTGAATATGTACAAGGGCTTGAAAGCCTAGAGGAAGGGCCACGGAGCCACACCAGCGACAGCACGCAGGCCAACTTGGTGCCTGCAGGCCAGCCAGGGTGGTCCTGGCCACGGGCGCTCTTGCGGAAGCTTTCCATTGCCCTGCCTGAGATACCCCTCCTGTCCCGGCCCCCACTGCTTTTTTCCTTCCTCACCTCTGTCCGGAGAGAAATTCCAGCGGAAGGTATGGGTGACACATCCTCTTCTTTACAGGTGGCAGCCTGGCAACCCCTGCAGAAAGGCCAGCAGAGCCCCACTCACACCGGGCCACCAACAAAGCTGTGGCCCCTCACTCCCTCCCACCAGCACAGCCCCGAGACTGCTGACGGGGCAGAGAATATGGAGTCAGGCACAGCTTCAGGGGCTATTGCTGCCTGGAGCGCTGTTTATATTGACCTCAAACAGGCACACCTGGGGAGGGCCGGCCGGCAGGGTAAGGCTGCCCAGGTCAGCTAATCCACAACCCTCAGGGAATCACATTGTTGAAAACGGACCTCGCTAAGGCAGAATAGAAGCCAAGGAAGAAAAGGACACAATGCCATTTGCAGCACCGTAGATGAGTCTAGAGGTAATCACGTGACTTGTAGTAAGTCAGAAAGTGAAAGACACATATCGTATCATATCACTTATAGGTGTTACCTAAGAATGGATACCAGTGCAGATATTTCCACGGAGAAGGGCCATCACAGATTCATCAAACAAACTTATGGTTCACCAATGGAAAGGTGTGAGGATTGGTTTCATTACGATATTGGGGTTAACAGACATATACAAACACAGGTGACACATATAATCACCAAAGACCTACGGAATACCAAGAGAAGACTACTCAACCTTCTGTCATAACGTACATGGGAAAAGGATCCCCAGGAAGAACAGACATCTGTATATGTGTAAAAGAACCACATCTTCCACACCTACAACAAGCCAAACATTGTAATCAAACTTGCTGTAATAAAAAATAAAAAATTAAATTAAAAACACGAACAAGAAGTAGTGAGACAAACTTGAGGGGCTTTCTCCTGGCACATTCCATTCTAAATTCCAATCTAGAACACGACTTCCATTGAGGCTCTGTTGCCCTAGTCACCAGATTTGGTAAGGGAGAACTGCTGCCACCTTGTGGCCGTTTCACACAACAGCAGCTTTAATCCCAGCGCTGATGGTCAGTTGATATTCAAAATCATTGCAGGCCTGTAAATGACACCTGCCCTGAAAACAAATCCTGGGGTCACATATCGACCAAAAAATTCAAAGGACGTCCATATTTCAAAACGACCGTTTCAAAAGGCATATTTTACGCACATTAGTGTTCTGCTTCTTTTTCTTTCTTTCCTTTTTTTGTTAAAAAAAGGGGAATGGAAAAAGGCATCCCTCAGAATGGGCGAAAATCTTTGCAAACGAATCAATGGACAAAGGTTTAATCTCCAATATATATAAACAGCTCATGCAGCTTAATATTAACAAAACAAACAACCCAATACAAAAAATGGGCAGA
Source organism: Mesoplodon mirus (assembly GCF_964341445.2). Lineage (NCBI taxonomy): Eukaryota > Metazoa > Chordata > Mammalia > Artiodactyla > Ziphiidae > Mesoplodon > Mesoplodon mirus. Next base: position 1,444,173 of record NW_028295814.1, on the reverse strand, counting down.
AGATCTAAAGAGATGTTTCTTCCAAGAAGACAAAGAGATGGCCAAGACACACATGAAAAGCTGCTCAACAGCACTAATTATTAGAGAAATGCAAATCAAAACTACAATGAGGTATCACCTCACACCTGTTAGAATCGGCATCATCAGAAAATCTACAAACAACCAATTCTGGGGAGGGTGTGGACAAAAGGAGCCCTCTTCCACTATTGGTGGCAATGTAAATTGATACAGTCCCTATGGAGAACGGTATGGAGTTTCCTTGCAAAAACTAGAAATAGAATTACCATGTGATCCAGCAATCCCACTTCTGGGCATATACCCAGAGAAAACCATAAATCAAAAAGGCACATTCACCACAATGTTCATGGCAGCACTATTTACAATAGCCAGGTAATGGAAGCAACGTAAATGCGCACAGACAGATGAATGGATAAAGATGTGGTACATATATAAAATGGAATATTACTCAGCCATAAAAAGGAATGAAACTGGGTCATTTGTAGAGACATCGATGGATCTAGAGACTGTCATACAGAATGAAGTAAGTCAGAAAGAGGAAAACAAATATTGTATATTAATGCATATATGTGGAACCTAAAAAATGGTACAGATGAACTGGTTTGAAGGGAAGAAACAGAGACACAGAGGTAGAGAACAAACATATGGACACCAAGTGTGGGAAGCCATGGGGTGGTGGTGGTGGGATGAGTTGGGAGATTGGCATTGACCTGTATACATGTATATGCATAAAATACATAACTAATAATAACCTGCTGTATAAAAAAATAAATCAAATTAAATTTCAAAATTTTAAAAAGTAAAATTTAAAAATAAAACAGAAAAATGTTCTTCCCTTCACACAGATGTATTTATAGGAATGAATTATTTCCATGCTTATATCTATAAATACATAAAAGAGGAATAAAATATAACTTGAACCATAAAAGAAAAAAAAAACCTGACCCCACCAGTTATACAGAGGAAAACCCTATCAGGGCACTTGCTGCAGCGGTAAACAATTATGAAATTGGTCAGAGGTGGGGAATCATCTCCCATACAACCAGCAACCCAACCCCCACGCCAGGAGCATCCTCATTGCAAAGCTGGGGGACCGTGCCGAGGCATCTGTGAGTAAACGTGAGCTGAGCCCCAGGACAGCTGCTGCTGAACTGTTCCCACCCTTCCCAGGTAAAACACCTGAATATGTACAAGGGCTTGAAAGCCTAGAGGAAGGGCCACGGAGCCACACCAGCGACAGCACGCAGGCCAACTTGGTGCCTGCAGGCCAGCCAGGGTGGTCCTGGCCACGGGCGCTCTTGCGGAAGCTTTCCATTGTCCTGCCTGAGATACCCCCCCTGTCCCGGCCCCCACTGCTTTTTTCCTTCCTCACCTCTGTCCGGAGAGAAATTCCAGCGGAAGGTATGGGTGACACATCCTCTTCTTTACAGGTGGCAGCCTGGCAACCCCTGCAGAAAGGCCAGCAGAGCCCCACTCACACCGGGCCACCAACAAAGCTGTGGCCCCTCACTCCCTCCCACCAGCACAGCCCCGAGACTGTTGACGGGGCAGAGAATATGGAGTCAGGCACAGCTTCAGGGGCTATTGCTGCCTGGAGCGCTGTTTATATTGACCTCAAACAGGCACACCTGGGGAGGGCCGGCCGGCAGGGTAAGGCTGCCCAGGTCAGCTAATCCACAACCCTCAGGGAATCACATTGTTGAAAACGGACCTCGCTAAGGCAGAATAGAAGCCAAGGAAGAAAAGGACACAATGCCATTTGCAGCACCGTAGATGAGTCTAGAGGTAATCACGTGACTTGTAGTAAGTCAGAAAGTGAAAGACACATATCGTATCATATCACTTATAGGTGTTACCTAAGAATGGATACCAGTGCAGATATTTCCACGGAGAAGGGCCATCACAGATTCATCAAACAAACTTATGGTTCACCAATGGAAAGTTGTGAGGATTGGTTTCATTACGATATTGGGGTTAACAGACATATACAAACACAGGTGACACATATAATCACCAAAGACCTACGGAATACCAAGAGAAGACTACTCAACCTTCTGTCATAACGTACATGGGAAAAGGATCCCAGGAAGAACAGACATCTGTATATGTGTAAAAGAACCCCATCTTCCACACCTACAACAAGCCAAACATTGTAATCAAACTTGCTGTAATAAAAAATAAAAAATTAAATTAAAAACACGAACAAGAAGTAGTGAGACAAACTTGAGGGGCTTTCTCCTGGCACATTCCATTCTAAATTCCAATCTAGAACACGACTTCCATTGAGGCTCTGTTGCCCTAGTCACCAGATTTGGTAAGGGAGAACTGCTGCCACCTTGTGGCCGTTTCACACAACAGCAGCTTTAATCCCAGCGCTGATGGTCAGTTGATATTCAAAATCATTGCAGGCCTGTAAATGACACCTGCCCTGAAAACAAATCCTGGGGTCACATATCGACCAAAAAATTCAAAAGACGTCCATATTTCAAAACCACCGTTTCAAAAGGCATATTTAACGCACATTAGTGTTCTGCTTCTTTTTCTTTCTTTCCTTTTTTTGTTAAAAATACGGGAATGGAAAAAGGCATCCCTCAGAATGGGCGAAAATCGTTGCAAACGAATCAATGGACAAAGGTTTAATCTCCAATATATATAAACAGCTCATGCAGCTTAATACTAACAAAACAAACAACCCAATACAAAAAATGGGCAGAAGATCTAAAGAGATGTTTCTTCAAAGAAGACACAGAGATGGCCAAGACACACATGAAAAGCTGCTCAACAGCACTAATTATTAGAGAAATGCAAATCAAAACTACAATGAGGTATCACCTCACAACTGTTAGAATCGGCATCATCAGAAAATCTACAAACAACCAATTCTGGGGAGGGTGTGGACAAAAGGAGCCCTCTTCCACTATTGGTGGCAATGTAAATTAATTCAGTCCCTTTGGAGAACGGTATGGAGTTTCCTTGAAAAAACTAGAAATAGAATTACCATCTGATCCAGCAATCCCACTTCTGGGCATATACCCAGAGAAAACCATAAATCAAAAAGGCACATTCACCACAATGTTCATGGCAGCACTATTTACAAAAGCCAGGTAATGGAAGCAACGTAAATGCGCACAGACAGATGAATGGATAAAGATGTGGTACATATATAAAATGGAATATTACTCAGCCATAAAAAGGAATGAAACTGGGTCATTTGTAGAGACATCGATGGATCTAGAGACTGTCATACAGAATGAAGTAAGTCAGAAAGAGGAAAACAAATATTGTATATTAATGCATATATGTGGAACCTAAAAAATGGTACAGATGAACGGGTTTGCAGGGAAGAAACAGAGACACAGAGGTAGAGAACAAACATATGGACACCAAGTGTGGGAAGCCATGGGGTGGTGGTGGTGGGATGAGTTGGGAGATTGGCATTGACCTGTATACATGTATATGCATAAAATACATAACTAATAATAACCTGCTGTATAAAAAAATAAATCAAATTAAATTTCAAAATTTCAAAAAGTAAAATTTAAAAATAAAACAGAAAAATGTTCTTCCCTTCACACAGATGTATTTATAGGAATGAATTATTTCCATGCTTATATCTATAAATACATAAAAGAGGAATAAAATCTAACTTGAACCATAAAAGAAAAAAAAAACCTGACCCCACCAGTTATACAGAGGAAAACCCTATCAGGGCACTTGCTGCAGCGGTAAACAATTCTGAAATTGGTCAGAGGTGGGGAATCATCTCCCATACAACCAGCAACCCAACCCCCACGTCAGGAGCATCCTCATTGCAAAGCTGGGGGACCGTGCCGAGGCATCTGTGAGTAAACGTGAGCTGAGCCCCAGGACAGCTGCTGCTGAACTGTTCCCACCCTTCCCAGGTAAAACACCTGAATATGTACAAGGGCTTGAAAGCCTAGAGGAAGGGCCACGGAGCCACACCAGCGACAGCACGCAGGCCAACTTGGTGCCTGCAGGCCAGCCAGGGTGGTCCTGGCCCCGGGCGCTCTTGCGGAAGCTTTCCATTGCCCTGCCTGAGATACCCCTCCTGTCCCGGCCCCCACTGCATTTTTCCTTCCTCACCTCTGTCCGGAGAGAAATTCCAGCGGAAGGTATGGGTGACACATCCTCTTCTTTACAGGTGGCAGCCTGGCAACCCCTGCAGAAAGGCCAGCAGAGCCCCACTCACACCGGGCCACCAACAAAGCTGTGGCCCCTCACTCCCTCCCACCAGCACAGCCCCGAGACTGCTGACGGGGCAGAGAATATGGAGTCAGGCACAGCTTCAGGGGCTATTGCTGCCTGGAGCGCTGTTTATATTGACCTCAAACAGGCACACCTGGGGAGGGCCGGCCGGCAGGGTAAGGCTGCCCAGGTCAGCTAATCCACAACCCTCAGGGAATCACATTGTTGAAAACGGACCTCGCTAAGGCAGAATAGAAGCCAAGGAAGAAAAGGACACAATGCCATTTGCAGCACCGTAGATGAGTCTAGAGGTAATCACGTGACTTGTAGTAAGTCAGAAAGTGAAAGACACATATCGTATCATATCACTTATAGGTGTTACCTAAGAATGGATACCAGTGCAGATATTTCCACGGAGAAGGGCCATCACAGATTCATCAAACAAACTTATGGTTCACCAATGGAAAGGTGTGAGGATTGGTTTCATTACGATATTGGGGTTAACAGACATATACAAACACAGGTGACACATATAATCACCAAAGACCTACGGAATACCAAGAGAAGACTACTCAACCTTCTGTCATAACGTACATGGGAAAAGGATCCCCAGGAAGAACAGACATCTGTATATGTGTAAAAGAACCACATCTTCCACACCTACAACAAGCCAAACATTGTAATCAAACTTGCTGTAATAAAAAATAAAAAATTAAATTAAAAACACGAACAAGAAGTAGTGAGACAAACTTGAGGGGCTTTCTCCTGGCACATTCCATTCTAAATTCCAATCTAGAACACGACTTCCATTGAGGCTCTGTTGCCCTAGTCACCAGATTTGGTAAGGGAGAACTGCTGCCACCTTGTGGCCGTTTCACACAACAGCAGCTTTAATCCCAGCGCTGATGGTCAGTTGATATTCAAAATCATTGCAGGCCTGTAAATGACACCTGCCCTGAAAACAAATCCTGGGGTCACATATCGACCAAAAAATTCAAAGGACGTCCATATTTCAAAACGACCGTTTCAAAAGGCATATTTTACGCACATTAGTGTTCTGCTTCTTTTTCTTTCTTTCCTTTTTTTGTTAAAAAAAGGGGAATGGAAAAAGGCATCCCTCAGAATGGGCGAAAATCTTTGCAAACGAATCAATGGACAAAGGTTTAATCTCCAATATATATAAACAGCTCATGCAGCTTAATATTAACAAAACAAACAACCCAATACAAAAAATGGGCAGAAGATCTAAAGAGATGTTTCTTCCAAGAAGACAAAGAGATGGCCAAGACACACATGAAAAGCTGCTCAACAGCACTAATTATTAGAGAAATGCAAATCAAAACTACAATGAGGTATCACCTCACACCTGTTAGAATCGGCATCATCAGAAAATCTACAAACAACCAATTCTGGGGAGGGTGTGGACAAAAGGAGCCCTCTTCCACTATTGGTGGCAATGTAAATTGATACAGTCCCTATGGAGAACGGTATGGAGTTTCCTTGAAAAAACTAGAAATAGAATTACCATGTGATCCAGCAATCCCACTTCTGGGCATATACCCAGAGAAAACCATAAATCAAAAAGGCACATTCACCACAATGTTCATGGCAGCACTATTTACAATAGCCAGGTAATGGAAGCAACGTAAATGCGCACAGACAGATGAATGGATAAAGATGTGGTACATATATAAAATGGAATATTACTCAGCCATAAAAAGGAATGAAACTGGGTCATTTGTAGAGACATCGATGGATCTAGAGACTGTCATACAGAATGAAGTAAGTCAGAAAGAGGAAAACAAATATTGTATATTAATGCATATATGTGGAACCTAAAAAATGGTACAGATGAACTGGTTTGAAGGGAAGAAACAGAGACACAGAGGTAGAGAACAAACATATGGACACCAAGTGTGGGAAGCCATGGGGTGGTGGTGGTGGGATGAGTTGGGAGATTGGCATTGACCTGTATACATGTATATGCATAAAATACATAACTAATAATAACCTGCTGTATAAAAAAATAAATCAAATTAAATTTCAAAATTTTAAAAAGTAAAATTTAAAAATAAAACAGAAAAATGTTCTTCCCTTCACACAGATGTATTTATAGGAATGAATTATTTCCATGCTTATATCTATAAATACATAAAAGAGGAATAAAATATAACTTGAACCATAAAAGAAAAAAAAAACCTGACCCCACCAGTTATACAGAGGAAAACCCTATCAGGGCACTTGCTGCAGCGGTAAACAATTATGAAATTGGTCAGAGGTGGGGAATCATCTCCCATACAACCAGCAACCCAACCCCCACGCCAGGAGCATCCTCATTGCAAAGCTGGGGGACCGTGCCGAGGCATCTGTGAGTAAACGTGAGCTGAGCCCCAGGACAGCTGCTGCTGAACTGTTCCCACCCTTCCCAGGTAAAACACCTGAATATGTACAAGGGCTTGAAAGCCTAGAGGAAGGGCCACGGAGCCACACCAGCGACAGCACGCAGGCCAACTTGGTGCCTGCAGGCCAGCCAGGGTGGTCCTGGCCACGGGCGCTCTTGCGGAAGCTTTCCATTGTCCTGCCTGAGATACCCCCCCTGTCCCGGCCCCCACTGCTTTTTTCCTTCCTCACCTCTGTCCGGAGAGAAATTCCAGCGGAAGGTATGGGTGACACATCCTCTTCTTTATAGGTGGCAGCCTGGCAACCCCTGCAGAAAGGCCAGCAGAGCCCCACTCACACCGGGCCACCAACAAAGCTGTGGCCCCTCACTCCCTCCCACCAGCACAGCCCCGAGACTGTTGACGGGGCAGAGAATATGGAGTCAGGCACAGCTTCAGGGGCTATTGCTGCCTGGAGCGCTGTTTATATTGACCTCAAACAGGCACACCTGGGGAGGGCCGGCCGGCAGGGTAAGGCTGCCCAGGTCAGCTAATCCACAACCCTCAGGGAATCACATTGTTGAAAACGGACCTCGCTAAGGCAGAATAGAAGCCAAAGAAGAAAAGGACACAATGCCATTTGCAGCACCGTAGATGAGTCTAGAGGTAATCACGTGACTTGTAGTAAGTCAGAAAGTGAAAGACACATATCGTATCATATCACTTATAGGTGTTACCTAAGAATGGATACCAGTGCAGATATTTCCACGGAGAAGGGCCATCACAGATTCATCAAACAAACTTATGGTTCACCAATGGAAAGTTGTGAGGATTGGTTTCATTACGATATTGGGGTTAACAGACATATACAAACACAGGTGACACATATAATCACCAAAGACCTACGGAATACCAAGAGAAGACTACTCAACCTTCTGTCATAACGTACATGGGAAAAGGATCCCAGGAAGAACAGACATCTGTATATGTGTAAAAGAACCCCATCTTCCACACCTACAACAAGCCAAACATTGTAATCAAACTTGCTGTAATAAAAAATAAAAAATTAAATTAAAAACACGAACAAGAAGTAGTGAGACAAACTTGAGGGGCTTTCTCCTGGCACATTCCATTCTAAATTCCAATCTAGAACACGACTTCCATTGAGGCTCTGTTGCCCTAGTCACCAGATTTGGTAAGGGAGAACTGCTGCCACCTTGTGGCCGTTTCACACAACAGCAGCTTTAATCCCAGCGCTGATGGTCAGTTGATATTCAAAATCATTGCAGGCCTGTAAATGACACCTGCCCTGAAAACAAATCCTGGGGTCACATATCGACCAAAAAATTCAAAAGACGTCCATATTTCAAAACCACCGTTTCAAAAGGCATATTTAACGCACATTAGTGTTCTGCTTCTTTTTCTTTCTTTCCTTTTTTTGTTAAAAATACGGGAATGGAAAAAGGCATCCCTCAGAATGGGCGAAAATCGTTGCAAACGAATCAATGGACAAAGGTTTAATCTCCAATATATATAAACAGCTCATGCAGCTTAATACTAACAAAACAAACAACCCAATACAAAAAATGGGCAGAAGATCTAAAGAGATGTTTCTTCAAAGAAGACACAGAGATGGCCAAGACACACATGAAAAGCTGCTCAACAGCACTAATTATTAGAGAAATGCAAATCAAAACTACAATGAGGTATCACCTCACAACTGTTAGAATCGGCATCATCAGAAAATCTACAAACAACCAATTCTGGGGAGGGTGTGGACAAAAGGAGCCCTCTTCCACTATTGGTGGCAATGTAAATTAATTCAGTCCCTTTGGAGAACGGTATGGAGTTTCCTTGAAAAAACTAGAAATAGAATTACCATCTGATCCAGCAATCCCACTTCTGGGCATATACCCAGAGAAAACCATAAATCAAAAAGGCACATTCACCACAATGTTCATGGCAGCACTATTTACAAAAGCCAGGTAATGGAAGCAACGTAAATGCGCACAGACAGATGAATGGATAAAGATGTGGTACATATATAAAATGGAATATTACTCAGCCATAAAAAGGAATGAAACTGGGTCATTTGTAGAGACATCGATGGATCTAGAGACTGTCATACAGAATGAAGTAAGTCAGAAAGAGGAAAACAAATATTGTATATTAATGCATATATGTGGAACCTAAAAAATGGTACAGATGAACGGGTTTGCAGGGAAGAAACAGAGACACAGAGGTAGAGAACAAACATATGGACACCAAGTGTGGGAAGCCATGGGGTGGTGGTGGTGGGATGAGTTGGGAGATTGGCATTGACCTGTATACATGTATATGCATAAAATACATAACTAATAATAACCTGCTGTATAAAAAAATAAATCAAATTAAATTTCAAAATTTCAAAAAGTAAAATTTAAAAATAAAACAGAAAAATGTTCTTCCCTTCACACAGATGTATTTATAGGAATGAATTATTTCCATGCTTATATCTATAAATACATAAAAGAGGAATAAAATCTAACTTGAACCATAAAAGAAAAAAAAAACCTGACCCCACCAGTTATACAGAGGAAAACCCTATCAGGGCACTTGCTGCAGCGGTAAACAATTCTGAAATTGGTCAGAGGTGGGGAATCATCTCCCATACAACCAGCAACCCAACCCCCACGTCAGGAGCATCCTCATTGCAAAGCTGGGGGACCGTGCCGAGGCATCTGTGAGTAAACGTGAGCTGAGCCCCAGGACAGCTGCTGCTGAACTGTTCCCACCCTTCCCAGGTAAAACACCTGAATATGTACAAGGGCTTGAAAGCCTAGAGGAAGGGCCACGGAGCCACACCAGCGACAGCACGCAGGCCAACTTGGTGCCTGCAGGCCAGCCAGGGTGGTCCTGGCCCCGGGCGCTCTTGCGGAAGCTTTCCATTGCCCTGCCTGAGATACCCCTCCTGTCCCGGCCCCCACTGCATTTTTCCTTCCTCACCTCTGTCCGGAGAGAAATTCCAGCGGAAGGTATGGGTGACACATCCTCTTCTTTACAGGTGGCAGCCTGGCAACCCCTGCAGAAAGGCCAGCAGAGCCCCACTCACACCGGGCCACCAACAAAGCTGTGGCCCCTCACTCCCTCCCACCAGCACAGCCCCGAGACTGCTGACGGGGCAGAGAATATGGAGTCAGGCACAGCTTCAGGGGCTATTGCTGCCTGGAGCGCTGTTTATATTGACCTCAAACAGGCACACCTGGGGAGGGCCGGCCGGCAGGGTAAGGCTGCCCAGGTCAGCTAATCCACAACCCTCAGGGAATCACATTGTTGAAAACGGACCTCGCTAAGGCAGAATAGAAGCCAAGGAAGAAAAGGACACAATGCCATTTGCAGCACCGTAGATGAGTCTAGAGGTAATCACGTGACTTGTAGTAAGTCAGAAAGTGAAAGACACATATCGTATCATATCACTTATAGGTGTTACCTAAGAATGGATACCAGTGCAGATATTTCCACGGAGAAGGGCCATCACAGATTCATCAAACAAACTTATGGTTCACCAATGGAAAGGTGTGAGGATTGGTTTCATTACGATATTGGGGTTAACAGACATATACAAACACAGGTGACACATATAATCACCAAAGACCTACGGAATACCAAGAGAAGACTACTCAACCTTCTGTCATAACGTACATGGGAAAAGGATCCCCAGGAAGAACAGACATCTGTATATGTGTAAAAGAACCACATCTTCCACACCTACAACAAGCCAAACATTGTAATCAAACTTGCTGTAATAAAAAATAAAAAATTAAATTAAAAACACGAACAAGAAGTAGTGAGACAAACTTGAGGGGCTTTCTCCTGGCACATTCCATTCTAAATTCCAATCTAGAACACGACTTCCATTGAGGCTCTGTTGCCCTAGTCACCAGATTTGGTAAGGGAGAACTGCTGCCACCTTGTGGCCGTTTCACACAACAGCAGCTTTAATCCCAGCGCTGATGGTCAGTTGATATTCAAAATCATTGCAGGCCTGTAAATGACACCTGCCCTGAAAACAAATCCTGGGGTCACATATCGACCAAAAAATTCAAAGGACGTCCATATTTCAAAACGACCGTTTCAAAAGGCATATTTTACGCACATTAGTGTTCTGCTTCTTTTTCTTTCTTTCCTTTTTTTGTTAAAAAAAGGGGAATGGAAAAAGGCATCCCTCAGAATGGGCGAAAATCTTTGCAAACGAATCAATGGACAAAGGTTTAATCTCCAATATATATAAACAGCTCATGCAGCTTAATATTAACAAAACAAACAACCCAATACAAAAAATGGGCAGAAGATCTAAAGAGATGTTTCTTCCAAGAAGACAAAGAGATGGCCAAGACACACATGAAAAGCTGCTCAACAGCACTAATTATTAGAGAAATGCAAATCAAAACTACAATGAGGTATCACCTCACACCTGTTAGAATCGGCATCATCAGAAAATCTACAAACAACCAATTCTGGGGAGGGTGTGGACAAAAGGAGCCCTCTTCCACTATTGGTGGCAATGTAAATTGATACAGTCCCTATGGAGAACGGTATGGAGTTTCCTTGAAAAAACTAGAAATAGAATTACCATGTGATCCAGCAATCCCACTTCTGGGCATATACCCAGAGAAAACCATAAATCAAAAAGGCACATTCACCACAATGTTCATGGCAGCACTATTTACAATAGCCAGGTAATGGAAGCAACGTAAATGCGCACAGACAGATGAATGGATAAAGATGTGGTACATATATAAAATGGAATATTACTCAGCCATAAAAAGGAATGAAACTGGGTCATTTGTAGAGACATCGATGGATCTAGAGACTGTCATACAGAATGAAGTAAGTCAGAAAGAGGAAAACAAATATTGTATATTAATGCATATATGTGGAACCTAAAAAATGGTACAGATGAACTGGTTTGAAGGGAAGAAACAGAGACACAGAGGTAGAGAACAAACATATGGACACCAAGTGTGGGAAGCCATGGGGTGGTGGTGGTGGGATGAGTTGGGAGATTGGCATTGACCTATATACATGTATATGCATAAAATACATAACTAATAATAACCTGCTGTATAAAAAAATAAATCAAATTAAATTTCAAAATTTTAAAAAGTAAAATTTAAAAATAAAACAGAAAAATGTTCTTCCCTTCACACAGATGTATTTATAGGAATGAATTATTTCCATGCTTATATCTATAAATACATAAAAGAGGAAAAAAATCTAACTTGAACCATAAAAGAAAAAAAAAACCTGAACCCACCAGTTATACAGAGGAAAACCCTATCAGGGCACTTGCTGCAGCGGTAAACAATTCTGAAATTGGTCAGAGGTGGGGAATCATCTCCCATACAACCAGCAACGCACCCCCCACGCCAGGAGCATCCTCATTGCAAAGCTGGGGGACCGTGCCGAGGCATCTGTGAGTAAACGTGAGCTGAGCCCCAGGACAGCTGCTGCTGAACTGTTCCCACCCTTCCCAGGTAAAACACCTGAATATGTACAAGGGCTTGAAAGCCTAGAGGAAGGGCCACGGAACCACACCAGCGACAGCACGCAGGCCAACTTGGTGCCTGCAGGCCAGCCAGGGTGGTCCTGGCCACGGGCGCTCTTGCGGAAGCTTTCCATTGCCCTGCCTGAGATACCCCTCCTGTCCCGGCCCCCACTGCTTTTTTCCTTCCTCACCTCTGTCCGGAGAGAAATTCCAGCGGAAGTTATGGGTGACACATCCTCTTCTTTACAGGTGGCAGCCTGGCAACCCCTGCAGAAAGGCCAGCAGAGCCCCACTCACACCGGGCCACCAACAAATTTGTGGCCCCTCACTCCCTCCCACCAGCACAGCCCCGAGACTGCTGACGGGGCAGAGAATATGGATTCAGGCACAGCTTCAGGGGCTATTGCTGCCTGCAGCGCTGTTTATATTGACCTCAAACAGGCACACCAGGGGAGGGCCGGCCGGCAGGGTAAGGCTGCCCAGGTCACCTAATCCACAACCCTCAGGGAATCACATTGTTGAAAACGGACCTCGCTAAGGCAGAATAGAAGCCAAGGAAGAAAAGGACACAATGCCATTTGCAGCACCGTAGATGAGTCTAGAGGTAATCACGTGACTTGTAGTAAGTCAGAAAGTGAAAGACACATATCGTATCATATCACTTATAGGTGTTACCTAAGAATGGATACCAGTGCAGATATTTCCACGGAGAAGGGCCATCACAGATTCATCAAACAAACTTATGGTTCACCAATGGAAAGTTGTGAGGATTGGTTTCATTACGATATTGGGGTTAACAGACATATACAAACACAGGTGACACATATAATCACCAAAGACCTACGGAATACCAAGAGAAGACTACTCAACATTCTGTCATAACGTACATGGGAAAAGGATCCCAGGAAGAACAGACATCTGTATATGTGTAAAAGAACCACATCTTCCACACCTACAACAAGCCAAATATTGTAATCAAACTTGCTGTAATAAAAAATAAAAAATTAAATTAAAAACACGAACAAGAAGTAGTGAGACAAACTTGAGGGGCTTTCTCCTGGCACATTCCATTCTAAATTCCAATCTAGAACACGACTTCTATTGAGGCTCTGTTGCCCTAGTCACCAGATTTGGTAAGGGAGAACTGCTGCCCCCTTGTGGCCGTTTCACACAACAGCAGCTTTAATCCCAGCGCTGATGGTCATTTGATATTCAAAATCATTGCAGGCCTGTAAATGACACCTGCCCTGAAACCAAACCCTGGGGTCACATATCGACCAAAAAATTCAAAGGACGTCCATATTTCAAAATTACCGTCTCAAAAGGCATATTTTACGCACATTAGTGTTCTGCTTCTTTTTCTTTCTTTCCTTTTTTTGTTAAAAATACGGGAATGGAAAAAGGCATCCCTCAGAATGGGCGAAAATCGTTGCAAACGAATCAATGGACAAAGGTTTAATCTCCAATATATATATAAACAGCTCATGCAGCTTAATATTAACAAAACAAACAACCCAATACAAAAAATGGGCAGAAGATCTAAAGAGATGTTTCTTCCAAGAAGACACAGAGATGGCCAAGACACACATGAAAAGCTGCTCAACAGCACTAATTATTAGAGAAATGCAAATCAAAACTACAATGAGGTATCACCTCACACCTGTTAGAATCGGCATCATCAGAAAATCTACAAACAACCAATTCTGGGGAGGGTGTGGACAAAAGGAGCCCTCTTCCACTATTGGTGGCAATGTAAATTGATACAGTCACTATGGAGAATGGTATGGAGTTTCCTTGAAAAAAACTAGAAATAGAATTACCATCTGATCCAGCAATCCCACTTCTGGGCATATACCCAGAGAAAACCATAAATCAAAAAGGCACATTCACCACAATGTTCATGGCAGCACTATTTACAATACCCAGGTAATGGAAGCAACGTAAATGCCCACAGACAGATGAATGGATAAAGATGTGGTACATATATAAAATGGAATATTACTCAGCCATAAAAAGGAATGAAACTGGGTCATTTGTAGAGACATCGATGGATCTAGAGACTGTCATACAGAATGAAGTAAGTCAGAAAGAGGAAAACAAATATTGTATATTAATGCATATATGTGGAACCTAAAAAATGGTACAGATGAACTGGTTTGCAGGGAAGAAACAGAGACACAGAGGTAGAGAACAAACATATGGACACCAAGTGTGGGAAGCCATGGGGTGGTGGTGGTGGGATGAGTTGGGAGATTGGGATTGACCTGTATACATGTATATGCATAAAATACATAACTAATAATAACCTGCTGTATAAAAAAATAAATCAAATTAAATTTCAAAATTTTAAAAAGTAAAATTTAAAAATAAAACAGAAAAATGTTCTTCCCTTCACACAGATGTATTTATAGGAATGAATTATTTCCATGCTTATATCTATAAATACATAAAAGAGGAATAAAATCTAACTTGAACCATAAAAGAAAAAAAAAAACCTGAACCCACCAGTTATACAGAGGAAAACCCTATCAGGGCACTTGCTGCAGCGGTAAACAATTCTGAAATTGGTCAGAGGTGGGGAATCATCTCCCATACAACCAGCAACCCACCCCCCACGCCAGGAGCATCCTCATTGCAAAGCTGGGGGACCATGCCGAGGCATCTGTGAGTAAACGTGAGCTGAGCCCCAGGACAGCTGCTGCTGAACTGTTCCCACCCTTCCCAGGTAAAACACCTGAATATGTACAAGGGCTTGAAAGCCTAGAGGAAGGGCCACGGAGCCACACCAGCGACAGCACGCAGGCCAACTTGGTGCCTGCAGGCCAGCCAGGGTGGTCCTGGCCCCGGGCGCTCTTGCGGAAGCTTTCCATTGCCCTGCCTGAGATACCCCTCCTGTCCCGGCCCCCACTGCTTTTTTCCTTCCTCACCTCTGTCCGGAGAGAAATTCCAGCGGAAGGTATGGGTGACACATCCTCTTCTTTACAGGTGGCAGCCTGGCAACCCCTGCAGAAAGGCCAGCAGAGCCCCACTCACACCGGGCCACCAACAAAGCTGTGGCCCCTCACTCCCTCCCACCAGCACAGCCCCGAGACTGCTGACGGGGCAGAGAATATGGAGTCAGGCACAGCTTCAGGGGCTATTGCTGCCTGGAGCGCTGTTTATATTGACCTCAAACAGGCACACCTGGGGAGGGCCGGCCGGCAGGGTAAGGCTGCCCAGGTCAGCTAATTCACAACCCTCAGGGTATCACATTGCTGAAAACGGACCTCGCTAAGGCAGAATAGAAGCCAAGGAAGAAAAGGACACAATGCCATTTGCAGCACCGTAGATGAGTCTAGAGGTAATCACGTGACTTGTAGTAAGTCAGAAAGTGAAAGACACATATCGTATCATATCACTTATAGGTGTTACCTAAGAATGGATACCAGGGCAGATATTTCCACGGAGAAGTGCCATCACAGATTCATCAAATAAACTTATGGTTCACCAATGGAAAGGTGTGAGGATTGGTTTCATTACGATATTGGGGTTAACAGACATATACAAACACAGGTGACACATATAATCACCAAAGACTTACGGAATACCAAGAGAAGACTACTCAACCTTCTGTCATAACGTACATGGGAAAAGGATCCCAGGAAGAACAGACATCTGTATATGTGTAAAAGAACCACATCTTCCACACCTACAACAAGCCAAACATTGTAATCAAACTTGCTGTAATAAAAAATAAAAAATTAAATTAAAAACACGAACAAGAAGTAGTGAGACAAACTTGAACGGCTTTCTCCTGGCACATTCCATTCTAAATTCCAATCTAGATCACGACTTCCATTGAGGCTCTGTTGCCCTAGTCACCAGATTTGGTAAGGGAGAACTGCTGCCACCTTGTGGCCGTTTCACACAACAGCAGCTTTAATCCCAGCGCTGATGGTCAGTTGATATTCAAAATCATTGCAGGCCTGTAAATGACACCTGCCCTGAAACCAAACCCTGGGGTCACATATCGACCAAAAAATTCAAAGGACGTCCATATTTCAAAACGACCGTCTCAAAAGGCATATTTTACGCACATTAGTGTTCTGCTTCTTTTTCTTTCTTTCCTTTTTTTGTTAAAAAAAGGGGAATGGAAAAAGGCATCCCTCAGAATGGGCGAAAATCGTTGCAAACGAATCAATGGACAAAGGTTTAATCTCCAATATATATAAACAGCTCATGCAGCTTAATATTAACAAAACAAACAACCCAATACAAAAAATGGGCAGAAGATCTAAAGAGATGTTTCTTCAAAGAAGACACAGAGATGGCCAAGACACACATGAAAAGCTGCTCAACAGCACTAATTATTAGAGAAATGCAAATCAAAACTACAATGAGGTATCACCTCACACCTGTTAGAATCGGCATCATCAGAAAATCTACAAACAACCAATTCTGGGGAGGGTGTGGACAAAAGGAGCCCTCTTCCACAATTGGTGGCAATGTAAATTGATACAGTCACTATGGAGAACGGTATGGAGTTTCCTTGAAAAAAACTAGAAATAGAATTACCATCTGATCCAGCAATCCCACTTCTGGGCATATACCCAGAGAAAACCATAAATCAAAAAGGCACATTCACCACAATGTTCATGGCAGCACTATTTACAATAGCCAGGTAATGGAAGCAACGTAAATGCCCACAGACAGATGAATGGATAAAGATGTGGTACATATATAAAATGGAATATTACTCAGCCATAAAAAGGAATGAAACTGGGTCATTTGTAGAGACATCGATGGATCTAGAGACTGTCATACAGAATGAAGTAAGTCAGAAAGAGGAAAACAAATATTGTATATTAATGCATATATGTGGAACCTAAAAAATGGTACAGATGAACTGGTTTGAAGGGAAGAAACAGAGACACAGAGGTAGAGAACAAACATATGGACACCAAGTGTGGGAAGCCATGGGGTGGTGGTGGTGGGATGAGTTGGGAGATTGTGATTGACCTATATACATGTATATGCATAAAATACATAACTAATAATAACCTGCTGTATAAAAAAATAAATCAAATTAAATTTCAAAATTTTAAAAAGTAAAATTTAAAAATAAAACAGAAAAATGTTCTTCCCTTCACACAGATGTATTTATAGGAATGAATTATTTCCATGCTTATATCTATAAATACATAAAAGAGGAAAAAAATCTAACTTGAACCATAAAAGAAAAAAAAAACCTGAACCCACCAGTTATACAGAGGAAAACCCTATCAGGGCACTTGCTGCAGCGGTAAACAATTCTGAAATTGGTCAGAGGTGGGGAATCATCTCCCATACAACCAGCAACGCACCCCCCACGCCAGGAGCATCCTCATTGCAAAGCTGGGGGACCGTGCCGAGGCATCTGTGAGTAAACGTGAGCTGAGCCCCAGGACAGCTGCTGCTGAACTGTTCCCACCCTTCCCAGGTAAAACACCTGAATATGTACAAGGGCTTGAAAGCCTAGAGGAAGGGCCACGGAACCACACCAGCGACAGCACGCAGGCCAACTTGGTGCCTGCAGGCCAGCCAGGGTGGTCCTGGCCACGGGCGCTCTTGCGGAAGCTTTCCATTGCCCTGCCTGAGATACCCCTCCTGTCCCGGCCCCCACTGCTTTTTTCCTTCCTCACCTCTGTCCGGAGAGAAATTCCAGCGGAAGTTATGGGTGACACATCCTCTTCTTTACAGGTGGCAGCCTGGCAACCCCTGCAGAAAGGCCAGCAGAGCCCCACTCACACCGGGCCACCAACAAATTTGTGGCCCCTCACTCCCTCCCACCAGCACAGCCCCGAGACTGCTGACGGGGCAGAGAATATGGATTCAGGCACAGCTTCAGGGGCTATTGCTGCCTGCAGCGCTGTTTATATTGACCTCAAACAGGCACACCAGGGGAGGGCCGGCCGGCAGGGTAAGGCTGCCCAGGTCACCTAATCCACAACCCTCAGGGAATCACATTGTTGAAAACGGACCTCGCTAAGGCAGAATAGAAGCCAAGGAAGAAAAGGACACAATGCCATTTGCAGCACCGTAGATGAGTCTAGAGGTAATCACGTGACTTGTAGTAAGTCAGAAAGTGAAAGACACATATCGTATCATATCACTTATAGGTGTTACCTAAGAATGGATACCAGTGCAGATATTTCCACGGAGAAGGGCCATCACAGATTCATCAAACAAACTTATGGTTCACCAATGGAAAGTTGTGAGGATTGGTTTCATTACGATATTGGGGTTAACAGACATATACAAACACAGGTGACACATATAATCACCAAAGACCTACGGAATACCAAGAGAAGACTACTCAACATTCTGTCATAACGTACATGGGAAAAGGATCCCAGGAAGAACAGACATCTGTATATGTGTAAAAGAACCACATCTTCCACACCTACAACAAGCCAAATATTGTAATCAAACTTGCTGTAATAAAAAATAAAAAATTAAATTAAAAACACGAACAAGAAGTAGTGAGACAAACTTGAGGGGCTTTCTCCTGGCACATTCCATTCTAAATTCCAATCTAGAACACGACTTCTATTGAGGCTCTGTTGCCCTAGTCACCAGATTTGGTAAGGGAGAACTGCTGCCCCCTTGTGGCCGTTTCACACAACAGCAGCTTTAATCCCAGCGCTGATGGTCATTTGATATTCAAAATCATTGCAGGCCTGTAAATGACACCTGCCCTGAAACCAAACCCTGGGGTCACATATCGACCAAAAAATTCAAAGGACGTCCATATTTCAAAATGACCGTCTCAAAAGGCATATTTTACGCACATTAGTGTTCTGCTTCTTTTTCTTTCTTTCCTTTTTTTGTTAAAAATACGGGAATGGAAAAAGGCATCCCTCAGAATGGGCGAAAATCGTTGCAAACGAATCAATGGACAAAGGTTTAATCTCCAATATATATATAAACAGCTCATGCAGCTTAATATTAACAAAACAAACAACCCAATACAAAAAATGGGCAGAAGATCTAAAGAGATGTTTCTTCCAAGAAGACACAGAGATGGCCAAGACACACATGAAAAGCTGCTCAACAGCACTAATTATTAGAGAAATGCAAATCAAAACTACAATGAGGTATCACCTCACACCTGTTAGAATCGGCATCATCAGAAAATCTACAAACAACCAATTCTGGGGAGGGTGTGGACAAAAGGAGCCCTCTTCCACTATTGGTGGCAATGTAAATTGATACAGTCACTATGGAGAATGGTATGGAGTTTCCTTGAAAAAAACTAGAAATAGAATTACCATCTGATCCAGCAATCCCACTTCTGGGCATATACCCAGAGAAAACCATAAATCAAAAAGGCACATTCACCACAATGTTCATGGCAGCACTATTTACAATACCCAGGTAATGGAAGCAACGTAAATGCCCACAGACAGATGAATGGATAAAGATGTGGTACATATATAAAATGGAATATTACTCAGCCATAAAAAGGAATGAAACTGGGTCATTTGTAGAGACATCGATGGATCTAGAGACTGTCATACAGAATGAAGTAAGTCAGAAAGAGGAAAACAAATATTGTATATTAATGCATATATGTGGAACCTAAAAAATGGTACAGATGAACTGGTTTGCAGGGAAGAAACAGAGACACAGAGGTAGAGAACAAACATATGGACACCAAGTGTGGGAAGCCATGGGGTGGTGGTGGTGGGATGAGTTGGGAGATTGGGATTGACCTGTATACATGTATATGCATAAAATACATAACTAATAATAACCTGCTGTATAAAAAAATAAATCAAATTAAATTTCAAAATTTTAAAAAGTAAAATTTAAAAATAAAACAGAAAAATGTTCTTCCCTTCACACAGATGTATTTATAGGAATGAATTATTTCCATGCTTATATCTATAAATACATAAAAGAGGAATAAAATCTAACTTGAACCATAAAAGAAAAAAAAAAACCTGAACCCACCAGTTATACAGAGGAAAACCCTATCAGGGCACTTGCTGCAGCGGTAAACAATTCTGAAATTGGTCAGAGGTGGGGAATCATCTCCCATACAACCAGCAACCCACCCCCCACGCCAGGAGCATCCTCATTGCAAAGCTGGGGGACCGTGCCGAGGCATCTGTGAGTAAACGTGAGCTGAGCCCCAGGACAGCTGCTGCTGAACTGTTCCCACCCTTCCCAGGTAAAACACCTGAATATGTACAAGGGCTTGAAAGCCTAGAGGAAGGGCCACGGAGCCACACCAGCGACAGCACGCAGGCCAACTTGGTGCCTGCAGGCCAGCCAGGGTGGTCCTGGCCCCGGGCGCTCTTGCGGAAGCTTTCCATTGCCCTGCCTGAGATACCCCTCCTGTCCCGGCCCCCACTGCTTTTTTCCTTCCTCACCTCTGTCCGGAGAGAAATTCCAGCGGAAGGTATGGGTGACACATCCTCTTCTTTACAGGTGGCAGCCTGGCAACCCCTGCAGAAAGGCCAGCAGAGCCCCACTCACACCGGGCCACCAACAAAGCTGTGGCCCCTCACTCCCTCCCACCAGCACAGCCCCGAGACTGCTGACGGGGCAGAGAATATGGAGTCAGGCACAGCTTCAGGGGCTATTGCTGCCTGGAGCGCTGTTTATATTGACCTCAAACAGGCACACCTGGGGAGGGCCGGCCGGCAGGGTAAGGCTGCCCAGGTCAGCTAATTCACAACCCTCAGGGTATCACATTGCTGAAAACGGACCTCGCTAAGGCAGAATAGAAGCCAAGGAAGAAAAGGACACAATGCCATTTGCAGCACCGTAGATGAGTCTAGAGGTAATCACGTGACTTGTAGTAAGTCAGAAAGTGAAAGACACATATCGTATCATATCACTTATAGGTGTTACCTAAGAATGGATACCAGGGCAGATATTTCCACGGAGAAGTGCCATCACAGATTCATCAAATAAACTTATGGTTCACCAATGGAAAGGTGTGAGGATTGGTTTCATTACGATATTGGGGTTAACAGACATATACAAACACAGGTGACACATATAATCACCAAAGACTTACGGAATACCAAGAGAAGACTACTCAACCTTCTGTCATAACGTACATGGGAAAAGGATCCCAGGAAGAACAGACATCTGTATATGTGTAAAAGAACCACATCTTCCACACCTACAACAAGCCAAACATTGTAATCAAACTTGCTGTAATAAAAAATAAAAAATTAAATTAAAAACACGAACAAGAAGTAGTGAGACAAACTTGAACGGCTTTCTCCTGGCACATTCCATTCTAAATTCCAATCTAGATCACGACTTCCATTGAGGCTCTGTTGCCCTAGTCACCAGATTTGGTAAGGGAGAACTGCTGCCACCTTGTGGCCGTTTCACACAACAGCAGCTTTAATCCCAGCGCTGATGGTCAGTTGATATTCAAAATCATTGCAGGCCTGTAAATGACACCTGCCCTGAAACCAAACCCTGGGGTCACATATCGACCAAAAAATTCAAAGGACGTCCATATTTCAAAACGACCGTCTCAAAAGGCATATTTTACGCACATTAGTGTTCTGCTTCTTTTTCTTTCTTTCCTTTTTTTGTTAAAAAAAGGGGAATGGAAAAAGGCATCCCTCAGAATGGGCGAAAATCGTTGCAAACGAATCAATGGACAAAGGTTTAATCTCCAATATATATAAACAGCTCATGCAGCTTAATATTAACAAAACAAACAACCCAATACAAAAAATGGGCAGAAGATCTAAAGAGATGTTTCTTCAAAGAAGACACAGAGATGGCCAAGACACACATGAAAAGCTGCTCAACAGCACTAATTATTAGAGAAATGCAAATCAAAACTACAATGAGGTATCACCTCACACCTGTTAGAATCGGCATCATCAGAAAATCTACAAACAACCAATTCTGGGGAGGGTGTGGACAAAAGGAGCCCTCTTCCACAATTGGTGGCAATGTAAATTGATACAGTCACTATGGAGAACGGTATGGAGTTTCCTTGAAAAAAACTAGAAATAGAATTACCATCTGATCCAGCAATCCCACTTCTGGGCATATACCCAGAGAAAACCATAAATCAAAAAGGCACATTCACCACAATGTTCATGGCAGCACTATTTACAATAGCCAGGTAATGGAAGCAACGTAAATGCCCACAGACAGATGAATGGATAAAGATGTGGTACATATATAAAATGGAATATTACTCAGCCATAAAAAGGAATGAAACTGGGTCATTTGTAGAGACATCGATGGATCTAGAGACTGTCATACAGAAGTAAGTCAGAAAGAGGAAAACAAATATTGAATATTAATGCATATATGTGGAACCTAAAAAATGGTACAGATGAACTGGTTTGCAGGGAAGAAACAGAGACACAGAGGTAGAGAACAAACATATGGACACCAAGTGTGGGAAGCCATGGGGTGGTGGTGGTGGGATGAGTTGGGAGATTGGGATTGACCTGTATACATGTATATGCATAAAATACATAACTAATTATAACCTGCTGTATAAAAAAATAAATCAAATTAAATTTCAAAATTTTAAAAAGTAAAATTTAAAAATAAAACAGAAAAATGTTCTTCCCTTCACACAGATGTATTTATAGGAATGAATTATTTCCATGCTTATATCTATAAATACATAAAAGAGGAATAAAATCTAACTTGAACCATAAAAGAAAAAAAAAACCTGAACCCACCAGTTATACAGAGGAAAACCCTATCAGGGCACTTGCTGCAGCGGTAAACAATTCTGAAATTGGTCAGAGGTGGGGAATCATCTCCCATACAACCAGCAACCCACCCCCCACGCCAGGAGCATCCTCATTGCAAAGCTGGGGGACCGTGCCGAGGCATCTGTGAGTAAACGTGAGCTGAGCCCCAGGACAGCTGCAGCTGAACTGTTCCCACCCTTCCCAGGTAAAACACCTGAATATGTACAAGGGCTTGAAAGCCTAGAGGAAAGGCCACGGAGCCACACCAGCGACAGCACTCAGGCCAACTTGGTGCCTGCAGGCCAGCCAGGGTGGTCCTGGCCCCGGGCGCTCTTGCGGAAGCTTTCCATTGCCCTGCCTGAGATACCCCTCCTGTCCCGGCCCCCACTGCTTTTTTCCTTCCTCACCTCTGTCCGGAGAGAAATTCCAGCGGAAGGTACGGGTGACACATCCTCTTCTTTACAGGTGGCAGCCTGGCAACCCCTGCAGAAAGGCCAGCAGAGCCCCACTCACACCGGGCCACCAACAAAGCTGTGGCCCCTCACTCCCTCCCACCAGCACAGCCCCGAGACTGCTGACGGGGCAGAGAATATGGAGTCAGGCACAGCTTCAGGGGCTATTGCTGCCTGGAGCGCTGTTTATATTGACCTCAAACAGGCACACCTGGGGAGGGCCGGCCGGCAGGGTAAGGCTGCCCAGGTCAGCTAATCCACAACCCTCAGGGAATCACATTGTTGAAAACGGACCTCGCTAAGGCAGAATAGAAGCCAAGGAAGAAAAGGACACAATGCCATTTGCAGCACCGTAGATGAGTCTAGAGGTAATCACGTGACTTGTAGTAAGTCAGAAAGTGAAAGACACATATCGTATCATATCACTTATAGGTGTTACCTAAGATTGGATACCAGTGCAGATATTTCCACGGAGAAGGGCCATCACAGATTCATCAAACAAACTTATGGTTCACCAATGGAAAGGTGTGAGGATTGGTTTCATTACGATATTGGGGTTAACAGACATATACAAACACAGGTGACACATATAATCACCAAAGACCTACGGAATACCAAGAGAAGACTACTCAACCTTCTGTCATAACGTACATGGGAAAAGGATCCCAGGAAGAACAGACATCTGTATATGTGTAAAAGAACCACATCTTCCACACCTACAACAAGCCAAACATTGTAATCAAACTTGCTGTAATAAAAAATAAAAAATTAAATTAAAAACACGAACAAGAAGTAGTGAGACAAACTTGAGGGGCTTTCTCCTGGCACATTCCATTCTAAATTCCAATCTAGAACACGACTTCCATTGAGGCTCTGTTGCCCTAGTCACCAGATTTGGTAAGGGAGAACTGCTGCCACCTTGTGGCCGTTTCACACAACAGCAGCTTTAATCCCAGCGCTGATGGTCAGTTGATATTCAAAATCATTGCAGGCCTGTAAATGACACCTGCCCTGAAAACAAATCCTGGGGTCACATATCGACCAAAAAATTCAAAGGACGTCCATATTTCAAAACCACCGTCTCTAAAGGCATATTTTACGCACATTAGTGTTCTGCTTCTTTTTCTTTCTTTCCTTTTTTTGTTAAAAAATGGGGAATGGAAAAAGGCATCCCTCAGAATGGGCGAAAATCGTTGCAAACGAATCAATGGACAAAGGTTTAATCTCCAATATATATAAACAGCTCATGCAGCTTAATATTAACAAAACAAACAACCCAATACAAAAAATGGGCAGAAGATCTAAAGAGATGTTTCTTCAAAGAAGACACAGAGATGGCCAAGAAACACATGAAAAGCTGCTCAACAGCACTAATTATTAGAGAAATGCAAATCAAAACTACAATGAGGTATCACCTCACACCTGTTAGAATCGGCATCATCAGAAAATCTACAAACAACCAATTCTGGGGAGGGTGTGGACAAAAGGAGCCCTCTTCCACTATTGGTGGCAATGTAAATTAATTCAGTCCCTATGGAGAACGGTATGGAGTTTCCTTGAAAAAACTAGAAATAGAATTACCATCTGATCCAGCAATCCCACTTCTGGGCATATACCCAGAGAAAACCATAAATCAAAAAGGCACATTCACCACAATGTTCATGGCAGCACTATTTACAATAGCCAGGTAATGGAAGCAACGTAAATGCCCACAGACAGATGAATGGATAAAGATGTGGTACATATATAAAATGGAATATTACTCAGCCATAAAAAGGAATGAAACTGGGTCATTTGTAGAGACATCGATGGATCTAGAGACTGTCATACAGAATGAAGTAAGTCAGAAAGAGGAAAACAAATATTGTATATTAATGCATATATGTGGAACCTAAAAAATGGTACACATGAACGGGTTTGCAGGGAAGAAACAGAGACACAGAGGTAGAGAACAAACATATGGACACCAAGTGTGGGAAGCCATGGGGTGGTGGTGGTGGGATGAGTTGGGAGATTGGCATTGACCTGTATACATGTATATGCATAAAATACATAACTAATAATAACCTGCTGTATAAAAAAATAAATCAAATTAAATTTCAAAATTTTAAAAAGTAAAATTTAAAAATAAAACAGAAAAATGTTCTTCCCTTCACACAGATGTATTTATAGGAATGAATTATTTCCATGCTTATATCTATAAATACATAAAAGAGGAATAATATCTAACTTGAAACATAAAAGAAAAAAAAAAAAACCTGAACCCACCAGTTATACAGAGGAAAACCCTATCAGGGCACTTGCTCCAGCGGTAAACAATTCTGAAATTGGTCAGAGGTGGGGAATCATCTCCCATACAACCAGCAACCCAACCCCCACGCCAGGAGCATCCTCATTGCAAAGCTGGGGGACCGTGCCGAGGCATCTGTGAGTAAACGTGAGCTGAGCCCCAGGACAGCTGCTGCTGAACTGTTCCCACCCTTCCCAGGTAAAACACCTGAATATGTACAAGGGCTTGAAAGCCTAGAGGAAGGGCCACGGAGCCACACCAGCGACAGCACGCAGGCCAACTTGGTGCCTGCAGGCCAGCCAGGGTGGTCCTGGCCACGGGCGCTCTTGCGGAAGCTTTCCATTGCCCTGCCTGAGATACCCCCCCTGTCCCGGCCCCCACTGCTTTTTTCCTTCCTCACCTCTGTCCGGAGAGAAATTCCAGCGGAAGGTATGGGTGACACATCCTCTTCTTTACAGGTGGCAGCCTGGCAACCCCTGCAGAAAGGCCAGCAGAGCCCCACTCACACAGGGCCACCAACAAAGCTGTGGCCCCTCACTCCCTCCCACCAGCACAGCCCCGAGACTGTTGACGGGGCAGAGAATATGGAGTCAGGCACAGCTTCAGAGGCTATTGCTGCCTGGAGCGCTGTTTATATTGACCTCAAACAGGCACACCTGGGGAGGGCCGGCCGGCAGGGTAAGGCTGCCCAGGTCAGCTAATCCACAACCCTCAGGGAATCACATTGTTGAAAACGGACCTCGCTAAGGCAGAATAGAAGCCAAGGAAGAAAAGGACACAATGCCATTTGCAGCACCGTAGATGAGTCTAGAGGTAATCACGTGACTTGTAGTAAGTCAGAAAGTGAAAGAAACATATCGTATCATATCACTTATAGGTGTTACCTAAGAATGGATACCAGTGCAGATATTTCCACGGAGAAGGGCCATCACAGATTCATCAAACAAACTTATGGTTCACCAATGGAAAGGTGTGAGGATTGGTTTCATTACGATATTGGGGTTAACAGACATATACAAACACAGGTGACACATATAATCACCAAAGACCTACGGAATACCAAGAGATGACTACTCAACATTCTGTCATAACGTACATGGGAAAAGGATCCCAGGAAGAACAGACATCTGTATATGTGTAAAAGAACCACATCTTCCACACCTACAAATAGCCAAACATTGTAATCAAACTTGCTGTAATAAAAAATAAAAAAATAAATTAAAAGCACGAACAAGAAGTAGTGAGACAAACTTGAGGGGCTTTCTCCTGGCACATTCCATTCTAAATTCCAATCTAGAACACGACTTCCATTGAGGCTCTGTTGCCCTAGTCACCAGATTTGGTAAGGGAGAACTGCTGCCACCTTGTGGCCGTTTCACACAACAGCAGCTTTAATCCCAGCGCTGATGGTCAGTTGATATTCAAAATCATTGCAGGCCTGTAAATGACACCTGCCCTGAAAACAAATCCTGGGGTCACATATCGACCAAAAAATTCAAAGGACGTCCATATTTCAAAATGACCGTCTCAAAAGGCATATTTTACGCACATTAGTGTTCTGCTTCTTTTTCTTTCTTTCCTTTTTTTGTTAAAAAAAGGGGAATGGAAAAAGGCATCCCTCAGAATGGGCGAAAATCGTTGCAAACGAATCAATGGACAAAGGTTTAATCTCCAATATATATAAACAGCTCATGCAGCTTAATATTAACAAAACAAACAACCCAATACAAAAAATGGGCAGAAGATCTAAAGAGATGTTTCTTCAAAGAAGACACAGAGATGGCCAAGACACACATGAAAAGCTGCTCAACAGCACTAATTATTAGAGAAATGCAAATCAAAACTACAATGAGGTATCACCTCACACCTGTTAGAATCGGCATCATCAGAAAATCTACAAACAACAAATTCTGGGGAGGGTGTGGACAAAAGGAGCCCTCTTCCACTATTGGTGGCAATGTAAATTAATTCAGTCCCTATGGAGAACGGTATGGAGTTTCCTTGAAAAAATTAGAAACAGAATAACCATCTGATCCAGCAATCCCACTTCTGGGCATATACCCAGAGAAAACCATAAATCAAAAAGGCACATTCACCACAATGTTCATGGCAGCACTACTTACAAAAGCCAGGTAATGGAAGCAACGTAAATGCGCACAGACAGATGAATGGATAAAGATGTGGTACATATATAAAATGGAATATTACTCAGCCATAAAAAGGAATGAAACTGGGTCATTTGTAGAGACATCGATGGATCTAGAGACTGTCATACAGAATGAAGTAAGTCAGAAAGAGGAAAACAAATATTGTATATTAATGCATATATGTGGAACCTAAAAAATGGTACAGATGAACGGGTTTGCAGGGAAGAAACAGAGACACAGAGGTAGAGAACAAACATATGGACACCAAGTGTGGGAAGCCATGGGGTGGTGGTGGTGGGATGAGTTGGGAGATTGGCATTGACCTGTAGACATGTATATGCATAAAATACATAACTAATAATAACCTGCTGTATAAAAAAATAAATCAAATTAAATTTCAAAATTTTAAAAAGTAAAATTTAAAAATAAAACAGAAAAATATTCTTCCCTTCACACAGATGTATTTATAGGAATGAATTATTTCCATGCTTATATCTATAAATACATAAAAGATGAATAAAATCTAACTTGAACCATAAAAGAAAAAAAAACCTGAACCCACCAGTTATACAGAGGAAAACCCTATCAGGGCACTTGCTGCAGCGGTAAACAATTCTGAAATTGGTCAGAGGTGGGGAATCATCTCCCATACAACCAGCAACCCACCCCCCACGCCAGCAGCATCCTCATTGCAAAGCTGGGGGACCGTGCCTAGGCATCTGTGAATAAACGTGAGCTGAGCCCCAGGACAGCTGCTGCTGAACTGTTCCCACCCTTCCCAGGTAAAACACCTGAATATGTACAAGGGCTTGAAAGCCTAGAGGAAGGGCCACGGAGCCACACCAGCGACAGCACGCAGGCCAACTTGGTGCCTGCAGGCCAGCCAGGGTGGTCCTGGCCCCGGGCGCTCTTGCGGAATCTTTCCATTGCCCTGCCTGAGATACCCCTCCTGTCCCGGCCCCCACTGCATTTTTCCTTCCTCACCTCTGTCCGGAGAGAAATTCCAGCGGAAGGTATGGGTGACACATCCTCTTCTTTACAGGTGGCAGCCTGGCAACCCCTGCAGAAAGGCCAGCAGAGCCCCACTCACACCGGGCCACCAACAAAGCTGTGGCCCCTCACTCCCTCCCACCAGCACAGCCCCGAGACTGCTGACGGGGCAGAGAATATGGAGTCAGGCACAGCTTCAGGGGCTATTGCTGCCTGGAGCGCTGTTTATATTGACCTCAAACAGGCACACCTGGGGAGGGCCGGCCGGCAGGGTAAGGCTGCCCAGGTCAGCTAATCCACAACCCTCAGGGAATCACATTGTTGAAAACGGACCTCGCTAAGGCAGAATAGAAGCCAAGGAAGAAAAGGACACAATGCCATTTGCAGCACCGTACATGAGTCTAGAGGTAATCACGTGACTTGTAGTAAGTCAGAAAGTGAAAGACACATATCGTATCATATCACTTATAGGTGTTACCTAAGAATGGATACCAGTGCAGATATTTCCACGGAGAAGGGCCATCACAGATTCATCAAACAAACATATGGTTCACCAATGGTAAGGTGTGAGGATTGGTTTCATTACGATATTGGGGTTAACAGACATATACAAACACAGGTGACACATATAATCACCAAAGACCTACGGAATACCAAGAGAAGACTACTCAACCTTCTGTCATAACGTACATGGGAAAAGGATCCCAGGAAGAACAGACATCTGTATATGTGTAAAAGAACCACATCTTCCACACCTACAAAAAGCCAAACATTGTAATCAAACTTGCTGTAATAAAAAATAAAAAGATAAATTAAAAGCACGAACAAGAAGTAGTGAGACAAACTTGAGGGGCTTTCTCCTGGCACATTCCATTCTAAATTCCAATCTAGAACCCGACTTCCATTGAGGCTCTGTTGCCCTAGTCACCAGATTTGGTAAGGGAGAACTGCTGCCAACTTGTGGCCGTTTCACACAACAGCAGCTTTAATCCCAGCGCTGATGGTCAGTTGATATTCAAAATCATTGCAGGCCTGTAAATGACACCTGCCCTGAAAACAAATCCTGGGGTCACATATCGACCAAAAAATTCAAAGGACGTCCATATTTCAAAACCACCGTTTCAAAAGGCATATTTTAAGCACATTAGTGTTCTGCTTCTTTTTCTTTCTTTCCTTTTTTTGTTAAAAAAAGGGGAATGGAAAAAGGCATCCCTCAGAATGGGCGAAAATCGTTGCAAACGAATCAATGGACAAAGGTTTAATCTCCAATATATATAAACAGCTCATGCAGCTTAATATTAACAAAACAAACAACCCAATACAAAAAATGGGCAGAAGATCTAAAGAGATGTTTCTTCAAAGAAGACAAAGAGATGGCCAAGACACACATGAAAAGCTGCTCAACAGCACTAATTATTAGAGAAATGCAAATCAAAACTACAATGAGGTATCACCTCACACCTGTTAGAATCGGCATCATCAGAAAATCTACAAACAACCAATTCTGGGGAGGGTGTGGACAAAAGGAGCCCTCTTCCACTATTGGTGGCAATGTAAATTGATACAGTCCCTATGGAGAACGGTATGGAGTTTCCTTGAAAAAACTAGAAATAGAATTACCATGTGATCCAGCAATCCCACTTCTGGGCATATACCCAGAGAAAACCATAAATCAAAAAGGCACATTCACCACAATGTTCATGGCAGCACTATTTACAATAGCCAGGTAATGGAAGCAACGTAAATGCGCACAGACAGATGAATGGATAAAGATGTGGTACATATATAAAATGGAATATTACTCAGCCATAAAAAGGAATGAAACTGGGTCATTTGTAGAGACATCGATGGATCTAGAGACTGTCATACAGAATGAAGTAAGTCAGAAAGAGGAAAACAAATATTGTATATTAATGCATATATGTGGAACCTAAAAAATGGTACAGATGAACGGGTTTGCAGGCAAGAAACAGAGACACAGAGGTAGAGAACAAACATATGGACACCAAGTGTGGGAAGCCATGGGGTGGTGGTGGTGGGATGAGTTGGGAGATTGGCATTGACCTGTAGACATGTATATGCATAAAATACATAACTAATAATAACCTGCTGTATAAAAAAATAAATCAAATTAAATTTCAAAATTTTAAAAAGTAAAATTTAAAAATAAAACAGAAAAATGTTCTTCCCTTCACACAGATGTATTTATAGGAATGAATTATTTCCATGCTTATATCTATAAATACATAAAAGAGGAATAAAATATAACTTGAACCATAAAAGAAAAAAAAAACCTGACCCCACCAGTTATACAGAGGAAAACCCTATCAGGGCACTTGCTGCAGCGGTAAACAATTATGAAATTGGTCAGAGGTGGGGAATCATCTCCCATACAACCAGCAACCCAACCCCCACGCCAGGATCATCCTCATTGCAAAGCTGGGGGACCGTGCCGAGGCATCTGTGAGTAAACGTGAGCTGAGCCCCAGGACAGCTGCTGCTGAACTGTTCACACCCTTCCCAGGTAAAACACCTGAATATGTACAAGGGCTTGAAAGCCTAGAGGAAGGGCCACGGAGCCACACCAGCGACAGCACGCAGGCCAACTTGGTGCCTGCAGGCCAGCCAGGGTGGTCCTGGCCACGGGCGCTCTTGCGGAAGCTTTCCATTGTCCTGCCTGAGATACCCCCCCTGTCCCGGCCCCCACTGCTTTTTTCCTTCCTCACCTCTGTCCGGAGAGAAATTCCAGCGGAAGGTATGGGTGACACATCCTCTTCTTTACAGGTGGCAGCCTGGCAACCCCTGCAGAAAGGCCAGCAGAGCCCCACTCACACCGGGCCACCAACAAAGCTGTGGCCCCTCACTCCCTCCCACCAGCACAGCCCCGAGACTGTTGACGGGGCAGAGAATATGGAGTCAGGCACAGCTTCAGGGGCTATTGCTGCCTGGAGCGCTGTTTATATTGACCTCAAACAGGCACACCTGGGGAGGGCCGGCCGGCAGGGTAAGGCTGCCCAGGTCAGCTAATCCACAACCCTCAGGGAATCACATTGTTGAAAACGGACCTCGCTAAGGCAGAATAGAAGCCAAGGAAGAAAAGGACACAATGCCATTTGCAGCACCGTAGATGAGTCTAGAGGTAATCACGTGACTTGTAGTAAGTCAGAAAGTGAAAGACACATATCGTATCATATCACTTATAGGTGTTACCTAAGAATGGATACCAGTGCAGATATTTCCACGGAGAAGGGCCATCACAGATTCATCAAACAAACTTATGGTTCACCAATGGAAAGGTGTGAGGATTGGTTTCATTACGATATTGGGGTTAACAGACATATACAAACACAGGTGACACATATAATCACCAAAGACCTACGGAATACCAAGAGAAGACTACTCAACCTTCTGTCATAACGTACATGGGAAAAGGATCCCAGGAAGAACAGACATCTGTATATGTGTAAAAGAACCCCATCTTCCACACCTACAACAAGCCAAACATTGTAATCAAACTTGCTGTAATAAAAAATAAAAAATTAAATTAAAAACACGAACAAGAAGTAGTGAGACAAACTTGAGGGGCTTTCTCCTGGCACATTCCATTCTAAATTCCAATCTAGAACACGACTTCCATTGAGGCTCTGTTGCCCTAGTCACCAGATTTGGTAAGGGAGAACTGCTGCCACCTTGTGGCCGTTTCACACAACAGCAGCTTTAATCCCAGCGCTGATGGTCAGTTGATATTCAAAATCATTGCAGGCCTGTAAATGACACCTGCCCTGAAAACAAATCCTGGGGTCACATATCGACCAAAAAATTCAAAAGACGTCCATATTTCAAAACCACCGTTTCAAAAGGCATATTTAACGCACATTAGTGTTCTGCTTCTTTTTCTTTCTTTCCTTTTTTTGTTAAAAATACGGGAATGGAAAAAGGCATCCCTCAGAATGGGCGAAAATCGTTGCAAACGAATCAATGGACAAAGGTTTAATCTCCAATATATATAAACAGCTCATGCAGCTTAATACTAACAAAACAAACAACCCAATACAAAAAATGGGCAGAAGATCTAAACAGATGTTTCTTCAAAGAAGACACAGAGATGGCCAAGACACACATGAAAAGCTGCTCAACAGCACTAATTATTAGAGAAATGCAAATCAAAACTACAATGAGGTATCACCTCACAACTGTTAGAATCGGCATCATCAGAAAATCTACAAACAACCAATTCTGGGGAGGGTGTGGACAAAAGGAGCCCTCTTCCACTATTGGTGGCAATGTAAATTAATTCAGTCCCTTTGGAGAACGGTATGGAGTTTCCTTGAAAAAACTAGAAATAGAATTACCATCTGATCCAGCAATCCCACTTCTGGGCATATACCCAGAGAAAACCATAAATCAAAAAGGCACATTCACCACAATGTTCATGGCAGCACTATTTACAAAAGCCAGGTAATGGAAGCAACGTAAATGCGCACAGACAGATGAATGGATAAAGATGTGGTACATATATAAAATGGAATATTACTCAGCCATAAAAAGGAATGAAACTGGGTCATTTGTACAGACATCGATGGATCTAGAGACTGTCATACAGAATGAAGTAAGTCAGAAAGAGGAAAACAAATATTGTATATTAATGCATATATGTGGAACCTAAAAAATGGTACAGATGAACTGGTTTGAAGGGAAGAAACAGAGACACAGAGGTAGAGAACAAACATATGGACACCAAGTGTGGGAAGCCATGGGGTGGTGGTGGTGGGATGAGTTGGGAGATTGTGATTGACCTATATACATGTATATGCATAAAATACATAACTAATAATAACCTGCTGTATAAAAAA
Organism: Mesoplodon mirus; assembly: GCF_964341445.2. Taxonomy (NCBI): domain Eukaryota; kingdom Metazoa; phylum Chordata; class Mammalia; order Artiodactyla; family Ziphiidae; genus Mesoplodon; species Mesoplodon mirus. The sequence continues at coordinate 1,410,594 of NW_028295814.1, read as the reverse complement.
ATAAATCAAATTAAATTTCAAAATTTTAAAAAGTAAAATTTAAAAATAAAACAGAAAAATGTTCTTCCCTTCACACAGATGTATTTATAGGAATGAATTATTTCCATGCTTATATCTATAAATACATAAAAGAGGAAAAAAATCTAACTTGAACCATAAAAGAAAAAAAAAACCTGAACCCACCAGTTATACAGAGGAAAACCCTATCAGGGCACTTGCTGCAGCGGTAAACAATTCTGAAATTGGTCAGAGGTGGGGAATCATCTCCCATACAACCAGCAACGCACCCCCCACGCCAGGAGCATCCTCATTGCAAAGCTGGGGGACCGTGCCGAGGCATCTGTGAGTAAACGTGAGCTGAGCCCCAGGACAGCTGCTGCTGAACTGTTCCCACCCTTCCCAGGTAAAACACCTGAATATGTACAAGGGCTTGAAAGCCTAGAGGAAGGGCCACGGAACCACACCAGCGACAGCACGCAGGCCAACTTGGTGCCTGCAGGCCAGCCAGGGTGGTCCTGGCCACGGGCGCTCTTGCGGAAGCTTTCCATTGCCCTGCCTGAGATACCCCTCCTGTCCCGGCCCCCACTGCTTTTTTCCTTCCTCACCTCTGTCCGGAGAGAAATTCCAGCGGAAGTTATGGGTGACACATCCTCTTCTTTACAGGTGGCAGCCTGGCAACCCCTGCAGAAAGGCCAGCAGAGCCCCACTCACACCGGGCCACCAACAAATTTGTGGCCCCTCACTCCCTCCCACCAGCACAGCCCCGAGACTGCTGACGGGGCAGAGAATATGGATTCAGGCACAGCTTCAGGGGCTATTGCTGCCTGCAGCGCTGTTTATATTGACCTCAAACAGGCACACCAGGGGAGGGCCGGCCGGCAGGGTAAGGCTGCCCAGGTCACCTAATCCACAACCCTCAGGGAATCACATTGTTGAAAACGGACCTCGCTAAGGCAGAATAGAAGCCAAGGAAGAAAAGGACACAATGACATTTGCAGCACCGTAGATGAGTCTAGAGGTAATCACGTGACTTGTAGTAAGTCAGAAAGTGAAAGACACATATCGTATCATATCACTTATAGGTGTTACCTAAGAATGGATACCAGTGCAGATATTTCCACGGAGAAGGGCCATCACAGATTCATCAAACACACTTATGGTTCACCAATGGAAAGTTGTGAGGATTGGTTTCATTACGATATTGGGGTTAACAGACATATACAAACACAGGTGACACATATAATCACCAAAGACCTACGGAATACCAAGAGAAGACTACTCAACATTCTGTCATAACGTACATGGGAAAAGGATCCCAGGAAGAACAGACATCTGTATATGTGTAAAAGAACCACATCTTCCACACCTACAACAAGCCAAATATTGTAATCAAACTTGCTGTAATAAAAAATAAAAAATTAAATTAAAAACACGAACAAGAAGTAGTGAGACAAACTTGAGGGGCTTTCTCCTGGCACATTCCATTCTAAATTCCAATCTAGAACACGACTTCTATTGAGGCTCTGTTGCCCTAGTCACCAGATTTGGTAAGGGAGAACTGCTGCCCCCTTGTGGCCGTTTCACACAACAGCAGCTTTAATCCCAGCGCTGATGGTCATTTGATATTCAAAATCATTGCAGGCCTGTAAATGACACCTGCCCTGAAACCAAACCCTGGGGTCACATATCGACCAAAAAATTCAAAGGACGTCCATATTTCAAAATGACCGTCTCAAAAGGCATATTTTACGCACATTAGTGTTCTGCTTCTTTTTCTTTCTTTCCTTTTTTTGTTAAAAATACGGGAATGGAAAAAGGCATCCCTCAGAATGGGCGAAAATCGTTGCAAACGAATCAATGGACAAAGGTTTAATCTCCAATATATATATAAACAGCTCATGCAGCTTAATATTAACAAAACAAACAACCCAATACAAAAAATGGGCAGAAGATCTAAAGAGATGTTTCTTCCAAGAAGACACAGAGATGGCCAAGACACACATGAAAAGCTGCTCAACAGCACTAATTATTAGAGAAATGCAAATCAAAACTACAATGAGGTATCACCTCACACCTGTTAGAATCGGCATCATCAGAAAATCTACAAACAACCAATTCTGGGGAGGGTGTGGACAAAAGGAGCCCTCTTCCACTATTGGTGGCAATGTAAATTGATACAGTCACTATGGAGAATGGTATGGAGTTTCCTTGAAAAAAACTAGAAATAGAATTACCATCTGATCCAGCAATCCCACTTCTGGGCATATACCCAGAGAAAACCATAAATCAAAAAGGCACATTCACCACAATGTTCATGGCAGCACTATTTACAATACCCAGGTAATGGAAGCAACGTAAATGCCCACAGACAGATGAATGGATAAAGATGTGGTACATATATAAAATGGAATATTACTCAGCCATAAAAAGGAATGAAACTGGGTCATTTGTAGAGACATCGATGGATCTAGAGACTGTCATACAGAATGAAGTAAGTCAGAAAGAGGAAAACAAATATTGTATATTAATGCATATATGTGGAACCTAAAAAATGGTACAGATGAACTGGTTTGCAGGGAAGAAACAGAGACACAGAGGTAGAGAACAAACATATGGACACCAAGTGTGGGAAGCCATGGGGTGGTGGTGGTGGGATGAGTTGGGAGATTGGGATTGACCTGTATACATGTATATGCATAAAATACATAACTAATAATAACCTGCTGTATAAAAAAATAAATCAAATTAAATTTCAAAATTTTAAAAAGTAAAATTTAAAAATAAAACAGAAAAATGTTCTTCCCTTCACACAGATGTATTTATAGGAATGAATTATTTCCATGCTTATATCTATAAATACATAAAAGAGGAATAAAATCTAACTTGAACCATAAAAGAAAAAAAAAAACCTGAACCCACCAGTTATACAGAGGAAAACCCTATCAGGGCACTTGCTGCAGCGGTAAACAATTCTGAAATTGGTCAGAGGTGGGGAATCATCTCCCATACAACCAGCAACCCACCCCCCACGCCAGGAGCATCCTCATTGCAAAGCTGGGGGACCGTGCCGAGGCATCTGTGAGTAAACGTGAGCTGAGCCCCAGGACAGCTGCTGCTGAACTGTTCCCACCCTTCCCAGGTAAAACACCTGAATATGTACAAGGGCTTGAAAGCCTAGAGGAAGGGCCACGGAGCCACACCAGCGACAGCACGCAGGCCAACTTGGTGCCTGCAGGCCAGCCAGGGTGGTCCTGGCCCCGGGCGCTCTTGCGGAAGCTTTCCATTGCCCTGCCTGAGATACCCCTCCTGTCCCGGCCCCCACTGCTTTTTTCCTTCCTCACCTCTGTCCGGAGAGAAATTCCAGCGGAAGGTATGGGTGACACATCCTCTTCTTTACAGGTGGCAGCCTGGCAACCCCTGCAGAAAGGCCAGCAGAGCCCCACTCACACCGGGCCACCAACAAAGCTGTGGCCCCTCACTCCCTCCCACCAGCACAGCCCCGAGACTGCTGACGGGGCAGAGAATATGGAGTCAGGCACAGCTTCAGGGGCTATTGCTGCCTGGAGCGCTGTTTATATTGACCTCAAACAGGCACACCTGGGGAGGGCCGGCCGGCAGGGTAAGGCTGCCCAGGTCAGCTAATCCACAACCCTCAGGGAATCACATTGTTGAAAACGGACCTCGCTAAGGCAGAATAGAAGCCAAGGAAGAAAAGGACACAATGCCATTTGCAGCACCGTAGATGAGTCTAGAGGTAATCACGTGACTTGTAGTAAGTCAGAAAGTGAAAGACACATATCGTATCATATCACTTATAGGTGTTACCTAAGAATGGATACCAGGGCAGATATTTCCACGGAGAAGGGCCATCACAGATTCATCAAACAAACTTATGGTTCACCAATGGAAAGGTGTGAGGATTGGTTTCATTACGATATTGGGGTTAACAGACATATACAAACACAGGTGACACATATAATCACCAAAGACCTACGGAATACCAAGAGAAGACTACTCAACCTTCTGTCATAACGTACATGGGAAAAGGATCCCAGGAAGAACAGACATCTGTATATGTGTAAAAGAACCACATCTTCCACACCTACAACAAGCCAAACATTGTAATCAAACTTGCTGTAATAAAAAAATTAAATTAAAAACACGAACAAGAAGTAGTGAGACAAACTTGAGGGGCTTTCTCCTGGCACATTCCATTCTAAATTCCAATCTAGAACACGACTTCCATTGAGGCTCTGTTGCCCTAGTCACCAGATTTGGTAAGGGAGAACTGCTGCCACCTTGTGGCCGTTTCACACAACAGCAGCTTTAATCCCAACGCTGATGGTCAGTTGATATTCAAAATCATTGCAGGCCTGTAAATGACACCTGCCCTGAAACCAAATCCTGGGGTCACATATCGACCAAAAAATTCAAAGGACGTCCATATTTCAAAACGACCGTCTCAAAAGGCATATTTTACGCACATTAGTGTTCTGCTTCTTTTTCTTTCTTTCCTTTTTTTGTTAAAAAAAGGGGAATGGAAAAAGGCATCCCTCAGAGTGGGCGAAAATCGTTGCAAACGAATCAATGGACAAAGGTTTAATCTCCAATATATATAAACAGCTCATGCAGCTTAATATTAACAAAACAAACAACCCAATACAAAAAATGGGCAGAAGATCTAAAGAGATGTTTCTTCAAAGAAGACACAGAGATGGCCAAGACACACATGAAAAGCTGCTCAACAGCACTAATTATTAGAGAAATGCAAATCAAAACTACAATGAGGTATCACCTCACACCTGTTAGAATCGGCATCATCAGAAAATCTACAAACAACCAATTCTGGGGAGGGTGTGGACAAAAGGAGCCCTCTTCCACAATTGGTGGCAATGTAAATTGATACAGTCACTATGGAGAACGGTATGGAGTTTCCTTGAAAAAAACTAGAAATAGAATTACCATCTGATCCAGCAATCCCACTTCTGGGCATATACCCAGAGAAAACCATAAATCAAAAAGGCACATTCACCACAATGTTCATGGCAGCACTATTTACAATAGCCAGGTAATGGAAGCAACGTAAATGCCCACAGACAGATGAATGGATAAAGATGTGGTACATATATAAAATGGAATATTACTCAGCCATAAAAAGGAATGAAACTGGGTCATTTGTAGAGACATCGATGGATCTAGAGACTGTCATACAGAAGTAAGTCAGAAAGAGGAAAACAAATATTGAATATTAATGCATATATGTGGAACCTAAAAAATGGTACAGATGAACTGGTTTGCAGGGAAGAAACAGAGACACAGAGGTAGAGAACAAACATATGGACACCAAGTGTGGGAAGCCATGGGGTGGTGGTGGTGGGATGAGTTGGGAGATTGGGATTGACCTGTATACATGTATATGCATAAAATACATAACTAATAATAACCTGCTGTATAAAAAAATAAATCAAATTAAATTTCAAAATTTTAAAAAGTAAAATTTAAAAATAAAACAGAAAAATGTTCTTCCCTTCACACAGATGTATTTATAGGAATGAATTATTTCCATGCTTATATCTATAAATACATAAAAGAGGAATAAAATCTAACTTGAACCATAAAAGAAAAAAAATAACCTGAACCCACCAGTTATACAGAGGAAAACCCTATCAGGGCTCTTGCTGCAGCGGTAAACAATTCTGAAATTGGTCAGAGGTGGGGAATCATCTCCCATACAACAAGCAACCCACCCCCCACGCCAGGAGCATCCTCATTGCAAAGCTGGGGGACCGTGCCGAGGCATCTGTGAGTAAACGTGAGCTGAGCCCCAGGACAGCTGCTGCTGAACTGTTCCCACCCTTCCCAGGTAAAACACCTGAATATGTACAAGGGCTTGAAAGCCTAGAGGAAGGGCCACGGAGCCACACCAGCGACAGCACGCAGGCCAACTTGGTGCCTGCAGGCCAGCCAGGGTGGTCCTGGCCCCGGGCGCTCTTGCGAAAGCTTTCCATTGCCCTGCCTGAGATACCCCTCCTGTCCCGGCCCCCACTGCTTTTTTCCTTCCTCACCTCTGTCCGGAGAGAAATTCCAGCGGAAGGTATGGGTGACACATCCTCTTCTTTACAGGTGGCAGCCTGGCAACCCCTGCAGAAAGGCCAGCAGAGCCCCACTCACACCGGGCCACCAACAAAGCTGTGGCCCCTCACTCCCTCCCACCAGCACAGCCCCGAGACTGCTGACGGGGCAGAGAATATGGAGTCAGGCACAGCTTCAGGGGCTATTGCTGCCTGGAGCGCTGTTTATATTGACCTCAAACAGGCACACCTGGGGAGGGCCGGCCGGCAGGGTAAGGCTGCCCAGGTCAGCTAATCCACAACCCTCAGGGAATCACATTGCTGAAAACGGACCTCGCTAAGGCAGAATAGAAGCCAAGGAAGAAAAGGACACAATGCCATTTGCAGCACCGTAGATGAGTCTAGAGGTAATCACGTGACTTGTAGTAAGTCAGAAAGTGAAAGACACATATCGTATCATATCACTTATAGGTGTTACCTAAGAATGGATACCAGGGCAGATATTTCCACGGAGAAGGGCCATCACAGATTCATCAAACAAACTTATGGTTCACCAATGGAAAGGTGTGAGGATTGGTTTCATTACGATATTGGGGTTAACAGACATATACAAACACAGGTGACACATATAATCACCAAAGACCTACGGAATACCAAGAGAAGACTACTCAACCTTCTGTCATAAGGTACATGGGAAAAGGATCCCAGGAAGAACAGACATCTGTATATGTGTAAAAGAACCACATCTTCCACACCTACAACAAGCCAAACATTGTAATCAAACTTGCTGTAATAAAAAAATTAAATTAAAAACACGAACAAGAAGTAGTGAGACAAACTTGAGGGGCTTTCTCCTGGCACATTCCATTCTAAATTCCAATCTAGAACACGACTTCCATTGAGGCTCTGTTGCCCTAGTCACCAGATTTGGTAAGGGAGAACTGCTGCCACCTTGTGGCCGTTTCACACAACAGCAGCTTTAATCCCAGCGCTGATGGTCAGTTGATATTCAAAATCATTGCAGGCCTGTAAATGACACCTGCCCTGAAACCAAATCCTGGGGTCACATATCGACCAAAAAATTCAAAGGACGTCCATATTTCAAAACGACCGTCTCAAAAGGCATATTTTACGCACATTAGTGTTCTGCTTCTTTTTCTTTCTTTCCTTTTTTTGTTAAAAAAAGGGGAATGGAAAAAGGCATCCCTCAGAGTGGGCGAAAATCGTTGCAAACGAATCAATGTTCAAAGGTTTAATCTCCAATATATATAAACAGCTCATGCAGCTTAATATTAACAAAACAAACAACCCAATACAAAAAATGGGCAGAAGATCTAAAGAGATGTTTCTTCAAAGAAGACACAGAGATGGCCAAGACACACATGAAAAGCTGCTCAACAGCACTAATTATTAGAGAAATGCAAATCAAAACTACAATGAGGTATCACCTCACACCTGTTAGAATCGGCATCATCAGAAAATCTACAAACAACCAATTCTGGGGAGGCTGTGGACAAAAGGAGCCCTCTTCCCCAATTGGTGGCAATGTAAATTGATACAGTCACTATGGAGAACGGTATGGAGTTTCCTTGAAAAAAACTAGAAATAGAATTACCATCTGATCCAGCAATCCCACTTCTGGGCATATACCCAGAGAAAACCATAAATCAAAAAGGCACATTCACCACAATGTTCATGGCAGCACTATTTACAATAGCCAGGTAATGGAAGCAATGTAAATGCCCACAGACAGATGAATGGATAAAGATGTGGTACATATATAAAATGGAATATTACTCAGCCATAAAAAGGAATGAACCTGGGTCATTTGTAAAGACATCGATGGATCTACAGACTGTCATACAGAAGTAAGTCAGAAAGAGGAAAACAAATATTGTATATTAATGCATATATGTGGAACCTAAAAAATGGTACAGATGAACTGGTTTGCAGAGAAGAAACAGAGACACAGAGGTAGAGAACAAACATATGGACACCAAGTGTGGGAAGCCATGGGGTGGTGGTGGTGGGATGAGTTGGGAGATTGGGATTGACCTGTATACATGTATATGCATAAAATACATAACTAATAATAACCTGCTGTATAACAAAATAAATCAAATTAAATTTCAAAATTTTAAAAAGTAAAATTTAAAAATAAAACAGAAAAATGTTCTTCCCTTCACACAGATGTATTTATAGGAATGAATTATTTCCATGCTTATATCTATAAATACATAAAAGAGGAATAAAATCTAACTTGAACCATAAAAGAAAAAAAATAACCTGAACCCACCAGTTATACAGAGGAAAACCCTATCAGGGCTCTTGCTGCAGCGGTAAACAATTCTGAAATTGGTCAGAGGTGGGGAATCATCTCCCATACAACCAGCAACCCACCCCCCACGCCAGGAGCATCCTCATTGCAAAGCTGGGGGACCGTGCCGAGGCATCTGTGAGTAAACGTGAGCTGAGCCCCAGGACAGCTGCTGCTGAACTGTTCCCACCCTTCCCAGGTAAAACACCTGAATATGTACAAGGGCTTGAAAGCCTAGAGGAAGGGCCACGGAGCCACACCAGCGACAGCATGCAGGCCAACTTGGTGCCTGCAGGCCAGCCAGGGTGGTCCTGGCCCCGGGCGCTCTTGCGGAAGCTTTCCATTGCCCTGCCTGAGATACCCCTCCTGTCCCGGCCCCCACTGCTTTTTTCCTTCCTCACCTCTGTCCGGAGAGAAATTCCAGCGGAAGGTATGGGTGACACACCCTCTTCTTTACAGGTGGCAGCCTGGCAACCCCTGCAGAAAGGCCAGCAGAGCCCCACTCACACCGGGCCACCAACAAAGCTGTGGCCCCTCACTCCCTCCCACCAGCACAGCCCCGAGACTGCTGACGGGGCAGAGAATATGGAGTCAGGCACAGCTTCAGGGGCTATTGCTGCCTGGAGCGCTGTTTATATTGACCTCAAACAGGCACACCTGGGGAGGGCCGGCCGGCAGGGTAAGGCTGCCCAGGTCAGCTAATCCACAACCCTCAGGGAATCACATTGCTGAAAACGGACCTCGCTAAGGCAGAATAGAAGCCAAGGAAGAAAAGGACACAATGCCATTTGCAGCACCGTAGATGAGTCTAGAGGTAATCACGTGACTTGTAGTAAGTCAGAAAGTGAAAGACACATATCGTATCATATCACTTATAGGTGTTACCTAAGAATGGATACCAGGGCAGATATTTCCACGGAGAAGTGCCATCACAGATTCATCAAATAAACTTATGGTTCACCAATGGAAAGGTGTGAGGATTGGTTTCATTACGATATTGGGGTTAACAGACATATACAAACACAGGTGACACATATAATCACCAAAGACTTACGGAATACCAAGAGAAGACTACTCAACCTTCTGTCATAACGTACATGGGAAAAGGATCCCAGGAAGAACAGACATCTGTATATGTGTAAAAGAACCACATCTTCCACACCTACAACAAGCCAAACATTGTAATCAAACTTGCTGTAATAAAAAATAAAAAATTAAATTAAAAACACGAACAAGAAGTAGTGAGACAAACTTGAACGGCTTTCTCCTGGCACATTCCATTCTAAATTCCAATCTAGAACACGACTTCCATTGAGGCTCTGTTGCCCTAGTCACCAGATTTGGTAAGGGAGAACTGCTGCCACCTTGTGGCCGTTTCACACAACAGCAGCTTTAATCCCAGCGCTGATGGTCAGTTGATATTCAAAATCATTGCAGGCCTGTAAATGACACCTGCCCTGAAAACAAATCCTGGGGTCACATATCGACCAAAAAATTCAAAGGACGTCCATATTTCAAAACGACCGTCTCAAAAGGCATATTTTACGCACATTAGTGTTCTGCTTCTTTTTCTTTCTTTCCTTTTTTTGTTAAAAAAAGGGGAATGGAAAAAGGCATCCCTCAGAATGGGCGAAAATCGTTGCAAACGAATCAATGGACAAAGGTTTAATCTCCAATATATATAAACAGCTCATGCAGCTTAATATTAACAAAACAAACAACCCAATACAAAAAATGGGCAGAAGATCTAAAGAGATGTTTCTTCAAAGAAGACACAGAGATGGCCAAGACACACATGAAAAGCTGCTCAACAGCACTAATTATTAGAGAAATGCAAATCAAAACTACAATGAGGTATCACCTCACACCTGTTAGAATCGGCATCATCAGAAAATCTACAAACAACCAATTCTGGGGAGGCTGTGGACAAAAGGAGCCCTCTTCCCCAATTGGTGGCAATGTAAATTGATACAGTCACTATGGAGAACGGTATGGAGTTTCCTTGAAAAATACTAGAAATAGAATTACCATCTGATCCAGCAATCCCACTTCTGGGCATATACCCAGAGAAAACCATAAATCAAAAAGGCACATTCACCACAATGTTCATGGCAGCACTATTTACAATAGCCAGGTAATGGAAGCAACGTAAATGCCCACAGACAGATGAATGGATAAAGATGTGGTACATATATAAAATGGAATATTACTCAGCCATAAAAAGGAATGAAACTGGGTCATTTGTAGAGACATCGATGGATCTAGAGACTGTCATACAGAAGTAAGTCAGAAAGAGGAAAACAAATATTGTATATTAATGCATATATGTGGAACCTAAAAAATGGTACAGATGAACTGGTTTGCAGGGAAGAAACAGAGACACAGAGGTAGAGAACAAACATATGGACACCAAGTGTGGGAAGCCATGGGGTGGTGGTGGTGGGATGAGTTGGGAGATTGGGATTGACCTGTATACATGTATATGCATAAAATACATAACTAATAATAACCTGCTGTATAAAAAAATAAATCAAATTAAATTTCAAAATTTTAAAAAGTAAAATTTAAAAATAAAACAGAAAAATGTTCTTCCCTTCACACAGATGTATTTATAGGAATGAATTATTTCCATGCTTATATCTATAAATACATAAAAGAGGAATAAAATCTAACTTGAACCATAAAAGAAAAAAAAAACCTGAACCCACCAGTTATACAGAGGAAAACCCTATCAGGGCACTTGCTGCAGCGGTAAACAATTCTGAAATTGGTCAGAGGTGGGGAATCATCTCCCATACAACCAGCAACCCACCCCCCACGCCAGGAGCATCCTCATTGCAAAGCTGGGGGACCGTGCCGAGGCATCTGTGAGTAAACGTGAGCTGAGCCCCAGGACAGCTGCTGCTGAACTGTTCCCACCCTTCCCAGGTAAAACACCTGAATATGTACAAGGGCTTGAAAGCCTAGAGGAAGGGCCACGGAGCCACACCAGCGACAGCACGCAGGCCAACTTGGTGCCTGCAGGCCAGCCAGGGTGGTCCTGGCCCCGGGCGCTCTTGCGGAAGCTTTCCATTGCCCTGCCTGAGATACCCCTCCTGTCCCGGCCCCCACTGCTTTTTTCCTTCCTCACCTCTGTCCGGAGAGAAATTCCAGCGGAAGGTATGGGTGACACATCCTCTTCTTTACAGGTGGCAGCCTGGCAACCCCTGCAGAAAGGCCAGCAGAGCCCCACTCACACCGGGCCACCAACAAAGCTGTGGCCCCTCACTCCCTCCCACCAGCACAGCCCCGAGACTGCTGACGGGGCAGAGAATATGGAGTCAGGCACAGCTTCAGGGGCTATTGCTGCCTGGAGCGCTGTTTATATTGACCTCAAACAGGCACACCTGGGGAGGGCCGGCCGGCAGGGTAAGGCTGCCCAGGTCAGCTAATCCACAACCCTCAGGGAATCACATTGTTGAAAACGGACCTCGCTAAGGCAGAATAGAAGCCAAGGAAGAAAAGGACACAATGCCATTTGCAGCACCGTAGATGAGTCTAGAGGTAATCACGTGACTTGTAGTAAGTCAGAAAGTGAAAGACACATATCGTATCATATCACTTATAGGTGTTACCTAAGAATGGATACCAGGGCAGATATTTCCACGGAGAAGGGCCATCACAGATTCATCAAACAAACTTATGGTTCACCAATGGAAAGGTGTGAGGATTGGTTTCATTACGATATTGGGGTTAACAGACATATACAAACACAGGTGACACATATAATCACCAAAGACCTACGGAATACCAAGAGAAGACTACTCAACCTTCTGTCATAACGTACATGGGAAAAGGATCCCAGGAAGAACAGACATCTGTATATGTGTAAAAGAACCACATCTTCCACACCTACAACAAGCCAAACATTGTAATCAAACTTGCTGTAATAAAAAAATTAAATTAAAAACACGAACAAGAAGTAGTGAGACAAACTTGAGGGGCTTTCTCCTGGCACATTCCATTCTAAATTCCAATCTAGAACACGACTTCCATTGAGGCTCTGTTGCCCTAGTCACCAGATTTGGTAAGGGAGAACTGCTGCCACCTTGTGGCCGTTTCACACAACAGCAGCTTTAATCCCAGGGCTGATGGTCAGTTGATATTCAAAATCATTGCAGGCCTGTAAATGACACCTGCCCTGAAACCAAATCCTGGGGTCACATATCGACCAAAAAATTCAAAGGACGTCCATATTTCAAAACGACCGTCTCAAAAGGCATATTTTACGCACATTAGTGTTCTGCTTCTTTTTCTTTCTTTCCTTTTTTTGTTAAAAAAAGGGGAATGGAAAAAGGCATCCCTCAGAGTGGGCGAAAATCATTGCAAACGAATCAATGTTCAAAGGTTTAATCTCCAATATATATAAACAGCTGATGCAGCTTAATATTAACAAAACAAACAACCCAATACAAAAAATGGGCAGAAGATCTAAAGAGATGTTTCTTCAAAGAAGACACAGAGATGGCCAAGACACACATGAAAAGCTGCTCAACAGCACTAATTATTAGAGAAATGCAAATCAAAACTACAATGAGGTATCACCTCACACCTGTTAGAATCGGCATCATCAGAAAATCTACAAACAACCAATTCTGGGGAGGCTGTGGACAAAAGGAGCCCTCTTCCACAATTGGTGGCAATGTAAATTGATACAGTCACTATGGAGAACGGTATGGAGTTTCCTTGAAAAAAACTAGAAATAGAATTACCATCTGATCCAGCAATCCCACTTCTGGGCATATACCCAGAGAAAACCATAAATCAAAAAGGCACATTCACCACAATGTTCATGGCAGCACTATTTACAATAGCCAGGTAATGGAAGCAACGTAAATGCCCACAGACAGATGAATGGATAAAGATGTGGTACATATATAAAATGGAATATTACTCAGCCATAAAAAGGAATGAAACTGGGTCATTTGTAGAGACATCGATGGATCTAGAGAGTGTCATACAGAAGTAAGTCAGAAAGAGGAAAACAAATATTGTATATTAATGCATATATGTGGAACCTAAAAAATGGTACAGATGAACTGGTTTGCAGGGAAGAAACAGAGACACAGAGGTAGAGAACAAACATATGGACACCAAGTGTGGGAAGCCATGGGGTGGTGGTGGTGGGATGAGTTGGGAGATTGGGATTGACCTGTATACATGTATATGCATAAAATACATAACTAATAATAACCTGCTGTATAAAAAAAATAAATCAAATTAAATTTCAAAATTTTAAAAAGTAAAATTTAAAAATAAAACAGAAAAATGTTCTTCCCTTCACACAGATGTATTTATAGGAATGAATTATTTCCATGCTTATATCTATAAATACATAAAAAGGAATAAAATCTAACTTGAACCATAAAAGAAAAAAAAAACCTGAACCCACCAGTTATACAGAGGAAAACCCTATCAGGGCACTTGCTGCAGCGGTAAACAATTCTGAAATTGGTCAGAGGTGGGGAATCATCTCCCATACAACCAGCAACCCACCCCCCACGCAAGGAGCATCCTCATTGCAAAGCTGGGGGACCGTGCCGAGGCATCTGTGAGTAAACGTGAGCTGAGCCCCAGGACAGCTGCTGCTGAACTGTTCCCACCCTTCCCAGGTAAAACACCTGAATATGTACAAGGGCTTGAAAGCCTAGAGGAAGGGCCACGGAGCCACACCAGCGACAGCACGCAGGCCAACTTGGTGCCTGCAGGCCAGCCAGGGTGGTCCTGGCCCCTGGCGCTCTTGCGGAAGCTTTCCATTGCCCTGCCTGAGATACCCCTCCTGTCCCGGCCCCCACTGCTTTTTTCCTTCCTCACCTCTGTCCGGAGAGAAATTCCAGCGGAAGGTATGGGTGACACATCCTCTTCTTTACAGGTGGCAGCCTGGCAACCCCTGCAGAAAGGCCAGCAGAGCCCCACTCACACCGGGCCACCAACAAAGCTGTGGCCCCTCACTCCCTCCCACCAGCACAGCCCCGAGACTGCTGACGGGGCAGAGAATATGGAGTCAGGCACAGCTTCAGGGGCTATTGCTGCCTGGAGCGCTGTTTATATTGACCTCAAACAGGCACACCTGGGGAGGGCCGGCCGGCAGGGTAAGGCTGCCCAGGTCAGCTAATCCACAACCCTCAGGGAATCACATTGTTGAAAACGGACCTCGCTAAGGCAGAATAGAAGCCAAGGAAGAAAAGGACACAATGCCATTTGCAGCACCGTAGATGAGTCTAGAGGTAATCACGTGACTTGTAGTAAGTCAGAAAGTGAAAGACACATATCGTATCCTATCACTTATAGGTGTTACCTAAGAATGGATACCAGGGCAGATATTTCCACGGAGAAGGGCCATCACAGATTCATCAAACAAACTTATGGTTCACCAATGGAAAGGTGTGAGGATTGGTTTCATTACGATATTGGGGTTAACAGACATATACAAACACAGGTGACACATATAATCACCAAAGACCTACGGAATACCAAGAGAAGACTACTCAACCTTCTGTCATAACGTACATGGGAAAAGGATCCCAGGAAGAACAGACATCTGTATATGTGTAAAAGAACCACATCTTCCACACCTACAACAAGCCAAACATTGTAATCAAACTTGCTGTAATAAAAAAATTAAATTAAAAACACGAACAAGAAGTAGTGAGACAAACTTGAGGGGCTTTCTCCTGGCACATTCCATTCTAAATTCCAATCTAGAACACGACTTCCATTGAGGCTCTGTTGCCCTAGTCACCAGATTTGGTAAGGGAGAACTGCTGCCACCTTGTGGCCGTTTCACACAACAGCAGCTTTAATCCCAGCGCTGATGGTCAGTTGATATTCAAAATCATTGCAGGCCTGTAAATGACACCTGCCCTGAAACCAAATCCTGGGGTCACATATCGACCAAAAAATTCAAAGGACGTCCATATTTCAAAACGACCGTCTCAAAAGGCATATTTTACGCACATTAGTGTTCTGCTTCTTTTTCTTTCTTTCCTTTTTTTGTTAAAAAAAGGGGAATGGAAAAAGGCATCCCTCAGAGTGGGCGAAAATCGTTGCAAACGAATCAATGTTCAAAGGTTTAATCTCCAATATATATAAACAGCTCATGCAGCTTAATATTAACAAAACAAACAACCCAATACAAAAAATGGGCAGAAGATCTAAAGAGATGTTTCTTCAAAGAAGACACAGAGATGGCCAAGACACACATGAAAAGCTGCTCAACAGCACTAATTATTAGAGAAATGCAAATCAAAACTACAATGAGGTATCACCTCACACCTGTTAGAATCGGCATCATCAGAAAATCTACAAACAACCAATTCTGGGGAGGGTGTGGACAAAAGGAGCCCTCTTCCCCAATTGGTGGCAATGTAAATTGATACAGTCACTATGGAGAACGGTATGGAGTTTCCTTGAAAAAAACTAGAAATAGAATTACCATCTGATCCAGCAATCCCACTTCTGGGCATATACCCAGAGAAAACCATAAATCAAAAAGGCACATTCACCACAATGTTCATGGCAGCACTATTTACAATAGCCAGGTAATGGAAGCAACGTAAATGCCCACAGACAGATGAATGGATAAAGATGTGGTACATATATAAAATGGAATATTACTCAGCCATAAAAAGGAATGAAACTGGGTCATTTGTAGAGACATCGATGGATCTAGAGACTGTCATACAGAAGTAAGTCAGAAAGAGGAAAACAAATATTGTATATTAATGCATATATGTGGAACTTAAAAAATGGTACAGATGAACTGGTTTGCAGGGAAGAAACAGAGACACAGAGGTAGAGAACAAACATATGGACACCAAGTGTGGGAAGCCATGGGGTGGTGGTGGTGGGATGAGTTGGGAGATTGGGATTGACCTGTATACATGTATATGCATAAAATACATAACTAATAATAACCTGCTGTATAAAAAATAAATCAAATTAAATTTCAAAATTTTAAAAAGTAAAATTTAAAAATAAAACAGAAAAATGTTCTTCCCTTCACACAGATGTATTTATAGGAATGAATTATTTCCATGGTTATATCTATAAATACATAAAAGAAGAATAAAATCTAACTTGAACCATAAAAGAAAAAAAATAACCTGAACCCACCAGTTATACAGAGGAAAACCCTATCAGGGCTCTTGCTGCAGCGGTAAACAATTCTGAAATTGGTCAGAGGTGGGGAATCATCTCCCATACAACCAGCAACGCACCCCCCACGCCAGGAGCATCCTCATTGCAAAGCTGGGGGACCGTGCCGAGGCATCTGTGAGTAAACGTGAGCTGAGCCCCAGGACAGCTGCTGCTGAACTGTTCCCACCCTTCCCAGGTAAAACACCTGAATATGTACAAGGGCTTGAAAGCCTAGAGGAAGGGCCACGGAGCCACACCAGCGACAGCACGCAGGCCAACTTGGTGCCTGCAGGCCAGCCAGGGTGGTCCTGGCCCCGGGCGCTCTTGCGGAAGCTTTCCATTGCCCTGCCTGAGATACCCCTCCTGTCCCGGCCCCCACTGCTTTTTTCCTTCCTCACCTCTGTCCGGAGAGAAATTCCAGCGGAAGGTATGGGTGACACATCCTCTTCTTTACAGGTGGCAGCCTGGCAACCCCTGCAGAAAGGCCAGCAGAGCCCCACTCACACCGGGCCACCAACAAAGCTGTGGCCCCTCACTCCCTCCCACCAGCACAGCCCCGAGACTGCTGACGGGGCAGAGAATATGGAGTCAGGCACAGCTTCAGGGGCTATTGCTGCCTGGAGCGCTGTTTATATTGACCTCAAACAGGCACACCTGGGGAGGGCCGGCCGGCAGGGTAAGGCTGCCCATGTCAGCTAATCCACAACCCTCAGGGAATCACATTGTTGAAAACGGACCTCGCTAAGGCAGAATAGAAGCCAAGGAAGAAAAGGACACAATGCCATTTGCAGCACCGTAGATGAGTCTAGAGGTAATCACGTGACTTGTAGTAAGTCAGAAAGTGAAAGACACATATCGTATCATATCACTTATAGGTGTTACCTAAGAATGGATACCAGGGCAGATATTTCCATGGAGAAGGGCCATCACAGATTCATCAAACAAACTTATGGTTCACCAATGGAAAGGTGTGAGGATTGGTTTCATTACGATATTGGGGTTAACAGACATATACAAACACAGGTGACACATATAATCACCAAAGACTTACGGAATACCAAGAGAAGACTACTCAACCTTCTGTCATAACGTACATGGGAAAAGGATCCCAGGAAGAACAGACATCTGTATATGTGTAAAAGAACCACATCTTCCACACCTACAACAAGCCAAACATTGTAATCAAACTTGCTGTAATAAAAAATAAAAAATTAAATTAAAAACACGAACAAGAAGTAGTGAGACAAACTTGAACGGCTTTCTCCTGGCACATTCCATTCTAAATTCCAATCTAGAACACGACTTCCATTGAGGCTCTGTTGCCCTAGTCACCAGATTTGGTAAGGGAGAACTGCTGCCACCTTGTGGCCGTTTCACACAACAGCAGCTTTAATCCCAGCGCTGATGGTCAGTTGATATTCAAAATCATTGCAGGCCTGTAAATGACACCTGCCCTGAAAACAAATCCTGGGGTCACATATCGACCAAAAAATTCAAAGGACGTCCATATTTCAAAACGACCGTCTCAAAAGGCATATTTTACGCACATTAGTGTTCTGCTTCTTTTTCTTTCTTTCCTTTTTTTGTTAAAAAAAGGGGAATGGAAAAAGGCATCCCTCAGAATGGGCGAAAATCGTTGCAAACGAATCAATGGACAAAGGTTTAATCTCCAATATATATAAACAGCTCATGCAGCTTAATATTAACAAAACAAACAACCCAATACAAAAAATGGGCAGAAGATCTAAAGAGATGTTTCTTCAAAGAAGACACAGAGATGGCCAAGACACACATGAAAAGCTGCTCAACAGCACTAATTATTAGAGAAATGCAAATCAAAACTACAATGAGGTATCACCTCACACCTGTTAGAATCGGCATCATCAGAAAATCTACAAACAACAAATTCTGGGGAGGGTGTGGACAAAAGGAGCCCTCTTCCACTATTGGTGGGAATGTAAATTGATACAGTCACTATGGAGAACGGTATGGAGTTTCCTTAAAAAAACTAGAAATAGAATTACCATCTGATCCAGCAATCCCACTTCTGGGCATATACCCAGAGAAAACCATAAATCAAAAAGGCACATTCACCACAATGTTCATGGCAGCACGATTTACAATAGCCAGGTAATGGAAGCAACGTAAATGCCCACAGACAGATGAATGGATAAAGATGTGGTACATATATAAAATGGAATATTACTCAGCCATAAAAAGGAATGAAACTGGGTCATTTGTAGAGACATCGATGGATCTAGAGACTGTCATACAGAATGAAGTAAGTCAGAAAGAGGAAAACAAATATTGTATATTAATGCATATATGTGGAACCTAAAAAATGGTACAGATGAACTGGTTTGCAGGGAAGAAACAGAGACACCGAGGTAGAGAACAAACATATGGACACCAAATGTGGGAAGCCATGGGGTGGTGGTGGTGGGATGAGTTGGGAGATTGGGATTGACCTGTATACATGTATATGCATAAAATACATAACTAATAATAACCTGTTGTATAAAAAAATAAATCAAATTAAATTTCAAATTTTTAAAAAATAAAATTTAAAAATAAAACAGAAAAATGTTCTTCCCTTCACACAGATGTATTTATAGGAATGAATTATTTCCATGCTTATATCTATAAATACATAAAGGAGGAATACAATCTAACTTGAACCATAAAAGAAAAAAAAAAACCTGAACCCACCAGTTATACAGAGGAAAACCCTATCAGGGCACTTGCTCCAGCGGTAAACAATTCTGAAATTGGTCAGAGGTGGGGAATCATCTCCCATACAACCAGCAACCCACCCCCCACGCAAGGAGCATCCTCATTGCAAAGCTGGGGGACCGTGCCGAGGCATCTGTGAGTAAACGTGAGCTGAGCCCCAGGACAGCTGCTGCTGAACTGTTCCCACCCTTCCCAGGTAAAACACCTGAATATGTACAAGGGCTTGAAAGCCTAGAGGAAGGGCCACGGAGCCACACCAGCGACAGCACGCAGGCCAACTTGGTGCCTGCAGGCCAGCCAGGGTGGTCCTGGCCCCGGGCGCTCTTCCGGAAGCTTTCCATTGCCCTGCCTGAGATACCCCTCCTGTCCCGGCCCCCACTGCTTTTTTCCTTCCTCACCTCTGTCCGGAGAGAAATTCCAGCGGAAGGTATGGGTGACACATCCTCTTATTTACAGGTGGCAGCCTGGCAACCCCTGCAGAAAGGCCAGCAGAGCCCCACTCACACCGGGCCACCAACAAAGCTGTGGCCCCTCACTCCCTCCCACCAGCAGAGCCCCGAGACTGCTGACGGGGCAGAGAATATGGAGTCAGGCACAGCTTCAGGGGCTATTGCTGCCTGGAGCGCTGTTTATATTGACCTCAAACAGGCACACCTGGGGAGGGCCGGCCGGCAGGGTAAGGCTGCCCAGGTCAGCGAATCCACAACCCTCAGGGAATCACATTGTTGAAAACGGACCTCGCTAAGGCAGAATAGAAGCCAAGGAAGAAAAGGACACAATGCCATTTGCAGCACCGTAGATGAGTCTAGAGGTAATCACGTGACTTGTAGTAAGTCAGAAAGTGAAAGACACATATCGTATCCTATCACTTATAGGTGTTACCTAAGAATGGATACCAGGGCAGAGATTTCCACGGAGAAGGGCCATCACAGATTCATCAAACAAACTTATGGTTCACCAATGGAAAGGTGTGAGGATTGGTTTCATTACGATATTGGCGTTAACAGACATATACAAACACAGGTGACACATACAATCACCAAAGACCTACGTAATACCAAGAGAAGACTACTCAACATTCTGTCATAACGTACATGGGAAAAGGATCCCAGGAAGAACAGACATCTGTATATGTGTAAAAGAACCCCATCTTCCACACCTACAACAAGCCAAACATTGTAATCAAACTTGCTGTAATAAAAAATAAAAAATTAAATTAAAAACACGAACAAGAAGTAGTGAGACAAACTTGAGGGGCTTTCTCCTGGCACATTCCATTCTAAATTCCAATCTAGAACACGACTTCCATTGAGGCTCTGTTGCCCTAGTCACCAGATTTGGTAAGGGAGAACTGCTGCCACCTTGTGGCCGTTTCACACAACAGCAGCTTTAATCCCAGCGCTGATGGTCAGTTGATATTCAAAATCATTGCAGGCCTGTAAATGACACCTGCCCTGAAAACAAATCCTGGGGTCACATATCGACCAAAAAATTCAAAGGACGTCCATATTTCAAAACGACCGTTTCAAAAGGCATATTTTACGCACATTAGTGTTCTGCTTCTTTTTCTTTCTTTCCTTTTTTTGTTAAAAATACGGGAATGGAAAAAGGCATCCCTCAGAATGGGCGAAAATCGTTGCAAACGAATCAATGGACAAAGGTTTAATCTCCAATATATATAAAGAGCTCATGCAGCTTAATATTAACAAAACAAACAACCCAATACAAAAAATGGGCAGAAGATCTAAAGAGATATTTCTTCCAAGAAGACACAGAGATGGCCAAGACGCACATGAAAAGCTGCTCAACAGCACTAATTATTAGAGAAATGCAAATCAAAACTACAATGAGGTATCACCTCACACCTGTTAGAATCGGCATCATCAGAATATCTACAAACAACAAATTCTGGGGAGGGTGTGGACAAAAGGAGCCCTCTTCCACTATTGGTGGGAATGTAAATTGATACAGTCACTATGGAGAACGGTATGGAGTTTCCTTAAAAAAACTAGAAATAGAATTAACATCTGATCCAGGAATCCCACTTCTGGGCATATACCCAGAGAAAAGCATAAATCAAAAAGGCACATTCACCACAATGTTCATGGCAGCACTATTTACAATAGCCAGGTAATGGAAGCAAAGTAAATGCCCACAGACAGATGAATGGATAAAGATGTGGTACATATATAAAATGGAATATTACTCAGCCATAAGAAGGAATGAAACTGGGTTATTTGTAGAGACATCGATGGATCTAGAGACTGTCATACAGAATGAAGTAAGTCAGAAAGAGGAAAACAAATATTGTATATTAATGCATATATGTGGAACCTAAAAAATGGTACAGATGAACTGGTTTGCAGGGAAGAAACAGAGACACAGAGTTAGAGAACAAACATATGGACACCAGGTGTGGGAAGCCATGGGGTGCTGGTGGTGGGATGAGTTGGGAGATTGGGATTGACCTGTATACATGTATATGCATAAAATACATAACTAATAATAACCTGCTGTATAAAAAAATAAATCAAATTACATTTCAAATTTTTAAAAAATAAAAATTAAAATAAAACAGAAAAAAGTTCTTCCCTTCACACAGATGTATTTATAGGAATGAATTATTTCCATGCTTATATCTATAAATACATAAAGGAGGAATACAATCTAACTTGAACCATAAAAGAAAAAAAAAAAAACCTGAACCCACCAGTTATACAGAGGAAAACCCTATCAGGGCACTTGCTCCAGCGGTAAACAATTCTGAAATTGGTCAGAGGTGGGGAATCATCTCCCATACAACCAGCAACCCACCCCCCACGCCAGGAGCATCCTCATTGCAAAGCTGGGGGACCGTGACGAGGCATCTGTGAGTAAACGTGAGCTGAGCCCCAGGCCAGCTGCTGCTGAACTGTTCCCACCCTTCCCAGGTAAAACACCTGAATATGTACAAGGGCTTGAAAGCCTAGAGGAAGGGCCACGGAGCCACACCAGCGACAGCACGCAGGCCAACTTGGTGCCTGCAGGCCAGCCAGGGTGGTCCTGACCCCGGGCGCTCTTCCGGAAGCTTTCCATTGCCCTGCCTGAGATACCCCTCCTGTCCCGGCCCCCACTGCTTTTTTCCTTCCTCACCTCTGTCCGGAGAGAAATTCCAGCGGAAGGTATGGGTGACACATCCTCTTCTTTACAGGTGGCAGCCTGGCAACCCCTGCAGAAAGGCCAGCAGAGCCCCACTCACACCGGGCCACCAACAAAGCTGTGGCCCCTCACTCCCTCCCACCAGCAGAGCCCCGAGACTGCTGACGGGGCAGAGAATATGGAGTCAGGCACAGCTTCAGGGGCTATTGCTGCCTGGAGCCCTGTTTATATTGACCTCAAACAGGCACACCTGGGGAGGGCCGGCCGGCAGGGTAAGGCTGCCCAGGTCAGCGAATCCACAACCCTCAGGGAATCACATTGTTGAAAATGGACCTCGCTAAGGCAGAATAGAAGCCAAGGAAGAAAAGGACACAATGTCATTTGCTGCACCGTAGATGAGTCTAGAGGTAATCACGTGACTTGTAGTAAGTCAGAAAGTGAAAGACACATATCGTATCCTATCACTTATAGGGGTTACCTAAGAATGGATACCAGGGCAGATATTTCCACGGAGAAGGGCCATCACAGATTCATCAAACAAACTTATGGTTCACCAATGGAAAGGTGTGAGGATTGGTTTCATTACGATATTGGGGTTAACAGACATATACAAACACAGGTGACACATATAATCACCAAAGACCTACGGAATACCAAGAGAAGACCACTCAACATTCTGTCATAACGTACATGGGAAAAGGATCCCAGGAAGAACAGACATCTGTATATGTGTAAAAGAACCACATCTTCCACACCTACAACAAGCCAAACATTGTAATCAAACTTGCTGTAATAAAAAATGAAAAATTAAATTAAAAACACGAACAAGAAGTAGTGAGACAAACTTGAGGGGCTTTCTCCTGGCACATTCCATTCTAAATTCCAATCTAGAACATGACTTCCATTGAGGCTCTGTTGCCCTAGTCACCAGATTTGGTAAGGGAGAACTGCTGCCACCTTGTGGCTGTTTCACACAATAGCAGCTTTAATCCCAGCGCTGATGGTCAGTTGATATTCAAAATCATTGCAGGCCTGTAAATGACACCTGCCCTGAAAACAAATCCTGGGGTCACATATCGACCAAAAAATTCAAAGGACGTCCATATTTCAAAACGACCGTTTCAAAAGGCATATTTTACGCACATTAGTGTTCTGCTTCTTTTTCTTTCTTTCCTTTTTTTGTTAAAAATACGGGAATGGAAAAAGGCCTCCCTCAGAATGGGCGAAAATCATTGCAAACGAATCAATGGACAAAGGTTTAATCTCCAATATATATAAACAGCTCATGCAGCTTAATATTAACAAAACAAACAACCCAATACAAAAAATGGGCAGAAGATCTAAAGAGATGTTTCTTCCAAGAAGACACAGAGATGGCCAAGACGCACATGAAAAGCTGCTCAACAGCACTAATTATTAGAGAAATGCAAATCAAAACTACAATGAGGTATCACCTCACACCTGTTAGAATCGGCATCATCAGAAAATCTACAAACAACCAATTCTGGGGAGGGTGTGGACAAAAGGAGCCCTCTTCCACTATTGGTGGGAATGTAAATTGATACAGTCACTATGGAGAACGGTATGGAGTTTCCTTAAAAAAACTAGAAATAGAATTACCATCTGATCCAGCAATCCCACTTTTGGGCATATACCCAGAGAAAACCATAAATCAAAAAGGCACATTCACCACAATGTTCATGGCAGCACTATTTACAATAGCCAGGTAATGGAAGCAACCGAAATGCCCACAGACATATGAATGGATAAAGATGTGGTACATATATAAAATCGAATATTACTCAGCCATAAGAAGGAATGAAACTGGGTCATTTGTAGAGACATCGATGGATCTAGAGACTGTCATACAGAATGAAGTAAGTCAGAAAGAGGAAAACAAATATTGTATATTAATGCATATATGTGGAACCTAAAAAATGATACAGATGAACTGGTTTGCAGGGAAGAAACAGAGACACAGAGGTAGAGAACAAACATATGGACACCAAGTGTGGGAAGCCATGGGGTGCTGGTGGTGGGATGAGTTGGGAGATTGGGATTGACCTGTATACATGTATATGCATAAAATACATAACTAATAATAACCTGCTGTATAAAAAAATAAATCAAATTAAATTTCAAATTTTTAAAAAATAAAATTTAAAAATAAAACAGAAAAATGTTCTTCCCTTCACACAGATGTATTTATAGGAATGAATTATTTCCATGCTTATATCTATAAATACATAAAGGAGGAATACAATCTAACTTGAACCATAATAGAAAAAAAAAACCTGAACCCACCAGTTATACAAAGGAAAACCCTATCAGGGCACTTGCTCCAGCGGTAAACAATTCTGAAATTGGTCAGAGGTGGGGAATCATCTCCCATACAACCAGCAGCCCACCCCCCACGCAAGGAGCATCCTCATTGCAAAGCTGGGGGACCGTGCCGAGGCATCTGTGAGTAAACGTGAGCTGAGCCCCAGGCCAGCTGCTGCTGAACTGTTCCCACCCTTCCCAGGTAAAACACCTGAATATGTACAAGGGCTTGAAAGCCTAGAGGAAGGGCCACGGAGCCACACCAGCGACAGCACGCAGGCCAACTTGGTGCCTGCAGGCCAGCCAGGGTGGTCCTGACCCCGGGCGCTCTTCCGGAAGCTTTCCATTGCCCTGCCTGAGATACCCCTCCTGTACCGGCCCCCACTGCTTTTTTCCTTCCTCACCTGTGTCCAGAGAGAAATTCCAGCGGAAGGTATGGGTGACACATCCTCTTCTTTACAGGTGGCAGCCTGGCAACCCCTGCAGAAAGGCCAGCAGAGCCCCACTCACACCAGGCCACCAACAAAGCTGTGGCCCCTCACTCCCTCCCACCAGCAGAGCCCCGAGACTGCTGACGGGGCAGAGAATATGGAGTCAGGCACAGCTTCAGGGGCTATTGCTGCCTGGAGCGCTGTTTATATTGACCTCAAACAGGCACACCTGGGGAGGGCCGGCCGGCAGGGTAAGGCTGCCCAGGTCAGCTAATCCACAACCCTCAGGGAATCACATTGTTGAAAACGGACCTCGCTAAGGCAGAATAGAAGCCAAGGAAGAAAAGGACACAATGCCATTTGCAGCACCGTAGATGAGTCTAGAGGTAATCACGTGACTTGTAGTAAGTCAGAAAGTGAAAGACACATATCGTATCATATCACTTATAGGTGTTACCTAACAATGGATACCAGGGCAGATATTTCCACGGAGAAGGGCCATCACAGATTCATCAAACAAACTTATGGTTCACCAATGGAAAGGTGTGAGGATTGGTTTCATTACGATATTGGGGTTAACAGACATATACAAACACAGGTGACACATGTAATCACCAAAGACCTACGGAATACCAAGAGAAGACTACTCAACATTCTGTCATAACATACATGGGAAAAGGATCCCAGGAAGAACAGACATCTGTATATGTGTAAAAGAACCCCATCTTCCACACCTACAACAAGCCAAACATTGTAATCAAACTTGCTGTAATAAAAAATAAAAAATTAAATTAAAAACACGAACAAGAAGTAGTGAGACAAACTTGAGGGGCTTTCTCCTGGCACATTCCATTCTAAATTCCAATCTAGAACACGACTTCCATTGAGGCTCTGTTGCCCTAGTCATCAGATTTGGTAAGGGAGAACTGCTGCCAACTTGTGGCCGTTTCGCACAACAGCAGCTTTAATCCCAGCGCTGATGGTCAGTTGATATTCAAAATCATTGCAGGCCTGTAAATGACACCTGCCCTGAAAACAAATCCTGGGGTCACATATCGACCAAAAAATTCAAAGGACGTCCATATTTCAAAACGACCGTTTCAAAAGGCATATTTTACGCACATTAGTGTTCTGCTTCTTTTTCTTTCTTTCCTTTTTTTGTTAAAAATACGGGAATGGAAAAAGGCATCCCTCAGAATGGGCGAAAATCGTTGCAAACGAATCAATGGACAAAGGTTTAATCTCCAATATATATAAACAGCTCATGCAGCTTAATATTAACAAAACAAACAACCCAATACAAAAAATGGGCAGAAGATCTAAAGAGATGCTTCTTCCAAGAAGACACAGAGATGGCCAAGACGCACATGAAAAGCTGCTCAACAGCACTAATTATTAGAGAAATGCAAATCAAAACTACAATGAGGTATCACCTCACACCTGTTAGAATCGGCATCATCAGAAAATCTACAAACAACAAATTCTGGGGAGGGTGTGGACAAAAGGAGCCCTCTTCCACTATTGGTGGGAATGTAAATTGATATAGTCACTATGGAGAACGGTATGGAGTTTCCTTAAAAAAACTAGAAATAGAATTACCATCTGATCCAGCAATCCCACTTCTGGGCATATACCCAGAGAAAACCATAAATCAAAAAGGCACATTCACCACAATGTTCATGGCAGCACGATTTACAATAGCCAGGTAATGGAAGCAACGTAAATGCCCACAGACAGATGAATGGATAAAGATGTGGTACATATATAAAATGGAATATTACTCAGCCATAAAAAGGAATGAAACTGGGTCATTTGTAGAGACATCGATGGATCTAGAGACTGTCATACAGAATGAAGTAAGTCAGAAAGAGGAAAACAAATATTGTATATTAATGCATATATGTGGAACCTAAAAAATGGTACAGATGAACTGGTTTGCAGGGAAGAAACAGAGACACAGAGGTAGAGAACAAACATATGGACACCAAGTGTGGGAAGCCATGGGGTGGTGGTGGTGGGATGAGTTGGGAGATTGGGATTGACCTGTATACATGTATATGCATAAAATACATAACTAATAATAACCTGTTGTATAAAAAAATAAATCAAATTAAATTTCAAATTTTTAAAAAATAAAATTTAAAAATAAAACAGAAAAATGTTCTTCCCTTCACACAGATGTATTTATAGGAATGAATTATTTCCATGCTTATATCTATAAATACATAAAGGAGGAATACAATCTAACTTGAACCATAAAAGAAAAAAAAAAAACCTGAACCCACCAGTTATACAGAGGAAAACCCTATCAGGGCACTTGCTCCAGCGGTAAACAATTCTGAAATTGGTCAGAGGTGGGGAATCATCTCCCATACAACCAGCAACTCACCCCCCACGCAAGGAGCATCCTCATTGCAAAGCTGGGGGACCGTGACGAGGCATCTGTGAGTAAACGTGAGCTGAGCCCCAGGCCAGCTGCTGCTGAACTGTTCCCACCCTTCCCAGGTAAAACACCTGAATATGTACAAGGGCTTGAAAGCCTAGAGGAAGGGCCACGGAGCCACACCAGCGACAGCACGCAGGCCAACTTGGTGCCTGCAGGCCAGCCAGGGTGGTCCTGGCCCCGGGCGCTCTTCCCGAAGCTTTCCATTGCCCTGCCTGAGATACCCCTCCTGTCCCGGCCCCCACTGCTTTTTTCCTTCCTCACCTCTGTCCGGAGAGAAATTCCAGCGGAAGGTATGGGTGACACATCCTCTTCTTTACAGGTGGCAGCCTGGCAACCCCTGCAGAAAGGCCAGCAGAGCCCCACTCACACCGGGCCACCAACAAAGCTGTGGCCCCTCACTCCCTCCCACCAGCAGAGCCCCGAGACTGCTGACGGGGCAGAGAATATGGAGTCAGGCACAGCTTCAGGGGCTATTGCTGCCTGGAGCGCTGTTTATATTGACCTCAAACAGGCACACCTGGGGAGGGCCGGCCGGCAGGGTAAGGCTGCCCAGGTCAGCTAATCCACAACCCTCAGGGAATCACATTGTTGAAAACGGACCTCGCTAAGGCAGAATAGAAGCCAAGGAAGAAAAGGACACAATGCCATTTGCAGCACCGTAGATGAGTCTAGAGGTAATCACGTGACTTGTAGTAAGTCAGAAAGTGAAAGACACATATCGTATCCTATCACTTATAGGTGTTACCTAAGAATGGATACCAGGGCAGATATTTCCACGGAGAAGGGCCATCACAGATTCATCAAACAAACTTATGGTTCACCAATGGAAAGGTGTGAGGATTGGTTTCATTACGATATTGGCGTTAACAGACATATACAAACACAGGTGACACATACAATCACCAAAGACCTACGGAATACCAAGAGAAGACTACTCAACATTCTGTCATAACGTACATGGGAAAAGGATCCCAGGAAGAACAGACATCTGTATATGTGTAAAAGAACCCCATCTTCCACACCTACAACAAGCCAAACATTGTAATCAAACTTGCTGTAATAAAAAATAAAAAATTAAATTAAAAACACGAACAAGAAGTAGTGAGACAAACTTGAGGGGCTTTCTCCTGGCACATTCCATTCTAAATTCCAATCTAGAACACGACTTCCATTGAGGCTCTGTTGCCCTAGTCACCAGATTTGGTAAGGGAGAACTGCTGCCACCTTGTGGCCGTTTCGCACAACAGCAGCTTTAATCCCAGCGCTGATGGTCAGTTGATATTCAAAATCATTGCAGGCCTGTAAATGACACCTGCCCTGAAAACAAATCCTGGGGTCACATATCGACCAAAAAATTCAAAGGACGTCCATATTTCAAAACGACCGTTTCAAAAGGCATATTTTACGCACATTAGTGTTCTGCTTCTTTTTCTTTCTTTCCTTTTTTTGTTAAAAATACGGGAATGGAAAAAGGCATCCCTCAGAATGGGCGAAAATCGTTGCAAACGAATCAATGGACAAAGGTTTAATCTCCAATATATATAAACAGCTCATGCAGCTTAATATTAACAAAACAAACAACCCAATACAAAAAATGGGCAGAAGATCTAAAGAGATGCTTCTTCCAAGAAGACACAGAGATGGCCAAGACGCACATGAAAAGCTGCTCAACAGCACTAATTATTAGAGAAATGCAAATCAAAACTACAATGAGGTATCACCTCACACCTGTTAGAATCGGCATCATCAGAAAATCTACAAACAACAAATTCTGGGGAGGGTGTGGACAAAAGGAGCCCTCTTCCACTATTGGTGGGAATGTAAATTGATACAGTCACTATGGAGAACGGTATGGAGTTTCCTTAAAAAAACTAGAAATAGAATTACCATCTGATCCAGCAATCCCACTTCTGGGCATATACCCAGAGAAAAGCATAAATCAAAAAGGCACATTCACCACAATGTTCATGGCAGCACTATTTACAATAGCCAGGTAATGGAAGCAAAGTAAATGCCCACAGACAGATGAATGGATAAAGATGTGGTACATATATAAAATGGAATATTACTCAGCCATAAGAAGGAATGAAACTGGGTTATTTGTAGAGACATCGATGGATCTAGAGACTGTCATACAGAATGAAGTAAGTCAGAAAGAGGAAAACAAATATTGTATATTAATGCATATATGTGGAACCTAAAAAATGGTACAGATGAACTGGTTTGCAGGGAAGAAACAGAGACACAGAGTTAGAGAACAAACATATGGACACCAGGTGTGGGAAGCCATGGGGTGCTGGTGGTGGGATGAGTTGGGAGATTGGGATTGACCTGTATACATGTATATGCATAAAATACATAACTAATAATAACCTGCTGTATAAAAAAATAAATCAAATTACATTTCAAATTTTTAAAAAATAATATTTAAAATAAAACAGAAAAAAGTTCTTCCCTTCACACAGATGTATTTATAGGAATGAATTATTTCCATGCTTATATCTATAAATACATAAAGGAGGAATACAATCTAACTTGAACCATAAAAGAAAAAAAAAAAAAACCTGAACCCACCAGTTATACAGAGGAAAACCCTATCAGGGCACTTGCTCCAGCGGTAAACAATTCTGAAATTGGTCAGAGGTGGGGAATCATCTCCCATACAACCAGCAACCCACCCCCCACGTAAGGAGCATCCTCATTGCAAAGCTGGGGGACCGTGCCGAGGCATCTGTGAGTAAACGTGAGCTGAGCCCCAGGCCAGCTGCTGCTGAACTGTTCCCACCCTTCCCAGGTAAAACACCTGAATATGTACAAGGGCTTGAAAGCCTAGAGGAAGGGCCACGGAGCCACACCAGCGACAGCACGCAGGCCAACTTGGTGCCTGCAGGCCAGCCAGGGTGGTCCTGACCCCGGGCGCTCTTCCGGAAGCTTTCCATTGCCCTGCCTGAGATACCCCTCCTGTCCCGGCCCCCACTGCTTTTTTCCTTCCTCACCTCTGTCCGGAGAGAAATTCCAGCGGAAGGTATGGGTGACACATCCTCTTCTTTACAGGTGGCAGCCTGGCAACCCCTGCAGAAAGGCCAGCAGAGCCCCACTCACACCAGGCCACCAACAAAGCTGTGGCCCCTCACTCCCTCCCACCAGCAGAGCCCCGAGACTGCTGACGGGGCAGAGAATATGGAGTCAGGCACAGCTTCAGGGGCTATTGCTGCCTGGAGCCCTGTTTATATTGACCTCAAACAGGCACACCTGGGGAGGGCCGGCCGGCAGGGTAAGGCTGCCCAGGTCAGCGAATCCACAACCCTCAGGGAATCACATTGTTGAAAATGGACCTCGCTAAGGCAGAATAGAAGCCAAGGAAGAAAAGGACACAATGTCATTTGCTGCACCGTAGATGAGTCTAGAGGTAATCACGTGACTTGTAGTAAGTCAGAAAGTGAAAGACACATATCGTATCCTATCACTTATAGGGGTTACCTAAGAATGGATACCAGGGCAGATATTTCCACGGAGAAGGGCCATCACAGATTCATCAAACAAACTTATGGTTCACCAATGGAAAGGTGTGAGGATTGGTTTCATTACGATATTGGGGTTAACAGACATATACAAACACAGGTGACACATATAATCACCAAAGACCTACGGAATACCAAGAGAAGACCACTCAACATTCTATCATAACGTACATGGGAAAAGGATCCCAGGAAGAACAGACATCTGTATATGTGTAAAAGAACCACATCTTCCACACCTACAACAAGCCAAACATTGTAATCAAACTTGCTGTAATAAAAAATGAAAAATTAAATTAAAAACACGAACAAGAAGTAGTGAGACAAACTTGAGGGGCTTTCTCCTGGCACATTCCATTCTAAATTCCAATCTAGAACATGACTTCCATTGAGGCTCTGTTGCCCTAGTCACCAGATTTGGTAAGGGAGAACTGCTGCCACCTTGTGGCTGTTTCACACAATAGCAGCTTTAATCCCAGCGCTGATGGTCAGTTGATATTCAAAATCATTGCAGGCCTGTAAATGACACCTGCCCTGAAAACAAATCCTGGGGTCACATATCGACCAAAAAATTCAAAGGACGTCCATATTTCAAAACGACCGTTTCAAAAGGCATATTTTACGCACATTAGTGTTCTGCTTCTTTTTCTTTCTTTCCTTTTTTTGTTAAAATTACGGGAATGGAAAAAGGCCTCCCTCAGAATGGGCGAAAATCATTGCAAACGAATCAGTGGACAAAGGTTTAATCTCCAATATATATAAACAGCTCATGCAGCTTAATATTAACAAAACAAACAACCCAATACAAAGAATGGGCAGAAGATCTAAAGAGATGTTTCTTCCAAGAAGACACAGAGATGGCCAAGACGCACATGAAAAGCTGCTCAACAGCACTAATTATTAGAGAAATGCAAATCAAAACTACAATGAGGTATCACCTCACACCTGTTAGAATCGGCATCATCAGAAAATCTACAAACAACCAATTCTGGGGAGGGTGTGGACAAAAGGAGCCCTCTTCCACTATTGGTGGGAATGTAAATTGATACAGTCACTATGGAGAACGGTATGGAGTTTCCTTAAAAAAACTAGAAATAGAATTACCATCTGATCCAACAATCCCACTTTTGGGCATATACCCAGAGAAAACCATAAATCAAAAAGGCACATTCACCACAATGTTCATGGCAGCACTATTTACAATAGCCAGGTAATGGAAGCAACCGAAATGCCCACAGACATATGAATGGATAAAGATGTGGTACATATATAAAATCGAATATTACTCAGCCATAAGAAGGAATGAAACTGGGTCATTTGTAGAGACATCGATGGATCTAGAGACTGTCATACAGAATGAAGTAAGTCAGAAAGAGGAAAACAATTATTGAATATTAATGCATATATGTGGAACCTAAAAAATGATACAGATGAACTGGTTTGCAGGGAAGAAACAGAGACACAGAGGTAGAGAACAAACATATGGACACCAAGTGTGGGAAGCCATGGGGTGCTGGTGGTGGGATGAGTTGGGAGATTGGGATTGACCTGTATACATGTATATGCATAAAATACATAACTAATAATAACCTGCTGTATAAAAAAATAAATCAAATTAAATTTCAAATTTTTAAAAAATAAAATTTAAAAATAAAACAGAAAAATGTTCTTCCCTTCACACAGATGTATTTATAGGAATGAATTATTTCCATGCTTATATCTATAAATACATAAAGGAGGAATACAATCTAACTTGAACCATAATAGAAAAAAAAAACCTGAACCCAACAGTTATACAAAGGAAAACCCTATCAGGGCACTTGCTCCAGCGGTAAACAATTCTGAAATTGGTCAGAGGTGGGGAATCATCTCCCATACAACCAGCAGCCCACCCCCCACACAAGGAGCATCCTCATTGCAAAGCTGGGGGACCGTGCCGAGGCATCTGTGAGTAAACGTGAGCTGAGCCCCAGGACAGCTGCTGCTGAACTGTTCCCACCCTTCCCAGGTAAAACACCTGAATATGTACAAGGGCTTGAAAGCCTAGAGGAAGGGCCACGGAGCCACACCAGCGACAGCACGCAGGCCAACTTGGTGCCTGCAGGCCAGCCAGGGTGGTCCTGACCCCGGGCGCTCTTCCGGAAGCTTTCCATTGCCCTGCCTGAGATACCCCTCCTGTACCGGCCCCCACTGCTTTTTTCCTTCCTCACCTGTGTCCAGAGAGAAATTCCAGCGGAAGGTATGGGTGACACATCCTCTTCTTTACAGGTGGCAGCCTGGCAACCCCTGCAGAAAGGCCAGCAGAGCCCCACTCACACCGGGCCACCAACAAAGCTGTGGCCCCTCACTCCCTCCCACCAGCACAGCCCCGAGACTGCTGACGGGGCAGAGAATATGGAGTCAGGCACAGCTTCAGGGGCTATTGCTGCCTGGAGCGCTGTTTATATTGACCTCAAACAGGCACACCTGGGGAGGGCCGGCCGGCAGGGTAAGGCTGCCCAGGTCAGCTAATCCACAACCCTCAGGGAATCACATTGTTGAAAACGGACCTCGCTAAGGCAGAATAGAAGCCAAGGAAGAAAAGGACACAATGCCATTTGCAGCACCGTAGATGAGTCTAGAGGTAATCACGTGACTTGTAGTAA
The DNA here is from genome assembly GCF_964341445.2 of Mesoplodon mirus. Classification (NCBI taxonomy): domain Eukaryota; kingdom Metazoa; phylum Chordata; class Mammalia; order Artiodactyla; family Ziphiidae; genus Mesoplodon; species Mesoplodon mirus. The sequence continues at coordinate 1,376,795 of NW_028295814.1, read as the reverse complement.
GTCAGAAAGTGAAAGACACATATCGTATCATATCACTTATAGGTGTTACCTAACAATGGATACCAGGGCAGATATTTCCACGGAGAAGGGCCATCACAGATTCATCAAACAAACTTATGGTTCACCAATGGAAAGGTGTGAGGATTGGTTTCATTACGATATTGGGGTTAACAGACATATACAAACACAGGTGACACATGTAATCACCAAAGACCTACGGAATACCAAGAGAAGACTACTCAACATTCTGTCATAACATACATGGGAAAAGGATCCCAGGAAGAACAGACATCTGTATATGTGTAAAAGAACCCCATCTTCCACACCTACAACAAGCCAAACATTGTAATCAAACTTGCTGTAATAAAAAATAAAAAATTAAATTAAAAACACGAACAAGAAGTAGTGAGACAAACTTGAGGGGCTTTCTCCTGGCACATTCCATTCTAAATTCCAATCTAGAACACGACTTCCATTGAGGCTCTGTTGCCCTAGTCATCAGATTTGGTAAGGGAGAACTGCTGCCAACTTGTGGCCGTTTCGCACAACAGCAGCTTTAATCCCAGCGCTGATGGTCAGTTGATATTCAAAATCATTGCAGGCCTGTAAATGACACCTGCCCTGAAAACAAATCCTGGGGTCACATATCGACCAAAAAATTCAAAGGACGTCCATATTTCAAAACGACCGTTTCAAAAGGCATATTTTACGCACATTAGTGTTCTGCTTCTTTTTCTTTCTTTCCTTTTTTTGTTAAAAATACGGGAATGGAAAAAGGCATCCCTCAGAATGGGCGAAAATCGTTGCAAACGAATCAATGGACAAAGGTTTAATCTCCAATATATATAAACAGCTCATGCAGCTTAATATTAACAAAACAAACAACCCAATACAAAAAATGGGCAGAAGATCTAAAGAGATGCTTCTTCCAAGAAGACACAGAGATGGCCAAGACGCACATGAAAAGCTGCTCAACAGCACTAATTATTAGAGAAATGCAAATCAAAACTACAATGAGGTATCACCTCACACCTGTTAGAATCGGCATCATCAGAAAATCTACAAACAACAAATTCTGGGGAGGGTGTGGACAAAAGGAGCCCTCTTCCACTATTGGTGGGAATGTAAATTGATACAGTCACTATGGAGAACGGTATGGAGTTTCCTTAAAAAAACTAGAAATAGAATTACCATCTGATCCAGCAATCCCACTTCTGGGCATATACCCAGAGAAAACCATAAATCAAAAAGGCACATTCACCACAATGTTCATGGCAGCACGATTTACAATAGCCAGGTAATGGAAGCAACCTAAATGCCCACAGACAGATGAATGGATAAAGATGTGGTACATATATAAAATGGAATATTACTCAGCCATAAAAAGGAATGAAACTGGGTCATTTGTAGAGACATCGATGGATCTAGAGACTGTCATACAGAATGAAGTAAGTCAGAAAGAGGAAAACAAATATTGTATATTAATGCATATATGTGGAACCTAAAAAATGGTACAGATGAACTGGTTTGCAGGGAAGAAACAGAGACACAGAGGTAGAGAACAAACATATGGACACCAAGTGTGGGAAGCCATGGGGTGGTGGTGGTGGGATGAGTTGGGAGATTGGGATTGACCTGTATACATGTATATGCATAAAATACATAACTAATAATAACCTGTTGTATAAAAAAATAAATCAAATTAAATTTCAAATTTTTAAAAAATAAAATTTAAAAATAAAACAGAAAAATGTTCTTCCCTTCACACAGATGTATTTATAGGAATGAATTATTTCCATGCTTATATCTATAAATACATAAAGGAGGAATACAATCTAACTTGAACCATAAAAGAAAAAAAAAAACCTGAACCCACCAGTTATACAGAGGAAAACCCTATCAGGGCACTTGCTCCAGCGGTAAACAATTCTGAAATTGGTCAGAGGTGGGGAATCATCTCCCATACAACCAGCAACTCACCCCCCACGCAAGGAGCATCCTCATTGCAAAGCTGGGGGACCGTGCCGAGGCATCTGTGAGTAAACGTGAGCTGAGCCCCAGGCCAGCTGCTGCTGAACTGTTCCCACCCTTCCCAGGTAAAACACCTGAATATGTACAAGGGCTTGAAAGCCTAGAGGAAGGGCCACGGAGCCACACCAGCGACAGCACGCAGGCCAACTTGGTGCCTGCAGGCCAGCCAGGGTGGTCCTGGCCCCGGGCGCTCTTCCAGAAGCTTTCCATTGCCCTGCCTGAGATACCCCTCCTGTCCCGGCCCCCACTGCTTTTTTCCTTCCTCACCTCTGTCCGGAGAGAAATTCCAGCGGAAGGTATGGGTGACACATCCTCTTCTTTACAGGTGGCAGCCTGGCAACCCCTGCAGAAAGGCCAGCAGAGCCCCACTCACACCGGGCCACCAACAAAGCTGTGGCCCCTCACTCCCTCCCACCAGCAGAGCCCCGAGACTGCTGACGGGGCAGAGAATATGGAGTCAGGCACAGCTTCAGGGGCTATTGCTGCCTGGAGCGCTGTTTATATTGACCTCAAACAGGCACACCTGGGGAGGGCCGGCCGGCAGGGTAAGGCTGCCCAGGTCAGCTAATCCACAACCCTCAGGGAATCACATTGTTGAAAACGGACCTCGCTAAGGCAGAATAGAAGCCAAGGAAGAAAAGGACACAATGCCATTTGCAGCACCGTAGATGAGTCTAGAGGTAATCACGTGACTTGTAGTAAGTCAGAAAGTGAAAGACACATATCGTATCCTATCACTTATAGGTGTTACCTAAGAATGGATACCAGGGCAGATATTTCCACGGAGAAGGGCCATCACAGATTCATCAAACAAACTTATGGTTCACCAATGGAAAGGTGTGAGGATTGGTTTCATTACGATATTGGCGTTAACAGACATATACAAACACAGGTGACACATACAATCACCAAAGACCTACGGAATACCAAGAGAAGACTACTCAACATTCTGTCATAACGTACATGGGAAAAGGATCCCAGGAAGAACAGACATCTGTATATGTGTAAAAGAACCCCATCTTCCACACCTACAACAAGCCAAACATTGTAATCAAACTTGCTGTAATAAAAAATAAAAAATTAAATTAAAAACACGAACAAGAAGTAGTGAGACAAACTTGAGGGGCTTTCTCCTGGCACATTCCATTCTAAATTCCAATCTAGAACACGACTTCCATTGAGGCTCTGTTGCCCTAGTCACCAGATTTGGTAAGGGAGAACTGCTGCCACCTTGTGGCCGTTTCGCACAACAGCAGCTTTAATCCCAGCGCTGATGGTCAGTTGATATTCAAAATCATTGCAGGCCTGTAAATGACACCTGCCCTGAAAACAAATCCTGGGGTCACATATCGACCAAAAAATTCAAAGGACGTCCATATTTCAAAACGACCGTTTCAAAAGGCATATTTTACGCACATTAGTGTTCTGCTTCTTTTTCTTTCTTTCCTTTTTTTGTTAAAAATACGGGAATGGAAAAAGGCATCCCTCAGAATGGGCGAAAATCGTTGCAAACGAATCAATGGACAAAGGTTTAATCTCCAATATATATAAAGAGCTCATGCAGCTTAATATTAACAAAACAAACAACCCAATACAAAAAATGGGCAGAAGATCTAAAGAGATATTTCTTCCAAGAAGACACAGAGATGGCCAAGACGCACATGAAAAGCTGCTCAACAGCACTAATTATTAGAGAAATGCAAATCAAAACTACAATGAGGTATCACCTCACACCTGTTAGAATCGGCATCATCAGAAAATCTACAAACAACAAATTCTGGGGAGGGTGTGGACAAAAGGAGCCCTCTTCCACTATTGGTGGGAATGTAAATTGATACAGTCACTATGGAGAACGGTATGGAGTTTCCTTAAAAAAACTAGAAATAGAATTACCATCTGATCCAGCAATCCCACTTCTGGGCATATACCCAGAGAAAAGCATAAATCAAAAAGGCACATTCACCACAATGTTCATGGCAGCACTATTTACAATAGCCAGGTAATGGAAGCAAAGTAAATGCCCACAGACAGATGAATGGATAAAGATGTGGTACATATATAAAATGGAATATTACTCAGCCATAAGAAGGAATGAAACTGGGTTATTTGTAGAGACATCGATGGATCTAGAGACTGTCATACAGAATGAAGTAAGTCAGAAAGAGGAAAACAAATATTGTATATTAATGCATATATGTGGAACCTAAAAAATGGTACAGATGAACTGGTTTGCAGGGAAGAAACAGAGACACAGAGTTAGAGAACAAACATATGGACACCAGGTGTGGGAAGCCATGGGGTGCTGGTGGTGGGATGAGTTGGGAGATTGGGATTGACCTGTATACATGTATATGCATAAAATACATAACTAATAATAACCTGCTGTATAAAAAAATAAATCAAATTACATTTCAAATTTTTAAAAAATAAAATTTAAAATAAAACAGAAAAAAGTTCTTCCCTTCACACAGATGTATTTATAGGAATGAATTATTTCCATGCTTATATCTATAAATACATAAAGGAGGAATACAATCTAACTTGAACCATAAAAGAAAAAAAAAAAAAACCTGAACCCACCAGTTATACAGAGGAAAACCCTATCAGGGCACTTGCTCCAGCGGTAAACAATTCTGAAATTGGTCAGAGGTGGGGAATCATCTCCCATACAACCAGCAACCCACCCCCCACGTAAGGAGCATCCTCATTGCAAAGCTGGGGGACCGTGCCGAGGCATCTGTGAGTAAACGTGAGCTGAGCCCCAGGCCAGCTGCTGCTGAACTGTTCCCACCCTTCCCAGGTAAAACACCTGAATATGTACAAGGGCTTGAAAGCCTAGAGGAAGGGCCACGGAGCCACACCAGCGACAGCACGCAGGCCAACTTGGTGCCTGCAGGCCAGCCAGGGTGGTCCTGACCCCGGGCGCTCTTCCGGAAGCTTTCCATTGCCCTGCCTGAGATACCCCTCCTGTCCCGGCCCCCACTGCTTTTTTCCTTCCTTACCTCTGTCCGGAGAGAAATTCCAGCGGAAGGTATGGGTGACACATCCTCTTCTTTACAGGTGGCAGCCTGGCAACCCCTGCAGAAAGGCCAGCAGAGCCCCACTCACACCAGGCCACCAACAAAGCTGTGGCCCCTCACTCCCTCCCACCAGCAGAGCCCCGAGACTGCTGACGGGGCAGAGAATATGGAGTCAGGCACAGCTTCAGGGGCTATTGCTGCCTGGAGCCCTGTTTATATTGACCTCAAACAGGCACACCTGGGGAGGGCCGGCCGGCAGGGTAAGGCTGCCCAGGTCAGCGAATCCACAACCCTCAGGGAATCACATTGTTGAAAATGGACCTCGCTAAGGCAGAATAGAAGCCAAGGAAGAAAAGGACACAATGTCATTTGCTGCACCGTAGATGAGTCTAGAGGTAATCACGTGACTTGTAGTAAGTCAGAAAGTGAAAGACACATATCGTATCCTATCACTTATAGGGGTTACCTAAGAATGGATACCAGGGCAGATATTTCCACGGAGAAGGGCCATCACAGATTCATCAAACAAACTTATGGTTCACCAATGGAAAGGTGTGAGGATTGGTTTCATTACGATATTGGGGTTAACAGACATATACAAACACAGGTGACACATATAATCACCAAAGACCTACGGAATACCAAGAGAAGACCACTCAACATTCTATCATAACGTACATGGGAAAAGGATCCCAGGAAGAACAGACATCTGTATATGTGTAAAAGAACCACATCTTCCACACCTACAACAAGCCAAACATTGTAATCAAACTTGCTGTAATAAAAAATGAAAAATTAAATTAAAAACACGAACAAGAAGTAGTGAGACAAACTTGAGGGGCTTTCTCCTGGCACATTCCATTCTAAATTCCAATCTAGAACATGACTTCCATTGAGGCTCTGTTGCCCTAGTCACCAGATTTGGTAAGGGAGAACTGCTGCCACCTTGTGGCTGTTTCACACAATAGCAGCTTTAATCCCAGCGCTGATGGTCAGTTGATATTCAAAATCATTGCAGGCCTGTAAATGACACCTGCCCTGAAAACAAATCCTGGGGTCACATATCGACCAAAAAATTCAAAGGACGTCCATATTTCAAAACGACCGTTTCAAAAGGCATATTTTACGCACATTAGTGTTCTGCTTCTTTTTCTTTCTTTCCTTTTTTTGTTAAAATTACGGGAATGGAAAAAGGCCTCCCTCAGAATGGGCGAAAATCATTGCAAACGAATCAATGGACAAAGGTTTAATCTCCAATATATATAAACAGCTCATGCAGCTTAATATTAACAAAACAAACAACCCAATACAAAAAATGGGCAGAAGATCTAAAGAGATGTTTCTTCCAAGAAGACACAGAGATGGCCAAGACGCACATGAAAAGCTGCTCAACAGCACTAATTATTAGAGAAATGCAAATCAAAACTACAATGAGGTATCACCTCACACCTGTTAGAATCGGCATCATCAGAAAATCTACAAACAACAAATTCTGGGGAGGGTGTGGACAAAAGGAGCCCTCTTCCACTATTGGTGGGAATGTAAATTGATACAGTCACTATGGAGAACGGTATGGAGTTTCCTTAAAAAAACTAGAAATAGAATTACCATCTGATCCAGCAATCCCACTTTTGGGCATATACCCAGAGAAAACCATAAATCAAAAAGGCACATTCACCACAATGTTCATGGCAGCACTATTTACAATAGCCAGGTAATGGAAGCAACCGAAATGCCCACAGACATATGAATGGATAAAGATGTGGTACATATATAAAATGGAATATTACTCAGCCATAAGAAGGAATGAAACTGGGTCATTTGTAGAGACATCGATGGATCTAGAGACTGTCATACAGAATGAAGTAAGTCAGAAAGAGGAAAACAAATATTGAATATTAATGCATATATGTGGAACCTAAAAAATGATACAGATGAACTGGTTTGCAGGGAAGAAACAGAGACACAGAGGTAGAGAACAAACATATGGACACCAAGTGTGGGAAGCCATGGGGTGCTGGTGGTGGGATGAGTTGGGAGATTGGGATTGACCTGTATACATGTATATGCATAAAATACATAACTAATAATAACCTGCTGTATAAAAAAATAAATCAAATTAAATTTCAAATTTTTAAAAAATAAAATTTAAAAATAAAACAGAAAAATGTTCTTCCCTTCACACAGATGTATTTATAGGAATGAATTATTTCCATGCTTATATCTATAAATACATAAAGGAGGAATACAATCTAACTTGAACCATAATAGAAAAAAAAAACCTGAACCCACCAGTTATACAAAGGAAAACCCTATCAGGGCACTTGCTCCAGCGGTAAACAATTCTGAAATTGGTCAGAGGTGGGGAATCATCTCCCATACAACCAGCAGCCCACCCCCCACACAAGGAGCATCCTCATTGCAAAGCTGGGGGACCGTGCCGAGGCATCTGTGAGTAAACTTGAGCTGAGCCCCAGGACAGCTGCTGCTGAACTGTTCCCACCCTTCCCAGGTAAAACACCTGAATATGTACAAGGGCTTGAAAGCCTAGAGGAAGGGCCACGGAGCCACACCAGCGACAGCACGCAGGCCAACTTGGTGCCTGCAGGACAGCCAGGGTGGTCCTGACCCCGGGCGCTCTTCCGGAAGCTTTCCATTGCCCTGCCTGAGATACCCCTCCTGTACCGGCCCCCACTGCTTTTTTCCTTCCTCACCTGTGTCCAGAGAGAAATTCTAGCGGAAGGTATGGGTGACACATCCTCTTCTTTACAGGTGGCAGCCTGGCAACCCCTGCAGAAAGGCCAGCAGAGCCCCACTCACACCGGGCCACCAACAAAGCTGTGGCCCCTCACTCCCTCCCACCAGCACAGCCCCGAGACTGCTGACGGGGCAGAGAATATGGAGTCAGGCACAGCTTCAGGGGCTATTGCTGCCTGGAGCGCTGTTTATATTGACCTCAAACAGGCACACCTGGGGAGGGCCGGCCGGCAGGGTAAGGCTGCCCAGGTCAGCTAATCCACAACCCTCAGGGAATCACATTGTTGAAAACGGACCTCGCTAAGGCAGAATAGAAGCCAAGGAAGAAAAGGACACAATGCCATTTGCAGCACCGTAGATGAGTCTAGAGGTAATCACGTGACTTGTAGTAAGTCAGAAAGTGAAAGACACATATCGTATCATATCACTTATAGGTGTTACCTAACAATGGATACCAGGGCAGATATTTCCACGGAGAAGGGCCATCACAGATTCATCAAACAAACTTATGGTTCACCAATGGAAAGGTGTGAGGATTGGTTTCATTACGATATTGGGGTTAACAGACATATACAAACACAGGTGACACATGTAATCACCAAAGACCTACGGAATACCAAGAGAAGACTACTCAACATTCTGTCATAACGTACATGGGAAAAGGATCCCAGGAAGAACAGACATCTGTATATGTGTAAAAGAATCCCATCTTCCACACCTACAACAAGCCAAACATTGTAATCAAACTTGCTGTAATAAAAAATAAAAAATTAAATTAAAAACACGAACAAGAAGTAGTGAGACAAACTTGAGGGGCTTTCTCCTGGCACATTCCATTCTAAATTCCAATCTAGAACACGACTTCCATTGAGGCTCTGTTGCCCTAGTCACCAGATTTGGTAAGGGAGAACTGCTGCCACCTTGTGGCCGTTTCGCACAACAGCAGCTTTAATCCCAGCGCTGATGGTCAGTTGATATTCAAAATCATTGCAGGCCTGTAAATGACACCTGCCCTGAAAACAAATCCTGGGGTCACATATCGACCAAAAAATTCAAAGGACGTCCATATTTCAAAACGACCGTTTCAAAAGGCATATTTTACGCACATTAGTGTTCTGCTTCTTTTTCTTTCTTTCCTTTTTTTGTTAAAAATACGGGAATGGAAAAAGGCATCCCTCAGAATGGGCGAAAATCGTTGCAAACGAATCAATGGACAAAGGTTTAATCTCCAATATATATAAACAGCTCATGCAGCTTAATATTAACAAAACAAACAACCCAATACAAAAAATGGGCAGAAGATCTAAAGAGATGCTTCTTCCAAGAAGACACAGAGATGGCCAAGACGCACATGAAAAGCTGCTCAACAGCACTAATTATTAGAGAAATGCAAATCAAAACTACAATGAGGTATCACCTCACACATGTTAGAATCGGCATCATCAGAAAATCTACAAACAACAAATTCTGGGGAGGGTGTGGACAAAAGGAGCCCTCTTCCACTATTGGTGGGAATGTAAATTGATACAGTCACTATGGAGAACGGTATGGAGTTTCCTTAAAAAAAACTAGAAATAGAATTACCATCTGATCCAGCAATCCCACTTCTGGGCATATACCCAGAGAAAACCATAAATCAAAAAGGCACATTCACCACAATGTTCATGGCAGCACGATTTACAATAGCCAGGTAATGGAAGCAACGTAAATGCCCACAGACAGATGAATGGATAAAGATGTGGTACATATATAAAATGGAATATTACTCAGCCATAAAAAGGAATGAAACTGGGTCATTTGTAGAGACATCGATGGATCTAGAGACTGTCATACAGAATGAAGTAAGTCAGAAAGAGGAAAACAAATATTGTATATTAATGCATATATGTGGAACCTAAAAAATGGTACAGATGAACTGGTTTGCAGGGAAGAAACAGAGACACAGAGGTAGAGAACAAACATATGGACACCAAGTGTGGGAAGCCATGGGGTGGTGGTGGTGGGATGAGTTGGGAGATTGGGATTGACCTGTATACATGTATATGCATAAAATACATAACTAATAATAACCTGTTGTATAAAAAAATAAATCAAATTAAATTTCAAATTTTTAAAAAATAAAATTTAAAAATAAAACAGAAAAATGTTCTTCCCTTCACACAGATGTATTTATAGGAATGAATTATTTCCATGCTTATATCTATAAATACATAAAGGAGGAATACAATCTAACTTGAACCATAAAAGAAAAAAAAAAAACCTGAACCCACCAGTTATACAGAGGAAAACCCTATCAGGGCACTTGCTCCAGCGGTAAACAATTCTGAAATTGGTCAGAGGTGGGGAATCATCTCCCATACAACCAGCAACTCACCCCCCACGCAAGGAGCATCCTCATTGCAAAGCTGGGGGACCGTGCCGAGGCATCTGTGAGTAAACGTGAGCTGAGCCCCAGGCCAGCTGCTGCTGAACTGTTCCCACCCTTCCCAGGTAAAACACCTGAATATGTACAAGGGCTTGAAAGCCTAGAGGAAGGGCCACGGAGCCACACCAGCGACAGCACGCAGGCCAACTTGGTGCCTGCAGGCCAGCCAGGGTGGTCCTGGCCCCGGGCGCTCTTCCCGAAGCTTTCCATTGCCCTGCCTGAGATACCCCTCCTGTCCCTGCCCCCACTGCTTTTTTCCTTCCTCACCTCTGTCCGGAGAGAAATTCCAGCGGAAGGTATGGGTGACACATCCTCTTCTTTACAGGTGGCAGCCTGGCAACCCCTGCAGAAAGGCCAGCAGAGCCCCACTCACACCGGGCCACCAACAAAGCTGTGGCCCCTCACTCCCTCCCACCAGCAGAGCCCCGAGACTGCTGACGGGGCAGAGAATATGGAGTCAGGCACAGCTTCAGGGGCTATTGCTGCCTGGAGCGCTGTTTATATTGACCTCAAACAGGCACACCTGGGGAGGGCCGGCCGGCAGGGTAAGGCTGCCCAGGTCAGCTAATCCACAACCCTCAGGGAATCACATTGTTGAAAACGGACCTCGCTAAGGCAGAATAGAAGCCAAGGAAGAAAAGGACACAATGCCATTTGCAGCACCGTAGATGAGTCTAGAGGTAATCACGTGACTTGTAGTAAGTCAGAAAGTGAAAGACACATATCGTATCCTATCACTTATAGGTGTTACCTAAGAATGGATACCAGGGCAGATATTTCCACGGAGAAGGGCCATCACAGATTCATCAAACAAACTTATGGTTCACCAATGGAAAGGTGTGAGGATTGGTTTCATTACGATATTGGGGTTAACAGACATATACAAACACAGGTGACACATACAATCACCAAAGACCTACGGAATACCAAGAGAAGACTACTCAACATTCTGTCATAACGTACATGGGAAAAGGATCCCAGGAAGAACAGACATCTGTATATGTGTAAAAGAACCCCATCTTCCACACCTACAACAAGCCAAACATTGTAATCAAACTTGCTGTAATAAAAAATAAAAAATTAAATTAAAAACACGAACAAGAAGTAGTGAGACAAACTTGAGGGGCTTTCTCCTGGCACATTCCATTCTAAATTCCAATCTAGAACACGACTTCCATTGAGGCTCTGTTGCCCTAGTCACCAGATTTGGTAAGGGAGAACTGCTGCCACCTTGTGGCCGTTTCGCACAACAGCAGCTTTAATCCCAGCGCTGATGGTCAGTTGATATTCAAAATCATTGCAGGCCTGTAAATGACACCTGCCCTGAAAACAAATCCTGGGGTCACATATCGACCAAAAAATTCAAAGGACGTCCATATTTCAAAACGACCGTTTCAAAAGGCATATTTTACGCACATTAGTGTTCTGCTTCTTTTTCTTTCTTTCCTTTTTTTGTTAAAAATACGGGAATGGAAAAAGGCATCCCTCAGAATGGGCGAAAATCGTTGCAAACGAATCAATGGACAAAGGTTTAATCTCCAATATATATAAAGAGCTCATGCAGCTTAATATTAACAAAACAAACAACCCAATACAAAAAATGGGCAGAAGATCTAAAGAGATATTTCTTCCAAGAAGACACAGAGATGGCCAAGACGCACATGAAAAGCTGCTCAACAGCACTAATTAGAGAAATGCAAATCAAAACTACAATGAGGTATCACCTCACACCTGTTAGAATCGGCATCATCAGAAAATCTACAAACAACAAATTCTGGGGAGGGTGTGGACAAAAGGAGCCCTCTTCCACTATTGGTGGGAATGTAAATTGATACAGTCACTATGGAGAACGGTATGGAGTTTCCTTAAAAAAACTAGAAATAGAATTACCATCTGATCCAGCAATCCCACTTCTGGGCATATACCCAGAGAAAAGCATAAATAAAAAAGGCACATTCACCACAATGTTCATGGCAGCACTATTTACACTAGCCAGGTAATGGAAGCAAAGTAAATGCCCACAGACAGATGAATGGATAAAGATGTGGTACATATATAAAATGGAATAATACTCAGCCATAAGAAGGAATGAAACTGGGTTATTTGTAGAGACATCGATGGATCTAGAGACTGTCATACAGAATGAAGTAAGTCAGAAAGAGGAAAACAAATATTGTATATTAATGCATATATGTGGAACCTAAAAAATGGTACAGATGAACTGGTTTGCAGGGAAGAAACAGAGACACAGAGTTAGAGAACAAACATATGGACACCAGGTGTGGGAAGCCATGGGGTGCTGGTGGTGGGATGAGTTGGGAGATTGGGATTGACCTGTATACATGTATATGCATAAAATACATAACTAATAATAACCTGCTGTATAAAAAAATAAATCAAATTACATTTCAAATTTTTAAAAAATAAAATTTAAAATAAAACAGAAAAAAGTTCTTCCCTTCACACAGATGTATTTATAGGAATGAATTATTTCCATGCTTATATCTATAAATACATAAAGGAGGAATACAATCTAACTTGAACCATAAAAGAAAAAAAAAAAAAACCTGAACCCACCAGTTATACAGAGGAAAACCCTATCAGGGCACTTGCTCCAGCGGTAAACAATTCTGAAATTGGTCAGAGGTGGGGAATCATCTCCCATACAACCAGCAACCCACCCCCCACATAAGGAGCATCCTCATTGCAAAGCTGGGGGACCGTGCCGAGGCATCTGTGAGTAAACGTGAGCTGAGCCCCAGGCCAGCTGCTGCTGAACTGTTCCCACCCTTCCCAGGTAAAACACCTGAATATGTACAAGGGCTTGAAAGCCTAGAGGAAGGGCCACGGAGCCACACCAGCGACAGCACGCAGGCCAACTTGGTGCCTGCAGGCCAGCCAGGGTAGTCCTGGCCCCGGGCGCTTTTGCGGAAGCTTTCCATTGCCCTGCCTGAGATACCCCTCCTGTCCCGGCCCCCACTGCTTTTTTCCTTCCTCACCTCTGTCCGGAGAGAAATTCCAGCGGAAGGTATGGGTGACACATCCTCTTCTTTACAGGTGGCAGCCTGGCAACCCCTGCAGAAAGGCCAGCAGAGCCCCACTCACACCGGGCCACCAACAAAGCTGTGGCCCCTCACTCCCTCCCACCAGCAGAGCCCCGAGACTGCTGACGGGGCAGAGAATATGGAGTCAGGCACAGCTTCAGGGGCTATTGCTGCCTGGAGCCCTGTTTATATTGACCTCAAACAGGCACACCTGGGGAGGGCCGGCCGGCAGGGTAAGGCTGCCCAGGTCAGCGAATCCACAACCCTCAGGGAATCACATTGTTGAAAATGGACCTCGCTAAGGCAGAATAGAAGCCAAGGAAGAAAAGGACACAATGTCATTTGCTGCACCGTAGATGAGTCTAGAGGTAATCACGTGACTTGTAGTAAGTCAGAAAGTGAAAGACACATATCGTATCCTATCACTTATAGGGGTTACCTAAGAATGGATACCAGGGCAGATATTTCCACGGAGAAGGGCCATCACAGATTCATCAAACAAACTTATGGTTCACCAATGGAAAGGTGTGAGGATTGGTTTCATTACGATATTGGGGTTAACAGACATATACAAACACAGGTGACACATATAATCACCAAAGACCTACGGAATACCAAGAGAAGACCACTCAACATTCTGTCATAACGTACATGGGAAAAGGATCCCAGGAAGAACAGACATCTGTATATGTGTAAAAGAACCACATCTTCCACACCTACAACAAGCCAAACATTGTAATCAAACTTGCTGTAATAAAAAATGAAAAATTAAATTAAAAACACGAACAAGAAGTAGTGAGACAAACTTGAGGGGCTTTCTCCTGGCACATTCCATTCTAAATTCCAATCAAGAACATGACTTCCATTGAGGCTCTGTTGCCCTAGTCACCAGATTTGGTAAGGGAGAACTGCTGCCACCTTGTGGCTGTTTCACACAATAGCAGCTTTAATCCCAGCGCTGATGGTCAGTTGATATTCAAAATCATTGCAGGCCTGTAAATGACACCTGCCCTGAAAACAAATCCTGGGGTTACATACCGACCAAAAAATTCAAAGGACGTCCATATTTCAAAACGACCGTTTCAAAAGGCATATTTTACGCACATTAGTGTTCTGCTTCTTTTTCTTTCTTTCCTTTTTTTGTTAAAAATACGGGAATGGAAAAAGGCCTCCCTCAGAATGGGCGAAAATCATTGCAAACGAATCAATGGACAAAGGTTTAATCTCCAATATATATAAACAGCTCATGCAGCTTAATATTAACAAAACAAACAACCCAATACAAAAAATGGGCAGAAGATCTAAAGAGATGTTTCTTCCAAGAAGACACAGAGATGGCCAAGACGCACATGAAAAGCTGCTCAACAGCACTAATTATTAGAGAAATGCAAATAAAAACTACAATGAGGTATCACCTCACACCTGTTAGAATCGGCATCATCAGAAAATCTACAAACAACAAATTCTGGGGAGGGTGTGGACAAAAGGAGCCCTCTTCCACTATTGGTGGGAATGTAAATTGATACAGTCACTATGGAGAACGGTATGGAGTTTCCTTAAAAAAACTAGAAATAGAATTACCATCTGATCCAGCAATCCCACTTTTGGGCATATACCCAGAGAAAACCATAAATCAAAAAGGCACATTCACCACAATGTTCATGGCAGCACTATTTACAATAGCCAGGTAATGGAAGCAACCGAAATGCCCACAGACATATGAATGGATAAAGATGTGGTACATATATAAAATCGAATATTGCTCAGCCATAAAAAGGAATGAAACTGGGTCATTTGTAGAGACATCGATGGATCTAGAGACTGTCATACAGAATGAAGTAAGTCAGAAAGAGGAAAACAAATATTGTATATTAATGCATATATGTGGAACCTAAAAAATGATACAGATAAACTGGTTTGCAGTGAAGAAACAGAGACACAGAGGTAGAGAACAAACATATGGACACCAAGTGTGGGAAGCCATGGGGTGGTGGTGGTGGGATGAGTTGGGAGATTGGGATTGACCTGTATACATGTATATGCATAAAATACATAACTAATAATAACCTGCTGTATAAAAAAATAAATCAAATTAAATTTCAAATTTTTAAAAAATAAAATTTAAAAATAAAACAGAAAAATGTTCTTCCCTTCACACAGATGTATTTATAGGAATGAATTATTTCCATGCTTATATCTATAAATACATAAAGGAGGAATACAATCTAACTTGAACCATAATAGAAAAAAAAAACCTGAACCCACCAGTTATACAAAGGAAAACCCTATCAGGGCACTTGCTCCAGCGGTAAACAATTCTGAAATTGGTCAGAGGTGGGGAATCATCTCCCATACAACCAGCAGCCCACCCCCCACGCAAGGAGCATCCTCATTGCAAAGCTGGGGGACCGTGCCGAGGCATCTGTGAGTAAACGTGAGCTGAGCCCCAGGACAGCTGCTGCTGAACTGTTCCCACCCTTCCCAGGTAAAACACCTGAATATGTACAAGGGCTTGAAAGCCTAGAGGAAGGGCCACGGAGCCACACCAGCGACAGCACGCAGGCCAACTTGGTGCCTGCAGGCCAGCCAGGGTGGTCCTGACCCCGGGCGCTCATCCGGAAGCTTTCCATTGCCCTGCCTGAGATACCCCTCCTGTACCGGCCCCCACTGCTTTTTTCCTTCCTCACCTGTGTCCAGAGAGAAATTCCAGCGGAAGGTATGGGTGACACATCCTCTTCTTTACAGGTGGCAGCCTGGCAACCCCTGCAGAAAGGCCAGCAGAGCCCCACTCACACCAGGCCACCAACAAAGCTGTGGCCCCTCACTCCCTCCCACCAGCAGAGCCCCGAGACTGCTGACGGGGCAGAGAATATGGAGTCAGGCACAGCTTCAGGGGCTATTGCTGCCTGGAGCGCTGTTTATATTGACCTCAAACAGGCACACCTGGGGAGGGCCGGCCGGCAGGGTAAGGCTGCCCAGGTCAGCTAATCCACAACCCTCAGGGAATCACATTGTTGAAAACGGACCTCGCTAAGGCAGAATAGAAGCCAAGGAAGAAAAGGACAAAATGCCATTTGCAGCACCGTAGATGAGTCTAGAGGTAATCACGTGACTTGTAGTAAGTCAGAAAGTGAAAGACACATATCCTATCATATCACTTATAGGTGTTACCTAAGAATGGATACCAGGGCAGATATTTCCACGGAGAAGGGCCATCACAGATTCATCAAACAAACTTATGGTTCACCAATGGAAAGGTGTGAGGATTGGTTTCATTACGATATTGGGGTTAACAGACATATACAAACACAGGTGACACATATAATCACCAAAGACCTACGGAATACCAAGAGAAGACTACTCAACATTCTGTCATAACGTACATGGGAAAAGGATCCCAGGAAGAACAGACATCTGTATATGTGTAAAAGAACCCCATCTTCCACACCTACAACAAGCCAAACATTGTAATCAAACTTGCTGTAATAAAAAATAAAAAATTAAATTAAAAACACGAACAAGAAGTAGTGAGACAAACGTGAGGGGCTTTCTCCTGGCACATTCCATTCTAAATTCCAATCTAGAACACGACTTCCATTGAGGCTCTGTTGCCCTAGTCACCAGATTTGGTAAGGGAGAACTGCTGCCACCTTGTGGCCGTTTCGCACAACAGCAGCTTTAATCCCAGCGCTGATGGTCAGTTGATATTCAAAATCATTGCAGGCCTGTAAATGACACCTGCCCTGAAAACAAATCCTGGGGTCACATATCGACCAAAAAATTCAAAGGACGTCCATATTTCAAAACGACCGTTTCAAAAGGCATATTTTACGCACATTAGTGTTCTGCTTCTTTTTCTTTCTTTCCTTTTTTTGTTAAAAATACGGGAATGGAAAAAGGCATCCCTCAGAATGGGCGAAAATCGTTGCAAACGAATCAATGGACAAAGGTTTAATCTCCAATATATATAAACAGCTCATGCAGCTTAATATTAACAAAACAAACAACCCAATACAAAAAATGGGCAGAAGATCTAAAGAGATGTTTCTTCCAAGAAGACACAGAGATGGCCAAGACGCACATGAAAAGCTGCTCAACAGCACTAATTATTAGAGAAATGCAAATCAAAACTACAATGAGGTATCACCTCACACCTGTTAGAATCGGCATCATCAGAAAATCTACAAACAACAAATTCTGGGGAGGGTGTGGACAAAAGGAGCCCTCTTCCACTATTGGTGGGAATGTAAATTGATACAGTCACTATGGAGAACGGTATGGAGTTTCCTTAAAAAAACTAGAAATAGAATTACCATCTGATCCAGCAATCCCACTTCTGGGCATATACCCAGAGAAAACCATAAATCAAAAAGGCACATTCACCACAATGTTCATGGCAGCACGATTTACAATAGCCAGGTAATGGAAGCAACGTAAATGCCCACAGACAGATGAATGGATAAAGATGTGGTACATATATAAAATGGAATATTACTCAGCCATAAAAAGGAATGAAACTGGGTCATTTGTAGAGACATCGATGGATCTAGAGACTGTCATACAGAATGAAGTAAGTCAGAAAGAGGAAAACAAATATTGTATATTAATGCATATATGTGGAACCTAAAAAAAGGTACAGATGAACTGGTTTGCAGGGAAGAAACAGAGACACAGAGGTAGAGAACAAACATATGGACACCAAGTGTGGGAAGCCATGGGGTGGTGGTGGTGGGATGAGTTGGGAGATTGGGATTGACATGTATACATGTATATGCATAAAATACATAACTAATAATAACCTGTTGTATAAAAAAATAAATCAAATTAAATTTCAAATTTTTAAAAAATAAAATTTTAAAATAAAACAGAAAAATGTTCTTCCCTTCACACAGATGTATTTATAGGAATGAATTATTTCCATGCTTATATCTATAAATACATAAAGGAGGAATACAATCTAACTTGAACCATAAAAGAAAAAAAAAAACCTGAACCCACCAGTTATACAGAGGAAAACCCTATCAGGGCACTTGCTCCAGCGGTAAACAATTCTGAAATTGGTCAGAGGTGGGGAATCATCTCCCATACAACCAGCAACCCACCCCCACGCAAGGAGCATCCTCATTGCAAAGCTGGGGGACCGTGCCGAGGCATCTGTGAGTAAACGTGAGCTGAGCCCCAGGCCAGCTGCTGCTGAACTGTTCCCACCCTTCCCAGGTAAAACACCTGAATATGTACAAGGGCTTGAAAGCCTAGAGGAAGGGCCACGGAGCCACACCAGCGACAGCACGCAGGCCAACTTGGTGCCTGCAGGACAGCCAGGGTGGTCCTGGCCCCGGGCGCACTTCCGGAAGCTTTCCATTGCCCTGCCTGAGATACCCCTCCTGTCCCGGCCCCCACTGCTTTTTTCCTTCCTCACCTCTGTCCGGAGAGAAATTCCAGCGGAAGGTATGGGTGACACATCCTCTTCTTTACAGGTGGCAGCCTGGCAACCCCTGCAGAAAGGCCAGCAGAGCCCCACTCACACCGGGCCACCAACAAAGCTGTGGCCCCTCACTCCCTCCCACCAGCACAGCCCCGAGACTGCTGACGGGGCAGAGAATATGGAGTCAGGCACAGCTTCAGGGGCTATTGCTGCCTGGAGCGCTGTTTATATTGACCTCAAACAGGCACACCTGGGGAGGGCCGGCCGGCAGGGTAAGGCTGCCCAGGTCAGCTAATCCACAACCCTCAGGGAATCACATTGTTGAAAACGGACCTCGCTAAGGCAGAATAGAAGCCAAGGAAGAAAAGGACACAATGCCATTTGCAGCACCGTAGATGAGTCTAGAGGTAATCACGTGACTTGTAGTAAGTCAGAAAGTGAAAGACACATATCGTATCCTATCACTTATAGGTGTTACCTAAGAATGGATACCAGGGCAGATATTTCCACGGAGAAGGGCCATCACAGATTCATCAAACAAACTTATGGTTCACCAATGGAAAGGTGTGAGGATTGGTTTCATTACGATATTGGGGTTAACAGACATATACAAACACAGGTGACACATATAATCACCAAAGACCTACGGAATACCAAGAGAAGACTACTCAACATTCTGTCATAACGTACATGGGAAAAGGATCCCAGGAAGAACAGACATCTGTATATGTGTAAAAGAACCCCATCTTCCACACCTACAACAAGCCAAACATTGTAATCAAACTTGCTGTAATAAAAAATAAAAAACTAAATTAAAAACACGAACAAGAAGTAGTGAGACAAACTTGAGGGGCTTTCTCCTGGCACATTCCATTCTAAATTCCAATCTAGAACACGACTTCCATTGAGGCTCTGTTGCCCTAGTCACCATATTTGGTAAGGGAGAACTGCTGCCACCTTGTGGCCGTTTCGCACAACAGCAGCTTTAATCCCAGCGCTGATGGTCAGTTGATATTCAAAATCATTGCAGGCCTGTAAATGTCACCTGCCCTGAAAACAAATCCTGGGGTCACATATCGACCAAAAAATTCAAAGGACGTCCATATTTCAAAACGACCGTTTCAAAAGGCATATTTTACGCACATTAGTGTTCTGCTTCTTTTTCTTTCTTTCCTTTTTTTGTTAAAAATACGGGAATGGAAATAGGCATCCCTCAGAATGGGCGAAAATCATTGCAAACGAATCAATGGACAAAGGTTTAATCTCCAATATATATAAACAGCTCATGCAGCTTAATATTAACAAAACAAAGAACCCAATACAAAAAATGGGCAGAAGATCTAAAGAGATGTTTCTTCCAAGAAGACACAGAGATGGCCAAGACGCACATGAAAACCTGCTCAACAGCACTAATTATTAGAGAAATGCAAATCAAAACTACAATGAGGTATCACCTCACACCTGTTAGAATCGGCATCATCAGAAAATCTACAAACAACAAATTCTGGGGAGGGTGTGGACAAAAGGAGACCTCTTCCACTATTGGTGGGAATGTAAAATGATACAGTCACTGGAGAACGGTATGGAGTTTCCTTAAAAAAACTAGAAATAGAATTACCATCTGATCCAGCAATCCCACTTCTGGGCATATACCCAGAGAAAACCATAAATCAAAAAGGCACATTCACCACAATGTTCATGGCAGCACTATTTACAATAGCCAGGTAATGGAAGCAACCTAAATGCCCACAGACAGATGAATGGATAAAGATGTGGTACATATATAAAATGGAATATTACTCAGCCATAAGAAGGAATGAAACTGGGTCATTTGTATAGACATCGATGGATCTAGAGACTGTCATACAGAATGAACTAAGTCAGAAAGAGGAAAACAAATATTGTATATTAATGCATATATGTGGAACCTAAAAAATGGTACAGATGAACTGGTTTGCAGGGAAGAAACAGAGACACAGAGGTAGAGAACAAACATATGGACACCAAGTGTGGGAAGCCATGGGGTGGTGGTGGTGGGATGAGTTGGGAGATTGGGATTGACCTGTATACATGTATATGCATAAAATACATAACTAATAATAACCTGCTGTATAAAAAATAAATCAAATTAAATTTCAAATTTTTAAAAAATAAAATTTAAAATAAAACAGAAAAATGTTCTTCCCTTCACACAGATGTATTTATAGGAATTAATTATTTCCATGCTTATATCAATAAATACATAAAGGAGGAATACAATCTAACTTTAACCATAAAAGAAAAAAAAAAAAAACCTGAACCCACCAGTTATACAGATGAAAACACTATCAGGGCACTTGCTCCAGCGGTAAACAATTCTGAAATTGGTCAGAGGTGGGGAATCATCTCCCATACAACCAGCAACCCACCCCCCACGCAAGGAGCATCCTCGTTGCAAAGCTGGGGGACTATGCTGAGGCATCTGTGAGTAAACGTGAGCTGAGCCCCAGGCCAGCTGCTGCTGAACTGTTCCCACCCTTCCCAGGTAAAACACCTGAATATGTACAAGGGCTTGAAAGCCTAGAGGAAGGGCCACGGAGCCACACCAGCGACAGCACGCAGGCCAACTTGGTGCCTGCAGGCCAGCCAGGGTGGTCCTGGACTCGGGCGCTCTTACCGAAGCTTTCCATTGCCCTGCCTGAGATACCCCTCCTGTCCCGGCCCCCACTGCTTTTTTCCTTCCTCACCTCTGTCCGGAGAGAAATTCCAGCAGAAGGTATGGGTGACACATCCTCTTCTTTACAGGTGGCAGCCTGGCAACCCCTGCAGAAAGGCCAGCAGAGCCCCACTCACACCGGGCCACCAACAAAGCTGTGGCCCCTCACTCCCTCCCACCAGCAGAGCCCCGAGACTTCTGACGGGGCAGAGAATATGGAGTCAGGCACAGCTTCAGGGGCTATTGCTGCCTGGAGCGCTGTTTATATTGACCTCAAACAGGCACACCTGGGGAGGGCTGGCCGGCAGGGTAAGGCTGCCCAGGTCAGCTAATCCACAACCCTCAGGGAATCACATTGTTGAAAACGGACCTTGCTAAGGCAGAATAGAAGCCAAGGAAGAAAAGGACACAATGCCATTTGCAGCACCGTAGATGAGTCTAGAGGTAATCACGTGACTTGTAGTAAGTCAGAAAGTGAAAGACACATATCATATCATATCACTTATAGGTGTTACCTAAGAATGGATACCAGGGCAGATATTTCCACGGAGAAGGGCCATCACAGATTCATCAAACAAACTTATTGTTCACCAATGGAAATGTGTGAGGATTGGTTTCATTATGATATTGGGGTTAACAGACATATACAAACACAGGTGACACATATAATCACCAAAGACCTACGGAATACCAAGAGAAGTCCACTCAACATTCTGTCATAACGTACATGGGAAAAGGATCCCAGGAAGAACAGACATCTCTATATGTGTAAAAGAACCACATCTTCCACACCTACAACAAGCCAAACATTGTAATCAAACTTGCTGTAATAAAAAATGAAAAATTAAATTAAAAACACGAACAAGAAGTAGTGAGACAAACTTGAGGGGCTTTCTCCTGGCACATTCCATTCTAAATTCCAATCTAGAACACGACTTCCATTGAGGCTCTGTTGCCCTAGTCACCAGATTTGGTAAGGGATAACTGCTGCCACCTTGTGGCCGTTTCGCACAACAGCAGCTTTAATCCCAGCGCTGATGGTCAGTTGATATTCAAAATCATTGCAGGCCTGTAAATGACACCTGCCCTGAAAACAAATCCTGGGGTCACATACCGACCAAAAAATTCAAAGGACGTCCATATTTCAAAACGACCGTTTCACAAGGCATATTTTACGCACATTAGTGTTCTGCTTCTTTTTCTTTCTTTCCTTTTTTTGTTAAAAATACGGGAATGGAAAAAGGCATCACTCAGAATGGGCGAAAATCGTTGCAAACGAATCAATGGACAAAGGTTTAATCTCCAATATATATAAACAGCTCATGCAGCTTAATATTAACAAAACAAAGAACCCAATACAAAAAATGGGCAGAAGATCTAAAGAGATGTTTCTTCCAAGAAGACACAGACATGGCCAAGACGCACATGAAAAGATGCTCAACAGCACTAATTATTAGAGAAATGCAAATCAAAACTACAATGAGGTATCACCTCACACCTGTTAGAATCGGCATCATCAGAAAATCTACAAACAACAAATTCTGGGGAGGGTGTGGACAAAAGGAGCCCTCTTCCACTATTGGTGGGAATGTAAATTGATACAGTCACTATGGAGAACGGTATGGAGTTTCCTTAAAAAAACTAGAAATAGAATTACCATCTGATCCAGCAATCCCACTTCTGGGCATATACCCAGAGAAAACCATAAATCAAAAAGGCACATTCACCACAATGTTCATGGCAGCACGATTTACAATAGCCAGGTAATGGAAGCAACGTAAATGCCCACAGACAGATGAATGGATAAAGATGTGGTACATATATAAAATGGAATATTACTCAGCCATATAAAGGAATGAAACTGGGTCATTTGTAGAGACATCGATGGATCTAGAGACTGTCATACAGAATGAAGTAAGTCAGAAAGAGGAAAACAAATATTGTATATTAATGCATATATGTGGAACCTAAAAAATGGTACAGATGAACTGGTTTGCAGGGAAGAAACAGAGACACAGAGGTAGAGAACAAACATATGGACACCAAGTGTGGGAAGCCATGGGGTGGTGGTGGTGGGATGAGTTGGGAGATTGGGATTGACCTGTATACATGTATATGCATAAAATACATAACTAATAATAACCTGTTGTATAAAAAAATAAATCAAATTAAATTTCAAATTTTTAAAAAATAAAATTTAAAAATAAAACAGAAAAATGTTCTTCCCTTCACACAGATGTATTTATAGGAATGAATTATTTCCATGCTTATATCTATAAATACATAAAGGAGGAATACAATCTAACTTGAACCATAAAAGAAAAAAAAAAAAACCTGAACCCACCAGTTATACAGAGGAAAACCCTATCAGGGCACTTGCTCCAGCGGTAAACAATTCTGAAATTGGTCAGAGGTGGGGAATCATCTCCCATACAACCAGCAACCCACCCCCCACGCAAGGAGCATCCTCATTGCAAAGCTGGGGGACCATGCTGAGGCATCTGTGAGTAAACGTGAGCTGAGCCCCAGGCCAGCTGCTGCTGAACTGTTCCCACCCTTCCCAGGTAAAACACCTGAATATGTACAAGGGCTTGAAAGCCTAGAGGAAGGGCCACGGAGCCACACCAGCGACAGCACGCAGGCCAACTTGGTGCCTGCAGGCCAGCCAGGGTGGTCCTGGCCCCTTGCGCTCTTCCCGAAGCTTTCCATTGCCCTGCCTGAGATACCCCTCCTGTCCCGGCCCCCACTGCTTTTTTCCTTCCTCACCTCTGTCCGGAGAGAAATTCCAGCGGAAGGTATGGGTGACACATCCTCTTCTTTACAGGTGGCAGCCTGGCAACCCCTGCAGAAAGGCCAGCAGAGCCCCACTCACACCGGGCCACCAACAAAGCTGTGGCCCCTCACTCCCTCCCACCAGCACAGCCCCGAGACTGCTGACGGGGCAGAGAATATGGAGTCAGGCACAGCTTCAGGGGCTATTGCTGCCTGGAGCGCTGTTTATATTGACCTCAAACAGGCACACCTGGGGAGGGCCGGCCGGCAGGGTAAGGCTGCCCAGGTCAGCTAATCCACAACCCTCAGGGAATCACATTGTTGAAAACGGACCTCGCTAAGGCAGAATAGAAGCCAAGGAAGAAAAGGACACAATGCCATTTGCAGCACCGTAGATGAGTCTAGAGGTAATCACGTGACTTGTAGTAAGTCAGAAAGTGAAAGACACATATCGTATCCTATCATTTATAGGTGTTACCTAAGAATGGATACCAGGGCAGATATTTCCACGGAGAAGGGCCATCACAGATTCATCAAACAAACTTATGGTTCACCAATGGAAAGGTGTGAGGATTGGTTTCATTATGATATTGGGGTTAACAGACATATACAAACACAGGTGACACATATAATCACCAAAGACCTACGGAATACCAAGAGAAGACCACTCAACATTCTGTCATAACGTACATGGGAAAAGGATCCCAGGAAGAACAGACATCTGTATATGTGTAAAAGAACCACATCTTCCACACCTACAACAAGCCAAACATTGTAATCAAACTTGCTGTAATAAAAAATGAAAAATTAAATTAAAAACACGAACAAGAAGTAGTGAGACAAACTTGAGGGGCTTTCTCCTGGCACATTCCATTCTAAATTCTAATCTAGAACACGACTTCCATTGAGGCTCTGTTGCCCTAGTCACCAGATTTGGTAAGGGAGAACTGCTGCCACCTTGTGGCCGTTTCGCACAACAGCAGCTTTAATCCCAGCGCTGATGGTCAGTTGATATTCAAAATCATTGCAGGCCTGTAAATGACACCTGCCCTGAAAACAAATCCTGGGGTCACATATCGACCAAAAAATTCAAAGGACGTCCATATTTCAAAACGACCGTTTCAAAAGGCATATTTTACGCACATTAGTGTTCTGCTTCTTTTTCTTTCTCTCCTTTTTTTGTTAAAAATACGGGAATGGAAAAAGGCATCCCTCAGAATGGGCGAAAATCGTTGCAAACGAATCAATAGACAAAGGTTTAATCTCCAATATATATAAACAGCTCATGCAGCTTAATATTAACAAAACAAAGAACCCAATACAAAAAATGGGCAGAAGATCTAAAGAGATGTTTCTTCCAAGAAGACACAGAGATGGCCAAGACGCACATGAAAAGCTGCTCAACAGCACTAATTATTAGAGAAATGCAAATCAAAACTACAATGAGGTATCACCTCACACCTGTTAGAATCGGCATCATCAGAAAATCTACAAACAACAAATTCTGGGGAGGGTGTGGACAAAAGGAGCCCTCTTCCACTATTGGTGGGAATGTAAATTGATACAGTCACTGGAGAACGGTATGGAGTTTCCTTAAAAAAACTAGAAATAGAATTACCATCTGATCCAGCAATCCCACTTCTGGGCATATACCCAGAGAAAACCATAAATCAAAAAGGCACATTCACCACAATGTTCATGGCAGCACTATTTACAATAGCCAGGTAATGGAAGCAACCTAAATGCCCACAGACAGATGAATGGATAAAGATGTGGTACATATATAAAATGGAATATTACTCAGCCATAAAAAGGAATGAAACTGGGTCATTTGTAGAGACATCGATGGATCTAGAGACTGTCATACAGAATGAACTAAGTCAGAAAGAGGAAAACAAATATTGTATATTAATGCATATATGTGGAACCTAAAAAATGGTACAGATGAACTGGTTTGCAGGGAAGAAACAGAGACACAGAGGTAGACAACAAACATATGGACACCAAGTGTGGGAAGCCATGGTGTGGTGGTGGTGGGATGAGTTGGGAGATTGGGATTGACCTGTATACATGTATATGCATAAAATACATAACTAATAATAACATGCTGTATAAAAAAATAAATCAAATTAAATTTCAAATTTTTAAAAAATAAAATTTAAAATAAAACAGAAAAATGTTCTTCCCTTCACACAGATGTATTTATAGGAATGAATTATTTCCATGCTTATATCTATAAATACATAAAGGAGGAATACAATCTAACTTGAACCATAAAAGAAAAAAAAAAACCTGAACCCACCAGTTATACAGAGGAAAACCCTATCAGGGCACTTGCTCCAGCGGTAAACAATTCTGAAATTGGTCACAGGTGGGGAATCAT
The DNA here is from genome assembly GCF_964341445.2 of Mesoplodon mirus. NCBI lineage: Eukaryota > Metazoa > Chordata > Mammalia > Artiodactyla > Ziphiidae > Mesoplodon > Mesoplodon mirus. The sequence goes on along the minus strand of NW_028295814.1, from coordinate 1,350,243 downwards.
CTCCCATACAACCAGCAACCCACCCCCCACTCAAGGAGCATCCTCATTGCAAAGCTGGGGGACCGTGCCGAGGCATCTGTGAGTAAACGTGAGCTGAGCCCCAGGCCAGCTGCTGCTGAACTGTTCCCACCCTTCCCAGGTAAAACACCTGAATATGTACAAGGGCTTGAAAGCCTAGAGGAAGGGCCACGGAGCCACACCAGCGACAGCACGCAGGCCAACTTGGTGCCTGCAGGCCAGCCAGGGTGGTCCTGGCCCCAGGCGCTCTTCCCGAAGCTTTCCATTGCCCTGCCTGAGATACCCCTCCTGTCCCGGCCCCCACTGCTTTTTTCCTTCCTCACCTCTGTCCGGAGAGAAATTCCAGCGGAAGGTATGGGTGACACATCCTCTTCTTTACAGGTGGCAGCCTGGCAACACCTGCAGAAAGGCCAGCAGAGCCCCACTCACACCGGGCCACCAACAAAGCTGTGGCCCCTCACTCCCTCCCACCAGAAGAGCCCCGAGACTGCTGACAGGGCAGAGAATATGGAGTCAGGCACAGCTTCAGGGGCTATTGCTGCCTGGAGCGCTGTTTATATTGACCTCAAACAGGCACACCTGGGGAGGGCCGGCCGGCAGGGTAAGGCTGCCCAGGTCAGCTAATCCACAACCCTCAGGGAATCACATTGTTGAAAACGGACCTCGCTAAGGCAGAATAGAAGCCAAGGAAGAAAAGGACACAATGCCATTTGCAGCACCGTAGATGAGTCTAGAGGTAATCACGTGACTTGTAGTAAGTCAGAAAGTGAAAGACACATATCGTATCCTATCACTTATAGGTGTTACCTAAAAATGGATACCAGGGCAGATATTTCCACGGAGAAGGGCCATCACAGATTCATCAAACAAACTTATGGTTCACCAATGGAAAGGTGTGAGGATTGGTTTCATTACGATATTGGGGTTAACAGACATATACAAACACAGGTGACACATATAATCACCAAAGACCTACGGAATACCAAGAGAAGACCACTCAACATTCTGTCATAACGTACATGGGAAAAGGATCCCAGGAAGAACAGACATCTCTATATGTGTAAAAGAACCACATCTTCCACACCTACAACAAGCCAAACATTGTAATCAAACTTGCTGTAATAAAAAATAAAAAATTAAATTAAAAACACGAACAAGAAGTAGTGAGACAAACTTGAGGGGCTTTCTCCTGGCACATTCCATTCTAAATTCCAATCTAGAACACGACTTCCATTGAGGCTCTGTTGCCCTAGTCACCAGATTTGGTAAGGGATAACTGCTGCCACCTTGTGGCCGTTTCGCACAACAGCAGCTTTAATCCCAGCGCTGATGGTCAGTTGATATTCAAAATCATTGCAGGCCTGTAAATGACACCTGCCCTGAAAACAAATCCTGGGGTCACATACCGACCAAAAAATTCAAAGGACGTCCATATTTCAAAACGACCGTTTCAAAAGGCATATTTTACGCACATTAGTGTTCTGCTTCTTTTTCTTTCTTTCCTTTTTTTGTTAAAAATACGGGAATGGAAAAAGGCATCCCTCAGAATGGGCGAAAATCGTTGCAAACGAATCAATGGACAAAGGTTTAATCTCCAATATATATAAACAGCTCATGCAGCTTAATATTAACAAAACAAACAACCCAATACAAAAAATGGGCAGAAGATCTAAAGAGATGTTTCTTCCAAGAAGACACAGACAAGGCCAAGACGCACATGAAAAGATGCTCAACAGCACTAATTATTAGAGAAATGCAAATCAAAACTACAATGAGGTATCACCTCACACCTGTTAGAATCGGCATCATCAGAAAATCTACAAACAACAAATTCTGGGGAGGGTGTGGACAAAAGGAGCCCTCTTCCACTATTGGTGGGAATGTAAATTGATACAGTCACTATGGAGAACGGTATGGAGTTTCCTTAAAAAAACTAGAAATAGAATTACCATCTGATCCAGCAATCCCACTTCTGGGCATATACCCAGAGAAAACCATAAATCAAAAAGGCACATTCACCACAATGTTCATGGCAGCACGATTTACAATAGCCAGGTAATGGAAGCAACGTAAATGCCCACAGACAGATGAATGGATAAAGATGTGGTACATATATAAAATGGAATATTACTCAGCCATAAAAAGGAATGAAACTGGGTCATTTGTAGAGCCATCGATGGATCTAGAGACTGTCATACAGAATGAACTAAGTCAGAAAGAGGAAAACAAATATTGTATATTAATGCATATATGTGGAACCTAAAAAATGGTACAGATGAACTGGTTTGCAGGGAAGAAACAGAGACACAGAGGTAGACAACAAACATATGGACACCAAGTGTGGGAAGCCATGGGGTGGTGGTGGTGGGATGAGTTGGGAGATTGGGATTGACCTGTATACATGTATATGCATAAAATACATAACTAATAATAACCTGTTGTATAAAAAAATAAATCAAATTAAATTTCAAATTTTTAAAAAATAAAATTTAAAAATAAAACAGAAAAATGTTCTTCCCTTCACACAGATGTATTTATAGGAATGAATTATTTCCATGCTTATATCTATAAATACATAAAGGAGGAATACAATCTAACTTGAACCATAAAAGAAAAAAAAAAAACCTGAACCCACCAGTTATACAGAGGAAAACCCTATCAGGGCACTTGCTCCAGCGGTAAACAATTCTGAAATTGGTCAGAGGTGGGGAATCATCTCCCATACAACCAGCAACCCACCCCCCACGCAAGGAGCATCCTCATTGCAAAGCTGGGGGACCGTGCCGAGGCATCTGTGAGTAAACGTGAGCTGAGCCCCAGGCCAGCTGCTGCTGAACTGTTCCCACCCTTCCCAGGTAAAACACCTGAATATGTACAAGGGCTTGAAAGCCTAGAGGAAGGGCCGTGGAGCCACACCAGCGACAGCACGCAGGCCAACTTGGTGCCTGCAGGCCAGCCAGGGTGGTCCTGGCCCCGGGCGCTCTTCCGGAAGCTTTCCATTGCCCTGCCTGAGATACCCCTCCTGTCCCGGCCCCCACTGCTTTTTTCCTTCCTCACCTCTGTCCGGAGAGAAATTCCAGCGGAAGGTATGGGTGACACATCCTCTTCTTTACAGGTGGCAGCCTGGCAACCCCTGCAGAAAGGCCAGCAGAGCCCCACTCACACCGGGCCACCAACAAAGCTGTGGCCCCTCACTCCCTCCCACCAGCAGAGCCCCGAGACTGCTGACGGGGCAGAGAATATGGAGTCAGGCACAGCTTCAGGGGCTATTGCTGCCTGGAGCGCTGTTTATATTGACCTCAAACAGGCACACCTGGGGAGGGCCGGCCGGCAGGGTAAGGCTGCCCAGGTCAGCTAATCCACAACCCTCAGGGAATCACATTGTTGAAAACGGACCTCGCTAAGGCAGAATAGAAGCCAAGGAAGAAAAGGACACAATGCCATTTGCAGCACCGTAGATGAGTCTAGAGGTAATCACGTGACTTGTAGTAAGTCAGAAAGTGAAAGACACATATCGTATCCTATCACTTATAGGTGTTACCTAAGAATGGATACCAGGGCAGATATTTCCACGGAGAAGGGCCATCACAGATTCATCAAACAAACTTATGGTTCACCAATGGAAAGGTGTGAGGATTGGTTTCATTACGATATTGGGGTTAACAGACATATACAAACACAGGTGACACATATAATCACCAAAGACCTACGGAATACCAAGAGAAGACTACTCAACATTCTGTCATAACGTACATGGGAAAAGGATCCCAGGAAGAACAGACATCTGTATATGTGTAAAAGAACCCCATCTTCCACACCTACAACAAGCCAAACATTGTAATCAAACTTGCTGTAATAAAAAATAAAAAAATAAATTAAAAACACGAACAAGAAGTAGTGAGACAAACTTGAGGGGCTTTCTCCTGGCACATTCCATTCTAAATTACAATCTAAAACACGACTTCCATTGAGGCTCTGTTGCCCTAGTCACCAGATTTGGTAAGGGAGAACTGCTGCCACCTTGTGGCTGTTTCACACAATAGCAGCTTTAATCCCAGCGCTGATGGTCAGTTGATATTCAAAATCATTGCAGGCCTGTAAATGACACCTGCCCTGAAAACAAATCCTGGGGTCACATATCGACCAAAAAATTCAAAGGACGTCCATATTTCAAAACGACCGTTTCAAAAGGCATATTTTACGCACATTAGTGTTCTGCTTCTTTTTCTTTCTTTCCATTTTTGTTAAAAATACGGGAATGGAAAAAGGCCTCCCTCAGAATGGGCGAAAATCGTTGCAAACGAATCAATGGACAAAGGTTTAATCTCCAATATATATAAACAGCTCATGCAGCTTAATATTAACAAAACAAACAACCCAATACAAAAAATGGGCAGAAGATCTAAAGAGATGTTTCTTCCAAGAAGACACAGAGATGGCCAAGACGCACATGAAAAGCTGCTCAACAGCACTAATTATTAGAGAAATGCAAATCAAAACTACAATGAGGTATCACCTCACACCTGTTAGAATCGGCATCATCAGAAAATCTACAAACAACAAATTCTGGGGAGGGTGTGGACAAAAGGAGCCCTCTTCCACTATTGGTGGGAATGTAAATTGATACAGTCACTATGGAGAACGGTATGGAGTTTCCTTAAAAAAACTAGAAATAGAATTACCATCTGATCCAGCAATCCCACTTCTGGGCATATACCCAGAGAAAACCATAAATCAAAAAGGCACATTCACCACAATGTTCATGGCAGCACGATTTACAATAGCCAGGTAATGGAAGCAACCTAAATGCCCACAGACAGATGAATGGATAAAGATGTGGTACATATATAAAATGGAATATTACTCAGCCATAAAAAGGAATGAAACTGGGTCATTTGTAGAGACATCGATGGATCTAGAGACTGTCATACAGAATGAAGTAAGTCAGAAAGAGGAAAACAAATATTGTATATTAATGCATATATGTGGAACCTAAAAAATGGCACAGATGAACTGGTTTGCAGGGAAGAAACAGAGACACAGAGGTAGAGAACAAACATATGGACACCAAGTGTGGGAAGCCATGGGGTGGTGGTGGTGGGATGAGTTGGGAGATTGGGATTGACCTGTATACATGTATATGCATAAAATACATAACTAATAATAACCTGTTGTATAAAAAAATAAATCAAATTAAATTTCAAATTTTTAAAAAATAAAATTTAAAAATAAAACAGAAAAATGTTCTTCCCTTCACACAGATGTATTTATAGGAATGAATTATTTCCATGCTTATATCTATAAATACATAAAGGAGGAATACAATCTAACTTGAACCATAAAAGAAAAAAAAAAAACCTGAACCCACCAGTTATACAGAGGAAAACCCTATCAGGGCACTTGCTCCAGCGGTAAACAATTCTGAAATTGGTCAGAGGTGGGGAATCATCTCCCATAAAACCAGCAACGCACACCCCACACAAGGAGCATCCTCATTGCAAAGCTGGGGGACCGTGCCGAGGCATCTGTGAGTAAACGTGAGCTGAGCCCCAGGCCAGCTGCTGCTGAACTGTTCCCACCCTTCCCAGGTAAAACACCTGAATATGTACAAGGGCTTGAAAGCCTAGAGGAAGGGCCACGGAGCCACACCAGTGAGAGCACGCAGGCCAACATGGTGCCTGCAGGCCAGCCAGGGTGGTCCTCGCCCCGGGCGCTCTTGCGGAAGCTTTCCATTGCCCTGCCTGAGATACCCCTCCTGTCCCGGCCCCCACTGCTTTTTTCCTTCCTCACCTCTGTCCAGAGAGAAATTCCAGCGGAAGGTATGGGTGACACATCCTCTTCTTTACAGGTGGCAGCCTGGCAACCCCTGCAGAAAGGCCAGCAGAGCCCCACTCACACCAGGCCACCAACAAAGCTGTGGCCCCTCACTCCCTCCCACCAGCAGAGCCCCGAGACTGCTGACGGGGCGGAGAATATGGAGTCAGGCACAGCTTCAGGGGCTATTGCTGCCTGGAGCGCTGTTTATATTGACCTCAAACAGGCACACCTGGGGAGGGCCGGCCGGCAGGTTAAGGCTGCCCAGGTCAGCTAATCCACAACCCTCAGGGAATCACATTGTTGAAAACGGACCTCGCTAAGGCAGAATAGAAGCCAAGGGAGAAAAGGACACAATGCCATTTGCAGCACCATAGATGAGTCTAGAGGTAATCACGTGACTTGTAGTAAGTCAGAAAGTGAAAGACACATATCGTATCCTATCACTTATAGGTGTTACCTAAGAATGGATACCAGGGCAGATATTTCCACGGAGAAGGGCCATCACAGATTCATCAAACAAACTTATGGTTCACCAATGGAAAGGTGTGAGGATTGGTTTCATTACGATATTGGGGTTAACAGACATATACAAACACAGGTGACACATATAATCACCAAAGACCTAAGGAATACCAAGAGAAGACTACTCAACATTCTGTCATAACGTACATGGGAAAAGGATCCCAGGAAGAACAGACATCTCTATATGTGTAAAAGAACCCCATCTTCTACACCTACACAAGCCAAACATTGTAATCAAACTTGCTGTAATAAAAAATAAAAAATCAAATTAAAAACACGAACAAGAAGTAGTGAGACAAACTTGAGGGGCTTTCTCCTGGCACTTTCCATTCTAAATTCCAATCTAGAACACGACTTCCATTGAGGCTCTGTTGCCCTAGTCACCAGATTTGGTAAGGGAGAACTGCTGCCACCTTGTGGCCGTTTCGCACAACAGCAGCTTTAATCCCAGCGCTGATGGTCAGTTGATATTCAAAATCATTGCAGGCCTGTAAATGACACCTGCCCTGAAAACAAATCCTGGGGTCACATATCGACCAAAAAATTCAAAGGACGTCCATATTTCAAAACGACCGTTTCAAAAGGCATATTTTACGCACATTAGTGTTCTGCTTCTTTTTCTTTCTTTCCTTTTTTTGTTAAAAATACGGGAATGGAAAAAGGCATCCCTCAGAATGGGCGAAAATCGTTGCAAACGAATCAATGGACAAAGGTTTAATCTCCAATATATATAAACAGCTCATGCAGCTTAATATTAACAAAACAAACAACCCAATACAAAAAATGGGCAGAAGATCTAAAGAGATGTTTCTTCCAAGAAGACACAGAGATGGCCAAGACGCACATGAAAAGCTGCTCAACAGCACTAATTATTAGAGAAATGCAAATCAAAACTACAATGAGGTATCACCTCACACCTGTTAGAATCGGCATCATCAGAAAATCTACAAACAACAAATTCTGGGGAGGGTGTGGACAAAAGGAGCCCTCTTCCACTATTGGTGGGAATGTAAATTGATACAGTCACTGGAGAACGGTATGGAGTTTCCTTAAAAAAACTAGAAATAGAATTACCATCTGATCCAGCAATCCCACTTCTGGGCATATACCCAGAGAAAACCATAAATCAAAAAGGCACATTCACCACAATGTTCATGGCAGCACTATTTACAATAGCCAGGTAATGGAAGCAACCTAAATGCCCACAGACAGATGAATGGATAAAGATGTGGTACATATATAAAATGGAATATTACTCAGCCATAAAAAGGAATGAAACTGGGTCATTTGTAGAGACATCGATGGATCTAGAGACTGTCATACAGAATGAACTAAGTCAGAAAGAGGAAAACAAATATTGTATATTAATGCATATATGTGGAATCTAAAAATGGTACAGATGAACTGGTTTGCAGGGAAGAAACAGAGACACAGAGGTAGAGAACAAACATATGGACACCAAGTGTGGGAAGCCATGGGGTGGTGGTGGTGGGATGAGTTGGGAGATTGGGATTGACCTGTATACATGTATATGCATAAAATACATAATTAATAATAACCTGCTGTATAAAAAAATAAATCAAATTACATTTCAAATTTTTAAAAAAATAAAATTTAAAATAAAACAGAAAAATGTTCTTCCCTTCACACCGATGTATTTATAGGAATGAATTATTTCCATGCTTATATCTATAAATACATAAAGGAGGAATACAATCTAACTTGAACCATAAAAGAAAAAAAAAAAAACCTGAACCCACCAGTTATACAGAGGAAAACCCTATCAGGGCACTTGCTCCAGCAGTAAACAATTCTGAAATTGGTCAGAGGTGGGGAATCATCTCCCATACAACCAGCAACCCACCCCCCACGCAAGGAGCATCCTCATTGCAAAGCTGGGGGACCGTGCCGAGGCATCTGTGAGTAAACGTGAGCTGAGCCCCAGGCCAGCTGCTGCTGAACTGTTCCCACCCTTCCCAGGTAAAACACCTGAATATGTACAAGGGCTTGAAAGCCTAGAGGAAGGGCCACGGAGCCACACCAGCGACAGCACGCAGGCCAACTTGGTGCCTGCAGGCCAGCCAGGGTGGTCCTGGCCCCGGGCGCTCTTCCGGAAGCTTTCCATTGCCCTGCCTGAGATACCCCTCCTGTCCCGGCCCCCACTGCTTTTTTCCTTCCTCACCTCTGTCCGGAGAGAAATTCCAGCGGAAGGTATGGGTGACACATCCTCTTCTTTACAGGTGGCAGCCTGGCAACCCCTGCAGAAAGGCCAGCAGAGCCCCACTCACACCGGGCCACCAACAAAGCTGTGCCCCCTCACTCCCTCCCACCAGCAGAGCCCCGAGACTGCTGACGGGGCAGAGAATATGGAGTCAGGCACAGCTTCAGGGGCTATTGCTGCCTGGAGCGCTGTTTATATTGACCTCAAACAGGCACACCTGGGGAGGGCCGGCCGGCAGGGTAAGGCTGCCCAGGTCAGCTAATCCACAACCCTCAGGGAATCACATTGTTGAAAACGGACCTCGCTAAGGCAGAATAGAAGCCAAGGAAGAAAAGGACACAATGCCATTTGCAGCACCGTAGATGAGTCTAGAGGTAATCACGTGACTTGTAGTAAGTCAGAAAGTGAAAGACACATATCGTATCCTATCACTTATAGGTGTTAACTAAGAATGGATACCAGGGCAGATATTTCCACGGAGAAGGGCCATCACAGATTCATCAAACAAACTTATGGTTCACCAATGGAAAGGTGTGAGGATTGGTTTCATTACGATATTGGGGTTAACAGACATATACAAACACAGGTGACACATATAATCACCAAAGACCTAAGGAATACCAAGAGAAGACCACTCAACATTCTGTCATAACGTACATGGGAAAAGGATCCCAGGAAGAACAGACATCTGTATATGTGTAAAAGAACCCCATCTTCCACACGTACAACAAGCCAAACATTGTAATCAAACTTGCTGTAATAAAAAATGAAAAATTAAATTAAAAACACGAACAAGAAGTAGTGAGACAAACTTGAGGGGCTTTCTCCTGGCACATTCCATTCTAAATTCCAATCTAGAACACGACTTCCATTGAGGCTCTGTTGCCCTAGTCACCAGATTTGGAAAGCGAGAACTGCTGCCACCTTGTGGCTGTTACGCACAACAGCAGCTTTAATCCCAGCGCTGATGGTCAGTTGATATTCAAAATCATTGCAGGCCTGTAAATGACACCTGCCCTGAAAACAAATCCTGGGGTCACATATCGACCAAAAAATTCAAAGGACGTCCATATTTCAAAACGACCGTTTCAAAAGGCATATTTTACGCACATTAGTGTTCTGCTTCTTTTTCTTTCTTTCCTTTTTTTGTTAAAAATACGGGAATGGAAAAAGGCATCCCTCAGAATGGGCGAAAATCGTTGCAAACGAATCAATGGACAAAGGTTTAATCTCCAATATATATAAACAGCTCATGCAGCTTAATATTAACAAAACAAACAACCCAATACAAAAAATGGGCAGAAGATCTAAAGAGATGTTTCTTCCAAGAAGACACAGAGATGGCCAAGACGCACATGAAAAGCTGCTCAACAGCACTAATTATTAGAGAAATGCAAATCAAAACTACAATGAGGTATCACCTCACACCTGTTAGAATCGGCGTCATCAGAAAATCTACAAACAACAAATTCTGGGGAGGGTGTGGACAAAAGGAGCCCTCTTCCACTATTGGTGGGAATGTAAATTGATACAGTCACTGGAGAACGGTATGGAGTTTCCTTAAAAAAACTAAAAATAGAATTACCATCTGATCCAGCAATCCCACTTCTGGGCATATACCCAGAGAAAACCATAAATCAAAAAGGCACATTCACCACAATGTTCATGGCAGCACTATTTACAATAGCCAGGTAATGGAAGCAACCTAAATGCCCACAGACAGATGAATGGATAAAGATGTGGTACATATATAAAATGGAATATTACTCAGCCATAAAAAGGAATGAAACTGGGTCATTTGTAGAGACATCGATGGATCTAGAGACTGTCATACAGAATGAACTAAGTCAGAAAGAGGAAAACAAATATTGTATATTAATGCATATATGTGGAACCTAAAAAATGGTACAGATGAACTGGTTTGCAGGGAAGAAACAGAGACACAGAGGTAGACAACAAACATATGGACACCAAGTGTGGGAAGCCATGGGGTGGTGGTGGTGGGATGAGTTGGGAGATTGGGATTGACCTGTATACATGTATATGCATAAAATACATAACTAATAATAACCTGCTGTATAAAAAAATAAATCAAATTAAATTTCAAATTTTGAAAAAATAAAATTTAAAATAAAACAGAAAAATGTTCTTCCCTTCACACAGATGTATTTATAGGAATGAATTATTTCCATGCTTATATCTATAAATACATAAAGGAGGAATACAATCTAACTTCAACCATAAAAGAAAAAAAAAAAAAACCTGAACCCACCAGTTATACAGAGGAAAACCCTATCAGGGCACTTGCTCCAGCGGTAAACAATTCTGAAATTGGTCAGAGGTGGGGAATCATCTCCCATACAACCAGCAACGCACACCCCACACAAGGAGCATCCTCATTGCAAAGCTGGGGGACCGTGCCGAGGCATCTGTGAGTAAACGTGAGCTGAGCCCCAGGCCAGCTGCTGCTGAACTGTTCCCACCCTTCCCAGGTAAAACACCTGAATATGTACAAGGGCTTGAAAGCCTAGAGGAAGGGCCACGGAGCCACACCAGTGACAGCACGCAGGCCAACATGGTGCCTTCAGGCCAGCCAGGGTGGTCTTGGCCCCGGGCGCTCTTCCAGAAGCTTTCCATTGCCCTGCCTGAGATACCCCTCCTGTCCCGGCCCCCACTGCTTTTTTCCTTCCTCACCTCTGTCCGGAGAGAAATTCCAGCGGAAGGTATGGGTGACACATCCTCTTCTTTACAGGTGGCAGCCTGGCAACCCCTGCAGAAAGGGCAGCAGAGCCCCACTCACACCAGGCCACCAACAAAGCTGTGGCCCCTCACTCCCTCCCACCAGCAGAGCCCCGAGACTGCTGACGGGGCAGAGAATATGGAGTCAGGCACAGCTTCAGGGGCTATTGCTGCCTGGAGTGCTGTTTATATTGACCTCAAACAGGCACACCTGGGGAGGGCCGGCCGGCAGGTTAAGGCTGCCCAGGTCAGCTAATCCACATCCCTCAGGGAATCACATTGTTGAAAACGGACCTCGCTAAGGCAGAATAGAAGCCAAGGAAGAAAAGGACACAATGCCATTTGCAGCACCGTAGATGAGTCTAGAGGTAATCACGTGACTTGTAGTAAGTCAGAAAGTGAAAGACACATATCGTATCCTATCACTTATAGGTGTTACCTAAGAATGGATACCAGGGCAGATATTTCCACGGAGAAGGGCCATCACAGATTCATCAAACAAACTTATGGTTCACCAATGGAAAGGTGTGAGGATTGGTTTCATTACGATATTGGGTTTAACAGACATATACAAACACAGGTGACACATATAATCACCAAAGACCTACGGAATACCAAGAGAAGACCACTCAACATTCTGTCATAACGTACATGGGAAAAGGATCCCAGGAAGAACAGACATCTGTATATGTGTAAAAGAACCCCATCTTCCACACCTACAACAAGCCAAACATTGTAATCAAACTTGCTGTAATAAAAAATGAAAAATTAAATTAAAAACACGAACAAGAAATAGTGAGACAAACTTGAGGGGCTTTCTCCTGGCACATTCCATTCTAAATTCCAATATAGAACATGACTTCCATTGAGGCTCTGTTGCCCTAGTCACCAGATTTGGTAAGGGAGAACTGCTGCCACCTTGTGGCTGTTTCACACAATAGCAGCTTTAATCCCAGCGCTGATGGTCAGTTGATATTCAAAATCATTGCAGGCCTGTAAATGACACCTGCCCTGAAAACAAATCCTGGGGACACATATCGACCAAAAAATTCAAAGGACGTCCATATTTCAAAACGACCGTTTCAAAAGGCATATTTTACGCACATTAGTGTTCTGCTTCTTTTTCTTTCTTTCCTTTTTTTGTTAAAAATACGGGAATGGAAAAAGGCCTCCCTCAGAATGGGCGAAAATCGTTGCAAACGAATCAATGGACAAAGGTTTAATCTCCAATATATATAAACAGCTCATGCAGCTTAATATTAACAAAACAAACAACCCAATACAAAAAATGGGCAGAAGATCTAAAGAGATGTTTCTTCCAAGAAGACACAGAGATGGCCAAGACGCACATGAAAAGCTGCTCAACAGCACTAATTATTAGAGAAATGCAAATCAAAACTACAATGAGGTATCACCTCACACCTGTTAGAATCGGCATCATCAGAAAATCTACAAACAACCAATTCTGGGGAGGGTGTGGACAAAAGGAGCCCTCTTCCACTATTGGTGGGAATGTAAATTGATACAGTCACTGGAGAACGGTATGGAGTTTCCTTAAAAAAACTAGAAATAGAATTACCATCTGATCCAGCAATCCCACTTCTGGGCATATACCCAGAGAAAACCATAAATCAAAAAGGCACATTCACCACAATGTTCATGGCAGCACTATTTACAATAGCCAGGTAATGGAAGCAACCTAAATGCCCACAGACAGATGAATGGATAAAGATGTGGTACATATATAAAATGGAATATTACTCAGCCATAAAAAGGAATGAAACTGGGTCATTTGTAGAGACATCGATGGATCTAGAGACTGTCATACAGAATGAAGTAAGTCAGAAAGAGGAAAACAAATATTGTATATTAATGCATATATGTGGAACCTAAAAAATGGTACAGATGAACTGGTTTGCAGGGAAGAAACAGAGACACAGAGGTAGAGAACAAACATATGGACACCAAGTGTGGGAAGCCATGGGGTGGTGGTGGTGGGATGAGTTGGGAGATTGGGATTGACCTGTATACATGTATATGCATAAAATACATAACTAATAATAACCTGTTGTATAAAAAAATAAATCAAATTAAATTTCAAATTTTTAAAAAATAAAATTTAAAAATAAAACAGAAAAATGTTCTTCCCTTCACACAGATGTATTTATAGGAATGAATTATTTCCATGCTTATATCTATAAATACATAAAGGAGGAATACAATCTAACTTGAACCATAAAAGAAAAAAAAAAAAACCTGAACCCACCAGTTATACAGAGGAAAACCCTATCAGGGCACTTGCTCCAGCGGTAAACAATTCTGAAATTGGTCAGAGGTGGGGAATCATCTCCCATACAACCAGCAACCCACCCCCCACGCAAGGAGCATCCTCATTGCAAAGCTGGGGGACCGTGCCGAGGCATCTGTGAGTAAACGTGAGCTGAGCCCCAGGCCAGCTGCTGCTGAACTGTTCCCACCCTTCCCAGGTAAAACACCTGAATATGTACAAGGGCTTGAAAGCCTAGAGGAAGGGCCACGGAGCCACACCAGCGACAGCACGCAGGCCAACTTGGTGCCTGCAGGCCAGCCAGGGTGGTCCTGGCCCCGGGCGCTCTTCCCGAAGCTTTCCATTGCCCTGCCTGAGATACCCCTCCTGTCCCGGCCCCCACTGCTTTTTTCCTTCCTCACCTCTGTCCGGAGAGAAATTCCAGTGGAAGGTATGGGTGACACATCCTCTTCTTTACAGGTGGCAGCCTGGCAACCCCTGCAGAAAGGCCAGCAGAGCCCCACTCACACCGGGCCACCAACAAAGCTGTGGCCCCTCACTCCCTCCCACCAGCAGAGCCCCGAGACTGCTGACGGGGCAGAGAATATGGAGTCAGGCACAGCTTCAGGGGCTATTGCTGCCTGGAGCGCTGTTTATATTGACCTCAAACAGGCACACCTGGGGAGGGCCGGCCGGCAGGGTAAGGCTGCCCAGGTCAGCTAATCCACAACCCTCAGGGAATCACATTGTTGAAAACGGACCTCGCTAAGGCAGAATAGAAGCCAAGGAAGAAAAGGACACAATGCCATTTGCAGCACCGTAGATGAGTCTAGAGGTAATCACGTGACTTGTAGTAAGTCAGAAAGTGAAAGACACATATCGTATCCTATCACTTATAGGTGTTACCTAAGAATGGATACCAGGGCAGATATTTCCACGGAGAAGGGCCATCACAGATTCATCAAACAAACTTATGGTTCACCAATGGAAAGGTGTGAGGATTGGTTTCATTACGATATTGGGGTTAACAGACATATACAAACACAGGTGACACATATAATCACCAAAGACCTACGGAATACCAAGAGAAGACCACTCAACATTCTGTCATAACGTACATGGGAAAAGGATCCCAGGAAGAACAGACATCTCTATATGTGTAAAAGAACCACATCTTCCACACCTACAACAAGCCAAACATTGTAATCAAACTTGCTGTAATAAAAAATAAAAAATTAAATTAAAAACACGAACAAGAAGTAGTGAGACAAACTTGAGGGGCTTTCTCCTGGCACATTCCATTCTAAATTCCAATCTAGAACACGACTTCCATTGAGGCTCTGTTGCCCTAGTCACCAGATTTGGTAAGGGATAACTGCTGCCACCTTGCGGCCGTTTCGCACAACAGCAGCTTTAATCCCAGCGCTGATGGTCAGTTGATATTCAAAATCATTGCAGGCCTGTAAATGACACCTGCCCTGAAAAAAAATCCTGGGGTCACATACCGACCAAAAAATTCAAAGGACGTCCATATTTCAAAACGACCGTTTCAAAAGGCATATTTTACGCACATTAGTGTTCTGCTTCTTTTTCTTTCTTTCCTTTTTTTGTTAAAAATACGGGAATGGAAAAAGGCATCCCTCAGAATGGGCGAAAATCGTTGCAAACGAATCAATGGACAAAGGTTTAATCTCCAATATATATAAACAGCTCATGCAGCTTAATATTAACAAAACAAACAACCCAATACAAAAAATGGGCAGAAGATCTAAAGAGATGTTTCTTCCAAGAAGACACAGAGATGGCCAAGACGCACATGAAAAGCTGCTCAACAGCACTAATTATTAGAGAAATGCAAATCAAAACTACAATGAGGTATCACCTCACACCTGTTAGAATCGGCATCATCAGAAAATCTACAAACAACCAATTCTGGGGAGGGTGTGGACAGAAGGAGCCCTCTTCCACTATTGGTGGGAATGTAAATTGATACAGTCACTATGGAGAACGGTATGGAGTTTCCTTAAAAAAACTAGAAATAGAATTACCATCTGATCCAGCAATCCCACTTCTGGGCATATACCCAGAGAAAACCATAAATCAAAAAGGCACATTCACCACAATGTTCATGGCAGCACGATTTACAATAGCCAGGTAATGGAAGCAACGTAAATGCCCACAGACAGATGAATGGATAAAGATGTGGTACATATATAAAATGGAATATTACTCAGCCATAAAAAGGAATGAAACTGGGTCATTTGTAGAGCCATCGATGGATCTAGAGACTGTCATACAGAATGAACTAAGTCAGAAAGAGGAAAACAAATATTGTATATTAATGCATATATGTGGAACCTAAAAAATGGTACAGATGAACTGGTTTGCAGGGAAGAAACAGAGACACAGAGGTAGAGAACAAACATATGGACACCAAGTGTGGGAAGCCATGGGGTGGTGGTGGTGGGATGAGTTGGGAGATTGGGATTGACCTGTATACATGTATATGCATAAAATACATAACTAATAATAACCTGTTGTATAAAAAAATAAATCAAATTAAATTTCAAATTTTTAAAAAATAAAATTTAAAAATAAAACAGAAAAATGTTCTTCCCTTCACACAGATGTATTTATAGGAATGAATTATTTCCATGCTTATATCTATAAATACATAAAGGAGGAATACAATCTAACTTGAACCATAAAAGAAAAAAAAAACCTGAACCCACCAGTTATACAGAGGAAAACCCTATCAGGGCACTTGCTCCAGCGGTAAACAATTCTGAAATTGGTCACAGGTGGGGAATCATCTCCCATACAACCAGCAACCCACCCCCCACGCAAGGAGCATCCTCATTGCAAAGCTGGGGGACCGTGCCGAGGCATCTGTGAGTAAACGTGAGCTGAGCCCCAGGCCAGCTGCTGCTGAACTGTTCCCACCCTTCCCAGGTAAAACACCTGAATATGTACAAGGGCTTGAAAGCCTAGAGGAAGGGCCACGGAGCCACACCAGCGACAGCACGCAGGCCAACTTGGTGCCTGCAGGCCAGCCAGCGTGGTCCTGGCCCCGGGCACTCTTCCCGAAGCTTTCCATTGCCCTGCCTGAGATACCCCTCCTGTCCCGGCCCCCACTGCTTTTTTCCTTCCTCACCTCTGTCCGGAGAGAAATTCCAGTGGAAGGTATGGGTGACACATCCTCTTCTTTACAGGTGGCAGCCTGGCAACCCCTGCAGAAAGGCCAGCAGAGCCCCACTCACACCGGGCCACCAACAAAGCTGTGGCCCCTCACTCCCTCCCACCAGCAGAGCCCCGAGACTGCTGACGGGGCAGAGAATATGGAGTCAGGCACAGCTTCAGGGGCTATTGCTGCCTGGAGCGCTGTTTATATTGACCTCAAACAGGCACACCTGGGGAGGGCCGGCCGGCAGGGTAAGGCTGCCCAGGTCAGCTAATCCACAACCCTCAGGGAATCACATTGTTGAAAACGGACCTCACTAAGGCAGAATAGAAGCCAAGGAAGAAAAGGACACAATGCCATTTGCAGCACCGTAGATGAGTCTAGAGGTAATCACGTGACTTGTAGTAAGTCAGAAAGTGAAAGACACATATCGTATCCTATCACTTATAGGTGTTACCTAAGAATGGATACCAGGGCAGATATTTCCACGGAGAAGGGCCATCACAGATTCATCAAACAAACTTATGGTTCACCAATGGAAAGGTGTGAGGATTGGTTTCATTACGATATTGGGGTTAACAGACATATACAAACACAGGGGACACATATAATCACCAAAGACCTACGGAATACCAAGAGAAGACCACTCAACATTCTGTCATAACGTACATGGGAAAAGGATCCCAGGAAGAACAGACATCTCTATATGTGTAAAAGAACCACATCTTCCACACCTACAACAAGCCAAACATTGTAATCAAACTTGCTGTAATAAAAAATAAAAAATTAAATTAAAAACACGAACAAGAAGTAGTGAGACAAACTTGAGGGGCTTTCTCCTGGCACATTCCATTCTAAATTCCAATCTAGAACACGACTTCCATTGAGGCTCTGTTGCCCTAGTCACCAGATTTGGTAAGGGATAACTGCTGCCACCTTGCGGCCGTTTCGCACAACAGCAGCTTTAATCCCAGCGCTGATGGTCAGTTGATATTCAAAATCATTGCAGGCCTGTAAATGACACCTGCCCTGAAAACAAATCCTGGGGTCACATACCGACCAAAAAATTCAAAGGACGTCCATATTTCAAAACGACCGTTTCAAAAGGCATATTTTACGCACATTAGTGTTCTGCTTCTTTTTCTTTCTTTCCTTTTTTTGTTAAAAATACGGGAATGGAAAAAGGCATCCCTCAGAATGGGCGAAAATCGTTGCAAACGAATCAATGGACAAAGGTTTAATCTCCAATATATATAAACAGCTCATGCAGCTTAATATTAACAAAACAAACAACCCAATACAAAAAATGGGCAGAAGATCTAAAGAGATGTTTCTTCCAAGAAGACACAGACATGGCCAAGACGCACATGAAAAGCTGCTCAACAGCACTAATTATTAGAGAAATGCAAATCAAAACTACAATGAGGTATCACCTCACACCTGTTAGAATCGGCATCATCAGAAAATCTACAAACAACCAATTCTGGGGAGGGTGTGGACAGAAGGAGCCCTCTTCCACTATTGGTGGGAATGTAAATTGATACAGTCACTATGGAGAACGGTATGGAGTTTCCTTAAAAAAACTAGAAATAGAATTACCATCTGATCCAGCAATCCCACTTCTGGGCATATACCCAGAGAAAACCATAAATCAAAAAGGCACATTCACCACAATGTTCATGGCAGCACGATTTACAATAGCCAGGTAATGGAAGCAACGTAAATGCCCACAGACAGATGAATGGATAAAGATGTGGTACATATATAAAATGGAATATTACTCAGCCATAAAAAGGAATGAAACTGGGTCATTTGTAGAGCCATCGATGGATCTAGAGACTGTCATACAGAATGAACTAAGTCAGAAAGAGGAAAACAAATATTGTATATTAATGCATATATGTGGAACCTAAAAAATGGTACAGATGAACTGGTTTGCAGGGAAGAAACAGAGACACAGAGGTAGAGAACAAACATATGGACACCAAGTGTGGGAAGCCATGGGGTGGTGGTGGTGGGATGAGTTGGGAGATTGGGATTGACCTGTATACATGTATATGCATAAAATACATAACTAATAATAACCTGTTGTATAAAAAAATAAATCAAATTAAATTTCAAATTTTTAAAAAATAAAATTTAAAAATAAAACAGAAAAATGTTCTTCCCTTCACACAGATGTATTTATAGGAATGAATTATTTCCATGCTTATATCTATAAATACATAAAGGAGGAATACAATCTAACTTGAACCATAAAAGAAAAAAAAAACCTGAACCCACCAGTTATACAGAGGAAAACCCTATCAGGGCACTTGCTCCAGCGGTAAACAATTCTGAAATTGGTCACAGGTGGGGAATCATCTCCCATACAACCAGCAACCCACCCCCCACGCAAGGAGCATCCTCATTGCAAAGCTGGGGGACCGTGCCGAGGCATCTGTGAGTAAACGTGAGCTGAGCCCCAGGCCAGCTGCTGCTGAACTGTTCCCACCCTTCCCAGGTAAAACACCTGAATATGTACAAGGGCTTGAAAGCCTAGAGGAAGGGCCACGGAGCCACACCAGCGACAGCACGCAGGCCAACTTGGTGCCTGCAGGCCAGCCAGCGTGGTCCTGGCCCCGGGCACTCTTCCCGAAGCTTTCCATTGCCCTGCCTGAGATACCCCTCCTGTCCCGGCCCCCACTGCTTTTTTCCTTCCTCACCTCTGTCCGGAGAGAAATTCCAGTGGAAGGTATGGGTGACACATCCTCTTCTTTACAGGTGGCAGCCTGGCAACCCCTGCAGAAAGGCCAGCAGAGCCCCACTCACACCGGGCCACCAACAAAGCTGTGGCCCCTCACTCCCTCCCACCAGCAGAGCCCCGAGACTGCTGACGGGGCAGAGAATATGGAGTCAGGCACAGCTTCAGGGGCTATTGCTGCCTGGAGCGCTGTTTATATTGACCTCAAACAGGCACACCTGGGGAGGGCCGGCCGGCAGGGTAAGGCTGCCCAGGTCAGCTAATCCACAACCCTCAGGGAATCACATTGTTGAAAACGGACCTCACTAAGGCAGAATAGAAGCCAAGGAAGAAAAGGACACAATGCCATTTGCAGCACCGTAGATGAGTCTAGAGGTAATCACGTGACTTGTAGTAAGTCAGAAAGTGAAAGACACATATCGTATCCTATCACTTATAGGTGTTACCTAAGAATGGATACCAGGGCAGATATTTCCACGGAGAAGGGCCATCACAGATTCATCAAACAAACTTATGGTTCACCAATGGAAAGGTGTGAGGATTGGTTTCATTACGATATTGGGGTTAACAGACATATACAAACACAGGGGACACATATAATCACCAAAGACCTACGGAATACCAAGAGAAGACCACTCAACATTCTGTCATAACGTACATGGGAAAAGGATCCCAGGAAGAACAGACATCTCTATATGTGTAAAAGAACCACATCTTCCACACCTACAACAAGCCAAACATTGTAATCAAACTTGCTGTAATAAAAAATAAAAAATTAAATTAAAAACACGAACAAGAAGTAGTGAGACAAACTTGAGGGGCTTTCTCCTGGCACATTCCATTCTAAATTCCAATCTAGAACACGACTTCCATTGAGGCTCTGTTGCCCTAGTCACCAGATTTGGTAAGGGATAACTGCTGCCACCTTGCGGCCGTTTCGCACAACAGCAGCTTTAATCCCAGCGCTGATGGTCAGTTGATATTCAAAATCATTGCAGGCCTGTAAATGACACCTGCCCTGAAAACAAATCCTGGGGTCACATACCGACCAAAAAATTCAAAGGACGTCCATATTTCAAAACGACCGTTTCAAAAGGCATATTTTACGCACATTAGTGTTCTGCTTCTTTTTCTTTCTTTCCTTTTTTTGTTAAAAATACGGGAATGGAAAAAGGCATCCCTCAGAATGGGCGAAAATCGTTGCAAACGAATCAATGGACAAAGGTTTAATCTCCAATATATATAAACAGCTCATGCAGCTTAATATTAACAAAACAAACAACCCAATACAAAAAATGGGCAGAAGATCTAAAGAGATGTTTCTTCCAAGAAGACACAGACATGGCCAAGACGCACATGAAAAGATGCTCAACAGCACTAATTATTAGAGAAATGCAAATCAAAACTACAATGAGGTATCACCTCACACCTGTTAGAATCGGCATCATCAGAAAATCTACAAACAACCAATTCTGGGGAGGGTGTGGACAGAAGGAGCCCTCTTCCACTATTGGTGGGAATGTAAATTGATACAGTCACTATGGAGAACGGTATGGAGTTTCCTTAAAAAAACTAGAAATAGAATTACCATCTGATCCAGCAATCCCACTTCTGGGCATATACCCAGAGAAAACCATAAATCAAAAAGGCACATTCACCACAATGTTCATGGCAGCACGATTTACAATAGCCAGGTAATGGAAGCAACGTAAATGCCCACAGACAGATGAATGGATAAAGATGTGGTACATATATAAAATGGAATATTACTCAGCCATAAAAAGGAATGAAACTGGGTCATTTGTAGAGCCATCGATGGATCTAGAGACTGTCATACAGAATGAACTAAGTCAGAAAGAGGAAAACAAATATTGTATATTAATGCATATATGTGGAACCTAAAAAATGGTACAGATGAACTGGTTTGCAGGGAAGAAACAGAGACACAGAGGTAGAGAACAAACATATGGACACCAAGTGTGGGAAGCCATGGGGTGGTGGTGGTGGGATGAGTTGGGAGATTGGGATTGACCTGTATACATGTATATGCATAAAATACATAACTAATAATAACCTGTTGTATAAAAAAATAAATCAAATTAAATTTCAAATTTTTAAAAAATAAAATTTAAAAATAAAACAGAAAAATGTTCTTCCCTTCACACAGATGTATTTATAGGAATGAATTATTTCCATGCTTATATCTATAAATACATAAAGGAGGAATACAATCTAACTTGAACCATAAAAGAAAAAAAAAAAACCTGAACCCACCAGTTATACAGAGGAAAACCCTATCAGGGCACTTGCTCCAGCGGTAAACAATTCTGAAATTGGTCAGAGGTGGGGAATCATCTCCCATACAACCAGCAACCCACCCCCCACGCCAGGAGCATCCTCATTGCAAAGCTGGGGGACCGTACCGAGGCATCTGTGAGTAAACGTGAGCTGAGCCCCAGGCCAGCTGCTACTGAACTGTTCCCACCCTTCCCAGGTAAAACACCTGAATATGTACAAGGGCTTGAAAGCCTAGAGGAAGGGCCACGGAGCCACACCAGCGACAGCACGCAGGCCAACTTGGTGCCTGCAGGCCAGCCAGGGTGGTCCTGGCCCCGGGCGCTCTTCCCGAAGCTTTCCATTGCCCTGCCTGAGATACCCCTCCTGTCCCGGCCCCCACTGCTTTTTTCCTTCCTCACCTCTGTCCGGAGAGAAATTCCAGTGGAAGGTATGGGTGACACATCCTCTTCTTTACAGGTGGCAGCCTGGCAACCCCTGCAGAAAGGCCAGCAGAGCCCCACTCACACCGGGCCACCAACAAAGCTGTGGCCCCTCACTCCCTCCCACCAGCAGAGCCCCGAGACTGCTGACGGGGCAGAGAATATGGAGTCAGGCACAGCTTCAGGGGCTATTGCTGCCTGGAGCGCTGTTTATATTGACCTCAAACAGGCACACCTGGGGAGGGCCGGCCGGCAGGGTAAGGCTGCCCAGGTCAGCTAATCCACAACCCTCAGGGAATCACATTGTTGAAAACGGACCTCGCTAAGGCAGAATAGAAGCCAAGGAAGAAAAGGACACAATGCCATTTGCAGCACCGTAGATGAGTCTAGAGGTAATCACGTGACTTGTAGTAAGTCAGAAAGTGAAAGACACATATCGTATCCTATCACTTATAGGTGTTACCTAAGAATGGATACCAGGGCAGATATTTCCACGGAGAAGGGCCATCACAGATTCATCAAACAAACTTATGGTTCACCAATGGAAAGGTGTGAGGATTGGTTTCATTACGATATTGGGGTTAACAGACATATACAAACACAGGTGACACATATAATCACCAAAGACCTATGGAATACCAAGAGAAGACTACTCAACATTCTGTCATAACGTACATGGGAAAAGGATCCCAGGAAGAACAGACATCTGTATATGTGTAAAAGAACCCCATCTTCCACACCTACAACAAGCCAAACATTGTAATCAAACTTGCTGTAATAAAAAATAAAAAATTAAATTAAAAACACGAACAAGAAGTAGTGAGACAAACTTGAGGGGCTTTCTCCTGGCACATTCCATTCTAAATTCCAATCTAGAACACGACTTCCATTGAGGCTCTGTTGCCCTAGTCACCAGATTTGGTAAGGGAGGACTGCTGCCACCTTGTGGCCGTTTCGCACAACAGCAGCTTTAATCCCAGCGCTGATGGTCAGTTGATATTCAAAATCATTGCAGGCCTGTAAATGACACCTGCCCTGAAAACAAATCCTGGGGTCACATATCGACCAAAAAATTCAAAGGACGTCCATATTTCAAAACGACCGTTTCAAAAGGCATATTTTACGCACATTAGTGTTCTGCTTCTTTTTCTTTCTTTCCTTTTTTTGTTAAAAATACGGGAATGGAAAAAGGCATCCCTCAGAATGGGCGAAAATCGTTGCAAACGAATCAATGGACAAAGGTTTAATCTCCAATATATATAAACAGCTCATGCAGCTTAATATTAACAAAACAAAGAACCCAATACAAAAAATGGGCAGAAGATCTAAAGAGATGTTTCTTCCAAGAAGACACAGAGATGGCCAAGACGCACATGAAAAGCTGCTCAACAGCACTAATTATTAGAGAAATGCAAATCAAAACTACAATGAGGTATCACCTCACACCTGTTAGAATCGGCATCATCAGAAAATCTACAAACAACCAATTCTGGGGAGGGTGTGGACAGAAGGAGCCCTCTTCCACTATTGGTGGGAATGTAAATTGATACAGTCACTATGGAGAACGGTATGGAGTTTCCTTAAAAAAACTAGAAATAGAATTACCATCTGATCCAGCAATCCCACTTCTGGGCATATACCCAGAGAAAACCATAAATCAAAAAGGCACATTCACCACAATGTTCATGGCAGCACGATTTACAATAGCCAGGTAATGGAAGCAACGTAAATGCCCACAGACAGATGAATGGATAAAGATGTGGTACATATATAAAATGGAATATTACTCAGCCATAAAAAGGAATGAAACTGGGTCATTTGTAGAGACATCGATGGATCTAGAGACTGTCATACAGAATGAAGTAAGTCAGAAAGAGGAAAACAAATATTGTATATTAATGCATATATGTGGAACCTAAAAAATGGTACAGATGAACTGGTTTGCAGGGAAGAAACAGAGACACAGAGGTAGACAACAAACATATGGACACCAAGTGTGGGAAGCCATGGGGTGGTGGTGGTGGGATGAGTTGGGAGATTGGGATTGACCTGTATACATGTATATGCATAAAATACATAACTAATAATAACCTGTTGTATAAAAAAATAAATCAAATTAAATTTCAAATTTTTAAAAAATAAAATTTAAAAATAAAACAGAAAAATGTTCTTCCCTTCACACAGATGTATTTATAGGAATGAATTATTTCCATGCTTATATCTATAAATACATAAAGGAGGAATACAATCTAACTTGAACCATAAAAGAAAAAAAAAAAAACCTGAACCCACCAGTTATACAGAGGAAAACCCTATCAGGGCACTTGCTCCAGCGGTAAACAATTCTGAAATTGGTCAGAGGTGGGGAATCATCTCCCATACAACCAGCAACCCACCCCCCACGCAAGGAGCATCCTCATTGCAAAGCTGGGGGACCGTGCCGAGGCATCTGTGAGTAAACGTGAGCTGAGCCCCAGGCCAGCTGCTGCTGAACTGTTCCCACCCTTCCCAGGTAAAACACCTGAATATGTACAAGGGCTTGAAAGCCTAGAGGAAGGGCCGTGGAGCCACACCAGCGACAGCACGCAGGCCAACTTGGTGCCTGCAGGCCAGCCAGGGTGGTCCTGGCCCCGGGCGCTCTGCCTGAAGCTTTCCATTGCCCTGCCTGAGATACCCCTCCTGTCCCGGCCCCCACTGCTTTTTTCCTTCCTCACCTCTGTCCGGAGAGAAATTCCAGCGGAAGGTATGGGTGACACATCCTCTTCTTTACAGGTGGCAGCCTGGCAACCCCTGCAGAAAGGCCAGCAGAGCCCCACTCACACCGGGCCACCAACAAAGCTGTGGCCCCTCACTCCCTCCCACCAGCAGAGCCCCGAGACTGCTGACGGGGCAGAGAATATGGAGTCAGGCACAGCTTCAGGGGCTATTGCTGCCTGGAGCGCTGTTTATATTGACCTCAAACAGGCACACCTGGGGAGGGCCGGCCGGCAGGGTAAGGCTGCCCAGGTCAGCTAATCCACAACCCTCAGGGAATCACATTGTTGAAAACGGACCTCGCTAAGGCAGAATAGAAGCCAAGGAAGAAAAGGACACAATGCCATTTGCAGCACCGTAGATGAGTCTAGAGGTAATCACGTGACTTGTAGTAAGTCAGAAAGTGAAAGACACATATCGTATCCTATCACTTATAGGTGTTACCTAAGAATGGATACCAGGGCAGATATTTCCACGGAGAAGGGCCATCACAGATTCATCAAACAAACTTATGGTTCACCAATGGAAAGGTGTGAGGATTGGTTTCATTACGATATTGGGGTTAACAGACATATACAAACACAGGTGACACATATAATCACCAAAGACCTACGGAATACCAAGAGAAGACTACTCAACATTCTGTCATAACGTACATGGGAAAAGGATCCCAGGAAGAACAGACATCTGTATATGTGTAAAAGAACCCCATCTTCCACACCTACAACAAGCCAAACATTGTAATCAAACTTGCTGTAATAAAAAATAAAAAAATAAATTAAAAACACGAACAAGAAGTAGTGAGACAAACTTGAGGGGCTTTCTCCTGGCACATTCCATTCTAAATTACAATCTAAAACACGACTTCCATTGAGGCTCTGTTGCCCTAGTCACCAGATTTG
This sequence comes from Mesoplodon mirus, assembly GCF_964341445.2. Taxonomy (NCBI): domain Eukaryota; kingdom Metazoa; phylum Chordata; class Mammalia; order Artiodactyla; family Ziphiidae; genus Mesoplodon; species Mesoplodon mirus. The sequence goes on along the minus strand of NW_028295814.1, from coordinate 1,324,363 downwards.
GTAAGGGAGAACTGCTGCCACCTTGTGGCCGTTTCGCACAACAGCAGCTTTAATCCCAGCGCTGATGGTCAGTTGATATTCAAAATCATTGCAGGCCTGTAAATGACACCTGCCCTGAAAACAAATCCTGGGGTCACATATCGACCAAAAAATTCAAAGGACGTCCATATTTCAAAACGACCGTTTCAAAAGGCATATTTTACGCACATTAGTGTTCTGCTTCTTTTTCTTTCTTTCCTTTTTTTGTTAAAAATACGGGAATGGAAAAAGGCATCCCTCAGAATGGGCGAAAATCGTTGCAAACGAATCAATGGACAAAGGTTTAATCTCCAATATATATAAACAGCTCATGCAGCTTAATATTAGCAAAACAAACAACCCAATACAAAAAATGGGCAGAAGATCTAAAGAGATGTTTCTTCCAAGAAGACACAGACATGGCCAAGACGCACATGAAAAGATGCTCAACAGCACTAATTATTAGAGAAATGCAAATCAAAACTACAATGAGGTATCACCTCACACCTGTTAGAATCGGCATCATCAGAAAATCTACAAACAACCAATTCTGGGGAGGGTGTGGACAAAAGGAGCCCTCTTCCACTATTGGTGGGAATGTAAATTGATACAGTCACTGGAGAACGGTATGGAGTTTCCTTAAAAAAACTAGAAATAGAATTACCATCTGATCCAGCAATCCCACTTCTGGGCATATACCCAGAGAAAACCATAAATCAAAAAGGCACATTCACCACAATGTTCATGGCAACACTATTTACAATAGCCAGGTAATGGAAGCAACCTAAATGCCCACAGACAGATGAATGGATAAAGATGTGGTACATATATAAAATGGAATATTACTCAGCCATAAAAAGGAATGAAACTGGGTCATTTGTAGAGACATCGATGGATCTAGAGACTGTCATACAGAATGAAGTAAGTCAGAAAGAGGAAAACAAATATTGTATATTAATGCATATATGTGGAACCTAAAAAATGGTACAGATGAACTGGTTTGCAGGGAAGAAACAGAGACACAGAGGTAGAGAACAAACATATGGACACCAAGTGTGGGAAGCCATGGGGTGGTGGTGGTGGGATGAGTTGGGAGATTGGGATTGACCTGTATACATGTATATGCATAAAATACATAACTAATAATAACCTGCTGTATAAAAAATAAATCAAATTAAATTTCAAATTTTTAAAAAATAAAATTTAAAATAAAACAGAAAAATGTTCTTCCCTTCACACAGATGTATTTATAGGAATGAATTATTTCCATGCTTATATCTATAAATACATAAAGGAGGAATACAATCTAACTTGAACCATAAAAGAAAAAAAAAAACCTGAACCCACCAGTTATACAGAGGAAAACCCTATCAGGGCACTTGCTGCAGCGGTAAACAATTCTGAAATTGGTCAGAGGTGGGGAATCATCTCCCATACAACCAGCAACCCACCCCCCACGCAAGGAGCATCCTCATTGCAAAGCTGGGGGACCGTGCCGAGGCATCTGTGAGTAAACGTGAGCTGAGCCCCAGGCCAGCTGCTGCTGAACTGTTCCCACCCTTCCCAGGTAAAACACCTGAATATGTACAAGGGCTTGAAAGCCTAGAGGAAGGGCCACGGAGCCACACCAGTGACAGCACGCAGGCCAACATGGTGCCTGCAGGCCAGCCAGGGTGGTCCTGGCCCCGGGCGCTCTTCCAGAAGCTTTCCATTGCCCTGCCTGAGATACCCCTCCTGTCCCGGCCCCCACTGCTTTTTTCCTTCCTCACCTCTGTCCGGAGAGAAATTCCAGCGGAAGGTATGGGTGACACATCCTCTTCTTTACAGGTGGCAGCCTGGCAACCCCTGCAGAAAGGCCAGCAGAGCCCCACTCACACCAGGCCACCAACAAAGCTGTGGCCCCTCACTCCCTCCCACCAGCAGAGCCCCGAGACTGCTGACGGGGCAGAGAATATGGAGTCAGGCACAGCTTCAGGGGCTATTGCTGCCTGGAGCGCTGTTTATATTGACCTCAAACAGGCACACCTGGGGAGGGCCGGCCGGGAGGGTAAGGCTGCCCAGGTCAGCTAATCCACAACCCTCAGGGAATCACATTGTTGAAAACGGAACTCGCTAAGGCAGAATAGAAGCCAAGGAAGAAAAGGACACAATGCCATTTGCAGCACCGTAGATGAGTCTAGAGGTAATCACGTGACTTGTAGTAAGTCAGAAAGTGAAAGACACATATCGTATCCTATCACTTATAGGTGTTACCTAAGAATGGATACCAGGGCAGATATTTCCACGGAGAAGGGCCATCACAGATTCATCAAACAAACTTATGGTTCACCAATGGAAAGGTGTGAGGATTGGTTTCATTACGATATTGGGGTTAACAGACATATACAAACACAGGTGACACATATAATCACCAAAGACCTACGGAATACCAAGAGAAGACCACTCAACATTCTGTCATAACGTACATGGGAAAAGGATCCCAGGAAGAACAGACATCTGTATATGTGTAAAAGAACCCCATCTTCCACACCTACAACAAGCCAAACATTGTAATCAAACTTGCTGTAATAAAAAATAAAAAAATAAATTAAAAACACGAACAAGAAGTAGTGAGACAAACTTGAGGGGCTTTCTCCTGGCACATTCCATTCTAAATTCCAATCTAGAACACGACTTCCATTGAGGCTCTGTTGCCCTAGTCACCAGATTTGGTAAGGGAGAACTGCTGCCACCTTGTGGCCGTTTCACACAACAGCAGCTTTAATCCCAGCGCTGATGGTCAGTTGATATTCAAAATCATTGCAGGCCTGTAAATGACACCTGCCCTGAAAACAAATCCTGGGGTCACATATCGACCAAAAAATTCAAAGGACGTCCATATTTCAAAACGACCGTTTCAAAAGGCATATTTTACGCACATTAGTGTTCTGCTTCTTTTTCTTTCTTTCCATTTTTGTTAAAAATACGGGAATGGAAAAAGGCCTCCCTCAGAATGGGCGAAAATCGTTGCAAACGAATCAATGGACAAAGGTTTAATCTCCAATATATATAAACAGCTCATGCAGCTTAATATTAACAAAACAAACAACCCAATACAAAAAATGGGCAGAAGATCTAAAGAGATGTTTCTTCCAAGAAGACACAGAGATGGCCGAGACGCACATGAAAAGCTGCTCAACAGCACTAATTATTAGAGAAATGCAAATCAAAACTACAATGAGGTATCACCTCACACCTGTTAGAATCGGCATCATCAGAAAATCTACAAACAATAAATTCTGGGGAGGGTGTGGACAAAAGGAGCCCTCTTCCACTATTGGTGGGAATGTAAATTGATACAGTCACTATGGAGAACGGTATGGAGTTTCCTTAAAAAAACTAGAAATAGAATTACCATCTGATCCAGCAATCCCACTTCTGGGCATATACCCAGAGAAAACCATAAATCAAAAAGGCACATTCACCACAATGTTCATGGCAGCACGATTTACAATAGCCAGGTAATGGAAGCAACCTAAATGCCCACAGACAGATGAATGGATAAAGATGTGGTACATATATAAAATGGAATATTACTCAGCCATAAAAAGGAATGAAACTGGGTCATTTGTAGAGACATCGATGGATCTAGAGACTGTCATACAGAATGAAGTAAGTCAGAAAGAGGAAAACAAATATTGTATATTAATGCATATATGTGGAACCTAAAAAATGGCACAGATGAACTGGTTTGCAGGGAAGAAACAGAGACACAGAGGTAGAGAACAAACATATGGACACCAAGTGTGGGAAGCCATGGGGTGGTGGTGGTGGGATGAGTTGGGAGATTGGGATTGACCTGTATACATGTATATGCATAAAATACATAACTAATAATAACCTGTTGTATAAAAAAATAAATCAAATTAAATTTCAAATTTTTAAAAAATAAAATTTAAAAATAAAACAGAAAAATGTTCTTCCCTTCACACAGATGTATTTATAGGAATGAATTATTTCCATGCTTATATCTATAAATACATAAAGGAGGAATACAATCTAACTTGAACCATAAAAGAAAAAAAAAAAACCTGAACCCACCAGTTATACAGAGGAAAACCCTATCAGGGCACTTGCTCCAGCGGTAAACAATTCTGAAATTGGTCAGAGGTGGGGAATCATCTCCCATAAAACCAGCAACGCACACCCCACACAAGGAGCATCCTCATTGCAAAGCTGGGGGACCGTGCCGAGGCATCTGTGAGTAAACGTGAGCTGAGCCCCAGGACAGCTGCTGCTGAACTGTTCCCACCCTTCCCAGGTAAAACACCTGAATATGTACAAGGGCTTGAAAGCCTAGAGGAAGGGCCACGGAGCCACACCAGTGAGAGCACGCAGGCCAACATGGTGCCTGCAGGCCAGCCAGGGTGGTCCTCGCCCCGGGCGCTCTTGCGGAAGCTTTCCATTGCCCTGCCTGAGATACCCCTCCTGTCCCGGCCCCCACTGCTTTTTTCCTTCCTCACCTCTGTCCAGAGAGAAATTCCAGCGGAAGGTATGGGTGACACATCCTCTTCTTTACAGGTGGCAGCCTGGCAACCCCTGCAGAAAGGCCAGCAGAGCCCCACTCACACCAGGCCACCAACAAAGCTGTGGCCCCTCACTCCCTCCCACCAGCAGAGCCCCGAGACTGCTGACGGGGCGGAGAATATGGAGTCAGGCACAGCTTCAGGGGCTATTGCTGCCTGGAGCGCTGTTTATATTGACCTCAAACAGGCACACCTGGGGAGGGCCGGCCGGCAGGTTAAGGCTGCCCAGGTCAGCTAATCCACAACCCTCAGGGAATCACATTGTTGAAAACGGACCTCGCTAAGGCAGAATAGAAGCCAAGGGAGAAAAGGACACAATGCCATTTGCAGCACCATAGATGAGTCTAGAGGTAATCACGTGACTTGTAGTAAGTCAGAAAGTGAAAGACACATATCGTATCCTATCACTTATAGGTGTTACCTAAGAATGGATACCAGGGCAGATATTTCCACGGAGAAGGGCCATCACAGATTCATCAAACAAACTTATGGTTCACCAATGGAAAGGTGTGAGGATTGGTTTCATTACGATATTGGGGTTAACAGACATATACAAACACAGGTGACACATATAATCACCAAAGACCTACGGAATACCAAGAGAAGACTACTCAACATTCTGTCATAACGTACATGGGAAAAGGATCCCAGGAAGAACAGACATCTCTATATGTGTAAAAGAACCCCATCTTCTACACCTACAACAAGCCAAACATTGTAATCAAACTTGCTGTAATAAAAAATAAAAAATCAAATTAAAAACACGAACAAGAAGTAGTGAGACAAACTTGAGGGGCTTTCTCCTGGCACTTTCCATTCTAAATTCCAATCTAGAACACGACTTCCATTGAGGCTCTGTTGCCCTAGTCACCAGATTTGGTAAGGGAGAACTGCTGCCACCTTGTGGCCGTTTCGCACAACAGCAGCTTTAATCCCAGCGCTGATGGTCAGTTGATATTCAAAATCATTGCAGGCCTGTAAATGACACCTGCCCTGAAAACAAATCCTGGGGTCACATATCGACCAAAAATTTCAAAGGACGTCCATATTTCAAAACGACCGTTTCAAAAGGCATATTTTACGCACATTAGTGTTCTGCTTCTTTTTCTTTCTTTCCTTTTTTTGTTAAAAATACGGGAATGGAAAAAGGCATCCCTCAGAATGGGCGAAAATCGTTGCAAACGAATCAATGGACAAAGGTTTAATCTCCAATATATATAAACAGCTCATGCAGCTTAATATTAACAAAACAAACAACCCAATACAAAAAATGGGCAGAAGATCTAAAGAGATGTTTCTTCCAAGAAGACACAGAGATGGCCAAGACGCACATGAAAAGCTGCTCAACAGCACTAATTATTAGAGAAATGCAAATCAAAACTACAATGAGGTATCACCTCACACCTGTTAGAATCGGCATCATCAGAAAATCTACAAACAACCAATTCTGGGGAGGGTGTGGACAAAAGGAGCCCTCTTCCACTATTGGTGGGAATGTAAATTGGTACAGTCACTGGAGAACGGTATGGAGTTTCCTTAAAAAAACTAGAAATAGAATTACCATCTGATCCAGCAATCCCACTTCTGGGCATATACCCAGAGAAAACCATAAATCAAAAAGGCACATTCACCACAATGTTCATGGCAGCACTATTTACAATAGCCAGGTAATGGAAGCAACCTAAATGCCCACAGACAGATGAATGGATAAAGATGTGGTACATATATAAAATGGAATATTACTCAGCCATAAAAAGGAATGAAACTGGGTCATTTGTAGAGACATCGATGGATCTAGAGACTGTCATACAGAATGAACTAAGTCAGAAAGAGGAAAACAAATATTGTATATTAATGCATATATGTGGAATCTAAAAATGGTACAGATGAACTGGTTTGCAGGGAAGAAACAGAGACACAGAGGTAGAGAACAAACATATGGACACCAAGTGTGGGAAGCCATGGGGTGGTGGTGGTGGGATGAGTTGGGAGATTGGGATTGACCTGTATACATGTATATGCATAAAATACATAATTAATAATAACCTGCTGTATAAAAAAATAAATCAAATTACATTTCAAATTTTTAAAAAAATAAAATTTAAAATAAAACAGAAAAATGTTCTTCCCTTCACACAGATGTATTTATAGGAATGAATTATTTCCATGCTTATATCTATAAATACATAAAGGAGGAATACAATCTAACTTGAACCATAAAAGAAAAAAAAAAAAAACCTGAACCCACCAGTTATACAGAGGAAAACCCTATCAGGGCACTTGCTCCAGCAGTAAACAATTCTGAAATTGGTCAGAGGTGGGGAATCATCTCCCATACAACCAGCAACCCACCCCCCACGCAAGGAGCATCCTCATTGCAAAGCTGGGGGACCGTGCCGAGGCATCTGTGAGTAAACGTGAGCTGAGCCCCAGGCCAGCTGCTGCTGAACTGTTCCCACCCTTCCCAGGTAAAACACCTGAATATGTACAAGGGCTTGAAAGCCTAGAGGAAGGGCCACGGAGCCACACCAGCGACAGCACGCAGGCCAACTTGGTGCCTGCAGGCCAGCCAGGGTGGTCCTGGCCCCGGGCGCTCTTCCAGAAGCTTTCCATTGCCCTGCCTGAGATACCCCTCCTGTCCCGGCCCCCACTGCTTTTTTCCTTCCTCACCTCTGTCCGGAGAGAAATTCCAGCGGAAGGTATGGGTGACACATCCTCTTCTTTACAGGTGGCAGCCTGGCAACCCCTGCAGAAAGGCCAGCAGAGCCCCACTCACACCAGGCCACCAACAAAGCTGTGGCCCCTCACTCCCTCCCACCAGCAGAGCCCCGAGACTGCTGACGGGGCAGAGAATATGGAGTCAGGCACAGCTTCAGGGGCTATTGCTGCCTGGAGCGCTGTTTATATTGACCTCAAACAGGCACACCTGGGGAGGGCCGGCCGGGAGGGTAAGGCTGCCCAGGTCAGCTAATCCACAACCCTCAGGGAATCACATTGTTGAAAACGGACCTCGCTAAGGCAGAATAGAAGCCAAGGAAGAAAAGGACACAATGCCATTTGCAGCACCGTAGATGAGTCTAGAGGTAATCACGTGACTTGTAGTAAGTCAGAAAGTGAAAGACACATATCGTATCCTATCACTTATAGGTGTTACCTAAGAATGGATACCAGGGCAGATATTTCCACGGAGAAGGGCCATCACAGATTCATCAAACAAACTTATGGTTCACCAATGGAAAGGTGTGAGGATTGGTTTCATTACGATATTGGGGTTAACAGACATATACAAACACAGGTGACACATATAATCACCAAAGACCTACGGAATACCAAGAGAAGACCACTCAACATTCTGTCATAACGTACATGGGAAAAGGATCCCAGGAAGAACAGACATCTGTATATGTGTAAAAGAACCCCATCTTCCACACCTACAAAAAGCCAAACATTGTAATCAAACTTGCTGTAATAAAAAATGAAAAATTAAATTAAAAACACGAACAAGAAGTAGTGAGACACACTTGAGGGGCTTTCTCCTGGCACATTCCATTCTAAATTCCAATCTAGAACATGACTTCCATTGAGGCTCTGTTGCCCTAGTCACCAGATTTGGTAAGGGAGAACTGCTGCCACCTTGTGGCTGTTTCACACAATAGCAGCTTTAATCCCAGCGCTGATGGTCAGTTGATATTCAAAATCATTGCAGGCCTGTAAATGACACCTGCCCTGAAAACAAATCCTGGGGTCACATATCGACCAAAAAATTCAAAGGACGTCCATATTTCAAAACGACCGTTTCAAAAGGCATATTTTACGCACATTAGTGTTCTGCTTCTTTTTCTTTCTTTCCATTTTTGTTAAAAATACGGGAATGGAAAAAGGCCTCCCTCAGAATGGGCGAAAATCGTTGCAAACGAATCAATGGACAAAGGTTTAATCTCCAATATATATAAACAGCTCATGCAGCTTAATATTAACAAAACAAACAACCCAATACAAAAAATGGGCAGAAGATCTAAAGAGATGTTTCTTCCAAGAAGACACAGAGATGGCCAAGACGCACATGAAAAGCTGCTCAACAGCACTAATTATTAGAGAAATGCAAATCAAAACTACAATGAGGTATCACCTCACACCTGTTAGAATCGGCATCATCAGAAAATCTACAAACAACAAATTCTGGGGAGGGTGTGGACAAAAGGAGCCCTCTTCCACTATTGGTGGGAATGTAAATTGATACAGTCACTATGGAGAACGGTATGGAGTTTCCTTAAAAAAACTAGAAATAGAATTACCATCTGATCCAGCAATCCCACTTCTGGGCATATACCCAGAGAAAACCATAAATCAAAAAGGCACATTCACCACAATGTTCATGGCAGCACGATTTACAATAGCCAGGTAATGGAAGCAACCTAAATGCCCACAGACAGATGAATGGATAAAGATGTGGTACATATATAAAATGGAATATTACTCAGCCATAAAAAGGAATGAAACTGGGTCATTTGTAGAGACATCGATGGATCTAGAGACTGTCATACAGAATGAAGTAAGTCAGAAAGAGGAAAACAAATATTGTATATTAATGCATATATGTGGAACCTAAAAAATGGCACAGATGAACTGGTTTGCAGGGAAGAAACAGAGACACAGAGGTAGAGAACAAACATATGGACACCAAGTGTGGGAAGCCATGGGGTGGTGGTGGTGGGATGAGTTGGGAGATTGGGATTGACCTGTATACATGTATATGCATAAAATACATAACTAATAATAACCTGTTGTATAAAAAAATAAATCAAATTAAATTTCAAATTTTTAAAAAATAAAATTTAAAAATAAAACAGAAAAATGTTCTTCCCTTCACACAGATGTATTTATAGGAATGAATTATTTCCATGCTTATATCTATAAATACATAAAGGAGGAATACAATCTAACTTGAACCATAAAAGAAAAAAAAAAAACCTGAACCCACCAGTTATACAGAGGAAAACCCTATCAGGGCACTTGCTCCAGCGGTAAACAATTCTGAAATTGGTCAGAGGTGGGGAATCATCTCCCATAAAACCAGCAACGCACACCCCACACAAGGAGCATCCTCATTGCAAAGCTGGGGGACCGTGCCGAGGCATCTGTGAGTAAACGTGAGCTGAGCCCCAGGACAGCTGCTGCTGAACTGTTCCCACCCTTCCCAGGTAAAACACCTGAATATGTACAAGGGCTTGAAAGCCTAGAGGAAGGGCCACGGAGCCACACCAGTGAGAGCACGCAGGCCAACATGGTGCCTGCAGGCCAGCCAGGGTGGTCCTCGCCCCGGGCGCTCTTGCGGAAGCTTTCCATTGCCCTGCCTGAGATACCCCTCCTGTCCCGGCCCCCACTGCTTTTTTCCTTCCTCACCTCTGTCCAGAGAGAAATTCCAGCGGAAGGTATGGGTGACACATCCTCTTCTTTACAGGTGGCAGCCTGGCAACCCCTGCAGAAAGGCCAGCAGAGCCCCACTCACACCAGGCCACCAACAAAGCTGTGGCCCCTCACTCCCTCCCACCAGCAGAGCCCCGAGACTGCTGACGGGGCGGAGAATATGGAGTCAGGCACAGCTTCAGGGGCTATTGCTGCCTGGAGCGCTGTTTATATTGACCTCAAACAGGCACACCTGGGGAGGGCCGGCCGGCAGGTTAAGGCTGCCCAGGTCAGCTAATCCACAACCCTCAGGGAATCACATTGTTGAAAACGGACCTCGCTAAGGCAGAATAGAAGCCAAGGGAGAAAAGGACACAATGCCATTTGCAGCACCATAGATGAGTCTAGAGGTAATCACGTGACTTGTAGTAAGTCAGAAAGTGAAAGACACATATCGTATCCTATCACTTATAGGTGTTACCTAAGAATGGATACCAGTGCAGATATTTCCACGGAGAAGGGCCATCACAGATTCATCAAACAAACTTATGGTTCACCAATGGAAAGGTGTGAGGATTGGTTTCATTACGATATTGGGGTTAACAGACATATACAAACACAGGTGACACATATAATCACCAAAGACCTACGGAATACCAAGAGAAGACTACTCAACATTCTGTCATAACGTACATGGGAAAAGGATCCCAGGAAGAACAGACATCTCTATATGTGTAAAAGAACCCCATCTTCTACACCTACAACAAGCCAAACATTGTAATCAAACTTGCTGTAATAAAAAATAAAAAATCAAATTAAAAACACGAACAAGAAGTAGTGAGACAAACTTGAGGGGCTTTCTCCTGGCACTTTCCATTCTAAATTCCAATCTAGAACACGACTTCCATTGAGGCTCTGTTGCCCTAGTCACCAGATTTGGTAAGGGAGAACTGCTGCCACCTTGTGGCCGTTTCGCACAACAGCAGCTTTAATCCCAGCGCTGATGGTCAGTTGATATTCAAAATCATTGCAGGCCTGTAAATGACACCTGCCCTGAAAACAAATCCTGGGGTCACATATCGACCAAAAATTTCAAAGGACGTCCATATTTCAAAACGACCGTTTCAAAAGGCATATTTTACGCACATTAGTGTTCTGCTTCTTTTTCTTTCTTTCCTTTTTTTGTTAAAAATACGGGAATGGAAAAAGGCATCCCTCAGAATGGGCGAAAATCGTTGCAAACGAATCAATGGACAAAGGTTTAATCTCCAATATATATAAACAGCTCATGCAGCTTAATATTAACAAAACAAACAACCCAATACAAAAAATGGGCAGAAGATCTAAAGAGATGTTTCTTCCAAGAAGACACAGAGATGGCCAAGACGCACATGAAAAGCTGCTCAACAGCACTAATTATTAGAGAAATGCAAATCAAAACTACAATGAGGTATCACCTCACACCTGTTAGAATCGGCATCATCAGAAAATCTACAAACAACAAATTCTGGGGAGGGTGTGGACAAAAGGAGCCCTCTTCCACTATTGGTGGGAATGTAAATTGATACAGTCACTGGAGAACGGTATGGAGTTTCCTTAAAAAAACTAGAAATAGAATTACCATCTGATCCAGCAATCCCACTTCTGGGCATATACCCAGAGAAAACCATAAATCAAAAAGGCACATTCACCACAATGTTCATGGCAGCACTATTTACAATAGCCAGGTAATGGAAGCAACCTAAATGCCCACAGACAGATGAATGGATAAAGATGTGGTACATATATAAAATGGAATATTACTCAGCCATAAAAAGGAATGAAACTGGGTCATTTGTAGAGACATCGATGGATCTAGAGACTGTCATACAGAATGAACTAAGTCAGAAAGAGGAAAACAAATATTGTATATTAATGCATATATGTGGAATCTAAAAATGGTACAGATGAACTGGTTTGCAGGGAAGAAACAGAGACACAGAGGTAGAGAACAAACATATGGACACCAAGTGTGGGAAGCCATGGGGTGGTGGTGGTGGGATGAGTTGGGAGATTGGGATTGACCTGTATACATGTATATGCATAAAATACATAACTAATAATAACCTGTTGTATAAAAAAATAAATCAAATTAAATTTCAAATTTTTAAAAAATAAAATTTAAAAATAAAACAGAAAAATGTTCTTCCCTTCACACAGATGTATTTATAGGAATGAATTATTTCCATGCTTATATCTATAAATACATAAAGGAGGAATACAATCTAACTTGAACCATAAAAGAAAAAAAAAAAACCTGAACCCACCAGTTATACAGAGGAAAACCCTATCAGGGCACTTGCTCCAGCGGTAAACAATTCTGAAATTGGTCAGAGGTGGGGAATCATCTCCCATAAAACCAGCAACGCACACCCCACACAAGGAGCATCCTCATTGCAAAGCTGGGGGACCGTGCCGAGGCATCTGTGAGTAAACGTGAGCTGAGCCCCAGGCCAGCTGCTGCTGAACTGTTCCCACCCTTCCCAGGTAAAACACCTGAATATGTACAAGGGCTTGAAAGCCTAGAGGAAGGGCCACGGAGCCACACCAGTGAGAGCACGCAGGCCAACATGGTGCCTGCAGGCCAGCCAGGGTGGTCCTCGCCCCGGGCGCTCTTGCGGAAGCTTTCCATTGCCCTGCCTGAGATACCCCTCCTGTCCCGGCCCCCACTGCTTTTTTCCTTCCTCACCTCTGTCCAGAGAGAAATTCCAGCGGAAGGTATGGGTGACACATCCTCTTCTTTACAGGTGGCAGCCTGGCAACCCCTGCAGAAAGGCCAGCAGAGCCCCACTCACACCAGGCCACCAACAAAGCTGTGGCCCCTCACTCCCTCCCACCAGCAGAGCCCCGAGACTGCTGACGGGGCGGAGAATATGGAGTCAGGCACAGCTTCAGGGGCTATTGCTGCCTGGAGCGCTGTTTATATTGACCTCAAACAGGCACACCTGGGGAGGGCCGGCCGGCAGGTTAAGGCTGCCCAGGTCAGCTAATCCACAACCCTCAGGGAATCACATTGTTGAAAACGGACCTCGCTAAGGCAGAATAGAAGCCAAGGGAGAAAAGGACACAATGCCATTTGCAGCACCATAGATGAGTCTAGAGGTAATCACGTGACTTGTAGTAAGTCAGAAAGTGAAAGACACATATCGTATCCTATCACTTATAGGTGTTACCTAAGAATGGATACCAGGGCAGATATTTCCACGGAGAAGGGCCATCACAGATTCATCAAACAAACTTATGGTTCACCAATGGAAAGGTGTGAGGATTGGTTTCATTACGATATTGGGGTTAACAGACATATACAAACACAGGTGACACATATAATCACCAAAGACCTACGGAATACCAAGAGAAGACTACTCAACATTCTGTCATAACGTACATGGGAAAAGGATCCCAGGAAGAACAGACATCTCTATATGTGTAAAAGAACCCCATCTTCTACACCTACAACAAGCCAAACATTGTAATCAAACTTGCTGTAATAAAAAATAAAAAATCAAATTAAAAACACGAACAAGAAGTAGTGAGACAAACTTGAGGGGCTTTCTCCTGGCACTTTCCATTCTAAATTCCAATCTAGAACACGACTTCCATTGAGGCTCTGTTGCCCTAGTCACCAGATTTGGTAAGGGAGAACTGCTGCCACCTTGTGGCCGTTTCGCACAACAGCAGCTTTAATCCCAGCGCTGATGGTCAGTTGATATTCAAAATCATTGCAGGCCTGTAAATGACACCTGCCCTGAAAACAAATCCTGGGGTCACATATCGACCAAAAATTTCAAAGGACGTCCATATTTCAAAACGACCGTTTCAAAAGGCATATTTTACGCACATTAGTGTTCTGCTTCTTTTTCTTTCTTTCCTTTTTTTGTTAAAAATACGGGAATGGAAAAAGGCATCCCTCAGAATGGGCGAAAATCGTTGCAAACGAATCAATGGACAAAGGTTTAATCTCCAATATATATAAACAGCTCATGCAGCTTAATATTAACAAAACAAACAACCCAATACAAAAAATGGGCAGAAGATCTAAAGAGATGTTTCTTCCAAGAAGACACAGAGATGGCCAAGACGCACATGAAAAGCTGCTCAACAGCACTAATTATTAGAGAAATGCAAATCAAAACTACAATGAGGTATCACCTCACACCTGTTAGAATCGGCATCATCAGAAAATCTACAAACAACAAATTCTGGGGAGGGTGTGGACAAAAGGAGCCCTCTTCCACTATTGGTGGGAATGTAAATTGATACAGTCACTGGAGAACGGTATGGAGTTTCCTTAAAAAAACTAGAAATAGAATTACCATCTGATCCAGCAATCCCACTTCTGGGCATATACCCAGAGAAAACCATAAATCAAAAAGGCACATTCACCACAATGTTCATGGCAGCACTATTTACAATAGCCAGGTAATGGAAGCAACCTAAATGCCCACAGACAGATGAATGGATAAAGATGTGGTACATATATAAAATGGAATATTACTCAGCCATAAAAAGGAATGAAACTGGGTCATTTGTAGAGACATCGATGGATCTAGAGACTGTCATACAGAATGAACTAAGTCAGAAAGAGGAAAACAAATATTGTATATTAATGCATATATGTGGAATCTAAAAATGGTACAGATGAACTGGTTTGCAGGGAAGAAACAGAGACACAGAGGTAGAGAACAAACATATGGACACCAAGTGTGGGAAGCCATGGGGTGGTGGTGGTGGGATGAGTTGGGAGATTGGGATTGACCTGTATACATGTATATGCATAAAATACATAATTAATAATAACCTGCTGTATAAAAAAATAAATCAAATTACATTTCAAATTTTTAAAAAAATAAAATTTAAAATAAAACAGAAAAATGTTCTTCCCTTCACACAGATGTATTTATAGGAATGAATTATTTCCATGCTTATATCTATAAATACATAAAGGAGGAATACAATCTAACTTGAACCATAAAAGAAAAAAAAAAAAAACCTGAACCCACCAGTTATACAGAGGAAAACCCTATCAGGGCACTTGCTCCAGCAGTAAACAATTCTGAAATTGGTCAGAGGTGGGGAATCATCTCCCATACAACCAGCAACCCACCCCCCACGCAAGGAGCATCCTCATTGCAAAGCTGGGGGACCGTGCCGAGGCATCTGTGAGTAAACGTGAGCTGAGCCCCAGGCCAGCTGCTGCTGAACTGTTCCCACCCTTCCCAGGTAAAACACCTGAATATGTACAAGGGCTTGAAAGCCTAGAGGAAGGGCCACGGAGCCACACCAGCGACAGCACGCAGGCCAACTTGGTGCCTGCAGGCCAGCCAGGGTGGTCCTGGCCCCGGGCACTCTTCCGGAAGCTTTCCATTGCCCTGCCTGAGATACCCCTCCTGTCCCGGCCCCCACTGCTTTTTTCCTTCCTCACCTCTGTCCGGAGAGAAATTCCAGCGGAAGGTATGGGTGACACATCCTCTTCTTTACAGGTGGCAGCCTGGCAACCCCTGCAGAAAGGCCAGCAGAGCCCCACTCACACCGGGCCACCAACAAAGCTGTGCCCCCTCACTCCCTCCCACCAGCAGAGCCCCGAGACTGCTGACGGGGCAGAGAATATGGAGTCAGGCACAGCTTCAGGGGCTATTGCTGCCTGGAGCGCTGTTTATATTGACCTCAAACAGGCACACCTGGGGAGGGCCGGCCGGCAGGGTAAGGCTGCCCAGGTCAGCTAATCCACAACCCTCAGGGAATCACATTGTTGAAAACGGACCTCGCTAAGGCAGAATAGAAGCCAAGGAAGAAAAGGACACAATGCCATTTGCAGCACCGTAGATGAGTCTAGAGGTAATCACGTGACTTGTAGTAAGTCAGAAAGTGAAAGACACATATCGTATCCTATCACTTATAGGTGTTAACTAAGAATGGATACCAGCTCAGATATTTCCACGGAGAAGGGCCATCACAGATTCATCAAACAAACTTATGGTTCACCAATGGAAAGGTGTGAGGATTGGTTTCATTACGATATTGGGGTTAACAGACATATACAAACACAGGTGACACATATAATCACCAAAGACCTAAGGAATACCAAGAGAAGACCACTCAACATTCTGTCATAACGTACATGGGAAAAGGATCCCAGGAAGAACAGACATCTGTATATGTGTAAAAGAACCCCATCTTCCACACCTACAACAAGCCAAACATTGTAATCAAACTTGCTGTAATAAAAAATGAAAAATTAAATTAAAAACACGAACAAGAAGTAGTGAGACAAACTTGAGGGGCTTTCTCCTGGCACATTCCATTCTAAATTCCAATCTAGAACACGACTTCCATTGAGGCTCTGTTGCCCTAGTCACCAGATTTGGAAAGCGAGAACTGCTGCCACCTTGTGGCTGTTACGCACAACAGCAGCTTTAATCCCAGCGCTGATGGTCAGTTGATATTCAAAATCATTGCAGGCCTGTAAATGACACCTGCCCTGAAAACAAATCCTGGGGTCACATATCGACCAAAAAATTCAAAGGACGTCCATATTTCAAAACGACCGTTTCAAAAGGCATATTTTACGCACATTAGTGTTCTGCTTCTTTTTCTTTCTTTCCTTTTTTTGTTAAAAATACGGGAATGGAAAAAGGCATCCCTCAGAATGGGCGAAAATCGTTGCAAACGAATCAATGGACAAAGGTTTAATCTCCAATATATATAAACAGCTCATGCAGCTTAATATTAACAAAACAAACAACCCAATACAAAAAATGGGCAGAAGATCTAAAGAGATGTTTCTTCCAAGAAGACACAGAGATGGCCAAGACGCACATGAAAAGCTGCTCAACAGCACTAATTATTAGAGAAATGCAAATCAAAACTACAATGAGGTATCACCTCACACCTGTTAGAATCGGCATCATCAGAAAATCTACAAACAACAAATTCTGGGGAGGGTGTGGACAAAAGGAGCCCTCTTCCACTATTGGTGGGAATGTAAATTGATACAGTCACTGGAGAACGGTATGGAGTTTCCTTAAAAAAACTAAAAATAGAATTACCATCTGATCCAGCAATCCCACTTCTGGGCATATACCCAGAGAAAACCATAAATCAAAAAGGCACATTCACCACAATGTTCATGGCAGCACTATTTACAATAGCCAGGTAATGGAAGCAACCTAAATGCCCACAGACAGATGAATGGATAAAGATGTGGTACATATATAAAATGGAATATTACTCAGCCATAAAAAGGAATGAAACTGGGTCATTTGTAGAGACATCGATGGATCTAGAGACTGTCATACAGAATGAACTAAGTCAGAAAGAGGAAAACAAATATTGTATATTAATGCATATATGTGGAACCTAAAAAATGGTACAGATGAACTGGTTTGCAGGGAAGAAACAGAGACACAGAGGTAGAGAACAAACATATGGACACCAAGTGTGGGAAGCCATGGGGTGGTGGTGGTGGGATGAGTTGGGAGATTGGGATTGACCTGTATACATGTATATGCATAAAATACATAACTAATAATAACCTGCTGTATAAAAAAATAAATCAAATTAAATTTCAAATTTTTAAAAAATAAAATTTAAAATAAAACAGAAAAATGTTCTTCCCTTCACACAGATGTATTTATAGGAATGAATTATTTCCATGCTTATATCTATAAATACATAAAGGAGGAATACAATCTAACTTCAACCATAAAAGAAAAAAAAAAAAAACCTGAACCCACCAGTTATACAGAGGAAAACCCTATCAGGGCACTTGCTCCAGCGGTAAACAATTCTGAAATTGGTCAGAGGTGGGGAATCATCTCCCATACAACCAGCAACGCACACCCCACACAAGGAGCATCCTCATTGCAAAGCTGGGGGACCGTGCCGAGGCATCTGTGAGTAAACGTGAGTTGAGCCCCAGGCCAGCTGCTGCTGAACTGTTCCCACCCTTCCCAGGTAAAACACCTGAATATGTACAAGGGCTTGAAAGCCTAGAGGAAGGGCCACGGAGCCACACCAGTGACAGCACGCAGGCCAACATGGTGCCTTCAGGCCAGCCAGGGTGGTCTTGACCCCGGGCGCTCTTCCAGAAGCTTTCCATTGCCCTGCCTGAGATACCCCTCCTGTCCCGGCCCCCACTGCTTTTTTCCTTCCTCACCTCTGTCCGGAGAGAAATTCCAGCGGAAGGTATGTGTGACACATCCTCTTCTTTACAGGTGGCAGCCTGGCAAACCCTGCAGAAAGGGCAGCAGAGCCCCACTCACACCAGGCCACCAACAAAGCTGTGGCCCCTCACTCCCTCCCACCAGCAGAGCCCCGAGACTGCTGACGGGGCAGAGAATATGGAGTCAGGCACAGCTTCAGGGGCTATTGCTGCCTGGAGTGCTGTTTATATTGACCTCAAACAGGCACACCTGGGGAGGGCCGGCCGGCAGGTTAAGGCTGCCCAGGTCAGCTAATCCACATCCCTCAGGGAATCACATTGTTGAAAACGGACCTCGCTAAGGCAGAATAGAAGCCAAGGAAGAAAAGGACACAATGCCATTTGCAGCACCGTAGATGAGTCTAGAGGTAATCACGTGACTTGTAGTAAGTCAGAAAGTGAAAGACACATATCGTATCCTATCACTTATAGGTGTTACCTAAGAATGGATACCAGGGCAGATATTTCCACGGAGAAGGGCCATCACAGATTCATCAAACAAACTTATGGTTCACCAATGGAAAGGTGTGAGGATTGGTTTCATTACGATATTGGGGTTAACAGACATATACAAACACAGGTGACACATATAATCACCAAAGACCTACGGAATACCAAGAGAAGACCACTCAACATTCTGTCATAACGTACATGGGAAAAGGATCCCAGGAAGAACAGACATCTGTATATGTGTAAAAGAACCCCATCTTCCACACCTACAACAAGCCAAACATTGTAATCAAACTTGCTGTAATAAAAAATGAAAAATTAAATTAAAAACACGAACAAGAAATAGTGAGACAAACTTGAGGGGCTTTCTCCTGGCACATTCCATTCTAAATTCCAATATAGAACATGACTTCCATTGAGGCTCTGTTGCCCTAGTCACCAGATTTGGTAAGGGAGAACTGCTGCCACCTTGTGGCTGTTTCACACAATAGCAGCTTTAATCCCAGCGCTGATGGTCAGTTGATATTCAAAATCATTGCAGGCCTGTAAATGACACCTGCCCTGAAAACAAATCCTGGGGTCACATATCGACCAAAAAATTCAAAGGACGTCCATATTTCAAAACGACCGTTTCAAAAGGCATATTTTACGCACATTAGTGTTCTGCTTCTTTTTCTTTCTTTCCTTTTTTTGTTAAAAATACGGGAATGGAAAAAGGCCTCCCTCAGAATGGGCGAAAATCGTTGCAAACGAATCAATGGACAAAGGTTTAATCTCCAATATATATAAACAGCTCATGCAGCTTAATATTAACAAAACAAACAACCCAATACAAAAAATGGGCAGAAGATCTAAAGAGATGTTTCTTCCAAGAAGACACAGAGATGGCCAAGACGCACATGAAAAGCTGCTCAACAGCACTAATTATTAGAGAAATGCAAATCAAAACTACAATGAGGTATCACCTCACACCTGTTAGAATCGGCATCATCAGAAAATCTACAAACAACCAATTCTGGGGAGGGTGTGGACAAAAGGAGCCCTCTTCCACTATTGGTGGGAATGTAAATTGATACAGTCACTGGAGAACGGTATGGAGTTTCCTTAAAAAAACTAGAAATAGAATTACCATCTGATCCAGCAATCCCACTTCTGGGCATATACCCAGAGAAAACCATAAATCAAAAAGGCACATTCACCACAATGTTCATGGCAGTACTATTTACAATAGCCAGGTAATGGAAGCAACCTAAATGCCCACAGACAGATGAATGGATAAAGATGTGGTACATATATAAAATGGAATATTACTCAGCCATAAAAAGGAATGAAACTGGGTCATTTGTAGAGACATCGATGGATCTAGAGACTGTCATACAGAATGAACTAAGTCAGAAAGAGGAAAACAAATATTGTATATTAATGCATATATGTGGAACCTAAAAAATGGTACAGATGAACTGGTTTGCAGGGAAGAAACAGAGACACAGAGGTAGAGAACAAACATATGGACACCAAGTGTGGGAAGCCATGGGGTGGTGGTGGTGGGATGAGTTGGGAGATTGGGATTGACCTGTATACATGTATATGCATAAAATACATAACTAATAATAACATGCTGTATAAAAAATAAATCAAATTAAATTTCAAATTTTTAAAAAATAAAATTTAAAATAAAACAGAAAAATGTTCTTCCCTTCACACAGATGTATTTATAGGAATGAATTATTTCCATGCTTATATCTATAAATACATAAAGGAGGAATACAATCTAACTTGAACCATAAAAGAAAAAAAAAAAAACCTGAACCCACCAGTTATACAGAGGAAAACCCTATCAGGGCACTTGCTCCAGCGGTAAACAATTCTGAAATTGGTCAGAGGTGGGGAATCATCTCCCATACAACCAGCAACCCACCCCCCACGCAAGGAGCATCCTCATTGCAAAGCTGGGGGACCGTGCCGAGGCATCTGTGAGTAAACGTGAGCTGAGCCCCAGGCCAGCTGCTGCTGAACTGTTCCCACCCTTCCCAGGTAAAACACCTGAATATGTACAAGGGCTTGAAAGCCTAGAGGAAGGGCCACGGAGCCACACCAGCGACAGCACGCAGGCCAACTTGGTGCCTGCAGGCCAGCCAGGGTGGTCCTGGCCCCGGGCGCTCTTCCGGAAGCTTTCCATTGCCCTGCCTGAGATACCCCTCCTGTCCCGGCCCCCACTGCTTTTTTCCTTCCTCACCTCTGTCCGGAGAGATATTCCAGCGGAAGGTATGGGTGACACATCCTCTTCTTTACAGGTGGCAACCTGGCAACCCCTGCAGAAAGGCCAGCAGAGCCCCACTCACACCGGGCCACCAACAAAGCTGTGGCCCCTCACTCCCTCCCACCAGCAGAGCCCCGAGACGGCTGACGGGGCAGAGAATATGGAGTCAGGCACAACTTCAGTGGCTATTGCTGCCTGGAGCGCTGTTTATATTGACCTCAAACAGGCACACCTGGGGAGGGCCGGCCGGCAGGGTAAGGCTGCCCAGGTCAGCTAATCCACAACCCTCAGGGAATCACATTGTTGAAAACGGACCTCGCTAAGGCAGAATAGAAGCCAAGGAAGAAAAGGACACAATGCCATTTGCAGCACCGTAGATGAGTCTAGAGGTAATCACGTGACTTGTAGTAAGTCGGAAATTGAAAGACACATATCGTATCCTATCACTTATAGGTGTTACCTAAGAATGGATACCAGGGCAGATATTTCCACGGAGAAGGGCCATCACAGATTCATCAAACAAACTTATGGTTCACCAATGGAAAGGTGTGAGGATTGGTTTCATTACGATATTGGGGTTAACAGACATATACAAACACAGGTGACACATATAATCACCAAAGACCTACGGAATACCAAGAGAAGACTACTCAACATTCTGTCATAACGTACATGGGAAAAGGATCCCAGGAAGAACAGACATCTGTATATGTGTAAAAGAACCCCATCTTCCACACCTACAACAAGCCAAACATTGTAATCAAACTTGCTGTAATAAAAAATAAAAAAATAAATTAAAAACACGAACAAGAAGTAGTGAGACAAACTTGAGGGGCTTTCTCCTGGCACATTCCATTCTAAATTCCAATCTAGAACACGACTTCCATTGAGGCTCTGTTGCCCTAGTCACCAGATTTGGTAAGGGAGAACTGCTGCCACCTTGTGGCCGTTTCACACAACAGCAGCTTTAATCCCAGCGCTGATGGTCAGTTGATATTCAAAATCATTGCAGGCATGTAAATGACACCTGCCCTGAAAACAAATCCTGGGGTCACATATCGACCAAAAAATTCAAAGGACGTCCATATTTCAAAACGACCGTTTCAAAAGGCATATTTTACGCACATTAGTGTTCTGCTTCTTTTTCTTTCTTTCCTTTTTTTGTTAAAAATACGGGAATGGAAAAAGGCATCCCTCAGAATGGGCGAAAATCGTTGCAAACGAATCAATGGACAAAGGTTTAATCTCCAATATATATAAACAGCTCATGCAGCTTAATATTAACAAAACAAACAACCCAATACAAAAAATGGGCAGAAGATCTAAAGAGATGTTTCTTCCAAGAAGACACAGAGATGGCCAAGACGCACATGAAAAGCTGCTCAACAGCACTAATTATTAGAGAAATGCAAATCAAAACTACAATGAGGTATCACCTCACACCTGTTAGAATCGGCATCATCAGAAAATCTACAAACAACAAATTCTGGGGAGGGTGTGGACAAAAGGAGCCCTCTTCCACTATTGGTGGGAATGTAAATTGATACAGTCACTGGAGAACGGTATGGAGTTTCCTTAAAAAAACTAGAAATAGAATTACCATCTGATCCAGCAATCCCACTTCTGGGCATATACCCAGAGAAAACCATAAATCAAAAAGGCACATTCACCACAATGTTCATGGCAGTACTATTTACAATAGCCAGGTAATGGAAGCAACCTAAATGCCCACAGACAGATGAATGGATAAAGATGTGGTACATATATAAAATGGAATATTACTCAGCCATAAAAAGGAATGAAACTGGGTCATTTGTAGAGACATCGATGGATCTAGAGACTGTCATACAGAATGAACTAAGTCAGAAAGAGGAAAACAAATATTGTATATTAATGCATATATGTGGAACCTAAAAAATGGTACAGATGACCTGGTTTGCAGGGAAGAAACAGGGACACAGAGGTAGAGAACAAACATATGGACACCAAGTGTGGGAAGCCATGGGGTGGTGGTGGTGGGATGAGTTGGGAGATTGGGATTGACCTGTATACATGTATATGCATAAAATACATAACTAATAATAACATGCTGTATAAAAAATAAATCAAATTAAATTTCAAATTTTTAAAAAATAAAATTTAAAATAAAACAGAAAAATGTTCTTCCCTTCACACAGATGTATTTATAGGAATGAATTATTTCCATGCTTATATCTATAAATACATAAAGGAGGAATACAATCTAACTTGAACCATAAAAGAAAAAAAAAAAAACCTGAACCCACCAGTTATACAGAGGAAAACCCTATCAGGGCACTTGCTCCAGCGGTAAACAATTCTGTAATTGGTCAGAGGTGGGGAATCATCTCCCATACAACCAGCAACCCACCCCCCACGCAAGGAGCATCCTCATTGCAAACCTGGGGGACCGTGCCGAGGCATCTGTGAGTAAACGTGAGCTGAGCCCCAGGCCAGCTGCTGCTGAACTGTTCCCACCCTTCCCAGGTAAAACACCTGAATATGTACAAGGGCTTGAAAGCCTAGAGGAAGGGCCACGGAGCCACACCAGCGACAGCACGCAGGCCAACTTGGTGCCTGCAGGCCAGCCAGGGTGGTCCTGGCCCCGGGCGCTCTTCCGGAAGCTTTCCATTGCCCTGCCTGAGATACCCCTCCTGTCCCGGCCCCCACTGCTTTTTTCCTTCCTCACCTCTGTCCGGAGAGAAATTCCAGCGGAAGGTATGGGTGACACATCCTCTTCTTTACAGGTGGCAACCTGGCAACCCCTGCAGAAAGGCCAGCAGAGCCCCACTCACACCGGGCCACCAACAAAGCTGTGGCCCCTCACTCCCTCCCACCAGCAGAGCCCCGAGACGGCTGACGGGGCAGAGAATATGGAGTCAGGCACAACTTCAGTGGCTATTGCTGCCTGGAGCGCTGTTTATATTGACCTCAAACAGGCACACCTGGGGAGGGCCGGCCGGCAGGGTAAGGCTGCCCAGGTCAGCTAATCCACAACCCTCAGGGAATCACATTGTTGAAAACGGACCTTGCTAAGGCAGAATAGAAGCCAAGGAAGAAAAGGACACAATGCCATTTGCAGCACCGTAGATGAGTCTAGAGGTAATCACGTGACTTGTAGTAAGTCAGAAAGTGAAAGACACATATCGTATCATATCACTTATAGGTGTTACCTAAGAATGGATACCAGGGCAGATATTTCCACGGAGAAGGGCCACCATCACAGATTCATCAAACAAACTTATGGTTCACCAATGGAAAGGTGTGAGGATTTGTTTCATTACGATATTGGGGTTAACAGACATATACAAACACAGGTGACACATATAATCACCAAAGACCTACGGAATACCAAGAGAAGACCACTCAACATTCTGTCATAACGTACATGGGAAAAGGATCCCAGGAAGAACAGACATCTGTATATGTGTAAAAGAACCCCATCTTCCACACCTACAACAAGCCAAACATTGTAATCAAACTTGCTGTAATAAAAAATAAAAAAATAAATTAAAAACACGAACAAGAAGTAGTGAGACAAACTTGAGGGGCTTTCTCCTGGCACATTCCATTCTAAATTCCAATCTAGAACACGACTTCCATTGAGGCTCTGTTGCCCTAGTCACCAGATTTGGTAAGGGAGAACTGCTGCCACCTTGTGGCCGTTTCACACAACAGCAGCTTTAATCCCAGCGCTGATGGTCAGTTGATATTCAAAATCATTGCAGGCCTGTAAATGACACCTGCCCTGAAAACAAATCCTGGGGTCACATATCGACCAAAAAATTCAAAGGACGTCCATATTTCAAAACGACCGTTTCAAAAGGCATATTTTACGCACATTAGTGTTCTGCTTCTTTTTCTTTCTTTCCTTTTTTTGTTAAAAATACGGGAATGGAAAAAGGCATCCCTCAGAATGGGCGAAAATCGTTGCAAACGAATCAATGGACAAAGGTTTAATCTCCAATATATATAAACAGCTCATGCAGCTTAATATTAACAAAACAAACAACCCAATACAAAAAATGGGCAGAAGATCTAAAGAGATGTTTCTTCCAAGAAGACACAGAGATGGCCAAGACGCACATGAAAAGCTGCTCAACAGCACTAATTATTAGAGAAATGCAAATCAAAACTACAATGAGGTATCACCTCACACCTGTTAGAATCGGCATCATCAGAAAATCTACAAACAACAAATTCTGGGGAGGGTGTGGACAAAAGGAGCCCTCTTCCACTTTTGGTGGGAATGTAAATTGATACAGTCACTGGAGAACGGTATGGAGTTTCCTTAAAAAAACTAGAAATAGAATTACCATCTGATCCAGCAATCCCACTTCTGGGCATATACCCAGAGAAAACCATAAATCAAAAAGGCACATTCACCACAATGTTCATGGCAGTACTATTTACAATAGCCAGGTAATGGAAGCAACCTAAATGCCCACAGACAGATGAATGGATAAAGATGTGGTACATATATAAAATGGAATATTACTCAGCCATAAAAAGGAATGAAACTGGGTCATTTGTAGAGACATCGATGGATCTAGAGACTGTCATACAGAATGAAGTAAGTCAGAAAGAGGAAAACAAATATTGTATATTAATGCATATATGTGGAACCTAAAAAATGGTACAGATGAACTGGTTTGCAGGGAAGAAACAGAGACACAGAGGTAGAGAACAAACATATGGACACCAAGTGTGGGAAGCCATGGGGTGGTGGTGGTGGGATGAGTTGGGAGATTGGGATTGACCTGTATACATGTATATGCATAAAATACATAACTAATAATAACATGCTGTATAAAAAAATAAATCAAATTAAATTTCAAACTTTTAAAAAATAAAATTTAAAATAAAACAGAAAAATGTTCTTCCCTTCACACAGATGTATTTATAGGAATGAATTATTTCCATGCTTATATCTATAAATACATAAAGGAGGAATACAATCTAACTTGAACCATAAAAGAAAAAAAAAAAAACCTGAACCCACCAGTTATACAGAGGAAAACCCTATCAGGGCACTTGCTCCAGCGGTAAACAATTCTGAAATTGGTCAGAGGTGGGGAATCATCTCCCATACAACCAGCAACCCACCCCCCACGCAAGGAGCATCCTCATTGCAAAGCTGGGGGACCGTGCCGAGGCATCTGTGAGTAAACGTGAGCTGAGCCCCAGGCCAGCTGCTGCTGAACTGTTCCCACCCTTCCCAGGTAAAACACCTGAATATGTACAAGGGCTTGAAAGCCTAGAGGAAGGGCCACGGAGCCACACCAGCGACAGCACGCAGGCCAACTTGGTGCCTGCAGGCCAGCCAGGGTGGTCCTGGCCCCGGGCGCTCTTCCGGAAGCTTTCCATTGCCCTGCCTGAGATACCCCTCCTGTCCCGGCCCCCACTGCTTTTTTCCTTCCTCACCTCTGTCCGGAGAGAAATTCCAGCGGAAGGTATGGGTGACACATCCTCTTCTTTACAGGTGGCAACCTGGCAACCCCTGCAGAAAGGCCAGCAGAGCCCCACTCACACCGGGCCACCAACAAAGCTGTGGCCCCTCACTCCCTCCCACCAGCAGAGCCCCGAGACGGCTGACGGGGCAGAGAATATGGAGTCAGGCACAACTTCAGTGGCTATTGCTGCCTGGAGCGCTGTTTATATTGACCTCAAACAGGCACACCTGGGGAGGGCCGGCCGGCAGGGTAAGGCTGCCCAGGTCAGCTAATCCACAACCCTCAGGGAATCACATTGTTGAAAACGGACCTTGCTAAGGCAGAATAGAAGCCAAGGAAGAAAAGGACACAATGCCATTTGCAGCACCGTAGATGAGTCTAGAGGTAATCACGTGACTTGTAGTAAGTCAGAAAGTGAAAGACACATATCGTATCATATCACTTATAGGTGTTACCTAAGAATGGATACCAGGGCAGATATTTCCACGGAGAAGGGCCACCATCACAGATTCATCAAACAAACTTATGGTTCACCAATGGAAAGGTGTGAGGATTTGTTTCATTACGATATTGGGGTTAACAGACATATACAAACACAGGTGACACATATAATCACCAAAGACCTACGGAATACCAAGAGAAGACCACTCAACATTCTGTCATAACGTACATGGGAAAAGGATCCCAGGAAGAACAGACATCTGTATATGTGTAAAAGAACCCCATCTTCCACACCTACAACAAGCCAAACATTGTAATCAAACTTGCTGTAATAAAAAATAAAAAAATAAATTAAAACACGAACAAGAAGTAGTGAGACAAACATGAGGGGCTTTCTCCTGGCACATTCCATTCTAAATTCCAATCTAGAACACGACTTCCATTGAGGCTCTGTTGCCCTAGTCACCAGATTTGGTAAGGGAGAACTGCTGCCACCTTGTGGCCGTTTCACACAACAGCAGCTTTAATCCCAGCGGTGATGGTCAGTTGATATTCAAAATCATTGCAGGCCTGTAAATGACACCTGCCCTGAAAACAAATCCTGGGGTCACATATCGACCAAAAAATTCAAAGGACGTCCATATTTCAAAACGACCGTTTCAAAAGGCATATTTTACGCACATTAGTGTTCTGCTTCTTTTTCTTTCTTTCCTTTTTTTGTTAAAAATACGGGAATGGAAAAAGGCATCCCTCAGAATGGGCGAAAATCGTTGCAAACGAATCAATGGACAAAGGTTTAATCTCCAATATATATAAACAGCTCATGCAGCTTAATATTAACAAAACAAACAACCCAATACAAAAAATGGGCAGAAGATCTAAAGAGATGTTTCTTCCAAGAAGACACAGAGATGGCCAAGACGCACATGAAAAGCTGCTCAACAGCACTAATTATTAGAGAAATGCAAATCAAAACTACAATGAGGTATCACCTTACACCTGTTAGAATCGGCATCATCAGAAAATCTACAAACAAGAAATTCTGGGGAGGGTGTGGACAAAAGGAGCCCTCTTCCACTATTGGTGGGAATGTAAATTGATACAGTCACTGGAGAACGGTATGGAGTTTCCTTAAAAAAACTAGAAATAGAATTACCATCTGATCCAGCAATCCCACTTCTGGGCATATACCCAGAGAAAACCATAAATCAAAAAGGCACATTCACCACAATGTTCATGGCAGTACTATTTACAATAGCCAGGTAATGGAAGCAACCTAAATGCCCACAGACAGATGAATGGATAAAGATGTGGTACATATATAAAATGGAATATTACACAGCCATAAAAAGGAATGAAACTGGGTCATTTGTAGAGACATCGATGGATCTAGAGACTGTCATACAGAATGAAGTAAGTCAGAAAGAGGAAAACAAATATTGTATATTAATGCATATATGTGGAACCTAAAAAATGGTACAGATGAACTGGTTTGCAGGGAAGAAACAGAGACACAGAGGTAGAGAACAAACATATGGACACCAAGTGTGGGAAGCCATGGGGTGGTGGTGGTGGGATGAGTTGGGAGATTGGGATTGACCTGTATACATGTATATGCATAAAATACATAACTAATAATAACATGCTGTATAAAAAAATAAATCAAATTAAATTTCAAACTTTTAAAAAATAAAATTTAAAATAAAACAGAAAAATGTTCTTCCCTTCACACAGATGTATTTATAGGAATGAATTATTTCCATGCTTATATCTATAAATACATAAAGGAGGAATACAATCTAACTTGAACCATAAAAGAAAAAAAAAAAAACCTGAACCCACCAGTTATACAGAGGAAAACCCTATCAGGGCACTTGCTCCAGCGGTAAACAATTCTGAAATTGGTCAGAGGTGGGGAATCATCTCCCATACAACCAGCAACCCACCCCCCACGCAAGGAGCATCCTCATTGCAAAGCTGGGGGACCGTGCCGAGGCATCTGTGAGTAAACGTGAGCTGAGCCCCAGGCCAGCTGCTGCTGAACTGTTCCCACCCTTCCCAGGTAAAACACCTGAATATGTACAAGGGCTTGAAAGCCTAGAGGAAGGGCCACGGAGCCACACCAGCGACAGCACGCAGGCCAACTTGGTGCCTGCAGGCCAGCCAGGGTGGTCCTGGCCCCGGGCGCTCTTCCGGAAGCTTTCCATTGCCCTGCCTGAGATACCCCTCCTGTCCCGGCCCCCACTGCTTTTTTCCTTCCTCACCTCTGTCCGGAGAGAAATTCCAGCGGAAGGTATGGGTGACACATCCTCTTCTTTACAGGTGGCAACCTGGCAACCCCTGCAGAAAGGCCAGCAGAGCCCCACTCACACCGGGCCACCAACAAAGCTGTGGCCCCTCACTCCCTCCCACCAGCAGAGCCCCGAGACGGCTGACGGGGCAGAGAATATGGAGTCAGGCACAACTTCAGTGGCTATTGCTGCCTGGAGCGCTGTTTATATTGACCTCAAACAGGCACACCTGGGGAGGGCCGGCCGGCAGGGTAAGGCTGCCCAGGTCAGCTAATCCACAACCCTCAGGGAATCACATTGTTGAAAACGGACCTCGCTAAGGCAGAATAGAAGCCAAGGAACAAAAGGACACAATGCCATTTGCAGCACCGTAGATGAGTCTAGAGGTAATCACGTGACTTGTAGTAAGTCAGAAAGTGAAAGACACATATCGTATCATATCACTTATAGGTGTTACCTAAGAATGGATACCAGGGCAGATATTTCCACGGAGAAGGGCCACCATCACAGATTCATCAAACAAACTTATGGTTCACCAATGGAAAGGTGTGAGGATTTGTTTCATTACGATATTGGGGTTAACAGACATATACAAACACAGGTGACACATATAATCACCAAAGACCTACGGAATACCAAGAGAAGACCACTCAACATTCTGTCATAACGTACATGGGAAAAGGATCCCAGGAAGAACAGACATCTGTATATGTGTAAAAGAACCCCATCTTCCACACCTACAACAAGCCAAACATTGTCATCAAACTTGCTGTAATAAAAAATAAAAAAATAAATTAAAAACACGAACAAGAAGTAGTGAGACAAACTTGAGGGGCTTTCTCCTGGCACATTCCATTCTAAATTCCAATCTAGAACAGGACTTCCATTGAGGCTCTGTTGCCCTAGTCACCAGATTTGGTAAGGGAGAACTGCTGCCACCTTGTGGCCGTTTCACACAACAGCAGCTTTAATCCCAGCAGTGATGGTCAGTTGATATTCAAAATCATTGCAGGCCTGTAAATGACACCTGCCCTGAAAACAAATCCTGGGGTCACATATCGACCAAAAAATTCAAAGGACGTCCATATTTCAAAACGACCGTTTCAAAAGGCATATTTTACGCACATTAGTGTTCTGCTTCTTTTTCTTTCTTTCCTTTTTTTGTTAAAAATACGGGAATGGAAAAAGGCATCCCTCAGAATGGGCGAAAATCGTTGCAAACGAATCAATGGACAAAGGTTTAATCTCCAATATATATAAACAGCTCATGCAGCTTAATATTAACAAAACAAACAACCCAATACAAAAAATGGGCAGAAGATCTAAAGAGATGTTTCTTCCAAGAAGACACAGAGATGGCCAAGACGCACATGAAAAGCTGCTCAACAGCACTAATTATTAGAGAAATGCAAATCAAAACTACAATGAGGTATCACCTTACACCTGTTAGAATCGGCATCATCAGAAAATCTACAAACAACAAATTCTGGGGAGGGTGTGGACAAAAGGAGCCCTCTTCCACTATTGGTGGGAATGTAAATTGATACAGTCACTGGAGAACGGTATGGAGTTTCCTTAAAAAAACTAGAAATAGAATTACCATCTGATCCAGCAATCCCACTTCTGGGCATATACCCAGAGAAAACCATAAATCAAAAAGGCACATTCACCACAATGTTCATGGCAGTACTATTTACAATAGCCAGGTAATGGAAGCAACCTAAATGCCCACAGACAGATGAATGGATAAAGATGTGGTACATATATAAAATGGAATATTACACAGCCATAAAAAGGAATGAAACTGGGTCATTTGTAGAGACATCGATGGATCTAGAGACTGTCATACAAAATGAACTAAGTCAGAAAGAGGAAAACAAATATTGTATATTAATGCATATATGTGGAACCTAAAAAATGGTACAGATGAACTGGTTTGCAGGGAAGAAACAGAGACACAGAGGTAGAGAACAAACATATGGACACCAAGTGTGGGAAGCCATGGGGTAGTGGTGGTGGGATGAGTTGGGAGATTGGGATTGACCTGTATACATGTATATGCATAAAATACATAACTAATAATAACATGCTGTATAAAAAAATAAATCAAATTAAATTTCAAACTTTTAAAAAATAAAATTTAAAATAAAACAGAAAAATGTTCTTCCCTTCACACAGATGTATTTATAGGAATGAATTATTTCCATGCTTATATCTATAAATACATAAAGGAGGAATACAATCTAACTTGAACCATAAAAGAAAAAAAAAAAAACCTGAACCCACCAGTTATACAGAGGAAAACCCTATCAGGGCACTTGCTCCAGCGGTAAACAATTCTGAAATTGGTCAGAGGTGGGGAATCATCTCCCATACAACCAGCAACCCACCCCCCACGCAAGGAGCATCCTCATTGCAAAGCTGGGGGACCGTGCCGAGGCATCTGTGAGTAAACGTGAGCTGAGCCCCAGGCCAGCTGCTGCTGAACTGTTCCCACCCTTCCCAGGTAAAACACCTGAATATGTACAAGGGCTTGAAAGCCTAGAGGAAGGGCCACGGAGCCACACCAGCGACAGCACGCAGGCCAACTTGGTGCCTGCAGGCCAGCCAGGGTGGTCCTGGCCCCGGGCGCTCTTCCGGAAGCTTTCCATTGCCCTGCCTGAGATACCCCTCCTGTCCCGGCCCCCACTGCTTTTTTCCTTCCTCACCTCTGTCCGGAGAGAAATTCCAGCGGAAGGTATGGGTGACACATCCTCTTCTTTACAGGTGGCAACCTGGCAACCCCTGCAGAAAGGCCAGCAGAGCCCCACTCACACCGGGCCACCAACAAAGCTGTGGCCCCTCACTCCCTCCCACCAGCAGAGCCCCGAGACTGCTGACGGGGCAGAGAATATGGAGTCAGGCACAACTTCAGTGGCTATTGCTGCCTGGAGCGCTGTTTATATTGACCTCAAACAGGCACACCTGGGGAGGGCCGGCCGGCAGGGTAAGGCTGCCCAGGTCAGCTAATCCACAACCCTCAGGGAATCACATTGTTGAAAACGGACCTCGCTAAGGCAGAATAGAAGCCAAGGAAGAAAAGGACACAATGCCATTTGCAGCACCGTAGATGAGTCTAGAGGTAATCACGTGACTTGTAGTAAGTCAGAAAGTGAAAGACACATATCGTATCCTATCACTTATAGGTGTTAACTAAGAATGGATACCAGGGCAGATATTTCCACGGAGAAGGGCCATCACAGATTCATCAAACAAACTTATGGTTCACCAATGGAAAGGTGTGAGGATTGGTTTCATTACGATATTGGGGTTAACAGACATATACAAACACAGGTGACACATATAATCACCAAAGACCTAAGGAATACCAAGAGAAGACCACTCAACATTCTGTCATAACGTACATGGGAAAAGGATCCCAGGAAGAACAGACATCTGTATATGTGTAAAAGAACCCCATCTTCCACACCTACAACAAGCCAAACATTGTAATCAAACTTGCTGTAATAAAAAATGAAAAATTAAATTAAAAACACGAACAAGAAGTAGTGAGACAAACTTGAGGGGCTTTCTCCTGGCACATTCCATTCTAAATTCCAATCTAGAACATGACTTCCATTGAGGCTCTGTTGCCCTAGTCACCAGATTTGGTAAGGGAGAACTGCTGCCAACTTGTGGCTGTTTCACACAATAGCAGCTTTAATCCCAGCGGTGATGGTCAGTTGATATTCAAAATCATTGCAGGCCTGTAAATGACACCTGCCCTGAAAACAAATCCTGGGGTCACATATCTTCCAAAAATTTCAAAGGACGTCCATATTTCAAAACGACCGTTTCAAAAGGCATATTTTACGCACATTAGTGTTCTGCTTCTTTTTCTTTCTTTCCTTTTTTTGTTAAAAATACGGGAATGGAAAAAGGCATCCCTCAGAATGGGCGAAAATCGTTGCAAACGAATCAATGGACAAAGGTTTAATCTCCAATATATATAAACAGCTCATGCAGCTTAATATTAACAAAACAAACAACCCAATACAAAAAATGGGCAGAAGACCTAAAGAGATGTTTCTTCCAAGAAGACACAGAGATGGCCAAGACGCACATGAAAAGCTGCTCAACAGCACTAATTATTAGAGAAATGCAAATCAAAACTACAATGAGGTATCACCTCACACCTGTTAGAATCAGCATCATCAGAAAATCTACAAACAAATTCTGGGGAGGGTGTGGACAAAAGGAGCCCTCTTCCACTATTGGTGGGAATGTAAATTGATACAGTCACTATGGAGAACGGTATGGAGTTTCCTTAAAAAAACTAGAAATAGAATTACCATCTGATCCAGCAATCCCACTTCTGGGCATATACCCAGAGAAAACCATAAATCAAAAAGGCACATTCACCACAATGTTCATGGCAGCACTATTTACAATAGCCAGGTAATGGAAGCAACCTAAATGCCCACAGACAGATGAATGGATAAAGATGTGGTACATATATAAAATGGAATATTACTCAGCCATAAAAAGGAATGAAACTGGGTCATTTGTAGAGACATCGATGGATCTAGAGACTGTCATACAGAATGAAGTAAGTCAGAAAGAGGAAAACAAATATTGTATATTAATGCATATATGTGGATCCTAAAAAATGATACAGATGAACTGGTTTGCAGGGAAGAAACAGAGACACAGAGGTAGAGAACAAACATATGGACACCAAGTGTGGGAAGCCATGGGGTGGTGGTGGTGGGATGAGTTGGGAGATTGGGATTGACCT
This sequence comes from Mesoplodon mirus, assembly GCF_964341445.2. NCBI lineage: Eukaryota > Metazoa > Chordata > Mammalia > Artiodactyla > Ziphiidae > Mesoplodon > Mesoplodon mirus. Next base: position 1,290,445 of record NW_028295814.1, on the reverse strand, counting down.
GTATACATGTATATGCATAAAATACATAACTAATAATAACCTGCTGTATAAAAAAATAAATCAAATTAAATTTCAAATTTTTAAAAAATAAAATTTAAAAATAAAACAGAAAAATGTTCTTCCCTTCACACAGATGTATTTATAGGAATGAATTATTTCCTTGCTTATATTTATAAATAAAGGAGGAATACAATCTAACTTGAACCATAAAAGAAAAAAAAAAAAAACCTGAACCCACCAGTTATACAGAGGAAAACCCTATCAGGGCACTTGCTCCAGCGGTAAACAATTCTGGAATTGGTCAGAGGTGGGGAATCATCTCCCATACAACCAGCAACCCACCCCCCACGCAAGGAGCATCCTCATTGCAAAGCTGGGGGACCGTGCCGAGGCATCTGTGAGTAAACGTGAGCTGAGCCCCAGGCCAGCTGCTGCTGAACTGTTCCCACCCTTCCCAGGTAAAACACCTGAATATGTACAAGGGCTTGAAAGCCTAGAGGAAGGGCCACGGAGCCACACCAGCGACAGCACGCAGGCCAACTTGGTGCCTGCAGGCCAGCCAGGGTGGTCCTGGCCCCGGGCGCTCTTCCGGAAGCTTTCCATTGCCCTGCCTGAGATACCCCTCCTGTCCCGGCCCCCACTGCTTTTTTCCTTCCTCACCTCTGTCCGGAGAGAAATTCCAGCGGAACGTATGGGTGACACATCCTCTTCTTTACAGGTGGCAACCTGGCAACCCCTGCAGAAAGGCCAGCAGAGCCCCACTCACACCGGGCCACCAACAAAGCTGTGGCCCCTCACTCCCTCCCACCAGCAGAGCCCCGAGACTGCTGACGGGGCAGAGAATATGGAGTCAGGCACAACTTCAGTGGCTATTGCTGCCTGGAGCGCTGTTTATATTGACCTCAAACAGGCACACCTGGGGAGGGCCGGCCGGCAGGTTAAGGCTGCCCAGGTCAGCTAATCCACAACCCTCAGGGAATCACATTGTTGAAAACGGACCTTGCTAAGGCAGAATAGAAGCCAAGGAAGAAAAGGACACAATGCCATTTGCAGCACCGTAGATGAGTCTAGAGGTAATCACGTGACTTGTAGTAAGTCAGAAAGTGAAAGACACATATCGTATCATATCACTTATAGGTGTTACCTAAGAATGGATACCAGGGCAGATATTTCCACGGAGAAGGGCCACCATCACAGATTCATCAAACAAACTTATGGTTCACCAATGGAAAGGTGTGAGGATTGGTTTCATTACGATATTGGGGTTAACAGACATATACAAACACAGGTGACACATATAATCACCAAAGACCTACGGAATACCAAGAGAAGACCACTCAACATTCTGTCATAACGTACATGGGAAAAGGATCCCAGGAAGAACAGACATATCTATATGGGTAAAAAAAACCCATCTTCCACACCTACAACAAGCCAAACATTGTAATCAAACTTGCTGTAATAAAAAATGAAAAATTAAATTAAAAACACGAACAAGAAGTAGTGAGACAAACTTGAGGGGCTTTCTCCTGGCACATTCCATTCTAAATTCCAATCTAGAACATGACTTCCATTGAGGCTCTGTTGCCCTAGTCACCAGATTTGGTAAGGGAGAACTGCTGCCACCTTGTGGCTGTTTCACACAATAGCAGCTTTAATCCCAGCGCTGATGGTCAGTTGATATTCAAAATCATTGCAGGCCTGTAAATGACACCTGCCCTGAAAACAAATCCTGGGGTCACATATCGACCAAAAAATTCAAAGGACGTCCATATTTCAAAACGACCGTTTCAAAAGGCATATTTTACGCACATTAGTGTTCTGCTTCTTTTTCTTTCTTTCCTTTTTTTGTTAAAAATACGGGAATGGAAAAAGGCATCCCTCAGAATGGGCGAAAATCGTTGCAAACGAATCAATGGACAAAGGTTTAATCTCCAATATATATAAACAGCTCATGCAGCTTAATATTAACAAAACAAACAACCCAATACAAAAAATGGGCAGAAGATCTAAAGAGATGTTTCTTCCAAGAAGACACAGAGATGGCCAAGACACACATGAAAAGCTGCTCAACAGCACTAATTATTAGAGAAATGCAAATCAAAACTACAATGAGGTATCACCTCACACCTGTTAGAATCGGCATCATCAGAAAATCTACAAACAACCAATTCTGGGGAGGGTGTGGACAAAAGGAGCCCTCTTCCACTATTGGTGGGAATGTAAATTGATACAGTCACTATGGAGAACGGTATGGAGTTTCCTTAAAAAAACTAGAAATAGAATTACCATCTGATCCAGCAATCCCACTTCTGGGCATATACCCAGAGAAAACCAGAAATCAAAAAGGCACATTCACCACAATGTTCATGGCAGCACTATTTACAATAGCCAGGTAATGGAAGCAACCTAATGCCCACAGACAGATGAATGGATAAAGATGTGGTACATATATAAAATGGAATATTACTCAGCCATAAAAAGGAATGAAACTGGGTCATTTGTAGAGCCATCGATGGATCTAGAGACTGTCATACAGAATGAAGTAAGTCAGAAAGAGGAAAACAAATATTGTATATTAATGCATATATGTGGAACCTAAAAAATGGTACAGATGAACTGGTTTGCAGGGAAGAAACAGAGACACAGAGGTAGAGAACAAACATATGGACACCAAGTGTGGGAAGCCATGGGGTGGTGGTGGTGGGATGAGTTGGGAGATTGGGATTGACCTGTATACATGTATATGCATAAAATACATAACTAGTAATAACCTGCTGTATAAAAAAATAAATCAAATTAAATTTCAAATTTTTAAAAAATAAAATTTAAAAATCAAACAGAAAAATGTTCTTCCCTTCACACAGATGTATTTATAGGAATGAATTATTTCCATGCTTATATCTATAAATACATAAAGGAGGAATACAATCTAACTTGAACCATAATAGAAAAAAAAACCTGAACCCACCAGTTATACAGAGGAAATCCCTATCAGGGCACTTGCTCCAGCGGTAAACAATTCTGAAATTGGTCAGAGGTGGGGAATCATCTCCCATACAACCAGCAACCCACCCCCCACGCAAGGAGCATCCTCATTGCAAAGCTGGGGGACCGTGCCGAGGCATCTGTGAGTAAACGTGAGCTGAGCCCCAGGACAGCTGCTGCTGAACTGTTCCCACCCTTCCCAGGTAAAACACCTGAATATGTACAAGGGCTTGAAAGCCTAGAGGAAGGGCCACGGAGCCACACCAGCGACAGCACGCAGGCCAACTTGGTGCCTGCAGGCCAGCCAGGGTGGTCCTGGCCCCGGGCGCTCTTCCGGAAGCTTTCCATTGCCCTGCCTGAGATACCCCTCCTGTCCCGGCCCCCACTGCTTTTTTCCTTCCTCCCCTCTGTCCGGAGAGAAATTCCAGCGGAAGGTATGGGTGACACATCCTCTTCTTTACAGGTGGCAGCCTGGCAACCCCTGCAGAAAGGCCAGCAGAGCCCCACTCACACCGGGCCACCAACAAAGCTGTGGCCCCTCACTCCCTCCCACCAGCAGAGCCCCGAGACTGCTGACGGGGCAGAGAATATGGAGTCAGGCACAGCTTCAGGGGCTATTGCTGCCTGGAGCGCTGTTTATATTGACCTCAAACAGGCACACCTGGGGAGGGCCGGCCGGCAGGGTAAGGCTGCCCAGGTCAGCTAATCCACAACCCTCAGGGAATCACATTGTTGAAAACGGACCTCGCTAAGGCAGAATAGAAGCCAAGGAAGAAAAGGACACAATGCCATTTGCAGCACCGTAGATGAGTCTAGAGGTAATCACGTGACTTGTAGTAAGTCAGAAAGTGAAAGACACATATCGTATCCTATCACTTATAGGTGTTACCTAAGAATGGATACCAGGGCAGATATTTCCACGGAGAAGGGCCATCACAGATTCATCAAACAAACTTATGGTTCACCAATGGAAAGGTGTGAGGATTGGTTTCATTACGATATTGGGGTTAACAGACATATACAAACACAGGTGACACATATAATCACCAAAGACCTACGGAATACCAAGAGAAGACGACTCAACATTCTGTCATAACGTACATGGGAAAAGGATCCCAGGAAGAACAGACATCTGTATATGTGTAAAAGAACCCCATCTTCCACACCTACAACAAGCCAAACATTGTAATCAAACTTGCTGTAATAAAAAATAAAAAATCAAATTAAAAACACGAACAAGAAGTAGTGAGACAAACTTGAGGGGCTTTCTCCTGGCACATTCCATTCTAAATTCCAATCTAGAACACGACTTCCATTGAGGCTCTGTTGCCGTAGTCACCAGATTTGGTAAGGGAGAACTGCTGCCACCTTGTGGCCGTTTCGCACAACAGCAGCTTTAATCCCAGCGCTGATGGTCAGTTGATATTCAAAATCATTGCAGGCCTGTAAATGACACCTGCCCTGAAAACAAATCCTGGGGTCACATATCGACCAAAAAATTCAAAGGACGTCCATATTTCAAAACGACCGTTTCAAAAGGCATATTTTACGCACATTAGTGTTCTGCTTCTTTTTCTTTCTTTCCTTTTTTTGTTAAAAATACGGGAATGGAAAAAGGCATCCCTCAGAATGGGCGAAAATCGTTGCAAACGAATCAATGGACAAAGGTTTAATCTCCAATATATATAAACAGCTCATGCAGCTTAATATTAACAAAACAAACAACCCAATACAAAAAATGGGCAGAAGATCTAAAGAGATGTTTCTTCCAAGAAGACACAGAGATGGCCAAGACGCACATGAAAAGCTGCTCAACAGCACTAATTATTAGAGAAATGCAAATCAAAACTACAATGAGGTATCACCTCACACCTGTTAGAATCGGCATCATCAGAAAATCTACAAACAACAAATTCTGGGGAGGGTGTGGACAAAAGGAGCCCTCTTCCACTATTGGTGGGAATGTAAATTGAAACAGTCACTGGAGAACGGTATGGAGTTTCCTTAAAAAAACTAGAAATAGAATTACCATCTGATCCAGCAATCCCACTTCTGGGCATATACCCAGAGAAAACCATAAATCAAAAAGGCACATTCACCACAATGTTCATGGCAGCACGATTTACAATAGCCAGGTAATGGAAGCAACCTAAATGCCCACAGACAGATGAATGGATAAAGATGTGGTACATATATAAAATGGAATATTACTCAGCCATAAAAAGGAATGAAACTGGGTCATTTGTAGAGACATCGATGGATCTAGAGACTGTCATACAGAATGAACTAAGTCAGAAAGAGGAAAACAAATATTGTATATTAATGCATATATGTGGAACCTAAAAATGATACAGATGAACTGGTTTGCAGGGAAGAAACAGAGACACAGAGGTAGAGAACAAACATATGGACACCAAGTGTGGGAAGCCATGGGGTGGTGGTGGTGGGATGAGTTGGGAGATTGGGATTGACCTGTATACATGTATATGCATAAAATACATAACTAATAATAACCTGCTGTATAAAAAAATAAATCAAATTAAATTTCAAATTTTTAAAAAATAAAATTTAAAAATAAAACAGAAAAATGTTCTTCCCTTCACACAGATGTATTTATAGGAATGAATTATTTCCATGCTTATATCTATAAATACATAAAGAAGGAATGCAATCTAACTTGAACCATAATAGAAAAATAAAAACCTGAACCCACCAGTTATACAGAGGAAATCCCTATCAGGGCACTTGCTCCAGCGGTAAACAATTCTGAAATTGGTCAGAGGTGGGGAATCATCTCCCATACAACCAGCAACCCACCCCCCACGCAAGGAGCATCCTCATTGCAAAGCTGGGGGACCGTGCCGAGGCATCTGTGAGTAAACGTGAGCTGAGCCCCAGGCCAGCTGCTGCTGAACTGTTCCCACCCTTCCCAGGTAAAACACCTGAATATGTACAAGGGCTTGAAAGCCTAGAGGAAGGGCCACGGAGCCACACCAGCGACAGCACGCAGGCCAACTTGGTGCCTGCAGGCCAGCCAGGGTGGTCCTGGCCCCGGGCGCTCTTCCCGAAGCTTTCCATTGCCCTGCCTGAGATACCCCTCCTGTCCCGGCCCCCACTGCTTTTTTCCTTCCTCACCTCTGTCCGGAGAGAAATTCCAGCGGAAGGTATGGGTGACACATCCTCTTCTTTACAGGTGGCAGCCTGGCAACCCCTGCAGAAAGGCCAGCAGAGCCCCACTCACACCGGGCCACCAACAAAGCTGTGGCCCCTCACTCCCTCCCACCAGCAGAGCCCCGAGACTGCTGACGGGGCAGAGAATATGGAGTCAGGCACAGCTTCAGGGGCTATTGCTGCCTGGAGCGCTGTTTATATTGACCTCAAACAGGCACACCTGGGGAGGGCCGGCCGGCAGGGTAAGGCTGCCCAGGTCAGCTAATCCACAACCCTCAGGGAATCACATTGTTGAAAACGGACCTCGCTAAGGCAGAATAGAAGCCAAGGAAGAAAATGACACAATGCCATTTGCAGCACCGTAGATGAGTCTAGAGGTAATCACGTGACTTGTAGTAAGTCAGAAAGTGAAAGACACATATCGTATCATATCACTTATAGGTGTTACCTAAGAATGGATACCAGGGCAGATATTTCCACGGAGAAGGGCCATCACAGATTCATCAAACAAACTTATGGTTCACCAATGGAAAGGTGTGAGGATTGGTTTCATTACGATATTGGGGTTAACAGACATATACAAACACAGGTGACACATATAATCACCAAAGACCTAAGGAATACCAAGAGAAGACCACTCAACATTCTGTCATAACGTACATGGGAAGAGGATCCCAGGAAGAACAGACATCTGTATATGTGTAAAAGAACCCCATCTTCCACACCTACAACAAGCCAAACATTGTAATCAAACTTGCTGTAATAAAAAATGAAAAATTAAATTAAAAACACGAACAAGAAGTAGTGAGACAAACTTGAGGGGCTTTCTCCTGGCACATTCCATTCTAAATTCCAATCTAGAACACGACTTCCATTGAGGCTCTGTTGCCCTAGTCACCAGATTTGGTAAGGGAGAACTGCTGCCACCTTGTGGCCATTTCACACAACAGCAGCTTTAATCCCAGCGCTGATGGTCAGTTGATATTCAAAATCATTGCAGGCCTGTAAATGACACCTGCCCTGAAAACAAATCCTGGGGTCACATATCGACCAAAAAATTCAAAGGACGTCCATATTTCAAAACGACCGTTTCAAAAGGCATATTTTACGCACATTAGTGTTCTGCTTCTTTTTCTTTCTTTCCTTTTTTTGTTAAAAATACGGGAATGGAAAAAGGCATCCCTCAGAATGGGCGAAAATCGTTGCAAACGAATCAATGGACAAAGGTTTAATCTCCAATATATATAAAGAGCTCATGCAGCTTAATATTAACAAAACAAACAACCCAATACAAAAAATGGGCAGAAGATCTAAAGAGATGTTTCTTCCAAGAAGACACAGAGATGGCCAAGACGCACATGAAAAGCTGCTCAACAGCACTAATTATTAGAGAAATGCAAATCAAAACTACAATGAGGTATCACCTCACACCTGTTAGAATCGGCATCATCAGAAAATCTACAAAAAACAAATTCTGGGGAGGGTGTGGACAAAAGGAGCCCTCTTCCACTATTGGTGGGAATGTAAATTGATACAGTCACTGGAGAACGGTATGGAGTTTCCTTAAAAAAACTAGAAATAGAATTACCATCTGATCCAGCAATCCCACTTCTGGGCATATACCCAGAGAAAACCATAAATCAAAAAGGCACATTCACCACAATGTTCATGGCAGCACTATTTACAATAGCCAGGTAATGGAAGCAACCTAAATGCCCACAGACAGATGAATGGATAAAGATGTGGTACATATATAAAATGGAATATTACTCAGCCATAAAAAGGAATGAAACTGGGTCATTTGTAGAGACATCGATGGATCTAGAGACTGTCATACAGAATGAAGTAAGTCAGAAAGAGGAAAACAAATATTGTATATTAATGCATATATGTGGAAACGAAAAAATGGTACAGATGAACTGGTTTGCAGGGAAGAAACAGAGACACAGAGGTAGAGAACAAACATATGGACACCAAGTGTGGGAAGCCATGGGGTGGTGGTGGTGGGATGAGTTGGGAGATTGGGATTGACCTGTATACATGTATATGCATAAAATACATAACTAATAATAACCTGCTGTATAAAAAAATAAATCAAATTACATTTCAAATTTTTAAAAAAATAAAATTTAAAATAAAACAGAAAAATGTTCTTCCCTTCACACAGATGTATTTATAGGAATGAATTATTTCCATGCTTATATCTATAAATACATAAAGGAGGAATACAATCTAACTTGAACCATAAAAGAAAAAAAAAAACCTGAACCCACCAGTTATACAGAGGAAAACCCTATCAGGGCACTTGCTCCAGCGGTAAACAATTCTGAAATTGGTCAGAGGTGGGGAATCATCTCCCATACAACCAGCAACCCACCCCCCACGCAAGGAGCATCCTCATTGCAAAGCTGGGGGACCGTGCCGAGGCATCTGTGAGTAAACGTGAGCTGAGCCCCAGGCCAGCTGCTGCTGAACTGTTCCCACCCTTCCCAGGTAAAACACCTGAATATGTACAAGGGCTTGAAAGCCTAGAGGAAGGGCCACGGAGCCACACCAGCGACAGCACGCAGGCCAACTTGGTGCCTGCAGGCCAGCCAGGGTGGTCCTGGCCCCGGGCGCTCTTCCGGAAGCTTTCCATTGCCCTGCCTGAGATACCCCTCCTGTCCCGGCCCCCACTGCTTTTTTCCTTCCTCACCTCTGTCCGGAGAGAAATTCCAGCGGAAGGTATGGGTGACACATCCTCTTCTTTACAGGTGGCAGCCTGGCAACCCCTGCAGAAAGGCCAGCAGAGCCCCACTCACACCGGGCCACCAACAAAGCTGTGGCCCCTCACTCCCTCCCACCAGCACAGCCCCGAGACTGCTGACGGGGCAGAGAATATGGAGTCAGGCACAGCTTCAGGGGCTATTGCTGCCTGGAGCGCTGTTTATATTGACCTCAAACAGGCACACCTGGGGAGGGCCGGCCGGCAGGGTAAGGCTGCCCAGGTCAGCTAATCCACAACCCTCAGGGAATCACATTGTTGAAAACGGACCTCGCTAAGGCAGAATAGAAGCCAAGGAAGAAAAGGACACAATGCCATTTGCAGCACCGTAGATGAGTCTAGAGGTAATCACGTGACTTGTAGTAAGTCAGAAAGTGAAAGACACATATCGTATCCTATCACTTATAGGAGTTACCTAAGAATGGATACCAGGGCAGATATTTCCACGGAGAAGGGCCATCACAGATTCATCAAACAAACTTATGGTTCACCAATGGAAAGGTGTGAGGATTGGTTTCATTACGATATTGGGGTTAACAGACATATACAAACACAGGTGACACATATAATCACCAAAGACCTAAGGAATACCAAGAGAAGACCACTCAACATTCTGTCATAACGTACATGGGAAAAGGATCCCAGGAAGAACAGACATCTGTATATGTGTAAAAGAACCCCATCTTCCACACCTACAACAAGCCAAACATTGTAATCAAACTTGCTGTAATAAAAAATGAAAAATTAAATTAAAAACACGAACAAGAAGTAGTGAGACAAACTTGAGGGGCTTTCTCCTGGCACATTCCATTCTAAATTCCAATCTAGAACACGACTTCCATTGAGGCTCTGTTGCCCTAGTCACCAGATTTGGTAAGGGAGAACTGCTGCCACCTTGTGGCCATTTCACACAACAGCAGCTTTAATCCCAGCGCTGATGGTCAGTTGATATTCAAAATCATTGCAGGCCTGTAAATGACACCTGCCCTGAAAACAAATCCTGGGGTCACATATCGACCAAAAAATTCAAAGGACGTCCATATTTCAAAACGACCGTTTCAAAAGGCATATTTTACGCACATTAGTGTTCTGCTTCTTTTTCTTTCTTTCCTTTTTTTGTTAAAAATACGGGAATGGAAAAAGGCATCCCTCAGAATGGGCGAAAATCTTTGCAAACGAATCAATGGACAAAGGTTTAATCTCCAATATATATAAACAGCTCATGCAGCTTAATATTAACAAAACAAACAACCCAATACAAAAAATGGGCAGAAGATCTAAAGAGATGTTTCTTCCAAGAAGACACAGAGATGGCCAAGACGCACATGAAAAGCTGCTCAACAGCACTAATTATTAGAGAAATGCAAATCAAAACTACAATGAGGTATCACCTCACACCTGTTAGAATCGGCATCATCAGAAAATCTACAAACAACAAATTCTGGGGAGGGTGTGGACAAAAGGAGCCCTCTTCCACTATTGGTGGGAATGTAAATTGATACAGTCACTATGGAGAACGGTATGGAGTTTCCTTAAAAAAACTAGAAATAGAATTACCATCTGATCCAGCAATCCCACTTCTGGGCAGATACCCAGAGAAAACCATAAATCAAAAAGGCACATTCACCACAATGTTCATGGCAGCACTATTTACAATAGCCAGGTAATGGAAGCAACGTAAATGCCCACAGACAGATGAATGGATAAAGATGTGGTACATATATAAAATGGAATATTACTCAGCCATAAAAAGGAATGAAACTGGGTCATTTGTAGAGACATCGATGGATCTAGAGACTGTCATACAGAATGAAGTAAGTCAGAAAGAGGAAAACAAATATTGTATATTAATGCATATATGTGGAACCTAAAAAATGGTACAGATGAACTGGTTTGCAGGGAAGAAACAGAGACACAGAGGTAGAGAACAAACATATGGACACCAAGTGTGGGAAGCCATGGGGTGGTGGTGGTGGGATGAGTTGGGAGATTGGGATTGACCTGTATACATGTATATGCATAAAATACATAACTAATAATAACCTGCTGTATAAAAAAATAAATCAAATTAAATTTCAAATTTTTAAAAAATAAAATTTAAAAATAAAACAGAAAAATGTTCTTCCCTTCACACAGATGTATTTATAGGAATGAATTATTTCCATGCTTATATCTATAAATACATAAAGGAGGAATACAATCTAACTTGAACCATAATAGAAAAAAAAAAACCTGAACCCACCAGTTATACAGAGGAAATCCCTAACAGGGCACTTGCTCCAGCGGTAAACAATTCTGAAATTGGTCAGAGGTGGGGAATCATCTCCCATACAACCAGCAACCCACCCCCCACGCCAGGAGCATCCTCATTGCAAAGCTGGGGGACCGTGCTTAGGCATCTGTGAGTAAACGTGAGCTGAGCCCCAGGCCAGCTGCTGCTGAACTGTTCCCACCCTTCCCAGGTAAAACACCTGAATATGTACAAGGGCTTGAAAGCCTAGAGGAAGGGCCACGGAGCCACACCAGCGACAGCACGCAGGCCAACTTGGTGCCTGCAGGCCAGCCAGGGTGGTCCTGGCCCCGGGCGCTCTTCCGGAAGCTTTCCATTGCCCTGCCTGAGATACCCCTCCTGTCCCGGCCCCCACTGCTTTTTTCCTTCCTCACCTCTGTCCGGAGAGAAATTCCAGCGGAAGGTATGGGTGACACATCCTCTTCTTTACAGGTGGCAGCCTGGCAACCCCTGCAGAAAGGCCAGCAGAGCCCCACTCACACCGGGCCACCAACAAAGCTGTGGCCCCTCACTCCCTCCCACCAGCAGAGCCCCGAGACTGCTGACGGGGCAGAGAATATGGAGTCAGGCACAGCTTCAGGGGCTATTGCTGCCTGGAGCGCTGTTTATATTGACCTCAAACAGGCACACCTGGGGAGGGCCGGCCGGCAGGGTAAGGCTGCCCAGGTCAGCTAATTCACAACCCTCAGGGAATCACATTGTTGAAAACGGACCTCACTAAGGCAGAATAGAAGCCAAGGAAGAAAAGGACACAATGCCATTTGCAGCACCGTAGATGAGTCTAGAGGTAATCACGTGACTTGTAGTAAGTCAGAAAGTGAAAGACACATATCGTATCATATCACTTATAGGTGTTACCTAAGAATGGATACCAGGGCAGATATTTCCACGGAGAAGGGCCATCACAGATTCATCAAACAAACTTATGGTTCACCAATGGAAAGGTGTGAGGATTGGTTTCATTACGATATTGGGGTTAACAGACATATACAAACACAGGTGACACATATAATCACCAAAGACCTACGGAATACCAAGAGAAGACTACTCAACATTCTGTCATAACGTACATGGGAAAAGGATCCCAGGAAGAACAGACATCTGTATATGTGTAAAAGAACCCCATCTTCCACACCTACAACAAGCCAAACATTGTAATCAAACTTGCTGTAATAAAAAATAAAAAATTAAATTAAAAACACGAACAAGAAGTAGTGAGACAAACTTGAGGGGCTTTCTCCTGGCACATTCCATTCTAAATTCCAATCTAGAACACGACTTCCATTGAGGCTCTGTTGCCCTAGTCACCAGATTTGGTAAGGGAGAACTGCTGCCACCTTGTGGCTGTTACGCACAACAGCAGCTTTAATCCCAGCGCTGATGGTCAGTTGATATTCAAAATCATTGCAGGCCTGTAAATGACACCTGCCCTGAAAACAAATCCTGGGGTCACATATCGACCAAAAAATTCAAAGGACGTCCATATTTCAAAACGACCGTTTCAAAAGGCATATTTTACGCACATTAGTGTTCTGCTTCTTTTTCTTTCTTTCCTTTTTTTGTTAAAAATACGGGAATGGAAAAAGGCATCCCTCAGAATGGGCGAAAATCGTTGCAAACGAATCAATGGACAAAGGTTTAATCTCCAATATATATAAACAGCTCATGCAGCTTAATATTAACAAAACAAACAACCCAATACAAAAAATGGGCAGAAGATCTAAAGAGATGTTTCTTCCAAGAAGACACAGAGATGGCCAAGACGCACATGAAAAGCTGCTCAACAGCACTAATTATTAGAGAAATGCAAATCAAAACTACAATGAGGTATCACCTCACACCTGTTAGAATCGGCATCATCAGAAAATCTACAAACAACAAATTCTGGGGAGGGTGTGGACAAAAGGAGCCCTCTTCCACTATTGGTGGGAATGTAAATTGATACAGTCACTGGAGAACGGTATGGAGTTTCCTTAAAAAAACTAGAAATAGAATTACCATCTGATCCAGCAATCCCACTTCTGGGCATATACCCAGAGAAAACCATAAATCAAAAAGGCACATTCACCACAATGTTCATGGCAGCACTATTTACAATAGCCAGGTAATGGAAGCAACGTAAATGCCCACAGACAGATGAATGGATAAAGATGTGGTACATATATAAAATGGAATATTACTCAGCCATAAAAAGGAATGAAACTGGGTCATTTGTAGAGACATCGATGGATCTAGAGACTGTCATACAGAATGAAGTAAGTCAGAAAGAGGAAAACAAATATTGTATATTAATGCATATATGTGGAAACGAAAAAATGGTACAGATGAACTGGTTTGCAGGGAAGAAACAGAGACACAGAGGTAGAGAACAAACATATGGACACCAAGTGTGGGAAGCCATGGGGTGGTGGTGGTGGGATGAGTTGGGAGATTGGGATTGACCTGTATACATGTATATGCATAAAATACATAACTAATAATAACCTGCTGTATAAAAAATTAAATGAAATTAAATTTCAAATTTTTAAAAAATAAAATTCAAAAATAAAACAGAAAAATGTTCTTCCCTTCACACAGATGTATTTATAGGAATGAATTATTTCCATGCTTATATCTATAAATACATAAAGGAGGAATACAATCTAACTTGAACCATAATAGAAAAAAAAAACCTGAACCCACCAGTTATACAGAGGAAATCCCTATCAGGGCACTTGCTCCAGCGGTAAACAATTCTGAAATTGGTCAGAGGTGGGGAATCATCTCCCATACAACCAGCAACCCACCCCCCACGCAAGGAGCATCCTCATTGCAAAGCTGTGGGACCGTGCCGAGGCATCTGTGAGTAAACGTGAGCTGAGCCCCAGGACAGCTGCTGCTGAACTGTTCCCACCCTTCCCAGGTAAAACACCTGAATATGTACAAGGGCTTGAAAGCCTAGAGGAAGGGCCACGGAGCCACACCAGCGACAGCACGCAGGCCAACTTGGTGCCTGCAGGCCAGCCAGGGTGGTCCTGGCCCCGGGCGCTCTTCTGGAAGCTTTCCATTGCCCTGCCTGAGATATCCCTCCTGTCCCGGCCCCCACTGCATTTTTCCTTCCTCACCTCTGTCCGGAGAGAAATTCCAGCGGAAGGTATGGGTGACACATCCTCTTCTTTACAGGTGGCAGCCTAGCAACCCCTGCAGAAAGGCCAGCAGAGCCCCACTCACACCGGGCCACCAACAAAGCTGTGGCCCCTCACTCCCTCCCACCAGCACAGCCCCGAGACTGCTGACGGGGCAGAGAATATGGAGTCAGGCACAGCTTCAGGGGCTATTGCTGCCTGGAGCGCTGTTTATATTGACCTCAAACAGGCACACCTGGGGAAGGCCGGACGGCAGGGTAAGGCTGCCCAGGTCAGCTAATCCACAACCCTCAGGGAATCACATTGTTGAAAACGGACCTCGCTAAGGCAGAATAGAAGCCAAGGAAGAAAAGGACACAATGCCATTTGCAGCACGGTAGATGAGTCTAGAGGTAATCACGTGACTTGTAGTAAGTCAGAAAGTGAAAGACACATATCGTATCCTATCACTTATAGGTGTTACCTAAGAATGGATACCAGGGCAGATATTTCCACGGAGAAGGGCCATCACAGATTCATCAAACAAACTTATGGTTCACCAATGGAAAGGTGTGTGGATTGGTTTCATTACGATATTGGGGTTAACAGACATATACAAACACAGGTGACACATATAATCACCAAAGACCTACGGAATACCAAGAGAAGACTCCTCAACATTCTGTCATAACGTACATGGGAAAAGGATCCCAGGAAGAACAGACATCTGTATATGTGTAAAAGAACCCCATCTTCCACACCTACAACAAGCCAAACATTGTAATCAAACTTGCTGTAATGAAAAATAAAAAAATTAAATTAAAAACACGAACAAGAAGTAGTGAGACAAACTTGAGGGGCTTTCTCCTGGCACATTCCATTCTAAATTCCAATCTAGAACACGACTTCCATTGAGGCTCTGTTGCCCTAGTCACCAGATTTGGTAAGGGAGTACTGCTGCCACCTTGTGGCCGTTTCACACAACAGCAGCTTTAATCCCAGCGCTGATGGTCAGTTGATATTCAAAATCATTGCAGGCCTGTAAATGACACCTGCCCTGAAAACAAATCCTGGGGTCACATATCGACCAAAAAATTCAAAGGACGTCCATATTTCAAAACGACCGTTTCAAAAGGCATATTTTACGCACATTAGTGTTCTGCTTCTTTTTCTTTCTTTCCTTTTTTTGTTAAAAATACGGGAATGGAAAAAGGCATCCCTCAGAATGGGCGAAAATCGTTGCAAACGAATCAATGGACAAAGGTTTAATCTTCAATATATATAAACAGCTCATGCAGCTTAATATTAACAAAACAAACAACCCAATACAAAAAATGGGCAGAAGATCTAAAGAGATGTTTCTTCCAAGAAGACACAGAGATGGCCAAGACGCACATGAAAAGCTGCTCAACAGCACTAATTATTAGAGAAATGCAAATCAAAACTACAATGAGGTATCACCTCACACCTGTTAGAATCGGCATCATCAGAAAATCTACAAACAACTAATTCTGGGGAGGGTGTGGACAAAAGGAGCCCTCTTCCACTATTGGTGGGGATGTAAATTGATACAGTCACTGGAGAACGGTATGGAGTTTCCTTAAAAAAACTAGAAATAGAATTACCATCTGATCCAGCAATCCCACTTCTGGGCATATACCCAGAGAAAACCATAAATCAAAAAGGCACATTCACCACAATGTTCATGGCAGCACTATTTACAATAGCCAGGTAATGGAAGCAACGTAAATGCCCACAGACAGATGAATGGATAAAGATGTGGTACATATATAAAATGGAATATTACTCAGCCATAAGAAGGAATGAAACTGGGTCATTTGTAGAGACATCGATGGATCTAGAGACTGTCATACAGAATGAAGTAAGTCAGAAAGAGGAAAACAAATATTGTATATTAATGCATATATGTGGAACCGAAAAAATGGTACAGATGAACTGGTTTGCAGGGAAGAAACAGAGACACAGAGGTAGAGAACAAACATATGGACACCAAGTGTGGGAAGCCATGGGGTGGTGGTGGTGGGATGAGTTGGGAGATTGGGATTGACCTGTATACATGTATATGCATAAAATACATAACTAATAATAACCTGCTGTATAAAAAAATAAATCAAATTACATTTCAAATTTTTAAAAAATAAAATTTAAAATAAAACAGAAAAATGTTCTTCCCTTCACACAGATGTATTTATAGGAATGAATTATTTCCATGCTTATATCTACAAATATATAAAGGAGGAATACAATCTAACTTGAACCATAAAAGAAAAAAAAAAACCTGAACCCACCAGTTATACAGAGGAAAACCCTATCAGGGCACTTGCTCCAGCAGTAAACAATTCTGAAATTGGTCAGAGGTGGGGAATCATCTCCCATACAACCAGCAACCCACCCTCCACGCAAGGAGCATCCTCATTGCAAAGCTGGGGGACCGTGCTGAGGCATCTGTGAGTAAACGTGAGCTGAGCCCCAGGCCAGCTGCTGCTGAACTGTTCCCACCCTTCCCAGGTAAGACACCTGAATATGTACAAGGGCTTGAAAGCCTAGAGGAAGGGCCACGGAGCCACACCAGCGACAGCACGCAGGCCAACTTGGTGCCTGCAGGCCAGCCAGGGTGGTCCTGGCCCCGGGCGCTCTTCCCGAAGCTTTCCATTGCCCTGCCTGAGATACCCCTCCTGTCCCGGCCCCCACTGCTTTTTTCCTTCCTCACCTCTGTCCGGAGAGAAATTCCAGCGGAAGGTATGGGTGACACATCCTCTTCTTTACAGGTGGCAGCCTGGCAACCCTTGAAGAAAGGCCAGCAGAGCCCCACTCACACCGGGCCACCAACAAAGCTGTGGCCCCTCACTCCCTCCCACCAGCAGAGCCCCGAGACTGCTGACGGGGCAGAGAATATGGAGTCAGGCACAGCTTCAGGGGCTATTGCTGCCTGGAGCGCTGTTTATATTGACCTCAAACAGGCACACCTGGGGAGGGCCGGCCGGCAGGGTAAGGCTGCCCAGGTCAGCTAATCCACAACCCTCAGGGAATCACATTGTTGAAAACGGACCTCGCTAAGGCAGAATAGAAGCCAAGGAAGAAAAGGACACAATGCCATTTGCAGCACCGTAGATGAGTCTAGAGGTAATCACGTGACTTGTAGTAAGTCAGAAAGTGAAAGACACATATCGTATCATATCTATAATAGGTGTTACCTAAGAATGGATACCAGGGCAGATATTTCCACGGAGAAGGGCCATCACAGATTCATCAAACAAACTTATGGTTCACCAATGGAAAGGTGTGTGGATTGGTTTCATTATGATATTGGGGTTAACAGACATATACAAACACAGGTGACACATATAATCACCAAAGACCTAAGGAATACCAAGAGAAGACCACTCAACATTCTGTCATAACGTACATGGGAAAAGGATCCCAGGAAGAACAGACATCTGTATATGTGTAAAAGAACCACATCTTCCACACCTACAACAAGCCAAACATTGTAATCAAACTTGCTGTAATAAAAAATAAAAAATTAAATTAAAAACACGAACAAGAAGTAGTGAGACAAACTTGAGGGGCTTTCTCCTGGCACATTCCATTCTAAATTCCAATCTAGAACACGACTTCCATTGAGGCTCTGTTGCCCTAGTCACCAGATTTGGTAAGGGAGAACTGCTACCACCTTGTGGCCGTTTCACACAATAGCAGCTTTAATCCAAGCGCTGATGGTCAGTTGATATTCAAAATCATTGCAGGCCTGTAAATGACACCTGCCCTGAAAACAAATCCTGGGGTCACATATCGACCAAAAAATTCAAAGGACGTCCATATTTCAAAACGACCGTTTCAAAAGGCATATTTTACGCACATTAGTGTTCTGCTTCTTTTTCTTTCTTTCCTTTTTTTGTTAAAAAAAGGGGAATGGAAAAAGGCATCCCTCAGAATGGGCGAAAATCGTTGCAAACGAATCAATGGACAAAGGTTTAATCTCCAATATATATAAACAGCTCATGCAGCTTAATATTAACAAAACAAACAACCCAATACAAAAAATGGGCAGAAGATCTAAAGAGATGTTTCTTCCAAGAAGACACAGAGATGGCCAAGACGCACATGAAAAGCTGCTCAACAGCACTAATTATTAGAGAAATGCAAATCAAAACTACAATGAGGTATCACCTCACACCTGTTAGAATTGGCATCATCAGAAAATCTACAAACAACAAATTCTGGGGAGGGTGTGGACAAAAGGAGCCCTCTTCCACTATTGGTGGGAATGTAAATTGATACAGTCACTATGGAGAACGGTATGGAGTTTCCTGAAAAAAACTAGAAATAGAATTACCATCTGATCCAGCAATCCCACTTCTGGGCATATACCCAGAGAAAACCATAAATCAAAAAGGCACATTCACCACAATGTTCATGGCAGCACTATTTACAATAGCCAGGTAATGGAAGCAACCTAAATGCCCACAGACAGATGAATGGATAAAGATGTGGTACATATATAAAATGGAATATTACTCAGCCATAAAAAGGAATGAAACTGGGTCATTTGTAGAGACATCGATGGATCTAGAGACTGTCATACAGAATGAAGTAAGTCAGAAAGAGGTAAACAAATATTGTATATTAATGCATATATGTGGAACCTAAAAAATGGTACAGATGAACTGGTTTGCAGGGAAGAAACAGAGACACAGAGGTAGAGAACAAACATATGGACACCAAGTGTGGGAAGCCATGGGGTGGTGGTGGTGGGATGTGTTGGGAGATTGGGATTGACCTGTATACATGTATATGCATAAAATATATAACTAATAATAACCTGCTGTATAAAAAAATAAATCAAATTAAATTTCAAATTTTTAATAAAATTTAAAAATAAAACAGAAAAATGTTCTTCCCTTCACACAGATGTATTTATAGGAATGAATTATTTCCATACTTATATCTATAAATACATAAAGGAGGAATACAATCTAACTTGAACCATAAAAGAAAAAAAAAAAAAACTGAACCCACCAGTTATACAGAGGAAAACCCTATCAGGGCACTTGCTCCAGCGGTAAACAATTCTGAAATTGGTCAGAGGTGGGGAATCATCTCCCATACAACCAGCAACCCACCACCCACGCAAGGAGCATCCTCATTGAAAGCTGGGGGACCATGCCGAGGCATCTGTGAGTAAACGTGAGCTGAGCCCCAGGCCAGCTGCTGCTGAACTGTTCCCACCCTTCCCACGTAAAACACCTGAATATGTACAAGGGCTTGAAAGCCTAGAGGAAGGGCCACGGAGCCACACCAGCGACAGCACGCAGGCCAACTTGGTGCCTGCAGGCCAGCCAGGGTGGTCCTGGCCCCGGGCGCTCTTCCGGAAGCTTTCCATTGCCCTGCCTGTGATACCCCTCCTGTCCCGGCCCCCACTGCTTTTTTCCTTCCTCACCTCTGTCCGGAGAGAAATTCCAGCGGAAGGTATGGGTGACACATCCTCTTCTTTACAGGTGGCAGCCTGGCAACCCCTGCAGAAAGGCCAGCAGAGCCCCACTCACACCGGGCCACCAACAAAGCTGTGGCCCCTCACTCCCTCCCACCAGCACAGCCCCGAGACTGCTGACGGGGCAGAGAATATGGAGTCAGGCACAGCTTCAGGGGCTATTGCTGCCTGGAGCGCTGTTTATATTGACCTCAAACAGGCACACCTGGGGAGGGCCGGCCGGCAGGGTAAGGCTGCCCAGGTCAGCTAATCCACAACCCTCAGGGAATCACATTGTTGAAAACGGACCTCGCTAAGGCAGAATAGAAGCCAAGGAAGAAAAGGACACAATGCCATTTGCAGCACCGTAGATGAGTCTAGAGGTAATCACGTGACTTGTAGTAAGTCAGAAAGTGAAAGACACATATCGTATCATATCACTTATAGGTGTTACCTAAGAATGGATACCAGGGCAGATACTTCCACGGAGAAGGGCCATCACAGATTCATCAAACAAACTTATGGTTCACCAATGGAAAGGTGTGAGGATTGGTTTCATTACGATATTGGGGTTAACAGACATATACAAACACAGGTGACACATATAATCACCAAAGACCTACGGAATACCAAGAGAAGACCACTCAACATTCTGTCATAACGTACATGGGAAAAGGATCCCAGGAAGAACAGACATCTGTATATGTGTAAAAGAACCACATCTTCCACACCTACAACAAGCCAAACATTGTAATCAAACTTGCTGTAATAAAAAATGAAAAATTAAATTAAAAACACGAACAAGAAGTAGTGAGACAAACTTGAGGGGCTTTCTCCTGGCACATTCCATTCTAAATTCCAATCTAGAACACGACTTCCATTGAGGCTCTGTTGCCCTAGTCACCAGATTTGGTAAGGGAGAACTGCTGCCACCTTGTGGCTGTTTCACACAATAGCAGCTTTAATCCCAGCGCTGATGGTCAGTTGATATTCAAAATCATTGCAGGCCTGTAAATGACACCTGCCCTGAAAACAAATCCTGGGGTCACATATCGACCAAAAAATTCAAAGGACGTCCATATTTCAAAACGACCGTTTCAAAAGGCATATTTTACGCACATTAGTGTTCTGCTTCTATTTCTTTCTTTCCTTTTTTTTGTTAAAAATACGGGAATGGAAAAAGTCATCCCTCAGAATGGGCGAAAATCGTTGCAAACGAATCAATGGACAAAGGTTTAATCTCCAATATATATAAACAGCTCATGCAGCTTAATATTAACAAAACAATCAACCCAATACAAAAAATGGGCAGAAGATCTAAAGAGATGTTTCTTCCAAGAAGACACAGAGATGGCCAAGACGCACATGAAAAGCTGCTCAACAGCACTAATTATTAGAGAAATGCAAATCAAAACTACAATGAGGTATCACCTCACACCTGTTAGAATCGGCATCATCAGAAAATCTACAAACAACAAATTCTGGGGAGGGTGTGGACAAAAGGAGCCCTCTTCCACTATTGGTGGGAATGTAAATTGATACAGTCACTGGAGAACGGTATGGAGTTTCCTTAAAAAAACTAGAAATAGAATTACCATCTGATCCAGCAATCCCACTTCTGGGCATATACCCAGAGAAAACCATAAATCAAAAAGGCACATTCACCACAATGTTCATGGCAGCACTATTTACAATAGCCAGGTAATGGAAGCAATCTAAATGCCCACAGACAGATGAATGGATAAAGATGTGGTACATATATAAAATGGAATATTACTCAGCCATAAGAAGGAATGCAACTGGGTCATTTGTAGAGACATCGATGGATCTAGAGACTGTCATACAGAATTAAGTAAGTCAGAAAGAGGAAAACAAATATTGTATATTAATGCATATATGTGGAACCTAAAAAATGGTACAGATGAACTGGTTTGCAGGGAAGAAACAGAGACACAGAGGTAGAGAACAAACATATGGACACCAAGTGTGGGAAGTCATGGGTTGGTGGTGGTGGGATGAGTTGGGAGATTGGGATTGACCTGTATACATGTATATGCATAAAATACATAACTAATAATAACCTGCTGTATAAAAAAATAAATCAAATTAAATTTCAAATTTTTAAAAAATAAAATTTAAAAATAAAACAGAAAAATGTTCTTCCCTACACACAGATGTATTTATAGGAATGAATTATTTCCATGCTTATATCTATAAATACATAAAGGAGGAATACAATCTAAATTGAACCATAATAGAAAAAAAAAACCTGAAGCCACCAGTTATACAGAGGAAAACCCTATCAGGGCACTTGCTCCAGCGGTAAACAATTCTGAAGTTGGTCAGAGGTGGGGAATCATCTCCCATACAACCAGCAACCCAACCCCCACGCAAGGAGCATCCTCATTGCAAAGCTGGGGGACCATGCTGAGGCATCTGTGAGTAAACGTGAGCTGAGCCCCAGGCCAGCTGCTGCTGAACTGTTCCCACCCTTCCCAGGTAAAACATCTGAATATGTACAAGGGCTTGAAAGCCTAGAGGAAGGGCCACGGAGCCACACCAGCGACAGCACGCAGGCCAACTTGGTGCCTGCAGGCCAGCCAGGGTGGTCCTGGCCCCGGGCGCTCTTCCGGAAGCTTTCCATTGCCCTGCCTGAGATACCCCTCCTGTCCCGGCCCCCACTGCTTTTTTCCTTCCTCACCTCTGTCCGGAGAGAAATTCCAGCGGAAGGTATGGGTGACACATCCTCTTCTTTACAGGTGGCAGCCTGGCAATCCCTGCAGAAAGGCCAGCAGAGCCCCACTCACACCGGGCCACCAACAAAGCTGTGGCCCCTCACTCCCTCCCACCCGCAGAGCCCCGAGACTGCTGACGCTGCAGAGAATATGGAGTCAGGCACAGCTTCAGGGACTATTGCTGCCTGGAGCGCTGTTTATATTGACCTCAAACAGGCACACCTGGGGAGGGCCGGCCGGCAGGGTAAGGCTGCCCAGGTCAGCTAATCCACAACCCTCAGGGAATCACATTGTTGAAAACGGACCTCGCTAAGGCAGAATAGAAGCCAAGGAAGGAAAGGACACAATGCCATTTGCAGCACCGTAGATGAGTCTAGAGGTAATCACGTGACTTGTAGTAAGTCAGAAAGTGAAAGACACATATCGTATCATATCACTTATAGGTGTTACCTAAGAATGGATACCAGGGCAGATATTTCCACGGAGAAGGGCCATCACAGATTCATCAAACAAACTTATGGTTCACCAATGGAAAGGTGTGAGGATTGGTTTCATTACGATATTGGGGTTAACAGACATATACAAACACAGGTGACACATATAATCACCAAAGACCTACGGAATACCAAGAGAAGACTACTCAAACTTCTGTCATAACGTACATGGGAAAAGGATCCCAGGAAGAACAGACATCTGTATATGTGTAAAACAACCACATCTTCCACAACTACAACAAGCCAAACATTGTAATCAAACTTGCTGTAATAAAAAATAAAAAATTAAATTAAAAACACGAACAAGAAGTAGTGAGACAAACTTGAGGGGCTTTCTCCTGGCACATTCCATTCTAAATTCCAATCTAGAACACGACTTCCATTGAGGCACTGTTGCCCTAGTCACCAGATTTGGTAAGGGAGAACTGCTGCCACCTTGTGGCCGTTTCGCACAACAGCAGCTTTAATCCCAGCGCTGATGGTCAGTTGATATTCAAAATCATTGCAGGCCTGTAAATGACACCTGCCCTGAAAACAAATGCTGGGGTCACATATCGACCAAAAAATTCAAAGGACGTCCATATTTCAAAACGACCGTTTCAAAAGGCATATTTTACGCACATTAGTGTTCTGCTTCTTTTTCTTTCTCTCCTTTTTTTGTTAAAAATACGGGAATGGAAAAAGGCATCCCTCAGAATGGGCGAAAATCGTTGCAAACGAATCAATGGACAAAGGTTTAATCTCCAATATATATAAACAGCTCATGCAGCTTAATATTAACAAAACAAACAACCCAATACAAAAAATGGGCAGAAGATCTAAAGAGATGTTTCTTCCAAGAAGACACAGAGATGGCCAAGACGCACATGAAAAGCTGCTCAACAGCACTAATTATTAGAGAAATGCAAATCAAAACTACAATGAGGTATCACCTCACACCTGTTAGAATCGGCATCATCAGAAAATCTACAAATAACAAATTCTGGGGAGGGTGTGGACAAAAGGAGCCCTCTTCCACTATTGGTGGGAATGTAAATTGATACAGTCACTGGAGAATGGTATGGAGTTTCCTTAAGAAAACTAGAAATAGAATTACCATCTGATCCAGCAATCCCACTTCTGGGCATATACCCAGAGAAAACCATAAATCAAAAAGGCACATTCACCACAATGTTCATGGCAGCACTATTTACAATAGCCAGGTAATGGAAGCAACCTAAATGCGCACAGACAGATGAATGGATAAAGATGTGGTACATATATAAAATGGAATATTACTCAGCCATAAGAAGGAATGAAACTGGGTCATTTGTAGAGACATCGATGGATCTAGAGACTGTCATACAGAATGAAGTAAGTCAGAAAGAGGAAAACAAATATTGTATATTAATGCATATATGTGGAACCTAAAAAATGGTACAGATGAACTGGTTTGCAGGGAAGAAACAGAGACACAGAGGTAGAGAACAAACATATGGACACCAAGTGTGGGAAGCCATGGGGTGGTGGTGGTGGGATGAATTGGGAGATTGGGATTGACCTGTATACATGTATATGCATTAAATACATAACTAATAATAACCTGCTGTATAAAAAAAATAAATCAAATTAAATTTCAAATTTTTAAAAAATAAAATTTAAAAATAAAACAGAAAAATGTTCTTGTCTTCACACAGATGTATTTATAGGAATGAATTATTTCCATGCTTATATCTATAAATATATAAAGGAGGAATACAATCTAACTTGAACCATAAAAGAAAAAAAAAAACCTGAACCCACCAGTTATACAGAGGAAAACCCTATCAGGGCACTTGCTCCAGCGGTAAACAATTCTGAAATTGGTCAGTGGTGGGGAATCATCTCCCATACAACCAGCAACCCACCCCCCACGCAAGGAGCATCCTCATTGCAAAGCTGGGGGACCGTGCTGAGGCATCTGTGAGTAAATGTGAGCTGAGCCCCAGGCCAGCTGCTGCTGAACTGTTCCCACCCTTCCCAGGTAAAACACCTGAATATGTACAAGGGCTTGAAAGCCTAGAGGAAGGGCCACGGAGCCACACCAGCGACAGCACGCAGGCCAACTTGCTGCCTGCAGGCCAGCCAGGGTGGTCCTGGCCCCGGGCGCTCTTCCGGAAGCTTTCCATTGCCCTGCCTGAGATACCCCTCCTGTCCCGGCCCCCACTGCTTTTTTCCTTCCTCACCTCTGTCCGGAGAGAAATTCCAGCGGAAGGTATGGGTGACACATCCTCTTCTTTACAGGTGGCAGCCTGGCAACCCCTGCAGAAAGGCCAGCAGAGCCCCACTCACACCGGGCCACCAACAAAGCTGTGGCCCCTCACTCCCTCCCACCAGCAGAGCCCCGAGACTGCTGACGGGGCAGAGAATATGGAGTCAGGCACAGCTTCAGGGGCTATTGCTGCCTGGAGCGCTGTTTATATTGACCTCAAACAGGCACACCTGGGGAGGGCCGGCCGGCAGGGTAAGGCTGCCCAGGTCAGCTAATCCACAACCCTCAGGGAATCACATTGTTGAAAACGGACCTCGCTAAGGCAGAATAGAAGCCAAGGAAGAAAAGGACACAATGCCATTTGCAGCACCGTAGATGAGTCTAGAGGTAATCACGTGACTTGTAGTAAGTCAGAAAGTGAAAGACACATATCGTATCCTATCACTTATAGGTGTTACCTAAGAATGGATACCAGGGCAGATATTTCCACGGAGAAGGGCCATCACAGATTCATCAAACAAACTTATGGTTCACCAATGGAAAGGTGTGAGGATTGGTTTCATTACGATATTGGGGTTAACAGACATATACAAACACAGGTGACACATATAATCACCAAAGACCTACGGAATACCAAGAGAAGACTACTCAACATTCTGTCATAACGTACATGGGAAAAGGATCCCAGGAAGAACAGACATCTGTATATGTGTAAAAGAACCCCATCTTCCACACCTACAACAAGCCAAATATTGTAATCAAACTTGCTGTAATAAAAAATAAAAAAATAAATTAAAAACACGAACAAGAAGTAGTGAGACAAACTTGAGGGGCTTTCTCCTGGCACATTCCATTCTAAATTCCAATCTAGAACACGACTTCCATTGAGGCTCTGTTGCCCTAGTCACCAGATTTGGTAAGGGAGAACTGCTGCCACCTTGTGGCCGTTTCGCACAACAGCAGCTTTAATCCCAGCGCTGATGGTCAGTTGATATTCAAAATCATTGCAGGCCTGTAAATGACACCTGCCCTGAAAACAAATCCTGGGGTCACATATCGACCAAAAAATTCAAAGGACGTCCATATTTCAAAACGACCGTTTCAAAAGGCATATTTTACGCACTTTAGTGTTCTGCTTCTTTTTCTTTCTCTCCTTTTTTTGTTAAAAATACGGGAATGGAAAAAGGCATCCCTCAGAATGGGCGAAAATCTTTGCAAACGAATCAATGGACAAAGGTTTAATCTCCAATATATATAAACAGCTCATGCAGCTTAATATTAACAAAACAAACAACCCAATACAAAAAATGGGCAGAAGATCTAAAGAGATGTTTCTTCCAAGAAGACACAGAGATGGCCAAGACGCACATGAAAAGCTGCTCAACAGCACTAATTATTAGAGAAATGCAAATCAAAACTACAATGAGGTATCACCTCACACCTGTTAGAATCGGCATCATCAGAAAATCTACAAACAACCAATTCTGGGGAGGGTGTGGACAAAAGGAGCCCTCTTCCACTATTGGTGGGAATGTAAATTGATACAGTCACTATGGAGAACGGTATGGAGTTTCCTTAAAAAAACTAGAAATAGAATTACCATCTGATCCAGCAATCCCACTTCTGGGCATATACCCAGAGAAAACCATAAATCAAAAAGGCACATTCACCACAATGTTCATGGCAGCACTATTTACAATAGCCAGGTAATGGAAGCAACGTAAATGCCCACAGACAGATGAATGGATAAAGATGTGGTACATATATAAAATGGAATATTACTCAGCCATAAAAAGGAATGAAACTGGGTCATTTGTAGAGACATCGATGGATCTAGAGACTGTCATACAGAATGAAGTAAGTCAGAAAGAGGAAAACAAATATTGTATATTAATGCATATATGTGGAACCTAAAAAATGGTACAGATGAACTGGTTTGCAGGGAAGAAACAGAGACACAGAGGTAGAGAACAAACATATGGACACCAAGTGTGGGAAGCCATGGGGTGGTGGTGGTGGGATGAGTTGGGAGATTGGGATTGACCTGTATACATGTATATGCATAAAATACATAACTAATAATAACCTGCTGTATAAAAAAATAAATCAAATTAAATTTCAAATTTTTAAAAAATAAAATTTAAAAATAAAACAGAAAAATGTTCTTGTCTTCACACAGATGTATTTATAGGAATGAATTATTTCCATGCTTATATCTATAAATATATAAAGGAGGAATACAATCTAACTTGAACCATAAAAGAAAAAAAAAACCTGAACCCACCAGTTATACAGAGGAAAACCCTATCAGGGCACTTGCTCCAGCGGTAAACAATTCTGAAATTGGTCAGAGGTGGGGAATCATCTCCCATACAACCAGCAACCCACCCCCCACGCCAGGAGCATCCTCATTGCAAAGCTGGGGGACCGTGCCGAGGCATCTGTGAGTAAACGTGAGCTGAGCCCCAGGCCAGCTGCTGCTGAACTGTTCCCACCCTTCCCAGGTAAAACACCTGAATATGTACAAGGGCTTGAAAGCCTAGAGGAAGGGCGGTGGAGCCACAACAGCGACAGCACGCAGGCCAACTTGGTGCCTGCAGGCCAGCCAGAGTGGTCCTGGCCCCGGGCGCTCTTCCGGAAGCTTTCCATTGCCCTGCCTGAGATTCCCCTCCTGTCCCGGCCCCCACTGCTTTTTTCCTTCCTCTCCTCTGTCCGGAGAGAAATTCCAGCGGAAGGTATGGGTGACACATCCTCTTCTTTACAGGTGGCAGCCTGGCGACCCCTGCAGAAAGGCCAGCAGAGCCCCACTCACACCGGGCCACCAACAAAGCTGTGGCCCCTCACTCCCTCCCACCAGCAGAGCCCCGAGACTGCTGACGGGGCAGAGAATATGGAGTCAGGCACAGCTTCAGGGGCTATTGCTGCCTGGAGCGCTGTTTATATTGACCTCAAACAGGCACACCTGGGGAGGGCCGGCCGGCAGGTTAAGGCTGCCCAGGTCAGCTAATCCACAACCCTCAGGGAATCACATTGTTGAAAACGGACCTCGCTAAGGCAGAATAGAAGCCAAGGAAGAAAAGGACACAATGCCATTTGCAGCACCGTAGATGAGTCTAGAGGTAATCACGTGACTTGTAGTAAGTCAGAAAGTGAAAGACACATATCGTATCATATCACTTATAGGTGTTACCTAAGAATGGATACCAGGGCAGATATTTCCACGGAGAAGGGCCATCACAGATTCATCAAACAAACTTATGGTTCACCAATGGAAAGGTGTGAGGATTGGTTTCATTACGATATTGGGGTTAACAGACATATACAAACACAGGTGACACATATAATCACCAAAGACCTACGGAATACCAAGAGAAGACTACTCAACCTTCTGTCATAACGTACATGGGAAAAGGATCCCAGGAAGTACAGACATCTGTATATGTGTAAAAGAACCCCATCTTCCACACCTACAACAAGCCAAACATTGTAATCAAACTTGCTGTAATAAAAAATAAAAAATTAAATTAAAAACACGAACAAGAAGTAGTGAGACAAACTTGAGGGGCTTTCTCCTGGCACATTCCATTCTAAATTCCAATCTAGAACACGACTTCCATTGAGGCTCTGTTGCCCTAGTCACCAGATTTGGTAAGGGAGAACTGCTGCCACCTTGTGGCCGTTTCGCACAACAGCAGCTTTAATCCCAGCGCTGATGGTCAGTTGATATTCAAAATCATTGCAGGCCTGTAAATGACACCTGCCCTGAAAACAAATCCTGGGGTCACATATCGACCAAAAAGTTCAAAGGACGTCCATATTTCAAAACGACCGTTTCAAAAGGCATATTTTACGCACATTAGTGTTCTGCTTCTTTTTCTTTCTTTCCTTTTTTTGTTAAAAATACGGGAATGGAAAAAGGCATCCCTCAGAATGGGCGAAAATCGTTGCAAACGAATCAATGGACAAAGGTTTAATCTCCAATATATATAAACAGCTCATGCAGCTTAATATTAACAAAACAAACAACCCAATACAAAAAATGGGCAGAAGATCTAAAGAGATGTTTCTTCCAAGAAGACACAGAGATGGCCAAGACGCACATGAAAAGCTGCTCAAGAGCACTAATTATTAGAGAAATGCAAATCAAAACTACAATGAGGTATCACCTCACACCTGTTAGAATCGGCATCATCAGAAAATCTACAAACAAGAAATTCTGGGGAGGGTGTGGACAAAAGGAGCCCTCTTCCACTATTGGTGGGAATGTAAATTGATACAGTCACTATGGAGAATGGTATGGAGTTTCCTTAAAAAAACTAGAAATAGAATTACCATCTGATCCAGCAATCCCACTTCTGGGCATATACCCAGAGAAAACCATAAATCAAAAAGGCACATTCACCACAATGTTCATGGCAGCACTATTTACAATAGCCAGGTAATGGAAGCAACGTAAATGCCCACAGACAGATGAATGGATAAAGATGTGGTACATATATAAAATGGAATATTACTCAGCCATAAGAAGGATTGAAACTGGGTCATTTGTAGAGACATCGATGGATCTAGAGACTGTCATACAGAATGAAGTAAGTCAGAAAGAGGAAAACAAATATTGTATATTAATGCATATATGTGGAACCTAAAAAATGGTACAGATGAACTGGTTTGCAGGGAAGAAACAGAGACACAGAGGTAGAGAACAAACATATGGACACCAAGTGTGGGAAGCCATGGGGTGGTGGTGGTGGGATGAGTTGGGAGATTGGGATTGACCTGTATACATGTATATGCATAAAATACATAACTAATAATAACCTGCTGTATAAAAAATAAATCAAATTAAATTTCAAATTTTTAAAAAATAAAATTTAAAAATAAAACAGAAAAATGTTCTTCCCTTCACACAGATGTATTTATAGGAATGAATTATTTCCATGCTTATATCTATAAATACATAAAGGAGGAATACAATCTAACTTGAACCATAAAAGAAAAAAAAAAACCTGAACCCACCAGTTATACAGAGGAAAACCCTATCAGGGCACTTGCTCCAGCGGTAAACAAATCTGAAATTGGTCAGAGGTGGGGAATCATCTCCCATACAACCAGCAACCCACCCCCCACGCCAGGAGCATCCTCATTGCAAAGCTGGGGGACCGTGCCGAGGCATCTGTGAGTAAACGTGAGCTGAGCCCCAGGCCAGCTGCTGCTGAACTGTTCCCACCCTTCCCAGGTAAAACACCTGAATATGTACAAGGGCTTGAAAGCCTAGAGGAAGGGCCACGGAGCCACACCAGCGACAGCACGCAGGCCAACTTGGTGCCTGCAGGCCAGCCAGGGTGGTCCTGGCCCCGGGCGCTCTTCCGGAAGCTTTCCATTGCCCTGCCTGAGATTCCCCTCCTGTCCCGGCCCCCACTGCTTTTTTCCTTCCTCACCTCTGTCCGGAGAGAAATTCCAGCGGAAGGTATGGGTGACACATCCTCTTCTTTACAGGTGGCAGCCTGGCAACCCCTGCAGAAAGGCCAGCAGAGCCCCACTCACACCGGGCCACCAACAAAGCTGTGGCCCCTCACTCCCTCCCACCAGCAGAGCCCCGAGACTGCTGAAGGGGCAGAGAATATGGAGTCAGGCACAGCTTCAGGGGCTATTGCTGCCTGGAGCGCTGTTTATATTGACCTCAAACAGGCACACCTGGGGAGGGCCGGCCGGCAGGGTAAGGCTGCCCAGGTCAGCTAATCCACAACCCTCAGGGAATCACATTGTTGAAAACGGACCTCGCTAAGGCAGAATAGAAGCCAAGGAAGAAAAGGACACAATGCCATTTGCAGCACCGTAGATGTGTCTAGAGGTAATCACGTGACTTGTAGTAAGTCAGAAAGTGAAAGACACATATCGTATCCTATCACTTATAGGTGTTACCTAAGAATGGATACCAGGGCAGATATTTCCACGGAGAAGGGCCATCACAGATTCATCAAACAAACTTATGGTTCACCAATGGAAAGGTGTGAGGATTGGTTTCATTACGATATTGGGGTTAACAGACATATACAAACACAGGTGACACATATAATCACCAAAGACCTACGGAATACCAAGAGAAGACTACTCAAACTTCTGTCATAACGTACATGGGAAAAGGATCCCAGGAAGAACAGACATCTGTATATGTGTAAAAGAACCCCATCTTCCACACCTACAACAAGCCAAACATTGTAATCAAACTTGCTGTAATAAAAAATAAAAAAATAAATTAAAAACACGAACAAGAAGTAGTGAGACAAACTTGAGGGGCTTTCTCCTGGCACATTCCATTCTAAATTCCAATCTAGAACAGGACTTCCATTGAGGCTCTGTTGCCCTATTCACCAGATTTGGTAAGGGAGAACTGCTGCCACCTTGTGGCCGTTTCGCACAACAGCAGCTTTAATTCCAGCGCTGATGGTCAGTTGATATTCAAAATCATTGCAGGCCTGTAAATGACACCTGCCCTGAAAACAAATCCTGGGGTCACATATCGACCAAAAAATTCAAAGGACGTCCATATTTCAAAACGACCGTTTCAAAAGGCATATTTTACGCACATTAGTGTTCTGCTTCTTTTTCTTTCTTTCCTTTTTTTGTTAAAAATACGGGAATGGAAAAAGGCATCCCACAGAATGGGCGAAAATCGTTGCAAAGGAATCAATGGACAAAGATTTAATCTCCAATATATATAAACAGCTCATGCAGCTTAATATTAACAAAACAAACAACCCAATACAAAAAATGGGCAGAAGATCTAAAGAGATATTTCTTCCAAGAAGACACAGAGATGGCCAAGACGCACATGAAAAGCTGCTCAAGAGCACTAATTATTAGAGAAATGCAAATCAAAACTACAATGAGGTATCACCTCACACCTGTTAGAATCGGCATCATCAGAAAATCTACAAACAAGAAATTCTGGGGAGGGTGTGGACAAAAGGAGCCCTCTTCCACTATTGGTGGGAATGTAAATTGATACAGTCACTATGGAGAACGGTATGGAGTTTCCTTAAAAAAACTAGAAATAGAATTACCATCTGATCCAGCAATCCCACTTCTGGGCATATACCCAGAGAAAACCATAAATCAAAAAGGCACATTCACCACAATGTTCATGGCAGCACTATTTACAATAGCCAGGTAATGGAAGCAACGCAAATGTCCACAGACAGATGAATGGATAAAGATGTGGTACATATATAAAATGGAATATTACTCAGCCATAAGAAGGAATGAAACTGGGTCATTTGTAGAGACATCGATGGATCTAGAGACTGTCATACAGAATGAAGTAATTCAGAAAGAGGAAAACAAATATTGTTTATTAATGCATACATGTGGAACCTAAAAAATGGTACAGATGAACTGGTTTGCAGGGAAGAAACAGAGACACAGAGGTAGAGAACAAACATATGGACACCAAGTGTGGGAAGCCATGGGGTGCTGGTGGTGGGATAAGTTGGGGGATTGGGACTGACCTGTATACATGTATATGCATAAAATACATAACTAATAATAACCTGCTGTATAAAAAAATAAATCAAATTAAATTTCAAATTTTTAAAAAATAAAATTTAAAAATAAAACAGAAAAATGTTCTTCCCTTCACACAGATGTATTTATAGGAATGAATTATTTCCATGCTTATATCTATAAATACATAAAGGAGGAATACAATCTAACTTGAACCATAAAAGAAAAAAAAAAAACCTGAACCCACCAGTTATACAGAGGAAAACCCTATCAGGGCACTTGCTCCAGCGGTAAACAATTCTGAAATTGGTCAGAGGTGGGGAATCATCTCCCATACAACCAGCAACCCACCCCCCACGCCAGGAGCATCCTCTTTGCAAAGCTGGGGGACCGTGCCGAGGCATCTGTGAGTAAACGTGAGCTGAGCCCCAGGCCAGCTGCTGCTGAACTGTTCCCACCCTTCCCAGGTAAAACACCTGAATATGTACAAGGGCTTGAAAGCCTAGAGGAAGGGCCACGGAGCCACACCAGCGACAGCACGCAGGCCAACTTGGTGCCTGCAGGCCAGCCAGGGTGGTCCTGGACCCGGGCGCTCTTCCGGAAGCTTTCCATTGCCCTGCCTGAGATACCCCTCCTGTCCCGGCCCCCACTGCTTTTTTCCTTCCTCACCTCTGTCCGGAGAGAAATTCCAGCGGAAGGTATGGGTGACACATCCTCTTCTTTACAGGTGGCAACCTGGCAACCCCTGCAGAAAGGCCAGCAGAGCCCCACTCACACCGGGCCACCAACAAAGCTGTGGCCCCTCACTCCCTCCCGCCAGCAGAGCCCCGAGACTGCTGACGGGGCAGAGAATATGGAGTCAGGCACAGCTTCAGGGGCTATTGCTGCCTGGAGCGCTGTTTATATTGACCTCAAACAGGCACACCTGGGGAGGGCCGGCCGGCAGGGTAAGGCTGCCCAGGTCAGCTAATCCACAACCCTCAGGGAATTACATTGTTGAAAACGGACCTCGCTAAGGCAGAATAGAAGCCAAGGAACAAAAGGACACAATGCCATTTGCAGCACCGTAGATGAGTCTAGAGGTAATCACGTGACTTGTAGTAAGTCAGAAAGTGAAAGACACATATCGTATCATATCACTTATAGGTGTTACCTAAGAATGGATACCAGGGCAGATATTTCCACGGAGAAGGGCCATCACAGATTCATCAAACAAACTTATGGTTCACCAATGGAAAGGTGTGAGGATTGGTTTCATTACGATATTGGGGTTAACAGACATATACAAACACAGGTGACACATATAATCACCAAAAACCTACGGAATACCAAGAGAAGACTACTCAACCTTCTGTCATAACGTACATGGGAAAAGGATCCCAGGAAGAACAGACATCTGTATATGTGTAAAAGAACCACATCTTCCACACCTACAACAAGCCAAACATTGTAATCAAACTTGCTGTAATAAAAAATAAAAAATTAAATTAAAAACACGAACAAGAAGTAGTGAGACAAACTTGAGGGGCTTTCTCCTGGCACATTCCATTCTAAATTCCAATCTAGAACACGACTTCCATTGAGGCTCTGTTGCCCTAGTCACCAGATTTGGTAAGGGAGAACTGCTGCCACCTTGTGGCCGTTTCGCACAACAGCAGCTTTAATCCCAGCGCTGATGGTCAGTTGATATTCAAAATCATTGCAGGCCTGTAAATGACACCTGCCCTGAAAACAAATCCTGGGGTCACATATCGACCAAAAAATTCAAAGGACGTCCATATTTCAAAACGACCGTTTCAAAAGGCATATTTTACGCACATTAGTGTTCTGCTTCTTTTTCTTTCTTTCCTTTTTTTGTTAAAAATACGGGAATGGAAAAAGGCATCCCTCAGAATGGGCGAAAATCGTTGCAAACGAATCAATGGACAAAGGTTTAATCTCCAATATATATAAACAGCTCATGCAGCTTAATATTAACAAAACAAACAACCCAATACAAAAAATGGGCAGAAGATCTAAAGAGATGTTTCTTCCAAGAAGACACAGAGATGGCCAAGACGCACATGAAAAGCTGCTCAACAGCACTAATTATTAGAGAAATGCAAATCAAAACTACAATGAGGTATCACCTCACACCTGTTAGAATCGGCATCATCAGAAAATCTACAAACAACCAATTCTGGGGAGGGTGTGGACAAAAGGAGCCCTCTTCCACTATTGGTGGGAATGTAAATTGATACAGTCACTATGGAGAACGGTATGGAGTTGCCTTAAAAAAACTAGAAATAGAATTACCATCTGATCCAGCAATCCCACTTCTGGGCATATACCCAGAGAAAACCATAAATCAAAAAGGCACATTCACCACAATGTTCATGGCAGCACTATTTACAATAGCCAGGTAATGGAAGCAACGTAAATGCCCACAGACAGATGAATGGATAAAGATGTGGTACATATATAAAATGGAATATTACTCAGCCATAAAAAGGAATGAAACTGGGTCATTTGTAGAGACATCGATGGATCTAGAGACTGTCATACAGAATGAAGTAAGTCAGAAAGAGGAAAACAAATATTGTATATTAATGCATATATGTGGAACCTAAAAAATGGTACAGATGAACTGGTTTGCAGGGAAGAAACAGAGACACAGAGGTAGAGAACAAACATATGGACACCAAGTGTGGGAAGCCATGGGGTGGTGGTGGTGGGATGAGTTGGGAGATTGGGATTGACCTGTATACATGTATATGCATAAAATACAAAACTAATAATAACCTGCTGTATAAAAAAATAAATCAAATTAAATTTCAAATTTTTAAAAAATAAAATTTAAAAATAAAACAGAAAAAATGTTCTTCCCTTCACACAGATGTATTTATAGGAATGAATTATTTCCATGCTTATATCTATAAATACATAAAGGAGGAATAAAATCTAACTTGAATCATAAAAGAAAAAAAAAAACCTGAACCCACCAGTTATAGAGAGGAATACCCTATCAGGGCACTTGCTCCAGCGGTAAACAATTCTGAAATTGGTCAGAGGTGGGGAATCATCTCCCATACAACCAGGAAACCACCCCCCACGCCAGGAGCATCCTCATTGCAAAGCTGGGGGACCGTGCCGAGGCATCTGTGAGTAAACGTGAGCTGAGCCCCAGGCCAGCTGCTGCTGAACTGTTCCCACCCTTCCCAGGTAAAACACCTGAATATGTACAAGGGCTTGAAAGCCTAGAGGAAGGGCCGTGGAGCCACACCAGCGACAGCACGCAGGCCAACTTGGTGCCTGCAGGACAGCCAGGGTGGTCCTGGCCCCGGGCGCTCTTCCGGAAGCTTTCCATTGCCCTGCCTGAGATACCCCTCCTGTCCCGGCCCCCACTGCTTTTTTCCTTCCTCACCTCTGTCCGGAGCGAAATTCCAGCGGAAGGTATGGGTGACACATCCTCTTCTTTACAGGTGGCAGCCTGGCAATCCCTGCAGAAAGGCCAGCAGAGCCCCACTCACACCGGGCTACCAACAAAGCTGTGGCCCCTCACTCCCTCCCACCAGCAGAGCCCCGAGACTGCTGACGGGGCAGAGAATATGGAGTCAGGCACAGCTTCAGGGGCTATTGCTGCCTGGAGCGCTGTTTATATTGACCTCAAACAGGCACACCTGGGGAGGGCCGGCCGGCAGGGTAAGGCTGCCCAGGTCAGCTAATCCACAACCCTCAGGGAATCACATTGTTGAAAACGGACCTCGCTAAGGCAGAATAGAAGCCAAGGAACAAAAGGACACAATGCCATTTGCAGCACCGTAGATGAGTCTAGAGGTAATCACGTGACTTGTAGTAAGTCAGAAAGTGAAAGACACATATCGTATCATATCACTTATAGGTGTTACCTAAGAATGGATACCAGGGCAGATATTTCCACGGAGAAGGGCCATCACAGATTCTTCAAACAAACTTATGGTTCACCAATGGAAAGGTGTGAGGATTGGTTTCATTACGATATTGGGGTTAACAGACATATACAAACACAGGTGACACATATAATCACCAAAGACCTACGGAATACCAAGAGAAGACTACTCAAACTTCTGTCATAACGTACATGGGAAAAGGATCCCACGAAGAACAGACATCTGTATATGTGTAAAACAACCACATCTTCCACAACTACAACAAGCCAAACATTGTAATCAAACTTGCTGTAATAAAAAATAAAAAATTAAATTAAAAACACGAACAAGAAGTAGTGAGACAAACTTGAGGGGCTTTCTCCTGGCACATTCCATTCTAAATTCCAATCTAGAACACGACTTCCATTGAGGCTCTGTTGCCCTAGTCACCAGATTTGGTAAGGGAGAACTGCTGCCACCTTGTGGCCGTTTCGCACAATAGCAGCTTTAATCCCAGCGCTGATGGTCAGTTGATATTCAAAATCATTGCAGGCCTGTAAATGACACCTGCCCTGAAAACAAATCCTGGGGTCACATATCGACCAAAAAGTTCAAAGGACGTCCATATTTCAAAACGACCGTTTCAAAAGGCATATTTTACGCACATTAGTGTTCTGCTTCTTTTTCTTTCTTTCCTTTTTTTGTTAAAAATACGGGAATGGAAAAAGGCATCCCTCAGAATGGGCGAAAATCGTTGCAAACGAATCAATGGACAAAGGTTTAATCTCCAATATATATAAACAGCTCATGCAGCTTAATATTAACAAAACAAACAACCCAATACAAAAAATGGGCAGAAGATCTAAAGAGATGTTTCTTCCAAGTAGACACAGAGATGGCCAAGACGCACATGAAAAGCTGCTCAACAGCACTAATTATTAGAGAAATGCAAATCAAAACTACAATGAGGTATCACCTCACACCTGTTAGAATCGGCATCATCAGAAAATCTACAAACAACCAATTCTGGGGAGGGTGTGGACAAAAGGAGCCCTCTTCCACTATTGGTGGGAATGTAAATTGATACAGTCACTATGGAGAACGGTATGGAGTTGCCTTAAAAAAACTAGAAATAGAATTACCATCTGATCCAGCAATCCCACTTCTGGGCATATACCCAGAGAAAACCATAAATCAAAAAGGCACATTCACCACAATGTTCATGGCAGCACTATTTACAATAGCCAGGTAATGGAAGCAACGTAAATGCCCACAGACAGATGAATGGATAAAGATGTGGTACATATATAAAATGGAATATTACTCAGCCATAAGAAGGAATGAAACTGGGTCATTTGTAGAGACATCGATGGATCTAGAGACTGTCATACAGAATGAAGTAAGTCAGAAAGAGGAAAACAAATATTGTATATTAATGCATATATGTGGAACCTAAAAAATGGTACAGATGAACTGTTTGCAGGGAAGAAACAGAGACACAGAGGTAGAGAACAAACATATGGACACCAAGTGTGGGAAGCCATGGGGTGGTGGTGGTGGGATGAGTTGGGAGAATGGGATTGACCTGTATACATGTATATGCATGAAATACATAACTAATAATAACCTGCTGTATAAAAAATAAATCAAATTAAATTTCAAATTTTTAAAAAATAAAATTTAAAAATAAAACAGAAAAATGTTCTTCCCTTCACACAGATGTATTTATAGGAATGAATTATTTCCATGCTTATATCTATAAATACATAAAGGAGGAATACAATCTAACTTGAACCATAAAAGAAAAAAAAAAACCTGAACCCACCAGTTATACAGAGGAAAACCCTATCAGGGCACTTGCTCCAGCGGTAAACAATTCTGAAATTGGTCAGAGGTGGGGAATCATCCCCCATACAACCAGCAACCCACCCCCCACGCCAGGAGCATCCTCATTGCAAAGCTGGGGGACCGTGCCGAGGCATCTGTGAGTAAACGTGAGCTGAGCCCCAGGCCAGCTGCTGCTGAACTGTTCCCACCCTTCCCAGGTAAAACACCTGAATATGTACAAGGGCTTGAAAGCCTAGAGGAAGGGCCGTGGAGCCACACCAGCGACAGCACGCAGGCCAACTTCGTGCCTGCAGGCCAGCCAGGGTGGTCCTGGCCCCGGGCGCTCTTCCGGAAGCTTTCCATTGCCCTGCCTGAGATTCCCCTCCTATCCCGGCCCCCACTGCTTTTTTCCTTCCTCACCTCTGTCCGGAGAGAAATTCCAGCGGAAGGTATGGGTGACACATCCTCTTCTTTACAGGTGGCAGCCTGGCAACCCCTGCAGAAAGGCCAGCAGAGCCCCACTCACACCGGGCCACCAACAAAGCTGTGGCCCCTCACTCCCTCCCGCCAGCAGAGCCCCGAGACTGCTGACGGGGCAGAGAATATGGAGTCAGGCACAGCTTCAGGGGCTATTGCTGCCTGGAGCGCTGTTTATATTGACCTCAAACAGGCACACCTGGGGAGGGCCGGCCGGCAGGGTAAGGCTGCCCAGGTCAGCTAATCCACAACCCTCAGGGAATCACATTGTTGAAAACGGACCTCGCTAAGGCAGAATAGAAGCCAAGGAACAAAAGGACACAATGCCATTTGCAGCACCGTAGATGAGTCTAGAGGTAATCACGTGACTTGTAGTAAGTCAGAAAGTGAAAGACACATATCTTATCATATCACTTATAGGTGTTACCTAAGAATGGATACCAGGGCAGATATTTCCACGGAGAAGGGCCATCACAGATTCATCAAACAAACTTATGGTTCACCAATGGAAAGGTGTGAGGATTGGTTTCATTACGATATTGGGGTTAACAGACATATACAAACACAGGTGACACATATAATCACCAAAGACCTACGGAATACCAAGAGAAGACTACTCAAACTTCTGTCATAACGTACATGGGAAAAGGATCCCAGGAAGAACAGACATCTGTATATGTGTAAAAGAACCCCATCTTCCACACCTACAACAAGCCAAACATTGTAATCAAACTTGCTGTAATAAAAAATAAAAAAATAAATTAAAAACACGAACAAGAAGTAGTGAGACAAACTTGAGGGGCTTTCTCCTGGCACATTCCATTCTAAATTCCAATCTAGAACAGGACTTCCATTGAGGCTCTGTTGCCCTATTCACCAGATTTGGTAAGGGAGAACTGCTGCCACCTTGTGGCCGTTTCGCACAACAGCAGCTTTAATTCCAGCGCTGATGGTCAGTTGATATTCAAAATCATTGCAGGCCTGTAAATGACACCTGCCCTGAAAACAAATCCTGGGGTCACATATCGACCAAAAAATTCAAAGGACGTCCATATTTCAAAACGACCGTTTCAAAAGGCATATTTTACGCACATTAGTGTTCTGCTTCTTTTTCTTTCTTTCCTTTTTTTGTTAAAAATACGGGAATGGAAAAAGGCATCCCACAGAATGGGCGAAAATCGTTGCAAAGGAATCAATGGACAAAGATTTAATCTCCAATATATATAAACAGCTCATGCAGCTTAATATTAACAAAACAAACAACCCAATACAAAAAATGGGCAGAAGATCTAAAGAGATGTTTCTTCCAAGAAGACACAGAGATGGCCAAGACGCACATGAAAAGCTGCTCAAGAGCACTAATTATTAGAGAAATGCAAATCAAAACTACAATGAGGTATCACCTCACACCTGTTAGAATCGGCATCATCAGAAAATCTACAAACAAGAAATTCTGGGGAGGGTGTGGACAAAAGGAGCCCTCTTCCACTATTGGTGGGAATGTAAATTGATACAGTCACTATGGAGAACGGTATGGAGTTTCCTTAAAAAAACTAGAAATAGAATTACCATCTGATCCAGCAATCCCACTTCTGGGCATATACCCAGAGAAAACCATAAATCAAAAAGGCACATTCACCACAATGTTCATGGCAGCACTATTTACAATAGCCAGGTAATGGAAGCAACGCAAATGTCCACAGACAGATGAATGGATAAAGATGTGGTACATATATAAAATGGAATATTACTCAGCCATAAGAAGGAATGAAACTGGGTCATTTGTAGAGACATCGATGGATCTAGAGACTGTCATACAGAATGAAGTAATTCAGAAAGAGGAAAACAAATATTGTTTATTAATGCATACATGTGGAACCTAAAAAATGGTACAGATGAACTGGTTTGCAGGGAAGAAACAGAGACACAGAGGTAGAGAACAAACATATGGACACCAAGTGTGGGAAGCCATGGGGTGCTGGTGGTGGGATAAGTTGGGGGATTGGGACTGACCTGTATACATGTATATGCATAAAATACATAACTAATAATAACCTGCTGTATAAAAAAATAAATCAAATTAAATTTCAAATTTTTAAAAAATAAAATTTAAAAATAAAACAGAAAAATGTTCTTCCCTTCACACAGATGTATTTATAGGAATGAATTATTTCCATGCTTATATCTATAAATACATAAAGGAGGAATACAATCTAACTTGAACCATAAAAGAAAAAAAAAAAACCTGAACCCACCAGTTATACAGAGGAAAACCCTATCAGGGCACTTGCTCCAGCGGTAAACAATTCTGAAATTGGTCAGAGGTGGGGAATCATCTCCCATACAACCAGCAACCCACCCCCCACGCCAGGAGCATCCTCTTTGCAAAGCTGGGGGACCGTGCCGAGGCATCTGTGAGTAAACGTGAGCTGAGCCCCAGGCCAGCTGCTGCTGAACTGTTCCCACCCTTCCCAGGTAAAACACCTGAATATGTACAAGGGCTTGAAAGCCTAGAGGAAGGGCCACGGAGCCACACCAGCGACAGCACGCAGGCCAACTTGGTGCCTGCAGGCCAGCCAGGGTGGTCCTGGACCCGGGCGCTCTTCCGGAAGCTTTCCATTGCCCTGCCTGAGATACCCCTCCTGTCCCGGCCCCCACTGCTTTTTTCCTTCCTCACCTCTGTCCGGAGAGAAATTCCAGCGGAAGGTATGGGTGACACATCCTCTTCTTTACAGGTGGCAACCTGGCAACCCCTGCAGAAAGGCCAGCAGAGCCCCACTCACACCGGGCCACCAACAAAGCTGTGGCCCCTCACACCCTCCCGCCAGCAGAGCCCCGAGACTGCTGACGGGGCAGAGAATATGGAGTCAGGCACAGCTTCAGGGGCTATTGCTGCCTGGAGCGCTGTTTATATTGACCTCAAACAGGCACACCTGGGGAGGGCCGGCCGGCAGGGTAAGGCTGCCCAGGTCAGCTAATCCACAACCCTCAGGGAATCACATTGTTGAAAACGGACCTCGCTAAGGCAGAATAGAAGCCAAGGAAGAAAAGGACACAATGCCATTTGCAGCACCGTAGATGAGTCTAGAGGTAATCACGTGACTTGTAGTAAGTCAGAAAGTGAAAGACACATATCGTATCATATCACTTATAGGTGTTACCTAAGAATGGATACCAGGGCAGATATTTCCACGGAGAAGGGCCATCACAGATTCATCAAACAAACTTATGGTTCACCAATGGAAAGGTGTGAGGATTGGTTTCATTACGATATTGGGGTTAACAGACATATACAAACACAGGTGACACATATAATCACCAAAGACCTACGGAATACCAAGAGAAGACTACTCAACCTTCTGTCATAACGTACATGGGAAAAGGATCCCAGGAAGAACAGACATCTGTATATGTGTAAAAGAACCACATCTTCCACACCTACAACAAGCCAAACATTGTAATCAAACTTGCTGTAATAAAAAATAAAAAATTAAATTAAAAACACGAACAAGAAGTAGTGAGACAAACTTGAGGGGCTTTCTCCTGGCACATTCCATTCTAAATTCCAATCTAGAACACGACTTCCATTGAGGCTCTGTTGCCCTATTCACCAGATTTGGTAAGGGAGAACTGCTGCCACCTTGTGGCCGTTTCGCACAACAGCAGCTTTAATCCCAGCGCTGATGGTCAGTTGATATTCAAAATCATTGCAGGCCTGTAAATGACACCTGCCCTGAAAACAAATCCTGGGGTCACATATCGACCAAAAAATTCAAAGGACGTCCATATTTCAAAACGACCGTTTCAAAAGGCATA
The DNA here is from genome assembly GCF_964341445.2 of Mesoplodon mirus. Lineage (NCBI taxonomy): Eukaryota > Metazoa > Chordata > Mammalia > Artiodactyla > Ziphiidae > Mesoplodon > Mesoplodon mirus. Next base: position 1,247,668 of record NW_028295814.1, on the reverse strand, counting down.
TTTTACGCACATTAGTGTTCTGCTTCTTTTTCTTTCTTTCCTTTTTTTGTTAAAAATACGGGAATGGAAAAAGGCATCCCTCAGAATGGGCGAAAATCGTTGCAAACGAATCAATGGACAAAGGTTTAATCTCCAATATATATAAACAGCTCATGCAGCTTAATATTAACAAAACAAACAACCCAATACAAAAAATGGGCAGAAGATCTAAAGAGATGTTTCTTCCAAGAAGACACAGAGATGGCCAAGACGCACATGAAAAGCTGCTCAACAGCACTAATTATTAGAGAAATGCAAATCAAAACTACAATGAGGTATCACCTCACACCTGTTAGAATCGGCATCATCAGAAAATCTACAAACAACCAATTCTGGGGAGGGTGTGGACAAAAGGAGCCCTCTTCCACTATTGGTGGGAATGTAAATTGATACAGTCACTATGGAGAACGGTATGGAGTTGCCTTAAAAAAACTAGAAATAGAATTACCATCTGATCCAGCAATCCCACTTCTGGGCATATACCCAGAGAAAACCATAAATCAAAAAGGCACATTCACCACAATGTTCATGGCAGCACTATTTACAATAGCCAGGTAATGGAAGCAACGTAAATGCCCACAGACAGATGAATGGATAAAGATGTGGTACATATATAAAATGGAATATTACTCAGCCATAAGAAGGAATGAAACTGGGTCATTTGTAGAGACATCGATGGATCTAGAGACTGTCATACAGAATGAAGTAAGTCAGAAAGAGGAAAACAAATATTGTATATTAATGCATATATGTGGAACCTAAAAAATGGTACAGATGAACTGGTTTGCAGGGAAGAAACAGAGACACAGAGGTAGAGAACAAACATATGGACACCAAGTGTGGGAAGCCATGGGGTGGTGGTGGTGGGATGAGTTGGGAGATTGGGATTGACCTGTATACATGTATATGCATAAAATACAAAACTAATAATAACCTGCTGTATAAAAAAATAAATCAAATTAAATTTCAAATTTTTAAAAAATAAAATTTAAAAATAAAACAGAAAAATGTTCTTCCCTTCACACAGATGTATTTATAGGAATGAATTATTTCCATGCTTATATCTATAAATACATAAAGGAGGAATAAAATCTAACTTGAATCATAAAAGAAAAAAAAAAACCTGAACCCACCAGTTATAGAGAGGAATACCCTATCAGGGCACTTGCTCCAGCGGTAAACAATTCTGAAATTGGTCAGAGGTGGGGAATCATCTCCCATACAACCAGGAAACCACCCCCCACGCCAGGAGCATCCTCATTGCAAAGCTGGGGGACCGTGCCGAGGCATCTGTGAGTAAACGTGAGCTGAGCCCCAGGCCAGCTGCTGCTGAACTGTTCCCACCCTTCCCAGGTAAAACACCTGAATATGTACAAGGGCTTGAAAGCCTAGAGGAAGGGCCGTGGAGCCACACCAGCGACAGCACGCAGGCCAACTTGGTGCCTGCAGGCCAGCCAGGGTGGTCCTGGCCCCGGGCGCTCTTCCGGAAGCTTTCCATTGCCCTGCCTGAGATACCCCTCCTGTCCCGGCCCCCACTGCTTTTTTCCTTCCTCACCTCTGTCCGGAGAGAAATTCCAGCGGAAGGTATGGGTGACACATCCTCTTCTTTACAGGTGGCAGCCTGGCAATCCCTGCAGAAAGGCCAGCAGAGCCCCACTCACACCGGGCTACCAACAAAGCTGTGGCCCCTCACTCCCTCCCACCAGCAGAGCCCCGAGACTGCTGACGGGGCAGAGAATATGGAGTCAGGCACAGCTTCAGGGGCTATTGCTGCCTGGAGCGCTGTTTATATTGACCTCAAACAGGCACACCTGGGGAGGGCCGGCCGGCAGGGTAAGGCTGCCCAGGTCAGCTAATCCACAACCCTCAGGGAATCACATTGTTGAAAACGGACCTCGCTAAGGCAGAATAGAAGCCAAGGAACAAAAGGACACAATGCCATTTGCAGCACCGTAGATGAGTCTAGAGGTAATCACGTGACTTGTAGTAAGTCAGAAAGTGAAAGACACATATCGTATCATATCACTTATAGGTGTTACCTAAGAATGGATACCAGGGCAGATATTTCCACGGAGAAGGGCCATCACAGATTCTTCAAACAAACTTATGGTTCACCAATGGAAAGGTGTGAGGATTGGTTTCATTACGATATTGGGGTTAACAGACATATACAAACACAGGTGACACATATAATCACCAAAGACCTACGGAATACCAAGAGAAGACTACTCAAACTTCTGTCATAACGTACATGGGAAAAGGATCCCACGAAGAACAGACATCTGTATATGTGTAAAACAACCACATCTTCCACAACTACAACAAGCCAAACATTGTAATCAAACTTGCTGTAATAAAAAATAAAAAATTAAATTAAAAACACGAACAAGAAGTAGTGAGACAAACTTGAGGGGCTTTCTCCTGGCACATTCCATTCTAAATTCCAATCTAGAACACGACTTCCATTGAGGCTCTGTTGCCCTAGTCACCAGATTTGGTAAGGGAGAACTGCTGCCACCTTGTGGCCGTTTCGCACAACAGCAGCTTTAATCCCAGCGCTGATGGTCAGTTGATATTCAAAATCATTGCAGGCCTGTAAATGACACCTGCCCTGAAAACAAATCCTGGGGTCACATATCGACCAAAAAATTCAAAGGACGTCCATATTTCAAAACGACCGTTTCAAAAGGCATATTTTACGCACATTAGTGTTCTGCTTCTTTTTCTTTCTTTCCTTTTTTTGTTAAAAATACGGGAATGGAAAAAGGCATCCCTCAGAATGGGCGAAAATCGTTGCAAACGAATCAATGGACAAAGGTTTAATCTCCAATATATATAAACAGCTCATGCAGCTTAATATTAACAAAACAAACAACCCAATACAAAAAATGGGCAGAAGATCTAAAGAGATGTTTCTTCCAAGAAGACACAGAGATGGCCAAGACGCACATGAAAAGCTGCTCAACAGCACTAATTATTAGAGAAATGCAAATCAAAACTACAATGAGGTATCACCTCACACCTGTTAGAATCGGCATCATCAGAAAATCTACAAACAACCAATTCTGGGGAGGGTGTGGACAAAAGGAGCCCTCTTCCACTATTGGTGGGAATGTAAATTGATACAGTCACTATGGAGAACGGTATGGAGTTTCCTTAAAAAAACTAGAAATAGAATTACCATCTGATCCAGCAATCCCACTTCTGGGCATATACCCAGAGAAAACCATAAATCAAAAAGGCACATTCACCACAATGTTCATGGCAGCACTATTTACAATAGCCAGGTAATGGAAGCAACGTAAATGCCCACAGACAGATAAATGGATAAAGATGTGGTACATATATAAAATGGAATATTACTCAGCCATAAGAAGGAATGAAACTGGGTCATTTGTAGAGACATCGATGGATCTAGAGACTGTCATACAGAATGAAGTAAGTCAGAAAGAGGAAAACAAATATTGTATATTAATGCATATATGTGGAACCTAAAAAATGGTACAGATGAACTGGTTTGCAGGGAAGAAACAGAGACACAGAGGTAGAGAACAAACATATGGACACCAAGTGTGGGAAGCCATGGGGTGGTGGTGGTGGGATGAGTTGGGAGATTGGGATTGACCTGTATACATGTATATGCATAAAATACATAACTAATAATAACCTGCTGTATAAAAAATAAATCAAATTAAATTTCAAATTTTTACAAAATAAAATTTAAAAATAAAACAGAAAAATGTTCTTCCCTTCACACAGATGTATTTATAGGAATGAATTATTTCCATGCTTATATCTATAAATACATAAAGGAGGAATACAATCTAACTTGAACCATAAAAGAAAAATAAAAACCTGAACCCACCAGTTATACAGAGGAAAACCCTATCAGGGCACTTGCTCCAGCGGTAAACAATTCTGAAATTGGTCAGAGGTGGGGAATCATCCCCCATACAACCAGCAACCCACCCCCCACGCCAGGAGCATCCTCATTGCAAAGCTGGGGGACCGTGCCGAGGCATCTGTGAGTAAACGTGAGCTGAGCCCCAGGCCAGCTGCTGCTGAACTGTTCCCACCCTTCCCAGGTAAAACACCTGAATATGTACAAGGGCTTGAAAGCCTAGAGGAAGGGCCGTGGAGCCACACCAGTGACAGCACGCAGGCCAACTTGGTGCCTGCAGGCCAGCCAGGGTGGTCCTGGCCCCGGGCGCTCTTCCGGAAGCTTTCCATTGCCCTGCCTGAGATTCCCCTCCTATCCCGGCCCCCACTGCTTTTTTCCTTCCTCACCTCTGTCCGGAGAGAAATTCCAGCGGAAGGTATGGGTGACACATCCTCTTCTTTACAGGTGGCAGCCTGGCAACCCCTGCAGAAAGGCCAGCAGAGCCCCACTCACACCGGGCCACCAACAAAGCTGTGGCCCCTCACTCCCTCCCGCCAGCAGAGCCCCGAGACTGCTGACGGGGCAGAGAATATGGAGTCAGGCACAGCTTCAGGGGCTATTGCTGCCTGGAGCGCTGTTTATATTGACCTCAAACAGGCACACCTGGGGAGGGCCGGCCGGCAGGGTAAGGCTGCCCAGGTCAGCTAATCCACAACCCTCAGGGAATCACATTGTTGAAAACGGACCTCGCTAAGGCAGAATAGAAGCCAAGGAACAAAAGGACACAATGCCATTTGCAGCACCGTAGATGAGTCTAGAGGTAATCACGTGACTTGTAGTAAGTCAGAAAGTGAAAGACACATATCGTATCATATCACTTATAGGTGTTACCTAAGAATGGATACCAGGGCAGATATTTCCACGGAGAAGGGCCATCACAGATTCATCAAACAAACTTATGGTTCACCAATGGAAAGGTGTGAGGATTGGTTTCATTACGATATTGGGGTTAACAGACATATACAAACACAGGTGACACATATAATCACCAAAGACCTACGGAATACCAAGAGAAGACTACTCAAACTTCTGTCATAACGTACATGGGAAAAGGATCCCAGGAAGAACAGACATCTGTATATGTGTAAAAGAACCCCATCTTCCACACCTACAACAAGCCAAACATTGTAATCAAACTTGCTGTAATAAAAAATAAAAAAATAAATTAAAAACACGAACAAGAAGTAGTGAGACAAACTTGAGGGGCTTTCTCCTGGCACATTCCATTCTAAATTCCAATCTAGAACAGGACTTCCATTGAGGCTCTGTTGCCCTATTCACCAGATTTGGTAAGGGAGAACTGCTGCCACCTTGTGGCCGTTTCGCACAACAGCAGCTTTAATTCCAGCGCTGATGGTCAGTTGATATTCAAAATCATTGCAGGCCTGTAAATGACACCTGCCCTGAAAACAAATCCTGGGGTCACATATCGACCAAAAAATTCAAAGGACGTCCATATTTCAAAACGACCGTTTCAAAAGGCATATTTTACGCACATTAGTGTTCTGCTTCTTTTTCTTTCTTTCCTTTTTTTGTTAAAAATACGGGAATGGAAAAAGGCATCCCTCAGAATGGGCGAAAATCGTTGCAAACGAATCAATGGACAAAGGTTTAATCTCCAATATATATAAACAGCTCATGCAGCTTAATATTAACAAAACAAACAACCCAATACAAAAAATGGGCAGAAGATCTAAAGAGATGTTTCTTCCAAGAAGACACAGAGATGGCCAAGACGCACATGAAAAGCTGCTCAAGAGCACTAATTATTAGAGAAATGCAAATCAAAACTACAATGAGGTATCACCTCACACCTGTTAGAATCGGCATCATCAGAAAATCTACAAACAAGAAATTCTGGGGAGGGTGTGGACAAAAGGAGCCCTCTTCCACTATTGGTGGGAATGTAAATTGATACAGTCACTATGGAGAACGGTATGGAGTTTCCTTAAAAAAACTAGAAATAGAATTACCATCTGATCCAGCAATCCCACTTCTGGGCATATACCCAGAGAAAACCAGAAATCAAAAAGGCACATTCACCACAATGTTCATGGCAGCACTATTTACAATAGCCAGGTAATGGAAGCAACGCAAATGTCCACAGACAGATGAATGGATAAAGATGTGGTACATATATAAAATGGAATATTACTCAGCCATAAGAAGGAATGAAACTGGGTCATTTGTAGAGACATCGATGGATCTAGAGACTGTCATACAGAATGAAGTAATTCAGAAAGAGGAAAACAAATATTGTTTATTAATGCATACATGTGGAACCTAAAAAATGGTACAGATGAACTGGTTTGCAGGGAAGAAACAGAGACACAGAGGTAGAGAACAAACATATGGACACCAAGTGTGGGAAGCCATGGGGTGCTGGTGGTGGGATAAGTTGGGGGATTGGGACTGACCTGTATACATGTATATGCATAAAATACATAACTAATAATAACCTGCTGTATAAAAAAATAAATCAAATTAAATTTCAAATTTTTAAAAAATAAAATTTAAAAATAAAACAGAAAAATGTTCTTCCCTTCACACAGATGTATTTATAGGAATGAATTATTTCCATGCTTATATCTATAAATACATAAAGGAGGAATACAATCTAACTTGAACCATAAAAGAAAAAAAAAATACCTGAACCCACCAGTTATACAGAGGAAAACCCTATCAGGGCACTTGCTCCAGCGGTAAACAATTCTGAAATTGGTCAGAGGTGGGGAATCATCTCCCATACAACCAGCAACCCACCCCCCACGCCAGGAGCATCCTCTTTGCAAAGCTGGGGGACCGTGCCGAGGCATCTGTGAGTAAACGTGAGCTGAGCCCCAGGCCAGCTGCTGCTGAACTGTTCCCACCCTTCCCAGGTAAAACACCTGAATATGTACAAGGGCTTGAAAGCCTAGAGGAAGGGCCACGGAGCCACACCAGCGACAGCACGCAGGCCAACTTGGTGCCTGCAGGCCAGCCAGGGTGGTCCTGGACCCGGGCGCTCTTCCGGAAGCTTTCCATTGCCCTGCCTGAGATACCCCTCCTGTCCCGGCCCCCACTGCTTTTTTCCTTCCTCACCTCTGTCCGGAGAGAAATTCCAGCGGAAGGTATGGGTGACACATCCTCTTCTTTACAGGTGGCAACCTGGCAACCCCTGCAGAAAGGCCAGCAGAGCCCCACTCACACCGGGCCACCAACAAAGCTGTGGCCCCTCACTCCCTCCCGCCAGCAGAGCCCCGAGACTGCTGACGGGGCAGAGAATATGGAGTCAGGCACAGCTTCAGGGGCTATTGCTGCCTGGAGCGCTGTTTATATTGACCTCAAACAGGCACACCTGGGGAGGGCCGGCCGGCAGGGTAAGGCTGCCCAGGTCAGCTAATCCACAACCCTCAGGGAATCACATTGTTGAAAACGGACCTCGCTAAGGCAGAATAGAAGCCAAGGAAGAAAAGGACAAAATGCCATTTGCAGCACCGTAGATGAGTCTAGAGGTAATCACGTGACTTGTAGTAAGTCAGAAAGTGAAAGACACATATCGTATCATATCACTTATAGGTGTTACCTAAGAATGGATACCAGGGCAGATATTTCCACGGAGAAGGGCCATCACAGATTCATCAAACAAACTTATGGTTCACCAATGGAAAGGTGTGAGGATTGGTTTCATTACGATATTGGGGTTAACAGACATATACAAACACAGGTGACACATATAATCACCAAAGACCTACGGAATACCAAGAGAAGACTACTCAACCTTCTGTCATAACGTACATGGGAAAAGGATCCCAGGAAGAACAGACATCTGTATATGTGTAAAAGAACCACATCTTCCACACCTACAACAAGCCAAACATTGTAATCAAACTTGCTGTAATAAAAAATAAAAAATTAAATTAAAAACACGAACAAGAAGTAGTGAGACAAACTTGAGGGGCTTTCTCCTGGCACATTCCATTCTAAATTCCAATCTAGAACACGACTTCCATTGAGGCTCTGTTGCCCTATTCACCAGATTTGGTAAGGGAGAACTGCTGCCACCTTGTGGCCGTTTCGCACAACAGCAGCTTTAATCCCAGCGCTGATGGTCAGTTGATATTCAAAATCATTGCAGGCCTGTAAATGACACCTGCCCTGAAAACAAATCCTGGGGTCACATATCGACCAAAAAATTCAAAGGACGTCCATATTTCAAAACGACCGTTTCAAAAGGCATATTTTACGCACATTAGTGTTCTGCTTCTTTTTCTTTCTTTCCTTTTTTTGTTAAAAATACGGGAATGGAAAAAGGCATCCCTCAGAATGGGCGAAAATCGTTGCAAACGAATCAATGGACAAAGGTTTAATCTCCAATATATATAAACAGCTCATGCAGCTTAATATTAACAAAACAAACAACCCAATACAAAAAATGGGCAGAAGATCTAAAGAGATGTTTCTTCCAAGAAGACACAGAGATGGCCAAGACGCACATGAAAAGCTGCTCAACAGCACTAATTATTAGAGAAATGCAAATCAAAACTACAATGAGGTATCACCTCACACCTGTTAGAATCGGCATCATCAGAAAATCTACAAACAACCAATTCTGGGGAGGGTGTGGACAAAAGGAGCCCTCTTCCACTATTGGTGGGAATGTAAATTGATACAGTCACTATGGAGAACGGTATGGAGTTGCCTTAAAAAAACTAGAAATAGAATTACCATCTGATCCAGCAATCCCACTTCTGGGCATATACCCAGAGAAAACCATAAATCAAAAAGGCACATTCACCACAATGTTCATGGCAGCACTATTTACAATAGCCAGGTAATGGAAGCAACGTAAATGCCCACAGACAGATGAATGGATAAAGATGTGGTACATATATAAAATGGAATATTACTCAGCCATAAGAAGGAATGAAACTGGGTCATTTGTAGAGACATCGATGGATCTAGAGACTGTCATACAGAATGAAGTAAGTCAGAAAGAGGAAAACAAATATTGTATATTAATGCATATATGTGGAACCTAAAAAATGGTACAGATGAACTGGTTTGCAGGGAAGAAACAGAGACACAGAGGTAGAGAACAAACATATGGACACCAAGTGTGGGAAGCCATGGGGTGGTGGTGGTGGGATGAGTTGGGAGATTGGGATTGACCTGTATACATGTATATGCATAAAATACAAAACTAATAATAACCTGCTGTATAAAAAAATAAATCAAATTAAATTTCAAATTTTTAAAAAATAAAATTTAAAAATAAAACAGAAAAATGTTCTTCCCTTCACACAGATGTATTTATAGGAATGAATTATTTCCATGCTTATATCTATAAATACATAAAGGAGGAATAAAATCTAACTTGAATCATAAAAGAAAAAAAAAACCTGAACCCACCAGTTATAGAGAGGAATACCCTATCAGGGCACTTGCTCCAGCGGTAAACAATTCTGAAATTGGTCAGAGGTGGGGAATCATCTCCCATACAACCAGGAAACCACCCCCCACGCCAGGAGCATCCTCATTGCAAAGCTGGGGGACCGTGCCGAGGCATCTGTGAGTAAACGTGAGCTGAGCCCCAGGCCAGCTGCTGCTGAACTGTTCCCACCCTTCCCAGGTAAAACACCTGAATATGTACAAGGGCTTGAAAGCCTAGAGGAAGGGCCGTGGAGCCACACCAGCGACAGCACGCAGGCCAACTTGGTGCCTGCAAGCCAGCCAGGGTGGTCCTGGCCCCGGGCGCTCTTCCGGAAGCTTTCCATTGCCCTGCCTGAGATTCCCCTCCTGTCCCGGCCCCCACTGCTTTTTTCCTTCCTCACCTCTGTCCGGAGAGAAATTCCAGCGGAAGGTATGGGTGACACATCCTCTTCTTTACAGGTGGCAGCCTGGCAACCCCTGCAGAAAGGCCAGCAGAGCCCCACTCACACCGGGCCACCAACAAAGCTGTGGCCCCTCACTACCTCCCACCAGCACAGCCCCGAGACTGCTGACGGGGCAGAGAATATGGAGTCAGGCACAGCTTCAGGGGCTATTGCTGCCTGGAGCGCTGTTTATATTGACCTCAAACAGGCACACCTGGGGAGGGCCGGCCGGCAGGGTAAGGCTGCCCAGGTCAGCTAATCCACAACCCTCAGGGAATCACATTGTTGAAAACGGACCTCGCTAAGGCAGAATAGAAGCCAAGGAAGAAAAGGACACAATGCCATTTGCAGCACCGTAGATGAGTCTAGAGGTAATCACGTGACTTGTAGTAAGTCAGAAAGTGAAAGACACATATCGTATCATATCACTTATAGGTGTTACCTAAGAATGGATACCAGGGCAGATATTTCCACGGAGAAGGGCCATCACAGATTCATCAAACAAACTTATGGTTCACCAATGGAAAGGTGTGAGGATTGGTTTCATTACGATATTGGGGTTAACAGACATATACAAACACAGGTGACACATATAATCACCAAAGACCTACGGAATACCAAGAGAAGACTACTCAAACTTCTGTCATAACGTACATGGGAAAAGGATCCCACGAAGAACAGACATCTGTATATGTGTAAAACAACCACATCTTCCACAACTACAACAAGCCAAACATTGTAATCAAACTTGCTGTAATAAAAAATAAAAAATTAAATTAAAAACACGAACAAGAAGTAGGGAGACAAACTTGAGGGGCTTTCTCCTGGCACATTCCATTCTAAATTCCAATCTAGAACACGACTTCCATTGAGGCTCTGTTGCCCTAGTCACCAGATTTGGTAAGGGAGAACTGCTGCCACCTTGTGGCCGTTTCGCACAACAGCAGCTTTAATCCCAGCGCTGATGGTCAGTTGATATTCAAAATCATTGCAGGCCTGTAAATGACACCTGCCCTGAAAACAAATCCTGGGGTCACATATCGACCAAAAAGTTCAAAGGACGTCCATATTTCAAAACGACCGTTTCAAAAGGCATATTTTACGCACATTAGTGTTCTGCTTCTTTTTCTTTCTTTCCTTTTTTTTGTTAAAAATACGGGAATGGAAAAAGGCATCCCTCAGAATGGGCGAAAATCGTTGCAAACGAATCAATGGACAAAGGTTTAATCTCCAATATATATAAACAGCTCATGCAGCTTAATATTAACAAAACAAACAACCCAATACAAAAAATGGGCAGAAGATCTAAAGAGATGTTTCTTCCAAGAAGACACAGAGATGGCCAAGACGCACATGAAAAGCTGCTCAACAGCACTAATTATTAGAGAAATGCAAATCAAAACTACAATGAGGTATCACCTCACACCTGTTAGAATCGGCATCATCAGAAAATCTACAAACAACCAATTCTGGGGAGGGTGTGGACAAAAGGAGCCCTCTTCCACTATTGGTGGGAATGTAAATTGATACAGTCACTATGGAGAACGGTATGGAGTTTCCTTAAAAAAACTAGAAATAGAATTACCATCTGATCCAGCAATCCCACTTCTGGGCATATACCCAGAGAAAACCATAAATCAAAAAGGCACATTCACCACAATGTTCATGGCAGCACTATTTACAATAGCCAGGTAATGGAAGCAACGTAAATGCCCACAGACAGATGAATGGATAAAGATGTGGTACATATATAAAATGGAATATTACTCAGCCATAAGAAGGAATGAAACTGGGTCATTTGTAGAGACATCGATGGATCTAGAGACTGTCATACAGAATGAAGTAAGTCAGAAAGAGGAAAACAAATATTGTATATTAATGCATATATGTGGAACCTAAAAAATGGTACAGATGAACTGGTTTGCAGGGAAGAAACAGAGACACAGAGGTAGAGAACAAACATATGGACACCAAGTGTGGGAAGCCATGGGGTGGTGGTGGTGGGATGAGTTGGGAGATTGGGATTGACCTGTATACATGTATATGCATAAAATACATAACTAATAATAACCTGCTGTATAAAAAATAAATCAAATTAAATTTCAAATTTTTAAAAAATAAAATTTAAAAATAAAACAGAAAAATGTTCTTCCCTTCACACAGATGTATTTATAGGAATGAATTATTTCCATGCTTATATCTATAAATACATAAAGGAGGAATACAATCTAACTTGAACCATAAAAGAAAAAAAAAAACCTGAACCCACCAGTTATACAGAGGAAAACCCTATCAGGGCACTTGCTCCAGCGGTAAACAATTCTGAAATTGGTCAGAGGTGGGGAATCATCTCCCATACAACCAGCAACCCACCCCCCACGCCAGGAGCATCCTCATTGCAAAGCTGGGGGACCGTGCCGAGGCATCTGTGAGTAAACGTGAGCTGAGCCCCAGGCCAGCTGCTGCTGAACTGTTCCCACCCTTCCCAGGTAAAACACCTGAATATGTACAAGGGCTTGAAAGCCTAGAGGAAGGGCCGTGGAGCCACACCAGCGACAGCACGCAGGCCAACTTGGTGCCTGCAGGCCAGCCAGGGTGGTCCTGGCCCCGGGCGCTCTTCCGGAAGCTTTCCATTGCCCTGCCTGAGATTCCCCTCCTGTCCCGGCCCCCACTGCTTTTTTCCTTCCTCACCTCTGTCCGGAGAGAAATTCCAGCGGAAGGTATGGGTGACACATCCTCTTCTTTACAGGTGGCAGCCTGGCAACCCCTGCAGAAAGGCCAGCAGAGCCCCACTCACACCGGGCCACCAACAAAGCTGTGGCCCCTCACTCCCTCCCGCCAGCAGAGCCCCGAGACTGCTGACGGGGCAGAGAATATGGAGTCAGGCACAGCTTCAGGGGCTATTGCTGCCTGGAGCGCTGTTTATATTGACCTCAAACAGGCACACCTGGGGAGGGCCGGCCGGCAGGGTAAGGCTGCCCAGGTCAGCTAATCCACAACCCTCAGGGAATCACATTGTTGAAAACGGACCTCGCTAAGGCAGAATAGAAGCCAAGGAAGAAAAGGACACAATGCCATTTGCAGCACCGTAGATGAGTCTAGAGGTAATCACGTGACTTGTAGTAAGTCAGAAAGTGAAAGACACATATCGTATCATATCACTTATAGGTGTTACCTAAGAATGGATACCAGGGCATATATTTCCACGGAGAAGGGCCATCACAGATTCATCAAACAAACTTATGGTTCACCAATGGAAAGGTGTGAGGATTGGTTTCATTACGATATTGGGGTTAACAGACATATACAAACACAGGTGACACATATAATCACCAAAGACCTACGGAATACCAAGAGAAGACTACTCAACCTTCTGTCATAACGTACATGGGAAAAGGATCCCAGGAAGAACAGACATCTGTATATGTGTAAAAGAACCCCATCTTCCACACCTACAACAAGCCAAACATTGTAATCAAACTTGCTGTAATAAAAAATAAAAAAATAAATTAAAAACACGAACAAGAAGTAGTGAGACAAACTTGAGGGGCTTTCTCCTGGCACATTCCATTCTAAATTCCAATCTAGAACAGGACTTCCATTGAGGCTCTGTTGCCCTATTCACCAGATTTGGTAAGGGAGAACTGCTGCCACCTTGTGGCCGTTTCGCACAACAGCAGCTTTAATTCCAGCGCTGATGGTCAGTTGATATTCAAAATCATTGCAGGCCTGTAAATGACACCTGCCCTGAAAACAAATCCTGGGGTCACATATCGACCAAAAAATTCAAAGGACGTCCATATTTCAAAACGACCGTTTCAAAAGGCATATTTTACGCACATTAGTGTTCTGCTTCTTTTTCTTTCTTTCCTTTTTTTGTTAAAAATACGGGAATGGAAAAAGGCATCCCTCAGAATGGGCGAAAATCGTTGCAAACGAATCAATGGACAAAGATTTAATCTCCAATATATATAAACAGCTCATGCAGCTTAATATTAACAAAACAAACAACCCAATACAAAAAATGGGCAGAAGATCTAAAGAGATGTTTCTTCCAAGAAGACACAGAGATGGCCAAGACGCACATGAAAAGCTGCTCAAGAGCACTAATTATTAGAGAAATGCAAATCAAAACTACAATGAGGTATCACCTCACACCTGTTAGAATCGGCATCATCAGAAAATCTACAAACAAGAAATTCTGGGGAGGGTGTGGACAAAAGGAGCCCTCTTCCACTATTGGTGGGAATGTAAATTGATACAGTCACTATGGAGAACGGTATGGAGTTTCCTTAAAAAAACTAGAAATAGAATTACCATCTGATCCAGCAATCCCACTTCTGGGCATATACCCAGAGAAAACCAGAAATCAAAAAGGCACATTCACCACAATGTTCATGGCAGCACTATTTACAATAGCCAGGTAATGGAAGCAACGTAAATGTCCACAGACAGATGAATGGATAAAGATGTGGTACATATATAAAATGGAATATTACTCAGCCATAAGAAGGAATGAAACTGGGTCATTTGTAGAGACATCGATGGATCTAGAGACTGTCATACAGAATGAAGTAATTCAGAAAGAGGAAAACAAATATTGTTTATTAATGCATACATGTGGAACCTAAAAAATGGTACAGATGAACTGGTTTGCAGGGAAGAAACAGAGACACAGAGGTAGAGAACAAACATATGGACACCAAGTGTGGGAAGCCATGGGTTGGTGGTGGTGGGATAAGTTGGGGGATTGGGACTGACCTGTATACATGTATATGCATAAAATACATAACTAATAATAACCTGCTGTATAAAAAAATAAATCAAATTAAATTTCAAATTTTTAAAAAATAAAATTTAAAAATAAAACAGAAAAATGTTCTTCCCTTCACACAGATGTATTTATAGGAATGAATTATTTCCATGCTTATATCTATAAATACATAAAGGAGGAATACAATCTAACTTGAACCATAAAAGAAAAAAAAATACCTGAACCCACCAGTTATACAGAGGAAAACCCTATCAGGGCACTTGCTCCAGCGGTAAACAATTCTGAAATTGGTCAGAGGTGGGGAATCATCTCCCATACAACCAGCAACCCACCCCCCACGCCAGGAGCATCCTCTTTGCAAAGCTGGGGGACCGTGCCGAGGCATCTGTGAGTAAACGTGAGCTGAGCCCCAGGCCAGCTGCTGCTGAACTGTTCCCACCCTTCCCAGGTAAAACACCTGAATATGTACAAGGGCTTGAAAGCCTAGAGGAAGGGCCACGGAGCCACACCAGCGACAGCACGCAGGCCAACTTGGTGCCTGCAGGCCAGCCAGGGTGGTCCTGGCCCCGGGCGCTCTTCCGGAAGCTTTCCATTGCCCTGCCTAAGATACCCATCCTGTCCCGGCCCCCACTGCTTTTTTCCTTCCTCACCTCTGTCCGGAGAGAAATTCCAGCGGAAGGTATGGGTGACACATCCTCTTCTTTACAGGTGGCAGCCTGGCAATCCCTGCAGAAAGGCCAGCAGAGCCCCACTCACACCGGGCCACCAACAAAGCTGTGGCCCCTCACTCCCTCCCACCAGCAGAGCCCCGAGACTGCTGACGGGGCAGAGAATATGGAGTCAGGCACAGCTTCAGGGGCTATTGCTGCCTGGAGCGCTGTTTATATTGACCTCAAACAGGCACACCTGGGGAGGGCCGGCCGGCAGGGTAAGGCTGCCCAGGTCAGCTAATCCACAACCCTCAGGGAATCACATTGTTGAAAACGGACCTCGCTAAGGCAGAATAGAAGCCAAGGAAGAAAAGGACACAATGCCATTTGCAGCACCTTAGATGAGTCTAGAGCTAATCACGTGACTTGTAGTAAGTCAGAAAGTGAAAGACACATATCGTATCATATCACTTATAGGTGTTACCTAAGAATGGATACCAGGGCAGATATTTCCACGGAGAAGGGCCATCACAGATTCATCAAACAAACTTATGGTTCACCAATGGAAAGGTGTGAGGATTGGTTTCATTACGATATTGGGGTTAACAGACATATACAAACACAGGTGACATATATAATCACCAAAGACCTACGGAATACCAAGAGAAGACTACTCAACCTTCTGTCATAACGTACATGGGAAAAGGATCCCAGGAAGAACAGACATCTGTATATGTGTAAAAGAACCACATCTTCCACACCTACAACAAGCCAAACATTGTAATCAAACTTGCTGTAATAAAAAATAAAAAATTAAATTAAAAACACGAACAAGAAGTAGTGAGACAAACTTGAGGGGCTTTCTCCTGGCACATTCCATTCTAAATTCCAATCTAGAACACAACTTCCATTGAGGCTCTGTTGCCCTAGTCACCAGATTTGGTAAGGGAGAACTGCTGCCACCTTGTGGCCGTTTCGCACAACAGCAGCTTTAATCCCAGCGCTGATGGTCAGTTGATATTCAAAATCATTGCAGGCCTGTAAATGACACCTGCCCTGAAAACAAATCCTGGGGTCACATATCGACCAAAAAGTTCAAAGGACGTCCATATTTCAAAACGACCGTTTCAAAAGGCATATTTTACGCACATTAGTGTTCTGCTTCTTTTTCTTTCTTTCCTTTTTTTGTTAAAAATACGGGAATGGAAAAAGGCATCCCTCAGAATGGGCGAAAATCGTTGCAAACGAATCAATGGACAAAGGTTTAATCTCCAATATATATAAACAGCTCATGCAGCTTAATATTAACAAAACAAACAACCCAATACAAAAAATGGGCAGAAGATCTAAAGAGATGTTTCTTCCAAGAAGACACAGAGATGGCCAAGACGCACATGAAAAGCTGCTCAAGAGCACTAATTATTAGAGAAATGCAAATCAAAACTACAATGAGGTATCACCTCACACCTGTTAGAATCGGCATCATCAGAAAATCTACAAACAAGAAATTCTGGGGAGGGTGTGGACAAAAGGAGCCCTCTTCCACTATTGGTGGGAATGTAAATTGATACAGTCACTATGGAGAACGGTATGGAGTTTCCTTAAAAAAACTAGAAATAGAATTACCATCTGATCCAGCAATCCCACTTCTGGGCATATACCCAGAGAAAACCATAAATCAAAAAGGCACATTCACCACAATGTTCATGGCAGCACTATTTACAATAGCCAGGTAATGGAAGCAACGTAAATGCCCACAGACAGATGAATGGATAAAGATGTGGTACATATATAAAATGGAATATTACTCAGCCATAAGAAGGAATGAAACTGGGTCATTTGTAGAGACATCGATGGATCTAGAGACTGTCATACAGAATGAAGTAATTCAGAAAGAGGAAAACAAATATTGTTTATTAATGCATACATGTGGAACCTAAAAAATGGTACAGATGAACTGGTTTGCAGGGAAGAAACAGAGACACAGAGGTAGAGAACAAACATATGGACACCAAGTGTGGGAAGCCATGGGGTGGTGGTGGTGGGATAAGTTGGGGGATTGGGACTGACCTGTATACATGTATATGCATAAAATACATAACTAATAATAACCTGCTGTATAAAAAAATAAATCAAATTAAATTTCAAATTTTTAAAAAATAAAATTTAAAAATAAAACAGAAAAATGTTCTTCCCTTCACACAGATGTATTTATAGGAATGAATTATTTCCATGCTTATATCTATAAATACATAAAGGAGGAATACAATCTAACTTGAACCATAAAAGAAAAAAAAAATACCTGAACCCACCAGTTATACAGAGGAAAACCCTATCAGGGCACTTGCTCCAGCGGTAAACAATTCTGAAATTGGTCAGAGGTGGGGAATCATCTCCCATACAACCAGCAACCCACCCCCCACGCCAGGAGCATCCTCTTTGCAAAGCTGGGGGACCGTGCCGAGGCATCTGTGAGTAAACGTGAGCTGAGCCCCAGGCCAGCTGCTGCTGAACTGTTCCCACCCTTCCCAGGTAAAACACCTGAATATGTACAAGGGCTTGAAAGCCTAGAGGAAGGGCCACGGAGCCACACCAGCGACAGCACGCAGGCCAACTTGGTGCCTGCAGGCCAGCCAGGGTGGTCCTGGACCCGGGCGCTCTTCCGGAAGCTTTCCATTGCCCTGCCTGAGATACCCCTCCTGTCCCGGCCCCCACTGCTTTTTTCCTTCCTCACCTCTGTCCGGAGAGAAATTCCAGCGGAAGGTATGGGTGACACATCCTCTTCTTTACAGGTGGCAACCTGGCAACCCCTGCAGAAAGGCCAGCAGAGCCCCACTCACACCGGGCCACCAACAAAGCTGTGGCCCCTCACTCCCTCCCGCCAGCAGAGCCCCGAGACTGCTGACGGGGCAGAGAATATGGAGTCAGGCACAGCTTCAGGGGCTATTGCTGCCTGGAGCGCTGTTTATATTGACCTCAAACAGGCACACCTGGGGAGGGCCGGCCGGCAGGGTAAGGCTGCCCAGGTCAGCTAATCCACAACCCTCAGGGAATCACATTGTTGAAAACGGACCTCGCTAAGGCAGAATAGAAGCCAAGGAAGAAAAGGACAAAATGCCATTTGCAGCACCGTAGATGAGTCTAGAGGTAATCACGTGACTTGTAGTAAGTCAGAAAGTGAAAGACACATATCGTATCATATCACTTATAGGTGTTACCTAAGAATGGATACCAGGGCAGATATTTCCACGGAGAAGGGCCATCACAGATTCATCAAACAAACTTATGGTTCACCAATGGAAAGGTGTGAGGATTGGTTTCATTACGATATTGGGGTTAACAGACATATACAAACACAGGTGACACATATAATCACCAAAGACCTACGGAATACCAAGAGAAGACTACTCAACCTTCTGTCATAACGTACATGGGAAAAGGATCCCAGGAAGAACAGACATCTGTATATGTGTAAAAGAACCACATCTTCCACACCTACAACAAGCCAAACATTGTAATCAAACTTGCTGTAATAAAAAATAAAAAATTAAATTAAAAACACGAACAAGAAGTAGTGAGACAAACTTGAGGGGCTTTCTCCTGGCACATTCCATTCTAAATTCCAATCTAGAACACGACTTCCATTGAGGCTCTGTTGCCCTATTCACCAGATTTGGTAAGGGAGAACTGCTGCCACCTTGTGGCCGTTTCGCACTACAGCAGCTTTAATCCCAGCGCTGATGGTCAGTTGATATTCAAAATCATTGCAGGCCTGTAAATGACACCTGCCCTGAAAACAAATCCTGGGGTCACATATCGACCAAAAAATTCAAAGGACGTCCATATTTCAAAACGACCGTTTCAAAAGGCATATTTTACGCACATTAGTGTTCTGCTTCTTTTTCTTTCTTTCCTTTTTTTGTTAAAAATACGGGAATGGAAAAAGGCATCCCTCAGAATGGGCGAAAATCGTTGCAAACGAATCAATGGACAAAGGTTTAATCTCCAATATATATAAACAGCTCATGCAGCTTAATATTAACAAAACAAACAACCCAATACAAAAAATGGGCAGAAGATCTAAAGAGATGTTTCTTCCAAGAAGACACAGAGATGGCCAAGACGCACATGAAAAGCTGCTCAACAGCACTAATTATTAGAGAAATGCAAATCAAAACTACAATGAGGTATCACCTCACACCTGTTAGAATCGGCATCATCAGAAAATCTACAAACAACCAATTCTGGGGAGGGTGTGGACAAAAGGAGCCCTCTTCCACTATTGGTGGGAATGTAAATTGATACAGTCACTATGGAGAACGGTATGGAGTTGCCTTAAAAAAACTAGAAATAGAATTACCATCTGATCCAGCAATCCCACTTCTGGGCATATACCCAGAGAAAACCATAAATCAAAAAGGCACATTCACCACAATGTTCATGGCAGCACTATTTACAATAGCCAGGTAATGGAAGCAACGTAAATGCCCACAGACAGATGAATGGATAAAGATGTGGTACATATATAAAATGGAATATTACTCAGCCATAAGAAGGAATGAAACTGGGTCATTTGTAGAGACATCGATGGATCTAGAGACTGTCATACAGAATGAAGTAAGTCAGAAAGAGGAAAACAAATATTGTATATTAATGCATATATGTGGAACCTAAAAAATGGTACAGATGAACTGGTTTGCAGGGAAGAAACAGAGACACAGAGGTAGAGAACAAACATATGGACACCAAGTGTGGGAAGCCATGGGGTGGTGGTGGTGGGATGAGTTGGGAGATTGGGATTGACCTGTATACATGTATATGCATAAAATACAAAACTAATAATAACCTGCTGTATAAAAAAATAAATCAAATTAAATTTCAAATTTTTAAAAAATAAAATTTAAAAATAAAACAGAAAAATGTTCTTCCCTTCACACAGATGTATTTATAGGAATGAATTATTTCCATGCTTATATCTATAAATACATAAAGGAGGAATAAAATCTAACTTGAATCATAAAAGAAAAAAAAAAACCTGAACCCACCAGTTATAGAGAGGAATACCCTATCAGGGCACTTGCTCCAGCGGTAAACAATTCTGAAATTGGTCAGAGGTGGGGAATCATCTCCCATACAACCAGGAAACCACCCCCCACGCCAGGAGCATCCTCATTGCAAAGCTGGGGGACCGTGCCGAGGCATCTGTGAGTAAACGTGAGCTGAGCCCCAGGCCAGCTGCTGCTGAACTGTTCCCACCCTTCCCAGGTAAAACACCTGAATATGTACAAGGGCTTGAAAGCCTAGAGGAAGGGCCGTGGAGCCACACCAGCGACAGCACGCAGGCCAACTTGGTGCCTGCAAGCCAGCCAGGGTGGTCCTGGCCCCGGGCGCTCTTCCGGAAGCTTTCCATTGCCCTGCCTGAGATTCCCCTCCTGTCCCGGCCCCCACTGCTTTTTTCCTTCCTCACCTCTGTCCGGAGAGAAATTCCAGCGGAAGGTATGGGTGACACATCCTCTTCTTTACAGGTGGCAGCCTGGCAACCCCTGCAGAAAGGCCAGCAGAGCCCCACTCACACCGGGCCACCAACAAAGCTGTGGCCCCTCACTCCCTCCCACCAGCACAGCCCCGAGACTGCTGACGGGGCAGAGAATATGGAGTCAGGCACAGCTTCAGGGGCTATTGCTGCCTGGAGCGCTGTTTATATTGACCTCAAACAGGCACACCTGGGGAGGGCCGGCCGGCAGGGTAAGGCTGCCCAGGTCAGCTAATCCACAACCCTCAGGGAATCACATTGTTGAAAACGGACCTCGCTAAGGCAGAATAGAAACCAAGGAACAAAAGGACACAATGCCATTTGCAGCACCGTAGATGAGTCTAGAGGTAATCACGTGACTTGTAGTAAGTCAGAAAGTGAAAGACACATATCGTATCATATCACTTATAGGTGTTACCTAAGAATGGATACCAGGGCAGATATTTCCACGGAGAAGGGCCATCACAGATTCATCAAACAAACTTATGGTTCACCAATGGAAAGGTGTGAGGATTGGTTTCATTACGATATTGGGGTTAACAGACATATACAAACACAGGTGACACATATAATCACCAAAGACCTACGGAATACCAAGAGAAGACTACTCAAACTTCTGTCATAACGTACATGGGAAAAGGATCCCACGAAGAACAGACATCTGTATATGTGTAAAACAACCACATCTTCCACAACTACAACAAGCCAAACATTGTAATCAAACTTGCTGTAATAAAAAATAAAAAATTAAATTAAAAACACGAACAAGAAGTAGGGAGACAAACTTGAGGGGCTTTCTCCTGGCACATTCCATTCTAAATTCCAATCTAGAACACGACTTCCATTGAGGCTCTGTTGCCCTAGTCACCAGATTTGGTAAGGGAGAACTGCTGCCACCTTGTGGCCGTTTCGCACAACAGCAGCTTTAATCCCAGCGCTGATGGTCAGTTGATATTCAAAATCATTGCAGGCCTGTAAATGACACCTGCCCTGAAAACAAATCCTGGGGTCACATATCGACCAAAAAGTTCAAAGGACGTCCATATTTCAAAACGACCGTTTCAAAAGGCATATTTTACGCACATTAGTGTTCTGCTTCTTTTTCTTTCTTTCCTTTTTTTTGTTAAAAATACGGGAATGGAAAAAGGCATCCCTCAGAATGGGCGAAAATCGTTGCAAACGAATCAATGGACAAAGGTTTAATCTCCAATATATATAAACAGCTCATGCAGCTTAATATTAACAAAACAAACAACCCAATACAAAAAATGGGCAGAAGATCTAAAGAGATGTTTCTTCCAAGAAGACACAGAGATGGCCAAGACGCACATGAAAAGCTGCTCAACAGCACTAATTATTAGAGAAATGCAAATCAAAACTACAATGAGGTATCACCTCACACCTGTTAGAATCGGCATCATCAGAAAATCTACAAACAACCAATTCTGGGGAGGGTGTGGACAAAAGGAGCCCTCTTCCACTATTGGTGGGAATGTAAATTGATACAGTCACTATGGAGAACGGTATGGAGTTTCCTTAAAAAAACTAGAAATAGAATTACCATCTGATCCAGCAATCCCACTTCTGGGCATATACCCAGAGAAAACCATAAATCAAAAAGGCACATTCACCACAATGTTCATGGCAGCACTATTTACAATAGCCAGGTAATGGAAGCAACGTAAATGCCCACAGACAGATGAATGGATAAAGATGTGGTACATATATAAAATGGAATATTACTCAGCCATAAGAAGGAATGAAACTGGGTCATTTGTAGAGACATCGATGGATCTAGAGACTGTCATACAGAATGAAGTAAGTCAGAAAGAGGAAAACAAATATTGTATATTAATGCATATATGTGGAACCTAAAAAATGGTACAGATGAACTGGTTTGCAGGGAAGAAACAGAGACACAGAGGTAGAGAACAAACATATGGACACCAAGTGTGGGAAGCCATGGGGTGGTGGTGGTGGGATGAGTTGGGAGATTGGGATTGACCTGTATACATGTATATGCATAAAATACATAACTAATAATAACCTGCTGTATAAAAAATAAATCAAATTAAATTTCAAATTTTTAAAAAATAAAATTTAAAAATAAAACAGAAAAATGTTCTTCCCTTCACACAGATGTATTTATAGGAATGAATTATTTCCATGCTTATATCTATAAATACATAAAGGAGGAATACAATCTAACTTGAACCATAAAAGAAAAAAAAAAACCTGAACCCACCAGTTATACAGAGGAAAACCCTATCAGGGCACTTGCTCCAGCGGTAAACAATTCTGAAATTGGTCAGAGGTGGGGAATCATCTCCCATACAACCAGCAACCCACCCCCCACGCCAGGAGCATCCTCATTGCAAAGCTGGGGGACCGTGCCGAGGCATCTGTGAGTAAACGTGAGCTGAGCCCCAGGCCAGCTGCTGCTGAACTGTTCCCACCCTTCCCAGGTAAAACACCTGAATATGTACAAGGGCTTGAAAGCCTAGAGGAAGGGCCGTGGAGCCACACCAGCGACAGCACGCAGGCCAACTTGGTGCCTGCAGGCCAGCCAGGGTGGTCCTGGCCCCGGGCGCTCTTCCGGAAGCTTTCCATTGCCCTGCCTGAGATTCCCCTCCTGTCCCGGCCCCCACTGCTTTTTTCCTTCCTCACCTCTGTCCGGAGAGAAATTCCAGCGGAAGGTATGGGTGACACATCCTCTTCTTTACAGGTGGCAGCCTGGCAACCCCTGCAGAAAGGCCAGCAGAGCCCCACTCACACCGGGCCACCAACAAAGCTGTGGCCCCTCACTCCCTCCCGCCAGCAGAGCCCCGAGACTGCTGACGGGGCAGAGAATATGGAGTCAGGCACAGCTTCAGGGGCTATTGCTGCCTGGAGCGCTGTTTATATTGACCTCAAACAGGCACACCTGGGGAGGGCCGGCCGGCAGGGTAAGGCTGCCCAGGTCAGCTAATCCACAACCCTCAGGGAATCACATTGTTGAAAACGGACCTCGCTAAGGCAGAATAGAAGCCAAGGAAGAAAAGGACACAATGCCATTTGCAGCACCGTAGATGAGTCTAGAGGTAATCACGTGACTTGTAGTAAGTCAGAAAGTGAAAGACACATATCGTATCATATCACTTATAGGTGTTACCTAAGAATGGATACCAGGGCATATATTTCCACGGAGAAGGGCCATCACAGATTCATCAAACAAACTTATGGTTCACCAATGGAAAGGTGTGAGGATTGGTTTCATTACGATATTGGGGTTAACAGACATATACAAACACAGGTGACACATATAATCACCAAAGACCTACGGAATACCAAGAGAAGACTACTCAACCTTCTGTCATAACGTACATGGGAAAAGGATCCCAGGAAGAACAGACATCTGTATATGTGTAAAAGAACCCCATCTTCCACACCTACAACAAGCCAAACATTGTAATCAAACTTGCTGTAATAAAAAATAAAAAAATAAATTAAAAACACGAACAAGAAGTAGTGAGACAAACTTGAGGGGCTTTCTCCTGGCACATTCCATTCTAAATTCCAATCTAGAACAGGACTTCCATTGAGGCTCTGTTGCCCTATTCACCAGATTTGGTAAGGGAGAACTGCTGCCACCTTGTGGCCGTTTCGCACAACAGCAGCTTTAATTCCAGCGCTGATGGTCAGTTGATATTCAAAATCATTGCAGGCCTGTAAATGACACCTGCCCTGAAAACAAATCCTGGGGTCACATATCGACCAAAAAATTCAAAGGACGTCCATATTTCAAAACGACCGTTTCAAAAGGCATATTTTACGCACATTAGTGTTCTGCTTCTTTTTCTTTCTTTCCTTTTTTTGTTAAAAATACGGGAATGGAAAAAGGCATCCCTCAGAATGGGCGAAAATCGTTGCAAACGAATCAATGGACAAAGATTTAATCTCCAATATATATAAACAGCTCATGCAGCTTAATATTAACAAAACAAACAACCCAATACAAAAAATGGGCAGAAGATCTAAAGAGATGTTTCTTCCAAGAAGACACAGAGATGGCCAAGACGCACATGAAAAGCTGCTCAAGAGCACTAATTATTAGAGAAATGCAAATCAAAACTACAATGAGGTATCACCTCACACCTGTTAGAATCGGCATCATCAGAAAATCTACAAACAAGAAATTCTGGGGAGGGTGTGGACAAAAGGAGCCCTCTTCCACTATTGGTGGGAATGTAAATTGATACAGTCACTATGGAGAACGGTATGGAGTTTCCTTAAAAAAACTAGAAATAGAATTACCATCTGATCCAGCAATCCCACTTCTGGGCATATACCCAGAGAAAACCAGAAATCAAAAAGGCACATTCACCACAATGTTCATGGCAGCACTATTTACAATAGCCAGGTAATGGAAGCAACGTAAATGTCCACAGACAGATGAATGGATAAAGATGTGGTACATATATAAAATGGAATATTACTCAGCCATAAGAAGGAATGAAACTGGGTCATTTGTAGAGACATCGATGGATCTAGAGACTGTCATACAGAATGAAGTAATTCAGAAAGAGGAAAACAAATATTGTTTATTAATGCATACATGTGGAACCTAAAAAATGGTACAGATGAACTGGTTTGCAGGGAAGAAACAGAGACACAGAGGTAGAGAACAAACATATGGACACCAAGTGTGGGAAGCCATGGGTTGGTGGTGGTGGGATAAGTTGGGGGATTGGGACTGACCTGTATACATGTATATGCATAAAATACATAACTAATAATAACCTGCTGTATAAAAAAATAAATCAAATTAAATTTCAAATTTTTAAAAAATAAAATTTAAAAATAAAACAGAAAAATGTTCTTCCCTTCACACAGATGTATTTATAGGAATGAATTATTTCCATGCTTATATCTATAAATACATAAAGGAGGAATACAATCTAACTTGAACCATAAAAGAAAAAAAAATACCTGAACCCACCAGTTATACAGAGGAAAACCCTATCAGGGCACTTGCTCCAGCGGTAAACAATTCTGAAATTGGTCAGAGGTGGGGAATCATCTCCCATACAACCAGCAACCCACCCCCCACGCCAGGAGCATCCTCTTTGCAAAGCTGGGGGACCGTGCCGAGGCATCTGTGAGTAAACGTGAGCTGAGCCCCAGGCCAGCTGCTGCTGAACTGTTCCCACCCTTCCCAGGTAAAACACCTGAATATGTACAAGGGCTTGAAAGCCTAGAGGAAGGGCCACGGAGCCACACCAGCGACAGCACGCAGGCCAACTTGGTGCCTGCAGGCCAGCCAGGGTGGTCCTGGCCCCGGGCGCTCTTCCAGAAGCTTTCCATTGCCCTGCCTGAGATACCCATCCTGTCCCGGCCCCCACTGCTTTTTTCCTTCCTCACCTCTGTCCGGAGAGAAATTCCAGCGGAAGGTATGGGTGACACATCCTCTTCTTTACAGGTGGCAGCCTGGCAATCCCTGCAGAAAGGCCAGCAGAGCCCCACTCACACCGGGCCACCAACAAAGCTGTGGCCCCTCACTCCCTCCCACCAGCAGAGCCCCGAGACTGCTGACGGGGCAGAGAATATGGAGTCAGGCACAGCTTCAGGGGCTATTGCTGCCTGGAGCGCTGTTTATATTGACCTCAAACAGGCACACCTGGGGAGGGCCGGCCGGCAGGGTAAGGCTGCCCAGGTCAGCTAATCCACAACCCTCAGGGAATCACATTGTTGAAAACGGACCTCGCTAAGGCAGAATAGAAGCCAAGGAAGAAAAGGACACAATGCCATTTGCAGCACCTTAGATGAGTCTAGAGCTAATCACGTGACTTGTAGTAAGTCAGAAAGTGAAAGACACATATCGTATCATATCACTTATAGGTGTTACCTAAGAATGGATACCAGGGCAGATATTTCCACGGAGAAGGGCCATCACAGATTCATCAAACAAACTTATGGTTCACCAATGGAAAGGTGTGAGGATTGGTTTCATTACGATATTGGGGTTAACAGACATATACAAACACAGGTGACATATATAATCACCAAAGACCTACGGAATACCAAGAGAAGACTACTCAACCTTCTGTCATAACGTACATGGGAAAAGGATCCCAGGAAGAACAGACATCTGTATATGTGTAAAAGAACCACATCTTCCACACCTACAACAAGCCAAACATTGTAATCAAACTTGCTGTAATAAAAAATAAAAAATTAAATTAAAAACACGAACAAGAAGTAGTGAGACAAACTTGAGGGGCTTTCTCCTGGCACATTCCATTCTAAATTCCAATCTAGAACACAACTTCCATTGAGGCTCTGTTGCCCTAGTCACCAGATTTGGTAAGGGAGAACTGCTGCCACCTTGTGGCCGTTTCGCACAACAGCAGCTTTAATCCCAGCGCTGATGGTCAGTTGATATTCAAAATCATTGCAGGCCTGTAAATGACACCTGCCCTGAAAACAAATCCTGGGGTCACATATCGACCAAAAAGTTCAAAGGACGTCCATATTTCAAAACGACCGTTTCAAAAGGCATATTTTACGCACATTAGTGTTCTGCTTCTTTTTCTTTCTTTCCTTTTTTTGTTAAAAATACGGGAATGGAAATAGGCATCCCTCAGAATGGGCGAAAATCGTTGCAAACGAATCAATGGACAAAGGTTTAATCTCCAATATATATAAAGAGCTCATGCAGCTTAATATTAACAAAACAAACAACCCAATACAAAAAATGGGCAGAAGATCTAAAGAGATATTTCTTCCAAGAAGACACAGAGATGGCCAAGACGCACATGAAAAGCTGCTCAACAGCACTAATTATTAGAGAAATGCAAATCAAAACTACAATGAGGTATCACCTCACACCTGTTAGAATCGGCATCATCAGAAAATCTACAAACAAGAAATTCTGGGGAGGGTGTGGACAAAAGGAGCCCTCTTCCACTATTGGTGGGAATGTAAATTGATACAGTCACTATGGAGAACGGTATGGAGTTTCCTTAAAAAAACTAGAAATAGAATTACCATCTGATCCAGCAATCCCACTTCTGGGCATATACCCAGAGAAAACCATAAATCAAAAAGGCACATTCACCACAATGTTCATGGCAGCACTATTTACAATAGCCAGGTAATGGAAGCAATGTAAATGTCCACAGACAGATGAATGGATAAAGATGTGGTACATATATAAAATGGAATATTACTCAGCCATAAGAAGGAATGAAACTGGGTCATTTGTAGAGACATCGATGGATCTAGAGACTGTCATACAGAATGAAGTAAGTCAGAAAGAGGAAAACAAATATTGTATATTAATGCATACATGTGGAACCTAAAAAATGGTACAGATGAACTGGTTTGCAGGGAAGAAACAGAGACACAGAGGTAGACAACAAACATATGGACACCAAGTGTGGGAAGCCATGGGGTGGTGGTGGTGGGATAAGTTGGGGGATTGGGACTGACCTGTATACATGTATATGCATAAAATACATAACTAATAATAACCTGCTGTATAAAAAAATAAATCAAATTAAATTTCAAATTTTTAAAAAATAAAATTTAAAAATAAAACAGAAAAATGTTCTTCCCTTCACACAGATGTATTTATAGGAATGAATTATTTCCATGCTTATATCTATAAATACATAAAGGAGGAATACAATCTAACTTGAACCATAAAAGAAAAAAAAAAAACCTGAACCCACCAGTTATACAGAGGAAAACCCTATCAGGGCACTTGCTCCAGCGGTAAACAATTCTGAAATTGGTCAGAGGTTGGGAATCATCTCTCATACAACCAGCAACCCACCCCCCACGCCAGGAGCATCCTCTTTGCAAAGCTGGGGGACCGTGCCGAGGCATCTGTGAGTAAACGTGAGCTGAGCCCCAGGCCAGCTGCTGCTGAACTGTTCCCACCCTTCCCAGGTAAAACACCTGAATATGTACAAGGGCTTGAAAGCCTAGAGGAAGGGCCACGGAGCCACACCAGCGACAGCACGCAGGCCAACTTGGTGCCTTCAGGCCAGCCAGGGTGGTCCTGGCCCCGGGCGCTCTTCCGGAAGCTTTCCATTGCCCTGCCTGAGATACCCCTCCTGTCCCGGCCCCCACTGCTTTTTTCCTTCCTCACCTCTGTCCGGAGAGAACTTCCAGCGGAAGGTATGGGTGACACATCCTCTTCTTTACAGGTGGCAGCCTGGCAACCCCTGCAGAAAGGCCAGCAGAGCCCCACTCACACCGGGCCACCAACAAAGCTGTGGCCCCTCACTCCCTCCCACCAGCAGAGCCCCGAGACTGCTGACGGGGCAGAGAATATGGAGTCAGGCACAGCTTCAGGGGCTATTGCTGCCTGGAGCGCTGTTTATATTGACCTCAAACAGGCACACCTGGGGAGGGCCGGCCGGCAGGGTAAGGCTGCCCAGGTCAGCTAATCCACAACCCTCAGGGAATCACATTGTTGAAAACGGACCTCGCTAAGGCAGAATAGAAACCAAGGATCAAAAGGACACAATGCCATTTGCAGCACCGTAGATGAGTCTAGAGGTAATCACGTGACTTGTAGTAAGTCAGAAAGTGAAAGACACATATCGTATCATATCACTTATAGGTGTTACCTAAGAATGGATACCAGGGCAGATATTTCCACGGAGAAGGGCCATCACAGATTCATCAAACAAACTTATGGTTCACCAATGGAAAGGTGTGAGGATTGGTTTCATTACGATATTGGGGTTAACAGACATATACAAACACAGGTGACACATATAATCACCAAAGACCTACGGAATACCAAGAGAAGACTACTCAACCTTCTGTCATAACGTACATGGGAAAAGGATCCCAGGAAGAACAGACATCTGTATATGTGTAAAAGAACCCCATCTTCCACACCTACAACAATCCAAACATTGTAATCAAACTTGCTGTAATAAAAAATAAAAAATTAAATTAAAAACACGAACAAGAAGTAGTGAGACAAACTTGAGGGGCTTTCTCCTGGCACATTCCATTCTAAATTCCAATCTAGAACACGACTTCCATTGAGGCTCTGTTGCCCTAGTCACCAGATTTGGTAAGGGAGAACTGCTGCCACCTTGTGGCCGTTTCGCACAACAGCAGCTTTAATCCCAGCGCTGATGGTCAGTTGATATTCAAAATCATTGCAGGCCTGTAAATGACACCTGCCCTGAAAACAAATCCTGGGGTCACATATCGACCAAAAAATTCAAAGGACGTCCATATTTCAAAACGACCGTTTCAAAAGGCATATTTTACGCACATTAGTGTTCTGCTTCTTTTTCTTTCTTTCCTTTTTTTGTTAAAAATACGGGAATGGAAAAAGGCATCCCTCAGAATGGGCGAAAATCGTTGCAAACGAATCAATGGACAAAGGTTTAATCTCCAATATATATAAACAGCTCATGCAGCTTAATATTAACAAAACAAACAACCCAATACAAAAAATGGGCAGAAGATCTAAAGAGATGTTTCTTCCAAGAAGACACAGAGATGGCCAAGACGCACATGAAAAGCTGCTCAACAGCACTAATTATTAGAGAAATGCAAATCAAAACTACAATGAGGTATCACCTCACACCTGTTAGAATCGGCATCATCAGAAAATCTACAAACAACCAATTCTGGGGAGGGTGTGGACAAAAGGAGCCCTCTTCCACTATTGGTGGGAATGTAAATTGATACAGTCACTATGGAGAACGGTATGGAGTTTCCTTTAAAAAACTAGAAATAGAATTACCATCTGATCCAGCAATCCCACTTCTGGGCATATACCCAGAGAAAACCATAAATCAAAAAGGCACATTCACCACAATGTTCATGGCAGCACTATTTACAATAGCCAGGTAATGGAAGCAACGTAAATGTCCACAGACAGATGAATGGATAAAGATGTGGTACATATATAAAATGGAATATTACTCAGCCATAAGAAGGAATGAAACTGGGTCATTTGTAGAGACATCGATGGATCTAGAGACTGTCATACAGAAGGAAGTAATTCAAAAAGAGGAAAACAAATATTGTGTATTAATGCATACATGTGGAACCTAAAAAATGGTACAGATGAACTGGTTTGCAGGGAAGAAACAGAGACACAGAGGTAGAGAACAAACATATGGACACCAAGTGTGGGAAGCCATGGGGTGGTGGTGGTCGGATAAGTTGGGGGATTGGGACTGACCTGTATACATGTATATGCATAAAATACATAACTAATAATAACCTGCTGTATAAAAAAATAAATCAAATTAAATTTCAAATTTTTAAAAAATAAAATTTAAAAATAAAACAGAAAAATGTTCTTCCCTTCACACAGATGTATTTATAGGAACGAATTATTTCCATGCTTATATCTATAAATACATAAAGGAGGAATACAATCTAACTTGAACCATAAAAGAAAAAAAAAATACCTGAACCCACCAGTTATACAGAGGAAAACCCTATCAGGGCACTTGCTCCAGCGGTAAACAATTCTGAAATTGGTCAGAGGTGGGGAATCATCTCCCATACAACCAGCAACCCACCCCCCACGCCAGGAGCATCCTCTTTGCAAAGCTGGGGGACCGTGCCGAGGCATCTGTGAGTAAACGTGAGCTGAGCCCCAGGCCAGCTGCTGCTGAACTGTTCCCACCCTTCCCAGGTAAAACACCTGAATATGTACAAGGGCTTGAAAGCCTAGAGGAAGGGCCGTGGAGCCACACCAGCGACAGCACGCAGTCCAACTTGGTGCCTGCAGGCCAGCCAGGGTGGTCCTGGCCCCGGGCGCTCTTCCGGAAGCTTTCCATTGCCCTGCCTGAGATACCCCTCCTGTCCCGGCCCCCACTGCTTTTTTCCTTCCTCACCTCTGTCCGGAGAGAAATTCCAGCGGAAGGTATGGGTGACACATCCTCTTCTTTACAGGTGGCAGCCTGGCAATCCCTGCAGAAAGGCCAGCAGAGCCCCACTCACACCGGGCCACCAACAAAGCTGTGGCCCCTCACTCCCTCCCACCAGCAGAGCCCCGAGACTGCTGACGGGGCAGAGAATATGGAGTCAGGCACAGCTTCAGGGGCTATTGCTGCCTGGAGCGCTGTTTATATTGACCTCAAACAGGCACACCTGGGGAGGGCCGGCCGGCAGGGTAAGGCTGCCCAGGTCAGCTAATCCACAACCCTCAGGGAATCACATTGTTGAAAACGGACCTCGCTAAGGCAGAATAGAAGCCAAGGAAGAAAAGGACACAATGCCATTTGCAGCACCTTAGATGAGTCTAGAGGTAATCACGTGACTTGTAGTAAGTCAGAAAGTGAAAGACACATATCGTATCATATCACTTATAGGTGTTACCTAAGAATGGATACCAGGGCAGATATTTCCACGGAGAAGGGCCATCACAGATTCATCAAACAAACTTATGGTTCACCAATGGAAAGGTGTGAGGATTGGTTTCATTACGATATTGGGGTTAACAGACATATACAAACACAGGTGACACATATAATCACCAAAGACCTACGGAATACCAAGAGAAGACTACTCAACCTTCTG
This sequence comes from Mesoplodon mirus, assembly GCF_964341445.2. NCBI lineage: Eukaryota > Metazoa > Chordata > Mammalia > Artiodactyla > Ziphiidae > Mesoplodon > Mesoplodon mirus. The sequence goes on along the minus strand of NW_028295814.1, from coordinate 1,215,324 downwards.
TCATAATGTACATGGGAAAAGGATCCCAGGTAGAACAGACATCTGTATATGTGTAAAAGAACCCCATCTTCCACACCTACAACAAGCCAAACATTGTAATCAAACTTGCTGTAATAAAAAATAAAAAAATAAATTAAAAACACGAACAAGAAGTAGTGAGACAAACTTGAGGGGCTTTCTCCTGGCACATTCCATTCTAAATTCCAATCTAGAACAGGACTTCCATTGAGGCTCTGTTGCCCTATTCACCAGATTTGGTAAGGGAGAACTGCTGCCACCTTGTGGCCGTTTCGCACAACAGCAGCTTTAATTCCAGGGCTGATGGTCAGTTGATATTCAAAATCATTGCAGGCCTGTAAATGACACCTGCCCTGAAAACAAATCCTGGGGTCACATATCGACCAAAAAATTCAAAGGACGTCCATATTTCAAAACGACCGTTTCAAAAGGCATATTTTACGCACATTAGTGTTCTGCTTCTTTTTCTTTCTTTCCTTTTTTTGTTAAAAATACGGGAATGGAAAAAGGCATCCCTCAGAATGGGCGAAAATCGTTGCAAACGAATCAATGGACAAAGATTTAATCTCCAATATATATAAACAGCTCATGCAGCTTAATATTAACAAAACAAACAACCCAATACAAAAAATGGGCAGAAGATCTAAAGAGATGTTTCTTCCAAGAAGACACAGAGATGGCCAAGATGCACATGAAAAGCTGCTCAAGAGCTCTAATTATTAGAGAAATGCAAATCAAAACTACAATGAGGTATCACCTCACACCTGTTAGAATCGGCATCATCAGAAAATCTACAAACAAGAAATTCTGGGGAGGGTGTGGACAAAAGGAGCCCTCTTCCACTATTGGTGGGAATGTAAATTGATACAGTCACTATGGAGAACGGTATGGAGTTTCCTTAAAAAAACTAGAAATAGAATTACCATCTGATCCAGCAATCCCACTTCTGGGCATATACCCAGAGAAAACCATAAATCAAAAAGGCACATTCACCACAATGTTCATGGCAGCACTATTTACAATAGCCAGGTAATGGAAGCAACGTAAATGTCCACAGACAGATGAATGGATAAAGATGTGGTACATATATAAAATGGAATATTACTCAGCCATAAGAAGGAATGAAACTGGGTCATTTGTAGAGACATCGATGGATCTAGAGACCGTCATACAGAATGAAGTAATTCAGAAAGAGGAAAACAAATATTGTTTATTAATGCATACATGTGGAACCTAAAAAATGGTACAGATGAACTGGTTTGCAGGGAAGAAACAGAGACACAGAGGTAGAGAACAAACATATGGACACCAAGTGTGGGAAGCCATGGGGTGGTGGTGGTGGGATAAGTTGGGGGATTGGGACTGACCTGTATACATGTATATGCATAAAATACATAACTAATAATAACCTGCTGTATAAAAAAATAAATCAAATTAAATTTCAAATTTTTAGAAAATAAAATTTAAAAATAAAACAGAAAAATGTTCTTCCCTTCACACAGATGTATTTATAGGAACGAATTATTTCCATGCTTATATCTATAAATACATAAAGGAGGAATACAATCTAACTTGAACCATAAAAGAAAAAAAAAATACCTGAACCCACCAGTTATACAGAGGAAAACCCTATCAGGGCACTTGCTCCAGCGGTAAACAATTCTGAAATTGGTCAGAGGTGGGGAATCATCTCCCATACAACCAGCAACCCACCCCCCACGCCAGGAGCATCCTCTTTGCAAAGCTGGGGGACCGTGCCGAGGCATCTGTGAGTAAACGTGAGCTGAGCCCCAGGCCAGCTGCTGCTGAACTGTTCCCACCCTTCCCAGGTAAAACACCTGAATATGTACAAGGGCTTGAAAGCCTAGAGGAAGGGCCGTGGAGCCACACCAGCGACAGCACGCAGTCCAACTTGGTGCCTGCAGGCCAGCCAGGGTGGTCCTGGCCCCGGGCGCTCTTCCGGAAGCTTTCCATTGCCCTGCCTGAGATACCCCTCCTGTCCCGGCCCCCACTGCTTTTTTCCTTCCTCACCTCTGTCCGGAGAGAAATTCCAGCGGAAGGTATGGGTGACACATCCTCTTCTTTACAGGTGGCAGCCTGGCAATCCCTGCAGAAAGGCCAGCAGAGCCCCACTCACACCGGGCCACCAACAAAGCTGTGGCCCCTCACTCCCTCCCACCAGCAGAGCCCCGAGACTGCTGACGGGGCAGAGAATATGGAGTCAGGCACAGCTTCAGGGGCTATTGCTGCCTGGAGCGCTGTTTATATTGACCTCAAACAGGCACACCTGGGGAGGGCCGGCCGGCAGGGTAAGGCTGCCCAGGTCAGCTAATCCACAACCCTCAGGGAATCACATTGTTGAAAACGGACCTCGCTAAGGCAGAATAGAAGCCAAGGAACAAAAGGACACAATGCCATTTGCAGCACCTTAGATGAGTCTAGAGGTAATCACGTGACTTGTAGTAAGTCAGAAAGTGAAAGACACATATCGTATCATATCACTTATAGGTGTTACCTAAGAATGGATACCAGGGCAGATATTTCCACGGAGAAGGGCCATCACAGATTCATCAAACAAACTTATGGTTCACCAATGGAAAGGTGTGAGGATTGGTTTCATTACGATATTGGGGTTAACAGACATATACAAACACAGGTGACATATATAATCACCAAAGACCTACGGAATACCAAGAGAAGACTACTCAACATTGTGTCATAACGTACATGGGAAAAGGATCCCAGGAAGAACAGACATCTGTATATGTGTAAAAGAACCACATCTTCCACACCTACAACAAGCCAAACATTGTAATCAAACTTGCTGTAATAAAAAATAAAAAATTAAATTAAAAACACGAACAAGAAGTAGTGAGACAAACTTGAGGGGCTTTCTCCTGGCACATTCCATTCTAAATTCCAATCTAGAACACAACTTCCATTGAGGCTCTGTTGCCCTAGTCACCAGATTTGGTAAGGGAGAACTGCTGCCACCTTGTGGCCGTTTCGCACAACAGCAGCTTTAATCCCAGCGCTGATGGTCAGTTGATATTCAAAATCATTGCAGGCCTGTAAATGACACCTGCCCTGAAAACAAATCCTGGGGTCACATATCGACCAAAAAATTCAAAGGACGTCCATATTTCAAAACGACCGTTTCAAAAGGCATATTTTACGCACATTAGTGTTCTGCTTCTTTTTCTTTCTTTCCTTTTTTTGTTAAAAATACGGGAATGGAAAAAGGCATCCCTCAGAATGGGCGAAAATCGTTGCAAACGAATCAATGGACAAAGGTTTAATCTCCAATATATATAAACAGCTCATGCAGCTTAATATTAACAAAACAAACAACCCAATACAAAAAATGGGCAGAAGATCTAAAGAGATGTTTCTTCCAAGAAGACACAGAGATGGCCAAGACGCACATGAAAAGCTGCTCAACAGCACTAATTATTAGAGAAATGCAAATCAAAACTACAATGAGGTATCACCTCACACCTGTTAGAATCGGCATCATCAGAAAATCTACAAACAACCAATTCTGGGGAGGCTGTGGACAAAAGGAGCCCTCTTCCACTATTGGTGGGAATGTAAATTGATACAGTCACTATGGAGAACGGTATGGAGTTTCCTTAAAAAAACTAGAAATAGAATTACCATCTGATCCAGCAATCCCACTTCTGGGCATATACCCAGAGAAAACCATAAATCAAAAAGGCACATTCACCACAATGTTCATGGCAGCACTATTTACAATAGCCAGATAATGGAAGCAACGTAAATGCCCACAGACAGATGAATGGATAAAGATGTGGTACATATATAAAATGGAATATTACTCAGCCATAAGAAGGAATGAAACTGGGTCATTTGTAGAGACATCGATGGATCTAGAGACTGTCATACAGAATGAAGTAAGTCAGAAAGAGGAAAACAAATATTGTATATTAATGCATATATGTGGAACCTAAACAATGGTACAGATGAACTGGTTTGCAGGGAAGAAACAGAGACACAGAGGTAGACAACAAACATATGGACACCAAGTGTGGGAAGCCATGGGGTGGTGGTGGTGGGATGAGTTGGGAGATTGGGATTGACCTGTATACATGTATATGCATAAAATACATAACTAATAATAACCTGCTGTATAAAAAAATAAATCAAATTAAATTTCAAATTTTTAAAAAATAAAATTTAAAAATAAAACAGAAAAATGTTCTTCCCTTCACACAGATGTATTTATAGGAATGAATTATTTCCATGCTTATATCTATAAATACATAAAGGAGGAATACAATCTAACTTGAACCATAAAAGAAAAAAAAAAAACCTGAACCCTCCAGTTATAGAGAGGAATACCCTATCAGGGCACTTGCTCCAGCGGTAAACAATTCTGAAATTGGTCAGAGGTGGGGAATCATCTCCCATACAACCAGCAACCCACCCCCCACGCCAGGAGCATCCTCATTGCAAAGCTGGGGGACCGTGCCGAGGCATCTGTGAGTAAACGTGAGCTGAGCCCCAGGCCAGCTGCTGCTGAACTGTTCCCACCCTTCCCAGGTAAAACACCTGAATATGTACAAGGGCTTGAAAGCCTAGAGGAAGGGCCGTGGAGCCACACCAGCGACAGCACGCAGTCCAACTTGGTGCCTGCAGGCCAGCCAGGGTGGTCCTGGCCCCGGGCGCTCTTCCGGAAGCTTTCCATTGCCCTGCCTGAGATACCCCTCCTGTCCCGGCCCCCACTGCTTTTTTCCTTCCTCACCTCTGTCCGGAGAGAAATTCCAGCGGAAGGTATGGGTGACACATCCTCTTTACAGGTGGCAGCCTGGCAATCCCTGCAGAAAGGCCAGCAGAGCCCCACTCACACCGGGCCACCAACAAAGCTGTGGCCCCTCACTCCCTCCCACCAGCAGAGCCCCGAGACTGCTGACGGGGCAGAGAATATGGAGTCAGGCACAGCTTCAGGGGCTATTGCTGCCTGGAGCGCTGTTTATATTGACCTCAAACAGGCACACCTGGGGAGGGCCGGCCGGCAGGGTAAGGCTGCCCAGGTCAGCTAATCCACAACCCTCAGGGAATCACATTGTTGAAAACGGACCTCGCTAAGGCAGAATAGAAGCCAAGGAACAAAAGGACACAATGCCATTTGCAGCACCTTAGATGAGTCTAGAGGTAATCACGTGACTTGTAGTAAGTCAGAAAGTGAAAGACACATATCGTATCATATCACTTATAGGTGTTACCTAAGAATGGATACCAGGGCAGATATTTCCACGGAGAAGGGCCATCACAGATTCATCAAACAAACTTATGGTTCACCAATGGAAAGGTGTGAGGATTGGTTTCATTACGATATTGGGGTTAACAGACATATACAAACACAGGTGACACATATAATCACCAAAGACCTACGGAATACCAAGAGAAGACTACTCAACCTTCTGTCATAACGTACATGGGAAAAGGATCCCAGGTAGAACAGACATCTGTATATGTGTAAAAGAACCCCATCTTCCACACCTACAACAAGCCAAACATTGTAATCAAACTTGCTGTAATAAAAAATAAAAAAATAAATTAAAAACACGAACAAGAAGTAGTGAGACAAACTTGAGGGGCTTTCTCCTGGCACATTCCATTCTAAATTCCAATCTAGAACAGGACTTCCATTGAGGCTCTGTTGCCCTATTCACCAGATTTGGTAAGGGAGAACTGCTGCCACCTTGTGGCCGTTTCGCACAACAGCAGCTTTAATTCCAGCGCTGATGGTCAGTTGATATTCAAAATCATTGCAGGCCTGTAAATGACACCTGCCCTGAAAACAAATCCTGGGGTCACATATCGACCAAAAAATTCAAAGGACGTCCATATTTCAAAACGACCGTTTCAAAAGGCATATTTTACGCACATTAGTGTTCTGCTTCTTTTTCTTTCTTTCCTTTTTTTGTTAAAAATACGGGAATGGAAAAAGGCATCCCTCAGAATGGGCGAAAATCGTTGCAAACGAATCAATGGACAAAGATTTAATCTCCAATATATATAAACAGCTCATGCAGCTTAATATTAACAAAACAAACAACCCAATACAAAAAATGGGCAGAAGATCTAAAGAGATGTTTCTTCCAAGAAGACACAGAGATGGCCAAGACGCACATGAAAAGCTGCTCAAGAGCTCTAATTATTAGAGAAATGCAAATCAAAACTACAATGAGGTATCACCTCACACCTGTTAGAATCGGCATCATCAGAAAATCTACAAACAAGAAATTCTGGGGAGGGTGTGGACAAAAGGAGCCCTCTTCCACTATTGGTGGGAATGTAAATTGATACAGTCACTATGGAGAACGGTATGGAGTTTCCTTAAAAAAACTAGAAATAGAATTACCATCTGATCCAGCAATCCCACTTCTGGGCATATACCCAGAGAAAACCATAAATCAAAAAGGCACATTCACCACAATGTTCATGGCAGCACTATTTACAATAGCCAGGTAATGGAAGCAACGTAAATGTCCACAGACAGATGAATGGATAAAGATGTGGTACATATATAAAATGGAATATTACTCAGCCATAAGAAGGAATGAAACTGGGTCATTTGTAGAGACATCGATGGATCTAGAGACCGTCATACAGAATGAAGTAATTCAGAAAGAGGAAAACAAATATTGTTTATTAATGCATACATGTGGAACCTAAAAAATGGTACAGATGAACTGGTTTGCAGGGAAGAAACAGAGACACAGAGGTAGAGAACAAACATATGGACACCAAGTGTGGGAAGCCATGGGGTGGTGGTGGTGGGATAAGTTGGGGGATTGGGACTGACCTGTATACATGTATATGCATAAAATACATAACTAATAATAACCTGCTGTATAAAAAAATAAATCAAATTAAATTTCAAATTTTTAAAAAATAAAATTTAAAAATAAAACAGAAAAATGTTCTTCCCTTCACACAGATGTATTTATAGGAATGAATTATTTCCATGCTTATATCTATAAATACATAAAGGAGGAATACAATCTAACTTGAACCATAAAAGGAAAAAAAAATACCTGAACCCACCAGTTATACAGAGGAAAACCCTATCAGGGCACTTGCTCCAGCGGTAAACAATTCTGAAATTGGTCAGAGGTGGGGAATCATCTCCCATACAACCAGCAACCCACCCCCCACGCCAGGAGCATCCTCTTTGCAAAGCTGGGGGACCGTGCCGAGGCATCTGTGAGTAAACGTGAGCTGAGCCCCAGGCCAGCTGCTGCTGAACTGTTCCCACCCTTCCCAGGTAAAACACCTGAATATGTACAAGGGCTTGAAAGCCTAGAGGAAGGGCCACGGAGCCACACCAGCGACAGCACGCAGGCCAACTTGGTGCCTGCAGGCCAGCCAGGGTGGTCCTGGCCCCGGGCGCTCTTCCGGAAGCTTTCCATTGCCCTGCCTGAGATACCCCTCCTGTCCCGGGCCCCACTGCTTTTTTCCTTCCTCACCTCTGTCCGGAGAGAAATTCCAGCGGAAGGTATGGGTGACACATCCTCTTCTTTACAGGTGGCAGCCTGGCAATCCCTGCAGAAAGGCCAGCAGAGCCCCACTCACACCGGGCCACCAACAAAGCTGTGGCCCCTCACTCCCTCCCACCAGCAGAGCCCCGAGACTGCTGACGGGGCAGAGAATATGGAGTCAGGCACAGCTTCAGGGGCTATTGCTGCCTGGAGCGCTGTTTATATTGACCTCAAACAGGCACACCTGGGGAGGGCCGGCCGGCAGGGTAAGGCTGCCCAGGTCAGCTAATCCACAACCCTCAGGGAATCACATTGTTGAAAACGGACCTCGCTAAGGCAGAATAGAAGCCAAGGAAGAAAAGGACACAATGCCATTTGCAGCACCTTAGATGAGTCTAGAGCTAATCACGTGACTTGTAGTAAGTCAGAAAGTGAAAGACACATATCGTATCATATCACTTATAGGTGTTACCTAAGAATGGATACCAGGGCAGATATTTCCACGGAGAAGGGCCATCACAGATTCATCAAACAAACTTATGGTTCACCAATGGAAAGGTGTGAGGATTGGTTTCATTACGATATTGGGGTTAACAGACATATACAAACACAGGTGACATATATAATCACCAAAGACCTACGGAATACCAAGAGAAGACTACTCAACCTTCTGTCATAACGTACATGGGAAAAGGATCCCAGGAAGAACAGACATCTGTATATGTGTAAAAGAACCACATCTTCCACACCTACAACAAGCCAAACATTGTAATCAAACTTGCTGTAATAAAAAATAAAAAATTAAATTAAAAACACGAACAAGAAGTAGTGAGACAAACTTGAGGGGCTTTCTCCTGGCACATTCCATTCTAAATTCCAATCTAGAACACAACTTCCATTGAGGCTCTGTTGCCCTAGTCACCAGATTTGGTAAGGGAGAACTGCTGCCACCTTGTGGCCGTTTCGCACAACAGCAGCTTTAATCCCAGCGCTGATGGTCAGTTGATATTCAAAATCATTGCAGGCCTGTAAATGACACCTGCCCTGAAAACAAATCCTGGGGTCACATATCGACCAAAAAGTTCAAAGGACGTCCATATTTCAAAACGACCGTTTCAAAAGGCATATTTTACGCACATTAGTGTTCTGCTTCTTTTTCTTTCTTTCCTTTTTTTGTTAAAAATACGGGAATGGAAAAAGGCATCCCTCAGAATGGGCGAAAATCGTTGCAAACGAATCAATGGACAAAGGTTTAATCTCCAATATATATAAAGAGCTCATGCAGCTTAATATTAACAAAACAAACAACCCAATACAAAAAATGGGCAGAAGATCTAAAGAGATATTTCTTCCAAGAAGACACAGAGATGGCCAAGACGCACATGAAAAGCTGCTCAACAGCACTAATTATTAGAGAAATGCAAATCAAAACTACAATGAGGTATCACCTCACACCTGTTAGAATCGGCATCATCAGAAAATCTACAAACAAGAAATTCTGGGGAGGGTGTGGACAAAAGGAGCCCTCTTCCACTATTGGTGGGAATGTAAATTGATACAGTCACTATGGAGAACGGTATGGAGTTTCCTTAAAAAAACTAGAAATAGAATTACCATCTGATCCAGCAATCCCACTTCTGGGCATATACCCAGAGAAAACCATAAATCAAAAAGGCACATTCACCACAATGTTCATGGCAGCACTATTTACAATAGCCAGGTAATGGAAGCAACGTAAATGTCCACAGACAGATGAATGGATAAAGATGTGGTACATATATAAAATGGAATATTACTCAGCCATAAGAAGGAATGAAACTGGGTCATTTGTAGAGACATCGATGGATCTAGAGACTGTCATACAGAATGAAGTAAGTCAGAAAGAGGAAAACAAATATTGTATATTAATGCATACATGTGGAACCTAAACAATGGTACAGATGAACTGGTTTGCAGGGAAGAAACAGAGACACAGAGGTAGACAACAAACATATGGACACCAAGTGTGGGAAGCCATGGGGTGGTGGTGGTGGGATAAGTTGGGGGATTGGGACTGACCTGTATACATGTATATGCATAAAATACATAACTAATAATAACCTGCTGTATAAAAAAATAAATCAAATTAAATTTCAAATTTTTAAAAAATAAAATTTAAAAATAAAACAGAAAAATGTTCTTCCCTTCACACAGATGTATTTATAGGAATGAATTATTTCCATGCTTATATCTATAAATACATAAAGGAGGAATACAATCTAACTTGAACCATAAAAGAAAAAAAAAAAACCTGAACCCTCCAGTTATAGAGAGGAATACCCTATCAGGGCACTTGCTCCAGCGGTAAACAATTCTGAAATTGGTCAGAGGTGGGGAATCATCTCCCATACAACCAGCAACCCACCCCCCACGCCAGGAGCATCCTCATTGCAAAGCTGGGGGACCGTGCCGAGGCATCTGTGAGTAAACGTGAGCTGAGCCCCAGGCCAGCTGCTGCTGAACTGTTCCCACCCTTCCCAGGTAAAACACCTGAATATGTACAAGGGCTTGAAAGCCTAGAGGAAGGGCCGTGGAGCCACACCAGCGACAGCACGCAGTCCAACTTGGTGCCTGCAGGCCAGCCAGGGTGGTCCTGGCCCCGGGCGCTCTTCCGGAAGCTTTCCATTGCCCTGCCTGAGATACCCCTCCTGTCCCGGCCCCCACTGCTTTTTTCCTTCCTCACCTCTGTCCGGAGAGAAATTCCAGCGGAAGGTATGGGTGACACATCCTCTTTACAGGTGGCAGCCTGGCAATCCCTGCAGAAAGGCCAGCAGAGCCCCACTCACACCGGGCCACCAACAAAGCTGTGGCCCCTCACTCCCTCCCACCAGCAGAGCCCCGAGACTGCTGACGGGGCAGAGAATATGGAGTCAGGCACAGCTTCAGGGGCTATTGCTGCCTGGAGCGCTGTTTATATTGACCTCAAACAGGCACACCTGGGGAGGGCCGGCCGGCAGGGTAAGGCTGCCCAGGTCAGCTAATCCACAACCCTCAGGGAATCACATTGTTGAAAACGGACCTCGCTAAGGCAGAATAGAAGCCAAGGAACAAAAGGACACAATGCCATTTGCAGCACCTTAGATGAGTCTAGAGGTAATCACGTGACTTGTAGTAAGTCAGAAAGTGAAAGACACATATCGTATCATATCACTTATAGGTGTTACCTAAGAATGGATACCAGGGCAGATATTTCCACGGAGAAGGGCCATCACAGATTCATCAAACAAACTTATGGTTCACCAATGGAAAGGTGTGAGGATTGGTTTCATTACGATATTGGGGTTAACAGACATATACAAACACAGGTGACACATATAATCACCAAAGACCTACGGAATACCAAGAGAAGACTACTCAACCTTCTGTCATAACGTACATGGGAAAAGGATCCCAGGTAGAACAGACATCTGTATATGTGTAAAAGAACCCCATCTTCCACACCTACAACAAGCCAAACATTGTAATCAAACTTGCTGTAATAAAAAATAAAAAAATAAATTAAAAACACGAACAAGAAGTAGTGAGACAAACTTGAGGGGCTTTCTCCTGGCACATTCCATTCTAAATTCCAATCTAGAACAGGACTTCCATTGAGGCTCTGTTGCCCTATTCACCAGATTTGGTAAGGGAGAACTGCTGCCACCTTGTGGCCGTTTCGCACTACAGCAGCTTTAATTCCAGCGCTGATGGTCAGTTGATATTCAAAATCATTGCAGGCCTGTAAATGACACCTGCCCTGAAAACAAATCCTGGGGTCACATATCGACCAAAAAATTCAAAGGACGTCCATATTTCAAAACGACCGTTTCAAAAGGCATATTTTACGCACATTAGTGTTCTGCTTCTTTTTCTTTCTTTCCTTTTTTTGTTAAAAATACGGGAATGGAAAAAGGCATCCCTCAGAATGGGCGAAAATCGTTGCAAACGAATCAATGGACAAAGATTTAATCTCCAATATATATAAACAGCTCATGCAGCTTAATATTAACAAAACAAACAACCCAATACAAAAAATGGGCAGAAGATCTAAAGAGATGTTTCTTCCAAGAAGACACAGAGATGGCCAAGATGCACATGAAAAGCTGCTCAAGAGCTCTAATTATTAGAGAAATGCAAATCAAAACTACAATGAGGTATCACCTCACACCTGTTAGAATCGGCATCATCAGAAAATCTACAAACAAGAAATTCTGGGGAGGGTGTGGACAAAAGGAGCCCTCTTCCACTATTGGTGGGAATGTAAATTGATACAGTCACTATGGAGAACGGTATGGAGTTTCCTTAAAAAAACTAGAAATAGAATTACCATCTGATCCAGCAATCCCACTTCTGGGCATATACCCAGAGAAAACCATAAATCAAAGAGGCACATTCACCACAATGTTCATGGCAGCACTATTTACAATAGCCAGGTAATGGAAGCAACGTAAATGTCCACAGACAGATGAATGGATAAAGATGTGGTACATATATAAAATGGAATATTACTCAGCCATAAGAAGGAATGAAACTGGGTCATTTGTAGAGACATCGATGGATCTAGAGACCGTCATACAGAATGAAGTAATTCAGAAAGAGGAAAACAAATATTGTTTATTAATGCATACATGTGGAACCTAAAAAATGGTACAGATGAACTGGTTTGCAGGGAAGAAACAGAGACACAGAGGTAGAGAACAAACATATGGACACCAAGTGTGGGAAGCCATGGGGTGGTGGTGGTGGGATAAGTTGGGGGATTGGGACTGACCTGTATACATGTATATGCATAAAATACATAACTAATAATAACCTGCTGTATAAAAAAATAAATCAAATTAAATTTCAAATTTTTAAAAAATAAAATTTAAAAATAAAACAGAAAAATGTTCTTCCCTTCACACAGATGTATTTATAGGAACGAATTATTTCCATGCTTATATCTATAAATACATAAAGGAGGAATACAATCTAACTTGAACCATAAAAGAAAAAAAAAATACCTGAACCCACCAGTTATACAGAGGAAAACCCTATCAGGGCACTTGCTCCAGCGGTAAACAATTCTGAAATTGGTCAGAGGTGGGGAATCATCTCCCATACAACCAGCAACCCACCCCCCACGCCAGGAGCATCCTCTTTGCAAAGCTGGGGGACCGTGCCGAGGCATCTGTGAGTAAACGTGAGCTGAGCCCCAGGCCAGCTGCTGCTGAACTGTTCCCACCCTTCCCAGGTAAAACACCTGAATATGTACAAGGGCTTGAAAGCCTAGAGGAAGGGCCACGGAGCCACACCAGCGACAGCACGCAGGCCAACTTGGTGCCTGCAGGCCAGCCAGGGTGGTCCTGGCCCCGGGCGCTCTTCCGGAAGCTTTCCATTGCCCTGCCTGAGATACCCCTCCTGTCCCGGGCCCCACTGCTTTTTTCCTTCCTCACCTCTGTCCGGAGAGAAATTCCAGCGGAAGGTATGGGTGACACATCCTCTTCTTTACAGGTGGCAGCCTGGCAATCCCTGCAGAAAGGCCAGCAGAGCCCCACTCACACCGGGCCACCAACAAAGCTGTGGCCCCTCACTCCCTCCCACCAGCAGAGCCCCGAGACTGCTGACGGGGCAGAGAATATGGAGTCAGGCACAGCTTCAGGGGCTATTGCTGCCTGGAGCGCTGTTTATATTGACCTCAAACAGGCACACCTGGGGAGGGCCGGCCGGCAGGGTAAGGCTGCCCAGGTCAGCTAATCCACAACCCTCAGGGAATCACATTGTTGAAAACGGACCTCGCTAAGGCAGAATAGAAGCCAAGGAACAAAAGGACACAATGCCATTTGCAGCACCTTAGATGAGTCTAGAGGTAATCACGTGACTTGTAGTAAGTCAGAAAGTGAAAGACACATATCGTATCATATCACTTATAGGTGTTACCTAAGAATGGATACCAGGGCAGATATTTCCACGGAGAAGGGCCATCACAGATTCATCAAACAAACTTATGGTTCACCAATGGAAAGGTGTGAGGATTGGTTTCATTACGATATTGGGGTTAACAGACATATACAAACACAGGTGACATATATAATCACCAAAGACCTACGGGATACCAAGAGAAGACTACTCAACATTGTGTCATAACGTACATGGGAAAAGGATCCCAGGAAGAACAGACATCTGTATATGTGTAAAAGAACCACATCTTCCACACCTACAACAAGCCAAACATTGTAATCAAACTTGCTGTAATAAAAAATAAAAAATTAAATTAAAAACACGAACAAGAAGTAGTGAGACAAACTTGAGGGGCTTTCTCCTGGCACATTCCATTCTAAATTCCAATCTAGAACACAACTTCCATTGAGGCTCTGTTGCCCTAGTCACCAGATTTGGTAAGGGAGAACTGCTGCCACCTTGTGGCCGTTTCGCACAACAGCAGCTTTAATCCCAGCGCTGATGGTCAGTTGATATTCAAAATCATTGCAGGCCTGTAAATGACACCTGCCCTGAAAACAAATCCTGGGGTCACATATCGACCAAAAAATTCAAAGGACGTCCATATTTCAAAACGACCGTTTCAAAAGGCATATTTTACGCACATTAGTGTTCTGCTTCTTTTTCTTTCTTTCCTTTTTTTGTTAAAAATACGGGAATGGAAAAAGGCATCCCTCAGAATGGGCGAAAATCGTTGCAAACGAATCAATGGACAAAGGTTTAATCTCCAATATATATAAACAGCTCATGCAGCTTAATATTAACAAAACAAACAACCCAATACAAAAAATGGGCAGAAGATCTAAAGAGATGTTTCTTCCAAGAAGACACAGAGATGGCCAAGACGCACATGAAAAGCTGCTCAACAGCACTAATTATTAGAGAAATGCAAATCAAAACTACAATGAGGTATCACCTCACACCTGTTAGAATCGGCATCATCAGAAAATCTACAAACAACCAATTCTGGGGAGGCTGTGGACAAAAGGAGCCCTCTTCCACTATTGGTGGGAATGTAAATTGATACAGTCACTATGGAGAACGGTATGGAGTTTCCTTAAAAAAACTAGAAATAGAATTACCATCTGATCCAGCAATCCCACTTCTGGGCATATACCCAGAGAAAACCATAAATCAAAAAGGCACATTCACCACAATGTTCATGGCAGCACTATTTACAATAGCCAGATAATGGAAGCAACGTAAATGCCCACAGACAGATGAATGGATAAAGATGTGGTACATATATAAAATGGAATATTACTCAGCCATAAGAAGGAATGAAACTGGGTCATTTGTAGAGACATCGATGGATCTAGAGACTGTCATACAGAATGAAGTAAGTCAGAAAGAGGAAAACAAATATTGTATATTAATGCATATATGTGGAACCTAAACAATGGTACAGATGAACTGGTTTGCAGGGAAGAAACAGAGACACAGAGGTAGACAACAAACATATGGACACCAAGTGTGGGAAGCCATGGGGTGGTGGTGGTGGGATGAGTTGGGAGATTGGGATTGACCTGTATACATGTATATGCATAAAATACATAACTAATAATAACCTGCTGTATAAAAAAATAAATCAAATTAAATTTCAAATTTTTAAAAAATAAAATTTAAAAATAAAACAGAAAAATGTTCTTCCCTTCACACAGATGTATTTATAGGAATGAATTATTTCCATGCTTATATCTATAAATACATAAAGGAGGAATACAATCTAACTTGAACCATAAAAGAAAAAAAAAAAACCTGAACCCTCCAGTTATAGAGAGGAATACCCTATCAGGGCACTTGCTCCAGCGGTAAACAATTCTGAAATTGGTCAGAGGTGGGGAATCATCTCCCATACAACCAGCAACCCACCCCCCACGCCAGGAGCATCCTCATTGCAAAGCTGGGGGACCGTGCCGAGGCATCTGTGAGTAAACGTGAGCTGAGCCCCAGGCCAGCTGCTGCTGAACTGTTCCCACCCTTCCCAGGTAAAACACCTGAATATGTACAAGGGCTTGAAAGCCTAGAGGAAGGGCCGTGGAGCCACACCAGCGACAGCACGCAGTCCAACTTGGTGCCTGCAGGCCAGCCAGGGTGGTCCTGGCCCCGGGCGCTCTTCCGGAAGCTTTCCATTGCCCTGCCTGAGATACCCCTCCTGTCCCGGCCCCCACTGCTTTTTTCCTTCCTCACCTCTGTCCGGAGAGAAATTCCAGCGGAAGGTATGGGTGACACATCCTCTTTACAGGTGGCAGCCTGGCAATCCCTGCAGAAAGGCCAGCAGAGCCCCACTCACACCGGGCCACCAACAAAGCTGTGGCCCCTCACTCCCTCCCACCAGCAGAGCCCCGAGACTGCTGACGGGGCAGAGAATATGGAGTCAGGCACAGCTTCAGGGGCTATTGCTGCCTGGAGCGCTGTTTATATTGACCTCAAACAGGCACACCTGGGGAGGGCCGGCCGGCAGGGTAAGGCTGCCCAGGTCAGCTAATCCACAACCCTCAGGGAATCACATTGTTGAAAACGGACCTCGCTAAGGCAGAATAGAAGCCAAGGAACAAAAGGACACAATGCCATTTGCAGCACCTTAGATGAGTCTAGAGGTAATCACGTGACTTGTAGTAAGTCAGAAAGTGAAAGACACATATCGTATCATATCACTTATAGGTGTTACCTAAGAATGGATACCAGGGCAGATATTTCCACGGAGAAGGGCCATCACAGATTCATCAAACAAACTTATGGTTCACCAATGGAAAGGTGTGAGGATTGGTTTCATTACGATATTGGGGTTAACAGACATATACAAACACAGGTGACACATATAATCACCAAAGACCTACGGAATACCAAGAGAAGACTACTCAACCTTCTGTCATAACGTACATGGGAAAAGGATCCCAGGTAGAACAGACATCTGTATATGTGTAAAAGAACCCCATCTTCCACACCTACAACAAGCCAAACATTGTAATCAAACTTGCTGTAATAAAAAATAAAAAAATAAATTAAAAACACGAACAAGAAGTAGTGAGACAAACTTGAGGGGCTTTCTCCTGGCACATTCCATTCTAAATTCCAATCTAGAACAGGACTTCCATTGAGGCTCTGTTGCCCTATTCACCAGATTTGGTAAGGGAGAACTGCTGCCACCTTGTGGCCGTTTCGCACTACAGCAGCTTTAATTCCAGCGCTGATGGTCAGTTGATATTCAAAATCATTGCAGGCCTGTAAATGACACCTGCCCTGAAAACAAATCCTGGGGTCACATATCGACCAAAAAATTCAAAGGACGTCCATATTTCAAAACGACCGTTTCAAAAGGCATATTTTACGCACATTAGTGTTCTGCTTCTTTTTCTTTCTTTCCTTTTTTTGTTAAAAATACGGGAATGGAAAAAGGCATCCCTCAGAATGGGCGAAAATCGTTGCAAACGAATCAATGGACAAAGATTTAATCTCCAATATATATAAACAGCTCATGCAGCTTAATATTAACAAAACAAACAACCCAATACAAAAAATGGGCAGAAGATCTAAAGAGATGTTTCTTCCAAGAAGACACAGAGATGGCCAAGATGCACATGAAAAGCTGCTCAAGAGCTCTAATTATTAGAGAAATGCAAATCAAAACTACAATGAGGTATCACCTCACACCTGTTAGAATCGGCATCATCAGAAAATCTACAAACAAGAAATTCTGGGGAGGGTGTGGACAAAAGGAGCCCTCTTCCACTATTGGTGGGAATGTAAATTGATACAGTCACTATGGAGAACGGTATGGAGTTTCCTTAAAAAAACTAGAAATAGAATTACCATCTGATCCAGCAATCCCACTTCTGGGCATATACCCAGAGAAAACCATAAATCAAAGAGGCACATTCACCACAATGTTCATGGCAGCACTATTTACAATAGCCAGGTAATGGAAGCAACGTAAATGTCCACAGACAGATGAATGGATAAAGATGTGGTACATATATAAAATGGAATATTACTCAGCCATAAGAAGGAATGAAACTGGGTCATTTGTAGAGACATCGATGGATCTAGAGACCGTCATACAGAATGAAGTAATTCAGAAAGAGGAAAACAAATATTGTTTATTAATGCATACATGTGGAACCTAAAAAATGGTACAGATGAACTGGTTTGCAGGGAAGAAACAGAGACACAGAGGTAGAGAACAAACATATGGACACCAAGTGTGGGAAGCCATGGGGTGGTGGTGGTGGGATAAGTTGGGGGATTGGGACTGACCTGTATACATGTATATGCATAAAATACATAACTAATAATAACCTGCTGTATAAAAAAATAAATCAAATTAAATTTCAAATTTTTAAAAAATAAAATTTAAAAATAAAACAGAAAAATGTTCTTCCCTTCACACAGATGTATTTATAGGAACGAATTATTTCCATGCTTATATCTATAAATACATAAAGGAGGAATACAATCTAACTTGAACCATAAAAGAAAAAAAAAATACCTGAACCCACCAGTTATACAGAGGAAAACCCTATCAGGGCACTTGCTCCAGCGGTAAACAATTCTGAAATTGGTCAGAGGTGGGGAATCATCTCCCATACAACCAGCAACCCACCCCCCACGCCAGGAGCATCCTCTTTGCAAAGCTGGGGGACCGTGCCGAGGCATCTGTGAGTAAACGTGAGCTGAGCCCCAGGCCAGCTGCTGCTGAACTGTTCCCACCCTTCCCAGGTAAAACACCTGAATATGTACAAGGGCTTGAAAGCCTAGAGGAAGGGCCACGGAGCCACACCAGCGACAGCACGCAGGCCAACTTGGTGCCTGCAGGCCAGCCAGGGTGGTCCTGGCCCCGGGCGCTCTTCCGGAAGCTTTCCATTGCCCTGCCTGAGATACCCCTCCTGTCCCGGGCCCCACTGCTTTTTTCCTTCCTCACCTCTGTCCGGAGAGAAATTCCAGCGGAAGGTATGGGTGACACATCCTCTTCTTTACAGGTGGCAGCCTGGCAATCCCTGCAGAAAGGCCAGCAGAGCCCCACTCACACCGGGCCACCAACAAAGCTGTGGCCCCTCACTCCCTCCCACCAGCAGAGCCCCGAGACTGCTGACGGGGCAGAGAATATGGAGTCAGGCACAGCTTCAGGGGCTATTGCTGCCTGGAGCGCTGTTTATATTGACCTCAAACAGGCACACCTGGGGAGGGCCGGCCGGCAGGGTAAGGCTGCCCAGGTCAGCTAATCCACAACCCTCAGGGAATCACATTGTTGAAAACGGACCTCGCTAAGGCAGAATAGAAGCCAAGGAACAAAAGGACACAATGCCATTTGCAGCACCTTAGATGAGTCTAGAGGTAATCACGTGACTTGTAGTAAGTCAGAAAGTGAAAGACACATATCGTATCATATCACTTATAGGTGTTACCTAAGAATGGATACCAGGGCAGATATTTCCACGGAGAAGGGCCATCACAGATTCATCAAACAAACTTATGGTTCACCAATGGAAAGGTGTGAGGATTGGTTTCATTACGATATTGGGGTTAACAGACATATACAAACACAGGTGACATATATAATCACCAAAGACCTACGGGATACCAAGAGAAGACTACTCAACATTGTGTCATAACGTACATGGGAAAAGGATCCCAGGAAGAACAGACATCTGTATATGTGTAAAAGAACCACATCTTCCACACCTACAACAAGCCAAACATTGTAATCAAACTTGCTGTAATAAAAAATAAAAAATTAAATTAAAAACACGAACAAGAAGTAGTGAGACAAACTTGAGGGGCTTTCTCCTGGCACATTCCATTCTAAATTCCAATCTAGAACACAACTTCCATTGAGGCTCTGTTGCCCTAGTCACCAGATTTGGTAAGGGAGAACTGCTGCCACCTTGTGGCCGTTTCGCACAACAGCAGCTTTAATCCCAGCGCTGATGGTCAGTTGATATTCAAAATCATTGCAGGCCTGTAAATGACACCTGCCCTGAAAACAAATCCTGGGGTCACATATCGACCAAAAAATTCAAAGGACGTCCATATTTCAAAACGACCGTTTCAAAAGGCATATTTTACGCACATTAGTGTTCTGCTTCTTTTTCTTTCTTTCCTTTTTTTGTTAAAAATACGGGAATGGAAAAAGGCATCCCTCAGAATGGGCGAAAATCGTTGCAAACGAATCAATGGACAAAGGTTTAATCTCCAATATATATAAACAGCTCATGCAGCTTAATATTAACAAAACAAACAACCCAATACAAAAAATGGGCAGAAGATCTAAAGAGATGTTTCTTCCAAGAAGACACAGAGATGGCCAAGACGCACATGAAAAGCTGCTCAACAGCACTAATTATTAGAGAAATGCAAATCAAAACTACAATGAGGTATCACCTCACACCTGTTAGAATCGGCATCATCAGAAAATCTACAAACAACCAATTCTGGGGAGGCTGTGGACAAAAGGAGCCCTCTTCCACTATTGGTGGGAATGTAAATTGATACAGTCACTATGGAGAACGGTATGGAGTTTCCTTAAAAAAACTAGAAATAGAATTACCATCTGATCCAGCAATCCCACTTCTGGGCATATACCCAGAGAAAACCATAAATCAAAAAGGCACATTCACCACAATGTTCATGGCAGCACTATTTACAATAGCCAGATAATGGAAGCAACGTAAATGCCCACAGACAGATGAATGGATAAAGATGTGGTACATATATAAAATGGAATATTACTCAGCCATAAGAAGGAATGAAACTGGGTCATTTGTAGAGACATCGATGGATCTAGAGACTGTCATACAGAATGAAGTAAGTCAGAAAGAGGAAAACAAATATTGTATATTAATGCATATATGTGGAACCTAAACAATGGTACAGATGAACTGGTTTGCAGGGAAGAAACAGAGACACAGAGGTAGACAACAAACATATGGACACCAAGTGTGGGAAGCCATGGGGTGGTGGTGGTGGGATGAGTTGGGAGATTGGGATTGACCTGTATACATGTATATGCATAAAATACATAACTAATAATAACCTGCTGTATAAAAAAATAAATCAAATTAAATTTCAAATTTTTAAAAAATAAAATTTAAAAATAAAACAGAAAAATGTTCTTCCCTTCACACAGATGTATTTATAGGAATGAATTATTTCCATGCTTATATCTATAAATACATAAAGGAGGAATACAATCTAACTTGAACCATAAAAGAAAAAAAAAAAACCTGAACCCTCCAGTTATAGAGAGGAATACCCTATCAGGGCACTTGCTCCAGCGGTAAACAATTCTGAAATTGGTCAGAGGTGGGGAATCATCTCCCATACAACCAGCAACCCACCCCCCACGCCAGGAGCATCCTCATTGCAAAGCTGGGGGACCGTGCCGAGGCATCTGTGAGTAAACGTGAGCTGAGCCCCAGGCCAGCTGCTGCTGAACTGTTCCCACCCTTCCCAGGTAAAACACCTGAATATGTACAAGGGCTTGAAAGCCTAGAGGAAGGGCCGTGGAGCCACACCAGCGACAGCACGCAGTCCAACTTGGTGCCTGCAGGCCAGCCAGGGTGGTCCTGGCCCCGGGCGCTCTTCCGGAAGCTTTCCATTGCCCTGCCTGAGATACCCCTCCTGTCCCGGCCCCCACTGCTTTTTTCCTTCCTCACCTCTGTCCGGAGAGAAATTCCAGCGGAAGGTATGGGTGACACATCCTCTTTACAGGTGGCAGCCTGGCAATCCCTGCAGAAAGGCCAGCAGAGCCCCACTCACACCGGGCCACCAACAAAGCTGTGGCCCCTCACTCCCTCCCACCAGCAGAGCCCCGAGACTGCTGACGGGGCAGAGAATATGGAGTCAGGCACAGCTTCAGGGGCTATTGCTGCCTGGAGCGCTGTTTATATTGACCTCAAACAGGCACACCTGGGGAGGGCCGGCCGGCAGGGTAAGGCTGCCCAGGTCAGCTAATCCACAACCCTCAGGGAATCACATTGTTGAAAACGGACCTCGCTAAGGCAGAATAGAAGCCAAGGAACAAAAGGACACAATGCCATTTGCAGCACCTTAGATGAGTCTAGAGGTAATCACGTGACTTGTAGTAAGTCAGAAAGTGAAAGACACATATCGTATCATATCACTTATAGGTGTTACCTAAGAATGGATACCAGGGCAGATATTTCCACGGAGAAGGGCCATCACAGATTCATCAAACAAACTTATGGTTCACCAATGGAAAGGTGTGAGGATTGGTTTCATTACGATATTGGGGTTAACAGACATATACAAACACAGGTGACACATATAATCACCAAAGACCTACGGAATACCAAGAGAAGACTACTCAACCTTCTGTCATAACGTACATGGGAAAAGGATCCCAGGTAGAACAGACATCTGTATATGTGTAAAAGAACCCCATCTTCCACACCTACAACAAGCCAAACATTGTAATCAAACTTGCTGTAATAAAAAATAAAAAAATAAATTAAAAACACGAACAAGAAGTAGTGAGACAAACTTGAGGGGCTTTCTCCTGGCACATTCCATTCTAAATTCCAATCTAGAACAGGACTTCCATTGAGGCTCTGTTGCCCTATTCACCAGATTTGGTAAGGGAGAACTGCTGCCACCTTGTGGCCGTTTCGCACAACAGCAGCTTTAATTCCAGCGCTGATGGTCAGTTGATATTCAAAATCATTGCAGGCCTGTAAATGACACCTGCCCTGAAAACAAATCCTGGGGTCACATATCGACCAAAAAATTCAAAGGACGTCCATATTTCAAAACGACCGTTTCAAAAGGCATATTTTACGCACATTAGTGTTCTGCTTCTTTTTCTTTCTTTCCTTTTTTTGTTAAAAATACGGGAATGGAAAAAGGCATCCCTCAGAATGGGCGAAAATCGTTGCAAACGAATCAATGGACAAAGATTTAATCTCCAATATATATAAACAGCTCATGCAGCTTAATATTAACAAAACAAACAACCCAATACAAAAAATGGGCAGAAGATCTAAAGAGATGTTTCTTCCAAGAAGACACAGAGATGGCCAAGATGCACATGAAAAGCTGCTCAAGAGCTCTAATTATTAGAGAAATGCAAATCAAAACTACAATGAGGTATCACCTCACACCTGTTAGAATCGGCATCATCAGAAAATCTACAAACAAGAAATTCTGGGGAGGGTGTGGACAAAAGGAGCCCTCTTCCACTATTGGTGGGAATGTAAATTGATACAGTCACTATGGAGAACGGTATGGAGTTTCCTTAAAAAAACTAGAAATAGAATTACCATCTGATCCAGCAATCCCACTTCTGGGCATATACCCAGAGAAAACCATAAATCAAAAAGGCACATTCACCACAATGTTCATGGCAGCACTATTTACAATAGCCAGGTAATGGAAGCAACGTAAATGTCCACAGACAGATGAATGGATAAAGATGTGGTACATATATAAAATGGAATATTACTCAGCCATAAGAAGGAATGAAACTGGGTCATTTGTAGAGACATCGATGGATCTAGAGACCGTCATACAGAATGAAGTAATTCAGAAAGAGGAAAACAAATATTGTTTATTAATGCATACATGTGGAACCTAAAAAATGGTACAGATGAACTGGTTTGCAGGGAAGAAACAGAGACACAGAGGTAGAGAACAAACATATGGACACCAAGTGTGGGAAGCCATGGGGTGGTGGTGGTGGGATAAGTTGGGGGATTGGGACTGACCTGTATACATGTATATGCATAAAATACATAACTAATAATAACCTGCTGTATAAAAAAATAAATCAAATTAAATTTCAAATTTTTAAAAAATAAAATTTAAAAATAAAACAGAAAAATGTTCTTCCCTTCACACAGATGTATTTATAGGAACGAATTATTTCCATGCTTATATCTATAAATACATAAAGGAGGAATACAATCTAACTTGAACCATAAAAGAAAAAAAAAATACCTGAACCCACCAGTTATACAGAGGAAAACCCTATCAGGGCACTTGCTCCAGCGGTAAACAATTCTGAAATTGGTCAGAGGTGGGGAATCATCTCCCATACAACCAGCAACCCACCCCCCACGCCAGGAGCATCCTCTTTGCAAAGCTGGGGGACCGTGCCGAGGCATCTGTGAGTAAACGTGAGCTGAGCCCCAGGCCAGCTGCTGCTGAACTGTTCCCACCCTTCCCAGGTAAAACACCTGAATATGTACAAGGGCTTGAAAGCCTAGAGGAAGGGCCACGGAGCCACACCAGCGACAGCACGCAGGCCAACTTGGTGCCTGCAGGCCAGCCAGGGTGGTCCTGGCCCCGGGCGCTCTTCCGGAAGCTTTCCATTGCCCTGCCTGAGATACCCCTCCTGTCCCGGGCCCCACTGCTTTTTTCCTTCCTCACCTCTGTCCGGAGAGAAATTCCAGCGGAAGGTATGGGTGACACATCCTCTTCTTTACAGGTGGCAGCCTGGCAATCCCTGCAGAAAGGCCAGCAGAGCCCCACTCACACCGGGCCACCAACAAAGCTGTGGCCCCTCACTCCCTCCCACCAGCAGAGCCCCGAGACTGCTGACGGGGCAGAGAATATGGAGTCAGGCACAGCTTCAGGGGCTATTGCTGCCTGGAGCGCTGTTTATATTGACCTCAAACAGGCACACCTGGGGAGGGCCGGCCGGCAGGGTAAGGCTGCCCAGGTCAGCTAATCCACAACCCTCAGGGAATCACATTGTTGAAAACGGACCTCGCTAAGGCAGAATAGAAGCCAAGGAAGAAAAGGACACAATGCCATTTGCAGCACCTTAGATGAGTCTAGAGCTAATCACGTGACTTGTAGTAAGTCAGAAAGTGAAAGACACATATCGTATCATATCACTTATAGGTGTTACCTAAGAATGGATACCAGGGCAGATATTTCCACGGAGAAGGGCCATCACAGATTCATCAAACAAACTTATGGTTCACCAATGGAAAGGTGTGAGGATTGGTTTCATTACGATATTGGGGTTAACAGACATATACAAACACAGGTGACATATATAATCACCAAAGACCTACGGAATACCAAGAGAAGACTACTCAACCTTCTGTCATAACGTACATGGGAAAAGGATCCCAGGAAGAACAGACATCTGTATATGTGTAAAAGAACCACATCTTCCACACCTACAACAAGCCAAACATTGTAATCAAACTTGCTGTAATAAAAAATAAAAAATTAAATTAAAAACACGAACAAGAAGTAGTGAGACAAACTTGAGGGGCTTTCTCCTGGCACATTCCATTCTAAATTCCAATCTAGAACACAACTTCCATTGAGGCTCTGTTGCCCTAGTCACCAGATTTGGTAAGGGAGAACTGCTGCCACCTTGTGGCCGTTTCGCACAACAGCAGCTTTAATCCCAGCGCTGATGGTCAGTTGATATTCAAAATCATTGCAGGCCTGTAAATGACACCTGCCCTGAAAACAAATCCTGGGGTCACATATCGACCAAAAAGTTCAAAGGACGTCCATATTTCAAAACGACCGTTTCAAAAGGCATATTTTACGCACATTAGTGTTCTGCTTCTTTTTCTTTCTTTCCTTTTTTTGTTAAAAATACGGGAATGGAAAAAGGCATCCCTCAGAATGGGCGAAAATCGTTGCAAACGAATCAATGGACAAAGGTTTAATCTCCAATATATATAAAGAGCTCATGCAGCTTAATATTAACAAAACAAACAACCCAATACAAAAAATGGGCAGAAGATCTAAAGAGATATTTCTTCCAAGAAGACACAGAGATGGCCAAGACGCACATGAAAAGCTGCTCAACAGCACTAATTATTAGAGAAATGCAAATCAAAACTACAATGAGGTATCACCTCACACCTGTTAGAATCGGCATCATCAGAAAATCTACAAACAAGAAATTCTGGGGAGGGTGTGGACAAAAGGAGCCCTCTTCCACTATTGGTGGGAATGTAAATTGATACAGTCACTATGGAGAACGGTATGGAGTTTCCTTAAAAAAACTAGAAATAGAATTACCATCTGATCCAGCAATCCCACTTCTGTGCATATACCCAGAGAAAACCATAAATCAAAAAGGCACATTCACCACAATGTTCATGGCAGCACTATTTACAATAGCCAGGTAATGGAAGCAACGTAAATGTCCACAGACAGATGAATGGATAAAGATGTGGTACATATATAAAATGGAATATTACTCAGCCATAAGAAGGAATGAAACTGGGTCATTTGTAGAGACATCGATGGATCTAGAGACTGTCATACAGAATGAAGTAAGTCAGAAAGAGGAAAACAAATATTGTATATTAATGCATATATGTGGAACCTAAAAAATGGTACAGATGAACTGGTTTGCAGGGAAGAAACAGAGACACAGAGGTAGACAACAAACATATGGACACCAAGTGTGGGAAGCCATGGGGTGGTGGTGGTGGGATAAGTTGGGGGATTGGGACTGACCTGTATACATGTATATGCATAAAATACATAACTAATAATAACCTGCTGTATAAAAAAATAAATCAAATTAAATTTCAAATTTTTAAAAAATAAAATTTAAAAATAAAACAGAAAAATGTTCTTCCCTTCACACAGATGTATTTATAGGAATGAATTATTTCCATGCTTATATCTATAAATACATAAAGGAGGAATACAATCTAACTTGAACCATAAAAGAAAAAAAAAAAACCTGAACCCTCCAGTTATAGAGAGGAATACCCTATCAGGGCACTTGCTCCAGCGGTAAACAATTCTGAAATTGGTCAGAGGTGGGGAATCATCTCCCATACAACCAGCAACCCACCCCCCACGCCAGGAGCATCCTCATTGCAAAGCTGGGGGACCGTGCCGAGGCATCTGTGAGTAAACGTGAGCTGAGCCCCAGGCCAGCTGCTGCTGAACTGTTCCCACCCTTCCCAGGTAAAACACCTGAATATGTACAAGGGCTTGAAAGCCTAGAGGAAGGGCCGTGGAGCCACACCAGCGACAGCACGCAGTCCAACTTGGTGCCTGCAGGCCAGCCAGGGTGGTCCTGGCCCCGGGCGCTCTTCCGGAAGCTTTCCATTGCCCTGCCTGAGATACCCCTCCTGTCCCGGCCCCCACTGCTTTTTTCCTTCCTCACCTCTGTCCGGAGAGAAATTCCAGCGGAAGGTATGGGTGACACATCCTCTTTACAGGTGGCAGCCTGGCAATCCCTGCAGAAAGGCCAGCAGAGCCCCACTCACACCGGGCCACCAACAAAGCTGTGGCCCCTCACTCCCTCCCACCAGCAGAGCCCCGAGACTGCTGACGGGGCAGAGAATATGGAGTCAGGCACAGCTTCAGGGGCTATTGCTGCCTGGAGCGCTGTTTATATTGACCTCAAACAGGCACACCTGGGGAGGGCCGGCCGGCAGGGTAAGGCTGCCCAGGTCAGCTAATCCACAACCCTCAGGGAATCACATTGTTGAAAACGGACCTCGCTAAGGCAGAATAGAAGCCAAGGAACAAAAGGACACAATGCCATTTGCAGCACCTTAGATGAGTCTAGAGGTAATCACGTGACTTGTAGTAAGTCAGAAAGTGAAAGACACATATCGTATCATATCACTTATAGGTGTTACCTAAGAATGGATACCAGGGCAGATATTTCCACGGAGAAGGGCCATCACAGATTCATCAAACAAACTTATGGTTCACCAATGGAAAGGTGTGAGGATTGGTTTCATTACGATATTGGGGTTAACAGACATATACAAACACAGGTGACACATATAATCACCAAAGACCTACGGAATACCAAGAGAAGACTACTCAACCTTCTGTCATAACGTACATGGGAAAAGGATCCCAGGTAGAACAGACATCTGTATATGTGTAAAAGAACCCCATCTTCCACACCTACAACAAGCCAAACATTGTAATCAAACTTGCTGTAATAAAAAATAAAAAAATAAATTAAAAACACGAACAAGAAGTAGTGAGACAAACATGAGGGGCTTTCTCCTGGCACATTCCATTCTAAATTCCAATCTAGAACAAGACTTCCATTGAGGCTCTGTTGCCCTATTCACCAGATTTGGTAAGGGAGAACTGCTGCCACCTTGTGGCCGTTTCGCACAACAGCAGCTTTAATTCCAGCGCTGATGGTCAGTTGATATTCAAAATCATTGCAGGCCTGTAAATGACACCTGCCCTGAAAACAAATCCTGGGGTCACATATCGACCAAAAAATTCAAAGGACGTCCATATTTCAAAACGACCGTTTCAAAAGGCATATTTTACGCACATTAGTGTTCTGCTTCTTTTTCTTTCTTTCCTTTTTTTGTTAAAAATACGGGAATGGAAAAAGGCATCCCTCAGAATGGGCGAAAATCGTTGCAAACGAATCAATGGACAAAGATTTAATCTCCAATATATATAAACAGCTCATGCAGCTTAATATTAACAAAACAAACAACCCAATACAAAAAATGGGCAGAAGATCTAAAGAGATGTTTCTTCCAAGAAGACACAGAGATGGCCAAGATGCACATGAAAAGCTGCTCAAGAGCTCTAATTATTAGAGAAATGCAAATCAAAACTACAATGAGGTATCACCTCACACCTGTTAGAATCGGCATCATCAGAAAATCTACAAACAAGAAATTCTGGGGAGGGTGTGGACAAAAGGAGCCCTCTTCCACTATTGGTGGGAATGTAAATTGATACAGTCACTATGGAGAACGGTATGGAGTTTCCTTAAAAAAACTAGAAATAGAATTACCATCTGATCCAGCAATCCCACTTCTGGGCATATACCCAGAGAAAACCATAAATCAAAAAGGCACATTCACCACAATGTTCATGGCAGCACTATTTACAATAGCCAGGTAATGGAAGCAACGTAAATGTCCACAGACAGATGAATGGATAAAGATGTGGTACATATATAAAATGGAATATTACTCAGCCATAAGAAGGAATGAAACTGGGTCATTTGTAGAGACATCGATGGATCTAGAGACCGTCATACAGAATGAAGTAATTCAGAAAGAGGAAAACAAATATTGTTTATTAATGCATACATGTGGAACCTAAAAAATGGTACAGATGAACTGGTTTGCAGGGAAGAAACAGAGACACAGAGGTAGAGAACAAACATATGGACACCAAGTGTGGGAAGCCATGGGGTGGTGGTGGTGGGATAAGTTGGGGGATTGGGACTGACCTGTATACATGTATATGCATAAAATACATAACTAATAATAACCTGCTGTATAAAAAAATAAATCAAATTAAATTTCAAATTTTTAAAAAATAAAATTTAAAAATAAAACAGAAAAATGTTCTTCCCTTCACACAGATGTATTTATAGGAACGAATTATTTCCATGCTTATATCTATAAATACATAAAGGAGGAATACAATCTAACTTGAACCATAAAAGAAAAAAAAAATACCTGAACCCACCAGTTATACAGAGGAAAACCCTATCAGGGCACTTGCTCCAGCGGTAAACAATTCTGAAATTGGTCAGAGGTGGGGAATCATCTCCCATACAACCAGCAACCCACCCCCCACGCCAGGAGCATCCTCTTTGCAAAGCTGGGGGACCGTGCCGAGGCATCTGTGAGTAAACGTGAGCTGAGCCCCAGGCCAGCTGCTGCTGAACTGTTCCCACCCTTCCCAGGTAAAACACCTGAATATGTACAAGGGCTTGAAAGCCTAGAGGAAGGGCCACGGAGCCACACCAGCGACAGCACGCAGGCCAACTTGGTGCCTGCAGGCCAGCCAGGGTGGTCCTGGCCCCGGGCGCTCTTCCGGAAGCTTTCCATTGCCCTGCCTGAGATACCCCTCCTGTCCCGGGCCCCACTGCTTTTTTCCTTCCTCACCTCTGTCCGGAGAGAAATTCCAGCGGAAGGTATGGGTGACACATCCTCTTCTTTACAGGTGGCAGCCTGGCAATCCCTGCAGAAAGGCCAGCAGAGCCCCACTCACACCGGGCCACCAACAAAGCTGTGGCCCCTCACTCCCTCCCACCAGCAGAGCCCCGAGACTGCTGACGGGGCAGAGAATATGGAGTCAGGCACAGCTTCAGGGGCTATTGCTGCCTGGAGCGCTGTTTATATTGACCTCAAACAGGCACACCTGGGGAGGGCCGGCCGGCAGGGTAAGGCTGCCCAGGTCAGCTAATCCACAACCCTCAGGGAATCACATTGTTGAAAACGGACCTCGCTAAGGCAGAATAGAAGCCAAGGAAGAAAAGGACACAATGCCATTTGCAGCACCTTAGATGAGTCTAGAGGTAATCACGTGACTTGTAGTAAGTCAGAAAGTGAAAGACACATATCGTATCATATCACTTATAGGTGTTACCTAAGAATGGATACCAGGGCAGATATTTCCACGGAGAAGGGCCATCACAGATTCATCAAACAAACTTATGGTTCACCAATGGAAAGGTGTGAGGATTGGTTTCATTACGATATTGGGGTTAACAGACATATACAAACACAGGTGACATATATAATCACCAAAGACCTACGGAATACCAAGAGAAGACTACTCAACATTGTGTCATAACGTACATGGGAAAAGGATCCCAGGAAGAACAGACATCTGTATATGTGTAAAAGAACCACATCTTCCACACCTACAACAAGCCAAACATTGTAATCAAACTTGCTGTAATAAAAAATAAAAAATTAAATTAAAAACACGAACAAGAAGTAGTGAGACAAACTTGAGGGGCTTTCTCCTGGCACATTCCATTCTAAATTCCAATCTAGAACACAACTTCCATTGAGGCTCTGTTGCCCTAGTCACCAGATTTGGTAAGGGAGAACTGCTGCCACCTTGTGGCCGTTTCGCACAACAGCAGCTTTAATCCCAGCGCTGATGGTCAGTTGATATTCAAAATCATTGCAGGCCTGTAAATGACACCTGCCCTGAAAACAAATCCTGGGGTCACATATCGACCAAAAAATTCAAAGGACGTCCATATTTCAAAACGACCGTTTCAAAAGGCATATTTTACGCACATTAGTGTTCTGCTTCTTTTTCTTTCTTTCCTTTTTTTGTTAAAAATACGGGAATGGAAAAAGGCATCCCTCAGAATGGGCGAAAATCGTTGCAAACGAATCAATGGACAAAGGTTTAATCTCCAATATATATAAACAGCTCATGCAGCTTAATATTAACAAAACAAACAACCCAATACAAAAAATGGGCAGAAGATCTAAAGAGATGTTTCTTCCAAGAAGACACAGAGATGGCCAAGACGCACATGAAAAGCTGCTCAACAGCACTAATTATTAGAGAAATGCAAATCAAAACTACAATGAGGTATCACCTCACACCTGTTAGAATCGGCATCATCAGAAAATCTACAAACAACCAATTCTGGGGAGGCTGTGGACAAAAGGAGCCCTCTTCCACTATTGGTGGGAATGTAAATTGATACAGTCACTATGGAGAACGGTATGGAGTTTCCTTAAAAAAACTAGAAATAGAATTACCATCTGATCCAGCAATCCCACTTCTGGGCATATACCCAGAGAAAACCATAAATCAAAAAGGCACATTCACCACAATGTTCATGGCAGCACTATTTACAATAGCCAGATAATGGAAGCAACGTAAATGCCCACCGACAGATGAATGGATAAAGATGTGGTACATATATAAAATGGAATATTACTCAGCCATAAGAAGGAATGAAACTGGGTCATTTGTAGAGACATCGATGGATCTAGAGACTGTCATACAGAATGAAGTAAGTCAGAAAGAGGAAAACAAATATTGTATATTAATGCATATATGTGGAACCTAAACAATGGTACAGATGAACTGGTTTGCAGGGAAGAAACAGAGACACAGAGGTAGACAACAAACATATGGACACCAAGTGTGGGAAGCCATGGGGTGGTGGTGGTGGGATGAGTTGGGAGATTGGGATTGACCTGTATACATGTATATGCATAAAATACATAACTAATAATAACCTGCTGTATAAAAAAATAAATCAAATTAAATTTCAAATTTTTAAAAAATAAAATTTAAAAATAAAACAGAAAAATGTTCTTCCCTTCACACAGATGTATTTATAGGAATGAATTATTTCCATGCTTATATCTATAAATACATAAAGGAGGAATACAATCTAACTTGAACCATAAAAGAAAAAAAAAAAAACCTGAACCCTCCAGTTATAGAGAGGAATACCCTATCAGGGCACTTGCTCCAGCGGTAAACAATTCTGAAATTGGTCAGAGGTGGGGAATCATCTCCCATACAACCAGCAACCCACCCCCCACGCCAGGAGCATCCTCATTGCAAAGCTGGGGGACCGTGCCGAGGCATCTGTGAGTAAACGTGAGCTGAGCCCCAGGCCAGCTGCTGCTGAACTGTTCCCACCCTTCCCAGGTAAAACACCTGAATATGTACAAGGGCTTGAAAGCCTAGAGGAAGGGCCGTGGAGCCACACCAGCGACAGCACGCAGTCCAACTTGGTGCCTGCAGGCCAGCCAGGGTGGTCCTGGCCCCGGGCGCTCTTCCGGAAGCTTTCCATTGCCCTGCCTGAGATACCCCTCCTGTCCCGGCCCCCACTGCTTTTTTCCTTCCTCACCTCTGTCCGGAGCGAAATTCCAGCGGAAGGTATGGGTGACACATCCTCTTCTTTACAGGTGGCAGCCTGGCAATCCCTGCAGAAAGGCCAGCAGAGCCCCACTCACACCGGGCCACCAACAAAGCTGTGGCCCCTCACTCCCTCCCACCAGCAGAGCCCCGAGACTGCTGACGGGGCAGAGAATATGGAGTCAGGCACAGCTTCAGGGGCTATTGCTGCCTGGAGCGCTGTTTATATTGACCTCAAACAGGCACACCTGGGGAGGGCCGGCCGGCAGGGTAAGGCTGCCCAGGTCAGCTAATCCACAACCCTCAGGGAATCACATTGTTGAAAACGGACCTCGCTAAGGCAGAATAGAAGCCAAGGAACAAAAGGACACAATGCCATTTGCAGCACCGTAGATGAGTCTAGAGGTAATCACGTGACTTGTAGTAAGTCAGAAAGTGAAAGACACATATCGTATCATATCACTTATAGGTGTTACCTAAGAATGGATACCAGGGCAGATATTTCCACGGAGAAGGGCCATCACAGATTCATCAAACAAACTTATGGTTCACCAATGGAAAGGTGTGAGGATTGGTTTCATTACGATATTGGGGTTAACAGACATATACAAACACAGGTGACACATATAATCACCAAAGACCTACGGAATACCAAGAGAAGACTACTCAACCTTCTGTCATAACGTACATGGGAAAAGGATCCCACGAAGAACAGACATCTGTATATGTGTAAAAGAACCCCATCTTCCACACCTACAACAAGCCAAACATTGTAATCAAACTTGCTGTAATAAAAAATAAAAAATTAAATTAAAAACACGAACAAGAAGTAGTGAGACAAACTTGAGGGGCTTTCTCCTGGCACATTCCATTCTAAATTCCAATCTAGAACACGACTTCCATTGAGGCTCTGTTGCCCTAGTCACCAGATTTGGTAAGGGAGAACTGCTGCCACCTTGTGGCCGTTTCGCACAACAGCAGCTTTAATACCAGCGCTGATGGTCAGTTGATATTCAAAATCATTGCAGGCCTGTAAATGACACCTGCCCTGAAAACAAATCCTGGGGTCACATATCGACCAAAAAGTTCAAAGGACGTCCATATTTCAAAACGACCGTTTCAAAAGGCATATTTTACGCACATTAGTGTTCTGCTTCTTTTTCTTTCTTTCCTTTTTTTGTTAAAAATACGGGAATGGAAAAAGGCATCCCTCAGAATGGGCGAAAATCGTTGCAAACGAATCAATGGACAAAGGTTTAATCTCCAATATATATAAACAGCTCATGCAGCTTAATATTAACAAAACAAACAACCCAATACAAAAAATGGGCAGAAGATCTAAAGAGATGTTTCTTCCAAGAAGACACAGAGATGGCCAAGACGCACATGAAAAGCTGCTCAACAGCACTAATTATTAGAGAAATGCAAATCAAAACTACAATGAGGTATCACCTCACACCTGTTAGAATCGGCATCATCAGAAAATCTACAAACAACCAATTCTGGGGAGGGTGTGGACAAAAGGAGCCCTCTTCCACTATTGGTGGGAATGTAAATTGATACAGTCACTATGGAGAACGGTATGGAGTTGCCTTAAAAAAACTAGAAATAGAATTACCATCTGATCCAGCAATCCCACTTCTGGGCATATACCCAGAGAAAACCAGAAATCAAAAAGGCACATTCACCACAATGTTCATGGCAGCACTATTTACAATAGCCAGGTAATGGAAGCAACGTAAATGCCCACAGACAGATGAATGGATAAAGATGTGGTACATATATAAAATGGAATATTACTCAGCCATAAGAAGGAATGAAACTGGGTCATTTGTAGAGACATCGATGGATCTAGAGACTGTCATACAGAATGAAGTAAGTCAGAAAGAGGAAAACAAATATTGTATATTAATGCATATATGTGGAACCTAAAAAATGGTACAGATGAACTGGTTTGCAGGGAAGAAACAGAGACACAGAGGTAGAGAACAAACATATGGACACCAAGTGTGGGAAGCCATGGGGTGGTGGTGGTGGGATGAGTTGGGAGATTGGGATTGACCTGTATACATGTATATGCATAAAATACATAACTAATAATAACCTGCTGTATAAAAAATAAATCAAATTAAATTTCAAATTTTTAAAAAATAAAATTTAAAAATAAAACAGAAAAATGTTCTTCCCTTCACACAGATGTATTTATAGGAATGAATTATTTCCATGCTTATATCTATAAATACATAAAGGAGGAATACAATCTAACTTGAACCATAAAAGAAAAAAAAAAACCTGAACCCACCAGTTATACAGAGGAAAACCCTATCAGGGCACTTGCTCCAGCGGTAAACAATTCTGAAATTGGTCAGAGGTGGGGAATCATCCCCCATACAACCAGCAACCCACCCCCCACGCCAGGAGCATCCTCATTGCAAAGCTGGGGGACCGTGCCGAGGCATCTGTGAGTAAACGTGAGCTGAGCTCCAGGCCAGCTGCTGCTGAACTGTTCCCACCCTTCCCAGGTAAAACACCTGAATATGTACAAGGGCTTGAAAGCCTAGAGGAAGGGCCGTGGAGCCACACCAGCGACAGCACGCAGGCCAACTTGGTGCCTGCAGGCCAGCCAGGGTGGTCCTGGCCCCGGGCGCACTTCCGGAAGCTTTCCATTGCCCTGCCTGAGATACCCCTCCTGTCCCGGCCCCCACTGCTTTTTTCCTTCCTCACCTCTGTCCGGAGAGAAATTCCAGCGGAAGGTATGGGTGACACATCCTCTTCTTTACAGGTGGCAGCCTGGCAACCCCTGCAGAAAGGCCAGCAGAGCCCCACTCACACCGGGCCACCAACAAAGCTGTGGCCCCTCACTCCCTCCCGCCAGCAGAGCCCCGAGACTGCTGACGGGGCAGAGAATATGGAGTCAGGCACAGCTTCAGGGGCTATTGCTGCCTGGAGCGCTGTTTATATTGACCTCAAACAGGCACACCTGGGGAGGGCCGGCCGGCAGGGTAAGGCTGCCCAGGTCAGCTAATCCACAACCCTCAGGGAATCACATTGTTGAAAACGGACCTCGCTAAGGCAGAATAGAAGCCAAGGAAGAAAAGGACAAAATGCCATTTGCAGCACCGTAGATGAGTCTAGAGGTAATCACGTGACTTGTAGTAAGTCAGAAAGTGAAAGACACATATCGTATCATATCACTTATAGGTGTTACCTAAGAATGGATACCAGGGCAGATATTTCCACGGAGAAGGGCCATCACAGATTCATCAAACAAACTTATGGTTCACCAATGGAAAGGTGTGAGGATTGGTTTCATTACGATATTGGGGTTAACAGACATATACAAACACAGGTGACACATATAATCACCAAAGACCTACGGAATACCAAGAGAAGACTACTCAACCTTCTGTCATAACGTACATGGGAAAAGGATCCCAGGTAGAACAGACATCTGTATATGTGTAAAAGAACCCCATCTTCCACACCTACAACAAGCCAAACATTGTAATCAAACTTGCTGTAATAAAAAATAAAAAAATAAATTAAAAACACGAACAAGAAGTAGTGAGACAAACTTGAGGGGCTTTCTCCTGGCACATTCCATTCTAAATTCCAATCTAGAACAGGACTTCCATTGAGGCTCTGTTGCCCTATTCACCAGATTTGGTAAGGGAGAACTGCTGCCACCTTGTGGCCGTTTCGCACAACAGCAGCTTTAATTCCAGCGCTGATGGTCAGTTGATATTCAAAATCATTGCAGGCCTGTAAATGACACCTGCCCTGAAAACAAATCCTGGGGTCACATATCGACCAAAAAATTCAAAGGACGTCCATATTTCAAAACGACCGTTTCAAAAGGCATATTTTACGCACATTAGTGTTCTGCTTCTTTTTCTTTCTTTCCTTTTTTTGTTAAAAATACGGGAATGGAAAAAGGCATCCCTCAGAATGGGCGAAAATCGTTGCAAACGAATCAATGGACAAAGATTTAATCTCCAATATATATAAACAGCTCATGCAGCTTAATATTAACAAAACAAACAACCCAATACAAAAAATGGGCAGAAGATCTAAAGAGATGTTTCTTCCAAGAAGACACAGAGATGGCCAAGATGCACATGAAAAGCTGCTCAAGAGCTCTAATTATTAGAGAAATGCAAATCAAAACTACAATGAGGTATCACCTCACACCTGTTAGAATCGGCATCATCAGAAAATCTACAAACAAGAAATTCTGGGGAGGGTGTGGACAAAAGGAGCCCTCTTCCACTATTGGTGGGAATGTAAATTGATACAGTCACTATGGAGAACGGTATGGAGTTTCCTTAAAAAAACTAGAAATAGAATTACCATCTGATCCAGCAATCCCACTTCTGGGCATATACCCAGAGAAAACCATAAATCAAAAAGGCACATTCACCACAATGTTCATGCCAGCACTATTTACAATAGCCAGGTAATGGAAGCAACGTAAATGTCCACAGACAGATGAATGGATAAAGATGTGGTACATATATAAAATGGAATATTACTCAGCCATAAGAAGGAATGAAACTGGGTCATTTGTAGAGACATCGATGGATCTAGAGACCGTCATACAGAATGAAGTAATTCAGAAAGAGGAAAACAAATATTGTTTATTAATGCATACATGTGGAACCTAAAAAATGGTACAGATGAACTGGTTTGCAGGGAAGAAACAGAGACACAGAGGTAGAGAACAAACATATGGACACCAAGTGTGGGAAGCCATGGGGTGGTGGTGGTGGGATAAGTTGGGGGATTGGGACTGACCTGTATACATGTATATGCATAAAATACATAACTAATAATAACCTGCTGTATAAAAAAATAAATCAAATTAAATTTCAAATTTTTAAAAAATAAAATTTAAAAATAAAACAGAAAAATGTTCTTCCCTTCACACAGATGTATTTATAGGAACGAATTATTTCCATGCTTATATCTATAAATACATAAAGGAGGAATACAATCTAACTTGAACCATAAAAGAAAAAAAAAATACCTGAACCCACCAGTTATACAGAGGAAAACCCTATCAGGGCACTTGCTCCAGCGGTAAACAATTCTGAAATTGGTCAGAGGTGGGGAATCATCTCCCATACAACCAGCAACCCACCCCCCACGCCAGGAGCATCCTCTTTGCAAAGCTGGGGGACCGTGCCGAGGCATCTGTGAGTAAACGTGAGCTGAGCCCCAGGCCAGCTGCTGCTGAACTGTTCCCACCCTTCCCAGGTAAAACACCTGAATATGTACAAGGGCTTGAAAGCCTAGAGGAAGGGCCACGGAGCCACACCAGCGACAGCACGCAGGCCAACTTGGTGCCTGCAGGCCAGCCAGGGTGGTCCTGGCCCCGGGCGCTCTTCCGGAAGCTTTCCATTGCCCTGCCTGAGATACCCCTCCTGTCCCGGCCCCCACTGCTTTTTTCCTTCCTCACCTCTGTCCGGAGAGAAATTCCAGCGGAAGGTATGGGTGACACATCCTCTTCTTTACAGGTGGCAGCCTGGCAATCCCTGCAGAAAGGCCAGCAGAGCCACACTCACACCGGGCCACCAACAAAGCTGTGGCCCCTCACTCCCTCCCACCAGCAGAGCCCCGAGACTGCTGACGGGGCAGAGAATATGGAGTCAGGCACAGCTTCAGGGGCTATTGCTGCCTGGAGCGCTGTTTATATTGACCTCAAACAGGCACACCTGGGGAGGGCCGGCCGGCAGGGTAAGGCTGCCCAGGTCAGCTAATCCACAACCCTCAGGGAATCACATTGTTGAAAACGGACCTCGCTAAGGCAGAATAGAAGCCAAGGAAGAAAAGGACACAATGCCATTTGCAGCACCTTAGATGAGTCTAGAGCTAATCACGTGACTTGTAGTAAGTCAGAAAGTGAAAGACACATATCGTATCATATCACTTATAGGTGTTACCTAAGAATGGATACCAGGGCAGATATTTCCACGGAGAAGGGCCATCACAGATTCATCAAACAAACTTATGGTTCACCAATGGAAAGGTGTGAGGATTGGTTTCATTACGATATTGGGGTTAACAGACATATACAAACACAGGTGACATATATAATCACCAAAGACCTACGGAATACCAAGAGAAGACTACTCAACATTGTGTCATAACGTACATGGGAAAAGGATCCCAGGAAGAACAGACATCTGTATATGTGTAAAAGAACCACATCTTCCACACCTACAACAAGCCAAACATTGTAATCAAACTTGCTGTAATAAAAAATAAAAAATTAAATTAAAAACACGAACAAGAAGTAGTGAGACAAACTTGAGGGGCTTTCTCCTGGCACATTCCATTCTAAATTCCAATCTAGAACACAACTTCCATTGAGGCTCTGTTGCCCTAGTCACCAGATTTGGTAAGGGAGAACTGCTGCCACCTTGTGGCCGTTTCGCACAACAGCAGCTTTAATCCCAGCGCTGATGGTCAGTTGATATTCAAAATCATTGCAGGCCTGTAAATGACACCTGCCCTGAAAACAAATCCTGGGGTCACATATCGACCAAAAAATTCAAAGGACGTCCATATTTCAAAACGACCGTTTCAAAAGGCATATTTTACGCACATTAGTGTTCTGCTTCTTTTTCTTTCTTTCCTTTTTTTGTTAAAAATACGGGAATGGAAAAAGGCATCCCTCAGAATGGGCGAAAATCGTTGCAAACGAATCAATGGACAAAGGTTTAATCTCCAATATATATAAACAGCTCATGCAGCTTAATATTAACAAAACAAACAACCCAATACAAAAAATGGGCAGAAGATCTAAAGAGATGTTTCTTCCAAGAAGACACAGAGATGGCCAAGACGCACATGAAAAGCTGCTCAACAGCACTAATTATTAGAGAAATGCAAATCAAAACTACAATGAGGTATCACCTCACACCTGTTAGAATCGGCATCATCAGAAAATCTACAAACAACCAATTCTGGGGAGGCTGTGGACAAAAGGAGCCCTCTTCCACTATTGGTGGGAATGTAAATTGATACAGTCACTATGGAGAACGGTATGGAGTTTCCTTAAAAAAACTAGAAATAGAATTACCATCTGATCCAGCAATCCCACTTCTGGGCATATACCCAGAGAAAACCATAAATCAAAAAGGCACATTCACCACAATGTTCATGGCAGCACTATTTACAATAGCCAGATAATGGAAGCAACGTAAATGCCCACAGACAGATGAATGGATAAAGATGTGGTACATATATAAAATGGAATATTACTCAGCCATAAGAAGGAATGAAACTGGGTCATTTGTAGAGACATCGATGGATCTAGAGACTGTCATACAGAATGAAGTAAGTCAGAAAGAGGAAAACAAATATTGTATATTAATGCATATATGTGGAACCTAAACAATGGTACAGATGAACTGGTTTGCAGGGAAGAAACAGAGACACAGAGGTAGACAACAAACATATGGACACCAAGTGTGGGAAGCCATGGGGTGGTGGTGGTGGGATGAGTTGGGAGATTGGGATTGACCTGTATACATGTATATGCATAAAATACATAACTAATAATAACCTGCTGTATAAAAAAATAAATCAAATTAAATTTCAAATTTTTAAAAAATAAAATTTAAAAATAAAACAGAAAAATGTTCTTCCCTTCACACAGATGTATTTATAGGAATGAATTATTTCCATGCTTATATCTATAAATACATAAAGGAGGAATACAATCTAACTTGAACCATAAAAGAAAAAAAAAAAAACCTGAACCCTCGAGTTATAGAGAGGAATACCCTATCAAGGCACTTGCTCCAGCGGTAAACAATTCTGAAATTGGTCAGAGGTGGGGAATCATCTCCCATACAACCAGCAACCCACCCCCCACGCCAGGAGCATCCTCATTGCAAAGCTGGGGGACCGTGCCGAGGCATCTGTGAGTAAACGTGAGCTGAGCCCCAGGCCAGCTGCTGCTGAACTGTTCCCACCCTTCCCAGGTAAAACACCTGAATATGTACAAGGGCTTGAAAGCCTAGAGGAAGGGCCGTGGAGCCACACCAGCGACAGCACGCAGTCCAACTTGGTGCCTGCAGGCCAGCCAGGGTGGTCCTGGCCCCGGGCGCTCTTCCGGAAGCTTTCCATTGCCCTGCCTGAGATACCCCTCCTGTCCCGGCCCCCACTGCTTTTTTCCTTCCTCACCTCTGTCCGGAGCGAAATTCCAGCGGAAGGTATGGGTGACACATCCTCTTCTTTACAGGTGGCAGCCTGGCAATCCCTGCAGAAAGGCCAGCAGAGCCCCACTCACACCGGGCCACCAACAAAGCTGTGGCCCCTCACTCCCTCCCACCAGCAGAGCCCCGAGACTGCTGACGGGGCAGAGAATATGGAGTCAGGCACAGCTTCAGGGGCTATTGCTGCCTGGAGCGCTGTTTATATTGACCTCAAACAGGCACACCTGGGGAGGGCCGGCCGGCAGGGTAAGGCTGCCCAGGTCAGCTAATCCACAACCCTCAGGGAATCACATTGTTGAAAACGGACCTCGCTAAGGCAGAATAGAAGCCAAGGAACAAAAGGACACAATGCCATTTGCAGCACCGTAGATGAGTCTAGAGGTAATCACGTGACTTGTAGTAAGTCAGAAAGTGAAAGACACATATCGTATCATATCACTTATAGGTGTTACCTAAGAATGGATACCAGGGCAGATATTTCCACGGAGAAGGGCCATCACAGATTCATCAAACAAACTTATGGTTCACCAATGGAAAGGTGTGAGGATTGGTTTCATTACGATATTGGGGTTAACAGACATATACAAACACAGGTGACACATATAATCACCAAAGACCTACGGAATACCAAGAGAAGACTACTCAACCTTCTGTCATAACGTACATGGGAAAAGGATCCCACGAAGAACAGACATCTGTATATGTGTAAAAGAACCCCATCTTCCACACCTACAACAAGCCAAACATTGTAATCAAACTTGCTGTAATAAAAAATAAAAAATTAAATTAAAAACACGAACAAGAAGTAGTGAGACAAACTTGAGGGGCTTTCTCCTGGCACATTCCATTCTAAATTCCAATCTAGAACACGACTTCCATTGAGGCTCTGTTGCCCTAGTCACCAGATTTGGTAAGGGAGAACTGCTGCCACCTTGTGGCCGTTTCGCACAACAGCAGCTTTAATCCCAGCGCTGATGGTCAGTTGATATTCAAAATCATTGCAGGCCTGTAAATGACACCTGCCCTGAAAACAAATCCTGGGGTCACATATCGACCAAAAAGTTCAAAGGACGTCCATATTTCAAAACGACCGTTTCAAAAGGCATATTTTACGCACATTAGTGTTCTGCTTCTTTTTCTTTCTTTCCTTTTTTTGTTAAAAATACGGGAATGGAAAAAGGCATCCCTCAGAATGGGCGAAAATCGTTGCAAACGAATCAATGGACAAAGGTTTAATCTCCAATATATATAAACAGCTCATGCAGCTTAATATTAACAAAACAAACAACCCAATACAAAAAATGGGCAGAAGATCTAAAGAGATGTTTCTTCCAAGAAGACACAGAGATGGCCAAGACGCACATGAAAAGCTGCTCAACAGCACTAATTATTAGAGAATTGCAAATCAAAACTACAATGAGGTATCACCTCACACCTGTTAGAATCGGCATCATCAGAAAATCTACAAACAACCAATTCTGGGGAGGGTGTGGACAAAAGGAGCCCTCTTCCACTATTGGTGGGAATGTAAATTGATACAGTCACTATGGAGAACGGTATGGAGTTGCCTTAAAAAAACTAGAAATAGAATTACCATCTGATCCAGCAATCCCACTTCTGGGCATATACCCAGAGAAAACCAGAAATCAAAAAGGCACATTCACCACAATGTTCATGGCAGCACTATTTACAATAGCCAGGTAATGGAAGCAACGTAAATGCCCACAGACAGATGAATGGATAAAGATGTGGTACATATATAAAATGGAATATTACTCAGCCATAAGAAGGAATGAAACTGGGTCATTTGTAGAGACATCGATGGATCTAGAGACTGTCATACAGAATGAAGTAAGTCAGAAAGAGGAAAACAAATATTGTATATTAATGCATATATGTGGAACCTAAAAAATGGTACAGATGAACTGGTTTGCAGGGAAGAAACAGAGACACAGAGGTAGAGAACAAACATATGGACACCAAGTGTGGGAAGCCATGGGGTGGTGGTGGTGGGATGAGTTGGGAGATTGGGATTGACCTGTATACATGTATATGCATAAAATACATAACTAATAATAACCTGCTGTATAAAAAATAAATCAAATTAAATTTCAAATTTTTAAAAAATAAAATTTAAAAATAAAACAGAAAAATGTTCTTCCCTTCACACAGATGTATTTATAGGAATGAATTATTTCCATGCTTATATCTATAAATACATAAAGGAGGAATACAATCTAACTTGAACCATAAAAGAAAAAAAAAAAACCTGAACCCACCAGTTATACAGAGGAAAACCCTATCAGGGCACTTGCTCCAGCGGTAAACAATTCTGAAATTGGTCAGAGGTGGGGAATCATCCCCCATACAACCAGCAACCCACCCCCCACGCCAGGAGCATCCTCATTGCAAAGC
This sequence comes from Mesoplodon mirus, assembly GCF_964341445.2. Lineage (NCBI taxonomy): Eukaryota > Metazoa > Chordata > Mammalia > Artiodactyla > Ziphiidae > Mesoplodon > Mesoplodon mirus. The sequence goes on along the minus strand of NW_028295814.1, from coordinate 1,172,567 downwards.
TGGGGGACCGTGCCGAGGCATCTGTGAGTAAACGTGAGCTGAGCTCCAGGCCAGCTGCTGCTGAACTGTTCCCACCCTTCCCAGGTAAAACACCTGAATATGTACAAGGGCTTGAAAGCCTAGAGGAAGGGCCGTGGAGCCACACCAGCGACAGCACGCAGGCCAACTTGGTGCCTGCAGGCCAGCCAGGGTGGTCCTGGCCCCGGGCGCACTTCCGGAAGCTTTCCATTGCCCTGCCTGAGATTCCCCTCCTGTCCCGGCCCCCACTGCTTTTTTCCTTCCTCACCTCTGTCCGGAGAGAAATTCCAGCGGAAGGTATGGGTGACACATCCTCTTCTTTACAGGTGGCAGCCTGGCAACCCCTGCAGAAAGGCCAGCAGAGCCCCACTCACACCGGGCCACCAACAAAGCTGTGGCCCCTCACTCCCTCCCGCCAGCAGAGCCCCGAGACTGCTGACGGGGCAGAGAATATGGAGTCAGGCACAGCTTCAGGGGCTATTGCTGCCTGGAGCGCTGTTTATATTGACCTCAAACAGGCACACCTGGGGAGGGCCGGCCGGCAGGGTAAGGCTGCCCAGGTCAGCTAATCCACAACCCTCAGGGAATCACATTGTTGAAAACGGACCTCGCTAAGGCAGAATAGAAGCCAAGGAAGAAAAGGACAAAATGCCATTTGCAGCACCGTAGATGAGTCTAGAGGTAATCACGTGACTTGTAGTAAGTCAGAAAGTGAAAGACACATATCGTATCATATCACTTATAGGTGTTACCTAAGAATGGATACCAGGGCAGATATTTCCACGGAGAAGGGCCATCACAGATTCATCAAACAAACTTATGGTTCACCAATGGAAAGGTGTGAGGATTGGTTTCATTACGATATTGGGGTTAACAGACATATACAAACACAGGTGACACATATAATCACCAAAGACCTACGGAATACCAAGAGAAGACTACTCAACCTTCTGTCATAACGTACATGGGAAAAGGATCCCACGAAGAACAGACATCTGTATATGTGTAAAAGAACCCCATCTTCCACACCTACAACAAGCCAAACATTGTAATCAAACTTGCTGTAATAAAAAATAAAAAAATAAATTAAAAACACGAACAAGAAGTAGTGAGACAAACTTGAGGGGCTTTCTCCTGGCACATTCCATTCTAAATTCCAATCTAGAACAGGACTTCCATTGAGGCTCTGTTGCCCTATTCACCAGATTTGGTAAGGGAGAACTGCTGCCACCTTGTGGCCGTTTCGCACAACAGCAGCTTTAATTCCAGCGCTGATGGTCAGTTGATATTCAAAATCATTGCAGGCCTGTAAATGACACCTGCCCTGAAAACAAATCCTGGGGTCACATATCGACCAAAAAATTCAAAGGACGTCCATATTTCAAAACGACCGTTTCAAAAGGCATATTTTACGCACATTAGTGTTCTGCTTCTTTTTCTTTCTTTCCTTTTTTTGTTAAAAATACGGGAATGGAAAAAGGCATCCCTCAGAATGGGCGAAAATCGTTGCAAACGAATCAATGGACAAAGATTTAATCTCCAATATATATAAACAGCTCATGCAGCTTAATATTAACAAAACAAACAACCCAATACAAAAAATGGGCAGAAGATCTAAAGAGATGTTTCTTCCAAGAAGACACAGAGATGGCCAAGACGCACATGAAAAGCTGCTCAAGAGCTCTAATTATTAGAGAAATGCAAATCAAAACTACAATGAGGTATCACCTCACACCTGTTAGAATCGGCATCATCAGAAAATCTACAAACAAGAAATTCTGGGGAGGGTGTGGACAAAAGGAGCCCTCTTCCACTATTGGTGGGAATGTAAATTGATACAGTCACTATGGAGAACGGTATGGAGTTTCCTTAAAAAAACTAGAAATAGAATTACCATCTGATCCAGCAATCCCACTTCTGGGCATATACCCAGAGAAAACCATAAATCAAAAAGGCACATTCACCACAATGTTCATGGCAGCACTATTTACAATAGCCAGGTAATGGAAGCAACGTAAATGTCCACAGACAGATGAATGGATAAAGATGTGGTACATATATAAAATGGAATATTACTCAGCCATAAGAAGGAATGAAACTGGGTCATTTGTAGAGACATCGATGGATCTAGAGACCGTCATACAGAATGAAGTAATTCAGAAAGAGGAAAACAAATATTGTTTATTAATGCATACATGTGGAACCTAAAAAATGGTACAGATGAACTGGTTTGCAGGGAAGAAACAGAGACACAGAGGTAGAGAACAAACATATGGACACCAAGTGTGGGAAGCCATGGGGTGGTGGTGGTGGGATAAGTTGGGGGATTGGGACTGACCTGTATACATGTATATGCATAAAATACATAACTAATAATAACCTGCTGTATAAAAAAATAAATCAAATTAAATTTCAAATTTTTAAAAAATAAAATTTAAAAATAAAACAGAAAAATGTTCTTCCCTTCACACAGATGTATTTATAGGAATGAATTATTTCCATGCTTATATCTATAAATACATAAAGGAGGAATACAATCTAACTTGAACCATAAAAGGAAAAAAAAAATACCTGAACCCACCAGTTATACAGAGGAAAACCCTATCAGGGCACTTGCTCCAGCGGTAAACAATTCTGAAATTGGTCAGAGGTGGGGAATCATCTCCCATACAACCAGCAACCCACCCCCCACGCCAGGAGCATCCTCTTTGCAAAGCTGGGGGACCGTGCCGAGGCATCTGTGAGTAAACGTGAGCTGAGCCCCAGGCCAGCTGCTGCTGAACTGTTCCCACCCTTCCCAGGTAAAACACCTGAATATGTACAAGGGCTTGAAAGCCTAGAGGAAGGGCCACGGAGCCACACCAGCGACAGCACGCAGGCCAACTTGGTGCCTGCAGGCCAGCCAGGGTGGTCCTGGCCCCGGGCGCTCTTCCGGAAGCTTTCCATTGCCCTGCCTGAGATACCCCTCCTGTCCCGGCCCCCACTGCTTTTTTCCTTCCTCACCTCTGTCCGGAGAGAAATTCCAGCGGAAGGTATGGGTGACACATCCTCTTCTTTACAGGTGGCAGCCTGGCAATCCCTGCAGAAAGGCCAGCAGAGCCCCACTCACACCGGGCCACCAACAAAGCTGTGGCCCCTCACTCCCTCCCACCAGCAGAGCCCCGAGACTGCTGACGGGGCAGAGAATATGGAGTCAGGCACAGCTTCAGGGGCTATTGCTGCCTGGAGCGCTGTTTATATTGACCTCAAACAGGCACACCTGGGGAGGGCCGGCCGGCAGGGTAAGGCTGCCCAGGTCAGCTAATCCACAACCCTCAGGGAATCACATTGTTGAAAACGGACCTCGCTAAGGCAGAATAGAAGCCAAGGAAGAAAAGGACACAATGCCATTTGCAGCACCTTAGATGAGTCTAGAGGTAATCACGTGACTTGTAGTAAGTCAGAAAGTGAAAGACACATATCGTATCATATCACTTATAGGTGTTACCTAAGAATGGATACCAGGGCAGATATTTCCACGGAGAAGGGCCATCACAGATTCATCAAACAAACGTATGGTTCACCAATGGAAAGGTGTGAGGATTGGTTTCATTACGATATTGGGGTTAACAGACATATACAAACACAGGTGACATATATAATCACCAAAGACCTACGGAATACCAAGAGAAGACTACTCAACATTGTGTCATAACGTACATGGGAAAAGGATCCCAGGAAGAACAGACATCTGTATATGTGTAAAAGAACCACATCTTCCACACCTACAACAAGCCAAACATTGTAATCAAACTTGCTGTAATAAAAAATAAAAAATTAAATTAAAAACACGAACAAGAAGTAGTGAGACAAACTTGAGGGGCTTTCTCCTGGCACATTCCATTCTAAATTCCAATCTAGAACACAACTTCCATTGAGGCTCTGTTGCCCTAGTCACCAGATTTGGTAAGGGAGAACTGCTGCCACCTTGTGGCCGTTTCGCACAACAGCAGCTTTAATCCCAGCGCTGATGGTCAGTTGATATTCAAAATCATTGCAGGCCTGTAAATGACACCTGCCCTGAAAACAAATCCTGGGGTCACATATCGACCAAAAAATTCAAAGGACGTCCATATTTCAAAACGACCGTTTCAAAAGGCATATTTTACGCACATTAGTGTTCTGCTTCTTTTTCTTTCTTTCCTTTTTTTGTTAAAAATACGGGAATGGAAAAAGGCATCCCTCAGAATGGGCGAAAATCGTTGCAAACGAATCAATGGACAAAGGTTTAATCTCCAATATATATAAACAGCTCATGCAGCTTAATATTAACAAAACAAACAACCCAATACAAAAAATGGGCAGAAGATCTAAAGAGATGTTTCTTCCAAGAAGACACAGAGATGGCCAAGACGCACATGAAAAGCTGCTCAACAGCACTAATTATTAGAGAAATGCAAATCAAAACTACAATGAGGTATCACCTCACACCTGTTAGAATCGGCATCATCAGAAAATCTACAAACAACCAATTCTGGGGAGGCTGTGGACAAAAGGAGCCCTCTTCCACTATTGGTGGGAATGTAAATTGATACAGTCACTATGGAGAACGGTATGGAGTTTCCTTAAAAAAACTAGAAATAGAATTACCATCTGATCCAGCAATCCCACTTCTGGGCATATACCCAGAGAAAACCATAAATCAAAAAGGCACATTCACCACAATGTTCATGGCAGCACTATTTACAATAGCCAGATAATGGAAGCAACGTAAATGCCCACAGACAGATGAATGGATAAAGATGTGGTACATATATAAAATGGAATATTACTCAGCCATAAGAAGGAATGAAACTGGGTCATTTGTAGAGACATCGATGGATCTAGAGACTGTCATACAGAATGAAGTAAGTCAGAAAGAGGAAAACAAATATTGTATATTAATGCATATATGTGGAACCTAAACAATGGTACAGATGAACTGGTTTGCAGGGAAGAAACAGAGACACAGAGGTAGACAACAAACATATGGACACCAAGTGTGGGAAGCCATGGGGTGGTGGTGGTGGGATGAGTTGGGAGATTGGGATTGACCTGTATACATGTATATGCATAAAATACATAACTAATAATAACCTGCTGTATAAAAAAATAAATCAAATTAAATTTCAAATTTTTAAAAAATAAAATTTAAAAATAAAACAGAAAAATGTTCTTCCCTTCACACAGATGTATTTATAGGAATGAATTATTTCCATGCTTATATCTATAAATACATAAAGGAGGAATACAATCTAACTTGAACCATAAAAGAAAAAAAAAAAACCTGAACCCTCCAGTTATAGAGAGGAATACCCTATCAGGGCACTTGCTCCAGCGGTAAACAATTCTGAAATTGGTCAGAGGTGGGGAATCATCTCCCATACAACCAGCAACCCACCCCCCACGCCAGGAGCATCCTCATTGCAAAGCTGGGGGACCGTGCCGAGGCATCTGTGAGTAAACGTGAGCTGAGCCCCAGGCCAGCTGCTGCTGAACTGTTCCCACCCTTCCCAGGTAAAACACCTGAATATGTACAAGGGCTTGAAAGCCTAGAGGAAGGGCCGTGGAGCCACACCAGCGACAGCACGCAGTCCAACTTGGTGCCTGCAGGCCAGCCAGGGTGGTCCTGGCCCCGGGCGCTCTTCCGGAAGCTTTCCATTGCCCTGCCTGAGATACCCCTCCTGTCCCGGCCCCCACTGCTTTTTTCCTTCCTCACCTCTGTCCGGAGAGAAATTCCAGCGGAAGGTATGGGTGACACATCCTCTTTACAGGTGGCAGCCTGGCAATCCCTGCAGAAAGGCCAGCAGAGCCCCACTCACACCGGGCCACCAACAAAGCTGTGGCCCCTCACTCCCTCCCACCAGCAGAGCCCCGAGACTGCTGACGGGGCAGAGAATATGGAGTCAGGCACAGCTTCAGGGGCTATTGCTGCCTGGAGCGCTGTTTATATTGACCTCAAACAGGCACACCTGGGGAGGGCCGGCCGGCAGGGTAAGGCTGCCCAGGTCAGCTAATCCACAACCCTCAGGGAATCACATTGTTGAAAACGGACCTCGCTAAGGCAGAATAGAAGCCAAGGAACAAAAGGACACAATGCCATTTGCAGCACCTTAGATGAGTCTAGAGGTAATCACGTGACTTGTAGTAAGTCAGAAAGTGAAAGACACATATCGTATCATATCACTTATAGGTGTTACCTAAGAATGGATACCAGGGCAGATATTTCCACGGAGAAGGGCCATCACAGATTCATCAAACAAACTTATGGTTCACCAATGGAAAGGTGTGAGGATTGGTTTCATTACGATATTGGGGTTAACAGACATATACAAACACAGGTGACACATATAATCACCAAAGACCTACGGAATACCAAGAGAAGACTACTCAACCTTCTGTCATAACGTACATGGGAAAAGGATCCCAGGTAGAACAGACATCTGTATATGTGTAAAAGAACCCCATCTTCCACACCTACAACAAGCCAAACATTGTAATCAAACTTGCTGTAATAAAAAATAAAAAAATAAATTAAAAACACGAACAAGAAGTAGTGAGACAAACTTGAGGGGCTTTCTCCTGGCACATTCCATTCTAAATTCCAATCTAGAACAGGACTTCCATTGAGGCTCTGTTGCCCTATTCACCAGATTTGGTAAGGGAGAACTGCTGCCACCTTGTGGCCGTTTCGCACAACAGCAGCTTTAATTCCAGCGCTGATGGTCAGTTGATATTCAAAATCATTGCAGGCCTGTAAATGACACCTGCCCTGAAAACAAATCCTGGGGTCACATATCGACCAAAAAATTCAAAGGACGTCCATATTTCAAAACGACCGTTTCAAAAGGCATATTTTACGCACATTAGTGTTCTGCTTCTTTTTCTTTCTTTCCTTTTTTTGTTAAAAATACGGGAATGGAAAAAGGCATCCCTCAGAATGGGCGAAAATCGTTGCAAACGAATCAATGGACAAAGATTTAATCTCCAATATATATAAACAGCTCATGCAGCTTAATATTAACAAAACAAACAACCCAATACAAAAAATGGGCAGAAGATCTAAAGAGATGTTTCTTCCAAGAAGACACAGAGATGGCCAAGACGCACATGAAAAGCTGCTCAAGAGCTCTAATTATTAGAGAAATGCAAATCAAAACTACAATGAGGTATCACCTCACACCTGTTAGAATCGGCATCATCAGAAAATCTACAAACAAGAAATTCTGGGGAGGGTGTGGACAAAAGGAGCCCTCTTCCACTATTGGTGGGAATGTAAATTGATACAGTCACTATGGAGAACGGTATGGAGTTTCCTTAAAAAAACTAGAAATAGAATTACCATCTGATCCAGCAATCCCACTTCTGGGCATATACCCAGAGAAAACCATAAATCAAAAAGGCACATTCACCACAATGTTCATGGCAGCACTATTTACAATAGCCAGGTAATGGAAGCAACGTAAATGTCCACAGACAGATGAATGGATAAAGATGTGGTACATATATAAAATGGAATATTACTCAGCCATAAGAAGGAATGAAACTGGGTCATTTGTAGAGACATCGATGGATCTAGAGACCGTCATACAGAATGAAGTAATTCAGAAAGAGGAAAACAAATATTGTTTATTAATGCATACATGTGGAACCTAAAAAATGGTACAGATGAACTGGTTTGCAGGGAAGAAACAGAGACACAGAGGTAGAGAACAAACATATGGACACCAAGTGTGGGAAGCCATGGGGTGGTGGTGGTGGGATAAGTTGGGGGATTGGGACTGACCTGTATACATGTATATGCATAAAATACATAACTAATAATAACCTGCTGTATAAAAAAATAAATCAAATTAAATTTCAAATTTTTAAAAAATAAAATTTAAAAATAAAACAGAAAAATGTTCTTCCCTTCACACAGATGTATTTATAGGAATGAATTATTTCCATGCTTATATCTATAAATACATAAAGGAGGAATACAATCTAACTTGAACCATAAAAGGAAAAAAAAAATACCTGAACCCACCAGTTATACAGAGGAAAACCCTATCAGGGCACTTGCTCCAGCGGTAAACAATTCTGAAATTGGTCAGAGGTGGGGAATCATCTCCCATACAACCAGCAACCCACCCCCCACGCCAGGAGCATCCTCTTTGCAAAGCTGGGGGACCGTGCCGAGGCATCTGTGAGTAAACGTGAGCTGAGCCCCAGGCCAGCTGCTGCTGAACTGTTCCCACCCTTCCCAGGTAAAACACCTGAATATGTACAAGGGCTTGAAAGCCTAGAGGAAGGGCCACGGAGCCACACCAGCGACAGCACGCAGGCCAACTTGGTGCCTGCAGGCCAGCCAGGGTGGTCCTGGCCCCGGGCGCTCTTCCGGAAGCTTTCCATTGCCCTGCCTGAGATACCCCTCCTGTCCCGGCCCCCACTGCTTTTTTCCTTCCTCACCTCTGTCCGGAGAGAAATTCCAGCGGAAGGTATGGGTGACACATCCTCTTCTTTACAGGTGGCAGCCTGGCAATCCCTGCAGAAAGGCCAGCAGAGCCCCACTCACACCGGGCCACCAACAAAGCTGTGGCCCCTCACTCCCTCCCACCAGCAGAGCCCCGAGACTGCTGACGGGGCAGAGAATATGGAGTCAGGCACAGCTTCAGGGGCTATTGCTGCCTGGAGCGCTGTTTATATTGACCTCAAACAGGCACACCTGGGGAGGGCCGGCCGGCAGGGTAAGGCTGCCCAGGTCAGCTAATCCACAACCCTCAGGGAATCACATTGTTGAAAACGGACCTCGCTAAGGCAGAATAGAAGCCAAGGAAGAAAAGGACACAATGCCATTTGCAGCACCTTAGATGAGTCTAGAGCTAATCACGTGACTTGTAGTAAGTCAGAAAGTGAAAGACACATATCGTATCATATCACTTATAGGTGTTACCTAAGAATGGATACCAGGGCAGATATTTCCACGGAGAAGGGCCATCACAGATTCATCAAACAAACTTATGGTTCACCAATGGAAAGGTGTGAGGATTGGTTTCATTACGATATTGGGGTTAACAGACATATACAAACACAGGTGACATATATAATCACCAAAGACCTACGGAATACCAAGAGAAGACTACTCAACCTTCTGTCATAACGTACATGGGAAAAGGATCCCAGGAAGAACAGACATCTGTATATGTGTAAAAGAACCACATCTTCCACACCTACAACAAGCCAAACATTGTAATCAAACTTGCTGTAATAAAAAATAAAAAATTAAATTAAAAACACGAACAAGAAGTAGTGAGACAAACTTGAGGGGCTTTCTCCTGGCACATTCCATTCTAAATTCCAATCTAGAACACAACTTCCATTGAGGCTCTGTTGCCCTAGTCACCAGATTTGGTAAGGGAGAACTGCTGCCACCTTGTGGCCGTTTCGCACAACAGCAGCTTTAATCCCAGCGCTGATGGTCAGTTGATATTCAAAATCATTGCAGGCCTGTAAATGACACCTGCCCTGAAAACAAATCCTGGGGTCACATATCGACCAAAAAGTTCAAAGGACGTCCATATTTCAAAACGACCGTTTCAAAAGGCATATTTTACGCACATTAGTGTTCTGCTTCTTTTTCTTTCTTTCCTTTTTTTGTTAAAAATACGGGAATGGAAAAAGGCATCCCTCAGAATGGGCGAAAATCGTTGCAAACGAATCAATGGACAAAGGTTTAATCTCCAATATATATAAAGAGCTCATGCAGCTTAATATTAACAAAACAAACAACCCAATACAAAAAATGGGCAGAAGATCTAAAGAGATATTTCTTCCAAGAAGACACAGAGATGGCCAAGACGCACATGAAAAGCTGCTCAACAGCACTAATTATTAGAGAAATGCAAATCAAAACTACAATGAGGTATCACCTCACACCTGTTAGAATCGGCATCATCAGAAAATCTACAAACAAGAAATTCTGGGGAGGGTGTGGACAAAAGGAGCCCTCTTCCACTATTGGTGGGAATGTAAATTGATACAGTCACTATGGAGAACGGTATGGAGTTTCCTTAAAAAAACTAGAAATAGAATTACCATCTGATCCAGCAATCCCACTTCTGGGCATATACCCAGAGAAAACCATAAATCAAAAAGGCACATTCACCACAATGTTCATGGCAGCACTATTTACAATAGCCAGGTAATGGAAGCAACGTAAATGTCCACAGACAGATGAATGGATAAAGATGTGGTACATATATAAAATGGAATATTACTCAGCCATAAGAAGGAATGAAACTGGGTCATTTGTAGAGACATCGATGGATCTAGAGACTGTCATACAGAATGAAGTAAGTCAGAAAGAGGAAAACAAATATTGTATATTAATGCATACATGTGGAACCTAAACAATGGTACAGATGAACTGGTTTGCAGGGAAGAAACAGAGACACAGAGGTAGACAACAAACATATGGACACCAAGTGTGGGAAGCCATGGGGTGGTGGTGGTGGGATAAGTTGGGGGATTGGGACTGACCTGTATACATGTATATGCATAAAATACATAACTAATAATAACCTGCTGTATAAAAAAATAAATCAAATTAAATTTCAAATTTTTAAAAAATAAAATTTAAAAATAAAACAGAAAAATGTTCTTCCCTTCACACAGATGTATTTATAGGAATGAATTATTTCCATGCTTATATCTATAAATACATAAAGGAGGAATACAATCTAACTTGAACCATAAAAGAAAAAAAAAAAAACCTGAACCCTCCAGTTATAGAGAGGAATACCCTATCAGGGCACTTGCTCCAGCGGTAAACAATTCTGAAATTGGTCAGAGGTGGGGAATCATCTCCCATACAACCAGCAACCCACCCCCCACGCCAGGAGCATCCTCATTGCAAAGCTGGGGGACCGTGCCGAGGCATCTGTGAGTAAACGTGAGCTGAGCCCCAGGCCAGCTGCTGCTGAACTGTTCCCACCCTTCCCAGGTAAAACACCTGAATATGTACAAGGGCTTGAAAGCCTAGAGGAAGGGCCGTGGAGCCACACCAGCGACAGCACGCAGTCCAACTTGGTGCCTGCAGGCCAGCCAGGGTGGTCCTGGCCCCGGGCGCTCTTCCGGAAGCTTTCCATTGCCCTGCCTGAGATACCCCTCCTGTCCCGGCCCCCACTGCTTTTTTCCTTCCTCACCTCTGTCCGGAGAGAAATTCCAGCGGAAGGTATGGGTGACACATCCTCTTTACAGGTGGCAGCCTGGCAATCCCTGCAGAAAGGCCAGCAGAGCCCCACTCACACCGGGCCACCAACAAAGCTGTGGCCCCTCACTCCCTCCCACCAGCAGAGCCCCGAGACTGCTGACGGGGCAGAGAATATGGAGTCAGGCACAGCTTCAGGGGCTATTGCTGCCTGGAGCGCTGTTTATATTGACCTCAAACAGGCACACCTGGGGAGGGCCGGCCGGCAGGGTAAGGCTGCCCAGGTCAGCTAATCCACAACCCTCAGGGAATCACATTGTTGAAAACGGACCTCGCTAAGGCAGAATAGAAGCCAAGGAACAAAAGGACACAATGCCATTTGCAGCACCTTAGATGAGTCTAGAGGTAATCACGTGACTTGTAGTAAGTCAGAAAGTGAAAGACACATATCGTATCATATCACTTATAGGTGTTACCTAAGAATGGATACCAGGGCAGATATTTCCACGGAGAAGGGCCATCACAGATTCATCAAACAAACTTATGGTTCACCAATGGAAAGGTGTGAGGATTGGTTTCATTACGATATTGGGGTTAACAGACATATACAAACACAGGTGACACATATAATCACCAAAGACCTACGGAATACCAAGAGAAGACTACTCAACCTTCTGTCATAACGTACATGGGAAAAGGATCCCAGGTAGAACAGACATCTGTATATGTGTAAAAGAACCCCATCTTCCACACCTACAACAAGCCAAACATTGTAATCAAACTTGCTGTAATAAAAAATAAAAAAATAAATTAAAAACACGAACAAGAAGTAGTGAGACAAACTTGAGGGGCTTTCTCCTGGCACATTCCATTCTAAATTCCAATCTAGAACAGGACTTCCATTGAGGCTCTGTTGCCCTATTCACCAGATTTGGTAAGGGAGAACTGCTGCCACCTTGTGGCCGTTTCGCACAACAGCAGCTTTAATTCCAGCGCTGATGGTCAGTTGATATTCAAAATCATTGCAGGCCTGTAAATGACACCTGCCCTGAAAACAAATCCTGGGGTCACATATCGACCAAAAAATTCAAAGGACATCCATATTTCAAAACGACCGTTTCAAAAGGCATATTTTACGCACATTAGTGTTCTGCTTCTTTTTCTTTCTTTCCTTTTTTTGTTAAAAATACGGGAATGGAAAAAGGCATCCCTCAGAATGGGCGAAAATCGTTGCAAACGAATCAATGGACAAAGATTTAATCTCCAATATATATAAACAGCTCATGCAGCTTAATATTAACAAAACAAACAACCCAATACAAAAAATGGGCAGAAGATCTAAAGAGATGTTTCTTCCAAGAAGACACAGAGATGGCCAAGATGCACATGAAAAGCTGCTCAAGAGCTCTAATTATTAGAGAAATGCAAATCAAAACTACAATGAGGTATCACCTCACACCTGTTAGAATCGGCATCATCAGAAAATCTACAAACAAGAAATTCTGGGGAGGGTGTGGACAAAAGGAGCCCTCTTCCACTATTGGTGGGAATGTAAATTGATACAGTCACTATGGAGAACGGTATGGAGTTTCCTTAAAAAAACTAGAAATAGAATTACCATCTGATCCAGCAATCCCACTTCTGGGCATATACCCAGAGAAAACCATAAATCAAAAAGGCACATTCACCACAATGTTCATGGCAGCACTATTTACAATAGCCAGGTAATGGAAGCAACGTAAATGTCCACAGACAGATGAATGGATAAAGATGTGGTACATATATAAAATGGAATATTACTCAGCCATAAGAAGGAATGAAACTGGGTCATTTGTAGAGACATCGATGGATCTAGAGACCGTCATACAGAATGAAGTAATTCAGAAAGAGGAAAACAAATATTGTTTATTAATGCATACATGTGGAACCTAAAAAATGGTACAGATGAACTGGTTTGCAGGGAAGAAACAGAGACACAGAGGTAGAGAACAAACATATGGACACCAAGTGTGGGAAGCCATGGGGTGGTGGTGGTGGGATAAGTTGGGGGATTGGGACTGACCTGTATACATGTATATGCATAAAATACATAACTAATAATAACCTGCTGTATAAAAAAATAAATCAAATTAAATTTCAAATTTTTAAAAAATAAAATTTAAAAATAAAACAGAAAAATGTTCTTCCCTTCACACAGATGTATTTATAGGAACGAATTATTTCCATGCTTATATCTATAAATACATAAAGGAGGAATACAATCTAACTTGAACCATAAAAGAAAAAAAAAATACCTGAACCCACCAGTTATACAGAGGAAAACCCTATCAGGGCACTTGCTCCAGCGGTAAACAATTCTGAAATTGGTCAGAGGTGGGGAATCATCTCCCATACAACCAGCAACCCACCCCCCACGCCAGGAGCATCCTCTTTGCAAAGCTGGGGGACCGTGCCGAGGCATCTGTGAGTAAACGTGAGCTGAGCCCCAGGCCAGCTGCTGCTGAACTGTTCCCACCCTTCCCAGGTAAAACACCTGAATATGTACAAGGGCTTGAAAGCCTAGAGGAAGGGCCACGGAGCCACACCAGCGACAGCACGCAGGCCAACTTGGTGCCTGCAGGCCAGCCAGGGTGGTCCTGGCCCCGGGCGCTCTTCCGGAAGCTTTCCATTGCCCTGCCTGAGATACCCCTCCTGTCCCGGGCCCCACTGCTTTTTTCCTTCCTCACCTCTGTCCGGAGAGAAATTCCAGCGGAAGGTATGGGTGACACATCCTCTTCTTTACAGGTGGCAGCCTGGCAATCCCTGCAGAAAGGCCAGCAGAGCCCCACTCACACCGGGCCACCAACAAAGCTGTGGCCCCTCACTCCCTCCCACCAGCAGAGCCCCGAGACTGCTGACGGGGCAGAGAATATGGAGTCAGGCACAGCTTCAGGGGCTATTGCTGCCTGGAGCGCTGTTTATATTGACCTCAAACAGGCACACCTGGGGAGGGCCGGCCGGCAGGGTAAGGCTGCCCAGGTCAGCTAATCCACAACCCTCAGGGAATCACATTGTTGAAAACGGACCTCGCTAAGGCAGAATAGAAGCCAAGGAAGAAAAGGACACAATGCCATTTGCAGCACCTTAGATGAGTCTAGAGGTAATCACGTGACTTGTAGTAAGTCAGAAAGTGAAAGACACATATCGTATCATATCACTTATAGGTGTTACCTAAGAATGGATACCAGGGCAGATATTTCCACGGAGAAGGGCCATCACAGATTCATCAAACAAACTTATGGTTCACCAATGGAAAGGTGTGAGGATTGGTTTCATTACGATATTGGGGTTAACAGACATATACAAACACAGGTGACATATATAATCACCAAAGACCTACGGAATACCAAGAGAAGACTACTCAACATTGTGTCATAACGTACATGGGAAAAGGATCCCAGGAAGAACAGACATCTGTATATGTGTAAAAGAACCACATCTTCCACACCTACAACAAGCCAAACATTGTAATCAAACTTGCTGTAATAAAAAATAAAAAATTAAATTAAAAACACGAACAAGAAGTAGTGAGACAAACTTGAGGGGCTTTCTCCTGGCACATTCCATTCTAAATTCCAATCTAGAACACAACTTCCATTGAGGCTCTGTTGCCCTAGTCACCAGATTTGGTAAGGGAGAACTGCTGCCACCTTGTGGCCGTTTCGCACAACAGCAGCTTTAATTCCAGCGCTGATGGTCAGTTGATATTCAAAATCATTGCAGGCCTGTAAATGACACCTGCCCTGAAAACAAATCCTGGGGTCACATATCGACCAAAAAATTCAAAGGACGTCCATATTTCAAAACGACCGTTTCAAAAGGCATATTTTACGCACATTAGTGTTCTGCTTCTTTTTCTTTCTTTCCTTTTTTTGTTAAAAATACGGGAATGGAAAAAGGCATCCCTCAGAATGGGCGAAAATCGTTGCAAACGAATCAATGGACAAAGGTTTAATCTCCAATATATATAAACAGCTCATGCAGCTTAATATTAACAAAACAAACAACCCAATACAAAAAATGGGCAGAAGATCTAAAGAGATGTTTCTTCCAAGAAGACACAGAGATGGCCAAGACGCACATGAAAAGCTGCTCAACAGCACTAATTATTAGAGAAATGCAAATCAAAACTACAATGAGGTATCACCTCACACCTGTTAGAATCGGCATCATCAGAAAATCTACAAACAACCAATTCTGGGGAGGCTGTGGACAAAAGGAGCCCTCTTCCACTATTGGTGGGAATGTAAATTGATACAGTCACTATGGAGAACGGTATGGAGTTTCCTTAAAAAAACTAGAAATAGAATTACCATCTGATCCAGCAATCCCACTTCTGGGCATATACCCAGAGAAAACCATAAATCAAAAAGGCACATTCACCACAATGTTCATGGCAGCACTATTTACAATAGCCAGATAATGGAAGCAACGTAAATGCCCACAGACAGATGAATGGATAAAGATGTGGTACATATATAAAATGGAATATTACTCAGCCATAAGAAGGAATGAAACTGGGTCATTTGTAGAGACATCGATGGATCTAGAGACTGTCATACAGAATGAAGTAAGTCAGAAAGAGGAAAACAAATATTGTATATTAATGCATATATGTGGAACCTAAACAATGGTACAGATGAACTGGTTTGCAGGGAAGAAACAGAGACACAGAGGTAGACAACAAACATATGGACACCAAGTGTGGGAAGCCATGGGGTGGTGGTGGTGGGATGAGTTGGGAGATTGGGATTGACCTGTATACATGTATATGCATAAAATACATAACTAATAGTAACCTGCTGTATAAAAAAATAAATCAAATTAAATTTCAAATTTTTAAAAAATAAAATTTAAAAATAAAACAGAAAAATGTTCTTCCCTTCACACAGATGTATTTATAGGAATGAATTATTTCCATGCTTATATCTATAAATACATAAAGGAGGAATACAATCTAACTTGAACCATAAAAGAAAAAAAAAAAAACCTGAACCCTCAAGTTATAGAGAGGAATACCCTATCAGGGCACTTGCTCCAGCGGTAAACAATTCTGAAATTGGTCAGAGGTGGGGAATCATCTCCCATACAACCAGCAACCCACCCCCCACGCCAGGAGCATCCTCATTGCAAAGCTGGGGGACCGTGCCGAGGCATCTGTGAGTAAACGTGAGCTGAGCCCCAGGCCAGCTGCTGCTGAACTGTTCCCACCCTTCCCAGGTAAAACACCTGAATATGTACAAGGGCTTGAAAGCCTAGAGGAAGGGCCGTGGAGCCACACCAGCGACAGCACGCAGTCCAACTTGGTGCCTGCAGGCCAGCCAGGGTGGTCCTGGCCCCGGGCGCTCTTCCGGAAGCTTTCCATTGCCCTGCCTGAGATACCCCTCCTGTCCCGGCCCCCACTGCTTTTTTCCTTCCTCACCTCTGTCCGGAGCGAAATTCCAGCGGAAGGTATGGGTGACACATCCTCTTCTTTACAGGTGGCAGCCTGGCAATCCCTGCAGAAAGGCCAGCAGAGCCCCACTCACACCGGGCCACCAACAAAGCTGTGGCCCCTCACTCCCTCCCACCAGCAGAGCCCCGAGACTGCTGACGGGGCAGAGAATATGGAGTCAGGCACAGCTTCAGGGGCTATTGCTGCCTGGAGCGCTGTTTATATTGACCTCAAACAGGCACACCTGGGGAGGGCCGGCCGGCAGGGTAAGGCTGCCCAGGTCAGCTAATCCACAACCCTCAGGGAATCACATTGTTGAAAACGGACCTCGCTAAGGCAGAATAGAAGCCAAGGAACAAAAGGACACAATGCCATTTGCAGCACCGTAGATGAGTCTAGAGGTAATCACGTGACTTGTAGTAAGTCAGAAAGTGAAAGACACATATCGTATCATATCACTTATAGGTGTTACCTAAGAATGGATACCAGGGCAGATATTTCCACGGAGAAGGGCCATCACAGATTCATCAAACAAACTTATGGTTCACCAATGGAAAGGTGTGAGGATTGGTTTCATTACGATATTGGGGTTAACAGACATATACAAACACAGGTGACACATATAATCACCAAAGACCTACGGAATACCAAGAGAAGACTACTCAACCTTCTGTCATAACGTACATGGGAAAAGGATCCCACGAAGAACAGACATCTGTATATGTGTAAAAGAACCCCATCTTCCACACCTACAACAAGCCAAACATTGTAATCAAACTTGCTGTAATAAAAAATAAAAAATTAAATTAAAAACACGAACAAGAAGTAGTGAGACAAACTTGAGGGGCTTTCTCCTGGCACATTCCATTCTAAATTCCAATCTAGAACACGACTTCCATTGAGGCTCTGTTGCCCTAGTCACCAGATTTGGTAAGGGAGAACTGCTGCCACCTTGTGGCCGTTTCGCACAACAGCAGCTTTAATCCCAGCGCTGATGGTCAGTTGATATTCAAAATCATTGCAGGCCTGTAAATGACACCTGCCCTGAAAACAAATCCTGGGGTCACATATCGACGAAAAAGTTCAAAGGACGTCCATATTTCAAAACGACCGTTTCAAAAGGCATATTTTACGCACATTAGTGTTCTGCTTCTTTTTCTTTCTTTCCTTTTTTTGTTAAAAATACGGGAATGGAAAAAGGCATCCCTCAGAATGGGCGAAAATCGTTGCAAACGAATCAATGGACAAAGGTTTAATCTCCAATATATATAAACAGCTCATGCAGCTTAATATTAACAAAACAAACAACCCAATACAAAAAATGGGCAGAAGATCTAAAGAGATATTTCTTCCAAGAAGACACAGAGATGGCCAAGACGCACATGAAAAGATGCTCAACAGCACTAATTATTAGAGAAATGCAAATCAAAACTACAATGAGGTATCACCTCACACCTGTTAGAATCGGCATCATCAGAAAATCTACAAACAACCAATTCTGGGGAGGGTGTGGACAAAAGGAGCCCTCTTCCACTATTGGTGGGAATGTAAATTGATACAGTCACTATGGAGAACGGTATGGAGTTTCCTTAAAATAACTAGAAATAGAATTACCATCTGATCCAGCAATCCCACTTCTGGGCATATACCCAGAGAAAACCATAAATCAAAAAGGCACATTCACCACAATGTTCATGGCAGCACTATTTACAATAGCCAGGTAATGGAAGCAACGTAAATGTCCACAGACAGATGAATGGATAAAGATGTGGTACATATATAAAATGGAATATTACTCAGCCATAAGAAGGAATGAAACTGGGTCATTTGTAGAGACATCGATGGATCTAGAGACTGTCATACAGAATGAAGTAAGTCAGAAAGAGGAAAACAAATATTGTATATTAATGCATACATGTGGAACCTAAAAAATGGTACAGATGAACTGGTTTGCAGGGAAGAAACAGAGACACAGAGGTAGACAACAAACATATGGACACCAAGTGTGGGAAGCCATGGGGTGGTGGTGGTGGGATAAGTTGGGGGATTGGGACTGACCTGTATACATGTATATGCATAAAATACATAACTAATAATAACCTGCTGTATAAAAAAATAAATTAAATTTCAAATTTTTAAAAAATAAAATTTAAAAATAAAACAGAAAAATGTTCTTCCCTTCACACAGATGTATTTATAGGAATGAATTATTTCCATGCTTATATCTATAAATACATAAAGGAGGAATACAATCTAACTTGAACCATAAAAGAAAAAAAAAAAACCTGAACCCACCAGTTATACAGAGGAAAACCCTATCAGGGCACTTGCTCCAGCGGTAAACAATTCTGAAATTGGTCAGAGGTGGGGAATCATCTCTCATACAACCAGCAACCCACCCCCCACGCCAGGAGCATCCTCTTTGCAAAGCTGGGGGACCGTGCCGAGGCATCTGTGAGTAAACGTGAGCTGAGGCCCAGGCCAGCTGCTGCTGAACTGTTCCCACCCTTCCCAGGTATAACACCTGAATATGTACAAGGGCTTGAAAGCCTAGAGGAAGGGCCACGGAGCCACACCAGCGACAGCACGCTGGCCAGCTTGGTGCCTGCAGGCCAGCCAGGGTGGTCCTTGTCCCGGGCGCTCTTCCGGAAGCTTTCCATTGCCCTGCCTGAGATACCCCTCCTGTCCCGGCCCCCACTGCTTTTTACCTTCCTCACCTCTGTCCGGAGAGAAATTCCAGCAGAAGGTATGGGTGACACATCCTCTTCTTTACAGGTGGCAGCCTGGCAACCCCTGCAGAAAGGCCAGCAGAGCCCCACTCACACCGGGCCACCAACAAAGCTGTGGCCCCTCACTCCCTCCCACCAGCAGAGCCCCGAGACTGCTGACGGGGCAGAGAATATGGAGTCAGGCACAGCTTGAGGGGCTATTGCTGCCTGGAGTGCTGTTTATATTGACCTCACACAGGCACACCTGGGGAGGGCCGGCCGGCAGGGTAAGGCTGCCCAGGTCAGCTAATCCACAACCCTCAGGGAATCACATTGTTGAAAACGGACCTCGCTAAGGCAGAATAGAAGCCAAGGAAGAAAAGGACACAATGCCATTTGCAGCACCTTAGATGAGTCTAGAGCTAATCACGTGACTTGTAGTAAGTCAGAAAGTGAAAGACACATATCGTATCATATCACTTATAGGTGTTACCTAAGAATGGATACCAGTGCAGATATTTCCACGGAGAAGGGCCATCACAGATTCATCAAACAAACTTATGGTTCACCAATGGAAAGGTGTGAGGATTGGTTTCATTACGATATTGGGGTTAACAGACATATACAAACACAGGTGACACATATAATCACCAAAGACCTACGGAATACCAAGAGAAGACTACTCAACCTTCTGTCATAACGTACATGGGAAAAGGATCCCAGGAAGAACAGACATCTGTATATGTGTAAAAGAACCACATCTTCCACACCTACAACAAGCCAAACATTGTAATCAAACTTGCTGTAATAAAAAATAAAAAATTAAATTAAAAACACGAACAAGAAGTAGTGAGACAAACTTGAGGGGCTTTCTCCTGGCACATTCCATTCTAAATTCCAATCTAGAACACGACTTCCATTGAGGCTCTGTTGCCCTAGTCACCAGATTTGGTAAGGGAGAACTGCTGCCACCTTGTGGCCGTTTCGCACAACAGCAGCTTTAATCCCAGCGCTGATGGTCAGTTGATATTCAAAATCATTGCAGGCCTGTAAATGACACCTGCCCTGAAAACAAATCCTGGGGTCACATATCGACCAAAAAATTCAAAGGACGTCCATATTTCAAAACGACCGTTTCAAAAGGCATATTTTACGCACATTAGTGTTCTGCTTCTTTTTCTTTCTTTCCTTTTTTTGTTAAAAATACGGGAATGGAAAAAGGCATCCCTCAGAATGGGCGAAAATCGTTGCAAACGAATCAATGGACAAAGGTTTAATCTCCAATATATATAAACAGCTCATGCAGCTTAATATTAACAAAACAAACAACCCAATACAAAAAATGGGCAGAAGATCTAAAGAGATGTTTCTTCCAAGAAGACACAGAGATGGCCAAGACGCACATGAAAAGCTGCTCAACAGCACTAATTATTAGAGAAATGCAAATCAAAACTACAATGAGGTATCACCTCACACCTGTTAGAATCGGCATCATCAGAAAATCTACAAACAACCAATTCTGGGGAGGGTGTGGACAAAAGGAGCCCTCTTCCACTATTGGTGGGAATGTAAATTAATACAGTCACTATGGAGAACGGTATGGAATTTCCTTAAAAAAACTAGAAATAGAATTACCATCTGATCCAGCAAATCCACTTCTGGGCATATACCCAGAGAAAACCATAAATCAAAAAGGCACATTCACCACAATGTTCATGGCAGCACTATTTACAATGGCCAGATAATGGAAGCAACGTAAATGCCCACAGACAGATGAATGGATAAAGATGTGGTACATATATAAAATGGAATATTACTCAGCCATAAGAAGGAATGAAACTGGGTCATTTGTAGAGACATCGATGGATCTAGAGACTGTCATACAGAATGAAGTAAGTCAGAAAGAGGAAAAAAATATTGTATATTAATGCATATATGTGGAACCTAAAAAATGGTACAGATGAACTGGTTTGCAGGGAAGAAACAGAGACACAGAGGTAGACAACAAACATATGGACACCAAGTGTGGGAAGCCATGGGGTGGTGGTGGTGGGATGAGTTGGGAGATTGGGATTGACCTGTATACATGTATATGCATAAAATACATAACTAATAATAACCTGCTGTATAAAAAAATAAATCAAATTAAATTTCAAATTTTTAAAAAATAAAATTTAAAAATAAAACAGAAAAATGTTCTTCCCTTCACACAGATGTATTTATAGGAATGAATTATTTCCATGCTTATATCTATAAATACATAAAGGAGGAATACAATCTAACTTGAACCATTAAAGAAAAAAAAAAAAACCTGAAGCCACCAGTTATACAGAGGAAAACCCTATCAGGGCACTTGCTCCAGCGGTAAACAATTCTGAAATTGGTCAGAGGTGGGGAATCATCTCCCATACAACCAGCAACCCACCCCCCACGCCAGGAGCATCCTCATTGCAAAGCTGGGGGACCGTGCCGAGGCATCTGTGAGTAAACGTGAGCTGAGCCCCAGGCCAGCTGCTGCTGAACTGTTCCCACCCTTCCCAGGTAAAACACCTGAATATGTACAAGGGCTTGAAAGCCTAGAGGAAGGGCCGTGGAGCCACACCAGTGACAGCACGCAGGCCAACTTGGTGCCTGCAGGCCAGCCAGGGTGGTCCTGGCCCCGGGCGCTCTTCCGGAAGCTTTCCATTGCCCTGCCTGAGATAGCCCTCCTGTCCCGGCCCCCACTGCTTTTTTCCTTCCTCACCTCTGTCCGGAGAGAAATTCCAGCGGAAGGTATGGGTGACACATCCTCTTCTTTACAGGTGGCAGCCTGGCAACCCCTGCAGAAAGGCCAGCAGAGCCCCACTCACACCGGGCCACCAACAAAGCTGTGGCCCCTCACTCCCTCCCGCCAGCAGAGCCCCGAGACTGCTGACGGGGCAGAGAATATGGAGTCAGGCACAGCTTCAGGGGCTATTGCTGCCTGGAGCGCTGTTTATATTGACCTCAAACATGAACACCTGGGGAGGGCCGGCCGGCAGGGTAAGGCTGCCCAGGTCAGCTAATCCACATCCCTCAGGGAATCACATTGTTGAAAACGGACCACGCTAAGGCAGAATAGAAGCCAAGGAAGAAAAGGACACAATGCCATTTGCAGCACCGTAGATGAGTCTAGAGGTAATCACGTGACTTGTAGTAAGTCAGAAAGTGAAAGACACATATCGTATCATATCACTTATAGGTGTTACCTAAGAATGGATACCAGGGCAGATATTTCCATGGAGAAGGGCCATCACAGATTCATCAAACAAACTTATGGTTCACCAATGGAAAGGTGTGAGGATTGGTTTCATTACGATATTGGGGTTAACAGACATATACAAACACAGGTGACACATATAATCACCAAAGACCTACGGAATACCAAGAGAAGACTACTCAACATTCTGTCATAACGTACATGGGAAAAGGATCCCAGGAAGAACAGACATCTGTATATGTGTAAAAGAACCCCATCTTCCACACCTACAACAAGCCAAACATTGTAATCAAACTTGCTGTAATAAAAAATAAAAAATTAAATTAAAAACACGAACAAGAAGTAGTGAGACAAACTTGAGGGGCTTTCTCCTGGCACATTCCATTCTAAATTCCAATCTAGAGCACGACTTCCATTGAGGCTCTGTTGCCCTAGTCACCAGATTTGGTAAGGGAGAACTGCTGCCACCTTGTGGCCGTTTCGCACAACAGCAGCTTTAATCCCATCGCTGATGGTCAGTTGATATTCAAAATCATTGCAGGCCTGTAAATGACACCTGCCCTGAAAACAAATCCTGGGGTCACATATCGACCAAAAAATTCAAAGGACGTCCATATTTCAAAACGACCGTTTCAAAAGGCATATTTTACGCACATTAGTGTTCTGCTTCTTTTTCTTTCTTTCCTTTTTTTGTTAAAAATACGGGAATGGAAAAAGGCATCCCTCAGAATGGGCAAAAATCGTTGCAAACGAATCAATGGACAAAGGTTTAATCTCCATTATATATAAACAGCTCATGCAGCTTAATATTAACAAAACAAACAACCCAATACAAAAAATGGGCAGAAGATCTAAAGAGATGTTTCTTCCAAGAAGACACAGAGATGGCCAAGACGCACATGAAAAGCTGCTCAACAGCACTAATTATTAGAGAAATGCAAATCAAAACTACAATGAGGTATCACCTCACACCTGTTAGAATCGGCATCATCAGAAAATCTACAAACAACCAATTCTGGGGAGGGTGTGGACAAAAGGAGCCCTCTTCCACTATTGGTGGGAATGTAAATTGATACAGTCACTATGGAGAACGGTATGGAGTTTCCTTAAAAAAACTAGAAATAGAATTACCATCTGATCCAGCAATCCCACTTCTGGGCATATACCCAGAGAAAACCATAAATCAAAAAGGCACATTCACCACAATGTTCATGGCAGCACTATTTACAATAGCCAGGTAATGGAAGCAACGTAAATGCCCACAGACAGATGAATGGATAAAGATGTGGTACATATATAAAATGGAATATTACTCAGCCATAAGAAGGAATGAAACTGGGTCATTTGTAGAGACATCGATGGATCTAGAGACTGTCATACAGAATGAAGTAAGTCAGAAAGAGGAAAACAAATATTGTATATTAATGCATTTATGTGGAACCTAAAAAATGGTACAGATGAACTGGTTTGCAGGGAAGAAACAGAGACACAGAGGTAGACAACAAACATATGGACACCAAGTGTGGGAAGCCATGGGGTGGTGGTGGTGGGATGAGTTGGGAGATTGGGATTGACCTGTATACATGTATATGCATAAAATACATAACTAATAATAACCTGCTGTATAAAAAAATAAATCAAATTAAATTTCTAATTTTTAAAAAATAAAATTTAAAAATAAAACAGAAAAATGTTCTTCCCTTCACACAGATGTATTTATAGGAATGAATTATTTCCATGCTTATATCTATAAATACATAAAGGAGGAAAACAATCTAACTTGAACCATAAAAAAAAAAAAAACCTGAACCCACCAGTTATACAGAGGAAAACCCTATCAGGGCACTTGCTCCAACGGTAAACAATTCTGAAATTAGTCAGAGGTGGGGAATCATCTCCCATACAACCAGCAACCCACCCCCCACGCCAGGAGCATCCTCATTGCAAAGCTGGGGGACCGTGCCGAGGCATCTGTGAGTAAACGTGAGCTGAGCCCCAGGCCAGCTGCTGCTGAACTGTTCCCACCCTTCCCAGGTAAAACACCTGAATAGGTACAAGGGCTTGAAAGCCTAGAGGAAGGGCCGTGGAGCCACACCAGCGACAGCACGCAGGCCAACTTGGTGCCTGCAGGCCAGCCAGTGTGGTCCTGGCCCCGGGCGCTCTTCCGGAAGCTTTCCATTGCCCTGCCTGAGATACCCCTCCTGTCCCGGCCACCACTGCTTTTTTCCTTCCTCACCTCTGTCCGGAGAGAAATTCCAGCGGAAGGTATGGGTGACACATCCTCTTCTTTACAGGTGGCAGCCTGGCAACCCCTGCAGAAAGGCCAGCAGAGCCCCACTCACACCGGGCCACCAACAAAGCTGTG
Source organism: Mesoplodon mirus (assembly GCF_964341445.2). Taxonomy (NCBI): domain Eukaryota; kingdom Metazoa; phylum Chordata; class Mammalia; order Artiodactyla; family Ziphiidae; genus Mesoplodon; species Mesoplodon mirus. The sequence continues at coordinate 1,147,556 of NW_028295814.1, read as the reverse complement.
GCCCCTCACTCCCTCCCACCAGCAGAGCCCCGAGACTGCTGACGGGGCAGAGAATATGGAGTCAGGCACAGCTTCAGGGGCTATTGCTGCCTGGAGCCCTGTTTATATTGACCTCACACAGGCACACCTGGGGAGGGCCGGCCGGCAGGGTAAGGCTACCCAGGTCAGCTAATCCACAACCCTCAGGGAATCACATTGTTGAAAACGGACCTCGCTAAGGCAGAATAGAAGCCAAGGAAGAAAAGGACACAATGCCATTTGCAGCACCGTAGATGAGTCTAGAGGTAATCACGTGACTTGTAGTAAGTCAGAAAGTGAAAGACACATATCGTATCATATCACTTATAGGTGTTACCTAAGAATGGATACCAGGGCAGATATTTCCACGGAGAAGGGCCATCACAGATTCATCAAACAAACTTATGGTTCACCAATGGAAAGGTGTGAGGATTGGTTTCATTACGATATTGGGGTTAACAGACATATACAAACACAGGTGACACATATAATCACCAAAGACATACGGAATACCAAGAGAAGACTACTCAACATTCTGTCATAACGTACATGGGAAAAGGATCCCAGGAAGAACAGACATCTGTATATGTGTAAAAGAACCCCATCTTCCACACCTACAACAAGCCAAACATTGTAATCAAACTTGCTGTAATAAAAAATAAAAAATTAAATTAAAAACACGAACAAGAAGTAGTGAGACAAACTTGAGGGGCTTTCTCCTGGCACATTCCATTCTAAATTCCAATCTAGAACACGACTTCCATTGAGGCTCTGTTGCCCTAGTCACCAGATTTGGTAAGGGAGAACTGCTGCCACCTTGTGGCCGTTTCGCACAACAGCAGCTTTAATCCCAGCGCTGATGGTCAGTTGATATTCAAAATCATTGCAGGCCTGTAAATGACACCTGCCCTGAAAACAAATCCTGGGGTCACATATCGACCAAAAAATTCAAAGGACGTCCATATTTCAAAACGACCGTTTCAAAAGGCATATTTTACGCACATTAGTGTTCTGCTTCTTTTTCTTTCTTTCCTTTTTTTGTTAAAAATACGGGAATGGAAAAAGGCATCCCTCAGAATGGGCGAAAATCGTTGCAAACGAATCAATGGACAAAGGTTTAATCTCCAATATATATAAACAGCTCATGCAGCTTAATATTAACAAAACAAACAACCCAATACAAAAAATGGGCAGAAGATCTAAAGAGATGTTTCTTCCAAGAAGACACAGAGATGGCCAAGACGCACATGAAAAGCTGCTCAACAGCACTAATTATTAGAGAAATGCAAATCAAAACTACAATGAGGTATCACCTCACACCTGTTAGAATCGGCATCATCAGAAAATCTACAAACAACCAATTCTGGGGAGGGTGTGGACAAAAGGAGCCCTCTTCCACTATTGGTGGGAATGTAAATTGATACAGTCACTATGGAGAACGGTATGGAGTTTCCTTAAAAAAACTAGAAATAGAATTACCATCTGATCCAGCAATCCCACTTCTGGGCATATACCCAGAGAAAACCATAAATCAAAAAGGCACATTCACCACAATGTTCATGGCAGCACTATTTACAATAGCCAGGTAATGGAAGCAACGTAAATGCCCACAGACAGATGAATGGATAAAGATGTGGTACATATATAAAATGGAATATTACTCAGCCATAAGAAGGAATGAAACTGGGTCATTTGTAGAGACATCGATGGATCTAGAGACTGTCATACAGAATGAAGTAAGTCAGAAAGAGGAAAACAGATATTGTATATTAATGCATATATGTGGAACCTAAAAAATGGTACAGATGAACTGGTTTGCAGGGAAGAAACAGAGACACAGAGGTAGAGAACAAACATATGGACACCAAGTGTGGGAAGCCATGGGGTGGTGGTGGTGGGATGAGTTGGGAGATTGGGATTGACCTGTATACATGTATATGCATAAAATACATAACTAATAATAACCTGCTGTATAAAAAATAAATCAAATTAAATTTCAAATTTTTAAAAAATAAAATTTAAAAATAAAACAGAAAAATGTTCTTCCCTTCACACAGATGTATTTATAGGAATGAATTATTTCCATGCTTATATCTATAAATACATAAAGGAGGAATACAATCTAACTTGAACCATAAAAAAAAAAAAAACCTGAACCCACCAGTTATAGAGAGGAATACACTATCAGGGCACTTGCTCCAGCGGTAAACAATTCTGAAATTAGTCAGAGGTGGGGAATCATCTCCCATACAACCAGCAACCCACCCCCCATGCCAGGAGCATCCTCATTGCAAAGCTGGGGGACCGTGCCGAGGCATCTGTGAGTAAACGTGAGCTGAGCCCAAGGCCAGCTGCTGCTGAACTGCTCCCACCCTTCCCAGGTAAAACACCTGAATATGTACAAGGGCTTGAAAGCCTAGAGGAAGGGCCGTGGAGCCACACCAGCGACAGCACGCAGGCCAACTTGGTGCCTGCAGGCCAGCCAGTGTGGTCCTGGCCCCGGGCACTCTTCCGGAAGTTTCCATTGCCCTGCCTGAGATACCCCTCCTGTCCCGGCCCCCACTGCTTTTTTCGTTCCTCACCTCTGTCCGGAGAGAAATTCCAGCGGAAGGTATGGGTGACACATCCTCTTCTTTACAGGTGGCAGCCTGGCAACCCCTGCAGAAAGGCCAGCAGAGCCCCACTCACACCGGGCCACCAACAAAGCTGTGGCCCCTCACTCCCTCCCACCAGCAGAGCCCCGAGACTGCTGACGGGGCAGAGAATATGGAGTCAGGCACAGCTTCAGGGGCTATTGCTGCCTGGAGCGCTGTTTATATTGACCTCAAACAGGCACACCTGGGGAGGGCTGGCCGGCAGGGTAAGGCTGCCCAGGTCAGCTAATCCACATCCCTCAGGGAATCACATTGTTGAAAACGGACCTCGCTAAGGCAGAATAGAAGCCAAGGAAGAAAAGGACACAATGCCATTTGCAGCACCGTAGATGAGTCTAGAGGTAATCACGTGACTTGTAGTAAGTCAGAAAGTGAAAGACACATATCGTATCATATCACTTATAGGTGTTACCTAAGAATGGATACCAGGGCAGATATTTCCACGGAGAAGGGCCATCACAGATTCATCAAACAAACTTATGGTTCACCAATGGAAAGGTGTGAGGATTGGTTTCATTACGATATTGGGGTTAACAGACATATACAAACACAGGTGACACATATAATCACCAAAGACCTACGGAATACCAAGAGAAGACTACTCAACATTCTGTCATAACGTACATGGGAAAAGGATCCCAGGAAGAACAGACATCTGTATATGTGTAAAAGAACCCCATCTTCCACACCTACAACAAGCCAAACATTGTAATCAAACTTGCTGTAATAAAAAATAAAAAATTAAATTAAAAACACGAACAAGAAGTAGTGAGACAAACTTGAGGGGCTTTCTCCTGGCACATTCCATTCTAAATTCCAATCTAGAACACGACTTCCATTGAGGCTCTGTTGCCCTAGTCACCAGATTTGGTAAGGGAGAACTGCTGCCACCTTGTGGCCGTTTCGCACAACAGCAGCTTTAATCCCAGCGCTGATGGTCAGTTGATATTCAAAATCATTGCAGGCCTGTAAATGACACCTGCCCTGAAAACAAATCCTGGGGTCACATATCGACCAAAAAATTCAAAGGACGTCCATATTTCAAAACGACCATTTCAAAAGGCATATTTTACGCACATTAGTGTTCTGCTTCTTTTTCTTTCTTTCCTTTTTTTGTTAAAAATACGGGAATGGAAAATGGCATTCCTCAGAATGGGCGAAAATCGTTGCAAACGAATCAATGGACAAAGGTTTAATCTCCAATATATATAAACAGCTCATGCAGCTTAATATTAACAAAACAAACAACCCAATACAAAAAATGGGCAGAAGATCTAAAGAGATGTTTCTTCCAAGAAGACACAGAGATGGCCAAGACGCACATGAAAAGCTGCTCAACAGCACTAATTATTAGAGAAATGCAAATCAAAAGTACAATGAGGTATCACCTCACACCTGTTAGAATCGGCATCATCAGAAAATCTACAAACAACCAATTCTGGGGAGGGTGTGGACAAAAGGAGCCCTCTTCCACTATTGGTGGCAATGTAAATTGATACAGTCACTATGGAGAATGGTATGGAGTTTCCTTAAAAAAACTAGAAATAGAATTACCATCTGATCCAGCAATCCCACTTCTGGGCATATACCCAGAGAAAACCATAAATCAAAAAGGCACATTCACCACAATGTTCATGGCAGCACTATTTACAATAGCCAGGTAATGGAAGCAACGTAAATGCCCACAGACAGATGAATGGATAAAGATGTGGTACATATATAAAATGGAATATTACTCAGCCATAAGAAGGAATGAAACTGGGTCATTTGTAGAGACATCGATGGATCTAGAGACTGTCATACAGAATGAAGTAAGTCAGAAAGAGGAAAACAAATATTGTATATTAATGCATATATGTGGAACCTAAAAAATGGTACAGATGAACTGGTTTGCAGGGAAGAAACAGAGACACAGAGGTAGAGAACAAACATATGGACACCAAGTGTGGGAAGCCATGGGGTGGTGGTGGTGGGATGAGTTGGGAGATTGGGATTGACCTGTATACATGTATATGCATAAAATACATAACTAATAATAACCTGCTGTATAAAAAAATAAATCAAATTAAATTTCTAATTTTTAAAAAATAAAATTTAAAAATAAAACAGAAAAATGTTCTTGCCTTCACACAGATGTATTTATAGGAATGAATTATTTCCATGCTTATATCTATAAATACATAAAGGAGGAAAACAATCTAACTTGAACCATAAAAAAAAAAAAAACCTGAACCCACCAGTTATACAGAGGAAAACCCTATCAGGGCACTTGCTCCAACGGTAAACAATTCTGAAATTAGTCAGAGGTGGGGAATCATCTCCCATACAACCAGCAACCCACCCCCCACGCCAGGAGCATCCTCATTGCAAAGCTGGGGGACCGTGCCGAGGCATCTGTGAGTAAACGTGAGCTGAGCCCCAGGCCAGCTGCTGCTGAACTGTTCCCACCCTTCCCAGGTAAAACACCTGAATAGGTACAAGGGCTTGAAAGCCTAGAGGAAGGGCCGTGGAGCCACACCAGCGACAGCACGCAGGCCAACTTGGTGCCTGCAGGCCAGCCAGTGTGGTCCTGGCCCCGGGCGCTCTTCCGGAAGCTTTCCATTGCCCTGCCTGAGATACCCCTCCTGTCCCGGCCACCACTGCTTTTTTCCTTCCTCACCTCTGTCCGGAGAGAAATTCCAGCGGAAGGTATGGGTGACACATCCTCTTCTTTACAGGTGGCAGCCTGGCAACCCCTGCAGAAAGGCCAGCAGAGCCCCACTCACACCGGGCCACCAACAAAGCTGTGGCCCCTCACTCCCTCCCACCAGCAGAGCCCCGAGACTGCTGACGGGGCAGAGAATATGGAGTCAGGCACAGCTTCAGGGGCTATTGCTGCCTGGAGCCCTGTTTATATTGACCTCACACAGGCACACCTGGGGAGGGCCGGCCGGCAGGGTAAGGCTACCCAGGTCAGCTAATCCACAACCCTCAGGGAATCACATTGTTGAAAACGGACCTCGCTAAGGCAGAATAGAAGCCAAGGAAGAAAAGGACACAATGCCATTTGCAGCACCGTAGATGAGTCTAGAGGAAATCACGTGACTTGTAGTAAGTCAGAAAGTGAAAGACACATATCGTATCATATCACTTATAGGTGTTACCTAAGAATGGATACCAGGGCAGATATTTCCACGGAGAAGGGCCATCACAGATTCATCAAACAAACTTATGGTTCACCAATGGAAAGGTGTGAGGATTGGTTTCATTACGATATTGGGGTTAACAGACATATACAAACACAGGTGACACATATAATCACCAAAGACCTACGGAATACCAAGAGAAGACTACTCAACATTCTGTCATAACGTACATGGGAAAAGGATCCCAGGAAGAACAGACATCTGTATATGTGTAAAAGAACCCCATCTTCCACACCTACAACAAGCCAAACATTGTAATCAAACTTGCTGTAATAAAAAATAAAAAATTAAATTAAAAACACGAACAAGAAGTAGTGAGACAAACTTGAGGGGCTTTCTCCTGGCACATTCCATTCTAAATTCCAATCTAGAACACGACTTCCATTGAGGCTCTGTTGCCCTAGTCACCAGATTTGGTAAGGGAGAACTGCTGCCACCTTGTGGCCGTTTCGCACAACAGCAGCTTTAATCCCAGCGCTGATGGTCAGTTGATATTCAAAATCATTGCAGGCCTGTAAATGACACCTGCCCTGAAAACAAATCCTGGGGTCACATATCGACCAAAAAATTCAAAGGACGTCCATATTTCAAAACGACCGTTTCAAAAGGCATATTTTACGCACATTAGTGTTCTGCTTCTTTTTCTTTCTTTCCTTTTTTTGTTAAAAATACGGGAATGGAAAAAGGCATCCCTCAGAATGGGCGAAAATCGTTGCAAACGAATCAATGGACAAAGGTTTAATCTCCAATATATATAAACAGCTCATGCAGCTTAATATTAACAAAACAAACAACCCAATACAAAAAATGGGCAGAAGATCTAAAGAGATGTTTCTTCCAAGAAGACACAGAGATGGCCAAGACGCACATGAAAAGCTGCTCAACAGCACTAATTATTAGAGAAATGCAAATCAAAACTACAATGAGGTATCACCTCACACCTGTTAGAATCGGCATCATCAGAAAATCTACAAACAACCAATTCTGGGGAGGGTGTGGACAAAAGGAGCCCTCTTCCACTATTGGTGGGAATGTAAATTGATACAGTCACTATGGAGAACGGTATGGAGTTTCCTTAAAAAAACTAGAAATAGAATTACCATCTGATCCAGCAATCCCACTTCTGGGCATATACCCAGAGAAAACCATAAATCAAAAAGGCACATTCACCACAATGTTCATGGCAGCACTATTTACAATAGCCAGGTAATGGAAGCAACGTAAATGCCCACAGACAGATGAATGGATAAAGATGTGGTACATATATAAAATGGAATATTACTCAGCCATAAGAAGGAATGAAACTGGGTCATTTGTAGAGACATCGATGGATCTAGAGACTGTCATACAGAATGAAGTAAGTCAGAAAGAGGAAAACAGATATTGTATATTAATGCATATATGTGGAACCTAAAAAATGGTACAGATGAACTGGTTTGCAGGGAAGAAACAGAGACACAGAGGTAGAGAACAAACATATGGACACCAAGTGTGGGAAGCCATGGGGTGGTGGTGGTGGGATGAGTTGGGAGATTGGGATTGACCTGTATACATGTATATGCATAAAATACATAACTAATAATAACCTGCTGTATAAAAAAATAAATCAAATTAAATTTCAAATTTTTAAAAAATAAAATTTAAAAATAAAACAGAAAAATGTTCTTCCCTTCACACAGATGTATTTATAGGAATGAATTATTTCCATGCTTATATCTATAAATACATAAAGGAGGAATACTATCTAACTTGAACCATAAAAAAAAAAATCCTGAACCCACCAGTTATAGAGAGGAATACCCTATCAGGGCACTTGCTCCAGCGGTAAACAATTCTGAAATTGGTCAGAGGTGGGGAATCATCTCCCATACAACCAGCAACCCACCCCCCACGCCAGGAGCATCCTCATTGCAAAGCTGGGGGACCGTGCCAAGGCATCTGTGAGTAAACGTGAGCTGAGCCCCAGGCCAGCTGCTGCTGAACTGTTCCCACCCTTCCCAGGTAAAACACCTGAATATGTACAAGGGCTTGAAAGCCTAGATGAAGGGCCGTGGATCCACACCAGCGACAGCACGCAAGCCAACTTGGTGCCTGCAGGCCAGCCAGGGTGGTCCTGGCCCCGGGCACTCTTCCGGAAGCTTTCCATTGCCCTGCCTGAGATACCCCTCCTGTCCCGGCCCCCACTGCTTTTTTCCTTCCTCACCTCTGTCCGGAGAGAAATTCCAGCGGAAGGTATGGGTGACACATCCTCTTCTTTACAGGTGGCAGCCTGGCAACCCATGCAGAAAGGGCAGCAGAGCCCCACTCACACCGGGCCACCAACAAAGCTGTGGCCCCTCACTCCCTCCCACCAGCAGAGCCCCGAGACTGCTGACGGGGCAGAGAATATGGAGTCAGGCACAGCTTCAGGGGCTATTGCTGCCTGGAGCGCTGTTTATATTGACCTCAAACAGGCACACCTGGGGAGGGCCGGCCAGCAGTGTAAGGCTGCCCAGGTCAGCTAATCCACATCCCTCAGGGAATCACATTGTTGAAAACGGACCTCGCTAAGGCAGAATAGAAGCCAAGGAAGAAAAGGACACAATGCCATTTGCAGCACCGTAGATGAGTCTAGAGGAAATCACGTGACTTGTAGTAAGTCAGAAAGTGAAAGACACATATCGTATCATATCACTTATAGGTGTTACCTAAGAATGGATACCAGGGCAGATATTTCCACGGAGAAGGGCCATCACAGATTCATCAAACAAACTTATGGTTCACCAATGGAAAGGTGTGAGGATTGGTTTCATTACGATATTGGGGTTAACAGACATATACAAACACAGGTGACACATATAATCACCAAAGACCTACGGAATACCAAGAGAAGACTACTCAACATTCTGTCATAACGTACATGGGAAAAGGATCCCAGGAAGAACAGACATCTGTATATGTGTAAAAGAACCCCATCTTCCACACCTACAACAAGCCAAACATTGTCATCAAACTTGCTGTAATAAAAAATAAAAAATTAAATTAAAAACACGAACAAGAAGTAGTGAGACAAACTTGAGGGGCTTTCTCCTGGCACATTCCATTCTAAATTCCAATCTAGAACACGACTTCCATTGAGGCTCTGTTGCCCTAGTCACCAGATTTGGTAAGGGAGAACTGCTGCCACCTTGTGGCCGTTTCGCACAACAGCAGCTTTAATCCCAGCGCTGATGGTCAGTTGATATTCAAAATCATTGCAGGCCTGTAAATGACACCTGCCCTGAAAACAAATCCTGGGGTCACATATCGACCAAAAAATTCAAAGGACGTCCATATTTCAAAACGACCGTTTCAAAAGGCATATTTTACGCACATTAGTGTTCTGCTTCTTTTTCTTTCTTTCCTTTTTTTGTTAAAAATACGGGAATGGAAAAAGGCATCCCTCAGAATGGGCGAAAATCGTTGCAAACGAATCAATGGACAAAGGTTTAATCTCCAATATATATAAAGAGCTCATGCAGCTTAATATTAACAAAACAAACAACCCAATACAAAAAATGGGCAGAAGATCTAAAGAGATGTTTCTTCCAAGAAGACACAGAGAGGGCGAAGACGCACATGAAAAGCTGCTCAACAGCACTAATTATTAGAGAAATGCAAATCAAAACTACAATGAGGTATCACCTCACACCTGTTAGAATCGGCATCATCAGAAAATCTACAAAAAACAAATTCTGGGGAGGGTGTGGACAAAAGGAGCCCTCTTCCACTATTGGTGGGAATGTAAATTGATACAGTCACTATGGAGAACGGTATGGAGTTTCCTTAAAAAAACTAGAAATAGAATTACCATCTGATCCAGCAATCCCACTTCTGGGCATATACCCAGAGAAAACCATAAATCAAAAAGGCACATTCACCACAATGTTCATGGCAGCACTATTTACAATAGCCAGGTAATGGAAGCAACGTAAATGCCCACAGACAGATGAATGGATAAAGATGTGGTACATATATAAAATGGAATATTACTCAGCCATAAGAAGGAATGAAACTGGGTCATTTGTAGAGACATCGATGGATCTAGAGACTGTCATACAGAATGAAGTAAGTCAGAAAGAGGAAAACAAATATTGTATATTAATGCATATATGTGGAACCTAAAAAATGGTACAGATGAACTGGTTTGCAGGGAAGAAACAGAGACACAGAGGTAGAGAACAAACATATGGACACCAAGTGTGGGAAGCCATGGGGTGGTGGTGGTGGGATGAGTTGGGAGATTGGGATTGACCTGTATACATGTATATGCATAAAATACATAACTAATAATAACCTGCTGTATAAAAAAATAAATCAAATTAAATTTCTAATTTTTAAAAAATAAAATTTAAAAATAAAACAGAAAAATGTTCTTGCCTTCACACAGATGTATTTATAGGAATGAATTATTTCCATGCTTATATCTATAAATACATAAAGGAGGAATACAATCTAACTTGAACCATAAAAGAAAAAAAAAAACCTGAACCCACCAGTTATACAGAGGAAAACCCTATCAGGGCACTTGCTCCAGCGGTAAACAATTCTGAAATTAGTCAGAGGTGGGGAATCATCTCCCATACAACCAGCAACTCACCCCCCACGCCAGGAGCATCCTCATTGCAAAGCTGGGGGACCGTGCCGAGGCATCTGTGAGTAAACGTGAGCTGAGCCCCAGGCCAGCTGCTGCTGAACTGTTCCCACCCTTCCCAGGTAAAACACCTGAATATGTACAAGGGCTTGAAAGCCTAGAGGAAGGGCCGTGGAGCCACACCAGCGACAGCACGCAGGCCAACTTGGTGCCTGCAGGCCAGCCAGTGAAGTCCTGGCCCAGGGCGCTCTTCCGGAAGTTTCCATTGCCCTGCCTGAGATACCCCTCCTGTCCCGGCCCCCACTGCTTTTTTCCTTCCTCACCTCTGTCCGGAGAGAAATTCCAGCGGAATGTATGGGTGACACATCCTCTTCTTTACAGGTGGCAGCCGGGCAACCCCTGCAGAAAGGCCAGCAGAGCCCCACTCACACCCGGCCACCAACAAAGCTGTGGCCCCTCACTCCCTCCCACCAGCAGAGCCCCGAGACTGCTGACGGGGCAGAGAATATGGAGTCAGGCACAGCTTCAGGGGCTATTGCTGCCTGGAGCGCTGTTTATATTGACCTCAAACAGGCACACCTGGGGAGGGCTGGCCGGCAGGGTAAGGCTGCCCAGGTCAGCTAATCCACATCCCTCAGGGAATCACATTGTTGAAAACGGACCTCGCTAAGGCAGAATAGAAGCCAAGGAAGAAAAGGACACAATGCCATTTGCAGCACCGTAGATGAGTCTAGAGGTAATCACGTGACTTGTAGTAAGTCAGAAAGTGAAAGACACATATCGTATCATATCACTTATAGGTGTTACCTAAGAATGGATACCAGGGCAGATATTTCCACGGAGAAGGGCCATCACAGATTCATCAAACAAACTTATGGTTCACCAATGGAAAGGTGTGAGGATTGGTTTCATTACGATATTGGGGTTAACAGACATATACAAACACAGGTGACACATATAATCACCAAAGACCTACGGAATACCAAGAGAAGACTACTCAACATTCTGTCATAACGTACATGGGAAAAGGATCCCAGGAAGAACAGACATCTGTATATGTGTAAAAGAACCCCATCTTCCACACCTACAACAAGCCAAACATTGTAATCAAACTTGCTGTAATAAAAAATAAAAAATTAAATTAAAAACACGAACAAGAAGTAGTGAGACAAACTTGAGGGGCTTTCTCCTGGCACATTCCATTCTAAATTCCAATCTAGAACACGACTTCCATTGAGGCTCTGTTGCCCTAGTCACCAGATTTGGTAAGGGAGAACTGCTGCCACCTTGTGGCCGTTTCGCACAACAGCAGCTTTAATCCCAGCGCTGATGGTCAGTTGATATTCAAAATCATTGCAGGCCTGTAAATGACACCTGCCCTGAAAACAAATCCTGGGGTCACATATCGACCAAAAAATTCAAAGGACGTCCATATTTCAAAACGACCATTTCAAAAGGCATATTTTACGCACATTAGTGTTCTGCTTCTTTTTCTTTCTTTCCTTTTTTTGTTAAAAATACGGGAATGGAAAATGGCATCCCTCAGAATGGGCGAAAATCGTTGCAAACGAATCAATGGACAAAGGTTTAATCTCCAATATATATAAACAGCTCATGCAGCTTAATATTAACAAAACAAACAACCCAATACAAAAAATGGGCAGAAGATCTAAAGAGATGTTTCTTCCAAGAAGACACAGAGATGGCCAAGACGCACATGAAAAGCTGCTCAACAGCACTAATTATTAGAGAAATGCAAATCAAAAGTACAATGAGGTATCACCTCACACCTGTTAGAATCGGCATCATCAGAAAATCTACAAACAACCAATTCTGGGGAGGGTGTGGACAAAAGGAGCCCTCTTCCACTATTGGTGGCAATGTAAATTGATACAGTCACTATGGAGAATGGTATGGAGTTTCCTTAAAAAAACTAGAAATAGAATTACCATCTGATCCAGCAATCCCACTTCTGGGCATATACCCAGAGAAAACCATAAATCAAAAAGGCACATTCACCACAATGTTCATGGCAGCACTATTTACAATAGCCAGGTAATGGAAGCAACGTAAATGCCCACAGACAGATGAATGGATAAAGATGTGGTACATATATAAAATGGAATATTACTCAGCCATAAGAAGGAATGAAACTGGGTCATTTGTAGAGACATCGATGGATCTAGAGACTGTCATACAGAATGAAGTAAGTCAGAAAGAGGAAAACAAATATTGTATATTAATGCATATATGTGGAACCTAAAAAATGGTACAGATGAACTGGTTTGCAGGGAAGAAACAGAGACACAGAGGTAGAGAACAAACATATGGACACCAAGTGTGGGAAGCCATGGGGTGGTGGTGGTGGGATGAGTTGGGAGATTGGGATTGACCTGTATACATGTATATGCATAAAATACATAACTAATAATAACCTGCTGTATAAAAAAATAAATCAAATTAAATTTCAACTTTTTAAAAAATAAAATTTAAAAATAAAACAGAAAAATGTTCTTGCCTTCACACAGATGTATTTATAGGAATGAATTATTTCCATGCTTATATCTATAAATACATAAAGGAGGAATACAATCTAACTTGAACCATAAAAGAAAAAAAAAAACCTGAACCCACCAGTTATACAGAGGAAAACCCTATCAGGGCACTTGCTCCAGCGGTAAACAATTCTGAAATTGGTCAGAGGTGGGGAATCATCTCCCATACAACCAGCAACCCACCCCCCACGCCAGGAGCATCCTCATTGCAAAGCTGGGGGACCGTGCCGAGGCATCTGTGAGTAAACGTGAGCTGAGCCCCAGGCCAGCTGCTGCTGAACTGTTCCCACCCTTCCCAGGTAAAACACCTGAATATGTACAAGGGCTTGAAAGCCTAGAGGAAGGGCCGCAGAGCCACACCAGCGACAGCATGCAGGCCAACTTGGTGCCTGCATGCCAGCCAGGGTGGTCCTGGCCCCGGGCGCTCTTCCGGAAGCTTTCCATTGCCCTGCCTGAGATACCCCTCCTGTCCCGGCCCCCACTGCTTTTTTCCTTCCTCACCTCTGTCCGGAGAGAAATTCCAGCGGAAGGTATGGGTGACACATCCTCTTCTTTACAGGTGGCAGCCTGGCAACCCCTGCCGAAAGGCCAGCAGAGCCCCACTCACACCGGGCCACCAACAAAGCTGTGGCCCCTCACTCCCTCCCACCAGCAGAGCCCCGAGACTGCTGATGGGGCAGAGAATATGGAGTCAGGCACAGCTTCAGGGGCTATTGCTGCCTGGAGCGCTGTTTATATTGACCTCAAACAGGCACACCTGGGGAGGGCCGGCCGGCAGGGTAAGGCTGCCCAGGTCAGCTAATCCACAACCCTCAGGGAGTCACATTGTTGAAAACGGACCTCGCTAAGGCAGAATAGAAGCCAAGGAAGAAAAGGACACAATGCCATTTGCAGCACCGTAGATGAGTCTAGATGTAATCACGTGACTTGTAGTAAGTCAGAAAGTGAAAGACACATATCGTATCATATCACTTATAGGTGTTACCTAAGAATGGATACCAGGGCAGATATTTCCACGGAGAAGGGCCATCACAGATTCATCAAACAAACTTATGGTTCACCAATGGAAAGGTGTGAGGATTGGTTTCATTACGATATTGGGGTTAACAGACATATACAAACACTGGTGACACATATAATCACCAAAGACCTACGGAATACCAAGAGAAGACGACTCAACCTTCTGTCATAACGTACATGGGAAAAGGATCCCAGGAAGAACAGACATCTGTATATGTGTAAAAGAACCACATCTTCCACACCTACAACAAGCCAAACATTGTAATCAAACTTGCTGTAATAAAAAATAAAAAATTAAATTAAAAACACGAACAAGAAGTAGTGAGACAAACTTGAGGGGCTTTCTCCTGGCACATTCCATTCTAAATTCCAATCTAGAACACGACTTCCATTGAGGCTCTGTTGCCCTAGTCACCAGATTTGGTAAGGGAGAACTGCTGCCACCTTGTGGCCGTTTCGCACAACAGCAGCTTTAATCCCAGCGCTGATGGTCAGTTGATATTCAAAATCATTGCAGGCCTGTAAATGACACCTGCCCTGAAAACAAATCCTGGGGTCACATATCGACCAAAAAATTCAAAGGACGTCCATATTTCAAAACGACCGTTTCAAAAGGCATATTTTACGCACATTAGTGTTCTGCTTCTTTTTCTTTCTTTCCTTTTTTTGTTAAAAATACGGGAATGGAAAAAGGCATCCCTCAGAATGGGCGAAAATCGTTGCAAACGAATCAATGGACAAAGGTTTAATCTCCAATATATATAAACAGCTCATGCAGCTTAATATTAACAAAACAAACAACCCAATACAAAAAATGGGCAGAAGATCTAAAGAGATGTTTCTTCCAAGAAGACACAGAGAGGGCGAAGACGCACATGAAAAGCTGCTCAACAGCACTAATTATTAGAGAAATGCAAATCAAAACTACAATGAGGTATCACCTCACACCTGTTAGAATCGGCATCATCAGAAAATCTACAAACAACCAATTCTGGGGAGGGTGTGGACAAAAGGAGCCCTCTTCCACTATTGGTGGGAATGTAAATTGATACAGTCACTATGGAGAACGGTATGGAGTTTCCTTAAAAAAACTAGAAATAGAATTACCATCTGATCCAGCAATCCCACTTCTGGGCATATACCCAGAGAAAACCATAAATCAAAAAGGCACATTCACCACAATGTTCATGGCAGCACTATTTACAATAGCCAGGTAATGGAAGCAACGTAAATGCCCACAGACAGATGAATGGATAAAGATGTGGTACATATATAAAATGGAATATTACTCAGCCATAAGAAGGAATGAAACTGGGTCATTTGTAGAGACATCGATGGATCTAGAGACTGTCATACAGAATGAAGTAAGTCAGAAAGAGGAAAACAAATATTGTATATTAATGCATATATGTGGAACCTAAAAAATGGTACAGATGAACTGGTTTGCAGGGAAGAAACAGAGACACAGAGGTAGAGAACAAACATATGGACACCAAGTGTGGGAAGCCATGGGGTGGTGGTGGTGGGATGAGTTGGGAGATTGGGATTGACCTGTATACATGTATATGCATAAAATACATAACTAATAATAACCTGCTGTATAAAAAAATAAATCAAATTAAATTTCTAATTTTTAAAAAATAAAATTTAAAAATAAAACAGAAAAATGTTCTTGCCTTCACACAGATGTATTTATAGGAATGAATTATTTCCATGCTTATATCTATAAATACATAAAGGAGGAATACAATCTAACTTGAACCATAAAAGAAAAAAAAAAACCTGAACCCACCAGTTATACAGAGGAAAACCCTATCAGGGCACTTGCTCCAGCGGTAAACAATTCTGAAATTAGTCAGAGGTGGGGAATCATCTCCCATACAACTAGCAACTCACCCCCCACGCCAGGAGCATCCTCATTGCAAAGCTGGGGGACCGTGCCGAGGCATCTGTGAGTAAACGTGAGCTGAGCCCCAGGCCAGCTGCTGCTGAACTGTTCCCACCCTTCCCAGGTAAAACACCTGAATATGTACAAGGGCTTGAAAGCCTAGAGGAAGGGCCGTGGAGCCACACCAGCGACAGCACGCAGGCCAACTTGGTGCCTGCAGGCCAGCCAGTGAAGTCCTGGCCCAGGGCGCTCTTCCGGAAGTTTCCATTGCCCTGCCTGAGATACCCCTCCTGTCCCGGCCCCCACTGCTTTTTTCCTTCCTCACCTCTGTCCGGAGAGAAATTCCAGCGGAATGTATGGGTGACACATCCTCTTCTTTACAGGTGGCAGCCGGGCAACCCCTGCAGAAAGGCCAGCAGAGCCCCACTCACACCGGGCCACCAACAAAGCTGTGGCCCCTCACTCCCTCCCACCAGCAGAGCCCCGAGACTGCTGACGGGGCAGAGAATATGGAGTCAGGCACAGCTTCAGGGGCTATTGCTGCCTGGAGCGCTGTTTATATTGACCTCAAACAGGCACACCTGGGGAGGGCTGGCCGGCAGGGTAAGGCTGCCCAGGTCAGCTAATCCACATCCCTCAGGGAATCACATTGTTGAAAACGGACCTCGCTAAGGCAGAATAGAAGCCAAGGAAGAAAAGGACACAATGCCATTTGCAGCACCGTAGATGAGTCTAGAGGTAATCACGTGACTTGTAGTAAGTCAGAAAGTGAAAGACACATATCGTATCATATCACTTATAGGTGTTACCTAAGAATGGATACCAGGGCAGATATTTCCACGGAGAAGGGCCATCACAGATTCATCAAACAAACTTATGGTTCACCAATGGAAAGGTGTGAGGATTGGTTTCATTACGATATTGGGGTTAACAGACATATACAAACACAGGTGACACATATAATCACCAAAGACCTACGGAATACCAAGAGAAGACTACTCAACATTCTGTCATAACGTACATGGGAAAAGGATCCCAGGAAGAACAGACATCTGTATATGTGTAAAAGAACCCCATCTTCCACACCTACAACAAGCCAAACATTGTAATCAAACTTGCTGTAATAAAAAATAAAAAATTAAATTAAAAACACGAACAAGAAGTAGTGAGACAAACTTGAGGGGCTTTCTCCTGGCACATTCCATTCTAAATTCCAATCTAGAACACGACTTCCATTGAGGCTCTGTTGCCCTAGTCACCAGATTTGGTAAGGGAGAACTGCTGCCACCTTGTGGCCGTTTCGCACAACAGCAGCTTTAATCCCAGCGCTGATGGTCAGTTGATATTCAAAATCATTGCAGGCCTGTAAATGACACCTGCCCTGAAAACAAATCCTGGGGTCACATATCGACCAAAAAATTCAAAGGACGTCCATATTTCAAAACGACCATTTCAAAAGGCATATTTTACGCACATTAGTGTTCTGCTTCTTTTTCTTTCTTTCCTTTTTTTGTTAAAAATACGGGAATGGAAAATGGCATCCCTCAGAATGGGCGAAAATCGTTGCAAACGAATCAATGGACAAAGGTTTAATCTCCAATATATATAAACAGCTCATGCAGCTTAATATTAACAAAACAAACAACCCAATACAAAAAATGGGCAGAAGATCTAAAGAGATGTTTCTTACAAGAAGACACAGAGATGGCCAAGACGCACATGAAAAGCTGCTCAACAGCACTAATTATTAGAGAAATGCAAATCAAAAGTACAATGAGGTATCACCTCACACCTGTTAGAATCGGCATCATCAGAAAATCTACAAACAACCAATTCTGGGGAGGGTGTGGACAAAAGGAGCCCTCTTCCACTATTGGTGGCAATGTAAATTGATACAGTCACTATGGAGAATGGTATGGAGTTTCCTTAAAAAAACTAGAAATAGAATTACCATCTGATCCAGCAATCCCACTTCTGGGCATATACCCAGAGAAAACCATAAATCAAAAAGGCACATTCACCACAGTATTCATGGCAGCACTATTTACAATAGCCAGGTAATGGAAGCAACCTAAATGCCCACAGACAGATGAATGGATAAAGATGTGGTACATATATAAAATGGAATATTACTCAGCCATAAAAAGGAATGAAACTGGGTCATTTGTAGAGACATCGATGGATCTAGAGACTGTCATACAGAATGAAGTAAGTCAGAAAGAGGAAAACAAATATTGTATATTAATGCATATATGTGGAACCTAAAAAATGGTACAGATGAACTGGTTTGCAGGGAAGAAACAGAGACACAGAGGTAGAGAACAAACATATGGACACCAAGTGTGGGAAGCCATGGGGTGGTGGTGGTGGGATGAGTTGGGAGATTGGGATTGACCTGTATACATGTATATGCATAAAATACATAACTAATAATAACCTGCTGTATAAAAAAATAAATCAAATTAAATTTCTAATTTTTAAAAAATAAAATTTAAAAATAAAACAGAAAAATGTTCTTGCCTTCACACAGATGTATTTATAGGAATGAATTATTTCCATGCTTATATCTATAAATACATAAAGGAGGAATACAATCTAACTTGAACCATAAAAGAAAAAAAAAAACCTGAACCCACCAGTTATACAGAGGAAAACCCTATCAGGGCACTTGCTCCAGCGGTAAACAATTCTGAAATTAGTCAGAGGTGGGGAATCATCTCCCATACAACCAGCAACCCTCCCCCCACGCCAGGAGCATCCTCATTGCAAAGCTGGGGGACCGTGCCGAGGCATCTGTGAGTAAACGTGAGCTGAGCCCCAGGCCAGCTGCTGCTGAACTGTTCCCACCCTTCCCAGGTAAAACACCTGAATATGTACAAGGGCTTGAAAGCCTAGAGGAAGGGCCGTGGAGCCACACCAGCGACAGCACGCAGGCCAACTTGGTGCCTGCAGGCCAGCCAGTGAAGTCCTGGCCCAGGGCGCTCTTCCGGAAGTTTCCATTGCCCTGCCTGAGATACCCCTCCTGTCCCGGCCCCCACTGCTTTTTTCCTTCCTCACCTCTGTCCGGAGAGAAATTCCAGCGGAATGTATAGGTGACACATCCTCTTCTTTACAGGTGGCAGCCGGGCAACCCCTGCAGAAAGGCCAGCAGAGCCCCACTCACACCGGGCCACCAACAAAGCTGTGGCCCCTCACTCCCTCCCACCAGCAGAGCCCCGAGACTGCTGACGGGGCAGAGAATATGGAGTCAGGCACAGCTTCAGGGGCTATTGCTGCCTGGAGCGCTGTTTATATTGACCTCAAACAGGCACACCTGGGGAGGGCCGGCCGGCAGGGTAAGGCTGCCCAGGTCAGCTAATCCACATCCCTCAGGGAATCACATTGTTGAAAACGGACCTCGCTAAGGCAGAATAGAAGCCAAGGAAGAAAAGGACACAATGCCATTTGCAGCACCGTAGATGAGTCTAGAGGTAATCACGTGACTTGTAGTAAGTCAGAAAGTGAAAGACACATATCGTATCATATCACTTATAGGTGTTACCTAAGAATGGATACCAGGGCAGATATTTCCACGGAGAAGGGCCATCACAGATTCATCAAACAAACTTATGGTTCACCAATGGAAAGGTGTGAGGATTGGTTTCATTACGATATTGGGGTTAACAGACATATACAAACACAGGTGACACATATAATCACCAAAGACCTACGGAATACCAAGAGAAGACTACTCAACATTCTGTCATAACGTACATGGGAAAAGGATCCCAGGAAGAACAGACATCTGTATATGTGTAAAACAACCACATCTTCCACACCTACAACAAGCCAAACATTGTAATCAAACTTGCTGTAATAAAAAATAAAAAATTAAATTAAAAACACGAACAAGAAGTAGTGAGACAAACTTGAGGGGCTTTCTCCTGGCACATTCCATTCTAAATTCCAATCTAGAACACGACTTCCATTGAGGCTCTGTTGCCCTAGTCACCAGATTTGGTAAGGGAGAACTGCTGCCACCTTGTGGCCGTTTCGCACAACAGCAGCTTTAATCCCAGCGCTGATGGTCAGTTGATATTCAAAATCATTGCAGGCCTGTAAATGACACCTGCCCTGAAAACAAATCCTGGGGTCACATATCGACCAAAAAATTCAAAGGACGTCCATATTTCAAAACGACCGTTTCAAAAGGCATATTTTACGCACATTAGTGTTCTGCTTCTTTTTCTTTCTTTCCTTTTTTTGTTAAAAATACGGGAATGGAAAAAGGCATCCCTCAGAATGGGCGAAAATCGTTGCAAACGAATCAATGGACAAAGGTTTAATCTCCAATATATATAAACAGCTCATGCAGCTTAATATTAACAAAACAAACAACCCAATACAAAAAATGGGCAGAAGATCTAAAGAGATGTTTCTTCCAAGAAGACACAGAGAGGGCGAAGACGCACATGAAAAGCTGCTCAACAGCACTAATTATTAGAGAAATGCAAATCAAAACTACAATGAGGTATCACCTCACACCTGTTAGAATCGGCATCATCAGAAAATCTACAAACAACCAATTCTGGGGAGGGTGTGGACAAAAGGAGCCCTCTTCCACTATTGGTGGGAATGTAAATTGATACAGTCACTATGGAGAACGGTATGGAGTTTCCTTAAAAAAACTAGAAATAGAATTACCATCTGATCCAGCAATCCCACTTCTGGGCATATACCCAGAGAAAACCATAAATCAAAAAGGCACATTCACCACAATGTTCATGGCAGCACTATTTACAATAGCCAGGTAATGGAAGCAACGTAAATGCCCACAGACAGATGAATGGATAAAGATGTGGTACATATATAAAATGGAATATTACTCAGCCATAAGAAGGAATGAAACTGGGTCATTTGTAGAGACATCGATGGATCTAGAGACTGTCATACAGAATGAAGTAAGTCAGAAAGAGGAAAACAAATATTGTATATTAATGCATATATGTGGAACCTAAAAAATGGTACAGATGAACTGGTTTGCAGGGAAGAAACAGAGACACAGAGGTAGAGAACAAACATATGGACACCAAGTGTGGGAAGCCATGGGGTGGTGGTGGTGGGATGAGTTGGGAGATTGGGATTGACCTGTATACATGTATATGCATAAAATACATAACTAATAATAACCTGCTGTATAAAAAAATAAATCAAATTAAATTTCTAATTTTTAAAAAATAAAATTTAAAAATAAAACAGAAAAATGTTCTTGCCTTCACACAGATGTATTTATAGGAATGAATTATTTCCATGCTTATATCTATAAATACATAAAGGAGGAATACAATCTAACTTGAACCATAAAAGAAAAAAAAAAACCTGAACCCACCAGTTATACAGAGGAAAACCCTATCAGGGCACTTGCTCCAGCGGTAAACAATTCTGAAATTAGTCAGAGGTGGGGAATCATCTCCCATACAACCAGCAACCCTCCCCCCACGCCAGGAGCATCCTCATTGCAAAGCTGGGGGACCGTGCCGAGGCATCTGTGAGTAAACGTGAGCTGAGCCCCAGGCCAGCTGCTGCTGAACTGTTCCCACCCTTCCCAGGTAAAACACCTGAATATGTACAAGGGCTTGAAAGCCTAGAGGAAGGGCCGTGGAGCCACACCAGCGACAGCACGCAGGCCAACTTGGTGCCTGCAGGCCAGCCAGTGAAGTCCTGGCCCAGGGCGCTCTTCCGGAAGTTTCCATTGCCCTGCCTGAGATACCCCTCCTGTCCCGGCCCCCACTGCTTTTTTCCTTCCTCACCTCTGTCCGGAGAGAAATTCCAGCGGAATGTATGGGTGACACATCCTCTTCTTTACAGGTGGCAGCCGGGCAACCCCTGCAGAAAGGCCAGCAGAGCCCCACTCACACCGGGCCACCAACAAAGCTGTGGCCCCTCACTCCCTCCCACCAGCAGAGCCCCGAGACTGCTGACGGGGCAGAGAATATGGAGTCAGGCACAGCTTCAGGGGCTATTGCTGCCTGGAGCTCTGTTTATATTGACCTCAAACAGGCACACCTGGGGAGGGCTGGCCGGCAGGGTAAGGCTGCCCAGGTCAGCTAATCCACATCCCTCAGGGAATCACATTGTTGAAAACGGACCTCGCTAAGGCAGAATAGAAGCCAAGGAAGAAAAGGACACAATGCCATTTGCAGCACCGTAGATGAGTCTAGAGGTAATCACGTGACTTGTAGTAAGTCAGAAAGTGAAAGACACATATCGTATCATATCACTTATAGGTGTTACCTAAGAATGGATACCAGGGCAGATATTTCCACGGAGAAGGGCCATCACAGATTCATCAAACAAACTTATGGTTCACCAATGGAAAGGTGTGAGGATTGGTTTCATTACGATATTGGGGTTAACAGACATATACAAACACAGGTGACACATATAATCACCAAAGACCTACGGAATACCAAGAGAAGACTACTCAACATTCTGTCATAACGTACATGGGAAAAGGATCCCAGGAAGAACAGACATCTGTATATGTGTAAAACAACCACATCTTCCACACCTACAACAAGCCAAACATTGTAATCAAACTTGCTGTAATAAAAAATAAAAAATTAAATTAAAAACACGAACAAGAAGTAGTGAGACAAACTTGAGGGGCTTTCTCCTGGCACATTCCATTCTAAATTCCAATCTAGAACACGACTTCCATTGAGGCTCTGTTGCCCTAGTCACCAGATTTGGTAAGGGAGAACTGCTGCCACCTTGTGGCCGTTTCGCACAACAGCAGCTTTAATCCCAGCGCTGATGGTCAGTTGATATTCAAAATCATTGCAGGCCTGTAAATGACACCTGCCCTGAAAACAAATCCTGGGGTCACATATCGACCAAAAAATTCAAAGGACGTCCATATTTCAAAACGACCGTTTCAAAAGGCATATTTTACGCACATTAGTGTTCTGCTTCTTTTTCTTTCTTTCCTTTTTTTGTTAAAAATACGGGATTGGAAAAAGGCATCCCTCAGAATGGGCAAAAATCGTTGCAAACGAATCAATGGACAAAGGTTTAATCTCCAATACATATAAAAGGCCCATGTAGCTTCATATTAACAAAACAAACAACCCAATACAAAAAATGGGCAGAAGATCTAAAGAGATGTTTCTTCAAAGAAGACACAGAGATGGCCAAGACACACATGAAAAGCTGCTCAACAGCACTAATTATTAGAGAAATGCATATCAAAACTACAATGAGGTATCACCTCACACCTGTTAGAATCGGGATCATCAGAAAATCTACAAACAACCAGTTCTGGGGAGGGTGTGGACAAATGGAGCCCTCTTCCACTATCGGTGGGAATGTAAATTGATACAGTCACTATGGAGAACGGTATGGAGTTTCCTTAAAAAAACTAGAAATAGAATTACCATCTGATCCAGCAATCCCACTTCTGGGCATATACCCAGAGAAAACCATAAATCAAAAAGGCACATTCACCACAATGTTCATGGCAGCACTATTTACAATAGCCAGGTAATGGAAGCAACGTAAATGCCCACAGAGAGATGAATGGATAAAGATGTGGTACATATATAAAATGGAATATTACTCAGCCATAAAAAGGAATGAAACTGGGTCATTTGTAGAGACATCGATGGATCTAGAGACTGTCATACAGAATGAAGTAAGTCAGAAAGAGGAAAACAAATATTGTATATTAATGCATATATGTGGAACCTAAAAAATGGTACAGATGAACTGGTTTGCAGGGAAGAAACAGAGACACAGAGGTAGAGAACAAACATATGGACACCAAGTGTGGGAAGCCATGGGGTGGTGGTGGTGGGATTAGTTGGGAGATTGGGATTGACCAGTATACATGTATATGCATAAAATACATAACTAATAATAACCTGCTGTATAAAAAAATAAATCAAATTAAATTTCAAAATTTTAAAAAGTAAAATTTAAAAATAAAACAGAAAAATGTTCTTCCCTTCACACAGATGTATTTATAGGAATGAATTATTTCCATGCTTATATCTATAAATACATAAAAGAGGAATAAAATCTAACTTGAACCATAAAAGAAAAAAAACCTGAACCCACCAGTTATACAGAGGAAAACCCTATCAGGGCACTTGCTCCAGCGGTAAACAATTCTGAAATTGGTCAGAGGTGGGGAATCATCTCCCATACAACCAGCAACCCACCCCCCACGCCAGGAGCATCCTCATTGCAAAGCTGGGGGACCGTTCTGAGGCATCTGTGAGTAAACGTGAGCTGAGCCACAGGCCAGCTGCTGCTGAACTGTTCCCACCCTTCCCAGGTAAAACACCTGAATATGTACAAGGGCTTGAAAGCCTAGAGGAAGGGCCACGGAGCCACACCAGCGACAGCACGCAGGCCAACTTGGTGCCTGCAGGCCAGCCAGTGTGGTCCTGGCCCCGGGCGCTCTTCCGGAAGCTTTCCATTGCCCTGCCTGAGATACCCCTCCTGTCCCGGCCCCCACTGCTTTTTTCCTTCCTCACCTCTGTCCGGAGAGAAAGTCCAGCGGAAGGTATGGGTGACACATCCTCTTCTTTACAGGTGGCAGCCTGGCAAACCCTGCAGAAAGGCCAGCAGAGCCCCACTCACACAGGGCCACCAACAAAGCTGTGGCCCCTCACTCCCTCCCGCCAGCAGAGCCCCGAGACTGCTGACGGGGCTGAGAATATGGAGTCCGGCACAGCTTCATGGGGTATTGCTGCCTGGAGCGCTGTTTATATTGACCTCAAACAGGCACACCTGGGGAGGGCCGGCCGGCAGAGTAAGACTGCTCAGGTCAGCTAATCCACAACCCTCAGGGAATCACATTGTTGAAAACGGACCGCGCAGAGGCAGAATAGAAGCCAAGGAAGAAAAGGACACAATGCCATTTGCAGCACCGTAGATGAGTCTAGAGTTAATCACGTGACTTGTAGTAAGTCAGAAAGTGAAAGACACATATCGTATCATATCACTTATAGGTGTTACCTAAGAATGGATACCAGGGCAGATATTTCCACGGAGAAGGGCCATCACAGATTCATCAAACAAACTTATGGTTCACCAATGGAAAGGTGTGAGGATTGGTTTCATTACGATATTGGGGTTAACAGACATATACAAACACAGGTGACACATATAATCACCAAAGACCTAAGGGATACCAAGAGAAGACTACTCAACATTCTGTCATAACGTACATGGGAAAAGGATCCCAGGAAGAACAGACATCTGTATATGTGTAAAAGAACCACATCTTCCACACCTACAACAAGCCAAACATTGTCATCAAACTTGCTGTAATAAAAAATAAAAAATTAAATTAAAAACACGAACAAGAAGTAGTGAGACAAACTTGAGGGGCTTTCTCCTGGCACATTCCATTCTAAATTCCAATCTAGAACACGACTTCCATTGAGGCTCTGTTGCCCTAGTCACCAGATTTGGTAAGGGAGAACTGCTGCCACCTTGTGGCCGTTTCACACAACAGCAGCTTTAATCCCAGCGCTGATGGTCAGTTGATATTCAAAATCATTGCAGGCCTGTAAATGACACCTGCCCTGAAAACAAATCCTGGGGTCACATATCGACCAAAAAATTCAAAGGACGTCCATATTTCAAAACGACCGTTTCAAAAGGCATATTTTACGCACATTAGTGTTCTGCTTCTTTTTCTTTCTTTCCTTTTTTTGTTAAAAATACGGGAAAGGAAAAAGGCATCCCTCAGAATGGGCGAAAATCGTTGCAAACGAATCAATGGACAAAGGTTTAATCTCCAATACATATAAAAGGCCCATGGAGCTTAATGTTAACAAAACAAACAACCCAATACAAAAAATGGGCAGAAGATCTAAAGAGATGTTTCTTCAAAGAAGACACAGAGATGGCCAAGACACATGAAAAGCTGCTCAACAGCACTAATTATTAGAGAAATGCAAATCAAAACTACAATGAGGTATCACCTCACACCTGTTAGAATCGGCATCATCAGAAAATCTACAAACAACCAATTCTGGGGAGGGTGTGGACAAAAGGAGCCCTCTTCCACTATTGGTGGCAATGTAAATTGATACAGTCACTATGGAGAACGGTATGGAGTTTCCTTAAAAAAACTAGAAATAGAATTACCATCTGATGCAGCAATCCCACTTCTGGGCATATACCCAGAGAAAACCATAAATCTAAAAGGAACATTCACCACAGTGTTCATGGCAGCACTATTTACAATAGCCAGGTAATGGAAGCAACGTAAATGCCCACAGACAGATGAATGGATAAAGATGTGGTACATATATAAAATGGAATATTACTCAGCCATAAAAAGGAATGAAACTGGGTCATTTGTAGAGACATCGATGGATCTAGAGACTGTCATACAGAATGAAGTAAGTCAGAAAGAGGAAAACAAATATTGTATATTAATGCATATATGTGGAACCTAAAAAATGGTACAGATGAACTGGTTTGCAGGGAAGAAACAGAGACACAGAGGTAGAGAACAAACATATGGACACCAAGTGTGGGAAGCCATGGGGTGGTGGTGGTGGGATGAGTTGGGAGATTGGGATTGACCTGTATACATGTATATGCATAAAATACATAACTAATAATAACCTGCTGTATAAAAAATAAATCAAATTAAATTTCAAAATTTTAAAAAGTAAAATTTAAAAATAAAACAGAAAAGTATTCTTCCCTTCACACAGATGTATTTATAGGAATGAATTATTTCCATGCTTATATCTATAAATACATAAGAGAGGAATAAAATCTAACTTGAACAAGAAAAGAAAAAAAAAACCTGAACCCACCAGTTATACAGAGGAAAACCCTATCAGGGCACTTGCTCCAGCGGTAAACAATTCTGAAATTGGTCAGAGGTGGGGAATCATCTCCTATACAACCTGCAACCCACCCCCCACGCAAAGAGCATCCTCATTGCAAAGCTGGGGGACCGTGACGAGGCATCTGTGAGTAAACGTGAGCTGAGCCCCAGGCCAGCTTCTGCTAAACTGTTCCCACCCTCCCCAGGTAAAACACCTGAATATGTACAAGGGCTTGAAAGCCTAGAGGAAGGGCCGCGGTGCCACACCAGCGACAGCACGCAGGCCAACTTGGTGCCTGCAGGCCAGCCAGTGTGGTCCTGGCCCCGGGCGCACTTCCGGAAGCTTTCCATTGCCCTGCCTGAGATAACCCTCCTGTCCCGGCCCCCACTGCTTTTTTCCTTCCTCACCTCTGTCCGGAGAGAAATTCCAGCGGAAGGTATGGGTGACACATCCTCTTCTTTACATGTGGCAGCCTGGTAACCCCTGCAGAAAGGCCAGCAGAGCCCCAATCACACCGGGCCACCAAGAAAGCTGTGGCCCCTCACTCCCTCCCACCAGCAGAGCCCCGAGACTGCTGAAGGGGCAGAGAATATGGAGTCAGGCACAGCTTCAGGGGCTATTGCTGCCTGGAGTGCTGTTTATATTGACCTCAAACAGGCACACCTGGGGAGGGCCGGCCGGCAGGGTAAGGCTGCCCAGGTCAGCTAATCCACAACCCTCAGGGAATCACATTGTTGAAAACGGACCTCGCTAAGGCAGAATAGAAGCCAAGGAAGAAAAGGACACAATGCCATTTGCAGCACCGTAGATGAGTCTAGAGGTAATCACGTGACTTGTAGTAAGTCAGAAAGTGAAAGACAAATATCGTATCATATCACTTATAGGTGTTACCTAAGAATGGATACCAGGGCAGATATTTCCACGGAGAAGGGCCATCACAGATTCATCAAACAAACTTATGGTTCACCAATGGAAAGGTGTGAGGATTGGTTTCATTACGATATTGGGGTTAACAGACATATACAAACACAGGTGACACATATAATCACCAAAGACCTAAGGGATACCAAGAGAAGACTACTCAACATTCTGTCATAACGTACATGGGAAAAGGATCCCAGGAAGAACAGACATCTGTATATGTGTAAAAGAACCCCATCTTCCACACCTACAACAAGCCAAACATTGTAATCCAACTTGCTGTAATAAAAAATAAAAAATTAAATTAAAAACACGAACAAGAAGTAGTGAGACAAACTTGAGGGGCTTTCTCCTGGCACATTCCATTCTAAATTCCAATCTAGAACACGACTTCCATTGAGGCTCTGTTGCCCTAGTCACCAGATTTGGTAAGGGATAACTGCTGCCACCTTGTGGCCGTTTCACACAACAGCAGCTTTAATCCCAGCGCTGATGGTCAGTTGATATTCAAAATCATTGCAGGCCTGTAAATGACACCTGCCCTGAAAACAAATCCTGGGATCACATATCGACCAAAAAATTCAAAGGACGTCCATATTTCAAAACGACCGTTTCAAAAGGCATATTTTACGCACATTAGTGTTCTGCTTCTTTTTCTTTCTTTCCTTTTTTTGTTAAAAATACGGGAAAGGAAAAAGGCATCCCTCAGAATGGGCGAAAATCGTTGCAAAGGAATCAATGGACAAAGGTTTAATCTCCAATACATATAAAAGGCCCATGTAGCTTCATATTAACAAAACAAACAACCCAATACAAAAAATGGGCAGAAGATCTAAAGAGATGTTTCTTCAAAGAAGACACAGAGATGGCCAAGACACACATGAAAAGCTGCTCAACAGCACTAATTATTAGAGAAATGCATATCAAAACTACAATGAGGTATCACCTCACACCTGTTAGAATCGGGATCATCAGAAAATCTACAAACAACCAATTCTGGGGAGGGTGTGGACAAATGGAGCCCTCTTCCACTATCGGTGGGAATGTAAATTGATACAGTCACTATGGAGAACGGTATGGAGTTTCCTTAAAAAAACTAGAAATAGAATTACCATCTGATCCAGCAATCCCACTTCTGGGCATATACCCAGAGAAAACCATAAATCAAAAAGGCACATTCACCACAATGTTCATGGCAGCACTATTTACAATAGCCAGGTAATGGAAGCAACGTAAATGCCCACAGAGAGATGAATGGATAAAGATGTGGTACATATATAAAATGGAATATTACTCAGCCATAAAAAGGAATGAAACTGGGTCATTTGTAGAGACATCGATGGATCTAGAGACTGTCATACAGAATGAAGTAAGTCAGAAAGAGGAAAACAAATATTGTATATTAATGCATATATGTGGAACCTAAAAAATGGTACAGATGAACTGGTTTGCAGGGAAGAAACAGAGACACAGAGGTAGAGAACAAACATATGGACACCAAGTGTGGGAAGCCATGGGGTGGTGGTGGTGGGATGAGTTGGGAGATTGGGATTGACCAGTATACATGTATATGCATAAAATACATAACTAATAATAACCTGCTGTATAAAAAAATAAATCAAATTAAATTTCAAAATTTTAAAAAGTAAAATTTAAAAATAAAACAGAAAAATGTTCTTCCCTTCACACAGATGTATTTATAGGAATGAATTATTTCCATGCTTATATCTATAAATACATAAAAGAGGAATAAAATCTAACTTGAACCATAAAAGAAAAAAAACCTGAACCCACCAGTTATACAGAGGAAAACCCTATCAGGGCACTTGCTCCAGCGGTAAACAATTCTGAAATTGGTCAGAGGTGGGGAATCATCTCCCATACAACCAGCAACCCACCCCCCACGCCAGGAGCATCCTCATTGCAAAGCTGGGGGACCGTTCTGAGGCATCTGTGAGTAAACGTGAGCTGAGCCCCAGGCCAGCTGCTGCTGAACTGTTCCCACCCTTCCCAGGTAAAACACCTGAATATGTACAAGGGCTTGAAAGCCTAGAGGAAGGGCCGCGGAGCCACACCAGCGACAGCAAGCAGGCCAACTTGGTGCCTGCAGGTCAGCCAGGGTGCTCCTGGCCCCAGGCGCTCTTCCGGAAGCTTTCCATTGCCCTGCCTGAGATACCCCTCCTGTCCCGTCCCCCACTGCTTTTTTCCTTCCTCACCTCTGTCCGGAGAGAAAGTCCAGCGGAAGGTATGGGTGACACATCCTCTTCTTTACAGGTGGCAGCCTGGCAACCCCTGCAGAAAGGCCAGCAGAGCCCCACTCACACAGGGCCACCAACAAAGCTGTGGCCGCTCACTCCCTCCCACCAGCAGAGCCCCGAGACTGCTGACGGGGCTGAGAATATGGAGTCAGGCACAGCTTCATGGGGTATTGCTGCCTGGAGCGCTGTTTATATTGACCTCAAACAGGCACACCTGGGGAGGGCCGGCCGGCAGAGTAAGGCTGCTCAGGTCAGCTAATCCACAACCCTCAGGGAATCACATTGTTGAAAACGGACCGCGCAGAGGCAGAATAGAAGCCAAGGAAGAAAAGGACACAATGCCATTTGCAGCACCGTAGATGAGTCTAGAGTTAATCACGTGACTTGTAGTAAGTCAGAAAGTGAAAGACACATATCGTATCATATCACTTATAGGTGTTACCTAAGAATGGATACCAGGGCAGATATTTCCACGGAGAAGGGCCATCACAGATTCATCAAACAAACTTATGGTTCACCAATGGAAAGGTGTGAGGATTGGTTTCATTACGATATTGCGGTTAACAGACATATACAAACACAGGTGTCACATATAATCACCAAAGACCTAAGGGATACCAAGAGAAGACTACTCAACATTCTGTCATAACGTACATGGGAAAAGGATCCCAGGAAGAACAGACATCTGTATATGTGTAAAAGAACCCCATCTTCCACACCTACAACAAGCCAAACATTGTCATCAAACTTGCTGTAATAAAAAATAAAAAATTAAATTAAAAACACGAACAAGAAGTAGTGAGACAAACTTGAGGGGCTTTCTCCTGGCACATTCCATTCTAAATTCCAATCTAGAACACGACTTCCATTGAGGCTCTGTTGCCCTAGTCACCAGATTTGGTAAGGGAGAACTGCTGCCACCTTGTGGCCATTTCACACAACAGCAGCTTTAATCCCAGCGCTGATGGTCAGTTGATATTCAAAATCATTGCAGGCCTGTAAATGACACCTGCCCTGAAAACAAATCCTGGGGTCACATATCGACCAAAAAATTCAAAGGACGTCCATATTTCAAAACGACCGTTTCAAAAGGCATATTTTACGCACATTAGTGTTCTGCTTCTTTTTCTTTCTTTCCTTTTTTTGTTAAAAATACGGGAAAGGAAAAAGGCATCCCTCAGAATGGGCGAAAATCGTTGCAAACGAATCAATGGACAAAGGTTTAATCTCCAATACATATAAAAGGCCCATGGAGCTTAATGTTAACAAAACAAACAACCCAATACAAAAAATGGGCAGAAGATCTAAAGAGATGTTTCTTCAAAGAAGACACAGAGATGGCCAAGACACACATGAAAAGCTGCTCAACAGCACTAATTATTAGAGAAATGCAAATTAAAACTACAATGAGGTATCACCTCACACCTGTTAGAATCGGCATCATCAGAAAATCTACAAACAACCAATTCTGGGGAGGGTGTGGACAAATGGAGCCCTCTTCCTCTATCGGTGGGAATGTAAATTGATACAGTCACTATGGAGAACGGTATGGAGTTTCCTTAAAAAAACTAGAAATAGAATTACCATCTGATCCAGCAATCCCACTTCTGGGCATATACCCAGAGAAAACCATAAATCAAAAAGGCACATTCACCACATTGTTCATGGCAGCACTATTTACAATAGCCAGGTAATGGAAGCAACGTAAATGCCCACAGACAGATGAATGGATAAAGAGGTGGTACATATATAAAATGGAATATTACTCAGCCATAAAAAGGAATGAAACTGGGTCATTTGTAGAGACATCGATGGATCTAGAGACTGTCATACAGAATGAAGTAAGTCAGAAAGAGGAAAACAAATATTGTATATTAATGCATATATGTGGAACCTAAAAAATGGTACAGATGAACTGGTTTGCAGGGAAGAAACAGAGACACAGAGGTAGAGAACAAACATATGGACACCAAGTGTGGGAAGCCATGGGGTGGTGGTGGTGGGATGAGTTGGGTGATTGGGATTGACCAGTATACATGTATATGCATAAAATACATAACTAATAATAACCTGCTGTATAAAAAAATAAATCAAATTAAATTTCAAAATTTTAAAAAGTAAAATTTAAAAATAAAACAGAAAAATGTTCTTCCCTTCACACAGATGTATTTATAGGAATGAATTATTTCCATGCTTATATCTATAAATACATAAAAGAGGAATAAAATCTAACTTGAACCATAAAAGAAAAAATACCTGAACCCACCAGTTATACAGAGGAAAACCCTATCAGGGCACTTGCTCCAGCGGTAAACAATTCTGAAATTGGTCAGAGGTGGGGAATCATCTCCCATACAACCAGCAACCCACCCCCCACGCCAGGAGCATCCTCATTGCAAAGCTGGGGGACCGTTCTGAGGCATCTGTGAGAAAACGTGAGCTGAGCCCCAGGCCAGCTGCTGCTAAACTGTTCCCACCCTCCCCAGGTAAAACACCTGAATATGTACAAGGGATTGAAAGCCTAGAGGAAGGGCCACGGTGCCACACCAGCGACAGCACGCAGGCCAACTTGGTGCCTGCAGGCCAGCCAGTGTGGTCCTGGCCCCGGGCGCACTTCCGGAAGCTTTCCATTGCCCTGCCTGAGATACCCCTCCTGTCCCGGCCCCCACTGCTTTTTTCCTTCCTCACCTCTGTCCGGAGAGAAATTCCAGCGGAAGGTATGGGTGACACATCCTCTTCTTTACAGGTGGCAGCCTGGCAACCCCTGCAGAAAGGCCAGCAGAGCCCCACTCACACCGGGCCACCAAGAAAGCTGTGGCCCCTCACTCCCTCCCACCAGCAGAGCCCCGAGACTGCTGACGGGGCAGCGAATATGGAGTCAGGCACAGCTTCAGGGGCTATTGCTGCCTGGAGCGCTGTTTATATTGACCTCAAACAGGCACACCTGGGGAGGGCCGGCCGGCAGGGTAAGGCTGCCCAGGTCAGCTAATCCACAACCCTCAGGGAATCACATTGTTGAAAATGGACCTCGCTAAGGCAGAATAGAAGCCAAGGAAGAAAAGGACACAATGCCATTTGCAGCACCGTAGATGAGTCTAGAGGTAATCACGTGACTTGTAGTAAGTCAGAAAGTGAAAGACACATATCGTATCATATCACTTATAGGTGTTACCTAAGAATGGATACCAGGGCAGATATTTCCACGGAGAAGGGCCATCACAGATTCATCAAACAAACTTATGGTTCACCAATGGAAAGGTGTGAGGATTGGTTTCATTACAATATTGGGGTTAACAGACATATACAAACACAGGTGACATATATAATCACCAAAGACCTAAGGGATACCAAGAGAAGACTACTCAACATTCTGTCATAACGTACATGGGAAAAGGATCCCAGGAAGAACAGACATCTGTATATGTGTAAAAGAACCCCATCTTCCACACCTACAACAAGCCAAACATTGTAATCAAACTTGCTGTAATAAAAAATAAAAAATTAAATTGAAAACACGAACAAGAAGTAGTGAGACAAACTTGAGGGGCTTTCTCCTGGCACATTCCATTCTAAATTCCAATCTAGAACAGACTTCCATTGAGGCTCTGTTGCCCTAGTCACCAGATTTGGTAAGGGAGAACTGCTGCCACCTTGTGGCCGTTTCACACAACAGCAGCTTTAATCCCAGCGCTGATGGTCAGTTGATATTCAAAATCATTGCAGGCCTGTAAATGACACCTGCCCTGAAAACAAATCCTGGGGTCACATATCGACCAAAAAATTCAAAGGACGTCCATATTTCAAAACGACCGTTTCAAAAGGCATATTTTACGCACATTAGTGTTCTGCTTCTTTTTCTTTCTTTCCTTTTTTTGTTAAAAATACGGGAATGGAAATAGGCATGCCTCAGAATGGGCGAAAATCGTTGCAAACGAATCAATGGACAAAGGTTTAATCTCCAATATATATAAAGAGCTCATGCAGCTTAATATTAACAAAACAAACAACCCAATACAAAAAATGGGCAGAAGATCTAAAGAGATGTTTCTTCCAAGAAGACACAGAGATGGCCAAGACGCACATGAAAAGCTGCTCAACAGCACTAATTATTAG
Source organism: Mesoplodon mirus (assembly GCF_964341445.2). Taxonomy (NCBI): domain Eukaryota; kingdom Metazoa; phylum Chordata; class Mammalia; order Artiodactyla; family Ziphiidae; genus Mesoplodon; species Mesoplodon mirus. Next base: position 1,113,491 of record NW_028295814.1, on the reverse strand, counting down.
AGAAATGCAAATCAAAACTACAATGAGGTATCACCTCACACCTGTTAGAATCGGCATCATCAGAAAATCTACAAACAACCAATTCTGGGGAGGGTGTGGACAAATGGAGCCCTCTTCCACTATTGGTGGCAATGTAAATTGATACAGTCACTATGGAGAACGGTATGGAGTTTCCTTAAAAAAACTAGAAATAGAATTACCATCTGATGCAGCAATCCCACTTCTGGGCATATACCCAGAGAAAACCATAAATCTAAAAGGAACATTCACCACAGTGTTCATGGCAGCACTATTTACAATAGCCAGGTAATGGAAGCAACGTAAATGCCCACAGACAGATGAATGGATAAAGATGTGGTACATATATAAAATGGAATATTACTCAGCCATAAGAAGGAATGAAACTGGGTCATTTGTAGAGACATCGATGGATCTAGAGACTGTCATACAGAATGAAGTAAGTCAGAAAGAGGAAAACAAATATTGTATATTAATGCATATATGTGGAACCTAAAAAATGGTACAGATGAACTGGTTTGCAGGGAAGAAACAGAGACACAGAGGTAGAGAACAAACATATGGACACCAAGTGTGGGAAGCCATGGGGTGGTGGTGGTGGGATGAGTTGGGAGATTGGGATTGACCTGTATACATGTATATGCATAAAATACATAACTAATAATAACCTGCTGTATAAAAAATAAATCAAATTAAATTTCAAAATTTTAAAAAGTAAAATTTAAAAATAAAACAGAAAAGTATTCTTCCCTTCACACAGATGTATTTATAGGAATGAATTATTTCCATGCTTATATCTATAAATACATAAGAGAGGAATAAAATCTAACTTGAACAAGAAAAGAAAAAAAAAACCTGAACCCACCAGTTATACAGAGGAAAACCCTATCAGGGCACTTGCTCCAGCGGTAAACAATTCTGAAATTGGTCAGAGGTGGGGAATCATCTCCCATACAACCTGCAACCCACCCCCCACGCAAAGAGCATCCTCATTGCAAAGCTGGGGGACCGTGCCGAGGCATCTGTGAGTAAACGTGAGCTGAGCCCCAGGCCAGCTTCTGCTAAACTGTTCCCACCCTCCCCAGGTAAAACACCTGAATATGTACAAGGGCTTGAAAGCCTAGAGGAAGGGCCGCGGTGCCACACCAGCGACAGCACGCAGGCCAACTTGGTGCCTGCAGGCCAGCCAGTGTGGTCCTGGCCCCGGGCGCACTTCCGGAAGCTTTCCATTGCCCTGCCTGAGATACCCCTCCTGTCCCGGCCCCCACTGCTTTTTTCCTTCCTCACCTCTGTCCGGAGAGAAATTCCAGCGGAAGGTATGGGTGACACATCCTCTTCTTTACATGTGGCAGCGTGGCAACCCCTGCAGAAAGGCCAGCAGAGCCCCACTCACACCGGGCCACCAAGAAAGCTGTGGCCCCTCACTCCCTCCCACCAGCAGAGCCCCGAGACTGCTGAAGGGGCAGAGAATATGGAGTCAGGCACAGCTTCAGGGGCTATTGCTGCCTGGAGTGCTGTTTATATTGACCTCAAACAGGCACACCTGGGGAGGGCCGGCCGGCAGGGTAAGGCTGCCCAGGTCAGCTAATCCACAACCCTCAGGGAATCACATTGTTGAAAACGGACCTCGCTAAGGCAGAATAGAAGCCAAGGAAGAAAAGGACACAATGCCATTTGCAGCAACGTAGATGAGTCTAGAGGTAATCACGTGACTTGTAGTAAGTCAGAAAGTGAAAGACAAATATCGTATCATATCACTTATAGGTGTTACCTAAGAATGGATACCAGGGCAGATATTTCCACGGAGAAGGGCCATCACAGATTCATCAAACAAAGTTATGGTTCACCAATGGAAAGGTGTGAGGATTGGTTTCATTACGATATTGGGGTTAACAGACATATACAAACACAGGTGACACATATAATCACCAAAGACCTAAGGGATACCAAGAGAAGACTACTCAACATTCTGTCATAACGTACATGGGAAAAGGATCCCAGGAAGAACAGACATCTGTATATGTGTAAAAGAACCCCATCTTCCACACCTACAACAAGCCAAACATTGTCATCAAACTTGCTGTAATAAAAAATAAAAAATTAAATTAAAAACACGAACAAGAAGTAGTGAGACAAACTTGAGGGGCTTTCTCCTGGCACATTCCATTCTAAATTCCAATCTAGAACACGGCTTCCATTGAGGCTCTGTTGCCCTAGTCACCAGATTTGGTAAGGGAGAACTGCTGCCACCTTGTGGCCATTTCACACAACAGCAGCTTTAATCCCAGCGCTGATGGTCAGTTGATATTCAAAATCATTGCAGGCCTGTAAATGACACCTGCCCTGAAAACAAATCCTGGGGTCACATATCGACCAAAAAATTCAAAGGACGTCCATATTTCAAAACGACCGTTTCAAAAGGCATATTTTACGCACATTAGTGTTCTGCTTCTTTTTCTTTCTTTCCTTTTTTTGTTAAAAATACGGGAAAGGAAAAAGGCATCCCTCAGAATGGGCGAAAATCGTTGCAAAGGAATCAATGGACAAAGGTTTAATCTCCAATACATATAAAAGGCCCATGGAGCTTAATATTAACAAAACAAACAACCCAATACAAAAAATGGGCAGAAGATCTAAAGAGATGTTTCTTCAAAGAAGACACAGAGATGGCCAAGACACACATGAAAAGCTGCTCAACAGCACTAATTATTAGAGAAATGCAAATCAAAACTACAATGAGGTATCACCTCACACCTGTTAGAATCGGCATCATCAGAAAATCTACAAACAACCAATTCTGGGGAGGGTGTGGACAAATGGAGCCCTCTTCCTCTATCGGTGGGAATGTAAATTGATACAGTCACTATGGAGAACGGTATGGAGTTTCCTTAAAAAAACTAGAAATAGAATTACCATCTGATCCAGCAATCCCACTTCTGGGCATATACCCAGAGAAAACCATAAATCAAAAAGGCACATTCACCACATTGTTCATGGCAGCACTATTTACAATAGCCAGGTAATGGAAGCAACGTAAATGCCCACAGACAGACGAATGGATAAAGATGTGGTACATATATAAAATGGAATATTACTCAGCCATAAAAAGGAATGAAACTGGGTCATTTGTTGAGACATCGATGGATCTAGAGACTGTCATACAGAATGAAGTAAGTCAGAAAGAGGAAAACAAATATTGTATATTAATGCATATATGTGGAACCTAAAAAATGGTACAGATGAACTGGTTTGCAGGGAAGAAACAGAGACACAGAGGTAGAGAACAAACATATGGACACCAAGTGTGGGAAGCCATGGGGTGGTGGTGGTGGGATGAGTTGGGAGATTGGGATTGACCTGTACACATGTATATGCATAAAATACATAACTAATAATAACCTGCTGTATAAAAAAATAAATCAAATTAAATTTCAAAATTTTAAAAAGTAAAATTTAAAAATAAAACAGAAAAATGTTCTTCCCTTCACACAGATGTATTTATAGGAATGAATTATTTCCATGCTTATATCTATAAATACATAAAAGAGGAATAAAATCTAACTTGAACCATAAAAGAAAAAAAACCTGAACCCACCAGTTATACAGAGGAAAACCCTATCAGGGCACTTGCTCCAGCGGTAAACAATTCTGAAATTGGTCAGAGGTGGGGAATCATCTCCCATACAACCAGCAACCCACCCCCCACGCCAGGAGCATCCTCATTGCAAAGCTGGGGGACCGTTCTGAGGCATCTGTGAGTAAACGTGAGCTGAGCCCCAGGCCAGCTGCTGCTGAACTGTTCCCACCCTTCCCAGGTAAAACACCTGAATATGTACAAGGGCTTGAAAGCCTAGAGGAAGGGCCGTGGAGCCACACCAGCGACAGCAAGCAGGCCAACTTGGTGCCTGCAGGTCAGCCAGGGTGCTCCTGGCCCCAGGCGCTCTTCCGGAAGCTTTCCATTGCCCTGCCTGAGATACCCCTCCTGTCCCGTCCCCCACTGCTTTTTTCCTTCCTCACCTCTGTCCGGAGAGAAAGTCCAGCGGAAGGTATGGGTGACACATCCTCTTCTTTACAGGTGGCAGCCTGGCAACCCCTGCAGAAAGGCCAGCAGAGCCCCACTCACACAGGGCCACCAACAAAGCTGTGGCCGCTCACTCCCTCCCACCAGCAGAGCCCCGAGACTGCTGACGGGGCTGAGAATATGGAGTCCGGCACAGCTTCATGGGGTATTGCTGCCTGGAGCGCTGTTTATATTGACCTCAAACAGGCACACCTGGGGAGGGCCGGCCGGCAGAGTAAGGCTGCTCAGGTCAGCTAATCCACAACCCTCAGGGAATCACATTGTTGAAAACGGACCGCGCAGAGGCAGAATAGAAGCCAAGGAAGAAAAGGACACAATGCCATTTGCAGCACCGTAGATGAGTCTAGAGTTAATCACGTGACTTGTAGTAAGTCAGAAAGTGAAAGACACATATCGTATCATATCACTTATAGGTGTTACCTAAGAATGGATACCAGGGCAGATATTTCCACGGAGAAGGGCCATCACAGATTCATCAAACAAACTTATGGTTCACCAATGGAAAGGTGTGAGGATTGGTTTCATTACGATATTGCGGTTAACAGACATATACAAACACAGGTGTCACATATAATCACCAAAGACCTAAGGGATACCAAGAGAAGACTACTCAACATTCTGTCATAACGTACATGGGAAAAGGATCCCAGGAAGAACAGACATCTGTATATGTGTAAAAGAACCCCATCTTCCACACCTACAACAAGCCAAACATTGTCATCAAACTTGCTGTAATAAAAAATAAAAAATTAAATTAAAAACACGAACAAGAAGTAGTGAGACAAACTTGAGGGGCTTTCTCCTGGCACATTCCATTCTAAATTCCAATCTAGAACACGACTTCCATTGAGGCTCTGTTGCCCTAGTCACCAGATTTGGTAAGGGAGAACTGCTGCCACCTTGTGGCCATTTCACACAACAGCAGCTTTAATCCCAGCGCTGATGGTCAGTTGATATTCAAAATCATTGCAGGCCTGTAAATGACACCTGCCCTGAAAACAAATCCTGGGGTCACATATCGACCAAAAAATTCAAAGGACGTCCATATTTCAAAACGACCGTTTCAAAAGGCATATTTTACGCACATTAGTGTTCTGCTTCTTTTTCTTTCTTTCCTTTTTTTGTTAAAAATACGGGAAAGGAAAAAGGCATCCCTCAGAATGGGCGAAAATCGTTGCAAACGAATCAATGGACAAAGGTTTAATCTCCAATACATATAAAAGGCCCATGGAGCTTAATGTTAACAAAACAAACAACCCAATACAAAAAATGGGCAGAAGATCTAAAGAGATGTTTCTTCAAAGAAGACACAGAGATGGCCAAGACACACATGAAAAGCTGCTCAACAGCACTAATTATTAGAGAAATGCATATCAAAACTACAATGAGGTATCACCTCACACCTGTTAGAATCGGGATCATCAGAAAATCTACAAACAACCAATTCTGGGGAGGGTGTGGACAAATGGAGCCCTCTTCCACTATCGGTGGGAATGTAAATTGATACAGTCACTATGGAGAACGGTATGGAGTTTCCTTAAAAAAACTAGAAATAGAATTACCATCTGATCCAGCAATCCCACTTCTGGGCATATACCCAGAGAAAACCATAAATCAAAAAGGCACATTCACCACAATGTTCATGGCAGCACTATTTACAATAGCCAGGTAATGGAAGCAACGTAAATGCCCACAGAGAGATGAATGGATAAAGATGTGGTACATATATAAAATGGAATATTACTCAGCCATAAAAAGGAATGAAACTGGGTCATTTGTAGAGACATCGATGGATCTAGAGACTGTCATACAGAATGAAGTAAGTCAGAAAGAGGAAAACAAATATTGTATATTAATGCATATATGTGGAACCTAAAAAATGGTACAGATGAACTGGTTTGCAGGGAAGAAACAGAGACACAGAGGTAGAGAACAAACATATGGACACCAAGTGTGGGAAGCCATGGGGTGGTGGTGGTGGGATGAGTTGGGAGATTGGGATTGACCAGTATACATGTATATGCATAAAATACATAACTAATAATAACCTGCTGTATAAAAAAATAAATCAAATTAAATTTCAAAATTTTAAAAAGTAAAATTTAAAAATAAAACAGAAAAATGTTCTTCCCTTCACACAGATGTATTTATAGGAATGAATTATTTCCATGCTTATATCTATAAATACATAAAAGAGGAATAAAATCTAACTTGAACCATAAAAGAAAAAAAACCTGAACCCACCAGTTATACAGAGGAAAACCCTATCAGGGCACTTGCTCCAGCGGTAAACAATTCTGAAATTGGTCAGAGGTGGGGAATCATCTCCCATACAACCAGCAACCCACCCCCCACGCCAGGAGCATCCTCATTGCAAAGCTGGGGGACCGTTCTGAGGCATCTGTGAGTAAACGTGAGCTGAGCCCCAGGCCAGCTGCTGCTGAACTGTTCCCACCCTTCCCAGGTAAAACACCTGAATATGTACAAGGGCTTGAAAGCCTAGAGGAAGGGCCGCGGAGCCACACCAGCGACAGCAAGCAGGCCAACTTGGTGCCTGCAGGTCAGCCAGGGTGCTCCTGGCCCCAGGCGCTCTTCCGGAAGCTTTCCATTGCCCTGCCTGAGATACCCCTCCTGTCCCGTCCCCCACTGCTTTTTTCCTTCCTCACCTCTGTCCGGAGAGAAAGTCCAGCGGAAGGTATGGGTGACACATCCTCTTCTTTACAGGTGGCAGCCTGGCAACCCCTGCAGAAAGGCCAGCAGAGCCCCACTCACACAGGGCCACCAACAAAGCTGTGGCCGCTCACTCCCTCCCACCAGCAGAGCCCCGAGACTGCTGACGGGGCTGAGAATATGGAGTCCGGCACAGCTTCATGGGGTATTGCTGCCTGGAGCGCTGTTTATATTGACCTCAAACAGGCACACCTGGGGAGGGCCGGCCGGCAGAGTAAGGCTGCTCAGGTCAGCTAATCCACAACCCTCAGGGAATCACATTGTTGAAAACGGACCGCGCAGAGGCAGAATAGAAGCCAAGGAAGAAAAGGACACAATGCCATTTGCAGCACCGTAGATGAGTCTAGAGTTAATCACGTGACTTGTAGTAAGTCAGAAAGTGAAAGACACATATCGTATCATATCACTTATAGGTGTTACCTAAGAATGGATACCAGGGCAGATATTTCCACGGAGAAGGGCCATCACAGATTCATCAAACAAACTTATGGTTCACCAATGGAAAGGTGTGAGGATTGGTTTCATTACGATATTGCGGTTAACAGACATATACAAACACAGGTGTCACATATAATCACCAAAGACCTAAGGGATACCAAGAGAAGACTACTCAACATTCTGTCCTAACGTACATGGGAAAAGGATCCCAGGAAGAACAGACATCTGTATATGTGTAAAAGAACCCCATCTTCCACACCTACAACAAGCCAAACATTGTCATCAAACTTGCTGTAATAAAAAATAAAAAATTAAATTAAAAACACGAACAAGAAGTAGTGAGACAAACTTGAGGGGCTTTCTCCTGGCACATTCCATTCTAAATTCCAATCTAGAACACGACTTCCATTGAGGCTCTGTTGCCCTAGTCACCAGATTTGGTAAGGGAGAACTGCTGCCACCTTGTGGCCATTTCACACAACAGCAGCTTTAATCCCAGCGCTGATGGTCAGTTGATATTCAAAATCATTGCAGGCCTGTAAATGACACCTGCCCTGAAAACAAATCCTGGGGTCACATATCGACCAAAAAATTCAAAGGACGTCCATATTTCAAAACGACCGTTTCAAAAGGCATATTTTACGCACATTAGTGTTCTGCTTCTTTTTCTTTCTTTCCTTTTTTTGTTAAAAATACGGGAAAGGAAAAAGGCATCCCTCAGAATGGGCGAAAATCGTTGCAAACGAATCAATGGACAAAGGTTTAATCTCCAATACATATAAAAGGCCCATGGAGCTTAATGTTAACAAAACAAACAACCCAATACAAAAAATGGGCAGAAGATCTAAAGAGATGTTTCTTCAAAGAAGACACAGAGATGGCCAAGACACACATGAAAAGCTGCTCAACAGCACTAATTATTAGAGAAATGCAAATTAAAACTACAATGAGGTATCACCTCACACCTGTTAGAATCGGCATCATCAGAAAATCTACAAACAACCAATTCTGGGGAGGGTGTGGACAAATGGAGCCCTCTTCCTCTATCGGTGGGAATGTAAATTGATACAGTCACTATGGAGAACGGTATGGAGTTTCCTTAAAAAAACTAGAAATAGAATTACCATCTGATGCAGCAATCCCACTTCTGCGCATATACCCAGAGAAAACCATAAATCTAAAAGGAACATTCACCACATTGTTCATGGCAGCACTATTTACAATAGCCAGGTAATGGAAGCAACGTAAATGCCCACAGACAGATGAATGGATAAAGATGTGGTACATATATAAAATGGAATATTACTCAGCCATAAGAAGGAATGAAACTGGGTCATTTGTAGAGACATCGATGGATCTAGAGACTGTCATACAGAATGAAGTAAGTCAGAAAGAGGAAAACAAATATTGTATATTAATGCATATATGTGGAACCTAAAAAATGGTACAGATGAACTGGTTTGCAGGGAAGAAACAGAGACACAGAGGTAGAGAACAAACATATGGACACCAAGTGTGGGAAGCCATGGGGTGGTGGTGGTGGGATGAGTTGGGAGATTGGGATTGACCTGTATACATGTATATGCATAAAATACATAACTAATAATAACCTGCTGTATAAAAAATAAATCAAATTAAATTTCAAAATTTTAAAAAGTAAAATTTAAAAATAAAACAGAAAAGTATTCTTCCCTTCACACAGATGTATTTATAGGAATGAATTATTTCCATGCTTATATCTATAAATACATAAGAGAGGAATAAAATCTAACTTGAACAAGAAAAGAAAAAAAAAACCTGAACCCACCAGTTATACAGAGGAAAACCCTATCAGGGCACTTGCTCCAGCGGTAAACAATTCTGAAATTGGTCAGAGGTGGGGAATCATCTCCCATACAACCTGCAACCCACCCCCCACGCAAAGAGCATCCTCATTGCAAAGCTGGGGGACCGTGCCGAGGCATCTGTGAGTAAACGTGAGCTGAGCCCCAGGCCAGCTTCTGCTAAACTGTTCCCACCCTCCCCAGGTAAAACACCTGAATATGTACAAGGGCTTGAAAGCCTAGAGGAAGGGCCGCGGTGCCACACCAGCGACAGCACGCAGGCCAACTTGGTGCCTGCAGGCCAGCCAGTGTGGTCCTGGCCCCGGGCGCACTTCCGGAAGCTTTCCATTGCCCTGCCTGAGATACCCCTCCTGTCCCGGCCCCCACTGCTTTTTTCCTTCCTCACCTCTGTCCGGAGAGAAATTCCAGCGGAAGGTATGGGTGACACATCCTCTTCTTTACATGTGGCAGCGTGGCAACCCCTGCAGAAAGGCCAGCAGAGCCCCACTCACACCGGGCCACCAAGAAAGCTGTGGCCCCTCACTCCCTCCCACCAGCAGAGCCCCGAGACTGCTGAAGGGGCAGAGAATATGGAGTCAGGCACAGCTTCAGGGGCTATTGCTGCCTGGAGTGCTGTTTATATTGACCTCAAACAGGCACACCTGGGGAGGGCCGGCCGGCAGGGTAAGGCTGCCCAGGTCAGCTAATCCACAACCCTCAGGGAATCACATTGTTGAAAACGGACCTCGCTAAGGCAGAATAGAAGCCAAGGAAGAAAAGGACACAATGCCATTTGCAGCAACGTAGATGAGTCTAGAGGTAATCACGTGACTTGTAGTAAGTCAGAAAGTGAAAGACAAATATCGTATCATATCACTTATAGGTGTTACCTAAGAATGGATACCAGGGCAGATATTTCCACGGAGAAGGGCCATCACAGATTCATCAAACAAAGTTATGGTTCACCAATGGAAAGGTGTGAGGATTGGTTTCATTACGATATTGGGGTTAACAGACATATACAAACACAGGTGACACATATAATCACCAAAGACCTAAGGGATACCAAGAGAAGACTACTCAACATTCTGTCATAACGTACATGGGAAAAGGATCCCAGGAAGAACAGACATCTGTATATGTGTAAAAGAACCCCATCTTCCACACCTACAACAAGCCAAACATTGTCATCAAACTTGCTGTAATAAAAAATAAAAAATTAAATTAAAAACACGAACAAGAAGTAGTGAGACAAACTTGAGGGGCTTTCTCCTGGCACATTCCATTCTAAATTCCAATCTAGAACACGACTTCCATTGAGGCTCTGTTGCCCTAGTCACCAGATTTGGTAAGGGAGAACTGCTGCCACCTTGTGGCCATTTCACACAACAGCAGCTTTAATCCCAGCGCTGATGGTCAGTTGATATTCAAAATCATTGCAGGCCTGTAAATGACACCTGCCCTGAAAACAAATCCTGGGGTCACATATCGACCAAAAAATTCAAAGGACGTCCATATTTCAAAACGACCGTTTCAAAAGGCATATTTTACGCACATTAGTGTTCTGCTTCTTTTTCTTTCTTTCCTTTTTTTGTTAAAAATACGGGAAAGGAAAAAGGCATCCCTCAGAATGGGCGAAAATCGTTGCAAAGGAATCAATGGACAAAGGTTTAATCTCCAATACATATAAAAGGCCCATGGAGCTTAATATTAACAAAACAAACAACCCAATACAAAAAATGGGCAGAAGATCTAAAGAGATGTTTCTTCAAAGAAGACACAGAGATGGCCAAGACACACATGAAAAGCTGCTCAACAGCACTAATTATTAGAGAAATGCAAATCAAAACTACAATGAGGTATCACCTCACACCTGTTAGAATCGGCATCATCAGAAAATCTACAAACAACCAATTCTGGGGAGGGTGTGGACAAATGGAGCCCTCTTCCTCTATCGGTGGGAATGTAAATTGATACAGTCACTATGGAGAACGGTATGGAGTTTCCTTAAAAAAACTAGAAATAGAATTACCATCTGATCCAGCAATCCCACTTCTGGGCATATACCCAGAGAAAACCATAAATCAAAAAGGCACATTCACCACATTGTTCATGGCAGCACTATTTACAATAGCCAGGTAATGGAAGCAACGTAAATGCCCACAGACAGACGAATGGATAAAGATGTGGTACATATATAAAATGGAATATTACTCAGCCATAAAAAGGAATGAAACTGGGTCATTTGTTGAGACATCGATGGATCTAGAGACTGTCATACAGAATGAAGTAAGTCAGAAAGAGGAAAACAAATATTGTATATTAATGCATATATGTGGAACCTAAAAAATGGTACAGATGAACTGGTTTGCAGGGAAGAAACAGAGACACAGAGGTAGAGAACAAACATATGGACACCAAGTGTGGGAAGCCATGGGGTGGTGGTGGTGGGATGAGTTGGGAGATTGTGATTGACCTGTACACATGTATATGCATAAAATACATAACTAATAATAACCTGCTGTATAAAAAAATAAATCAAATTAAATTTCAAAATTTTAAAAAGTAAAATTTAAAAATAAAACAGAAAAATGTTCTTCCCTTCACACAGATGTATTTATAGGAATGAATTATTTCCATGCTTATATCTATAAATACATAAAAGAGGAATAAAATCTAACTTGAACCATAAAAGAAAAAAAAAACCTGAACCCACCAGTTATACAGAGGAAAACCCTATCAGGGCAATTGCTCCAAGGGTAAACAATTCTGAAATTGGTCAGAGGTGGGGAATCATCTCCCATACAACCTGCAACCCACCCCCCACGCAAAGAGCATCCTCATTGCAAAGCTGGGGGACCGTGACGAGGCATCTGTGAGAAAACGTGAGCTGAGCCCCAGGCCAGCTTCTGCTAAACTGTTCCCACCCTCCCCAGGTAAAACACCTGAATATGTACAAGGGCTTGAAAGCCTAGAGGAAGGACCGTGGAGCCACACCAGCGACAGCACGCAGGCCAACTTGGTGCCTGCAGGCCAGCCAGGGTGGTCCTGGCCCCGGGCGCTCTTCCGGAAGCTTTCCATTGCCCTGCCTGAGATACCCCTCCTGTCCCGGCCCCCACTGCTTTTTTCCTTCCTCACCTCTGTCCGGAGAGAAATTCCAGCGGAAGGTATGGGTGACACATCCTCTTCTTTACAGGTGGCAGCCTGGCAACCCCTGCAGAAAGGCCAGCAGAGCCCCACTCACACAGGGCCACCAACAAAGCTGTGGCCCCTCACTCCCTCCCACCAGCAGAGCCCCGAGACTGCTGACGGGGCAGAGAATATGGAGTCAGGCACAGCTTCAGGGGCTATTGCTGCCTGGAGCGCTGTTTATATTGACCTCAAACAGGCACACCTGGGGAGGGCCGGCCGGCAGGGTAAGGCTGCCCAGGTCAGCTAATCCACAACCCTCAGGGAATCACATTGTTGAAAACGGACCTCGCTAAGGCAGAATAGAAGCCAAGGAAGAAAAGGACACAATGCCATTTGCAGCACCGTAGATGAGTCTAGAGGTAATCACGTGACTTGTAGTAAGTCAGAAAGTGAAAGACACATATCGTATCATATCACTTATAGGTGTTACCTAAGAATGGATACCAGGGCAGATATTTCCACGGAGAAGGGCCATCACAGATTCATCAAACAAACTTATGGTTCACCAAAGGAAAGGTGTGAGGATTGGTTTCATTACGATATAGGGGTTAAGAGACATATACAAACACAGGTGACATATATAATCACCAAAGACCTACGGAATACCGAGAGAATACTACTCAACATTCTGTCATAACGTACATGGGAAAAGGATCCCAGGAAGAACAGACATCTGTATATGTGTAAAAGAACCACATCTTCCACACATACAACAAGCCAAACACTGTAATCAAATTTGCTGTAATAAAAAATAAAATATTAAATTAAAAACACGAACAAGATGTAGTGAGACAAACTTGAGGGGTTTACTCCTGGCACATTCCATTCTAAATTCCAATCTAGAACACGACTTCCATTGAGGCTCTGTTGCCCTAGTCACCAGATTTGGTAAGGGATAACTGCTGCCACCTTGTGGCCGTTTCACACAACAGCAGCTTTAATCCCAGCGCTGATGGTCAGTTGATATTCAAAATCATTGCAGGCCTGTAAATGACACCTGCCCTGAAAACAAATCCTGGGGTCACATATCGACCAAAAAATTCAAAGGACGTCCATATTTCAAAACGACCGTTTCAAAAGGCATATTTTACGCACATTAGTGTTCTGCTTCTTTTTCTTTCTTTCCTTTTTTTGTTAAAAATACGGGAAAGGAAAAAGGCATCCCTCAGAATGGGCGAAAATCGTTGCAAAGGAATCAATGGACAAAGGTTTAATCTCCAATACATATAAAAGGCCCATGTAGCTTCATATTAACAAAACAAACAACCCAATACAAAAAATGGGCAGAAGATCTAAAGAGATGTTTCTTCAAAGAAGACACAGAGATGGCCAAGACACACATGAAAAGCTGCTCAACAGCACTAATTATTAGAGAAATGCATATCAAAACTACAATGAGGTATCACCTCACACCTGTTAGAATCGGGATCATCAGAAAATCTACAAACAACCAATTCTGGGGAGGGTGTGGACAAATGGAGCCCTCTTCCACTATCGGTGGGAATGTAAATTGATACAGTCACTATGGAGAACGGTATGGAGTTTCCTTAAAAAAACTAGAAATAGAATTACCATCTGATCCAGCAATCCCACTTCTGGGCATATACCCAGAGAAAACCATAAATCAAAAAGGCACATTCACCACAATGTTCATGGCAGCACTATTTACAATAGCCAGGTAATGGAAGCAACGTAAATGCCCACAGAGAGATGAATGGATAAAGATGTGGTACATATATAAAATGGAATATTACTCAGCCATAAAAAGGAATGAAACTGGGTCATTTGTAGAGACATCGATGGATCTAGAGACTGTCATACAGAATGAAGTAAGTCAGAAAGAGGAAAACAAATATTGTATATTAATGCATATATGTGGAACCTAAAAAATGGTACAGATGAACTGGTTTGCAGGGAAGAAACAGAGACACAGAGGTAGAGAACAAACATATGGACACCAAGTGTGGGAAGCCATGGGGTGGTGGTGGTGGGATGAGTTGGGAGATTGGGATTGACCAGTATACATGTATATGCATAAAATACATAACTAATAATAACCTGCTGTATAAAAAAATAAATCAAATTAAATTTCAAAATTTTAAAAAGTAAAATTTAAAAATAAAACAGAAAAATGTTCTTCCCTTCACACAGATGTATTTATAGGAATGAATTATTTCCATGCTTATATCTATAAATACATAAAAGAGGAATAAAATCTAACTTGAACCATAAAAGAAAAAAAACCTGAACCCACCAGTTATACAGAGGAAAACCCTATCAGGGCACTTGCTCCAGCGGTAAACAATTCTGAAATTGGTCAGAGGTGGGGAATCATCTCCCATACAACCAGCAACCCACCCCCCACGCCAGGAGCATCCTCATTGCAAAGCTGGGGGACCGTTCTGAGGCATCTGTGAGTAAACGTGAGCTGAGCCCCAGGCCAGCTGCTGCTGAACTGTTCCCACCCTTCCCAGGTAAAACACCTGAATATGTACAAGGGCTTGAAAGCCTAGAGGAAGGGCCGCGGAGCCACACCAGCGACAGCAAGCAGGCCAACTTGGTGCCTGCAGGTCAGCCAGGGTGCTCCTGGCCCCAGGCGCTCTTCCGGAAGCTTTCCATTGCCCTGCCTGAGATACCCCTCCTGTCCCGTCCCCCACTGCTTTTTTCCTTCCTCACCTCTGTCCGGAGAGAAAGTCCAGCGGAAGGTATGGGTGACACATCCTCTTCTTTACAGGTGGCAGCCTGGCAACCCCTGCAGAAAGGCCAGCAGAGCCCCACTCACACAGGGCCACCAACAAAGCTGTGGCCGCTCACTCCCTCCCACCAGCAGAGCCCCGAGACTGCTGACGGGGCTGAGAATATGGAGTCCGGCACAGCTTCATGGGGTATTGCTGCCTGGAGCGCTGTTTATATTGACCTCAAACAGGCACACCTGGGGAGGGCCGGCCGGCAGAGTAAGGCTGCTCAGGTCAGCTAATCCACAACCCTCAGGGAATCACATTGTTGAAAACGGACCGCGCAGAGGCAGAATAGAAGCCAAGGAAGAAAAGGACACAATGCCATTTGCAGCACCGTAGATGAGTCTAGAGTTAATCACGTGACTTGTAGTAAGTCAGAAAGTGAAAGACACATATCGTATCATATCACTTATAGGTGTTACCTAAGAATGGATACCAGGGCAGATATTTCCACGGAGAAGGGCCATCACAGATTCATCAAACAAACTTATGGTTCACCAATGGAAAGGTGTGAGGATTGGTTTCATTACGATATTGCGGTTAACAGACATATACAAACACAGGTGTCACATATAATCACCAAAGACCTAAGGGATACCAAGAGAAGACTACTCAACATTCTGTCATAACGTACATGGGAAAAGGATCCCAGGAAGAACAGACATCTGTATATGTGTAAAAGAACCCCATCTTCCACACCTACAACAAGCCAAACATTGTCATCAAACTTGCTGTAATAAAAAATAAAAAATTAAATTAAAAACACGAACAAGAAGTAGTGAGACAAACTTGAGGGGCTTTCTCCTGGCACATTCCATTCTAAATTCCAATCTAGAACACGACTTCCATTGAGGCTCTGTTGCCCTAGTCACCAGATTTGGTAAGGGAGAACTGCTGCCACCTTGTGGCCATTTCACACAACAGCAGCTTTAATCCCAGCGCTGATGGTCAGTTGATATTCAAAATCATTGCAGGCCTGTAAATGACACCTGCCCTGAAAACAAATCCTGGGGTCACATATCGACCAAAAAATTCAAAGGACGTCCATATTTCAAAACGACCGTTTCAAAAGGCATATTTTACGCACATTAGTGTTCTGCTTCTTTTTCTTTCTTTCCTTTTTTTGTTAAAAATACGGGAAAGGAAAAAGGCATCCCTCAGAATGGGCGAAAATCGTTGCAAACGAATCAATGGACAAAGGTTTAATCTCCAATACATATAAAAGGCCCATGGAGCTTAATGTTAACAAAACAAACAACCCAATACAAAAAATGGGCAGAAGATCTAAAGAGATGTTTCTTCAAAGAAGACACAGAGATGGCCAAGACACACATGAAAAGCTGCTCAACAGCACTAATTATTAGAGAAATGCATATCAAAACTACAATGAGGTATCACCTCACACCTGTTAGAATCGGGATCATCAGAAAATCTACAAACAACCAATTCTGGGGAGGGTGTGGACAAATGGAGCCCTCTTCCACTATCGGTGGGAATGTAAATTGATACAGTCACTATGGAGAACGGTATGGAGTTTCCTTAAAAAAACTAGAAATAGAATTACCATCTGATCCAGCAATCCCACTTCTGGGCATATACCCAGAGAAAACCATAAATCAAAAAGGCACATTCACCACAATGTTCATGGCAGCACTATTTACAATAGCCAGGTAATGGAAGCAACGTAAATGCCCACAGAGAGATGAATGGATAAAGATGTGGTACATATATAAAATGGAATATTACTCAGCCATAAAAAGGAATGAAACTGGGTCATTTGTAGAGACATCGATGGATCTAGAGACTGTCATACAGAATGAAGTAAGTCAGAAAGAGGAAAACAAATATTGTATATTAATGCATATATGTGGAACCTAAAAAATGGTACAGATGAACTGGTTTGCAGGGAAGAAACAGAGACACAGAGGTAGAGAACAAACATATGGACACCAAGTGTGGGAAGCCATGGGGTGGTGGTGGTGGGATGAGTTGGGAGATTGGGATTGACCAGTATACATGTATATGCATAAAATACATAACTAATAATAACCTGCTGTATAAAAAAATAAATCAAATTAAATTTCAAAATTTTAAAAAGTAAAATTTAAAAATAAAACAGAAAAATGTTCTTCCCTTCACACAGATGTATTTATAGGAATGAATTATTTCCATGCTTATATCTATAAATACATAAAAGAGGAATAAAATCTAACTTGAACCATAAAAGAAAAAAAACCTGAACCCACCAGTTATACAGAGGAAAACCCTATCAGGGCACTTGCTCCAGCGGTAAACAATTCTGAAATTGGTCAGAGGTGGGGAATCATCTCCCATACAACCAGCAACCCACCCCCCACGCCAGGAGCATCCTCATTGCAAAGCTGGGGGACCGTTCTGAGGCATCTGTGAGTAAACGTGAGCTGAGCCCCAGGCCAGCTGCTGCTGAACTGTTCCCACCCTTCCCAGGTAAAACACCTGAATATGTACAAGGGCTTGAAAGCCTAGAGGAAGGGCCGCGGAGCCACACCAGCGACAGCACGCAGGCCAACTTGGTGCCTGCAGGTCAGCCAGGGTGCTCCTGGCCCCAGGCGCTCTTCCGGAAGCTTTCCATTGCCCTGCCTGAGATACCCCTCCTGTCCCGTCCCCCACTGCTTTTTTCCTTCCTCACCTCTGTCCGGAGAGAAAGTCCAGCGGAAGGTATGGGTGACACATCCTCTTCTTTACAGGTGGCAGCCTGGCAACCCCTGCAGAAAGGCCAGCAGAGCCCCACTCACACAGGGCCACCAACAAAGCTGTGGCCGCTCACTCCCTCCCACCAGCAGAGCCCCGAGACTGCTGACGGGGCTGAGAATATGGAGTCCGGCACAGCTTCATGGGGTATTGCTGCCTGGAGCGCTGTTTATATTGACCTCAAACAGGCACACCTGGGGAGGGCCGGCCGGCAGAGTAAGGCTGCTCAGGTCAGCTAATCCACAACCCTCAGGGAATCACATTGTTGAAAACGGACCGCGCAGAGGCAGAATAGAAGCCAAGGAAGAAAAGGACACAATGCCATTTGCAGCACCGTAGATGAGTCTAGAGTTAATCACGTGACTTGTAGTAAGTCAGAAAGTGAAAGACACATATCGTATCATATCACTTATAGGTGTTACCTAAGAATGGATACCAGGGCAGATATTTCCACGGAGAAGGGCCATCACAGATTCATCAAACAAACTTATGGTTCACCAATGGAAAGGTGTGAGGATTGGTTTCATTACGATATTGCGGTTAACAGACATATACAAACACAGGTGTCACATATAATCACCAAAGACCTAAGGGATACCAAGAGAAGACTACTCAACATTCTGTCATAACGTACATGGGAAAAGGATCCCAGGAAGAACAGACATCTGTATATGTGTAAAAGAACCCCATCTTCCACACCTACAACAAGCCAAACATTGTCATCAAACTTGCTGTAATAAAAAATAAAAAATTAAATTAAAAACACGAACAAGAAGTAGTGAGACAAACTTGAGGGGCTTTCTCCTGGCACATTCCATTCTAAATTCCAATCTAGAACACGACTTCCATTGAGGCTCTGTTGCCCTAGTCACCAGATTTGGTAAGGGAGAACTGCTGCCACCTTGTGGCCATTTCACACAACAGCAGCTTTAATCCCACCGCTGATGGTCAGTTGATATTCAAAATCATTGCAGGCCTGTAAATGACACCTGCCCTGAAAACAAATCCTGGGGTCACATATCGACCAAAAAATTCAAAGGACGTCCATATTTCAAAACGACCGTTTCAAAAGGCATATTTTACGCACATTAGTGTTCTGCTTCTTTTTCTTTCTTTCCTTTTTTTGTTAAAAATACGGGAAAGGAAAAAGGCATCCCTCAGAATGGGCGAAAATCGTTGCAAACGAATCAATGGACAAAGGTTTAATCTCCAATACATATAAAAGGCCCATGGAGCTTAATGTTAACAAAACAAACAACCCAATACAAAAAATGGGCAGAAGATCTAAAGAGATGTTTCTTCAAAGAAGACACAGAGATGGCCAAGACACACATGAAAAGCTGCTCAACAGCACTAATTATTAGAGAAATGCAAATTAAAACTACAATGAGGTATCACCTCACACCTGTTAGAATCGGCATCATCAGAAAATCTACAAACAACCAATTCTGGGGAGGGTGTGGACAAATGGAGCCCTCTTCCTCTATCGGTGGGAATGTAAATTGATACAGTCACTATGGAGAACGGTATGGAGTTTCCTTAAAAAAACTAGAAATAGAATTACCATCTGATCCAGCAATCCCACTTCTGGGCATATACCCAGAGAAAACCATAAATCAAAAAGGCACATTCACCACATTGTTCATGGCAGCACTATTTACAATAGCCAGGTAATGGAAGCAACGTAAATGCCCACAGACAGATGAATGGATAAAGAGGTGGTACATATATAAAATGGAATATTACTCAGCCATAAAAAGGAATGAAACTGGGTCATTTGTAGAGACATCGATGGATCTAGAGACTGTCATACAGAATGAAGTAAGTCAGAAAGAGGAAAACAAATATTGTATATTAATGCATATATGTGGAACCTAAAAAATGGTACAGATGAACTGGTTTGCAGGGAAGAAACAGAGACACAGAGGTAGAGAACAAACATATGGACACCAAGTGTGGGAAGCCATGGGGTGGTGGTGGTGGGATGAGTTGGGTGATTGGGATTGACCAGTATACATGTATATGCATAAAATACATAACTAATAATAACCTGCTGTATAAAAAAATAAATCAAATTAAATTTCAAAATTTTAAAAAGTAAAATTTAAAAATAAAACAGAAAAATGTTCTTCCCTTCACACAGATGTATTTATAGGAATGAATTATTTCCATGCTTATATCTATAAATACATAAAAGAGGAATAAAATCTAACTTGAACCATAAAAGAAAAAATACCTGAACCCACCAGTTATACAGAGGAAAACCCTATCAGGGCACTTGCTCCAGCGGTAAACAATTCTGAAATTGGTCAGAGGTGGGGAATCATCTCCCATACAACCAGCAACCCACCCCCCACGCCAGGAGCATCCTCATTGCAAAGCTGGGGGACCGTTCTGAGGCATCTGTGAGAAAACGTGAGCTGAGCCCCAGGCCAGCTGCTGCTAAACTGTTCCCACCCTCCCCAGGTAAAACACCTGAATATGTACAAGGGATTGAAAGCCTAGAGGAAGGGCCACGGTGCCACACCAGCGACAGCACGCAGGCCAACTTGGTGCCTGCAGGCCAGCCAGTGTGGTCCTGGCCCCGGGCGCACTTCCGGAAGCTTTCCATTGCCCTGCCTGAGATACCCCTCCTGTCCCGGCCCCCACTGCTTTTTTCCTTCCTCACCTCTGTCCGGAGAGAAATTCCAGCGGAAGGTATGGGTGACACATCCTCTTCTTTACAGGTGGCAGCCTGGCAACCCCTGCAGAAAGGCCAGCAGAGCCCCACTCACACCGGGCCACCAAGAAAGCTGTGGCCCCTCACTCCCTCCCACCAGCAGAGCCCCGAGACTGCTGACGGGGCAGCGAATATGGAGTCAGGCACAGCTTCAGGGGCTATTGCTGCCTGGAGCGCTGTTTATATTGACCTCAAACAGGCACACCTGGGGAGGGCCGGCCGGCAGGGTAAGGCTGCCCAGGTCAGCTAATCCACAACCCTCAGGGAATCACATTGATGAACATGGACCTCGCTAAGGCAGAATAGAAGCCAAGGAAGAAAAGGACACAATGCCATTTGCAGCACCGTAGATGAGTCTAGAGGTAATCACGTGACTTGTAGTAAGTCAGAAAGTGAAAGACACATATCGTATCATATCACTTATAGGTGTTACCTAAGAATGGATACCAGGGCAGATATTTCCACGGAGAAGGGCCATCACAGATTCATCAAACAAACTTATGGTTCACCAATGGAAAGGTGTGAGGATTGGTTTCATTACAATATTGGAGTTAACAGACATATACAAACACAGGTGACATATATAATCACCAAAGACCTAAGGGATACCAAGAGAAGACTACTCAACATTCTGTCATAACGTACATGGGAAAAGGATCCCAGGAAGAACAGACATCTGTATATGTGTAAAAGAACCCCATCTTCCACACCTACAACAAGCCAAACATTGTAATCAAACTTGCTGTAATAAAAAATAAAAAATTAAATTGAAAACACGAACAAGAAGTAGTGAGACAAACTTGAGGGGCTTTCTCCTGGCACATTCCATTCTAAATTCCAATCTAGAACAGACTTCCATTGAGGCTCTGTTGCCCTAGTCACCAGATTTGGTAAGGGAGAACTGCTGCCACCTTGTGGCCGTTTCACACAACAGCAGCTTTAATCCCAGCGCTGATGGTCAGTTGATATTCAAAATCATTGCAGGCCTGTAAATGACACCTGCCCTGAAAACAAATCCTGGGGTCACATATCGACCAAAAAATTCAAAGGACGTCCATATTTCAAAACGACCGTTTCAAAAGGCATATTTTACGCACATTAGTGTTCTGCTTCTTTTTCTTTCTTTCCTTTTTTTGTTAAAAATACGGGAATGGAAATAGGCATGCCTCAGAATGGGCGAATATCGTTGCAAACGAATCAATGGACAAAGGTTTAATCTCCAATATATATAAAGAGCTCATGCAGCTTAATATTAACAAAACAAACAACCCAATACAAAAAATGGGCAGAAGATCTAAAGAGATGTTTCTTCAAAGAAGACACAGAGATGGCCAAGACGCACATGAAAAGCTGCTCAACAGCACTAATTATTAGAGAAATGCAAATCAAAACTACAATGAGGTATCACCTCACACCTGTTAGAATCGGCATCATCAGAAAATCTACAAACAACCAATTCTGGGGAGGGTGTGGACAAATGGAGCCCTCTTCCACTATTGGTGGCAATGTAAATTGATACAGTCACTATGGAGAACGGTATGGAGTTTCCTTAAAAAAACTAGAAATAGAATTACCATCTGATGCAGCAATCCCACTTCTGGGCATATACCCAGAGAAAACCATAAATCTAAAAGGAACATTCACCACAGTGTTCATGGCAGCACTATTTACAATGGCCAGGTAATGGAAGCAACGTAAATGCCCACAGACAGATGAATGGATAAAGATGTGGTACATATATAAAATGGAATATTACTCAGCCATAAGAAGGAATGAAACTGGGTCATTTGTAGAGACATCGATGGATCTAGAGACTGTCATACAGAATGAAGTAAGTCAGAAAGAGGAAAACAAATATTGTATATTAATGCATATATGTGGAACCTAAAAAATGGTACAGATGAACTGGTTTGCAGGGAAGAAACAGAGACACAGAGGTAGAGAACAAACATATGGACACCAAGTGTGGGAAGCCATGGGGTGGTGGTGGTGGGATGAGTTGGGAGATTGGGATTGACCTGTATACATGTATATGCATAAAATACATAACTAATAATAACCTGCTGTATAAAAAATAAATCAAATTAAATTTCAAAATTTTAAAAAGTAAAATTTAAAAATAAAACAGAAAAGTATTCTTCCCTTCACACAGATGTATTTATAGGAATGAATTATTTCCATGCTTATATCTATAAATACATAAGAGAGGAATAAAATCTAACTTGAACAAGAAAAGAAAAAAAAAACCTGAACCCACCAGTTATACAGAGGAAAACCCTATCAGGGCACTTGCTCCAGCGGTAAACAATTCTGAAATTGGTCAGAGGTGGGGAATCATCTCCCATACAACCTGCAACCCACCCCCCACGCAAAGAGCATCCTCATTGCAAAGCTGGGGGACCGTGCCGAGGCATCTGTGAGTAAACGTGAGCTGAGCCCCAGGCCAGCTTCTGCTAAACTGTTCCCACCCTCCCCAGGTAAAACACCTGAATATGTACAAGGGCTTGAAAGCCTAGAGGAAGGGCCGCGGTGCCACACCAGCGACAGCACGCAGGCCAACTTGGTGCCTGCAGGCCAGCCAGTGTGGTCCTGGCCCCGGGCGCACTTCCGGAAGCTTTCCATTGCCCTGCCTGAGATACCCCTCCTGTCCCGGCCCCCACTGCTTTTTTCCTTCCTCACCTCTGTCCGGAGAGAAATTCCAGCGGAAGGTATGGGTGACACATCCTCTTCTTTACATGTGGCAGCGTGGCAACCCCTGCAGAAAGGCCAGCAGAGCCCCACTCACACCGGGCCACCAAGAAAGCTGTGGCCCCTCACTCCCTCCCACCAGCAGAGCCCCGAGACTGCTGAAGGGGCAGAGAATATGGAGTCAGGCACAGCTTCAGGGGCTATTGCTGCCTGGAGTGCTGTTTATATTGACCTCAAACAGGCACACCTGGGGAGGGCCGGCCGGCAGGGTAAGGCTGCCCAGGTCAGCTAATCCACAACCCTCAGGGAATCACATTGTTGAAAACGGACCTCGCTAAGGCAGAATAGAAGCCAAGGAAGAAAAGGACACAATGCCATTTGCAGCAACGTAGATGAGTCTAGAGGTAATCACGTGACTTGTAGTAAGTCAGAAAGTGAAAGACAAATATCGTATCATATCACTTATAGGTGTTACCTAAGAATGGATACCAGGGCAGATATTTCCACGGAGAAGGGCCATCACAGATTCATCAAACAAAGTTATGGTTCACCAATGGAAAGGTGTGAGGATTGGTTTCATTACGATATTGGGGTTAACAGACATATACAAACACAGGTGACACATATAATCACCAAAGACCTAAGGGATACCAAGAGAAGACTACTCAACATTCTGTCATAACGTACATGGGAAAAGGATCCCAGGAAGAACAGACATCTGTATATGTGTAAAAGAACCCCATCTTCCACACCTACAACAAGCCAAACATTGTCATCAAACTTGCTGTAATAAAAAATAAAAAATTAAATTAAAAACACGAACAAGAAGTAGTGAGACAAACTTGAGGGGCTTTCTCCTGGCACATTCCATTCTAAATTCCAATCTAGAACACGGCTTCCATTGAGGCTCTGTTGCCCTAGTCACCAGATTTGGTAAGGGAGAACTGCTGCCACCTTGTGGCCATTTCACACAACAGCAGCTTTAATCCCAGCGCTGATGGTCAGTTGATATTCAAAATCATTGCAGGCCTGTAAATGACACCTGCCCTGAAAACAAATCCTGGGGTCACATATCGACCAAAAAATTCAAAGGACGTCCATATTTCAAAACGACCGTTTCAAAAGGCATATTTTACGCACATTAGTGTTCTGCTTCTTTTTCTTTCTTTCCTTTTTTTGTTAAAAATACGGGAAAGGAAAAAGGCATCCCTCAGAATGGGCGAAAATCGTTGCAAAGGAATCAATGGACAAAGGTTTAATCTCCAATACATATAAAAGGCCCATGGAGCTTAATATTAACAAAACAAACAACCCAATACAAAAAATGGGCAGAAGATCTAAAGAGATGTTTCTTCAAAGAAGACACAGAGATGGCCAAGACACACATGAAAAGCTGCTCAACAGCACTAATTATTAGAGAAATGCAAATCAAAACTACAATGAGGTATCACCTCACACCTGTTAGAATCGGCATCATCAGAAAATCTACAAACAACCAATTCTGGGGAGGGTGTGGACAAATGGAGCCCTCTTCCTCTATCGGTGGGAATGTAAATTGATACAGTCACTATGGAGAACGGTATGGAGTTTCCTTAAAAAAACTAGAAATAGAATTACCATCTGATCCAGCAATCCCACTTCTGGGTATATACCCAGAGAAAACCATAAATCAAAAAGGCACATTCACCACATTGTTCATGGCAGCACTATTTACAATAGCCAGGTAATGGAAGCAACGTAAATGCCCACAGACAGACGAATGGATAAAGATGTGGTACATATATAAAATGGAATATTACTCAGCCATAAAAAGGAATGAAACTGGGTCATTTGTTGAGACATCGATGGATCTAGAGACTGTCATACAGAATGAAGTAAGTCAGAAAGAGGAAAACAAATATTGTATATTAATGCATATATGTGGAACCTAAAAAATGGTACAGATGAACTGGTTTGCAGGGAAGAAACAGAGACACAGAGGTAGAGAACAAACATATGGACACCAAGTGTGGGAAGCCATGGGGTGGTGGTGGTGGGATGAGTTGGGAGATTGGGATTGACCTGTACACATGTATATGCATAAAATACATAACTAATAATAACCTGCTGTATAAAAAAATAAATCAAATTAAATTTCAAAATTTTAAAAAGTAAAATTTAAAAATAAAACAGAAAAATGTTCTTCCCTTCACACAGATGTATTTATAGGAATGAATTATTTCCATGCTTATATCTATAAATACATAAAAGAGGAATAAAATCTAACTTGAACCATAAAAGAAAAAAAAAACCTGAACCCACCAGTTATACAGAGGAAAACCCTATCAGGGCAATTGATCCAAGGGTAAACAATTCTGAAATTGGTCAGAGGTGGGGAATCATCTCCCATACAACCTGCAACCCACCCCCCACGCAAAGAGCATCCTCATTGCAAAGCTGGGGGACCGTGACGAGGCATCTGTGAGAAAACGTGAGCTGAGCCCCAGGCCAGCTTCTGCTAAACTGTTCCCACCCTCCCCAGGTAAAACACCTGAATATGTACAAGGGCTTGAAAGCCTAGAGGAAGGACCGTGGAGCCACACCAGCGACAGCACGCAGGCCAACTTGGTGCCTGCAGGCCAGCCAGGGTGGTCCTGGCCCCGGGCGCTCTTCCGGAAGCTTTCCATTGCCCTGCCTGAGATACCCCTCCTGTCCCGGCCCCCACTGCTTTTTTCCTTCCTCACCTCTGTCCGGAGAGAAATTCCAGCGGAAGGTATGGGTGACACATCCTCTTCTTTACAGGTGGCAGCCTGGCAAACCCTGCAGAAAGGCCAGCAGAGCCCCACTCACACCGGGCCACCAACAAAGCTGTGGCCCCTCACTCCCTCCCACCAGCAGAGCCCCGAGACTGCTGACGGGGCAGAGAATATGGAGTCAGGCACAGCTTCAGGGGCTATTGCTGCCTGGAGCGCTGTTTATATTGACCTCAAACAGGCACACCTGGGGAGGGCCGGCCGGCAGGGTAAGGCTGCCCAGGTCAGCTAATCCACAACCCTCAGGGAATCACATTGTTGAAAACGGACCTCGCTAAGGCAGAATAGAAGCCAAGGAAGAAAAGGACACAATGCCATTTGCAGCACCGTAGATGAGTCTAGAGGTAATCACGTGACTTGTAGTAAGTCAGAAAGTGAAAGACACATATCGTATCATATCACTTATAGGTGTTACCTAAGAATGGATACCAGGGCAGATATTTCCACGGAGAAGGGCCACACAGATTCATCAAACAAACTTATGGTTCACCAAAGGAAAGTTGTGAGGATTGGTTTCATTACGATATAGGGGTTAACAGACATATACAAACACAGGTGACATATATAATCACCAAAGACCTACGGAATACCAAGAGAATACTACTCAACATTCTGTCATAACGTACATGGGAAAAGGATCCCAGGAAGAACAGACATCTGTATATGTGTAAAAGAACCACATCTTCCACACATACAACAAGCCAAACACTGTAATCAAATTTGCTGTAATAAAAAATAAAATATTAAATTAAAAACACGAACAAGATGTAGTGAGACAAACTTGAGGGGTTTACTCCTGGCACATTCCATTCTAAATTCCAATCTAGAACACGACTTCCATTGAGGCTCTGTTGCCCTAGTCACCAGATTTGGTAAGGGAGAACTGCTGCCACCTTGTGGCCGTTTCACACAACAGCAGCTTTAATCCCAGCGCTGATGGTCAGTTGATATTCAAAATCATTGCAGGCCTGTAAATGACACCTGCCCTGAAAACAAATCCTGGGGTCACATATCGACCAAAAAATTCAAAGGACGTCCATATTTCAAAACGACCGTTTCAAAAGGCATATTTTACGCACATTAGTGTTCTGCTTCTTTTTCTTTCTTTCCTTTTTTTGTTAAAAATACGGGAAAGGAAAAAGGCATCCCTCAGAATGGGCGAAAATCGTTGCAAAGGAATCAATGGACAAAGGTTTAATCTCCAATACATATAAAAGGCCCATGTAGCTTCATATTAACAAAACAAACAACCCAATACAAAAAATGGGCAGAAGATCTAAAGAGATGTTTCTTCAAAGAAGACACAGAGATGGCCAAGACACACATGAAAAGCTGCTCAACAGCACTAATTATTAGAGAAATGCATATCAAAACTACAATGAGGTATCACCTCACACCTGTTAGAATCGGGATCATCAGAAAATCTACAAACAACCAATTCTGGGGAGGGTGTGGACAAATGGAGCCCTCTTCCACTATCGGTGGGAATGTAAATTGATACAGTCACTATGGAGAACGGTATGGAGTTTCCTTAAAAAAACTAGAAATAGAATTACCATCTGATCCAGCAATCCCACTTCTGGGCATATACCCAGAGAAAACCATAAATCAAAAAGGCACATTCACCACAATGTTCATGGCAGCACTATTTACAATAGCCAGGTAATGGAAGCAACGTAAATGCCCACAGAGAGATGAATGGATAAAGATGTGGTACATATATAAAATGGAATATTACTCAGCCATAAAAAGGAATGAAACTGGGTCATTTGTTGAGACATCGATGGATCTAGAGACTGTCATACAGAATGAAGTAAGTCAGAAAGAGGAAAACAAATATTGTATATTAATGCATATATGTGGAACCTAAAAAATGGTACAGATGAACTGGTTTGCAGGGAAGAAACAGAGACACAGAGGTAGAGAACAAACATATGGACACCAAGTGTGGGAAGCCATGGGGTGGTGGTGGTGGGATGAGTTGGGAGATTGGGATTGACCAGTATACATGTATATGCATAAAATACATAACTAATAATAACCTGCTGTATAAAAAAATAAATCAAATTAAATTTCAAAATTTTAAAAAGTAAAATTTAAAAATAAAACAGAAAAATGTTCTTCCCTTCACACAGATGTATTTATAGGAATGAATTATTTCCATGCTTATATCTATAAATACATAAGAGAGGAATAAAATCTAACTTGAACAAGAAAAGAAAAAAAAAACCTGAACCCACCAGTTATACAGAGGAAAACCCTATCAGGGCACTTGCTCCAGCGGTAAACAATTCTGAAATTGGTCAGAGGTGGGGAATCATCTCCCATACAACCTGCAACCCACCCCCCACGCAAAGAGCATCCTCATTGCAAAGCTGGGGGACCGTGCCGAGGCATCTGTGAGTAAACGTGAGCTGAGCCCCAGGCCAGCTTCTGCTAAACTGTTCCCACCCTCCCCAGGTAAAACACCTGAATATGTACAAGGGCTTGAAAGCCTAGAGGAAGGGCCGCGGTGCCACACCAGCGACAGCACGCAGGCCAACTTGGTGCCTGCAGGCCAGCCAGTGTGGTCCTGGCCCCGGGCGCACTTCCGGAAGCTTTCCATTGCCCTGCCTGAGATACCCCTCCTGTCCCGGCCCCCACTGCTTTTTTCCTTCCTCACCTCTGTCCGGAGAGAAATTCCAGCGGAAGGTATGGGTGACACATCCTCTTCTTTACATGTGGCAGCGTGGCAACCCCTGCAGAAAGGCCAGCAGAGCCCCAATCACACCGGGCCACCAAGAAAGCTGTGGCCCCTCACTCCCTCCCACCAGCAGAGCCCCGAGACTGCTGAAGGGGCAGAGAATATGGAGTCAGGCACAGCTTCAGGGGCTATTGCTGCCTGGAGTGCTGTTTATATTGACCTCAAACAGGCACACCTGGGGAGGGCCGGCCGGCAGGGTAAGGCTGCCCAGGTCAGCTAATCCACAACCCTCAGGGAATCACATTGTTGAAAACGGACCTCGCTAAGGCAGAATAGAAGCCAAGGAAGAAAAGGACACAATGCCATTTGCAGCAACGTAGATGAGTCTAGAGGTAATCACGTGACTTGTAGTAAGTCAGAAAGTGAAAGACAAATATCGTATCATATCACTTATAGGTGTTACCTAAGAATGGATACCAGGGCAGATATTTCCACGGAGAAGGGCCATCACAGATTCATCAAACAAAGTTATGGTTCACCAATGGAAAGGTGTGAGGATTGGTTTCATTACGATATTGGGGTTAACAGACATATACAAACACAGGTGACACATATAATCACCAAAGACCTAAGGGATACCAAGAGAAGACTACTCAACATTCTGTCATAACGTACATGGGAAAAGGATCCCAGGAAGAACAGACATCTGTATATGTGTAAAAGAACCCCATCTTCCACACCTACAACAAGCCAAACATTGTCATCAAACTTGCTGTAATAAAAAATAAAAAAATTAAATTAAAAACACGAACAAGAAGTAGTGAGACAAACTTGAGGGGCTTTCTCCTGGCACATTCCATTCTAAATTCCAATCTAGAACACGGCTTCCATTGAGGCTCTGTTGCCCTAGTCACCAGATTTGGTAAGGGAGAACTGCTGCCACCTTGTGGCCATTTCACACAACAGCAGCTTTAATCCCAGCGCTGATGGTCAGTTGATATTCAAAATCATTGCAGGCCTGTAAATGACACCTGCCCTGAAAACAAATCCTGGGGTCACATATCGACCAAAAAATTCAAAGGACGTCCATATTTCAAAACGACCGTTTCAAAAGGCATATTTTACGCACATTAGTGTTCTGCTTCTTTTTCTTTCTTTCCTTTTTTTGTTAAAAATACGGGAAAGGAAAAAGGCATCCCTCAGAATGGGCGAAAATCGTTGCAAAGGAATCAATGGACAAAGGTTTAATCTCCAATACATATAAAAGGCCCATGGAGCTTAATATTAACAAAACAAACAACCCAATACAAAAAATGGGCAGAAGATCTAAAGAGATGTTTCTTCAAAGAAGACACAGAGATGGCCAAGACACACATGAAAAGCTGCTCAACAGCACTAATTATTAGAGAAATGCAAATCAAAACTACAATGAGGTATCACCTCACACCTGTTAGAATCGGCATCATCAGAAAATCTACAAACAACCAATTCTGGGGAGGGTGTGGACAAATGGAGCCCTCTTCCTCTATCGGTGGGAATGTAAATTGATACAGTCACTATGGAGAACGGTATGGAGTTTCCTTAAAAAAACTAGAAATAGAATTACCATCTGATCCAGCAATCCCACTTCTGGGCATATACCCAGAGAAAACCATAAATCAAAAAGGCACATTCACCACATTGTTCATGGCAGCACTATTTACAATAGCCAGGTAATGGAAGCAACGTAAATGCCCACAGACAGACGAATGGATAAAGATGTGGTACATATATAAAATGGAATATTACTCAGCCATAAAAAGGAATGAAACTGGGTCATTTGTTGAGACATCGATGGATCTAGAGACTGTCATACAGAATGAAGTAAGTCAGAAAGAGGAAAACAAATATTGTATATTAATGCATATATGTGGAACCTAAAAAATGGTACAGATGAACTGGTTTGCAGGGAAGAAACAGAGACACAGAGGTAGAGAACAAACATATGGACACCAAGTGTGGGAAGCCATGGGGTGGTGGTGGTGGGATGAGTTGGGAGATTGGGATTGACCTGTACACATGTATATGCATAAAATACATAACTAATAATAACCTGCTGTATAAAAAAATAAATCAAATTAAATTTCAAAATTTTAAAAAGTAAAATTTAAAAATAAAACAGAAAAATGTTCTTCCCTTCACACAGATGTATTTATAGGAATGAATTATTTCCATGCTTATATCTATAAATACATAAAAGAGGAATAAAATCTAACTTGAACCATAAAAGAAAAAAAAAAACCTGAACCCACCAGTTATACAGAGGAAAACCCTATCAGGGCAATTGCTCCAAGGGTAAACAATTCTGAAATTGGTCAGAGGTGGGGAATCATCTCCCATACAACCTGCAACCCACCCCCCACGCAAAGAGCATCCTCATTGCAAAGCTGGGGGACCGTGACGAGGCATCTGTGAGAAAACGTGAGCTGAGCCCCAGGCCAGCTTCTGCTAAACTGTTCCCACCCTCCCCAGGTAAAACACCTGAATATGTACAAGGGCTTGAAAGCCTAGAGGAAGGACCGTGGAGCCACACCAGCGACAGCACGCAGGCCAACTTGGTGCCTGCAGGCCAGCCAGGGTGGTCCTGGCCCCGGGCGCTCTTCCGGAAGCTTTCCATTGCCCTGCCTGAGATACCCCTCCTGTCCCGGCCCCCACTGCTTTTTTCCTTCCTCACCTCTGTCCGGAGAGAAATTCCAGCGGAAGGTATGGGTGACACATCCTCTTCTTTACAGGTGGCAGCCTGGCAAACCCTGCAGAAAGGCCAGCAGAGCCCCACTCACACCGGGCCACCAACAAAGCTGTGGCCCCTCACTCCCTCCCACCAGCAGAGCCCCGAGACTGCTGACGGGGCAGAGAATATGGAGTCAGGCACAGCTTCAGGGGCTATTGCTGCCTGGAGCGCTGTTTATATTGACCTCAAACAGGCACACCTGGGGAGGGCCGGCCGGCAGGGTAAGGCTGCCCAGGTCAGCTAATCCACAACCCTCAGGGAATCACATTGTTGAAAACGGACCTCGCTAAGGCAGAATAGAAGCCAAGGAAGAAAAGGACACAATGCCATTTGCAGCACCGTAGATGAGTCTAGAGGTAATCACGTGACTTGTAGTAAGTCAGAAAGTGAAAGACACATATCGTATCATATCACTTATAGGTGTTACCTAAGAATGGATACCAGGGCAGATATTTCCACGGAGAAGGGCCACACAGATTCATCAAACAAACTTATGGTTCACCAAAGGAAAGTTGTGAGGATTGGTTTCATTACGATATAGGGGTTAACAGACATATACAAACACAGGTGACATATATAATCACCAAAGACCTACGGAATACCAAGAGAATACTACTCAACATTCTGTCATAACGTACATGGGAAAAGGATCCCAGGAAGAACAGACATCTGTATATGTGTAAAAGAACCACATCTTCCACACATACAACAAGCCAAACACTGTAATCAAATTTGCTGTAATAAAAAATAAAATATTAAATTAAAAACACGAACAAGATGTAGTGAGACAAACTTGAGGGGTTTACTCCTGGCACATTCCATTCTAAATTCCAATCTAGAACACGACTTCCATTGAGGCTCTGTTGCCCTAGTCACCAGATTTGGTAAGGGAGAACTGCTGCCACCTTGTGGCCGTTTCACACAACAGCAGCTTTAATCCCAGCGCTGATGGTCAGTTGATATTCAAAATCATTGCAGGCCTGTAAATGACACCTGCCCTGAAAACAAATCCTGGGGTCACATATCGACCAAAAAATTCAAAGGACGTCCATATTTCAAAACGACCGTTTCAAAAGGCATATTTTACGCACATTAGTGTTCTGCTTCTTTTTCTTTCTTTCCTTTTTTTGTTAAAAATACGGGAAAGGAAAAAGGCATCCCTCAGAATGGGCGAAAATCGTTGCAAAGGAATCAATGGACAAAGGTTTAATCTCCAATACATATAAAAGGCCCATGTAGCTTCATATTAACAAAACAAACAACCCAATACAAAAAATGGGCAGAAGATCTAAAGAGATGTTTCTTCAAAGAAGACACAGAGATGGCCAAGACACACATGAAAAGCTGCTCAACAGCACTAATTATTAGAGAAATGCATATCAAAACTACAATGAGGTATCACCTCACACCTGTTAGAATCGGGATCATCAGAAAATCTACAAACAACCAATTCTGGGGAGGGTGTGGACAAATGGAGCCCTCTTCCACTATCGGTGGGAATGTAAATTGATACAGTCACTATGGAGAACGGTATGGAGTTTCCTTAAAAAAACTAGAAATAGAATTACCATCTGATCCAGCAATCCCACTTCTGGGCATATACCCAGAGAAAACCATAAATCAAAAAGGCACATTCACCACAATGTTCATGGCAGCACTATTTACAATAGCCAGGTAATGGAAGCAACGTAAATGCCCACAGAGAGATGAATGGATAAAGATGTGGTACATATATAAAATGGAATATTACTCAGCCATAAAAAGGAATGAAACTGGGTCATTTGTTGAGACATCGATGGATCTAGAGACTGTCATACAGAATGAAGTAAGTCAGAAAGAGGAAAACAAATATTGTATATTAATGCATATATGTGGAACCTAAAAAATGGTACAGATGAACTGGTTTGCAGGGAAGAAACAGAGACACAGAGGTAGAGAACAAACATATGGACACCAAGTGTGGGAAGCCATGGGGTGGTGGTGGTGGGATGAGTTGGGAGATTGGGATTGACCAGTATACATGTATATGCATAAAATACATAACTAATAATAACCTGCTGTATAAAAAAATAAATCAAATTAAATTTCAAAATTTTAAAAAGTAAAATTTAAAAATAAAACAGAAAAATGTTCTTCCCTTCACACAGATGTATTTATAGGAATGAATTATTTCCATGCTTATATCTATAAATACATAAGAGAGGAATAAAATCTAACTTGAACAAGAAAAGAAAAAAAAAACCTGAACCCACCAGTTATACAGAGGAAAACCCTATCAGGGCACTTGCTCCAGCGGTAAACAATTCTGAAATTGGTCAGAGGTGGGGAATCATCTCCCATACAACCTGCAACCCACCCCCCACGCAAAGAGCATCCTCATTGCAAAGCTGGGGGACCGTGCCGAGGCATCTGTGAGTAAACGTGAGCTGAGCCCCAGGCCAGCTTCTGCTAAACTGTTCCCACCCTCCCCAGGTAAAACACCTGAATATGTACAAGGGCTTGAAAGCCTAGAGGAAGGGCCGCGGTGCCACACCAGCGACAGCACGCAGGCCAACTTGGTGCCTGCAGGCCAGCCAGTGTGGTCCTGGCCCCGGGCGCACTTCCGGAAGCTTTCCATTGCCCTGCCTGAGATACCCCTCCTGTCCCGGCCCCCACTGCTTTTTTCCTTCCTCACCTCTGTCCGGAGAGAAATTCCAGCGGAAGGTATGGGTGACACATCCTCTTCTTTACATGTGGCAGCGTGGCAACCCCTGCAGAAAGGCCAGCAGAGCCCCAATCACACCGGGCCACCAAGAAAGCTGTGGCCCCTCACTCCCTCCCACCAGCAGAGCCCCGAGACTGCTGAAGGGGCAGAGAATATGGAGTCAGGCACAGCTTCAGGGGCTATTGCTGCCTGGAGTGCTGTTTATATTGACCTCAAACAGGCACACCTGGGGAGGGCCGGCCGGCAGGGTAAGGCTGCCCAGGTCAGCTAATCCACAACCCTCAGGGAATCACATTGTTGAAAACGGACCTCGCTAAGGCAGAATAGAAGCCAAGGAAGAAAAGGACACAATGCCATTTGCAGCAACGTAGATGAGTCTAGAGGTAATCACGTGACTTGTAGTAAGTCAGAAAGTGAAAGACAAATATCGTATCATATCACTTATAGGTGTTACCTAAGAATGGATACCAGGGCAGATATTTCCACGGAGAAGGGCCATCACAGATTCATCAAACAAAGTTATGGTTCACCAATGGAAAGGTGTGAGGATTGGTTTCATTACGATATTGGGGTTAACAGACATATACAAACACAGGTGACACATATAATCACCAAAGACCTAAGGGATACCAAGAGAAGACTACTCAACATTCTGTCATAACGTACATGGGAAAAGGATCCCAGGAAGAACAGACATCTGTATATGTGTAAAAGAACCCCATCTTCCACACCTACAACAAGCCAAACATTGTCATCAAACTTGCTGTAATAAAAAATAAAAAAATTAAATTAAAAACACGAACAAGAAGTAGTGAGACAAACTTGAGGGGCTTTCTCCTGGCACATTCCATTCTAAATTCCAATCTAGAACACGGCTTCCATTGAGGCTCTGTTGCCCTAGTCACCAGATTTGGTAAGGGAGAACTGCTGCCACCTTGTGGCCATTTCACACAACAGCAGCTTTAATCCCAGCGCTGATGGTCAGTTGATATTCAAAATCATTGCAGGCCTGTAAATGACACCTGCCCTGAAAACAAATCCTGGGGTCACATATCGACCAAAAAATTCAAAGGACGTCCATATTTCAAAACGACCGTTTCAAAAGGCATATTTTACGCACATTAGTGTTCTGCTTCTTTTTCTTTCTTTCCTTTTTTTGTTAAAAATACGGGAAAGGAAAAAGGCATCCCTCAGAATGGGCGAAAATCGTTGCAAAGGAATCAATGGACAAAGGTTTAATCTCCAATACATATAAAAGGCCCATGGAGCTTAATATTAACAAAACAAACAACCCAATACAAAAAATGGGCAGAAGATCTAAAGAGATGTTTCTTCAAAGAAGACACAGAGATGGCCAAGACACACATGAAAAGCTGCTCAACAGCACTAATTATTAGAGAAATGCAAATCAAAACTACAATGAGGTATCACCTCACACCTGTTAGAATCGGCATCATCAGAAAATCTACAAACAACCAATTCTGGGGAGGGTGTGGACAAATGGAGCCCTCTTCCTCTATCGGTGGGAATGTAAATTGATACAGTCACTATGGAGAACGGTATGGAGTTTCCTTAAAAAAACTAGAAATAGAATTACCATCTGATCCAGCAATCCCACTTCTGGGCATATACCCAGAGAAAACCATAAATCAAAAAGGCACATTCACCACATTGTTCATGGCAGCACTATTTACAATAGCCAGGTAATGGAAGCAACGTAAATGCCCACAGACAGACGAATGGATAAAGATGTGGTACATATATAAAATGGAATATTACTCAGCCATAAAAAGGAATGAAACTGGGTCATTTGTTGAGACATCGATGGATCTAGAGACTGTCATACAGAATGAAGTAAGTCAGAAAGAGGAAAACAAATATTGTATATTAATGCATATATGTGGAACCTAAAAAATGGTACAGATGAACTGGTTTGCAGGGAAGAAACAGAGACACAGAGGTAGAGAACAAACATATGGACACCAAGTGTGGGAAGCCATGGGGTGGTGGTGGTGGGATGAGTTGGGAGATTGGGATTGACCTGTACACATGTATATGCATAAAATACATAACTAATAATAACCTGCTGTATAAAAAAATAAATCAAATTAAATTTCAAAATTTTAAAAAGTAAAATTTAAAAATAAAACAGAAAAATGTTCTTCCCTTCACACAGATGTATTTATAGGAATGAATTATTTCCATGCTTATATCTATAAATACATAAAAGAGGAATAAAATCTAACTTGAACCATAAAAGAAAAAAAAAAACCTGAACCCACCAGTTATACAGAGGAAAACCCTATCAGGGCAATTGCTCCAAGGGTAAACAATTCTGAAATTGGTCAGAGGTGGGGAATCATCTCCCATACAACCTGCAACCCACCCCCCACGCAAAGAGCATCCTCATTGCAAAGCTGGGGGACCGTGACGAGGCATCTGTGAGAAAACGTGAGCTGAGCCCCAGGCCAGCTTCTGCTAAACTGTTCCCACCCTCCCCAGGTAAAACACCTGAATATGTACAAGGGCTTGAAAGCCTAGAGGAAGGACCGTGGAGCCACACCAGCGACAGCACGCAGGCCAACTTGGTGCCTGCAGGCCAGCCAGGGTGGTCCTGGCCCCGGGCGCTCTTCCGGAAGCTTTCCATTGCCCTGCCTGAGATACCCCTCCTGTCCCGGCCCCCACTGCTTTTTTCCTTCCTCACCTCTGTCCGGAGAGAAATTCCAGCGGAAGGTATGGGTGACACATCCTCTTCTTTACAGGTGGCAGCCTGGCAAACCCTGCAGAAAGGCCAGCAGAGCCCCACTCACACCGGGCCACCAACAAAGCTGTGGCCCCTCACTCCCTCCCACCAGCAGAGCCCCGAGACTGCTGACGGGGCAGAGAATATGGAGTCAGGCACAGCTTCAGGGGCTATTGCTGCCTGGAGCGCTGTTTATATTGACCTCAAACAGGCACACCTGGGGAGGGCCGGCCGGCAGGGTAAGGCTGCCCAGGTCAGCTAATCCACAACCCTCAGGGAATCACATTGTTGAAAACGGACCTCGCTAAGGCAGAATAGAAGCCAAGGAAGAAAAGGACACAATGCCATTTGCAGCACCGTAGATGAGTCTAGAGGTAATCACGTGACTTGTAGTAAGTCAGAAAGTGAAAGACACATATCGTATCATATCACTTATAGGTGTTACCTAAGAATGGATACCAGGGCAGATATTTCCACGGAGAAGGGCCACACAGATTCATCAAACAAACTTATGGTTCACCAAAGGAAAGTTGTGAGGATTGGTTTCATTACGATATAGGGGTTAACAGACATATACAAACACAGGTGACATATATAATCACCAAAGACCTACGGAATACCAAGAGAATACTACTCAACATTCTGTCATAACGTACATGGGAAAAGGATCCCAGGAAGAACAGACATCTGTATATGTGTAAAAGAACCACATCTTCCACACATACAACAAGCCAAACACTGTAATCAAATTTGCTGTAATAAAAAATAAAATATTAAATTAAAAACACGAACAAGATGTAGTGAGACAAACTTGAGGGGTTTACTCCTGGCACATTCCATTCTAAATTCCAATCTAGAACACGACTTCCATTGAGGCTCTGTTGCCCTAGTCACCAGATTTGGTAAGGGAGAACTGCTGCCACCTTGTGGCCGTTTCACACAACAGCAGCTTTAATCCCAGCGCTGATGGTCAGTTGATATTCAAAATCATTGCAGGCCTGTAAATGACACCTGCCCTGAAAACAAATCCTGGGGTCACATATCGACCAAAAAATTCAAAGGACGTCCATATTTCAAAACGACCGTTTCAAAAGGCATATTTTACGCACATTAGTGTTCTGCTTCTTTTTCTTTCTTTCCTTTTTTTGTTAAAAATACGGGAAAGGAAAAAGGCATCCCTCAGAATGGGCGAAAATCGTTGCAAAGGAATCAATGGACAAAGGTTTAATCTCCAATATATATAAAAGGCCCATGTAGCT
The DNA here is from genome assembly GCF_964341445.2 of Mesoplodon mirus. Classification (NCBI taxonomy): domain Eukaryota; kingdom Metazoa; phylum Chordata; class Mammalia; order Artiodactyla; family Ziphiidae; genus Mesoplodon; species Mesoplodon mirus. The sequence continues at coordinate 1,075,383 of NW_028295814.1, read as the reverse complement.
TCATATTAACAAAACAAACAACCCAATACAAAAAATGGGCAGAAGATCTAAAGAGATGTTTCTTCAAAGAAGACACAGAGATGGCCAAGACACACATGAAAAGCTGCTCAACAGCACTAATTATTAGAGAAATGCATATCAAAACTACAATGAGGTATCACCTCACACCTGTTAGAATCGGGATCATCAGAAAATCTACAAACAACCAATTCTGGGGAGGGTGTGGACAAATGGAGCCCTCTTCCACTATCGGTGGGAATGTAAATTGATACAGTCACTATGGAGAACGGTATGGAGTTTCCTTAAAAAAACTAGAAATAGAATTACCATCTGATCCAGCAATCCCACTTCTGGGCATATACCCAGAGAAAACCATAAATCAAAAAGGCACATTCACCACAATGTTCATGGCAGCACTATTTACAATAGCCAGGTAATGGAAGCAACGTAAATGCCCACAGAGAGATGAATGGATAAAGATGTGGTACATATATAAAATGGAATATTACTCAGCCATAAAAAGGAATGAAACTGGGTCATTTGTAGAGACATCGATGGATCTAGAGACTGTCATACAGAATGAAGTAAGTCAGAAAGAGGAAAACAAATATTGTATATTAATGCATATATGTGGAACCTAAAAAATGGTACAGATGAACTGGTTTGCAGGGAAGAAACAGAGACACAGAGGTAGAGAACAAACATATGGACACCAAGTGTGGGAAGCCATGGGGTGGTGGTGGTGGGATGAGTTGGGAGATTGGGATTGACCAGTATACATGTATATGCATAAAATACATAACTAATAATAACCTGCTGTATAAAAAAATAAATCAAATTAAATTTCAAAATTTTAAAAAGTAAAATTTAAAAATAAAACAGAAAAATGTTCTTCCCTTCACACAGATGTATTTATAGGAATGAATTATTTCCATGCTTATATCTATAAATACATAAAAGAGGAATAAAATCTAACTTGAACCATAAAAGAAAAAAAAACCTGAACCCACCAGTTATACAGAGGAAAACCCTATCAGGGCACTTGCTCCAGCGGTAAACAATTCTGAAATTGGTCAGAGGTGGGGAATCATCTCCCATACAACCAGCAACCCACCCCCCACGCCAGGAGCATCCTCACTGCAAAGCTGGGGGACCGTTCTGAGGCATCTGTGAGTAAACGTGAGCTGAGCCCCAGGCCAGCTGCTGCTGAACTGTTCCCACCCTTCCCAGGTAAAACACCTGAATATGTACAAGGGCTTGAAAGCCTAGAGGAAGGGCCGCGGAGCCACACCAGTGACAGCACGCAGGCCAACTTGGTGCCTGCAGGTCAGCCAGGGTGGTCCTGGCCCCAGGCGCTCTTCCGGAAGCTTTCCATTGCCCTGCCTGAGATACCCCTCCTGTCCCGGCCCCCACTGCTTTTTTCCTTCCTCACCTCTGTCCGGAGAGAAAGTCCAGCGGAAGGTATGGGTGACACATCCTCTTCTTTACAGGTGGCAGCCTGGCAAACCCTGCAGAAAGGCCAGCAGATCCCCACTCACACAGGGCCACCAACAAAGCTGTGGCCGCTCACTCCCTCCCACCAGCAGAGCCCCGAGACTGCTGACGGGGCTGAGAATATGGAGTCCGGCACAGCTTCATGGTGTATTGCTGCCTGGAGCGCTGTTTATATTGACCTCAAACAGGCACACCTGGGGAGGGCCGGCCGGCAGAGTAAGGCTGCCCAGGTCAGCTAATCCACAACCCTCAGGGAATCACATTGTTGAAAACGGAACTCGCAGAGGCAGAATAGAAGCCAAGGAAGAAAAGGACACAATGCCATTTGCAGCACCGTAGATGAGTCTAGAATTAATCACGTGACTTGTAGTAAGTCAGAAAGTGAAAGACACATATCGTATCATATCACTTATAGGTGTTACCTAAGAATGGATACCAGGGCAGATATTTCCACGGAGAAGGGCCATCACAGATTCGTCAAACAAACTTATGGTTCACCAATGGAAAGGTGTGAGGATTGGTTTCATTACGATATTGGGGTTAACAGACATATACAAACACAGGTGACACATATAATCACCAAAGACCTAAGAGATACCAAGAGAAGACTACTCAACATTCTGTCATAACGTACATGGGAAAAGGATCCCAGGAAGAACAGACATCTGTATATGTGTAAAAGAACCACATCTTCCACACCTACAACAAGCCAAATATTGTCATCAAACTTGCTGTAATAAAAAATAAAAAATTAAATTAAAAACACGAACAAGAAGTAGTGAGACAAACTTGAGGGGCTTTCTCCTGGCACATTCCATTCTAAATTCCAATCTAGAACACGACTTCCATTGAGGCTCTGTTGCCCTAGTCACCAGATTTGGTAAGGGAGAACTGCTGCCACCTTGTGGCCATTTCACACAACAGCAGCTTTAATCCCAGCGCTGATGGTCAGTTGATATTCAAAATCATTGCAGGCCTGTAAATGACACCTGCCCTGAAAACAAATCCTGGGGTCACATATCGACCAAAAAATTCAAAGGACGTCCATATTTCAAAACGACCGTTTCAAAAGGCATATTTTACGCACATTAGTGTTCTGCTTCTTTTTCTTTCTTTCCTTTTTTTGTTAAAAATACGGGAAAGGAAAAAGGCATCCCTCAGAATGGGCGAAAATCGTTGCAAAGGAATCAATGGACAAAGGTTTAATCTCCAATACATATAAAAGGCCCATGGAGCTTAATATTAACAAAACAAACAACCCAATACAAAAAATGGGCAGAAGATCTAAAGAGATGTTTCTTCAAAGAAGACACAGAGATGGCCAAGACACACATGAAAAGCTGCTCAACAGCACTAATTATTAGAGAAATGCAAATTAAAACTACAATGAGGTATCACCTCACACCTGTTAGAATCGGCATCATCAGAAAATCTACAAACAACCAATTCTGGGGAGGGTGTGGACAAATGGAGCCCTCTTCCTCTATCGGTGGGAATGTAAATTGATACAGTCACTATGGAGAACGGTATGGAGTTTCCTTGAAAAAACTAGAAATAGAATTACCATCTGATCCAGCAATCCCACTTCTGGGCATATACCCAGAGAAAACCATAAATCAAAAAGGCACATTCACCACATTGTTCATGGCAGCACTATTTACAATAGCCAGGTAATGGAAGCAACGTAAATGCCCACAGACAGATGAATGGATAAAGAGGTGGTACATATATAAAATGGAATATTACTCAGCCATAAAAAGGAATGAAACTGGGTCATTTGTAGAGACATCGATGGATCTAGAGACTGTCATACAGAATGAAGTAAGTCAGAAAGAGGAAAACAAATATTGTATATTAATGCATATATGTGGAACCTAAAAAATGGTACAGATGAACTGGTTTGCAGGGAAGAAACAGAGACACAGAGGTAGAGAACAAACATATGGACACCAAGTGTGGGAAGCCATGGGGTGGTGGTGGTGGGATGAGTTGGGAGATTGGGATTGACCTGTACACATGTATATGCATAAAATACATAACTAATAATAACCTGCTGTATAAAAAAATAAATCAAATTAAATTTCAAAATTTTAAAAAGTAAAATTTAAAAATAAAACAGAAAAATGTTCTTCCCTTCACACAGATGTATTTATAGGAATGAATTATTTCCATGCTTATATCTATAAATACATAAAAGAGGAATAAAATCTAACTTGAACCATAAAAGAAAAAAAAACCCTGAACCCACCAGTTATACAGAGGAAAACCCTATCAGGGCAATTGCTCCAAGGGTAAACAATTCTGAAATTGGTCAGAGGTGGGGAATCATCTCCCATACAACCTGCAACCCACCCCCCACGCAAAGAGCATCCTCATTGCAAAGCTGGGGGACCGTGCCGAGGCATCTGTGAGTAATCGTGAGCTGAGCCCCAGGCCAGCTTCTGCTAAACTGTTCCCACCCTCCCCAGGTAAAACACCTGAATATGTACAAGGGCTTGAAAGCCTAGAGGAAGGGCCGCGGTGCCACACCAGCGACAGCACGCAGGCCAACTTGGTGCCTGTAGGCCAGCCAGTGTGGTCCTGGCCCCGGGCGCTCTTCCGGAAGCTTTCCATTGCCCTGCCTGAGATACCCCTCCTGTCCCGGCCCCCACTGCTTTTTTCCTTCCTCACCTCTGTCCGGAGAGAAATTCCAGCGGAAGGTATGGGTGACACATCCTCTTCTTTACAGGTGGCAGCCTGGCAACCCCTGCAGAAAGGCCAGCAGAGCCCCACTCACACCGGGCCACCAAGAAAGCTGTGGCCCCTCACTCCCTCCCACCAGCAGAGCCCCGAGACTGCTGACGGGGCAGAGAATATGGAGTCAGGCACAGCTTCAGGGGCTATTGCTGCCTGGAGCGCTGTTTATATTGACCTCAAACAGGCACACCTGGGGAGGGCCGGCCGGCAGGGTAAGGCTGCCCAGGTCAGCTAATCCACAACCCTCAGGGAATCACATTGTTGAAAACGGACCTCGCTAAGGCAGAATAGAAGCCAAGGAAGAAAAGGACACAATGCCATTTGCAGCACCGTAGATGAGTCTAGAGGTAATCACGTGACTTGTAGTAAGTCAGAAAGTGAAAGACACATATCCTATCATATCACTTATAGGTGTTACCTAAGAATGGATACCAGGGCAGATATTTCCACGGAGAAGGGCCATCACAGATTCATCAAACAAACTTATGGTTCACCAATGGAAAGGTGTGAGGATTGGTTTCATTACGATATTGGGGTTAACAGACATATACAAATACAGGTGACATATATAATCACCAAAGACCTACGGAATACCAAGAGAAGACTACTCAACATTCTGTCATAACGTACATGGGAAAAGGATCCCAGGAAGAAGAGACATCTGTATATGTGTAAAAGAACCCCATCTTCCACACCTACAACAAGCCAAACATTGTAATCAAACTTGCTGTAATAAAAAATAAAATATTAAATTAAAAACACGAACAAGAAGTAGTGAGACAAACTTGAGGGGCTTTCTCCTGGCACATTCCATTCTAAAGTCCAATCTAGAACAGACTTCCATTGAGGCTCTGTTGCCCTAGTCACCAGATTTGGTAAGGGAGAACTGCTGCCACCTTGTGGCCGTTTCACACAACAGCATCTTTAATCCCAGCGCTGATGGTCAGTTGATATTCAAAATCATTGCAGGCCTGTAAATGACACCTGCCCTGAAAACAAATCCTGGGGTCACATATCGACCAAAAAATTCAAAGGACGTCCATATTTCAAAACGACCGTTTCAAAAGGCATATTTTACGCACATTAGTGTTCTGCTTCTTTTTCTTTCTTTCCTTTTTTTGTTAAAAATACGGGAATGGAAATAGGCATGCCTCAGAATGGGCGAAAATCGTTGCAAACGAATCAATGGACAAAGGTTTAATCTCCAATATATATAAAGAGCTCATGCAGCTTAATATTAACAAAACAAACAACCCAATACAAAAAATGGGCAGAAGATCTAAAGAGATGTTTCTTCAAAGAAGACACAGAGATGGCCAAGACGCACATGAAAAGCTGCTCAACAGCACTAATTATTAGAGAAATGCAAATCAAAACTACAATGAGGTATCACCTCACACCTGTTAGAATCGGCATCATCAGAAAATCTACAAACAACCAATTCTGGGGAGGGTGTGGACAAAAGGAGCCCTCTTCCACTATTGGTGGCAATGTAAATTGATACAGTCACTATGGAGAACGGTATGGAGTTTCCTTAAAAAAACTAGAAATAGAATTACCATCTGATGCAGCAATCCCACTTCTGGGCATATACCCAGAGAAAACCATAAATCTAAAAGGAACATTCACCACAGTGTTCATGGCAGCACTATTTACAATAGCCAGGTAATGGAAGCAACGTAAATGCCCACAGACAGATGAATGGATAAAGAGGTGGTACATATATAAAATGGAATATTACTCAGCCATAAAAAGGAATGAAACTGGGTCATTTGTAGAGACATCGATGGATCTAGAGACTGTCATACAGAATGAAGTAAGTCAGAAAGAGGAAAACAAATATTGTATATTAATGCATATATGTGGAACCTAAAAAATGGTACAGATGAACTGGTTTGCAGGGAAGAAACAGAGACACAGAGGTAGAGAACAAACATATGGACACCAAGTGTGGGAAGCCATGGGGTGGTGGTGGTGGGATGAGTTGGGAGATTGGGATTGACCTGTATACATGTATATGCATAAAATACATAACTAATAATAACCTGCTGTATAAAAAATAAATCAAATTAAATTTCAAAATTTTAAAAAGTAAAATTTAAAAATAAAACAGAAAAGTATTCTTCCCTTCACACAGATGTATTTATAGGAATGAATTATTTCCATGCTTATATCTATAAATACATGAGAGAGGAATAAAATCTAACTTGAACAAGAAAAGAAAAAAAAAAACCTGAACCCACCAGTTATACAGAGGAAAACGCTATCAGGGCACTTGCTCCAGCGGTAAACAATTCTGAAATTGGTCAGAGGTGGGGAATCATCTCCCATACAACCAGCAACCCACCCCCCACGCCAGGAGCATCCTCATTGCAAAGCTGGGGGACCGTTCTGAGGCATCTGTGAGTAAACGTGAGCTGAGCCCCAGGCCAGCTGCTGCTGAACTGTTCAAACCCTTCCCAGGTAAAACACCTGAATATGTACAAGGGCTTGAAAGCCTAGAGGAAGGGCCGCGGAGCCACACCAGCGAGAGCACGCAGGCCAACTTGGTGCCTGCAGGCCAGCCAGGGTGGTCCTGGCCCCGGGCGCTCTTCCGGAAGCTTTCCATTGCCCTGACTGAGATAACCCTCCTGTCCCGGCCCCCTCTGCTTTTTTCCTTCCTCACCTCTGTCCGGAGAGAAATTCCAGCGGAAGGTATGGGTGACACATCCTCTTCTTTACAGGTGGCAGCCTGGCAACCCCTGCAGAAAGGCCTGCAGAGCCCCACTCACACCGGGCCACCAACAAAGCTGTGGCCCCTCACTCCCTCCCACCAGCAGAGCCCCGAGACTGCTGACGGGGCAGAGAATATGGAGTCAGGCACAGCTTCAGGGGCTATTGCTGCCTGGAGCGCTGTTTATATTGACCTCAAACAGGCACACCTGGGGAGGGCCGGCCGGCAGGGTAAGGCTGCCCAGGTCAGCTAATCCACAACCCTCAGGGAATCACATTGTTGAAAACGGACCTCGCTAAGGCAGAATAGAAGCCAAGGAAGAAAAGGACACAATGCCATTTGCAGCACCGTAGATGAGTCTAGAGGTAATCACGTGACTTGTAGTAAGTCAGAAAGTGAAAGACACATATCGTATCATATCACTTATAGGTGTTACCTAAGAATGGATACCAGGGCAGATATTTCCACGGAGAAGGGCCATCACAGATTCATCAAACAAACTTATGGTTCACCAATGGAAAGGTGTGAGGATTGGTTTCATTACGATATTGGGGTTAACAGACATATACAAACACAGGTGACATATATAATCACCAAAGACCTACGGAATACCAAGAGAAGACTACTCAACATTCTGTCATAACGTACATGGGAAAAGGATCCCAGGAAGAACAGACATCTGTATATGTGTAAAAGAACCACATCTTCCACACCTACAACAAGCCAAACATTGTAATCAAACTTGCTGTAATAAAAAATAAAAAAATTAAATTAAAAACACGAACAAGAAGTAGTGAGACAAACTTGAGGGGCTTTCTCCTGGCACATTCCATTCTAAATTCCAATCTAGAACACGACTTCCATTGAGGCTCTGTTGCCCTAGTCACCAGATTTGGTAAGGGAAAACTGCTGCCACCTTGTGGCCGTTTCACACAACAGCAGCTTTAATCCCAGCGCTGATGGTCAGTTGATATTCAAAATCATTGCAGGCCTGTAAATGACACCTGCCCTGAAAACAAATCCTGGGGTCACATATCGACGAAAAAATTCAAAGGACGTCCATATTTCAAAACGACCGTTTCAAAAGGCATATTTTACGCACATTAGTGTTCTGCTTCTTTTTCTTTCTTTCCTTTTTTTGTTAAAAATACGGGAAAGGAAAAAGGCATCCCTCAGAATGGGCGAAAATCGTTGCAAAGGAATCAATGGACAAAGGTTTAATCTACAATACATATAAAAGGCCCATGGAGCTTAATATTAACAAAACAAACAACCCAATACAAAAAATGGGCAGAAGATCTAAAGAGATGTTTCTTCAAAGCAGACACACAGATGGCCAAGACGCACATGAAAAGCTGCTCAACAGCACTAATTATTAGAGAAATGCAAATCAAAACTACAATGAGGTATCACCTCACACCTGTTAGAATCGGCATCATCAGAAAATCTACAAACAACCAATTCTGGGGAGGGTGTGGACAAAAGGAGCCCTCGTCCACTATTGGTGGCAATGTAAATTGATACAGTCACTATGGAGAACGGTATGGAGTTTCCTTAAAAAACTAGAAATAGAATTACCATCTGATCCAGCAATCCCACTTCTGGGCATATACCCAGAGAAAACCATAAATCAAAAAGGCACATTCACCACAATGTTCATGGCAGCACTATTTGCAATGGCCAGGTAATGGAAGCAACGTAAATGCCCACAGACAGATGAATGGATAAAGATGTGGTACATATATAAAATGGAATATTACGCAGCCATAAAAAGGAATGAAACTGGGTCATTTGTAGAGACATCGATGGATCTTGAGACTGTCATACAGAATGAAGTAAGTCAGAAAAAGGAAAACAAATATTGTATATTAATGCATATATGTGGAACCTAAAAAATGGTACAGATGAACTGGTTTGCAGGGAAGAAACAGAGACACAGAGGTAGAGAACGAACATATGGACACCAAGTGTGGGAAGCCATGGGGTGGTGGTGGTGGGATGAGTTGGGAGATTGGGGTTGACCTGTATACATGTATATGCATAAAATACATAACTAATAATAACCTGCTGTATAAAAAAATAAATCAAATTAAATTTCAAAATTTTAAAAAACAAAATTTAAAAATAAAACAGAAAAATGTTCTTCCCTTCACACAGATTTATTTATAGGAATGAATTATTTCCATGCTTATATCTATAAATACATAAAACAGGAATAAAATCTAACTTGAACCATAAAAGAAAAAAAAAACCTGAACCCACCAGTTATACAGAGGAAAACACTATCAGGGCACGTGCTCTAGTGGTAAACAATTCTGAAATTGGTCAGAGGTGGGGAATCATCTCCCATACAACCAGCAACCCACCCCCCACGCAAGGAGCATCCTCAGTGCAAAGCTGGGGGACCGTGCGGAGGCATCTGTGAGTAAACGTGAGCTGAGTCCCAGGCCAGCTGCTGCTGAACTGTTCCCACCCTTCCCAGGTAAAACACCTGAATATGTACAAGGGCTTGAAAGCCTAGAGGAAGGGCCGAGGAGCCACACCAGCGACAGCACGCAGGCCAACTTGGTGCCTGCAGGCCAGCTAGGGTGGTCCTGGCCTCGGGCGCTCTTCCGGAAGCTTTCCATTGCCCTGCCTGAGATACCCCTCCTGTCCCGGCCCCCACTGCTTTTTTCCTTCCTCACCTCTGTCCGGAGAGAAATTCCAGCGGAAGGTATGGGTGACACATCCTCTTCTTTACAGGTGGCAGCCTGGCAACCCCTGCAGAAAGGCCAGCAGGGTCCCACTCACACCGGGCCAACAACAAAGCTGTGGCCCCTCACTCCCTCCCACCAGCAGAGCCCCGAGGCTGCTGACGGGGCAGAGAATATGGAGTCAGGCACAGCTTCAGGGGCTATTGCTGCCTGGAGCGCTGTTTATATTAACCTCAAACAGGCACACCCAGGGAGGGCCGGCCGGCAGGGTAAGGCTGCCCAGGTCAGCTAATCCACAACCCTCAGGGAATCACATTGTTGAAAACGGACCTCGCTAAGGCAGAATAGAAGCCAAGGAAGAAAAGGACACAATGCCATTTGCAGCACCGTAGATGAGTCTAGAGGTAATCACGTGACTTGTAGTAAGTCAGAAAGTGAAAGACACATATCGTATCATATCACTTATAGGTGTTACCTAAGAATGGAAACCAGGGCAGATATTTCCACGGAGAAGGGCCATCACAGATTCATCAAACAAACTTATGGTTCACCAATGGAAAGGTGTGAGGATTGGTTTCATTACGATATTGGGGTTAACAGACATATACAAACACAGGTGACATATATAATCACCAAAGACCTAAGGAATACCAAGAGAATACTACTCAACATTCTGTCATAACGTACATGGGAAAAGGATCCCAGGAAGAACAGACATCTGTATATGTGAAAAAGAACCACATCTTCCACACCTACAACAAGCCAAACATTGTCATCAAACTTGCTGTAATAAATAATAAAAAATTAAATTAAAAACACGAACAAGAAGTAGTGAGACAAACTTGAGGGGCTTTCTCCTGGCACATTCCATTCTAAATTCCAATCTAGAACACGACTTCCATTGAGGCTCTGTTGCCCTAGTCACCAGATTTGGTAAGGGAGAACTGCTGCCACCTTGTGGCCGTTTCACACAACAGCATCTTTAATCCCAGCGCTGATGGTCAGGTGATATTCAAAATCATTGCAGGCCTGTAAATGACACCTGCCCTGAAAACAAATCCTGGGGTCACATATCGACCAAAAAATTCAAAGGACGTCCATATTTCAAAACGACCGTTTCAAAAGGCATATTTTACGCACATTAGTGTTCTGCTTCTTTTTCTTTCTTTCCTTTTTTTGTTAAAAATACGGGAATGGAAAAAGGCATCCCTCAGAATGGGCGAAAATCGTTGCAAACGAATCAATGGACAAAGATTTAATCTCCAATATATATAAAGAGCTCATGCAGCTTAATATTAACAAAACAAACAACACAATACAAAAACTGGGCAGAAGATCTAAAGAGACGTTTCTTCAAAGAAGACACAGAGATGGCCAAGACGCACATGAAAAGCTGCTCAACAGCACTAATTATTAGAGAAATGCAAGTCAAAACTACAATGAGGTATGACCTCACACCTGTTAGAATCGGCATCATCAGAAAATCTACAAACCACAAATTCTGGGGAGGGTGTGGACAAAAGGAACCCTCTTCCACTATTGGTGGGAATGTAAATTGATACAGTCACTATGGAGAACGGTATGGAGTTTCCTTAAAAAAACTACAAATAGAATTACCATGTGATCCAGCAATCCCACTTCTGGGCATATACCCAGAGAAAACCATAAATCAAAAAGGCACATTCACCACAATATTCATGGCAGCACTATTTACAATAGCCAGGTAATGGAAGCAACGTAAATGCCCACAGACAGATGAATGGATAAAGATGTGGTACATATATAAAATGGAATATTACTCAGCCATAAAAAGGAATGAAACTGGGTCATTTGTAGAGACATCGATGGATCTAGAGACTGTCATACAGAATGAAGTAAGTCAGAAAGAGGAAAACAAATATTGTATATTAATGCATATATGTGGAACCTAAAAAATGGTACAGATGAACTGGTTTGCAGGGAAGAAACAGAGACACAGAGGTAGAGAACAAACATATGGACACCAAGTGTGGGAAGCCATGAGGTGGTGGTGGTGGGATGAGTTGGGAGATTGGGATTGACCTGTATACATTTATATGCATAAAATACATAACAAATAATAACCTGCTGTATAAAAAAATAAATCAAATTAAATTTCAAAATTTTAAAAAATAAAATTTAGAAATAAAACAGAAAAATGTTCTTCCCTTCACACAGATGTATTTATAGGAATGAATTATTTCCATGCTTATATCTATAAATACATAAAAGAGGAATAAAATCTAACTTGAACCATAAAGGAAAAAAAAACCTGAACCCACCAGTTATACAGGGGAAAACACTATCAGGGCACTTGCTCCAGCGGTAAACAATTCTGAAATTGGTCAGAGGTGGGGAATCATCTCCCATTCAACCAGCAACCCACCCCCCACGCAAGGAGCATCCTCATTGCAAAGCTGTGGGACCGTGCCGCGGCATCTGTGAGTAAACGTGAGCTGAGCCCCAGGCCAGCTGCTGCTGAACTGTTCCCACCCTTCCCACGTAAAACACCTGAATATGTACAAGGGCTTGAAAGCCTAGAAGAAGGGCCGCGGAGCCACACCAGCGACAGCACGCAGGCCAACTTGGTGCCTGCAGGCCAGCCAGGGTGGTCCTGGCCCCGGGCGCACTTCCGGAAGCTTTCCATTGCCCTGCCTGAGATACCCGTCTTGTCCGGGCACTCACTGCTTTTTTCCTTCCTCATCTCTGTCCGGAGAGAAATTCCAGCCGAAGGTATGGGTGACATATCCTGTTCTTTACAGGTGGCAGCCTGGCAAACCCTGCAGAAAGGCCAGCAGAGCCCCACTCACACCGGGCCACCAACAAAGCTGTGGCCCCTCACTCCCTCCCACCAGCAAAGCCCCGAGACTGCTGACGGGGAAGAGAATATGGAGTCAGGCACAGTTTCATGGGCTATTGCTGCTTGCAGCGCTGTTTATATTGACCTCAAACAGTCACACCAGGGGAGGGCCGGCCGGCAGGGTAAGGCTGCCCAGGTCAGGTAATCCACAACCCTCAGGGAATCACATTGTTGAAAATGGACCTCGCTAAGGCAGAATAGAAGCCAAGGAAGAAAAGGACACAATGCCATTTGCAGCAACGTAGATGAGTCTAGAGGTAATCACGTGACTTGTAGTAAGTCAGAAAGTGAAAGACACATATCGTATCATATCACTTATAGGTGTTACCTAAGAATGGATACCAGGGCAGATATTTCCACGGAGAAGGGCCATCACAGATTCATCAAACAAACTTATGGTTCACCAATGGAAAGGTGTGAGGATTGGTTTCATTACGATATTGGGGTTAACAGACATATACAAACACAGGTGACATATATAATCACCAAAGACCTACGGAATACCAAGAGAAGACTATTCAACATTCTGTCATAACGTACATGGGAAAAGGATCCCAGGAAGAACAGACATCTGTATATGTGTAAAAGAACCACATCTTCCTAACCTACAACAAGCCAAACATTGTAATCAAACTTGCTGTAATAAAAAATAAAATAATAAATTAAAACCACGAACAAGAAGTAGTGAGACAAACTTGAGGGTCTTTCTCCTGGCACATTCCATTCTAAATTCCAATCTAGAACACGACTTCCATTGAGGCTCTGTTGCCCTAGTCACCAGATTTGGTAAGGGAGAACTGCTGCCACCTTGTGACCGTTTCACACAACAGCAGCTTTAATCCCAGCGCTGATGGTCAGTTGATATTCAAAATCATTGCAGGCCTGTAAATGACACCTGCCCTGAAAACAAATCCTGGGGTCACATATCGACCAAAAAATTCAAAGGACGTCCATATTTTAAAACGACCGTATCAAAAGGCATATTTTACGCACATTAGTGTTCTGCTTCTTTTTCTTTCTTTCCTTTTTTTGTTAAAAATACGGGAATGGAAAAAGGCATCCCTCAGAATGGGCGAGAATCATTGCAAACGAATCAATGGACAAAGGTTTAATCTCCAATATATACAAACAGCTCATGCAGCTTAATATTAACAAAACAAACACCCCAATACAAAAAATGGGCAGAAGATCTAAAGAGATGTTTCTTCCAAGAAGACACAGAGATGGCCAAGACGCACATGAAAAGCTGCTCAACAGCACTAATTATTAGAGAAATGCAAATCAAAACTACAATGAGGTATCACCTCACACCTGTTAGAATCGGCATCATCAGAAAATCTACAAACAACAAATTCCGGGGAGGGTGTAGACAAAAGGAGCCCTCTTCCACTATTGGTGGCAATGTAAATTGATACAGTCACTATGGAGAACGGTATGGAGTTTCCTTAAAAAAACTAGAAATAGAATTAGCATCTGATCCAGCAATCCCACTTCTGGGCATATACCCAGAGAAAACCATAAATCAAAAAGGCACATTCACCACAATGTTCATGGCAGCACTATTTACAAGAGCCAGGTAATGGAAGCAACGTAAATGCCCACAGACAGATGAATGGATAAAGATGTGGTACATATATAAAATGGAATATTACTCAGCCATAAAAAGGAATGAAACTGGGTCATTTGTAGAGACATCGATGGATCTAGAGACTGTCATACAGAATGAAGTAAGTCAGAAAGAGGAAAACAAATAATGTATATTAATGCATATAGGTGGAACCTAAAAAATGGTACAGATGAACTGGTTTGCAGGGAAGAAACAGAGACACAGAGGTAGAGAACAAACATGTGGACACCAAGTGTGGGAAGCCATGGGGTGGTGGTGGTGGGATGAGTTGGGAGATTGGGATTGACCTGTATACATGTATATGCATAAAATACATAACTAATAATAACCTGCTGTATAAAAAAGTAAATCAAATTAAATTTCAAAATTTTAAAAAGTAAAATTTAAAAATAAAGCAGAAAAATGTTCTTCCCTTCACACAGATGTATTTATAGGAATGAATTATTTCCATGCTTATATCTATAAATACATAAGACAGGAATAAAATCTAACTTGAACAAGAAAAGAAAAAAAAAACCTGAACCCACCAGTTATACAGAGGAAAACCCTATCAGGGCACTTGCTCCAGCGGTAAACAATTCTGAAATTGGTCAGAGGTGGGGAATCATCTCCCATACAACCTGCAACCCACCCCCCACGCAAAGAGCATCTTCATTGCAAAGCTGGGGGACCGTGCCGAGGCATCTGTGAGTAAACGTGAGCTGAGCCCCAGGCCAGCTTCTGCTAAACTGTTCCCAACCTCCCCAGATAAAACACCTGAATATGTACAAGGGCTTGAAAGCCTAGAGGAAGGGCCACGGTGCCACACCAGCGACAGCACGCAGGCCAACTTGGTGCCTGCAGGCCAGGCAGTGTGGTCCTGGCCCCGGGCGCTCTTCCGGAAGCTTTCCATTGCCCTGACTGAGATAACCCTCCTGTCCCGGCCCCCTCTGCTTTTTTCCTTCCTCACCTCTGTCCGGAGAGAAATTCCAGCGGAAGGTATGGGTGACACATCCTCTTCTTTACAGGTGGCAGCCTGGCAACCCCTGCAGAAAGGCCAGCAGAGCCCCACTCACACCGGGCCACCAAGAAAGCTGTGGCCCCTCACTCCCTCCCACCAGCAGAGCCCCGAGACTGCTGACGGGGCAGAGAATATGGAGTCAGGCACAGCTTCAGGGGCTATTGCTGCCTGGAGCGCTGTTTATATTGACCTCAAACAGGCACACCTGGGGAGGGCCGGCCGGCAGGGTAAGGCTGCCCAGGTCAGCTAATCCACAACCCTCAGGGAATCACATTGTTGAAAACGGACCTCGCTAAGGCAGAATAGAAGCCAAGGAAGAAAAGGACACAATGCCATTTGCAGCACCGTAGATGAGTCTAGAGGTAATCACGTGACTTGTAGTAAGTCAGAAAGTGAAAGACACATATCGTATCATATCACTTATAGGTGTTACCTAAGAATGGATACCAGGGCAGATATTTCCACGGAGAAGGGCCATCACAGATTCATCAAACAAACTTATGGTTCACCAATGGAAAGGTGTGAGGATTGGTTTCATTACGATATTGGGGTTAACAGACATATACAAACACAGGTGACATATATAATCACCAAAGACCTACGGAATACCAAGAGAAGACTACTCAACATTCTGTCATAACGTACATGGGAAAAGGATCCCAGGAAGAACAGACATCTGTATATGTGTAAAAGAACCACATCTTCCACACCTACAACAAGCCAAACATTGTAATCAAACTTGCTGTAATAAAAAATAAAAAAATTAAATTAAAAACACGAACAAGAAGTAGTGAGACAAACTTGAGGGGCTTTCTCCTGGCACATTCCATTCTAAATTCCAATCTAGAACACGACTTCCATTGAGGCTCTGTTGCCCTAGTCACCAGATTTGGTAAGGGAAAACTGCTGCCACCTTGTGGCCGTTTCACACAACAGCAGCTTTAATCCCAGCGCTGATGGTCAGTTGATATTCAAAATCATTGCAGGCCTGTAAATGACACCTGCCCTGAAAACAAATCCTGGGGTCACATATCGACGAAAAAATACAAAGGACGTCCATATTTCAAAACGACCGTTTCAAAAGGCATATTTTACGCACATTAGTGTTCTGCTTCTTTTTCTTTCTTTCCTTTTTTTGTTAAAAATACGGGAAAGGAAAAAGGCATCCCTCAGAATGGGCGAAAATCGTTGCAAAGGAATCAATGGACAAAGGTTTAATCTCCAATACATATAAAAGGCCCATGGAGCTTAATATTAACAAAACAAACAACCCAATACAAAAAATGGGCAGAAGATCTAAAGAGATGTTTCTTCCAAGCAGACACACAGATGGCCAAGACGCACATGAAAAGCTGCTCAACAGAACTAATTATTAGAGAAATGCAAATCAAAACTACAATGAGGTATCACCTCACACCTGTTAGAATCGGCATCATCAGAAAATCTACAAACAACAAATTCTGGGGAGGGTGTGGACAAAAGGAGCCCTCTTCCACTATTGGTGGCAATGTAAATTGATACAGTCACTATGGAGAACGGTATGGAGTTTCCTTAAAAAACTAGAAATAGAATTACCATCTGATCCAGCAATCCCACTTCTGGGCATATACCCAGAGAAAACCATAAATCAAAAAGGCACATTCACCACAATGTTCATGGCAGCACTATTTGCAATGGCCAGGTAATGGAAGCAACGTAAATGCCCACAGACAGATGAATGGATAAAGATGTGGTACATATATAAAATGGAATATTACGCAGCCATAAAAAGGAATGAAACTGGGTCATTTGTAGAGACATCGATGGATCTTGAGACTGTCATACAGAATGAAGTAAGTCAGAAAGAGGAAAACAAATAATGTATATTAATGCATATAGGTGGAACCTAAAAAATGGTACAGATGAACTGGTTTGCAGGGAAGAAACAGAGACACAGAGGTAGAGAACGAACATATGGACACCAAGTGTGGGAAGCCATGGGGTGGTGGTGGTGGGATGAGTTGGGAGATTGGGGTTGACCTGTATACATGTATATGCATAAAATACATAACTAATAATAACCTGCTGTATAAAAAAAATAAATCAAATTAAATTTCAAAATTTTAAAAAGTAAAATTTAAAAATAAAACAGAAAAATGTTCTTCCCTTCACACAGATTTATTTATAGGAATGAATTATTTCCATGCTTATATCTATAAATACATAAAACAGGAATAAAATCTAACTTGAACCATAAAAGAAAAAAAAAAACCTGAACCCACCAGTTATACAGAGGAAAACACTATCAGGGCACGTGCTCTAGTGGTAAACAATTCTGAAATTGGTCAGAGGTGGGGAATCATCTCCCATACAACCAGCAACCCACCCCCCACGCAAGGAGCATCCTCAGTGCAAAGCTGGGGGACCGTGCGGAGGCATCTGTGAGTAAACGTGAGCTGAGTCCCAGGCCAGCTGCTGCTGAACTGTTCCCACCCTTCCCAGGTAAAACACCTGAATATGTACAAGGGCTTGAAAGCCTAGATGAAGGGCCGAGGAGCCACACCAGCGACAGCACGCAGGCCAACTTGGTGCCTGCAGGCCAGCTAGGGTGGTCCTGGCCTCGGGCGCTCTTCCGGAAGCTTTCCATTGCCCTGCCTGAGATACCCCTCCTGTCCCGGCCCCCACTGCTTTTTTCCTTCCTCACCTCTGTCCGGAGAGAAATTCCAGCGGAAGGTATGGGTGACACATCCTCTTCTTTACAGGTGGCAGCCTGGCAACCCCTGCAGAAAGGCCAGCAGGGTCCCACTCACACCGGGCCAACAACAAAGCTGTGGCCCCTCACTCCCTCCCACCAGCAGAGCCCCGAGGCTGCTGACGGGGCAGAGAATATGGAGTCAGGCACAGCTTCAGGGGCTATTGCTGCCTGGAGCGCTGTTTATATTAACCTCAAACAGGCACACCCAGGGAGGGCCGGCCGGCAGGGTAAGGCTGCCCAGGTCAGCTAATCCACAACCCTCAGGGAATCACATTGTTGAAAATGGACCTCGCTAAGGCAGAATAGAAGCCAAGGAAGAAAAGGACACAATGCCATTTGCAGCACCGTAGATGAGTCTAGAGGTAATCACGTGACTTGTAGTAAGTCAGAAAGTGAAAGACACATATCGTATCATATCACTTATAGGTGTTACCTAAGAATGGAAACCAGGGCAGATATTTCCACGGAGAAGGGCCATCACAGATTCATCAAACAAACTTATGGTTCACCAATGGAAAGGTGTGAGGATTGGTTTCATTACGATATTGGGGTTAACAGACATATACAAACACAGGTGACATATATAATCACCAAAGACCTAAGGAATACCAAGAGAATACTACTCAACATTCTGTCATAACGTACATGGGAAAAGGATCCCAGGAAGAACAGACATCTGTATATGTGAAAAAGAACCACATCTTCCACACCTACAACAAGCCAAACATTGTCATCAAACTTGCTGTAATAAATAATAAAAAATTAAATTAAAAACACGAACAAGAAGTAGTGAGACAAACTTGAGGGGCTTTCTCCTGGCACATTCCATTCTAAATTCCAATCTAGAACACGACTTCCATTGAGGCTCTGTTGCCCTAGTCACCAGATTTGGTAAGGGAGAACTGCTGCCACCTTGTGGCCGTTTCACACAACAGCATCTTTAATCCCAGCGCTGATGGTCAGGTGATATTCAAAATCATTGCAGGCCTGTAAATGACACCTGCCCTGAAAACAAATCCTGGGGTCACATATCGACCAAAAAATTCAAAGGACGTCCATATTTCAAAACGACCGTTTCAAAAGGCATATTTTACGCACATTAGTGTTCTGCTTCTTTTTCTTTCTTTCCTTTTTTTGTTAAAAATACGGGAATGGAAAAAGGCATCCCTCAGAATGGGCGAAAATCGTTGCAAACGAATCAATGGACAAAGATTTAATCTCCAATATATATAAAGAGCTCATGCAGCTTAATATTAACAAAACAAACAACACAATACAAAAAATGGGCAGAAGATCTAAAGAGACGTTTCTTCAAAGAAGACACAGAGATGGCCAAGACGCACATGAAAAGCTGCTCAACAGCACTAATTATTAGAGAAATGCAAGTCAAAACTACAATGAGGTATGACCTCACACCTGTTAGAATCGGCATCATCAGAAAATCTACAAACCACAAATTCTGGGGAGGGTGTGGACAAAAGGAACCCTCTTCCACTATTGGTGGGAATGTAAATTGATACAGTCACTATGGAGAACGGTATGGAGTTTCCTTAAAAAAACTACAAATAGAATTACCATGTGATCCAGCAATCCCACTTCTGGGCATATACCCAGAGAAAACCATAAATCAAAAAGGCACATTCACCACAATATTCATGGCAGCACTATTTACAATAGCCAGGTAATGGAAGCAACGTAAATGCCCACAGACAGATGAATGGATAAAGATGTGGTACATATATAAAATGGAATATTACTCAGCCATAAAAAGGAATGAAACTGGGTCATTTGTAGAGACATCGATGGATCTAGAGACTGTCATACAGAATGAAATAAGTCAGAAAGAGGAAAACAAATATTGTATATTAATGCATATATGTGGAACCTAAAAAATGGTACAGATGAACTGGTTTGCAGGGAAGAAACAGAGACACAGAGGTAGAGAACAAACATATGGACACCAAGTGTGGGAAGCCATGAGGTGGTGGTGGTGGGATGAGTTGGGAGATTGGGATTGACCTGTATACATTTATATGCATAAAATACATAACAAATAATAACCTGCTGTATAAAAAAATAAATCAAATTAAATTTCAAAATTTTAAAAAATAAAATTTAAAAATAAAACAGAAAAATGTTCTTCCCTTCACACAGATGTATTTATAGGAATGAATTATTTCCATGCTTATATCTATAAATACATAAAAGAGGAATAAAATCTAACTTGAACCATAAAGGAAAAAAAAACCTGAACCCACCAGTTATACAGGGGAAAACACTATCAGGGCACTTGCTCCAGCGGTAAACAATTCTGAAATTGGTCAGAGGTGGGGAATCATCTCCCATGCAACCAGCAACCCACCCCCCACGCCAGGAGCATCCTCATTGCAAAGCTGGGGGACCGTGCCGCGGCATCTGTGAGTAAACGTGAGCTGAGCCCCAGGCCAGCTGCTGCTGAACTGTTCCCACCCTTCCCACGTAAAACACCTGAATATGTACAAGGGCTTGAAAGCCTAGAAGAAGGGCCGCGGAGCCACACCAGCGACAGCACGCAGGCCAACTTGGTGCCTGCAGGCCAGCCAGGGTGGTCCTGGCCCCGGGCGCACTTCCGGAAGCTTTCCATTGCCCTGCCTGAGATACCCGTCTTGTCCGGGCACTCACTGCTTTTTTCCTTCCTCATCTCTGTCCGGAGAGAAATTCCAGCCGAAGGTATGGGTGACATATCCTCTTCTTTACAGGTGGCAGCCTGGCAAACCCTGCAGAAAGGCCAGCAGAGCCCCACTCACACCGGGCCACCAACAAAGCTGTGGCCCCTCACTCCCTCCCACCAGCAAAGCCCCGAGACTGCTGACGGGGAAGAGAATATGGAGTCAGGCACAGTTTCATGGGCTATTGCTGCTTGCAGCGCTGTTTATATTGACCTCAAACAGTCACACCAGGGGAGGGCCGGCCGGCAGGGTAAGGCTGCCCAGGTCAGGTAATCCACAACCCTCAGGGAATCACATTGTTGAAAATGGACCTCGCTAAGGCAGAATAGAAGCCAAGGAAGAAAAGGACACAATGCCATTTGCAGCAACGTAGATGAGTCTAGAGGTAATCACGTGACTTGTAGTAAGTCAGAAAGTGAAAGACACATATCGTATCATATCACTTATACGTGTTACCTAAGAATGGATACCAGGGCAGATATTTCCACGGAGAAGGGCCATCACAGATTCATCAAACAAACTTATGGTTCACCAATGGAAAGGTGTGAGGATTGGTTTCATTACGATATTGGGGTTAACAGACATATACAAACACAGGTGACATATATAATCACCAAAGACCTACGGAATACCAAGAGAAGACTATTCAACATTCTGTCATAACGTACATGGGAAAAGGATCCCAGGAAGAACAGACATCTGTATATGTGTAAAAGAACCACATCTTCCACACCTACAACAAGCCAAACATTGTCATCAAACTTGCTGTAATAAAAAATAAAAAATTAAATTAAAAACACGAACAAGAAGTAGTTAGACAAACTTGAGGGGCTTTCTCCTGGCACATTCCATTCTAAATTCCAATCTAGAACATGACTTCCATTGAGGCTCTGTTGCCCTAGTCACCAGATTTGGTAAGGGAGAACTGCTGCCACCTTGTGGCCGTTTCACACAACAGCATCTTTAATCCAAGCGCTGATGGTCAGTTGATATTCAAAATCATTGCAGGCCTGTAAATGACACCTGCCCTGAAAACAAATCCTGGGTTCACATATCGACCAAAAAATTCAAAGGACGTCCATATTTCAAAACGACCGTTTCAAAAGGCATATTTTACGCACATTAGTGTTCTGCTTCTTTTCCTTTCTTTCCTGTTTTTGTTAAAAATACGGGAATGGAAAAAGGCATCTCTCAGAATGGGCGAAAATCGTTGCAAACGAATCAATGGACAAAGTTTAATCTCCAATATGTATAAACAGCTCAT
This sequence comes from Mesoplodon mirus, assembly GCF_964341445.2. Taxonomy (NCBI): domain Eukaryota; kingdom Metazoa; phylum Chordata; class Mammalia; order Artiodactyla; family Ziphiidae; genus Mesoplodon; species Mesoplodon mirus. Next base: position 1,053,536 of record NW_028295814.1, on the reverse strand, counting down.
GCAGCTTAATATTAACAAAACAAACAACCCAATACAAAAAATGGGCAGAAGATCTAAAGAGACGTTTCTTCCAAGAAGACACAGAGATGCCCAAGACGCACATGAAAAGCTGCTCAACAGCACTAATTATTAGAGAAATGCAAATCAACACTACAATGAGGTATCACCTCACACCTCTTAGAATCGGCATCATCAGAAAATCTACAAACAACCAATTCTGTGGAGGGTGTGGACAAAAGGAGCCCTCTTCCACTATTGGTGGCAATGTAAATTGATACAGTCACTATGGAGAATGGTATGGAGTTTCCTTAAAAAAACTAGAAATAGAATTACCATCTGATCCAGCAATCCCACTTCTGGGCATATACCCAGAGAAAACCATAAATCAAAAAGGCACATTCACCACAATGTTCATGGCAGCACTATTTACAATAGCCAGGTAATGGAAGCAACCTAAATGCCCACAGACAGATGAATGGATAAAGATGTGGAACATATATAAAATGGAATATTACTCAGCCATAAAAAGGAATGAAACTGGGTCATTTGTAGAGACATCGATGGATCTAGAGACTGTCATACAGAATGAAGTAAGTCAGAAAGAGGAAAACAAATATTGTATACTAATGCAAATATGTGGAACCTAAAAAATGGTACAGATGAACTGGTTTGCAGGGAAGAAACAGAGACACAGAGGTAGAGAACAAACATATGGACGCCAAGTGTGGGAAGCCATGGGGTGGTGGTGGTGGGATGAGTTGGGAGATTGGGATTGACCTGTATACATGTATATGCATAAAATACATAACTAATAATAACCTGCTGTATAAAAAAATAAATCAAATTAAATTTCAAAATTTTAAAAAGTAAAATTTAAATTAAAACAGAAAAATGTTCTTCCCTTCACACAGATGTATTTATAGGAATGAATTATTTCCATGCTTATATCTATAAATACATAAAAGAGGAGTAAAATCTAACTTGAACCATAAAAGAAAAAAAAAAACCTGAACCCACCAGTTATACAGAGGAAAACCCTATCAGGACACGTGCTCTAGCGGTAAACAATTCTGAAATTGGTCAGAGGTGGGGAATCATCTCCCATACAACCAGCAACCCACCCCCCACGGAAGGAGCATCCTAACTGCAAAGCTGGGGGACCGTGCCGAGGCATCTGTGAGTAAACGTGAGCTGAGTCCCAGGCCAGCTGCTGCTGAACTGTTCCCACCCTTCCCAGGTAAAACACCTGAATATGTACAAGGGCTTGAAAGCCTAGAGGAAGGGCCGCGGAGCCACACCAGCGACAGCACGCAGGCCAACTTGGTGCCTGCAGGCCAGCTAGGGTGGTCCTGGCCCCGGGCGCTCTTCCGGAAGCTTTCCATTGCCCTGCCTGAGATACCCCTCCTGTCCCGGCCCCCACTGCTTTTTTCCTTCCTCACCTCTGTCCGGAGAGAAATTCCAGCCGAAGGTATGGGTGACATATCCTCTTCTTTACAGGTGGCAGCCTGGCAAACCCTGCAGAAAGGCCAGCAGAGCCCCACTCACACCGGGCCACCAACAAAGCTGTGGCCCCTCACTCCCTCCCACCAGCAGAGCCCCGAGACTGCTGACGGGGAAGAGAATATGGAGTCAGGCACAGTTTCATGGGCTATTGCTGCTTCGAGCGCTGTTTATATTGACCTCAAACAGGCACACCAGGGGAGGGCCGGCCGGCAGGGTAAGGCTGCCCAGGTCAGCTAATCCACAACCCTCAGGGAATCACATTGTTGAAAATGGACCTCGCTAAGGCAGAATAGAAGCCAAGGAAGAAAAGGACACAATGCCATTTGCAGCAACGTAGATGAGTCTAGAGGTAATCACGTGACTTGTAGTAAGTCAGAAAGTGAAAGACACATATCGTATCATATCACTTATAGGTGTTACCTAAGAATGGATACCAGGGCAGATATTTCCACGGAGAAGGGCCATCACAGATTCATCAAACAAACTTATGGTTCACCAATGGAAAGGTGTGAGGATTGGTTTCATTACGATATTGGGGTTAACAGACATATACAAACACAGGTGACATATATAATCACCAAAGACCTACGGAATACCAAGAGAAGACTATTCAACATTCTGTCATAACGTACATGGGAAAAGGATCCCAGGAAGAACAGACATCTGTATATGTGTAAAAGAACCACATCTTCCTAACCTACAACAAGCCAAACATTGTAATCAAACTTTCTGTAATAAAAAATAAAAAATTAAATTAAAAACACGAACAAGAAGTAGTGAGACAAACTTGAGGGGCTTTCTACTGGCACATTCCATTCTAAATTCCAAGCTAGAACACGACTTCCATTGAGGCTCTGTTGCCCTATTCACCAGATTTGTTAAGGGAGAACTGCTGCCACCTTGTGGCCGTTTCACACAACAGCAGCTTTAATCCCAGCGCTAATGGTCAGTTGATATTCAAAATCATTGCAGGCCTGTAAATGACACCTGCCCTGAAAACAAATCCTGGGGTCACATATCGACCAAAAATTCAAAGGACGTCCATATTTCAAAAGGACCATTTCAAAAGGCATATTTTACGCACATTAGTGTTCTGCTTCTTTTTCTTTCTTTCCTTTTTTTGTTAAAAATACGGGAATGGAAAAAGGCATCCCTCAGAAGGGGCGAAAATCGTTGCAAACGAATCAATGGACAAAGGTTTATTCTCCAATATATATAAACAGCTCATGCAGCTTAATATTAACAAAAAAAAACAACCCAATACAAAAAATGGGCAGAAGATATAAAGTGACGTTTCTTCAAAGAAGACACATAGATGGCCAAGGCGCACATGAAATGCTGGTCAACAACACTAATTATTAGAGAAATGCAAATCAAAACTACAATGAGGTATCACCTCACACCTGTTAGAATCGGCATCATCAGAAAATCTACAAACAAATTCTGGGGAGGGTGTGGACAAAAGGAGCCCTCTTCCACTATTGGTGGGAAGGTAAATTGATACAGTCACTATGGAGAACGGTATGGAGTTTCCTTAAAAAAACTAGAAATAGAATTACCATCTGATCCAGCAATCCCACTTCTGGGCATATACCCAGAGAAAACCATAAATCATAAATGCACATTCACCACAATATTCATGGCAGCACTATTTACAATAGCCAGGTAATGGAAGCAACGTAAATGCCCACAGACAGATGAATGGATAAAGATGTGGTACATATATAAAATGGAATATTACTCAGCCATAAAAAGGAATGAAACTGGGTCATTTGTAGAGACATCGATGGATATAGAGACTGTCATACAGAATAAAGTAAGTCAGAAAGAGGAAAACAAATATTGTATATTAATGCATATATTTGGAACCTAAAAAATGGTACAGATGAACTGGTTTGCAGGGAAGAAACAGAGACACAGAGGTAGAGGTCAAACATATGGACACCAAGTGTGGGTAGCCATGGGGTGCTTGTTGTGGGATCAGTTGGGAAATTGGGATTGACCTGTATATATGTATATGCATAAAATACATAACTAATAATAATCTGCTGTATAAAAATATAAATCAAATTAAATTTCAAAATTTTAAAAAATAAAATTTAAAAATAAAACAGAAAAATGTTCTTCCCTTCACACAGATGTATTTATAGGAATGAATTATTTCCATGCTTATATCTATAAATACATAAAGGAGGAATAAAATCTAAATTGAACCATAAAAGAAAAAAAAAACCTGAACCCACCAGTTATACAGGGGAAAAACCTATCAGGGCACTTGCTCAAGCGGTAAACAATTCTGAAATTGGTCAGAGGTGGGGAATCATCTCCCATACAACCAGCAACCCACCCCCCCACGCCAGGAGCATCCTCATTGCAAAGCTGGGGGTCCGTGCCGAGGCATCTGTGAGTAAACGTGAGCTGAGCCCCAGGCCAGCTGCTGCTGAACTGTTCCCACCCTTCCCAGGTAACACACCTGAATATGTACAAGGGCTTGAAAGCCTAGAGGAAGGGCTGCGGAGCCACACCATCGACAGCACGCAGGCCAACTTGTTGCCGGCAGGCCAGCCTGGGTGGTCCTGACCCCGGGCACTCTTCCAGAAGCTTTTCATTGCCCTGCCTGAGATACCCCTCCTGTCCCGGCCCCCACTGCTTTTTTCCTTCCTCACCTCTGTCCGGAGAGAAATTCCAGCGGAAGGTATGGGTGACACATCCTCTTCTTTACAGGTGGCAGACTGGCCACCCCTGCAGAAAGGCCAGCAGAGCCCCACTCACACCGGGCCACCAACAAAGCTGTGGCCCCACAATCCCTCCCACCAGCAGAGCCCCGAGACTGCTGACGGGGCAGAGAATATGGAGTCAGGCACAGCTTCAGGGGCTATTGCTGCCTGGAGTGCTGTTTATATTGACCTCAAACAGGCACACCTGTGGAGGGCCGGCCGGCAGTGTAAGGCTGCCCAGGTCAGCTAATCCACAACCCTCAGGGAATCACATTGTTGAAAATGGAGCTCGCTAAGGCAGAATAGAAGCCAAGGAAGAAAAGGACACAATGCCATTTGCAGCACCGTAGATGAGTCTTGAGGTAATCACGTGACTTGTAGTAAGTCAGAAAGTGAAAGACACATATCGTATCATATCACTTATAGGTGTTACCTAAGAATGGATACCAGGGCAGATATTTCCACGGAGAAGGGCCATCACAGATTCATCAAACAAACTTATGTTTCACCAATGGAAAGGTGAGAGGATTGGTTTCATTATGATATTGGGGTTAACAGACATATACAAACACAGGTGACACATATAATCACCAAAGTCCTACGGAATACCAAGAGAAGACTACTCAACCTTCTGTCATAACGTACATGGGAAAAGGATCCCAGGAAGAACAGACATCTGTATATGTGTAAAAGAACCACATCTTCCACACCTACCACAAGCCAAACATTTTAATCAAACTTGCTGTAATAAAAAATAAAAAATTAAATTAAAAACACGAACAAGAAGTAGTGAGACAAACTTGAGGGGCTTTCTCCTGGCACATTCCATTCTAAATTCCAATCTAGAACAGGACATCCATTGAGGCTCTGTTGCCCTAGTCACCAGATTTGGTAAGGGAGAACTGCTGCCACCTTGTGGCCGTTTCACACAACAGCAGCTTTAATCCCAGCGCTGATGGTCAGTTGATATTCAAAATCATTGCAGGCCTGTAAATGACACCTGCCCTGAAAACAAATCCTGGGGTCACATATCGACCAAAAAATTCAAAGGACGTCCATATTTCAAAACGACCGTTTCAAAAGGCATATTTAACGCACATTAGTGTTCTGCTTCTTTTTCTTTCTTTCCTTTTTTTGTTAAAAATACGGGAATGGAAAAAGGCATCCCTCAGAATGGGCGAAAATCGTTGCAAACGAATCAATGGACAAAGGTTTAATCTCCAATATATATAAAGAGCTCATGCAGCTTAATATTAACAAAACAAACAACCCAATACAAAAATGGGCAGAAGATCTAAAGAGATGTTTCTTCCAAGAAGACACAGAGATGGCCAAGACACACATGAAAAGCTGCTCAACAGCACTAATTATTAGAGAAATGCAAATCAAAACTACAATGAGGTATCACCTCACACCTGTTAGAATCGGCATCATCAGAAAATCTACAAACAACAAATTCTGGGGAGGATGTGGACAAAAGGAGCCCTCTTCCACTATTGGTGGGAAGGTAAATTGATACAGTCACTATGGAGAACGGTATGGAGTTTCCTTAAAAAAACTAGAAATAGAATTACCATCTGATCCAGCAATCCCACTTCTGGGCATATACCCAGAGAAAACCATAAATCAAAAAGGCACATTCACCACAATGTTCATGGCAGCACTATTTACAATAGCCAGGTAATGGAAGCAACGTAAATGCCCACAGACAGATGAATGGATAAAGATGTGGTACATATATAAAATGGAATATTACTCAGCAATAAAAAGGAATGAAACTGGGTCATTTGTAGAGACATCGATGGATCTAGAGACTGTCATACAGAATGAAGTAAGTCAGAAATAGGAAAACAAATATTGTATATTAATGCATATATGTGGAACCTAAAAAATGGTACAGATGAACTGGTTTGCAGGGAAGAAACAGAGACACAGAGGTAAAGAACAAACATATGGACACCAAGTGTGGGAAGCCATGGGGTGGTGGTGGTGGGATGAGTTGGGAGATTGGGATTGACCTGTATACATATATATGCATAAAATACATAACTAATAATAACCTGCTGTATAAAAAAATAAATCAAATTAAATTTCAAAATTTTAAAAAGTAAAATTTTAAAATAAAACAGAAAAATGATCTTCCCTTCACACAGATGTATTTAAAGGAATGAATTATTTCCATGCTTATATCTATAAATACATAAAAGAGGAATAAAATCTAACTTGAACCATAAAAGAAAAAAAAAAAAACCTGAACCCACCAGTTATACAGAAGAAAACCCTATCAGGGCACTTGCTCCAGCGGTAAACAATTCTGAAATTGGTCAGAGGTGTAGAATCTTCTCCCATAGAACCAGCAACCCACCCCCCACGCAAGAAGCATCCTCATTGAAATGCTGGGGGACCGAGCCGAGGCATCTGTGAGTAAACGTGAGCTGACACCCAGTCAGCTGCTGCTGAACTGTTCCCACCCTTCCCAGGTAAAACACCTGAATAGGTACAAGGGCTTGAAAGCCTAGAGGAAGGGCCGCGGAGCCACACCAGCGACAGCACGCAGGCCAACTTGGTGCCTGCAGGCCAGCCAGGGTGGTCCTGGCCCCGGTCGCTCTCCCGGAAGCTTTCCATTGCCCTGCCTGAGATACCCCTCCTGTCCCGGCCCCCACTGCTGTTTTCCTTCCTCACCTCTGTCCGGAGAGATATTCCAGCGGAAGTTATGGATGACACATCCTCTTCTTTACAGGTGGCATCCTGGCCACCCCAGCAGAAAGGCCAGCAGGGTCCCACTCACACCGGGCCACCAACAAAGCTGTGGCCCCTCACTCCCTCCCACCAGCAGAGCCCCGAGACTGCTGACGGGGCAGAGAATATGGAGTCAGGCACAGCTTCAGGGGCTATTGCTGCCTGGAGCGCTGTTTATATTGACCTCAAACAGGCACACCTCGGGAGGGCCGGCCGGCAGAGTAAGGCTGCCCAGGTCAGCTAATCCACAACCCTCAGGGAATCACATTGTTGAAAATGGACCTCGCTAAGGCAGAATAGAAGCCAAGGAAGAAAAGGACACAATGCCATTTGCAGCACCGTAGATGAGTCTAGAGGTAATCACGTGACTTGTAGTAAGTCAGAAAGTGAAAGTCACATATCGTATCATATCACTTATAGGTGTTACCTAAGAATGGATACCAGGGCAGATATTTCCACGGAGAAGGGCCATCACAGATTCATCAAACAAACTTATGGTTCACCAATGGAAAGGTGTGAGGATTGGTTTCATTACGATATTGGGGTTAACAGACATATACAAACACAGGTGACATATATAATCACCAAAGATCTACGGGATACCAAGAGAAGACTACTCAACATTCTGTCATAACGTCCATGGGAAAAGGATCCCAGGAAGAACAGACATCTGTATATGTGTAAAAGAACCACATCTTCCACACCTACAACAAGCCAAACATTGTCATCAAACTTGCTGTAATAAAAAATAAAAAATTAAATTAAAAACACGAACAAGAAGTAGTGAGACAAACTTGAGGGGCTTTCTCCTGGCACATTCCATTCTAAATTCCAATCTAGAACACGACTTCCAGTGAGGCTCTGTTGCCCTAGTCACCAGATTTGGTAAGGGAGAACTGCTGCCACCTTGTGGCCGTTTCACACAACAGCAGCTTTAATCCCAGCGCTGATGGTCAGTTGATATTCAAAATCATTGCAGGCCTGTAAATGACACCTGCCCTGAAAACAAATCCTGAGGTCACATATCGCCAAAAAACTTAAAGGACGTCCATATTTCCAAACGACCGTTTCAAAAGGCATATTTTACGCACATTAGTGTTCTGCTTCTTTTTCTTTCTTTCCTTTTTTTGTTAAAAATACGGGAATGGAAAAAGGCATCCCTCAGAATGGGCGAAAATCGTTGCAAACGAATCAATGGACAAAGGTTTAATCTCCAATATATATAAACAGCTCATGCAGCTTAATATTAACAAAACAAACAACCCAATACAAAAAAAGGGCAGAAGATCTAAAGAGATGTTTCTTCAAAGAAGACACAGAGATGGCCAAGATGCACATGAAAAGCTGCTCAACAGCACTAATTATTAGAGAAATGCAAATCAAAACTACAAATGAGGTATCACCTCACACCTGTTAGAATCGGCATCATCAGAAAATCTACAAACAACAAATTCTGGGGAGGGTGTGGACAAAAGGAGCCCTCTTCCACTATTGGTGGCAATGTAAATTTATACAGTCACTACGGAGAACGGTATGGAGTTTCCTTAAAAATACTAGAAATAGAATTACCATCTGATCCAGCAATCCCACTTCTGGGCATATACCCAGAGAAAACCATAAATCAAAAAGGCACATTCACCACAATGTTCATGGCAGCACTATTTACAATAGCCAGGTAATGGAAGCAACGTAAATGCCCACAGACAGATGAATGGATAATGATGTGGTACATATATAAAATGGAATATTGCTCAGCCATAAAAAGGAATGAAACTGGGTCATTTGTAGAGACATCGATGGATCTAGAGACTGTCATACAGAATGAAGTAAGTCAGAAAGAGGAAAACAAATATTGTATATTAATGCATATATGTGGAACCTAAAAAATGGTACAGATGAACTGGTTTGCAGGGAAGAAACAGAGACACAGAGGTAGAGAACAAACATATGGACACCAAGTGTGGGAAGCCATGGGGTGGTGGTGGTGGGATGAGTTGGGAGATTGGCATTGACCTGTATACATGTATATGCATAAAATACATAACTAATAATAACCTGCTGTATAAAAAAATAAATCAAATTAAATTTCAAAATTTTAAAAAGTAAAATTTAAAAATAAAACAGAAAAATGTTCTTCCCTTCACACAGATGTATTTATAGGAATGAATTATTTCCATGCTTATATCTATAAATACATAAAAGACGAATAAAATCTAACTTGAACCATAAAAGAAAAAAAAAAACCTGAACCCACCAGTTATACAGAGGAAAACCCTATCAGGGCACTTGCTCCAGCGGTAAACAATTCTGAAATTGGTCAGAGGTGGAGAATCATCTCCCATACAACCAGCAACCCACCCCCCACGCAAGAAGCATCCTCATTGCAAAGCTGGGGGACCGAGCCGAGGCAGCTGTGAGTAAACGTGAGCTGAGCCCCAGGTCAGCTGCTGCTGAACTGTTCCCACCCTTCCCAGGTAAAACACCTCAATATGTACAAGGGCTTGAAAGCCTAGAGGAAGGGCCGCGGAGCCACACCAGCGACAGCACGCAGGCCAACTTGGTGCCTGCAGGCCAGCCAGGGTGGTCCTGGCCCCGGGCGCTCTTCCGGAAGCTTTCCATTGCCTTGCCTGAGATACCCCTCCTGTCCCGGCCCCCACTGCTTTTTTCCTTCCTCACCTCTGTCAGGAGAGAAATTCCAGCGGAAGGTATGGGTGACACATCCTCTTCTTTACAGGTGGCAGCCTGACATCCCCTGCAGAAAGGCCAGCAGAGCCCCTCTCACACTGGGCCACCAAAAAAGCTGTGGACCCTCACTCCCTCCCACCAGCAGAGCCCCGAGACTTCTGACGGGGCAGAGAATATGGAGTCAGGCACAGCTTCAGAGGCTATTGCTGCCTGGAGCACTGTTTATATTGACCTCAAACTAGCACACCTGGGGAGGGCCGGCCGGCAGGGTAAGGCTGCCCAGGTCAGCTAATCCACAACCCTCAGGGAATCACATTGTTGAAAACGTTCCTCGCTAAGGCAGAATAGAAGCCAAGGAAGAAAAGGACACAATGCCATTTGCAGCCCCGTAGATGAGTCTAGAGGTAATCACGTGACTTATAGTTAGTCAGAAAGTGAAAGACACATATCGTATCATATCACTTATAGGTGTTACCTAAGAATGGATACCATGGAAGATATTTCCACGGAGAAGTGCCATCACAGATTCATCAAACAAACTTATGGTTCACCAATGGAAAGGTGTGAGGATTGGTTTCATTACGATATTGGGGTTAACAGACATATACAAACACAGGTGACATATATAATCACCAAAAACCTACGGGATACCAAGAGAAGACTACTCAACATTCTGTCATAACGTACATGGGAAAAGGATCCCAGGAAGAACAGACATCTGTATATGTGTAAAAGAACCACATCTTCCACACCTACAACAAGCCAAACATTGTCATCAAACTTGCTGTAATAAAAAATAAAAAATTAAATTAAAAACACGAACAAGAAGTAGTGAGACAAACTTGAGGGGCTTTCTCCTGGCACATACCATTCTAAATTCCAATCTAGAACACGACTTCCATTGAGGCTCTGTTGCCCTAGTCACCAGATTTGGTAAGGGAGAACTGCTGCCACCTTGTGGCCGTTTCACACAACAGCAGCTTTAATCCCAGCGCTGATGGTCAGTTGATATTCAAAATCATTGCAGGCCTGTAAATGACACCTGCCCTGAAAACAAATCCTGGGGTCACATATCGACCAAAATATTCAAAGGACGTCCATATTTCAAAACGACCGTTTCAAAAGGCATATTTTACGCACATTAGTGTTCTGCTTCTTTTTCTTTCTTTCCTTTTTTTGTTAAAAATACGGGAATGGAAAAAGGCATCCCTCAGAATGGGCGAAAATCGTTGCAAACGAATCAATGGACAAAGGTTTAATCTCCAATATATATAAACAGCTCATGCAGCTTAATATTAACAAAACAAACAACCCAATACAAAAAATGGGCAGAAGATCTAAAGAGATGTTTCTTCAAAGAAGACACAGAGATGTCCAAGACGCACATGAAAAGCTGCTCAACAGCACTAATTATTAGAGAAATGTAAATCAAAAGTACAATGAGGTATCACCTCACACCTGTTAGAATCGGCATCATCAGAAAATCTACAAACAACAAATTCTGGGGAGGGTGTGGACAAAAGGAGCCCTCTTCCACTATTGGTGGCAATGTAAATTGATACAGTCACTACGGAGAACGGTATGGAGTTTCCTTAAAAAAACTAGAAATAGAATTACCATCTGATCCAGCAATCCCACTTCTGGGCATATACCCAGAGAAAACCATAAATCAAAAAGGCACATTCACCACAATGTTCATGGCAGCACTATTTACAATAGCCAGGTAATGGAAGCAACGTAAATGCCCACAGACAGATGAATGGATAAAGATGTGGTACATATATAAAATGGAATATTACTCAGCCATAAAAAGGAATGAAACTGGGTCATTTGTAGAGACATCAATGGATCTAGAGACTGTCATACAGAATGAAGTAAGTCAGAAAGAGGAAAACAAATATTGTATATTAATGCATATATGTGGAACCTAAAAAATGGTACAGATGAACTGGTTTGCAGGGAAGAAACAGAGACACAGAGGTAGAGAACAAACATATGGACACCAAGTGTGGGAAGCCATGGGGTGGTGGTGGTGGGATGAGTTGGGAGATTGGCATTGACCTGTATACATGTATATGCATAAAATACATAACTAATAATAACCTGCTGTATAAAAAAATAAATCAAATTAAATTTCAAAATTTTAAAAAGTAAAATTTAAAAATAAAACAGAAAAATGTTCTTCCCTTCACACAGATGTATTTATAGGAATGAATTATTTCCATGCTTATATCTATAAATACATAAAAGACGAATAAAATCTAACTTGAACCATAAAAGAAAAAAAAAACCTGAACCCACCAGTTATACAGAGGAAAACCCTATCAGGGCACTTGCTCCAGCGGTAAACAATTCTGAAATTGGTCAGAGGTGGAGAATCATCTCCCATACAACCAGCAACCCACCCCCCACGCAAGAAGCATCCTCATTGCAAAGCTGGGGGACCGAGCCGAGGCATCTGTGAGTAAACGTGAGCTGAGCCCCAGGTCAGCTGCTGCTGAACTGTTCCCACCCTTCCCAGGTAAAACACCTCAATATGTACAAGGGCTTGAAAGCCTAGAGGAAGGGCCGCGGAGCCACACCAGCGACAGCATGCAGGCCAACTTGGTGCGTGCAGGCCAGCCAGGGTGGTCCTGGCCCCGGGCGCTCTTCCGGAAGCTTTCCATTGCCTTGCCTGAGATACCCCTCCTGTCCCGGCCCCCACTGCTTTTTTCCTTCCTCACCTCTGTCCGGAGAGAAATTCCAGCGGAAGGTATGGGTGACACATCCTCTTCTTTACAGGTGGCAGCCTGACATCCCCTGCAGAAAGGCCAGCAGAGCCCCTCTCACACTGGGCCACCAAAAAAGCTGTGGACCCTCACTCCCTCCCACCAGCAGAGCCCCGAGACTTCTGACGGGGCAGAGAATATGGAGTCAGGCACAGCTTCAGGGGCTATTGCTGCCTGGAGCGCTGTTTATATTGACCTCAAACTAGCACACCTGGAGAGGGCCGGCCGGCAGGGTAAGGCTGCCCAGGTCAGCTAATCCACAACCCTCAGGGAATCACATTGTTGAAAACGTTCCTCGCTAAGGCAGAATAGTAGCCAAGGAAGAAAAGGACACAATGCCATTTGCAGCCCCGTAGATGAGTCTAGAGGTAATCACGTGACTTGTAGTAAGTCAGAAAGTGAAGGACACATATCGTATCATATCACTTATAGGTGTTACCTAAGAATGGATACCAGGGAAGATATTTCCACGGAGAAGTGCCATCACAGATTCATCAAACAAACTTATGGTTCACCAATGGAAAGGTGTGAGAATTGGTTTCATTACGATATTGGGGTTAACAGACATATACAAACACAGGTGACATATATAATCACCAAAAACCTACGGGATACCAAGAGAAGACTACTCAACATTCTGTCATAACGTCCATGGGAAAAGGATCCCAGGAAGAACAGACATCTGTATATGTGTAAAAGAACCACATCTTCCACACCTACAACAAGCCAAACATTGTAATCAAACTTGCTGTAATAAAAAATAAAAAATTAAATTAAAAACACAAACAAGAAGTAGAGAGACAAACTTGAGGGGCTTTCTCCTGGCACATTCCATTCTAAATTCCAATCTAGAACAGGACTTCCAGTGAGGCTCTGTTGCCCTAGTCACCAGATTTGGTAAGGGAGAACTGCTGCCACCTTGTGGCCGTTTCACACAACAGCAGCTTTAATCCCAGCGCTGATGGTCAGTTGATATTCAAAATCATTGCAGGCCTGTAAATGACACCTGCCCTGAAAACAAATCCTGGGGTCACATATCGACCAAAATATTCAAAGGACGTCCATATTTCAAAACGACCGTTTCAAAAGGCATATTTTACGCACATTAGTGTTCTGCTTCTTTTTCTTTCTTTCCTTTTTTTGTTAAAAATACGGGAATGGAAAAAGGCATCCCTCAGAATGGGCGAAAATCGTTGCAAACGAATCAATGGACAAAGGTTTAATCTCCAATATATATAAACAGCTCATGCAGCTTAATATTAACAAAACAAACAACGCAATACAAAAAATGGGCAGAAGATCTAAAGAGACGTTTCTTCAAAGAAGACACAGAGATGTCCAAGACGCACATGAAAAGCTGCTCAACAGCACTAATTATTAGAGAAATGCAAATCAAATCTACAATGAGGTATCACCTCACACCTGTTAGAATCGGCATCATCAGAAAATCTACAAACAACAAATTCTGGGGAGGGTGTGGACAAAAGGAGCCCTCTTCCACTATTGGTGGCAATGTAAATTGATACAGTCACTACGGAGAACGGTATGGAGTTTCCTTAAAAAAACTAGAAATAGAATTACCATCTGATCCAGCAATCCCACTTCTGGGCATATACCCAGAGAAAACCATAAATCAAAAAGGCACATTCACCACAATGTTCATGGCAGCACTATTTACAATAGCCAGGTAATGGACGCAACATAAATGCCCACAGACAGATGAATGGATAAAGATGTGGTACATATATAAAATGGAATATTACTCAGCCATAAAAAGGAATGAAACTGGGTCATTTGTAGAGACATCGATGGATCTAGAGACTGTCATACAGAATGAAGTAAGTCAGAAAGAGGAAAACAAATATTGTATATTAATGCATATATGTGGAACCTAAAAAATGGTACAGATGAACTGGTTTGCAGGGAAGAAACAGAGACACAGAGGTAGAGAACAAACATATGGACACCAAGTGTGGGAAGCCATGGGGTGGTGGTGGTGGGATGAGTTGGGAGATTGGCATTGACCTGTATACATGTATATGCATAAAATACATAACTAATAATAACCTGCTGTATAAAAAAATAAATCAAATTAAATTTCAAAATTTTAAAAAGTAAAATTTAAAAATAAAACAGAAAAATGTTCTTCCCTTCACACAGATGTATTTATAGGAATGAATTATTTCCATGCTTATATCTATAAATACATAAAAGACGAATAAAATCTAACTTGAACCATAAAAGAAAAAAAAAACCTGAACCCACCAGTTATACAGAGGAAAACCCTATCAGGGCACTTGCTCCAGCGGTAAACAATTCTGAAATTGGTCAGAGGTGGAGAATCATCTCCCATACAACCAGCAACCCACCCCCCACGCAAGAAGCATCCTCATTGCAAAGCTGGGGGACCGAGCCGAGGCATCTGTGAGTAAACGTGAGCTGAGCCCCAGGTCAGCTGCTGCTGAACTGTTCCCACCCTTCCCAGGTAAAACACCTCAATATGTACAAGGGCTTGAAAGCCTAGAGGAAGGGCCGCGGAGCCACACCAGCGACAGCACGCAGGCCAACTTGGTGCCTGCAGGCCAGCCAGGGTGGTCCTGGCCCCGGGCGCTCTTCCGGAAGCTTTCCATTGCCTTGCCTGAGATACCCCTCCTGTCCCGGCCCCCACTGCTTTTTTCCTTCCTCACCTCTGTCCGGAGAGAAATTCCAGCGGAAGGTATGGGTGACACATCCTCTTCTTTACAGGTGGCAGCCTGACATCCCCTGCAGAAAGGACAGCAGAGCCCCTCTCACACTGGGCCACCAAAAAAGCTGTGGACCCTCACTCCCTCCCACCAGCAGAGCCCCGAGACTTCTGACGGGGCAGAGAATATGGAGTCAGGCACAGCTTCAGGGGCTATTGCTGCCTGGAGCGCTGTTTATATTGACCTCAAACTAGCACACCTGGAGAGGGCCGGCCGGCAGGGTAAGGCTGCCCAGGTCAGCTAATCCACAACCCTCAGGGAATCACATTGTTGAAAACGTTCCTCGCTAAGGCAGAATAGTAGCCAAGGAAGAAAAGGACACAATGCCATTTGCAGCCCCGTAGATGAGTCTAGAGGTAATCACGTGACTTGTAGTAAGTCAGAAAGTGAAGGACACATATCGTATCATATCACTTATAGGTGTTACCTAAGAATGGATACCAGGGAAGATATTTCCACGGAGAAGTGCCATCACAGATTCATCAAACAAACTTATGGTTCACCAATGGAAAGGTGTGAGAATTGGTTTCATTACGATATTGGGGTTAACAGACATATACAAACACAGGTGACATATATAATCACCAAAAACCTACGGGATACCAAGAGAAGACTACTCAACATTCTGTCATAACGTCCATGGGAAAAGGATCCCAGGAAGAACAGACATCTGTATATGTGTAAAAGAACCACATCTTCCACACCTACAACAAGCCAAACATTGTAATCAAACTTGCTGTAATAAAAAATAAAAAATTAAATTAAAAACACGAACAAGAAGTAGAGAGACAAACTTGAGGGGCTTTCTCCTGGCACATTCCATTCTAAATTCCAATCTAGAACACAACTTCCAGTGAGGCTCTGTTGCCCTAGTCACCAGATTTGGTAAGGGAGAACTGCTGCCACCTTGTGGCCGTTTCACACAACAGCAGCTTTAATCCCAGCGCTGATGGTCAGTTGATATTCAAAATCATTGCAGGCCTGTAAATGACACCTGCCCTGAAAACAAATCCTGGGGTCACATATCGACCAAAATATTCAAAGGACGTCCATATTTCAAAACGACCGTTTCAAAAGGCATATTTTACGCACATTAGTGTTCTGCTTCTTTTTCTTTCTTTCCTTTTTTTGTTAAAAATACGGGAATGGAAAAAGGCATCCCTCAGAATGGGCGAAAATCGTTGCAAACGAATCAATGGACAAAGGTTTAATCTCCAATATATATAAACAGCTCATGCAGCTTAATATTAACAAAACAAACAACGCAATACAAAAAATGGGCAGAAGATCTAAAGAGACGTTTCTTCAAAGAAGACACAGAGATGTCCAAGACGCACATGAAAAGCTGCTCAACAGCACTAATTATTAGAGAAATGCAAATCAAATCTACAATGAGGTATCACCTCACACCTGTTAGAATCGGCATCATCAGAAAATCTACAAACAACAAATTCTGGGGAGGGTGTGGACAAAAGGAGCCCTCTTCCACTATTGGTGGCAATGTAAATTGATACAGTCACTACGGAGAACGGTATGGAGTTTCCTTAAAAAAACTAGAAATAGAATTACCATCTGATCCAGCAATCCCACTTCTGGGCATATACCCAGAGAAAACCATAAATCAAAAAGGCACATTCACCACAATGTTCATGGCAGCACTATTTACAATAGCCAGGTAATGGACGCAACGTAAATGCCCACAGACAGATGAATGGATAAAGATGTGGTACATATATAAAATGGAATATTACTCAGCCATAAAAAGGAATGAAACTGGGTCATTTGTAGAGACATCGATGGATCTAGAGACTGTCATACAGAATGAAGTAAGTCAGAAAGAGGAAAACAAATATTGTATATTAATGCATATATGTGGAACCTAAAAAATGGTACAGATGAACTGGTTTGCAGGGAAGAAACAGAGACACAGAGGTAGAGAACAAACATATGGACACCAAGTGTGGGAAGCCATGGGGTGGTGGTGGTGGGATGAGTTGGGAGATTGGCATTGACCTGTATACATGTATATGCATAAAATACATAACTAATAATAACCTGCTGTATAAAAAAATAAATCAAATTAAATTTCAAAATTTTAAAAAGTAAAATTTAAAAATAAAACAGAAAAATGTTCTTCCCTTCACACAGATGTATTTATAGGAATGAATTATTTCCATGCTTATATCTATAAATACATAAAAGACGAATAAAATCTAACTTGAACCATAAAAGAAAAAAAAAACCTGAACCCACCAGTTATACAGAGGAAAACCCTATCAGGGCACTTGCTCCAGCGGTAAACAATTCTGAAATTGGTCAGAGGTGGAGAATCATCTCCCATACAACCAGCAACCCACCCCCCACGCAAGAAGCATCCTCATTGCAAAGCTGGGGGACCGAGCCGAGGCATCTGTGAGTAAACGTGAGCTGAGCCCCAGGTCAGCTGCTGCTGAACTGTTCCCACCCTTCCCAGGTAAAACACCTCAATATGTACAAGGGCTTGAAAGCCTAGAGGAAGGGCCGCGGAGCCACACCAGCGACAGCACGCAGGCCAACTTGGTGCCTGCAGGCCAGCCAGGGTGGTCCTGGCCCCGGGCGCTCTTCCGGAAGCTTTCCATTGCCTTGCCTGAGATACCCCTCCTGTCCCGGCCCCCACTGCTTTTTTCCTTCCTCACCTCTGTCCGGAGAGAAATTCCAGCGGAAGGTATGGGTGACACATCCTCTTCTTTACAGGTGGCAGCCTGGCAACCCCTGCAGAAAAGCCAGCAGAGCCCCACTCACACCGGGCCACCAACAAAGCTGCGGCCCCTCACTCCCTCCCACCAGCAGAGCCCCGAGACTGCTGATGGGGCAGAGAATATGGAGTCAGGCACAGTTTCAGGGGCTATTGCTGCCTGGAGCGCTGTTTATATTGACCTCAAACAGGCACACCAGGGGAGGGCAGGCCGGCAGGGTATGGCTGCCCAGGTCAGCTAATCCACAACCCTCAGGGAATCACATTGTTGAAAACGTTCCTCGCTAAGGCAGAATAGAAGCCAAGGAAGAAAAGGACACAATGCCATTTGCAGCACCGTAGATGAGTCTAGAGGTAATCACGTGACTTGTAGTAAGTCAGAAAGTGAAAGACACATATCGTATCATATCACTTATAGGTGTTACCTAAGAATGGATACCAGGGCAGATATTTCCACGGAGAAGGGCCATCACAGATTCATCAAACAAACTTATGGTTCACCAATGGAAAGGTGTGAGGATTGGTTTCATTTCGATATTGCGGTTAACAGACATATACAAACACAGGTGACACATATAGTCACCAAAGACCTACGGAATACCAAGAGAAGACTACTCAACATTCTGTCATAACGTACATGGGAAAAGGATCCCAGGAAGAACAGACATCTGTATATGTGTAAAAGAACCACATCTTCCACACCTACAACAAGCCAAACATTGTCATAAAACTTGCTGTAATAAAAAATAAAAACTTAAATTAAAAACACGAACAAGAAGTAGTGAGACAAACTTGAGGGGCTTTCTCCTGGCACATTCCATTCTAAATTCCAATCTAGAACACGACTTCCAGTGAGGCTCTGTTGCCCTAGTCACCAGATTTGGTAAGGGAGAACTGCTGCCACCTTGTGGCCGTTTCACACAACAGCAGCTTTAATCCCAGCGCTGATGGTCAGTTGATATTCAAAATCATTGCAGGCCTGTAAATGACACCTGCCCTGAAAACAAATCCTGAGGTCACATATCGACCAAAAAACACAAAGGACGTCCATATTTCCAAACAACCGTTTCTAAAGGCATATTTTACGCACATTAGTGTTCTGCTTCTTTTTCTTTCTTTCCTTTATTTGTTAAAAATACGGGAGTGGAAAAAGGCATCACTCAGAATGGGCGAAAATCATTGCAAACGAATCAATGGACAAAGGTTTAATCTCCAATATATATAAACAGCTCATGCAGCTTAATATTAACAAAACAAACAACCCAATACAAAAAATGGGCAGAAGATCTAAAGAGATGTTTCTTCAAAGAAGACACAGAGATGGCCAAGATGCACATGAAAAGCTGCTCAACAGCACTAATTATTAGAGAAATGCAAATCAAAACTACAAATGAGGTATCACCTCACACCTGTTAGAATCGGCATCATCAGAAAATCTACAAACAACAAATTCTGGGGAGGGTGTGGACAAAAGGAGCCCTCTTCCACTATTGGTGGCAATGTAAATTGATACAGTCACTATGGAGAACGGTATGGAGTTTCCTTGAAAAAACTAGAAATAGAATTACCATCTGATCCAGCAATCCCACTTCTGGGCATATACCCAGAGAAAACCATAAATCAAAAAGGCACATTCACCACAATGTTCATGGCAGCACTATTTACAATAGCCAGGTAATGGAAGCAACGTAAATGCCCACAGACAGATGAATGGATAATGATGTGGTACATATATAAAATGGAATATTACTCAGCCATAAAAAGGAATGAAACTGGGTCATTTGTAGAGACATCGATGGATCTAGAGACTGTCATACAGAATGAAGTAAGTCAGAAAGAGGAAAACAAATATTGTATATTAATGCATATATGTGGAACCTAAAAAATGGTACAGATGAACTGGTTTGCAGGGAAGAAACAGAGACACAGAGGTAGAGAACAAACATATGGACACCAAGTGTGGGAAGCCATGGGGTGGTGGTGGTGGGATGAGTTGGGAGATTGGCATTGACCTGTATACATGTAT
Source organism: Mesoplodon mirus (assembly GCF_964341445.2). Lineage (NCBI taxonomy): Eukaryota > Metazoa > Chordata > Mammalia > Artiodactyla > Ziphiidae > Mesoplodon > Mesoplodon mirus. Next base: position 1,033,620 of record NW_028295814.1, on the reverse strand, counting down.
ATGCATAAAATACATAACTAATAATAACCTGCTGTATAAAAAAATAAATCAAATTAAATTTCAAAATTTTAAAAAGTAAAATTTAAAAATAAAACAGAAAAATGTTCTTCCCTTCACACAGATGTATTTATAGGAATGAATTATTTCCATGCTTATATCTATAAATACATAAAAGATGAATAAAATCTAACTTGAACCATAAAAGAAAAAAAAAAACCTGAACCCACCAGTTATACAGAGGAAAACCCTATCAGGGCACTTGCTCCAGCGGTAAACAATTCTGAAATTGGTCAGAGGTGGGGAATCATCTCCCATACAACCAGCAACCCACCCCCCACGCAAGGAGCATCCTCATTGCAAAGCTCGGAGACCGTGCCGAGGCATCTGTGAGTAAACGTGAGCTGAGCCCCAGGCCAGCTGCTGCTGAACTGTTCCCACCCTTCCCAGGTAAAACACCTGAATATGTACAAGGGCTTGAAAGCCTAGAGGAAGGGCCGCGGAGCCACACCAGTGACAGCACGCAAGCCAACTTGGTGCCTGCAGGGCAGCCAGGGTGGTCCTGGCCCCGGGCGCTCTTCCAGAAGCTTTCCATTTCCCTGCCTGAGATACCCCTCCTGTCCCGGCCCCCACTGCTTTTTTCCTTCCTCACCTCTGTCCGGAGAGAAATTCCAGCGGAAGGTATGGGTGACACATCCTCTGCTTTACATGTGGCAGCCTGGCCACCCCTGCAGAAAGGCCAGCAGCGTCCCACTCACACCGGACCAACAACAAAGCTGTGGCCCCTCACTCCCTCCCACCAGCAGAGCCCCGAGACTGCTGACGGGGCAGAGAATATGGAGTCAGGCACAGCTTCAGGGGCTATTGCTGCCTGGAGCGCTGTTTATATTGACCTCAAACAGGCACACCTCGGGAGGGCCGGCCGGCAGGGTAAGGCTGCCCAGGTCAGCTAATCCACAACCCTCAGGGAATCACATTGTTGAAAACGGACCTCGCTAAGGCAGAATAGAAGCCAAGGAAGAAAAGGACACAATGCCATTTGCAGCACCTTAGATGAGTCTAGAGGTAATCACGTGACTTGTAGTAAGTCAGAAAGTGAAAGACACATATCCTATCATATCACTTATAGGTGTTACCTAAGAATGGATACCAGGGCAGATATTTCCACGGAGAAGGGCCATCACAGATTCATCAAACAAACTTATGGTTCACCAATGGAAAGGTGTGAGGATTGGTTTCATTATGATATTGGGGTTAACAGACATATACAAACACAGGTGACATATATAATCACCAAAGACCTACGGGATACCAAGAGAAGACTACTCAACATTCTGTCATAACGTACATGGGAAAAGGATCCCAGGAAGAACAGACATCTGTATATGTGTAAAAGAACCACATCTTCCACACCTAAAAGAAGCCAAACATTGTCATCAAACTTGCTGTAATAAAAAATAAAAAATTAAATTAAAAACACGAACAAGAAGTAGTGAGACAAACTTGAGGGGCTTTCTCCTGGCACATTCCATTCTAAATTCCATTCTAGAACACGACTTCCATTGAGGCTCTGTTGCCCTAGTCACCAGATTTGGTAAGGGAGAACTGCTGCCACCTTGTGGCCGTTTCACACAACAGCAGCTTTAATCCCAGCGCTGATGGTCAGTTGATATTCAAAATCATTGCAGGCCTGTAAATGACACTTGCCCTGAAAACAAATCCTGGGTTCACATATTGACCAAAAAATTCAAAGGACGTCCATATTTCAAAACGACCGTTTCAAAAGGCATATTTTACGCACATTAGTGTTCTGCTTCTTTTTCTTTCTTTCCTTTTTTTGTTAAAAATACGGGAATGGAAAAAGGCATCCCTCAGAATCGGCGAAAATCGTTGCAAACGAATCAATGGACAAAGGTTTAATCTCCAATATATATAAACAGCTCATGCAGCTTAATATTAACAAAACAAACAACCCAATACAAAAAATGGGCAGAAGATCTAAAGAGATGTTTCTTCAAAGAAGACACAGAGATGGCCAAGACGCACATGAAAAGCTGCTCAACAGCACTAATTATTAGAGAAATGCAAATCAAAACTACAATGAGGTATCACCTCACACCTGTTAGAATCGGCATCATCAGAAAATCTACAAACAACCAATTCTGGGGAGGGTGTGGACAAAAGGAGCCCTCTTCCACTATTGGTGGCAATGTAAATTGATACAGTCACTATGGAGAACGGTATGGAGTTTCCTTAAAAAAACTAGAAATAGAATTACCATCTGATCCAGCAATCCCACTTCTGGGCATATACCCAGAGAAAACCATAAATCAAAAAGGCACATTCACCACAATGTTCATGGCAGCACTATTTACAATGGCCAGGTAATGGAAGCAACGTAAATGCCCACAGACAGATGAATGGATAAAGATGTGGTACATATATAAAATGGAATATTACTCAGCCATAAAAAGGAATGAAACTGGGTCATTTGTAGAGACATCGATGGATCTAGAGACTGTCATACAGAATGAAGTAAGTCAGAAAGAGGAAAACAAATATTGTATATTAATGCATATATGTGGAACCTAAAAAATGGTACAGATGAACTGGTTTGCAGGGAAGAAACAGAGACACAGAGGTAGAGAACAAACATATGGACACCAAGTGTGGGAAGCCATGGGGTGGTGGTGGTGGGATGAGTTGGGTGATTGGGATAGACCTGTATACATGTATATGCATAAAATACATAACTAATAATAACCTGCTGTATAAAAAAATAAATCAAATTAAATTTCAAAATTTTAAAAAACAAAATTTAAAAATAAAACAGAAAAATGTTCTTCCCTTCACACAGATGTATTTATAGGAATGAATTATTTCCATGCTTATATCTATAAATACATAAAAGAGGAATAAAATCTAACTTGAACCAAAAAGAAAAAAAAAACCTGAACCCACCAGTTATACAGAGGAAAACCCTATCAGGGCACTTCCTCCAGTGGTAAACAATTCTGGAATTGGTCAGAGGTGGGGAATCATCTCCCATACAACCAGCAACCCACCCCCCACACAAGGAGCATCCTCATTGCAAAGCTGGGGGACCGTGCCGAGGCATCTGTGAGTAAACGTGAGCTGAGTCCCAGGCCAGCTGCTGCTGAACTGTTCCCACCCTTCCCAGGTAAATCACCTGAATATGTACAAGGGCTTGAAAGCCTAGAGGAAGGGCCGTGGAGCCACACCAGCGACAGCACGCAGGCCAACTTGGTGCCTGCAGGCCAGCCAGGGTGGTCATGGCCCCGGGCGCTCTTCCGGAAGCTTTCCATTGCCCTGCCTGAGATACCCCTCCTGTCCCGGCCCCCACTGCTGTTTTCCTTCCTCACCTCTGTCCGGAGAGAAATTCCAGCGGAAGGTATGGGTGACACATCCTCTGCTTTACAGGTGGCAGCCTGGCCACCCCTGCAGAAAGGCCAGCAGTGTCCCACTCACACCGGGCCAACAACAAAGCTGTGGCCCCTGACTCCCTCCCACCAGCAGAGCCCCGAGACTGCTGACGGGGCAGAGAATATGGAGTCAGGCACAGCTTCAGGGGCTATTGCTGCCTGGAGCGCTGTTTATATTGACCTCAAACAGGCACACCTGGGGAGGGCCGGCTGGCAGGGTAAGGCTGCCCAGGTCAGCTAATCCACAACCCTCAGGGAATCACATTGTTGAAAATGGACCTCGCTAAGGCAGAATAGAAGCCAAGGAAGAAAAGGACACAATGCCATTTGCAGCACCGTAGATGAGTCTAGAGGTAATCACGTGACTTGTAGTAAGTCAGAAAGTGAAAGACACATATCCTATCATATCACTTGTAGGTGTTACCTAAGAATGGATACCAGGGCAGATATTTCCACGGAGAAGGGCCATCACAGATTCATCAAACAAACTTATGGTTCACCAATGGAAAGGTGTGAGGATTGGTTTCATTACGATATTGGGGTTAACAGTCATATACAAACACAGGTGACATATATAATCACCAAAGACCTACGGGATACCAAGAGAAGACTACTCAACATTCTGTCATAACGTACATGGGAAAAGGATCCCAGGAAGAACAGACATCTGTATATGTGTAAAAGAACCACATCTTCCACACCTACAACAAGCCAAACATTGTCATCAAACTTGCTGTAATAAAAAATAAAAAATTAAATTAAAAATACGAAAAAAAAGTAGTGAGAAAAACTTGAGGGGCTTTCTCCTGGCACATTCCATTCTAAATTCCAATCTAGAACACGACTTCCATTGAGGCTCTGTTGCCCTAGTCACCAGTTTTGGTAAGGGAGAACTGCTGCCACCTTGTGGCCGTTTCGCACAACAGCAGCTTTAATCCCAGCGCTGATGGTCAGTTGATATTCAAAATCATTGCAGGCCTGTAAATGACACCTGCCCTGAAAACAAATACTGGGGTCACATATCGACCGAAAAATTCAAAGGACGTCCATATTTCAAAACGACCGTTTCAAAAGGCATATTTTACGCACATTAGTGTTCTGCTTCTTTTCCTTTCTTTCCTTTTTTTGTTAAAAATACGGGGATGGAAAAAGGCATCCCTCAGAATGGGCGAAAATCGTTGCAAACGAATCAATGGACAAAGGTTTAATCTCCAATATATATAAACAGCTCATGCAGCTTAATATTAACAAAACAAACAACCCAATACAAAAAATGGGCAGAAGATCTAAAGAGATGTTTCTTCAAAGAAGACACAGAGATGGCCAAGACGCACATGAAAAGCTGCTCAACAGCACTAATTATTAGAGAAATGCAAATCAAAACTACAATGAGGTATCACCTCACACCTGTTAGAATCGGCTTCATCAGAAAATCTACAAACAACAAATTCTGGGGAGGGTGTGGACAAAAGAAGCCCTCTTCCACTATTGGTGGCAATGTAAATTGATACAGTCACTATGGAGAACGGTATGGAGTTTCCTTAAAAAAAAACTAGAAATAGAAATACCATCTGATCCAGCAATCCCACTTCTGGGCATATACCCAGAGAAAACCATAAATCAAAAAGGCACATTCACCACAATGTTCATGGCAGCACTATTTACAATGGCCAGGTAATGGAAGCAACGTAAATGCCCACAGACAGATGAATGGATAAAGATGTGGTACATATATAAAATGGAATATTACTCAGCCATAAAAAGGAATGAAACTGGGTCATTTGTAGAGACATCGATGGATCTAGAGACTGTCATACAGAATGAAGTAAGTCAGAAAGAGGAAAACAAATATTGTATATTAATGCATATATGTGGAACCTAAAAAATGGTACAGATGAACTGGTTTGCAGGGAAGAAACAGAGACACAGAGGTAGAGAACAAACATATGGACACCAAGTGTGGGAAGCCATGGGGTGGTGGTGGTGGGATGAGTTGGGAGGTTGGGATTGACCTGTATACATGTATATGCATAAAATGCATAACTAATAATAACCTGCTGTATAAAAAAATAAATCAAATTAAATTTCAAAATTTTAAAAAACAAAATTTAAAAATAAAACAGAAAAATGTTCTTCCCTTCACACAGATGTATTTATAGGAATGAATTATTTCCATGCTTATATCTATAAATACATAAAAGAGGAATAAAATCTAACTTGAACCATAAAAGAAAAAAAAAAAACCTGAACCCACCAGTTATACAGAGGAAAACCCTATCAGGGCACTTGCTCCAGCGGTAAACAATTCTGAAATTGGTCAGAGGTGGGGAATCATCTCCCATACCACCAGCAACCCACCCCCCACACAAGGAGCATCCTCATTGCAAAGCTGGGGGACCGTGCCGCGGCATCTGTGAGTAAACGTGAGCTGAGCCCCAGGCCAGCTGCTGCTGAACTGTTCCCACCCTTCCCAGGGAAAACACCTGAATATGTACAAGGGCTTGAAAGCCTAGAGGATGGGCCGCGGAGCCACACCAGCGACAGCACGCAGGCCAACTTGGTGCCTGCAGGCCAGCCAGGGTGGTCCTGGACCCGGGCGCTCTTGCGGAAGCTTTCCATTGCCCTGCCTGAAATACCCCTCCTGTCCCGGCCCCCAATGCTGTTTTCCTTCCTCACCTCTGTCCGGAGAGAAATTTCAGCGGAAGGTATGGGTGACACATCCTCTGCTTTACAGGTGGCAGCCGGGCCACCCCTGCAGAAAGCCCAGCAGGGTCCCACTCACACCGGGCCAACAACAAAGCTGTGGCCCCTCACTCCCTCCCACCAGCAGAGCCCCGAGACTGCTAACGGGGCAGAGAATATGGAGTCAGGCACAGCTTCAGGGGCTATTGCTGCCTGGAGCGCTGTTTATATTGACCTCAAACAGGCACACCTCGGGAGGGCCGGCCGGCAGGGTAAGGCTGCCCAGGTCAGCTAATCCACAACCCTCAGGGAATCACATTGTTGAAAATGGACCTCGCTAAGGCAGAATAGAAGCCAAGGAAGAAAAGGACACAATGCCATTTGCAGCACCGTAGATGAGTCTAGAGGTAATCACGTGACTTGTAGTAAGTCAGAAAGTGAAAGACACATATCCTATCATATCACTTATAGGTGTTACCTAAGAATGGATACCAGGGCAGATATTTCCACGGAGAAGGGCCATCACAGATTCATCAAACAAACTTATGGTTCACCAATGGAAAGGTGTGAGGATTGGTTTCATTATGATATTGGGGTTAACAGACATATACAAACACAGGTGACATATATAATCACCAAAGACCTACGGGATACCAAGAGAAGACTACTCAACATTCTGTCATAACGTACATGGGAAAAGGATCCCAGGAAGAACAGACATCTGTATATGTGTAAAAGAACCACATCTTCCACACCTAAAAGAAGCCAAACATTGTCATCAAACTTGCTGTAATAAAAAATAAAAAATTAAATTAAAAACACGAACAAGAAGTAGTGAGACAAACTTGAGGGGCTTTCTCCTGGCACATTCCATTCTAAATTCCATTCTAGAACACGACTTCCATTGAGGCTCTGTTGCCCTAGTCACCAGATTTGGTAAGGGAGAACTGCTGCCACCTTGTGGCCTTTTCACACAACAGCAGCTTTAATCCCAGCGCTGATGGTCAGTTGATATTCAAAATCATTGCAGGCCTGTAAATGACACTTGCCCTGAAAACAAATCCTGGGTTCACATATTGACCAAAAAATTCAAAGGACGTCCATATTTCAAAACGACCGTTTCAAAAGGCATATTTTACGCACATTAGTGTTCTGCTTCTTTTTCTTTCTTTCCTTTTTTTGTTAAAAATACGGGAATGGAAAAAGGCATCCCTCAGAATCGGCGAAAATCGTTGCAAACGAATCAATGGACAAAGGTTTAATCTCCAATATATATAAACAGCTCATGCAGCTTAATATTAACAAAACAAACAACCCAATACAAAAAATGGGCAGAAGATCTAAAGAGATGTTTCTTCAAAGAAGACACAGAGATGGCCAAGACGCACATGAAAAGCTGCTCAACAGCACTAATTATTAGAGAAATGCAAATCAAAACTACAATGAGGTATCACCTCACACCTGTTAGAATCGGCATCATCAGAAAATCTACAAACAACAAATTCTGGGGAGGGTGTGGACAAAAGGAGCCCTCTTCCACTATTGGTGGCAATGTAAATTGATACAGTCACTATGGAGAACGGTATGGAGTTTCCTTAAAAAAACTAGAAATAGAATTACCATCTGATCCAGCAATCCCACTTCTGGGCATATACCCAGAGAAAACCATAAATCAAAAAGGCAAATTCACCACAATGTTCATGGCAGCACTATTTACAATGGCCAGGTAATGGAAGCAACGTAAATGCCCACAGACAGATGAATGGATAAAGATGTGGTACATATATAAAATGGAATATTACTCAGCCATAAAAAGGAATGAAACTGGGTCATTTGTAGAGACATCAATGGATCTAGAGACTGTCATACAGAATGAAGTAAGTCAGAAAGAGGAAAACAAATATTGTATATTAATGCATATATGTGGAACCTAAAAAATGGTACAGATAAACTGGTTTGCAGGGAAGAAACAGAGACACAGAGGTAGAGAACAAACATATGGACACCAAGTGTGGGAAGCCATGGGGTGGTGGTGGTGGGATGAGTTGGGAGATTGGGATAGACCTGTATACATGTATATGCATAAAATACATAACTAATAATAACCTGCTGTATAAAAAAATAAATCAAATTAAATTTCAAAATTTTAAAAAACAAAATTTAAAAATAAAACAGAAAAATGTTCTTCCCTTCACACAGATGTATTTATAGGAATGAATTATTTCCATGCTTATATCTATAAATACATAAAAGAGGAATAAAATCTAACTTGAACCAAAAAGAAAAAAAAAACCTGAACCCACCAGTTATACAGAGGAAAACCCTATCAGGGCACTTCCTCCAGTGGTAAACAATTCTGGAATTGGTCAGAGGTGGGGAATCATCTCCCATACAACCAGCAACCCACCCCCCACACAAGGAGCATCCTCATTGCAAAGCTGGGGGACCGTGCCGAGGCATCTGTGAGTAAACGTGAGCTGAGTCCCAGGCCAGCTGCTGCTGAACTGTTCCCACCCTTCCCAGGTAAAACACCTGAATATGTACAAGGGCTTGAAAGCCTAGAGGAAGGGCCGTGGAGCCACACCAGCGACAGCACGCAGGCCAACTTGGTGCCTGCAGGCCAGCCAGGGTGGTCATGGCCCCGGGCGCTCTTCCGGAAGCTTTCCATTGCCCTGCCTGAGATACCCCTCCTGTCCCGGCCCCCACTGCTGTTTTCCTTCCTCACCTCTGTCCGGAGAGAAATTCCAGCGGAAGGTATGGGTGACACATCCTCTGCTTTACAGGTGGCAGCCTGGCCACCCCTGCAGAAAGGCCAGCAGTGTCCCACTCACACCGGGCCAACAACAAAGCTGTGGCCCCTGACTCCCTCCCACCAGCAGAGCCCCGAGACTGCTGACAGGGCAGAGAATATGGAGTCAGGCACAGCTTCAGGGGCTATTGCTGCCTGGAGCGCTGTTTATATTGACCTCAAACAGGCACACCTGGGGAGGGCCGGCTGGCAGGGTAAGGCTGCCCAGGTCAGCTAATCAACAACCCTCAGGGAATCACATTGTTGAAAATGGACCTCGCTAAGGCAGAATAGAAGCCAAGGAAGAAAAGGACACAATGCCATTTGCAGCACCGTAGATGAGTCTAGAGGTAATCACGTGACTTGTAGTAAGTCAGAAAGTGAAAGACACATATCCTATCATATCACTTGTAGGTGTTACCTAAGAATGGATACCAGGGCAGAGATTTCCACGGAGAAGGGCCATCACAGATTCATCAAACAAACTTATGGTTCACCAATGGAAAGGTGTGAGGATTGGTTTCATTACGATATTGGGATTAACAGTCATATACAAACACAGGTGACATATATAATCACCAAAGACCTACGGGATACCAAGAGAAGACTACTCAACATTCTGTCATAACGTACATGGGAAAAGGATCCCAGGAAGAACAGACATCTGTATATGTGTAAAAGAACCACATCTTCCACACCTACAACAAGCCAAACATTGTCATCAAACTTGCTGTAATAAAAAATAAAAAATTAAATTAAAAACACGAACAAAAAGTAGTGAGAAAAACTTGAGGGGCTTTCTCCTGGCACATTCCATTCTACATTCCAATCTAGAACACGACTTCCATTGAGGCTCTGTTGCCCTAGTCACCAGTTTTGGTAAGGGAGAACTGCTGCCACCTTGTGGCCGTTTCGCACAACAGCAGCTTTAATCCCAGCGCTGATGGTCAGTTGATATTCAAAATCATTGCAGGCCTGTAAATGACACCTGCCCTGAAAACAAATCCTGGGGTCACATATCGACCGAAAAATTCAAAGGACGTCCATATTTCAAAACGACCGTTTCAAAAGGCATATTTTACGCACATTATTGTTCTGCTTCTTTTCCTTTCTTTCCTTTTTTTGTTAAAAATACGGGGATGGAAAAAGGCATCCCTCAGAATGGGCGAAAATCGTTGCAAACGAATCAATGGACAAAGGTTTAATCTCCAATATATATAAACAGCTCATGCAGCTTAATATTAACAAAACAAACAACCCAATACAAAAAATGGGCAGAAGATCTAAAGAGATGTTTCTTCAAAGAAGACACAGAGATGGCCAAGACGCACATGAAAAGCTGCTCAACAGCACTAATTATTAGAGAAATGCAAATCAAAACTACAATGAGGTATCACCTCACACCTGTTAGAATCGGCATCATCAGAAAATCTACAAACAACAAATTCTGGGGAGGGTGTGGACAAAAGGAGCCCTCTTCCACTATTGGTGGCAATGTAAATTGATACAGTCACTATGGAGAACGGTATGGAGTTTCCTTAAAAAAACTAGAAATAGAATTACCATCTGATCCAGCAATCCCACTTCTGGGCATATACCCAGAGAAAACCATAAATCAAAAAGGCACATTCACCACAATGTTCATGGCAGCACTATTTACAATGGCCAGGTAATGGAAGCAACGTAAATGCCCACAGACAGATGAATGGATAAAGATGTGGTACATATATAAAATGGAATATTACTCAGCCATAAAAAGGAATGAAACTGGGTCATTTGTAGAGACATCGATGGATCTAGAGACTGTCATACAGAATGAAGTAAGTCAGAAAGAGGAAAACAAATATTGTATATTAATGCATATATGTGGAACCTAAAAAATGGTACAGATGAACTGGTTTGCAGGGAAGAAACAGAGACACAGAGGTAGAGAACAAACATATGGACACCAAGTGTGGGAAGCCATGGGGTGGTGGTGGTGGGATGAGTTGGGAGATTGGGATTGACCTGTATACATGTATATGCATAAAATACATAACTAATAATAACCTGCTGTATAAAAAAATAAATCAAATTAAATTTCAAAATTTTAAAAAACAAAATTTAAAAATAAAACAGAAAAATGTTCTTCCCTTCACACAGATGTATTTATAGGAATGAATTATTTCCATGCTTATATCTATAAATACATAAAAGAGGAATAAAATCTAACTTGAACCATAAAAGAAAAAAAAAACCTGAACCCACCAGTTATACAGAGGAAAACCCTATCAGGGCACTTGCTCCAGCGGTAAACAATTCTGTAATTGGTCAGAGGTGGGGAATCATCTCCCATACAACCAGCAACCCACCCCCCACACAAGGAGCATCCTCATTGCAAAGCTGGGGGACCGTGCCGAGGCATCTGTGAGTAAACGTGAGCTGAGTCCCAGGCCAGCTGCTGCTGAACTGTTCCCACCCTTCCCAGGGAAAACACCTGAATATGTACAAGGGCTTGAAAGCCTAGAGGATGGGCCGCGGAGCCACACCAGCGACAGCACGCATGCCAACTTGGTGCCTGCAGGCCAGCCAGGGTGGTCCTGGCCCCGGGCGCTCTTCCGGAAGCTTTCCATTGCCCTGCCTGAAATACCCCTCCTGTCCCGGCCCCCAATGCTGTTTTCCTTCCTCACCTCTGTCCGGAGAGAAATTTCAGCGGAAGGTATGGGTGACACATCCTCTGCTTTACAGGTGGCAGCCGGGCCACCCCTGCAGAAAGCCCAGCAGGGTCCCACTCACACCGGGCCAACAACAAAGCTGTGGCCCCTCACTCCCTCCCACCAGCAGAGCCCCGAGACTGCTAACGGGGCAGAGAATATGGAGTCAGGCACAGCTTCAGGGGCTATTGCTGCCTGGAGCGCTGTTTATATTGACCTCAAACAGGCACACCTCGGGAGGGCCGGCCGGCAGGGTAAGGCTGCCCAGGTCAGCTAATCCACAACCCTCAGGGAATCACATTGTTGAAAATGGACCTCGCTAAGGCAGAATAGAAGCCAAGGAAGAAATGGACACAATGCCATTTGCAGCACCGTAGATGAGTCTAGAGGTAATCACGTGACTTGTAGTAAGTCAGAAAGTGAAAGACACATATCCTATCATATCACTTATAGGTGTTACCTAAGAATGGATACCAGGGCAGAGATTTCCACGGAGAAGGGCCATCACAGATTCATCAAACAAACTTATGGTTCACCAATGGAAAGGTGTGAGGATTGGTTTCATTATGATATTGGGGTTAACAGACATATACAAACACAGGTGACATATATAATCACCAAAGACCTACGGGATACCAAGAGAAGACTACTCAACATTCTGTCATAACGTACATGGGAAAAGGATCCCAGGAAGAACAGACATCTGTATATGTGTAAAAGAACCACATCTTCCACACCTACAACAAGCCAAACATTGTCATCAAACTTGCTGTAATAAAAAATAAAAAATTAAATTAAAAACAAGAACAAGAAGTAGTGAGACAAACTTGAGGGGCTTTCTCCTGGCACATTCCATTCTAAATTCCATTCTAGAACACGACTTCCATTGAGGCTCTGTTGCCCTAGTCACCAGATTTGGTAAGGGAGAACTGCTGCCACCTTGTGGCCGTTTCACACAACAGCAGCTTTAATCCCAGCGCTGATGGTCAGTTGATATTCAAAATCATTGCAGGCCTGTAAATGACACCTGCCCTGAAAACAAATCCTGGGGTCACATATCGACAAAAATATTCATAGGACGTCCATATTTCAAAACGACCGTTTCAAAAGGCATATTTTACGCACATTAGTGTTCTGCTTCTTTTTCTTTCTTTCCTTTTTTTGTTAAAAATACGGGAATGGAAAAAGGCATCCCTCAGAATCGGCGAAAATCGTTGCAAACGAATCAATGGACAAAGGTTTAATCTCCAATATATATAAACAGCTCATGCAGCTTAATATTAACAAAACAAACAACCCAATACAAAAAATGGGCAGAAGATCTAAAGAGATGTTTCTTCAAAAAAGACACAGAGATGGCCAAGACGCACATGAAAAGCTGCTCAACAGCACTAATTATTAGAGAAATGCAAATCAAAACTACAATGAGGTATCACCTTACACCTGTTAGAATCGGCATCATCAGAAAATCTACAAACAACCAATTCTGGGGAGGGTGTGGACAAAAGGAGCCCTCTTCCACTATTGGTGGCAATGTAAATTGATACAGTCACTACGGAGAACGGTATGGAGTTTCCTTAAAAAAACTAGAAATAGAATTACCATGTGATCCAGCAATCCCACTTCTGGGCATATACCCAGAGAAAACCATAAATCAAAAAGGCACATTCACCACAATGTTCATGGCAGCACTATTTACAATGGCCAGGTAATGGAAGCAACGTAAATGCCCACAGACAGATGAATGGATAAAGATGTGGTACATATATAAAATGGAATATTACTCAGCCATAAAAAGGAATGAAACTGGGTCATTTGTAGAGACATCGATGGATCTAGAGACTGTCATACAGAATGAAGTAAGTCAGAAAGAGGAAAACAAATATTGTATATTAATGCATATATGTGGAACCTAAAAAATGGTACAGATGAACTGGTTTGCAGGGAAGAAACAGAGACACAGAGGTAGAGAACAAACATATGGACACCAAGTGTGGGAAGCCATGGGGTGGTGGTGGTGGGATGAGTTGGGAGATTGGAATTGACCTGTATACATGTATATGCATAAAATACATAACTAATAATAACCTGCTGTATAAAAAAATAAATCAAATTAAATTTCAAAATTTTAAAAAACAAAATTTAAAAATAAAACAGAACAATGTTCTTCCCTTCACACAGTTGTATTTATAGGAATGAATTATTTCCATGCTTATATCTATAAATACATAAAAGAGGAATAAAATCTAACTTGAACCATAGAAGAAAACAAAAAACCTGAACCCACCAGTTATACAGAGGAAAACCCTATCAGGGCACTTGCTCCAGCGGTAAACAATTCTGAAATTGGTCAGAGGTGGGGAATCATCTCCCATACAACCAGCAACCCAGCCCCCACGCAAGGAGCATCCTCATTGCAAAGCTGGGGGACCGTGCCGAGGCATCTGTGAGTAAACGTGAGCTGAGCCCCAGGCCAGCTGCTGCTGAACTGTTCCCACCCTTCCCAGGTAAAACACCTGAATATGTACAAGGGCTTGAAAGCCTAGAGGAAGGGCCGCGGAGCCACACCAGCGACAGCACGCAGGCCAACTTGGTGCCTGCAGGCCAGCCAGGGTGGTCCTGGCCCCGGGCGCTCTTCCGGAAGCTTTCCATTGCCCTGCCTGAGATACCCCTCCTGTCCCGGCCCCCACTGCTGTTTTCCTTCCTCACCTCCGTCCGGAGATAAATTCCAGCGGAAGGTGTGGGTGACACATCCTCTGCTTTACAGGTGGCAGCCGCGCCACCCCTGCAGAAAGGCCAGCAGGGTCCCACTCACACCGGGCCAACAACAAAGCTGTGGCCCCTCACTCCCTCCCACCAGCAGAGCCCCGAGACTGCTGACGGGGCAGAGAATATGGAGTCAGGCACAGCTTCAGGGGCTATTGCTGCCTGGAGCGCTGTTTATATTGACCTCAAACAGGCACACCTCGGGAGGGCCGGCCGGCAGGGTAAGGCTGCCCAGGTCAGCTAATCCACAACCCTCAGGGAATCACATTGTTGAAAATGGACCTCGCTAAGGCAGAATAGAAGCCAAGGAAGAAAAGGACACAATGCCATTTGCAGCACCGTAGATGAGTCTAGAGGTAATCACGTGACTTGTAGTAAGTCAGAAAGTGAAAGACACATATCCTATCATATCACTTATAGGTGTTACCTAAGAATGGATACCAGGGCAGATATTTCCACGGAGAAGGGCCATCACAGATTCATCAAACAAACTTATGGTTCACCAATGGAAAGGTGTGAGGATTGGTTTCATTATGATATTGGGGTTAACAGACATATACAAACACAGGTGACATATATAATCACCAAAGACCTACGGGATACCAAGAGAAGACTACTCAACATTCTGTCAAAACGTACATGGGAAAAGGATCCCAGGAAGAACAGACATCTGTATATGTGTAAAAGAACCACATCTTCCACACCTACAACAAGCCAAACATTGTCATCAAACTTGCTGTAATAAAAAATAAAAAAATTAAATTAAAAACAAGAACAAGAAGTAGTGAGACAAACTTGAGGGGCTTTCTCCTGTCACATTCCATTCTAAATTCCATTCTAGAACACGACTTCCATTGAGGCTCTGTTGCCCTAGTCACCAGATTTGGTAAGGGAGAACTGCTGCCACCTTGTGGCCGTTTCACACAACAGCAGCTTTAATCCCAGCGCTGATGGTCAGTTGATATTCAAAATCATTGCAGGCCTGTAAATGACACCTGCCCTGAAAACAAATCCTGGGTTCACATATTGACCAAAAAATTCAAAGGACGTCCATATTTCAAAATGACCGTTTCAAAAGGCATATTTTACGCACATTAGTGTTCTGCTTCTTTTTCTTTCTTTCCTTTTTTTGTTAAAAATACGGGAATGGAAAAAGGCATCCCTCAGAATGGGCGAAAATCGTTGCAAACGAATCAATGGACAAAGGTTTAATCTCCAATATATATAAACAGCTCATGCAGCTTAATATTAACAAAACAAACAACCCAATACAAAAAATGGGCAGAAGATCTAAAGAGATGTTTCTTCAAAGAAGACACAGAGATGGCCAAGACGCACATGAAAAGCTGCTCAACAGCACTAATTATTAGAGAAATGCAAATCAAAACTACAATGAGGTATCACCTCACACCTGTTAGAATCGGCATCATCAGAAAATCTACAAACAACAAATTCTGGGGAGGGTGTGGACAAAAGAAGCCCTCTTCCACTATTGGTGGCAATGTAAATTGATACAGTCACTATGGAGAACGGTATGGAGTTTCCTTAAAAAAAAACTAGAAATAGAATTACCATCTGATCCAGCAATCCCACTTCTGGGCATATACCCAGAGAAAACCATAAATCAAAAAGGCACATTCACCACAATGTTCATGGCAGCACTATTTACAATGGCCAGGTAATGGAAGCAACGTAAATGCCCACAGACAGATGAATGGATAAAGATGTGGTACATATATAAAATGGAATATTACTCAGCCATAAAAAGGAATGAAACTGGGTCATTTGTAGAGACATCGATGGATCTAGAGACTGTCATACAGAATGAAGTAAGTCAGAAAGAGGAAAACAAATATTGTATATTAATGCATATATGTGGAACCTAAAAAATGGTACAGATGAACTGGTTTGCAGGGAAGAAACAGAGACACAGAGGTAGAGAACAAACATATGGACACCAAGTGTGGGAAGCCATGGGGTGGTGGTGGTGGGATGAGTTGGGAGGTTGGGATTGACCTGTATACATGTATATGCATAAAATGCATAACTAATAATAACCTGCTGTATAAAAAAATAAATCAAATTAAATTTCAAAATTTTAAAAAACAAAATTTAAAAATAAAACAGAAAAATGTTCTTCCCTTCACACAGATGTATTTATAGGAATGAATTATTTCCATGCTTATATCTATAAATACATAAAAGAGGAATAAAATCTAACTTGAACCATAAAAGAAAAAAAAAAAACCTGAACCCACCAGTTATACAGAGGAAAACCCTATCAGGGCACTTGCTCCAGCGGTAAACAATTCTGAAATTGGTCAGAGGTGGGGAATCATCTCCCATACAACCAGCAACCCACCCCCCACACAAGGAGCATCCTCATTGCAAACCTGGGGGACCGTGCCGAGGCATCTGTGAGTAAACGTGAGCTGAGTCCCAGGCCAGCTGCTGCTGAACTGTTCCCACCCTTCCCAGGGAAAACACCTGAATATGTACAAGGGCTTGAAAGCCTAGAGGATGGGCCGCGGAGCCACACCAGCGACAGCACGCAGGCCAACTTGGTGCCTGCAGGCCAGCCAGGGTGGTCCTGGCCCCGGGCGCTCTTGCGGAAGCTTTCCATTGCCCTGCCTGAAATACCCCTCCTGTCCCGGCCCCCAATGCTGTTTTCCTTCCTCACCTCTGTCCGGAGAGAAATTTCAGCGGAAGGTATGGGTGACACATCCTCTGCTTTACAGGTGGCAGCCGGGCCACCCCTGCAGAAAGGCCAGCAGGGTCCCACTCACACCGGGCCAACAACAAAGCTGTGGCCCCTCACTCCCTCCCACCAGCAGAGCCCCGAGACTGCTAACGGGGCAGAGAATATGGAGTCAGGCACAGCTTCAGGGGCTATTGCTGCCTGGAGCGCTGTTTATATTGACCTCAAACAGGCACACCTCGGGAGGGCCGGCCGGCAGGGTAAGGCTGCCCAGGTCAGCTAATCCACAACCCTCAGGGAATCACATTGTTGAAAATGGACCTCGCTAAGGCAGAATAGAAGCCAAGGAAGAAAAGGACACAATGCCATTTGCAGCACCGTAGATGAGTCTAGAGGTAATCACGTGACTTGTAGTAAGTCAGAAAGTGAAAGACACATATCCTATCATATCACTTATAGGTGTTACCTAAGAATGGATACCAGGGCAGATATTTCCACGGAGAAGGGCCATCACAGATTCATCAAACAAACTTATGGTTCACCAATGGAAAGGTGTGAGGATTGGTTTCATTATGATATTGGGGTTAACAGACATATACAAACACAGGTGACATATATAATCACCAAAGACCTACGGGATACCAAGAGAAGACTACTCAACATTCTGTCATAACGTACATGGGAAAAGGATCCCAGGAAGAACAGACATCTGTATATGTGTAAAAGAACCACATCTTCCACACCTAAAAGAAGCCAAACATTGTCATCAAACTTGCTGTAATAAAAAATAAAAAATTAAATTAAAAACACGAACAAGAAGTAGTGAGACAAACTTGAGGGGCTTTCTCCTGGCACATTCCATTCTAAATTCCATTCTAGAACACGACTTCCATTGAGGCTCTGTTGCCCTAGTCACCAGATTTGGTAAGGGAGAACTGCTGCCACCTTGTGGCCGTTTCACACAACAGCAGCTTTAATCCCAGCGCTGATGGTCAGTTGATATTCAAAATCATTGCAGGCCTGTAAATGACACTTGCCCTGAAAACAAATCCTGGGTTCACATATTGACCAAAAAATTCAAAGGACGTCCATATTTCAAAACGACCGTTTCAAAAGGCATATTTTACGCACATTAGTGTTCTGCTTCTTTTTCTTTCTTTCCTTTTTTTGTTAAAAATACGGGAATGGAAAAAGGCATCCCTCAGAATCGGCGAAAATCGTTGCAAACGAATCAATGGACAAAGGTTTAATCTCCAATATATATAAACAGCTCATGCAGCTTAATATTAACAAAACAAACAACCCAATACAAAAAATGGGCAGAAGATCTAAAGAGATGTTTCTTCAAAGAAGACACAGAGATGGCCAAGACGCACATGAAAAGCTGCTCAACAGCACTAATTATTAGAGAAATGCAAATCAAAACTACAATGAGGTATCACCTCACACCTGTTAGAATCGGCATCATCAGAAAATCTACAAACAACAAATTCTGGGGAGGGTGTGGACAAAAGGAGCCCTCTTCCACTATTGGTGGCAATGTAAATTGATACAGTCACTATGGAGAACGGTATGGAGTTTCCTTAAAAAAACTAGAAATAGAATTACCATCTGATCCAGCAATCCCACTTCTGGGCATATACCCAGAGAAAACCATAAATCAAAAAGGCACATTCACCACAATGTTCATGGCAGCACTATTTACAATGGCCAGGTAATGGAAGCAACGTAAATGCCCACAGACAGATGAATGGATAAAGATGTGGTACATATATAAAATGGAATATTACTCAGCCATAAAAAGGAATGAAACTGGGTCATTTGTAGAGACATCGATGGATCTAGAGACTGTCATACAGAATGAAGTAAGTCAGAAAGAGGAAAACAAATATTGTATATTAATGCATATATGTGGAACCTAAAAAATGGTACAGATAAACTGGTTTGCAGGGAAGAAACAGAGACACAGAGGTAGAGAACAAACATATGGACACCAAGTGTGGGAAGCCATGGGGTGGTGGTGGTGGGATGAGTTGGGAGATTGGGATAGACCTGTATACATGTATATGCATAAAATACATAACTAATAATAACCTGCTGTATAAAAAAATAAATCAAATTAAATTTCAAAATTTTAAAAAACAAAATTTAAAAATAAAACAGAAAAATGTTCTTCCCTTCACACAGATGTATTTATAGGAATGAATTATTTCCATGCTTATATCTATAAATACATAAAAGAGGAATAAAATCTAACTTGAACCAAAAAGAAAAAAAAAACCTGAACCCACCAGTTATACAGAGGAAAACCCTATCAGGGCACTTCCTCCAGTGGTAAACAATTCTGGAATTGGTCAGAGGTGGGGAATCATCTCCCATACAACCAGCAACCCACCCCCCACACAAGGAGCATCCTCATTGCAAAGCTGGGGGACCGTGCCGAGGCATCTGTGAGTAAACGTGAGCTGAGTCCCAGGCCAGCTGCTGCTGAACTGTTCCCACCCTTCCCAGGTAAAACACCTGAATATGTACAAGGGCTTGAAAGCCTAGAGGAAGGGCCGTGGAGCCACACCAGCGACAGCACGCAGGCCAACTTGGTGCCTGCAGGCCAGCCAGGGTGGTCATGGCCCCGGGCGCTCTTCCGGAAGCTTTCCATTGCCCTGCCTGAGATACCCCTCCTGTCCCGGCCCCCACTGCTGTTTTCCTTCCTCACCTCTGTCCGGAGAGAAATTCCAGCGGAAGGTATGGGTGACACATCCTCTGCTTTACAGGTGGCAGCCTGGCCACCCCTGCAGAAAGGCCAGCAGTGTCCCACTCACACCGGGCCAACAACAAAGCTGTGGCCCCTGACTCCCTCCCACCAGCAGAGCCCCGAGACTGCTGACAGGGCAGAGAATATGGAGTCAGGCACAGCTTCAGGGGCTATTGCTGCCTGGAGCGCTGTTTATATTGACCTCAAACAGGCACACCTGGGGAGGGCCGGCTGGCAGGGTAAGGCTGCCCAGGTCAGCTAATCAACAACCCTCAGGGAATCACATTGTTGAAAATGGACCTCGCTAAGGCAGAATAGAAGCCAAGGAAGAAAAGGACACAATGCCATTTGCAGCACCGTAGATGAGTCTAGAGGTAATCACGTGACTTGTAGTAAGTCAGAAAGTGAAAGACACATATCCTATCATATCACTTGTAGGTGTTACCTAAGAATGGATACCAGGGCAGAGATTTCCACGGAGAAGGGCCATCACAGATTCATCAAACAAACTTATGGTTCACCAATGGAAAGGTGTGAGGATTGGTTTCATTACGATATTGGGATTAACAGTCATATACAAACACAGGTGACATATATAATCACCAAAGACCTACGGGATACCAAGAGAAGACTACTCAACATTCTGTCATAACGTACATGGGAAAAGGATCCCAGGAAGAACAGACATCTGTATATGTGTAAAAGAACCACATCTTCCACACCTACAACAAGCCAAACATTGTCATCAAACTTGCTGTAATAAAAAATAAAAAATTAAATTAAAAACACGAACAAAAAGTAGTGAGAAAAACTTGAGGGGCTTTCTCCTGGCACATTCCATTCTACATTCCAATCTAGAACACGACTTCCATTGAGGCTCTGTTGCCCTAGTCACCAGTTTTGGTAAGGGAGAACTGCTGCCACCTTGTGGCCGTTTCGCACAACAGCAGCTTTAATCCCAGCGCTGATGGTCAGTTGATATTCAAAATCATTGCAGGCCTGTAAATGACACCTGCCCTGAAAACAAATCCTGGGGTCACATATCGACCGAAAAATTCAAAGGACGTCCATATTTCAAAACGACCGTTTCAAAAGGCATATTTTACGCACATTAGTGTTCTGCTTCTTTTCCTTTCTTTCCTTTTTTTGTTAAAAATACGGGGATGGAAAAAGGCATCCCTCAGAATGGGCGAAAATCGTTGCAAACGAATCAATGGACAAAGGTTTAATCTCCAATATATATAAACAGCTCATGCAGCTTAATATTAACAAAACAAACAACCCAATACAAAAAATGGGCAGAAGATCTAAAGAGATGTTTCTTCAAAGAAGACACAGAGATGGCCAAGACGCACATGAAAAGCTGCTCAACAGCACTAATTATTAGAGAAATGCAAATCAAAACTACAATGAGGTATCACCTCACACCTGTTAGAATCGGCATCATCAGAAAATCTACAAACAACAAATTCTAGGGAGGGTGTGGACAAAAGAAGCCCTCTTCCACTATTGGTGGCAATGTAAATTGATACAGTCACTATGGAGAACGGTATGGAGTTTCCTTAAAAAAAAACTAGAAATAGAATTACCATCTGATCCAGCAATCCCACTTCTGGGCATATACCCAGAGAAAACCATAAATCAAAAAGGCACATTCACCACAATGTTCATGGCAGCACTATTTACAATGGCCAGGTAATGGAAGCAACGTAAATGCCCACAGACAGATGAATGGATAAAGATGTGGTACATATATAAAATGGAATATTACTCAGCCATAAAAAGGAATGAAACTGGGTCATTTGTAGAGACATCGATGGATCTAGAGACTGTCATACAGAATGAAGTAAGTCAGAAAGAGGAAAACAAATATTGTATATTAATGCATATATGTGGAACCTAAAAAATGGTACAGATGAACTGGTTTGCAGGGAAGAAACAGAGACACAGAGGTAGAGAACAAACATATGGACACCAAGTGTGGGAAGCCATGGGGTGGTGGTGGTGGGATGAGTTGGGAGATTGGGATTGACCTGTATACATGTATATGCATAAAATACATAACTAATAATAACCTGCTGTATAAAAAAATAAATCAAATTAAATTTCAAAATTTTAAAAAACAAAATTTAAAAATAAAACAGAAAAATGTTCTTCCCTTCACACAGATGTATTTATAGGAATGAATTATTTCCATGCTTATATCTATAAATACATAAAAGAGGAATAAAATCTAACTTGAACCATAAAAGAAAAAAAAAAAACCTGAACCCACCAGTTATACAGAGGAAAACCCTATCAGGGCACTTGCTCCAGCGGTAAACAATTCTGTAATTGGTCAGAGGTGGGGAATCATCTCCCATACAACCAGCAACCCACCCCCCACACAAGGAGCATCCTCATTGCAAAGCTGGGGGACCGTGCCGAGGCATCTGTGAGTAAACGTGAGCTGAGTCCCAGGCCAGCTGCTGCTGAACTGTTCCCACCCTTCCCAGGGAAAACACCTGAATATGTACAAGGGCTTGAAAGCCTAGAGGATGGGCCGCGGAGCCACACCAGCGACAGCACGCAGGCCAACTTGGTGCCTGCAGGCCAGCCAGGGTGGTCCTGGCCCCGGGCGCTCATCCGGAAGTTTCCATTGCCCTGCCTGAAATACCCCTCCTGTCCCGGCCCCCAATGCTGTTTTCCTTCCTCACCTCTGTCCGGAGAGAAATTTCAGCGGAAGGTATGGGTGACACATCCTCTGCTTTACAGGTGGCAGCCGGGCCACCCCTGCAGAAAGGCCAGCAGGGTCCCACTCACACCGGGCCAACAACAAAGCTGTGGCCCCTCACTCCCTCCCACCAGCAGAGCCCCGAGACTGCTAACGGGGCAGAGAATATGGAGTCAGGCACAGCTTCAGGGGCTATTGCTGCCTGGAGCGCTGTTTATATTGACCTCAAACAGGCACACCTCGGGAGGGCCGGCCGGCAGGGTAAGGCTGCCCAGGTCAGCTAATCCACAACCCTCAGGGAATCACATTGTTGAAAATGGACCTCGCTAAGGCAGAATAGAAGCCAAGGAAGAAATGGACACAATGCCATTTGCAGCACCGTAGATGAGTCTAGAGGTAATCACGTGACTTGTAGTAAGTCAGAAAGTGAAAGACACATATCCTATCATATCACTTATAGGTGTTACCTAAGAATGGATACCAGGGCAGAGATTTCCACGGAGAAGGGCCATCACAGATTCATCAAACAAACTTATGGTTCACCAATGGAAAGGTGTGAGGATTGGTTTCATTATGATATTGGGGTTAACAGACATATACAAACACAGGTGACATATATAATCACCAAAGACCTACGGGATACCAAGAGAAGACTACTCAACATTCTGTCATAACGTACATGGGAAAAGGATCCCAGGAAGAACAGACATCTGTATATGTGTAAAAGAACCACATCTTCCACACCTACAACAAGCCAAACATTGTCATCAAACTTGCTGTAATAAAAAATAAAAAATTAAATTAAAAACAAGAACAAGAAGTAGTGAGACAAACTTGAGGGGCTTTCTCCTGGCACATTCCATTCTAAATTCCATTCTAGAACACGACTTCCATTGAGGCTCTGTTGCCCTAGTCACCAGATTTGGTAAGGGAGAACTGCTGCCACCTTGTGGCCGTTTCACACAACAGCAGCTTTAATCCCAGCGCTGATGGTCAGTTGATATTCAAAATCATTGCAGGCCTGTAAATGACACCTGCCTGAAAACAAATCCTGGGGTCACATATCGACAAAAATATTCATAGGACGTCCATATTTCAAAACGACCGTTTCAAAAGGCATATTTTACGCACATTAGTGTTCTGCTTCTTTTTCTTTCTTTCCTTTTTTTGTTAAAAATACGGGAATGGAAAAAGGCATCCCTCAGAATGGGCGAAAATCGTTGCAAACGAATCAATGGACAAAGGTTTAATCTCCAATATATATAAACAGCTCATGCAGCTTAATATTAACAAAACAAACAACCCAATACAAAAAATGGGCAGAAGATCTAAAGAGATGTTTCTTCAAAAAAGACACAGAGATGGCCAAGACGCACATGAAAAGCTGCTCAACAGCACTAATTATTAGAGAAATGCAAATCAAAACTACAATGAGGTATCAACTTACACCTGTTAGAATCGGCATCATCAGAAAATCTACAAACAACCAATTCTGGGGAGGGTGTGGACAAAAGGAGCCCTCTTCCACTATTGGTGGCAATGTAAATTGATACAGTCACTACGGAGAACGGTATGGAGTTTCCTTAAAAAAACTAGAAATAGAATTACCATGTGATCCAGCAATCCCACTTCTGGGCATATACCCAGAGAAAACCATAAATCAAAAAGGCACATTCACCACAATGTTCATGGCAGCACTATTTACAATGGCCAGGTAATGGAAGCAACGTAAATGCCCACAGACAGATGAATGGATAAAGATGTGGTACATATATAAAATGGAATATTACTCAGCCATAAAAAGGAATGAAACTGGGTCATTTGTAGAGACATCGATGGATCTAGAGACTGTCA
Organism: Mesoplodon mirus; assembly: GCF_964341445.2. Lineage (NCBI taxonomy): Eukaryota > Metazoa > Chordata > Mammalia > Artiodactyla > Ziphiidae > Mesoplodon > Mesoplodon mirus. The sequence continues at coordinate 1,009,234 of NW_028295814.1, read as the reverse complement.
TACAGAATGAAGTAAGTCAGAAAGAGGAAAACAAATATTGTATATTAATGCATATATGTGGAACCTAAAAAATGGTACAGATGAACTGGTTTGCAGGGAAGAAACAGAGACACAGAGGTAGAGAACAAACATATGGACACCAAGTGTGGGAAGCCATGGGGTGGTGGTGGTGGGATGAGTTGGGAGATTGGAATTGACCTGTATACATGTATATGCATAAAATACATAACTAATAATAACCTGCTGTATAAAAAAATAAATCAAATTAAATTTCAAAATTTTAAAAAACAAAATTTAAAAATAAAACAGAACAATGTTCTTCCCTTCACACAGTTGTATTTATAGGAATGAATTATTTCCATGCTTATATCTATAAATACATAAAAGAGGAATAAAATCTAACTTGAACCATAAAAGAAAACAAAAAACCTGAACCCACCAGTTATACAGAGGAAAACCCTATCAGGGCACTTGCTCCAGCGGTAAACAATTCTGAAATTGGTCAGAGGTGGGGAATCATCTCCCATACAACCAGCAACCCAGCCCCCACGCAAGGAGCATCCTCATTGCAAAGCTGGGGGACCATGCCGAGGCATCTGTGAGTAAACGTGAGCTGAGCCCCAGGCCAGCTGCTGCTGAACTGTTCCCACCCTTCCCAGGTAAAACACCTGAATATGTACAAGGCCTTGAAAGCCTAGAGGAAGGGCCGCGGAGCCACACCAGCGACACCACGCAGGCCAACTTGGTGCCTGCAGGCCAGCCAGGGTGGTCCTGGCCCCGGGCGCTCTTCCGGAAGCTTTCCATTGCCCTGCCTGAGATACCCCTCCTGTCCCGGCCCCCACTGCTGTTTTCCTTCCTCACCTCCGTCCGGAGATAAATTCCAGCGGAAGGTGTGGGTGACACATCCTCTGCTTTACAGGTGGCAGCCGCGCCACCCCTGCAGAAAGGCCAGCAGGGTCCCACTCACACCGGGCCAACAACAAAGCTGTGGCCCCTCACTCCCTCCCACCAGCAGAGCCCCGAGACTGCTGACGGGGCAGAGAATATGGAGTCAGTCACAGCTTCAGGGGCTATTGCTGCCTGGAGCGCTGTTTATATTGACCTCAAACAGGCACACCTCGGGAGGGCCGGCCGGCAGGGTAAGGCTGCCCAGGTCAGCTAATCCACAACCCTCAGGGAATCACATTGTTGAAAATGGACCTCGCTAAGGCAGAATAGAAGCCAAGGAAGAAAAGGACACAATGCCATTTGCAGCACCGTAGATGAGTCTAGAGGTAATCACGTGACTTGTAGTAAGTCAGAAAGTGAAAGACACATATCCTATCATATCACTTATAGGTGTTACCTAAGAATGGATACCAGGGCAGATATTTCCACGGAGAAGGGCCATCACAGATTCATCAAACAAACTTATGGTTCACCAATGGAAAGGTGTGAGGATTGGTTTCATTATGATATTGGGGTTAACAGACATATACAAACACAGGTGACATATATAATCACCAAAGACCTACGGGATACCAAGAGAAGACTACTCAACATTCTGTCAAAACGTACATGGGAAAAGGATCCCAGGAAGAACAGACATCTGTATATGTGTAAAAGAACCACATCTTCCACACCTACAACAAGCCAAACATTGTCATCAAACTTGCTGTAATAAAAAATAAAAAAATTAAATTAAAAACAAGAACAAGAAGTAGTGAGACAAACTTGAGGGGCTTTCTCCTGTCACATTCCATTCTAAATTCCATTCTAGAACACGACTTCCATTGAGGCTCTGTTGCCCTAGTCACCAGATTTGGTAAGGGAGAACTGCTGCCACCTTGTGGCCGTTTCACACAACAGCAGCTTTAATCCCAGCGCTGATGGTCAGTTGATATTCAAAATCATTGCAGGCCTGTAAATGACACCTGCCCTGAAAACAAATCCTGGGTTCACATATTGACCAAAAAATTCAAAGGACGTCCATATTTCAAAATGACCGTTTCAAAAGGCATATTTTACGCACATTAGTGTTCTGCTTCTTTTTCTTTCTTTCCTTTTTTTGTTAAAAATACGGGAATGGAAAAAGGCATCCCTCAGAATGGGCGAAAATCGTTGCAAACGAATCAATGGACAAAGGTTTAATCTCCAATATATATAAACAGCTCATGCAGCTTAATATTAACAAAACAAACAACCCAATACAAAAAATGGGCAGAAGATCTAAAGAGATGTTTCTTCAAAGAAGACACAGAGATGGCCAAGACGCACATGAAAAGCTGCTCAACAGCACTAATTATTAGAGAAATGCAAATCAAAACTACAATGAGGTATCACCTCACACCTGTTAGAATCGGCATCATCAGAAAATCTACAAACAACAAATTCTGGGGAGGGTGTGGACAAAAGAAGCCCTCTTCCACTATTGGTGGCAATGTAAATTGATACAGTCACTATGGAGAACGGTATGGAGTTTCCTTAAAAAAAAACTAGAAATAGAATTACCATCTGATCCAGCAATCCCACTTCTGGGCATATACCCAGAGAAAACCATAAATCAAAAAGGCACATTCACCACAATGTTCATGGCAGCACTATTTACAATGGCCAGGTAATGGAAGCAACGTAAATGCCCACAGACAGATGAATGGATAAAGATGTGGTACATATATAAAATGGAATATTACTCAGCCATAAAAAGGAATGAAACTGGGTCATTTGTAGAGACATCGATGGATCTAGAGACTGTCATACAGAATGAAGTAAGTCAGAAAGAGGAAAACAAATATTGTATATTAATGCATATATGTGGAACCTAAAAAATGGTACAGATGAACTGGTTTGCAGGGAAGAAACAGAGACACAGAGGTAGAGAACAAACATATGGACACCAAGTGTGGGAAGCCATGGGGTGGTGGTGGTGGGATGAGTTGGGAGGTTGGGATTGACCTGTATACATGTATATGCATAAAATGCATAACTAATAATAACCTGCTGTATAAAAAAATAAATCAAATTAAATTTCAAAATTTTAAAAAACAAAATTTAAAAATAAAACAGAAAAATGTTCTTCCCTTCACACAGATGTATTTATAGGAATGAATTATTTCCATGCTTATATCTATAAATACATAAAAGAGGAATAAAATCTAACTTGAACCATAAAAGAAAAAAAAAAACCTGAACCCACCAGTTATACAGAGGAAAACCCTATCAGGGCACTTGCTCCAGCGGTAAACAATTCTGAAATTGGTCAGAGGTGGGGAATCATCTCCCATACAACCAGCAACCCACCCCACACACAAGGAGCATCCTCATTGCAAAGCTGGGGGACCGTGCCGAGGCATCTGTGAGTAAACGTGAGCTGAGTCCCAGGCCAGCTGCTGCTGAACTGTTCCCACCCTTCCCAGGGAAAACACCTGAATATGTACAAGGGCTTGAAAGCCTAGAGGATGGGCCGCGGAGCCACACCAGCGACAGCACGCAGGCCAACTTGGTGCCTGCAGGCCAGCCAGGGTGGTCCTGGCCCCGGGCGCTCTTGCGGAAGCTTTCCATTGCCCTGCCTGAAATACCCCTCCTGTCCCGGCCCCCAATGCTGTTTTCCTTCCTCACCTCTGTCCGGAGAGAAATTTCAGCGGAAGGTATGGGTGACACATCCTCTGCTTTACAGGTGGCAGCCGGGCCACCCCTGCAGAAAGGCCAGCAGGGTCCCACTCACACCGGGCCAACAACAAAGCTGTGGCCCCTCACTCCCTCCCACCAGCAGAGCCCCGAGACTGCTAACGGGGCAGAGAATATGGAGTCAGGCACAGCTTCAGGGGCTATTGCTGCCTGGAGCGCTGTTTATATTGACCTCAAACAGGCACACCTCGGGAGGGCCGGCCGGCAGGGTAAGGCTGCCCAGGTCAGCTAATCCACAACCCTCAGGGAATCACATTGTTGAAAATGGACCTCGCTAAGGCAGAATAGAAGCCAAGGAAGAAAAGGACACAATGCCATTTGCAGCACCGTAGATGAGTCTAGAGGTAATCACGTGACTTGTAGTAAGTCAGAAAGTGAAAGACACATATCCTATCATATCACTTATAGGTGTTACCTAAGAATGGATACCAGGGCAGATATTTCCACGGAGAAGGGCCATCACAGATTCATCAAACAAACTTATGGTTCACCAATGGAAAGGTGTGAGGATTGGTTTCATTATGATATTGGGGTTAACAGACATATACAAACACAGGTGACATATATAATCACCAAAGACCTACGGGATACCAAGAGAAGACTACTCAACATTCTGTCAAAACGTACATGGGAAAAGGATCCCAGGAAGAACAGACATCTGTATATGTGTAAAAGAACCACATCTTCCACACCTACAACAAGCCAAACATTGTCATCAAACTTGCTGTAATAAAAAATAAAAAAATTAAATTAAAAACAAGAACAAGAAGTAGTGAGACAAACTTGAGGGGCTTTCTCCTGTCACATTCCATTCTAAATTCCATTCTAGAACACGACTTCCATTGAGGCTCTGTTGCCCTAGTCACCAGATTTGGTAAGGGAGAACTGCTGCCACCTTGTGGCCGTTTCACACAACAGCAGCTTTAATCCCAGCGCTGATGGTCAGTTGATATTCAAAATCATTGCAGGCCTGTAAATGACACCTGCCCTGAAAACAAATCCTGGGTTCACATATTGACCAAAAAATTCAAAGGACGTCCATATTTCAAAATGACCGTTTCAAAAGGCATATTTTACGCACATTAGTGTTCTGCTTCTTTTTCTTTCTTTCCTTTTTTTGTTAAAAATACGGGAATGGAAAAAGGCATCCCTCAGAATGGGCGAAAATCGTTGCAAACGAATCAATGGACAAAGGTTTAATCTCCAATATATATAAACAGCTCATGCAGCTTAATATTAACAAAACAAACAACCCAATACAAAAAATGGGCAGAAGATCTAAAGAGATGTTTCTTCAAAGAAGACACAGAGATGGCCAAGACGCACATGAAAAGCTGCTCAACAGCACTAATTATTAGAGAAATGCAAATCAAAACTACAATGAGGTATCACCTCACACCTGTTAGAATCGGCATCATCAGAAAATCTACAAACAACAAATTCTGGGGAGGGTGTGGACAAAAGAAGCCCTCTTCCACTATTGGTGGCAATGTAAATTGATACAGTCACTATGGAGAACGGTATGGAGTTTCCTTAAAAAAAAACTAGAAATAGAATTACCATCTGATCCAGCAATCCCACTTCTGGGCATATACCCAGAGAAAACCATAAATCAAAAAGGCACATTCACCACAATGTTCATGGCAGCACTATTTACAATGGCCAGGTAATGGAAGCAACGTAAATGCCCACAGACAGATGAATGGATAAAGATGTGGTACATATATAAAATGGAATATTACTCAGCCATAAAAAGGAATGAAACTGGGTCATTTGTAGAGACATCGATGGATCTAGAGACTGTCATACAGAATGAAGTAAGTCAGAAAGAGGAAAACAAATATTGTATATTAATGCATATATGTGGAACCTAAAAAATGGTACAGATGAACTGGTTTGCAGGGAAGAAACAGAGACACAGAGGTAGAGAACAAACATATGGACACCAAGTGTGGGAAGCCATGGGGTGGTGGTGGTGGGATGAGTTGGGAGGTTGGGATTGACCTGTATACATGTATATGCATAAAATGCATAACTAATAATAACCTGCTGTATAAAAAAATAAATCAAATTAAATTTCAAAATTTTAAAAAACAAAATTTAAAAATAAAACAGAAAAATGTTCTTCCCTTCACACAGATGTATTTATAGGAATGAATTATTTCCATGCTTATATCTATAAATACATAAAAGAGGAATAAAATCTAACTTGAACCATAAAAGAAAAAAAAAAACCTGAACCCACCAGTTATACAGAGGAAAACCCTATCAGGGCACTTGCTCCAGCGGTAAACAATTCTGAAATTGGTCAGAGGTGGGGAATCATCTCCCATACAACCAGCAACCCACCCCACACACAAGGAGCATCCTCATTGCAAAGCTGGGGGACCGTGCCGAGGCATCTGTGAGTAAACGTGAGCTGAGTCCCAGGCCAGCTGCTGCTGAACTGTTCCCACCCTTCCCAGGGAAAACACCTGAATATGTACAAGGGCTTGAAAGCCTAGAGGATGGGCCGCGGAGCCACACCAGCGACAGCACGCAGGACAACTTGGTGCCTGCAGGCCAGCCAGGGTGGTCCTGGCCCCGGGCGCTCTTGCGGAAGCTTTCCATTGCCCTGCCTGAAATACCCCTCCTGTCCCGGCCCCCAATGCTGTTTTCCTTCCTCACCTCTGTCCGGAGAGAAATTTCAGCGGAAGGTATGGGTGACACATCCTCTGCTTTACAGGTGGCAGCCGGGCCACCCCTGCAGAAAGGCCAGCAGGGTCCCACTCACACCGGGCCAACAACAAAGCTGTGGCCCCTCACTCCCTCCCACCAGCAGAGCCCCGAGACTGCTAACGGGGCAGAGAATATGGAGTCAGGCACAGCTTCAGGGGCTATTGCTGCCTGGAGCGCTGTTTATATTGACCTCAAACAGGCACACCTCGGGAGGGCCGGCCGGCAGGGTAAGGCTGCCCAGGTCAGCTAATCCACAACCCTCAGGGAATCACATTGTTGAAAATGGACCTCGCTAAGGCAGAATAGAAGCCAAGGAAGAAAAGGACACAATGCCATTTGCAGCACCGTAGATGAGTCTAGAGGTAATCACGTGACTTGTAGTAAGTCAGAAAGTGAAAGACACATATCCTATCATATCACTTATAGGTGTTACCTAAGAATGGATACCAGGGCAGATATTTCCACGGAGAAGGGCCATCACAGATTCATCAAACAAACTTATGGTTCACCAATGGAAAGGTGTGAGGATTGGTTTCATTATGATATTGGGGTTAACAGACATATACAAACACAGGTGACATATATAATCACCAAAGACCTACGGGATACCAAGAGAAGACTACTCAACATTCTGTCATAACGTACATGGGAAAAGGATCCCAGGAAGAACAGACATCTGTATATGTGTAAAAGAACCACATCTTCCACACCTAAAAGAAGCCAAACATTGTCATCAAACTTGCTGTAATAAAAAATAAAAAATTAAATTAAAAACACGAACAAGAAGTAGTGAGACAAACTTGAGGGGCTTTCTCCTGGCACATTCCATTCTAAATTCCATTCTAGAACACGACTTCCATTGAGGCTCTGTTGCCCTAGTCACCAGATTTGGTAAGGGAGAACTGCTGCCACCTTGTGGCCGTTTCACACAACAGCAGCTTTAATCCCAGCGCTGATGGTCAGTTGATATTCAAAATCATTGCAGGCCTGTAAATGACACTTGCCCTGAAAACAAATCCTGGGTTCACATATTGACCAAAAAATTCAAAGGACGTCCATATTTCAAAACGACCGTTTCAAAAGGCATATTTTACGCACATTAGTGTTCTGCTTCTTTTTCTTTCTTTCCTTTTTTTGTTAAAAATACGGGAATGGAAAAAGGCATCCCTCAGAATCGGCGAAAATCGTTGCAAACGAATCAATGGACAAAGGTTTAATCTCCAATATATATAAACAGCTCATGCAGCTTAATATTAACAAAACAAACAACCCAATACAAAAAATGGGCAGAAGATCTAAAGAGATGTTTCTTCAAAGAAGACACAGAGATGGCCAAGACGCACATGAAAAGCTGCTCAACAGCACTAATTATTAGAGAAATGCAAATCAAAACTACAATGAGGTATCACCTCACACCTGTTAGAATCGGCATCATCAGAAAATCTACAAACAACAAATTCTGGGGAGGGTGTGGACAAAAGAAGCCCTCTTCCACTATTGGTGGCAATGTAAATTGATACAGTCACTATGGAGAACGGTATGGAGTTTCCTTAAAAAAACTAGAAATAGAATTACCATCTGATCCAGCAATCCCACTTCTGGGCATATACCCAGAGAAAACCATAAATCAAAAAGGCACATTCACCACAATGTTCATGGCAGCACTATTTACAATGGCCAGGTAATGGAAGCAACGTAAATGCCCACAGACAGATGAATGGATAAAGATGTGGTACATATATAAAATTGAATATTACTCAGCCATAAAAAGGAATGAAACTGGGTCATTTGTAGAGACATCAATGGATCTAGAGACTGTCATACAGAATGAAGTAAGTCAGAAAGAGGAAAACAAATATTGTATATTAATGCATATATGTGGAACCTAAAAAATGGTACAGATAAACTGGTTTGCAGGGAAGAAACAGAGACACAGAGGTAGAGAACAAACATATGGACACCAAGTGTGGGAAGCCATGGGGTGGTGGTGGTGGGATGAGTTGGGAGATTGGGATAGACCTGTATACATGTATATGCATAAAATACATAACTAATAATAACCTGCTGTATAAAAAAATAAATCAAATTAAATTTCAAAATTTTAAAAAACAAAATTTAAAAATAAAACAGAAAAATATTCTTCCCTTCACACAGATGTATTTATAGGAATGAATTATTTCCATGCTTATATCTATAAATACATAAAAGAGGAATAAAATCTAACTTGAACCAAAAAGAAAAAAAAAACCTGAACCCACCAGTTATACAGAGGAAAACCCTATCAGGGCACTTCCTCCAGTGGTAAACAATTCTGGAATTGGTCAGAGGTGGGGAATCATCTCCCATACAACCAGCAACCCACCCCCCACACAAGGAGCATCCTCATTGCAAAGCTGGGGGACCGTGCCGAGGCATCTGTGAGTAAACGTGAGCTGAGTCCCAGGCCAGCTGCTGCTGAACTGTTCCCACCCTTCCCAGGTAAAACACCTGAATATGTACAAGGGCTTGAAAGCCTAGAGGAAGGGCCGTGGAGCCACACCAGCGACAGCACGCAGGCCAACTTGGTGCCTGCAGGCCAGCCAGGGTGGTCATGGCCCCGGGCGCTCTTCCGGAAGCTTTCCATTGCCCTGCCTGAGATACCCCTCCTGTCCCGGCCCCCACTGCTGTTTTCCTTCCTCACCTCTGTCCGGAGAGAAATTCCAGCGGAAGGTATGGGTGACACATCCTCTGCTTTACAGGTGGCAGCCTGGCCACCCCTGCAGAAAGGCCAGCAGTGTCCCACTCACACCGGGCCAACAACAAAGCTGTGGCCCCTGACTCCCTCCCACCAGCAGAGCCCCGAGACTGCTGACAGGGCAGAGAATATGGAGTCAGGCACAGCTTCAGGGGCTATTGCTGCCTGGAGCACTGTTTATATTGACCTCAAACAGGCACACCTGGGGAGGGCCGGCTGGCAGGGTAAGGCTGCCCAGGTCAGCTAATCAACAACCCTCAGGGAATCACATTGTTGAAAATGGACCTCGCTAAGGCAGAATAGAAGCCAAGGAAGAAAAGGACACAATGCCATTTTCAGCACCGTAGATGAGTCTAGAGGTAATCACGTGACTTGTAGTAAGTCAGAAAGTGAAAGACACATATCCTATCATATCACTTGTAGGTGTTACCTAAGAATGGATACCAGGGCAGAGATTTCCACGGAGAAGGGCCATCACAGATTCATCAAACAAACTTATGGTTCACCAATGGAAAGGTGTGAGGATTGGTTTCATTACGATATTGGGGTTAACAGTCATATACAAACACAGGTGACATATATAATCACCAAAGACCTACGGGATACCAAGAGAAGACTACTCAACATTCTGTCATAACGTACATGGGAAAAGGATCCCAGGAAGAACAGACATCTGTATATGTGTAAAAGAACCACATCTTCCACACCTACAACAAGCCAAACATTGTCATCAAACTTGCTGTAATAAAAAATAAAAAATTAAATTAAAAACACGAACAAAAAGTAGTGAGAAAAACTTGAGGGGCTTTCTCCTGGCACATTCCATTCTAAATTCCAATCTAGAACACGACTTCCATTGAGGCTCTGTTGCCCTAGTCACCAGTTTTGGTAAGGGAGAACTGCTGCCACCTTGTGGCCGTTTCGCACAACAGCAGCTTTAATCCCAGCGCTGATGGTCAGTTGATATTCAAAATCATTGCAGGCCTGTAAATGACACCTGCCCTGAAAACAAATCCTGGGGTCACATATCGACCGAAAAATTCAAAGGACGTCCATATTTCAAAACGACCGTTTCAAAAGGCATATTTTACGCACATTAGTGTTCTGCTTCTTTTCCTTTCTTTCCTTTTTTTGTTAAAAATACGGGGATGGAAAAAGGCATCCCTCAGAATGGGCGAAAATCGTTGCAAACGAATCAATGGACAAAGGTTTAATCTCCAATATATATAAACAGCTCATGCAGCTTAATATTAACAAAACAAACAACCCAATACAAAAAATGGGCAGAAGATCTAAAGAGATGTTTCTTCAAAGAAGACACAGAGATGGCCAAGACGCACATGAAAAGCTGCTCAACAGCACTAATTATTAGAGAAATGCAAATCAAAACTACAATGAGGTATCACCTCACACCTGTTAGAATCGGCATCATCAGAAAATCTACAAACAACAAATTCTGGGGAGGGTGTGGACAAAAGAAGCCCTCTTCCACTATTGGTGGCAATGTAAATTGATACAGTCACTATGGAGAACGGTATGGAGTTTCCTTAAAAAAAAACTAGAAATAGAATTACCATCTGATCCAGCAATCCCACTTCTGGGCATATACCCAGAGAAAACCATAAATCAAAAAGGCACATTCACCACAATGTTCATGGCAGCACTATTTACAATGGCCAGGTAATGGAAGCAACGTAAATGCCCACAGACAGATGAATGGATAAAGATGTGGTACATATATAAAATGGAATATTACTCAGCCATAAAAAGGAATGAAACTGGGTCATTTGTAGAGACATCGTTGGATCTAGAGACTGTCATACAGAATGAAGTAAGTCAGAAAGAGGAAAACAAATATTGTATATTAATGCATATATGTGGAACCTAAAAAATGGTACAGATGAACTGGTTTGCAGGGAAGAAACAGAGACACACAGGTAGAGAACAAACATATGGACACCAAGTGTGGGAAGCCATGGGTTGGTGGTGGTGGGATGAGTTGGGAGATTGGGATTGACCTGTATACATGTATATGCATAAAATACATAACTAATAATAACCTGCTGTATAAAAAAATAAATCAAATTAAATTTCAAAATTTTAAAAAACAAAATTTAAAAATAAAACAGAAAAATGTTCTTCCCTTCACACAGATGTATTTATAGGAATGAATTATTTCCATGCTTATATCTATAAATACATAAAAGAGGAATAAAATCTAACTTGAACCATAAAAGAAAAAAAAAAAACCTGAACCCACCAGTTATACAGAGGAAAACCCTATCAGGGCACTTGCTCCAGCGGTAAACAATTCTGAAATTGGTCAGAGGTGGGGAATCATCTCCCATACAACCAGCAACCCACCCCCCACACAAGGAGCATCCTCATTGCAAAGCTGGGGGACCGTGCCGAGGCATCTGTGAGTAAACGTGAGCTGAGTCCCAGGCCAGCTGCTGCTGAACTGTTCCCACCCTTCCCAGGGAAAACACCTGAATATGTACAAGGGCTTGAAAGCCTAGAGGAAGGGCCGCGGAGCCACACCAGCGACAGCACGCAGGCCAACTTGGTGCCTGCAGGCCAGCCAGGGTGGTCCTGGCCCCGGGCGCTCTTCCGGAAGCTTTCCATTTCCCTGCCTGAGATACCCCTCCTGTCCCGGCCCCCACTGCTGTTTTCCTTCCTCACCTCTGTCCGGAGAGAAATTCCAGCGGAAGGTATGGGTGACACATCCTCTGCTTTACAGGTGGCAGCCTGGCCACCCCTGCAGAAAGGCCAGCAGGGTCAACTCACACCGGGCCAATAACAAAGCTGTGGCCCCTCACTCCCTCCCACCAGCAGAGCCCCGAGACTGCTGACGGGGCAGAGAATATGGAGTCAGGCACAGCTTCAGGGGCTATTGCTGCCTGGAGCGCTGTTTATATTGACCTCAAACAGGCACACCTGGGGAGGGCCGGCCGGCAGGGTAAGGCTGCCCAGGTCAGCTAATCCACAACCGTCAGGGAATCACATTGTTGAAAATGGACCTCGCTAAGGCAGAATAGAAGCCAAGGAAGAAAAGGACACAATGCCATTTGCAGCACCGTAGATGAGTCTAGAGGTAATCACGTGACTTGTAGTAAGTCAGAAAGTGAAAGACACATATCCTATCATATCACTTATAGGTGTTACCTAAGAATGGATACCAGGGCAGATATTACCACGGAGAAGGGCCATCACAGATTCATCAAACAAACTTATGGTTCACAAATGGAAAGGTGTGAGGATTGGTTTCATTACGATATTGGGGTTAACAGACATATACAAACACAGGTGACATATATAATCACCAAAGACCTACGGGATACCAAGAGAAGACTACTCAACATTCTGTCATAACGTCCATGGGAAAAGGATCCCAGGAAGAACAGACATCTGTATATGTGTAAAAGAACCACATCTTCCACACCTACAACAAGCCAAACATTGTCATCAAACTTGCTGTAATAAAAAATAAAAAATTAAATTAAAAACACGAACAAGAAGTAGTGAGACAAACTTGAGGGGCTTTCTCCTGGCACATTCCATTCTAAATTCCATTCTAGAACACGACTTCCATTGAGGCTCTGTTGCCCTAGTCACCAGATTTGGTAAGGGAGAACTGCTGCCACCTTGTGGCCGTTTCACACAACAGCAGCTTTAATCCCAGCGCTGATGGTCAGTTGATATTCAAAATCATTGCAGGCCTGTAAATGACACCTGCCCTGAAAACAAATCCTGGGTTCACATATTGACCAAAAAATTCAAAGGACGTCCATATTTCCAAACGACCGTTTCTGAAGGCATATTTTACGCACATTAGTGTTCTGCTTCTTTTTCTTTCTTTCATTTTTTTGTTAAAAATACGGGAATGGAAAAAGGCATCCCTCAGAATGGGCAAAAATCGTTGCAAACGAATCAATGGACAAAGGTTTAATCTCCAATATATATAAACAGCTCATGCAGCTTAATATTAACAAAACAAACAACCCAATACAAAAAATGGGCAGAAGTTCTAAAGAGATGTTTCTTCAAAGAAGACACAGAGATGGCCAAGACGCACATGAAAAGCTGCTCAACAGCACTAATTATTAGAGAAATGCAAATCAAAACTACAATGAGGTATCACCTCACACCTGTTAGAATCGGCATCATCAGAAAATCTACAAACAACAAATTCTGGGGAGGGTGTGGACAAAAGGAGCCCTCTTCCACTATTGGTGGCAATGTAAATTGATACAGTCACTATGGAGAACGGTATGGAGTTTCCTTAAAAAAACTAGAAATAGAATTACCATCTGATCCAGCAATCCCACTTCTGGGCATATACCCAGAGAAAACCATAAATCAAAAAGGCACATTCACCACAATGTTCATGGCAGCACTATTTACAATGGCCAGGTAATGGAAGCAATGTAAATGCCCACAGACAGATGAATGGATAAAGATGTGGTACATATATAAAATGGAATATTACTCAGCCATAAAAAGGAATGATACTGGGTCATTTGTAGAGACATTGATGGATCTAGAGACTGTCATACAGAATGAAGTAAGTCAGAAAGAGGAAAACAAATATTGTATATTAATGCATATATGTGGAGCCTAAAAATGGTACAGATGAACTGGTTTGCAGGGAAGAAACAGAGACACAGAGGTAGAGAACAAACATATGGACACCAAGTGTGGGAAGCCATGGGGTGGTGGTGGTGGGATGAGTTGGGAGATTGGGATTGACCTGTATACATGTATATGCATAAAATACATAACTAATAATAACCTGCTGTATAAAAAAATAAATCAAATTAAATTTCAAAATTTTAAAAAATAAAATTTAAAAATAAAACAGAAAAATGTTCTTCCCTTCACACAGATGTATTTATAGGAATGAATTATTTCCATGCTTATATCTATAAATACATAAAAGAGGACTAAAATCTAACTTGAACCATAAAAGAAAACAAAAATCCTGAACCCACCAGTTATACAGAGGAAAACCCTATCAGGGCACTTGCTCCAGCGGTAAACAATTCTGAAATTGGTCAGAGGTGGGGAATCATCTCCCATACAACCAGCAACCCACCCCCCACGCAAGGAGCATCCTCATTGCAAAGCTGGGGGACCGTGCCGAGGCATCTGTGAGTAAACGTGAGCTGAGCCCCAGGCCAGCTGCTGCTGAACTGTTCCCACCCTTCCCATGTAAAACACCTGAATATGTACAAGGCCTTGAAAGCCTAGAGGAAGGGCCGCGGAGCCACACCAGCGACAGCACGCAGGCCAACTTGGTGCCTGCAGGCCAGCCAGGGTGGTCCTGGCCCCGGGCGCTCTTCCGGAAGCTTTCCATTGCCCTGCCTGAGATACCCCTCCTGTCCCGGCCCCCACTGCTGTTTTCCTTCCTCACCTCTGTCCGGAGATAAATTCCAGCGGAAGGTATGGGTGACAAATCCTCTGCTTTACAGGTGGCAGCCTGGCCACCCCTGCAGAAAGGCCAGCAGGGTCCCACTCACACCGGGCCAACAACAAAGCTGTGGCCCCTCACTCCCTCCCACCAGCAGAGCCCCGAGACTGCTGATGGGGCAGATAATATGGAGTCAGGCACAGCTTCAGGGCCTATTGCTGCCTGGAGCGCTGTTTATATTGACCTCAAACAGGCACACCTGGGGAGGGCCGGCCGGCAGGGTAAGGCTGCCCAGGTCAGCTAATCCACAACCCTCAGGGAATCACATTGTTGAAAATGGACCTCGCTAAGGCAGAATAGAAGCCAAGGAAGAAAAGGACACAATGCCATTTGCAGCACCGTAGATGAGTCTAGAGGTAATCACGTGACTTGTAGTAAGTCAGAAAGTGAAAGACACATATCCTATCATATCACTTATAGGTGTTACCTAAGAATGGATACCAGGGCAGATATTTCCACGGAGAAGGGCCATCACAGATTCATCAAACAAACTTATGGTTCACCAATGGAAAGGTGTGAGGATTGGTTTCATTACGATATTGGGGTTAACAGACATATACAAACACAGGTGACATATATAATCACCAAAGACCTACGGGATACCAAGAGAAGACTACTCAACATTCTGTCATAACGTACATGGGAAAAGGATCCCAGGAAGTACAGACATCTGTATATGTGTAAAAGAACCACATCTTCCACACCTACAACAAGCCAAACATTGTCATCAAACTTGCTGTAATAAAAAATAAAAAATTAAATTAAAAACACGAACAACAAGTACTGAGACAAACTTGAGGGGCTTTCTCCTGGCACATTCCATTCTAAATTCCAATCTAGAACACGACTTCCATTGAGGCTCTGTTGCCCTAGTCACCAGATTTGGTAAGGGAGAACTGCTGCCACCTTGTGGCCGTTTCACACAACAGCATCTTTAATCCCAGCGCTGATGGTCAGTTGATATTCAAAATCATTGCAGGCCTGTAAATGACACCTGCCCTGAAAACGAATCCTGGGGTCACATATCGACAAAAATATTCAAAGGACGTCCATATTTCAAAACGACCGTTTCAAAAGGCATATTTTACGCACATTAGTGTTCTGCTTCTTTTTCTTTCTTTCCTTTTTTTGTTAAAAATACGGGAATGGAAAAAGGCATCCCTCAGAATGGGCGAAAATCGTTGCAAACGAATCAATGGACAAAGGTTTAATCTCCAATATATATAAACAGCTCATGCAGCTTAATATTAACAAAACAAACAACCCAATACAAAAAATGGGCAGAAGATCTAAAGAGATGTTTCTTCAAAAAAGACACAGAGATGGCCAAGACGCACATGAAAAGCTGCTCAACAGCACTAATTATTAGAGAAATGCAAATCAAAACTACAATGAGGTATCACCGTACACCTGTTAGAATCGGCATCATCAGAAAATCTACAAACAACCAATTCTGGGGAGGGTGTGGACAAAAGGAGCTCTCTTCCACTATTGGTGGCAATGTAAATTGATACAGTCACTACGGAGAACGGTATGGAGTTTCCTTAAAAAAACTAGAAATAGAATTACCATCTGATCCAGCAATCCCACTTCTGGGCATATACCCAGAGAAAACCATAAATCAAAAAGGCACATTCACCACAATGTTCATGGCAGCACTATTTACAATGGCCAGGTAATGGAAGCAACGTAAATGCCCACAGACAGATGAATGGATAAAGATGTGGTACATATATAAAATGGAATATTACTCAGCCATAAAAAGGAATGAAACTGGGTCATTTGTAGAGACATCGATGGATCTAGAGACTGTCATACAGAATGAAGTAAGTCAGAAAGAGGAAAACAAATATTGTATATTAATGCATATATGTGAAACCTAAAAAATGGTACAGATGAACTGCTTTGCAGGGAAGAAACAGAGACACAGAGGTAGAGAACAAACATATGGACACCAAGTGTGGGAAGCCATGGGGTGGTGGTGGTGGGATGAGTTGGGAGATTGGAATTGACCTGTATACATGTATATGCATAAAATACATAACTAATAATAACCTGCTGTATAAAAAAATAAATCAAATTAAATTTCAAAATTTTAAAAAACAAAATTTAAAAATAAAACAGAAAAATGTTCTTCCCTTCACACAGTTGTAGTTATAGGAATGAATTATTTCCATGCTTATATCTATAAATACATAAAAGAGGAATAAAATCTAACTTGAACCATAAAAGAAAAAAAAAACCTGAACCCACCAGTTATACAGAGGAAAACCCTATCAGGGCACTTGCTCCAGCGGTAAACAATTCTGAAATTGGTCAGAGGTGGGGAATCATCTCCCATACAACCAGCAACCCACCCCCCACGCAAGGAGCATCCTCATTGCAAAGCTGGGGGACCGTGCCGAGGCATCTGTGAGTAAACGTGAGCTGAGTCCCAGGCCAGCTGCTGCTGAACTGTTCCCACCCTTCCCAGGTAAAACACCTGAATATGTACAAGGGCTTGAAAGCCTAGAGGAAGGGCCGCGGAGCCACACCAGCAACAGCACGCAGGCCTACTTGGTGCGTGCAGGCCAGCCAGGGTGGTCCTGGTCCCGGGTGCTCTTCCGGAAGCTTTCCATTGCCCTGCCTGAGATACCCCTCCTGTCCCGGCACCCACTGCTGTTTTCCTTCCTCACCTCTGTCCGGAGATAAATTCGAGCGGAAGGTATGGGTGACACATCCTCTGCTTTACCGGTGGCAGCCTGGCCACCCCTGCAGAAAGGCCAGCACGGTCCCACTCACACCGGGCCAACAACAAAGCTGTGGCCCCTCACTCCCTCCCACCAGCAGAGCCCCGAGACTGCTGACGGGGCAGAGAATATGGAGTCAGGCACAGCTTCAGGGGCTATTGCTGCCTGGAGCGCTGTTTATATTGACCTCAAACAGGCACACCTCGGGAGGGCCGGCCGGCAGGGTAAGGCTGCCCAGGTCAGCTAATCCACAACCCTCAGGGAATCACATTGTTGAAAATGGACCTCGCTAAGGCAGAATAGAAGCCAAGGAAGAAAAGGACACAATGACATTTGCAGCACCGTAGATGAGTCTAGAGGTAATCACGTGACTTGTAGTAAGTCAGAAAATGAAAGACACATATCCTATCATATCACTTATAGGTGTTACCTAAGAATGGATACCAGGGCAGATATTTCCACGGAGAAGGGCCATCACAGATTCATCAAACAAACTTATGGTTCACCAATGGAAAGGTGTGAGGATTGGTTTCATTATGATATTGGGGTTAACAGACATATACAAACACAGGTGACATATATAATCACCAAAGACCTACGGGATACCAAGAGAAGACTACTCAACATTCTGTCATAACGTACATGGGAAAAGGATCCCAGGAAGAACAGACATCTGTATATGTGTAAAAGAACCACATCTTCCACACCTACAACAAGCCAAACATTGTCATCAAACTTGCTGTAATAAAAAATAAAAAATTAAATTAAAAACAAGAACAAGAAGTAGTGAGACAAACTTGAGGGGCTTTCTCCTGGCACATTCCATTCTAAATTCCATTCTAGAACACGACTTCCATTGAGGCTCTGTTGCCCTAGTCACCAGATTTGGTAAGGGAGAACTGCTGCCACCTTGTGGCCGTTTCACACAACAGCAGCTTTAATCCCAGCGCTGATGGTCAGTTGATATTCAAAATCATTGCAGGCCTGTAAATGACACCTGCCCTGAAAACAAATCCTGGGTTCACATATTGACCAAAAAATTCAAAGGACGTCCATATTTCAAAATGACCGTTTCAAAAGGCATATTTTACGCACATTAGTGTTCTGCTTCTTTTTCTTTCTTTCCTTTTTTTGTTAAAAATACGGGAATGGAAAAAGGCATCCCTCAGAATGGGCGAAAATCGTTGCAAACGAATCAATGGACAAAGGTTTAATCTCCAATATATATAAACAGCTCATGCAGCTTAATATTAACAAAACAAACAACCCAATACAAAAAATGGGCAGAAGATCTAAAGAGATGTTTCTTCAAAGAAGACACAGAGAAGGCCAAGACGCACATGAAAAGCTGCTCAACAGCACTAATTATTAGAGAAATGCAAATCAAAACTACAATGAGGTATCACCTCACACCTGTTAGAATCCGCATCATCAGAAAATCTACAAACAACCAATTCTGGGGAGGGTGTGGACAAAAGGAGCCCTCTTCCACTATTGGTGGCAATGTAAATTGATACAGTCACTATGGAGAACGGTATGGAGTTTCCTTAAAAAAAACTAGAAATAGAATTACCATCTGATCCAGCAATCCCACTTCTGGGCATATACCCAGAGAAAACCATAAATCAAAAAGGCACATTCACCACAATGTTCATGGCAGCACTAATTACAATGGCCAGGTAATGGAAGCAACGTAAATGCCCACAGACAGATGAATGGATAAAGATGTGGTACATATATAAAATGGAATATTACTCAGCCATAAAAAGGAATGAAACTGGGTCATTTGTAGAGACATCGATGGATCTAGAGACTGTCATACAGAATGAAGTAAGTCAGAAAGAGGAAAACAAATATTGTATATTAATGCATATATGTGGAACCTAAAAAATCGTACAGATGAACTGGTTTGCAGGGAAGAAACAGAGACACAGAGGTAGAGAACAAACATATGGACACCAAGTGTGGGAAGCCATGGGGTGGTGGTGGTGGGATGAGTTGGGAGATTGGGATTGACCTGTATACATGTATATGCATAAAATACATAACTAATAATAACCTGCTGTATAAAAAAATAAATCAAATTAAATTTCAAAATTTTAAAAAACAAAATTTAAAAATAAAACAGAAAAATGTTCTTCCCTTCACACAGATGTATTTATAGGAATGAATTATTTCCATGCTTATATCTATAAATACATAAAAGAGGAATAAAATCTAACTTGAACCAAAAAGAAAAAAAAAAACCTGAACCCACCAGTTATACAGAGGAAAACCCTATCAGGGCACTTCCTCCAGTGGTAAACAATTATGAAATTGGTCAGAGGTGGGGAATCATCTCCCATACAACCAGCAACCCACCCCCCACGCAAGGAGCATCCTCATTGCAAAGCTGGGGGACCGTGCCGAGGCATCTGTGAGTAAACGTGAGCTGAGTCCCAGGCCAGCTGCTGCTGAACTGTTCCCACCCTTCCCAGGTAAAACACCTGAATATGTACAAGGGCTTGAAAGCCTAGAGGAAGGGCCGCAGAGCCACACCAGCGACAGCACGCAGGCCAACTTGGTGCCTGCAGGCCAGCCAGGGAGGTCCTGGCCCCGGGCGCTATTCCGGAAGCTTTCCATTGCCCTGCCTGAGATACCCCTCCTGTCCCGGCCCCCACTGCTGTTTTCCTTCCTCACCTCTGTCCGGAGAGAAATTCCAGCGGAAGGTATGGGTGACACATCCTCTGCTTTACAGGTGGCAGCCGGGCCACCCCTGCAGAAAGGCCAGCAGGGTCCCACTCACACCGGGCCAACAACAAAGCTGTGGCCCCTCACTCCCTCCCACCAGCAGAGCCCCGAGACTGCTGACGGGGCAGAGAATATGGAGTCAGGCACAGCTTCAGGGGCTATTGCTGCCTGGAGCGCTGTTTATATTGACCTCAAACAGGCACACCTGGGGAGGGCCGGCCGGCAGGGTAAGGCTGCCCAGGTCAGCTAATCCACAACCCTCAGGGAATCACATTGTTGAAAATGGACCTCGCTATGGCAGAATAGAAGCCAAGGAAGAAAAGGACACAATGCCATTTGCAGCACCGTAGATGAGTCTAGAGGTAATCACGTGACTTGTAGTAAGTCAGAAAGTGAAAGACACATATCCTATCATATCACTTATAGGTGTTACCTAAGAATGGATACCAGGGCAGATATTTCCACGGAGAAGGGCCATCACTGATTCATCAAACAAACGTATGGTTCACCAATGGAAAGGTGTGAGGATTGGTTTCATTACGTTATTGGGGTTAACAGACATATACAAACACAGGTGACATATATAATCACCAAAGACCTACGGGATACCAAGAGAAGACTACTCAACATTCTGTCATAACGTACATGGGAAAAGGATCCCAGGAAGAACAGACATCTGTAAATGTGTAAAAGAACCACATCTTCCACACCTACAACAAGCCAAACATTGTCATCAAACTTGCTGTAATAAAAAATAAAAAATTAAATTAAAAACACGAACAACAAGTAGTGAGACAAACTTGAGGGGATTTCTCCTGGCACATTCCATTCTAAATTCCAATCTAGAACACGACTTCCATTGAGGCTCTGTTGCCCTAGTCACCAGATTTGGTAAGGGAGAACTGCTGCCACCTTGTGGCCGTTTCACACAACAGCAGCTTTAATCCCAGCGCTGATGGTCAGTTGATATTCAAAATCATTGCAGGCCTGTAAATGACACCTGCCCTGAAAACAAATCCTGGGGTCACATATCGACAAAAATATTCAAAGGACGTCCATATTTCAAAACGACCGTTTCAAAAGGCATATTTTACGCACATTAGTGTTCTGCTTCTTTTTCTTTCTTTCCTTTTTTTGTTAAAAATACGGGAATGGAAAAAGGCATCCCACAGAATGGGCGAAAATCGTTGCAAACGAATCAATGGAAAAAGGTTTAATCTCCAATATATATAAACAGCTCATGCAGCTGAATATTAACAAAACAAACAACCCAATACAAAAAATGGGCAGAAGATCTAAAGAGATGTTTCTTCAAAGAAGACACAGAGATGGCCAAGACGCACATGAAAAGCTGCTCAACAGCACTAATTATTAGAGAAATGCAAATCAAAACTACAATGAGGTATCACCTCACACCTGTTAGAATCGGCATCATCATAAAATCTACAAACAACAAATTCTGGGGAGGGTGTGGACAAAAGGAGCCCTCTTCCACTATTGGTGGCAATGTAAATTGATACAGTCACTATGGAGAACGGTATGGAGTTTCCTTAAAAAAACTAGAAATAGAATTACCATCTGATCCAGCAATTCCACTTCTGGGCATATACCCAGAGAAAACCATAAATCAAAAAGGCACATTCACCACAATGTTCATGGCAGCACTATTTACAATGGCCAGGTAATGGAAGCAACGTAAATGCCCACAGACAGATGAATGGATAAAGATATGGTACGTATATAAAATGGAATATTACTCAGCCATAAGAAGGAATGAAACTGGGTCATTTGTAGAGACATCGATGGATCTAGAGACTGTCATACAGAATGAAGTAAGTCAGAAAGAGGAAAACAAATATTGTATATTAATGCATATATGTGGAACCTAAAAAATGGTACAGATGAACTGGTTTGCAGGGAAGAAACAGAGACACAGAGGTAGAGAACAAACATATGGACACCAAGTGTGGGAAGCCATGGGGTGGTGGTGGTGGGATGAGTTGGGAGATTGGGATTGACCTGTATACATGTATATGCATAAAATACATAACTAATAATAACCTGCTGTATAAAAAAATAAATCAAATTAAATTTCAAATTTTTAAAAAGAAAAATTTAAAAATAAAACAGAAAAATGTTCTTCCCTTCACACAGATGTATTTATAGGAATGAATTATTTCCATGCTTATATCTATAAATACATAAAAGAGGACTAAAATCTAACTTGAACCATAAAAGAAAACAAAAAACCTGAACCCACCAGTTATACAGAGGAAAACCCTATCAGGGCACTTGCTCCAGCGGTAAACAATTCTGAAATTGGTCAGAGGTGGGGAATCATCTCCCATACAACCAGCAACCCACCCCCCACGCAAGGAGCATCCTCATTGCAAAGCTGGGGGACCGTGCCGAGGCATCTGTGAGTAAACGTGAGCTGAGCCCCAGGCCAGCTGCTGCTGAACTGTTCCCACCCTTCCCAGGTAAAACACCTGAATATGTACAAGGGCTTGAAAGCCTAGAGGAAGGGCCGCGGAGCCACACCAGCGACAGCACGTAGGCCAACTTGGTGCCTGCAGGCCAGCCAGGGTGGTCCTGGCCCCGGGCGCTCTTCCGGAAGCTTTCCATTGCCCTGCCTGAGATACCCCTCCTGTCCCGGCCCCCACTGCTTTTTTCCTTCCTCACCTCTGTCCGGAGAGAAATTCCACCGGAAGGTATGGGTGACACATCCTCTGCTTTACAGGTGGCAGCCTGGCCACCCCTGCAGAAAGGCCAGCAGGTTTCCACTCACACCGGGCCAACAACAAAGCTGTGGCCCCTCACTCCCTCCCACCAGCAGAGCCCCGAGACTGCTGACGGGGCAGAGAATATGGAGTCAGGCACAGCTTCAGGGGCTATTGCTGCCTGGAGCGCTGTTTATATTGACCTCAAACAGGCACACCTGGGGAGGCCCGGCCGGCAGGGTAAGGCTGCCCAGGTCAGCTAATCCACAACCCTCAGGGAATCACATTGTTGAAAACGGACCTCGCTAAGGCAGAATAGAAGCCAAGGAAGAAAAGGACACAATGCCATTTGCAGCACCGTAGATGAGTCTAGAGGTAATCACGTGACTTGTAGTAAGTCAGAAAGTGAAAGTCACATATCGTATCATATCACTTATAGGTGTTACCTAAGAATGGATACCAGGGCAGATATTTCCACGGAGAAGGGCCATCACAGATTCATCAAACAAACGTATGGTTCACCAATGGAAAGGTGTGAGGATTGGTTTCATTACGATATTGGGGTTAACAGACATATACAAACACAGGTGACATATATAATCACCAAAGACCTATGGGATACCAAGAGAAGACTACTCAACATTCTGTCATAACGTACATGGGAAAAGGATCCCAGGAAGAACAGACATCTGTATATGTGTAAAAGAACCACATCTTCCACACCTACAACAAGCCAAACATTGTCATTAAACTTGCTGTAATAAAAAATAAAAAATTAAATTAAAAACACGAACAAGAAGTAGTGAGACAAACTTGAGGGGCTTTCTCCTGGCACATTCCATTCTAAATTCCAATCTAGAACACGACTTCCATTGAGGCTCTGTTGCCCTAGTCACCAGATTTGGTAAGGGAGAACTGCTGCCACCTTGTGGCCGTTTCACACAACAGCAGCTTTAATCCCAGCGCTGATGGTCAGTTGATTTTCAAAATCATTGCAGGCCTGTAAATGACACCTGCCCTGAAAACAAATCCTGGGGTCACATATCGACCAAAAAATTCAAAGGACGTCCATATTTCAAAACGACCGTTTCAAAAGGCATATTTTACGCACATTAGTGTTCTGCTTCTTTTCCTTTCTTTCCTTTTTTTGTTAAAAATACGGGAATGGAAAAAGGCATCCCTCAGAATGGGCGAAAATTGTTGCAAACGAATCAATGGACAAAGGTTTAATCTCCAATATATATAAACAGCTCATGCAGCTTAATATTAACAAAACAAACAACCCAATACAAAAAATGGGCAGAAGATCTAAAGAGATGTTTCTTCAAAGAAGACACAGAGATGGCCAAGACGCACATGAAAAGCTGCTCAACAGCACTAATTATTAGAGAAATGCAAATCAAAAGTACAATTTGGTATCACCTCACACCTGTTAGAATTGGCATCATCAGAAAATCTACAAACAACCAATTCTGGGGAGGGTGTGGACAAAAGGAGCCCTCTTCCACTATTGGTGGGAATGTAAATTGATACAGTCACTATGGAGAACGGTATGGAGTTTCCTTAAAAAAACTAGAAATAGAATTACCATCTGATCCAGCAATCCCACTTCTGGGCATATACCCAGAGAAAACCATAAATCAAAAAGGCACATTCACCACAATGTTCATGGCAGCACTATTTACAATGGCCAGGTAATGGAAGCAACGTAAATGCCCACAGACAGATGAATGGATAAAGATGTGGTACATATATAAAATGGAATATTACTCAGCCATAAGAAGGAATGAAACTGGGTCATTTGTAGAGACATCGATGGATCTAGAGACTGTCATACAGAATGAAGTAAGTCAGAAAGAGGAAAACAAATATTGTATATTAATGCATATATGTGGAACCTAAAAAATGGTACAGATGAACTGGTTTACAGGGAAGAAACAGAGACACAGAGGTAGAGAACAAACATATGGACACCAAGTGTGGGAAGCCATGGGGTGGTGGTGGTGGGATGAGTTGGGAGATTGGGATTGACCTGTATACATGTATATGCATAAAATACATAACTAATAATAACCTGCTGTATAAAAAAATAAATCAAATTAAATTTCAAAATTTTAAAAAACAAAATTTAAAAATAAAACAGAAAAATGTTCTTCCCTTCACACAGTTGTATTTATAGGAATGAATTATTTCCATGCTTATATCTTTAAATACATAAAAGAGGAATAAAATCTAACTTGAACCATAAAAGAAAACAAAAAACCTGAACCCACCAGTTATACAGCGGAAAACCCTATCAGGGCACTTGCTCCAGCGGTAAACAATTCTGAAATTGGTCAGAGGTGGGGAATCATCTCCCATACAACCTGCAACCCACCCCCCACGCAAGGAGCATCCTCATTGCAAAGCTGGGGGACCGTGCCGAGGCATCTGTGAGTAAACGTGAGCTGAGCCCCAGGCCAGCTGCTGCTGAACTGTTCCCACCCTTCCCAGGTAAAACACCTGAATATGTACAAGGGCTTGAAAGCCTAGAGGAAGGGCTGCGGAGCCACACCAGCGACAGCCCGCAGGCCAACTTGGTGCCTGCAGGCCAGCCAGGGTGGTCCTGGCCCTGGGCGCTCTTCCGGAAGCTTTCCATTGCCCTGCCTGAGATACCCCTCCTGTCCCGGCCCCCACTGCTTTTTTCCTTCCTCACCTCTGTCCGGAGAGAAATTCCAGCGGAAGGTATGGGTGACACATCCTCTTCTTTACAGGTGGCAGCCTCGCCACCCCTGCAGAAAGGCCAGCAGGATCCCACTCACACCGGGCCACCAACAAAGCTGTGGCCCCTCACTCCCTCCCACCAGCAGAGCCCCGAGACTGCTGACGGGGCAGAGAATATGGAGTCAGGCACAGCTTCAGGGGCTATTGCTGCCTGGAGCGCTGTTTATATTGACCTCAAACAGGCACACCTGGGGAGGGCCGGCCGGCAGGGTAAGGCTGCCCAGGTCAGCTAATCCACAACCCTCAGGGAATCACATTGTTGAAAATGGACCTCGCTAAGGCAGAATAGAAGCCAAGGAAGAAAAGGACACAATGCCATTTGCAGCACCGTAGATGAGTCTAGAGGTAATCACGTGACTTGTAGTAAGTCAGAAAGTGAAAGTCACACATCGTATCATATCACTTATAGGTGTTACCTAAGAATGGATACCAGGGCAGATATTTCCACGGAGAAGGGCCATCACAGATTCATCAAACAAACTTATGGTTCACCAATGGAAAGGTGTGAGGATTGGTTTCATTACGATATTGGGGTTAACAGACATATACAAACACAGGTGACATATATAATCACCAAAGATCTACGGGATACCAAGAGAAGACTACTCAACATTCTGTCATAACGTACATGGGAAAAGGATCCCAGGAAGAACAGACATCTGTATATGTGTAAAAGAACCACATCTTCCACACCTACAACAAGCCAAACATTGTCATCAAACTTGCTGTAATAAAAAATAAAAACTTAAATTAAAAACACGAACAAGAAGTAGTGAGACAAACTTGAGGGGCTTTCTCCTGGCACATTCCATTCTAAATTCCAATCTAGAACACGACTTCCATTGAGGCTCTGTTGCCCTAGTCACCAGATTTGGTAAGGGAGAACTGCTGCCACCTTGTGGCCGTTTCACACAACAGCAGCTTTAATCCCAGCGCTGATGGTCAGTTGATATTCAAAATCATTGCAGGCCTGTAAATGACACCTGCCCTGAAAACAATTCCTGGGGTCACATATCGACCAAAAAATTCAAACGACGTCCATATTTCAAAACGACCGTTTCAAAAGGCATATTTTACGCACATTAGTGTTCTGCTTCTTTTTCTTTCTTTCCTTTTTTTGTTAAAAATATGGGAATGGAAAAGGCATCCCTCAGAATGGGCGAAAATCGTTGCAAACGAATCAATGGACAAAGGTTTAATCTCCAATATATATAAACAGCTCATGCATCTTAATATTAACAAAACAAACAACCCAATACAAAAAATGGGCAGAAGATCTAAAGAGATGTTTCTTCAAAAAAGACACAGAGATGGCCAAGACGCACATGAAAAGCTGCTCAACAGCACTAATTATTAGAGAAATGCAAATCAAAAGTACAATGAGGTATCACCTCACACCTGTTAGAATCGGCATCATCAGAAAATCTACAAACAACCAATTCTGGGGAGGGTGTGCACAAAAGGAGCCCTCTTCCACTATTGGTGGCAATGTAAATTGATACAGTCACTACGGAGAACGGTATGGAGTTTCCTTAAAAAAACTAGAAATAGAATTACCATCTGATCCAGCAATCCCACTTCTGGGCATATACCCAGAGAAAACCATAAATCTAAAAGGCACATTCACCACAATGTTCATGGCAGCACTATTTACAATGGCCAGGTAATGGAAGCAACGTAAATGCCCACAGACAGATGAATGGATAAAGATGTGGTACATATATAAAATGGAATATTACTCAGCCATAAAAAGGAATGAAACTGGGTCATTTGTAGAGACATCGATGGATCTAGAGACTGTCATACAGAATGAAGTATGTCAGAAAGAGGAAAACAAATATTGTATATTAATGCATATATGTGGAACCTAAAAAATGGTACAGATGACCTGGTTTGCAGGGAAGAAACAGAGACACAGAGGTAGAGAACTAACATATGGACACCAAGTGTGGGAAGCCATGGGGTGGTGGTGGTGGGATGAGTTTGGAGATTGGAATTGACCTGTATACATGTATATGCATAAAATACATAACTAATAATAACCTGCTGTATAAACAAATAAATCAAATTAAATTTCAAAATTTTAAAAAACAAAATTTAAAAATAAAACAGAAAAATGTTCTTCCCTTCACACAGTTGTATTTATAGGAATGAATTA
The DNA here is from genome assembly GCF_964341445.2 of Mesoplodon mirus. NCBI lineage: Eukaryota > Metazoa > Chordata > Mammalia > Artiodactyla > Ziphiidae > Mesoplodon > Mesoplodon mirus. Next base: position 981,546 of record NW_028295814.1, on the reverse strand, counting down.
TTTCCATGCTTATATCTATAAATACATAAAAGAGGAATAAAATCTAACTTGAACCATAAAAGAAAAAAAAAACCTGAACCCACCAGTTATACAGAGGAAAACCCTATCAGGGCACTTGCTCCAGCGGTAAACAATTCTGAAATTGGTCAGAGGTGGGGAATCATCTCCCATACAACCAGCAACCCACCCCCCACTCCAGGAGCATCCTCATTGCAAAGCTGGGGGACCGTTCCGTGGCATCTGTGAGTAAACGTGAGCTGAGTCCCAGGCCAGCTGCTGCTGAACTGTTCCCACCCATCCCAGGTAAAACACCTGAATATGTACAAGGGCTTGAAAGCCTAGAGGAAGGGCCGCGGAGCCACACCAGCGACAGCACGCAAGCCAACTTGGTGCCTGCAGGCCAGCCAGGGTGGTCATGGCCCCGGGCGCTCTTCCGGAAGCTTTCCATTTCCCTGCCTGAGATACCCCTCCTGTCCCGGTCCCCACTGCTGTTTTCCTTCCTCACCTCTGTCCGGAGATAAATTCCAGCGGAAGGTATGGGTGACACATCCTCTGCTTTACAGGTGGCAGCCTGGCCACCCCTGCAGGAAGGCCAGCAGGGTCCCACTCACACCGGGCCAACAACAAAGCTGTGGCCCCTCACTCCCTCCCACCAGCAGAGCCCCGAGACTGCTGACGGGGCAGAGAATATGGAGTCAGGCACAGCTTCAGGGGCTATTGCTGCCTGGAGCGCTGTTTATATTGACCTCAAACAGGCACACCTGGGGAGGGCCGGCCGGCAGGGTAAGGCTGCCCAGGTCAGCTAATCCACAACCCTCAGGGAATCACATTGTTGAAAATGGACCTCGCTAAGGCAGAATAGAAGCCAAGGAAGAAAAGGACACAATGCCATTTGCAGCACCGTAGATGAGTCTAGAGGTAATCACGTGACTTGTAGTAAGTCAGAAAGTGAAAGACACATATCGTATCATATCACTTATAGGTGTTACCTAAGAATGGATACCAGGGCAGATATTTCCACGGAGAAGGGCCATCACAGATTCATCAAACAAACTTATGGTTCACCAATGGAAAGGTGTGAGGATTGGTTTCATTACGATATTGGGGTTAACAGACATATACAAACACAGGTGACATATATAATCACCAAAGACCTACGGGATACCAAGAGAAGACTACTCAACATTCTGTCATAACGTACATGGGAAAAGGATCCCAGGAAGAACAGACATCTGTATATGTGTAAAAGAACCACATCTTCCACACCTACAACAAGCCAAACATTGTCATCAAACTTGCTGTAATAAAAAATAAAAAATTAAATTAAAAACAAGAACAAGAAGTAGTGAGACAAACTTGAGGGGCTTTCTCCTGGCACATTCCATTCTAAATTCCATTCTAGAACACGACTTCCATTGAGGCTCTGTTGCCCTAGTCACCAGATTTGGTAAAGGAGAACTGCTGCCACCTTGTGGCCGTTTCACACAACAGCAGCTTTAATCCCAGCGCTGATGGTCAGTTGATATTCAAAATCATTGCAGGCCTGTAAATGACACCTGCCCTGAAAACAAATCCTGGGTTCACATATCGACCAAAAAATTCAAAGGACGTCCATATTTCAAAACGACCGTTTCTAAAGGCATATTTTACGCACATTAGTGTTCTGCTTCTTTTTCTTTCTTTCCTTTTTTTGTTAAAAATACGGGAATGGAAAAAGGCATCCCTCAGAATGGGCGAAAATCGTTGCAAACGAATCAATGGACAAAGGTTTAATCTCCAATATATATAAACAGCTCATGCAGCTTAATATTAACAAAACAAACAACCCAATACAAAAAATGGGCAGAAGATCTAAAGAGATGTTTCTTCAAAGAAGACACAGAGATGGCCAAGACGCACATGAAAAGCTGCTCAACAGCACTAATTATTAGAGAAATGCAAATCAAAACTACAATGAGGTATCACCTCACACCTGTTAGAATCGGCATCATCAGAAAATCTACAAACAACAAATTCTGGGGAGGGTGTGGACAAAAGGAGCCCTCTTCCACTATTGGTGGCAATGTAAATTGATACAGTCACTATGGAGAACGGTATGGAGTTTCCTTAAAAAAACTAGAAATAGAATTACCATCTGATCCAGCAATCCCACTTCTGGGCATATACCCAGAGAAAACCATAAATCAAAAAGGCACATTCACCACAATGTTCATGGCAGCACTATTTACAATGGCCAGGTAATGGAAGCAACGTAAATGCCCACAGACAGATGAATGGATAAAGATGTGGTACATATATAAAATGGAATATTACTCAGCCATAAGAAGGAATGAAACTGGGTCATTTGTAGAGACATCGATGGATCTAGAGACTGTCATACAGAATGAAGTAAGTCAGAAAGAGGAAAACAAATATTGTATATTAATGCATATATGTGTAACCTAAAAAATGGTACAGATGAACTGGTTTGCAGGGAAGAAACAGAGACACAGAGGTAGAGAACAAACATATGGACACCAAGTGTGGGAAGCCATGGGGTGGTGGTGGTGGGATGAGTTGGGAGATTGGCATTGACCTGTATACATGTATATGCATAAAATACATAACTAATAATAACCTGCTGTATAAAAAAATAAATTAAATTTCAAAATTTTAAAAAACAAAATTTAAAAATAAAACAGAAAAATGTTCTTCCCTTCACACAGTTGTATTTATAGGAATGAATTATTTCCATGCTTATATCTATAAATACATAAAAGAGGAATAAAATCTAACTTGAACCATAAAAGAAAACAAAAATCCTGAACCCACCAGTTATACAGAGGAAAACCCTATCAGGACACTTGCTCCAGCGGTAAACAATTCTGAAATTGGTCAGAGGTGGGGAATCATCTCCCATACAACCAGCAACCCACCCCCCACGCAAGGAGCATCCTCATTGCAAAGCTGGGGGACCGTGCTGAGGCATATGTGAGTAAACGTGAGCTGAGCCCCAGGCCAGCTGCTGCTGAACTGTTCCCACCCTTCCCAGGTAAAACACCTGAATATGTACAAGGGCTTGAAAGCCTAGAGAAAGGGCCGCGGAGCCACACCAGCGACAGCCCGCAGGCCAACTTGGTGCCTGCAGGCCAGCCAGGGTGGTCCTGGCCCCGGGCGCTCTTCCGGAAGCTTTCCATTGCCCTGCCTGAGATACCCCTCCTGTCCCGGCCCCCACTGCTTTTTTCCTTCCTCACCTCTGTCCGGAGAGAAATTCCAGTGGAAGGTATGGGTGACACATCCTCTTCTTTACAGGTGGCAGCCTGGCCACCCCTGCAGAAATGCCAGCAGGGTCCCACTCACACCAGGCCACCAACAAATCTGTGGCCCCTCACTCCCTCCCACCAGCAGAGCCACGAGACTGCTGACGGGGCAGAGAATATGGAGTCAGGCACAGCTTCAGGGGCTATTGCTGCCTGGAGCGCTGTTTATATTGACCTCAAACAGGCACACCTGGGGAGGGCCGGCCGGCAGGGTAAGGCTGCCCAGGTCAGCTAATCCACAACCCTCAGGGAATCACATTGTTGAAAATGGACCTCGCTAAGGCAGAATAGAAGCCAAGGAAGAAAAGGACACAATGCCATTTGCAGCACCGTAGATGAGTCTAGAGGTAATCACGTGACTTGTAGTAAGTCAGAAAGTGAAAGTCACATATCGTATCATATCACTTATAGGTGTTACCTAAGAATGGATACCAGGGCAGATATTTCCACGGAGAAGGGCCATCACAGATTCATCAAACAAACGTATGGTTCACCAATGGAAAGGTGTGAGGATTGGTTTCATTACGATATTGGGGTTAACAGACATATACAAACACAGGTGACATATATAATCACCAAAGACCTACGGGATACCAAGAGAAGACTACTCAACATTCTGTCATAACGTACATGGGAAAAGGATCCCAGGAAGAACAGACATCTGTATATGTGTAAAAGAACCACATCTTCCACACCTACAACAAGCCAAACATTGTCATCAAACTTGCTGTAATAAAAAATAAAAAATTAAATTAAAAACACGAACAAGAAGTAGTGAGACAAACTTGAGGGGCTTTCTCCTGGCACATTCCATTCTAAATTGCAATCTAGAACACGACTTCCATTGAGGGTCTCTTGCCCTAGTCACCAGATTTGGTAAGGGAGAACTGCTGCCACCTTGTGGCCGTTTCACACAACAGCAGCTTTAATCCCAGCGCTGATGGTCAGTTGATATTCAAAATCATTGCAGGCCTGTAAATGACACCTGCCCTGAAAACAAATCCTGGGGTCACATATCGACCAAAAAACTCAAAGGACGTCCATATTTCAAAACGACCGTTTCTAAAGGCATATTTTACGCACATTAGTGTTCTGCTTCTTTTTCTTTCTTTCCTTTTTTTGTTAAAAATACGGGAATGGAAAAAGGCATCCCTCAGAATGGGCGAAAATCGTTGCAAACGAATCAATGGACAAAGGTTTAATCTCCAATATATATAAACAGCTCATGCAGCTTAATATTAACAAAACAAACAACCCAATACAAAAATGGGCAGAAGATCTAAAGAGATGTTTCTTCAAAGAAGACACAGAGATGGCCAAGACGCACATGAAAAGCTGCTCAACAGCACTAATTACTAGAGAAATGCAAATCAAAACTACAATGAGGTATCACCTCACACCTGTTAGAATCGGCATCATCAGAAAATCTACAAACAACAAATTCTGGGGAGGGTGTGGACAAAAGGAGCCCTCTTCCACTATTGGTGGCAATGTAAATTGATACAGTCACTATGGAGAACGGTATGGAGTTTCCTTAAAAAAACTAGAAATAGAATTACCATCTGATCCAGCAATCCCACTTCTGGGCATATACCCAGAGAAAACCATAAATCAAAAAGGCACATTCACCACAATATTCATGGCAGCACTATTTACAATGGCCAGGTAATGGAAGCAACGTAAATGCCCACAGACAGATGAATGGATAAAGATGTGGTACATATATAAAATGGAATATTACTCAGCCATAAAAAGGAATGAAACTGGGTCATTTGTAGAGACATCGATGGATCTAGAGACTATCATACAGAATGAAGTTAGTCAGAAAGAGGAAAACAAATATTGTATATTAATGCATATATGTGGAACATAAAAAATGGTACAGATGAACTGGTTTGCAGGGAAGAAACAGAGACACAGAGGTAGAGAACAAACATATGGACACCAAGTGTGGGAAGCCATGGGGTGGTGGTGGTGGGATGAGTTGGGAGATTGGCATTGACCTGTATACATGTATATGCATAAAATACATAACTAATAATAACCTGCTGTATAAAAAAATAAATCAAATTCAATTTCAAAATTTTAAAAAACAAAATTTAAAAATAAAACAGAAAAATGTTCTTCCCTTCACACAGATGTATTTATAGGAATGAATTATTTCCATGCTTATATCTATAAATACATAAAAGAGGAATAAAATCTAACTTGAACCATAAAAGAAAAAATAAAACCTGAACCCACCAGTTATACAGAGGAAAACCCTATCAGGGCACTTGCTCCAGCGGTAAACAATTCTGAAATTGGTCAGAGGTGGGGAATCATCTCCCATACAACCAGCAACCCACCCCCCACGCAAGGAGCATCCTCATTGCAAAGCTGGGGGACCGTGCCGAGGCATCTGTGAGTAAACGTGAGCTGAGCCCCAGGCCAGCTGCTGCTGAACTGTTCCCACCCTTCCCAGGTAAAACACCTGAATATGTACAAGTGCTTGAAAGCCTAGTGGAAGGGCCGCGGAGCCACACCATCGACAGCACGCAGGCCAACTTGGTGCCTGCAGGCCAGCCAGGGTGGTCCTGGCCCCGGGCGCTCTTCCGGAAGCTTTCCATTGCCCTGCCTGAGATACCCCTCCTGTCCCGGCCCCCACTGCTTTTTTCCTTCCTCACCTCTGTCCGGAGAGAAATTCCAGCGGAAGGTATGGGTGACACATCCTCTTCTTTACAGGTGGCAGCCTGGCCACCCCTGCAGAAAGGCCAGCAGGGTCCCACTCACACCGGGCCAACAACAAAGCTGTGGCCCCTCACTCCCTCCCACCAGCAGAGCCCCGAGACTGCTGACGGGGCAGAGAATATGGAGTCAGGCACAGCTTCACGGGCTATTGCTGCCTGGAGCGCTGTTTATATTGACCTGAAACCGGCACACCTGGGGAGGGCCGGCCGGCAGGGTAAGGCTGCCCAGGTCAGCTAATCCACAACCCTCAGGGAATCACATTGTTGAAAATGGACCTCGCTAAGGCAGAATAGAAGCCAAGGAAGAAAAGGACACAATGCCATTTGCAGCACCGTTGATGTGTCTAGAGGTAATCACGTGACTTGTAGTAAGTCAGAAAGTGAAAGACACATATCGTATCATATCACTTATAGGTGTTACCTAAGAATGGATACCAGGGCAGATATTTCCACGGAGAAGGGCCATCACAGATTCATCAAACAAACGTATGGTTCACCAATGGAAAGGTGTGAGGATTGGTTTCATTACGATATTGGGGTTAACAGACATATACAAACACAGGTGACATATATAATCACAAAAGACCTACGGGATACCAAGAGAAGACTACTCAACATTCTGTCATAACGTACATGGGAAAAGGATCCCAGGAAGAACAGATATCTGTATATGTGTAAAAGAACCACATCTTCCACACCTACAACAAGCCAAACATTGTCATCAAACTTGCTGTAATAAAAAATAAAAAATTAAATTAAAAACACGAACAAGAAGTAGTGAGACAAACTTGAGGGGCTTTCTCCTGGCACATTCCATTCTAAATTCCAATCTAGAACACCACTTCCATTGAGGCTCTGTTGCTCTATTCACCAGATTTGCTAAGGGAGAACTGCTGCCACCTTGTGGCCGTTTCACACAACAGCAGCTTTAATGCAAGCCCTGATGGTCAGTTGATATTCAAAATCATTGCAGGCCTGTAAATGACACCTGCCCTGAAAACAAATCCTGGGGTCACATATCGACCAAAAAACTCAAAGGACGTCCATATTTCAAAACGATCGTTTCAAAAGGCATATTTTACGCACATTAGTGTTCTGCTTCTTTTTCTTTCTTTCCTTTTTTTGTTAAAAATACGGGAATGGAAAAAGGCATCCCTCAGAATGGGCGAAAATCGTTGCAAACGAATCAATGGACAAAGGTTTAATCTCCAATATATATAAACAGCTCATGCAGCTTAATATTAACAAAACAAACAACCCAATACAAAAAATGGGCAGAAGATCTAAAGAGATGTTTCTTCCAAGAAGACACAGAGATGGCCAAGACGCACATGAAAAGCTGCTCAACAGCACTAATTATTAGAGAAATGCAAATCAAAACTACAATGAGGTATCACCACACACCTGTTAGAATCGGCATCATCAGAAAATCTACAAACAACCAATTTTGGGGAGGGTGTGGACAAAAGGAGCCCTCTTCCACTATTGGTGGCAATGTAAATTGATACAGTCACTATGGAGAACGTTATGGAGTTTCCTTAAAAAAACTAGAAATAGAATTACCATCTGATCCAGCAATCCCACTTCTGGGCATATACCCAGAGAAAACCATAAATCAAAAAGGCACATTCACCACAATGTTCATGGCAGCACTATTTACAATGGCCAGGTAATGGAAGCAACGTAAATGCCCACAGACAGATGAATGGATAAAGATGTGGTACATATATAAAATGGAATATTACTCAGCCATAAAAAGGAATGAAACTGGGTCATTTGTAGAGACATCGATGGATCTAGAGACTGTCATACAGAATGAAGTAAGTCAGAAAAAGGAAAACAAATATTGTATATTAATGCATATATGTGGAACCTAAAAAATGGTACAGATGAACTGCTTTGCAGGGAAGAAACAGAGACACAGAGGTAGAGAACAAACATATGGACACCAAGTGTGGGAAGCCATGGGGTGGTGGTGGTGGGATGAGTTGGGAGATTGGGATTGACCTGTACACATGTATATGCATAAAATACATAACTAATAATAACCTGCTGTATAAAAAATAAATCAAATTCAATTTCAAAATTTTAAAAAACAAAATTTAAAAATAAAACAGAAATATGTTCTTCCCTTCACACAGATGTATTTATAGGAATGAATTATTTCCATGCTTATATCTATAAATACATAAAAGAGGAATAAAATCTAACTTGAACCATAAAAGAAAAAAAAAACCTGAACCCACCAGTTATACAGAGGAAAACCCTATCAGGGCACTTGCTCCAGCGGTAAACAATTCTGAAATTGGTCAGAGGTGGGGAATCATCTCCCATACAACCAGCAACCCACCCCCCACGCAAGGAGCATCCGCATTGCAAAGCTGGGGGACCGTGCCGAGGCATCTGTGAGTAAACGTGAGCTGAGCCCCAGGACAGCTGCTGCTGAACTGTTCCCACCCTTCCCAGGTAAAACACCTGAATATGTACAAGGGCTTGAAAGCCTAGAGGAAGGGCCGCGGAGCCACACCAGCGACAGCACGCAGGCCAACTTGGTGCCTGCAGTCCAGCCAGGGTGGTCCTGGCCCCGGCACTCTTCCGGAAGCTTTCCATTGCCCTGCCTGAGATACCCCTCCTGTCCCGGCCCCCACTGCTTTTTTCCTTCCTCACCTGTGTCCGGAGAGAAATTCCAGCGGAAGGTATGGTTGACACATCCTCTTCATTACGGGTGGCAGCCTGGCAACCCCTGCAGAAAGGCCAGCAGAGCCCCACTCACACCAGGCCAACAACAAAGCTGTGGCCCCTCACTCCCTCCCACCAGCAGAGCCCCGAGACTGCTGACGGGGCAGAGAATATGGAGTCAGGCACAGCTTCAGGGGCTATTGCTGCCTGGAGCGCTGTTTATATTGACCTCAAACAGGCACACCTGGGGAGGGCTGGCCGGCAGGGTAAGGCTGCCCAGGTCAGCTAATCCACAACCCTCAGGGAATCACATTGTTGAAAATGGACCTCGCTAAGGCAGAATAGAAGCCAAGGAAGAAAAGGACACAATGCCATTTGCAGCACCGTAGATGAGTCTAGAGGTAATCACGTGACTTGTAGTAAGTCAGAAAGGGAAAGGCACATATCGTATCATATCTCTTATAGGTGTTACCTAAGAATGGATACCAGGGCAGATATTTCCACGGAGAAGGGCCATCACAGATTCATCAAACAAACTTATGGTTCACCAATGGAAAGGTGTGAGGATTGGTTTCATTACGATATTGGGGTTAACAGACATATACAAACACAGGTGACATATATAATCACCAAAGACCTACGGAATACCAAGAGAAGACTACTCAACATTCTGTCATAACGTACATGGGAAAAGGATCCCAGGAAGAACAGACATTTGTATATGTGTAAAAGAACCACATCTTCCACACCTACAACAAGCCAAACATTGGAATCAAACTTGCTGTAATATAAAATAAAAAAATTAAATTAAAAACACGAACAAGAAGTAGTGAGACAAACTTGAGGGGCTTTCTCCTGGCACATTCCATTCTAAATTCCAATCTAGAACACCACTTCCATTGAGGCTCTGTTGCCCTAGTCACCAGATTTGCTAAGGGAGAACTGCTGCCACCTTGTGGCCGTTTCACACAACAGCAGCTTTAATCCCAGCGCTGATGGTCAGTTGATATTCAAAATCATTGCAGGCCTGTAAATGACACCTGCCCTGAAAACAAATCCTGGGGTCACATATCGAACAAAAAATTCAAAGGACGTCCATATTTCAAAGCGACCGTTTCAAAAGGCATATTTTACGCACATTAGTGTTCTGCTTCTTTTTCTTTCTTTCCTTTTTTTGTTAAAAATACGGGAATGGAAAAAGGCATCCCTCAGAATGGGCGAAAATCGTTGCAAACGAATCAATGGACAAAGGTTTAATCTCCAATATATATAAACAGCTCATGCAGCTTAATATTAACAAAACAAACAACCCAATACAAAAAATGGGCAGAAGATCTAAAGAGATGTTTCTTCAAAGAAGACACAGAGATGGCCAAGACGCACATGAAAAGCTGCTCAACAGCACTAATTATTAGAGAAATGCAAATCAAAACTACAATGAGGTATCACCTCACACCTGTTAGAATCGGCATCATCAGAAAATCTACAAACAACCAATTCTGGGGAGGGTGTGGACAAAAGGAGCCCTCTTCCACTATTGGTGGCAATGTAAATTGATACAGGCACTACGGAGAACGGTATGGAGTTTCCTTAAAAAACCTAGAAATAGAATTACCATCTGATCCAGCAGTCCCACTTCTGGGCATATACCCAGAGAAAACCATAAATCAAAAAGGCACATTCACCACAGTGTTCATGGCAGCACTATTTACAATGGCCAGGTAATGGAAGCAACGTAAATGCCCACAGACAGATGAATGGATAAAGATGTGGTACATATATAAAATGGAATATTACTCAGCCATAAAAAGGAATGAAACTGGGTCATTTGTAGAGACATCGATGGATCTAGAGACTGTCATACAGAATGAAGTTAGTCAGAAAAAGAAAACAAATATTGTATATTAATGCATATATGTGGAACCTAAAAAATGGTACAGATGAACTGCTTTGCAGGGAAGAAACAGAGACACAGAGGTAGAGAACAAACATATGGACACCAAGTGTGGGAAGCCATGGGGTGGTGGTGGTGGGATGAGTTGGGAGATTGGGATTGACCTGTATACATGTATATGCATAAAATACATAACTAATAATAACCTGCTGTATAAAAAAATAAATCAAATTCAATTTCAAAATTTTAAAAAACAAAATTTAAAAACAAAACAGAAAAATGTTCTTGCCTTCACACAGATGTATTTATAGGAATGAATTATTTCCATGCTCATATCTATAAATACATAAAAGAGGAAAAATATCTAACTTGAACCATAAAAGAAAAAAAAAAACCTGAACCCCCAGTTATACAGAGGAAAACCGTATCAGTGCACTTGCTCCAGCGGTAAACAATTCTGAAATTGGTCAGAGGTGGGGAATCATCTCCCATACAACAAGCAACCCACGCCCCACGCCAGGAGCATCCTCATTGCAAAGCTGGGGGACCGTGCCGAGGCATCTGTGAGTAAACGTGAGCTGAGCCCCAGGCCAGTGCTGCTGAACTGTTCCCTCCCTTCCCAGGTAAAACACCTGAATATGTACAAGGGCTTGAAAGCCTAGAGGAAGGGCCGCGGAGCCACACCAGCGACAGCACGCAGGCCAACTTGGTGCCTGCAGTCCAGCCAGGGTGGTCCTGGCCCCGGCACTCTTCCGGAAGCTTTCCATTGCCCTGCCTGAGATACCCCTCCTGTCCCGGCCCCCACTGCTTTTTTCCTTCCTCAGCTGTGTCCGGAGAGATATTCCAGCGGAAGGTATGGGTGACACATCCTCTTCTTTACAGGTGGCAGCCTGGCAACCCCTGCAGAAAGGCCAGCAGAGCCCCACTCACACCGGGCCAACAACAAAGCTGTGGCCCCTCACTCCCTCCCACCAGCAGAGCCCCGAGACTGCTGACGGGGCAGAGAATATGGAGTCAGGCACAGCTTCAGGGGCTATTGCTGCCTGGAGCGCTGTTTATATTGACCTCAAACAGGCACACCTGGGGAGGGCCGGCCGGCAGGGTAAGGCTGCCCAGGTCAGCTAATCCACAACCCTCAGGGAATCACATTGTTGAAAATGGACCTCGCTAAGGCAGAATAGAAGCCAAGGAAGAAAAGGACACAATGCCATTTGCAGCACCGTAGATGAGTCTAGAGGTAATCACGTGACTTGTAGTAAGTCAGAAAGTGAAAGACACATATCGTATCATATCACTTATAGGTGTTACCTAAGAATGGATACCAGGGCAGATATTTCCACGGAGAAGGGCCATCACAGATTCATCAAACAAACTTATAGTTCACCAATGGAAAGGTGTGAGGATTGGTTTCATTACGATATTGGGGTTAACAGACATATACAAACACAGGTGACATATATAATCACCAAAGACCTACGGAATACCAAGAGAAGACTACTCAACATTCTGTCATAACGTACATGGGAAAAGGATCCCAGGAAGAACAGACATCTGTATATGTGTAAAAGAACCACATCTTCCACACCTACAACAAGCCAAACATTGTCATCAAACTTGCTGTAATAAAAAGTAAAAAAATTAAATTAAAAACACGAACAAGAAGTAGTGAGACAAACTTGAGGGGCTTTCTCCTGGCACATTCCATTCTAAATTCCAATCTAGAACACGACTTCCATTGAGGCTCTGTTGCCCTAGTCACCAGATTTGCTAAGGGAGAACAGCTGCCACCTTGTGGCCGTTTCACACAAGAGCAGCTTTAATCCCAGCGCTGATGGTCAGTTGATATTCAAAATCATTGCAGGCCTGTAAATGACACCTGCCCTGAAAACAAATCCTGGGGTCCCATATCGACCAAAAAATTCAAAGGACGTCCATATTTCAAAACGACCGTTTCAAAAGGCATATTTTACGCACATTAGTGTTCTGCTTCTTTTCCTTTCTTTCCTTTTTTTGTTAAAAATACGGGGATGGAAAAAGGCATCCCTCAGAATGGGCGAAAATCGTTGCAAACGAATCAATGGACAAAGGTTTAATCTCCAATATATATAAACAGCTCATGCAGCTTAATATTAACAAAACAAACAACCCAATACAAAAAATGGGCAGAAGATCTAAAGAGATGTTTCTTCAAAGAAGACACAGAGATGGCCAAGACGCACATGAAAAGCTGCTCAACAGCACTAATTATTAGAGAAATGCAAATCAAAACTACAATGAGGTATCACCTCACACCTGTTAGAATCGGCATCATCAGAAAATCTACAAACAACAAATTCTGGGGAGGGTGTGGACAAAAGAAGCCCTCTTCCACTATTGGTGGCAATGTAAATTGATACAGTCACTATGGAGAACGGTATGGAGTTTCCTTAAAAAAAAACTAGAAATAGAATTACCATCTGATCCAGCAATCCCACTTCTGGGCATATACCCAGAGAAAACCATAAATCAAAAAGGCACATTCACCACAATGTTCATGGCAGCACTATTTACAATGGCCAGGTAATGGAAGCAACGTAAATGCCCACAGACAGATGAATGGATAAAGATGTGGTACATATATAAAATGGAATATTACTCAGCCATAAAAAGGAATGAAACTGGGTCATTTGTAGAGACATCGTTGGATCTAGAGACTGTCATACAGAATGAAGTAAGTCAGAAAGAGGAAAACAAATATTGTATATTAATGCATATATGTGGAACCTAAAAAATGGTACAGATGAACTGGTTTGCAGGGAAGAAACAGAGACACACAGGTAGAGAACAAACATATGGACACCAAGTGTGGGAAGCCATGGGTTGGTGGTGGTGGGATGAGTTGGGAGATTGGGATTGACCTGTATACATGTATATGCATAAAATACATAACTAATAATAACCTGCTGTATAAAAAAATAAATCAAATTAAATTTCAAAATTTTAAAAAACAAAATTTAAAAATAAAACAGAAAAATGTTCTTCCCTTCACACAGATGTATTTATAGGAATGAATTATTTCCATGCTTATATCTATAAATACATAAAAGAGGAATAAAATCTAACTTGAACCATAAAAGAAAAAAAAAAAACCTGAACCCACCAGTTATACAGAGGAAAACCCTATCAGGGCACTTGCTCCAGCGGTAAACAATTCTGAAATTGGTCAGAGGTGGGGAATCATCTCCCATACAACCAGCAACCCACCCCCCACACAAGGAGCATCCTCATTGCAAAGCTGGGGGACCGTGCCGAGGCATCTGTGAGTAAACGTGAGCTGAGTCCCAGGCCAGCTGCTGCTGAACTGTTCCCACCCTTCCCAGGGAAAACACCTGAATATGTACAAGGGCTTGAAAGCCTAGAGGAAGGGCCGCGGAGCCACACCAGCGACAGCACGCAGGCCAACTTGGTGCCTGCAGGCCAGCCAGGGTGGTCCTGGCCCCGGGCGCTCTTCCGGAAGCTTTCCATTTCCCTGCCTGAGATACCCCTCCTGTCCCGGCCCCCACTGCTGTTTTCCTTCCTCACCTCTGTCCGGAGAGAAATTCCAGCGGAAGGTATGGGTGACACATCCTCTGCTTTACAGGTGGCAGCCTGGCCACCCCTGCAGAAAGGCCAGCAGGGTCAACTCACACCGGGCCAATAACAAAGCTGTGGCCCCTCACTCCCTCCCACCAGCAGAGCCCCGAGACTGCTGACGGGGCAGAGAATATGGAGTCAGGCACAGCTTCAGGGGCTATTGCTGCCTGGAGCGCTGTTTATATTGACCTCAAACAGGCACACCTGGGGAGGGCCGGCCGGCAGGGTAAGGCTGCCCAGGTCAGCTAATCCACAACCGTCAGGGAATCACATTGTTGAAAATGGACCTCGCTAAGGCAGAATAGAAGCCAAGGAAGAAAAGGACACAATGCCATTTGCAGCACCGTAGATGAGTCTAGAGGTAATCACGTGACTTGTAGTAAGTCAGAAAGTGAAAGACACATATCCTATCATATCACTTATAGGTGTTACCTAAGAATGGATACCAGGGCAGATATTACCACGGAGAAGGGCCATCACAGATTCATCAAACAAACTTATGGTTCACAAATGGAAAGGTGTGAGGATTGGTTTCATTACGATATTGGGGTTAACAGACATATACAAACACAGGTGACATATATAATCACCAAAGACCTACGGGATACCAAGAGAAGACTACTCAACATTCTGTCATAACGTCCATGGGAAAAGGATCCCAGGAAGAACAGACATCTGTATATGTGTAAAAGAACCACATCTTCCACACCTACAACAAGCCAAACATTGTCATCAAACTTGCTGTAATAAAAAATAAAAAATTAAATTAAAAACACGAACAAGAAGTAGTGAGACAAACTTGAGGGGCTTTCTCCTGGCACATTCCATTCTAAATTCCATTCTAGAACACGACTTCCATTGAGGCTCTGTTGCCCTAGTCACCAGATTTGGTAAGGGAGAACTGCTGCCACCTTGTGGCCGTTTCACACAACAGCAGCTTTAATCCCAGCGCTGATGGTCAGTTGATATTCAAAATCATTGCAGGCCTGTAAATGACACCTGCCCTGAAAACAAATCCTGGGTTCACATATTGACCAAAAAATTCAAAGGACGTCCATATTTCCAAACGACCGTTTCTGAAGGCATATTTTACGCACATTAGTGTTCTGCTTCTTTTTCTTTCTTTCATTTTTTTGTTAAAAATACGGGAATGGAAAAAGGCATCCCTCAGAATGGGCAAAAATCGTTGCAAACGAATCAATGGACAAAGGTTTAATCTCCAATATATATAAACAGCTCATGCAGCTTAATATTAACAAAACAAACAACCCAATACAAAAAATGGGCAGAAGTTCTAAAGAGATGTTTCTTCAAAGAAGACACAGAGATGGCCAAGACGCACATGAAAAGCTGCTCAACAGCACTAATTATTAGAGAAATGCAAATCAAAACTACAATGAGGTATCACCTCACACCTGTTAGAATCGGCATCATCAGAAAATCTACAAACAACAAATTCTGGGGAGGGTGTGGACAAAAGGAGCCCTCTTCCACTATTGGTGGCAATGTAAATTGATACAGTCACTATGGAGAACGGTATGGAGTTTCCTTAAAAAAACTAGAAATAGAATTACCATCTGATCCAGCAATCCCACTTCTGGGCATATACCCAGAGAAAACCATAAATCAAACAGGCACATTCACCACAATGTTCATGGCAGCACTATTTACAATGGCCAGGTAATGGAAGCAATGTAAATGCCCACAGACAGATGAATGGATAAAGATGTGGTACATATATAAAATGGAATATTACTCAGCCATAAAAAGGAATGATACTGGGTCATTTGTAGAGACATTGATGGATCTAGAGACTGTCATACAGAATGAAGTAAGTCAGAAAGAGGAAAACAAATATTGTATATTAATGCATATATGTGGAGCCTAAAAATGGTACAGATGAACTGGTTTGCAGGGAAGAAACAGAGACACAGAGGTAGAGAACAAACATATGGACACCAAGTGTGGGAAGCCATGGGGTGGTGGTGGTGGGATGAGTTGGGAGATTGGGATTGACCTGTATACATGTATATGCATAAAATACATAACTAATAATAACCTGCTGTATAAAAAAATAAATCAAATTAAATTTCAAAATTTTAAAAAATAAAATTTAAAAATAAAACAGAAAAATGTTCTTCCCTTCACACAGATGTATTTATAGGAATGAATTATTTCCATGCTTATATCTATAAATACATAAAAGAGGACTAAAATCTAACTTGAACCATAAAAGAAAACAAAAATCCTGAACCCACCAGTTATACAGAGGAAAACCCTATCAGGGCACTTGCTCCAGCGGTAAACAATTCTGAAATTGGTCAGAGGTGGGGAATCATCTCCCATACAACCAGCAACCCACCCCCCACGCAAGGAGCATCCTCATTGCAAAGCTGGGGGACCGTGCCGAGGCATCTGTGAGTAAACGTGAGCTGAGCCCCAGGCCAGCTGCTGCTGAACTGTTCCCACCCTTCCCATGTAAAACACCTGAATATGTACAAGGCCTTGAAAGCCTAGAGGAAGGGCCGCGGAGCCACACCAGCGACAGCACGCAGGCCAACTTGGTGCCTGCAGGCCAGCCAGGGAGGTCCTGGCCCCGGGCGCTCTTCCGGAAGCTTTCCATTGCCCTGCCTGAGATACCCCTCCTGTCCCGGCCCCCACTGCTGTTTTCCTTCCTCACCTCTGTCCGGAGATAAATTCCAGCGGAAGGTATGGGTGACAAATCCTCTGCTTTACAGGTGGCAGCCTGGCCACCCCTGCAGAAAGGCCAGCAGGGTCCCACTCACACCGGGCCAACAACAAAGCTGTGGCCCCTCACTCCCTCCCACCAGCAGAGCCCCGAGACTGCTGATGGGGCAGATAATATGGAGTCAGGCACAGCTTCAGGGCCTATTGCTGCCTGGAGCGCTGTTTATATTGACCTCAAACAGGCACACCTGGGGAGGGCCGGCCGGCAGGGTAAGGCTGCCCAGGTCAGCTAATCCACAACCCTCAGGGAATCACATTGTTGAAAATGGACCTCGCTAAGGCAGAATAGAAGCCAAGGAAGAAAAGGACACAATGCCATTTGCAGCACCGTAGATGAGTCTAGAGGTAATCACGTGACTTGTAGTAAGTCAGAAAGTGAAAGACACATATCCTATCATATCACTTATAGGTGTTACCTAAGAATGGATACCAGGGCAGATATTTCCACGGAGAAGGGCCATCACAGATTCATCAAACAAACTTATGGTTCACCAATGGAAAGGTGTGAGGATTGGTTTCATTACGATATTGGGGTTAACAGACATATACAAACACAGGTGACATATATAATCACCAAAGACCTACGGGATACCAAGAGAAGACTACTCAACATTCTGTCATAACGTACATGGGAAAAGGATCCCAGGAAGTACAGACATCTGTATATGTGTAAAAGAACCACATCTTCCACACCTACAACAAGCCAAACATTGTCATCAAACTTGCTGTAATAAAAAATAAAAAATTAAATTAAAAACACGAACAACAAGTACTGAGACAAACTTGAGGGGCTTTCTCCTGGCACATTCCATTCTAAATTCCAATCTAGAACACGACTTCCATTGAGGCTCTGTTGCCCTAGTCACCAGATTTGGTAAGGGAGAACTGCTGCCACCTTGTGGCCGTTTCACACAACAGCATCTTTAATCCCAGCGCTGATGGTCAGTTGATATTCAAAATCATTGCAGGCCTGTAAATGACACCTGCCCTGAAAACGAATCCTGGGGTCACATATCGACAAAAATATTCAAAGGACGTCCATATTTCAAAACGACCGTTTCAAAAGGCATATTTTACGCACATTAGTGTTCTGCTTCTTTTTCTTTCTTTCCTTTTTTTGTTAAAAATACGGGAATGGAAAAAGGCATCCCTCAGAATGGGCGAAAATCGTTGCAAACGAATCAATGGACAAAGGTTTAATCTCCAATATATATAAACAGCTCATGCAGCTTAATATTAACAAAACAAACAACCTAATACAAAAAATGGGCAGAAGATCTAAAGAGATGTTTCTTCAAAAAAGACACAGAGATGGCCAAGACGCACATGAAAATCTGCTCAACAGCACTAATTATTAGAGAAATGCAAATCAAAACTACAATGAGGTATCACCGTACACCTGTTAGAATCGGCATCATCAGAAAATCTACAAACAACCAATTCTGGGGAGGGTGTGGACAAAAGGAGCTCTCTTCCACTATTGGTGGCAATGTAAATTGATACAGTCACTACGGAGAACGGTATGGAGTTTCCTTAAAAAAACTAGAAATAGAATTACCATCTGATCCAGCAATCCCACTTCTGGGCATATACCCAGAGAAAACCATAAATCAAAAAGGCACATTCACCACAATGTTCATGGCAGCACTATTTACAATGGCCAGGTAATGGAAGCAACGTAAATGCCCACAGACAGATGAATGGATAAAGATGTGGTACATATATAAAATGGAATATTACTCAGCCATAAAAAGGAATGAAACTGGGTCATTTGTAGAGACATCGATGGATCTAGAGACTGTCATACAGAATGAAGTAAGTCAGAAAGAGGAAAACAAATATTGTATATTAATGCATATATGTGAAACCTAAAAAATGGTACAGATGAACTGCTTTGCAGGGAAGAAACAGAGACACAGAGGTAGAGAACAAACATATGGACACCAAGTGTGGGAAGCCATGGGGTGGTGGTGGTGGGATGAGTTGGGAGATTGGAATTGACCTGTATACATGTATATGCATAAAATACATAACTAATAATAACCTGCTGTATAAAAAAATAAATCAAATTAAATTTCAAAATTTTAAAAAACAAAATTTAAAAATAAAACAGAAAAATGTTCTTCCCTTCACACAGTTGTATTTATAGGAATGAATTATTTCCATGCTTATATCTATAAATACATAAAAGAGGAATAAAATCTAACTTGAACCATAGAAGAAAAAAAAAACCTGAACCCACCAGTTATACAGAGGAAAACCCTATCAGGGCACTTGCTCCAGCGGTAAACAATTCTGAAATTGGTCAGAGGTGGGGAATCATCTCCCATACAACCAGCAACCCACCCCCCACGCAAGGAGCATCCTCATTGCAAAGCTGGGGGACCGTGCCGAGGCATCTGTGAGTAAACGTGAGCTGAGTCCCAGGCCAGCTGCTGCTGAACTGTTCCCACCCTTCCCAGGTAAAACACCTGAATATGTACAAGGGCTTGAAAGCCTAGAGGAAGGGCCGCGGAGCCACACCAGCGACAGCACGCAGGCCAACTTGGTGCCTGCAGGCCAGCCAGGGTGGTCCTGGTCCCGGGCGCTCTTCCGGAAGCTTTCCATTGCCCTGCCTGAGATACCCCTCCTGTCCCGGCCCCCACTGCTTTTTTCCTTCCTCACCTCTGTCCGGAGAGAAATTCCAGCGGAAGGTATGGGTGACACATCCTCTTCTTTACAGGTGGCAGCCTGGCCACCCCTGCAGAAAGGCCAGCAGGGTCCCACTCACACCGGGCCACCAACAAAGCTGTGGCCCCTCACTCCCTCCCACCAGCAGAGCCCCGAGACTGCTGACGGGGCAGAGAATATGGAGTCAGGCACAGCTTCAGGGGCTATTGCTGCCTGGAGCGCTGTTTATATTGACCTCAAACAGGCACACCTGGGGAGGCCCGGCCGGGAGGGTAAGGCTGCCCAGGTCAGCTAATCCACAACCCTCAGGGAATCACATTGTTGAAAATGGACCTCGCTAAGGCAGAATAGAAGCCAAGGAAGAAAAGGACACAATGACATTTGCAGCACCGTAGATGAGTCTAGAGGTAATCACGTGACTTGTAGTAAGTCAGAAAGTGAAAGACACATATCGTATCATATCACTTATAGGTGTTACCTAAGAATGGATACCAGGGCAGATATTTCCACGGAGAAGGGCCATCACAGATTCATCAAACAAACTTATGGTTCACCAATGGAAAGGTGTGAGGATTGGTTTCATTACGATATTGGGGTTAACAGACATATACAAACACAGGTGACATATATAATCACAAAAGACCTACGGAATACCAAGAGAAGACTACTCAACATTCTGTCATAACGTACATGGGAAAAGGATCCCAGGAAGAACAGACATCTGTATATGTGTAAAAGAACCACATCTTCCACACCTACAACAAGCCAAACATTGTCATCAAACTTGCTGTAATAAAAAATAAAAAATTAAATTAAAAACACGAACAAGAAGTAGTGAGACAAACTTGAGGGGCTTTCTCCTGGCACATTCCATTCTAAATTCCAATCTAGAACACGACTTCCATTGAGGCTCTGTTGCCCTAGTCACCAGATTTGGTAAGGGAGAACTGCTGCCACCTTGTGGCCGTTTCACACAACAGCAGCTTTAATCCCAGCGCTGATGGTCAGTTGATATTCAAAATCATTGCAGGCCTGTAAATGACACCTGCCCTGAAAACAAATCCTGGGGTCACATATCGACCAAAAAATTCAAAGGACGTCCATATTTCCAAACGACCGTTTCTGAAGGCATATTTTACGCACATTAGTGTTCTGCTTCTTTTTCTTTCTTTCCTTTTTTTGTTAAAAATACGGGAATGGAAAAAGGCATCCCTCAGAATGGGCAAAAATCGTTGCAAACGAATCAATGGACAAAGGTTTAATCTCCAATATATATAAACAGCTCATGCAGCTTAATATTAACAAAACAAACAACCCAATACAAAAAATGGGCAGAAGATCTAAAGAGATGTTTCTTCAAAGAAGACACAGAGATGGCCAAGACGCACATGAAAAGCTGCTCAACAGCACTAATTATTAGAGAAATGCAAATCAAAAGTACAATGAGGTATCACCTCACACCTGTTAGAATCGGCATCATCAGAAAATCTACAAACAACCAATTCTGGGGAGGGTGTGGACAAAAGGAGCCCTCTTCCACTATTGGTGGGAATGTAAATTGATACAGTCACTATGGAGAACGGTATGGAGTTTCCTTAAAAAAACTAGAAATAGAATTACCATCTGATCCAGCAATCCCACTTCTGGGCATATACCCAGAGAAAACCATAAATCAAAAAGGCACATTCACCACAATGTTCATGGCAGCACTATTTACAATGGCCAGGTAATGGAAGCAATGTAAATGCCCACAGACAGATGAATGGATAAAGACGTGGTACATATATAAAATGGAATATTACTCAGCCATAAAAAGGAATGATACTGGGTCATTTGTAGAGACATCGATGGATCTAGAGACTGTCATACAGAATGAAGTAAGTCAGAAAGAGGAAAACAAATATTGTATATTAATGCATATATGTGGAACGTAAAAAATGGTACAGATGAACTGCTTTGCAGGGAAGAAACAGAGACACAGAGGTAGAGAACAAACATATGAACACCAAGTGTGGGAAGCCATGGGGTGGTGGTGGTGGGATGAGTTGGGAGATTGGGATTGACCTGTATACATGTATATGCATAAAATACATAACTAATAATAACCTGCTGTATAAAAAAATAAATCAAATTAAATTTCAAAATTTTAAAAAATAAAATTTAAAAATAAAACAGAAAAATGTTCTTCCCTTCACACAGATGTATTTATAGGAATGAATTATTTCCATGCTTATATCTATAAATACATAAAAGAGGACTAAAATCTAACTTGAACCATAAAAGAAAACAAAAATCCTGAACCCACCAGTTATACAGAGGAAAACCCTATCAGGGCACTTGCTCCAGCGGTAAACAATTCTGAAATTGGTCAGAGGTGGGGAATCATCTCCCATACAACCAGCAACCCACCCCCCACGCAAGGAGCATCCTCATTGCAAAGCTGGGGGACCGTGCCGAGGCATCTGTGAGTAAACCTGAGCTGAGCCCCAGGCCAGCTGCTGCTGAACTGTTCCCACCCTTCCCAGGTAAAACACCTGAATATGTACAAGGCCTTGAAAGCCTAGAGGAAGGGCCGCGGAGCCAAACCAGCGACAGCACGCAGGCCAACTTGGTGCGTGCAGGCCAGCCAGGGTGGTCCTGGCCCCGGGCGCTCTTCCAGAAGCTTTCCATTGCCCTGCCTGAGATACCCCTCCTGTCCCGGCCCCCACTGCTTTTTTCCTTCCTCACCTCTGTCCGGAGAGAAATTCCAGCGGAAGGTATGGGTGACACATCCTCTGCTTTACAGGTGGCAGCCTGGCCACCCCTGCAGAAAGGCCAGCAGGGTCCCACTCACACTGGGCCAATAACAAAGCTGTGGCCCCTCACTTCCTCCCACCAGCAGAGCCCCGAGACTGCTGACGGGGCAGAGAATATGGAGTCAGGCACAGCTTCAGGGGCTATTGCTGCCTGGAGCGCTGTTTATATTGACCTCAAACAGGCACACCTGGGGAGGGCCGGCCGGCAGGGTAAGGCTGCCCAGGTCAGCTAATCCACAACCCTCAGGGAATCACATTGTTGAAAATGGACCTCGCTAAGGCAGAATAGAAGCCAAGGAAGAAAAGGACACAATGCCATTTGCAGCACCGTAGATGAGTCTAGAGGTAATCACGTGACTTGTAGTAAGTCAGAAAGTGAAAGACACATATCCTATCATATCACTTATAGGTGTTACCTAAGAATGGATACCAGGGCAGATATTTCCACGGAGAAGGGCCATCACAGATTCATCAAACAAACTTATGGTTCACCAATGGAAAGGTGTGAGGATTGGTTTCATTACGATATTGGGGTTAACAGACATATACAAACACAGGTGACATATATAATCACCAAAGACCTACGGGATACCAAGAGAAGACTACTCAACATTCTGTCATAACGTACATGGGAAAAGGATCCCAGGAAGAACAGACATCTGTATATGTGTAAAAGAACCACATCTTCCACATCTACAACAAGCCAAACATTGTCATTAAACTTGCTGTAATAAAAAATAAAAAATTAAATTAAAAACACGAACAAGAAGTAGTGAGACAAACTTGAGGGGCTTTCTCCTGGCACATTCCATTCTAAATTCCAATCTAGAACACGACTTCCATTGAGGCTCTGTTGCCCTAGTCACCAGATTTGGTAAGGGAGAACTGCTGCCACCTTGTGGCCGTTTCACACAACAGCAGCTTTAATCCCAGCGCTGATGGTCAGTTGATATTCAAAATCATTGCAGGCCTGTAAATGACACCTGCCCTGAAAACAAATCCTGGGGTCACATATCGACAAAAATATTCAAAGGACGTCCATATTTCAAAACGACCGTTTCAAAAGGCATATTTTACGCACATTAGTGTTCTGCTTCTTTTTCTTTCTTTCCTTTTTTTTGTTAAAAATACGGGAATGGAAAAAGGCATCCCTCAGAATGGGCGAAAATCGTTGCAAACGAATCAATGGACAAAGGTTTAATCTCCAATATATATAAACAGCTCATGCAGCTTAATATTAACAAAACAAACAACCCAATACAAAAAATGGGCAGAAGATCTAAAGAGATGTTTCTTCAAAAAAGACACAGAGATGGCCAAGACGCACATGAAAAGCTGCTCAACAGCACTAATTATTAGAGAAATGCAAATCAAAACTACAATGAGGTATCACCGTACACCTGTTAGAATCGGCATCATCAGAAAATCTACAAACAACCAATTCTGGGGAGGGTGTGGACAAAAGGAGCCCTCTTCCACTATTGGTGGCAATGTAAATTGATACAGTCACTACGGAGAACGGTATGGAGTTTCCTTAAAAAAACTAGAAATAGAATTACCATCTGATCCAGCAATCCCACTTCTGGGCATATACCCAGAGAAAACCATAAATCAAAAAGGCACATTCACCACAATGTTCATGGCAGCACTATTTACAATGGCCAGGTAATGGAAGCAACGTAAATGCCCACAGACAGATGAATGGATAAAGATGTGGTACATATATAAAATGGAATATTACTCAGCCATAAAAAGGAATGAAACTGGGTCATTTGTAGAGACATCGATGGATCTAGAGACTGTCATACAGAATGAAGTAAGTCAGAAAGAGGAAAACAAATATTGTATATTAATGCATATATGTGGAACCTAAAAAATGGTACAGATGAACTGGTTTGCAGGGAAGAAACAGAGACACAGAGGTAGAGAACAAACATATGGACACCAAGTGTGGGAAGCCATGGGGTGGTGGTGGTGGGATGAGTTTGGAGATTGGAATTGACCTGTATACATGTATATGCATAAAATACATAACTAATAATAACCTGCTGTATAAAAAAATAAATCAAATTAAATTTCAAAATTTTAAAAAACAAAATTTAAAAATAAAACAGAAAAATGTTCTTCCCTTCACACAGTTGTAGTTATAGGAATGAATTATTTCCATGCTTATATCTATAAATACATAAAAGAGGAATAAAATCTAACTTGAACCATAAAAGAAAAAAAAAACCTGAACCCACCAGTTATACAGAGGAAAACCCTATCAGGGCACTTGCTCCAGCGGTAAACAATTCTGAAATTGGTCAGAGGTGGGGAATCATCTCCCATACAACCAGCAACCCACCCCCCACGCAAGGAGCATCCTCATTGCAAAGCTGGGGGACCGTGCCGAGGCATCTGTGAGTAAACGTGAGCTGAGTCCCAGGCCAGCTGCTGCTGAACTGTTCCCACCCTTCCCAGGTAAAACACCTGAATATGTACAAGGGCTTGAAAGCCTAGAGGAAGGGCCGCGGAGCCACACCAGCAACAGCACGCAGGCCTACTTGGTGCGTGCAGGCCAGCCAGGGTGGTCCTGGTCCCGGGTGCTCTTCCGGAAGCTTTCCATTGCCCTGCCTGAGATACCCCTCCTGTCCCGGCACCCACTGCTGTTTTCCTTCCTCACCTCTGTCCGGAGATAAATTCGAGCGGAAGGTATGGGTGACACATCCTCTGCTTTACCGGTGGCAGCCTGGCCACCCCTGCAGAAAGGCCAGCACGGTCCCACTCACACCGGGCCAACAACAAAGCTGTGGCCCCTCACTCCCTCCCACCAGCAGAGCCCCGAGACTGCTGACGGGGCAGAGAATATGGAGTCAGGCACAGCTTCAGGGGCTATTGCTGCCTGGAGCGCTGTTTATATTGACCTCAAACAGGCACACCTCGGGAGGGCCGGCCGGCAGGGTAAGGCTGCCCAGGTCAGCTAATCCACAACCCTCAGGGAATCACATTGTTGAAAATGGACCTCGCTAAGGCAGAATAGAAGCCAAGGAAGAAAAGGACACAATGACATTTGCAGCACCGTAGATGAGTCTAGAGGTAATCACGTGACTTGTAGTAAGTCAGAAAATGAAAGACACATATCCTATCATATCACTTATAGGTGTTACCTAAGAATGGATACCAGGGCAGATATTTCCACGGAGAAGGGCCATCACAGATTCATCAAACAAACTTATGGTTCACCAATGGAAAGGTGTGAGGATTGGTTTCATTATGATATTGGGGTTAACAGACATATACAAACACAGGTGACATATATAATCACCAAAGACCTACGGGATACCAAGAGAAGACTACTCAACATTCTGTCATAACGTACATGGGAAAAGGATCCCAGGAAGAACAGACATCTGTATATGTGTAAAAGAACCACATCTTCCACACCTACAACAAGCCAAACATTGTCATCAAACTTGCTGTAATAAAAAATAAAAAATTAAATTAAAAACAAGAACAAGAAGTAGTGAGACAAACTTGAGGGGCTTTCTCCTGGCACATTCCATTCTAAATTCCATTCTAGAACACGACTTCCATTGAGGCTCTGTTGCCCTAGTCACCAGATTTGGTAAGGGAGAACTGCTGCCACCTTGTGGCCGTTTCACACAACAGCAGCTTTAATCCCAGCGCTGATGGTCAGTTGATATTCAAAATCATTGCAGGCCTGTAAATGACACCTGCCCTGAAAACAAATCCTGGGTTCACATATTGACCAAAAAATTCAAAGGACGTCCATATTTCAAAATGACCGTTTCAAAAGGCATATTTTACGCACATTAGTGTTCTGCTTCTTTTTCTTTCTTTCCTTTTTTTGTTAAAAATACGGGAATGGAAAAAGGCATCCCTCAGAATGGGCGAAAATCGTTGCAAACGAATCAATGGACAAAGGTTTAATCTCCAATATATATAAACAGCTCATGCAGCTTAATATTAACAAAACAAACAACCCAATACAAAAAATGGGCAGAAGATCTAAAGAGATGTTTCTTCAAAGAAGACACAGAGAAGGCCAAGACGCACATGAAAAGCTGCTCAACAGCACTAATTATTAGAGAAATGCAAATCAAAACTACAATGAGGTATCACCTCACACCTGTTAGAATCCGCATCATCAGAAAATCTACAAACAACCAATTCTGGGGAGGGTGTGGACAAAAGGAGCCCTCTTCCACTATTGGTGGCAATGTAAATTGATACAGTCACTATGGAGAACGGTATGGAGTTTCCTTAAAAAAAACTAGAAATAGAATTACCATCTGATCCAGCAATCCCACTTCTGGGCATATACCCAGAGAAAACCATAAATCAAAAAGGCACATTCACCACAATGTTCATGGCAGCACTAATTACAATGGCCAGGTAATGGAAGCAACGTAAATGCCCACAGACAGATGAATGGATAAAGATGTGGTACATATATAAAATGGAATATTACTCAGCCATAAAAAGGAATGAAACTGGGTCATTTGTAGAGACATCGATGGATCTAGAGACTGTCATACAGAATGAAGTAAGTCAGAAAGAGGAAAACAAATATTGTATATTAATGCATATATGTGGAACCTAAAAAATCGTACAGATGAACTGGTTTGCAGGGAAGAAACAGAGACACAGAGGTAGAGAACAAACATATGGACACCAAGTGTGGGAAGCCATGGGGTGGTGGTGGTGGGATGAGTTGGGAGATTGGGATTGACCTGTATACATGTATATGCATAAAATACATAACTAATAATAACCTGCTGTATAAAAAAATAAATCAAATTAAATTTCAAAATTTTAAAAAACAAAATTTAAAAATAAAACAGAAAAATGTTCTTCCCTTCACACAGATGTATTTATAGGAATGAATTATTTCCATGCTTATATCTATAAATACATAAAAGAGGAATAAAATCTAACTTGAACCAAAAAGAAAAAAAAAAACCTGAACCCACCAGTTATACAGAGGAAAACCCTATCAGGGCACTTCCTCCAGTGGTAAACAATTATGAAATTGGTCAGAGGTGGGGAATCATCTCCCATACAACCAGCAACCCACCCCCCACGCAAGGAGCATCCTCATTGCAAAGCTGGGGGACCGTGCCGAGGCATCTGTGAGTAAACGTGAGCTGAGTCCCAGGCCAGCTGCTGCTGAACTGTTCCCACCCTTCCCAGGTAAAACACCTGAATATGTACAAGGGCTTGAAAGCCTAGAGGAAGGGCCGCGGAGCCACACCAGCGACAGCACGCAGGCCAACTTGGTGCCTGCAGGCCAGCCAGGGAGGTCCTGGCCCCGGGCGCTCTTCCGGAAGCTTTCCATTGCCCTGCCTGAGATACCCCTCCTGTCCCGGCCCCCACTGCTGTTTTCCTTCCTCACCTCTGTCCGGAGAGAAATTCCAGCGGAAGGTATGGGTGACACATCCTCTGCTTTACAGGTGGCAGCCGGGCCACCCCTGCAGAAAGGCCAGCAGGGTCCCACTCACACCGGGCCAACAACAAAGCTGTGGCCCCTCACTCCCTCCCACCAGCAGAGCCCCGAGACTGCTGACGGGGCAGAGAATATGGAGTCAGGCACAGCTTCAGGGGCTATTGCTGCCTGGAGCGCTGTTTATATTGACCTCAAACAGGCACACCTGGGGAGGGCCGGCCGGCAGGGTAAGGCTGCCCAGGTCAGCTAATCCACAACCCTCAGGGAATCACATTGTTGAAAATGGACCTCGCTATGGCAGAATAGAAGCCAAGGAAGAAAAGGACACAATGCCATTTGCAGCACCGTAGATGAGTCTAGAGGTAATCACGTGACTTGTAGTAAGTCAGAAAGTGAAAGACACATATCCTATCATATCACTTATAGGTGTTACCTAAGAATGGATACCAGGGCAGATATTTCCACGGAGAAGGGCCATCACTGATTCATCAAACAAACGTATGGTTCACCAATGGAAAGGTGTGAGGATTGGTTTCATTACGTTATTGGGGTTAACAGACATATACAAACACAGGTGACATATATAATCACCAAAGACCTACGGGATACCAAGAGAAGACTACTCAACATTCTGTCATAACGTACATGGGAAAAGGATCCCAGGAAGAACAGACATCTGTAAATGTGTAAAAGAACCACATCTTCCACACCTACAACAAGCCAAACATTGTCATCAAACTTGCTGTAATAAAAAATAAAAAATTAAATTAAAAACACGAACAACAAGTAGTGAGACAAACTTGAGGGGATTTCTCCTGGCACATTCCATTCTAAATTCCAATCTAGAACACGACTTCCATTGAGGCTCTGTTGCCCTAGTCACCAGATTTGGTAAGGGAGAACTGCTGCCACCTTGTGGCCGTTTCACACAACAGCAGCTTTAATCCCAGCGCTGATGGTCAGTTGATATTCAAAATCATTGCAGGCCTGTAAATGACACCTGCCCTGAAAACAAATCCTGGGGTCACATATCGACAAAAATATTCAAAGGACGTCCATATTTCAAAACGACCGTTTCAAAAGGCATATTTTACGCACATTAGTGTTCTGCTTCTTTTTCTTTCTTTCCTTTTTTTGTTAAAAATACGGGAATGGAAAAAGGCATCCCACAGAATGGGCGAAAATCGTTGCAAACGAATCAATGGAAAAAGGTTTAATCTCCAATATATATAAACAGCTCATGCAGCTGAATATTAACAAAACAAACAACCCAATACAAAAAATGGGCAGAAGATCTAAAGAGATGTTTCTTCAAAGAAGACACAGAGATGGCCAAGACGCACATGAAAAGCTGCTCAACAGCACTAATTATTAGAGAAATGCAAATCAAAACTACAATGAGGTATCACCTCACACCTGTTAGAATCGGCATCATCATAAAATCTACAAACAACAAATTCTGGGGAGGGTGTGGACAAAAGGAGCCCTCTTCCACTATTGGTGGCAATGTAAATTGATACAGTCACTATGGAGAACGGTATGGAGTTTCCTTAAAAAAACTAGAAATAGAATTACCATCTGATCCAGCAATTCCACTTCTGGGCATATACCCAGAGAAAACCATAAATCAAAAAGGCACATTCACCACAATGTTCATGGCAGCACTATTTACAATGGCCAGGTAATGGAAGCAACGTAAATGCCCACAGACAGATGAATGGATAAAGATATGGTACGTATATAAAATGGAATATTACTCAGCCATAAGAAGGAATGAAACTGGGTCATTTGTAGAGACATCGATGGATCTAGAGACTGTCATACAGAATGAAGTAAGTCAGAAAGAGGAAAACAAATATTGTATATTAATGCATATATGTGGAACCTAAAAAATGGTACAGATGAACTGGTTTGCAGGGAAGAAACAGAGACACAGAGGTAGAGAACAAACATATGGACACCAAGTGTGGGAAGCCATGGGGTGGTGGTGGTGGGATGAGTTGGGAGATTGGGATTGACCTGTATACATGTATATGCATAAAATACATAACTAATAATAACCTGCTGTATAAAAAAATAAATCAAA
Source organism: Mesoplodon mirus (assembly GCF_964341445.2). Lineage (NCBI taxonomy): Eukaryota > Metazoa > Chordata > Mammalia > Artiodactyla > Ziphiidae > Mesoplodon > Mesoplodon mirus. The sequence goes on along the minus strand of NW_028295814.1, from coordinate 951,585 downwards.
TTAAATTTCAAATTTTTAAAAAGAAAAATTTAAAAATAAAACAGAAAAATGTTCTTCCCTTCACACAGATGTATTTATAGGAATGAATTATTTCCATGCTTATATCTATAAATACATAAAAGAGGACTAAAATCTAACTTGAACCATAAAAGAAAACAAAAAACCTGAACCCACCAGTTATACAGAGGAAAACCCTATCAGGGCACTTGCTCCAGCGGTAAACAATTCTGAAATTGGTCAGAGGTGGGGAATCATCTCCCATACAACCAGCAACCCACCCCCCACGCAAGGAGCATCCTCATTGCAAAGCTGGGGGACCGTGCCGAGGCATCTGTGAGTAAACGTGAGCTGAGCCCCAGGCCAGCTGCTGCTGAACTGTTCCCACCCTTCCCAGGTAAAACACCTGAATATGTACAAGGGCTTGAAAGCCTAGAGGAAGGGCCGCGGAGCCACACCAGCGACAGCACGTAGGCCAACTTGGTGCCTGCAGGCCAGCCAGGGTGGTCCTGGCCCCGGGCGCTCTTCCGGAAGCTTTCCATTGCCCTGCCTGAGATACCCCTCCTGTCCCGGCCCCCACTGCTTTTTTCCTTCCTCACCTCTGTCCGGAGAGAAATTCCACCGGAAGGTATGGGTGACACATCCTCTGCTTTACAGGTGGCAGCCTGGCCACCCCTGCAGAAAGGCCAGCAGGTTTCCACTCACACCGGGCCAACAACAAAGCTGTGGCCCCTCACTCCCTCCCACCAGCAGAGCCCCGAGACTGCTGACGGGGCAGAGAATATGGAGTCAGGCACAGCTTCAGGGGCTATTGCTGCCTGGAGCGCTGTTTATATTGACCTCAAACAGGCACACCTGGGGAGGCCCGGCCGGCAGGGTAAGGCTGCCCAGGTCAGCTAATCCACAACCCTCAGGGAATCACATTGTTGAAAACGGACCTCGCTAAGGCAGAATAGAAGCCAAGGAAGAAAAGGACACAATGCCATTTGCAGCACCGTAGATGAGTCTAGAGGTAATCACGTGACTTGTAGTAAGTCAGAAAGTGAAAGTCACATATCGTATCATATCACTTATAGGTGTTACCTAAGAATGGATACCAGGGCAGATATTTCCACGGAGAAGGGCCATCACAGATTCATCAAACAAACGTATGGTTCACCAATGGAAAGGTGTGAGGATTGGTTTCATTACGATATTGGGGTTAACAGACATATACAAACACAGGTGACATATATAATCACCAAAGACCTATGGGATACCAAGAGAAGACTACTCAACATTCTGTCATAACGTACATGGGAAAAGGATCCCAGGAAGAACAGACATCTGTATATGTGTAAAAGAACCACATCTTCCACACCTACAACAAGCCAAACATTGTCATTAAACTTGCTGTAATAAAAAATAAAAAATTAAATTAAAAACACGAACAAGAAGTAGTGAGACAAACTTGAGGGGCTTTCTCCTGGCACATTCCATTCTAAATTCCAATCTAGAACACGACTTCCATTGAGGCTCTGTTGCCCTAGTCACCAGATTTGGTAAGGGAGAACTGCTGCCACCTTGTGGCCGTTTCACACAACAGCAGCTTTAATCCCAGCGCTGATGGTCAGTTGATTTTCAAAATCATTGCAGGCCTGTAAATGACACCTGCCCTGAAAACAAATCCTGGGGTCACATATCGACCAAAAAATTCAAAGGACGTCCATATTTCAAAACGACCGTTTCAAAAGGCATATTTTACGCACATTAGTGTTCTGCTTCTTTTCCTTTCTTTCCTTTTTTTGTTAAAAATACGGGAATGGAAAAAGGCATCCCTCAGAATGGGCGAAAATTGTTGCAAACGAATCAATGGACAAAGGTTTAATCTCCAATATATATAAACAGCTCATGCAGCTTAATATTAACAAAACAAACAACCCAATACAAAAAATGGGCAGAAGATCTAAAGAGATGTTTCTTCAAAGAAGACACAGAGATGGCCAAGACGCACATGAAAAGCTGCTCAACAGCACTAATTATTAGAGAAATGCAAATCAAAAGTACAATTTGGTATCACCTCACACCTGTTAGAATTGGCATCATCAGAAAATCTACAAACAACCAATTCTGGGGAGGGTGTGGACAAAAGGAGCCCTCTTCCACTATTGGTGGGAATGTAAATTGATACAGTCACTATGGAGAACGGTATGGAGTTTCCTTAAAAAAACTAGAAATAGAATTACCATCTGATCCAGCAATCCCACTTCTGGGCATATACCCAGAGAAAACCATAAATCAAAAAGGCACATTCACCACAATGTTCATGGCAGCACTATTTACAATGGCCAGGTAATGGAAGCAACGTAAATGCCCACAGACAGATGAATGGATAAAGATGTGGTACATATATAAAATGGAATATTACTCAGCCATAAGAAGGAATGAAACTGGGTCATTTGTAGAGACATCGATGGATCTAGAGACTGTCATACAGAATGAAGTAAGTCAGAAAGAGGAAAACAAATATTGTATATTAATGCATATATGTGGAACCTAAAAAATGGTACAGATGAACTGGTTTACAGGGAAGAAACAGAGACACAGAGGTAGAGAACAAACATATGGACACCAAGTGTGGGAAGCCATGGGGTGGTGGTGGTGGGATGAGTTGGGAGATTGGGATTGACCTGTATACATGTATATGCATAAAATACATAACTAATAATAACCTGCTGTATAAAAAAATAAATCAAATTAAATTTCAAAATTTTAAAAAACAAAATTTAAAAATAAAACAGAAAAATGTTCTTCCCTTCACACAGTTGTATTTATAGGAATGAATTATTTCCATGCTTATATCTTTAAATACATAAAAGAGGAATAAAATCTAACTTGAACCATAAAAGAAAACAAAAAACCTGAACCCACCAGTTATACAGCGGAAAACCCTATCAGGGCACTTGCTCCAGCGGTAAACAATTCTGAAATTGGTCAGAGGTGGGGAATCATCTCCCATACAACCTGCAACCCACCCCCCACGCAAGGAGCATCCTCATTGCAAAGCTGGGGGACCGTGCCGAGGCATCTGTGAGTAAACGTGAGCTGAGCCCCAGGCCAGCTGCTGCTGAACTGTTCCCACCCTTCCCAGGTAAAACACCTGAATATGTACAAGGGCTTGAAAGCCTAGAGGAAGGGCTGCGGAGCCACACCAGCGACAGCCCGCAGGCCAACTTGGTGCCTGCAGGCCAGCCAGGGTGGTCCTGGCCCTGGGCGCTCTTCCGGAAGCTTTCCATTGCCCTGCCTGAGATACCCCTCCTGTCCCGGCCCCCACTGCTTTTTTCCTTCCTCACCTCTGTCCGGAGAGAAATTCCAGCGGAAGGTATGGGTGACACATCCTCTTCTTTACAGGTGGCAGCCTCGTCACCCCTGCAGAAAGGCCAGCAGGATCCCACTCACACCGGGCCACCAACAAAGCTGTGGCCCCTCACTCCCTCCCACCAGCAGAGCCCCGAGACTGCTGACGGGGCAGAGAATATGGAGTCAGGCACAGCTTCAGGGGCTATTGCTGCCTGGAGCGCTGTTTATATTGACCTCAAACAGGCACACCTGGGGAGGGCCGGCCGGCAGGGTAAGGCTGCCCAGGTCAGCTAATCCACAACCCTCAGGGAATCACATTGTTGAAAATGGACCTCGCTAAGGCAGAATAGAAGCCAAGGAAGAAAAGGACACAATGCCATTTGCAGCACCGTAGATGAGTCTAGAGGTAATCACGTGACTTGTAGTAAGTCAGAAAGTGAAAGTCACACATCGTATCATATCACTTATAGGTGTTACCTAAGAATGGATACCAGGGCAGATATTTCCACGGAGAAGGGCCATCACAGATTCATCAAACAAACTTATGGTTCACCAATGGAAAGGTGTGAGGATTGGTTTCATTACGATATTGGGGTTAACAGACATATACAAACACAGGTGACATATATAATCACCAAAGATCTACGGGATACCAAGAGAAGACTACTCAACATTCTGTCATAACGTACATGGGAAAAGGATCCCAGGAAGAACAGACATCTGTATATGTGTAAAAGAACCACATCTTCCACACCTACAACAAGCCAAACATTGTCATCAAACTTGCTGTAATAAAAAATAAAAACTTAAATTAAAAACACGAACAAGAAGTAGTGAGACAAACTTGAGGGGCTTTCTCCTGGCACATTCCATTCTAAATTCCAATCTAGAACACGACTTCCATTGAGGCTCTGTTGCCCTAGTCACCAGATTTGGTAAGGGAGAACTGCTGCCACCTTGTGGCCGTTTCACACAACAGCAGCTTTAATCCCAGCGCTGATGGTCAGTTGATATTCAAAATCATTGCAGGCCTGTAAATGACACCTGCCCTGAAAACAATTCCTGGGGTCACATATCGACCAAAAAATTCAAACGACGTCCATATTTCAAAACGACCGTTTCAAAAGGCATATTTTACGCACATTAGTGTTCTGCTTCTTTTTCTTTCTTTCCTTTTTTTGTTAAAAATATGGGAATGGAAAAGGCATCCCTCAGAATGGGCGAAAATCGTTGCAAACGAATCAATGGACAAAGGTTTAATCTCCAATATATATAAACAGCTCATGCATCTTAATATTAACAAAACAAACAACCCAATACAAAAAATGGGCAGAAGATCTAAAGAGATGTTTCTTCAAAAAAGACACAGAGATGGCCAAGACGCACATGAAAAGCTGCTCAACAGCACTAATTATTAGAGAAATGCAAATCAAAAGTACAATGAGGTATCACCTCACACCTGTTAGAATCGGCATCATCAGAAAATCTACAAACAACCAATTCTGGGGAGGGTGTGCACAAAAGGAGCCCTCTTCCACTATTGGTGGCAATGTAAATTGATACAGTCACTACGGAGAACGGTATGGAGTTTCCTTAAAAAAACTAGAAATAGAATTACCATCTGATCCAGCAATCCCACTTCTGGGCATATACCCAGAGAAAACCATAAATCTAAAAGGCACATTCACCACAATGTTCATGGCAGCACTATTTACAATGGCCAGGTAATGGAAGCAACGTAAATGCCCACAGACAGATGAATGGATAAAGATGTGGTACATATATAAAATGGAATATTACTCAGCCATAAAAAGGAATGAAACTGGGTCATTTGTAGAGACATCGATGGATCTAGAGACTGTCATACAGAATGAAGTATGTCAGAAAGAGGAAAACAAATATTGTATATTAATGCATATATGTGGAACCTAAAAAATGGTACAGATGACCTGGTTTGCAGGGAAGAAACAGAGACACAGAGGTAGAGAACTAACATATGGACACCAAGTGTGGGAAGCCATGGGGTGGTGGTGGTGGGATGAGTTTGGAGATTGGAATTGACCTGTATACATGTATATGCATAAAATACATAACTAATAATAACCTGCTGTATAAACAAATAAATCAAATTAAATTTCAAAATTTTAAAAAACAAAATTTAAAAATAAAACAGAAAAATGTTCTTCCCTTCACACAGTTGTATTTATAGGAATGAATTATTTCCATGCTTATATCTATAAATACATAAAAGAGGAATAAAATCTAACTTGAACCATAAAAGAAAAAAAAAACCTGAACCCACCAGTTATACAGAGGAAAACCCTATCAGGGCACTTGCTCCAGCGGTAAACAATTCTGAAATTGGTCAGAGGTGGGGAATCATCTCCCATACAACCAGCAACCCACCCCCCACTCCAGGAGCATCCTCATTGCAAAGCTGGGGGACCGTTCCGTGGCATCTGTGAGTAAACGTGAGCTGAGTCCCAGGCCAGCTGCTGCTGAACTGTTCCCACCCATCCCAGGTAAAACACCTGAATATGTACAAGGGCTTGAAAGCCTAGAGGAAGGGCCGCGGAGCCACACCAGCGACAGCACGCAAGCCAACTTGGTGCCTGCAGGCCAGCCAGGGTGGTCATGGCCCCGGGCGCTCTTCCGGAAGCTTTCCATTTCCCTGCCTGAGATACCCCTCCTGTCCCGGTCCCCACTGCTGTTTTCCTTCCTCACCTCTGTCCGGAGATAAATTCCAGCGGAAGGTATGGGTGACACATCCTCTGCTTTACAGGTGGCAGCCTGGCCACCCCTGCAGGAAGGCCAGCAGGGTCCCACTCACACCGGGCCAACAACAAAGCTGTGGCCCCTCACTCCCTCCCACCAGCAGAGCCCCGAGACTGCTGACGGGGCAGAGAATATGGAGTCAGGCACAGCTTCAGGGGCTATTGCTGCCTGGAGCGCTGTTTATATTGACCTCAAACAGGCACACCTGGGGAGGGCCGGCCGGCAGGGTAAGGCTGCCCAGGTCAGCTAATCCACAACCCTCAGGGAATCACATTGTTGAAAATGGACCTCGCTAAGGCAGAATAGAAGCCAAGGAAGAAAAGGACACAATGCCATTTGCAGCACCGTAGATGAGTCTAGAGGTAATCACGTGACTTGTAGTAAGTCAGAAAGTGAAAGACACATATCGTATCATATCACTTATAGGTGTTACCTAAGAATGGATACCAGGGCAGATATTTCCACGGAGAAGGGCCATCACAGATTCATCAAACAAACTTATGGTTCACCAATGGAAAGGTGTGAGGATTGGTTTCATTACGATATTGGGGTTAACAGACATATACAAACACAGGTGACATATATAATCACCAAAGACCTACGGGATACCAAGAGAAGACTACTCAACATTCTGTCATAACGTACATGGGAAAAGGATCCCAGGAAGAACAGACATCTGTATATGTGTAAAAGAACCACATCTTCCACACCTACAACAAGCCAAACATTGTCATCAAACTTGCTGTAATAAAAAATAAAAAATTAAATTAAAAACAAGAACAAGAAGTAGTGAGACAAACTTGAGGGGCTTTCTCCTGGCACATTCCATTCTAAATTCCATTCTAGAACACGACTTCCATTGAGGCTCTGTTGCCCTAGTCACCAGATTTGGTAAAGGAGAACTGCTGCCACCTTGTGGCCGTTTCACACAACAGCAGCTTTAATCCCAGCGCTGATGGTCAGTTGATATTCAAAATCATTGCAGGCCTGTAAATGACACCTGCCCTGAAAACAAATCCTGGGTTCACATATCGACCAAAAAATTCAAAGGACGTCCATATTTCAAAACGACCGTTTCTAAAGGCATATTTTACGCACATTAGTGTTCTGCTTCTTTTTCTTTCTTTCCTTTTTTTGTTAAAAATACGGGAATGGAAAAAGGCATCCCTCAGAATGGGCGAAAATCGTTGCAAACGAATCAATGGACAAAGGTTTAATCTCCAATATATATAAACAGCTCATGCAGCTTAATATTAACAAAACAAACAACCCAATACAAAAAATGGGCAGAAGATCTAAAGAGATGTTTCTTCAAAGAAGACACAGAGATGGCCAAGACGCACATGAAAAGCTGCTCAACAGCACTAATTATTAGAGAAATGCAAATCAAAACTACAATGAGGTATCACCTCACACCTGTTAGAATCGGCATCATCAGAAAATCTACAAACAACAAATTCTGGGGAGGGTGTGGACAAAAGGAGCCCTCTTCCACTATTGGTGGCAATGTAAATTGATACAGTCACTATGGAGAACGGTATGGAGTTTCCTTAAAAAAACTAGAAATAGAATTACCATCTGATCCAGCAATCCCACTTCTGGGCATATACCCAGAGAAAACCATAAATCAAAAAGGCACATTCACCACAATGTTCATGGCAGCACTATTTACAATGGCCAGGTAATGGAAGCAACGTAAATGCCCACAGACAGATGAATGGATAAAGATGTGGTACATATATAAAATGGAATATTACTCAGCCATAAGAAGGAATGAAACTGGGTCATTTGTAGAGACATCGATGGATCTAGAGACTGTCATACAGAATGAAGTAAGTCAGAAAGAGGAAAACAAATATTGTATATTAATGCATATATGTGTAACCTAAAAAATGGTACAGATGAACTGGTTTGCAGGGAAGAAACAGAGACACAGAGGTAGAGAACAAACATATGGACACCAAGTGTGGGAAGCCATGGGGTGGTGGTGGTGGGATGAGTTGGGAGATTGGCATTGACCTGTATACATGTATATGCATAAAATACATAACTAATAATAACCTGCTGTATAAAAAAATAAATTAAATTTCAAAATTTTAAAAAACAAAATTTAAAAATAAAACAGAAAAATGTTCTTCCCTTCACACAGTTGTATTTATAGGAATGAATTATTTCCATGCTTATATCTATAAATACATAAAAGAGGAATAAAATCTAACTTGAACCATAAAAGAAAACAAAAATCCTGAACCCACCAGTTATACAGAGGAAAACCCTATCAGGACACTTGCTCCAGCGGTAAACAATTCTGAAATTGGTCAGAGGTGGGGAATCATCTCCCATACAACCAGCAACCCACCCCCCACGCAAGGAGCATCCTCATTGCAAAGCTGGGGGACCGTGCTGAGGCATATGTGAGTAAACGTGAGCTGAGCCCCAGGCCAGCTGCTGCTGAACTGTTCCCACCCTTCCCAGGTAAAACACCTGAATATGTACAAGGGCTTGAAAGCCTAGAGAAAGGGCCGCGGAGCCACACCAGCGACAGCCCGCAGGCCAACTTGGTGCCTGCAGGCCAGCCAGGGTGGTCCTGGCCCCGGGCGCTCTTCCGGAAGCTTTCCATTGCCCTGCCTGAGATACCCCTCCTGTCCCGGCCCCCACTGCTTTTTTCCTTCCTCACCTCTGTCCGGAGAGAAATTCCAGTGGAAGGTATGGGTGACACATCCTCTTCTTTACAGGTGGCAGCCTGGCCACCCCTGCAGAAATGCCAGCAGGGTCCCACTCACACCAGGCCACCAACAAATCTGTGGCCCCTCACTCCCTCCCACCAGCAGAGCCACGAGACTGCTGACGGGGCAGAGAATATGGAGTCAGGCACAGCTTCAGGGGCTATTGCTGCCTGGAGCGCTGTTTATATTGACCTCAAACAGGCACACCTGGGGAGGGCCGGCCGGCAGGGTAAGGCTGCCCAGGTCAGCTAATCCACAACCCTCAGGGAATCACATTGTTGAAAATGGACCTCGCTAAGGCAGAATAGAAGCCAAGGAAGAAAAGGACACAATGCCATTTGCAGCACCGTAGATGAGTCTAGAGGTAATCACGTGACTTGTAGTAAGTCAGAAAGTGAAAGTCACATATCGTATCATATCACTTATAGGTGTTACCTAAGAATGGATACCAGGGCAGATATTTCCACGGAGAAGGGCCATCACAGATTCATCAAACAAACGTATGGTTCACCAATGGAAAGGTGTGAGGATTGGTTTCATTACGATATTGGGGTTAACAGACATATACAAACACAGGTGACATATATAATCACCAAAGACCTACGGGATACCAAGAGAAGACTACTCAACATTCTGTCATAACGTACATGGGAAAAGGATCCCAGGAAGAACAGACATCTGTATATGTGTAAAAGAACCACATCTTCCACACCTACAACAAGCCAAACATTGTCATCAAACTTGCTGTAATAAAAAATAAAAAATTAAATTAAAAACACGAACAAGAAGTAGTGAGACAAACTTGAGGGGCTTTCTCCTGGCACATTCCATTCTAAATTGCAATCTAGAACACGACTTCCATTGAGGGTCTCTTGCCCTAGTCACCAGATTTGGTAAGGGAGAACTGCTGCCACCTTGTGGCCGTTTCACACAACAGCAGCTTTAATCCCAGCGCTGATGGTCAGTTGATATTCAAAATCATTGCAGGCCTGTAAATGACACCTGCCCTGAAAACAAATCCTGGGGTCACATATCGACCAAAAAACTCAAAGGACGTCCATATTTCAAAACGACCGTTTCTAAAGGCATATTTTACGCACATTAGTGTTCTGCTTCTTTTTCTTTCTTTCCTTTTTTTGTTAAAAATACGGGAATGGAAAAAGGCATCCCTCAGAATGGGCGAAAATCGTTGCAAACGAATCAATGGACAAAGGTTTAATCTCCAATATATATAAACAGCTCATGCAGCTTAATATTAACAAAACAAACAACCCAATACAAAAATGGGCAGAAGATCTAAAGAGATGTTTCTTCAAAGAAGACACAGAGATGGCCAAGACGCACATGAAAAGCTGCTCAACAGCACTAATTACTAGAGAAATGCAAATCAAAACTACAATGAGGTATCACCTCACACCTGTTAGAATCGGCATCATCAGAAAATCTACAAACAACAAATTCTGGGGAGGGTGTGGACAAAAGGAGCCCTCTTCCACTATTGGTGGCAATGTAAATTGATACAGTCACTATGGAGAACGGTATGGAGTTTCCTTAAAAAAACTAGAAATAGAATTACCATCTGATCCAGCAATCCCACTTCTGGGCATATACCCAGAGAAAACCATAAATCAAAAAGGCACATTCACCACAATATTCATGGCAGCACTATTTACAATGGCCAGGTAATGGAAGCAACGTAAATGCCCACAGACAGATGAATGGATAAAGATGTGGTACATATATAAAATGGAATATTACTCAGCCATAAAAAGGAATGAAACTGGGTCATTTGTAGAGACATCGATGGATCTAGAGACTATCATACAGAATGAAGTTAGTCAGAAAGAGGAAAACAAATATTGTATATTAATGCATATATGTGGAACATAAAAAATGGTACAGATGAACTGGTTTGCAGGGAAGAAACAGAGACACAGAGGTAGAGAACAAACATATGGACACCAAGTGTGGGAAGCCATGGGGTGGTGGTGGTGGGATGAGTTGGGAGATTGGCATTGACCTGTATACATGTATATGCATAAAATACATAACTAATAATAACCTGCTGTATAAAAAAATAAATCAAATTCAATTTCAAAATTTTAAAAAACAAAATTTAAAAATAAAACAGAAAAATGTTCTTCCCTTCACACAGATGTATTTATAGGAATGAATTATTTCCATGCTTATATCTATAAATACATAAAAGAGGAATAAAATCTAACTTGAACCATAAAAGAAAAAATAAAACCTGAACCCACCAGTTATACAGAGGAAAACCCTATCAGGGCACTTGCTCCAGCGGTAAACAATTCTGAAATTGGTCAGAGGTGGGGAATCATCTCCCATACAACCAGCAACCCACCCCCCACGCAAGGAGCATCCTCATTGCAAAGCTGGGGGACCGTGCCGAGGCATCTGTGAGTAAACGTGAGCTGAGCCCCAGGCCAGCTGCTGCTGAACTGTTCCCACCCTTCCCAGGTAAAACACCTGAATATGTACAAGTGCTTGAAAGCCTAGTGGAAGGGCCGCGGAGCCACACCATCGACAGCACGCAGGCCAACTTGGTGCCTGCAGGCCAGCCAGGGTGGTCCTGGCCCCGGGCGCTCTTCCGGAAGCTTTCCATTGCCCTGCCTGAGATACCCCTCCTGTCCCGGCCCCCACTGCTTTTTTCCTTCCTCACCTCTGTCCGGAGAGAAATTCCAGCGGAAGGTATGGGTGACACATCCTCTTCTTTACAGGTGGCAGCCTGGCCACCCCTGCAGAAAGGCCAGCAGGGTCCCACTCACACCGGGCCAACAACAAAGCTGTGGCCCCTCACTCCCTCCCACCAGCAGAGCCCCGAGACTGCTGACGGGGCAGAGAATATGGAGTCAGGCACAGCTTCACGGGCTATTGCTGCCTGGAGCGCTGTTTATATTGACCTGAAACCGGCACACCTGGGGAGGGCCGGCCGGCAGGGTAAGGCTGCCCAGGTCAGCTAATCCACAACCCTCAGGGAATCACATTGTTGAAAATGGACCTCGCTAAGGCAGAATAGAAGCCAAGGAAGAAAAGGACACAATGCCATTTGCAGCACCGTTGATGTGTCTAGAGGTAATCACGTGACTTGTAGTAAGTCAGAAAGTGAAAGACACATATCGTATCATATCACTTATAGGTGTTACCTAAGAATGGATACCAGGGCAGATATTTCCACGGAGAAGGGCCATCACAGATTCATCAAACAAACGTATGGTTCACCAATGGAAAGGTGTGAGGATTGGTTTCATTACGATATTGGGGTTAACAGACATATACAAACACAGGTGACATATATAATCACAAAAGACCTACGGGATACCAAGAGAAGACTACTCAACATTCTGTCATAACGTACATGGGAAAAGGATCCCAGGAAGAACAGATATCTGTATATGTGTAAAAGAACCACATCTTCCACACCTACAACAAGCCAAACATTGTCATCAAACTTGCTGTAATAAAAAATAAAAAATTAAATTAAAAACACGAACAAGAAGTAGTGAGACAAACTTGAGGGGCTTTCTCCTGGCACATTCCATTCTAAATTCCAATCTAGAACACCACTTCCATTGAGGCTCTGTTGCTCTATTCACCAGATTTGCTAAGGGAGAACTGCTGCCACCTTGTGGCCGTTTCACACAACAGCAGCTTTAATGCAAGCCCTGATGGTCAGTTGATATTCAAAATCATTGCAGGCCTGTAAATGACACCTGCCCTGAAAACAAATCCTGGGGTCACATATCGACCAAAAAACTCAAAGGACGTCCATATTTCAAAACGATCGTTTCAAAAGGCATATTTTACGCACATTAGTGTTCTGCTTCTTTTTCTTTCTTTCCTTTTTTTGTTAAAAATACGGGAATGGAAAAAGGCATCCCTCAGAATGGGCGAAAATCGTTGCAAACGAATCAATGGACAAAGGTTTAATCTCCAATATATATAAACAGCTCATGCAGCTTAATATTAACAAAACAAACAACCCAATACAAAAAATGGGCAGAAGATCTAAAGAGATGTTTCTTCCAAGAAGACACAGAGATGGCCAAGACGCACATGAAAAGCTGCTCAACAGCACTAATTATTAGAGAAATGCAAATCAAAACTACAATGAGGTATCACCACACACCTGTTAGAATCGGCATCATCAGAAAATCTACAAACAACCAATTTTGGGGAGGGTGTGGACAAAAGGAGCCCTCTTCCACTATTGGTGGCAATGTAAATTGATACAGTCACTATGGAGAACGTTATGGAGTTTCCTTAAAAAAACTAGAAATAGAATTACCATCTGATCCAGCAATCCCACTTCTGGGCATATACCCAGAGAAAACCATAAATCAAAAAGGCACATTCACCACAATGTTCATGGCAGCACTATTTACAATGGCCAGGTAATGGAAGCAACGTAAATGCCCACAGACAGATGAATGGATAAAGATGTGGTACATATATAAAATGGAATATTACTCAGCCATAAAAAGGAATGAAACTGGGTCATTTGTAGAGACATCGATGGATCTAGAGACTGTCATACAGAATGAAGTAAGTCAGAAAAAGGAAAACAAATATTGTATATTAATGCATATATGTGGAACCTAAAAAATGGTACAGATGAACTGCTTTGCAGGGAAGAAACAGAGACACAGAGGTAGAGAACAAACATATGGACACCAAGTGTGGGAAGCCATGGGGTGGTGGTGGTGGGATGAGTTGGGAGATTGGGATTGACCTGTACACATGTATATGCATAAAATACATAACTAATAATAACCTGCTGTATAAAAAATAAATCAAATTCAATTTCAAAATTTTAAAAAACAAAATTTAAAAATAAAACAGAAAAATGTTCTTCCCTTCACACAGATGTATTTATAGGAATGAATTATTTCCATGCTTATATCTATAAATACATAAAAGAGGAATAAAATCTAACTTGAACCATAAAAGAAAAAAAAAACCTGAACCCACCAGTTATACAGAGGAAAACCCTATCAGGGCACTTGCTCCAGCGGTAAACAATTCTGAAATTGGTCAGAGGTGGGGAATCATCTCCCATACAACCAGCAACCCACCCCCCACGCAAGGAGCATCCGCATTGCAAAGCTGGGGGACCGTGCCGAGGCATCTGTGAGTAAACGTGAGCTGAGCCCCAGGCCAGCTGCTGCTGAACTGTTCCCACCCTTCCCAGGTAAAACACCTGAATATGTACAAGGGCTTGAAAGCCTAGAGGAAGGGCCGCGGAGCCACACCAGCGACAGCACGCAGGCCAACTTGGTGCCTGCAGTCCAGCCAGGGTGGTCCTGGCCCCGGCACTCTTCCGGAAGCTTTCCATTGCCCTGCCTGAGATACCCCTCCTGTCCCGGCCCCCACTGCTTTTTTCCTTCCTCACCTGTGTCCGGAGAGAAATTCCAGCGGAAGGTATGGTTGACACATCCTCTTCATTACGGGTGGCAGCCTGGCAACCCCTGCAGAAAGGCCAGCAGAGCCCCACTCACACCAGGCCAACAACAAAGCTGTGGCCCCTCACTCCCTCCCACCAGCAGAGCCCCGAGACTGCTGACGGGGCAGAGAATATGGAGTCAGGCACAGCTTCAGGGGCTATTGCTGCCTGGAGCGCTGTTTATATTGACCTCAAACAGGCACACCTGGGGAGGGCTGGCCGGCAGGGTAAGGCTGCCCAGGTCAGCTAATCCACAACCCTCAGGGAATCACATTGTTGAAAATGGACCTCGCTAAGGCAGAATAGAAGCCAAGGAAGAAAAGGACACAATGCCATTTGCAGCACCGTAGATGAGTCTAGAGGTAATCACGTGACTTGTAGTAAGTCAGAAAGGGAAAGGCACATATCGTATCATATCTCTTATAGGTGTTACCTAAGAATGGATACCATGGCAGATATTTCCACGGAGAAGGGCCATCACAGATTCATCAAACAAACTTATGGTTCACCAATGGAAAGGTGTGAGGATTGGTTTCATTACGATATTGGGGTTAACAGACATATACAAACACAGGTGACATATATAATCACCAAAGACCTACGGAATACCAAGAGAAGACTACTCAACATTCTGTCATAACGTACATGGGAAAAGGATCCCAGGAAGAACAGACATTTGTATATGTGTAAAAGAACCACATCTTCCACACCTACAACAAGCCAAACATTGGAATCAAACTTGCTGTAATATAAAATAAAAAAATTAAATTAAAAACACGAACAAGAAGTAGTGAGACAAACTTGAGGGGCTTTCTCCTGGCACATTCCATTCTAAATTCCAATCTAGAACACCACTTCCATTGAGGCTCTGTTGCCCTAGTCACCAGATTTGCTAAGGGAGAACTGCTGCCACCTTGTGGCCGTTTCACACAACAGCAGCTTTAATCCCAGCGCTGATGGTCAGTTGATATTCAAAATCATTGCAGGCCTGTAAATGACACCTGCCCTGAAAACAAATCCTGGGGTCACATATCGACCAAAAAATTCAAAGGACGTCCATATTTCAAAGCGACCGTTTCAAAAGGCATATTTTACGCACATTAGTGTTCTGCTTCTTTTTCTTTCTTTCCTTTTTTTGTTAAAAATACGGGAATGGAAAAAGGCATCCCTCAGAATGGGCGAAAATCGTTGCAAACGAATCAATGGACAAAGGTTTAATCTCCAATATATATAAACAGCTCATGCAGCTTAATATTAACAAAACAAACAACCCAATACAAAAAATGGGCAGAAGATCTAAAGAGATGTTTCTTCAAAGAAGACACAGAGATGGCCAAGACGCACATGAAAAGCTGCTCAACAGCACTAATTATTAGAGAAATGCAAATCAAAACTACAATGAGGTATCACCTCACACCTGTTAGAATCGGCATCATCAGAAAATCTACAAACAACCAATTCTGGGGAGGGTGTGGACAAAAGGAGCCCTCTTCCACTATTGGTGGCAATGTAAATTGATACAGGCACTACGGAGAACGGTATGGAGTTTCCTTAAAAAACCTAGAAATAGAATTACCATCTGATCCAGCAGTCCCACTTCTGGGCATATACCCAGAGAAAACCATAAATCAAAAAGGCACATTCACCACAGTGTTCATGGCAGCACTATTTACAATGGCCAGGTAATGGAAGCAACGTAAATGCCCACAGACAGATGAATGGATAAAGATGTGGTACATATATAAAATGGAATATTACTCAGCCATAAAAAGGAATGAAACTGGGTCATTTGTAGAGACATCGATGGATCTAGAGACTGTCATACAGAATGAAGTTAGTCAGAAAAAGAAAACAAATATTGTATATTAATGCATATATGTGGAACCTAAAAAATGGTACAGATGAACTGCTTTGCAGGGAAGAAACAGAGACACAGAGGTAGAGAACAAACATATGGACACCAAGTGTGGGAAGCCATGGGGTGGTGGTGGTGGGATGAGTTGGGAGATTGGGATTGACCTGTATACATGTATATGCATAAAATACATAACTAATAATAACCTGCTGTATAAAAAAATAAATCAAATTCAATTTCAAAATTTTAAAAAACAAAATTTAAAAACAAAACAGAAAAATGTTCTTGCCTTCACACAGATGTATTTATAGGAATGAATTATTTCCATGCTCATATCTATAAATACATAAAAGAGGAAAAATATCTAACTTGAACCATAAAAGAAAAAAAAAAACCTGAACCCCCAGTTATACAGAGGAAAACCGTATCAGTGCACTTGCTCCAGCGGTAAACAATTCTGAAATTGGTCAGAGGTGGGGAATCATCTCCCATACAACAAGCAACCCACGCCCCACGCCAGGAGCATCCTCATTGCAAAGCTGGGGGACCGTGCCGAGGCATCTGTGAGTAAACGTGAGCTGAGCCCCAGGCCAGTGCTGCTGAACTGTTCCCTCCCTTCCCAGGTAAAACACCTGAATATGTACAAGGGCTTGAAAGCCTAGAGGAAGGGCCGCGGAGCCACACCAGCGACAGCACGCAGGCCAACTTGGTGCCTGCAGTCCAGCCAGGGTGGTCCTGGCCCCGGCACTCTTCCGGAAGCTTTCCATTGCCCTGCCTGAGATACCCCTCCTGTCCCGGCCCCCACTGCTTTTTTCCTTCCTCAGCTGTGTCCGGAGAGATATTCCAGCGGAAGGTATGGGTGACACATCCTCTTCTTTACAGGTGGCAGCCTGGCAACCCCTGCAGAAAGGCCAGCAGAGCCCCACTCACACCGGGCCAACAACAAAGCTGTGGCCCCTCACTCCCTCCCACCAGCAGAGCCCCGAGACTGCTGACGGGGCAGAGAATATGGAGTCAGGCACAGCTTCAGGGGCTATTGCTGCCTGGAGCGCTGTTTATATTGACCTCAAACAGGCACACCTGGGGAGGGCCGGCCGGCAGGGTAAGGCTGCCCAGGTCAGCTAATCCACAACCCTCAGGGAATCACATTGTTGAAAATGGACCTCGCTAAGGCAGAATAGAAGCCAAGGAAGAAAAGGACACAATGCCATTTGCAGCACCGTAGATGAGTCTAGAGGTAATCACGTGACTTGTAGTAAGTCAGAAAGTGAAAGACACATATCGTATCATATCACTTATAGGTGTTACCTAAGAATGGATACCAGGGCAGATATTTCCACGGAGAAGGGCCATCACAGATTCATCAAACAAACTTATAGTTCACCAATGGAAAGGTGTGAGGATTGGTTTCATTACGATATTGGGGTTAACAGACATATACAAACACAGGTGACATATATAATCACCAAAGACCTACGGAATACCAAGAGAAGACTACTCAACATTCTGTCATAACGTACATGGGAAAAGGATCCCAGGAAGAACAGACATCTGTATATGTGTAAAAGAACCACATCTTCCACACCTACAACAAGCCAAACATTGTCATCAAACTTGCTGTAATAAAAAGTAAAAAAATTAAATTAAAAACACGAACAAGAAGTAGTGAGACAAACTTGAGGGGCTTTCTCCTGGCACATTCCATTCTAAATTCCAATCTAGAACACGACTTCCATTGAGGCTCTGTTGCCCTAGTCACCAGATTTGCTAAGGGAGAACAGCTGCCACCTTGTGGCCGTTTCACACAAGAGCAGCTTTAATCCCAGCGCTGATGGTCAGTTGATATTCAAAATCATTGCAGGCCTGTAAATGACACCTGCCCTGAAAACAAATCCTGGGGTCCCATATCGACCAAAAAATTCAAAGGACGTCCATATTTCAAAACGACCGTTTCAAAAGGCATATTTTACGCACATTAGTGTTCTGCTTCTTTTTCTTTCTTTCCTATTTTTGTTAAAAATACGGGAATGGAAAAAGGCATCCCTCAGAATGGGCAAAAATCGTTGCAAACGAATCAATGGACAAAGGTTTAATCTCCAATATATATAAACAGCTCATGCAGCTTAATATTAACAAAACAAACAACCCAATACAAAAAATGGGCAGAAGATTTAAAGAGATGTTTCTTCAAAGAAGACACAGAGATGGCCAAGACGCACATGAAAAGCTGCTCAACAACACTAATTATTAGAGAAATGCAAATCAGAACTACAATGAGGTATCACCTCACACCTGTTAGAATCGGCATCATCAGAAAATCTACAAACAACCAATTCTGGGGAGGGTGTGGACAAAAGGAGCCCTCTTCCACTATTGGTGGCAATGTAAATTGATACAGTCACTATGGAGAACGGTATGGAGTTTCCTTAAAAAAACTAGAAATAGAATTACCATCTGATCCAGCAATCCCACTTCTGGGCATATACCCAGAGAAAACCATAAATCAAAAAGGCACATTCACCACAATGTTCATGGCAGCACTATTTACAATGGCCAGGTAATGGAAGCAACGTAAATGCCCACAGACAGATGAATGGATAAAGATGTGGTACATATATAAAATGGAATATTACTCAGCCATAAGAAGGAATGAAACTGGGTCATTTGTAGAGACATCGATGGATCTAGAGACTGTCATACAGAATGAAGTAAGTCAGAAAAAGGAAAACAAATATTGTATATTAATGCATATATGTGGAACCTAAAAAATGGTACAGATGAACTGCTTTGCAGGGAAGAAACAGAGACACAGAGGTAGAGAACAAACATATGGACACCAAGTGTGGGAAGCCATGGGGTGGTGGTGGTGGGATGAGTTGGGAGATTGGGATTGACCTGTATACATGTATATGCATAAAATACATAACTAATAATAACCTGCTGTATAAAAAATAAATCAAATTCAATTTCAAAATTTTAAAAAACAAAATTTAAAAATAAAACAGAAAAATGTTCTTCCCTTCACACAGATGTATTTATAGGAATGAATTATTTCCATGCTTATATCTATAAATACATAAAAGAGGAATAAAATCTAACTTGAACCATAAAAGAAAAAAAAAACCTGAACCCACCAGTTATACAGAGGAAAACCCTATCAGGGCACTTGCTCCAGCGGTAAACAATTCTGAAATTGGTCAGAGGTGGGGAATCATCTCCCATACAACCAGCAACCCACCCCCCACGCAAGGAGCATCCGCATTGCAAAGCTGGGGGACCGTGCCGAGGCATCTGTGAGTAAACGTGAGCTGAGCCCCAGGCCAGCTGCTGCTGAACTGTTCCCACCCTTCCCAGGTAAAACACCTGAATATGTACAAGGGCTTGAAAGCCTAGAGGAAGGGCCGCGGAGCCACACCAGTGACAGCACGCAGGCCAACTTGGGGCCTGCAGTCCAGCCAGGGTGGTCCTGGCCCCGGCACTCTTCCGGAAGCTTTCCATTGCCCTGCCTGAGATACCCCTCCTGTCCCGGCCCCCACTGCTTTTTTCCTTCCTCACCTGTGTCCGGAGAGAAATTCCAGCGGAAGGTATGGGTGACACATCCTCTTCATTACGGGTGGCAGCCTGGCAACCCCTGCAGAAAGGCCAGCAGAGCCCCACTCACACCAGGCCAACAACAAAGCTGTGGCCCCTCACTCCCTCCCACCAGCAGAGCCCCGAGACTGCTGACGGGGCAGAGAATATGGAGTCAGGCACAGCTTCAGGGGCTATTGCTGCCTGGAGAGCTGTTTATATTGACCTCAAACAGGCACACCTGGGGAGGGCCGGCCGGCAGGGTAAGGCTGCCCAGGTCAGCTAATCCACAACCCTCAGGGAATCACATTGTTGAAAATGGACCTCGCTAAGGCAGAATAGAAGCCAAGGAAGAAAAGGACACAATGCCATTTGCAGCACCGTAGATGAGTCTAGAGGTAATCACGTGACTTGTAGTAAGTCAGAAAGGGAAAGGCACATATCGTATCATATCTCTTATAGGTGTTACCTAAGAATGGATACCAGGGCAGATATTTCCACGGAGAAGGGCCATCACAGATTCATCAAACAAACTTATGGTTCACCAATGGAAAGGTGTGAGGATTGGTTTCATTACGATATTGGGGTTAACAGACATATACAAACACAGGTGACATATATAATCACCAAAGACCTACGGAATACCAAGAGAAGACTACTCAACATTCTGTCATAACGTACATGGGAAAAGGATCCCAGGAAGAACAGACATTTGTATATGTGTAAAAGAACCACATCTTCCACACCTACAACAAGCCAAACATTGGAATCAAACTTGCTGTAATATAAAATAAAAAAATTAAATTAAAAACACGAACAAGAAGTAGTGAGACAAACTTGAGGGGCTTTCTCCTGGCACATTCCATTCTAAATTCCAATCTAGAACACCACTTCCATTGAGGCTCTGTTGCCCTAGTCACCAGATTTGCTAAGGGAGAACTGCTGCCACCTTGTGGCCGTTTCACACAACAGCAGCTTTAATCCCAGCGCTGATGGTCAGTTGATATTCAAAATCATTGCAGGCCTGTAAATGACACCTGCCCTGAAAACAAATCCTGGGGTCACATATCGACCAAAAAATTCAAAGGACGTCCATATTTCAAAGCGACCGTTTCAAAAGGCATATTTTACGCACATTAGTGTTCTGCTTCTTTTTCTTTCTTTCCTTTTTTTGTTAAAAATACGGGAATGGAAAAAGGCATCCCTCAGAATGGGCGAAAATCGTTGCAAACGAATCAATGGACAAAGGTTTAATCTCCAATATATATAAACAGCTCATGCAGCTTAATATTAACAAAACAAACAACCCAATACAAAAAATGGGCAGAAGATCTAAAGAGATGTTTCTTCAAAGAAGACACAGAGATGGCCAAGACGCACATGAAAAGCTGCTCAACAGCACTAATTATTAGAGAAATGCAAATCAAAACTACAATGAGGTATCACCTCACACCTGTTAGAATCGGCATCATCAGAAAATCTACAAACAACCAATTCTGGGGAGGGTGTGGACAAAAGGAGCCCTCTTCCACTATTGGTGGCAATGTAAATTGATACAGGCACTACGGAGAACGGTATGGAGTTTCCTTAAAAAACCTAGAAATAGAATTACCATCTGATCCAGCAGTCCCACTTCTGGGCATATACCCAGAGAAAACCATAAATCAAAAAGGCACATTCACCACAGTGTTCATGGCAGCACTATTTACAATGGCCAGGTAATGGAAGCAACGTAAATGCCCACAGACAGATGAATGGATAAAGATGTGGTACATATATAAAATGGAATATTACTCAGCCATAAAAAGGAATGAAACTGGGTCATTTGTAGAGACATCGATGGATCTAGAGACTGTCATACAGAATGAAGTTAGTCAGAAAAAGAAAACAAATATTGTATATTAATGCATATATGTGGAACCTAAAAAATGGTACAGATGAACTGCTTTGCAGGGAAGAAACAGAGACACAGAGGTAGAGAACAAACATATGGACACCAAGTGTGGGAAGCCATGGGGTGGTGGTGGTGGGATGAGTTGGGAGATTGGGATTGACCTGTATACATGTATATGCATAAAATACATAACTAATAATAACCTGCTGTATAAAAAAATAAATCAAATTCAATTTCAAAATTTTAAAAAACAAAATTTAAAAACAAAACAGAAAAATGTTCTTCCCTTCACACAGATGTATTTATAGGAATGAATTATTTCCATGCTCATATCTATAAATACATAAAAGAGGAAAAATATCTAACTTGAACCATAAAAGAAAAAAAAAACCTGAACCCCCAGTTATACAGAGGAAAACCGTATCAGTGCACTTGCTCCAGCGGTAAACAATTCTGAAATTGGTCAGAGGTGGGGAATCATCTCCCATACAACAAGCAACCCACCCCCCACGCCAGGAGCATCCTCATTGCAAAGCTGGGGGACCGTGCCGAGGCATCTGTGAGTAAACGTGAGCTGAGCCCCAGGCCAGTGCTGCTGAACTGTTCCCTCCCTTCCCAGGTAAAACACCTGAATATGTACAAGGGCTTGAAAGCCTAGAGGAAGGGCCGCGGAGCCACACCAGCGACAGCACGCAGGCCAACTTGGTGCCTGCAGTCCAGCCAGGGTGGTCCTGGCCCCGGCACTCTTCCGGAAGCTTTCCATTGCCCTGCCTGAGATACCCCTCCTGTCCCGGCCCCCACTGCTTTTTTCCTTCCTCAGCTGTGTCCGGAGAGATATTCCAGCGGAAGGTATGGGTGACACATCCTCTTCTTTACAGGTGGCAGCCTGGCAACCCCTGCAGAAAGGCCAGCAGAGCCCCACTCACACCGGGCCAACAACAAAGCTGTGGCCCCTCACTCCCTCCCACCAGCAGAGCCCCGAGACTGCTGACGGGGCAGAGAATATGGAGTCAGGCACAGCTTCAGGGGCTATTGCTGCCTGGAGCGCTGTTTATATTGACCTCAACCAGGCACACCTGGGGAGGGCCGGCCGGCAGGGTAAGGCTGCCCAGGTCAGCTAATCCACAACCCTCAGGGAATCACATTGTTGAAAATGGACCTCGCTAAGGCAGAATAGAAGCCAAGGAAGAAAAGGACACAATGCCATTTGCAGCACCGTAGATGAGTCTAGAGGTAATCACGTGACTTGTAGTAAGTCAGAAAGTGAAAGACACATATCGTATCATATCACTTATAGGTGTTACCTAAGAATGGATACCAGGGCAGATATTTCCACGGAGAAGGGCCATCACAGATTCATCAAACAAACTTATAGTTCACCAATGGAAAGGTGTGAGGATTGGTTTCATTACGATATTGGGGTTAACAGACATATACAAACACAGGTGACATATATAATCACCAAAGACCTACGGAATACCAAGAGAAGACTACTCAACATTCTGTCATAACGTACATGGGAAAAGGATCCCAGGAAGAACAGACATCTGTATATGTGTAAAAGAACCACATCTTCCACACCTACAACAAGCCAAACATTGTCATCAAACTTGCTGTAATAAAAAGTAAAAAAATTAAATTAAAAACACGAACAAGAAGTAGTGAGACAAACTTGAGGGGCTTTCTCCTGGCACATTCCATTCTAAATTCCAATCTAGAACACGACTTCCATTGAGGCTCTGTTGCCCTAGTCACCAGATTTGCTAAGGGAGAACAGCTGCCACCTTGTGGCCGTTTCACACAAGAGCAGCTTTAATCCCAGCGCTGATGGTCAGTTGATATTCAAAATCATTGCAGGCCTGTAAATGACACCTGCCCTGAAAACAAATCCTGGGGTCCCATATCGACCAAAAAATTCAAAGGACGTCCATATTTCAAAACGACCGTTTCAAAAGGCATATTTTACGCACATTAGTGTTCTGCTTCTTTTTCTTTCTTTCCTATTTTTGTTAAAAATACGGGAATGGAAAAAGGCATCCCTCAGAATGGGCAAAAATCGTTGCAAACGAATCAATGGACAAAGGTTTAATCTCCAATATATATAAACAGCTCATGCAGCTTAATATTAACAAAACAAACAACCCAATACAAAAAATGGGCAGAAGATCTAAAGAGATGTTTCTTCAAAGAAGACACAGAGATGGCCAAGACGCACATGAAAAGCTGCTCAACAACACTAATTATTAGAGAAATGCAAATCAGAACTACAATGAGGTATCACCTCACACCTGTTAGAATCGGCATCATCAGAAAATCTACAAACAACCAATTCTGGGGAGGGTGTGGACAAAAGGAGCCCTCTTCCACTATTGGTGGCAATGTAAATTGATACAGTCACTATGGAGAACGGTATGGAGTTTCCTTAAAAAAACTAGAAATAGAATTACCATCTGATCCAGCAATCCCACTTCTGGGCATATACCCAGAGAAAACCATAAATCAAAAAGGCACATTCACCACAATGTTCATGGCAGCACTATTTACAATGGCCAGGTAATGGAAGCAACGTAAATGCCCACAGACAGATGAATGGATAAAGATGTGGTACATATATAAAATGGAATATTACTCAGCCATAAGAAGGAATGAAACTGGGTCATTTGTAGAGACATCGATGGATCTAGAGACTGTCATACAGAATGAAGTAAGTCAGAAAAAGGAAAACAAATATTGTATATTAATGCATATATGTGGAACCTAAAAAATGGTACAGATGAACTGCTTTGCAGGGAAGAAACAGAGACACAGAGGTAGAGAACAAACATATGGACACCAAGTGTGGGAAGCCATGGGGTGGTGGTGGTGGGATGAGTTGGGAGATTGGGATTGACCTGTATACATGTATATGCATAAAATACATAACTAATAATAACCTGCTGTATAAAAAATAAATCAAATTCAATTTCAAAATTTTAAAAAACAAAATTTAAAAATAAAACAGAAAAATGTTCTTCCCTTCACACAGATGTATTTATAGGAATGAATTATTTCCATGCTTATATCTATAAATACATAAAAGAGGAATAAAATCTAACTTGAACCATAAAAGAAAAAAAAAACCTGAACCCACCAGTTATACAGAGGAAAACCCTATCAGGGCACTTGCTCCAGCGGTAAACAATTCTGAAATTGGTCAGAGGTGGGGAATCATCTCCCATACAACCAGCAACCCACCCCCCACGCAAGGAACATCCGCATTGCAAAGCTGGGGGACCGTGCCGAGGCATCTGTGAGTAAACGTGAGCTGAGCCCCAGGCCAGCTGCTGCTGAACTGTTCCCACCCTTCCCAGGTAAAACACCTGAATATGTACAAGGGCTTGAAAGCCTAGAGGAAGGGCCGCGGAGCCACACCAGCGACAGCACGCAGGCCAACTTGGGGCCTGCAGTCCAGCCAGGGTGGTCCTGGCCCCGGCACTCTTCCGGAAGCTTTCCATTGCCCTGCCTGAGATACCCCTCCTGTCCCGGCCCCCACTGCTTTTTTCCTTCCTCACCTGTGTCCGGAGAGAAATTCCAGCGGAAGGTATGGGTGACACATCCTCTTCTTTACAGGTGGCAGCCTGGCCACCCCTGAAGAAAGTCCAGCAGTGTCCCACACACACAGGGCCAAGAACAAAGCTGTGGCCCCTCAATCCCTCCCACCAGCAGAGCCCCGAGACTGCTGACGGGGCAGAGAATATGGAGTCAGGCACAGCTTCAGGGGCTATTGCTGCCTGGAGCGCTGTTTATATTGACCTCAAACAGGCACACCTGGGGAGGGCCGGCCGGCAGGGTAAGGCTGCCCAGGTCAGCTAATCCACAACCCTCAGGGAATCACATTGTTGAAAATGGACCTCGCTAAGGCTGAATAGAAGCCAAGGAAGAAAAGGACACAATGCCATTTGCAGCACCATAGATGAGTCTAGAGGTAATCACGTGACTTGTAGTAAGTCAGAAAGTGAAAGACACATATCGTATCCTACCACTTATAGGTGTTACCTAAGAATGGATACCAGGGCAGATATTTCCACGGAGAAGGGCCATCACAGATTCATCAAACAAACTTATGGTTCACCAATGGAAAGGTGTGAGGATTGGTTTCATTACGATATTGGTGTTACCAGAGATATACAAACACAGGTGACATATATAATCACCAAAGACCTACGGAATACCAAGAGAAGACTACTCAACATTCTGTCATAACGTACATGGGAAAAGGATCCCAGGAAGAACAGACATCTGTATATGTGAAAAAGAACCACATCTTCCACACCTACAATAAGCCAAACATTGTCATCATACTTGCTGTAATAAAAAATAAAAAAATTAAATTAAAAACACGAACAAGGGCTTCCCTGGTGGCGCAGTGGTTGAGAGTCCGCTTGCCGATGCAGAGGACACGGGTTCGTGCCCCCGTCTGGGAAGATCCCACATGCCGCGGAGCGGCTGGGCCCGTGAGCCATGGCCACTGAGCCTGCGCGTCAGGAGCCTGTGCTCTGCAACGGGAGAGGCCTGCGTACCGCAAAAAAAAAAAAATAAATTAAAAAAAAAACACGAACAAGAAGTAGTGAGACAAACTTGAGGGGCTTTCTCCTGGCACATTCCATTCTAAATTCCAATCAAGAACACGACTTCCATTGAGGCTCTGTTGCCCTAGTCACCAGGTTTGGTAAGGGAGAACTGCTGCCACCTTGTGGCCGTTTCGCACAACAGCAGCTTTAATTCCAGCGCTGATGGTCAGTTGATATTCAAAATCATTGCAGGCCTGTAAATGACACCTGCCCTGAAAACAAATCCTGGGGTCACATATCGACCAAAAAATTCAAAGGACGTCCATATTTCAAAACGACCGTTTCAAAAGGCATATTTTACGCACATTAGTGTTCTGCTTCATTTTCTTTCTTTCCTTTTTTTGTTAAAAATACGGGAATGGAAAAAGGCATCCCACAGAATGGGCGAAAATCGTTGCAAAGAAATCAATGGACAAAGGTTTAATCTCCAATATATATAAAGAGCGCATGCAGCTTAATATTAACAAAACAAACAACCCAATACAAAAAATGGGCAGAAGATCTAAAGAGATGTTTCTTCCAAGAAGACACAGAGATGGCCAAGACGCACATGAAAAGCTGCTCAACAGCACTAATTATTAGAGAAATGCAAATCAAAACTACAATGAGGTATCACCTCACACCTGTTAGAATCGGCATCATCAGAAAATCTACAAACAACCAATTCTGGGGAGGGTGTGGACAAAAGGAGCCCTCTTCCACTATTGGTGGGAATGTAAATTGATACAGTCACTATGGAGAATGGTATGGAGTTTCCTTAAAAAAACTAGAAATAGAATTACCATCTGATCCAGCAATCCCACTTCTGGGCATATACCCAGAGAAAACCATAAATCAAAAAGGCACATTCACCACAATGTTCAAGGCAGCACTATTTACAATAGCCAGGTAATGGAAGCAACCTAAATGCCCACAGACAGATGAATGGATAAAGATGTGGTACATATATAAAATGGAATATTACTCCGCCATAAGAAGGAATGAAACTGGGTCATTTGTAGAGACATCGATGGATCTAGAGACTGTCATACAGAATGAAGTAAGTCAGAAAGAGGAAAACAAATATTGTATATTAATGCATATATGTGGAATCTAAAAAATGGTACAGATGAACTGGTTTGCAGGGAAGAAACAGAGACACAGAGGTAGAGAACAAACATATGGACACCAAGTGTGGGAAGCCATGGGGTGGTGGTGGTGGGATGAGTTGGGAGATTGGGATTGACCTGTATACATGTATATGCATAAAATACATAACTAATAATAACTTGCTGTATAAAAAAATAAATCAAATTAAATTTCAAATTTTTAAAAAATAAAATTTAAAAATTAAACAGAAAAATGTTCTTCCCTTCACACAGATGTATTTATAGGAATGAATTATTTCCATGCTTATATCTATAAATACATAAAGGAGGAATACAATCTAACTTGAACCATAAAAGAAAAAAAAAAAACCTGAACCCACCAGTTATACAGAGGAAAACCCTATCAGGGCACTTGCTCCATCGGTAAACAATTCTGAAATTGGTCAGAGGTGGGGAGTCATCTCCCATACAACCAGCAACCCACCCCCCACGCCAGGAGCATCCTCATTGCAAAGCTGGGGGACCGTGCCGAGGCATCTGTGAGTAAACGTGAGCTGAGCCCCAGGCCAGCTGCTGCTGAACTGTTCCCACCCTTCCCAGGTAAAACACCTGAATATGTACATGGTCTTGAAAGCCTAGAGGAAGGGCCACGGAGCCACACCAGCGACAGCACGCAGGCCAACTTGGTGCCAGCAGGCCAGCCAGGGTGGTCCTGGCCCCGGGCGCTCTTCCGGAAGCTTTCCATTGCCCTGCCTGAGATACCCCTCCTGTCCCGGCCCCCACTGCTTTTTTCCTTCCTCACCTCTGTCCGGAGAGAAATGCCAGCGGAAGGTATGGGTGACACATCCTCTTCTTTACAGGTGGCAGCCTGGCAACCCCTGCAGAAAGGCCAGCAGAGCCCCACTCACACCGGGCCACCAACAAAGCTGTGGCCCCTCACTCCCTCCCACCAGCAGAGCCCCGAGACTGCTGACGGGGCAGAGAATATGGAGTCAGGCACAGCTTCAGGGGCTATTGCTGCCTGGAGCGCTGTTTATATTGACCTCAAACAGGCACACCTGGGGAGGGCCGGCCGGCCGGGTAAGGCTGCCCAGGTCAGCTAATCCACAACCCTCAGGGAATCACATTGTTGAAAACGGACCTCGCTAAGGCAGAATAGAAGCCAAGGAAGAAAAGGACACAATGCCATTTGCAGCACCGTAGATGAGTCTAGAGGTAATCACGTGACTTGTAGTAAGTCAGAAAGTGAAAGACACGTATCGTATCATATCACTTATAGGTGTTACCTAAGAATGGATACCAGGGCAGATATTTCCACGGAGAAGGGCCATCACAGATTCATCAAACAAACTTATGGTTCACCAATGGAAAGGTGTGAGGATTGGTTTCATTACGTTATTGGGGTTAACAGACATATACACACACAGGTGACGCATATAATCACCAAAGACCTACGGAATACCAAGAGAAGACTACTCAACATTCTGTCATAACGTACATGGGAAAAGGATCCCAGGAAGAACAGACATCTGTATATGTGTAAAAGAACCACATCTTCCACACCTACAACAAGCCAAACATTGGAATCAAACTTGCTGTAATAAAAAATAAAAAATTAAATTAAAAACACGAACAAGAAGTAGTGAGACAAACTTGAGGGGCTTTCTCCTGGCACATTCCATTCTAAATTCCAATCTAGAACACGACTTCCATTGAGGCTCTGTTGCCCTAGTCACCAGATTTGGTAAGGGAGAACTGCTGCCACCTTGTGGCCGTTTCACACAACAGCAGCTTTAATCCCAGCGCTGATGGTCAGTTGATATTCAAAATCATTGCAGGCCTGTAAATGACACCTGCCCTGAAAACAAATCCTGGGGTCACATATCGACCAAAAAATTCAAAGGACGTCCATATTTCAAAACGACCGTTTCAAAAGGCATAATTTACGCACATTAGTGTTCTGCTTCTTTTTCTTTCTTTCCTTTTTTTGTTAAAAATACGGGAATGGAAAAAGGCATCCCTCAGAATGGGCGAAAATCGTTGCAAACGAATCAATGGACAAAGGTTTAATCTCCAATATATATAAACAGCTCATGCAGCTTAATATTAACAAAACAAACAACCCAATACAAAAAATGGGCAGAAGATCTAAAGAG
This sequence comes from Mesoplodon mirus, assembly GCF_964341445.2. Lineage (NCBI taxonomy): Eukaryota > Metazoa > Chordata > Mammalia > Artiodactyla > Ziphiidae > Mesoplodon > Mesoplodon mirus. Next base: position 922,111 of record NW_028295814.1, on the reverse strand, counting down.
ATGTTTCTTCAAAGAAGACACAGAGATGGCCAAGACACACATGAAAAGCTGCTCAACAGCACTAATTATTAGAGAAATGCAAATCAAAACTACAATGAGGTATCACCTCACACCTGTTAGAATCGGCATCATCAGAAAATCTACAAACAACCAATTCTGGGGAGGGTGTGGACAAAAGGAGCCCTCTTCCACTATTGGTGGCAATGTAAATTGATACAGTCACTATGGAGAACGGTATGGAGTTTCCTTGAAAAAACTAGAAATAGAATTACCATCTGATCCAGCAATCCCACTTCTGGGCATATACCCAGAGAAAACCATAAATCAAAAAGGCACATTCACCACAATGTTCATGGCAGCACTATTTACAATAGCCAGGTAATGGAAGCAACGTAAATGCCCACAGACAGATGAATGGATAAAGATGTGGTACATATATAAAATGGAATATTACTCAGCCATAAAAAGGAATGAAACTGGGTCATTTGTAGAGACATCGATGGATCTAGAGACTGTCATACAGAATGAAGTAAGTCAGAAAGAGGAAAACAAATATTGTATATTAATGCATATATGTGGAACCTAAAAAATGGTACAGATGAACTGGTTTGCAGGGAAGAAACAGAGACACAGAGGTAGAGAACAAACATATGGACACCAAGTGTGGGAAGCCATGGGGTGGTGGTGGTGGGATGAGTTGGGAGATTGGGATTGACCTGTATACATGTATATGCATAAAATACATAACTAATAATAACCTGCTGTATAAAAAAATACATCAAATTAAATTTCAAAATTTTAAAAAGTAAAATTTAAAAATAAAACAGAAAAATGTTCTTCCCTTCACACAGATGTATTTATAGGAATGAATTATTTCCATGCTTATATCTATAAATATATAAAAGAGGAATAATATCTAACTTGAACCATAAAAGAAAAAAAAAATACCTGAACCCACCAGTTATACAGAGGAAAACCCTATCAGGGCACTTGCTCCAGCGGTAAACAATTCTGAAATTGGTCAGAGGTGGGGAATCATCTCCCATACAACCAGCAACCCACCCCCCACGCCAGGAGCATCCTCATTGCAAAGATGGGGGACCGTGCCGAGGCATCTGTGAGTAAACGTGAGCTGAGCCCCAGGCCAGCTGCTGCTGAACTGTTCCCACCCTTCCCAGGTAAAACACCTGAATATGTACAAGGGCTTGAAAGCCTAGAGGAAGGGCCGCGGAGCCACACCAGAGACAGCACGCAGGCCAACTTGGTGCCTGCAGGCCAGCCAGGGTGGTCCTGGACCCTGGCGCTCTTGCGGAAGCTTTCCATTGCCCTGCCTGAGATACCCCTCCTGTCCCGGCCCCCACTGCTTTTTTCCTTCCTCACCTCTGTCCGGAGAGAAATTCCAGCGGAAGGTATGGGTGACACATCCTCTTCTTTACAGGTGGAAGCCTGGCAACCCCTGCAGAAAGGCCAGCAGAGCCACACTCACACTGGGCCACCAACAAAGCTGTGGCCCCTCACTCCCTCCCACCAGCACAGCCCCGATACTGCTGACGGGGCAGAGAATATGGAGTCAGGCACAGCTTCAGGGGCTATTGCTGCCTGGAGCGCTGTTTATATTGACCTCAAACAGGCACACCTGGGGAGGGCCGGCCGGCAGGGTAAGGCTGCCCAGGTCAGCTAATCCACAACCCTCAGGGAATCACATTGTTGAAAACGGACCTCGCTAAGGCAGACTAGAAGCCAAGGAAGAAAAGGACACAATGCCATTTGCAGCACCGTACATGAGTCTAGAGGTAATCACGTGACTTGTAGTAAGTCAGAAAGTGAAAGACACGTATCGTATCATATCACTTATAGGTGTTACCTAAGAATGGATACCAGGGCAGATATTTCCACGGAGAAGGGCCATCACAGATTCATCAAACAAACTTATGGTTCACCAATGGAAAGGTGTGAGGATTGGTTTCATTATGATATTGGGGTTAACAGACATATACAAACACAGGTGACACATATAATCACCAAAGTCCTACGGAATACCAAGAGAAGGCTACTCAACATTCTGTCATAACGTACATGGGAAAAGGATCCCAGGAAGAACAGACATCTGTATATGTGTAAAAGAACCACATCTTCCACACCTACAACAAGCCAAACATTGTAATCAAACTTGCTGTAATAAAAAATAAAAAATTAAATTAAAAACACGAACAAGAAGTAGTGAGACAAACTTGAGGGGCTTTCTCCTGGCACATTCCATTCTAAATTCCAATCTAGAACACGACTTCCATTGAGGCTCTGTTGCCCTAGTCACCAGATTTGGTAAGGGAGAACTGCTGCCACCTTGTGGCCGTTTCACACAACAGCAGCTTTAATCCCAGCGCTGATGGTCAGTTGATTTTCAAAATCATTGCAGGCCTGTAAATGACACCTGCCCTGAAAACAAATCCTGGGGTCACATATCGACCAAAAAATTCAAAGGACGTCCATATTTCAAAACGACCGTTTCAAAAGGCATATTTTACGCACATTAGTGTTCTGCTTCTTTTTCTTTCTTTCCTTTTTTTGTTAAAAATACGGGAATGGAAAAAGGCATCCCTCAGAATGGGCGAAAATCGTTGCAAACGAATCAATGGACAAAGGTTTAATCTCCAATATATATAAACAGCTCATGCAGCTTAATATTAACAAAACAAACAACCCAATACAAAAAATGGGCAGAAGATCTAAAGAGATGTTTCTTCAAAGAAGACACAGAGATGGCCAAGACACACATGAAAAGCTGCTCAACAGCACTAATTATTAGAGAAATGCAAATCAAAACTACAATGAGGTATCACCTCACACCTGTTAGAATCGGCATCATCAGAAAATCTACAAACAACCAATTCTGGGGAGGGTGTGGACAAAAGGAGCCCTCTTCCACTATTGGTGGCAATGTAAATTGATACAGTCACTATGGAGAACGGTATGGAGTTTCCTTGAAAAAACTAGAAATAGAATTACCATCTGATCCAGCAATCCCACTTCTGGGCATATACCCAGAGAAAACCATAAATCAAAAAGGCACATTCACCACAATGTTCATGGCAGCACTATTTACAATAGCCAGGTAATGGAAGCAACGTAAATGCCCACAGACAGATGAATGGATAAAGATGTGGTACATATATAAAATGGAATATTACTCCGCCATAAGAAGGAATGAAACTGGGTCATTTGTAGAGACATCGATGGATCTAGAGACTGTCATACAGAATGAAGTAAGTCAGAAAGAGGAAAACAAATATTGTATATTAATGCATATATGTGGAACCTAAAAAATGGTACAGATGAACTGGTTTGCAGGGAAGAAACAGAGACACAGAGGTAGAGAACAAACGTATGGACACCAAGTGTGGGAAGCCATGGGGTGGTGGTGGTGGGATGAGTTGGGAGATTGGGATTGACCTGTATACATGTATATGCATAAAATACATAACTAATAATAACCTGCTGTATAAAAAAATAAATCAAATTAAATTTCAAAATTTTAAAAAGTAAAATTTAAAAATAAAACAGAAAAATGTTCTTCCCTTCACACAGATGTATTTATAGGAATGAATTATTTCCATGCTTATATCTATTAATACATAAAAGAGGAATAATATCTAACTTGAACCATAAAAGAAAAAAAAAAACCTGAACCCCCCAGTTATACAGAGGAAAACCCTATCAGGGCACTTGCTCCAGCGGTAAACAATTCTGAAATTGGTCAGAGGTGGGGAATCATCTCCCATACCACCAGCAACCCACCCCCCACGCCAGGAGCATCCTCATTGCAAAGCTGGGGGACCGTGCCTAGGCATCTGTGAGTAAACGTGAGCTGAGCCCCAGGCCAGATGCTGCTGAACTGTTCCCACCCTTCCCAGGTAAAACACCTGAATATGTACAAGGGCTTGAAAGCCTAGAGGAAGGGCCGCGGAGCCACACCAGCGACAGCACGCAGGCCAACTTGGTGCCTGCAGGCCAGCCAGGGTGGTCCTGGCCCCGGGCGCTCTTGCGGAAGCTTTCCATTGCCCTGCCTGAGATACCCCTCCTGTCCCGGCCCCCACTGCTTTTTTCCTTCCTCACCTCTGTCCGTAGAGAAATTCCAGCGGAATGTATGGGTGACACATCCTCTTCTTTACAGGTGGAAGCCTGGCAACCCCTGAAGAAAGGCCAGCAGAGCCACACTCACACTGGGCCACCAAGAAAGCTGTGGCCCCTCACTCCCTCCCACCAGCACAGCCCCGAGACTGCTGACGGGGCAGAGAATATGGAGTCAGGCACAGCTTCAGGGGCTATTGCTGCCTGGAGCGCTGTTTATATTGACCTCAAACAGGCACACCTGGGGAGGGCCGGCCGGCCGGGTAAGGCTGCCCAGGTCAGCTAATCCACAACCCTCAGGGAATCATATTGTTGAAAACGGACCTCGCTAAGGCAGAATAGAAGCCAAGGAAGAAAAGGACACAATGCCATTTGCAGCACCGTACATGAGTCTAGAGGTAATCACGTGACTTGTAGTAAGTCAGAAAGTGAAAGACACATATCGTATCATATCACTTATAGGTGTTACCTAAGAATGGATACCAGGGCAGATATTTCCACGGAGAAGGGCCATCACAGATTCATCAAACAAACTTATGGTTCACCAATGGAAAGGTGTGAGGATTGGTTTCATTACGATATTGGGGTTAACAGACATATACACACACAGGTGACACATATAATCACCAAAGTCCTACGGAATACCAAGAGAAGACTACTCAACATTCTGTCATAACGTACATGGGAAAAGGATCCCAGGAAGAACAGACATCTGTATATGTGTAAAAGAACCACATCTTCCACACCTACAACAAGCCAAACATTGTAATCAAACTTGCTGCAATAAAAAATAAAAAATTAAATTAAAAACACGAACAAGAAGTAGTGAGACAAACTTGAGGGGCTTTCTCCTGGCACATTCCATTCTAAATTCCAATCAAGAACACGACTTCCATTGAGGCTCTGTTGCCCTAGTCACCAGATTTGGTAAGGGAGAACTGCTGCCACCTTGTGGCCGTTTCGCACAACAGCAGCTTTAATCCCAGCGCTGATGGTCAGTTGATATTCAAAATCATTGCAGGCCTGTAAATGACACCTGCCCTGAAAACAAATCCTGGGGTCACATATCGACCAAAAAATTCAAAGGACGTCCATATTTCAAAACGACCGTTTCAAAAGGCATATTTTACGCACATTAGTGTTCTGCTTCATTTTCTTTCTTTCCTTTTTTTGTTAAAAATACGGGAATGGAAAAAGGCATCCCTCAGAATGGGCGAAAATCGTTGCAAAGAAATCAATGGACAAAGGTTTAATCTCCAATATATATAAAGAGCTCATGTAGCTTAATATTAACAAAACGAACAACCCAATACAAAAAATGGGCAGAAGATCTAAAGAGATATTTCGTCCAAGAAGACACAGAGATGGCCAAGACGCACATGAAAAGCTGCTCAACAGCACTAATTATTAGAGAAATGCAAATCAAAACTACAATGAGGTATCACCTCACACCTGTTAGAATCGGCATCATCAGAAAATCTACAAACAACCAATTCTGGGGAGGGTGTGGACAAAAGGAGCCCTCTTCCACTATTGGTGGGAATGTAAATTGATACAGTCACTATGGAGAATGGTATGGAGTTTCCTTAAAAAAACTAGAAATAGAATTACCATCTGATCCAGCAATCCCACTTCTGGGCATATACCCAGAGAAAACCATAAATCAAAAAGGCACATTCACCACAATGTTCAAGGCAGCACTATTTACAATAGCCAGGTAATGGAAGCAACCTAAATGCCCACAGACAGATGAATGGATAAAGATGTGGTACATATATAAAATGGAATATTACTCCGCCATAAGAAGGAATGAAACTGGGTCATTTGTAGAGACATCGATGGATCTAGAGACTGTCATACAGAATGAAGTAAGTCAGAAAGAGGAAAACAAATATTGTATATTAATGCATATATGTGGAACCTAAAAAATGGTACAGATGAACTGGTTTGCAGGGAAGAAACAGAGACACAGAGGTAGAGAACAAACATATGGACACCAAGTGTGGGAAGCCATGGGGTGGTGGTGGTGGGATGAGTTGGGAGATTGGGATTGACCTGTATACATGTATATGCATAAAATACATAACTAATAATAACTTGCTGTATAAAAAAATAAATCAAATTAAATTTCAAAATTTTAAAAAATAAAATTTAAAAATAAAACAGAAAAATGTTCTTCCCTTCACACAGATGTATTTATAGGAATGAATTATTTCCATGCTTATATCTATAAATACATAAAGGAGGAATACAATCTAACTTGAACCATAAAAGAAAAAAAAAAAACCTGAACACACCAGTTATACAGAGGAAAACCCTATCAGGGCACTTGCTCCATCGGTAAACAATTCTGAAATTGGTCAGAGGTGGGGAGTCATCTCCCATACAACCAGCAACCCACCCCCCACGCCAGGAGCATCCTCATTGCAAAGCTGGGGGACCGTGCCGAGGCATCTGTGAGTAAACGTGAGCTGAGCCCCAGGCCAGCTGCTGCTGAACTGTTCCCACCCTTCCCAGGTAAAACACCTGAATATGTACATGGTCTTGAAAGCCTAGAGGAAGGGCCACGGAGCCACACCAGCGACAGCACGCAGGCCAACTTGGTGCCAGCAGGCCAGCCAGGGTGGTCCTGGCCCCGGGCGCTCTTCCGGAAGCTTTCCATTGCCCTGCCTGAGATACCCCTCCTGTCCCGGCCCCCACTGCTTTTTTCCTTCCTCACCTCTGTCCGGAGAGAAATGCCAGCGGAAGGTATGGGTGACACATCCTCTTCTTTACAGGTGGCAGCCTGGCAACCCCTGCAGAAAGGCCAGCAGAGCCACACTCACACCGGGCCACCAACAAAGCTGTGGCCCCTCACTCCCTCCCACCAGCAGAGCCCCGAGACTGCTGACGGGGCAGAGAATATGGAGTCAGGCACAGCTTCAGGGGCTATTGCTGCCTGGAGCGCTGTTTATATTGACCTCAAACAGGCACACCTGGGGAGGGCCGGCCGGCCGGGTAAGGCTGCCCAGGTCAGCTAATCCACAACCCTCAGGGAATCACATTGTTGAAAACGGACCTCGCTAAGGCAGAATAGAAGCCAAGGAAGAAAAGGACACAATGCCATTTGCAGCACCGTAGATGAGTCTAGAGGTAATCACGTGACTTGTAGTAAGTCAGAAAGTGAAAGACACGTATCGTATCATATCACTTATAGGTGTTACCTAAGAATGGATACCAGGGCAGATATTTCCACGGAGAAGGGCCATCACAGATTCATCAAACAAACTTATGGTTCACCAATGGAAAGGTGTGAGGATTGGTTTCATTACGATATTGGGGTTAACAGACATATACACACACAGGTGACGCATATAATCACCAAAGACCTACGGAATACCAAGAGAAGACTACTCAACATTCTGTCATAACGTACATGGGAAAAGGATCCCAGGAAGAACAGACATCTGTATATGTGTAAAAGAACCACATCTTCCACACCTACAACAAGCCAAACATTGTAATCAAACTTGCTGTAATAAAAAATAAAAAATTAAATTAAAAACACGAACAAGAAGTAGTGAGACAAACTTGAGGGGCTTTCTCCTGGCACATTCCATTCTAAATTCCAATCTAGAACACGACTTCCATTGAGGCTCTGTTGCCCTAGTCACCAGATTTGGTAAGGGAGAACTGCTGCCACCTTGTGGCCGTTTCACACAACAGCAGCTTTAATCCCAGCGCTGATGGTCAGTTGATATTCAAAATCATTGCAGGCCTGTAAATGACACCTGCCCTGAAAACAAATCCTGGGGTCACATATCGACCAAAAAATTCAAAGGACGTCCATATTTCAAAACGACCGTTTCAAAAGGCATATTTTACGCACATTAGTGTTCTGCTTCTTTTTCTTTCTTTCCTTTTTTTGTTAAAAATACGGGAATGGAAAAAGGCATCCCTCAGAATGGGCGAAAATCGTTGCAAACGAATCAATGGACAAAGGTTTAATCTCCAATATATATAAACAGCTCATGCAGCTTAATATTAACAAAACAAACAACCCAATACAAAAAATGGGCAGAAGATCTAAAGAGATGTTTCTTCAAAGAAGACACAGAGATGGCCAAGACACACATGAAAAGCTGCTCAACAGCACTAATTATTAGAGAAATGCAAATCAAAACTACAATGAGGTATCACCTCACACCTGTTAGAATCGGCATCATCAGAAAATCTACAAACAACCAATTCTGGGGAGGGTGTGGACAAAAGGAGCCCTCTTCCACTATTGGTGGCAATGTAAATTGATACAGTCACTATGGAGAACGGTATGGAGTTTCCTTGAAAAAACTAGAAATAGAATTACCATCTGATCCAGCAATCCCACTTCTGGGCATATACCCAGAGAAAACCATAAATCAAAAAGGCACATTCACCACAATGTTCATGGCAGCACTATTTACAATAGCCAGGTAATGGAAGCAACGTAAATGCCCACAGACAGATGAATGGATAAAGATGTGGTACATATATAAAATGGAATATTACTCAGCCATAAAAAGGAATGAAACTGGGTCATTTGTAGAGACATCGATGGATCTAGAGACTGTCATACAGAATGAAGTAAGTCAGAAAGAGGAAAACAAATATTGTATATTAATGCATATATGTGGAACCTAAAAAATGGTACAGATGAACTGGTTTGCAGGGAAGAAACAGAGACACAGAGGTAGAGAACAAACATATGGACACCAAGTGTGGGAAGCCATGGGGTGGTGGTGGTGGGATGAGTTGGGAGATTGGGATTGACCTGTATACATGTATATGCATAAAATACATAACTAATAATAACCTGCTGTATAAAAAAATACATCAAATTAAATTTCAAAATTTTAAAAAGTAAAATTTAAAAATAAAACAGAAAAATGTTCTTCCCTTCACACAGATGTATTTATAGGAATGAATTATTTCCATGCTTATATCTATAAATATATAAAAGAGGAATAATATCTAACTTGGACCATAAAAGAAAAAAAAAATACCTGAACCCACCAGTTATACAGAGGAAAACCCTATCAGGGCACTTGCTCCAGCGGTAAACAATTCTGAAATTGGTCAGAGGTGGGGAATCATCTCCCATACAACCAGCAACCCACCCCCCACGCCAGGAGCATCCTCATTGCAAAGATGGGGGACCGTGCCGAGGCATCTGTGAGTAAACGTGAGCTGAGCCCCAGGCCAGCTGCTGCTGAACTGTTCCCACCCTTCCCAGGTAAAACACCTGAATATGTACAAGGGCTTGAAAGCCTAGAGGAAGGGCCGCGGAGCCACACCAGAGACAGCACGCAGGCCAACTTGGTGCCTGCAGGCCAGCCAGGGTGGTCCTGGACCCTGGCGCTCTTCCGGAAGCTTTCCATTGCCCTGCCTGAGATACCCCTCCTGTCCCGGCCCCCACTGCTTTTTTCCTTCCTCACCTCTGTCCGGAGAGAAATTCCAGCGGAAGGTATGGGTGACACATCCTCTTCTTTACAGGTGGAAGCCTGGCAACCCCTGCAGAAAGGCCAGCAGAGCCACACTCACACTGGGCCACCAACAAAGCTGTGGCCCCTCACTCCCTCCCACCAGCACAGCCCCGATACTGCTGACGGGGCAGAGAATATGGAGTCAGGCACAGCTTCAGGGGCTATTGCTGCCTGGAGCGCTGTTTATATTGACCTCAAACAGGCACACCTGGGGAGGGCCGGCCGGCAGGGTAAGGCTGCCCAGGTCAGCTAATCCACAACCCTCAGGGAATCACATTGTTGAAAACGGACCTCGCTAAGGCAGAATAGAAGCCAAGGAAGAAAAGGACACAATGCCATTTGCAGCACCGTACATGAGTCTAGAGGTAATCACGTGACTTGTAGTAAGTCAGAAAGTGAAAGACACGTATCGTATCATATCACTTATAGGTGTTACCTAAGAATGGATACCAGGGCAGATATTTCCACGGAGAAGGGCCATCACAGATTCATCAAACAAACTTATGGTTCACCAATGGAAAGGTGTGAGGATTGGTTTCATTACGATATTGGGGTTAACAGACATATACAAACACAGGTGACACATATAATCACCAAAGTCCTACGGAATACCAAGAGAAGGCTACTCAACATTCTGTCATAACGTACATGGGAAAAGGATCCCAGGAAGAACAGACATCTGTATATGTGTAAAAGAACCACATCTTCCACACCTACAACAAGCCAAACATTGTAATCAAACTTGCTGTAATAAAAAATAAAAAATTAAATTAAAAACACGAACAAGAAGTAGTGAGACAAACTTGAGGGGCTTTCTCCTGGCACATTCCATTCTAAATTCCAATCTAGAACACGACTTCCATTGAGGCTCTGTTGCCCTAGTCACCAGATTTGGTAAGGGAGAACTGCTGCCACCTTGTGGCCGTTTCACACAACAGCAGCTTTAATCCCAGCGCTGATGGTCAGTTGATATTCAAAATCATTGCAGGCCTGTAAATGACACCTGCCCTGAAAACAAATCCTGGGGTCACATATCGACCAAAAAATTCAAAGGACGTCCATATTTCAAAACGACCGTTTCAAAAGGCATATTTTACGCACATTAGTGTTCTGCTTCTTTTTCTTTCTTTCCTTTTTTTGTTAAGAATACGGGAATGGAAAAAGGCATCCCTCAGAATGGGCGAAAATCGTTGCAAACGAATCAATGGACAAAGGTTTAATCTCCAATATATATAAACAGCTCATGCAGCTTAATATTAACAAAACAAACAACCCAATACAAAAAATGGGCAGAAGATCTAAAGAGATGTTTCTTCAAAGAAGACACAGAGATGGCCAAGACACACATGAAAAGCTGCTCAACAGCACTAATTATTAGAGAAATGCAAATCAAAACTACAATGAGGTATCACCTCACACCTGTTAGAATCGGCATCATCAGAAAATCTACAAACAACCAATTCTGGGGAGGGTGTGGACAAAAGGAGCCCTCTTCCACTATTGGTGGCAATGTAAATTGATACAGTCACTATGGAGAACGGTATGGAGTTTCCTTGAAAAAACTAGAAATAGAATTACCATCTGATCCAGCAATCCCACTTCTGGGCATATACCCAGAGAAAACCATAAATCAAAAAGGCACATTCACCACAATGTTCATGGCAGCACTATTTACAATAGCCAGGTAATGGAAGCAACGTAAATGCCCACAGACAGATGAATGGATAAAGATGTGGTACATATATAAAATGGAATATTACTCCGCCATAAGAAGGAATGAAACTGGGTCATTTGTAGAGACATCGATGGATCTAGAGACTGTCATACAGAATGAAGTAAGTCAGAAAGAGGAAAACAAATATTGTATATTAATGCATATATGTGGAACCTAAAAAATGGTACAGATGAACTGGTTTGCAGGGAAGAAACAGAGACACAGAGGTAGAGAACAAACATATGGACACCAAGTGTGGGAAGCCATGGGGTGGTGGTGGTGGGATGAGTTGGGAGATTGGGATTGACCTGTATACATGTATATGCATAAAATACATAACTAATAATAACCTGCTGTATAAAAAAATAAATCAAATTAAATTTCAAAATTTTAAAAAGTAAAATTTAAAAATAAAACAGAAAAATGTTCTTCCCTTCACACAGATGTATTTATAGGAATGAATTATTTCCATGCTTATATCTATTAATACATAAAAGAGGAATAATATCTAACTTGAACCATAAAAGAAAAAAAAAAAACCTGAACCCCCCAGTTATACAGAGGAAAACCCTATCAGGGCACTTGCTCCAGCGGTAAACAATTCTGAAATTGGTCAGAGGTGGGGAATCATCTCCCATACCACCAGCAACCCACCCCCCACGCCAGGAGCATCCTCATTGCAAAGCTGGGGGACCGTGCCTAGGCATCTGTGAGTAAACGTGAGCTGAGCCCCAGGCCAGATGCTGCTGAACTGTTCCCACCCTTCCCAGGTAAAACACCTGAATATGTACAAGGTCTTGAAAGCCTAGAGGAAGGGCCACGGAGCCACACCAGCGACAGCACGCAGGCCAACTAGGTGCCAGCAGGCCAGCCAGGGTGGTCCTGGCCCCGGGCTCTCTTCCGGAAGCTTTCCATTGCCCTGCCTGATATACCTCTCCTGTCCCGGCCCCCACTGCTTTTTTCCTTCCTCACCTCTGTCGGGAGAGAAATGCCAGCGGAAGGTATGGGTGACACATCCTCTTCTTTACAGGTGGCAGCCTGGCAACCCCTGCAGAAAGGCCAGCAGAGCCCCACTCACACCGGGCCACCAACAAAGCTGTGGCCCCTCACTCCCTCCCACCAGCAGAGCCCCGAGACTGCTGACGGGGCAGAGAATATGGAGTCAGGCACAGCTTCAGGGGCTATTGCTGCCTGGAGCGCTGTTTATATTGACCTCAAACAGGCACACCTGGGGAGGGCCGGCCGGCCGGGTAAGGCTGCCCAGGTCAGCTAATCCACAACCCTCAGGGAATCACATTGTTGAAAACGGACCTCGCTAAGGCAGAATAGAAGCCAAGGAAGAAAAGGACACAATGCCATTTGCAGCACCGTACATGAGTCTAGAGGTAATCACGTGACTTGTAGTAAGTCAGAAAGTGAAAGACACATATCGTATCATATCACTTATAGGTGTTACCTAAGAATGGATACCAGGGCAGATATTTCCACGGAGAAGGGCCATCACAGATTCATCAAACAAACTTATGGTTCACCTATGGAAAGGTGTGAGGATTGGTTTCATTACGATATTGGGGTTAACAGACATATACAAACACAGGTGACACATATAATCACCAAAGACCTACGGAATACCAAGAGAAGACTACTCAACATTCTGTCATAACGTACATGGGAAAAGGATCCCAGGAAGAACAGACATCTGTATATGTGTAAAAGAACCACATCTTCCACACCTACAACAAGCCAAACATTGTAATCAAACTTGCTGTAATAAAAACTAAAAAATTAAATTAAAAACACGAACAAGAAGTAGTGAGACAAACTTGAGGGGCTTTCTCCTGGCACATTCCATTCTAAATTCCAATCTAGAACACGACTTCCATTGAGGCTCTGTTGCCCTAGTCACCAGATTTGGTAAGGGAGAACTGCTGCCACCTTGTGGCCGTTTCGCACAACAGCAGCTTTAATCCCAGCACTGATGGTCAGTTGATATTCAAAATCATTGCAGGCCTGTAAATGACACCTGCCCTGAAAACAAATCCTGGGGTCACATATCGACCAAAAAATTCAAAGGACGTCCATATTTCAAAACGACCGTTTCAAGAGGCATATTTTACGCACATTAGTGTTCTGCTTCTTTTTCTTTCTTTCCTTTTTTTGTTAAAAATACGGGAATGGAAAAAGGCATCCCTCAGAATGGGCGAAAATCGTTGCAAACGAATCAATGGACAAAGGTTTAATCTCCAATATATATAAACAGCTCATGCAGCTTAATATTAACAAAACAAACAACCCAATACAAAAAATGGGCAGAAGATCTAAAGAGATGTTTCTTCCAAGAAGACACAGAGATGGCCAAGACGCACATGAAAAGCTGCTCAACAGCACTAATTATTAGAGAAATGCAAATCAAAACTACAATGAGGTATCACCTCACACCTGTTAGAATCGGCATCATCAGAAAATCTACAAACAACCAATTCTGGGGAGGGTGTGGACAAAAGGAGCCCTCTTCCACTATTGGTGGCAATGTAAATTGATACAGTCACTATGGAGAACGGTATGGAGTTTCCTTGAAAAAACTAGAAATAGAATTACCATCTGATCCAGCAATCCCACTTCTGGGCATATACCCAGAGAAAACCATAAATCAAAAAGGCACATTCACCACAATGTTCATGGCAGCACTATTTACAATAGCCAGGTAATGGAAGCAACGTAAATGCCCACAGACAGATGAATGGATAAAGATGTGGTACATATATAAAATGGAATATTACTCCGCCATAAGAAGGAATGAAACTGGGTCATTTGTAGAGACATCGATGGATCTAGAGACTGTCATACAGAATGAAGTAAGTCAGAAAGAGGAAAACAAATATTGTATATTAATGCATATATGTGGAACCTAAAAAATGGTACAGATGAACTGGTTTGCAGGGAAGAAACAGAGACACAGAGGTAGAGAACAAACATATGGACACCAAGTGTGGGAAGCCATGGGGTGGTGGTGGTGGGATGAGTTGGGAGATTGGGATTGACCTGTATACATGTATATGCATAAAATACATAACTAATAATAACCTGCTGTATAAAAAAATAAATCAAATTAAATTTCAAAATTTTAAAAAGTAAAATTTAAAAATAAAACAGAAAAATGTTCTTCCCTTCACACAGATGTATTTATAGGAATGAATTATTTCCATGCTTATATCTATTAATACATAAAAGAGGAATAATATCTAACTTGAACCATAAAAGAAAAAAAAAACCTGAACCCCCCAGTTATACAGAGGAAAACCCTATCAGGGCACTTGCTCCAGTGGTAAACAATTCTGAAATTGGTCAGAGGTGGGGAATCATCTCCCATACCACCAGCAACCCACCCCCCACGCCAGGAGCATCCTAATTGCAAAGCTGGGGGACGGTGCCTAGGCATCTGTGAGTAAACGTGAGCTGAGCCCCAGGCCAGATGCTGCTGAACTGTTCCCACCCTTCCCAGGTAAAACACCTGAATATGTACAAGGTCTTGAAAGCCTAGAGGAAGGGCCACGGAGCCACACCAGCGACAGCACGCAGGCCAACTAGGTGCCAGCAGGCCAGCCAGGGTGGTCCTGGCCCCGGGCGCTCTTCCGGAAGCTTTCCATTGCCCTGCCTGAGATACCTCTCCTGTCCCGGCCCCCACTGCTTTTTTCCTTCCTCACCTCTGTCGGGAGAGAAATGCCAGCGGAAGGTATGGGTGACACATCCTCTTCTTTACAGGTGGCAGCCTGGCAACCCCTGCAGAAAGGCCAGCAGAGCCCCACTCACACCGGGCCACCAACAAAGCTGTGGCCCCTCACTCCCTCCCACCAGCAGAGCCCCGAGACTGCTGACGGGGCAGAGAATATGGAGTCAGGCACAGCTTCAGGGGCTATTGCTGCCTGGAGCGCTGTTTATATTGACCTCAAACAGGCACACCTGGGGAGGGCCGGCCGGCCGGGTAAGGCTGCCCAGGTCAGCTAATCCACAACCCTCAGGGAATCACATTGTTGAAAACGGACCTCGCTAAGGCAGAATAGAAGCCAAGGAAGAAAAGGACACAATGCCATTTGCAGCACCGTACATGAGTCTAGAGGTAATCACGTGACTTGTAGTAAGTCAGAAAGTGAAAGACACATATCGTATCATATCACTTATAGGTGTTACCTAAGAATGGATACCAGGGCAGATATTTCCACGGAGAAGGGCCATCACAGATTCATCAAACAAACTTATGGTTCACCAATGGAAAGGTGTGAGGATTGGTTTCATTACGATATTGGGGTTAACAGACATATACAAACACAGGTGACACATATAATCACCAAAGACCTACGGAATACCAAGAGAAGACTACTCAACATTCTGTCATAACGTACATGGGAAAAGGATCCCAGGAAGAACAGACATCTGTATATGTGTAAAAGAACCCCATCTTCCACACCTACAACAAGCCAAACATTGTAATCAAACTTGCTGTAATAAAAACTAAAAAATTAAATTAAAAACACGAACAAGAAGTAGTGAGACAAACTTGAGGGGCTTTCTCCTGGCACATTCCATTCTAAATTCCAATCTAGAACACGACTTCCATTGAGGCTCTGTTGCCCTAGTCACCAGATTTGGTAAGGGAGAACTGCTGCCACCTTGTGGCCGTTTCGCACAACAGCAGCTTTAATCCCAGCACTGATGGTCAGTTGATATTCAAAATCATTGCAGGCCTGTAAATGACACCTGCCCAGAAAACAAATCCTGGGGTCACATATCGACCAAAAAATTCAAAGGACGTCCATATTTCAAAACGACCGTTTCAAGAGGCATATTTTACGCACATTAGTGTTCTGCTTCTTTTTCTTTCTTTCCTTTTTTTGTTAAAAATACGGGAATGGAAAAAGGCATCCCTCAGAATGGGCAAAAATCGTTGCAAACGAATCAATGGACAAAGGTTTAATCTCCAATATATATAAACAGCTCATGCAGCTTAATATTAACAAAACAAACAACCCAATACAAAAAATGGGCAGAAGATCTAAAGAGATGTTTCTTCCAAGAAGACACAGAGATGGCCAAGACGCACATGAAAAGCTGCTCAACAGCACTAATTATTAGAGAAATGCAAATCAAAACTACAATGAGGTATCACCTCACACCTGTTAGAATCGGCATCATCAGAAAATCTACAAACAACCAATTCTGGGGAGGGTGTGGACAAAAGGAGCCCTCTTCCACTATTGGTGGGAATGTAAATTGATACAGTCACTATGGAGAACGGTATGGAGTTTCCTTAAAAAAACTAGAAATAGAATTACCATCTGATCCAGCAATCCCACTTCTGGGCATATACCCAGAGAAAACCATAAATCAAAAAGGCACATTCACCACAATGTTCATGGCAGCACTATTTACAATAGCCAGGTAATGGAAGCAACGTAATTGCCCACAGACAGATGAATGGATAAAGATGTGGTACATATATAAAATGGAATATTACTCAGCCATAAGAAGGAATGAAACTGGGTCATTTGTAGAGACATCGATGGATCTAGAGACTGTCATACAGAATGAAGTAAGTCAGAAAGAGGAAAACAAATATTGTATATTAATGCATATATGTGGAACCTAAATAATGGTACAGATGAACTGGTTTGCAGGGATGAAACAGAGACACAGAGGTAGAGAACAAACATATGGACACCAAGTGTGGGAAGCCATGGGGTGGTGGTGGTGGGATGAGTTGGGAGATTGGGATTGACCTGTATACATGTATATGCATAAAATACATAACTAATAATAACCTGCTGTATAAAAAAATAAATCAAATTAAATTTCAAAATTTTAAAAAGTAAAATTTAAAAATAAAACAGAAAAATGTTCTTCCCTTCACACAGATGTATTTATAGGAATGAATTATTTCCATGCTTATATCTATAAATATATAAAAGAGGAATAATATCTAACTTGAACCATAAAAGAAAAAAAGAAAAAAACCTGACCCCACCAGTTATACAGAGGAAAACCCTTTCAGGGCACTTGCTCCAGCGGTAAACAATTCTGAAATTGGTCAGAGGTGGGGAATCATCTCCCATACAACCAGCAACCCACCCCCCACGCCAGGAGCATCCTCATTGCAAAGCTGGGGGACCATGCCGAGGCATCTGTGAGTAAACGTGAGCTGAGCCCCAGGACAGCTGCTGCTGAACTGTTCCCACCCTTCCCAGGTAAAACACCTGAATATGTACGAGGGCTTGAAAGCCTAGAGGAAGGGCCGCGGAGCCACACCAGAGACAGCACGCAGGCCAACTTGGTGCCAGCAGGCCAGCCAGGGTGGTCCTGGCCCCGGGCGCTCTTCCGGAAGCTTTCCATTGCCCTGCCTGAGATACCCCTCCTGTCCCGGCCCCCACTGCTTTTTTCCTTCCTCACCTCTGTCCGGAGAGAAATTCCAGCGGAATGTATGGGTGACACATCCTCTTCTTTACAGGTGGCAGCCTGGCAACCCCTGCAGAAAGGCCAGCAGAGCCACACTCACACAGGGCCACCAACAAAGTTGTGGCCCCTCACTCCCTCCCACCAGCACAGCCCCGAGACTGCTGACGGGGCAGAGAATATGGAGTCAGGCACAGCTTCAGGGGCTATTGCTGCCTGGAGCACTGTTTATATTGACCTCAAACAGGCACACCTGGGGAGGGCCGGCCGGCAGGGTAAGGCTCCCCAGGTCAGCTCATCCACAACCCTCAGGGAATCATATTGTTGAAAACGGACCTCGCTAAGGCAGAATAGAAGCCAAGGAAGAAAAGGACACAATGCCATTTGCAGCAACGTAGATGAGTCTAGAGGTAATCATGTGACTTGTAGTAAGTCAGAAAGTGAAAGACACGTATCGTATCATATCACTTATAGGTGTTGCCTAAGACTGGATACCAGGGCACATATTTCCACGGAGAAGGGCCATAACAGATTCATCAAACAAACTTATGGTTCACCAATGGAAAGGTGTGAGGATTGGTTTCATTACGATATTGGGGTTAACAGACATATACACACACAGGTGACACATATAATCACCAAAGACCTACGGAATACCAAGAGAAGACTACTCAACATTCTGTCATAACGTACATGGAAAAAGGATCCCAGGAAGAACAGACATCTGTATATGTGTAAAAGAACCACATCTTCCACACCTACAACAAGCCAAACATTGTAATCAAACTTGCTGTAATAAAAAATAAAAAATTAAATTAGAAACACGAACAAGAAGTAGTGAGACAAACTTGAGGGGCTTTCTCCTGGCACATTCCATTCTAAATTCCAATCTAGAACACGACTTCCATTGAGGCTCTGTTGCCCTACTCACCAGATTTGGTAAGGGAGAACTGCTGCCACCTTGTGGCCGTTTCACACAACAGCATCTTTAATCCCAGCGCTGAGGGTCAGTTGATATTCAAAATCATTGCAGGCCTGTAAATGACACCTGCTCTGAAAACAAATCCTGGGGTCACATATCGACCAAAAAATTCAAAGGACGTCCATATTTCAAAACGACCGTTTCAAAAGGCATATTTTACGCACATTAGTGTTCTGCTTCTTTTTCTTTCTTTCCTTTTTTTGTTAAAAATACGGGAATGGAAAAAGGCATCCCTCAGAATGGGCGAAAATCGTTGCAAACGAATCAATGGACAAAGGTTTAATCTCCAATATATATAAAGAGCTCATGCAGCTTAATATTAACAAAACAAACAACCCAATACAAAAAATGGGCAGAAGATCTAAAGAGATGTTTCTTCCAAGAAAACACAGAGATGGCCAAGACGCACATGAAAAGCTGCTCAACAGCACTAATTATTAGAGAAATGCAAATCAAAACTACAATGAGGTATCACCTCACACCTGTTAGAATCGGCATCATCAGAAAATCTACAAACAACCAATTCTGGGGAGGGTGTGGACAAAAGGAGCCCTCTTCCACTACTGGTGGCAATGTAAATTGATACAGTCACTATGGAGAACGGTATGGAGTTTCCTTGAAAAAACAAGAAATAGAATTACCCTCTGATCCAGCAATCCCACTTCTGGGCATATACCCAGAGAAAACCATAAATCAAAAAGGCACATTCACCACAATGTTCAAGGCAGCACTATTTACAATAGCCAGGTAATGGAAGCAACCTAAATGCCCACAGACAGATGAATGGATAAAGATGTGGTACATATATAAAATGGAATATTACTCCGCCATAAGAAGGAATGAAACTGGGTCATTTGTAGAGACATCGATGGATCTAGAGACTGTCATACAGAATGAAGTAAGTCAGAAAGAGGAAAACAAATATTGTATATTAATGCATATATGTGGAACCTAAAAAATGGTACAGATGAACTGGTTTGCAGGGAAGAAACAGAGACACAGAGGTAGAGAACAAACATATGGACACCAAGTGTGGGAAGCCATGGGGTGGTGGTGGTGGGATGAGTTGGGAGATTGGGATTGACCTGTATACATGTATATGCATAAAATACATAACTAATAATAACCTGCTGTATAAAAAAATAAATCAAATTAAATTTCAAATTTTTAAAAAATAAAATTTAAAAATTAAACAGAAAAATGTTCTTCCCTTCACACAGATGTATTTATAGGAATGAATTATTTCCATGCTTATATCTATAAATACATAAAGGAGGAATACAATATAACTTGAACCATAAAAGAAAAAAAAAAACCTGAACCCACCAGTTATACAGAGGAAAACCCTATCAGGGCACTTGCTCCATCGGTAAACAATTCTGAAATTGGTCAGAGGTGGGGAGTCATCTCCCATACAACCAGCAACCCACCCCCCACGCCAGGAGCATCCTCATTGCAAAGCTGGGGGACCGTGCCGAGGCATCTGTGAGTAAACGTGAGCTGAGCCCCAGGCCAGCTGCTGCTGAACTGTTCCCACCCTTCCCAGGTAAAACACCTGAATATGTACAAGGTCTTGAAAGCCTAGAGGAAGGGCCACGGAGCCACACCAGCAACAGCACGCAGGCCAACTTGGTGCCTGCAGGCCAGCCAGGGTGGTCCTGGCCCCGGGCGCTCTTCCGGAAGCTTTCCATTGCCCTGCCTGAGATAACCCTCCTGTCCCGGCCCCCACTGCTTTTTTCCTTCCTCACCTCTGTCCGGAGAGAAATGCCAGCGGAAGGTATGGGTGACACATCCTCTTCTTTACAGGTGGCAGCCTGGCAACCCCTGCAGAAAGGCCAGCAGAGCCCCACACACACCGGGCCACCAACAAAGCTGTGGCCCCTCACTCCCTCCCAACAGCAGAGCCCCGAGACAGCTGACGGGGCAGAGAATATGGAGTCAGGCACAGCTTCAGGGGCTATTGCTGCCTGGAGCGCTGTTTATATTGACCTCAAACAGGCACACCTGGGGAGGGCCGGCCGGCAGGGTAAGGCTGCCCAGGTCAGCTAATCCACAACCCTCAGGGAATCACATTGTTGAAAACGGACCTCGCTAAGGAAGAATAGAAGCCAAGGAAGAAAAGGACACAATGCCATTTGCAGCACCGTAGATGAGACTAGAGGTAATCACGTGACTTGTAGTAAGTCAGAAAGTGAAAGACACATATCGTATCATATCACTTATAGGTGTTACCTAAGAATGGATACCAGGGCAGATATTTCCACGGAGAAGGGCCATCACAGATTCATCAAACAAACTTATGGTTCACCAATGGAAAGGTGTGAGGATTGGTTTCATTACGATATTGGGGTTAACAGACATATACAAACACAGGTGACACATATAATCACCAAAGACCTACGGAATACCAAGAGAAGACTACTCAACATTCTGTCATAACGTACATGGGAAAAGGATCCCAGGAAGAACAGACATCTGTATATGTGTAAAAGAACCCCATCTTCCACACCTACAACAAGCCAAACATTGTAATCAAACTTGCTGTAATAAAAACTAAAAAATTAAATTAAAAACACGAACAAGAAGTAGTGAGACAAACTTGAGGGGCTTTCTCCTGGCACATTCCATTCTAAATTCCAATCTAGAACACGACTTCCATTGAGGCTCTGTTGCCCTAGTCACCAGATTTGGTAAGGGAGAACTGCTGCCACCTTGTGGCCGTTTCGCACAACAGCAGCTTTAATCCCAGCACTGATGGTCAGTTGATATTCAAAATCATTGCAGGCCTGTAAATGACACCTGCCCTGAAAACAAATCCTGGGGTCACATATCGACCAAAAAATTCAAAGGACGTCCATATTTCAAAACGACCGTTTCAAAAGGCATATTTTACGCACATTAGTGTTCTGCTTCTTTTTCTTTCTTTCCTTTTTTTGTTAAAAATACGGGAATGGAAAAAGGCATCCCTCAGAATGGGCGAAAATCGTTGCAAACGAATCAATGGACAAAGGTTTAATCTCCAATATATATAAACAGCTCATGCAGCTTAATATTAACAAAACAAACAACCCAATACAAAAAATGGGCAGAAGATCTAAAGAGATGTTTCTGCCAAGAAGACACAGAGATGGCCAAGACGCACATGAAAAGTTGCTCAACAGCACTAATTATTAGAGAAATGCAAATCAAAATTACAATGAGGTATCACCTCACACCTGTTAGAATCGGCATCATCAGAAAATCTACAAACAACCAATTCTGGGGAGGGTGTGGACAAAAGGAGCCCTCTTCCACTATTGGTGGGAATGTAAATTGATACAGTCACTATGGAGAACGGTATGGAGTTTCCTTAAAAAAACTAGAAATAGAATTACCATCTGATCCAGCAATCCCACTTCTGGGCATATACCCAGAGAAAACCATAAATCAAAAAGGCACATTCACCACAATGTTCATGGCAGCACTATTTACAATAGCCAGGTAATGGAAGCAAAGTAATTGCCCACAGACAGATGAATGGATAAAGATGTGGTACATATATAAAATGGAATATTACTCAGCCATAAGAAGGAATGAAACTGGGTCATTTGTAGAGACATCGATGGATCTAGAGACTGTCATACAAAATGAAGTAAGTCAGAAAGAGGAAAACAAATATTGTATATTAATGCATATATGTGGAACCTAAATAATGGTACAGATGAACTGGTTTGCAGGGATGAAACAGAGACACAGAGGTAGAGAACAAACATATGGACACCAAGTGTGGGAAGCCATGGGGTGGTGGTGGTGGGATGAGTTGGGAGATTGGGATTGACCTGTATACATGTATATGCATAAAATACATAACTAATAATAACCTGCTGTATAAAAAAATAAATCAAATTAAATTTCAAAATTTTAAAAAGTAAAATTTAAAAATAAAGCAGAAAAATGTTCTTCCCTTCACACAGATGTATTTATAGGAATGAATTATTTTCATGCTTATATCTATAAATATATAAAAGAGGAATAATATCTAACTTGAACCATAAAAGAAAAAAAAAATACCTGAACCCACCAGTTATACAGAGGAAAACCCTATCAGGGCACTTGCTCCAGCGGTAAACAATTCTGAAATTGGTCAGAGGTGGGGAATCATCTCCCATACAACCAGCAACCCACCCCCCACGCCAGGAGCATCCTCATTGCAAAGATGGGGGACCGTGCCGAGGCATCTGTGAGTAAACGTGAGCTGAGCCCCAGGCCAGATGCTGCTGAACTGTTCCCACCCTTCCCAGGTAAAACACCTGAATATGTACAAGGGCTTGAAAGCCTAGAGGAAGGGCCGCGGAGCCACACCAGCGACAGCACGCAGGCCTACTTGGTGCCTGCAGGCCAGCCAGGGTGGTCCTGGCCCCGGGCGCTCTTGCGGAAGCTTTCCATTGCCCTGCCTGAGATACCCCTCCTGTCCCGGCCCCCACTGCTTTTTTCCTTCCTCACCTCTGTCCGGAGAGAAATTCCAGCGGAATGTATGGGTGACACATCCTCTTCTTTACAGGTGGAAGCCTGGCAAACCCTGCAGAAAGGCCAGCAGAGCCACACTCACACTGGGCCACCAAGAAAGCTGTACCCCTCACTCCCTCCCACCAGCACAGCCCCGAGACTGCTGACGGGGCAGAGAATATGGAGTCAGGCACAGCTTCAGGGGCTATTGCTGCCTGGAGCGCTGTTTATATTGACCTCAAACAGGCACACCTGGGGAGGGCCGGCCGGCAGGGTAAGGCTGCCCAGGTCAGCTAATACACAACCCTCAGGGAATCATATTGTTGAAAACGGACCTCGCTAAGGCAGAATAGAAGCCAAGGAAGAAAAGGACACAATGCCATTTGCAGCACCGTAGATGAGTCTAGAGGTAATCACGTGACTTGTAGTAAGTCAGAAAGTGAAAGACACATATCGTATCATATCACTTATAGGTGTTACCTAAGAATGGATACCAGGGCAGATATTTCCACGGAGAAGGGCCATCACAGATTCATCAAACAAACTTATGGTTCACCAATGGAAAGGTGTGAGGATTGGTTTCATTACGATATTGGGGTTAACAGACATATACACACACAGGTGACACATATAATCACCAAAGACCTACGAAATACCAAGAGAAGACTCCTCAACATTCTGTCATAACGTACATGGGAAAAGGATCCCAGGAAGAACAGACATCTGTATATGTGTAAAAGAACCACATCTTCCACAACTACAACAAGCCAAACATTGTAATCAAACTTGCTGTAATAAAAAATAAAAAATTAAATTAAAAACACGAACAAGAAGTAGTGAGACAAACTTGAGGGGCTTTCGCCTGGCACATTCCATTCTAAATTCCAATCTAGAACACGACTTCCATTGAGGCTCTCTTGCCCTAGTCACCAGATTTGGTAAGGGAGAACTGCTGCCACCTTGTGGCCGTTTCACACAACAGCAGCTTTAATCCCAGCGCTGATGGTCAGTTGATATTCAAAATC
The DNA here is from genome assembly GCF_964341445.2 of Mesoplodon mirus. Lineage (NCBI taxonomy): Eukaryota > Metazoa > Chordata > Mammalia > Artiodactyla > Ziphiidae > Mesoplodon > Mesoplodon mirus. Next base: position 897,832 of record NW_028295814.1, on the reverse strand, counting down.
ATTGCAGGCCTGTAAATGACACCTGCCCTGAAAACAAATCCTGGGGTCACATATCGACCAAAAAATTCAAAGGACGTCCATATTTCAAAACGACCGTTTCAAAAGGCATATTTTACGCACATTAGTGTTCTGCTTCTTTTTCTTTCTTTCCTTTTTTTGTTAAAAATACGGGAATGGAAAAAGGCATCCCTCAGAATGGGCGAAAATCGTTGCAAACGAATCAATGGACAAAGGTTTAATCTCCAATATATATAAACAGCTCATGCAGCTTAATATTAACAAAACAAACAACCCAATACAAAAAATGGGCAGAAGATCTAAAGAGATGTTTCTTCAAAGAAGACACAGCGATGGCCAAGACACACATGAAAAGCTGCTCAACAGCACTAATTATTAGAGAAATGCAAATCAAAACTACAATGAGGTATCACCTCACACCTGTTAGAATCGGCATCATCAGAAAATCTACAAACAACAAATTCTGGGGAGGGTGTGGACAAAAGGAGCCCTCTTCCACTATTGGTGGCAATGTAAATTGATACAGTCACTATGGAGAACGGTATGGAGTTTCCTTGAAAAAACTAGAAATAGAATTACCATCTGATCCAGCAATCCCACTTCTGGGCATATACCCAGAGAAAACCATAAATCAAAAAGGCACATTCACCAGAATGTTCATGGCAGCACTATTTACAATAGCCAGGTAATGGAAGCAACGTAAATGCCCACAGACAGATGAATGGATAAAGATGTGGTACATATATAAAATGGAATATTACTCAGCCATAAAAAGGAATGAAACTGGGTCATTTGTAGAGACATCGATGGATCTAGAGACTGTCATACAGAATGAAGTAAGTCAGAAAGGGGAAAACAAATATTGTATATTAATGCATATATGTGGAACCTAAAAAATGGTACAGATGAACTGGTTTGCAGGGAAGAAACAGAGACACAGAGGTAGAGAACAAACGTATGGACACCAAGTGTGGGAAGCCATGGGGTGGTGGTGGTGGGATGAGTTGGGAGATTGGGATTGACCTGTATACATGTATATGCATAAAATACATAACTAATAATAACCTGCTGTATAAAAATATAAATCAAATTAAATTTCAAAATTTTAAAAAGTAAAATTTAAAAATAAAACAGAAAAATGTTCTTCCCTTCACACAGATGTATTTATAGGAATGAATTATTTCCATGCTTATATCTATAAGTACATAAAAGAGGAATAATATCTAACTTGAACCATAAAAGAAAAAAAGAAAAAAACCTGACCCCACCAGTTATACAGAGGAAAACCCTTTCAGGGCACTTGCTCCAGCGGTAAACAATTCTGAAATTGGTCAGAGGTGGGGAATCATCTCCCATACAACCAGCAACCCACCCCCCACGCCAGGAGCATCCTCATTGCAAAGCTGGGGGACCATGACGAGGCATCTGTGAGTAAACGTGAGCTGAGCCCCAGGACAGCTGCTGCTGAACTGTTCCCACCCTTCCCAGGTAAAACACCTGAATATGTACAAGGGCTTGAAAGCCTAGAGGAAGGGCCGCGGAGCCACACCAGAGACAGCACGCAGGCCAACTTGGTGCCTGCAGGCCAGCCAGGGTGGTCCTGGCCCCGGGCGCTCTTGCGGAAGCTTTCCATTGCCCTGCCTGAGATACCCCTCCTGTCCCGGCCCCCACTGCTTTTTTCCTTCCTCACCTCTGTCCGGAGAGAAATTCCAGCGGAATGTATGGGTGACACATCCTCTTCTTTACAGGTGGCAGCCTGGCAACCCCTGCAGAAAGGCCAGCAGAGCCACACTCACACAGGGCCACCAACAAAGTTGTGGCCCCTCACTCCCTCCCACCAGCACAGCCCCGAGACTGCTGACGGGGCAGAGAATATGGAGTCAGGCACAGCTTCAGGGGCTATTGCTGCCTGGAGCACTGTTTATATTGACCTCAAACAGGCACACCTGGGGAGGGCCGGCCGGCAGGGTAAGGCTACCCAGGTCAGCTCATCCACAACCCTCAGGGAATCATATTGTTGAAAACGGACCTCGCTAAGGCAGAATAGAAGCCAAGGAAGAAAAGGACACAATGCCATTTGCAGCACCGTAGATGAGTCTAGAGGTAATCATGTGACTTGTAGTAAGTCAGAAAGTGAAAGACACGTATCGTATCATATCACTTATAGGTGTTGCTTAAGACTGGATACCAGGGCAGATATTTCCACGGAGAAGGGCCATCACAGATTCATCAAACAAACTTATGGTTCACCAATGGAAATGTGTGAGGATTGGTTTCATTACGATATTGGGGTTAACAGACATATACACACACAGGTGACACATATAATCACCAAAGACCTACGGAATACCAAGAGAAGACTACTCAACATTCTGTCATAACGTACATGGAAAAAGGATCCCAGGAAGAACAGACATCTGTATATGTGTAAAAGAACCACATCTTCCACACCTACAACAAGCCAAACATTGTAATCAAACTTGCTGTAATAAAAAATAAAAAATTAAATTAGAAACACGAACAAGAAGTAGTGAGACAAACTTGAGGGGCTTTCTCCTGGCACATTCCATTCTAAATTCCAATCTAGAACACGACTTCCATTGAGGCTCTGTTGCCCTACTCACCAGATTTGGTAAGGGAGAACTGCTGCCACCTTGTGGCCGTTTCACACAACAGCATCTTTAATCCCAGCGCTGAGGGTCAGTTGATATTCAAAATCATTGCAGGCCTGTAAATGACACCTGCTCTGAAAACAAATCCTGGGGTCACATATCGACCAAAAATTTCAAAGGACGTCCATATTTCAAAACGACCGTTTCAAAAGGCATATTTTACGCACATTAGTGTTCTGCTTCTTTTTCTTTCTTTCCTTTTTTTGTTAAAAATACGGGAATGGAAAAAGGCATCCCTCAGAATGGGCGAAAATCGTTGCAAACGAATCAATGGACAAAGGTTTAATCTCCAATATATATAAACAGCTCATGCAGCTTAATATTAACAAAACAAACAACCCAATACAAAAAATGGGCAGAAGATCTAAAGAGATGTTTCTTCAAAGAAGACACAGAGATGGCCAAGACACACATGAAAAGCTGCTCAACAGCACTAATTATTAGAGAAATGCAAATCAAAACTACAATGAGGTATCACCTCACACCTGTTAGAATCGGCATCATCAGAAAATCTACAAACAACAAATTCTGGGGAGGGTGTGGACAAAAGGAGCCCTCTTCCACTATTGGTGGCAATGTAAATTGATACAGTCACTATGGAGAACGGTATGGAGTTTCCTTGAAAAAACTAGAAATAGAATTACCATCTGATCCAGCAATCCCACTTCTGGGCATATACCCAGAGAAAACCATAAATCAAAAAGGCACATTCACCAGAATGTTCATGGCAGCACTATTTACAATAGCCAGGTAATGGAAGCAACGTAAATGCCCACAGACAGATGAATGGATAAAGATGTGGTACATATATAAAATGGAATATTACTCAGCCATAAAAAGGAATGAAACTGGGTCATTTGTAGAGACATCGATGGATCTAGAGACTGTCATACAGAATGAAGTAAGTCAGAAAGAGGAAAACAAATATTGTATATTAATGCATATATGTGGAACCTAAAAATGGTACAGATGAACTGGTTTGCAGGGAAGAAACAGAGACACAGAGGTAGAGAACAAACGTATGGACACCAAGTGTGGGAAGCCGTGGGGTGGTTGTGGTGGGATGAGTTGGGAGATTGGGATTGACCTGTATACATGTATATGCATAAAATACATAACTAATAATAACCTGCTGTATAAAAAAATAAATCAAATTAAATTTCAAAATATTAAAAAGTAAAATTTAAAAATAAAACAGAAAAATGTTCTTCCCTTCACACAGATGTATTTATAGGAATGAATTATTTCCATGCTTATATCTATAAATACATAAAAGAGGAATAATATCTAACTTGAACCATAAAAGAAAAAAAAAAAAAACCTGACCCCACCAGTTATACAGAGGAAAACCCTTTCAGGGCACTTGCTCCAGCGGTAAACAATTCTGAAATTGGTCAGAGGTGGGGAATCATCTCCCATACAACCAGCAACCCACCCCCCACGCCAGGAGCATCCTCATTGCAAAGCTGGGGGACCGTGCCGAGGCATCTGTGAGTAAACGTGAGCTGAGCCCCAGGACAGCTGCTGCTGAACTGTTCCCACCCTTCCCAGGTAAAACACCTGAATATGTACAAGGGCTTGAAAGCCTAGAGGAAGGGCCGCGGAGCCACACCAGAGACAGCACGCAGGCCAACTTGGTGCCTGCAGGCCAGCCAGGGTGGTCCTGGCCCCGGGCGCTCTTGCGGAAGCTTTCCATTGCCCTGCCTGAGATACCCCTCCTGTCCCGGCCCCCACTGGTTTTTTCCTTCCTCACCTCTGTCCGGAGAGAAATTCCAGCGGAATGTATGGGTGACACATCCTCTTCTTTACAGGTGGAAGCCTGGCAACCCCTGCAGAAAGGCCAGCAGAGCCACACTCACACTGGGCCACCAACAAAGTGGTGGCCCCTCACTCCCTCCCACCAGCACAGCCCCGAGACTGCTGACGGGGCAGAGAATATGGAGTCAGGCACAGCTTCAGGGGCTATTGCTGCCTGGAGCACTGTTTATATGGACCTCAAACAGGCACACCTGGAGAGGGCCGGCCGGCAGGGTAAGGCTGCCCAGGTCAGCTAATCCACAACCCTCAGGGAATCATATTGTTGAAAACGGACCACGCTAAGGCAGAATAGAAGCCAAGGAAGAAAAGGACACAATGCCATTTGCAGCACCGTACATGAGTCTAGAGGTAATCACGTGACTTGTAGTAAGTCAGAAAGTGAAAGACACGCATTGTATCATATCACTTATAGGTGTTGCCTAAGACTGGATACCAGGGCAGATATTTCCACGGAGAAGGGCCATCACAGATTCATCAAACAAACTTATGGTTCACCAATGGAAAGGTGTGAGGATTGGTTTCATTACGATATTGGGGTTAACAGACATATACACACACAGGTGACACATATAATCACCAAAGACCTACGGAATACCAAGAGAAGACTACTCAACATTCTGTCATAACGTACATGGGAAAAGGATCCCAGGAAGAACATACATCTGTATATGTGTAAAAGAACCACATCTTCCACACCTACAACAAGCCAAACACTGTAATCAAACTTGCTGTAATAAAAAATAAAAAATTAAATTAAAAACACGAACAAGAAGTAGTGAGACAAACTTGAGGGGCTTTCTCCTGGCACATTCCATTCTAAATTCCAATCTAGAACACGACTTCCATTGAGGCTCTCTTGCCCTACTCACCAGATTTGGTAAGGGAGAACTGCTGCCACCTTGTGGCCGTTTCACACAACAGCATCTTTAATCCCAGCGCTGAGGGTCAGTTGATATTCAAAATCATTGCAGGCCTGTAAATGACACCTGCCCTGAAAACAAATCCTGGGGTCACATATCGACCAAAAAATTCAAAGGACGTCCATATTTCAAAACGACCGTTTCAAAAGGCATATTTTACGCACATTAGAGTTCTGCTTCTTTTTCTTTCTTTCCTTTTTTTGTTAAAAATACGGGAATGGAAAAAGGCATCCCTCAGAATGGGCGAAAATCGTTGCAAACGAATCAATGGACAAAGGTTTAATCTCCAATATATATAAACAGCTCATGCAGCTTAATATTAACAAAACAAACAACCCAATACAAAAAATGGGCAGAAGATCTAAAGAGATGTTTCTTCAAAGAAGACACAGAGATGGCCAAGACACACATGAAAAGCTGCTCAACAGCACTAATTATTAGAGAAATGCAAATCAAAACTACAATGAGGTATCACCTCACACCTGTTAGAATCAGCATCATCAGAAAATCTACAAACAACCAATTCTGGGGAGGGTGTGGACAAAAGGAGCCCTCTTCCACTACTGGTGGCAATGTAAATTGATACAGTCACTATGGAGAACGGTATGGAGTTTCCTTGAAAAAAACTAGAAATAGAATTACCATCTGATCCAGCAATCCCCCTTCTGGGCATATACCCAGAGAAAACCATAAATCAAAAAGGCACATTCACCACAATGTTCATGGCAGCACTATTTACAATAGCCAGGTAATGGAAGCAACGTAAATGGCCACAGACAGATGAATGGATAAAGATGTGGTACATATATAAAATGGAATATTACTCAGCCATAAAAAGGAATGAAACTGGGTCATTTGTAGAGACATCGATGGATCTAGAGACTGTCATACAGAATGAAGTAAGTCAGAAAGAGGAAAACAAATATTGTATATTAATGCATATATGTGGAACCTAAAAAATGGTACAGATGAACTGGTTTGCAGGGAAGAAACAGAGACACAGAGGTAGAGAACAAACATATGGACACCAAGTGTGGGAAGCCATGGGGTGGTGGTGGTGGGATGAGTTGGGAGATTGGGATTGACCTGTATACATGTATATGCATAAAATACATAACTAATAATAACCTGCTGTATAAAAAAATAAATCAAATTAAATTTCAAAATTTTATAAAGTAAAATTTAAAAATAAAACAGAAAAATGTTCTTCCCTTCACACAGATGTATTTATAGGAATGAATTATTTCCATGCTTATATCTATAAATACATAAAAGAGGAATAAAATCTAACTTGAACCATAAAAGAAAAAAAAAACCTGAACCCACCAGTTATACAGAGGAAAACCCTATCAGGGCACTTGCTCCAGCGGTAAACAATTCTGAAATTGGTCAGAGGTGGGGAATCATCTCCCATACAACCAGCAACCCACCCCCCACGCCAGGAGCATCCTCATTGCAAAGCTGGGGGACCGTGCCGAGGCATCTGTGAGTAAACGTGAGCTGAGCCCCAGGACAGCTGTTGCTGAACTGTTCCCACCCTTCCCAGGTAAAACACCTGAATATGTACAAGGCCTTGAAAGCCTAGAGGAAGGGCCGCGGAGCCACACCAGCGACAGCACGCAGGCCAACTTGGTGCCTGCAGGCCAGCCAGGGTGGTCCTGGCCCCGGGCGCTCTTGCAGAAGCTTTCCATTGCCCTGCCTGAGATACGCCTCCTGTCCCGGCCCCCACTGCTTTTTTCCTTCCGCACCTCTGTCCGGAGAGAAATTCCAGCGGAAGGTATGGGTGACACATCCTCTTCTTTACAGGTGGCAGCCTGGCAACCCCTGCAGAAAGGCCAGCAGAGCCCCACTCACACCGGGCCACCAAGAAAAATGTGGCCCCTCACTCCCTCCCACCAGCACAGCCCCGAGACTGCTGATGGGGCAGAGAATATGGAGTCAGGCACAGCTTCAGGGGCTATTGCTGCCTGGAGCGCTGTTTATATTGACCTCAAACAGGCACACCTGGGGAGGGCCGGCCGGCAGGGTAAGGCTGCCCAGGTCAGCTCATCCACAACCCTCAGGGAATCACATTGTTGAAAATGCACCTCGCTAAGGCAGAATAGAAGCCAAGGAAGAAAAGGACACAATGCCATTTGCAGCACCGTAGATGAGTCTAGAGGTAATCACGTGACTTGTAGTAAGTCAGAAAGTGAAAGACACGTATCGTATCATATCACTTATAGGTGTTACCTAAGAATGGATACCAGGGCAGATATTTCCACGGAGAAGGGCCATCACAGATTCATCAAACAAACTTATGGTTCACCAATGGAAAGGTGTGAGGATTGGTTTCATTACGATATTGGGGTTAACAGACATATACAATCACAGGTGACACATATAATCACCAAAGTCCTATGGAATACCAAGAGAAGGCTACTCAACATTCTGTCATAACGTACATGAGAAAAGGATCCCAGGAAGAACAGACATCTGTATATGTGTAAAAGAACCACATCTTCCACACCTAAAACAAGCCAAACATTGTCATCAAACTTGCTGTAATAAAAAATAAAAAATTAAATTAAAAGCACGAACAAGAAGAAGTGAGACAAACTTGAGGGGCTTTCTCCTGGCACATTCCATTCTAAATTCCAATCTAGAACACGACTTCCATTGAGCCTCTGTTGCCCTAGTCACCAGATTTGGTAAGGGAGAACTGCTGCCACCTTGTGGCCATTTCACACAACAGCAGCTTTAATCCCAGCGCTGATGGTCAGTTGATATTCAAAATCATTGCAGGCCTGTAAATGACACCTGCCCTGAAAACAAATCCTGGGGTCACATATCGACCAAAAAATTCAAAGGACGTCCATATTTCAAAACGACCGTTTCAAAAGGCATATTTTACGCACACTAGAGTTCTGCTTCTTTTTCTTTCTTTCCTTTTTTTGTTAAAAATACGGGAATGGAAAAAGGCATCCCTCAGAATGGGCGAAAATCGTTGCAAACGAATCAATGGACAAAGGTTTAATCTCCAATATATATAAACAGCTCATGCAGCTTAATATTAACAAAACAAACAACCCAATACAAAAAATGGGCAGAAGATCTAAAGAGATGTTTCTTCCAAGAAGACACAGAGATGGCCAAGACACACATGAAAAGCTGCTCAACAGCACTAATTATTAGAGAAATGCAAATCAAAACTACAATGAGGTATCACCTCACACCTGTTAGAATCGGCATCATCAGAAAATCCACAAACAACCAATTCTGGGGAGGGTGTGGACAAAAGGAGCCCTCTTCCACTACTGGTGGCAATGTAAATTGATACAGTCACTATGGAGAACGGTATGGAGTTTCCTTAAAAAAACTAGAAATAGAATTACCATCTGATCCAGCAATCCCACTTCTGGGCATATACCCAGAGAAAACCATAAATCAAAAAGGCACATTCACCAGAATGTTCATGGCAGCACTATTTACAATAGCCAGGTAATGGAAGCAACGTAAATGCCCACAGACAGATGAATGGATAAAGATGTGGTACATATATAAAATGGAATATTACTCAGCCATAAAAAGGAATGAAACTGGGTCATTTGTAGAGACATCGATGGATCTAGAGACTGTCATACAGAATGAAGTAAGTCAGAAAGAGGAAAACAAATATTGTATATTAATGCATATATGTGGAACCTAAAAAATGGTACAGATGAACTGGTATGCAGGGAAGAAACAGAGACACAGAGGTAGAGAACAAACATATGGACACCAAGTGTGGGAAGCCATGGGGTGGTGGTGGTGGGATGAGTTGGTAGATTGGGATTGACCTGTATACATGTATATGCATAAAATACATAACTAATAATAACCTGCTGTATAAAAAAATAAATCAAATTAAATTTCAAAATTTTAAAGAGTAAAATTTAAAAATAAAACAGAAAAATGTTCTTCCCTTCACACAGATGTATTTATAGGAATGAATTATTTCCATGCTTATATCTATAAATACATAAAAGAGGAATAATATCTAACTTGAACCATAAAAGAAAAAAAAATACCTGAACCCACCAGTTATACAGAGGAAAACCCTATCAGGGCACTTGCTGCAGCGGTAAACAATTCTGAAATTGGTCAGAGGTGGGGAATCATCTCCCATACAACCAGCAACCCACCCCCCACGCCAGGAGCATCCTCATTGCAAAGATGGGGGACCGTGCCGAGGCATCTGTGAGTAAACGTGAGCTGAGCCCCAGGACAGCTGCTGCTGAACTGTTCCCACCCTTCCCAGGTAAAACACCTGAATATGTACAAGGGCTTGAAAGCCTAGAGGAAGGGCCGCGGAGCCACACCAGAGACAGCACGCAGGCCAACTTGGTGCCTGCAGGCCAGCCAGGGTGGTCCTGGCCCCGGGCGCTCTTGCGGAAGCTTTCCATTGCCCTGCCTGAGATACCCCTCCTGTCACGGCCCCCACTGCTTTTTTCCTTCCTCACCTCTGTCCAGAGAAATTCCAGAGGAAGGTATGGGTGACACATCCCCTTCTTTACAGGTGGCAGCCTGGCAACCCCTGCAGAAAGGCCAGCAGAGCCCCACTCACACCGGGCCACCAAGAAAGCTGTGGCCCCTCACTCCCTCCCACCAGCACAGCCCCGAGACTGCTGATGGGGCAGAGAATATGGAGTCAGGCACAGCTTCAGGGGCTATTGCTGCCTGGAGCGCTGTTTATATTGACCTCAAACAGGCACACCTGGGGAGGGCCGGCCGGCCGGGTAAGGCTGCCCAGGTCAGCTAATCCACAACCCTCAGGGAATCACATTGTTGAAAACGGACCTCGCTAAGGCAGAATAGAAGCCAAGGAAGAAAAGGACACAATGCCATTTGCAGCACCGTAGATGAGTCTAGAGGTAATCACGTGACTTGTAGTAAGTCAGAAAGTGAAAGACACGTATCGTATCATATCACTTATAGGTGTTACCTAAGAATGGATACCAGGGCAGATATTTCCACGGAGAAGGGCCATCACAGATTCATCAAACAAACTTATGGTTCACCAATGGAAAGGTGTGAGGATTGGTTTCATTACGATATTGGGGTTAACAGACATATACACACACAGGTGACGCATATAATCACCAAAGACCTACGGAATACCAAGAGAAGACTACTCAACATTCTGTCATAACGTACATGGGAAAAGGATCCCAGGAAGAACAGACATCTGTATATGTGTAAAAGAACCACATCTTCCACACCTACAACAAGCCAAACATTGTAATCAAACTTGCTGTAATAAAAAATAAAAAATTAAATTAAAAACACGAACAAGAAGTAGTGAGACAAACTTGAGGGGCTTTCTCCTGGCACATTCCATTCTAAATTCCAATCTAGAACACGACTTCCATTGAGGCTCTGTTGCCCTAGTCACCAGATTTGGTAAGGGAGAACTGCTGCCACCTTGTGGCCGTTTCACACAACAGCAGCTTTAATCCCAGCGCTGATGGTCAGTTGATATTCAAAATCATTGCAGGCCTGTAAATGACACCTGCCCTGAAAACAAATCCTGGGGTCACATATCGACCAAAAAATTCAAAGGACGTCCATATTTCAAAACGACCGTTTCAAAAGGCATATTTTACGCACATTAGTGTTCTGCTTCTTTTTCTTTCTTTCCTTTTTTTGTTAAAAATACGGGAATGGAAAAAGGCATCCCTCAGAATGGGCGAAAATCGTTGCAAACGAATCAATGGACAAAGGTTTAATCTCCAATATATATAAACAGCTCATGCAGCTTAATATTAACAAAACAAACAACCCAATACAAAAAATGGGCAGAAGATCTAAAGAGATGTTTCTTCAAAGAAGACACAGAGATGGCCAAGACACACATGAAAAGCTGCTCAACAGCACTAATTATTAGAGAAATGCAAATCAAAACTACAATGAGGTATCACCTCACACCTGTTAGAATCGGCATCATCAGAAAATCTACAAACAACCAATTCTGGGGAGGGTGTGGACAAAAGGAGCCCTCTTCCACTATTGGTGGCAATGTAAATTGATACAGTCACTATGGAGAACGGTATGGAGTTTCCTTGAAAAAACTAGAAATAGAATTACCATCTAATCCAGCAATCCCACTTCTGGGCATATACCCAGAGAAAACCATAAATCAAAAAGGCACATTCACCACAATGTTCATGGCAGCACTATTTACAATAGCCAGGTAATGGAAGCAACGTAAATGGCCACAGACAGATGAATGGATAAAGAGGTGGTACATATATAAAATGGAATATTACTCAGCCATAAAAAGGAATGAAACTGGGTCATTTGTAGAGACATCGATGGATCTAGAGACTGTCATACAGAATGAAGTAAGTCAGAAAGAGGAAAACAAATATTGTATATTAATGCATATATGTGGAACCTAAAAAATGGTACAGATGAACTGGTTTGCAGGGAAGAAACAGAGACACAGAGGTAGAGAACAAACATATGGACACCAAGTGTGGGAAGCCATGGGGTGGTGGTGGTGGGATGAGTTGGGAGATTGGGATTGACCTGTATACATGTATATGCATAAAATACATAACTAATAATAACCTGCTGTATAAAAAAATACATCAAATTAAATTTCAAAATTTTAAAAAGTAAAATTTAAAAATAAAACAGAAAAATGTTCTTCGCTTCACACAGATGTATTTATAGGAATGAATTATTTTCATGCTTATATCTATAAATACATAAAAGAGGAATAAAATCTAACTTGAACCATAAAAGAAAAAAAAAACCTGAACCCACCAGTTATACAGAGGAAAACCCTATCAGGGCACTTGCTCCAGCGGTAAACAATTCTGAAATTGGTCAGAGGTGGGGAATCATCTCCCATACAACCAGCAACCCACCCCCCACGCCAGGAGCATCCTCATTGCAAAGATGGGGGACCGTGCCGAGGCATCTGTGAGTAAACGTGAGCTGAGCCCCAGGACAGCTGTTGCTGAACTGTTCCCACCCTTCCCAGGTAAAACACCTGAATATGTACAAGGACTTGAAAGCCTAGAGGAAGGGCCGCGGAGCCACACCAGCGACAGCACGCAGGCCAACTTGGTGCCTGCAGGCCAGCCAGGGTGGTCCTGGCCCCGGGCGCTCTTGCAGAAGCTTTCCATTGCCCTGCCTGAGATACGCCTCCTGTCCCGGCCCCCACTGCTTTTTTCCTTCCGCACCTCTGTCCGGAGAGAAATTCCAGCGGAAGGTATGGGTGACACATCCTCTTCTTTACAGGTGGCAGCCTGGCAACCCCTGCAGAAAGGCCAGCAGAGCCCCACTCACACCGGGCCACCAAGAAAGCTGTGGCCCCTCACTCCCTCCCACCAGCACAGCCCCGAGACTGCTGATGGGGCAGAGAATATGGAGTCAGGCACAGCTTCAGGGGCTATTGCTGCCTGGAGCGCTGTTTATATTGACCTCAAACAGGCACACCTGGGGAGGGCCGGCCGGCAGGGTAAGGCTGCCCAGGTCAGCTCATCCACAACCCTCAGGGAATCACATTGTTGAAAATGCACCTCGCTAAGGCAGAATAGAAGCCAAGGAAGAAAAGGACACAATGCCATTTGCAGCACCGTAGATGAGTCTAGAGGTAATCACGTGACTTGTAGTAAGTCAGAAAGTGAAAGACACGTATCGTATCATATCACTTATAGGTGTTACCTAAGAATGGATACCAGGGCAGATATTTCCACGGAGAAGGGCCATCACAGATTCATCAAACAAACTTATGGTTCACCAATGGAAAGGTGTGAGGATTGGTTTCATTACGATATTGGGGTTAACAGACATATACAATCACAGGTGACACATATAATCACCAAAGTCCTATGGAATACCAAGAGAAGGCTACTCAACATTCTGTCATAACGTACATGGGAAAAGGATCCCAGGAAGAACAGACATCTGTATATGTGTAAAAGAACCACATCTTCCACACCTAAAACAAGCCAAACATTGTCATCAAACTTGCTGTAATAAAAAATAAAAAATTAAATTAAAAGCACGAACAAGAAGTAGTGAGACAAACTTGAGGGGCTTTCTCCTGGCACATTCCATTCTAAATTCCAATCTAGAACACGACTTCCATTGAGCCTCTGTTGCCCTACTCACCAGATTTGGTAAGGGAGAACTGCTGCCACCTTGTGGCCGTTTCACACAACAGCATCTTTAATCCCAGCGCTGAGGGTCAGTTGATATTCAAAATCATTGCAGGCCTGTAAATGACACCTGCCCTGAAAACAAATCCTGGGGTCACATATCGACCAAAAAATTCAAAGGACGTCCATATTTCAAAACGACCGTTTCAAAAGGCATATTTTACGCACATTAGTGTTCTGCTTCTTTTTCTTTCTTTCCTTTTTTTGTTAAAAAAAGGGGAATGGAAAAAGGCATCCCTCAGAATGGGCGAAAATCGTTGCAAACGAATCAATGGACAAATGTTTAATCTCCAATATATATAAACAGCTCATGCAGCTTAATATTAACAAAACAAACAACCCAATACAAAAAATGGGCAGAAGATCTAAAGAGATGTTTCTTCAAAGAAGACACAGAGATGGCCAAGACACACATGAAAAGCTGCTCAACAGCACTAATTATTAGAGAAATGCAAATCAAAACTACAATGAGGTATCACCTCACACCTGTTAGAATCGGCATCATCAGAAAATCTACAAACAACCAATTCTGGGGAGGGTGTGGACAAAAGGAGCCCTCTTCCACTATTGGTGGCAATGTAAATTGATTCAGTCCCTATGGAGAACGGTATGGAGTTTCCTTGAAAAAACTAGAAATAGAATTACCATCTGATCCAGCAATCCCACTTCTGGGCATATACCCAGAGAAAACCATAAATCAAAAAGGCACATTCACCACAATGTTCATGGCAGCACTATTTACAATAGCCAGGTAATGGAAGCAACGTAAATGCCCACAGACAGATGAATGGATAAAGATGTGGTACATATATAAAATGGAATATTACTCAGCCATAAAAAGGAATGAAACTGGGTCATTTGTAGAGACATCGATGGATCTAGAGACTGTCATACAGAATGAAGTAAGTCAGAAAGAGGAAAACAAATATTGTATATTAATGCATATATGTGGAACCTAAAAAATGGTACAGATGAACGGGTTTGCAGGGAAGAAACAGAGACACAGAGGTAGAGAACAAACATATGGACACCAAGTGTGGGAAGCCATGGGGTGGTGGTGGTGGGATGAGTTGGGAGATTGGGATTGACCTGTATACATGTATATGCATAAAATACATAACTAATAATAACCTGCTGTATAAAATAATAAATCAAATTAAATTTCAAATTTTTAAAAAGTAAAATTTAAAAATAAAACAGAAAAATGTTCTTCCCTTCACACAGATGTATTTATAGGAATGAATTATTTCCATGCTTATATCTATAAATACATAAAGGAGGAATAAAATCTAACTTGAACCATAAAAGAAAAGAAAAAACCTGAACCCACCAGTTGTACAGAGGAAAACACTATCAGCGCACTTGCTCCAGCGGTAAACAATTCTGAAATTGGTCAGAGGTGGGGAATCATCTCCCATACAACCAGCAACCCACCCCCCACGCCAGGAGCATCCTCATTGCAAAGCTGGGGGACAATGCTGAGGCATCTGTGAATAAACGTGAGCTGAGCCCCAGGACAGGTGCTGCTGAACTGTTCCCACCCTTCCCAGGTAAAACACCTGAATATGTACAAGGGCTTGAAAGCCTAGAGGAAGGGCCACGGAGCCACACCAGCGACAGCACGCAGGCCAACTTGGTGCCTGCAGGCCAGCCAGGGTGGTCCTGGCCACGGGCGCTCTTGCGGAAGCTTTCCATTGCCCTGCCTGAGATACCCATCCTGTCCCGGCCCCCAATGCTTTTTTCCTTCCTCACCTCTGTCCGGAGAGATATTCCAGCGGTAGGTATGGGTGACACATCCTCTTCTTTACAGGTGGCAGCCTGGCAACCCCTGCAGAAAGGCCAGCAGAGCCCCACTCACACCGGGCCACCAACAAAGCTGTGGCCCCTCACTCCCTCCCACCAGCACAGCCCCGAGACTGCTGACGGGGCAGAGAATATGGAGTCAGGCACAGCTTCAGGGGCTATTGCTGCCTGGAGCGCTGTTTATATTGACCTCAAACAGGCACACCTGGGGAGGGCCGGCCGGCAGGGTAAGGCTGCCCAGGTCAACTAATCCACAACCCTCAGGGAATCACATTGTTGAAAACGGACCTCGCTAAGGCAGAATAGAAGCCAAGGAAGAAAAGGACACAATGCCATTTGCAGCACCGTAGATGAGTCTAGAGGTAATCACGTGACTTGTAGTAAGTCAGAAAGTGAAAGACACGTATCGTATCATATCACTTATAGGTGTTACCTAAGAATGGATACCAGGGCAGATATTTCCACGGAGAAGGGCCATCACAGATTCATCAAACAAACTTATGGTTCACCAATGGAAAGGTGTGAGGATTGGTTTCATTACGATATTGGGGTTAACAGACATATACAATCACAGGTGACACATATAATCACCAAAGTCCTATGGAATACCAAGAGAAGGCTACTCAACATTCTGTCATAACGTACATGGGAAAAGGATCCCAGGAAGAACAGACATCTGTATATGTGTAAAAGAACCACATCTTCCACACCTAAAACAAGCCAAACATTGTCATCAAACTTGCTGTAATAAAAAATAAAAAATTAAATTAAAAGCACGAACAAGAAGTAGTGAGACAAACTTGAGGGGCTTTCTCCTGGCACATTCCATTCTAAATTCCAATCTAGAACACGACTTCCATTGAGCCTCTGTTGCCCTAGTCACCAGATTTGGTAAGGGAGAACTGCTGCCACCTTGTGGCCATTTCACACAACAGCAGCTTTAATCCCAGCGCTGATGGTCAGTTGATATTCAAAATCATTGCAGGCCTGTAAATGACACCTGCCCTGAAAACAAATCCTGGGGTCACATATCGACCAAAAAATTCAAAGGACGTCCATATTTCAAAACGACCGTTTCAAAAGGCATATTTTACGCACATTAGTGTTCTGCTTCCTTTTCTTTCTTTCCTTTTTTTGTTAAAAAAAGGGGAATGGAAAAAGGCATCCCTCAGAATGGGCGAAAATCGTTGCAAACGAATCAATGGACAAATGTTTAATCTCCAATATATATAAACAGCTCATGCAGCTTAATATTAACAAAACAAACAACCCAATACAAAAAATGGGCAGAAGATCTAAAGAGATGTTTCTTCAAAGAAGACACAGAGATGGCCAAGACACACATGAAAAGCTGCTCAACAGCACTAATTATTAGAGAAATGCAAATCAAAACTACAATGAGGTATCACCTCACACCTGTTAGAATCGGCATCATCAGAAAATCTACAAACAACCAATTCTGGGGAGGGTGTGGACAAAAGGAGCCCTCTTCCACTATTGGTGGCAATGTAAATTGATTCAGTCCCTATGGAGAACGGTATGGAATTTCCTTGAAAAAACTAGAAATAGAATTACCATCTGATCCAGCAATCCCACTTCTGGGCATATACCCAGAGAAAACCATAAATCAAAAAGGCACATTCACCACAATGTTCATGGCAGCACTATTTACAATAGCCAGGTAATGGAAGCAACGTAAATGCCCACAGACAGATGAATGGATAAAGATGTGGTACATATATAAAATGGAATATTACTCAGCCATAAAAAGGAATGAAACTGGGTCATTTGTAGAGACATCGATGGATCTAGAGACTGTCATACAGAATGAAGTAAGTCAGAAAGAGGAAAACAAATATTGTATATTAATGCATATATGTGGAACCTAAAAAATGGTACAGATGAACGGGTTTGCAGGGAAGAAACAGAGACACAGAGGTAGAGAACAAACATATGGACACCAAGTGTGGGAAGCCATGGGGTGGTGGTGGTGGGATGAGTTGGGAGATTGGGATTGACCTGTATACATGTATATGCATAAAATACATAACTAATAATAACCTGCTGTATAAAATAATAAATCAAATTAAATTTCAAATTTTTAAAAAGTAAAATTTAAAAATAAAACAGAAAAATGTTCTTCCCTTCACACAGATGTATTTATAGGAATGAATTATTTCCATGCTTATATCTATAAATACATAAAGGAGGAATAAAATCTAACTTGAACCATAAAAGAAAAGAAAAAACCTGAACCCACCAGTTGTACAGAGGAAAACACTATCAGCGCACTTGCTCCAGCGGTAAACAATTCTGAAATTGGTCAGAGGTGGGGAATCATCTCCCATACAACCAGCAACCCACCCCCCACGCCAGGAGCATCCTCATTGCAAAGCTGGGGGACAATGCTGAGGCATCTGTGAATAAACGTGAGCTGAGCCCCAGGACAGGTGCTGCTGAACTGTTCCCACCCTTCCCAGGTAAAACACCTGAATATGTACAAGGGCTTGAAAGCCTAGAGGAAGGGCCACGGAGCCACACCAGCGACAGCACGCAGGCCAACTTGGTGCCTGCAGGCCAGCCAGGGTGGTCCTGGCCACGGGCGCTCTTGCGGAAGCTTTCCATTGCCCTGCCTGAGATACCCATCCTGTCCCGGCCCCCAATGCTTTTTTCCTTCCTCACCTCTGTCCGGAGAGATATTCCAGCGGTAGGTATGGGTGACACATCCTCTTCTTTACAGGTGGCAGCCTGGCAACCCCTGCAGAAAGGCCAGCAGAGCCCCACTCACACCGGGCCACCAACAAAGCTGTGGCCCCTCACTCCCTCCCACCAGCACAGCCCCGAGACTGCTGACGGGGCAGAGAATATGGAGTCAGGCACAGCTTCAGGGGCTATTGCTGCCTGGAGCGCTGTTTATATTGACCTCAAACAGGCACACCTGGGGAGGGCCGGCCGGCAGGGTAAGGCTGCCCAGGTCAACTAATCCACAACCCTCAGGGAATCACATTGTTGAAAACGGACCTCGCTAAGGCAGAATAGAAGCCAAGGAAGAAAAGGACACAATGCCATTTGCAGCACCGTAGATGAGTCTAGAGGTAATCACGTGACTTGTAGTAAGTCAGAAAGTGAAAGACACATATCGTATCATATCACTTATAGGTGTTACCTAAGAATGGATACCAGGGCAGATATTTCCACGGAGAAGGGCCATCACAGATTCATCAAACAAACTTATTGTTCACCAATGGAAAGTTGTGAGGATTGGTTTCATTACGATATTGGGGTTAACAGACATATACAAACACAGGTGACACATATAATCACCAAAGACCTACGGAATACCAAGAGAAGACTACTCAACCTTCTGTCATAACGTACATGGGAAAAGGATCCCAGGAAGAACAGACATCTCTATATGTGTAAAATAACCACATCTTCCACACCTACAACAAGCCAAACATTGTAATCAAACTTGCTGTAATAAAAAATAAAAAATTAAATTAGAAACACGAACAAGAAGTAGTGAGACAAACTTGAGGGGCTTTCTCCTGGCACATTCCATTCTAAATTCCAATCTAGAACACGACTTCCATTGAGGCTCTGTTGCCCTACTCACAAGATTTGGTAAGGGAGAACTGCTGCCACCTTGTGGCCGTTTCACACAACAGCATCTTTAATCCCAGCGCTGAGGGTCAGTTGATATTCAAAATCATTGCAGGCCTGTAAATGACACCTGCTCTGAAAACAAATCCTGGGGTCACATATCGACCAAAAAATTCAAAGGACGTCCATATTTCAAAACGACCGTTTCAAAAGGCATATTTTACGCACATTAGTGTTCTGCTTCTTTTTCTTTCTTTCCTTTTTTTGTTAAAAATATGGGAATGGAAAAAGGCATCCCTCAGAATGGGCGAAAATCGTTGCAAACGAATCAATTGACAAAGGTTTAATCTCCAATATATATAAACAGCTCATGCAGCTTAATATTAACAAAACAAACAACCCAATACAAAAAATGGGCAGAAGATCTAAAGAGATGTTTCTTCAAAGAAGACACAGAGATGGCCAAGACACACATGAAAAGCTGCTCAACAGCACTAATTATTAGAGAAATGCAAATCAAAACTACAATGAGGTATCACCTCACACCTGTTAGAATCGGCATCATCAGAAAATCTACAAACAACAAATTCTGGGGAGGGTGTGGACAAAAGGAGCCCTCTTCCACTATTGGTGGCAATGTAAATTGATACAGTCACTATGGAGAACGGTATGGAGTTTCCTTGAAAAAACTAGAAATAGAATTACCATCTGATCCAGCAATCCCACTTCTGGGCATATACCCAGAGAAAACCATAAATCAAAAAGGCACATTCACCAGAATGTTCATGGCAGCACTATTTACAATAGCCAGGTAATGGAAGCAACGTAAATGCCCACAGACAGATGAATGGATAAAGATGTGGTACATATATAAAATGGAATATTACTCAGCCATAAAAAGGAATGAAACTGGGTCATTTGTAGAGACATCGATGGATCTAGAGACTGTCATACAGAATGAAGTAAGTCAGAAAGAGGAAAACAAATATTGTATATTAATGCATATATGTGGAACCTAAAAATGGTACAGATGAACTGGTTTGCAGGGAAGAAACAGAGACACAGAGGTAGAGAACAAACGTATGGACACCAAGTGTGGGAAGCCATGGGGTGGTTGTGGTGGGATGAGTTGGGAGATTGGGATTGACCTGTATACATGTATATGCATAAAATACATAACTAATAATAACCTGCTGTATAAAAAAATAAATCAAATTAAATTTCAAAATTTTAAAAAGTAAAATTTAAAAATAAAACAGAAAAATGTTCTTCCCTTCACACAGATGTATTTATAGGAATGAATTATTTCCATGCTTATATCTATAAATACATAAAAGAGGAATAATATCTAACTTGAACCATAAAAGAAAAAAAAAAAAACCTGACCCCACCAGTTATACAGAGGAAAACCCTTTCAGGGCACTTGCTCCAGCGGTAAACAATTCTGAAATTGGTCAGAGGTGGGGAATCATCTCCCATACAACCAGCAACCCACCCCCCACGCCAGGAGCATCCTCATTGCAAAGCTGGGGGACCGTGCCGAGGCATCTGTGAGTAAACGTGAGCTGAGCCCCAGGACAGCTGCTGCTGAACTGTTCCCACCCTTCCCAGGTAAAACACCTGAATATGTACAAGGGCTTGAAAGCCTAGAGGAAGGGCCGCGGAGCCACACCAGAGACAGCACGCAGGCCAACTTGGTGCCTGCAGGCCAGCCAGGGTGGTCCTGGCCCCGGGCGCTCTTGCGGAAGCTTTCCATTGCCCTGCCTGAGATACCCCTCCTGTCCCGGCCCCCACTGGTTTTTTCCTTCCTCACCTCTGTCCGGAGAGAAATTCCAGCGGAATGTATGGGTGACACATCCTCTTCTTTACAGGTGGAAGCCTGGCAACCCCTGCAGAAAGGCCAGCAGAGCCACACTCACACTGGGCCACCAACAAAGTGGTGGCCCCTCACTCCCTCCCACCAGCACAGCCCCGAGACTGCTGACGGGGCAGAGAATATGGAGTCAGGCACAGCTTCAGGGGCTATTGCTGCCTGGAGCACTGTTTATATGGACCTCAAACAGGCACACCTGGAGAGGGCCGGCCGGCAGGGTAAGGCTGCCCAGGTCAGCTAATCCACAACCCTCAGGGAATCATATTGTTGAAAACGGACCACGCTAAGGCAGAATAGAAGCCAAGGAAGAAAAGGACACAATGCCATTTGCAGCACCGAACATGAGTCTAGAGGTAATCACGTGACTTGTAGTAAGTCAGAAAGTGAAAGACACGCATTGTATCATATCACTTATAGGTGTTGCCTAAGACTGGATACCAGGGCAGATATTTCCACGGAGAAGGGCCATCACAGATTCATCAAACAAACTTATGGTTCAACAATGGAAAGGTGTGAGGATTGGTTTCATTACGATATTGGGGTTAACAGACATATACACACACAGGTGACACATATAATCACCAAAGTCCTACGGAATACCAAGAGAAGACTACTCAACATTCTGTCATAACGTACATGGGAAAAGGATCCCAGGAAGAACATACATCTGTATATGTGTAAAAGAACCACATCTTCCACACCTACAACAAGCCAAACATTGTAATCAAACTTGCTGTAATAAAAAATAAAAAATTAAATTAAAAACACGAACAAGAAGTAGTGAGACAAACTTGAGGGGCTTTCTCCTGGCACATTCCATTCTAAATTCCAATCTAGAACACGACTTCCATTGAGGCTCTCTTGCCCTACTCACCAGATTTGGTAAGGGAGAACTGCTGCCACCTTGTGGCCGTTTCACACAACAGCAGCTTTAATCCCAGCGCTGATGGTCAGTTGATATTCAAAATCATTGCAGGCCTGTAAATGACACCTGCCCTGAAAACAAATCCTGGGGTCACATATCGACCAAAAAATTCAAAGGACGTCCATATTTCAAAACGACCGTTTCAAAAGGCATATTTTACGCACATTAGAGTTCTGCTTCTTTTTCTTTCTTTCCTTTTTTTGTTAAAAATACGGGAATGGAAAAAGGCATCCCTCAGAATGGGCGAAAATCGTTGCAAACGAATCAATGGACAAAGGTTTAATCTCCAATATATATAAACAGCTCATGCAGCTTAATATTAACAAAACAAACAACCCAATACAAAAAATGGGCAGAAGATCTAAAGAGATGTTTCTTCAAAGAAGACACAGAGATGGCCAAGACACACATGAAAAGCTGCTCAACAGCACTAATTATTAGAGAAATGCAAATCAAAACTACAATGAGGTATCACCTCACACCTGTTAGAATCAGCATCATCAGAAAATCTACAAACAACCAATTCTGGGGAGGGTGTGGACAAAAGGAGCCCTCTTCCACTACTGGTGGCAATGTAAATTGATACAGTCACTATGGAGAACGGTATGGAGTTTCCTTGAAAAAAACTAGAAATAGAATTACCATCTGATCCAGCAATCCCACTTCTGGGCATATACCCAGAGAAAACCATAAATCAAAAAGGCACATTCACCACAATGTTCATGGCAGCACTATTTACAATAGCCAGGTAATGGAAGCAACGTAAATGGCCACAGACAGATGAATGGATAAAGATGTGGTACATATATAAAATGGAATATTACTCAGCCATAAAAAGGAATGAAACTGGGTCATTTGTAGAGACATCGATGGATCTAGAGACTGTCATACAGAATGAAGTAAGTCAGAAAGAGGAAAACAAATATTGTATATTAATGCATATATGTGGAACCTAAAAAATGGTACAGATGAACTGGTTTGCAGGGAAGAAACAGAGACACAGAGGTAGAGAACAAACATATGGACACCAAGTGTGGGAAGCCATGGGGTGGTGGTGGTGGGATGAGTTGGGAGATTGGGATTGACCTGTATACATGTATATGCATAAAATACATAACTAATAATAACCTGCTGTATAAAAAAATAAATCAAATTAAATTTCAAAATTTTAAAAAGTAAAATTTAAAAATAAAACAGAAAAATGTTCTTCCCTTCACACAGATGTATTTATAGGAATGAATTATTTCCATGCTTATATCTATAAATACATAAAAGAGGAATAAAATCTAACTTGAACCATAAAAGAAAAAAAAAACCTGAACCCACCAGTTATACAGAGGAAAACCCTATCAGGGCACTTGCTCCAGCGGTAAATTATTCTGAAATTGGTCAGAGGTGGGGAATCATCTCCCATACAACCAGCAACCCACCCCCCACGCCAGGAGCATCCTCATTGCAAAGATGGGGGACCGTGCCGAGGCATCTGTGAGTAAACGTGAGCTGAGCCCCAGGACAGCTGTTGCTGAACTGTTCCCACCCTTCCCAGGTAAAACACCTGAATATGTACAAGGCCTTGAAAGCCTAGAGGAAGGGCCGCGGAGCCACACCAGCGACAGCACGCAGGCCAACTTGGTGCCTGCAGGCCAGCCAGGGTGGTCCTGGCCCCGGGCGCTCTTGCAGAAGCTTTCCATTGCCCTGCCTGAGATACGCCTCCTGTCCCGGCCCCCACTGCTTTTTTCCTTCCGCACCTCTGTCTGGAGAGAAATTCCAGCGGAAGGTATGGGTGACACATCCTCTTCTTTACAGGTGGCAGCCTGGCAACCCCTGCAGAAAGGCCAGCAGAGCCCCACTCACACCGGGCCACCAAGAAAGCTGTGGCCCCTCACTCCCTCCCACCAGCACAGCCCCGAGCCTGCTGATGGGGCAGAGAATATGGAGTCAGGCACAGCTTCAGGGGCTATTGCTGCCTGGAGCGCTGTTTATATTGACCTCAAACAGGCACACCTGGGGAGGGCCGGCCGGCAGGGTAAGGCTGCCCAGGTCAGCTCATCCACAACCCTCAGGGAATCACATTGTTGAAAATGCACCTCGCTAAGGCAGAATAGAAGCCAAGGAAGAAAAGGACACAATGCCATTTGCAGCACCGTAGATGAGTCTAGAGGTAATCACGTGACTTGTAGTAAGTCAGAAAGTGAAAGACACGTATCGTATCATATCACTTATAGGTGTTACCTAAGAATGGATACCAGGGCAGATATTTCCACGGAGAAGGGCCATCACAGATTCATCAAACAAACTTATGGTTCACCAATGGAAAGGTGTGAGGATTGGTTTCATTTAGATATTGGGGTTAACAGACATATACAATCACAGGTGACACATATAATCACCAAAGTCCTATGGAATACCAAGAGAAGGCTACTCAACATTCTGTCATAACGTACATGGGAAAAGGATCCCAGGAAGAACAGACATCTGTATATGTGTAAAAGAACCACATCTTCCACACCTACAACAAGCCAAACATTGTAATCAAACTTGCTGTAATAAAAAATAAAAAATTAAATTAAAAACACGAACAAGAAGTAGTGAGACAAACTTGAGGGGCTTTCTCCTGGCACATTCCATTCTAAATTCCAATCTAGAACACGACTTCCATTGAGCCTCTGTTGCCCTAGTCACCAGATTTGGTAAGGGAGAACTGCTGCCACCTTGTGGCCATTTCACACAACAGCAGCTTTAATCCCAGCGCTGATGGTCAGTTGATATTCAAAATCATTGCAGGCCTGTAAATGACACCTGCCCTGAAAACAAATCCTGGGGTCACATATCGACCAAAAAATTCAAAGGACTTCCATATTTCAAAACCACCGTTTCAAAAGGCATATTTTACGCACATTAGTGTTCTGCTTCTTTTTCTTTCTTTCCTTTTTTTGTTAAAATAAGGGGAATGGAGAAAGGCATCCCTCAGAATGGGCGAAAATCGTTGCAAACGAATCAATGGACAAAGGTTTAATCTCCAATATATATAAACAGCTCATGCAGCTTAATATTAACAAAACAAACAACCCAATACAAAAAATGGGCAGAAGATCTAAAGAGATGTTTCTTCAAAGAAGACACAGAGATGGCCAAGACACACATGAAAAGCTGCTCAACAGCACTAATTATTAGAGAAATGCAAATCAAAACTACAATGAGGTATCACCTCACACCTGTTAGAATCGGCATCATCAGAAAATCTACAAACAACCAATTCTGGGGAGGGTGTGGACAAAAGGAGCCCTCTTCCACAATTGGTGGCAATGTAAATTGATACAGTCCCTATGGAGAACGGTATGGAATTTCCTTGAAAAAACTAGAAATAGAATTACCATCTGATCCAGCAATCCCACTTCTGTGCATATACCCAGAGAAAACCATAAATCAAAAAGGCACATTCACCACAATGTTCATGGCAGCACTATTTACAATAGCCAGGTAATGGAAGCAACGTAAATGCCCACAGACAGATGAATGGATAAAGATGTGGTACATATATAAAATGGAATATTACTCAGCCATAAAAAGGAATGAAACTGGGTCATTTGTAGAGACATCGATGGATCTAGAGACTGTCATACAGAATGAAGTAAGTCAGAAAGAGGAAAACAAATATTGTATATTAATGCATATATGTGGAACCTAAAAAATGGTACAGATGAACTGGTTTGCAGGGAAGAAACAGAGACACAGAGGTAGAGAACAAACATATGGACACCAAGTGTGGGAAGCCATGTGGTGGTGGTGGTGGGATGAGTTGGGAGATTGGGATTGACCTGTATACATGTATATGCATAAAATACATAACTAATAATAACCTGCTGTATAAAATAAATAAATCAAATTAAATTTCAAAATTTTAAAAAGTAAAATTTAAAAATAAAACAGAAAAATGTTCTTCCCTTCACACAGATGTATTTATAGGAATGAATTATTTCCATGCTTATATCTATAAATACATAAAGGAGGAATACAATCTAACTTGAACCATAAAAGAAAAGAAAAAACCTGAACCCACCAGTTATACAGAGGAAAACCCTATCAGGGCACTTGCTCCAGCGGTAAACAATTCTGAAATTGGTCAGAGGTGGGGAATCATCTCCCATACAACCAGCAACCCACCCCCCACGCCAGGAGCATCCTCATTGCAAAGCTGGGGGACCGTGCCGAGGCATCTGTGAGTAAACGTGAGCTGAGCCCCAGGACAGCTGCTGCTGAACTGTTCCCACCCTTCCCAGGTAAAACACCTGAATATGTACAAGGGCTTGAAAGCCTAGAGGAAGGGCCACGGAGCCACACCAGCGACAGCACGCAGGCCAACTTGGTGCCTCCAGGCCAGCCAGGGTGGTCCTGGCCCCGGGCGCTCTTCTGGAAGCTTTCCATTGCCTTGCCTGAGATACCCCTCATGTCCCGGCCCCCAATGCTTTTTTCCTTCCTCACCTCTGTCCGGAGAGAAATTCCAGCGGTAGGTATGGGTGACACATCCTCTTCTTTACAGGTGGCAGCCTGGCAACCCCTGCAGAAAGGCCAGCAGAGCCACACTCACACCGGGCCACCAACAAAGCTGTGGCCCCTCACTCCCTCCCACCAGCAGAGCCCCGAGACTGCTGACGGGGCAGAGAATTTGGAGTCAGGCACAGCTTCAGGGGCTATTGCTGCCTGGAGCGCTGTTTATATTGACCTCAAACAGGCACACCTGGGGAGGGCCGGCCGGCAGGGTAAGGCTGCCCAGGTCAGCTAATCCACAACCCTCAGGGAATCACATTGTTGAAAACGGACCTCGCTAAGGCAGAATAGAAGCCAAGGAAGAAAAGGACACAATGCCATTTGCAGCACCGTAGATGAGTCTAGAGGTAATCACGTGACTTGTAGTAAGTCAGAAAGTGAAAGACACATATCGTATCATATCACTTATAGGTGTTACCTAAGAATGGATACCAGTGCAGATATTTCCACGGAGAAGGGCCATCACAGATTCATCAAACAAACTTATGGTTCACCAATGGAAAGGTGTGAGGATTGGTTTCATTACGATATTGGGGTTAACAGACATATACAAACACAGGTGACACATATAATCACCAAAGACCTACGGAATACCAAGAGATGACTACTCAACATTCTGTCAGAACGTACATGGGAAAAGGATCCCAGGAAGAACAGACATCTGTATATGTGTAAAAGAACCACATCTTCCACACCTACAACAAGCCAAACATTGTAATCAAACTTGCTGTAATAAAAAATAAAAAATTAAATTAAAAACACGAACAAGAAGTAGTGAGACAAACTTGAACGGGTTTCTCCTGGCACATTCCATTCTAAATTCCAATCTAGAACACGACTTCCATTGAGGCTCTGTTGCCCTAGTCACCAGATTTGGTAAGGGAGAACTGCTGCCACCTTGTGGCCGTTTCACACAACAGCAGCTTTAATCCCAGCGCTGATGGTCAGTTGATATTCAAAATCATTGCAGGCCTGTAAATGACACCTGCCCTGAAAACAAATCCTGGGGTCACATATCGACCAAAAAATTCAAAGGACGTCCATATTTCAAAACGACCGTTTCAAAAGGCATATTTTACGCACATTAGTGTTCTGCTTCTTTTTCTTTCTTTCCTTTTTTTGTTAAAATAAGGGGAATGGAGAAAGGCATCCCTCAGAATGGGCGAAAATCGTTGCAAACGAATCAATGGACAAAGGTTTAATCTCCAATATATATAAACAGCTCATGCAGCTTAATATTAACTAAACAAACAACCCAATACAAAAAATGGGCAGAAGTTCTAAAGAGATGTTTCTTCAAAGAAGACACAGAGATGGCCAAGACACACATGAAAAGCTGCTCAACAGCACTAATTATTAGAGAAATGCAAATCAAAACTACAATGAGGTATCACCTCACACCTGTTAGAATCGGCATCATCAGAAAATCTACAAACAACAAATTCTGGGGAGGGTGTGGACAAAAGGAGCCCTCTTCCACTATTGGTGGCAATGTAAATTGATACAGTCACTATGGAGAACGGTATGGAGTTTCCTTGAAAAAACTAGAAATAGAATTACCATCTGATCCAGCAATCCCACTTCTGTGCATATACCCAGAGAAAACCATTAATCAAAAAGGCACATTCACCACAATGTTCATGGCAGCACTATTTACAATAGCCATGTAATGGAAGCAACGTAAATGCCCACAGACAGATGAATGGATAAAGATGTGGTACATATATAAAATGGAATATTACTCAGCCATAAAAAGGAATGAAACTGGGTCATTTGTAGAGACATCGATGGATCTAGAGACTGTCATACAGAATGAAGTAAGTCAGAAAGAGGAAAACAAATATTGTATATTAATGCATATATGTGGAACCTAAAAAATGGTACAGATGAACTGGTTTGCAGGGAAGAAAAAGAGACACAGAGGTAGAGAACAAACATATGGACACCAAGTGTGGGAAGCCATGGGGTGGTGGTGGTGGGATGAGTTGGGAGATTGGGATTGACCTGTATACATGTATATGCATAAAATGCATAACTAATAATAACCTGCTGTATAAAAAAAATAAATCAAATTAAATTTCAAAATTTTAAAAAGTAAAGTTTAAAAATAAAACAGAAAAATGTTCTTCCCTTCACACAGATGTATTTATAGGAATGAATTATTTCCATGCTTATATCTATAAATACATATAGGAGGAATACAATCTAACTTGAACCATAAAAGAAAAGAAAAAACCTGAACCCACCAGTTATACAGAGGAAAACCCTATCAGGGCACTTGCTGCAGCGGTAAACAATTGTGAAATTGGTCAGAGGTGGGGAATCATCTCCCATACAACCAGCAACCCACCCCCCACGCCAGGAGCATCCTCATTGCAAAGCTGGGGGACCGTGCCGAGGCATCTGTGAGTAAACGTGAGCTGAGCCCCAGGACAGCTGCTGCTGAACTGTTCCCACCCTTCCCAGGTAAAACACCTGAATATGTACAAGGGCTTGAAAGCCTAGAGGAAGGGCCACGGAGCCACACCAGCGACAGCACGCAGGCCAACTTGGTGCCTCCAGGCCAGCCAGGGTGGTCCTGGCCCTGGGCGCTATTGCGGAAAGTTTCCATTGCCCTGCCTGAGATACCCATCCTGTCCCGGCACCCACTGCTTTTTTCCTTCCTCACCTCTGTCTGGAGAGAAATTCCAGCGGAAGGTATGGGTGACACATCCTCTTCTTTACAGGTGGCAGCCTGGCAACCCCTGCAGAAAGGCCAGCAGAGCCACACTCACACCGGGCCACCAACAAAGCTGTGGCCCCTCACACCCTACCACCAGCAGAGCCCCGAGACTGCTGACGGGGCAGAGAATATGGAGTCAGGCACAGCTTCAGGGGCTATTGCTGCCTGGAGCGCTGTTTATATTGACCTCAAACAGGCACACCTGGGGAGGGCCGGCCGGCAGGGTAAGGCTGCCCAGGTCAGCTAATCCACAACCCTCAGGGAATCACATTGTTGAAAACGGACCTCGCTAAGGCAGAATAGAAGCCAAGGAAGAAAAGGACACAATGCCATTTGCAGCACCGTAGATGAGTCTAGAGGTAATCACGTGACTTGTAGTAAGTCAGAAAGTGAAAGACACATATCGTATCATATCACTTATAGGTGTTACCTAAGAATGGATACCAGGGCAGATATTTCCACGGAGAAGGGCCATCACAGATTCATCAAACAAACTTATGGTTCACCAATGGAAAGTTGTGAGAATTGGTTTCATTACGATATTGGGGTTAACAGACATATACAAACACAGGTGACACATATAATCACCAAAGACCTACGGAATACCAAGAGATGACTACTCAACATTCTGTCATAACGTACATGGGAAAAGGATCCCAGGAAGAACAGACATCTGTATATGTGTAAAAGAACCACATCTTCCACACCTACAACAAGCCAAACATTGTAATCAAACTTGCTGTAATAAAAAATAAAAAATTAAATTAAAAACACGAACAAGAAGTAGTGAGACAAACTTGAATGGCTTTCTCCTGGCACATTCCATTCTAAATTCCAATCTAGAACACGACTTCCATTGAGGCTCTGTTGCCCTAGTCACCAGATTTGGTAAGGGACAACTGCTGCCACCTTGTGGCCGTTTCACACAACAGCAGCTTTAATCCCAGCGCTGATGGTCAGTTGATATTCAAAATCATTGCAGGCCTGTAAATGACACCTGCCCTGAAAACAAATCCTGGGGTCACATATCGACCAAAAAATTCAAAGGACGTCCATATTTCAAAACGACCGTTTCAAAAGGCATATTTTACGCACATTAGTGTTCTGCTTCTTTTTCTTTCTTTCCTTTTTTTGTTAAAATAAGGGGAATGGAGAAAGGCATCCCTCAGAATGGGCGAAAATCGTTGCAAACGAATCAATGGACAAAGGTTTAATCTCCAATATATATAAACAGCTCATGCAGCTTAATATTAACAAAACAAACAACCCAATACAAAAAATGGGCAGAAGATCTAAAGAGATGTTTCTTCAAAGAAGACACAGAGATGGCCAAGACACACATGAAAAGCTGCTCAACAGCACTAATTATTAGAGAAATGCAAATCAAAACTACAATGAGGTATCACCTCACACCTGTTAGAATCGGCATCATCAGAAAATCTACAAACAACCAATTCTGGGGAGGGTGTGGACAAAAGGAGCCCTCTTCCACAATTGGTGGCAATGTAAATTGATACAGTCACTATGGAGAACGGTATGGAGTTTCCTTGAAAAAACTAGAAATAGAATTACCATCTGATCCAGCAATCCCACTTCTGGGCATATACCCAGAGAAAACCATAAATCAAAAAGGCACATTCACCACAATGTTCATGGCAGCACTATTTACAATAGCCAGGTAATGGAAGCAAAGTAAATGCCCACAGACAGATGAATGGATAAAGATGTGGTACATATATAAAATGGAATATTACTCAGCCATAAAAAGGAATGAAACTGGGTCATTTGTAGAGACATCGATGGATCTAGAGACTGTCATACAGAATGAAGTAAGTCAGAAAGAGGAAAACAAATATTGTATATTAATGCATATATGTGGAACCTAAAAAATGGTACAGATGAACTGGTTTGCAGGGAAGAAACAGAGACACAGAGGTAGAGAACAAACATATGGACACCAAGTGTGGGAAGCCATGGGGTGGTGGTGGTGGGATGAGTTGGGAGATTGGGATTGACCTGTATACATGTATATGCATAAAATACATAACTAATAATAACCTGCTGTATAAAAAAAATAAATCAAATTAAATTTCAAAATTTTAAAAAGTAAAGTTTAAAAATAAAACAGAAAAATGTTCTTCCCTTCACACAGATGTATTTATAGGAATGAATTATTTCCATGCTTATATCTATAAATACATAAAGGAGGAATAAAATCTAACTTGAACCATAAAAGAAAAGAAAAAACCTGAACCCACCAGTTATACAGAGGAAAACCCTATCAGGGCACTTGCTCCAGCGGTAAACAATTCTGAAATTGGTCAGAGGTGGGGAATCATCTCCCATACAACCAGCAACCCACCCCCAACGCCAGGAGCATCCTCATTGCAAAGCTGGGGGACCGTGCCGAGGCATCTGTGAGTAAACGTGAGCTGAGCCCCAGGACAGCTGCTGCTGAACTGTTCCCACCCTTCCCAGGTAAAACACCTGAATATGTACAAGGGCTTGAAAGCCTACAGGAAGGGCCATGGAGCCACACCAGCGACAGCACGCAGGCCAACTTGGTGCCTCCAGGCCAGCCAGGGTGGTCCTGGCCCAGGGCGCTCTTGCGGAAGCTTTCCATTGCCCTGCCTGAGATACCCATCCTGTCCCGGCACCCACTGCTTTTTTCCTTCCTCACCTCTGTCCGGAGAGAAATTCCAGCGGAAGGTATGGGTGACACATCCTCTTCTTTACAGGTGGCAGCCTGGCAACCCCTGCAGAAAGGCCAGCAGAGCCCCACTCACACCGGGCCACCAACAAAGCTGTGGCCCCTCACACCCTCCCACCAGCACAGCCCCGAGACTGCTGACGGGGCAGAGAATATGGAGTCAGGCACAGCTTCAGGGGCTATTGCTGCCTGGAGCGCTGTTTATATTGACCTCAAACAGGCACACCTGGGGAGGGCCGGCCGGCAGGGTAAGGCTGCCCAGGTCAGCTAATCCACAACCCTCAGGGAATCACATTGTTGAAAACGGACCTCGCTAAGGCAGAATAGAAGCCAAGGAAGAAAAGGACACAATGCCATTTGCAGCACCGTAGATGAGTCTAGAGGTAATTACGTGACTTGTAGTAAGTCAGAAAGTGAAAGACACGTATCGTATCATATCACTTATAGGTGTTACCTAAGAATGGATACCAGTGCAGATATTTCCACGGAGAAGGGCCATCACAGATTCATCAAACAAACTTATGGTTCACCAATGGAAAGGTGTGAGGATTGGTTTCATTACGATATTGGGGTTAACAGACATATACAAACACAGGTGACACATAT
Source organism: Mesoplodon mirus (assembly GCF_964341445.2). Taxonomy (NCBI): domain Eukaryota; kingdom Metazoa; phylum Chordata; class Mammalia; order Artiodactyla; family Ziphiidae; genus Mesoplodon; species Mesoplodon mirus. The sequence continues at coordinate 865,422 of NW_028295814.1, read as the reverse complement.
AATCACCAAAGACCTACGGAATACCAAGAGAAGACTACTCAACCTTCTGTCATAACGTACATGGGAAAAGGATCCCAGGAAGAACAGACATCTGTATATGTGTAAAAGAACCACATCTTCCACACCTACAACAAGCCAAACATTGTAATCAAACTTGCTGTAATAAAAAATAAAAAATTAAATTAAAAACACGAACAAGAAGTAGTGAGACAAACTTGAGGGGCTTTCGCCTGGCACATTCCATTCTAAATTCCAATCTAGAACAGGACTTCCATTGAGGCTCTGTTGCCCTAGTCACCAGATTTGGTAAGGGAGAACTGCTGCCACCTTGTGGCCGTTTCACACAACAGCAGCTTTAATCCCAGCGCTGATGGTCAGTTGATATTCAAAATCATTGCAGGCCTGTAAATGACACCTGCCCTGAAAACAAATCCTGGGGTCACATATCGACCAAAAAATTCAAAGGACGTCCATATTTCAAAACCACCGTTTCAAAAGGCATATTTTACGCACATTAGTGTTCTGCTTCTTTTTCTTTCTTTCCTTTTTTTCTTAAAAAAAGGGTATGGAAAAAGGCATCCCTCAGAATGGGCGAAAATCGTTGCAAACGAATCAATGGACAAAGGTTTAATCTCCAATATATATAAACAGCTCATGCAGCTTAATATTAACAAAACAAACAACCCAATACAAAAAATGGGCAGAAGATCTAAAGAGATGTTTCTTCAAAGAAGACACAGAGATGGCCAAGACACACATGAAAAGCTGCTCAACAGCACTAATTATTAGAGAAATGCAAATCAAAACTACAATGAGGTATCACCTCACACCTGTTAGAATCGGCATCATCAGAAAATCTACAAACAACCAATTCTGGGGAGGGTGTGGACAAAAGGAGCCCTCTTCCACTATTGGTGGCAATGTAAATTGATACACTCCCTATGGAGAACGGTATGGAGTTTCCTTGAAAAAAACTAGAAATAGAATTACCATCTGATCCAGCAATCCCACTTCTGGGCATATACCCAGAGAAAACCATAAATCAAAAAGGCACATTCACCACAATGTTCATGGCAGCACTATTTACAATAGCCAGGTAATGGAAGCAACGTAAATGCCCACAGACAGATGAATGGATAAAGATGTGGTACATATATAAAATGGAATATTACTCAGCCATAAAAAGGAATGAAACTGGGTCATTTGTAGAGACATCGATGGATCTAGAGACTGTCATACAGAATGAAGTAAGTCAGAAAGAGGAAAACAAATATTGTATATTAATGCATATATGTGGAACCTAAAAAATGGTACAGATGAACTGGTTTGCAGGGAAGAAACAGAGACACAGAGGTAGAGAACAAACATATGGACACCAAGTGTGGGAAGCCATGTGGTGGTGGTGGTGGGATGAGTTGGGAGATTGGGATTGACCTGTATACATGTATATGCATAAAATACATAACTAATAATAACCTGCTGTATAAAATAAATAAATCAAATTAAATTTCAAAATTTTAAAAAGTAAAATTTAAAAATAAAACAGAAAAATGTTCTTCCCTTCACACAGATGTATTTATAGGAATGAATTATTTCCATGCTTATATCTATAAATACATAAAGGAGGAATACAATCTAACTTGAACCATAAAAGAAAAGAAAAAACCTGAACCCACCAGTTATACAGAGGAAAACCCTATCAGGGCACTTGCTCCAGCGGTAAACAATTCTGAAATTGGTCAGAGGTGGGGAATCATCTCCCATACAACCAGCAACCCACCCCCCACGCCAGGAGCATCCTCATTGCAAAGCTGGGGGACCGTGCCGAGGCATCTCTGAGTAAACGTGAGCTGAGCCACAGGACAGCTGCTGCTGAACTGTTCCCACCCTGCCCAGGTAAAACACCTGAATATGTACAAGGGCTTGAAAGCCTAGAGGAAGGGCCACGGAGCCACACCAGCGACAGCACGCAGGCCAACTTGGTGCCTCCAGGCCAGCCAGGGTGGTCCTGGCCCCGGGCGCTCTTCTGGAAGCTTTCCATTGCCTTGCCTGAGATACCCCTCATGTCCCGGCCCCCAATGCTTTTTTCCTTCCTCACCTCTGTCCGGAGTGAAATTCCAGCAGAAGGTATGGGTGACACATCCTCTTCTTTACAGGTGGCAGCCTGGCAACCCCTGCAGAAAGGCCAGCAGAGCCCCACTCACACCGGGCCACCAACAAAGCTGTGGCCCCTCACACCCTCCCACCAGCAGAGCCCCGAGACTGCTGACGGGGCAGAGAATATGGAGTCAGGCACAGCTTCAGGGGCTATTGCTGCCTGGAGCGCTGTTTATATTGACCTCAAACAGGCACACATGGGGAGGGCCGGCCGGCAGGGTAAGGCTGCCCAGGTCAGCTAATCCACAACCCTCAGGGAATCACATTGTTGAAAACGGACCTCGCTAAGGCAGAATAGAAGCCAAGGAAGAAAAGGACACAATGCCATTTGCAGCACCGTAGATGAGTCTAGAGGTAATCACGTGACTTGTAGTAAGTCAGAAAGTGAAAGACACATATCGTATCATATCACTTATAGGTGTTACCTAAGAATGGATACCAGGGCAGATATTTCCACGGAGAAGGGCCATCACAGATTCATCAAACAAACTTATGGTTCACCAATGGGAAGGTGTGAGGATTGGTTTCATTACGATATTGGGGTTAACAGACATATACAAACACAGGTGACACATATAATCACCAAAGACCTACGGAATACCAAGAGAAGACTACTCAACCTTCTGTCATAACGTACATGGGAAAAGGATCCCAGGAAGAACAGACATCTGTATATGTGTAAAAGAACCACATCTTCCACACCTACAACAAGCCAAACACTGTAATCAAACTTGCTGTAATAAAAAATAAAAAATTAAATTAAAAACACGAACAAGAAGTAGTGAGACAAACTTGAGGGGCGTTCTCCTGGCACATTCCATTCTAAATTCCAATCTAGAACATGACTTCCATTGAGGCTCTGTTGCCCTAGTCACCAGATTTGGTAAGGGAGAACTGCTGCCACCTTGTGGCCGTTTCACACAACAGCAGCTTTAATCCCAGCGCTGATGGTCAGTTGATATTCAAAATCATTGCAGGCCTGTAAATGACACCTGCCCTGAAAACAAATCCTGGGGTCACATATCGACCAAAAAATTCAAAGGACGTCCATATTTCAAAACGACCGTCTCAAAAGGCATATTTTACGCACATTAGTGTTCTGCTTCTTTTTCTTTCTTTCCTTCTTTTGTTAAAAATACGGGAATGGAAAAAGGCATCCCTCAGAATGGGCGAAAATCGTTGCAAACGAATCAATGGACAAAGGTTTAATCTCCAATATATATAAAGAGCTCATGCAGCTTAATATTAACAAAACAAACAACCCAATACAAAAAATGGGCAGAAGATCTAAAGAGATGTTTCTTCAAAGAAGACACAGAGATGGCCAAGACACACATGAAAAGCTGCTCAACAGCACTAATTATTAGAGAAATGCAAATCAAAACTACAATGAGGTATCACCTCACACCTGTTAGAATCGGCATCATCAGAAAATCTACAAACAACCAATTCTGGGGAGGGTGTGGACAAAAGGAGCCCTCTTCCACTATTGGTGGCAATGTAAATTGATACACTCCCTATGGAGAACGGTATGGAGTTTCCTTGAAAAAACTAGAAATAGAATTACCATCTGATCCAGCAATCCCACTTCAGGGCATATAACCAGAGAAAACCATAAATCAAAAAGGCACATTCACCACAATGTTCATGGCAGCACTATTTACAATAGCCAGGTAATGGAAGCAAAGTAAATGCCCACAGACAGATGAATGGATAAAGATGTGGTACATATATAAAATGGAATATTACTCAGCCATAAAAAGGAATGAAACTGGGTCATTTGTAGAGACATCGATGGATCTAGAGACTGTCATACAGAATGAAGTAAGTCAGAAAGAGGAAAACAAATATTGTATATTAATGCATATATGTGGAACCTAAAAAATGGTACAGATGAACTGGTTTGCAGGGAAGAAACAGAGACACAGAGGTAGAGAACAAACATATGGACACCAAGTGTGGGAAGCCATGGGGTGGTGGTGGTGGGATGAGTTGGGAGATTGGGATTGACCTGTATACATGTATATGCATAAAATACATAACTAATAATAACCTGCTGTATAAAAAAATAAATCAAATTAAATTTCAAAATTTTAAAAAGTAAAATTTAAAAATAAAACAGAAAAATGTTCTTCCCTTCACACAGATGTATTTATAGGAATGAATTATTTCCATGCTTATATCTATAAATACATAAAGGAGGAATAAAATCTAACTTGAACCGTAAAAGAAAAAAAAAAACCTGAACCCACCAGTTATACAGAGGAAAACCCTATCAGGGCACTTGCTGCAGCGGTAAACAATTCTGAAATTGGTCAGAGGTGGGGAATCATCTCCCATACAACCAGCAACCCACCCCCCACGCCAGGAGCATCCACATTGCAAAGCTGGGGGACCGTGCCGAGGCATCTGTGAGTAAACGTGAGCTGAGCCCCAGGACAGCTGCTGCTGAACTGTTCCCACCCTTCCCAGGTAAAACACCTGAATATGTACAAGGGCTTGAAAGCCTAGAGGAAGGGCCACGGAGCCACACCAGCGACAGCACTCAGGCCAATATGGTGCCTGCAGGCCAGCCAGTTTGGTCCTGGCCCCGGGCGCTCTTCTGGAAGCTTTCCATTGCCCTGCCTGAGATACCCCTCCTGTCCCGGCCCCCACTGCTTTTTTCCTTCCTCACCTCTGTCCGGAGTGAAATTCCAGCAGAAGGTATGGGTGACACATTCTCTTCTTTACAGGTGGCAGCCTGGCCACCCCTGCAGAAAGGCCAGCAGAGCCCCACTCACACCGGGCCACCAACAAAGCTGTGGCCCCTCACTCCCTCCCACCAGCACAGCCCCGAGACTGCTGACGGGGCAGAGAATATGGAATCAGGCACAGCTTCAGGGGCTATTGCTGCCTGGAGCGCTGTTTATATTGACCTCAAACAGGCACACCTGGGGAGGGCCGGCCGGCAGGGTAAGGCTGCCCAGGTCAGCTAATCCACAACCCTCAGGGAATCACATTGTTGAAAACGGACCTCGCTAAGGCAGAATAGAAGCCAAGGAAGAAAAGGACACAATGCCATTTGCAGCACCGTAGATGAGTCTAGAGGTAATCACGTGACTTGTAGTAAGTCAGAAAGTGAAAGACACATATCGTATCATATCACTTATAGGTGTTACCTAAGAATGGATACCAGGGCAGATATTTCCACGGAGAAGGGCCATCACAGATTCATCAAACAAACTTATGGTTCACCAATGGAAAGGTGTGAGGATTGGTTTCATTACGATATTGGGGTTAACAGACATATACAAACACAGGTGACACATATAATCACCAAAGACCTACGGAATACCAAGAGAAGACTACTCAACCTTCTGTCATAACGTACATGGGAAAAGGATCCCAGGAAGAACAGACATCTGTATATGTGTAAAAGAACCACATCTTCCACACCTACAACAAGCCAAACACTGTAATCAAACTTGCTGTAATAAAAAATAAAAAATTAAATTAAAAACACGAACAAGAAGTAGTGAGACAAACTTGAGGGGCGTTCTCCTGGCACATTCCATTCTAAATTCCAATCTAGAACATGACTTCCATTGAGGCTCTGTTGCCCTAGTCACCAGATTTGGTAAGGGAGAACTGCTGCCACCTTGTGGCCGTTTCACACAACAGCAGCTTTAATCCCAGCGCTGATGGTCAGTTGATATTCAAAATCATTGCAGGCCTGTAAATGACACCTGCCCTGAAAACAAATCCTGGGGTCACATATCGACCAAAAAATTCAAAGGACGTCCATATTTCAAAACGACCGTCTCAAAAGGCATATTTTACGCACATTAGTGTTCTGCTTCTTTTTCTTTCTTTCCTTCTTTTGTTAAAAATACGGGAATGGAAAAAGGCATCCCTCAGAATGGGCGAAAATCGTTGCAAACGAATCAATGGACAAAGGTTTAATCTCCAATATATATAAAGAGCTCATGCAGCTTAATATTAACAAAACAAACAACCCAATACAAAAAATGGGCAGAAGATCTAAAGAGATGTTTCTTCAAAGAAGACACAGAGATGGCCAAGACACACATGAAAAGCTGCTCAACAGCACTAATTATTAGAGAAATGCAAATCAAAACTACAATGAGGTATCACCTCACACCTGTTAGAATCGGCATCATCAGAAAATCTACAAACAACCAATTCTGGGGAGGGTGTGGACAAAAGGAGCCCTCTTCCACTATTGGTGGCAATGTAAATTGATACACTCCCTATGGAGAACGGTATGGAGTTTCCTTGAAAAAACTAGAAATAGAATTACCATCTGATCCAGCAATCCCACTTCAGGGCATATAACCAGAGAAAACCATAAATCAAAAAGGCACATTCACCACAATGTTCATGGCAGCACTATTTACAATAGCCAGGTAATGGAAGCAAAGTAAATGCCCACAGACAGATGAATGGATAAAGATGTGGTACATATATAAAATGGAATATTACTCAGCCATAAAAAGGAATGAAACTGGGTCATTTGTAGAGACATCGATGGATCTAGAGACTGTCATACAGAATGAAGTAAGTCAGAAAGAGGAAAACAAATATTGTATATTAATGCATATATGTGGAACCTAAAAAATGGTACAGATGAACTGGTTTGCAGGGAAGAAACAGAGACACAGAGGTAGAGAACAAACATATGGACACCAAGTGTGGGAAGCCATGGGGTGGTGGTGGTGGGATGAGTTGGGAGATTGGGATTGACCTGTATACATGTATATGCATAAAATACATAACTAATAATAACCTGCTGTATAAAAAAATAAATCAAATTAAATTTCAAAATTTTAAAAAGTAAAATTTAAAAATAAAACAGAAAAATGTTCTTCCCTTCACACAGATGTATTTATAGGAATGAATTATTTCCATGCTTATATCTATAAATACATAAAGGAGGAATAAAATCTAACTTGAACCGTAAAAGAAAAAAAAAAACCTGAACCCACCAGTTATACAGAGGAAAACCCTATCAGGGCACTTGCTGCAGCGGTAAACAATTCTGAAATTGGTCAGAGGTGGGGAATCATCTCCCATACAACCAGCAACCCACCCCCCACGCCAGGAGCATCCACATTGCAAAGCTGGGGGACCGTGCCGAGGCATCTGTGAGTAAACGTGAGCTGAGCCCCAGGACAGCTGCTGCTGAACTGTTCCCACCCTTCCCAGGTAAAACACCTGAATATGTACAAGGGCTTGAAAGCCTAGAGGAAGGGCCACGGAGCCACACCAGCGACAGCACTCAGGCCAATATGGTGCCTGCAGGCCAGCCAGTTTGGTCCTGGCCCCGGGCGCTCTTCTGGAAGCTTTCCATTGCCCTGCCTGAGATACCCCTCCTGTCCCGGCCCCCACTGCTTTTTTCCTTCCTCACCTCTGTCCGGAGTGAAATTCCAGCAGAAGGTATGGGTGACACATTCTCTTCTTTACAGGTGGCAGCCTGGCCACCCCTGCAGAAAGGCCAGCAGAGCCCCACTCACACCGGGCCACCAACAAAGCTGTGGCCCCTCACTCCCTCCCACCAGCACAGCCCCGAGACTGCTGACGGGGCAGAGAATATGGAATCAGGCACAGCTTCAGGGGCTATTGCTGCCTGGAGCGCTGTTTATATTGACCTCAAACAGGCACACCTGGGGAGGGCCGGCCGGCAGGGTAAGGCTGCCCAGGTCAGCTAATCCACAACCCTCAGGGAATCACATTGTTGAAAACGGACCTCGCTAAGGCAGAATAGAAGCCAAGGAAGAAAAGGACACAATGCCATTTGCAGCACCGTAGATGAGTCTAGAGGTAATCACGTGACTTGTAGTAAGTCAGAAAGTGAAAGACACATATCGTATCATATCACTTATAGGTGTTACCTAAGAATGGATACCAGGGCAGATATTTCCACGGAGAAGGGCCATCACAGATTCATCAAACAAACTTATGGTTCACCAATGGAAAGGTGTGAGGATTGGTTTCATTACGATATTGGGGTTAACAGACATATACAAACACAGGTGACACATATAATCACCAAAGACCTACGGAATACCAAGAGAAGACTACTCAACCTTCTGTCATAACGTACATGGGAAAAGGATCCCAGGAAGAACAGACATCTGTATATGTGTAAAAGAACCACATCTTCCACACCTACAACAAGCCAAACACTGTAATCAAACTTGCTGTAATAAAAAATAAAAAATTAAATTAAAAACACGAACAAGAAGTAGTGAGACAAACTTGAGGGGCGTTCTCCTGGCACATTCCATTCTAAATTCCAATCTAGAACATGACTTCCATTGAGGCTCTGTTGCCCTAGTCACCAGATTTGGTAAGGGAGAACTGCTGCCACCTTGTGGCCGTTTCACACAACAGCAGCTTTAATCCCAGCGCTGATGGTCAGTTGATATTCAAAATCATTGCAGGCCTGTAAATGACACCTGCCCTGAAAACAAATCCTGGGGTCACATATCGACCAAAAAATTCAAAGGACGTCCATATTTCAAAACGACCGTCTCAAAAGGCATATTTTACGCACATTAGTGTTCTGCTTCTTTTTCTTTCTTTCCTTCTTTTGTTAAAAATACGGGAATGGAAAAAGGCATCCCTCAGAATGGGCGAAAATCGTTGCAAACGAATCAATGGACAAAGGTTTAATCTCCAATATATATAAAGAGCTCATGCAGCTTAATATTAACAAAACAAACAACCCAATACAAAAAATGGGCAGAAGATCTAAAGAGATGTTTCTTCAAAGAAGACACAGAGATGGCCAAGACACACATGAAAAGCTGCTCAACAGCACTAATTATTAGAGAAATGCAAATCAAAACTACAATGAGGTATCACCTCACACCTGTTAGAATCGGCATCATCAGAAAATCTACAAACAACCAATTCTGGGGAGGGTGTGGACAAAAGGAGCCCTCTTCCACTATTGGTGGCAATGTAAATTGATACACTCCCTATGGAGAACGGTATGGAGTTTCCTTGAAAAAACTAGAAATAGAATTACCATCTGATCCAGCAATCCCACTTCAGGGCATATAACCAGAGAAAACCATAAATCAAAAAGGCACATTCACCACAATGTTCATGGCAGCACTATTTACAATAGCCAGGTAATGGAAGCAAAGTAAATGCCCACAGACAGATGAATGGATAAAGATGTGGTACATATATAAAATGGAATATTACTCAGCCTTAAAAAGGAATGAAACTGGGTCATTTGTAGAGACATCGATGGATCTAGAGACTGTCATACAGAATGAAGTAAGTCAGAAAGAGGAAAACAAATATTGTATATTAATGCATATATGTGGAACCTAAAAAATGGTACAGATGAACTGGTTTGCAGGGAAGAAACAGAGACACAGAGGTAGAGAACAAACATATGGACACCAAGTGTGGGAAGCCATGGGGTGGTGGTGGTGGGATGAGTTGGGAGATTGGGATTGACCTGTATACATGTATATGCATAAAATACATAACTAATAATAACCTGCTGTATAAAAAAATAAATCAAATTAAATTTCAAAATTTTAAAAAGTAAAATTTAAAAATAAAACAGAAAAATGTTCTTCCCTTCACACAGATGTATTTATAGGAATGAATTATTTCCATGCTTATATCTATAAATACATAAAGGAGGAATAAAATCTAACTTGAACCGTAAAAGAAAAAAAAAAACCTGAACCCACCAGTTATACAGAGGAAAACCCTATCAGGGCACTTGCTGCAGCGGTAAACAATTCTGAAATTGGTCAGAGGTGGGGAATCATCTCCCATACAACCAGCAACCCACCCCCCACGCCAGGAGCATCCACATTGCAAAGCTGGGGGACCGTGCCGAGGCATCTGTGAGTAAACGTGAGCTGAGCCCCAGGACAGCTGCTGCTGAACTGTTCCCACCCTTCCCAGGTAAAACACCTGAATATGTACAAGGGCTTGAAAGCCTAGAGGAAGGGCCACGGAGCCACACCAGCGACAGCACTCAGGCCAATATGGTGCCTGCAGGCCAGCCAGTTTGGTCCTGGCCCCGGGCGCTCTTCTGGAAGCTTTCCATTGCCCTGCCTGAGATACCCCTCCTGTCCCGGCCCCCACTGCTTTTTTCCTTCCTCACCTCTGTCCGGAGTGAAATTCCAGCAGAAGGTATGGGTGACACATTCTCTTCTTTACAGGTGGCAGCCTGGCCACCCCTGCAGAAAGGCCAGCAGAGCCCCACTCACACCGGGCCACCAACAAAGCTGTGGCCCCTCACTCCCTCCCACCAGCACAGCCCCGAGACTGCTGACGGGGCAGAGAATATGGAATCAGGCACAGCTTCAGGGGCTATTGCTGCCTGGAGCGCTGTTTATATTGACCTCAAACAGGCACACCTGGGGAGGGCCGGCCGGCAGGGTAAGGCTGCCCAGGTCAGCTAATCCACAACCCTCAGGGAATCACATTGTTGAAAACGGACCTCGCTAAGGCAGAATAGAAGCCAAGGAAGAAAAGGACACAATGCCATTTGCAGCACCGTAGATGAGTCTAGAGGTAATCACGTGACTTGTAGTAAGTCAGAAAGTGAAAGACACATATCGTATCATATCACTTATAGGTGTTACCTAAGAATGGATACCAGGGCAGATATTTCCACGGAGAAGGGCCATCACAGATTCATCAAACAAACTTATGGTTCACCAATGGAAAGGTGTGAGGATTGGTTTCATTACGATATTGGGGTTAACAGACATATACAAACACAGGTGACACATATAATCACCAAAGACCTACGGAATACCAAGAGAAGACTACTCAACCTTCTGTCATAACGTACATGGGAAAAGGATCCCAGGAAGAACAGACATCTGTATATGTGTAAAAGAACCACATCTTCCACACCTACAACAAGCCAAACACTGTAATCAAACTTGCTGTAATAAAAAATAAAAAATTAAATTAAAAACACGAACAAGAAGTAGTGAGACAAACTTGAGGGGCGTTCTCCTGGCACATGCCATTCTAAATTCCAATCTAGAACATGACTTCCATTGAGGCTCTGTTGCCCTAGTCACCAGATTTGGTAAGGGAGAACTGCTGCCACCTTGTGGCCGTTTCACACAACAGCAGCTTTAATCCCAGCGCTGATGGTCAGTTGATATTCAAAATCATTGCAGGCCTGTAAATGACACCTGCCCTGAAAACAAATCCTGGGGTCACATATCGACCAAAAAATTCAAAGGACGTCCATATTTCAAAACGACCGTCTCAAAAGGCATATTTTACGCACATTAGTGTTCTGCTTCTTTTTCTTTCTTTCCTTCTTTTGTTAAAAATACGGGAATGGAAAAAGGCATCCCTCAGAATGGGCGAAAATCGTTGCAAACGAATCAATGGACAAAGGTTTAATCTCCAATATATATAAAGAGCTCATGCAGCTTAATATTAACAAAACAAACAACCCAATACAAAAAATGGGCAGAAGATCTAAAGAGATGTTTCTTCAAAGAAGACACAGAGATGGCCAAGACACACATGAAAAGCTGCTCAACAGCACTAATTATTAGAGAAATGCAAATCAAAACTACAATGAGGTATCACCTCACACCTGTTAGAATCGGCATCATCAGAAAATCTACAAACAACCAATTCTGGGGAGGGTGTGGACAAAAGGAGCCCTCTTCCACTATTGGTGGCAATGTAAATTGATACACTCCCTATGGAGAACGGTATGGAGTTTCCTTGAAAAAACTAGAAATAGAATTACCATCTGATCCAGCAATCCCACTTCAGGGCATATAACCAGAGAAAACCATAAATCAAAAAGGCACATTCACCACAATGTTCATGGCAGCACTATTTACAATAGCCAGGTAATGGAAGCAAAGTAAATGCCCACAGACAGATGAATGGATAAAGATGTGGTACATATATAAAATGGAATATTACTCAGCCATAAAAAGGAATGAAACTGGGTCATTTGTAGAGACATCGATGGATCTAGAGACTGTCATACAGAATGAAGTAAGTCAGAAAGAGGAAAACAAATATTGTATATTAATGCATATATGTGGAACCTAAAAAATGGTACAGATGAACTGGTTTGCAGGGAAGAAACAGAGACACAGAGGTAGAGAACAAACATATGGACACCAAGTGTGGGAAGCCATGGGGTGGTGGTGGTGGGATGAGTTGGGAGATTGGGATTGACCTGTATACATGTATATGCATAAAATACATAACTAATAATAACCTGCTGTATAAAAAAATAAATCAAATTAAATTTCAAAATTTTAAAAAGTAAAATTTAAAAATAAAACAGAAAAATGTTCTTCCCTTCACACAGATGTATTTATAGGAATGAATTATTTCCATGCTTATATCTATAAATACATAAAGGAGGAATAAAATCTAACTTGAACCGTAAAAGAAAAAAAAAAACCTGAACCCACCAGTTATACAGAGGAAAACCCTATCAGGGCACTTGCTGCAGCGGTAAACAATTCTGAAATTGGTCAGAGGTGGGGAATCATCTCCCATACAACCAGCAACCCACCCCCCACGCCAGGAGCATCCACATTGCAAAGCTGGGGGACCGTGCCGAGGCATCTGTGAGTAAACGTGAGCTGAGCCCCAGGACAGCTGCTGCTGAACTGTTCCCACCCTTCCCAGGTAAAACACCTGAATATGTACAAGGGCTTGAAAGCCTAGAGGAAGGGCCACGGAGCCACACCAGCGACAGCACTCAGGCCAATATGGTGCCTGCAGGCCAGCCAGTTTGGTCCTGGCCCCGGGCGCTCTTCTGGAAGCTTTCCATTGCCCTGCCTGAGATACCCCTCCTGTCCCGGCCCCCACTGCTTTTTTCCTTCCTCACCTCTGTCCGGAGTGAAATTCCAGCAGAAGGTATGGGTGACACATTCTCTTCTTTACAGGTGGCAGCCTGGCCACCCCTGCAGAAAGGCCAGCAGAGCCCCACTCACACCGGGCCACCAACAAAGCTGTGGCCCCTCACTCCCTCCCACCAGCACAGCCCCGAGACTGCTGACGGGGCAGAGAATATGGAATCAGGCACAGCTTCAGGGGCTATTGCTGCCTGGAGCGCTGTTTATATTGACCTCAAACAGGCACACCTGGGGAGGGCCGGCCGGCAGGGTAAGGCTGCCCAGGTCAGCTAATCCACAACCCTCAGGGAATCACATTGTTGAAAACGGACCTCGCTAAGGCAGAATAGAAGCCAAGGAAGAAAAGGACACAATGCCATTTGCAGCACCGTAGATGAGTCTAGAGGTAATCACGTGACTTGTAGTAAGTCAGAAAGTGAAAGACACATATCGTATCATATCACTTATAGGTGTTACCTAAGAATGGATACCAGGGCAGATATTTCCACGGAGAAGGGCCATCACAGATTCATCAAACAAACTTATGGTTCACCAATGGAAAGGTGTGAGGATTGGTTTCATTACGATATTGGGGTTAACAGACATATACAAACACAGGTGACACATATAATCACCAAAGACCTACGGAATACCAAGAGAAGACTACTCAACCTTCTGTCATAACGTACATGGGAAAAGGATCCCAGGAAGAACAGACATCTGTATATGTGTAAAAGAACCACATCTTCCACACCTACAACAAGCCAAACACTGTAATCAAACTTGCTGTAATAAAAAATAAAAAATTAAATTAAAAACACGAACAAGAAGTAGTGAGACAAACTTGAGGGGCGTTCTCCTGGCACATTCCATTCTAAATTCCAATCTAGAACATGACTTCCATTGAGGCTCTGTTGCCCTAGTCACCAGATTTGGTAAGGGAGAACTGCTGCCACCTTGTGGCCGTTTCACACAACAGCAGCTTTAATCCCAGCGCTGATGGTCAGTTGATATTCAAAATCATTGCAGGCCTGTAAATGACACCTGCCCTGAAAACAAATCCTGGGGTCACATATCGACCAAAAAATTCAAAGGACGTCCATATTTCAAAACGACCGTCTCAAAAGGCATATTTTACGCACATTAGTGTTCTGCTTCTTTTTCTTTCTTTCCTTCTTTTGTTAAAAATACGGGAATGGAAAAAGGCATCCCTCAGAATGGGCGAAAATCGTTGCAAACGAATCAATGGACAAAGGTTTAATCTCCAATATATATAAAGAGCTCATGCAGCTTAATATTAACAAAACAAACAACCCAATACAAAAAATGGGCAGAAGATCTAAAGAGATGTTTCTTCAAAGAAGACACAGAGATGGCCAAGACACACATGAAAAGCTGCTCAACAGCACTAATTATTAGAGAAATGCAAATCAAAACTACAATGAGGTATCACCTCACACCTGTTAGAATCGGCATCATCAGAAAATCTACAAACAACCAATTCTGGGGAGGGTGTGGACAAAAGGAGCCCTCTTCCACTATTGGTGGCAATGTAAATTGATACACTCCCTATGGAGAACGGTATGGAGTTTCCTTGAAAAAACTAGAAATAGAATTACCATCTGATCCAGCAATCCCACTTCAGGGCATATAACCAGAGAAAACCATAAATCAAAAAGGCACATTCACCACAATGTTCATGGCAGCACTATTTACAATAGCCAGGTAATGGAAGCAAAGTAAATGCCCACAGACAGATGAATGGATAAAGATGTGGTACATATATAAAATGGAATATTACTCAGCCATAAAAAGGAATGAAACTGGGTCATTTGTAGAGACATCGATGGATCTAGAGACTGTCATACAGAATGAAGTAAGTCAGAAAGAGGAAAACAAATATTGTATATTAATGCATATATGTGGAACCTAAAAAATGGTACAGATGAACTGGTTTGCAGGGAAGAAACAGAGACACAGAGGTAGAGAACAAACATATGGACACCAAGTGTGGGAAGCCATGGGGTGGTGGTGGTGGGATGAGTTGGGAGATTGGGATTGACCTGTATACATGTATATGCATAAAATACATAACTAATAATAACCTGCTGTATAAAAAAATAAATCAAATTAAATTTCAAAATTTTAAAAAGTAAAATTTAAAAATAAAACAGAAAAATGTTCTTCCCTTCACACAGATGTATTTATAGGAATGAATTATTTCCATGCTTATATCTATAAATACATAAAGGAGGAATAAAATCTAACTTGAACCGTAAAAGAAAAAAAAAAACCTGAACCCACCAGTTATACAGAGGAAAACCCTATCAGGGCACTTGCTGCAGCGGTAAACAATTCTGAAATTGGTCAGAGGTGGGGAATCATCTCCCATACAACCAGCAACCCACCCCCCACGCCAGGAGCATCCACATTGCAAAGCTGGGGGACCGTGCCGAGGCATCTGTGAGTAAACGTGAGCTGAGCCCCAGGACAGCTGCTGCTGAACTGTTCCCACCCTTCCCAGGTAAAACACCTGAATATGTACAAGGGCTTGAAAGCCTAGAGGAAGGGCCACGGAGCCACACCAGCGACAGCACTCAGGCCAATATGGTGCCTGCAGGCCAGCCAGTTTGGTCCTGGCCCCGGGCGCTCTTCTGGAAGCTTTCCATTGCCCTGCCTGAGATACCCCTCCTGTCCCGGCCCCCACTGCTTTTTTCCTTCCTCACCTCTGTCCGGAGTGAAATTCCAGCAGAAGGTATGGGTGACACATTCTCTTCTTTACAGGTGGCAGCCTGGCCACCCCTGCAGAAAGGCCAGCAGAGCCCCACTCACACCGGGCCACCAACAAAGCTGTGGCCCCTCACTCCCTCCCACCAGCACAGCCCCGAGACTGCTGACGGGGCAGAGAATATGGAATCAGGCACAGCTTCAGGGGCTATTGCTGCCTGGAGCGCTGTTTATATTGACCTCAAACAGGCACACCTGGGGAGGGCCGGCCGGCAGGGTAAGGCTGCCCAGGTCAGCTAATCCACAACCCTCAGGGAATCACATTGTTGAAAACGGACCTCGCTAAGGCAGAATAGAAGCCAAGGAAGAAAAGGACACAATGCCATTTGCAGCACCGTAGATGAGTCTAGAGGTAATCACGTGACTTGTAGTAAGTCAGAAAGTGAAAGACACATATCGTATCATATCACTTATAGGTGTTACCTAAGAATGGATACCAGGGCAGATATTTCCACGGAGAAGGGCCATCACAGATTCATCAAACAAACTTATGGTTCACCAATGGAAAGGTGTGAGGATTGGTTTCATTACGATATTGGGGTTAACAGACATATACAAACACAGGTGACACATATAATCACCAAAGACCTACGGAATACCAAGAGAAGACTACTCAACCTTCTGTCATAACGTACATGGGAAAAGGATCCCAGGAAGAACAGACATCTGTATATGTGTAAAAGAACCACATCTTCCACACCTACAACAAGCCAAACACTGTAATCAAACTTGCTGTAATAAAAAATAAAAAATTAAATTAAAAACACGAACAAGAAGTAGTGAGACAAACTTGAGGGGCGTTCTCCTGGCACATTCCATTCTAAATTCCAATCTAGAACATGACTTCCATTGAGGCTCTGTTGCCCTAGTCACCAGATTTGGTAAGGGAGAACTGCTGCCACCTTGTGGCCGTTTCACACAACAGCAGCTTTAATCCCAGCGCTGATGGTCAGTTGATATTCAAAATCATTGCAGGCCTGTAAATGACACCTGCCCTGAAAACAAATCCTGGGGTCACATATCGACCAAAAAATTCAAAGGACGTCCATATTTCAAAACGACCGTCTCAAAAGGCATATTTTACGCACATTAGTGTTCTGCTTCTTTTTCTTTCTTTCCTTCTTTTGTTAAAAATACGGGAATGGAAAAAGGCATCCCTCAGAATGGGCGAAAATCGTTGCAAACGAATCAATGGACAAAGGTTTAATCTCCAATATATATAAAGAGCTCATGCAGCTTAATATTAACAAAACAAACAACCCAATACAAAAAATGGGCAGAAGATCTAAAGAGATGTTTCTTCAAAGAAGACACAGAGATGGCCAAGACACACATGAAAAGCTGCTCAACAGCACTAATTATTAGAGAAATGCAAATCAAAACTACAATGAGGTATCACCTCACACCTGTTAGAATCGGCATCATCAGAAAATCTACAAACAACCAATTCTGGGGAGGGTGTGGACAAAAGGAGCCCTCTTCCACTATTGGTGGCAATGTAAATTGATACACTCCCTATGGAGAACGGTATGGAGTTTCCTTGAAAAAACTAGAAATAGAATTACCATCTGATCCAGCAATCCCACTTCAGGGCATATAACCAGAGAAAACCATAAATCAAAAAGGCACATTCACCACAATGTTCATGGCAGCACTATTTACAATAGCCAGGTAATGGAAGCAAAGTAAATGCCCACAGACAGATGAATGGATAAAGATGTGGTACATATATAAAATGGAATATTACTCAGCCATAAAAAGGAATGAAACTGGGTCATTTGTAGAGACATCGATGGATCTAGAGACTGTCATACAGAATGAAGTAAGTCAGAAAGAGGAAAACAAATATTGTATATTAATGCATATATGTGGAACCTAAAAAATGGTACAGATGAACTGGTTTGCAGGGAAGAAACAGAGACACAGAGGTAGAGAACAAACATATGGACACCAAGTGTGGGAAGCCATGGGGTGGTGGTGGTGGGATGAGTTGGGAGATTGGGATTGACCTGTATACATGTATATGCATAAAATACATAACTAATAATAACCTGCTGTATAAAAAAATAAATCAAATTAAATTTCAAAATTTTAAAAAGTAAAATTTAAAAATAAAACAGAAAAATGTTCTTCCCTTCACACAGATGTATTTATAGGAATGAATTATTTCCATGCTTATATCTATAAATACATAAAGGAGGAATAAAATCTAACTTGAACCGTAAAAGAAAAAAAAAAACCTGAACCCACCAGTTATACAGAGGAAAACCCTATCAGGGCACTTGCTGCAGCGGTAAACAATTCTGAAATTGGTCAGAGGTGGGGAATCATCTCCCATACAACCAGCAACCCACCCCCCACGCCAGGAGCATCCACATTGCAAAGCTGGGGGACCGTGCCGAGGCATCTGTGAGTAAACGTGAGCTGAGCCCCAGGACAGCTGCTGCTGAACTGTTCCCACCCTTCCCAGGTAAAACACCTGAATATGTACAAGGGCTTGAAAGCCTAGAGGAAGGGCCACGGAGCCACACCAGCGACAGCACTCAGGCCAATATGGTGCCTGCAGGCCAGCCAGTTTGGTCCTGGCCCCGGGCGCTCTTCTGGAAGCTTTCCATTGCCCTGCCTGAGATACCCCTCCTGTCCCGGCCCCCACTGCTTTTTTCCTTCCTCACCTCTGTCCGGAGTGAAATTCCAGCAGAAGGTATGGGTGACACATTCTCTTCTTTACAGGTGGCAGCCTGGCCACCCCTGCAGAAAGGCCAGCAGAGCCCCACTCACACCGGGCCACCAACAAAGCTGTGGCCCCTCACTCCCTCCCACCAGCACAGCCCCGAGACTGCTGACGGGGCAGAGAATATGGAATCAGGCACAGCTTCAGGGGCTATTGCTGCCTGGAGCGCTGTTTATATTGACCTCAAACAGGCACACCTGGGGAGGGCCGGCCGGCAGGGTAAGGCTGCCCAGGTCAGCTAATCCACAACCCTCAGGGAATCACATTGTTGAAAACGGACCTCGCTAAGGCAGAATAGAAGCCAAGGAAGAAAAGGACACAATGCCATTTGCAGCACCGTAGATGAGTCTAGAGGTAATCACGTGACTTGTAGTAAGTCAGAAAGTGAAAGACACATATCGTATCATATCACTTATAGGTGTTACCTAAGAATGGATACCAGGGCAGATATTTCCACGGAGAAGGGCCATCACAGATTCATCAAACAAACTTATGGTTCACCAATGGAAAGGTGTGAGGATTGGTTTCATTACGATATTGGGGTTAACAGACATATACAAACACAGGTGACACATATAATCACCAAAGACCTACGGAATACCAAGAGAAGACTACTCAACCTTCTGTCATAACGTACATGGGAAAAGGATCCCAGGAAGAACAGACATCTGTATATGTGTAAAAGAACCACATCTTCCACACCTACAACAAGCCAAACACTGTAATCAAACTTGCTGTAATAAAAAATAAAAAATTAAATTAAAAACACGAACAAGAAGTAGTGAGACAAACTTGAGGGGCGTTCTCCTGGCACATTCCATTCTAAATTCCAATCTAGAACATGACTTCCATTGAGGCTCTGTTGCCCTAGTCACCAGATTTGGTAAGGGAGAACTGCTGCCACCTTGTGGCCGTTTCACACAACAGCAGCTTTAATCCCAGCGCTGATGGTCAGTTGATATTCAAAATCATTGCAGGCCTGTAAATGACACCTGCCCTGAAAACAAATCCTGGGGTCACATATCGACCAAAAAATTCAAAGGACGTCCATATTTCAAAACGACCGTCTCAAAAGGCATATTTTACGCACATTAGTGTTCTGCTTCTTTTTCTTTCTTTCCTTCTTTTGTTAAAAATACGGGAATGGAAAAAGGCATCCCTCAGAATGGGCGAAAATCGTTGCAAACGAATCAATGGACAAAGGTTTAATCTCCAATATATATAAAGAGCTCATGCAGCTTAATATTAACAAAACAAACAACCCAATACAAAAAATGGGCAGAAGATCTAAAGAGATGTTTCTTCAAAGAAGACACAGAGATGGCCAAGACACACATGAAAAGCTGCTCAACAGCACTAATTATTAGAGAAATGCAAATCAAAACTACAATGAGGTATCACCTCACACCTGTTAGAATCGGCATCATCAGAAAATCTACAAACAACCAATTCTGGGGAGGGTGTGGACAAAAGGAGCCCTCTTCCACTATTGGTGGCAATGTAAATTGATACACTCCCTATGGAGAACGGTATGGAGTTTCCTTGAAAAAACTAGAAATAGAATTACCATCTGATCCAGCAATCCCACTTCAGGGCATATAACCAGAGAAAACCATAAATCAAAAAGGCACATTCACCACAATGTTCATGGCAGCACTATTTACAATAGCCAGGTAATGGAAGCAAAGTAAATGCCCACAGACAGATGAATGGATAAAGATGTGGTACATATATAAAATGGAATATTACTCAGCCATAAAAAGGAATGAAACTGGGTCATTTGTAGAGACATCGATGGATCTAGAGACTGTCATACAGAATGAAGTAAGTCAGAAAGAGGAAAACAAATATTGTATATTAATGCATATATGTGGAACCTAAAAAATGGTACAGATGAACTGGTTTGCAGGGAAGAAACAGAGACACAGAGGTAGAGAACAAACATATGGACACCAAGTGTGGGAAGCCATGGGGTGGTGGTGGTGGGATGAGTTGGGAGATTGGGATTGACCTGTATACATGTATATGCATAAAATACATAACTAATAATAACCTGCTGTATAAAAAAATAAATCAAATTAAATTTCAAAATTTTAAAAAGTAAAATTTAAAAATAAAACAGAAAAATGTTCTTCCCTTCACACAGATGTATTTATAGGAATGAATTATTTCCATGCTTATATCTATAAATACATAAAGGAGGAATAAAATCTAACTTAAACCGTAAAAGAAAAAAAAAAACCTGAACCCACCAGTTATACAGAGGAAAACCCTATCAGGGCACTTGCTGCAGCGGTAAACAATTCTGAAATTGGTCAGAGGTGGGGAATCATCTCCCATACAACCAGCAACCCACCCCCCACGCCAGGAGCATCCACATTGCAAAGCTGGGGGACCGTGCCGAGGCATCTGTGAGTAAACGTGAGCTGAGCCCCAGGACAGCTGCTGCTGAACTGTTCCCACCCTTCCCAGGTAAAACACCTGAATATGTACAAGGGCTTGAAAGCCTAGAGGAAGGGCCACGGAGCCACACCAGCGACAGCACTCAGGCCAATATGGTGCCTGCAGGCCAGCCAGTTTGGTCCTGGCCCCGGGCGCTCTTCTGGAAGCTTTCCATTGCCCTGCCTGAGATACCCCTCCTGTCCCGGCCCCCACTGCTTTTTTCCTTCCTCACCTCTGTCCGGAGTGAAATTCCAGCAGAAGGTATGGGTGACACATTCTCTTCTTTACAGGTGGCAGCCTGGCCACCCCTGCAGAAAGGCCAGCAGAGCCCCACTCACACCGGGCCACCAACAAAGCTGTGGCCCCTCACTCCCTCCCACCAGCACAGCCCCGAGACTGCTGACGGGGCAGAGAATATGGAATCAGGCACAGCTTCAGGGGCTATTGCTGCCTGGAGCGCTGTTTATATTGACCTCAAACAGGCACACCTGGGGAGGGCCGGCCGGCAGGGTAAGGCTGCCCAGGTCAGCTAATCCACAACCCTCAGGGAATCACATTGTTGAAAACGGACCTCGCTAAGGCAGAATAGAAGCCAAGGAAGAAAAGGACACAATGCCATTTGCAGCACCGTAGATGAGTCTAGAGGTAATCACGTGACTTGTAGTAAGTCAGAAAGTGAAAGACACATATCGTATCATATCACTTATAGGTGTTACCTAAGAATGGATACCAGGGCAGATATTTCCACGGAGAAGGGCCATCACAGATTCATCAAACAAACTTATGGTTCACCAATGGAAAGGTGTGAGGATTGGTTTCATTACGATATTGGGGTTAACAGACATATACAAACACAGGTGACACATATAATCACCAAAGACCTACGGAATACCAAGAGAAGACTACTCAACCTTCTGTCATAACGTACATGGGAAAAGGATCCCAGGAAGAACAGACATCTGTATATGTGTAAAAGAACCACATCTTCCACACCTACAACAAGCCAAACACTGTAATCAAACTTGCTGTAATAAAAAATAAAAAATTAAATTAAAAACACGAACAAGAAGTAGTGAGACAAACTTGAGGGGCGTTCTCCTGGCACATGCCATTCTAAATTCCAATCTAGAACATGACTTCCATTGAGGCTCTGTTGCCCTAGTCACCAGATTTGGTAAGGGAGAACTGCTGCCACCTTGTGGCCGTTTCACACAACAGCAGCTTTAATCCCAGCGCTGATGGTCAGTTGATATTCAAAATCATTGCAGGCCTGTAAATGACACCTGCCCTGAAAACAAATCCTGGGGTCACATATCGACCAAAAAATTCAAAGGACGTCCATATTTCAAAACGACCGTCTCAAAAGGCATATTTTACGCACATTAGTGTTCTGCTTCTTTTTCTTTCTTTCCTTCTTTTGTTAAAAATACGGGAATGGAAAAAGGCATCCCTCAGAATGGGCGAAAATCGTTGCAAACGAATCAATGGACAAAGGTTTAATCTCCAATATATATAAAGAGCTCATGCAGCTTAATATTAACAAAACAAACAACCCAATACAAAAAATGGGCAGAAGATCTAAAGAGATGTTTCTTCAAAGAAGACACAGAGATGGCCAAGACACACATGAAAAGCTGCTCAACAGCACTAATTATTAGAGAAATGCAAATCAAAACTACAATGAGGTATCACCTCACACCTGTTAGAATCGGCATCATCAGAAAATCTACAAACAACCAATTCTGGGGAGGGTGTGGACAAAAGGAGCCCTCTTCCACTATTGGTGGCAATGTAAATTGATACACTCCCTATGGAGAACGGTATGGAGTTTCCTTGAAAAAACTAGAAATAGAATTACCATCTGATCCAGCAATCCCACTTCAGGGCATATAACCAGAGAAAACCATAAATCAAAAAGGCACATTCACCACAATGTTCATGGCAGCACTATTTACAATAGCCAGGTAATGGAAGCAACGTAAATGCCCACAGACAGATGAATGGATAAAGATGTGGTACATATATAAAATGGAATATTACTCAGCCATAAAAAGGAATGAAACTGGGTCATTTGTAGAGACATCGATGGATCTAGAGACTGTCATACAGAATGAAGTAAGTCAGAAAGAGGAAAACAAATATTGTATATTAATGCATATATGTGGAACCTAAAAAATGGTACAGATGAACTGGTTTGCAGGGAAGAAACAGAGACACAGAGGTAGAGAACAAACATATGGACACCAAGTGTGGGAAGCCATGGGGTGGTGGTGGTGGGATGAGTTGGGAGATTGGGATTGACCTGTATACATGTATATGCATAAAATACATAACTAATAATAACCTGCTGTATAAAAAAATAAATCAAATTAAATTTCAAAATTTTAAAAAGTAAAATTTAAAAATAAAACAGAAAAATGTTCTTCCCTTCACACAGATGTATTTATAGGAATGAATTATTTCCATGCTTATATCTATAAATACATAAAGGAGGAATAAAATCTAACTTGAACCGTAAAAGAAAAAAAAAAACCTGAACCCACCAGTTATACAGAGGAAAACCCTATCAGGGCACTTGCTGCAGCGGTAAACAATTCTGAAATTGGTCAGAGGTGGGGAATCATCTCCCATACAACCAGCAACCCACCCCCCACGCCAGGAGCATCCACATTGCAAAGCTGGGGGACCGTGCCGAGGCATCTGTGAGTAAACGTGAGCTGAGCCCCAGGACAGCTGCTGCTGAACTGTTCCCACCCTTCCCAGGTAAAACACCTGAATATGTACAAGGGCTTGAAAGCCTAGAGGAAGGGCCACGGAGCCACACCAGCGACAGCACTCAGGCCAATATGGTGCCTGCAGGCCAGCCAGTTTGGTCCTGGCCCCGGGCGCTCTTCTGGAAGCTTTCCATTGCCCTGCCTGAGATACCCCTCCTGTCCCGGCCCCCACTGCTTTTTTCCTTCCTCACCTCTGTCCGGAGTGAAATTCCAGCAGAAGGTATGGGTGACACATTCTCTTCTTTACAGGTGGCAGCCTGGCCACCCCTGCAGAAAGGCCAGCAGAGCCCCACTCACACCGGGCCACCAACAAAGCTGTGGCCCCTCACTCCCTCCCACCAGCACAGCCCCGAGACTGCTGACGGGGCAGAGAATATGGAATCAGGCACAGCTTCAGGGGCTATTGCTGCCTGGAGCGCTGTTTATATTGACCTCAAACAGGCACACCTGGGGAGGGCCGGCCGGCAGGGTAAGGCTGCCCAGGTCAGCTAATCCACAACCCTCAGGGAATCACATTGTTGAAAACGGACCTCGCTAAGGCAGAATAGAAGCCAAGGAAGAAAAGGACACAATGCCATTTGCAGCACCGTAGATGAGTCTAGAGGTAATCACGTGACTTGTAGTAAGTCAGAAAGTGAAAGACACATATCGTATCATATCACTTATAGGTGTTACCTAAGAATGGATACCAGGGCAGATATTTCCACGGAGAAGGGCCATCACAGATTCATCAAACAAACTTATGGTTCACCAATGGAAAGGTGTGAGGATTGGTTTCATTACGATATTGGGGTTAACAGACATATACAAACACAGGTGACACATATAATCACCAAAGACCTACGGAATACCAAGAGAAGACTACTCAACCTTCTGTCATAACGTACATGGGAAAAGGATCCCAGGAAGAACAGACATCTGTATATGTGTAAAAGAACCACATCTTCCACACCTACAACAAGCCAAACACTGTAATCAAACTTGCTGTAATAAAAAATAAAAAATTAAATTAAAAACACGAACAAGAAGTAGTGAGACAAACTTGAGGGGCGTTCTCCTGGCACATGCCATTCTAAATTCCAATCTAGAACATGACTTCCATTGAGGCTCTGTTGCCCTAGTCACCAGATTTGGTAAGGGAGAACTGCTGCCACCTTGTGGCCGTTTCACACAACAGCAGCTTTAATCCCAGCGCTGATGGTCAGTTGATATTCAAAATCATTGCAGGCCTGTAAATGACACCTGCCCTGAAAACAAATCCTGGGGTCACATATCGACCAAAAAATTCAAAGGACGTCCATATTTCAAAACGACCGTCTCAAAAGGCATATTTTACGCACATTAGTGTTCTGCTTCTTTTTCTTTCTTTCCTTCTTTTGTTAAAAATACGGGAATGGAAAAAGGCATCCCTCAGAATGGGCGAAAATCGTTGCAAACGAATCAATGGACAAAGGTTTAATCTCCAATATATATAAAGAGCTCATGCAGCTTAATATTAACAAAACAAACAACCCAATACAAAAAATGGGCAGAAGATCTAAAGAGATGTTTCTTCAAAGAAGACACAGAGATGGCCAAGACACACATGAAAAGCTGCTCAACAGCACTAATTATTAGAGAAATGCAAATCAAAACTACAATGAGGTATCACCTCACACCTGTTAGAATCGGCATCATCAGAAAATCTACAAACAACCAATTCTGGGGAGGGTGTGGACAAAAGGAGCCCTCTTCCACTATTGGTGGCAATGTAAATTGATACACTCCCTATGGAGAACGGTATGGAGTTTCCTTGAAAAAACTAGAAATAGAATTACCATCTGATCCAGCAATCCCACTTCAGGGCATATAACCAGAGAAAACCATAAATCAAAAAGGCACATTCACCACAATGTTCATGGCAGCACTATTTACAATAGCCAGGTAATGGAAGCAAAGTAAATGCCCACAGACAGATGAATGGATAAAGATGTGGTACATATATAAAATGGAATATTACTCAGCCATAAAAAGGAATGAAACTGGGTCATTTGTAGAGACATCGATGGATCTAGAGACTGTCATACAGAATGAAGTAAGTCAGAAAGAGGAAAACAAATATTGTATATTAATGCATATATGTGGAACCTAAAAAATGGTACAGATGAACTGGTTTGCAGGGAAGAAACAGAGACACAGAGGTAGAGAACAAACATATGGACACCAAGTGTGGGAAGCCATGGGGTGGTGGTGGTGGGATGAGTTGGGAGATTGGGATTGACCTGTATACATGTATATGCATAAAATACATAACTAATAATAACCTGCTGTATAAAAAAATAAATCAAATTAAATTTCAAAATTTTAAAAAGTAAAATTTAAAAATAAAACAGAAAAATGTTCTTCCCTTCACACAGATGTATTTATAGGAATGAATTATTTCCATGCTTATATCTATAAATACATAAAGGAGGAATAAAATCTAACTTGAACCGTAAAAGAAAAAAAAAAACCTGAACCCACCAGTTATACAGAGGAAAACCCTATCAGGGCACTTGCTGCAGCGGTAAACAATTCTGAAATTGGTCAGAGGTGGGGAATCATCTCCCATACAACCAGCAACCCACCCCCCACGCCAGGAGCATCCACATTGCAAAGCTGGGGGACCGTGCCGAGGCATCTGTGAGTAAACGTGAGCTGAGCCCCAGGACAGCTGCTGCTGAACTGTTCCCACCCTTCCCAGGTAAAACACCTGAATATGTACAAGGGCTTGAAAGCCTAGAGGAAGGGCCACGGAGCCACACCAGCGACAGCACTCAGGCCAATATGGTGCCTGCAGGCCAGCCAGTTTGGTCCTGGCCCCGGGCGCTCTTCTGGAAGCTTTCCATTGCCCTGCCTGAGATACCCCTCCTGTCCCGGCCCCCACTGCTTTTTTCCTTCCTCACCTCTGTCCGGAGTGAAATTCCAGCAGAAGGTATGGGTGACACATTCTCTTCTTTACAGGTGGCAGCCTGGCCACCCCTGCAGAAAGGCCAGCAGAGCCCCACTCACACCGGGCCACCAACAAAGCTGTGGCCCCTCACTCCCTCCCACCAGCACAGCCCCGAGACTGCTGACGGGGCAGAGAATATGGAATCAGGCACAGCTTCAGGGGCTATTGCTGCCTGGAGCGCTGTTTATATTGACCTCAAACAGGCACACCTGGGGAGGGCCGGCCGGCAGGCTAAGGCTGCCCAGGTCAGCTAATCCACAACCCTCAGGGAATCACATTGTTGAAAACGGACCTCGCTAAGGCAGAATAGAAGCCAAGGAAGAAAAGGACACAATGCCATTTGCAGCACCGTAGATGAGTCTAGAGGTAATCACGTGACTTGTAGTAAGTCAGAAAGTGAAAGACACATATCGTATCATATCACTTATAGGTGTTACCTAAGAATGGATACCAGGGCAGATATTTCCACGGAGAAGGGCCATCACAGATTCATCAAACAAACTTATGGTTCACCAATGGAAAGGTGTGAGGATTGGTTTCATTACGATATTGGGGTTAACAGACATATACAAACACAGGTGACACATATAATCACCAAAGACCTACGGAATACCAAGAGAAGACTACTCAACCTTCTGTCATAACGTACATGGGAAAAGGATCCCAGGAAGAACAGACATCTGTATATGTGTAAAAGAACCACATCTTCCACACCTACAACAAGCCAAACACTGTAATCAAACTTGCTGTAATAAAAAATAAAAAATTAAATTAAAAACACGAACAAGAAGTAGTGAGACAAACTTGAGGGGCGTTCTCCTGGCACATGCCATTCTAAATTCCAATCTAGAACATGACTTCCATTGAGGCTCTGTTGCCCTAGTCACCAGATTTGGTAAGGGAGAACTGCTGCCACCTTGTGGCCGTTTCACACAACAGCAGCTTTAATCCCAGCGCTGATGGTCAGTTGATATTCAAAATCATTGCAGGCCTGTAAATGACACCTGCCCTGAAAACAAATCCTGGGGTCACATATCGACCAAAAAATTCAAAGGACGTCCATATTTCAAAACGACCGTCTCAAAAGGCATATTTTACGCACATTAGTGTTCTGCTTCTTTTTCTTTCTTTCCTTCTTTTGTTAAAAATACGGGAATGGAAAAAGGCATCCCTCAGAATGGGCGAAAATCGTTGCAAACGAATCAATGGACAAAGGTTTAATCTCCAATATATATAAACAGCTCATGCAGCTTAATATTAACAAAACAAACAACCCAATACAAAAAATGGGCAGAATATCTAAAGAGATGTTTCTTCAAAGAAGACACAGAGATGGCCAAGACACACATGAAAAGCTGCTCAACAGCACTAATTATTAGAGAAATGCAAATCAAAACTACAATGAGGTATCACCTCACACCTGTTAGAATCGGCATCATCAGAAAATCTACAAACAACCAATTCTGGGGAGGGTGTGGACAAAAGGAGCCCTCTTCCACAATTGGTGGCAATGTAAATTGATACAGTCCCTATGGAGAACGGTATGGAATTTCCTTGAAAAAACTAGAAATAGAATTACCATCTGATCCAGCAATCCCACTTCTGTGCATATACCCAGAGAAAACCATAAATCAAAAAGGCACATTCACCACAATGTTCATGGCAGCACTATTTACAATAGCCAGGTAATGGAAGCAACGTAAATGCCCACAGACAGATGAATGGATAAAGATGTGGTACATATATAAAATGGAATATTACTCAGCCATAAAAAGGAATGAAACTGGGTCATTTGTAGAGACATCGATGGATCTAGAGACTGTCATACAGAATGAAGTAAGTCAGAAAGAGGAAAACAAATATTGTATATTAATGCATATATGTGGAACCTAAAAAATGGTACAGATGAACTGGTTTGCAGGGAAGAAACAGAGACACAGAGGTAGAGAACAAACATATGGACACCAAGTGTGGGAAGCCATGTGGTGGTGGTGGTGGGATGAGTTGGGAGATTGGGATTGACCTGTATACATGTATATGCATAAAATACATAACTAATAATAACCTGCTGTATAAAAAAAATAAATCAAATTAAATTTCAAAATTTTAAAAAGTAAAATTTAAAAATAAAACAAAAAAATGTTCTTCCCTTCACACAGATGTATTTATAGGAATGAATTATTTCCATGCTTATATCTATAAATACATAAAAGAGGAATAAAATCTAACTTGAACCATAAAAGAAAAAGAAAACCTGAACCCACCAGTTATACAGAGGAAAACCCTATCAGGGCACTTGCTGCAGCGATAAACAATTCTGAAATTGGTCAGAGGTGGGGAATCATCTCCCATACAACCAGCAACCCACCCCCCACGCCAGGAGCATCCACATTGCAAAGCTGGGGGACCGTGCCGAGGCATCTGTGAGTAAACGTGAGCTGAGCCCCAGGACAGCTGCTGCTGAACTGTTCCCACCCTTCCCAGGTAAAACACCTGAATATGTACACGGGCTTGAAAGCCTAGAGGAAGGGCCACGGAGCCACACCAGCGACAGCACGCAGGCCAACTTGGTGCCTGAAGGCCAGCCAGGGTGGTCCTGGCCCTGGGCGCTCTTGCGGAAGCTTTCCATTGCCCTGCCTGAGATACCCCTCCTGTCCCGGCCCCCACTGCTTTTTTCCTTCTTCACCTCTGTCCGGAGAGAAATTCCAGCGGAAGGTATGGGTGACACATCCTCTTCTTTACAGGTGGCAGCCTGGCAACCCCTGCAGAAAGGCCAGCAGAGCCCCACTCACACCGGGCCACCAACAAAGCTGTGGCCCCTCACTCCCTCCCACCAGCACAGCCCCGAGACTGCTGACGGGGCAGAGAATATGGAGTCAGGCACAGCTTCAGGGGCTATTGCTGCCTGGAGCGCTGTTTATATTGACCTCAAACAGGCACACCTGGGGAGGGCCGGCCGGCAGGCTAAGGCTGCCCAGGTCAGCTAATCCACAACCCTCAGGGAATCACATTGCTGCAAACGGACCTCGCTAAGGCAGAATAGAAGCCAAGGAAGAAAAGGACACAATGCCATTTGCAGCACCGTAGATGAGTCTAGAGGTAATCACGTGACTTGTAGTAAGTCAGAAAGTGAAAGACACATATCGTATCATATCACTTATAGGTGTTACCTAAGAATGGATACCAGGGCAGATATTTCCACGGAGAAGGGCCATCACAGATTCATCAAACAAACTTATGGTTCACCAATGGAAAGGTGTGAGGATTGGTTTCATTACGATATTGGGGTTAACAGACATATACAAACACAGGTGACACATATAATCACCAAAGACCTACGGAATACCAAGAGAAGACTACTCAACCTTCTGTCATAACGTACATGGGAAAAGGATCCCCAGGAAGAACAGACATCTGTATATGTGTAAAAGAACCACATCTTCCACACCTACAACAAGCCAAACATTGTAATCAAACTTGCTGTAATAAAAAATAAAAAATTAAATTAAAAACACGAACAAGAAGTAGTGAGACAAACTTGAGGGGCTTTCTCCTGGCACATTCCATTCTAAATTCCAATCTAGAACACGACTTCCATTGAGGCTCTGTTGCCCTAGTCACCAGATTTGGTAAGGGACAACTGCTGCCCCCTTGTGGCCGTTTCACACAACAGCAGCTTTAATCCCAGCGCTGATGGTCAGTTGATATTCAAAATCATTGCAGGCCTGTAAATGACACCTGCCCTGAAACCAAATCCTGGGGTCACATATCGACCAAGAAATTCAAAGGACGTCCATATTTCAAAACGACCGTCTCAAAAGGCATATTTTACGCACATTAGTGTTCTGCTTCTTTTTCTTTCTTTCCTTTTTTTGTTAAAAATACGGGAATGGAAAAAGGCATCCCTCAGAATGGGCGAAAATCGTTGCAAACGAATCAATGGACAAAGGTTTAATCTCCAATATATATAAACAGCTCATGCAGCTTAATATTAACAAAACAAACAACCCAATACAAAAAATGGGCAGAAGATCTAAAGAGATGTTTCTTCAAAGAAGACACAGAGATGGCCAAGACACACATGAAAAGCTGCTCAACAGCACTAATTATTAGAGAAATGCAAATGAAAACTACAATGAGGTATCACCTCACACCTGTTAGAATCGGCATCATCAGAAAATCTACAAACAACCAATTCTGGGGAGGGTGTGGACAAAAGGAGCCCTCTTCCACTATTGGTGGCAATGTAAATTGATACAGTCACTATGGAGAACGGTATGGATTTTCCTTGAAAATAACTAGAAATAGAATTACCATCTGATCCAGCAATCCCACTTCTGGGCATATACCCAGAGAAAACTATAAATCAAAAAGGCACATTCACCACAATGTTCATGGCAGCACTATTTACAATAGCCAGGTAATGGAAGCAACGTAAATGCCCACAGACAGATGAATGGATAAAGACGTGGTACATATATAAAATGGAATATTACTCAGCCATAAAAAGGAATGAAACTGGGTCATTTGTAGAGACATCGATGGATCTAGAGACTGTCATACAGAATGAAGTAAGTCAGAAAGAGGAAAACAAATATTGTATATTAATGCATATATGTGGAACCTAAAAAATTGTACAGATGAACTGGTTTGCAGGGAAGAAACAGAGACACAGAGGTAGAGAACAAACATATGGACACCAAGTGTGGGAAGCCATGGGGTGGTGGTGGTGGGATGAGTTGGGAGATTGGGATTGACCTGTACACATGTATATGCATAAAATACATAACTAATAATAACCTGCTGTATAAAAAAATAAATCAAATTAAATTTCAAAATTTTAAAAAGTAAAATTTAAAAATAAAACAGAAAACTGTTCTTCCCTTCACACAGATGTATTTATAGGAATGAATTATTTCCATGCTTATATCTATAAATACATAAAGGAGGAATAAAATCTAACTTGAACCATAAAAGAAAAGAAAAAACCTGAACCCACCAGTTATACAGAGGAAAACCCTATCAGGGCACTTGCTCCAGTGGTAAACTATTCTGAAATTGATCAGAGGTGGGGAATCATCTCCCATACAACCAGCAACCCACCCCCCACGCCAGGAGCATCCTCATTGCAAAGCTGGGGGACCGTGCCGAGGCATCTGTGAGTAAACGTGAGCTGAGCCCCAGGACAGCTGCTGCTGAACTGTTCCCACCCTTCCCAGGTAAAACACCTGAATATGTACAAGGGCTTGAAAGCCTAGAGGAAGGGCCACGGAGCCACAACAGCGACAGCACACAGGCCAACTTGGTGCCTGCAGGCCAGCCAGGGTGGTCCTTGCCCCGGGTGCTCTTGAAGAAGCTTTCCATTGCCCTGCCTGAGATACCCCTCCTGTCCCGGCCCCCACTGCTTTTTTCCTTCCTCACCTCTGTCCGGAGAGAAATTCCAGCGGAAGGTATGGGTGACACATCCTCTTCTTTACAGGTGGCAGCCTGGCAACCCCTGCAGAAAGGCCAGCAGAGCCCCACTCACACCGGGCCACCAACAAAGCTGTGGCCCCTCACTCCCTCCCACCAGCACAGCCCCGAGACTGCTGACGGGGCAGAGAATATGGAGTCAGGCACAGCTTCAGGGGTTATTGCTGCCTGGAGCGCTGTTTATATTGACCTCAAACAGGCATACCTGGGGAGGGCCGGCCGGCAGGGTAAGGCTGCCCACGTCAGCTAATCCACAACCCTCAGGGAATCACATTGTTGAAAACGGACCTCGCTAAGGCAGAATAGAAGCCAAGGAAGAAAAGGACACAATGCCATTTGCAGCACCGTAGATGAGTCTAGAGGTAATCACGTGACTTGTAGTAAGTCAGAAAGTGAAAGACACATATCGTATCATATCACTTATAGGTGTTACCTAAGAATGGATACCAGGGCAGATATTTCCACGGAGAAGGGCCATCACAGATTCATCAAACAAACTTATGGTTCACCAATGGAAAGGTGTGAGGATTGGTTTCATTACGATATTGTGGTTAACAGACATATACAAACACAGGTGACACATATAATCACCAAAGACCTACGGAATACCAAGAGAAGACTACTCAACCTTCTGTCATAACGTACATGGGAAAAGGATCCCAGGAAGAACAGACATCTGTATATGTGTAAAAGAACCACATCTTCCACACCTACAACAAGCCAAACATTGTAATCAAACTTGCTGTAATAAAAAATAAAAAATTAAATTAAAAACACGAACAAGAAGTAGTGAGACAAACTTGAGGGGCTTTCTCCTGGCACATTCCATTCTAAATTCCAAACTAGAACACGACTTCCATTGAGGCTCTGTTGCCCTAGTCACCAGATTTGGTAAGGGAGAACTGCTGCCACCTTGTGGCCGTTTCACACAACAGCAGCTTTAATCCCAGCGCTGATGGTCAGTTGATATTCAAAATCATTGCAGGCCTGTAAATGACACCTGCCCTGAAAACAAATCCTGGGGTCACATATCGACCAAAAAATTCAAAGGACGTCCATATTTCAAAACGACCGTCTCAAAAGGCATATTTTACGCACATTAGTGTTCTGCTTCTTTTTCTTTCTTTCCTTCTTTTGTTAAAAATACGGGAATGGAAAACGGCATCCCTCAGAATGGGCGAAAATCGTTGCAAACGAATCAATGGACAAAGGTTTAATCTCCAATATATATAAACAGCTCATGCAGCTTAATATTAACAAAACAAACAACCCAATACAAAAAATGGGCAGAAGATCTAAAGAGATGTTTCTTCAAAGAAGACACAGAGATGGCCAAGACACACATGAAAAGCTGCTCAACAGCACTAATTATTAGAGAAATGCAAATCAAAACTACAATGAGGTATCACCTCACACCTGTTAGAATCGGCATCATCAGAAAATTTACAAACAACCAATTCTGGGGAGGGTGTGGACAAAAGGAGCCCTCTTCCACAATTGGTGGCAATGTAAATTGATACAGTCACTATGGAGAACGGTATGGAGTTTCCTTGAAAAAAACTAGAAATAGAATTACCATCTGATCCAGCAATCCCACTTCTGGGCATATACCCAGAGAAAACCATAAATCAAAAAGGCACATTCACCACAATGTTCATGGCAGCACTATTTACAATAGCCAGGTAATGGAAGCAACGTAAATGCCCACAGACAGATGAATGGATAAAGATGTGGTACATATATAAAATGGAATATTACTCAGCCATAAAAAGGAATGAAACTGGGTCATTTGTAGAGACATCGATGGATCTAGAGACTGTCATACAGAATGAAGTAAGTCAGAAAGAGGAAAACAAATATTGTATATTAATGCATATATGTGGAACCTAAAAAATGGTACAGATGAACTGGTTTGCAGGGAAGAAACAGAGACACAGAGGTAGAGAACAAACATATGGACACCAAGTGTGGGAAGCCATGGGGTGGTGGTGGTGGGATGAGTTGGGAGATTGGGATTGACCTGTATACATGTATATGCATAAAATACATAACTAATAATAACCTGCTGTATAAAAATATAAATCAAACTAAATTTCAAAATTTTATAAAGTAAAATTTAAAAATAAAACAGAAAAATGTTCTTCCCTTCACACAGATGTATTTATAGGAATGAATTATTTCCATGCTTATATCTATAAATACATAAAAGAGGAATAAAATCTAACTTGAACCATAAAAGAAAAAGAAAACCTGAACCCACCAGTTATACAGAGGAAAACCCTATCAGGGCACTTGCTGCAGCGGTAAACAATTCTGAAATTGGTCAGAGGTGGGGAATCATCTCCCATACAACCAGCAACCCACCCCCCACGCCAGGAGCATCCTCATTGCAAAGCTGGGGGACCGTGCCGAGGCATCTGTGAGTAAACGTGAGCTGAGCCCCAGGACAGCTGCTGCTGAACTGTTCCCACCCTTCCCAGGTAAAACACCTGAATATGTACAAGGGCTTGAAAGCCTAGAGGAAGGGCCACGGAGCCACACCAGCGACAGCACGCAGGCCAACTTGGTGCCTGCAGGCCAGCCAGGGTGGTCCTGGCCCCGGGCGCTCTTGCGGAAGCTTTCCATTGCCCTGCCTGAGATACCCCTCCTGTCCCGGCCCCCACTGCTTTTTTCCTTCCTCACCTCTGTCCGGAGAGAAATTCCAGCGGAAGGTATGGGTGACACATCCTCTTCTTTACAGGTGGCAGCCTGGCAACCCCTGCAGAAAGGCCAGCAGAGCCACACTCACACCGGGCCACCAACAAAGCTGTGGCCCCTCACTCCCTCCCACCAGCACAGCCCCGAGACTGCTGACGGGGCAGAGAATATGGAGTCAGGCACAGCTTCAGGGGCTATTGCTGCCTGGAGCGCTGTTTATATTGACCTCAAACAGGCACACCTGGGGAGGGCCGGCCGGCAGGGTAAGGCTGCCCAGGTCAGCTAATCCACAACCCTCAGGGAATCACATTGTTGAAAACGGACCTCGCTAAGGCAGAATAGAAGCCAAGGAAGAAAAGGACACAACGCCATTTGCAGCACCGTAGATGAGTCTAGAGGTAATCACGTGACTTGTAGTAAGTCAGAAAGTGAAAGACACATATCGTATCATATCACTTATAGGTGTTACCTAAGATTGGATACCAGTGCAGATATTTCCACGGAGAAGGGCCATCACAGATTCATCAAACAAACTTATGGTTCACCAATGGAAAGGTGTGAGGATTGGTTTCATTATGATATTGGGGTTAACAGACATATACAAACACAGGTGACACATATAATCACCAAAGACCTACGGAATACCAAGAGAAGTCTACTCAACCTTCTGTCATAACGTACATGGGAAAAGGATCCCAGGAAGAACAGACATCTGTATATGTGTAAAAGAACCACATCTTCCACACCTACAACAAGCCAAACATTGTAATCAAACTTGCTGTAATAAAAATTAAAAAATTAAATTAAAAACACGAACAAGAAGTAGTGAGACAAACTTGAGGGGCTTTCTCCTGGCACATTCCATTCTAAATTCCAATCTAGAACACGACTTCCATTGAGGCTCTGTTGCCCTAGTCACCAGATTTGGTAAGGGAGAACTGCTGCCACCTTGTGGCCGTTTCACACAACAGCAGCTTTAATCCCAGCGCTGATGGTCAGTTGATATTCAAAATCATTGCAGGCCTGTAAATGACACCTGCCCTGAAAACAAATCCTGGGGTCACATATCGACCAAAAAATTCAAAGGACGTCCATATTTCAAAACGACCGTTTCAAAAGGCATATTTTACGCACATTAGTGTTCTGCTTCTTTTTCTTTCTTTCCTTTTTTTGTTAAAAAAAGGGGAATGGAAAAAGGCATCCCTCAGAATGGGCGAAAATCGTTGCAAACGAATCAATGGACAAAGGTTTAATCTCCAATATATATAAACAGCTCATGCAGCTTAATATTAACAAAACAAACAACCCAATACAAAAAATGGGCAGAAGATCTAAAGAGATGTTTCTTCAAAGAAGACACAGAGATGGCCAAGACACACATGAAAAGCTGCTCAACAGCACTAATTATTAGAGAAATGCAAATCAAAACTACAATGAGGTATCACCTCACACCTGTTAGAATCGGCATCATCAGAAAATCTACAAACAACCAATTCTGGGGAGGGTGTGGACAAAAGGAGCCCTCTTCCACTATTGGTGGCAATGTAAATTGATACAGTCACTATGGAGAACGGTATGGAGTTTCCTTGAAAAAACTAGAAATAGAATTACCATCTGATCCAGCAATCCCACTTCTGGGCATATACCCAGAGAAAACCATAAATCAAAAAGGCACATTCACCGCAATGTTTATGGCAGCACTATTTACAATAGCCAGGTAATGGAAGCAACGTAAATGCGCACAGACAGATGAATGGATAAAGATGTGGTACATATATAAAATGGAATATTACTCAGCCATAAAAAGGAATGAAACTGGGTCATTTGTAGAGACATCGATGGATCTAGAGACTGTCATACAGAATGAAGTAAGTCAGAAAGAGGAAAACAAATATTGTATATTAATGCATATATGTGGAACCTAAAAAATGGTACAGATGAACGGGTTTGCAGGGAAGAAACAGAGACACAGAGGTAGAGAACAAACATATGGACACCAAGTGTGGGAAGCCATGGGGTGGTGGTGGTGGGATGAGTTGGGAGATTGGCATTGACCTGTATACATGTATATGCATAAAATACATAACTAATAATAACCTGCTGTATAAAAAAATAAATCAAATTAAATTTCAAAATTTTAAAAAGTAAAATTTAAAAATAAAACAGAAAAATGTTCTTCCCTTCACACAGATGTATTTATAGGAATGAATTATTTCCATGCTTATATCTATAAATACATAAAAGAGGAATAAAATCTAACTTGAACCATAAAAGAAAAAAAAAAACCTGACCCCACCAGTTATACAGAGGAAAACCCTATCAGGGCACTTGCTGCAGCGGTAAACAATTCTGAAATTGGTCAGAGGTGGGGAATCATCTCCCATACAACCAGCAACCCAACCCCCACGCCAGGAGCATCCTCATTGCAAAGCTGGGGGACCGTGCCGAGGCATCTGTGAGTAAACGTGAGCTGAGCCCCAGGACAGCTGCTGCTGAACTGTTCCCACCCTTCCCAGGTAAAACACCTGAATATGTACAAGGGCTTGAAAGCCTAGAGGAAGGGCCAGGGAGCCACACCAGCGACAGCACGCAGGCCAACTTGGTGCCTGCAGGCCAGCCAGGGTGGTCCTGGCCCCGGGCGCTCTTCTGGAAGCTTTCCATTGCCCTGCCTGAGATACCCCTCCTGTCCCGGCCCCCACTGCTTTTTTCCTTCCTCACCTCTGTCCGGAGTGAAATTCCAGCAGAAGGTATGGGTGACACATTCTCTTCTTTACAGGTGGCAGCCTGGCCACCCCTGCAGAAAGGCCAGCAGAGCCCCACTCACACCGGGCCACCAACAAAGCTGTGGCCCCTCACTCCCTCCCACCAGCACAGCCCCGAGACTGCTGACGGGGCAGAGAATATGGAATCAGGCACAGCTTCAGGGGCTATTGCTGCCTGGAGCGCTGTTTATATTGACCTCAAACAGGCACACCTGGGGAGGGCCGGCCGGCAGGGTAAGGCTGCCCAGGTCAGCTAATCCACAACCCTCAGGGAATCACATTGTTGAAAACGGACCTCGCTAAGGCAGAATAGAAGCCAAGGAAGAAAAGGACACAATGCCATTTGCAGCACCGTAGATGAGTCTAGAGGTAATCACGTGACTTGTAGTAAGTCAGAAAGTGAAAGACACATATCGTATCATATCACTTATAGGTGTTACCTAAGAATGGATACCAGGGCAGATATTTCCACGGAGAAGGGCCATCACAGATTCATCAAACAAACTTATGGTTCACCAATGGAAAGGTGTGAGGATTGGTTTCATTACGATATTGGGGTTAACAGACATATACAAACACAGGTGACACATATAATCACCAAAGACCTACGGAATACCAAGAGAAGACTACTCAACCTTCTGTCATAACGTACATGGGAAAAGGATCCCAGGAAGAACAGACATCTGTATATGTGTAAAAGAACCACATCTTCCACACCTACAACAAGCCAAACACTGTAATCAAACTTGCTGTAATAAAAAATAAAAAATTAAATTAAAAACACGAACAAGAAGTAGTGAGACAAACTTGAGGGGCGTTCTCCTGGCACATTCCATTCTAAATTCCAATCTAGAACATGACTTCCATTGAGGCTCTGTTGCCCTAGTCACCAGATTTGGTAAGGGAGAACTGCTGCCACCTTGTGGCCGTTTCACACAACAGCAGCTTTAATCCCAGCGCTGATGGTCAGTTGATATTCAAAATCATTGCAGGCCTGTAAATGACACCTGCCCTGAAAACAAATCCTGGGGTCACATATCGACCAAAAAATTCAAAGGACGTCCATATTTCAAAACGACCGTCTCAAAAGGCATATTTTACGCACATTAGTGTTCTGCTTCTTTTTCTTTCTTTCCTTCTTTTGTTAAAAATACAGGAATGGAAAAAGGCATCCCTCAGAATGGGCGAAAATCGTTGCAAACGAATCAATGGACAAAGGTTTAATCTCCAATATATATAAACAGCTAATGCAGCTTAATATTAACAAAACAAACAACCCAATACAAAAAATGGGCAGAAGATCTAAAGAGATGTTTCTTCAAAGAAGACACAGAGATGGCCAAGACACACATGAAAAGCTGCTCAACAGCACTAATTATTAGAGAAATGCAAATCAAAACTACAATGAGGTATCACCTCACACCTGTTAGAATCGGCATCATCAGAAAATCTACAAACAACCAATTCTGGGGAGGGTGTGGACAAAAGGAGCCCTCTTCCACAATTGGTGGCAATGTAAATTGATACAGTCCCTATGGAGAACGGTATGGAATTTCCTTGAAAAAACTACAAATAGAATTACCATCTGATCCAGCAATCCCACTTCTGTGCATATACCCAGAGAAAACCATAAATCAAAAAGGCACATTCACCACAATGTTCATGGCAGCACTATTTACAATAGCCAGGTAATGGAAGCAACGTAAATGCCCACAGACAGATGAATGGATAAAGATGTGGTACATATATAAAATGGAATATTACTCAGCCATAAAAAGGAATGAAACTGGGTCATTTGTAGAGACATCGATGGATCTAGAGACTGTCATACAGAATGAAGTAAGTCAGAAAGAGGAAAACAAATATTGTATATTAATGCATATATGTGGAACCTAAAAAATGGTACAGATGAACTGGTTTGCAGGGAAGAAACAGAGACACAGAGGTAGAGAACAAACATATGGACACCAAGTGTGGGAAGCCATGTGGTGGTGGTGGTGGGATGAGTTGGGAGATTGGGATTGACCTGTATACATGTATATGCATAAAATACATAACTAATAATAACCTGCTGTATAAAAAAAATAAATCAAATTAAATTTCAAAATTTTAAAAAGTAAAATTTAAAAATAAAACAAAAAAATGTTCTTCCCTTCACACAGATGTATTTATAGGAATGAATTATTTCCATGCTTATATCTATAAATACATAAAAGAGGAATAAAATCTAACTTGAACCATAAAAGAAAAAGAAAACCTGAACCCACCAGTTATACAGAGGAAAACCCTATCAGGGCACTTGCTGCAGCGATAAACAATTCTGAAATTGGTCAGAGGTGGGGAATCATCTCCCATACAACCAGCAACCCACCCCCCACGCCAGGAGCATCCACATTGCAAAGCTGGGGGACCGTGCCGAGGCATCTGTGAGTAAACGTGAGCTGAGCCCCAGGACAGCTGCTGCTGAACTGTTCCCACCCTTCCCAGGTAAAACACCTGAATATGTACAAGGGCTTGAAAGCCTAGAGGAAGGGCCACGGAGCCACACCAGCGACAGCACGCAGGCCAACTTGGTGCCTGCAGGCCAGCCAGGGTGGTCATGGCCCCGGGCGCTCTTGCGGAAGCTTTCCATTGCCCTGCCTGAGATACCCCTCCTGTCCCGGCCCCCACTGCATTTTTCCTTCCGCACCTCTGTCCGGAGAGAAATTCCAGCGGAAGGTATGGGTGACACATCCTCTTCTTTACAGGTGTCAGCCTGGCAACCCCTGCAGAAAGGCCAGCAGAGGCCCACTCACACCGGGCCACCAACAAAGCTGTGGCCCCTCACTCCCTCCCACCAGCACAGCCCCGAGACTGCTGACGGGGCAGAGAATATGGAGTCAGGCACAGCTTCAGGGGCTATTGCTGCCTGGAGCGCTGTTTATATTGACCTCAAACAGGCACAGCTGGGGAGGGCCGGCCGGCAGGGTAAGGCTGCCCAGGTCAGCTAATCCACAACCCTCAGGGAATCACATTGTTGAAAACGGACCTCGCTAAGGCAGAATAGAAGCCAAGGAAGAAAAGGACACAATGCCATTTGCAGCACCGTACATGAGTCTAGAGGTAATCACGTGACTTGTAGTAAGTCAGAAAGTGAAAGACACATATCGTATCATATCACTTATAGGTGTTACCTAAGAATGGATACCAGTGCAGATATTTCCACGGAGAAGGGCCATCACAGATTCATCAAACAAACATATGGTTCACCAATGGAAAGGTGTGAGGATTGGTTTCATTACGATATTGTGGTTAACAGACATATACAAACACAGGTGACACATATAATCACCAAAGACCTACGGAATACCAAGAGAAGACTACTCAACCTTCTGTCATAACGTACATGGGAAAAGGATCCCAGGAAGAACAGACATCTGTATATGTGTAAAAGAACCACATCTTCCACACCTACAAAAAGCCAAACATTGTAATCAAACTTGCTGTAATAAAAAATAAAAAAATAAATTAAAAGCACGAACAAGAAGTAGTGAGACAAACTTGAGGGGCTTTCTCCTGGCACATTCCATTCTAAATTCCAATCTAGAACACGACTTCCATTGAGGCTCTGTTGCCCTAGTCACCAGATTTGGTAAGGGAGAACTGCTGCCACCTTGTGGCCGTTTCACACAACAGCAGCTTTAATCCCAGCGCTGATGGTCAGTTGATATTCAAAATCATTGCAGGCCTGTAAATGACACCTGCCCTGAAAACAAATCCTGGGGTCACATATCGACCAAAAAATTCAAAGGACGTCCATATTTCAAAATGACCGTTTCAAAAGGCATATTTTAAGCACATTAGTGTTCTGCTTCTTTTTCTTTCTTTCCTTTTTTTGTTAAAAAAAGGGGAATGGAAAAAGGCATCCCTCAGAATGGGCGAAAATGGTTGCAAACGAATCAATGGACAAAGGTTTAATCTCCAATATATATAGACAGCTCATGCAGCTTAATATTAACAAAACAAACAACCCAATACAAAAAATGGGCAGAAGATCTAAAGAGATGTTTCTTCAAAGAAGACACAGAGATGGCCAAGACACACATGAAAAGCTGCTCAACAGCACTAATTATTAGAGAAATGCAAATCAAAACTACAATGAGGTATCACCTCACACCTGTTAGAATCGGCATCATCAGAAAATCTACAAACAACAAATTCTGGGGAGGGTGTGGACAAAAGGAGCCCTCTTCCACTATTGGTGGCAATGTAAATTAATTCAGTCCCTATGGAGAACGGTATGGAGTTGCCTTGAAAAAGCTAGAAATAGAATAACCATCTGATCCAGCAATCCCACTTCTGGGCATATACCCAGAGAAAACCATAAATCAAAAAGGCACATTCACCACAATGTTCATGGCAGCACTATTTACAATAGCCAGGTAATGGAAGCAACGTAAATGCGCACAGACAGATGAATGGATAAAGATGTGGTACATATATAAAATGGAATATTACTCAGCCATAAAAAGGAATGAAACTGGGTCATTTGTAGAGACATCGATGGATCTAGAGACTGTCATACAGAATGAAGTAAGTCAGAAAGAGGAAAACAAATATTGTATATTAATGCATATTTGTGGAACCTAAAAAATGGTACAGATGAACGGGTTTGCAGGGAAGAAACAGAGACACAGAGGTAGAGAACAAACATATGGACACCAAGTGTGGGAAGCCATGGGGTGGTGGTGGTGGGATGAGTTGGGAGATTGGGATTGACCTGTATACATGTATATGCATAAAATACATAACTAATAATAACCTGCTGTATAAAAAAATAAATCAAATTAAATTTCAAAATTTTAAAAAGTAAAATTTAAAAATAAAACAGAAAAATGTTCTTCCCTTCACACAGATGTATTTATAGGAATGAATTATTTCCATGCTTATATCTATAAATACATAAAAGAGGAATAAAATCTAACTTGAACCATAAAAGAAAAAAAAAACCTGAACCCACCAGTTATACAGAGGAAAACCC
Organism: Mesoplodon mirus; assembly: GCF_964341445.2. Classification (NCBI taxonomy): domain Eukaryota; kingdom Metazoa; phylum Chordata; class Mammalia; order Artiodactyla; family Ziphiidae; genus Mesoplodon; species Mesoplodon mirus. Next base: position 822,729 of record NW_028295814.1, on the reverse strand, counting down.
TATCAGGGCACTTGCTGCAGTGGTAAACAATTCTGAAATTGGTCAGAGGTGGGGAATCATCTCCCATACAACCAGCAACCCACCCCCCACGCCAGCAGCATCCTCATTGCAAAGCTGGGGGACCGTGCCGAGGCATCTGTGAATAAACGTGAGCTGAGCCCCAGGACAGCTGCTGCTGAACTGTTCCCACCCTTCCCAGGTAAAACACCTGAATATGTACACGGGCTTGAAAGCCTAGAGGAAGGGCCAGGGAGCCACACCAGCGACAGCACGCAGGCCAACTTGGTGCCTGAAGGCCAGCCAGGGTGGTCCTGGCCCTGGGCGCTCTTGCGGAAGCTTTCCATTGCCCTGCCTGAGATACCCCTCCTGTCCCGGCCCCCACTGCTTTTTTCCTTCTTCACCTCTGTCCGGAGAGAAATTCCAGCGGAAGGTATGGGTGACACATCCTCTTCTTTACAGGTGGCAGCCTGGCAACCCCTGCAGAAAGGCCAGCAGAGCCCCACTCACACCGGGCCACCAACAAAGCTGTGGCCCCTCACTCCCTCCCACCAGCACAGCCCCGAGACTGCTGACGGGGCAGAGAATATGGAGTCAGGCACAGCTTCAGGGGCTATTGCTGCCTGGAGCGCTGTTTATATTGACCTCAAACAGGCACACCTGGGGAGGGCCGGCCGGCAGGCTAAGGCTGCCCAGGTCAGCTAATCCACAACCCTCAGGGAATCACATTGCTGCAAACGGACCTCGCTAAGGCAGAATAGAAGCCAAGGAAGAAAAGGACACAATGCCATTTGCAGCACCGTAGATGAGTCTAGAGGTAATCACGTGACTTGTAGTAAGTCAGAAAGTGAAAGACACATATCGTATCATATCACTTATAGGTGTTACCTAAGAATGGATACCAGGGCAGATATTTCCACGGAGAAGGGCCATCACAGATTCATCAAACAAACTTATGGTTCACCAATGGAAAGGTGTGAGGATTGGTTTCATTACGATATTGGGGTTAACAGACATATACAAACACAGGTGACACATATAATCACCAAAGACCTACGGAATACCAAGAGAAGACTACTCAACCTTCTGTCATAACGTACATGGGAAAAGGATCCCCAGGAAGAACAGACATCTGTATATGTGTAAAAGAACCACATCTTCCACACCTACAACAAGCCAAACATTGTAATCAAACTTGCTGTAATAAAAAATAAAAAATTAAATTAAAAACACGAACAAGAAGTAGTGAGACAAACTTGAGGGGCTTTCTCCTGGCACATTCCATTCTAAATTCCAATCTAGAACACGACTTCCATTGAGGCTCTGTTGCCCTAGTCACCAGATTTGGTAAGGGACAACTGCTGCCCCCTTGTGGCCGTTTCACACAACAGCAGCTTTAATCCCAGCGCTGATGGTCAGTTGATATTCAAAATCATTGCAGGCCTGTAAATGACACCTGCCCTGAAACCAAATCCTGGGGTCACATATCGACCAAAAAATTCAAAGGACGTCCATATTTCAAAACGACCGTCTCAAAAGGCATATTTTACGCACATTAGTGTTCTGCTTCTTTTTCTTTCTTTCCTTTTTTTGTTAAAAAAACGGGAATGGAAAAAGGCATCCCTCAGAATGGGCGAAAATCGTTGCAAACGAATCAATGGACAAAGGTTTAATCTCCAATATATATAAACAGCTCATGCAGCTTAATATTAACAAAACAAACAACCCAATACAAAAAATGGGCAGAAGATCTAAAGAGATGTTTCTTCAAAGAAGACACAGAGATGGCCAAGACACACATGAAAAGCTGCTCAACAGCACTAATTATTAGAGAAATGCAAATCAAAACTACAATGAGGTATCACCTCACACCTGTTAGAATCGGCATCATCAGAAAATCTACAAACAACCAATTCTGGGGAGGGTGTGGACAAAAGGAGCCCTCTTCCACAATTGGTGGCAATGTAAATTGATACAGTCACTATGGAGAACGGTATGGAGTTTCCTTGAAAAAAACTAGAAATAGAATTACCATCTGATCCAGCAATCCCACTTCTGGGCATATACCCAGAGAAAACCATAAATCAAAAAGGCACATTCACCACAATGTTCATGGCAGCACTATTTACAATAGCCAGGTAATGGAAGCAACGTAAATGCCCACAGACAGATGAATGGATAAAGATGTGGTACATATATAAAATGGAATATTACTCAGGCATAAAAAGGAATGAAACTGGGTCATTTGTAGAGACATCGATGGATCTAGAGACTGTCATACAGAATGAAGTAAGTCAGAAAGAGGAAAACAAATATTGTATATTAATGCATATATGTGGAACCTAAAAAATGGTACAGATGAACTGGTTTGCAGGGAAGAAACAGAGACACAGAGGTAGAGAACAAACATATGGACACCAAGTGTGGGAAGCCATGGGGTGGTGGTGGTGGGATGAGTTGGGAGATTGGGATTGACCTGTATACATGTATATGCATAAAATACATAACTAATAATAACCTGCTGTATAAAAATATAAATCAAATTAAATTTCAAAATTTTATAAAGTAAAATTTAAAAATAAAACAGAAAAATGTTCTTCCCTTCACACAGATGTATTTATAGGAATGAATTATTTCCATGCTTATATCTATAAATACATAAAAGAGGAATAAAATCTAACTTGAACCATAAAAGAAAAAAAAAACCTGAACCCACCAGTTATACAGAGGAAAACCCTATCAGGGCACTTGCTGCAGCGGTAAACAATTCTGAAATTGGTCAGAGGTGGGGAATCATCTCCCATACAACCAGCAACCCACCCCCCACGCCAGGAGCATCCTCATTGCAAAGCTGGGGGACCGTGCCGAGGCATCTGTGAGTAAACGTGAGCTGAGCCCCAGGACAGCTGCTGCTGAACTGTTCCCACCCTTCCCAGGTAAAACACCTGAATATGTACAAGGGCTTGAAAGCCTAGAGGAAGGGCCACGGAGCCACACCAGCGACAGCACGCAGGCCAACTTGGTGCCTGCAGGCCAGCCAGGGTGGTCCTGGCCCCGGGCGCTCTTGCGGAAGCTTTCCATTGCCCTGCCTGAGATTCCCCTCCTGTCCCGGCACCCACTGCTTTTTTCCTTCCTCACCTCTGTCCGGAGAGAAATTCCAGCGGAAGGTATGGGTGACACATCCTCTTCTTTACAGGTGGCAGCCTGGCAACCCCTGCAGAAAGGCCAGCAGAGCCCCACTCACACCGGGCCACCAACAAAGCTGTGGCCCCTCACTCCCTCCCACCAGCACAGCCCCGAGACTGCTGACGGGGCAGAGAATATGGAGTCAGGCACAGCTTCAGGGGCTATTGCTGCCTGGAGCGCTGTTTATATTGACCTCAAACAGGCACACCTGGGGAGGGCCGGCCGGCAGTGTAAGGCTGCCCAGGTCAGCTCATCCACAACCCTCAGGGAATCACATTGTTGAAAACGGACCTCGCTAAGGCAGAATAGAAGCCAAGGAAGAAAAGGACACAATGCCATTTGCAGCACCGTAGATGAGTCTAGAGGTAATCACGTGACTTGTAGTAAGTCAGAAAGTGAAAGACACATATCGTATCATATCACTTATAGGTGTTACCTAAGAATGGATACCAGTGCAGATATTTCCACGGAGAAGGGCCATCACAGATTCATCAAACAAACTTATGGTTCACCAATGGAAAGGTGTGAGGATTGGTTTCATTACGATATTGGGGTTAACAGACATATACAAACACAGGTGACACATATAATCACCAAAGACCTACGGAATACCAAGAGAAGACTACTCAACCTTCTGTCATAACGTACATGGGAAAAGGATCCCAGGAAGAACAGACATCTGTATATGTGTAAAAGAACCCCATCTTCCACACCTACAACAAGCCAAACATTGTAATCAAACTTGCTGTAATAAAAAATAAAAAATTAAATTAAAAACACGAACAAGAAGTAGTGAGACAAACTTGAACGGCTTTCTCCTGGCACATTCCATTCTAAATTCCAATCTAGAACGCGACTTCCATTGAGGCTCTGTTGCCCTAGTCACCAGATTTGGTAAGGGAGAACTGCTGCCACCTTGTGGCCGTTTCACACAACAGCAGCTTTAATCCCAGCGCTGATGGTCAGTTGATATTCAAAATCATTGCAGGCCTGTAAATGACACCTGCCCTGAAACCAAATCCTGGGGTCACATATCGACCAAAAAATTCAAAGGACGTCCATATTTCAAAACGACCGTCTCAAAAGGCATATTTTACGCACATTAGTGTTCTGCTTCTTTTTCTTTCTTTCCTTTTTTTGTTAAAAAAAGGGGAATGGAAAAAGGCATCCCTCAGAGTGGGCGAAAATCGTTGCAAACGAATCAATGTTCAAAGGTTTAATCTCCAATATATATAAACAGCTCATGCAGCTTAATATTAACAAAACAAACAACCCAATACAAAAAATGGGCAGAAGATCTAAAGAGATGTTTCTTCAAAGAAGACACAGAGATGGCCAAGACACACATGAAAAGCTGCTCAACAGCACTAATTATTAGAGAAATGCAAATCAAAACTACAATGAGGTATCACCTCACACCTGTTAGAATCGGCATCATCAGAAATTCTACAAACAACCAATTCTGGGGAGGGTGTGGACAAAAGGAGCCCTCTTCCACAATTGGTGGCAATGTAAATTGATACAGTCACTATGGAGAACGGTATGGAGTTTCCTTGAAAAAAACTAGAAATAGAATTACCATCTGATCCAGCAATCCCACTTCTGGGCATATACCCAGAGAAAACCATAAATCAAAAAGGCACATTCACCACAATGTTCATGGCAGCACTATTTACAATAGCCAGGTAATGGAAGCAACGTAAATGCCCACAGACAGATGAATGGATAAAGATGTGGTACATATATAAAATGGAATATTACTCAGCCATAAAAAGGAATGAACCTGGGTCATTTGTAGAGACATCGATGTATCTAGAGACTGTCATACAGAATGAAGTAAGTCAGAAAGAGGAAAACAAATATTGTATATTAATGCATATATGTGGAACCTAAAAAATGGTACAGATGAACTGGTTTGCAGGGAAGAAACAGAGACACAGAGGTAGAGAACAAACATATGGACACCAAGTGTGGGAAGCCATGGGGTGGTGGTGGTGGGATGAGTTGGGAGATTGGGATTGACCTGTATACATGTATATGCATAAAATACATAACTAATAATAACCTGCTGTATAAAAAAATAAATCAAATTAAATTTCAAAATTTTAAAAAGTAAAATTTAAAAATAAAACAGAAAAATGTTCTTCCCTTCACACAGATGTATTTATACGAATGAATTATTTCCATGCTTATATCTATAAATACATAAAAGAGGAATAAAATCTAACTTGAACCATAAAAGAAAAAAAAAAACCTGAACCCACCAGTTATACAGAGGAAAACCCTATCAGGGCACTTGCTGCAGCGGTAAACAATTCTGAAATTGGTCAGAGGTGGGGAATCATCTCCCATACAACCAGCAACCCACCCCCCACGCCAGGAGCATCCTCATTGCAAAGCTGGGGGACCGTGCCGAGGCATCTGTGAGTAAACGTGAGCTGAGCCCCAGGAAAGCTGCTGCTGAACTGTTCCCACCCTTCCCAGGTAAAACACCTGAATATGTACAAGGGCTTGAAAGCCTAGAGGAAGGGCCACGGAGCCACACCAGCGACAGCACGCAGGCCAACTTGGTGCCTGCAGGCCAGCCAGGGTGGTCCTGGCCCCGGGCACTCTTGCGGAAGCTTTCCATTGCCCTGCCTGAGATACCCCTCCTGTCCCGGCCCCCACTGCTTTTTTCCTTCCTCACCTCTGTCCGGAGAGAAATTCCAGCGGAAGGTATGGGTGACACATCCTCTTCTTTACAGGTGGCAGCCTGGCAACCCCTGCAGAAAGGCCAGCAGAGCGCCACTCACACCAGGCCACCAACAAAGCTGTGGCCCCTCACTCCCTCCCACCAGCACAGCCCCGAGACTGCTGACGGGGCAGAGAATATGGAGTCAGGCACAGCTTCAGGGGCTATTGCTGCCTGGAGCGCTGTTTATATTGACCTCAAACAGGCACACCTGGGGAGGGCCGGCCGGCAGGGTAAGGCTGCCCAGGTCAGCTAATCCACAACCCTCAGGGAATCACATTGTTGAAAACGGACCTCGCTAAGGCAGAATAGAAGCCAAGGAAGAAAAGGACACAATGCCATTTGCAGCACCGTAGATGAGTCTAGAGGTAATCACGTGACTTGTAGTAAGTCAGAAAGTGAAAGACACATATCGTATCATATCACTTATAGGTGTTACCTAAGAATGGATACCAGGGCAGATATTTCCACGGAGAAGGGCCATCACAGATTCATCAAACAAACTTATGGTTCACCAATGGAAAGGTGTGAGGATTGGTTTCATTACGATATTGGGGTTAACAGACATATACAAACACAGGTGACACATATAATCACCAAAGACCTACGGAATACCAAGAGAAGACTACTCAACCTTCTGTCATAACGTACATGGGAAAAGGATCCCAGGAAGAACAGACATCTGTATATGTGTAAAAGAACCACATCTTCCACACCTACAACAAGCCAAACATTGTAATCAAACTTGCTGTAATAAAAAAATTAAATTAAAAACACGAACAAGAAGTAGTGAGACAAACTTGAGGGGCTTTCTCCTGGCACATTCCATTCTAAATTCCAATCTAGAACACGACTTCCATTGAGGCTCTGTTGCCCTAGTCACCAGATTTGGTAAGGGAGAACTGCTGCCACCTTGTGGCCGTTTCACACAACAGCAGCTTTAATCCCAGCGCTGATGGTCAGTTGATATTCAAAATCATTGCAGGCCTGTAAATGACACCTGCCCTGAAACCAAATCCTGGGGTCACATATCGACCAAAAAATTCAAAGGACGTCCATATTTCAAAACGACCGTCTCAAAAGGCATATTTTACGCACATTAGTGTTCTGCTTCTTTTTCTTTCATTCCTTTTTTTGTTAAAAAAAGGGGAATGGAAAAAGGCATCCCTCAGAGTGGGCGAAAATCGTTGCAAACGAATCAATGTTCAAAGGTTTAATCTCCAATATATATAAACAGCTCATGCAGCTTAATATTAACAAAACAAACAACCCAATACAAAAAATGGGCAGAAGATCTAAAGAGATGTTTCTTCAAAGAAGACACAGAGATGGCCAAGACACACATGAAACGCTGCTCAACAGCACTAATTATTAGAGAAATGCAAATCAAAACTACAATGAGGTATCACCTCACACCTGTTAGAATCGGCATCATCAGAAAATCTACAAACAACCAATTCTGGGGAGGCTGTGGACAAAAGGAGCCCTCTTCCACAATTGGTGGCAATGTAAATTGATACAGTCACTATGGAGAACGGTATGGAGTTTCCTTGAAAAAAACTAGAAATAGAATTACCATCTGATCCAGCAATCCCACTTCTGGGCATATACCCAGAGAAAACCATAAATCAAAAAGGCACATTCACCACAATGTTCATGGCAGCACTATTTACAATAGCCAGGTAATGGAAGCAACGTAAATGCCCACAGACAGATGAATGGATAAAGATGTGGTACATATATAAAATGGAATATTACTCAGCCATAAAAAGGAATGAAACTGGGTCATTTGTAGAGACATCGATGGATCTAGAGACTGTCATACAGAATGAAGTAAGTCAGAAAGAGGAAAACAAATATTGTATATTAATGCATATATGTGGAACCTAAAAAATGGTACAGATGAACTGGTTTGCAGGGAAGAAACAGAGACACAGAGGTAGAGAACAAACATATGGACACCAAGTGTGGGAAGCCATGGGGTGGTGGTGGTGGGATGAGTTGGGAGATTGGGATTGACCTGTATACATGTATATGCATAAAATACATAACTAATAATAACCTGCTGTATAAAAAAATAAATCAAATTAAATTTCAAAATTTTAAAAAGTAAAATTTAAAAATAAAACAGAAAAATGTTCTTCCCTTCACACAGATGTATTTATAGGAATGAATTATTTCCATGCTTATATCTATAAATACATAAAAGAGGAATAAAATCTAACTTGAACCATAAAAGAAAAAAAAAAACCTGAACCCACCAGTTATACAGAGGAAAACCCTATCAGGGCACTTGCTGCAGCGGTAAACAATTCTGAAATTGGTCAGAGGTGGGGAATCATCTCCCATACAACCAGCAACCCACCCCCCACGCCAGGAGCATCCTCATTGCAAAGCTGGGGGACCGTGCCGAGGCATCTGTGAGTAAACGTGAGCTGAGCCCCAGGACAGCTGCTGCTGAACTGTTCCCACCCTTCCCAGGTAAAACACCTGAATATGTACAAGGGCTTGAAAGCCTAGAGGAAGGGCCACGGAGCCACACCAGCGACAGCACGCAGGCCAACTTGGTGCCTGCAGGCCAGCCAGGGTGGTCCTGGCCCCGGGCACTCTTGCGGAAGCTTTCCATTGCCCTGCCTGAGATATCCCTCCTGTCCCGGCCCCCACTGCTTTTTTCCTTCCTCACCTCTGTCCGGAGAGAAATTCCAGCGGAAGGTATGGGTGACACATCCTCTTCTTTACAGGTGGCAGCCTGGCAACCCCTGCAGAAAGGCCAGCAGAGCCCCACTCACACCGGGCCACCAACAAAGCTGTGGCCCCTCACTCCCTCCCACCAGCACAGTCCCGAGACTGCTGACGGGGCAGAGAATATGGAGTCAGGCACAGCTTCAGGGGCTATTGCTGCATGGAGCACTGTTTATATTGACCTCAAACAGGCACACCTGGGGAGGGCCGGCCGGCAGGGTAAGGCTGCCCAGGTCAGCTAATCCACAACCCTCAGGGAATCACATTGTTGAAAACGGACCTCGCTAAGGCAGAATAGAAGCCAAGGAAGAAAAGGACACAATGCCATTTGCAGCACCGTAGATGAGTCTAGAGGTAATCACGTGACTTGTAGTAAGTCAGAAAGTGAAAGACACATATCGTATCATATCACTTATAGGTGTTACCTAAGAATGGATACCAGGGCAGATATTTCCACGGAGAAGGGCCATCACAGATTCATCAAACAAACTTATGGTTCACCAATGGAAAGGTGTGAGGATTGGTTTCATTACGATATTGGGGTTAACAGACATATACAAACACAGGTGACACATATAATCACCAAAGACCTACGGAATACCAAGAGAAGACTACTCAACCTTCTGTCATAACGTACATGGGAAAAGGATCCCAGGAAGAACAGACATCTGTATATGTGTAAAAGAACCACATCTTCCACACCTACAACAAGCCAAACATTGTAATCAAACTTGCTGTAATAAAAAATAAAAAATTAAATTAAAAACACGAACAAGAAGTAGTGAGACAAACTTGAACGGCTTTCTCCTGGCACATTCCATTCTAAATTCCAATCTAGAACAGGACTTCCATTGAGGCTCTGTTGCCCTAGTCACCAGATTTGGTAAGGGAGAACTGCTGCCACCTTGTGGCCGTTTCACACAACAGCAGCTTTAATCCCAGCGCTGATGGTCAGTTGATATTCAAAATCATTGCAGGCCTGTAAATGACACCTGCCCTGAAAACAAATCCTGGGGTCACATATCGACCAAAAAATTCAAAGGACGTCCATATTTCAAAACGACCGTCTCAAAAGGCATATTTTACGCACATTAGTGTTCTGCTTCTTTTTCTTTCTTTCCTTTTTTTGTTAAAAAAAGGGGAATGGAAAAAGGCATCCCTCAGAATGGGCGAAAATCGTTGCAAACGAATCAATGGACAAAGGTTTAATCTCCAATATATATAAACAGCTCATGCAGCTTAATATTAACAAAACAAACAACCCAATACAAAAAATGGGCAGAAGATCTAAAGAGATGTTTCTTCAAAGAAGACACAGAGATGGCCAAGACACACATGAAAAGCTGCTCAACAGCACTAATTATTAGAGAAATGCAAATCAAAACTACAATGAGGTATCACCTCACACCTGTTAGAATCGGCATCATCAGAAAATCTACAAACAACCAATTCTGGGGAGGGTGTGGACAAAAGGAGCCCTCTTCCACAATTGGTGGCAATGTAAAATGATACAGTCACTATGGAGAACGGTATGGAGTTTCCTTGAAAAAAACTAGAAATAGAATTACCATCTGATCCAGCAATCCCACTTCTGGGCATATACCCAGAGAAAACCATAAATCAAAAAGGCACATTCACCACAATGTTCATGGCAGCACTATTTACAATAGCCAGGTAATGGAAGCAACGTAAATGCCCACAGACAGATGAATGGATAAAGATGTGGTACATATATAAAATGGAATATTACTCAGCCATAAAAAGGAATGAAACTGGGTCATTTGTAGAGACATCGATGGATCTAGAGACTGTCATACAGAATGAAGTAAGTCAGAAAGAGGAAAACAAATATTGTATATTAATGCATATATGTGGAACCTAAAAAATGGTACAGATGAACTGGTTTGCAGGGAAGAAACAGAGACACAGAGGTAGAGAACAAACATATGGACACCATGTGTGGGAAGCCATGGGGTGGTGGTGGTGGGATGAGTTGGGAGATTGGGATTGACCTGTATACATGTATATGCATAAAATACATAACTAATAATAACCTGCTGTATAAAAAAATAAATCAAATTAAATTTCAAAATTTTAAAAAGTAAAATTTAAAAATAAAACAGAAAAATGTTCTTCCCTTCACACAGATGTATTTATAGGAATGAATTATTTCCATGCTTATATCTATAAATACATAAAAGAGGAATAAAATCTAACTTGAACCATAAAAGAAAAAAAAAAACCTGAACCCACCAGTTATACAGAGGAAAACCCTATCAGGGCACTTGCTGCAGCGGTAAACAATTCTGAAATTGGTCAGAGGTGGGGAATCATCTCCCATAAAACCAGCAACCCACCCCCCACGCCAGGAGCATCCTCATTGCAAAGCTGGGGGACCGTGCCGAGGCATCTGTGAGTAAACGTGAGCTGAGCCCCAGGACAGCTGCTGCTGAACTGTTCCCACCCTTCCCAGGTAAAACACCTGAATATGTACAAGGGCTTGAAAGCCTAGAGGAAGGGCCACGGAGCCACACCAGCGACAGCACGCAGGCCAACTTGGTGCCTGCAGGCCAGCCCGGGTGGTCCTGGCCCCGGGCGCTCTTGCGGAAGCTTTCCATTGCCCTGCCTGAGATATCCCTCCTGTCCCGGCCCCCACTGCTTTTTTCCTTCCTCACCTCTGTCCGGAGAGAAATTCCAGCGGAAGGTATGGGTGACACATCCTCTTCTTTACAGGTGGCAGCCTGGCAACCCCTGCAGAAAGGCCAGCAGAGCCCCACTCACACCGGGCCACCAACAAAGCTGTGGCCCCTCACTCCCTCCCACCAGCACAGTCCCGAGACTGCTGACGGGGCAGAGAATATGGAGTCAGGCACAGCTTCAGGGGCTATTGCTGCCTGGAGCACTGTTTATATTGACCTCAAACAGGCACACCTGGGGAGGGCCGGCCGGCAGGGTAAGGCTGCCCAGGTCAGCTAATCCACAACCCTCAGGGAATCACATTGTTGAAAACGGACCTCGCTAAGGCAGAATAGAAGCCAAGGAAGAAAAGGACACAATGCCATTTGCAGCACCGTAGATGAGTCTAGAGGTAATCACGTGACTTGTAGTAAGTCAGAAAGTGAAAGACACATATCGTATCATATCACTTATAGGTGTTACCTAAGAATGGATACCAGGGCAGATATTTCCACGGAGAAGGGCCATCACAGATTCATCAAACAAACTTATGGTTCACCAATGGAAAGGTGTGAGGATTGGTTTCATTACGATATTGGGGTTAACAGACATATACAAACACAGGTGACACATATAATCACCAAAGACCTACGGAATACCAAGAGAAGACTACTCAACCTTCTGTCATAACGTACATGGGAAAAGGATCCCAGGAAGAACAGACATCTGTATATGTGTAAAAGAACCACATCTTCCACACCTACAACAAGCCAAACATTGTAATCAAACTTGCTGTAATAAAAAATAAAAAATTAAATTAAAAACACGAACAAGAAGTAGTGAGACAAACTTGAACGGCTTTCTCCTGGCACATTCCATTCTAAATTCCAATCTAGAACACGACTTCCATTGAGGCTCTGTTGCCCTAGTCACCAGATTTGGTAAGGGAGAACTGCTGCCACCTTGTGGCCGTTTCACACAACAGCAGCTTTAATCCCAGCGCTGATGGTCAGTTGATATTCAAAATCATTGCAGGCCTGTAAATGACACCTGCCCTGAAAACAAATCCTGGGGTCACATATCGACCAAAAAATTCAAAGGACGTCCATATTTCAAAACGACCGTCTCAAAAGGCATATTTTACGCACATTAGTGTTCTGCTTCTTTTTCTTTCTTTCCTTTTTTTGTTAAAAAAAGGGGAATGGAAAAAGGCATCCCTCAGAATGGGCGAAAATCGTTGCAAACGAATCAATGGACAAAGGTTTAATCTCCAATATATATAAACAGCTCATGCAGCTTAATATTAACAAAACAAACAACCCAATACAAAAAATGGGCAGAAGATCTAAAGAGATGTTTCTTCAAAGAAGACACAGAGATGGCCAAGACAAACATGAAAAGCTGCTCAACAGCACTAATTATTAGAGAAATGCAAATCAAAACTACAATGAGGTATCACCTCACACCTGTTAGAATCGGCATCATCAGAAAATCTACAAACAACCAATTCTGGGGAGGGTGTGGACAAAAGGAGCCCTCTTCCACAATTGGTGGCAATGTAAATTGATACAGTCACTATGGAGAACGGTATGGAGTTTCCTTGAAAAAAACTAGAAATAGAATTACCATCTGATCCAGCAATCCCACTTCTGGGCATATACCCAGAGAAAACCATAAATCAAAAAGGCACATTCACCACAATGTTCATGGCAGCACTATTTACAATAGCCAGGTAATGGAAGCAACGTAAATGCCCACAGACAGATGAATGGATAAAGATGTGGTACATATATAAAATGGAATATTACTCAGCCATAAAAAGGAATGAAACTGGGTCATTTGTAGAGACATCGATGGATCTAGAGACTGTCATACAGAATGAAGTAAGTCAGAAAGAGGAAAACAAATATTGTATATTAATGCATATATGTGGAACCTAAAAAATGGTACAGATGAACTGGTTTGCAGGGAAGAAACAGAGACACAGAGGTAGAGAACAAACATATGGACATCAAGTGTGGGAAGCCATGGGGTGGTGGTGGTGGGATGAGTTGGGAGATTGGGATTGACCTGTATACATGTATATGCATAAAATACATAACTAATAATAACCTGCTGTATAAAAAAATAAATCAAATTAAATTTCAAAATTTTAAAAAGTAAAATTTAAAAATAAAACAGAAAAATGTTCTTCCCTTCACACAGATGTATTTATAGGAATGAATTATTTCCATGCTTATATCTATAAATACATAAAAGAGGAATAAAATCTAACGTGAAACATAAAAGAAAAAAAAAAACCTGAACCCACCAGTTATAAAGAGGAAAACCCAATCAGGGCACTTGCTGCAGCGGTAAACAATTCTGAAATTGGTCAGAGGTGGGGAATCATCTCCCATACAACCAGCAACCCACCCCCCACGCCAGGAGCATCCTCATTGCAAAGCTGGGGGACCGTGCCGAGGCATCTGTGAGTAAACGTGAGCTGAGCCCCAGGAAAGCTGCTGCTGAACTGTTCCCACCCTTCCCAGGTAAAACACCTGAATATGTACAAGGGCTTGAAAGCCTAGAGGAAGGGCCACGGAGCCACACCAGCGACAGCACGCAGGCCAACTTGGTGCCTGCAGGCCAGCCAGGGTGGTCCTGGCCCCGGGCACTCTTGCGGAAGCTTTCCATTGCCCTGCCTGAGATACCCCTCCTGTCCCGGCCCCCACTGCTTTTTTCCTTCCTCACCTCTGTCCGGAGAGAAATTCCAGCGGAAGGTATGGGTGACACATCCTCTTCTTTACAGGTGGCAGCCTGGCAACCCCTGCAGAAAGGCCAGCAGAGCCACACTCACACCAGGCCACCAACAAAGCTGTGGCCCCTCACTCCCTCCCACCAGCATAGCCCCGAGACTGCTGACGGGGCAGAGAATATGGAGTCAGGCACAGCTTCAGGGGCTATTGCTGCCTGGAGCGCTGTTTATATTGACCTCAAACAGGCACACCTGGGGAGGGCCGGCCGGCAGGGTAAGGCTGCCCAGGTCAGCTAATCCACAACCCTCAGGGAATCACATTGTTGAAAACGGACCTCGCTAAGGCAGAATAGAAGCCAAGGAAGAAAAGGACACAATGCCATTTGCAGCACCGTAGATGAGTCTAGAGGTAATCACGTGACTTGTAGTAAGTCAGAAAGTGAAAGACACATATCGTATCATATCACTTATAGGTGTTACCTAAGAATGGATACCAGGGCAGATATTTCCACGGAGAAGGGCCATCACAGATTCATCAAACAAACTTATGGTTCACCAATGGAAAGGTGTGAGGATTGGTTTCATTACGATATAGGGGTTAACAGACATATACAAACACAGGTGACACATATAATCACCAAAGACCTACGGAATACCAAGAGAAGACTACTCAACCTTCTGTCATAACGTACATGGGAAAAGGATCCCAGGAAGAACAGACATCTGTATATGTGTAAAAGAACCACATCTTCCACACCTACAACAAGCCAAACATTGTAATCAAACTTGCTGTAATAAAAAATAAAAAATTAAATTAAAAACACGAACAAGAAGTAGTGAGACAAACTTGAACGGCTTTCTCCTGGCACATTCCATTCTAAATTCCAATCTAGAACAGGACTTCCATTGAGGCTCTGTTGCCCTAGTCACCAGATTTGGTAAGGGAGAACTGCTGCCGCCTTGTGGCCGTTTCACACAACAGCAGCTTTAATCCCAGCGCTGATGGTCAGTTGATATTCAAAATCATTGCAGGCCTGTAAATGACACCAGCCCTGAAAACAAATCCTGGGGTCACATATCGACCAAAAAATTCAAAGGACGTCCATATTTCAAAACGACCGTCTCAAAAGGCATATTTTACGCACATTAGTGTTCTGCTTCTTTTTCTTTCTTTCCTTTTTTTGTTAAAAAAAGGGGAATGGAAAAAGGCATCCCTCAGAGTGGGCGAAAATCGTTGCAAACGAATCAATGTTCAAAGGTTTAATCTCCAATATATATAAACAGCTCATGCAGCTTAATATTAACAAAACAAACAACCCAATACAAAAAATGGGCAGAAGATCTAAAGAGATGTTTCTTCAAAGAAGACACAGAGATGGCCAAGACACACATGAAAAGCTGCTCAACAGCACTAATTATTAGAGAAATGCAAATCAAAACTACAATGAGGTATCACCTCACACCTGTTAGAATCGGCATCATCAGAAAATCTACAAACAACCAATTCTGGGGAGGCTGTGGACAAAAGGAGCCCTCTTCCACAATTGGTGGCAATGTAAATTGATACAGTCACTATGGAGAACGGTATGGAGTTTCCTTGAAAAAAACTAGAAATAGAATTACCATCTGATCCAGCAATCCCACTTCTGGGCATATACCCAGAGAAAACCATAAATCAAAAAGGCACATTCACCACAGTGTTCATGGCAGCACTATTTACAATAGCCAGGTAATGGAAGCAACGTAAATGCCCACAGACAGATGAATGGATAAAGATGTGGTACATATATAAAATGGAATATTACTCAGCCATAAAAAGGAATGAAACTGGGTCATTTGTAGAGACATCGATGGATCTAGAGACTGTCATACAGAATGAAGTAAGTCAGAAAGAGGAAAACAAATATTGTATATTAATGCATATATGTGGAACCTAAAAAATGGTACAGATGAACTGGTTTGCAGGGAAGAAACAGAGACACAGAGGTAGAGAACAAACATATGGACACCAAGTGTGGGAAGCCATGGGGTGGTGGTGGTGGGATGAGTTGGGAGATTGGGATTGACCTGTATACATGTATATGCATAAAATACATAACTAATAATAACCTGCTGTATAAAATAAATAAATCAAATTAAATTTCAAAATTTTAAAAAGTAAAATTTAAAAATAAAACAGAAAAATGTTCTTCCCTTCACACAGATGTATTTATAGGAATGAATTATTTCCATGCTTATATCTATAAATACATAAAAGAGGAATAAAATCTAACTTGAACCATAAAAGAAAAAAAAAAACCTGAACCCACCAGTTATACAGAGGTAAACCCTATCAGGGCACTTGCTGCAGCGGTAAACAATTCTGAAATTGGTCAGAGGTGGGGAATCATCTCCCATACAACCAGCAACCCACCCCCCACGCCAGGAGCATCCTCATTGCAAAGCTGGGGGACCGTGCCGAGGCATCTGTGAGTAAACGTGAGCTGAGCCCCAGGACAGCTGCTGCTGAACTCTTCCCACCCTTCCCAGGTAAAACACCTGAATATGTACAAGGGCTTGAAAGCCTAGAGGAAGGGCCACGGAGCCACACCAGCGACAGCACGCAGGCCAACTTGGTGCCTGCAGGCCAGCCAGGGTGGTCCTGGCCCCGGGCGCTCTTGCGGAAGCTTTCCATTGCCCTGCCTGAGATATCCCTCCTGTCCCGGCCCCCACTGCTTTTTCCTTCCTCACCTCTGTCCGGAGAGAAATTCCAGCGGAAGGTATGGGTGACACATCCTCTTCTTTACAGGTGGCAGCCTGGCAACCCCTGCAGAAAGGCCAGCAGAGCCCCACTCACACCGGGCCACCAACAAAGCTGTGGCCCCTCACTCCCTCCCACCAGCACAGTCCCGAGACTGCTGACGGGGCAGAGAATATGGAGTCAGGCACAGCTTCAGGGGCTATTGCTGCCTGGAGCGCTGTTTATATTGACCTCAAACAGGCACACCTGGGGAGGGCCGGCCGGCAGGGTAAGGCTGCCTAGGTCAGCTAATCCACAACCCTCAGGGAATCACATTGTTGAAAACGGACCTCGCTAAGGCAGAATAGAAGCCAAGGAAGAAAAGGACACAATGCCATTTGCAGCACCGTAGATGAGTCTAGAGGTAATCACGTGACTTGTAGTAAGTCAGAAAGTGAAAGACACATATCGTATCATATCACTTATAGGTGTTACCTAAGAATGGATACCAGGGCAGATATTTCCACGGAGAAGGGCCATCACAGATTCATCAAACAAACTTATGGTTCACCAATGGAAAGGTGTGAGGATTGGTTTCATTACGATATTGGGGTTAACAGACATATACAAACACAGGTGACACATATAATCACCAAAGACCTACGGAATACCAAGAGAAGACTACTCAACCTTCTGTCATAACGTACATGGGAAAAGGATCCCAGGAAGAACAGACATCTGTATATGTGTAAAAGAACCACATCTTCCACACCTACAACAAGCCAAACATTGTAATCAAACTTGCTGTAATAAAAAATAAAAAATTAAATTAAAAACACGAACAAGAAGTAGTGAGACAAACTTGAACGGCTTTCTCCTGGCACATTCCATTCTAAATTCCAATCTAGAACACGACTTCCATTGAGGCTCTGTTGCCCTAGTCACCAGATTTGGTAAGGGAGAACTGCTGCCACCTTGTGGCCGTTTCACACAACAGCAGCTTTAATCCCAGCGCTGATGGTCAGTTGATATTCAAAATCATTGCAGGCCTGTAAATGACACCAGCCCTGAAAACAAATCCTGGGGTCACATATCGACCAAAAAATTCAAAGGACGTCCATATTTCAAAACGACCGTCTCAAAAGGCATATTTTACGCACATTAGTGTTCTGCTTCTTTTTCTTTCTTTCCTTTTTTTGTTAAAAAAAGGGGAATGGAAAAAGGCATCCCTCAGAATGGGCGAAAATCGTTGCAAACGAATCAATGGACAAAGGTTTAATCTCCAATATATATAAACAGCTCATGCAGCTTAATATTAACAAAACAAACAACCCAATACAAAAAATGGGCAGAAGATCTAAAGAGATGTTTCTTCAAAGAAGACACAGAGATGGCCAAGACACACATGAAAAGCTGCTCAACAGCACTAATTATTAGAGAAATGCAAATCAAAACTACAATGAGGTATCACCTCACACCTGTTAGAATCGGCATCATCAGAAAATCTACAAACAACCAATTCTGGGGAGGGTGTGGACAAAAGGAGCCCTCTTCCACAATTGGTGGCAATGTAAATTGATACAGTCACTATGGAGAACGGTATGGAGTTTCCTTGAAAAAAACTAGAAATGGAATTACCATCTGATCCAGCAATCCCACTTCTGGGCATATACCCAGAGAAAACCATAAATCAAAAAGGCACATTCACCACAGTGTTCATGGCAGCACTATTTACAATAGCCAGGTAATGGAAGCAACGTAAATGCCCACAGACAGATGAATGGATAAAGATGTGGTACATATATAAAATGGAATATTACTCAGCCATAAAAAGGAATGAAACTGGGTCATTTGTAGAGACATCGATGGATCTAGAGACTGTCATACAGAATGAAGTAAGTCAGAAAGAGGAAAACAAATATTGTATATTAATGCATATATGTGGAACCTAAAAAATGGTACAGATGAACTGGTTTGCAGGGAAGAAACAGAGACACAGAGGTAGAGAACAAACATATGGACACCAAGTGTGGGAAGCCATGGGGTGGTGGTGGTGGGATGAGTTGGGAGATTGGGATTGACCTGTATACATGTATATGCATAAAATACATAACTAATAATAACCTGCTGTATAAAAAAATAAATCAAATTAAATTTCAAAATTTTAAAAAGTAAAATTTAAAAATAAAACAGAAAAATGTTCTTCCCTTCACACAGATGTATTTATAGGAATGAATTATTTCCATGCTTATATCTATAAATACATAAAAGAGGAATAAAATCTAACTTGAACCATAAAAGAAAAAAAAAAACCTGAACCCACCAGTTATACAGAGGTAAACCCTATCAGGGCACTTGCTGCAGCGGTAAACAATTCTGAAATTGGTCAGAGGTGGGGAATCATCTCCCATACAACCAGCAACCCACCCCCCACGCCAGGAGCATCCTCATTGCAAAGCTGGGGGACCGTGCCGAGGCATCTGTGAGTAAACGTGAGCTGAGCCCCAGGACAGCTGCTGCTGAACTGTTCCCACCCTTCCCAGGTAAAACACCTGAATATGTACAAGGGCTTGAAAGCCTAGAGGAAGGGCCACGGAGCCACACCAGCGACAGCACGCAGGCCAACTTGGTGCCTGCAGGCCAGCCAGGGTGGTCCTGGCCCCGGGCGCTCTTGCGGAAGCTTTCCATTGCCCTGCCTGAGATATCCCTCCTGTCCCGGCCCCCACTGCTTTTTCCTTCCTCACCTCTGTCCGGAGAGAAATTCCAGCGGAAGGTATGGGTGACACATCCTCTTCTTTACAGGTGGCAGCCTGGCAACCCCTGCAGAAAGGCCAGCAGAGCCCCACTCACACCGGGCCACCAACAAAGCTGTGGCCCCTCACTCCCTCCGACCAGCACAGTCCCGAGACTGCTGACGGGGCAGAGAATATGGAGTCAGGCACAGCTTCAGGGGCTATTGCTGCCTGGAGCGCTGTTTATATTGACCTCAAACAGGCACACCTGGGGAGGGCCGGCCGGCAGGGTAAGGCTGCCTAGGTCAGCTAATCCACAACCCTCAGGGAATCACATTGTTGAAAACGGACCTCGCTAAGGCAGAATAGAAGCCAAGGAAGAAAAGGACACAATGCCATTTGCAGCACCGTAGATGAGTCTAGAGGTAATCACGTGACTTGTAGTAAGTCAGAAAGTGAAAGACACATATCGTATCATATCACTTATAGGTGTTACCTAAGAATGGATACCAGGGCAGATATTTCCACGGAGAAGGGCCATCACAGATTCATCAAACAAACTTATGGTTCACCAATGGAAAGGTGTGAGGATTGGTTTCATTACGATATTGGGGTTAACAGACATATACAAACACAGGTGACACATATAATCACCAAAGACCTACGGAATACCAAGAGAAGACTACTCAACATTCTGTCATAACGTACATGGGAAAAGGATCCCAGGAAGAACAGACATCTGTATATGTGTAAAAGAACCACATCTTCCACACCTACAACAAGCCAAACATTGTAATCAAACTTGCTGTAATAAAAAATAAAAAATTAAATTAAAAACACGAACAAGAAGTAGTGAGACAAACTTGAACGGCTTTCTCCTGGCACATTCCATTCTAAATTCCAATCTAGAACAGGACTTCCATTGAGGCTCTGTTGCCCTAGTCACCAGATTTGGTAAGGGAGAACTGCTGCCACCTTGTGGCCGTTTCACACAACAGCAGCTTTAATCCCAGCGCTGATGGTCAGTTGATATTCAAAATCATTGCAGGCCTGTAAATGACACCAGCCCTGAAAACAAATCCTGGGGTCACATATCCACCAAAAAATTCAAAGGACGTCCATATTTCAAAACGACCGTCTCAAAAGGCATATTTTACGCACATTAGTGTTCTGCTTCTTTTTCTTTCTTTCCTTTTTTTGTTAAAAAAAGGGGAATGGAAAAAGGCATCCCTCAGAATGGGCGAAAATCGTTGCAAACGAATCAATGGACAAAGGTTTAATCTCCAATATATATAAACAGCTCATGCAGCTTAATATTAACAAAACAAACAACCCAATACAAAAAATGGGCAGAAGATCTAAAGAGATGTTTCTTCAAAGAAGACACAGAGATGGCCAAGACACACATGAAAAGCTGCTCAACAGCACTAATTATTAGAGAAATGCAAATCAAAACTACAATGAGGTATCACCTCACACCTGTTAGAATCGGCATCATCAGAAAATCTACAAACAACCAATTCTGGGGAGGGTGTGGACAAAAGGAGCCCTCTTCCACAATTGGTGGCAATGTAAATTGATACAGTCACTATGGAGAACGGTATGGAGTTTCCTTGAAAAAAACTAGAAATAGAATTACCATCTGATCCAGCAATCCCACTTCTGGGCATATACCCAGAGAAAACCATAAATCAAAAAGGCACATTCACCACAGTGTTCATGGCAGCACTATTTACAATAGCCAGGTAATGGAAGCAACGTAAATGCCCACAGACAGATGAATGGATAAAGATGTGGTACATATATAAAATGGAATATTACTCAGCCATAAAAAGGAATGAAACTGGGTCATTTGTAGAGACATCGATGGATCTAGAGACTGTCATACAGAATGAAGTAAGTCAGAAAGAGGAAAACAAATATTGTATATTAATGCATATATGTGGAACCTAAAAAATGGTACAGATGAACTGGTTTGCAGGGAAGAAACAGAGACACAGAGGTAGAGAACAAACATATGGACACCAAGTGTGGGAAGCCATGGGGTGGTGGTGGTGGGATGAGTTGGGAGATTGGGATTGACCTGTATACATGTATATGCATAAAATACATAACTAATAATAACCTGCTGTATAAAAAAATAAATCAAATTAAATTTCAAAATTTTAAAAAGTAAAATTTAAAAATAAAACAGAAAAATGTTCTTCCCTTCACACAGATGTATTTATAGGAATGAATTATTTCCATGCTTATATCTATAAATACATAAAAGAGGAATAAAATCTAACTTGAACCATAAAAGAAAAAAAAAAACCTGAACCCACCAGTTATACAGAGGAAAACCCTATCAGGGCACTTGCTGCAGCGGTAAACAATTCTGAAATTGGTCAGAGGTGGGGAATCATCTCCCATACAACCAGCAACCCACCCCCCACGCCAGGAGCATCCTCATTGCAAAGCTGGGGGACCGTGCCGAGGCATCTGTGAGTAAACGTGAGCTGAGCCCCAGGACAGCTGCTGCTGAACTGTTCCCACCCTTCCCAGGTAAAACACCTGAATATGTACAAGGGCTTGAAAGCCTAGAGGAAGGGCCACGGAGCCACACCAGCGACAGCACGCAGGCCAACTTGGTGCCTGCAGGCCAGCCAGGGTGGTCCTGGCCCCTGGCGCTCTTGCGGAAGCTTTCCATTGCCCTGCCTGAGATATCCCTCCTGTCCCGGCCCCCACTGCTTTTTTCCTTCCTCACCTCTGTCCGGAGAGAAATTCCAGCGGAAGGTATGGGTGACACATCCTCTTCTTTACAGGTGGCAGCCTGGCAACCCCTGCAGAAAGGCCAGCAGAGCCCCACTCACACCGGGCCACCAACAAAGCTGTGGCCCCTCACTCCCTCCCACCAGCACAGTCCCGAGACTGCTGACGGGGCAGAGAATATGGAGTCAGGCACAGCTTCAGGGGCTATTGCTGCCTGGAGCGCTGTTTATATTGACCTCAAACAGGCACACCTGGGGAGGGCCGGCCGGCAGGGTAAGGCTGCCTAGGTCAGCTAATCCACAACCCTCAGGGAATCACATTGTTGAAAACGGACCTCGCTAAGGCAGAATAGAAGCCAAGGAAGAAAAGGACACAATGCCATTTGCAGCACCGTAGATGAGTCTAGAGGTAATCACGTGACTTGTAGTAAGTCAGAAAGTGAAAGACACATATCGTATCATATCACTTATAGGTGTTACCTAAGAATGGATACCAGGGCAGATATTTCCACGGAGAAGGGCCATCACAGATTCATCAAACAAACTTATGGTTCACCAATGGAAAGGTGTGAGGATTGGTTTCATTACGATATTGGGGTTAACAGACATATACAAACACAGGTGACACATATAATCACCAAAGACCTACGGAATACCAAGAGAAGACTACTCAACCTTCTGTCATAACGTACATGGGAAAAGGATCCCAGGAAGAACAGACATCTGTATATGTGTAAAAGAACCACATCTTCCACACCTACAACAAGCCAAACATTGTAATCAAACTTGCTGTAATAAAAAATAAAAAATTAAATTAAAAACACGAACAAGAAGTAGTGAGACAAACTTGAACGGCTTTCTCCTGGCACATTCCATTCTAAATTCCAATCTAGAACAGGACTTCCATTGAGGCTCTGTTGCCCTAGTCACCAGATTTGGTAAGGGAGAACTGCTGCCACCTTGTGGCCGTTTCACACAACAGCAGCTTTAATCCCAGCGCTGATGGTCAGTTGATATTCAAAATCATTGCAGGCCTGTAAATGACACCAGCCCTGAAAACAAATCCTGGGGTCACATATCGACCAAAAAATTCAAAGGACGTCCATATTTCAAAACGACCGTCTCAAAAGGCATATTTTACGCACATTAGTGTTCTGCTTCTTTTTCTTTCTTTCCTTTTTTTGTTAAAAAAAGGGGAATGGAAAAAGGCATCCCTCAGAATGGGCGAAAATCGTTGCAAACGAATCAATGGACAAAGGTTTAATCTCCAATATATATAAACAGCTCATGCAGCTTAATATTAACAAAACAAACAACCCAATACAAAAAATGGGCAGAAGATCTAAAGAGATGTTTCTTCAAAGAAGACACAGAGATGGCCAAGACACACATGAAAAGCTGCTCAACAGCACTAATTATTAGAGAAATGCAAATCAAAACTACAATGAGGTATCACCTCACACCTGTTAGAATCGGCATCATCAGAAAATCTACAAACAACCAATTCTGGGGAGGGTGTGGACAAAAGGAGCCCTCTTCCACAATTGGTGGCAATGTAAATTGATACAGTCACTATGGAGAACGGTATGGAGTTTCCTTGAAAAAAACTAGAAATGGAATTACCATCTGATCCAGCAATCCCACTTCTGGGCATATACCCAGAGAAAACCATAAATCAAAAAGGCACATTCACCACAGTGTTCATGGCAGCACTATTTACAATAGCCAGGTAATGGAAGCAACGTAAATGCCCACAGACAGATGAATGGATAAAGATGTGGTACATATATAAAATGGAATATTACTCAGCCATAAAAAGGAATGAAACTGGGTCATTTGTAGAGACATCGATGGATCTAGAGACTGTCATACAGAATGAAGTAAGTCAGAAAGAGGAAAACAAATATTGTATATTAATGCATATATGTGGAACCTAAAAAATGGTACAGATGAACTGGTTTGCAGGGAAGAAACAGAGACACAGAGGTAGAGAACAAACATATGGACACCAAGTGTGGGAAGCCATGGGGTGGTGGTGGTGGGATGAGTTGGGAGATTGGGATTGACCTGTATACATGTATATGCATAAAATACATAACTAATAATAACCTGCTGTATAAAAAAATAAATCAAATTAAATTTCAAAATTTTAAAAAGTAAAATTTAAAAATAAAACAGAAAAATGTTCTTCCCTTCACACAGATGTATTTATAGGAATGAATTATTTCCATGCTTATATCTATAAATACATAAAAGAGGAATAAAATCTAACTTGAACCATAAAAGAAAAAAAAAAACCTGAACCCACCAGTTATACAGAGGAAAACCCTATCAGGGCACTTGCTGCAGCGGTAAACAATTCTGAAATTGGTCAGAGGTGGGGAATCATCTCCCATACAACCAGCAACCCACCCCCCACGCCAGGAGCATCCTCATTGCAAAGCTGGGGGACCGTGCCGAGGCATCTGTGAGTAAACGTGAGCTGAGCCCCAGGACAGCTGCTGCTGAACTGTTCCCACCCTTCCCAGGTAAAACACCTGAATATGTACAAGGGCTTGAAAGCCTAGAGGAAGGGCCACGGAGCCACACCAGCGACAGCACGCAGGCCAACTTGGTGCCTGCAGGCCAGCCAGGGTGGTCCTGGCCCCGGGCGCTCTTGCGGAAGCTTTCCATTGCCCTGCCTGAGATATCCCTCCTGTCCCGGCCCCCACTGCTTTTTTCCTTCCTCACCTCTGTCCGGAGAGAAATTCCAGCGGAAGGTATGGGTGACACATCCTCTTCTTTACAGGTGGCAGCCTGGCAACCCCTGCAGAAAGGCCAGCAGAGCCCCACTCACACCGGGCCACCAACAAAGCTGTGGCCCCTCACTCCCTCCCACCAGCAGAGCCCCGAGACTGCTGACGGGGCAGAGAATATGGAGTCAGGCACAGCTTCAGGGGCTATTGCTGCCTGGAGCACTGTTTATATTGACCTCAAACAGGCACACCTGGGGAGGGCCGGCCGGCAGGGTAAGGCTGCCCAGGTCAGCTAATCCACAACCCTCAGGGAATCACATTGTTGAAAACGGACCTCGCTAAGGCAGAATAGAAGCCAAGGAAGAAAAGGACACAATGCCATTTGCAGCACCGTAGATGAGTCTAGAGGTAATCACGTGACTTGTAGTAAGTCAGAAAGTGAAAGACACATATCGTATCATATCACTTATAGGTGTTACCTAAGAATGGATACCAGGGCAGATATTTCCACGGAGAAGGGCCATCACAGATTCATCAAACAAACTTATGGTTCACCAATGGAAAGGTGTGAGGATTGGTTTCATTACGATATTGGGGTTAACAGACATATACAAACACAGGTGACACATATAATCACCAAAGACCTACGGAATACCAAGAGAAGACTACTCAACCTTCTGTCATAACGTACATGGGAAAAGGATCCCAGGAAGAACAGACATCTGTATATGTGTAAAAGAACCACATCTTCCACACCTACAACAAGCCAAACATTGTAATCAAACTTGCTGTAATAAAAAATAAAAAATTAAATTAAAAACACGAACAAGAAGTAGTGAGACAAACTTGAACGGCTTTCTCCTGGCACATTCCATTCTAAATTCCAATCTAGAACACGACTTCCATTGAGGCTCTGTTGCCCTAGTCACCAGATTTGGTAAGGGAGAACTGCTGCCACCTTGTGGCCGTTTCACACAACAGCAGCTTTAATCACAGCGCTGATGGTCAGTTGATATTCAAAATCATTGCAGGCCTGTAAATGACACCAGCCCTGAAAACAAATCCTGGGGTCACATATCGACCAAAAAATTCAAAGGACGTCCATATTTCAAAACGACCGTCTCAAAAGGCATATTTTACGCACATTAGTGTTCTGCTTCTTTTTCTTTCTTTCCTTTTTTTGTTAAAAAAAGGGGAATGGAAAAAGGCATCCCTCAGAGTGGGCGAAAATCGTTGCAAACGAATCAATGTTCAAAGGTTTAATCTCCAATATATATAAACAGCTCATGCAGCTTAATATTAACAAAACAAACAACCCAATACAAAAAATGGGCAGAAGATCTAAAGAGATGTTTCTTCAAAGAAGACACAGAGATGGCCAAGACACACATGAAAAGCTGCTCAACAGCACTAATTATTAGAGAAATGCAAATCAAAACTACAATGAGGTATCACCTCACACCTGTTAGAATCGGCATCATCAGAAAATCTACAAACAACCAATTCTGGGGAGGGTGTGGACAAAAGGAGCCCTCTTCCACAATTGGTGGCAATGTAAATTGATACAGTCACTATGGAGAACGGTATGGAGTTTCCTTGAAAAAAACTAGAAATAGAATTACCATCTGATCCAGCAATCCCACTTCTGGGCATATACCCAGAGAAAACCATAAATCAAAAAGGCACATTCACCACAATGTTCATGGCAGCACTATTTACAATAGCCAGGTAATGGAAGCAACGTAAATGCCCACAGACAGATGAATGGATAAAGATGTGGTACATATATAAAATGGAATATTACTCAGCCATAAAAAGGAATGAAACTGGGTCATTTGTAGAGACATCGATGGATCTAGAGACTGTCATACAGAATGAAGTAAGTCAGAAAGAGGAAAACAAATATTGTATATTAATGCATATATGTGGAACCTAAAAAATGGTACAGATGAACTGGTTTGCAGGGAAGAAACAGAGACACAGAGGTAGAGAACAAACATATGGACACCAAGTGTGGGAAGCCATGGGGTGGTGGTGGTGGGATGAGTTGGGAGATTGGGATTGACCTGTATACATGGATATGCATAAAATACATAACTAATAATAACCTGCTGTATAAAAAAATAAATCAAATTAAATTTCAAAATTTTAAAAAGTAAAATTTAAAAATAAAACAGAAAAATGTTCTTCCCTTCACACAGATGTATTTATAGGAATGAATTATTTCCATGCTTATATCTATAAATACATAAAAGAGGAATAAAATCTAACTTGAACCATAAAAGAAAAAAAAAAACCTGAACCCACCAGTTATACAGAGGAAAACCCTATCAGGGCACTTGCTGCAGCGGTAAACAATTCTGAAATTGGTCAGAGGTGGGGAATCATCTCCCATACAACCAGCAACCCACCCCCCACGCCAGGAGCATCCTCATTGCAAAGCTGGGGGACCGTGCCGAGGCATCTGTGAGTAAACGTGAGCTGAGCCCCAGGACAGCTGCTGCTGAACTGTTCCCACCCTTCCCAGGTAAAACACCTGAATATGTACAAGGGCTTGAAAGCCTAGAGGAAGGGCCACGGAGCCACACCAGCGACAGCACGCAGGCCAACTTGGTGCCTGCAGGCCAGCCAGGGTGGTCCTGGCCCCGGGCGCTCTTGCGGAAGCTTTCCATTGCCCTGCCTGAGATATCCCTCCTGTCCCGGCCCCCACTGCTTTTTTCCTTCCTCACCTCTGTCCGGAGAGAAATTCCAGCGGAAGGTATGGGTGACACATCCTCTTCTTTACAGGTGGCAGCCTGGCAACCCCTGCAGAAAGGCCAGCAGAGCCCCACTCACACCGGGCCACCAACAAAGCTGTGGCCCCTCACTCCCTCCCACCAGCAGAGCCCCGAGACTGCTGACGGGGCAGAGAATATGGAGTCAGGCACAGCTTCAGGGGCTATTGCTGCCTGGAGCACTGTTTATATTGACCTCAAACAGGCACACCTGGGGAGGGCCGGCCGGCAGGGTAAGGCTGCCCAGGTCAGCTAATCCACAACCCTCAGGGAATCACATTGTTGAAAACGGACCTCGCTAAGGCAGAATAGAAGCCAAGGAAGAAAAGGACACAATGCCATTTGCAGCACCGTAGATGAGTCTAGAGGTAATCACGTGACTTGTAGTAAGTCAGAAAGTGAAAGACACATATCGTATCATATCACTTATAGGTGTTACCTAAGAATGGATACCAGGGCAGATATTTCCACGGAGAAGGGCCATCACAGATTCATCAAACAAACTTATGGTTCACCAATGGAAAGGTGTGAGGATTGGTTTCATTACGATATTGGGGTTAACAGACATATACAAACACAGGTGACACATATAATCACCAAAGACCTACGGAATACCAAGAGAAGACTACTCAACATTCTGTCATAACGTACATGGGAAAAGGATCCCAGGAAGAACAGACATCTGTATATGTGTAAAAGAACCACATCTTCCACACCTACAACAAGCCAAACATTGTAATCAAACTTGCTGTAATAAAAAATAAAAAATTAAATTAAAAACACGAACAAGAAGTAGTGAGACAAACTTGAACGGCTTTCTCCTGGCACATTCCATTCTAAATTCCAATCTAGAACAGGACTTCCATTGAGGCTCTGTTGCCCTAGTCACCAGATTTGGTAAGGGAGAACTGCTGCCACCTTGTGGCCGTTTCACACAACAGCAGCTTTAATCCCAGCGCTGATGGTCAGTTGATATTCAAAATCATTGCAGGCCTGTAAATGACACCAGCCCTGAAAACAAATCCTGGGGTCACATATCCACCAAAAAATTCAAAGGACGTCCATATTTCAAAACGACCGTCTCAAAAGGCATATTTTACGCACATTAGTGTTCTGCTTCTTTTTCTTTCTTTCCTTTTTTTGTTAAAAAAAGGGGAATGGAAAAAGGCATCCCTCAGAATGGGCGAAAATCGTTGCAAACGAATCAATGGACAAAGGTTTAATCTCCAATATATATAAACAGCTCATGCAGCTTAATATTAACAAAACAAACAACCCAATACAAAAAATGGGCAGAAGATCTAAAGAGATGTTTCTTCAAAGAAGACACAGAGATGGCCAAGACACACATGAAAAGCTGCTCAACAGCACTAATTATTAGAGAAATGCAAATCAAAACTACAATGAGGTATCACCTCACACCTGTTAGAATCGGCATCATCAGAAAATCTACAAACAACCAATTCTGGGGAGGGTGTGGACAAAAGGAGCCCTCTTCCACAATTGGTGGCAATGTAAATTGATACAGTCACTATGGAGAACGGTATGGAGTTTCCTTGAAAAAAACTAGAAATAGAATTACCATCTGATCCAGCAATCCCACTTCTGGGCATATACCCAGAGAAAACCATAAATCAAAAAGGCACATTCACCACAGTGTTCATGGCAGCACTATTTACAATAGCCAGGTAATGGAAGCAACGTAAATGCCCACAGACAGATGAATGGATAAAGATGTGGTACATATATAAAATGGAATATTACTCAGCCATAAAAAGGAATGAAACTGGGTCATTTGTAGAGACATCGATGGATCTAGAGACTGTCATACAGAATGAAGTAAGTCAGAAAGAGGAAAACAAATATTGTATATTAATGCATATATGTGGAACCTAAAAAATGGTACAGATGAACTGGTTTGCAGGGAAGAAACAGAGACACAGAGGTAGAGAACAAACATATGGACACCAAGTGTGGGAAGCCATGGGGTGGTGGTGGTGGGATGAGTTGGGAGATTGGGATTGACCTGTATACATGTATATGCATAAAATACATAACTAATAATAACCTGCTGTATAAAAAAATAAATCAAATTAAATTTCAAAATTTTAAAAAGTAAAATTTAAAAATAAAACAGAAAAATGTTCTTCCCTTCACACAGATGTATTTATAGGAATGAATTATTTCCATGCTTATATCTATAAATACATAAAAGAGGAATAAAATCTAACTTGAACCATAAAAGAAAAAAAAAAACCTGAACCCACCAGTTATACAGAGGAAAACCCTATCAGGGCACTTGCTGCAGCGGTAAACAATTCTGAAATTGGTCAGAGGTGGGGAATCATCTCCCATACAACCAGCAACCCACCCCCCACGCCAGGAGCATCCTCATTGCAAAGCTGGGGGACCGTGCCGAGGCATCTGTGAGTAAACGTGAGCTGAGCCCCAGGACAGCTGCTGCTGAACTGTTCCCACCCTTCCCAGGTAAAACACCTGAATATGTACAAGGGCTTGAAAGCCTAGAGGAAGGGCCACGGAGCCACACCAGCGACAGCACGCAGGCCAACTTGGTGCCTGCAGGCCAGCCAGGGTGGTCCTGGCCCCTGGCGCTCTTGCGGAAGCTTTCCATTGCCCTGCCTGAGATATCCCTCCTGTCCCGGCCCCCACTGCTTTTTTCCTTCCTCACCTCTGTCCGGAGAGAAATTCCAGCGGAAGGTATGGGTGACACATCCTCTTCTTTACAGGTGGCAGCCTGGCAACCCCTGCAGAAAGGCCAGCAGAGCCCCACTCACACCGGGCCACCAACAAAGCTGTGGCCCCTCACTCCCTCCCACCAGCACAGTCCCGAGACTGCTGACGGGGCAGAGAATATGGAGTCAGGCACAGCTTCAGGGGCTATTGCTGCCTGGAGCGCTGTTTATATTGACCTCAAACAGGCACACCTGGGGAGGGCCGGCCGGCAGGGTAAGGCTGCCTAGGTCAGCTAATCCACAACCCTCAGGGAATCACATTGTTGAAAACGGACCTCGCTAAGGCAGAATAGAAGCCAAGGAAGAAAAGGACACAATGCCATTTGCAGCACCGTAGATGAGTCTAGAGGTAATCACGTGACTTGTAGTAAGTCAGAAAGTGAAAGACACATATCGTATCATATCACTTATAGGTGTTACCTAAGAATGGATACCAGGGCAGATATTTCCACGGAGAAGGGCCATCACAGATTCATCAAACAAACTTATGGTTCACCAATGGAAAGGTGTGAGGATTGGTTTCATTACGATATTGGGGTTAACAGACATATACAAACACAGGTGACACATATAATCACCAAAGACCTACGGAATACCAAGAGAAGACTACTCAACCTTCTGTCATAACGTACATGGGAAAAGGATCCCAGGAAGAACAGACATCTGTATATGTGTAAAAGAACCACATCTTCCACACCTACAACAAGCCAAACATTGTAATCAAACTTGCTGTAATAAAAAATAAAAAATTAAATTAAAAACACGAACAAGAAGTAGTGAGACAAACTTGAACGGCTTTCTCCTGGCACATTCCATTCTAAATTCCAATCTAGAACAGGACTTCCATTGAGGCTCTGTTGCCCTAGTCACCAGATTTGGTAAGGGAGAACTGCTGCCACCTTGTGGCCGTTTCACACAACAGCAGCTTTAATCCCAGCGCTGATGGTCAGTTGATATTCAAAATCATTGCAGGCCTGTAAATGACACCAGCCCTGAAAACAAATCCTGGGGTCACATATCGACCAAAAAATTCAAAGGACGTCCATATTTCAAAACGACCGTCTCAAAAGGCATATTTTACGCACATTAGTGTTCTGCTTCTTTTTCTTTCTTTCCTTTTTTTGTTAAAAAAAGGGGAATGGAAAAAGGCATCCCTCAGAATGGGCGAAAATCGTTGCAAACGAATCAATGGACAAAGGTTTAATCTCCAATATATATAAACAGCTCATGCAGCTTAATATTAACAAAACAAACAACCCAATACAAAAAATGGGCAGAAGATCTAAAGAGATGTTTCTTCAAAGAAGACACAGAGATGGCCAAGACACACATGAAAAGCTGCTCAACAGCACTAATTATTAGAGAAATGCAAATCAAAACTACAATGAGGTATCACCTCACACCTGTTAGAATCGGCATCATCAGAAAATCTACAAACAACCAATTCTGGGGAGGGTGTGGACAAAAGGAGCCCTCTTCCACAATTGGTGGCAATGTAAATTGATACAGTCACTATGGAGAACGGTATGGAGTTTCCTTGAAAAAAACTAGAAATGGAATTACCATCTGATCCAGCAATCCCACTTCTGGGCATATACCCAGAGAAAACCATAAATCAAAAAGGCACATTCACCACAGTGTTCATGGCAGCACTATTTACAATAGCCAGGTAATGGAAGCAACGTAAATGCCCACAGACAGATGAATGGATAAAGATGTGGTACATATATAAAATGGAATATTACTCAGCCATAAAAAGGAATGAAACTGGGTCATTTGTAGAGACATCGATGGATCTAGAGACTGTCATACAGAATGAAGTAAGTCAGAAAGAGGAAAACAAATATTGTATATTAATGCATATATGTGGAACCTAAAAAATGGTACAGATGAACTGGTTTGCAGGGAAGAAACAGAGACACAGAGGTAGAGAACAAACATATGGACACCAAGTGTGGGAAGCCATGGGGTGGTGGTGGTGGGATGAGTTGGGAGATTGGGATTGACCTGTATACATGTATATGCATAAAATACATAACTAATAATAACCTGCTGTATAAAAAAATAAATCAAATTAAATTTCAAAATTTTAAAAAGTAAAATTTAAAAATAAAACAGAAAAATGTTCTTCCCTTCACACAGATGTATTTATAGGAATGAATTATTTCCATGCTTATATCTATAAATACATAAAAGAGGAATAAAATCTAACTTGAACCATAAAAGAAAAAAAAAAACCTGAACCCACCAGTTATACAGAGGAAAACCCTATCAGGGCACTTGCTGCAGCGGTAAACAATTCTGAAATTGGTCAGAGGTGGGGAATCATCTCCCATACAACCAGCAACCCACCCCCCACGCCAGGAGCATCCTCATTGCAAAGCTGGGGGACCGTGCCGAGGCATCTGTGAGTAAACGTGAGCTGAGCCCCAGGACAGCTGCTGCTGAACTGTTCCCACCCTTCCCAGGTAAAACACCTGAATATGTACAAGGGCTTGAAAGCCTAGAGGAAGGGCCACGGAGCCACACCAGCGACAGCACGCAGGCCAACTTGGTGCCTGCAGGCCAGCCAGGGTGGTCCTGGCCCCGGGCGCTCTTGCGGAAGCTTTCCATTGCCCTGCCTGAGATATCCCTCCTGTCCCGGCCCCCACTGCTTTTTTCCTTCCTCACCTCTGTCCGGAGAGAAATTCCAGCGGAAGGTATGGGTGACACATCCTCTTCTTTACAGGTGGCAGCCTGGCAACCCCTGCAGAAAGGCCAGCAGAGCCCCACTCACACCGGGCCACCAACAAAGCTGTGGCCCCTCACTCCCTCCCACCAGCAGAGCCCCGAGACTGCTGACGGGGCAGAGAATATGGAGTCAGGCACAGCTTCAGGGGCTATTGCTGCCTGGAGCACTGTTTATATTGACCTCAAACAGGCACACCTGGGGAGGGCCGGCCGGCAGGGTAAGGCTGCCCAGGTCAGCTAATCCACAACCCTCAGGGAATCACATTGTTGAAAACGGACCTCGCTAAGGCAGAATAGAAGCCAAGGAAGAAAAGGACACAATGCCATTTGCAGCACCGTAGATGAGTCTAGAGGTAATCACGTGACTTGTAGTAAGTCAGAAAGTGAAAGACACATATCGTATCATATCACTTATAGGTGTTACCTAAGAATGGATACCAGGGCAGATATTTCCACGGAGAAGGGCCATCACAGATTCATCAAACAAACTTATGGTTCACCAATGGAAAGGTGTGAGGATTGGTTTCATTACGATATTGGGGTTAACAGACATATACAAACACAGGTGACACATATAATCACCAAAGACCTACGGAATACCAAGAGAAGACTACTCAACCTTCTGTCATAACGTACATGGGAAAAGGATCCCAGGAAGAACAGACATCTGTATATGTGTAAAAGAACCACATCTTCCACACCTACAACAAGCCAAACATTGTAATCAAACTTGCTGTAATAAAAAATAAAAAATTAAATTAAAAACACGAACAAGAAGTAGTGAGACAAACTTGAACGGCTTTCTCCTGGCACATTCCATTCTAAATTCCAATCTAGAACACGACTTCCATTGAGGCTCTGTTGCCCTAGTCACCAGATTTGGTAAGGGAGAACTGCTGCCACCTTGTGGCCGTTTCACACAACAGCAGCTTTAATCACAGCGCTGATGGTCAGTTGATATTCAAAATCATTGCAGGCCTGTAAATGACACCAGCCCTGAAAACAAATCCTGGGGTCACATATCGACCAAAAAATTCAAAGGACGTCCATATTTCAAAACGACCGTCTCAAAAGGCATATTTTACGCACATTAGTGTTCTGCTTCTTTTTCTTTCTTTCCTTTTTTTGTTAAAAAAAGGGGAATGGAAAAAGGCATCCCTCAGAGTGGGCGAAAATCGTTGCAAACGAATCAATGTTCAAAGGTTTAATCTCCAATATATATAAACAGCTCATGCAGCTTAATATTAACAAAACAAACAACCCAATACAAAAAATGGGCAGAAGATCTAAAGAGATGTTTCTTCAAAGAAGACACAGAGATGGCCAAGACACACATGAAAAGCTGCTCAACAGCACTAATTATTAGAGAAATGCAAATCAAAACTACAATGAGGTATCACCTCACACCTGTTAGAATCGGCATCATCAGAAAATCTACAAACAACCAATTCTGGGGAGGGTGTGGACAAAAGGAGCCCTCTTCCACAATTGGTGGCAATGTAAATTGATACAGTCACTATGGAGAACGGTATGGAGTTTCCTTGAAAAAAACTAGAAATAGAATTACCATCTGATCCAGCAATCCCACTTCTGGGCATATACCCAGAGAAAACCATAAATCAAAAAGGCACATTCACCACAATGTTCATGGCAGCACTATTTACAATAGCCAGGTAATGGAAGCAACGTAAATGCCCACAGACAGATGAATGGATAAAGATGTGGTACATATATAAAATGGAATATTACTCAGCCATAAAAAGGAATGAAACTGGGTCATTTGTAGAGACATCGATGGATCTAGAGACTGTCATACAGAATGAAGTAAGTCAGAAAGAGGAAAACAAATATTGTATATTAATGCATATATGTGGAACCTAAAAAATGGTACAGATGAACTGGTTTGCAGGGAAGAAACAGAGACACAGAGGTAGAGAACAAACATATGGACACCAAGTGTGGGAAGCCATGGGGTGGTGGTGGTGGGATGAGTTGGGAGATTGGGATTGACCTGTATACATGGATATGCATAAAATACATAACTAATAATAACCTGCTGTATAAAAAAATAAATCAAATTAAATTTCAAAATTTTAAAAAGTAAAATTTAAAAATAAAACAGAAAAATGTTCTTCCCTTCACACAGATGTATTTATAGGAATGAATTATTTCCATGCTTATATCTATAAATACATAAAAGAGGAATAAAATCTAACTTGAACCATAAAAGAAAAAAAAAAACCTGAACCCACCAGTTATACAGAGGAAAACCCTATCAGGGCACTTGCTGCAGCGGTAAACAATTCTGAAATTGGTCAGAGGTGGGGAATCATCTCCCATACAACCAGCAACCCACCCCCCACGCCAGGAGCATCCTCATTGCAAAGCTGGGGGACCGTGCCGAGGCATCTGTGAGTAAACGTGAGCTGAGCCCCAGGACAGCTGCTGCTGAACTGTTCCCACCCTTCCCAGGTAAAACACCTGAATATGTACAAGGGCTTGAAAGCCTAGAGGAAGGGCCACGGAGCCACACCAGCGACAGCACGCAGGCCAACTTGGTGCCTGCAGGCCAGCCAGGGTGGTCCTGGCCCCGGGCGCTCTTGCGGAAGCTTTCCATTGCCCTGCCTGAGATATCCCTCCTGTCCCGGCCCCCACTGCTTTTTTCCTTCCTCACCTCTGTCCGGAGAGAAATTCCAGCGGAAGGTATGGGTGACACATCCTCTTCTTTACAGGTGGCAGCCTGGCAACCCCTGCAGAAAGGCCAGCAGAGCCCCACTCACACCGGGCCACCAACAAAGCTGTGGCCCCTCACTCCCTCCCACCAGCAGAGCCCCGAGACTGCTGACGGGGCAGAGAATATGGAGTCAGGCACAGCTTCAGGGGCTATTGCTGCCTGGAGCACTGTTTATATTGACCTCAAACAGGCACACCTGGGGAGGGCCGGCCGGCAGGGTAAGGCTGCCCAGGTCAGCTAATCCACAACCCTCAGGGAATCACATTGTTGAAAACGGACCTCGCTAAGGCAGAATAGAAGCCAAGGAAGAAAAGGACACAATGCCATTTGCAGCACCGTAGATGAGTCTAGAGGTAATCACGTGACTTGTAGTAAGTCAGAAAGTGAAAGACACATATCGTATCATATCACTTATAGGTGTTACCTAAGAATGGATACCAGGGCAGATATTTCCACGGAGAAGGGCCATCACAGATTCATCAAACAAACTTATGGTTCACCAATGGAAAGGTGTGAGGATTGGTTTCATTACGATATTGGGGTTAACAGACATATACAAACACAGGTGACACATATAATCACCAAAGACCTACGGAATACCAAGAGAAGACTACTCAACCTTCTGTCATAACGTACATGGGAAAAGGATCCCAGGAAGAACAGACATCTGTATATGTGTAAAAGAACCACATCTTCCACACCTACAACAAGCCAAACATTGTAATCAAACTTGCTGTAATAAAAAATAAAAAATTAAATTAAAAACACGAACAAGAAGTAGTGAGACAAACTTGAACGGCTTTCTCCTGGCACATTCCATTCTAAATTCCAATCTAGAACACGACTTCCATTGAGGCTCTGTTGCCCTAGTCACCAGATTTGGTAAGGGAGAACTGCTGCCACCTTGTGGCCGTTTCACACAACAGCAGCTTTAATCCCAGCGCTGATGGTCAGTTGATATTCAAAATCATTGCAGGCCTGTAAATGACACCAGCCCTGAAAACAAATCCTGGGGTCACATATCGACCAAAAAATTCAAAGGACGTCCATATTTCAAAACGACCGTCTCAAAAGGCATATTTTACGCACATTAGTGTTCTGCTTCTTTTTCTTTCTTTCCTTTTTTTGTTAAAAAAAGGGGAATGGAAAAAGGCATCCCTCAGAATGGGCGAAAATCGTTGCAAACGAATCAATGGACAAAGGTTTAATCTCCAATATATATAAACAGCTCATGCAGCTTAATATTAACAAAACAAACAACCCAATACAAAAAATGGGCAGAAGATCTAAAGAGATGTTTCTTCAAAGAAGACACAGAGATGGCCAAGACACACATGAAAAGCTGCTCAACAGCACTAATTATTAGAGAAATGCAAATCAAAACTACAATGAGGTATCACCTCACACCTGTTAGAATCGGCATCATCAGAAAATCTACAAACAACCAATTCTGGGGAGGGTGTGGACAAAAGGAGCCCTCTTCCACAATTGGTGGCAATGTAAATTGATACAGTCACTATGGAGAACGGTATGGAGTTTCCTTGAAAATAACTAGAAATAGAATTACCATCTGATCCAGCAATCCCACTTCTGGGCATATACCCAGAGAAAACCATAAATCAAAAAGGCACATTCACCACAATGTTCATGGCAGCACTATTTACAATAGCCAGGTAATGGAAGCAACGTAAATGCCCACAGACAGATGAATGGATAAAGATGTGGTACATATATAAAATGGAATATTACTCAGCCATAAAAAGGAATGAAACTGGGTCATTTGTAGAGACATCGATGGATCTAGAGACTGTCATACAGAATGAAGTAAGTCAGAAAGAGGAAAACAAATATTGTATATTAATGCATATATGTGGAACCTAAAAAATGGTACAGATGAACTGGTTTGCAGGGAAGAAACAGAGACACAGAGGTAGAGAACAAACATATGGACACCAAGTGTGGGAAGCCATGGGGTGGTGGTGGTGGGATGAGTTGGGAGATTGGGATTGACCTGTATACATGTATATGCATAAAATACATAACTAATAATAACCTGCTGTATAAAAAAAATAAATCAAATTAAATTTCAAAATTTTAAAAAGTAAAGTTTAAAAATAAAACAGAAAAATGTTCTTCCCTTCACTCAGATGTATTTATAGGAATGAATTATTTCCATGCTTATATCTATAAATACATAAAAGAGGAATAAAATCTAACTTGAACCATAAAAGAAAAAAAAAAACCTGAACCCACCAGTTATACAGAGGAAAACCCTATCAGGGCACTTGCTGCAGCGGTAAACAATTCTGAAATTGGTCAGAGGTGGGGAATCATCTCCCATACAACCAGCAACCCACCCCCCACGCCAGGAGCATCCTCATTGCAAAGCTGGGGGACCGTGCCGAGGCATCTGTGAGTAAACGTGAGCTGAGCCCCAGGAAAGCTGCTGCTGAACTGTTCCCACCCTTCCCAGGTAAAACACCTGAATATGTACAAGGGCTTGAAAGCCTAGAGGAAGGGCCACGGAGCCACACCAGCGACAGCACGCAGGCCAACTTGGTGCCTGCAGGCCAGCCAGGGTGGTCCTGGCCCCGGGCACTCTTGCAGAAGCTTTCCATTGCCCTGCCTGAGATACCCCTCCTGTCCCGGCCCCCACTGCTTTTTTCCTTCCTCACCTCTGTCCGGAGAGAAATTCCAGCGGAAGGTATGGGTGACACATCCTCTTCTTTACAGGTGGCAGCCTGGCAACCCCTGCAGAAAGGCCAGCAGAGCCACACTCACACCAGGCCACCAACAAAGCTGTGGCCCCTCACTCCCTCCCACCAGCATAGCCCCGAGACTGCTGACGGGGCAGAGAATATGGAGTCAGGCACAGCTTCAGGGGCTATTGCTGCCTGGAGCGCTGTTTATATTGACCTCAAACAGGCACACCTGGGGAGGGCCGGCCGGCAGGGTAAGGCTGCCCAGGTCAGCTAATCCACAACCCTCAGGGAATCACATTGTTGAAAACGGACCTCGCTAAGGCAGAATAGAAGCCAAGGAAGAAAAGGACACAATGCCATTTGCAGCACCGTAGATGAGTCTAGAGGTAATCACGTGACTTGTAGTAAGTCAGAAAGTGAAAGACACATATCGTATCATATCACTTATAGGTGTTACCTAAGAATGGATACCAGGGCAGATATTTCCACGGAGAAGGGCCATCACAGATTCATCAAACAAACTTATGGTTCACCAATGGAAAGGTGTGAGGATTGGTTTCATTACGATATTGGGGTTAACAGACATATACAAACACAGGTGACACATATAATCACCAAAGACCTACGGAATACCAAGAGAAGACTACTCAACCTTCTGTCATAACGTACATGGGAAAAGGATCCCAGGAAGAACAGACATCTGTATATGTGTAAAAGAACCACATCTTCCACACCTACAACAAGCCAAACATTGTAATCAAACTTGCTGTAATAAAAAATAAAAAATTAAATTAAAAACACGAACAAGAAGTAGTGAGACAAACTTGAACGGCTTTCTCCTGGCACATTCCATTCTAAATTCCAATCTAGAACACGACTTCCATTGAGGCTCTGTTGCCCTAGTCACCAGATTTGGTAAGGGAGAACTGCTGCCACCTTGTGGCCGTTTCACACAACAGCAGCTTTAATCCCAGCGCTGATGGTCAGTTGATATTCAAAATCATTGCAGGCCTGTAAATGACACCTGCCCTGAAAACAAATCCTGGGGTCACATATCGACCAAAAAATTCAAAGGACGTCCATATTTCAAAACGACCGTCTCAAAAGGCATATTTTACGCACATTAGTGTTCTGCTTCTTTTTCTTTCTTTCCTTTTTTTGTTAAAAAAAGGGGAATGGAAAAAGGCATCCCTCAGAATGGGCGAAAATCGTTGCAAACGAATCAATGGACAAAGGTTTAATCTCCAATATATATAAACAGCTCATGCAGCTTAATATTAACAAAACAAACAACCCAATACAAAAAATGGGCAGAAGATCTAAAGAGATGTTTCTTCAAAGAAGACACAGAGATGGCCAAGACACACATGAAAAGCTGCTCAACAGCACTAATTATTAGAGAAATGCAAATCAAAACTACAATGAGGTATCACCTCACACCTGTTAGAATCGGCATCATCAGAAAATCTACAAACAACCAATTCTGGGGAGGGTGTGGACAAAAGGAGCCCTCTTCCACAATTGGTGGCAATGTAAATTGATACAGTCACTATGGAGAACGGTATGGAGTTTCCTTGAAAAAAACTAGAAATAGAATTACCATCTGATCCAGCAATCCCACTTCTGGGCATATACCCAGAGAAAACCATAAATCAAAAAGGCACATTCACCACAGTGTTCATGGCAGCACTATTTACAATAGCCAGGTAATGGAAGCAACGTAAATGCCCACAGACAGATGAATGGATAAAGATGTGGTACATATATAAAATGGAATATTACTCAGCCATAAAAAGGAATGAAACTGGGTCATTTGTAGAGACATCGATGGATCTAGAGACTGTCATACAGAATGAAGTAAGTCAGAAAGAGGAAAACAAATATTGTATATTAATGCATATATGTGGAACCTAAAAAATGGTACAGATGAACTGGTTTGCAGGGAAGAAACAGAGACACAGAGGTAGAGAACAAACATATGGACACCAAGTGTGGGAAGCCATGGGGTGGTGGTGGTGGGATGAGTTGGGAGATTGGGATTGACCTGTATACACGTATATGCATAAAATACATAACTAATAATAACCTGCTGTATAAAAAAATAAATCAAATTAAATTTCAAAATTTTAAAAAGTAAAATTTAAAAATAAAACAGAAAAATGTTCTTCCCTTCACACAGATGTATTTATAGGAATGAATTATTTCCATGCTTATATCTATAAATACATAAAAGAGGAATAAAATCTAACTTGAACCATAAAAGAAAAAAAAAACCTGAACCCACCAGTTATACAGAGGAAAACCCTATCAGGGCACTTGCTGCAGCGGTAAACAATTCTGAAATTGGTCAGAGGTGGGGAATCATCTCCCATACAACCAGCAACCCACCCCCCACGCCAGGAGCATCCTCATTGCAAAGCTGGGGGACCATGCCGAGGCATCTGTGAGTAAACGTGAGCTGAGCCCCAGGACAGCTGCTGCTGAACTGTTCCCACCCTTCCCAGGTAAAACACCTGAATATGTACAAGGGCTTGAAAGCCTAGAGGAAGGGCCACGGAGCCACACCAGCGACAGTACGCAGGCCAACTTGGTGCCTGCAGGCCAGCCATGGTGGTCCTGGCCCCGGGCGCTCTTGCGGAAGCTTTCCATTGGCCTGCCTGAGATATCCCTCCTGTCCCGGCCCCCACTGCTTTTTTCCTTCCTCACCTCTGTCCGGAGAGAAATTCCAGCGGAAGGTATGGGTGACACATCCTCTTCTTTACAGGTGGCAGCCTGGCAACCCCTGCAGAAAGGCCAGCAGATCCACACTCACACCAGGCCACCAACAATGCTGTGGCCCCTCACTCCCTCCCACCAGCACAGCCACGAGACTGCTGACGGGGCAGAGAATATGGAGTCAGGCACAGCTTCAGGGGCTATTGCTGCCTGGAGCGCTGTTTATATTGACCTCAAACAGGCACACCTGGGGAGGGCCGGCCGGCAGGGTAAGGCTGCCCAGGTCAGCTAATCCACAACCCTCATCGAATCACATTGTTGAAAACGGACCTCGCTAAGGCAGAATAGAAGCCAAGGAAGAAAAGGACACAATGCCATTTGCAGCACCGTAGATGAGTCTAGAGGTAATCACGTGACTTGTAGTAAGTCAGAAAGTGAAAGACACATATCGTATTATATCACTTATAGGTGTTACCTAAGAATGGATACCAGGGCAGATATTTCCACGGAGAAGGGCCATCACAGATTCATCAAACAAACTTATGGTTCACCAATGGAAAGGTGTGAGGATTGGTTTCATTACGATATTGGGGTTAACAGACATATACAAACACAGGTGACACATATAATCACCAAAGACCTACGGAATACCAAGAGAAGACTACTCAACCTTCTGTCATAACATACATGGGAAAAGGATCCCAGGAAGAACAGACATCTGTATATGTGTAAAAGAACCACATCTTCCACACCTACAACAAGCCAAACATTGTAATCAAACTTGCTGTAATAAAAAAATTAAATTAAAAACACGAACAAGAAGTAGTGAGACAAACTTGAGGGGCTTTCTCCTGGCACATTCCATTCTAAATTCCAATCTAGAACACGACTTCCATTGAGGCTCTGTTGCCCTAGTCACCAGATTTGGTAAGGGAGAACTGCTGCCACATTGTGGCCGTTTCACACAACAGCAGCTTTAATCCCAGCGCTGATGGTCAGTTGATATTCAAAATCATTGCAGGCCTGTAAATGACACCTGCCCTGAAAACAAATCCTGGGGTCACATATCGACCAAAAAATTCAAAGGACGTCCATATTTCAAAACGACCGTCTCAAAAGGCATATTTTACGCACATTAGTGTTCTGCTTCTTTTTCTTTCTTTCCTTTTTTTGTTAAAAAAAGGGGAATGGAAAAAGGCATCCCTCAGAGTGGGCGAAAATCGTTGCAAACGAATCAATGTTCAAAGGTTTAATCTCCAATATATATAAACAGCTCATGCAGCTTAATATTAACAAAACAAACAACCCAATACAAAAAATGGGCATAAGATCTAAAGAGATGTTTCTTCAAAGAAGACACAGAGATGGCCAAGACACACATGAAAAGCTGCTCAACAGCACTAATTATTAGAGAAATGCAAATCAAAACTACAATGAGGTATCACCTCACACCTGTTAGAATCGGCATCATCAGAAAATCTACAAACAACCAATTCTGGGGAGGGTGTGGACAAAAGGAGCCCTCTTCCACAATTGGTGGCAATGTAAATTGATACAGTCACTATGGAGAACGGTATGGAGTTTCCTTGAAAAAAACTAGAAATAGAATTACCATCTGATCCAGCAATCCCACTTCTGGGCATATACCCGGAGAAAACCATAAATCAAAAAGGGACATTCACCACAGTGTTCATGGCAGCACTATTTACAATAGCCAGGTAATGGAAGCAAGGTAAATGCCCACAGACAGATGAATGGATAAAGATGTGGTACATATATAAAATGGAATATTACTCAGCCATAAAAAGGAATGAAACTGGGTCATTTGTAGAGACATCGATGGATCTAGAGACTGTCATACAGAATGAAGTAAGTCAGAAAGAGGAAAACAAATATTGTATATTAATGCATATATGTGGAACCTAAAAAATGGTACAGATGAACTGGTTTGCAGGGAAGAAACAGAGACACAGAGGTAGAGAACAAACATATGGACACCAAGTGTGGGAAGCCATGGGGTGGTGGTGGTGGGATGAGTTGGGAGATTGGGATTGACCTGTATACATGTATATGCATAAAATACATAACTAATAATAACCTGCTGTATAAAAAAATAAATCAAATTAAATTTCAAAATTTTAAAAAGTAAAATTTAAAAATAAAACAGAAAAATGTTCTTCCCTTCACACAGATGTATTTATAGGAATGAATTATTTCCATGCTTATATCTATAAATACATAAAAGAGGAATAAAATCTAACTTGAACCATAAAAGAAAAAAAAAACCTGAACCCACCAGTTATACAGAGGAAAACCCTATCAGGGCACTTGCTGCAGCGGTAAACAATTCTGAAATTGGTCAGAGGTG
This sequence comes from Mesoplodon mirus, assembly GCF_964341445.2. NCBI lineage: Eukaryota > Metazoa > Chordata > Mammalia > Artiodactyla > Ziphiidae > Mesoplodon > Mesoplodon mirus. Next base: position 778,948 of record NW_028295814.1, on the reverse strand, counting down.
GGGAATCATCTCCCATACAACCAGCAACCCACCCCCCACGCCAGGAGCATCCTCATTGCAAAGCTGGGGGACCGTGCCGAGGCATCTGTGAGTAAACGTGAGCTGAGCCCCAGGACAGCTGCTGCTGAACTGTTCCCACCCTTCCCAGGTAAAACACCTGAATATGTACAAGGGCTTGAAAGCCTAGAGGAAGGGCCACGGAGACACACCAGCGACAGCACACAGGCCAACATGGTGCCTGCAGGCCAGCCAGGGTGTTTCTGGCCCCGGGCGCTCTTGCTTAAGCTTTCCATTGCCCTGCCTGAGATATCCCTCCTGTCCCGGCCCCCACTGCTTTTTTCCTTCCTCACCTCTGTCCGGAGAGAAATTCCAGCGGAAGGTATGGGTGACACATCCTCTTCTTTACAGGTGGCAGCCTGGCAACCCCTGCAGAAAGGCCAGCAGAGCCCCACTCACACCGGGCCACCAACAAAGCTGTGGCCCCTCACTCCCTCCCACCAGCACAGTCCCGAGACTGCTGACGGGGCAGAGAATATGGAGTCAGGCACAGCTTCAGGGGCTATTGCTGCCTGGAGCGCTGTTTATATTGACCTCAAACAGGCACACCTGGGGAGGGCCGGCCGGCAGGGTAAGGCTGCCCAGGTCAGCTAATCCACAATCCTCAGGGAATCACATTGTTGAAAACGGACCTCGCTAAGGCAGAATAGAAGCCAAGGAAGAAAAGGACACAATGCCATTTGCAGCACCGTAGATGAGTCTAGAGGTAATCACGTGACTTGTAGTAAGTCAGAAAGTGAAAGACACATATCGTATCATATCACTTATAGGTGTTACCTAAGAATGGATACCAGGGCAGATATTTCCACGGACAAGGGCCATCACAGATTCATCAAACAAACTTATGGTTCACCAATGGAAAGGTGTGAGGATTGGTTTCATTACGATATTGGGGTTAACAGACATATACAAACACAGGTGACACATATAATCACCAAAGACCTACGGAATACCAAGAGAAGACTACTCAACCTTCTGTCATAACGTACATGGGAAAAGGATCCCAGGAAGAACAGACATCTGTATATGTGTAAAAGAACCACATCTTCCACACCTACAACAAGCCAAACATTGTAATCAAACTTGCTGTAATAAAAAATAAAAAATTAAATTAAAAACACGAACAAGAAGTAGTGAGACAAACTTGAACGGCTTTCTCCTGGCACATTCCATTCTAAATTCCAATCTAGAACACGACTTCCATTGAGGCTCTGTTGCCCTAGTCACCAGATTTGGTAAGGGAGAACTGCTGCCACCTTGTGGCCGTTTCACACAACAGCAGCTTTAATCCCAGCGCTGATGGTCAGTTGATATTCAAAATCATTGCAGGCCTGTAAATGACACCAGCCCTGAAAACAAATCCTGGGGTCACATATCGACCAAAAAATTCAAAGGACATCCATATTTCAAAACGACCGTCTCAAAAGGCATATTTTACGCACATTAGTGTTCTGCTTCTTTTTCTTTCTTTCCTTTTTTTGTTAAAAAAAGGGGAATGGAAAAAGGCATCCCTCAGAATGGGCGAAAATCGTTGCAAACGAATCAATGGACAAAGGTTTAATCTCCAATATATATAAACAGCTCATGCAGCTTAATATTAACAAAACAAACAACCCAATACAAAAAATGGGCAGAAGATCTAAAGAGATGTTTCTTCAAAGAAGACACAGAGATGGCCAAGACACACATGAAAAGCTGCTCAACAGCACTAATTATTAGAGAAATGCAAATCAAAACTACAATGAGGTATCACCTCACACCTGTTAGAATCGGCATCATCAGAAAATCTACAAACAACCAATTCTGGGGAGGGTGTGGACAAAAGGAGCCCTCTTCCACAATTGGTGGCAATGTAAATTGATACAGTCACTATGGAGAACGGTATGGAGTTTCCTTGAAAAAAACTAGAAATAGAATTACCATCTGATCCAGCAATCCCACTTCTGGGCATATACCCAGAGAAAACCATAAATCAAAAAGGCACATTCACCACAATGTTCATGGCAGCACTATTTACAATAGCCAGGTAATGGAAGCAACGTAAATGGCCACAGACAGATGAAAGGATAAAGATGTGGTACATATATAAAATGGAATATTACTCAGCCATAAAAAGGAATGAAACTGGGTCATTTGTAGAGACATCGATGGATCTAGAGACTGTCATACAGAATGAAGTAAGTCAGAAAGAGGAAAACAAATATTGTATATTAATGCATATAGGTGGAACCTAAAAAATGGTACAGATGAACTGGTTTGCAGGGAAGAAACAGAGACACAGAGGTAGAGAACAAACATATGGACACCAAGTGTGGGAAGCCATGGGGTGGTGGTGGTGGGATGAGTTGGGAGATTGGGATTGACCTGTATACATGTATATGCATAAAATACATAACTAATAATAACCTGCTGTATAAAAAAATAAATCAAATTAAATTTCAAAATTTTAAAAAGTAAAATTTAAAAATAAAACAGAAAAATGTTCCTCCCTTCACACAGATGTATTTATAGGAATGAATTATTTCCATGCTTATATCTATAAATACATAAAGGAGGAATAAAATCTAAGTTGAACCATAAAAGAAAAAAAAACCTGAACCCACCAGTTATACAGAGGAAAACCCTATCAGGGCACTTGCTCCAGCGGTAAACAATTCTGAAATTGGTCAGAGGTGGGGAATCATCTCCCATACAACCAGCAACCCACCCCCGACGCCAGGAGCATCCTCATTGCAAAGCTGGGGGACCGTGCCGAGGCATCTGTGAGTAAACGTGAGCTGAGCCCCAGGACAGCTTCTGCTGAACTGTTCCCACCCTTCCCAGGTAAAACACCTGAATATGTACAAGGGCTTGAAAGCCTAGAGGAAGGGCCACGGAGCCACACCAGCGACAGCACGCAGGCCAACTTGGTGCCTGCAGGCCAGCCAGGGTGGTCCTGGCCCCGGGCGCTCTTGTGGAAGCTTTCCATTGCCCTGCCTGAGATACCCCTCCTGTCCCGGCCCCCACTGCTTTTTTCCTTCCTCACCTCTGTCCGGAGAGAAATTCCAGCGGAATGTATGGGTGACACATAATCTTCTTTACAGGTGGCAGCCTGGCAACCCCTGCAGAAAGGCCAGAAGAGCCCCACTCACACCGGGCCACCAACAAAGCTGTGGCCCCTCACTCCCTCCCACCAGCACAGCCCCGAGACTGCTGACGGGGCAGAGAATATGGAGTCAGGCACAGCTTCAGGGGCTATTGCTGCCTGGAGCGCTGTTTATATTGACCTCAAACAGGCACACCTGGGGAGGGCCGGCCGGCAGGGTAAGGCTGCCCAGGTCAGCTAATCCACAACCCTCAGGGAATCACATTGTTGAAAACGGACCTCGCTAAGGCAGAATAGAAGGAGAGGAAGAAAAGGACACAATGCCATTTGCAGCACCGTAGATGAGTCTAGAGGTAATCACGTGACTTGTAGTAAGTCAGAAAGTGAAAGACACATATCGTATCATATCACTTATATGTGTTACCTAAGAATGGATACCAGGGCAGATATTTCCACGGAGAAGGGCCATCACAGATTCATCAAACAAACTTATGGTTCACCAATGGAAAGTTGTGAGGATTGGTTTCATTACGATATTGGGGTTAACAGACATATACAAACACAGGTGACACATATAATCACCAAAGACCTACGGAATACCAAGAGAAGACTACTCAACCTTCTGTCATAACGTACATGGGAAAAGGATCCCAGGAAGAACAGACATCTGTATATGTGTAAAAGAACCACATCTTCCACACCTACAACAAGCCGAACATTGTAATCAAACTTTCTGTAATAAAAAATAAAAAATTAAATTAAAAACACGAACAAGAAGTAGTGAGACAAACTTGAGGGGCTTTCTCCTGGCACATTCCATTCTAAATTCCAATCTAGAACACGACTTCCATTGAGGCTCTGTTGCCCTAGTCACCAGATTTGGTAAGGGAGAACTGCTGCCACCTTGTGGCCGTTTCACACAACAGCAGCTTTAATCCCAGCGCTGATGGTCAGTTGATATTCAAAATCATTGCAGGCCTGTAAATGACACCTGCCCTGATAACAAATCCTGGGGTCACATATCGACCAAAAAATTCAAAGGACGTCCATATTTCAAAACGACCGTCTCAAAAGGCATATTTTACGCACATTAGTGTTCTGCTTCTTTTTCTTTCTTTCCTTTTTTTGTTAAAAATACGGGAATGGAAAAAGGCATCCCTCAGAATGGGCGAAAATCGTTGCAAACGAATCAATGGACAAAGGTTTAATCTCCAATATATATAAACAGCTCATGCAGCTTAATATTAACAAAACAAACAACCCAATACAAAAAATGGGCAGAAGATCTAAAGAGATGTTTCTTCAAAGAAGACACAGAGATGGCCAAGACACACATGAAAAGCTGCTCAACAGCACTAATTATTAGAGAAATGCAAATCAAAACTACAATGAGGTATCACCTCACACCTGTTAGAATCGGCATCATCAGAAAATCTACAAACAACCAATTCTGGGGAGGGTGTGGACAAAAGGAGCCCTCTTCCACAATTGGTGGCAATGTAAATTGATACAGTCACTATGGAGAACGGTATGGAGTTTCCTTGAAAAAACTAGAAATAGAATTACCATCTGATCCAGCAATCCCATTTCTGGGCATATACCCAGAGAAAACCATAAATCAAAAAGGCACATTCACCACAATGTTCATGGCAGCACTATTTACAATAGCCAGGTAATGGAAGCAACGTAAATGCCCACAGACAGATGAATGGATAAAGATGTGGTACATATATAAAATGGAATATTACTCAGCCATAAAAAGGAATGAAACTGGGCCATTTGTAGAGACATCGATGGATCTAGAGACTGTCATACAGAATGAAGTAAGTCAGAAAGAGGAAAACAAATATTGTATATTAATGCATATATGTGGAACCTAAAAAATGGTACAGATGAACTGGTTTGCAGGGAAGAAACAGAGACACAGAGGTAGAGAACAAACATATGGACACCAAGTGTGGGAAGCCATGGGGTGGTGGTGGTGGGATGAGTTGGGAGATTGGGATTGACCTGTATACATGTATATGCATAAAATACATAACTAATAATAACCTGCTGTATAAAAAAATAAATCAAATTAAATTTCAAAATTTTAAAAAGTAAAATTTAAAAATAAAACAGAAAAATGTTCTTCCCTTCACACAGATGTATTAATAGGAATGAATTATTTCCATGCTTATATCTATAAATACATAAAAGAGGAATAAAATCTAACTTGAACCATAAAAGAAAAAAAAAACCTGAACCCACCAGTTATACAGAGGAAAACCCTATCAGGGTACTTGCTGCAGCGGTAAACAATTCTGAAATTGGTCAGAGGTGGGGAATCATCTCCCATACAACCAGCAACCCACCCCCCACGCCAGGAGCATCCTCATTGCAAAGCTGGGGGACCGTGCCGAGGCATCTGTGAGTAAACGTGAGCTGAGCCCCAAGACAGCTGCTGCTGAACTGTTCCCACCCTTCCCAGGTAAAACACCTGAATATGTAAAAGGGCTTGAAAGCTTAGAGGAAGGGCCACGGAGCCACACCAGTGACAGCACGCAGGCCAACTTGGTGCCTGCAGGCCAGCCAGGGTGGTCCTGGCCCCGGGCGCTCTTGCGGAAGCTTTCCATTGCCCTGCCTGAGATACCCCTCCTGTCCCGGCCCCCACTGCTTTTTTCCTTCCTCACCTCTGTCCGGAGAGAAATTCCAGCGGAAGGTATGGGTGACACATCCTCTTCTTTACAGGTGGCAGCCTGGCAACCCCTGCAGAAAGGCCAGCAGAGCCCCACTCACACCGGGCCACCAACAAAGCTGTGGCCCCTCACACCCTCCCACCAGCAGAGCCCCGAGACTGCTGACGGGGCAGAGAATATGGAGTCAGGCACAGCTTCAGGGGCTATTGCTGCCTGGAGCGCTGTTTATATTGACCTCAAACAGGCACACCTGGGGAGGCCCGGCCGGCAGGGTAAGGCTGCCCAGGTCAGCTAATCCACAACCCTCAGGGAATCACATTGTTGAAAACGGACCTCGCTAAGGCAGAATAGAAGGAGAGGAAGAAAAGGACACAATGCCATTTGCAGCACCGTAGATGAGTCTAGAGGTAATCACGTGACTTGTAGTAAGTCAGAAAGTGAAAGACACATATCGTATCATATCACTTATATGTGTTACCTAAGAATGGATACCAGGGCAGATATTTCCACGGAGAAGGGCCATCACAGATTCATCAAACAAACTTATGGTTCACCAATGGAAAGGTGTGAGGATTGGTTTCATTACGATATTGGGGTTAACAGACATATACAAACACAGGTGACACATATAATCACCAAAGACCTACGGAATACCAAGAGAAGACTACTCAACCTTCTGTCATAACGTACATGGGAAAAGGATCCCAGGAAGAACAGACATCTGTATATGTGTAAAAGAACCACATGTTCCACACCTACAACAAGCCAAACATTGTAATCAAACTTGCTGTAATAAAAAATAAAAAATTAAATTAAAAACACGAACAAGAAGTAGTGAGACAAACTTGAACGGCTTTCTCCTGGCACATTCCATTCTAAATTCCAATCTAGAACACGACTTCCATTGAGGCTCTGTTGCCCTAGTCACCAGATTTGGTAAGGGAGAACTGCTGCCACCTTGTGGCCGTTTCACACAAGAGCAGCTTTAATCCCAGCGCTGATGGTCAGTTGATATTCAAAATCATTGCAGGCCTGTAAATGACACCTGCCCTGAAAACAAATCCTGGGGTCACATATCGACCAAAAAATTCAAAGGACGTCCATATTTCAAAACGACCGTCTCAAAAGGCATATTTTATGCACATTAGTGTTCTGCTTCTTTTTCTTTCTTTCCTTTTTTTGTTAAAAAAGGGGAATGGAAAAAGGCATCCCTCAGAATGGGCGAAAATCGTTGCAAACGAATCAATGGACAAAGGTTTAATCTCCAATATATATAAACAGCTCATGCAGCTTAATATTAACAAAACAAACAACCCAATACAAAAAATGGGCAGAAGATCTAAAGAGATGTTTCTTCAAAGAAGACACAGAGATGGCCAAGACACACATGAAAAGCTGCTCAACAGCACTAATTATTAGAGAAATGCAAATCAAAACTACAATGAGGTATCACCTCACACCTGTTAGAATCGGCATCATCAGAAAATCAACAAACAACCAGTTCTGGGGAGGGTGTGGACAAAAGGAGCCCTCTTCCACTATTGGTGGCAATGTAAATTGATACAGTCACTATGGAGAACGGTATGGAGTTTCCTTGAAAAAACTAGAAATAGAATTACCATCTGATCCAGCAATCCCACTTCTGGGCATATACCCAGAGAAAACCATAAATCAAAAAGGCACATTCACCACAATGTTCATGGCAGCACTATTTACAATAGCCAGGTAATGGAAGCAACGTAAATGGCCACAGACAGATGAAAGGATAAAGATGTGGTACATATATAAAATGGAATATTACTCAGCCATAAAAAGGAATGAAACTGGGTCATTTGTAGAGACATCGATGGATCTAGAGACTGTCATACAGAATGAAGTAAGTCAGAAAGAGGAAAACAAATATTGTATATTAATGCATATATGTGGAACCTAAAATATGGTACAGATGAACTGGTTTGCAGGGAAGAAACAGAGACACAGAGGTAGAGAACAAACATATGGACACCAAGTGTGGGAAGCCATGGGGTGGTGGTGGTGGGATGAGTTGGGAGATTGGGATTGACCTGTATACATGTATATGCATAAAATACATAACTAATAATAACCTGCTGTATAAAAAAATAAATCAAATTAAATTTCAAAATTTTAAAAAGTAAAATTTAAAAATAAAACAGAAAAATGTTCTTCCCTTCACACAGATGTATTTATAGGAATGAATTATTTCCATGCTTATATCTATAAATACATAAAAGAGGAATAAAATCTAACTTGAACCATAAAAGAAAAAAAAAACCTGAACCCACCAGTTATACAGAGGAAAACCCTATCAGGGCACTTGCTGCAGCGGTAAACAATTCTGAAATTGGTCAGAGGTGGGGAATCATCTCCCATACAACCAGCAACCCACCCCCCACGCCAGGAGCATCCTCATTGCAAAGCTGGGGGACCATGCCGAGGCATCTGTGAGTAAACGTGAGCTGAGCCCCAGGACAGCTGCTGCTGAACTGTTCCCACCCTTCCCAGGTAAAACACCTGAATATGTACAAGGGCTTGAAAGCCTAGAGGAAGGGCCACGGAGCAACACCAGCGACAGCACGCAGGCCAACTTGGTGCCTGCAGGCCAGCCAGGGTGGTCCTGGTCCCGGGCGCTCTTGCGGAAGCTTTCCATTGCCCTGCCTGAGATATCCCTCCTGTCCCGGCCCCCACTGCTTTTTTCCTTCCTCACCTCTGTCCGGAGAGAAATTCCAGCGGAAGGTATGGGTGACACATCCTCTTCTTTACAGGTGGCAGCCTGGCAACCCCTGCAGAAAGGCCAGCAGAGCCACACTCACACCGGGCCACCAACAAAGCTGTGGCCCCTCACTCCCTCCCACCAGCACAGCCCCAAGACTGCTGACGGGGCAGAGAATATGGAGTCAGGCACAGCTTCAGGGGCTATTGCTGCCTGGAGCGCTGTTTATATTGACCTCAAACAGGCACACCTCGGGAGGGCCGGCCGGCAGGGTAAGGCTGCCCAGGTCAGCTAATCCACAACCCTCAGGGAATCACATTGTTGAAAACGGACCTCACTAAGGCAGAATAGAAGCCAAGGATGAAAAGGACACAATGCCATTTGCAGCACCGTAGATGAGTCTAGAGGTAATCACGTGACTTGTAGTAAGTCAGAAAGTGAAAGACACATATCGTATCCTATCACTTATAGGGGTTACCTAAGAATGGATACCAGGGCAGATATTTCCACGGAGAAGGGCCATCACAGATTCATCAAACAAACTTATGGTTCACCAATGGAAAGGTGTGAGGATTGGTTTCATTACGATATTGGGGTTAACAGACATATACAAACACAGGTGACACATATAATCACCAAAGACCTACGGAATACCAAGAGAAGACTACTCAACCTTCTGTCATAACGTACATGGGAAAAGGATCCCAGGAAGAACAGACATCTGTATATGTGTAAAAGAACCACATCTTCCACACCTACAACAAGCCAAACATTGTAATCAAACTTGCTGTAATAAAAAATAAAAAATTAAATTAAAAACACGAACAAGAAGTAGTGAGACAAACTTGAACGGCTTTCTCCTGGCACATTCCATTCTAAATTCCAATCTAGAACACGACTTCCATTGAGGCTCTGTTGCCCTAGTCACCAGATTTGGTAAGGGAGAACTGCTGCCACCTTGTGGCCGTTTCACACAACAGCAGCTTTAATCCCAGCGCTGATGGTCAGTTGATATTCAAAATCATTGCAGGCCTGTCAATGACACCTGCCCTGAAAACAAATCCTGGGGTCACATATCGACCAAAAATTTCAAAGGACGTCCATATTTCAAAATGACCGTCTCAAAAGGCATATTTTATGCACATTAGTGTTCTGCTTCTTTTTCTTTCTTTCCTTTTTTTGTTAAAACGGGGAATGGAAAAAGGCATCCCTCAGAATGGGCGAAAATCGTTGCAAACGAATCAATGGACAAAGGTTTAATCTCCAATATATATAAACAGCTCATGCAGCTTAATATTAACAAAACAAACAACCCAATACAAAAAATGGGCAGAAGATCTAAAGAGATGTTTCTTCAAAGAAGACACAGAGATGGCCAAGACATACATGAAAAGCTGCTCAACAGCACTAATTATTAGAGAAATGCAAATCAAAACTACAATGAGGTATCACCTCACACCTGTTAGAATCGGCATCATCAGAAAATCAACAAACAACCAGTTCTGGGGAGGGTGTGGACAAAAGGAGCCCTCTTCCACTATTGGTGGCAATGTAAATTGATACAGTCACTATGGAGAACGGTATGGAGTTTCCTTGAAAAAACTAGAAATAGAATTACCATCTGATCCAGCAATCCCACTTCTGGGCATATACCCAGAGAAAACCATAAATCAAAAAGGCACATTCACCACAATGTTCATGGCAGCACTATTTACAATAGCCAGGTAATGGAAGCAACGTAAATGGCCACAGACAGATGAAAGGATAAAGATGTGGTACATATATAAAATGGAATATTACTCAGCCATAAAAAGGAATGAAACTGGGTCATTTGTAGAGACATCGATGGATCTAGAGACTGTCATACAGAATGAAGTAAGTCAGAAAGAGGAAAACAAATATTGTATATTAATGCATATATGTGGAACCTAAAAAATGGTACAGATGAACTGGTTTGCAGGGAAGAAACAGAGACACAGAGGTAGAGAACAAACATATGGACACCAAGTGTGGGAAGCCATGGGGTGGTGGTGGTGGGATGAGTTGGGAGATTGGGATTGACCTGTATACATGTATATGCATAAAATACATAACTAATAATAACCTGCTGTATAAAAAAATAAATCAAATTAAATTTCAAAATTTTAAAAAGTAAAATTTAAAAATAAAACAGAAAAATGTTCTTCCCTTCACACAGATGTATTTATAGGAATGAATTATTTCCATGCTTATATCTATAAATACATAAAAGAGGAATAAAATCTAACTTGAAACATAAAAGAAAAAAAAAAAACCTGAACCCACCAGTTATACAGAGGAAAACCCTATCAGGGCACTTGCTGCAGCGGTAAACAATTCTGAAATTGGTCAGAGGTGGGGAATCATCTCCCATACAACCAGCAACCCACCCCCCACGCCAGGAGCATCCTCATTGCAAAGCTGGGGGACCGTGCCGAGGCATCTGTGAGTAAACGTGAGCTGAGCCCCAGGACAGCTGCTGCTGAACTGTTCCCACCCTTCCCAGGTAAAACACCTGAATATGTACAAGGGCTTGAAAGCCTAGAGGAAGGGCCACGGAGCCACACCAGCGACAGCACGCAGGCCAACTTGGTACCTGCAGGCCAGCCAGGGTGGTCCTGGCCCCGGGCGCTCTTGCGGAAGCTTTCCATTGCCCTGCCTGAGATATCCCTCCTGTCCCGGCCCCCACTGCTTTTTTCCTTCCTCACCTCTGTCCGGAGAGAAATTCCAGCGGAATGTATGGGTGACACATCCTCTTCTTTACAGGTGGCAACCTGACAACCCCTGCAGAAAGGCCAGCAGAGCCACACTCACACCGGGCCACCAACAAAGCTGTGGCCCCTCACTCCCTCCCACCAGCACAGCCCCGAGACTGCTGACGGGGCAGAGAATATGGAGTCAGGCACAGCTTCAGGGGCTATTGCTGCCTGGAGCGCTGTTTATATTGACCTCAAACAGGCACACCTGGGGAGGGCCGGCCGGCAGGGTAAGGCTGCCCAGGTCAGCTAATCCACAACCCTCAGGGAATCACATTGTTGAAAACGGACCTCGCTAAGGCAGAATAGAAGGAGAGGAAGAAAAGGACACAATGCCATTTGTAGCACCGTAGATGAGTCTAGAGGTAATCACGTGACTTGTAGTAAGTCAGAAAGTGAAAGACACATATCGTATCTTATCACTTATAGGTGTTACCTAAGAATGGATACCAGGGCAGATATTTCCACGGAGAAGGGCCATCACAGATTCATCAAACAAACTTATGGTTCACCAATGGAAAGGTGTGAGGATTGGTTTCATTACGATATTGGGGTTAACAGACATATACAAACACAGGTGACACATATAATCACCAAAAACCTACGGGATACCAAGAGAAGACTACTCAACCTTCTGTCATAACGTACATGGGAAAAGGATCCCAGGAAGAACAGACATCTGTATATGTGTAAAAGAACCACATCTTCCACACCTACAACAAGCCAAACATTGTCATCAAACTTGCTGTAATAAAAAATAAAAAATTAAATTAAAAACACGAACAAGAAGTAGTGAGACAAACTTGAACGGCTTTCTCCTGGCACATTCCATTCTAAATTCCAATCTAGAACACGACTTCCATTGAGGCTCTGTTGCCCTAGTCACCAGATTTGGTAAGGGAGAACTGCTGCCACCTTGTGGCCGTTTCACACAACAGCAGCTTTAATCCCAGCGCTGATGGTCAGTTGATATTCAAAATCATTGCAGGCCTGTAAATGACACCTGCCCTGAAAACAAATCCTGGGGTCACATATCGACCAAAAAATTCAAAGGACGTCCATATTTCAAAACGACCGTCTCAAAAGGCATATTTTACGCACATTAGTGTTCTGCTTCTTTTTCTTTCTTTCCTTTTTTTGTTAAAAAAAGGGGAATGGAAAAAGGCATCCCTCAGAATGGGCGAAAATCGTTGCAAACGAATCAATGGACAAAGGTTTAATCTCCAATATATATAAACAGCTCATGCAGCTTAATATTAACAAAACAAACAACCCAATACAAAAAATGGGCAGAAGATCTAAAGAGATGTTTCTTCAAAGAAGACACAGAGATGGCCAAGACACACATGAAAAGCTGCTCAACAGCACTAATTATTAGAGAAATGCAAATCAAAACTACAATGAGGTATCACGTCACACCTGTTAGAATCGGCATCATCAGAAAATCTACAAACAACCAATTCTGGGGAGGGTGTGGACAAAAGTAGCCCTCTTCCACAATTGGTGGCAATGTAAATTGATACAGTCACTATGGAGAACGGTATGGAGTTTCCTTGAAAATAACTAGAAATAGAATTACCATCTGATCCAGCAATCCCACTTCTGGGCATATACCCAGAGAAAACCATAAATCAAAAAGGCACATTCACCACAATGTTCATGGCAGCACTATTTACAATAGCCAGGTAATGGAAGCAACGTAAATGCCCACAGACAGATGAATGGATAAAGATGTGGTACATATATAAAATGGAATATTACTCAGCCATAAAAAGGAATGAAACTGGGTCATTTGTAGAGACATCGATGGATCTAGAGACTGTCATACAGAATGAAGAAAGTCAGAAAGAGGAAAACAAATATTGTATATTAATGCATATATGTGGAACCTAAAAAATGGTACAGATGAACTGGTTTGCAGGGAAGAAACAGAGACACAGAGGTAGAGAACAAACATATGGACACCAAGTGTGGGAAGCCATGGGGTGGTGGTGGTGGGATGAGTTGGGAGATTGGGATTGACCTGTATACATGTATATGCATAAAATACATAACTAATAATAACCTGCTGTATAAAAAAATAAATCAAATTAAATTTCAAAATTTTAAAAAGTAAAATTTAAAAATAAAACAGAAAAATGTTCTTCCCTTCACACAGATGTATTTATAGGAATGAATTATTTCCATGCTTATATCTATAAATACATAAAAGAGGAATAAAATCTAACTTGAACCATAAAAGAAAAAAAAAACCTGAACCCACCAGATATACAGAGGAAAACCCTATCAGGGCACTTGCTGCAGCGGTAAACAATTCTGAAATTGGTCAGAGGTGGGGAATCATCTCCCATACAACCAGCAACCCACCCCCCACGCCAGGAGCATCCTCATTGCAAAGCTGGGGGACCGTGCCGAGGCATCTGTGAGTAAACGTGAGCTGAGCCCCAGGACAGCTGCTGCTGAACTGTTCCCACCCTTCCCAGGTAAAACACCTGAATATGTACAAGGGCTTGAAAGCCTAGAGGAAGGGCCACGGAGCCACACCAGCGACAGCACGCAGGCCAACTTGGTGCCTGCAGGCCAGCCAGTGTGGTCCTGGCCCCGGGCGCTCTTGCGGAAGCTTTCCATTGCCCTGCCTGAGATACCCCTCCTGTCCCGGCCCCCACTGCTTTTTTCCTTCCTCACCTCTGTCCGGAGAGAAATTCCAGCGGAAGGTATGGGTGACACATCCTCTTCTTTACATGTGGCAGCCTGGCAACCCCTGCAGAAAGGCCAGGAGAGCCCCACTCACACCAGGCCACCCACAAAGCTGTGGCCCCTCACTCCCTCCCACCAGCACAGCCCCGAGACTGCTGACGGGGCAGAGAATATGGAGTCAGGCACAGCTTCAGGGGCTATTGCTGCCTGGAGCGCTGTTTATATTGACCTCAAACAGGCACACCTGGGGAGGGCCGGCCGGCAGGGTAAGGCTGCCCAGGTCAGCTCATCCACAACCCTCAGGGAATCACATTGTTGAAAACGGACCTCGCTAAGTCAGAATAGAAGCCAAGGATGAAAAGGACACAATGCCATTTGCAGCACCGTACATGAGTCTAGAGGTAATCACGTGACTTGTAGTAAGTCAGAAAGTGAAAGACACATATCATATCATATCACTTATAGGTGTTACCTAAGAATGGATACCAGGGCAGATATTTCCACAGAGAAGGGCCATCACAGATTCATCAAACAAACTTATGGTTCACCAATGGAAAGTTGTGAGGATTGGTTTCATTACGATATTGTAGTTTACAGACATATACAAACACAGGTGACACATATAATCACCAAAGACCTACGGAATACCAAGAGAAGACTACTCAACCTTCTGTCATAAAGTACATGGGAAAAGGATCCCAGGAAGAACAGACATCTGTATATGTGTAAAAGAACCACATGTTCCACACCTACAACAAGCCAAACATTGTAATCAAACTTGCTGTAATAAAAAAATAAAAAATTGAATTAAAAACATGAACAAGAAGTAGTGAGACAAACTTGAACGGCTTTCTCCTGGCACATTCCATTCTAAATTCCAATCTAGAACACGACTTCCATTGCAGCTCTGTTGCCCTAGTCACCAGATTTGGTAAGGGAGAACTGCTGCCACCTTGTGGCCGTTTCACACAACAGCAGCTTTAATCCCAGCACTGATGGTCAGTTGATGTTCAAAATCATTGCAGGCCTGTAAATGACACCTGCCCTGAAAACAAATCCTGGGGTCACATATCGACCAAAAAATTCAAAGGACGTCCATATTTCAAAACGACCGTCTCAAAAGGCATATTTTATGCACATTAGTGTTCTGCTTCTTTTTCTTTCTTTCCTTCTTTTGTTAAAAATACGGGAATGGAAAAAGGCATCCCTCAGAATGGGCGAAAATCGTTGCAAACGAATCAATGGACAAAGGTTTAATCTCCAATATATATAAACAGCTCATGCAGCTTAATATTAACAAAACAAACAACCCAATACAAAAAATGGGCAGAAGATCTAAAGAGATGTTTCTTCAAAGAAGACACAGAGATGGCCAAGACACACATGAAAAGCTGCTCAACAGCACTAATTATTAGAGAAATGCAAATCAAAACTACAATGAGGTATCACCTCACACCTGTTAGAATCGGCATCATCAGAAAATCTACAAACAACCAATTCTGGGGAGGGTGTGGACAAAAGGAGCCCTCTTCCACAATTGGTGGCAATGTAAATTGATACAGTCACTATGGAGAACGGTATGGAGTTTCCTTGAAAAAAACTAGAAATAGAATTACCATCTGATCCAGCAATCCCATTTCTGGGCATATACCCAGAGAAAACCATAAATCAAAAAGGCACATTCACCACAATGTTCATGGCAGCACTATTTACAATAGCCAGGTAATGGAAGCAACGTAAATGCCCACAGACAGATGAATGGATAAAGATGTGGTACATATATAAAATGGAATATTACTCAGCCATAAAAAGGAATGAAACTGGGCCATTTGTAGAGACATCGATGGATCTAGAGACTGTCATACAGAATGAAGTAAGTCAGAAAGAGGAAAACAAATATTGTATATTAATGCATATATGTGGAACCTAAAAAATGGTACAGATGAACTGGTTTGCAGGGAAGAAACAGAGACACAGAGGTAGAGAACAAACATATGGACACCAAGTGTGGGAAGCCATGGGGTGGTGGTGGTGGGATGAGTTGGGAGATTGGGATTGACCTGTATACATGTATATGCATAAAATACATAACTAATAATAACCTGCTGTATAAAAAAATAAATCAAATTAAATTTCAAAATTTTAAAAAGTAAAATTTAAAAATAAAACAGAAAAATGTTCTTCCCTTCACACAGATGTATTTATAGGAATGAATTATTTCCATGCTTATATCTATAAATACATAAAAGAGGAATAAAATCTAACTTGAACCATAAAAGAAAAAAAAAACCTGAACCCACCAGTTATACAGAGGAAAACCCTATCAGGACACTTGCTGCAGCGGTAAACAATTCTGAAATTGGTCAGAGGTGGGGAATCATCTCCCATACAACCAGCAACCCACCCCCCACGCCAGGAGCAAACTCATTGCAAAGCTGGGGGACCGTGCCGAGGCATCTGTGAGTAAACGTGAGCTGAGCCCCAGGACAGCTGCTGCTGAACTGTTCCCACCCTTCCCAGGTAAAAAACCTGAATATGTACAAGGGCTTGAAAGCCTAGAGGAAGGGCCACGGAGCCACACCAGCGACAGCACTCAGGCCAACTTGGTGCCTGCACGCCAGCCAGGGTGGTCCTGGCCCCGGGCGCTCTTCTGGAAGCTTTCCATTGCCCTGCCTGAGATACCCCTCCTGTCCCGGCCCCCACTGCTTTTTTCCTTCCTCACCTCTGTCCGGAGAGAAATTCCAGCGGAAGGTATGTGTGACACATCCTCTTCTTTACAGGTGGCAGCCTGGCAACCCCTGCAGAAAGGCCAGCAGAGCCACACTCACACCAGCCCACCAACAAAGCTGTGGCCCCTCACTCCCTCCCAGCAGCACAGCCCCGAGACTGCTGACGGGGCAGAGAATATGGAGTCAGGCACAGCTTCAGGGGCTATTGCTGCCTGGAGCGCTGTTTATATTGACCTCAAACAGGCACACCTGGGGAGGGCCGGCCGGCAGGGTAAGGCTGCCCAGGTCAGCTAATCCACAACCCTCAGGGAATCACATTGTTGAAAATGGACCTCGCTAAGGCAGAATAGAAGCCAAGGAAGAAAAGGACACAATGCCATTTGCAGCACCGTACATGAGTCTAGAGGTAATCACGTGACTTGTAGTAAGTCAGAAAGTGAAAGACACATATCGTATCATATCACTTATAGGTGTTACCTAAGAATGGATACCAGGGCAGATATTTCCACGGAGAAGGGCCATCACAGATTCATCAAACAAACTTATGGTTCACCAATGGAAAGTTGTGAGGATTGGTTTCATTACGATATTGGGGTTAACAGACATATACAAACACAGGTGACACATATAATCACCAAAGACCTACGGAATACCAAGAGAAGACTACTCAACATTCTGTCATAACGTACATGGGAAAAGGATCCCAGGAAGAACAGACATCTGTATATGTGTAAAAGAACCTCATCTTCCACACCTACAACAAGCCAAACATTGTCATCAAACTTGC
Organism: Mesoplodon mirus; assembly: GCF_964341445.2. Classification (NCBI taxonomy): domain Eukaryota; kingdom Metazoa; phylum Chordata; class Mammalia; order Artiodactyla; family Ziphiidae; genus Mesoplodon; species Mesoplodon mirus. The sequence goes on along the minus strand of NW_028295814.1, from coordinate 761,410 downwards.
TGTAATAAAAAATAAAAAATTAAATTAAAAACACGAACAAGAAGTAGTGAGACAAACTTGAACGGCTTTCTCCTGGCACATTCCATTCTAAATTCCAATCTAGAACACGACTTCCATTGAGGCTCTCTTGCCCTAGTCACCAGATTTGGTAAGGGAGAACTGCTGCCACCTTGTGGCCGTTTCACACAACAGCAGCTTTAATCCCAGCGCTGATGGTCAGTTGATATTCAAAATCATTGCAGGCCTGTAAATGACACCTGCCCTGAAAACAAATCCTGGGGTCACATATCGACCAAAAAATTCAAAGGACGTCCATATTTCAAAACGACCGTCTCAAAAGGCATATTTTACGCACATTAGTGTTCTGCTTCTTTTTCTTTCTTTTCTTTTTTTGTTAAAAAAGGGGAATGGAAAAAGGCATCCCTCAGAATGGGCGAAAATCGTTGCAAACGAATCAATGGACAAAGGTTTAATCTCCAATATATATAAACAGTTCATGCAGCTTAATATTAACAAAACAAACAACCCAATACAAAAAATGGGCAGAAGATCTAAAGAGATGTTTCTTCAAAGAAGACACAGAGATGGCCAAGACACACATGAAAAGCTGCTCAACAGCACTAATTATTAGAGAAATGCAAATCAAAACTACAATGAGGTATCACCTCACACCTGTTAGAATCGGCATCATCAGAAAATCAACAAACAACCAGTTCTGGGGAGGGTGTGGACAAAAGGAGCCCTCTTCCACTATTGGTGGCAATGTAAATTGATACAGTCACTATGGAGAACGGTATGGTGTTTCCTTGAAAAAACTAGAAATAGAATTACCATCTGATCCAGCAATCCCACTTCTGGGCATATACCCAGAGAAAACCATAAATCAAAAAGGCACATTCACCAGAATGTTCATGGCAGCACTATTTACAATAGCCAGGTAATGGAAGCAACGTAAATGCCCACAGACAGATGAATGGATAAAGATGTGGTACATATATAAAATGGAATATTACTCAGCCATAAAAAGGAATGAAACTGGGTCATTTGTAGAGACATCGATGGATCTAGAGACTGTCATACAGAATGAAGTAAGTCAGAAAGAGGAAAACAAATATTGTATATTAATGCATATATGTGGAACCTAAAAAATGGTACAGATGAACTGGTTTGCAGGGAAGAAACAGAGACACAGAGGTAGAGAACAAACATATGGACACCAAGTGTGGGAAGCCATGGGGTGGTGGTGGTGGGATGAGTTGGGAGATTGGGATTGACCTGTATACATGTATATGCATAAAATACATAACTAATAATAACCTGCTGTATAAAAAAATAAATCAAATTAAATTTCAAAATTTTAAAAAGTAAAATTTAAAAATAAAACAGAAAAATGTTCTTCCCTTCACACAGATGTATTTATAGGAATGAATTATTTCCATGCTTATATCTATAAATACATAAAGGAGGAATAAAATCTAACTTGAACCATAAAAGAAAAAAAAAACCTGAACCCACCAGTTATACAGAGGAAAACCCTATCAGGGCACTTGCTCCAGCGGTAAACAATTCTGAAATTGGTCAGAGGTGGGGAATCATCTCCCATACAACCAGCAACCCACCCCCCACGCCAGGAGCATCCTCATTGCAAAGCTGGGGGACCGTGCCGAGGCATCTGTGAGTAAACGTGAGCTGAGCCCCAGGACAGCTGCTGCTGAACTGTTCCCACCCTTCCCAGGTAAAACACCTGAATATGTACAAGGGCTTGAAAGCCTAGAGGAAGGGCCACGGAGCCACACCAGCGACAGCACTCAGGCCAACTTGGTGCCTGCACGCCAGCCAGGGTGGTCCTGGCCCCGGGCGCTCTTCTGGAAGCTTTCCATTGCCCTGCCTGAGATACCCCTCCTGTCCCGGCCCCCACTGCTTTTTTCCTTCCTCACCTCTGTCCGGAGAGAAATTCCAGCGGAAGGTATGTGTGACACATCCTCTTCTTTACAGGTGGCAGCCTGGCAACCCCTGCAGAAAGGCCAGCAGAGCCACACTCACACCAGCCCACCAACAAAGCTGTGGCCCCTCACTCCCTCCCAGCAGCACAGCTCCGAGACTGCTGACGGGGCAGAGAATATGGAGTCAGGCACAGCTTCAGGGGCTATTGCTGCCTGGAGCGCTGTTTATATTGACCTCAAACAGGCACACCTGGGGAGGGCCGGCCGGCAGGGTAAGGCTGCCCAGGTCAGCTAATCCACAACCCTCAGGGAATCACATTGTTGAAAACGGACCTCGCTAAGGCAGAATAGAAGCCAAGGATGAAAAGGACACAATGCCATTTGCAGCACCGTAGATGAGTCTAGAGGTAATCACGTGACTTGTAATAAGTCAGAAAGTGAAAGACACATATCGTATCATATCACTTATATGTGTTACCTAAGAATGGATACCAGGGCAGATATTTCCACGGAGAAGGGCCATCACAGATTCATCAAACAAACTTATGGTTCACCAATGGAAAGTTGTGAGGATTGGTTTCATTACGATATTGTGGTTAACAGACATATACAAACACAGGTGACACATATAATCACCAAAGACCTACGGAATACCAAGAGAAGACTACTCAACCTTCTGTCATAAAGTACATGGGAAAAGGATCCCAGGAAGAACAGACATCTGTATATGTGTAAAAGAACCACATCTTCCACACCTACAACAAGCCAAACATTGTCATCAAACTTGCTGTAATAAAAAATAAAAAATTAAATTAAAAACACGAACAAGAAGTAGTGAGACAAACTTGAACGGCTTTCTCCTGGCACATTCCATTCTAAATTCCAATCTAGAACACGACTTCCATTGCGGCTCTGTTGCCCTAGTCACCAGATTTGGTAAGGGAGAACTGCTGCCACCTTGTGGCCGTTTCACACAACAGCATCTTTAATCCCAGCGCTGATGGTCAGTTGATATTCAAAATCATTGCAGGCCTGTAAATGACACCTGCCCTGAAAACAAATCCTGGGGTCACATATCGACCAAAAAATTCAAAGGACGTCCATATTTCAAAACGACCGTCTCAAAAGGCATATTTTACGCACATTAGTGTTCTGCTTCTTTTTCTTTCTTTCCTTCTTTTGTTAAAAATACGGGAATGGAAAAAGGCATCCCTCAGAATGGGCGAAAATCGTTGCAAACGAATCAATGGACAAAGGTTTAATCTCCAATATATATAAACAGCTCATGCAGCTTAATATTAACAAAACAAACAACCCAATACAAAAAATGGGCAGAAGATCTAAAGAGATGTTTCTTCAAAGAAGACACAGAGATGGCCAAGACACACATGAAAAGCTGCTCAACAGCACTAATTATTAGAGAAATGCAAATCAAATCTACAATGAGGTATCACCTCACACCTGTTAGAATCGGCATCATCAGAAAATCTACAAACAACCAATTCTGGGGAGGGTGTGGACAAAAGGAGCCCTCTTCCACAATTGGTGGCAATGTAAATTGATACAGTCACTATGGAGAACGGTATGGAGTTTCCTTGAAAAAAACTAGAAATAGAATTACCATTTGATCCAGCAATCCCACTTCTGGGCATATACCCAGAGAAAACCATAAATCAAAAAGGCACATTCACCACAGTGTTCATGGCAGCACTATTTACAATAGCCAGGTAATGGAAGCAACGTAAATGCCCACAGACAGATGAATGGATAAAGATGTGGTACATATATAAAATGGAATATTACTCAGCCATAAAAAGGAATGAAACTGGGTCATTTGTAGAGACATCGATGGATCTAGAGACTGTCATACAGAATGAAGTAAGTCAGAAAGAGGAAAACAAATATTGTATATTAATGCATATATGTGGAACCTAAAAAATGGTACAGATGAACTGGTTTGCAGGGAAGAAACAGAGACACAGAGGTAGAGAACAAACATATGGACACCAAGTGTGGGAAGCCATGGGGTGGTGGTGGTGGGATGAGTTGGGAGATTGGGATTGACCTGTATACATGTATATGCATAAAATACATAACTAATAATAACCTGCTGTATAAAAAAATAAATCAAATTAAATTTCAAAATTTTAAAAAGTAAAATTTAAAAATAAAACAGAAAAATGTTCTTCCCTTCACACAGATGTATTTATAGGAATGAATTATTTCCATGCTTATATCTATAAATACATAAAAGAGGAATAAAATCTAACTTGAACCATAAAAGAAAAAAAAACCTGAACCCACCAGATATACAGAGGAAAACCCTATCAGGGCACTTGCTGCAGCGGTAAACAATTCTGAAATTGGTCAGAGGTGGGGAATCATCTCCCATACAACCAGCAACCCACCCCCCACGCCAGGAGCATCCTCATTGCAAAGCTGGGGGACCGTGCCGAGGCATCTGTGAGTAAACGTGAGCTGAGCCCCAGGACAGCTGCTGCTGAACTGTTCCCACCCTTCCCAGGTAAAACACCTGAATATGTACAAGGGCTTGAAAGCCTAGAGGAAGGGCCACGGAGCAACACCAGCGACAGCACGCAGGCCAACTTGGTGCCTGCAGGCCAGCCAGGGTGGTCCTGGCCCCGGGCGCTCTTGCGGAAGCTTTCCATTGCCCTGCCTGAGATACCCCTCCTGTCCCGGACCCCACTGCTTTTGTCCTTCCTCACCTCTGTCCGGAGAGGAATTCCAGCGGAAGGTATGGGTGACACATCCTCTTCTTTACAGGTGGCAGCCTGGCAACCCCTGCAGAAAGGCCAGCAGAGCCCCACTCACACCGGGCCACCCACAAAGCTGTGGCCCCTCACTCCCTCCCACCAGAACAGCCCCGAGACTGCTGACGGGGCAGAGAATATGGAGTCAGGCACAGCTTCAGGGGCTATTGCTGCCTGGAGCGCTGTTTATATTGACCTCAAACAGGCACACCTGGGGAGGGCCGGCCGGCAGGGTAAGGCTGCCCAGGTCAGCTAATCCACAACCCTCAGGGAATCACATTGTTGAAAATGGACCTCGCTAAGGCAGAATAGAAGCCAAGGAAGAAAAGGACACAATGCCATTTGCAGCACCGTAGATGAGTCTAGAGGTAATCACGTGACTTGTAGTAAGTCAGAAAGTGAAAGACACATATCGTATCATATCACTTATAGGTGTTACCTAAGAATGGATACCAGGGCAGATATTTCCACGGAGAAGGGCCATCACAGATTCATCAAACAAACTTATGGTTCACCAATGGAAAGTTGTGAGGATTGGTTTCATTACGATATTGTGGTTAACAGACATATACAAACACAGGTGACACATATAATCACCAAAGACCTACGGAATACCAAGAGAAGACTACTCAACCTTCTGTCATAACGTACATGGGAAAAGGATCCCAGGAAGAACAGACATCTGTATATGTGTAAAAGAACCACATCTTCCACACCTACAACAAGCCAAACATTGTCATCAAACTTGCTGTAATAAAAAATAAAAAATTAAATTAAAAACACGAACAAGAAGTAGTGAGACAAACTTGAACGGCTTTCTCCTGGCACATTCCATTCTAAATTCCAATCTAGAACACGACTTCCATTGAGGCTCTGTTGCCCTAGTCACCAGATTTGGTAAGGGAGAACTGCTGCCACCTTGTGGCCGTTTCACACAAGAGCAGCTTTAATCCCAGCGCTGATGGTCAGTTGATATTCAAAATCATTGCAGGCCTGTAAATGACACCTGCCCTGAAAACAAATCCTGGGGTCACATATCGACCAAAAAATTCAAAGGACGTCCATATTTCAAAACGACCGTCTCAAAAGGCATATTTTACGCACATTAGTGTTCTGCTTCTTTTTCTTTCTTTCCTTCTTTTGTTAAAAATACGGGAATGGAAAAAGGCATCCCTCAGAATGGGCGAAAATCGTTGCAAACGAATCAATGGACAAAGGTTTAATCTCCAATATATATAAACAGCTCATGCAGCTTAATATTAACAAAACAAACAACCCAATACAAAAAATGGGCAGAAGATCTAAAGAGATGTTTCTTCAAAGAAGACACAGAGATGGCCAAGACACACATGAAAAGCTGCTCAACAGCACTAATTATTAGAGAAATGCAAATCAAAACTACAATGAGGTATCACCTCACACCTGTTAGAATCGGCATCATCAGAAAATCTACAAACAACCAATTCTGGGGAGGGTGTGGACAAAAGGAGCCCTCTTCCACAATTGGTGGCAATGTAAATTGATACAGTCACTATGGAGAACGGTATGGAGTTTCCTTGAAAAAAACTAGAAATAGAATTACCATCTGATCCAGCAATCCCACTTCTGGGCATATACCCAGAGAAAACCATAAATCAAAAAGGCACATTCACCACAATGTTCATGGCAGCACTATTTACAATAGCCAGGTAATGGAAGCAACGTAAATGCCCACAGACAGATGAATGGATAAAGATGTGGTACATATATAAAATGGAATATTACTCAGCCATAAAAAGGAATGAAACTGGGTCATTTGTAGAGACATCGATGGATCTAGAGACTGTCATACAGAATGAAGTAAGTCAGAAAGAGGAAAACAAATATTGTATATTAATGCATATATGTGGAACCTAAAAAATGGTACAGATGAACTGGTTTGCAGGGAAGAAACAGAGACACAGAGGTAGAGAACAAACATATGGACACCAAGTGTGGGAAGCAATGGGGTGGTGGTGGTGGGATGAGTTGGGAGATTGGGATTGACCTGTATACATGTATATGCATAAAATACATAACTAATAATAACCTGCTGTATAAAAAAATAAATCAAATTAAATTTCAAAATTTTAAAAAGTAAAATTTAAAAATAAAACAGAAAAATGTTCTTCCCTTCACACAGATGTATTTATAGGAATGAATTATTTCCATGCTTATATCTATAAATACATAAAAGAGGAATAAAATCTAACTTGAACCATAAAAGAAAAAAAAAAACCTGAACCCACCAGATATACAGAGGAAAACCCTATCAGGGCACTTGCTGCAGCGGTAAACAATTCTGAAACTGGTCAGAGGTGGGGAATCATCTCCCATACAACCAGCAACCCACCCCCCACGCCAGGAGCATCCTCATTGCAAAGCTGGGGGACCGTGCCGAGGCATCTGTGAGTAAACGTGAGCTGAGCCCCAGGACAGCTGCTGCTGAACTCTTCCCACCCTTCCCAGGTAAAACACCTGAATATGTACAAGGGCTTGAAAGCCTAGAGGAAGGGCCACGGAGCAACACCAGCGACAACACGCAGGCCAACTTTGTGCCTGCAGGCCAGCCAGGGTGGTCCTGGCCCCGGGCGCTCTTGGGGAAGCTTTCCATTGCCCTGCCTGAGATACCCCTCCTGTCCCGGCCCCCACTGCTTTTGTCCTTCCTCACCTCTGTCCGGAGAGAAACTCCAGCGGAAGGTATGGGTGACACATCCTCTTCTTTACAGGTGGCAGCCTGGCAACCCCTGCAGAAAGGCCAGCAGAGCCCCACTCACACCGGGCCACCAACAAAGCTGTGGCCCCTCACTCCCTCCCACCAGCACAGCCCCGAGACTGCTGATGGGGCAGAGAATATGGAGTCAGGCACAGCTTCAGGGGCTATTGCTGCCTGGAGCGCTGTTTATATTGACCTCAAACAGGCACACCTGGGGAGGGCCGGCCGGCAGGGTAAGTCTGCCCAGCTCAGCTAATCCACAACCCTCAGGGAATCACATTGTTGAAAACGGACCTCGCTAAGGCAGAATAGAAGCCAAGGATGAAAAGGACACAATGCCATTTGCAGCACCGTAGATGAGTCTAGAGGTAATCACGTGACTTGTAGTAAGTCAGAAAGTGAAAGACACATATCGTATCATATCACTTATAGGTGTTACCTAAGAATGGATACCAGGGCAGATATTTCCACGGAGAAGGGCCATCACAGATTCATCAAACAAACTTATGGTTCACCAATGGAAAGTTGTGAGGATTGGTTTCATTACGATATTGTGGTTAACAGACATATACAAACACAGGTGACACATATAATCACCAAAGACCTACGGAATACCAAGAGAAGACTACTCAACCTTCTGTCATAACGTACATGGGAAAAGGATCCCAGGAAGAACAGACATCTGTATATGTGTAAAAGAACCACATCTTCCACACCTACAACAAGCCAAACATTGTCATCAAACTTGCTGTAATAAAAAATAAAAAATTAAATTAAAAACACGAACAAGAAGTAGTGAGACAAACTTGAACGGCTTTCTCCTGGCACATTCCATTCTAAATTCCAATCTAAAACACGACTTCCATTGAGGCTCTGTTGCCCTAGTCACCAGATTTGGTAAGGGAGAACTGCTGCCACCTTGTGGCCGTTTCACACAACAGCAGCTTTAATCCCAGCGCTGATGGTCAGTTGATATTCAAAATCATTGCAGGCCTGTAAATGACACCTGCCCTGAAAACAAATCCTGGGGTCACATATCGACCAAAAAATTCAAAGGACGTCCATATTTCAAAACGACCATCTCAAAAGGCATATTTTACGCACATTAGTGTTCTGCTTCTTTTTCTTTCTTTCCTTCTTTTGTTAAAAATACGGGAATGGAAAAAGGCATCCCTCAGAATGGGCGAAAATCGTTGCAAACGAATCAATGGACAAAGGTTTAATCTCCAATATATATAAACAGCTCATGCAGCTTAATATTAACAAAACAAACAACCCAATACAAAAAATGGGCAGAAGATCTAAAGAGATGTTTCTTCAAAGAAGACACAGAGATGGCCAAGACACACATGAAAAGCTGCTCAACAGCACTAATTATTAGAGAAATGCAAATCAAAACTACAATGAGGTATCACCTCACACCTGTTAGAATCGGCATCATCAGAAAATCTACAAACAACCAATTCTGGGGAGGGTGTGGACAAAAGGAGCCCTCTTCCACAATTGGTGGCAATGTAAATTGATACAGTCACTATGGAGAACGGTATGGAGTTTCCTTGAAAAAAACTAGAAATAGAATTACCATCTGATCCAGCAATCCCACTTCTGGGCATATACCCAGAGAAAACCATAAATCAAAAAGGCACATTCACCACAATGTTCATGGCAGCACTATTTACAATAGCCAGGTAATGGAAGCAACGTAAATGCCCACAGACAGATGAATGGATAAAGATGTGGTACATATATAAAATGGAATATTACTCAGCCATAAAAAGGAATGAAACTGGGTCATTTGTAGAGACATCGATGGATCTAGAGACTGTCATACAGAATGAAGTAAGTCAGAAAGAGGAAAACAAATATTGTATATTAATGCATATATGTGGAACCTAAAAAATGGTACAGATGAACTGGTTTGCAGGGAAGAAACAGAGACACAGAGGTAGAGAACAAACATATGGACACCAAGTGTGGGAAGCAATGGGGTGGTGGTGGTGGGATGAGTTGGGAGATTGGGATTGACCTGTATACATGTATATGCATAAAATACATAACTAATAATAACCTGCTGTATAAAAAAATAAATCAAATTAAATTTCAAAATTTTAAAAAGTAAAATTTAAAAATAAAACAGAAAAATGTTCTTCCCTTCACACAGATGTATTTATAGGAATGAATTATTTCCATGCTTATATCTATAAATACATAAAAGAGGAATAAAATCTAACTTGAACCATAAAAGAAAAAAAAAAACCTGAACCCACCAGATATACAGAGGAAAACCCTATCAGGGCACTTGCTGCAGCGGTAAACAATTCTGAAACTGGTCAGAGGTGGGGAATCATCTCCCATACAACCAGCAACCCACCCCCCACGCCAGGAGCATCCTCATTGCAAAGCTGGGGGACCGTGCCGAGGCATCTGTGAGTAAACGTGAGCTGAGCCCCAGGACAGCTGCTGCTGAACTGTTCCCACCCTTCCCAGGTAAAACACCTGAATATGTACAAGGGCTTGAAAGCCTAGAGGAAGGGCCACGGAGCAACACCAGCGACAACACGCAGGCCAACTTTGTGCCTGCAGGCCAGCCAGGGTGGTCCTGGCCCCGGGCGCTCTTGGGGAAGCTTTCCATTGCCCTGCCTGAGATACCCCTCCTGTCCCGGCCCCCACTGCTTTTGTCCTTCCTCACCTCTGTCCGGAGAGAAACTCCAGCGGAAGGTATGGGTGACACATCCTCTTCTTTACAGGTGGCAGCCTGGCAACCCCTGCAGAAAGGCCAGCAGAGCCCCACTCACACCGGGCCACCAACAAAGCTGTGGCCCCTCACTCCCTCCCACCAGCACAGCCCCGAGACTGCTGATGGGGCAGAGAATATGGAGTCAGGCACAGCTTCAGGGGCTATTGCTGCCTGGAGCGCTGTTTATATTGACCTCAAACAGGCACACCTGGGGAGGGCCGGCCGGCAGGGTAAGTCTGCCCAGCTCAGCTAATCCACAACCCTCAGGGAATCACATTGTTGAAAACGGACCTCGCTAAGGCAGAATAGAAGCCAAGGATGAAAAGGACACAATGCCATTTGCAGCACCGTAGATGAGTCTAGAGGTAATCACGTGACTTGTAGTAAGTCAGAAAGTGAAAGACACATATCGTATCATATCACTTATAGGTGTTACCTAAGAATGGATACCAGGGCAGATATTTCCACGGAGAAGGGCCATCACAGATTCATCAAACAAACTTATGGTTCACCAATGGAAAGTTGTGAGGATTGGTTTCATTACGATATTGTGGTTAACAGACATATACAAACACAGGTGACACATATAATCACCAAAGACCTACGGAATACCAAGAGAAGACTACTCAACCTTCTGTCATAACGTACATGGGAAAAGGATCCCAGGAAGAACAGACATCTGTATATGTGTAAAAGAACCACATCTTCCACACCTACAACAAGCCAAACATTGTCATCAAACTTGCTGTAATAAAAAATAAAAAATTAAATTAAAAACACGAACAAGAAGTAGTGAGACAAACTTGAACGGCTTTCTCCTGGCACATTCCATTCTAAATTCCAATCTAAAACACGACTTCCATTGAGGCTCTGTTGCCCTAGTCACCAGATTTGGTAAGGGAGAACTGCTGCCACCTTGTGGCCGTTTCACACAACAGCAGCTTTAATCCCAGTGCTGATGGTCAGTTGATATTCAAAATCATTGCAGGCCTGTAAATGACACCTGCCCTGAAAACAAATCCTGGGGTCACATATCGACCAAAAAATTCAAAGGACGTCCATATTTCAAAACGACCGTCTCAAAAGGCATATTTTACGCACATTAGTGTTCTGCTTCTTTTTCTTTCTTTCCTTCTTTTGTTAAAAATACGGGAATGGAAAAAGGCATCCCTCAGAATGGGCGAAAATCGTTGCAAACGAATCAATGGACAAAGGTTTAATCTCCAATATATATAAACAGCTCATGCAGCTTAATATTAACAAAACAAACAACCCAATACAAAAAATGGGCAGAAGATCTAAAGAGATGTTTCTTCAAAGAAGACACAGAGATGGCCAAGACACACATGAAAAGCTGCTCAACAGCACTAATTATTAGAGAAATGCAAATCAAAACTACAATGAGGTATCACCTCACACCTGTTAGAATCGGCATCATCAGAAAATCTACAAACAACCAATTCTGGGGAGGGTGTGGACAAAAGGAGCCCTCTTCCACAATTGGTGGCAATGTAAATTGATACAGTCACTATGGAGAACGGTATGGAGTTTCCTTGAAAAAAACTAGAAATAGAATTACCATCTGATCCAGCAATCCCACTTCTGGGCATATACCCAGAGAAAACCATAAATCAAAAAGGCACATTCACCACAATGTTCATGGCAGCACTATTTACAATAGCCAGGTAATGGAAGCAACGTAAATGCCCACAGACAGATGAATGGATAAAGATGTGGTACATATATAAAATGGAATATTACTCAGCCATAAAAAGGAATGAAACTGGGTCATTTGTAGAGACATCGATGGATCTAGAGACTGTCATACAGAATGAAGTAAGTCAGAAAGAGGAAAACAAATATTGTATATTAATGCATATATGTGGAACCTAAAAAATGGTACAGATGAACTGGTTTGCAGGGAAGAAACAGAGACACAGAGGTAGAGAACAAACATATGGACACCAAGTGTGGGAAGCCATGGGGTGGTGGTGGTGGGATGAGTTGGGAGATTGGGATTGACCTGTATACATGTATATGCATAAAATACATAACTAATAATAACCTGCTGTATAAAAAAATAAATCAAATTAAATTTCAAAATTTTAAAAAGTAAAACTTAAAAATAAAACAGAAAAATGTTCTTCCCTTCACACAGATGTATTTATAGGAATGAATTATTTCCATGCTTATATCTATTAATACATAAAAGAGGAATAAAATCTAACTTGAACCATAAAAGAAAAAAAAAAAAACCTGAACCCACCAGTTATACTGAGGAAAACCCTATCAGGGCACTTGCTGCAGCGGTAAACAATTCTGAAATTGGTCAGAGGTGGGGAATCATCTCCCATACAACCAGCAACCCACCCCCCACGCCAGGAGCATCCTCATTGCAAAGCTGGGGGACCGTGCCGAGGCATCTGTGAGTAAACGTGAGCTGAGCCCCAGGACAGCTGCTGCTGAACTCTTCCCACCCTTCCCAGGTAAAACACCTGAATATGTACAAGGGCTTGAAAGCCTAGAGGAAGGGCCACGGAGCCACACCAGCGACAGCACGCAGGCCAACTTGGTGCCTGCAGGCCAGCCAGGGTGGTCCTGGCCCCGGGCGCTCTTGCGGAAGCTTTCCATTGCCCTGCCTGAGATACCCCTCCTGTCCCGGCCCCCACTGCTTTTGTCCTTCCTCACCTCTGTCCGGAGAGAAATTCCAGCGGAAGGTATGGGTGACACATCCTCTTCTTTACAGGTGGCAGCCTGGCAACCCCTGCAGAAAGGCCAGCAGAGCCCCACTCACACCGGGCCACCAACAAAGCTGTGGCCCCTCACTCCCTCCCACCAGCACAGCCCCGAGACTGCTGACGGGGCAGAGAATATGGAGTCGGGCACAGCTTCAGGGGCTATTGCTGCCTGGAGCGCTGTTTATATTGACCTCAAACAGGCACACCTGGGGAGGGCCGGCCGGCAGGGTAAGGCTGCCCAGGTCAGCTAATCCACAACCCTCAGGGAATCACATTGTTGAAAACGGACCTCGCTAAGGCAGAATAGAAGCCAAGGATGAAAAGGACACAATGCCATTTGCAGCACCGTAGATGAGTCTAGAGGTAATCACGTGACTTGTAGTAAGTCAGAAAGTGAAAGACACATATCGTATCATATCACTTATAGGTGTTACCTAAGAATGGATACCAGGGCAGATATTTCCACGGAGAAGGGCCATCACAGATTCATCAAACAAACTTATGGTTCACCAATGGAAAGTTGTGAGGATTGGTTTCATTACGATATTGGGGTTAACAGACATATACAAACACAGGTGACACATATAATCACCAAAGACCTACGGAATACCAAGAGAAGACTACTCAACCTTCTGTCATAACGTACATGGGAAAAGGATCCCAGGAAGAACAGACATCTGTATATGTGTAAAAGAACCACATCTTCCACACCTACAACAAGCCAAACATTGTCATCAAACTTGCTGTAATAAAAAATAAAAAAATAAATTAAAAACACGAACAAGAAGTAGTGAGACAAACTTGAGGGGCTTTCTCCTGGCACATTCCATTCTAAATTCCAATCTAGAACACGACTTCCATTGAGGCTCTGTTGCCCTAGTCTCCAGATTTGGTAAGGGAGAAATGCTGCCCCCTTGTGGACGTTTCACACAACAGCAGCTTTAATCCCAGCGCTGATGGTCAGTTGATATTCAAAATCATTGCAGGCCTGTAAATGACACCTGCCCTGAAAACAAATCCTGGGGTCACATATCGACCAAAAAATTCAAAGGACGTCCATATTTCAAAACCACCGTCTCAAAAGGCATATTTTACGCACATTAGTGTTCTGCTTCTTTTTCTTTCTTTCCTTCTTTTGTTAAAAATACGGGAATGGAAAAAGGCATCCCTCAGAATGGGCGAAAATCGTTGCAAACGAATCAATGGACAAAGGTTTAATCTCCAATATATATAAACAGCTCATGCAGCTTAATATTAACAAAACAAACAACCCAATACAAAAAATGGGCAGATGACCTAAAGAGATGTTTCTTCAAAGAAGACACAGAGATGGCCAAGACACACATGAAAAGCTGCTCAACAGCACTAATTATTAGAGAAATGCAAATCAAAACTACAATGAGGTATCACCTCACACCTGTTAGAATCGGCATCATCAGAAAATCTACAAACAACCAATTCTGGGGAGGGTGTGGACAAAAGGAGCCCTCTTCCACAATTGGTGGCAATGTAAATTGATACAGTCACTATGGAGAACGGTATGGAGTTTCCTTGAAAAAAACTAGAAATAGAATTACCATCTGATCCAGCAATCCCACTTCTGGGCATATACCCAGAGAAAACCATAAATCAAAAAGGCACATTCACCACAATGTTCATGGCAGCACTATTTACAAGAGCCAGGTAATGGAAGCAACGTAAATGGCCACAGACAGATGAAAGGATAAAGATGTGGTACATATATAAAATGGAATATTACTCAGCCATAAAAAGGAATGAAACTGGGTCATTTGTAGAGACATCGATGGATCTAGAGACTGTCATACAGAATGAAGTAAGTCAGAAAGAGGAAAACAAATATTGTATATTAATGCATATATGTGGAACCTAAAAAATGGTACAGATGAACTGGTTTGCAGGGAAGAAACAGAGACACAGAGGTAGAGAACAAACATATGGACACCAAGTGTGGGAAGCCATGGGGTGGTGGTGGTGGGATGAGTTGGGAGATTGGGATTGACCTGTATACATGTATATGCATAAAATACATAACTAATAATAACCTGCTGTATAAAAAAATAAATCAAATTAAATTTCAATATTTTAAAAAGTAAAATTTAAAAATAAAACAGAAAAATGTTCTTCCCTTCACACAGATGTATTAATAGGAATGAATTATTTCCATGCTTATATCTATAAATACATAAAGGAGGAATAAAATCTAACTTGAACCATAAAAGAAAAAAAAAACCTGAACCCACCAGTTATACAGAGGAAAACCCTATCAGGGCACTTGCTGCAGCGGTAAACAATTCTGAAATTGGTCAGAGGTGGGGAATCATCTCCCATACAACCAGCAACCCACCCCCCACGCCAGGAGCATCCTCATTGCAAAGCTGGGGGACCGTGCTGAGGCATCTGTGAGTAAACGTGAGCTGAGCCCCAGGACAGCTGCTGCTGAACTGTTCCCACCCTTCCCAGGTAAAACACCTGAATATGTACAAGGGCTTGAAAGCCTAGAGGAAGGGCCACGGAGCCACACCAGCGACAGCACGCAGGCCAACTTGGTGCCTGCAGGCCAGCCAGGGTGGTCCTGGCCCCGGGCGCTCTTCTGGAAGCTTTCCATTGCCCTGCCTGAGATACCCCTCCTGTCCCGGCCCCCACTGCTTTTTTCCTTCCTCACCTCTGTCCGGAGAGAAATTCCATGGAAGGTATGGGTGACACATCCTCTTCTTTACAGGTGGCAGCCTGGCAACCCCTGCAGAAAGGCCAGCAGAGCCCCAATCACACCGGGCCACCAACAAACCTGTGGCCCCTCACTCCCTCCCACCAGCACAGCCCCGAGACTGCTGACGGGGCAGAGAATATGGAGTCAGGCACAGCTTCAGGGGCTATTGCTGCCTGGAGCGCTGTTTATATTGACCTCAAACAGGCACACCTGGGGAGGGCCGGCCGGCAGGGTAAGGCTGCCCAGGTCAGCTAATCCACAACCCTCAGGGAATCACATTGTTGAAAACGGACCTCGCTAAGGCAGAATACAAGGAGAGGAAGAAAAGGACACAATGCCATTTGCAGCACCGTAGATGAGTCTAAAGGTAATCACGTGACTTGTAGTAAGCCAGAAAGTGAAAGACACATATCGTATCATATCACTTATAGGTGTTACCTAAGAATGGATACCAGGGCAGATATTTCCACGGAGAAGGGCCATCACAGATTCATCAAACAAACTTATGGTTCACCAATGGAAAGTTGTGAGGATTGGTTTCATTACGATATTGGGGTTAACAGACATATACAAACACAGGTGACACATATAATCACCAAAGACCTACGGAATACCAAGAGAAGACTACTCAACCTTCTGTCATAACGTACATGGGAAAAGGATCCCAGGAAGAACAGACATCTGTATATGTGTAAAAGAACCCCATCTTCCACTCCTACAACAAGCCAAACATTGTAATCAAACTTGCTGTAATGAAAAATAAAAAAATTAAATTAAAAACACGAAGAAGAAGTAGTGAGACAAACTTGAGGGGCTTTCTCCTGGCACATTCCATTCTAAATTCCAATCTAGAACACGACTTCCACTGAGGCTCTGTTGCCCTAGTCACCAGATTTGGTAAGGGAGAACTGCTGCCACCTTGTGGCCGTTTCACACAACAGCAGCTTTAATCCCAGCGCTGATGGTCAGTTGATATTCAAAATCATTGCAGGCCTGTAAATGACACCTGCCCTGAAAACAAATCCTGGGGTCACATATCGACCAAAATTTCAAAGGACGTCCATATTTCAAAACGACCGTCTCAAAAGGAATATTTTACGCACATTAGTGTTCTGCTTCTCTTTCTTTCTTTCCTTTTTTTGTTAAAAAAAGGGGAATGGAAAAAGGCATCCCTCAGAATGGGCGAAAATCGTTGCAAACGAATCAATGGACAAAGGTTTAATCTCCAATATATATAAACAGCTCATGCAGCTTAATATTAACAAAACAAACAACCCAATACAAAAAATGGGCAGAAGATCTAAAGAGATGTTTCTTCAAAGAAGACACAGAGATGGCCACGACACACATGAAAAGCTGCTCAACAGCACTAATTATTAGAGAAATGCAAATCAAAACTACAATGAGGTATCACCTCACACCTGTTAGAATCGGCATCATCAGAAAATCTACAAACAACCAATTCTGGGGAGGGTGTGGACAAAAGGAGCACTTCTTCCACAATTGGTGGCAATGTAAATTGATACAGTCACTATGGAGAACGGTATGGAGTTTCCTTGGAAAAAACTAGAAATAGAATTACCATCTGATCCAGCAATACCACTTCTGGGCATATACCCAGAGAAAACCATAAATCAAAAAGGCACATTCACCACAATGTTCATGGCAGCACTATTTACAATAGCCAGGTAATGGAAGCAACGTAAATGGCCACAGACAGATGAATGGATAAAGATGTGGTACATATATAAAATGGAATATTACTCAGCCATAAAAAGGAATGAAACTGGGTCATTTGTAGAGACATCGATGGATCTAGAGACTGTCATACAGAATGAAGTAAGTCAGAAAGAGGAAAACAAATATTGTATATTAATGCATATATGTGGAACCTAAAAAAATGGTACAGATGAACTGGTTTGCAGGGAAGAAACAGAGACACAGAGGTAGAGAACAAACATATGGACACCAAGTGTGGGAAGCCATGGGGTGGTGGTGGTGGGATGAGTTGGGAGATTGGGATTGACCTGTATACATGTATATGCATAAAATACATAACTAATAATAACCTGCTGTATAAAAAAATAAATCAAATTAAATTTCAAAATTTTAAAAAGTAAAATTTAAAAATAAAACAGAAAAATGTTCTTCCCTTCACACAGATGTATTTATAGGAATGAATTATTTCCATGCTTATATCTATAAATACATAAAAGAGGAATAAAATCTAACTTGAACCATAAAAGAAAAAAAAAAATCCTGAACCCACCAGTTATACAGAGGAAAACCCTATCAGGGCACTTGCTGCAGCGGTAAACAATTCTGAAATTGGTCAGAGGTGGGGAATCATCTCCCATACAACCAGCAACCCACCCCCCACGCCAGGAGCATCCTCATTGCAAAGCTGGGGGACCGTGCCGAGGCATCTGTGAGTAAACGTGAGCTGAGCCCCAGGACAGCTGCTGCTGAACTGTTCCCACCCTTCCCAGGTAAAACACCTGAATATGTACAAGGCCTTGAAAGCCTAGAGGAAGGGCCACGGAGCCACACCAGCGACAGCACGCAGGCCAACTTGGTGCCTGCAGGCCAGCCAGGGTGGTCCTGGCCCCGGGCGCTCTTGCGGAAGCTTTCCATTGCCCTGCCTGAGATACCCCTCCTGTCCCGGCCCCCACTGCTTTTTTCCTTCCTCACCTCTGTCCGGAGAGAAATTCCAGCGGAAGGTATGGGTGACACATCCTCTTCTTTACAGGTGGCAACCTGGCAACCCCTGCAGAAAGGCCAGCAGAGCCCCACTCACACCGGGCCACCAACAAAGCTGTGGCCCCTCACTCCCTCCCACCAGCACAGCCCCGAGACTGCTGACGGGGCAGAGAATATGGAGTCAGGCACAGCTTCAGGGGCTATTGCTGCCTGGAGCGCTGTTTATATTGACCTCAAACAGGCACACCTGGGGAGGGCCGGCCGGCAGGGTAAGGCTGCCCAGGTCAGCTAATCCACAACCCTCAGGGAATCACATTGTTGAAAACGGACCTCGCTAAGGCAGAATAGAAGCCAAGGATGAAAAGGACACAATGCCATTTGCAGCACCGTAGATGAGTCTAGAGGTAATCACGTGACTTGTAGTAAGTCAGAAAATGAAAGACACATATCGTATCATATCACTTATAGGTGTTACCTAAGAATGGATACCAGGGCAGATATTTCCACGGAGAAGGGCCATCACAGATTCATCAAACAAACTTATGGTTCACCAATGGAAAGTTGTGAGGATTGGTTTCATTACGATATTGGGGTTAACAGACATATACAAACACAGGTGACACATATAATCACCAAAGACCTACGGAATACCAAGAGAAGACTACTCAACATTCTGTCATAACGTACATGGGAAAAGGATCCCAGGAAGAACAGACATCTGTATATGTGTAAAACAACCCCATCTTCCACACCTACAACAAGCCAAACATTGTAATCAAACTTGCTGTAATAAAAAATAAAAAATTAAATTAAAAACACGAACAAGAAGTAGTGAGACAAACTTGAGGGGCTTTCTCCTGGCACATTCCTTTCTAAATTCCAATCTAGAACACGACTTCCATTGAGGCTCTGTTGCCCTAGTCACCAGATTTGGTAAGGGAGAACTGCTGCCACCTTGTGGCCGTTTCACACAACAGCAGCTTTAATCCCAGCGCTGATCGTCAGTTGATATTCAAAATCATTGCAGGCCTGTAAATGACACCTGCCCTGAAAACAAATCCTGGGGTCACATATCAACCAAAAAATTCAAAGGACGTCCATATTTCAAAACGACCGTCTCAAAAGGCATATTTTACGCACATTAGTGTTCTGCTTCTTTTTCTTTCTTTCCTTCTTTTGTTAAAAATACGGGAATGGAAAAAGGCATCCCTCAGAATGGGCGAAAATCGTTGCAAACGAATCAATGGACAAAGGTTTAATCTCCAATATATATAAACAGCTCATGCAGCTTAATATTAACAAAACAAACAACCCAATACAAAAAATGGGCAGAAGATCTAAAGAGATGTTTCTTCAAAGAAGACACAGAGATGGCCAAGACACACATGAAAAGCTGCTCAACAGCACTAATTATTAGAGAAATGCAAATCAAAACTACAATGAGGTATCACCTCACACCTGTTAGAATCGGCATCATCAGAAAATCTACAAACAACCAATTCTGGGGAGGGTGTGGACAAAAGGAGCCCTCTTCCACAATTGGTGGCAATGTAAATTGATACAGTCACTATGGAGAACGGTATGGAGTTTCCTTGAAAAAAACTAGAAATAGAATTACCATCTGATCCAGCAATCCCACTTCTGGGCATATACCCAGAGAAAACCATAAATCAAAAAGGCACTTCACCACAATGTTCATGGCAGCACTATTTACAATAGCCAGGTAATGGAAGCAACGTAAATGCCCACAGACAGATGAATGGATAAAGATGTGGTACATATATAAAATGGAATATTACTCAGCCATAAAAAGGAATGAAACTGGGTCATTTGTAGAGACATCGATGGATCTAGAGACTGTCATACAGAATGAAGTAAGTCAGAAAGAGGAAAACAAATATTGTATATTAATGCATATATGTGGAACCTAAAAAATGGTACAGATGAACTGGTTTGCAGGGAAGAAACAGAGACACAGAGGTAGAGAACAAACATATGGACACCAAGTGTGGGAAGCCATGGTGTGGTGGTGGTGGGATGAGTTGGGAGATTGGGATTGACCTGTATACATGTATATGCATAAAATACATAACTAATAATAACCTGCTGTATAAAAAAATAAATCAAATTAAATTTCAAAATTTTAAAAAGTAAAATTTAAAAATAAAACAGAAAAATGTTCTTCCCTTCACACAGATGTATTTATAGGAATGAATTATTTCCATGCTTATATCTATAAATACATAAAAGAGGAATAAAATCTAACTTGAACCATAAAAGAAAATAAAATTCCTGAACCCACCAGTTATACAGAGGAAAACCCTATCAGGGCACTTGCTGCAGCGGTAAACAATTCTGAAATTGGTCAGAGGTGGGGAATCATCTCCCATACAACCAGCAACCCACCCCCCACGCCAGGAGCATCCTCATTGCAAAGCTGGGGGACCGTGCCGAGGCATCTGTGAGTAAACGTGAGCTGAGCCCCAGGACAGCTGCTGCTGAACTGTTCCCACCCTTCCCAGGTAAAACACCTGAATATGTACAAGGGCTTGAAAGCCTAGAGGAAGGGCCACGGAGCCACACCAGCAACAGCACGCAGGCCAACTTGGTGCCTGCAGGCCAGCCAGGGTGGTCCTGGCCCCGGGCGCTCTTGCGGAAGCTTTCCATTGCCCTGCCTGAGATACCCCTCCTGTCCCGGCCCCCACTGCTTTTCTCCTTCCTCACCTCTGTCCGGAGAGAAATTCCAGCGGAAGGTATGGGTGACACATCCTCTTCTTTACAGGTGGCAGCCTGGCAACCCCTGCAGAAAGGCCAGCAGAGCCCCACTCACACCGGGCCACCAACAAAGCTGTGACCCCTCACTCCCTCCCACCAGCACAGCCCCGAGACTGCTGACGGGGCAGAGAATATGGAGTCAGGCACAGCTTCAGGGGCTATTGCTGCCTGGAGCGCTGTTTATATTGACCTCAAACAGGCACACCTGGGGAGGGCCGGCCGGCAGGGTAAGGCTGCCCAGGTCAGCTAATCCACAACCCTCAGGGAATCACATTGTTGAAAACGGACCTCGCTAAGGCAGAATAGAAGGAGAGGAAGAAAAGGACACAATGCCATTTGCAGCACCGTAGATGAGTCTAGAGGTAATCACGTGACTTGTAGTAAGTCAGAAAGTGAAAGACACATATCGTATCATATCACTTATAGGTGTTACCTAAGAATGGATACCAGGGCAGATATTTCCACGGAGAAGGGCCATCACAGATTCATCAAACAAACTTATGGTTCACCAATGGTAAGTTGTGAGGATTGGTTTCATTACGATATTGTGGTAAACAGACATATACAAACACAGGTGACACATATAATCACCAAAGACCTACGGAATACCAAGAGAAGACTACTCAACATTCTGTCATAACGTACATGGGAAAAGGATCCCAGGAAGAACAGACATCTGTATATGTGTAAAAGAACCACATCTTCCACACCTACAACAAGCCAAACATTGTCATCAAACTTGCTGTAATAAAAAATAAAAAATTAAATTAAAAACACGAACAAGAAGTAGTGAGACAAACTTGAGGGGCTTTCTCCTGGCACATTCCTTTCTAAATTCCAATCTAGAACACGACTTCCATTGAGGCTCTGTTGCCCTAGTCACCAGATTTGGTAAGGGAGAACTGCTGCCACCTTGTGGCCGTTTCACACAACAGCAGCTTTAATCCCAGCGCTGATGGTCAGTTGATATTCAAAATCATTGCAGGCCTGTAAATGACACCTGCCCTGAAAACAAATCCTGGGGTCACATATCGACCAAAAAATTCAAAGGACGTCCATATTTCAAAACGACCGTCTCAAAAGGCATATTTTACGCACATTAGTGTTCTGCTTCTTTTTCTTTCTTTCCTTCTTTTGTTAAAAATACGGGAATGGAAAAAGGCATCCCTCAGAATGGGCGAAAATCGTTGCAAACGAATCAATGGACAAAGGTTTAATCTCCAATATATATAAACAGCTCATGCAGCTTAATATTAACAAAACAAACAACCCAATACAAAAAATGGGCAGAAGATCTAAAGAGATGTTTCTTCAAAGAAGACACAGAGATGGCCAAGACACACATGAAAAGCTGCTCAACAGCACTAATTATTAGAGAAATGCAAATCAAACTACAATGAGGTATCACCTCACACCTGTTAGAATCGGCATCATCAGAAAATCTACAAACAACCAATTCTGGGGAGGGTGTGGACAAAAGGAGCACTTCTTCCACAATTGTTGGCAATGTAAATTGATACAGTCACTATGGAGAACGGTATGGAGTTTCCTTGAAAAAAACTAGAAATAGAATTACCATCTGATCCAGCAATCCCACTTCTGGGCATATACCCAGAGAAAACCATAAATCAAAAAGGCACATTCACCACAATGTTCATGGCAGCACTATTTACAATAGCCAGGTAATGGAAGCAACGTAAATGGCCACAGACAGATGAAAGGATAAAGATGTGGTACATATATAAAATGGAATATTACTCAGCCATAAAAAGGAATGAAACTGGGTCATTTGTAGAGACATCGATGGATCTAGAGACTGTCATACAGAATGAAGTAAGTCAGAAAGAGGAAAACAAATATTGTATATTAATGCATATATGTGGAACCTAAAAAATGGTACAGATGAACTGGTTTGCAGGGAAGAAACAGAGACACAGAGGTAGAGAACAAACATATGGACACCAAGTGTGGGAAGCCATGGGGTGGTGGTGGTGGGATGAGTTGGGAGATTGGCATTGACCTGTATACATGTATATGCATAAAATACATAACTAATAATAACCTGCTGTATAAAAAAATAAATCAAATTAAATTTCAAAATTTTAAAAAGTAAAATTTAAAAATAAAACAGAAAAATGTTCTTCCCTTCACACAGATGTATTTATAGGAATGAATTATTTCCATGCTTATATATATAAATACATAAAAGAGGAATAAAATCTAACTTGAACCATAAAAGAAAAAAAATCCTGAACCCACCAGTTATACAGAAGAAAACCCTATCAGGGCACTTGCTGCAGCGGTAAACAATTCTGAAATTGGTCAGAGGTGGGGAATCATGTCCCAGACAACCAGCAACCCACCCCCCATGCCAGGAGCATCCTCATTGCAAAGCTGGGGGACCGTGCCGAGGCATCTGTGAGTAAACGTGAGCTGAGCCCCAGGACAGCTGCTGCTGAACTGTTCCCACCCTTCCCAGGTAAAACACCTGAATATGTACAAGGCCTTGAAAGCCTAGAGGAAGGGCCACGGAGCCACACCAGCGACAGCACGCAGGCCAACTTGGTGCCTGCAGGCCAGCCAGGGTGGTCCTGGCCCCGGGCGCTCTTGCGGAAGCTTTCCATTGCCCTGCCTGAGATACCCCTCCTGTCCCGGCCCCCACTGCTTTTTTCCTTCCTCACCTCTGTCCGGAGAGAAATTCCAGCGGAAGGTATGGGTGACACATCCTCTTCTTTACAGGTGGCAGCCTGGCAACCCCTGCAGAAAGGCCAGCAGAGCCCCACTCACACCGGGCCACCAACAAAGCTGTGGCCCCTCACTCCCTCCCACCAGCACAGCCCCGAGACTGCTGACGGGGCAGAGAATATGGAGTCAGGCACAGCTTCAGGGGCTATTGCTGCCTGGAGCGCTGTTTATATTGACCTCAAACAGGCACACCTGGGGAGGGCCGGCCGGCAGGGTAAGGCTGCCCAGGTCAGCTAATCCACAACCCTCAGGGAATCACATTGTTGAAAACGGACCTCGCTAAGGCAGAATAGAAGCCGAGGAAGAAAAGGACACAATGCCATTTGCAGCACCGTACATGAGTCTAGAGGTAATCACGTGACTTGTAGTAAGTCAGAAAGTGAAAGACACATATCGTATCATATCACTTATAGGTGTTACCTAAGAATGGATACCAGGGCAGATATTTCCACGGAGAAGGGCCATCACAGATTCATCAAACAAACTTATGGTTCACCAATGGAAAGGTGTGAGGATTGGTTTCATTACGATATTGGGGTTAACAGACATATACAAACACAGGTGACACATATAATCACCAAAGACCTACGGAATACCAAGAGAAGACTACTCAACATTCTGTCATAACGTACATGGGAAAAGGATCCCAGGAAGAACAGACATCTGTATATGTGTAAAAGAACCACATCTTCCACACCTACAACAAGCCAAACATTGTCATCAAACTTGCTGTAATAAAAAATAAAAAATTAAATTAAAAACACGAACAAGAAGTAGTGAGACAAACTTGAGGGGCTTTCTCCTGGCACATTCCTTTCTAAATTCCAATCTAGAACACGACTTCCATTGAGGCTCTGTTGCCCTAGTCACCAGATTTGGTAAGGGAGAACTGCTGCCACCTTGTGGCCGTTTCACACAACAGCAGCTTTAATCCCAGCGCTGATGGTCAGTTGATATTCAAAATCATTGCAGGCCTGTAAATGACACCTGCCCTGAAAACAAATCCTGGGGTCACATATCGACCAAAAAATTCAAAGGACGTCCATATTTCAAAACGACCGTCTCAAAAGGCATATTTTACGCACATTAGTGTTCTGCTTCTTTTTCTTTCTTTCCTTCTTTTGTTAAAAATACGGGAATGGAAAAAGGCATCCCTCAGAATGGGCGAAAATCGTTGCAAACGAATCAATGGACAAAGGTTTAATCTCCAATATATATAAACAGCTCATGCAGCTTAATATTAACAAAACAAACAACCCAATACAAAAAATGGGCAGAAGATCTAAAGAGATGTTTCTTCAAAGAAGACACAGAGATGGCCAAGACACACATGAAAAGCTGCTCAACAGCACTAATTATTAGAGAAATGCAAATCAAAACTACAATGAGGTATCACCTCACACCTGTTAGAATCGGCATCATCAGAAAATCTACAAACAACCAATTCTGGGGAGGGTGTGGACAAAAGGAGCCCTCTTCCACAATTGGTGGCAATGTAAATTGATACAGTCACTATGGAGAACGGTATGGAGTTTCCTTGAAAAAAACTAGAAATAGAATTACCATCTGATCCAGCAATCCCACTTCTGGGCATATACCCAGAGAAAACCATAAATCAAAAAGGCACTTCACCACAATGTTCATGGCAGCACTATTTACAATAGCCAGGTAATGGAAGCAACGTAAATGCCCACAGACAGATGAATGGATAAAGATGTGGTACATATATAAAATGGAATATTACTCAGCCATAAAAAGGAATGAAACTGGGTCATTTGTAGAGACATCGATGGATCTAGAGACTGTCATACAGAATGAAGTAAGTCAGAAAGAGGAAAACAAATATTGTATATTAATGCATATATGTGGAACCTAAAAAATGGTACAGATGAACTGGTTTGCAGGGAAGAAACAGAGACACAATGGTAGAGAACAAACATATGGACACCAAGTGTGGGAAGCCATGGGGTGGTGGTGGTGGGATGAGTTGGGAGATTGGCATTGACCTGTATACATGTATATGCAAAAAATACATAACTAATAATAACCTGCTGTATAAAAAAATAAATCAAATTAAATTTCAAAATTTTAAAAAGTAAAATTTAAAAATAAAACAGAAAAATGTTCTTCCCTTCACACAGATGTATTTATAGGAATGAATTATTTCCATGCTTATATCTATAAATACATAAAAGAGGAATAAAATCTAACTTGAACCATAAAAGAAAAAAAAAAAACCTGAACCCACCAGTTATACAGAGGAAAACCCTATCAGGGCACTTGCTGCAGCGGTAAACAATTCTGAAATTGGTCAGAGGTGGGGAATCATCTCCCATACAACCAGCAACCCACCCCCCACGCCAGGAACATCCTCATTGCAAAGCTGGGGGACCGTGCCGAGGCATCTGTGAGTAAACGTGAGCTGAGCCCCAGGACAGCTGCTGCTGAACTGTTCCCACCCTTCCCAGGTAAAACACCTGAATATGTACAAGGGCTTGAAAGCCTAGAGGAAGGGCCACGGAGCCACACCAGCGACAGCACGCAGGCCAACTTGGTGCCTGCAGGCCAGCCAGGGTGGTCCTGGCCCCGGGCGCTCTTGCGGAAGCTTTCCATTGCCCTGCCTGAGATACCCCTCCTGTCCCGGGCCCCACTGCTTTTTTCCTTCCTCACCTCTGTCCGGAGAGAAATTCCAGCGGAAGGTATGGGTGACACATCCTCTTCTTTACAGGTGGCAGCCTGGCAACCCCTGCAGAAAGGCCAGCAGAGCCCCACTCACACCGGGCCACCAACAAAGCTGTGGCCCCTCACTCCCTCCCACTAGCACAGCCCCGAGACTGCTGACGGGGCAGAGAATATGGAGTCAGGCACAGCTTCAGGGGCTATTGCTGCCTGGAGCGCTGTTTATATTGACCTCAAACAGGCACACCTGGGGAGGGCCGGCCGGCAGGGTAAGGCTGCCCAGGTCAGCTAATCCACAACCCTCAGGGAATCACATTGTTGAAAACGGACCTCGCTAAGGCAGAATAGAAGCCGAGGAAGAAAAGGACACAATGCCATTTGCAGCACCGTACATGAGTCTAGAGGTAATCACGTGACTTGTAGTAAGTCAGAAAGTGAAAGACACATATCGTATCATATCACTTATAGGTGTTACCTAAGAATGGATACCAGGGCAGATATTTCCACGGAGAAGGGCCATCACAGATTCATCAAACAAACTTATGGTTCACCAATGGAAAGTTGTGAGGATTGGTTTCATTACGATATTGGGGTTAACAGACATATACAAACACAGGTGACACATATAATCACTAAAGACCTACGGAATACCAAGAGAAGACTACTCAACATTCTGTCATAACGTACATGGGAAAAGGATCCCAGGAAGAACAGACATCTGTATATGTGTAAAAGAACCACATCTTCCACACCTACAACAAGCCAAACATTGTAATCAAACTTGCTGTAATAAAAAATAAAAAATTAAATTAAAAACACGAACAAGAAGTAGTGAGACAAACTTGAGGGGCTTTCTCCTGGCACATTCCTTTCTAAATTCCAATCTAGAACACGACTTCCATTGAGGCTCTGTTGCCCTAGTCACCAGATTTGGTAAGGGAGAACTGCTGCCACCTTGTGGCCGTTTCACACAACAGCAGCTTTAATCCCAGCGCTGATGGTCAGTTGATATTCAAAATCATTGCAGGCCTGTAAATGACACCTGCCCTGAAAACAAATCCTGGGGTCACATATCGACCAAAAAATTCAAAGGACGTCCATATTTCAAAACGACCGTCTCAAAAGGCATATTTTACGCACATTACTGTTCTGCTTCTTTTTCTTTCTTTCCTTCTTTTGTTAAAAATACGGGAATGGAAAAAGGCATCCCTCAGAATGGGCGAAAATCGTTGCAAACGAATCAATGGACAAAGGTTTAATCTCCAATATATATAAACAGCTCATGCAGCTTAATATTAACAAAACAAACAACCCAATACAAAAAATGGGCAGAAGATCTAAAGAGATGTTTCTTCAAAGAAGACACAGAGATGGCCAAGACACACATGAAAAGCTGCTCAACAGCACTAATTATTAGAGAAATGCAAATCAAAACTACAATGAGGTATCACCTCACACCTGTTAGAATCGGCATCATCAGAAAATCTACAAACAACACATTCTGGGGAGGGTGTGGACAAAAGGAGCCCTCTTCCACAATTGGTGGCAATGTAAATTGATACAGTCACTATGGAGAACGGTATGGAGTTTCCTTGAAAAAAACTAGAAATAGAATTACCATCTGATCCAGCAATCCCACTTCTGGGCATATACCCAGAGAAAACCATAAATCAAAAAGGCACATTCACCACAATGTTCATGGCAGCACTATTTATAATAGCCAGGTAATGGAAGCAACATAAATGGCCACAGACAGATGAATGGATAAAGATGTGGTACATATATAAAATGGAATATTACTCAGCCATAAAAAGGAATGAAACTGGGTCATTTGTAGAGACATCGATGGATCTAGAGACTGTCATACAGAATGAAGTAAGTCAGAAAGAGGAAAACAAATATTGTATATTAATACATATATGTGGAACCTAAAAAATGGTACAGATGAACTGGTTTGCAGGGAAGAAACAGAGACACAGAGGTAGAGAACAAACATATGGACACCAAGTGTGGGAAGCCATGGGGTGGTGGTGGTGGGATGAGTTGGGAGATTGGCATTGACCTGTATACATGTATATGCAAAAAATACATAACTAATAATAACCTGCTGTATAAAAAAATAAATCAAATTAAATTTCAAAATTTTAAAAAGTAAAATTTAAAAATAAAACAGAAAAATGTTCTTCCCTTCACACAGATGTATTTATAGGAATGAATGATTTCCATGCTTATATCTATAAATACATAAAAGAGGAATAAAATCTAACTTGAACTATAAAAGAAAAAAAAAACCTGAACCCACCAGTTATACAGAGGAAAACCCTATCAGGGCACTTGCTGCAGCGGTAAACAATTCTGAAATTGGTCAGAGGTGGGGAATCATCTCCCAGACCACCAGCAACCCACCCCCCACGCCAGGAGCATCCTCATTGCAAAGCTGGGGGACCGTGCCGAGGCATCTGTGAGTAAACGTGAGCTGAGCCCCAGGACAGCTGCTGCTGAACTGTTCCCACCCTTCCCAGGTAAAACACCTGAATATGTACAAGGGCTTGAAAGCCTAGAGGAAGGGCCACGGAGCAACACCAGCGACAGCACGCAGGCCAACTTGGTGCCTGCAGGCCAGCCAGGGTGGTCCTGGCCCCGGGCGCTCTTGCGGAAGCTTTCCATTGCCCTGCCTGAGATACCCCTCCTGTCCCGGCCCCCACTGCTTTTTTCCTTCCTCACCTCTGTCCGGAGAGAAATTCCAGCGGAAGGTATGGGTGACACATCCTCTTCTTTACAGGTGGCAGCCTGGCAACCCCTTCAGAAAGGCCAGCAGAGCCCCACTCACACCGGGCCACCAACAAAGCTGTGGCCCCTCACTCCCTCCCACCAGCACAGCCCCGAGACTCCTGACGGGGCAGAGAATATGGAGTCAGGCACAGCTTCAGGGGCTATTGCTGCCTGGAGCGCTGTTTATATTGACCTCAAACAGGCACACCTGGGGAGGGCCGGCCGGCAGGGTAAGGCTGCCCAGGTCAGCTAATCCACAACCCTCAGGGAATCACATTGTTGAAAACGGACCTCGCTAAGGCAGAATAGAAGCCGAGGAAGAAAAGGACACAATGCCATTTGCAGCACCGTAGATGAGTCTAGAGGTAATCACGTGACTTGTAGTAAGTCAGAAAGTGAAAGACACATATCGTATCATATCACTTATAGGTGTTACCTAAGAATGGATACCAGGGCAGATATTTCCACGGAGAAGGGCCATCACAGATTCATCAAACAAACTTATGGTTCACCAATGGAAAGGTGTGAGGATTGGTTTCATTACGATATTGGGGTTAACAGACATATACAAACACAGGTGACACATATAATCACCAAAGACCTACGGAATACCAAGAGAAGACTACTCAACATTCTGTCATAACGTACATGGGAAAAGGATCCCAGGAAGAACAGACATCTGTATATGTGTAAAAGAACCACATCTTCCACACCTACAACAAGCCAAACATTGTCATCAAACTTGCTGTAATAAAAAATAAAAAATTAAATTAAAAACACGAACAAGAAGTAGTGAGACAAACTTGAGGGGCTTTCTCCTGGCACATTCCTTTCTAAATTCCAATCTAGAACACCACTTCCATTGAGGCTCTGTTGCCCTAGTCACCAGATTTGGTAAGGGAGAACTGCTGCCACCTTGTGGCCGTTTCACACAACAGCAGCTTTAATCCCAGCGCTGATGGTCAGTTGATATTCAAAATCATTGCAGGCCTGTAAATGACACCTGCCCTGAAAACAAATCCTGGGGTCACATATCGACCAAAGAATTCAAAGGACATCCATATTTCAAAACGACCGTCTCAAAAGGCATATTTTACGCACATTAGTGTTCTGCTTCTTTTTCTTTCTTTCCTTCTTTTGTTAAAAATACGGGAATGGAAAAAGGCATCCCTCAGAATGGGCGAAAATCGTTGCAAACGAATCAATGGACAAAGGTTTAATCTCCAATATATATAAACAGCTCATGCAGCTTAATATTAACAAAACAAACAACCCAATACAAAAAATGGGCAGAAGATCTAAAGAGATGTTTCTTCAAAGAAGACACAGAGATGGCCAAGACGCACATGAAAAGCTGCTCAACAGCACTAATTATTAGAGAAATGCAAATCAAAACAACAATGAGGTATCACCTCACACCTGTTAGAATCGGCATCATCAGAAAATCTACAAACAACCAATTCTGGGGAGGGTGTGGACAAAAGGAGCCCTCTTCCACAATTGGTGGCAATGTAAATTGATACAGTCACTATGGAGAACGGTATGGAGTTTCCTTGAAAATAACTAGAAATAGAATTACCATCTGATCCAGCAATCCCACTTCTGGGCATATACCCAGAGAAAACCATAAATCAAAAAGGCACATTCACCACAATGTTCATGGCAGCACTATTTACAATAGCCAGGTAATGGAAGCAACGTAAATGGCCACAGACAGATGAAAGGATAAAGATGTGGTACATATATAAAATGGAATATTACTCAGCCATAAAAAGGAATGAAACTGGGTCATTTGTAGAGACATCGATGGATCTAGAGACTGTCATACAGAATGAAGTAAGTCAGAAAGAGGAAAACAAATATTGTATATTAATGCATATATGTGGAACCTAAAAAATGGTACAGATGAACTGGTTTGCAGGGAAGAAACAGAGACACAGAGGTAGAGAACAAACATATGGACACCAAGTGTGGAAAGCCATGGGGTGGTGGTGGTGGGATGAGTTGGGAGATTGGCATTGACCTGTATACATGTATATGCATAAAATACATAACTAATAATAACCTGCTGTATAAAAAAATAAATCAAATTAAATTTCAAAATTTTAAAAAGTAAAATTTAAAAATAAAACAGAAGAATGTTCTTCCCTTCACACAGATGTATTTATAGGAATGAATTATTTCCATGCTTATATCTATAAATACATAAAAGAGGAATAAAATCTAACTTGAACCATAAAAGAAAAAAAAAACCTGAACCCACCAGTTATACAGAGGAAAACCCTATCAGGGCACTTGCTGCAGCGGTAAACAATTCTGAAATTGGTCAGAGGTGGGGAATCATCTCCCAGACAACCAGCAACCCACCCCCCACGCCAGGAGCATCCTCATTGCAAAGCTGGGGGACCGTGCCGAGGCATCTGTGAGTAAACGTGAGCTGAGCCCCAGGCCAGCTGCTGCTGAACTGTTCCCACCCTTCCCAGGTAAAACACCTGAATATGTACAAGGGCTTGAAAGCCTAGAGGAAGGGCCACGGAGCCACACCAGCGACAGCACGCAGGCCAACTTGGTGCCTGCAGGCCAGCCAGGGTGGTCCTGGCCCCGGGCGCTCTTGCGGAAGCTTTCCATTGCCCTGCCTGAGATACCCCTCCTGTCCCGGCCCCCACTGCTTTTTTCCTTCCTCACCTCTGTCCGGAGAGAAATTCCAGCGGAAGGTATGTGTGACACATCCTCTTCTTTACAGGTGGCAGCCTGGCAACCCCTGCAGAAAGGCCAGCAGAGCCCCACTCACACCGGGCCACCAACAAAGCTGTGGCCCCTCACTCCCTCCCACCAGCACAGCCCCGAGACTGCTGACGGGGCAGAGAATATGGAGTCAGGCACAGCTTCAGGGGCTATTGCTGCCTGGAGCGCTGTTTATATTGACCTCAAACAGGCACACCTGGGGAGGGCCGGCCGGCAGGGTAAGGCTGCCCAGGTCAGCTAATCCACAACCCTCAGGGAATCACATTGTTGAAAACGGACCTCGCTAAGGCAGAATAGAAGGAGAGGAAGAAAAGGACACAATGCCATTTGCAGCACCGTAGATGAGTCTAGAGGTAATCACGTGACTTGTAGTAAGTCAGAAAGTGAAAGACACATATCGTATCATATCACTTATAGGTGTTACCTAAGAATGGATACCAGGGCAGATATTTCCACGGAGAAGGGCCATCACAGATTCATCAAACAAACTTATGGTTCACCAATGGAAAGGTGTGAGGATTGGTTTCATTACGATATTGGGGTTAACAGACATATACAAACACAGGTGACACATATAATCACCAAAGACCTACGGAATACCAAGAGAAGACTACTCAACATTCTGTCATAACGTACATGGGAAAAGGATCCCAGGAAGAACAGACATCTGTATATGTGTAAAAGAACCACATCTTCCACACCTACAACAAGCCAAACATTGTCATCAAACTTGCTGTAATAAAAAATAAAAAATTAAATTAAAAACATGAACAAGAAGTAGTGAGACAAACTTGAGGGGCTTTCTCCTGGCACATTCCTTTCTAAATTCCAATCTAGAACACGACTTCCATTGAGGCTCTGTTGCCCTAGTCACCAGATTTGGTAAGGGAGAACTGCTGCCACCTTGTGGCCGTTTCACACAACAGCAGCTTTAATCCCAGCGCTGATGGTCAGTTGATATTCAAAATCATTGCAGGCCTGTAAATGACACCTGCCCTGAAAACAAATCCTGGGGTCACATATCGACCAAAAAATTCAAAGGACGTCCATATTTCAAAACGACCGTCTCAAAAGGCATATTTTACGCACATTAGTGTTCTGCTTCTTTTTCTTTCTTTCCTTCTTTTGTTAAAAATACGGGAATGGAAAAAGGCATCCCTCAGAATGGGCGAAAATCGTTGCAAACGAATCAATGGACAAAGGTTTAATCTCCAATATATATAAACAGCTCATGCAGCTTAATATTAACAAAACAAACAACCCAATACAAAAAATGGGCAGAAGATCTAAAGAGATGTTTCTTCAAAGAAGACACAGAGATGGCCAAGACAAACATGAAAAGCTGCTCAACAGCACTAATTATTAGAGAAATGCAAATCAAAACTACAATGAGGTATCACCTCACACCTGTTAGAATCGGCATCATCAGAAAATCTACAAACAACCAACTCTGGGGAGGGTGTGGACAAAAGGAGCCCTCTTCCACAATTGGTGGCAATGTAAATTGATACAGTCACTATGGAGAACGGTATGGAGTTTCCTTGAAAAAAACTAGAAATAGAATTACCATCTGATCCAGCAATCCCACTTCTGGGCATATACCCAGAGAAAACCATAAATCAAAAAGGCACATTCACCACAATGTTCATGGCAGCACTATTTACAATAGCCAGGTAATGGAAGCAACGTAAATGCCCACAGACAGATGAAAGGATAAAGATGTGGTACATATATAAAATGGAATATTACTCAGCCATAAAAAGGAATGAAACTGGGTCATTTGTAGAGACATCGATGGATCTAGAGACTGTCATACAGAATGAAGTAAGTCAGAAAGAGGAAAACAAATATTGTATATTAATGCATATATGTGGAACCTAAAAAATGGTACAGATGAACTGGTTTGCAGGGAAGAAACAGAGACACAGAGGTAGAGAACAAACATATGGACACCAAGTGTGGGAAGCCATGGGGTGGTGGTGGTGGGATGAGTTGGGAGATTGGGATTGACCTGTATACATGTATATGCATAAAATACATAACTAATAATAACCTGCTGTATAAAAAAATAAATCAAATTAAATTTCAAAATTTTAAAAAGTAAAATTTAAAAATAAAACAGAAAAATGTTCTTCCCTTCACACAGATGTATTTATAGGAATGAATGATTTCCATGCTTATATCTATAAATACATAAAGGAGGAATAAAATCTAACTTGAACCATAAAAGAAAAAAAAAAACCTGAACCCACCAGTTATACAGAGGAAAACCCTATCAGGGCACTTGCTGCAGCGGTAAACAATTCTGAAATTGGTCAGAGGTGGGGAATCATCTCCCATACAACCAGCAACCCACCCCCCACGCCAGGAGCATCCTCATTGCAAAGCTGGGGGACCGTGCCGAGGCATCTGTGAGTAAACGTGAGCTGAGCCCCAGGACAGCTGCTGCTGAACTGTTCCCACCCTTCCCAGGTAAAACACCTGAATATGTACAAGGGCTTGAAAGCCTAGAGGAAGGGCCACGGAGCCACACCAGCGACAGCACTCAGGCCAACTTGGTGCCTGCAGGCCATCCAGGGTGGTCCTGGCCCCGGGCGCTCTTGCGGAAGCTTTCCATTGCCCTGCCTGAGATACCCCTCCTGTCCCGGCCCCCACTGCTTTTTTCCTTCCTCACCTCTGTCCGGAGAGAAATTCCAGCGGAAGGTATGGGTGACACATCCTCTTCTTTACAGGTGGCAGCCTGGCAACACCTGCAGAAAGGCCAGCAGAGCCCCACTCACACCGGGCCACCAACAAAGCTGTGGCCCCTCACTCCCTCCCACCAGCACAGCCCCGAGACTGCTGACGGGGCAGAGAATATGGAGTCAGGCACAGCTTCAGGGGCTATTGATGCCTGGAGCGCTGTTTATATTGACCTCAAACAGGCACACCTGGGGAGGGCCGGCCGGCAGGGTAAGGCTGCCCAGGTCAGCTAATCCACAACCCTCAGGGAATCACATTGTTGAAAACGGACCTCGCTAAGGCAGAATAGAAGCCGAGGAAGAAAAGGACACAATGCCATTTGCAGCACCGTACATGAGTCTAGAGGTAATCACGTGACTTGTAGTAAGTCAGAAAGTGAAAGACACATATCGTATCATATCACTTATAGGTGTTACCTAAGAATGGATACCAGGGCAGATATTTCCACGGAGAAGGGCCATCACAGATTCATCAAACAAACTTATGGTTCACCAATGGAAAGGTGTGAGGATTGGTTTCATTACGATATTGGGGTTAACAGACATATACAAACACAGGTGACACATATAATCACCAAAGACCTACGGAATACCAAGAGAAGACTACTCAACATTCTGTCATAACGTACATGGGAAAAGGATCCCAGGAAGAACAGACATCTGTATATGTGTAAAAGAACCACATCTTCCACACCTACAACAAGCCAAACATTGTCATCAAACTTGCTGTAATAAAAAATAAAAAATTAAATTAAAAACACGAACAAGAAGTAGTGAGACAAACTTGAGGGGCTTTCTCCTGGCACATTCCTTTCTAAATTCCAATCTAGAACATGACTTCCATTGAGGCTCTGTTGCCCTAGTCACCAGATTTGGTAGGGAGAACTGCTGCCACCTTGTGGCCGTTTCACACAACAGCAGCTTTAATCCCAGCGCTGATGGTCAGTTGATATTCAAAATCATTGCAGGCCTGTAAATGACACCTGCCCTGAAAACAAATCCTGGGGTCACATATCGACCAAAAAATTCAAAGGACATCCATATTTCAAAACGACCGTCTCAAAAGGCATATTTTACGCACATTAGTGTTCTGCTTCTTTTTCTTTCTTTCCTTCTTTTGTTAAAAATACGGGAATGGAAAAAGGCATCCCTCAGAATGGGCGAAAATCGTTGCAAACGAATCAATGGACAAAGGTTTAATCTCCAATATATATAAACAGCTCATGCAGCTTAATATTAACAAAACAAACAACCCAATACAAAAAATGGGCAGAAGATCTAAAGAGATGTTTCTTCAAAGAAGACACAGAGATGGCCAAGACACACATGAAAAGCTGCTCAACAGCACTAATTATTAGAGAAATGCAAATCAAAACTACAATGAGGTATCACCTCACACCTGTTAGAATCGGCATCATCAGAAAATCTACAAACAACCAATTCTGGGGAGGGTGTGGACAAAAGGAGCCCTCTTCCACAATTGGTGGCAATGTAAATTGATACAGTCACTATGGAGAACGGTATGGAGTTTCCTTGAAAATAACTAGAAATAGAATTACCATCTGATCCAGCAATCCCACTTCTGGGCATATACCCAGAGAAAACCATAAATCAAAAAGGCACATTCACCACAATGTTCATGGCAGCACTATTTACAATAGCCAGGTAATGGAAGCAACGTAAATGGCCACAGACAGATGAAAGGATAAAGATGTGGTACATATATAAAATGGAATATTACTCAGCCATAAAAAGGAATGAAACTGGGTCATTTGTAGAGACATCGATGGATCTAGAGACTGTCATACAGAATGAAGTAAGTCAGAAAGAGGAAAGCAAATATTGTATATTAATGCATATATGTGGAACCTAAAAAATGGTACAGATGAACTGGTTTGCAGGGAAGAAACAGAGACACAGAGGTAGAGAACAAACATATGGACACCAAGTGTGGGAAGCCATGGGGTGGTGGTGGTGGGATGAGTTGGGAGATTGGGATTGACCTGTATACATGTATATGCAAAAAATACATAACTAATAATAACCTGCTGTATAAAAAAATAAATCAAATTAAATTTCAAAATTTTAAAAAGTAAAATTTAAAAATAAAACAGAAAAATGTTCTTCCCTTCACACAGATGTATTTATAGGAATGAATTATTTCCATGCTTATATCTATAAATACATAAAAGAGGAATAAAATCTAACTTGAACCATAAAAGAAAAAAAAAACCTGAACCCACCAGTTATACAGAGGAAATCCCTATCAGGGCACTTGCTGCAGCGGTAAACAATTCTGAAATTGGTCAGAGGTGGGGAATCATCTCCCAGACAACCAGCAACCCACCCCCCACGCCAGGAGCATCCTCATTGCAAAGCTGGGGGACCGTGCCGAGGCATCTGTGAGTAAACGTGAGCTGAGCCCCAGGACAGCTGCTGCTGAACTGTTCCCACCCTTCCCAGGTAAAACACCTGAATATGTACAAGGCCTTGAAAGCCTAGAGGAAGGGCCACGGAGCCACACCAGCGACAGCACGCAGGCCAACTTGGTGCCTGCAGGCCAGCCAGGGTGGTCCTGGCCCCGGGCGCTCTTGCGGAAGCTTTCCATTGCCCTGCCTGAGATACCCCTCCTGTCCCGGCCCCCACTGCTTTTTTCCTTCCTCACCTCTGTCCGGAGAGAAATTCCAGCGGAAGGTATGGGTGACACATCCTCTTCTTTACAGGTGGCAGCCTGGCAACCCCTGCAGAAAGGCCAGCAGAGCCCCACTCACACCGGGCCACCAACAAAGCTGTGGCCCCTCACTCCCTCCCACCAGCACAGCCCCGAGACTGCTGACGGGGCAGAGAATATGGAGTCAGGCACAGCTTCAGGGGCTATTGCTGCCTGGAGCGCTGTTTATATTGACCTCAAACAGGCACACCTGGGGAGGGCCGGCCGGCAGGGTAAGGCTGCCCAGGTCAGCTAATCCACAACCCTCAGGGAATCACATTGTTGAAAACGGACCTCGCTAAGGCAGAATAGAAGCCGAGGAAGAAAAGGACACAATGCCATTTGCAGCACCGTACATGAGTCTAGAGGTAATCACGTGACTTGTAGTAAGTCAGAAAGTGAAAGACACATATCGTATCATATCACTTATAGGTGTTACCTAAGAATGGATACCAGGGCAGATATTTCCACGGAGAAGGGCCATCACAGATTCATCAAACAAACTTATGGTTCACCAATGGAAAGTTGTGAGGATTGGATTCATTACGATATTGGGGTTAACAGACATATACAAACACAGGTGACACATATAATCACCAAAGACCTACGGAATACCAACAGAAGACTACTCAACATTCTGTCATAACGTACATGGGAAAAGGATCCCAGGAAGA
Organism: Mesoplodon mirus; assembly: GCF_964341445.2. Lineage (NCBI taxonomy): Eukaryota > Metazoa > Chordata > Mammalia > Artiodactyla > Ziphiidae > Mesoplodon > Mesoplodon mirus. The sequence continues at coordinate 723,218 of NW_028295814.1, read as the reverse complement.
ACAGACATCTGTATATGTGTAAAAGAACCACATCTTCCACACCTACAACAAGCCAAACATTGTAATCAAACTTGCTGTAATAAAAAATAAAAAATTAAATTAAAAACACGAACAAGAAGTAGTGAGACAAACTTGAGGGGCTTTCTCCTGGCACATTCCTTTCTAAATTCCAATCTAGAACACGACTTCCATTGAGGCTCTGTTGCCCTAGTCACCAGATTTGGTAAGGGAGAACTGCTGCCACCTTGTGGCCGTTTCACACAACAGCAGCTTTAATCCCAGCGCTGATGGTCAGTTGATATTCAAAATCATTGCAGGCCTGTAAATGACACCTGCCCTGAAAACAAATCCTGGGGTCACATATCGACCAAAAAATTCAAAGGACGTCCATATTTCAAAACGACCGTCTCAAAAGGCATATTTTACGCACATTAGTGTTCTGCTTCTTTTTCTTTCTTTCCTTCTTTTGTTAAAAATACGGGAATGGAAAAAGGCATCCCTCAGAATGGGCGAAAATCGTTGCAAACGAATCAATGGACAAAGGTTTAATCTCCAATATATATAAACAGCTCATGCAGCTTAATATTAACAAAACAAACAACCCAATACAAAAAATGGGCAGAAGATCTAAAGAGATGTTTCTTCAAAGAAGACACAGAGATGGCCAAGACACACATGAAAAGCTGCTCAACAGCACTAATTATTAGAGAAATGCAAATCAAAACTACAATGAGGTATCACCTCACACCTGTTAGAATCGGCATCATCAGAAAATCTACAAACAACCAATTCTGGGGAGGGTGTGGACAAAAGGAGCCCTCTTCCACAATTGGTGGCAATGTAAATTGATACAGTCACTATGGAGAACGGTATGGAGTTTCCTTGAAAATAACTAGAATAGAATTACCATCTGATCCAGCAATCCCACTTCTGGGAATATACCCAGAGAAAACCATAAATCAAAAAGGCACATTCACCACAATGTTCATGGCAGCACTATTTACAATAGCCAGGTAATGGAAGCAACGTAAATGGCCACAGACAGATGAAAGGATAAAGATGTGGTACATATATAAAATGGAATATTACTCAGCCATAAAAAGGAATGAAACTGGGTCATTTGTAGAGACATCGATGGATCTAGAGACTGTCATACAGAATGAAGTAAGTCAGAAAGAGGAAAGCAAATATTGTATATTAATGCATATATGTGGAACCTAAAAAATGGTACAGATGAACTGGTTTGCAGGGAAGAAACAGAGACACAGAGGTAGAGAACAAACATATGGACACCAAGTGTGGGAAGCCATGGGGTGGTGGTGGTGGGATGAGTTGGGAGATTGGGATTGACCTGTATACATGTATATGCAAAAAATACATAACTAATAATAACCTGCTGTATAAAAAAATAAATCAAATTAAATTTCAAAATTTTAAAAAGTAAAATTTAAAAATAAAACAGAAAAATGTTCTTCCCTTCACACAGATGTATTTATAGGAATGAATTATTTCCATGCTTATATCTATAAATACATAAAAGAGGAATAAAATCTAACTTGAACCATAAAAGAAAAAAAAAACCTGAACCCACCAGTTATACAGAGGAAATCCCTATCAGGGCACTTGCTGCAGCGGTAAACAATTCTGAAATTGGTCAGAGGTGGGGAATCATCTCCCAGACAACCAGCAACCCACCCCCCACGCCAGGAGCATCCTCATTGCAAAGCTGGGGGACCGTGCCGAGGCATCTGTGAGTAAACGTGAGCTGAGCCCCAGGACAGCTGCTGCTGAACTGTTCCCACCCTTCCCAGGTAAAACACCTGAATATGTACAAGGCCTTGAAAGCCTAGAGGAAGGGCCACGGAGCCACACCAGCGACAGCACGCAGGCCAACTTGGTGCCTGCAGGCCAGCCAGGGTGGTCCTGGCCCCGGGCGCTCTTGCGGAAGCTTTCCATTGCCCTGCCTGAGATACCCCTCCTGTCCCGGCCCCCACTGCTTTTTTCCTTCCTCACCTCTGTCCGGAGAGAAATTCCAGCGGAAGGTATGGGTGACACATCCTCTTCTTTACAGGTGGCAGCCTGGCAACACCTGCAGAAAGGCCAGCAGAGCCCCACTCACACCGGGCCACCAACAAAGCTGTGGCCCCTCACTCCCTCCCACCAGCACAGCCCCGAGACTGCTGACGGGGCAGAGAATATGGAGTCAGGCACAGCTTCAGGGGCTATTGCTGCCTGGAGCGCTGTTTATATTGACCTCAAACAGGCACACCTGGGGAGGGCCGGCCGGCAGGGTAAGGCTGCCCAGGTCAGCTAATCCACAACCCTCAGGGAATCACATTGTTGAAAACGGACCTCGCTAAGGCAGAATAGAAGCCGAGGAAGAAAAGGACACAATGCCATTTGCAGCACCGTACATGAGTCTAGAGGTAATCACGTGACTTGTAGTAAGTCAGAAAGTGAAAGACACATATCGTATCATATCACTTATAGGTGTTACCTAAGAATGGATACCAGGGCAGATATTTCCACGGAGAAGGGCCATCACAGATTCATCAAACAAACTTATGGTTCACCAATGGAAAGTTGTGAGGATTGGATTCATTACGATATTGGGGTTAACAGACATATACAAACACAGGTGACACATATAATCACCAAAGACCTACGGAATACCAACAGAAGACTACTCAACATTCTGTCATAACGTACATGGGAAAAGGATCCCAGGAAGAACAGACATCTGTATATGTGTAAAAGAACCACATCTTCCACACCTACAACAAGCCAAACATTGTAATCAAACTTGCTGTAATAAAAAATAAAAAATTAAATTAAAAACACGAACAAGAAGTAGTGAGACAAACTTGAGGGGCTTTCTCCTGGCACATTCCTTTCTAAATTCCAATCTAGAACACGACTTCCATTGAGGCTCTGTTGCCCTAGTCACCAGATTTGGTAAGGGAGAACTGCTGCCACCTTGTGGCCGTTTCACACAACAGCAGCTTTAATCCCAGCGCTGATGGTCAGTTGATATTCAAAATCATTGCAGGCCTGTAAATGACACCTGCCCTGAAAACAAATCCTGGGGTCACATATCGACCAAAAAATTCAAAGGACGTCCATATTTCAAAACGACCGTCTCAAAAGGCATATTTTACGCACATTAGTGTTCTGCTTCTTTTTCTTTCTTTCCTTCTTTTGTTAAAAATACGGGAATGGAAAAAGGCATCCCTCAGAATGGGCGAAAATCGTTGCAAACGAATCAATGGACAAAGGTTTAATCTCCAATATATATAAACAGCTCATGCAGCTTAATATTAACAAAACAAACAACCCAATACAAAAAATGGGCAGAAGATCTAAAGAGATGTTTCTTCAAAGAAGACACAGAGATGGCCAAGACACACATGAAAAGCTGCTCAACAGCACTAATTATTAGAGAAATGCAAATCAAAACTACAATGAGGTATCACCTCACACCTGTTAGAATCAGCATCATCAGAAAATCTACAAACAACACATTCTGGGGAGGGTGTGGACAAAAGGAGCCCTCTTCCACAATTGGTGGCAATGTAAATTGATACAGTCACTATGGAGAACGGTATGGAGTTTCCTTGAAAAAAACTAGAAATAGAATTACCATCTGATCCAGCAATCCCACTTCTGGGCATATACCCAGAGAAAACCATAAATCAAAAAGGCACATTCACCACAATGTTCATGGCAGCACTATTTACAATAGCCAGGTAATGGAAGCAATGTAAATGGCCACAGACAGATGAAAGGATAAAGATGTGGTACATATATAAAATGGAATATTACTCAGCCATAAAAAGGAATGAAACTGGGTCATTTGTAGAGACATCGATGGATCTAGAGACTGTCATACAGAATGAAGTAAGTCAGAAAGAGGAAAACAAATATTGTATATTAATGCATATATGTGGAACCTAAAAAATGGTACAGATGAACTGGTTTGCAGGGAAGAAACAGAGACACAGAGGTAGAGAACAAACATATGGACACCAAGTGTGGGAAGCCATGGGGTGGTGGTGGTGGGATGAGTTGGGAGATTGGGATTGACCTGTATACATGTATATGCAAAAAATACATAACTAATAATAACCTGCTGTATAAAAAAATAAATCAAATTAAATTTCAAAATTTTAAAAAGTAAAATTTAAAAATAAAACAGAAAAATGTTCTTCCCTTCACACAGATGTATTTATAGGAATGAATTATTTCCATGCTTATATCTATAAATACATAAAAGAGGAATAAAATCTAACTTGAACCATAAAAGAAAAAAAAAACCTGAACCCACCAGTTATACAGAGGAAATCCCTATCAGGGCACTTGCTGCAGCGGTAAACAATTCTGAAATTGGTCAGAGGTGGGGAATCATCTCCCAGACAACCAGCAACCCACCCCCCACGCCAGGAGCATCCTCATTGCAAAGCTGGGGGACCGTGCCGAGGCATCTGTGAGTAAACGTGAGCTGAGCCCCAGGACAGCTGCTGCTGAACTGTTCCCACCCTTCCCAGGTAAAACACCTGAATATGTACAAGGGCTTGAAAGCCTAGAGGAAGGGCCACGGAGCCACACCAGCGACAGCACTCAGGCCAACTTGGTGCCTGCAGGCCATCCAGGGTGGTCCTGGCCCCGGGCGCTCTTGCGGAAGCTTTCCATTGCCCTGCCTGAGATACCCCTCCTGTCCCGGCCCCCACTGCTTTTTTCCTTCCTCACCTCTGTCCGGAGAGAAATTCCAGCGGAAGGTATGGGTGACACATCCTCTTCTTTACAGGTGGCAGCCTGGCAACCCCTGCAGAAAGGCCAGCAGAGCCCCACTCACACCGGGCCACCAACAAAGCTGTGGCCCCTCACTCCCTCCCACCAGCACAGCCCCGAGACTGCTGACGGGGCAGAGAATATGGAGTCAGGCACAGCTTCAGGGGCTATTGCTGCCTGGAGCGCTGTTTATATTGACCTCAAACAGGCACACCTGGGGAGGGCCGGCCGGCAGGGTAAGGCTGCCCAGGTCAGCTAATCCACAACCCTCAGGGAATCACATTGTTGAAAACGGACCTCGCTAAGGCAGAATAGAAGCCGAGGAAGAAAAGGACACAATGCCATTTGCAGCACCGTACATGAGTCTAGAGGTAATCACGTGACTTGTAGTAAGTCAGAAAGTGAAAGACACATATCGTATCATATCACTTATAGGTGTTACCTAAGAATGGATACCAGGGCAGATATTTCCACGGAGAAGGGCCATCACAGATTCATCAAACAAACTTATGGTTCACCAATGGAAAGGTGTGAGGATTGGTTTCATTACGATATTGGGGTTAACAGACATATACAAACACAGGTGACACATATAATCACCAAAGACCTACGGAATACCAAGAGAAGACTACTCAACATTCTGTCATAACGTACATGGGAAAAGGATCCCAGGAAGAACAGACATCTGTATATGTGTAAAAGAACCACATCTTCCACACCTACAACAAGCCAAACATTGTCATCAAACTTGCTGTAATAAAAAATAAAAAATTAAATTAAAAACACGAACAAGAAGTAGTGAGACAAACTTGAGGGGCTTTCTCCTGGCACATTCCTTTCTAAATTCCAATCTAGAACATGACTTCCATTGAGGCTCTGTTGCCCTAGTCACCAGATTTGGTAGGGAGAACTGCTGCCACCTTGTGGCCGTTTCACACAACAGCAGCTTTAATCCCAGCGCTGATGGTCAGTTGATATTCAAAATCATTGCAGGCCTGTAAATGACACCTGCCCTGAAAACAAATCCTGGGGTCACATATCGACCAAAAAATTCAAAGGACATCCATATTTCAAAACGACCGTCTCAAAAGGCATATTTTACGCACATTAGTGTTCTGCTTCTTTTTCTTTCTTTCCTTCTTTTGTTAAAAATACGGGAATGGAAAAAGGCATCCCTCAGAATGGGCGAAAATCGTTGCAAACGAATCAATGGACAAAGGTTTAATCTCCAATATATATAAACAGCTCATGCAGCTTAATATTAACAAAACAAACAACCCAATACAAAAAATGGGCAGAAGATCTAAAGAGATGTTTCTTCAAAGAAGACACAGAGATGGCCAAGACACACATGAAAAGCTGCTCAACAGCACTAATTATTAGAGAAATGCAAATCAAAACTACAATGAGGTATCACCTCACACCTGTTAGAATCGGCATCATCAGAAAATCTACAAACAACCAATTCTGGGGAGGGTGTGGACAAAAGGAGCCCTCTTCCACAATTGGTGGCAATGTAAATTGATACAGTCACTATGGAGAACGGTATGGAGTTTCCTTGAAAATAACTAGAAATAGAATTACCATCTGATCCAGCAATCCCACTTCTGGGCATATACCCAGAGAAAACCATAAATCAAAAAGGCACATTCACCACAATGTTCATGGCAGCACTATTTACAATAGCCAGGTAATGGAAGCAACGTAAATGGCCACAGACAGATGAAAGGATAAAGATGTGGTACATATATAAAATGGAATATTACTCAGCCATAAAAAGGAATGAAACTGGGTCATTTGTAGAGACATCGATGGATCTAGAGACTGTCATACAGAATGAAGTAAGTCAGAAAGAGGAAAGCAAATATTGTATATTAATGCATATATGTGGAACCTAAAAAATGGTACAGATGAACTGGTTTGCAGGGAAGAAACAGAGACACAGAGGTAGAGAACAAACATATGGACACCAAGTGTGGGAAGCCATGGGGTGGTGGTGGTGGGATGAGTTGGGAGATTGGGATTGACCTGTATACATGTATATGCAAAAAATACATAACTAATAATAACCTGCTGTATAAAAAAATAAATCAAATTAAATTTCAAAATTTTAAAAAGTAAAATTTAAAAATAAAACAGAAAAATGTTCTTCCCTTCACACAGATGTATTTATAGGAATGAATTATTTCCATGCTTATATCTATAAATACATAAAAGAGGAATAAAATCTAACTTGAACCATAAAAGAAAAAAAAAACCTGAACCCACCAGTTATACAGAGGAAATCCCTATCAGGGCACTTGCTGCAGCGGTAAACAATTCTGAAATTGGTCAGAGGTGGGGAATCATCTCCCAGACAACCAGCAACCCACCCCCCACGCCAGGAGCATCCTCATTGCAAAGCTGGGGGACCGTGCCGAGGCATCTGTGAGTAAACGTGAGCTGAGCCCCAGGACAGCTGCTGCTGAACTGTTCCCACCCTTCCCAGGTAAAACACCTGAATATGTACAAGGCCTTGAAAGCCTAGAGGAAGGGCCACGGAGCCACACCAGCGACAGCACGCAGGCCAACTTGGTGCCTGCAGGCCAGCCAGGGTGGTCCTGGCCCCGGGCGCTCTTGCGGAAGCTTTCCATTGCCCTGCCTGAGATACCCCTCCTGTCCCGGCCCCCACTGCTTTTTTCCTTCCTCACCTCTGTCCGGAGAGAAATTCCAGCGGAAGGTATGGGTGACACATCCTCTTCTTTACAGGTGGCAGCCTGGCAACCCCTGCAGAAAGGCCAGCAGAGCCCCACTCACACCGGGCCACCAACAAAGCTGTGGCCCCTCACTCCCTCCCACCAGCACAGCCCCGAGACTGCTGACGGGGCAGAGAATATGGAGTCAGGCACAGCTTCAGGGGCTATTGCTGCCTGGAGCGCTGTTTATATTGACCTCAAACAGGCACACCTGGGGAGGGCCGGCCGGCAGGGTAAGGCTGCCCAGGTCAGCTAATCCACAACCCTCAGGGAATCACATTGTTGAAAACGGACCTCGCTAAGGCAGAATAGAAGCCGAGGAAGAAAAGGACACAATGCCATTTGCAGCACCGTACATGAGTCTAGAGGTAATCACGTGACTTGTAGTAAGTCAGAAAGTGAAAGACACATATCGTATCATATCACTTATAGGTGTTACCTAAGAATGGATACCAGGGCAGATATTTCCACGGAGAAGGGCCATCACAGATTCATCAAACAAACTTATGGTTCACCAATGGAAAGTTGTGAGGATTGGATTCATTACGATATTGGGGTTAACAGACATATACAAACACAGGTGACACATATAATCACCAAAGACCTACGGAATACCAACAGAAGACTACTCAACATTCTGTCATAACGTACATGGGAAAAGGATCCCAGGAAGAACAGACATCTGTATATGTGTAAAAGAACCACATCTTCCACACCTACAACAAGCCAAACATTGTAATCAAACTTGCTGTAATAAAAAATAAAAAATTAAATTAAAAACACGAACAAGAAGTAGTGAGACAAACTTGAGGGGCTTTCTCCTGGCACATTCCTTTCTAAATTCCAATCTAGAACACGACTTCCATTGAGGCTCTGTTGCCCTAGTCACCAGATTTGGTAAGGGAGAACTGCTGCCACCTTGTGGCCGTTTCACACAACAGCAGCTTTAATCCCAGCGCTGATGGTCAGTTGATATTCAAAATCATTGCAGGCCTGTAAATGACACCTGCCCTGAAAACAAATCCTGGGGTCACATATCGACCAAAAAATTCAAAGGACGTCCATATTTCAAAACGACCGTCTCAAAAGGCATATTTTACGCACATTAGTGTTCTGCTTCTTTTTCTTTCTTTCCTTCTTTTGTTAAAAATACGGGAATGGAAAAAGGCATCCCTCAGAATGGGCGAAAATCGTTGCAAACGAATCAATGGACAAAGGTTTAATCTCCAATATATATAAACAGCTCATGCAGCTTAATATTAACAAAACAAACAACCCAATACAAAAAATGGGCAGAAGATCTAAAGAGATGTTTCTTCAAAGAAGACACAGAGATGGCCAAGACACACATGAAAAGCTGCTCAACAGCACTAATTATTAGAGAAATGCAAATCAAAACTACAATGAGGTATCACCTCACACCTGTTAGAATCGGCATCATCAGAAAATCTACAAACAACACATTCTGGGGAGGGTGTGGACAAAAGGAGCCCTCTTCCACAATTGGTGGCAATGTAAATTGATACAGTCACTATGGAGAACGGTATGGAGTTTCCTTGAAAATAACTAGAAATAGAATTACCATCTGATCCAGCAATCCCACTTCTGGGAATATACCCAGAGAAAACCATAAATCAAAAAGGCACATTCACCACAATGTTCATGGCAGCACTATTTACAATAGCCAGGTAATGGAAGCAACGTAAATGGCCACAGACAGATGAAAGGATAAAGATGTGGTACATATATAAAATGGAATATTACTCAGCCATAAAAAGGAATGAAACTGGGTCATTTGTAGAGACATCGATGGATCTAGAGACTGTCATACAGAATGAAGTAAGTCAGAAAGAGGAAAGCAAATATTGTATATTAATGCATATATGTGGAACCTAAAAAATGGTACAGATGAACTGGTTTGCAGGGAAGAAACAGAGACACAGAGGTAGAGAACAAACATATGGACACCAAGTGTGGGAAGCCATGGGGTGGTGGTGGTGGGATGAGTTGGGAGATTGGGATTGACCTGTATACATGTATATGCAAAAAATACATAACTAATAATAACCTGCTGTATAAAAAAATAAATCAAATTAAATTTCAAAATTTTAAAAAGTAAAATTTAAAAATAAAACAGAAAAATGTTCTTCCCTTCACACAGATGTATTTATAGGAATGAATTATTTCCATGCTTATATCTATAAATACATAAAAGAGGAATAAAATCTAACTTGAACCATAAAAGAAAAAAAAAACCTGAACCCACCAGTTATACAGAGGAAATCCCTATCAGGGCACTTGCTGCAGCGGTAAACAATTCTGAAATTGGTCAGAGGTGGGGAATCATCTCCCAGACAACCAGCAACCCACCCCCCACGCCAGGAGCATCCTCATTGCAAAGCTGGGGGACCGTGCCGAGGCATCTGTGAGTAAACGTGAGCTGAGCCCCAGGACAGCTGCTGCTGAACTGTTCCCACCCTTCCCAGGTAAAACACCTGAATATGTACAAGGCCTTGAAAGCCTAGAGGAAGGGCCACGGAGCCACACCAGCGACAGCACGCAGGCCAACTTGGTGCCTGCAGGCCAGCCAGGGTGGTCCTGGCCCCGGGCGCTCTTGCGGAAGCTTTCCATTGCCCTGCCTGAGATACCCCTCCTGTCCCGGCCCCCACTGCTTTTTTCCTTCCTCACCTCTGTCCGGAGAGAAATTCCAGCGGAAGGTATGGGTGACACATCCTCTTCTTTACAGGTGGCAGCCTGGCAACCCCTGCAGAAAGGCCAGCAGAGCCCCACTCACACCGGGCCACCAACAAAGCTGTGGCCCCTCACTCCCTCCCACCAGCACAGCCCCGAGACTGCTGACGGGGCAGAGAATATGGAGTCAGGCACAGCTTCAGGGGCTATTGCTGCCTGGAGCGCTGTTTATATTGACCTCAAACAGGCACACCTGGGGAGGGCCGGCCGGCAGGGTAAGGCTGCCCAGGTCAGCTAATCCACAACCCTCAGGGAATCACATTGTTGAAAACGGACCTCGCTAAGGCAGAATAGAAGCCGAGGAAGAAAAGGACACAATGCCATTTGCAGCACCGTACATGAGTCTAGAGGTAATCACGTGACTTGTAGTAAGTCAGAAAGTGAAAGACACATATCGTATCATATCACTTATAGGTGTTACCTAAGAATGGATACCAGGGCAGATATTTCCACGGAGAAGGGCCATCACAGATTCATCAAACAAACTTATGGTTCACCAATGGAAAGTTGTGAGGATTGGATTCATTACGATATTGGGGTTAACAGACATATACAAACACAGGTGACACATATAATCACCAAAGACCTACGGAATACCAACAGAAGACTACTCAACATTCTGTCATAACGTACATGGGAAAAGGATCCCAGGAAGAACAGACATCTGTATATGTGTAAAAGAACCACATCTTCCACACCTACAACAAGCCAAACATTGTAATCAAACTTGCTGTAATAAAAAATAAAAAATTAAATTAAAAACACGAACAAGAAGTAGTGAGACAAACTTGAGGGGCTTTCTCCTGGCACATTCCTTTCTAAATTCCAATCTAGAACACGACTTCCATTGAGGCTCTGTTGCCCTAGTCACCAGATTTGGTAAGGGAGAACTGCTGCCACCTTGTGGCCGTTTCACACAACAGCAGCTTTAATCCCAGCGCTGATGGTCAGTTGATATTCAAAATCATTGCAGGCCTGTAAATGACACCTGCCCTGAAAACAAATCCTGGGGTCACATATCGACCAAAAAATTCAAAGGACGTCCATATTTCAAAACGACCGTCTCAAAAGGCATATTTTACGCACATTAGTGTTCTGCTTCTTTTTCTTTCTTTCCTTCTTTTGTTAAAAATACGGGAATGGAAAAAGGCATCCCTCAGAATGGGCGAAAATCGTTGCAAACGAATCAATGGACAAAGGTTTAATCTCCAATATATATAAACAGCTCATGCAGCTTAATATTAACAAAACAAACAACCCAATACAAAAAATGGGCAGAAGATCTAAAGAGATGTTTCTTCAAAGAAGACACAGAGATGGCCAAGACACACATGAAAAGCTGCTCAACAGCACTAATTATTAGAGAAATGCAAATCAAAACTACAATGAGGTATCACCTCACACCTGTTAGAATCAGCATCATCAGAAAATCTACAAACAACACATTCTGGGGAGGGTGTGGACAAAAGGAGCCCTCTTCCACAATTGGTGGCAATGTAAATTGATACAGTCACTATGGAGAACGGTATGGAGTTTCCTTGAAAAAAACTAGAAATAGAATTACCATCTGATCCAGCAATCCCACTTCTGGGCATATACCCAGAGAAAACCATAAATCAAAAAGGCACATTCACCACAATGTTCATGGCAGCACTATTTACAATAGCCAGGTAATGGAAGCAATGTAAATGGCCACAGACAGATGAAAGGATAAAGATGTGGTACATATATAAAATGGAATATTACTCAGCCATAAAAAGGAATGAAACTGGGTCATTTGTAGAGACATCGATGGATCTAGAGACTGTCATACAGAATGAAGTAAGTCAGAAAGAGGAAAACAAATATTGTATATTAATGCATATATGTGGAACCTAAAAAATGGTACAGATGAACTGGTTTGCAGGGAAGAAACAGAGACACAGAGGTAGAGAACAAACATATGGACACCAAGTGTGGGAAGCCATGGGGTGGTGGTGGTGGGATGAGTTGGGAGATTGGGATTGACCTGTATACATGTATATGCAAAAAATACATAACTAATAATAACCTGCTGTATAAAAAAATAAATCAAATTAAATTTCAAAATTTTAAAAAGTAAAATTTAAAAATAAAACAGAAAAATGTTCTTCCCTTCACACAGATGTATTTATAGGAATGAATTATTTCCATGCTTATATCTATAAATACATAAAAGAGGAATAAAATCTAACTTGAACCATAAAAGAAAAAAAAAACCTGAACCCACCAGTTATACAGAGGAAATCCCTATCAGGGCACTTGCTGCAGCGGTAAACAATTCTGAAATTGGTCAGAGGTGGGGAATCATCTCCCAGACAACCAGCAACCCACCCCCCACGCCAGGAGCATCCTCATTCCAAAGCTGGGGGACCGTGCCGAGGCATCTGTGAGTAAACGTGAGCTGAGCCCCAGGACAGCTGCTGCTGAACTGTTCCCACCCTTCCCAGGTAAAACACCTGAATATGTACAAGGCCTTGAAAGCCTAGAGGAAGGGCCACGGAGCCACACCAGCGACAGCACGCAGGCCAACTTGGTGCCTGCAGGCCAGCCAGGGTGGTCCTGGCCCCGGGCGCTCTTGCGGAAGCTTTCCATTGCCCTGCCTGAGATACCCCTCCTGTCCCGGCCCCCACTGCTTTTTTCCTTCCTCACCTCTGTCCGGAGAGAAATTCCAGCGGAAGGTATGGGTGACACATCCTCTTCTTTACAGGTGGCAGCCTGGCAACCCCTGCAGAAAGGCCAGCAGAGCCCCACTCACACCGGGCCACCAACAAAGCTGTGGCCCCTCACTCCCTCCCACCAGCACAGCCCCGAGACTGCTGACGGGGCAGAGAATATGGAATCAGGCACAGCTTCAGGGGCTATTGCTGCCTGGAGCGCTGTTTATATTGACCTCAAACAGGCACACCTGGGGAGGGCCGGCCGGCAGGGTAAGGCTGCCCAGGTCAGCTAATCCGCAACCCTCAGGGAATCACATTGTTGAAAACGGACCTCGCTAAGGCAGAATAGAAGCCAAGGATGAAAAGGACACAATGCCATTTGCAGCACCGTAGATGAGTCTAGAGGTAATCACGTGACTTGTAGTAAGTCAGAAAGTGAAAGACACATATCGTATCATATCACTTATAGGTGTTACCTAAGAATGGATACCAGGGCAGATATTTCCACGGAGAAGGGCCATCACAGATTCATCAAACAAACTTATGGTTCACCAATGGAAAGTTGTGAGGATTGGTTTCATTACGATATTGGGGTTAACAGACATATACAAACACAGGTGACACATATAATCACCAAAGACCTATGGAATACCAAGAGAAGACTACTCAACCTTCTGTCATAACGTACATGGGAAAAGGATCCCAGGAAGAACAGACATCTGTATATGTGTAAAAGAACCACATCTTCCACACCTACAACAAGCCAAACATTGTAATCAAACTTGCTGTAATAAAAAATAAAAAATTAAATTAAAAACACGAACAAGAAGTAGTGAGACAACCTTGAGGGGCTTTCTCCTGGCACATTCCATTCTAAATTCCAATCTAGAACACGACTTCCATTGAGGCTCTGTTGCCCTAGTCACCAGATTTGGTAAGGGAGAACTGCTGCCACCTTGTGGCCGTTTCACACAACAGCAGCTTTAATCCCAGCGCTGATGGTCAGTTGATATTCAAAATCATTGCAGGCCTGTAAATGACACCTGCCCTGAAAACAAATCCTGGGGTCACATATCGACCAAAAAATTCAAAGGACGTCCATATTTCAAAATGACCGTCTCAAAAGGCATATTTTACGCACATTAGTGTTCTGCTTCTTTTTCTTTCTTTCCTTCTTTTGTTAAAAATACGGGAATGGAAAAAGGCATCCCTCAGAATGGGCGAAAATCGTTGCAAACGAATCAATGGACAAAGGTTTAATCTCCAATATATATAAACAGCTCATGCAGCTTAATATTAACAAAACAAACAACCCAATACAAAAAATGGGCAGAAGATCTAAAGAGATGTTTCTTCAAAGAAGACACAGAGATGGCCAAGACACACATGAAAAGCTGCTCAACAGCACTAATTATTAGAGAAATGCAAATCAAAACTACAATGAGGTATCACCTCACACCTGTTAGAATCGGCATCATCAGAAAATCTACAAACAACACATTCTGGGGAGGGTGTGGACAAAAGGAGCCCTCTTCCACAATTGGTGGCAATGTAAATTGATACAGTCACTATGGAGAACTTTATGGAGTTTCCTTGAAAAAAACTAGAAATAGAATTACAATCTGATCCAGCAATCCCACTTCTGGGCATATACCCAGAGAAAACCATAAATCAAAAAGGCACATTCACCACAATGTTCATGGCAGCACTATTTACAATAGCCAGGTAATGGAAGCAACGTAAATGGCCACAGACAGATGAAAGGATAAAGATGTGGTACATATATAAAATGGAATATTACTCAGCCATAAAAAGGAATGAAACTGGGTCATTTGTAGAGACATCGATGGATCTAGAGACTGTCATACAGAATGAAGTAAGTCAGAAAGAGGAAAACAAATATTGTATATTAATGCATATATGTGGAACCTAAAAAATGGTACAGATGAACTGGTTTGCAGGGAAGAAACAGAGACACAGAGGTAGAGAACAAACATATGGCCACCAAGTGTGGGAAGCCATGGGGTGGTGGTGGTGGGATGAGTTGGGAGATTGGGATTGACCTGTATACATGTATATGCAAAAAATACATAACTAATAATAACCTGCTGTATAAAAAAATAAATCAAATTAAATTTCAAAATTTTAAAAAGTAAAATATAAAAATAAAACAGAAAAATGTTCTTCCCTTCACACAGATGTATTTATAGGAATGAATTATTTCCATGCTTATATCTATAAATACATAAAAGAGGAATAAAATCTAACTTGAACCATAAAAGAAAAAAAAAACCTGAACCCACCAGTTATACAGAGGAAAACCCTATCAGGGCACTTGCTGCAGCGGTAAACAATTCTGAAATTGGTCAGAGGTGGGGAATCATCTCCCATACAACCAGCAACCCACCCCCCACGCCAGGAGCATCCTCATTGCAAAGCTGGGGGACCGTGCCGAGGCATCTGTGAGTAAACGTGAGCTGAGCCCCAGGACAGCTGCTGCTGAACTGTTCCCACCCTTCCCAGGTAAAACACCTGAATATGTACAAGGGCTTGAAAGCCTAGAGGAAGGGCCACGGAGCCACACCAGCGACAGCACGCAGGCCAACTTGGTGCCTGCAGGCCAGCCAGGGTGGTCCTGGCCCGGGCGCTCTTGCGGAAGCTTTCCATTGCCCTGCCTGAGATACACCTCCTGTCCCGGCCCCCACTGCTTTTTTCCTTCCTCACCTCTGTCCGGAGAGAAATTCCAGCGGAAGGTATGGGTGACACATCCTCTTCTTTACAGGTGGCAGCCTGGCAACCCCTGCAGAAAGGCCAGCAGAGCCCCACTCACACCGGGCCACCAACAAAGCTGTGGCCCCTCACTCCCTCCCACCAGCACAGCCCCGCGACTGCTGACGGGGCAGAGAATATGGAGTCAGGCACAGCTTCAGGGGCTATTGCTGCCTGGAGCGCTGTTTATATTGACCTCAAACAGGCACACCTGGGGAGGGCCGGCCGGCAGGGTAAGGCTGCCCAGGTCAGCTAATCCACAACCCTCAGGGAATCACATTGTTGAAAATGGACCTCGCTAAGGCAGAATAGAAGCCAAGGAAGAAAAGGACACAATGCCATTTGCAGCACCGTAGATGAGTCTAGAGGTAATCACGTGACTTGTAGTAAGTCAGAAATTGAAAGACACATATCGTATCATATCACTTATAGGTGTTACCTAAGAATGGATACCAGGGCAGATATTTCCACGGAGAAGGGCCATCACAGATTCATCAAACAAACTTATGGTTCACCAATGGAAAGGTGTGAGGATTGGTTTCATTACGATATTGGGGTTAACAGACATATACAAACACAGGTGACACATATAATCACCAAAGACCTACGGAATACCAAGAGAAGACTACTCAACATTCTGTCATAACGTACATGGGAAAAGGATCCCAGGAAGAACAGACATCTGTATATGTGTAAAAGAACCACATCTTCCACACCTACAACAAGCCAAACATTGTAATCAAACTTGCTGTAATAAAAAATAAAAAATTAAATTAAAAACACGAACAAGAAGTAGTGAGACAAACTTGAACGGCTTTCTCCTGGCACATTCCATTCTAAATTCCAATCTAGAACATGACTTCCATTGAGGCTCTGTTGCCCTAGTCACCAGATTTGGTAAGGGAGAACTGCTGCCACCTTGTGGCCGTTTCACACAACAGCAGCTTTAATCCCAGCGCTGATGGTCAGTTGATATTCAAAATCATTGCAGGCCTGTAAATGACACCTGCCCTGAAAACAAATCCTGGGGTCACATATCGACCAAAAAATTCAAAGGACGTCCATATTTCAAAACGACCGTCTCAAAAGGCATATTTTACGCACATTAGTGTTCTGCTTCTTTTTCTTTCTTTCCTTCTTTTGTTAAAAATACGGGAATGGAAAAAGGCATCCCTCAGAATGGGCGAAAATCGTTGCAAACGAATCAATGGACAAAGGTTTAATCTCCAATATATATAAACAGCTCATGCAGCTTAATATTAACAAAACAAACAACCCAATACAAAAAATGGGCAGAAGATCTAAAGAGATGTTTCTTCAAAGAAGACACAGAGATGGCCAAGACACACATGAAAAGCTGCTCAACAGCACTAATTATTAGAGAAATGCAAATCAAAACTACAATGAGGTATCACCTCACACCTGTTAGAATCGGCATCATCAGAAAATCTACAAACAACACATTCTGGGGAGGGTGTGGACAAAAGGAGCCCTCTTCCACAATTGGTGGCAATGTAAATTGATACAGTCACTATGGAGAACGGTATGGAGTTTCCTTGAAAAAAACTAGAAATAGAATTACCATCTGATCCAGCAATCCCACTTCTGGGCATATACCCAGAGAAAACCATAAATCAAAAAGGCACATTCACCACAATGTTCATGGCAGCACTATTTACAATAGCCAGGTAATGGAAGCCACGTAAATGCCCACAGACAGATGAATGGATAAAGAGGTGGTACATATATAAAATGGAATATTACTCAGCCATAAAAAGGAATGAAACTGGGTCATTTGTAGAGACATCGATGGATCTAGAGACTGTCATACAGAATGAAGTAAGTCAGAAAGAGGAAAACAAATATTGTATATTAATGCATATATGTGGAACCTAAAAAATGGTACAGATGAACTGGTTTGCAGGGAAGAAACAGAGACACAGAGGTAGAGAACAAACATATGGACACCAAGTGTGGGAAGCCATGGGGTGGTGGTGGTGGGATGAGGTGGGAGATTGGGATT
The DNA here is from genome assembly GCF_964341445.2 of Mesoplodon mirus. NCBI lineage: Eukaryota > Metazoa > Chordata > Mammalia > Artiodactyla > Ziphiidae > Mesoplodon > Mesoplodon mirus. The sequence continues at coordinate 705,474 of NW_028295814.1, read as the reverse complement.
GACCTGTATACATGTATATGCATAAAATACATAACTAATAATAACCTGCTGTATAAAAAAATAAATCAAATTAAATTTCAAAATTTTAAAAAGTAAAATTTAAAAATAAAACAGAAAACTGTTCTTCCCTTCACACAGATGTATTTATAGGAATGAATTATTTCCATGCTTATATCTATAAATACATAAAAGAGGTATAAAATCTAACTTGATCCATAAAAGAAAAAAAAAACCTGAACCCACCAGTTATACAGAGGAAAACCCTATCAGGGCACTTGCTGCAGCGGTAAACAATTCTGAAATTGGTCAGAGGTGGGGAATCATCTCCCATACAACCAGCAACCCACCCCCCACGCCAGGAGCATCCTCATTGCAAAGCTGGGGGACCGTGCCGAGGCATCTGTGAGTAAACGTGAGCTGAGCCCCAGGACAGCTGCTGCTGAACTGTTCCCACCCTTCCCAGGTAAAACACCTGAATATGTACAAGGCCTTGAAAGCCTAGAGGAAGGGCCACGGAGCCACACCAGCGACAGCACGCAGGCCAACTTGGTGCCTGCAGGCCAGCCAGGGTGGTGCTGGCCCCGGGCGCTCTTGCGGAAGCTTTCCATTGCCCTGCCTGAGATACCCCTCCTGTCCCGGCCCCCACTGCTTTTTTCCTTCCTCACCTCTGTCCGGAGAGAAATTCCAGCGGAAGGTATGGGTGACACATCCTCTTCTTTACAGGTGGCAGCCTGGCAACCCCTGCAGAAAGGCCAGCAGAGCCCCACTCACACCGGGCCACCAACAAAGCTGTGGCCCCTCACTCCCTCCCACCAGCACAGCCCCGAGACTGCTGACGGGGCAGAGAATATGGAGTCAGGCACAGCTTCAGGGGCTATTGCTGCCTGGAGCGCTGTTTATATTGACCTCAAACAGGCACACCTGGGGAGGGCCGGCCGGCAGGTTAAGGCTGCCCAGGTCAGCTAATCCACAACCCTCAGGGAATCACATTGTTGAAAATGGACCTCGCTAAGGCAGAATAGAAGCCGAGGAAGAAAAGGACACAATGCCATTTGCAGCACCGTAGATGAGTCTAGAGGTAATCACGTGACTTGTAGTAAGTCAGAAAGTGAAAGACACATATCGTATCATATCACTTATAGGTGTTACCTAAGAATGGATACCAGGGCAGATATTTCCACGGAGAAGGGCCATCACAGATTCATCAAACAAACTTATGGTTCACCAATGGAAAGTTGTGTGGATTTGTTTCATTACGATATTGGGGTTAACAGACATATACAAACACAGGTGATACATATAATCACCAAAGACCTACGGAATACCAAGAGAAGACTACTCAACATTCTGTCATAACGTCCATGGGAAAAGGATCCCAGGAAGAACAGACATCTGTATATGTGTAAAAGAACCACATCTTCCACACCTACAACAAGCCAAACATTGTAATCAAACTTGCTGTAATAAAAAATAAAAAATTAAATTAAAAACACGAACAGGAAGTAGTGAGACAAACCTGAAGGGCTTTCTCCTGGCACATTCCATTCTAAATTCCAATCTAGAACACGACTTCCATTGAGGCTCTGTTGCCCTAGTCACCAGATTTGGTAAGGGAGAACTGCTGCCACCTTGTGGCCGTTTCACACAACAGCAGCTTTAATCCCAGCGCTGATGGTCAGATGATATTCAAAATCATTGCAGGCCTGTAAATGACACCTGCCCTGAAAACAAATCCTGGGGTCACATATCGACCAAAAAATTCAAAGGACGTCCATATTTCAAAACGACCATCTCAAAAGGCATATTTTACGCACATTAGTGTTCTGCTTCTTTTTCTTTCTTTCCTTCTTTTGTTAAAAATACGGGAATGGAAAAAGGCATCCCTTAGAATGGGCGAAAATCGTTGCAAACGAATCAATGGACAAAGGTTTAATCTCCAATATATATAAACAGCTCATGCAGCTTAATATTAACAAAACAAACAACCCAATACAAAAAATGGGCAGAAGATCTAAAGAGATGTTTCTTCAAAGAAGACACAGAGATGGCCAAGACACACATGAAAAGCTGCTCAACAGCACTAATTATTAGAGAAATGCAAATCAAAACTACAATGAGGTATCACCTCACACCTGTTAGAATCGGCATCATCAGAAAATCTACAAACAACCAATTCTGGGGAGGGTGTGGACAAAAGGAGCCCTCTTCCACAATTGGTGGCAATGTAAATTGATACAGTCACTATGGAGAACGGTATGGAGTTTCCTTGAAAAAAACTAGAAATAGAATTACCATCTGATCCAGCAATCCCACTTCTGGGCATATACCCAGAGAAAACCATAAATCAAAAAGGCACATTCACCACAATGTTCATGGCAGCACTATTTACAATAGCCAGGTAATGGAAGCAATGTAAATGCCCACAGACAGATGAATGGATAAAGATGTGGTACATATATAAAATGGAATATTACTCAGCCATAAAAAGGAATGAAACTGGGTCATTTGTAGAGACATCGATGGATCTAGAGACTGTCATACAGAATGAAGTAAGTCAGAAAGAGGAAAACAAATATTGTATATTAATGCATATATGTGGAACCTAAAAAATGGTACAGATGAACTGGTTTTCAGGGAAGAAACAGAGACACAGAGGTAGAGAACAAACATATGGACACCAAGTGTGGGAAGCCATGGGGTGGTGGTGGTGGGATGAGTTGGGAGATTGGGATTGACCTGTATACATGTATATGCATAAAATACATAACTAATAATAACGTGCTGTATAAAAAAATAAATCAAATTAAATTTCAAAATTTTAAAAAGTAAAATTTAAAAATAAAACAGAAAAATGTTCTTCCCTTCACACAGATGTATTTATAGGAATGAATTATTTCCATGCTTATATCTATAAATACATAAAAGAGGAATAAAATCTAACTTGAACCATAAAAGAAAAAAAAAACCTGAACCCACCTGTTATACAGAGGAAAACCCTATCAGGGCACTTGCTGCAGCGGTAAACAATTCTGAAATTGGTCAGAGGTGGGGAATCATCTCCTATACAACCAGCAACCCACCCCCCACGCCAGGAGCATCCTCATTGCAAAGCTGGGGGACCGTGCCGAGGCATCTGTGAGTAAACGTGAGCTGAGCCCCAGGACAGCTGCTGCTGAACTGTTCCCACCCTTCCCAGGTAAAACACCTGAATATGTACAAGGCCTTGAAAGCCTAGAGGAAAGGCCACGGAGCCACACCAGCGACAGCACGCAGGCCAACTTGGTGCCTGCAGGCCAGCCAGGGTGGTCCTGGCCCCGGGCGCTCTTGCGGAAGCTTTCCATTGCCCTGCCTGAGATACCCCTCCTGTCCCGGCCCCCACTGCTTTTTTCCTTCCTCACCTCTGTCCGGAGAGAAATTCCAGCGGAAGGTATGGGTGACACATCCTCTTCTTTACAGGTGGCAGCCTGGCAACCCCTGCAGAAAGGCCAGCAGAGCCCCACTCACACCGGGCCACCAACAAAGCTGTGGCCCCTCACTCCCTCCCACCAGCACAGCCCCGAGACTGCTGACGGGGCAGAGAATATGGAATCAGGCACAGCTTCAGGGGCTATTGCTGCCTGGAGCGCTGTTTATATTGACCTCAAACAGGCACACCTGGGGAGGGCCGGCCGGCAGGGTAAGGCTGCCCAGGTCAGCTAATCCGCAACCCTCAGGGAATCACATTGTTGAAAACGGACCTCGCTAAGGCAGAATAGAAGCCAAGGATGAAAAGGACACAATGCCATTTGCAGCACCGTAGATGAGTCTAGAGGTAATCACGTGACTTGTAGTAAGTCAGAAAGTGAAAGACACATATCGTATCATATCACTTATAGGTGTTACCTAAGAATGGATACCAGGGCAGATATTTCCACGGAGAAGGGCCATCACAGATTCATCAAACAAACTTATGGTTCACCAATGGAAAGTTGTGAGGATTGGTTTCATTACGATATTGGGGTTAACAGACATATACAAACACAGGTGACACATATAATCACCAAAGACCTACGGAATACCAAGAGAAGACTACTCAACCTTCTGTCATAACGTACATGGGAAAAGGATCCCAGGAAGAACAGACATCTGTATATGTGTAAAAGAACCACATCTTCCACACCTACAACAAGCCAAACATTGTCATCAAACTTGCTGTAATAAAAATTAAAAAATTAAATTAAAAACACGAACAAGAAGTAGTGAGACAAACTTGAACGGCTTTCTCCTGGCACATTCCATTCTAAATTCCAATCTAGAACACGACTTCCATTGAGGCTCTGTTGCCCTAGTCACCAGATTTGGTAAGGGAGAACTGCTGCCACCTTGTGGCCGTTTCACACAACAGCACCTTTAATCCCAGCGCTGATGGTCAGTTGATATTCAAAATCATTGCAGGCCTGTAAATGACACCTGCCCTGAAACCAAATCCTGGGGTCACATATCGACCAAAAAATTCAAAGGACGTCCATATTTCAAAACGACCGTCTCAAAAGGCATATTTTACGCACATTAGTGTTCTGCTTCTTTTTCTTTCTTTCCTTCTTTTGTTAAAAATACGGGAATGGAAAAAGGCATCCCTCAGAATGGGCGAAAATCGTTGCAAACGAATCAATGGACAAAGGTTTAATCTCCAATATATATAAACAGCTCATGCAGCTTAATATTAACAAAACAAACAACCCAATACAAAAAATGGGCAGAAGATCTAAAGAGATGTTTCTTCAAAGAAGACACAGAGATGGCCAAGACACACATGAAAAGCTGCTCAACAGCACTAATTATTAGAGAAATGCAAATCAAAACTACAATGAGGTATCACCTCACACCTGTTAGAATCAGCATCATCAGAAAATCTACAAACAACACATTCTGGGGAGGGTGTGGACAAAAGGAGCCCTCTTCCACAATTGGTGGCAATGTAAATTGATACAGTCACTATGGAGAACGGTATGGAGTTTCCTTGAAAAAAACTAGAAATAGAATTACCATCTGATCCAGCAATCCCACTTCTGGGCATATACCCAGAGAAAACCATAAATCAAAAAGGCACATTCACCACAATGTTCATGGCAGCACTATTTACAATAGCCAGGTAATGGAAGCAATGTAAATGCCCACAGACAGATGAATGGATAAAGATGTGGTACATATATAAAATGGAATATTACTCAGCCATAAAAAGGAATGAAACTGGGTCATTTGTAGAGACATCGATGGATCTAGAGACTGTCATACAGAATGAAGTAAGTCAGAAAGAGGAAAACAAATATTGTATATTAATACATATATGTGGAACCTAAAAAATGGTACAGATGAACTGGTTTGCAGGGAAGAAACAGAGACACAGAGGTAGAGAACAAACATATGGACACCAAGTGTGGGAAGCCATGGGGTGGTGGTGGTGGGATGAGTTGGGAGATTGGGATTGACCTGTATACATGTATATGCATAAAATACATAACTAATAATAACCTGCTGTATAAAAAAATAAATCAAATTAAATTTCAAAATTTTAAAAAGTAAAATTTAAAAATAAAACAGAAAAATGTTCTTCCCTTCACACAGATGTATTTATAGGAATGAATTATTTCCATGCTTATATCTATAAATACATAAAAGAGGAATAAAATCTAACTTGAACCATAAAAGAAAAAAAAAACCTGAACCCACCAGTTATACAGAGGAAAACCCTATCAGGGCACTTGCTGCAGCGGTAAACAATTCTGAAATTGGTCAGAGGTGGGGAATCATCTCCTATACAACCAGCAACCCACCCCCCACGCCAGGAGCATCCTCATTGCAAAGCTGGGGGACCGTGCCGAGGCATCTGTGAGTAAACGTGAGCTGAGCCCCAGGACAGCTGCTGCTGAACTGTTCCCACCCTTCCCAGGTAAAACACCTGAATATGTACAAGGGCTTGAAAGCCTAGAGGAAGGGCCACGGAGCCACACCAGCGACAGCACGCAGGCCAACTTGGTGCCTGCAGGCCAGCCAGGGTGGTCCTGGCCCCGGGCGCTCTTGCGGAAGCTTTCCATTGCCCTGCCTGAGATACCCCTCCTGTCCCGGCCCCCACTGCTTTTTTCCTTCCTCACCTCTGTCCGGAGAGAAATTCCAGCGGAAGTTATGGGTGATACATCCTCTTCTTTACAGGTGGCAGCCTGGCAACCCCTGCAGAAAGGCCAGCAGAGCCCCACTCACACCGGGCCACCAACAAAGCTGTGGCCCCTCACTCCCTCCCACCAGCACAGCCCCGAGACTGCTGACGGGGCAGAGAATATGGAGTCAGGCACAGCTTCAGGGGCTATTGCTGCCTGGAGCGCTGTTTATATTGACCTCAAACAGGCACACCTGGGGAGGGCCGGCCGGCAGGGTAAGGCTGCCCAGGTCAGCTAATACACAACCCTCAGGGAATCACATTGTTGAAAACGGACCTCGCTAAGGCAGAATAGAAGCCAAGGATGAAAAGGACACAATGCCATTTGCAGCACCGTAGATGAGTCTAGAGGTAATCACGTGACTTGTAGTAAGTCAGAAAGTGAAAGACACATATCGTATCATATCACTTATAGGTGTTACCTAAGAATGGATACCAGGGCAGATATTTCCACGGAGAAGGGCCATCACAGATTCATCAAACAAACTTATGGTTCACCAATGGAAAGTTGTGAGGATTGGTTTCATTACGATATTGGGGTTAACAGACATATACAAACACAGGTGACACATATAATCACCAAAGACCTACGGAATACCAAGAGAAGACTACTCAACCTTCTGTCATAACGTACATGGGAAAAGGATCCCAGGAAGAACAGACATCTGTATATGTGTAAAAGAACCACATCTTCCACACCTACAACAAGCCACACATTGTAATCAAACTTGCTGTAATAAAAAATAAAAAATTAAATTAAAAACACGAACAAGAAGTAGTGAGACAAACTTGAACGGCTTTCTCCTGGCACATTCCATTCTAAATTCCAATCTAGAACACGACTTCCATTGAGGCTCTGTTGCCCTAGTCACCAGATTTGGTAAGGGAGAACTGCTGCCACCTTGTGGCCGTTTCACACAACAGCAGCTTTAATCCCAGCGCTGATGGTCAGTTGATATTCAAAATCATTGCAGGCCTGTAAATGACACCTGCCCTGAAAACAAATCCTGGGGTCACATATCGACCAAAAAATTCAAAGGACGTCCATATTTCAAAACGACCGTCTCAAAAGGCATATTTTACGCACATTAGTGTTCTGCTTCTTTTTCTTTCTTTCCTTCTTTTGTTAAAAATACGGGAATGGAAAAAGGCATCCCTCAGAATGGGCGAAAATCGTTGCAAACGAATCAATGGACAAAGGTTTAATCTCCAATATATATAAACAGCTCATGCAGCTTAATATTAACAAAACAAACAACCCAATACAAAAAATGGGCAGAAGATCTAAAGAGATGTTTCTTCAAAGAAGACACAGAGATGGCCAAGACACACATGAAAAGCTGCTCAACAGCACTAATTATAAGAGAAATGCAAATCAAAACTACAATGAGGTATCACCTCACACCTGTTAGAATCGGCATCATCAGAAAATCTACAAACAACCAATTCTGGGGAGGGTGTGGACAAAAGGAGCCCTCTTCCACAATTGGTGGCAATGTAAATTGATACAGTCACTATGGAGAACGGTATGGAGTTTCCTTGAAAAAAACTAGAAATAGAATTACCATCTGATCCAGCAATCCCACTTCTGGGCATATACCCAGAGAAAACCATAAATCAAAAAGGCACATTCACCACAATGTTCATGGCAGCACTATTTACAATAGCCAGGTAATGGAAGCAACGTAAATGCCCACAGACAGATGAATGGATAAAGATGTGGTACATATATAAAATGGAATATTACTCAGCCATAAAAAGGAATGAAACTGGGTCATTTGTAGAGACATCGATGGATCTAGAGACTGTCATACAGAATGAAGTAAGTCAGAAAGAGGAAAACAAATATTGTATATTAATGCATATATGTGGAACCTAAAAAATGGTACAGATGAACTGGTTTGCAGGGAAGAAACAGAGACACAGAGGTAGAGAACAAACATATGGACACCAAGTGTGGGAAGCCATGGGGTGGTGGTGGTGGGATGAGGTGGGAGATTGGGATTGACCTGTATACATGTATATGCATAAAATACATAACTAATAATAACCTGCTGTATAAAAAAATAAATCAAATTAAATTTCAAAATTTTAAAAAGTAAAATTTAAAAATAAAACAGAAAAATGTTCTTCCCTTCACACAGATGTATTTATAGGAATGAATTATTTCCATGCTTATATCTATAAATACATAAAAGAGGTATAAAATCTAACTTGATCCATAAAAGAAAAAAAAAACCTGAACCCACCAGTTATACAGAGGAAAACCCTATCAGGGCACTTGCTGCAGCGGTAAACAATTCTGAAATTGGTCAGAGGTGGGAAATCATCTCCCATACAACCAGCAACCCACCCCCCACGCCAGGAGCATCCTCATTGCAAAGCTGGGGGACCGTGCCGAGGCATCTGTGAGTAAACGTGAGCTGAGCCCCAGGACAGCTGCTGCTGAACTGTTCCCACCCTTCCCAGGTAAAACACCTGAATATGTACAAGGGCTTGAAAGCCTAGAGGAAGGGCCACGGAGCCACACCAGCGACAGCACTCAGGCCAACTTGGTGCCTGCAGGCCAGCCAGGGTGGTCCTGGCCCCGGGCGCTCTTCTGGAAGCTTTCCATTGCCCTGCCTGAGATACCCCTCCTGTCCCGGCCCCCACTGCTTTTTTCCTTCCTCACCTCTGTCCGGAGAGAAATTCCAGCGGAAGGTATGGGTGACACATCCTCTTCTTTACAGGTGGCAGCCTGGCAACCCCTGCAGAAAGGCCAGCAGAGCCACACTCACACCGGGCCACCAACAAAGCTGTGGCCCCTCACTCCTTCCCACCAGCACAGCCCCGAGACTGCTGACGGGGCAGAGAATATGGAGTCAGGCACAGCTTCAGGGGCTATTGCTGCCTGGAGCGCTGTTTATATTGAACTCAAACAGGCACACCTGGGGAGGGCCGGCCGGCAGGGTAAGGCTGCCCAGGTCAGCTAATCCACAACCCTCAGGGAATCACATTGTTGAAAACAGACCTCGCTAAGGCAGAATAGAAGCCAAGGATGAAAAGGACACAATGCCATTTGCAGCACCGTAGATGAGTCTAGAGGTAATCACGTGACTTGTAGTAAGTCAGAAAGTGAAAGACACATATCGTATCATATCACTTATAGGTGTTACCTAAGAATGGATACCAGGGCAGATATTTCCACGGAGAAGGGCCATCACAGATTCATCAAACAAACTTATGGTTCACCAATGGAAAGTTGTGAGGATTGGTTTCATTACGATATTGGGGTTAACAGACATATACAAACACAGGTGACACATATAATCACCAAAGACCTACGGAATACCAAGAGAAGACTACTCAACATTCTGTCATAACGTACATGGGAAAAGGATCCCAGGAAGAACAGACATCTGTATATGTGTAAAAGAACCACATCTTCCACACCTACAACAAGCCAAACATTGTAATCAAACTTGCTGTAATAAAAAATAAAAAATTAAATTAAAAACACGAACAAGAAGTAGTGAGACAGACTTGAGGGGCTTTCTCCTGGCACATTCCATTCTAAATTCCAATCTAGAACACGACTTCCATTGAGGCTCTGTTGCCCTAGTCACCAGATTTGGTAAGGGAGAACTGCTGCCACCTTGTGGCCGTTTCACACAACAGCAGCTTTAATCCCAGCGCTGATGGTCAGTTGATATTCAAAATCATTGCAGGCCTGTAAATGACACCTGCCCTGAAAACAAATCCTGGGGTCACATATCGACCAAAAAATTCAAAGGACGTCCATATTTCAAAACGACCGTCTCAAAAGGCATATTTTACGCACATTAGTGTTCTGCTTCTTTTTCTTTCTTTCCTTCTTTTGTTAAAAAAAGGGGAATGGAAAAAGGCATCCCTCAGAATGGGCGAAAATCGTTGCAAACGAATCAATGGACAAAGGTTTAATCTCCAATATATATAAACAGCTCATGCAGCTTAATATTAACAAAACAAACAACCCAATACAAAAAATGGGCAGAAGATCTAAAGAGATGTTTCTTCAAAGAAGACACAGAGATGGCCAAGACACACATGAAAAGCTGCTCAACAGCACTAATTATTAGAGAAATGCAAATCAAAACTACAATGAGGTATCACCTCACACCTGTTAGAATCGGCATCATCAGAAAATCTACAAACAACACATTCTGGGGAGGGTGTGGACAAAAGGAGCCCTCTTCCACAATTGGTGGCAATGTAAATTGATACAGTCACTATGGAGAACGGTATGGAGTTTCCTTGAAAAAAACTAGAAATAGAATTACCATCTGATCCAGCAATCCCACTTCTGGGCATATACCCAGAGAAAACCATAAATCAAAAAGGCACATTCACCACAATGTTCATGGCAGCACTATTTACAATAGCCAGGTAATGGAAGCAACGTAAATGCCCACAGACAGATGAATGGATAAAGATGTGGTACATATATAAAATGGAATATTACTCAGCCATAAAAAGGAATGAAACTGGGTCATTTGTAGAGACATCGATGGATCTAGAGACTGTCATACAGAATGAAGTAAGTCAGAAAGAGGAAAACAAATATTGTATATTAATGAATATATGTGGAACCTAAAAAATGGTACAGATGAACTGGTTTGCAGGGAAGAAACAGAGACACAGAGGTAGAGAACAAACATATGGACACCAAGTGTGGGAAGCCATGGGGTGGTGGTGGTGGGATGAGTTGGGAGATTGGCATTGACCTGTATACATGTATATGCATAAAATACATAACTAATAATAACCTGCTGTATAAAAAAATAAATCAAATTAAATTTCAAAATTTTAAAAAGTAAAATTTAAAAATAAAACAGAAAAATGTTCTTCCCTTCACACAGATGTATTTATAGGAATGAATTATTTCCATGCTTATATCTATAAATACATAAAAGAGGAATAAAATCTAACTTGAACCATAAAAGAAAAAAAAAACCTGAACCCACCAGTTATACAGAGGAAAACCCTATCAGGGCACTTGCTCCAGCGGTAAACAATTCTGAAATTGGTCAGAGGTGGGGAATCATCTCCCATACAACCAGCAACCCACCCCCCACGCCAGGAGCATCCTCATTGCAAAGCTGGGGGACCGTGCCGAGGCATCTGTGAGTAAACGTGAGCTGAGCCCCAGGACAGCTGCTGCTGAACTGTTCCCACCCTTCCCAGGTAAAACACCTGAATATGTACAAGGGCTTGAAAGCCTAGAGGATGGGCCACGGAGCCACACCAGCGACAGCACTCAGGCCAACTTGGTGCCTGCAGGCCATCCAGGGTGGTCCTGGCCCCGGGCGCTCTTCTGGAAGCTTTCCATTGCCCTGCCTGAGATACCCCTCCTGTCCCGGCCCCCACTGCTTTTTTCCTTCCTCACCTCTGTCCGGAGAGACATTCCAGCGGAAGGTATGGGTGACACATCCTCTTCTTTACAGGTGGCAGCCTGGCAACCCCTGCAGAAAGGCCAGCAGAGCCACACTCACACCAGGCCACCAACAAAGCTGTGGCCCCTCACTCCCTCCCACCAGCACAGCCCCGAGACTGCTGACGGGGCAGAGAATATGGAGTCAGGCACAGCTTCAGGGGCTATTGCTGCCTGGAGCGCTGTTTATATTGACCTCAAACAGGCACACCTGGGGAGGGCCGGCCGGCAGGGTAAGGCTGCCCAGGTCAGCTAATCCACAACCCTCAGGGAATCACATTGTTGAAAACGGACCTCGCTAAGGCAGAATAGAAGCCAAGGATGAAAAGGACACAATGCCATTTGCAGCACCGTAGATGAGTCTAGAGGTAATCACGTGACTTGTAGTAAGTCAGAAAGTGAAAGACACATATCGTATCATATCACTTATAGGTGTTACCTAAGAATGGATACCAGGGCAGATATTTCCACGGAGAAGGGCCATCACAGATTCATCAAACAAACTTATGGTTCACCAATGGAAAGTTGTGAGGATTGGTTTCATTACGATATTGGGGTTAACAGACATATACAAACACAGGTGACACATATAATCACCAAAGACCTACGGAATACCAAGAGAAGACTACTCAACCTTCTGTCATAACGTACATGGGAAAAGGATCCCAGGAAGAACAGACATCTGTATATGTGTAAAAGAACCACATCTTCCACACCTACAACAAGCCAAACATTGTAATCAAACTTGCTGTAATAAAAAATAAAAAATTAAATTAAAAACACGAACAAGAAGTAGTGAGACAAACTTGAACGGCTTTCTCCTGGCACATTCCATTCTAAATTCCAATCTAGAACACGACTTCCATTGAGGCTCTGTTGCCCTAGTCACCAGATTTGGTAAGGGAGAACTGCTGCCACCTTGTGGCCGTTTCACACAACAGCAGCTTTAATCCCAGCGCTGATGGTCAGTTGATATTCAAAATCATTGCAGGCCTGTAAATGACACCTGCCCTGAAACCAAATCCTGGGGTCACATATCGACCAAAAAATTCAAAGGACGTCCATATTTCAAAACGACCGTCTCAAAAGGCATATTTTACGCACATTAGTGTTCTGCTTCTTTTTCTTTCTTTCCTTCTTTTGTTAAAAATACGGGAATGGAAAAAGGCATCCCTCAGAATGGGCGAAAATCGTTGCAAACGAATCAATGGACAAAGGTTTAATCTCCAATATATATAAACAGCTCATGCAGCTTAATATTAACAAAACAAACAACCCAATACAAAAAATGGGCAGAAGATCTAAAGAGATGTTTCTTCAAAGAAGACACAGAGATGGCCAAGACACACATGAAAAGCTGCTCAACAGCACTAATTATTAGAGAAATGCAAATCAAAACTACAATGAGGTATCACCTCACACCTGTTAGAATCGGCATCATCAGAAAATCTACAAACAACCAATTCTGGGGAGGGTGTGGACAAAAGGAGCCCTCTTCCACAATTGGTGGCAATGTAAATTGATACAGTCACTATGGAGAACGGTATGGAGTTTCCTTGAAAAAAACTAGAAATAGAATTACCATCTGATCCAGCAATCCCACTTCTGGGCATATACCCAGAGAAAACCATAAATCAAAAAGGCACATTCACCACAATGTTCATGGCAGCACTATTTACAATAGCCAGGTAATGGAAGCAACGTAAATGCCCACAGACAGATGAATGGATAAAGAGGTGGTACATATATAAAATGGAATATTACTCAGCCATAAAAAGGAATGAAACTGGGTCATTTGTAGAGACATCGATGGATCTAGAGACTGTCATACAGAATGAAGTAAGTCAGAAAGAGGAAAACAAATATTGTATATTAATGCATATATGTGGGACCTAAAAAATGGTACAGATGAACTGGTTTGCAGGGAAGAAACAGAGACACAGAGGTAGAGAACAAACATATGGACACCAAGTGTGGGAAGACATGGGGTGGTGGTGGTGGGATGAGTTGGGAGATTGGGATTGACCTGTATACATGTATATGCATAAAATACATAACTAATAATAACCTGCTGTATAAAAAGATAAATCAAATTAAATTTCAAAATTTTAAAAAGTAAAATTTAAAAATAAAACAGAAAAATGTTCTTCCCTTCACACAGATGTATTTATAGGAATGAATTATTTCCATGCTTATATCTATATATACATAAAGGAGGAATAAAATCTAACTTGAACCATAAAAGAAAAAAAAAAACCTGAACCCACCAGTTATACAGAGGAAAACCCTATCAGGGCACTTGCTGCAGCGGTAAACAATACTGAAATTGGTCAGAGGTGGGGAATCATCTCCCATACAACCAGCAACCCACCCCCCACGCCAGGAGCATCCTCATTGCAAAGCTGGGGGACCGTGCCGAGGCATCTGTGAGTAAACGTGAGCTGAGCCCCAGGACAGCTGCTGCTGAACTGTTCCTACCCTTCCCAGGTAAAACACCTGAATATGTACAAGGGCTTGAAAGCCTAGAGGAAGGGCCACGGAGCCACACCAGCGACAGCACGCAGGCCAACTTGGTGCCTGCAGGCCAGCCAGGGTGGTCCTGGCCCCGGGCGCTCTTCTGGAAGCTTTCCATTGCCCTGCCTGAGATACCCCTCCTGTCCCGGCCCCCACTGCTTTTTTCCTTCCTCACCTCTGTCCGGAGAGAAATTCCAGCGGAAGGTATGGGTGACACATCCTCTTCTTTACAGGTGGCAGCCTGGCAACCCCTGCAGAAAGGCCAGCAGAGCCACACTCACACCGGGCCACCAACAAAGCTGTGGCCCCTCACTCCCTCCCACCAGCACAGCCCCGAGACTGCTGACGGGGCAGAGAATATGGAGTCAGGCACAGCTTCAGGGGCTATTGCTGCCTGGAGCGCTGTTTATATTGACCTCAAACAGGCACACCTGGGGAGGGCCGGCCGGCAGGGTAAGGCTGCCCAGGTCAGCTAATCCACAACCCTCAGGGAATCACATTGTTGAAAACGGACCTCGCTAAGGCAGAATAGAAGCCAAGGATGAAAAGGACACAATGCCATTTGCAGCACCGTAGATGAGTCTAGAGGTAATCACGTGACTTGTAGTAAGTCAGAAAGTGAAAGACACATATCGTATCATATCACTTATAGGTGTTACCTAAGAATGGATACCAGGGCAGATATTTCCACGGAGAAGGGCCATCACAGATTCATCAAACAAACTTATGGTTCACCAATGGAAAGTTGTGAGGATTGGTTTCATTACGATATTGGGGTTAACAGACATATACAAACACAGGTGACACATATAATCACCAAAGACCTACGGAATACCAAGAGAAGACTACTCAACCTTCTGTCATAACGTACATGGGAAAAGGATCCCAGGAAGAACAGACATCTGTATATGTGTAAAAGAACCACATCTTCCACACCTACAACAAGCCAAACATTGTAATCAAACTTGCTGTAATAAAAAATAAAAAATTAAATTAAAAACACGAACAAGAAGTAGTGAGACAAACTTGAACGGCTTTCTCCTGGCACATTCCATTCTAAATTCCAATCTAGAACACGACTTCCATTGAGGCTCTGTTGCCCTAGTCACCAGATTTGGTAAGGGAGAACTGCTGCCACCTTGTGGCCGTTTCACACAACAGCAGCTTTAATCCCAGCGCTGATGGTCAGTTGATATTCAAAATCATTGCAGGCCTGTAAATGACACCTGCCCTGAAACCAAATCCTGGGGTCACATATCGACCAAAAAATTCAAAGGACGTCCATATTTCAAAACGACCGTCTCAAAAGGCATATTTTACGCACATTAGTGTTCTGCTTCTTTTTCTTTCTTTCCTTCTTTTGTTAAAAATACGGGAATGGAAAAAGGCATCCCTCAGAATGGGCGAAAATCGTTGCAAACGAATCAATGGACAAAGGTTTAATCTCCAATATATATAAACAGCTCATGCAGCTTAATATTAACAAAACAAACAACCCAATACAAAAAATGGGCAGAAGATCTAAAGAGATGTTTCTTCAAAGAAGACACAGAGATGGCCAAGACACACATGAAAAGCTGCTCAACAGCACTAATTATTAGAGAAATGCAAATCAAAACTACAATGAGGTATCACCTCACACCTGTTAGAATCGGCATCATCAGAAAATCTACAAACAACCAATTCTGGGGAGGGTGTGGACAAAAGGAGCCCTCTTCCACAATTGGTGGCAATGTAAATTGATACAGTCACTATGGAGAACGGTATGGAGTTTCCTTGAAAAAAACTAGAAATAGAATTACCATCTGATCCAGCAATCCCACTTCTGGGCATATACCCAGAGAAAACCATAAATCAAAAAGGCACATTCACCACAATGTTCATGGCAGCACTATTTACAATAGCCAGGTAATGGAAGCAACGTAAATGCCCACAGACAGATGAATGGATAAAGAGGTGGTACATATATAAAATGGAATATTACTCAGCCATAAAAAGGAATGAAACTGGGTCATTTGTAGAGACATCGATGGATCTAGAGACTGTCATACAGAATGAAGTAAGTCAGAAAGAGGAAAACAAATATTGTATATTAATGCATATATGTGGAACCTAAAAAATGGTACAGATGAACTGGTTTGCAGGGAAGAAACAGAGACACAGAGGTAGAGAACAAACATATGGACACCAAGTGTGGGAAGCCATGGGGTGGTGGTGGTGGGATGAGTTGGGAGATTGGCATTGACCTGTATACATGTATATGCATAAAATACATAACTAATAATAACCTGCTGTATAAAAAAATAAATCAAATTAAATTTCAAAATTTTAAAAAGTAAAATTTAAAAATAAAACAGAAAAATGTTCTTCCCTTCACACAGATGTATTTATAGGAATGAATTATTTCCATGCTTATATCTATAAATACATAAAGGAGGAATAAAATCTAACTTGAACCATAAAAGAAAAAAAAAACCTGAACCCACCAGTTATACAGAGGAAAACCCTATCAGGGCACTTGCTCCAGCGGTAAACAATTCTGAAATTGGTCAGAGGTGGGAAATCATCTCCCATACAACCAGCAACCCACCCCCCACGCCAGGAGCATCCTCATTGCAAAGCTGGGGGACCGTGCCGAGGCATCTGTGAGTAAACGTGAGCTGAGCCCCAGGACAGCTGCTGCTGAACTCTTCCCACCCTTCCCAGGTAAAACACCTGAATATGTACAAGGGCTTGAAAGCCTAGAGGAAGGGCCACGGAGCCACACCAGCGACAGCACTCAGGCCAACTTGGTGCCTGCAGGCCAGCCAGGGTGGTCCTGGCCCCGGGCGCTCTTCTGGAAGCTTTCCATTGCCCTGCCTGAGATACCCCTCCTGTCCCGGCCCCCACTGCTTTTTTCCTTCCTCACCTCTGTCCGGAGAGAAATTCCAGCGGAAGGTATGGGTGACACATCCTCTTCTTTACAGGTGGCAGCCTGGCAACCCCTGCAGAAAGGCCAGCAGAGCCACACTCACACCGGGCCACCAACAAAGCTGTGGCCCCTCACTCCCTCCCACCAGCACAGCCCCGAGACTGCTGACGGGGCAGAGAATATGGAGTCAGGCACAGCTTCAGGGGCTATTGCTGCCTGGAGCGCTGTTTATATTGACCTCAAACAGGCACACCTGGGGAGGGCCGGCCGGCAGGGTAAGGCTGCCCAGGTCAGCTAATCCACAACCCTCAGGGAATCACATTGTTGAAAACGGACCTCGCTAAGGCAGAATAGAAGCCGAGGAAGAAAAGGACACAATGCCATTTGCAGCACCGTACATGAGTCTAGAGGTAATCACGTGACTTGTAGTAAGTCAGAAAGTGAAAGACACATATCGTATCATATCACTTATAGGTGTTACCTAAGAATGGATACCAGGGCAGATATTTCCACGGAGAAGGGCCATCACAGATTCATCAAACAAACTTATGGTTCACCAATGGAAAGCTGTGAGGATTGGTTTCATTACGATATTGGGGTTAACAGACATATACAAACACAGGTGACACATATAATCACCAAAGACCTACGGAATACCAAGAGAAGACTACTCAACATTCTGTCATAACGTACATGGGAAAAGGATCCCAGGAAGAACAGACATCTGTATATGTGTAAAAGAACCACATCTTCCACACCTACAACAAGCCAAACATTGTAATCAAACTTGCTGTAATAAAAAATAAAAAATTAAATTAAAAACACGAACAAGAAGTAGTGAGACAAACTTGAGGGGCTTTCTCCTGGCACATTCCTTTCTAAATTCCAATCTAGAACACGACTTCCATTGAGGCTCTGTTGCCCTAGTCACCAGATTTGGTAAGGGGGAACTGCTGCCACCTTGTGGCCGTTTCACACAACAGCAGCTTTAATCCCAGCGCTGATGGTCAGTTGATATTCAAAATCATTGCAGGCCTGTAAATGACACCTGCCCTGAAAACAAATCCTGGGGTCACATATCGACCAAAAAATTCAAAGGACGTCCATATTTCAAAACGACCGTCTCAAAAGGCATATTTTACGCACATTAGTGTTCTGCTTCTTTTTCTTTCTTTCCTTTTTTTGTTAAAAATACGAGAATGGAAAAAGGCATCCCTCAGAATGGGCGAAAATCGTTGCAAACGAATCAATGGACAAAGGTTTAATCTCCAATATATATAAACAGCTCATGCAGCTTAATATTAACAAAACAAACAACCCAATACAAAAAATGGGCAGAAGATCTAAAGAGATGTTTCTTCAAAGAAGACACAGAGATGGCCAAGACACACATGAAAAGCTGCTCAACAGCACTAATTATTAGAGAAATGCAAATCAAACTACAATGAGGTATCACCTCACACCTGTTAGAATCGGCATCATCAGAAAATCTACAAACAACCAATTCTGGGGAGGGTGTGGACAAAAGGAGCACTTCTTCCACAATTGGTGGCAATGTAAATTGATACAGTCACTATGGAGAACGGTATGGAGTTTCCTTGAAAAAAACTAGAAATAGAATTACCATCTGATCCAGCAATCCCACTTCTGGGCATATACCCAGAGAAAACCATAAATCAAAAAGGCACATTCACCACAATGTTCATGGCAGCACTATTTACAATAGCCAGGTAATGGAAGCAACGTAAATGGCCACAGACAGATGAATGGATAAAGATGTGGTACATATATAAAATGGAATATTACTCAGCCATAAAAAGGAATGAAACTGGGTCATTTGTAGAGACATCGATGGATCTAGAGACTGTCATACAGAATGAAGTAAGTCAGAAAGAGGAAAACAAATATTGTATATTAATGCATATATGTGGAACCTAAAAAATGGTACAGATGAACTGGTTTGCAGGGAAGAAACAGAGACACAGAGGTAGAGAACAAACATATGGACACCAAGTGTGGGAAGCCATGGGGTGGTGGTGGTGGGATGAGTTGGGAGATTGGGATTGACCTGTATACATGTATATGCATAAAATACATAACTAATAATTACCTGCTGTATAAAAAAATAAATCAAATTAAATTTCAAAATTTTAAAAAGTAAAATTTAAAAATAAAACAGAAAAATGTTCTTCCCTTCACACAGATGTATTTATAGGAATGAATTATTTCCATGCTTATATCTATAAATACATAAAAGAGGAATAAAATCTAACTTGAACCATAAAAGAAAAAAAAAAACCTGAACCCACCAGTTATACAGAGGAAAACCCTATCAGGGCACTTGCTGCAGCGGTAAACAATTCTGAAATTGGTCAGAGGTGGGGAATCATCTCCCATACAACCAGCAACCCACCCCCCACGCCAGGAGCATCCTCATTGCAAAGCTGGGGGACCGTGCCGAGGCATCTGTGAGTAAACGTGAGCTGAGCCCCAGGACAGCTGCTGCTGAACTGTTCCTACCCTTCCCAGGTAAAACACCTGAATATGTACAAGGGCTTGAAAGCCTAGAGGAAGGGCCACGGAGCCACACCAGCGACAGCACTCAGGCCAACTTGGTGCCTGCAGGCCAGCCAGGGTGGTCCTGGCCCCGGGCGCTCTTCTGGAAGCTTTCCATTGCCCTGCCTGAGATACCCCTCCTGTCCCGGCCCCCACTGCTTTTTTCCTTCCTCACCTCTGTCCGGAGAGAAATTCCAGCGGAAGGTATGGGTGACACATCCTCTTCTTTACAGGTGGCAGCCTGGCAACCACTGCAGAAAGGCCAGCAGAGCCCCACTCACACCGGGCCACCAACAAAGCTGTAGCCCCTCACTCCCTCCCACCAGCACAGCCCCGAGACTGCTGACGGGGCAGAGACTATGGAGTCAGGCACAGCTTCAGGGGCTATTGCTGCCTGGAGCGCTGTTTATATTGACCTCAAACAGGCACACCTGGGGAGGGCCGGCCGGCAGGGTAAGGCTGCCCAGGTCAGCTAATCCACAACCCTCAGGGAATCACATTGTTGAAAACGGACCTCGCTAAGGCAGAATAGAAGCCAAGGATGAAAAGGACACAATGCCATTTGCAGCAACGTAGATGAGTCTAGAGGTAATCACGTGACTTGTAGTAAGTCAGAAAGTGAAAGACACATATCGTATCATATCACTTATAGGTGTTACCTAAGAATGGATACCAGGGCAGATATTTCCACGGAGAAGGGCCATCACAGATTCATCAAACAAACTTATGGTTCACCAATGGAAAGTTGTGAGGATTGGTTTCATTATGATATTGTGGTTAACAGACATATACAAACACAGGTGACACATATAATCACCAAAGACCTACAGAATACCAAGAGAAGACTACTCAACCTTCTGTCATAACGTACATGGGAAAAGGATCCCAGGAAGAACAGACATCTGTATATGTGTAAAAGAACCCCATCTTCCACACCTACAACAAGCCAAACATTGTAATCAAACTTGCTGTAATAAAAAATAAAAAATTAAATTAAAAACACGAACAAGAAGTAGTGAGACAAACTTGAACGGCTTTCTCCTGGCACATTCCATTCTAAATTCCAATCTAGAACACGACTTCCATTGAGGCTCTGTTGCCCTAGTCACCAGATTTGGTAAGGGAGAACTGCTGCCACCTTGTGGCCGTTTCACACAACAGCAGCTTTAATCCCAGCGCTGATGGTCAGTTGATATTCAAAATCATTGCAGGCCTGTAAATGACACCTGCCCTGAAACCAAATCCTGGGGTCACATATCGACCAAAAAATTCAAAGGACGTCCATATTTCAAAACGACCGTCTCAAAAGGCATATTTTACGCACATTAGTGTTCTGCTTCTTTTTCTTTCTTTCCTTCTTTTGTTAAAAACACGGGAATGGAAAAAGGCATTCCTCAGAATGGGCGAAAATCGTTGCAAACGAATCAATGGACAAAGGTTTAATCTCCAATATATATAAACAGCTCATGCAGCTTAATATTAACAAAACAAACAACCCAATACAAAAAATGGGCAGAAGATCTAAAGAGATGTTTCTTCAAAGAAGACACAGAGATGGCCAAGACACACATGAAAAGCTGCTCAACAGCACTAATTATTAGAGAAATGCAAATCAAAACTACAATGAGGTATCACCTCACACCTGTTAGAATCGGCATCATCAGAAAATCTACAAACAACCAATTCTGGGGAGGGTGTGGACAAAAGGAGCCCTCTTCCACAATTGGTGGCAATGTAAATTGATACAGTCACTATGGAGAACGGTATGGAGTTTCCTTGAAAAAAACTAGAAATAGAATTACCATCTGATCCAGCAATCCCACTTCTGGGCATATACCCAGAGAAAACCA
The DNA here is from genome assembly GCF_964341445.2 of Mesoplodon mirus. Taxonomy (NCBI): domain Eukaryota; kingdom Metazoa; phylum Chordata; class Mammalia; order Artiodactyla; family Ziphiidae; genus Mesoplodon; species Mesoplodon mirus. Next base: position 684,001 of record NW_028295814.1, on the reverse strand, counting down.
TAAATCAAAAAGGCACATTCACCACAATGTTCATGGCAGCACTATTTACAATAGCCAGGTAATGGAAGCAACGTAAATGCCCACAGACAGATGAATGGATAAAGATGTGGTACATATATAAAATGGAATATTACTCAGCCATAAAAAGGAATGAAACTGGGTCATTTGTAGAGACATCGATGGATCTAGAGACTGTCATACAGAATGAAGTAAGTCAGAAAGAGGAAAACAAATATTGTATATTAATGCATATATGTGGAACCTAAAAAATGGTACAGATGAACTGGTTTGCAGGGAAGAAACAGAGACACAGAGGTAGAGAACAAACATATGGACACCAAGTGTGGGAAGCCATGGGGTGGTGGTGGTGGGATGAGTTGGGAGATTGGCATTGACCTGTATACATGTATATGCATAAAATACATAACTAATAATAACCTGCTGTATAAAAAAATAAATCAAATTAAATTTCAAAATTTTAAAAAGTAAAATTTAAAAATAAAACAGAAAAATGTTCTTCCCTTCACACAGATGTATTTATAGGAATGAATTATTTCCATGCTTATATCTATAAATACATAAAAGAGGAATAAAATCTAACTTGAACCATAAAAGAAAAAAAAAAACCTGAACCCACCAGTTATACAGAGGAAAACCCTATCAGGGCACTTGCTGCAGCAGTAAACAATTATGAAATTGGTCAGAGGTGGGGAATCATCTCCCATACAACCAGCAACCCACCCCCCACGCCAGGAGCATCCTCATTGCAAAGCTGGGGGACCGTGCCGAGGCATCTGTGAGTAAACGTGAGCTGAGCCCCAGGACAGCTGCTGCTGAACTGTTCCCACCCTTCCCAGGTAAAACACCTGAATATGTACAAGGGCTTGAAAGCCTAGAGGAAGGGCCACGGAGCCACACCAGCGACAGCACTCAGGCCAACTTGGTGCCTGCAGGCCAGCCAGGGTGGTCCTGGCCCCGGGCGCTCTTCTGGAAGCTTTCCATTGCCCTGCCTGAGATACCCCTCCTGTCCCGGCCCCCACTGCTTTTTTCCTTCCTCACCTCTGTCCGGAGAGAAATTCCAGCGGAAGGTATGGGTGACACATCCTCTTCTTTACAGGTGGCAGCCTGGCAACCCCTGCAGAAAGGCCAGCAGAGCCACACTCACACCGGGCCACCAACAAAGCTGTGGCCCCTCACTCCCTCCCACCAGCACAGCCCCGAGACTGCTGACGGGGCAGAGAATATGGAGTCAGGCACAGCTTCAGGGGCTATTGCTGCCTGGAGCGCTGTTTATATTGACCTCAAACAGGCACACCTGGGGAGGGCCGGCCGGCAGGGTAAGGCTGCCCAGGTCAGCTAATCCACAACCCTCAGGGAATCACATTGTTGAAAACGGACCTCGCTAAGGCAGAATAGAAGGAGAGGAAGAAAAGGACACAATGCCATTTGCAGCACCGTAGATGAGTCTAGAGGTAATCACGTGACTTGTAGTAAGTCAGGAAGTGAAAGACACATATCGTATCATATCACTTATAGGTGTTACCTAAGAATGGATACCAGGGCAGATATTTCCACGGAGAAGGGCCATCACATATTCATCAAACAAACTTATGGTTCACCAATGGAAAGTTGTGAGGATTGGTTTCATTACGATATTGGGGTTAACAGACATATACAAACACAGGTGACACATATAATCACCAAAGACCTACGGAATACCAAGAGAAGACTACTCAACCTTCTGTCATAACGTACATGGGAAAAGGATCCCAGGAAGAACAGACATCTGTATATGTGTAAAAGAACCACATCTTCCACACCTACAACAAGCCAAACATTGTCATCAAACTTGCTGTAATAAAAAATAAAAAATTAAATTAAAAACACGAACAAGAGGTAGTGAGACAAACTTGAACGGCTTTCTCCTGGCACATTCCATTCTAAATTCCAATCTAGAACACGACTTCCATTGAGGCTCTGTTGCCCTAGTCACCAGATTTGGTAAGGGAGAACTGCTGCCACCTTGTGGCCGTTTCACACAACAGCAGCTTTAATCCCAGCGCTGATGGTCAGTTGATATTCAAAATCATTGCAGGCCTGTAAATGACACCTGCCCTGAAAACAAATCCTGGGTTCACATATCGACCAAAAAATTCAAAGGACGTCCATATTTCAAAACGACCGTCTCAAAAGGCATATTTTACGCACATTAGTGTTCTGCTTCTTTTTCTTTCTTTCCTTTTTTTGTTAAAAAAAGGGGAATGGAAAAAGGCATCCCTCAGAATGGGCGAAAATCGTTGCAAACGAATCAATGGACAAAGGTTTAATCTCCAATATATATAAACAGCTCATGCAGCTTAATATTAACAAAACAAACAACCCAATACAAAAAATGGGCAGAAGATCTAAAGAGATGTTTCTTCAAAGAAGACACAGAGATGGCCAAGACACACATGAAAAGCTGCTCAACAGCACTAATTATTAGAGAAATGCAAATCAAAACTACAATGAGGTATCACCTCACACCTGTTAGAATCGGCATCATCAGAAAATCTACAAACAACAAATTCTGGGGAGGGTGTGGACAAAAGGAGCCCTCTTCCACAACTGGTGGCAATGTAAATTGATACAGTCACTATGGAGAACGGTATGGAGTTTCCTTGAAAAAAACTAGAAATAGAATTACCATCTGATCCAGCAATCCCACTTCTGGGCATATACCCAGAGAAAACCATAAATCAAAAAGGCACATTCACCACAATGTTCATGGCAGCACTATTTACAATAGCCAGGTAATGGAAGCAACGTAAATGCCCACAGACAGATGAATGGATAAAGATGTGGTACATATATAAAATGGAATATTACTCAGCCATAAAAAGGAATGAAACTGGGTCATTTGTAGAGACATCGATGGATCTAGAGACTGTCATACAGAATGAAGTAAGTCAGAAAGAGGAAAACAAATATTGTATATTAATGCATATATGTGGAACCTAAAAAATGGTACAGATGAACTGGTTTGCAGGGAAGAAACAGAGACACAGAGGTAGAGAACAAACATATGGACACCAAGTGTGGGAAGCCATGGGGTGGTGGTGGTGGGATGAGTTGGGAGATTGGCATTGACCTGTATACATGTATATGCATAAAATACATAACTAATAATAACCTGCTGTATAAAAAAATAAATCAAATTAAATTTCAAAATTTTAAAAAGTAAAATTTAAAAATAAAACAGAAAAATGTTCTTCCCTTCACACAGATGTATTTATAGGAATGAATTATTTCCATGCTTATATCTATAAATACATAAAAGAGGAATAAAATCTAACTTGAACCATAAAAGAAAAAAAAAACCTGAACCCACCTGTTATACAGAGGAAAACCCTATCAGGGCACTTGCTGCAGCAGTAAACAATTCTGAAATTGGTCAGAGGTGGGGAATCATCTCCCATACAACCAGCAACCCACCCCCCACGCCAGGAGCATCCTCATTGCAAAGCTGGGGGACCGTGCCGAGGCATCTGTGAGTAAACGTGAGCTGAGCCCCAGGACAGCTGCTGCTGAACTGTTCCCACCCTTCCCAGGTAAAACACCTGAATATGTACAAGGGCTTGAAAGCCTAGAGGAAGGGCCACGGAGCCACACCAGCGACAGCACTCAGGCCAACTTGGTGCCTGCAGGCCAGCCAGGGTGGTCCTGGCCCCGGGCGCTCTTCTGGAAGCTTTCCATTGCCCTGCCTGAGATACCCCTCCTGTCCCGGCCCCCACTGCTTTTTTCCTTCCTCACCTCTGTCCGGAGAGAAATTCCAGCGGAAGTTATGGGTGACACATCCTCTTCTTTACAGGTGGCAGCCTGGCAACCCCTGCAGAAAGGCCAGCAGAGCCACACTCACACCAGGCCACCAACAAAGCTGTGGCCCCTCACTCCCTCCCACCAGCACAGCCCCGAGACTGCTGACGGGGCAGAGAATATGGAGTCAGGCACAGCTTCAGGGGCTATTGCTGCCTGGAGCGCTGTTTATATTGACCTCAAACAGGCACACCTGGGGAGGGCCGGCCGGCAGGGTAAGGCTGCCCAGGTCAGCTAATCCACAACCCTCAGGGAATCACATTGTTGAAAACGGACCTCGCTAAGGCAGAATAGAAGCCGAGGAAGAAAAGGACACAATGCCATTTGCAGCACCGTACATGAGTCTAGAGGTAATCACGTGACTTGTAGTAAGTCAGAAAGTGAAAGACACATATCGTATCATATCACTTATAGGTGTTACCTAAGAATGGATACCAGGGCAGATATTTCCACGGAGAAGGGCCATCACAGATTCATCAAACAAACTTATGGTTCACCAATGGAAAGTTGTGAGGATTGGTTTCATTACGATATTGGGGTTAACAGACATATACAAACACAGGTGACACATATAATCACCAAAGACCTACGGAATACCAAGAGAAGACTACTCAACCTTCTGTCATAACGTACATGGGAAAAGGATCCCAGGAAGAACAGACATCTGTATATGTGTAAAAGAACCACATCTTCCACACCTACAACAAGCCAAACATTGTAATCAAACTTGCTGTAATAAAAAATAAAAAATTAAATTAAAAACACGAACAAGAGGTAGTGAGACAAACTTGAACGGCTTTCTCCTGGCACATTCCATTCTAAATTCCAATCTAGAACACGACTTCCATTGAGGCTCTGTTGCCCTAGTCACCAGATTTGGTAAGGGAGAACTGCTGCCACCTTGTGGCCGTTTCACACAACAGCAGCTTTAATCCCAGCGCTGATGGTCAGTTGATATTCAAAATCATTGCAGGCCTGTAAATGACACCTGCCCTGAAAACAAATCCTGGGGTCACATATCGACCAAAAAATTCAAAGGACGTCCGTATTTCAAAACGACCGTCTCAAAAGGCATATTTTACGCACATTAGTGTTCTGCTTCTTTTTCTTTCTTTCCTTTTTTTGTTAAAAAAAGGGGAATGGAAAAAGGCATCCCTCAGAATGGGCGAAAATCGTTGCAAACGAATCAATGGACAAAGGTTTAATCTCCAATATATATAAACAGCTCATGCAGCTTAATATTAACAAAACAAACAACCCAATACAAAAAATGGGCAGAAGATCTAAAGAGATGTTTCTTCAAAGAAGACACAGAGATGGCCAAGACACACATGAAAAGCTGCTCAACAGCACTAATTATTAGAGAAATGCAAATCAAAACTACAATGAGGTATCACCTCACACCTGTTAGAATCGGCATCATCAGAAAATCTACAAACAACAAATTCTGGGGAGGGTGTGGACAAAAGGAGCCCTCTTCCACAACTGGTGGCAATGTAAATTGATACAGTCACTATGGAGAACGGTATGGAGTTTCCTTGAAAAAAACTAGAAATAGAATTACCATCTGATCCAGCAATCCCACTTCTGGGCATATACCCAGAGAAAACCATAAATCAAAAAGGCACATTCACCACAATGTTCATGGCAGCACTATTTACAATAGCCAGGTAATGGAAGCAACGTAAATGCCCACAGACAGATGAATGGATAAAGATGTGGTACATATATAAAATGGAATATTACTCAGCCATAAAAAGGAATGAAACTGGGTCATTTGTAGAGACATCGATGGATCTAGAGACTGTCATACAGAATGAAGTAAGTCAGAAAGAGGAAAACAAATATTGTATATTAATGCATATATGTGGAACCTAAAAAATGGTACAGATGAACTGGTTTGCAGGGAAGAAACAGAGACACAGAGGTAGAGAACAAACATATGGACACCAAGTGTGGGAAGCCATGGGGTGGTGGTGGTGGGATGAGTTGGGAGATTGGCATTGACCTGTATACATGTATATGCATAAAATACATAACTAATAATAACCTGCTGTATAAAAAAATAAATCAAATTAAATTTCAAAATTTTAAAAAGAAAAATTTAAAAATAAAACAGAAAAATGTTATTCCCTTCACACAGATGTATTTATAGGAATGAATTATTTCCATGCTTATATCTATAAATACATAAAAGAGGAATAAAATCTAACTTGAACCATAAAAGAAAAAAAAAAACCTGAACCCACCAGTTATACAGAGGAAAACCCTATCAGGGCACTTGCTGCAGCAGTAAACAATTCTGAAATTGGTCAGAGGTGGGGAATCATCTCCCATACAACCAGCAACCCACCCCCCACGCCAGGAGCATCCTCATTGCAAAGCTGGGGGACCGTGCCGAGGCATCTGTGAGTAAACGTGAGCTGAGCCCCAGGACAGCTGCTGCTGAACTGTTCCCACCCTTCCCAGGTAAAACACCTGAATATGTACAAGGGCTTGAAAGCCTAGAGGAAGGGCCACGGAGCCACACCAGCGACAGCACTCAGGCCAACTTGGTGCCTGCAGGCCAGCCAGGGTGGTCCTGGCCCCGGGCGCTCTTCTGGAAGCTTTCCATTGCCCTGCCTGAGATACCCCTCCTGTCCCGGCCCCCACTGCTTTTTTCCTTCCTCACCTCTGTCCGGAGAGAAATTCCAGCGGAAGGTATGGGTGACACATCCTCTTCTTTACAGGTGGCAGCCTGGCAACCCCTGCAGAAAGGCCAGCAGAGCCACACTCACACCAGGCCACCAACAAAGCTGTGGCCCCTCACTCCCTCCCACCAGCACAGCCCCGAGACTGCTGACGGGGCAGAGAATATGGAGTCAGGCACAGCTTCAGGGGCTATTGCTGCCTGGAGCGCTGTTTATATTGACCTCAAACAGGCACACCTGGGGAGGGCTGGCCGGCAGGGTAAGGCTGCCCAGGTCAGCTAATCCACAACCCTCAGGGAATCACATTGTTGAAAACGGACCTCGCTAAGGCAGAATAGAAGGAGAGGAAGAAAAGGACACAATGCCATTTGCAGCACCGTAGGTGAGTCTAGAGGTAATCACGTGACTTGTAGTAAGTCAGAAAGTGAAAGACACATATCGTATCATATCACTTATAGGTGTTACCTAAGAATGGATACCAGGGCAGATATTTCCACGGAGAAGGGCCATCACAGATTCATCAAACAAACTTATGGTTCACCAATGGAAAGTTGTGAGGATTGGTTTCATTACGATATTGGGGTTAACAGACATATACAAACACAGGTGACACATATAATCACCAAAGACCTACGGAATACCAAGAGAAGACTACTCAACCTTCTGTCATAACGTACATGGGAAAAGGATCCCAGGAAGAACAGACATCTGTATATGTGTAAAAGAACCACATCTTCCACACCTACAACAAGCCAAACATTGTAATCAAACTTGCTGTAATAAAAAATAAAAAATTAAATTAAAAACACGAACAAGAGGTAGTGAGACAAACTTGAACGGCTTTCTCCTGGCACATTCCATTCTAAATTCCAATCTAGAACACGACTTCCATTGAGGCTCTGTTGCCCTAGTCACCAGATTTGGTAAGGGAGAACTGCTGCCACCTTGTGGCCGTTTCACACAACAGCAGCTTTAATCCCAGCGCTGATGGTCAGTTGATATTCAAAATCATTGCAGGCCTGTAAATGACACCTGCCCTGAAAACAAATCCTGGGGTCACATATCGACCAAAAAATTCAAAGGACGTCCGTATTTCAAAACGACCGTCTCAAAAGGCATATTTTACGCACATTAGTGTTCTGCTTCTTTTTCTTTCTTTCCTTTTTTTGTTAAAAAAAGGGGAATGGAAAAAGGCATCCCTCAGAATGGGCGAAAATCGTTGCAAACGAATCAATGGACAAAGGTTTAATCTCCAATATATATAAACAGCTCATGCAGCTTAATATTAACAAAACAAACAACCCAATACAAAAAATGGGCAGAAGATCTAAAGAGATGTTTCTTCAAAGAAGACACAGAGATGGCCAAGACACACATGAAAAGCTGCTCAACAGCACTAATTATTAGAGAAATGCAAATCAAAACTACAATGAGGTATCACCTCACACCTGTTAGAATCGGCATCATCAGAAAATCTACAAACAACAAATTCTGGGGAGGGTGTGGACAAAAGGAGCCCTCTTCCACAACTGGTGGCAATGTAAATTGATACAGTCACTATGGAGAACGGTATGGAGTTTCCTTGAAAAAAACTAGAAATAGAATTACCATCTGATCCAGCAATCCCACTTCTGGGCATATACCCAGAGAAAACCATAAATCAAAAAGGCACATTCACCACAATGTTCATGGCAGCACTATTTACAATAGCCAGGTAATGGAAGCAACGTAAATGCCCACAGACAGATGAATGGATAAAGATGTGGTACATATATAAAATGGAATATTACTCAGCCATAAAAAGGAATGAAACTGGGTCATTTGTAGAGACATCGATGGATCTAGAGACTGTCATACAGAATGAAGTAAGTCAGAAAGAGGAAAACAAATATTGTATATTAATGCATATATGTGGAACCTAAAAAATGGTACAGATGAACTGGTTTGCAGGGAAGAAACAGAGACACAGAGGTAGAGAACAAACATATGGACACCAAGTGTGGGAAGCCATGGGGTGGTGGTGGTGGGATGAGTTGGGAGATTGGCATTGACCTGTATACATGTATATGCATAAAATACATAACTAATAATAACCTGCTGTATAAAAAAATAAATCAAATTAAATTTCAAAATTTTAAAAAGAAAAATTTAAAAATAAAACAGAAAAATGTTATTCCCTTCACACAGATGTATTTATAGGAATGAATTATTTCCATGCTTATATCTATAAATACATAAAAGAGGAATAAAATCTAACTTGAACCATTAAAGAAAAAAAAAAACCTGAACCCACCAGTTATACAGAGGAAAACCCTATCAGGGCACTTGCTGCAGCAGTAAACAATTCTGAAATTGGTCAGAGGTGGGGAATCATCTCCCATACAACCAGCAACCCACCCCCCACGCCAGGAGCATCCTCATTGCAAAGCTGGGGGACCGTGCCGAGGCATCTGTGAGTAAACGTGAGCTGAGCCCCAGGACAGCTGCTGCTGAACTGTTCCCACCCTTCCCAGGTAAAACACCTGAATATGTACAAGGGCTTGAAAGCCTAGAGGAAGGGCCACGGAGCCACACCAGCGACAGCACTCAGGCCAACTTGGTGCCTGCAGGCCAGCCAGGGTGGTCCTGGCCCCGGGCGCTCTTCTGGAAGCTTTCCATTGCCCTGCCTGAGATACCCCTCCTGTCCCGGCCCCCACTGCTTTTTTCCTTCCTCACCTCTGTCCGGAGAGAAATTCCAGCGGAAGGTATGGGTGACACATCCTCTTCTTTACAGGTGGCAGCCTGGCAACCCCTGCAGAAAGGCCAGCAGAGCCACACTCACACCAGGCCACCAACAAAGCTGTGGCCCCTCACTCCCTCCCACCAGCACAGCCCCGAGACTGCTGACGGGGCAGAGAATATGGAGTCAGGCACAGCTTCAGGGGCTATTGCTGCCTGGAGCGCTGTTTATATTGACCTCAAACAGGCACACCTGGGGAGGGCTGGCCGGCAGGGTAAGGCTGCCCAGGTCAGCTAATCCACAACCCTCAGGGAATCACATTGTTGAAAACGGACCTCGCTAAGGCAGAATAGAAGGAGAGGAAGAAAAGGACACAATGCCATTTGCAGCACCGTAGGTGAGTCTAGAGGTAATCACGTGACTTGTAGTAAGTCAGAAAGTGAAAGACACATATCGTATCATATCACTTATAGGTGTTACCTAAGAATGGATACCAGGGCAGATATTTCCACGGAGAAGGGCCATCACAGATTCATCAAACAAACTTATGGTTCACCAATGGAAAGTTGTGAGGATTGGTTTCATTACGATATTGGGGTTAACAGACATATACAAACACAGGTGACACATATAATCACCAAAGACCTACGGAATACCAAGAGAAGACTACTCAACCTTCTGTCATAACGTACATGGGAAAAGGATCCCAGGAAGAACAGACATCTGTATATGTGTAAAAGAACCACATCTTCCACACCTACAACAAGCCAAACATTGTAATCAAACTTGCTGTAATAAAAAATAAATAATTAAATTAAAAACACGAACAAGAGGTAGTGAGACAAACTTGAACGGCTTTCTCCTGGCACATTCCATTCTAAATTCCAATCTAGAACACAACTTCCATTGAGGCTCTGTTGCCCTAGTCACCAGATTTGGTAAGGGAGAACTGCTGCCACCTTGTGGCCGTTTCACACAACAGCAGCTTTAATCCCAGCGCTGATGGTCAGTTGATATTCAAAATCATTGCAGGCCTGTAAATGACACCTGCCCTGAAAACAAATCCTGGGGTCACATATCGACCAAAAAATTCAAAGGACGTCCATATTTCAAAACGACCGTCTCAAAAGGCATATTTTACGCACATTAGTGTTCTGCTTCTTTTTCTTTCTTTCCTTTTTTTGTTAAAAAAAGGGGAATGGAAAAAGGCATCCCTCAGAATGGGCGAAAATCGTTGCAAACGAATCAATGGACAAAGGTTTAATCTCCAATATATATAAACAGCTCATGCAGCTTAATATTAACAAAACAAACAACCCAATACAAAAAATGGGCAGAAGATCTAAAGAGATGTTTCTTCAAAGAAGACACAGAGATGGCCAAGACACACATGAAAAGCTGCTCAACAGCACTAATTATTAGAGAAATGCAAATCAAAACTACAATGAGGTATCACCTCAAACCTGTTAGAATCGGCATCATCAGAAAATCTACACACAACAAATTCTGGGGAGGGTGTGGACAAAAGGAGCCCTCTTCCACAATTGGTGGCAATGTAAATTGATACAGTCACTATGGAGAACGGTATGGAGTTTCCTTGAAAAAAACTAGAAATAGAATTACCATCTGATCCAGCAATCCCACTTCTGGGCATATACCCAGAGAAAACCATAAATCAAAAAGGCACATTCACCACAATGTTCATGGCAGCACTATTTACAATAGCCAGGTAATGGAAGCAACGTAAATGCCCACAGACAGATGAATGGATAAAGATGTGGTACATATATAAAATGGAATATTACTCAGCCATAAAAAGGAATGAAACTGGGTCATTTGTAGAGACATCGATGGATCTAGAGACTGTCATACAGAATGAAGTAAGTCAGAAAGAGGAAAACAAATATTGTATATTAATGCATATATGTGGAACCTAAAAAATGGTACAGATGAACTGGTTTGCAGGGAAGAAACAGAGACACAGAGGTAGAGAACAAACATATGGACACCAAGTGTGGGAAGCCATGGGGTGGTGGTGGTGGGATGAGTTGGGAGATTGGCATTGACCTGTATACATGTATATGCATAAAATACATAACTAATAATAACCTGCTGTATAAAAAAATAAATCAAATTAAATTTCAAAATTTTAAAAAGTAAAATTTAAAAATAAAACAGAAAAATGTTCTTCCCTTCACACAGATGTATTTATAGGAATGAATTATTTCCATGCTTATATCTATAAATACATAAAAGAGGAATAAAATCTAACTTGAACCATAAAAGAAAAAAAAAAACCTGAACCCACCAGTTATACAGAGGAAAACCCTATCAGGGCACTTGCTGCAGCGGTAAACAATTCTGAAATTGGTCAGAGGTGGGGAATCATCTCCCATACAACCAGCAACCCACCCCCCACGCCAGGAGCATCCTCATTGCAAAGCTGGGGGACCGTGCCGAGGCATCTGTGAGTAAACGTGAGCTGAGCCCCAGGACAGCTGCTGCTGAACTGTTCCCACCCTTCCCAGGTAAAACACCTGAATATGTACAAGGGCTTGAAAGCCTAGAGGAAGGGCCACGGAGCAACACCAGCGACAGCACGCAGGCCAACTTGGTGCCTGCAGGCCAGCCAGGGTGGTCCTGGCCCCGGGCGCTCTTGCGGAAGCTTTCCATTGCCCTGCCTGAGATACCCCTCCTGTCCCGGCCCCCACTGCTTTTTTCCTTCCTCACCTCTGTCCGGAGAGAAATTCCAGCGGAAGGTATGGGTGACACATCCTCTTCTTTACAGGTGGCAGCCTGGCAACCCCTGCAGAAAGGCCAGCAGAGCCCCACTCACACCGGGCCACCAACAAAGCTGTAGCCCCTCACTCCCTCCCACCAGCACAGCCCCGAGACTGCTGACGGGGCAGAGAATATGGAGTCAGGCACAGCTTCAGGGGCTATTGCTGCCTGGAGCGCTGTTTATATTGACCTCAAACAGGCACACCTGGGGAGGGCCGGCCGGCAGATTAAGGCTGCCCAGGTCAGCTAATCCACAACCCTCAGGGAATCACATTGTTGAAAACGGACCTCGCTAAGGCAGAATAGAAGGAGAGGAAGAAAAGGACACAATGCCATTTGCAGCACCGTAGATGAGTCTAGAGGTAATCACGTGACTTGTAGTAAGTCAGAAAGTGAAAGACACATATCGTATCATATCACTTATAGGTGTTACCTAAGAATGGATACCAGGGCAGATATTTCCACGGAGAAGGGCCATCACAGATTCATCAAACAAACTTATGGTTCACCAATGGAAAGTTGTGAGGATTGGTTTCATTACGATATTGGGGTTAACAGACATATACAAACACAGGTGACACATATAATCACCAAAGACCTACGGAATACCAAGAGAAGACTACTCAACCTTCTGTCATAACGTACATGGGAAAAGGATCCCAGGAAGAACAGACATCTGTATATGTGTAAAAGAACCACATCTTCCACACCTACAACAAGCCAAACATTGTAATCAAACTTGCTGTAATAAAAAATAAAAAATTAAATTAAAAACACGAACAAGAAGTAGTGAGACAAACTTGAACGGCTTTCTCCTGGCACATTCCATTCTAAATTCCAATCTAGAACACGACTTCCATTGAGGCTCTGTTGCCCTAGTCACCAGATTTGGTAAGGGAGAACTGCTGCCACCTTGTGGCCGTTTCACACAACAGCAGCTTTAATCCCAGCGCTGATGGTCAGTTGATATTCAAAATCATTGCAGGCCTGTAAATGACACCTGCCCTGAAAACAAATCCTGGGGTCACATATCGACCAAAAAATTCAAAGGACGTCCATATTTCAAAACGACCGTCTCAAAAGGCATATTTTACGCACATTAGTGTTCTGCTTCTTTTTCTTTCTTTCCTTTTTTTGTTAAAAAAAGGGGAATGGAAAAAGGCATCCCTCAGAATGGGCGAAAATCGTTGCAAACGAATCAATGGACAAAGGTTTAATCTCCAATATATATAAACAGCTCATGCAGCTTAATATTAACAAAACAAACAACCCAATACAAAAAATGGGCAGAAGATCTAAAGAGATGTTTCTTCAAAGAAGACACAGAGATGGCCAAGACACACATGAAAAGCTGCTCAACAGCACTAATTATTAGAGAAATGCAAATCAAAACTACAATGAGGTATCACCTCACACCTGTTAGAATCGGCATCATCAGAAAATCTACACACAACAAATTCTGGGGAGGGTGTGGACAAAAGGAGCCCTCTTCCACAATTGGTGGCAATGTAAATTGATACAGTCACTATGGAGAACGGTATGGAGTTTCCTTGAAGAAAACTAGAAATAGAATTACCATCTGATCCAGCAATCCCACTTCTGGGCATATACCCAGAGAAAACCATAAATCAAAAAGGCACATTCACCACAATGTTCATGGCAGCACTATTTACAATAGCCAGGTAATGGAAGCAACGTAAATGCCCACAGACAGATGAATGGATAAAGATGTGGTACATATATAAAATGGAATATTACTCAGCCATAAAAAGGAATGAAACTGGGTCATTTGTAGAGACATCGATGGATCTAGAGACTGTCATACAGAATGAAGTAAGTCAGAAAGAGGAAAACAAATATTGTATATTAATGCATATATGTGGAACCAAAAAATGGTACAGATGAACTGGTTTGCAGGGAAGAAACAGAGACACAGAGGTAGAGAACAAACATATGGACACCAAGTGTGGGAAGCCATGGGGTGGTGGTGGTGGGATGAGTTGGGAGATTGGCATTGACCTGTATACATGTATATGCAAAAAATACATAACTAATAATAACCTGCTGTATAAAAAAATAAATCAAATTAAATTTCAAAATTTTAAAAAGTAAAATTTAAAAATAAAACAGAAAAATGTTCTTCCCTTCACACAGATGTATTTATAGGAATGAATTATTTCCATGCTTATATCTATAAATACATAAAAGAGGAATAAAATCTAACTTGAACCATAAAAGAAAAAAAAAACCTGAACCCACCAGTTATACAGAGGAAAACCCTATCAGGGCACTTGCTGCAGTGGTAAACAATTCTGAAATTGGTCAGAGGTGGGGAATCATCTCCCATACAACCAGCAACCCACCCCCCACGCCAGGAGCATCCTCATTGCAAAGCTGGGGGACCGTGCCGAGGCATCTGTGAGTAAACGTGAGCTGAGCCCCAGGACAGCTGCTGCTGAACTCTTCCCACCCTTCCCAGGTAAAACACCTGAATATGTACAAGGCCTTGAAAGCCTAGAGGAAGGGCCACGGAGCCACACCAGCGACAGCACGCAGGCCAACTTGGTGCCTGCAGGCCAGCCAGGGTGGTCCTGGCCCCGGGCGCTCTTGCGGAAGCTTTCCATTGCCCTGCCTGAGATACCCCTCCTGTCCCGGCCCCCACTGCTTTTTTCCTTCCTCACCTCTGTCCGGAGAGAAATTCCAGCGGAAGGTATGGGTGACACATCCTCTTCTTTACAGGTGGCAGCCTGGCAACCCCTGCAGAAAGGCCAGCAGAGCCCCACTCACACCGGGCCACCAACAAAGCTGTGGCCCCTCACTCCCTCCCACCAGCACAGCCCCGAGACTGCTGACGGGGCAGAGAATATGGAGTCAGGCACAGCTTCAGGGGCTATTGCTGCCTGGAGCACTGTTTATATTGACCTCAAACAGGCACACCTTGGGAGGGCCGGCCGGCAGGGTAAGGCTGCCCAGGTCAGCTAATCCACAACCCTCAGGGAATCACATTGTTGAAAATGGACCTCGCTAAGGCAGAATAGAAGCCAAGGAAGAAAAGGACACAATGCCATTTGCAGCACCGTAGATGAGTCTAGAGGTAATCACGTGACTTGTAGTAAGTCAGAAAGTGAAAGACACATATCGTATCATATCACTTATAGGTGTTACCTAAGAATGGATACCAGGGCAGATATTTCCACGGAGAAGGGCCATCACAGATTCATCAAACAAACTTATGGTTCACCAATGGAAAGTTGTGAGGATTGGTTTCATTACGATATTGGGGTTAACAGACATATACAAACACAGGTGACACATATAATCACCAAAGACCTACGGAATACCAAGAGAAGACTACTCAACATTCTGTCATAACGTACATGGGAAAAGGATCCCAGGAAGAACAGACATCTGTATATGTGTAAAAGAACCACATCTTCCACACCTACAACAAGCCAAACATTGTAATCAAACTTGCTGTAATAAAAAATAAAAAATTAAATTAAAAACACGAACAAGAAGTAGTGAGACAAACTTGAACGGCTTTCTCCTGGCACATTCCATTCTAAATTCCAATCTAGAACACGACTTCCATTGAGGCTCTGTTGCCCTAGTCACCAGATTTGGTAAGGGAGAACTGCTGCCACCTTGTGGCCGTTTCACACAACAGCAGCTTTAATCCCAGCGCTGATGGTCAGTTGATATTCAAAATCATTGCAGGCCTGTAAATGACACCTGCCCTGAAAACAAATCCTGGGGTCACATATCGACCAAAAAATTCAAAGGACGTCCATATTTCAAAACGACCGTCTCAAAAGGCATATTTTACGCACATTAGTGTTCTGCTTCTTTTTCTTTCTTTCCTTCTTTTGTTAAAAATACGGGAATGGAAAAAGGCATCCCTCAGAATGGGCGAAAATCGTTGCAAACGAATCAATGGACAAAGGTTTAATCTCCAATATATATAAACAGCTCATGCAGCTTAATATTAACAAAACAAACAACCCAATACAAAAAATGGGCAGAAGATCTAAAGAGATGTTTCTTCAAAGAAGACACAGAGATGGCCAAGACACACATGAAAAGCTGCTCAACAGCACTAATTATTAGAGAAATGCAAATCAAAACTACAATGAGGTATCACCTCACACCTGTTAGAATCGGCATCATCAGAAAATCTACAAACAACCAATTCTGGGGAGGGTGTGGACAAAAGGAGCCCTCTTCCACAATTGGTGGCAATGTAAATTGATACAGTCACTATGGAGAACGGTATGGAGTTTCCTTGAAAAAAACTAGAAATAGAATTACCATCTGATCCAGCAATCCCACTTCTGGGCATATACCCAGAGAAAACCATAAATCAAAAAGGCACATTCACCACAATGTTCATGGCAGCACTATTTACAATAGCCAGGTAATGGAAGCAACGTAAATGGCCACAGACAGATGAAAGGATAAAGATGTGGTACATATATAAAATGGAATATTACTCAGCCATAAAAAGGAATGAAACTGGGTCATTTGTAGAGACATCGATGGATCTAGAGACTGTCATACAGAATGAAGTAAGTCAGAAAGAGGAAAACAAATATTGTATATTAATGCATATATGTGGAACCTAAAAAATGGTACAGATGAACTGGTTTGCAGGGAAGAAACAGAGACACAGAGGTAGAGAACAAACATATGGACACCAAGTGTGGGAAGCCATGGGGTGGTGGTGGTGGGATGAGTTGGGAGATTGGCATTGACCTGTATACATGTATATGCAAAAAATACATAACTAATAATAACCTGCTGTATAAAAAAATAAATCAAATTAAATTTCAAAATTTTAAAAAGTAAAATTTAAAAATAAAACAGAAAAATGTTCTTCCCTTCACACAGATGTATTTATAGGAATGAATTATTTCCATGCTTATATCTATAAATACATAAAAGAGGAATAAAATCTAACTTGAACCATAAAAGAAAAAAAAAACCTGAACCCACCAGTTATACAGAGGAAAACCCTATCAGGGCACTTGCTGCAGCGGTAAACAATTCTGAAATTGGTCAGAGGTGGGGAATCATCTCCCATACAACCAGCAACCCACCCCCCACGCCAGGAGCATCCTCATTGCAAAGCTGGGGGACCGTGCCGAGGCATCTGTGAGTAAACGTGAGCTGAGCCCCAGGACAGCTGCTGCTGAACTGTTCCCACCCTTCCCAGGTAAAACACCTGAATATGTACAAGGGCTTGAAAGCCTAGAGGAAGGGCCACGGAGCCACACCAGCGACAGCACGCAGGCCAACTTGGTGCCTGCAGGCCAGCCAGGGTGGTCCTGGCCCCGGGCGCTCTTCTGGAAGCTTTCCATTGCCCTGCCTGAGATACCCCTCCTGTCCCGGCCCCCACTGCTTTTTTCCTTCCTCACCTCTGTCCGGAGAGAAATTCCAGCGGAAGGTATGGGTGACACATCCTCTTCTTTACAGGTGGCAGCCTGGCAACCCCTGCAGAAAGGCCAGCAGAGCCCCACTCACACCGGGCCACCAACAAAGCTGTGGCCCCTCACTCCCTCCCACCAGCACAGCCCCGAGACTGCTGACGGGGCAGAGAATATGGAGTCAGGCACAGCTTCAGGGGCTATTGCTGCCTGGAGCGCTGTTTATATTGACCTCAAACAGGCACACCTGGGGAGGGCCGGCCGGCAGGGTAAGGCTGCCCAGGTCAGCTAATCCACAACCCTCAGGGAATCACATTGTTGAAAATGGACCTCGCTAAGGCAGAATAGAAGCCAAGGAAGAAAAGGACACAATGCCATTTGCAGCACCGTAGATGAGTCTAGAGGTAATCACGTGACTTGTAGTAAGTCAGAAAGTGAAAGACACATATCGTATCATATCACTTATAGGTGTTACCTAAGAATGGATACCAGGGCAGATATTTCCACGGAGAAGGGCCATCACAGATTCATCAAACAAACTTATGGTTCACCAATGGAAAGGTGTGAGGATTGGTTTCATTACGATATTGGGGTTAACAGACATATACAAACACAGGTGACACATATAATCACCAAAGACCTACGGAATACCAAGAGAAGACTACTCAACCTTCTGTCATAACGTACATGGGAAAAGGATCCCAGGAAGAACAGACATCTGTATATGTGTAAAAGAACCACATCTTCCACACCTACAACAAGCCAAACATTGTAATCAAACTTGCTGTAATAAAAAATAAAAAATTAAATTAAAAACACGAACAAGAAGTAGTGAGACAAACTTGAACGGCTTTCTCCTGGCACATTCCATTCTAAATTCCAATCTAGAACACGACTTCCATTGAGGCTCTGTTGCCCTAGTCACCAGATTTGGTAAGGGAGAACTGCTGCCACCTTGTGGCCGTTTCACACAACAGCAGCTTTAATCCCAGCGCTGATGGTCAGTTGATATTCAAAATCATTGCAGGCCTGTAAATGACACCTGCCCTGAAAACAAATCCTGGGGTCACATATCGACCAAAAAATTCAAAGGACGTCCATATTTCAAAACGACCGTCTCAAAAGGCATATTTTACGCACATTAGTGTTCTGCTTCTTTTTCTTTCTTTCCTTCTTTTGTTAAAAATACGGGAATGGAAAAAGGCATCCCTCAGAATGGGCGAAAATCGTTGCAAACGAATCAATGGACAAAGGTTTAATCTCCAATATATATAAACAGCTCATGCAGCTTAATATTAACAAAACAAACAACCCAATACAAAAAATGGGCAGAAGATCTAAAGAGATGTTTCTTCAAAGAAGACACAGAGATGGCCAAGACACACATGAAAAGCTGCTCAACAGCACTAATTATTAGAGAAATGCAAATCAAAACTACAATGAGGTATCACCTCACACCTGTTAGAATCGGCATCATCAGAAAATCTACAAACAACCAATTCTGGGGAGGGTGTGGACAAAAGGAGCCCTCTTCCACAATTGGTGGCAATGTAAATTGATACAGTCACTATGGAGAACGGTATGGAGTTTCCTTGAAAAAACTAGAAATAGAATTACCATCTGATCCAGCAATCCCACATCTGGGCATATACCCAGAGAAAACCATAAATCAAAAAGGCACATTCACCACAATGTTCATGGCAGCACTATTTACAATAGCCAGGTAATGGAAGCAACGTAAATGCCCACAGACAGATGAATGGATAAAGATGTGGTACATATATAAAATGGAATATTACTCAGCCATAAAAAGGAATGAAACTGGGTCATTTGTAGAGACATCGATGGATCTAGAGACTGTCATACAGAATGAAGTAAGTCAGAAAGAGGAAAACAAATATTGTATATTAATGCATATATGTGGAACCTAAAAAATGGTACAGATGAACTGGTTTGCAGGGAAGAAACAGAGACACAGAGGTAGAGAACAAACATATGGACACCAAGTGTGGGAAGCCATGGGGTGGTGGTGGTGGGATGAGTTGGGAGATTGGGATTGACCTGTATACATGTATATGCATAAAATACATAACTAATAATAACCTGCTGTATAAAAAAATAAATCAAATTAAATTTCAAAATTTTAAAAAGTAAAATTTAAAAATAAAACAGAAAAATGTTCTTCCCTTCACACAGATGTATTAATAGGAATGAATTATTTCCATGCTTATATCTATAAATACATAAAGGAGGAATAAAATCTAACTTGAACCATAAAAGAAAAAAAAAACCTGAACCCACCAGTTATACAGAGGAAAACACTATCAGGGCACTTGCTCCAGCGGTAAACAATTCTGAAATTGGTCAGAGGTGGGGAATCATCTCCCATACAACCAGCAACCCACCCCCCACGCCAGGAGCATCCTCATTGCAAAGCTGGGGGACCGTGCCGAGGCATCTGTGAGTAAACGTGAGCTGAGCCCCAGGACAGCTGCTGCTGAACTGTTCCCACCCTTCCCAGGTAAAACACCTGAATATGTACAAGGGCTTGAAAGCCTAGTGGAAGGGCCACGGAGCCACACCAGCGACAGCACGCAGGCCAACTTGGTGCCTGCAGGCCAGCCAGGGTGGTCCTGGCCCCGGGCGCTCTTGCGGAAGCTTTCCATTGCTCTGCCTGAGATACCCCTCCTGTCCCGGCCCCCACTGCTTTTTTCCTTCCTCACCTCTGTCCGGAGAGAAATTCCAGCGGAAGGTATGGGTGACACATCCTCTTCTTTACAGGTGGCAGCCTGGCAACCCCTGCAGAAAGGCCAGCAGAGCCCCACTCACACCGGGCCACCAACAAAGCTGTGGCCCCTCACTCCCTCCCACCAGCACAGCCCCGAGACTGCTGATGGGGCAGAGAATATGGAGTCAGGCACAGCTTCAGGGGCTATTGCTGCCTGGAGTGCTGTTTATATTGACCTCAAACAGGCACACCTGGGGAGGGCCGGCCGGCAGGGTAAGGCTGCCCAGGTCAGCTAATCCACAACCCTCAGGGAATCACATTGTTGAAAACGGACCTCGCTAAGGCAGAATAGAAGCCAAGGAAGAAAAGGACACAATGCCATTTGCAGCACCGTAGATGAGTCTAGAGGTAATCACGTGACTTGTAGTAAGTCAGAAAGTGAAAGACACATATCGTATCATATCACTTATAGGTGTTACCTAAGAATGGATACCAGGGCAGATATTTCCACGGAGAAGGGCCATCACAGATTCATCAAACAAACTTATGGTTCACCAATGGAAAGGTGTGAGGATTGGTTTCATTACGATATTGGGGTTAACAGACATATACAAACACAGGTGACACATATAATCACCAAAGACCTACGGAATACCAAGAGAAGACTACTCAACCTTCTGTCATAACGTACATGGGAAAAGGATCCCAGGAAGAACAGACATCTGTATATGTGTAAAAGAACCACATCTTCCACACCTACAACAAGCCAAA
This sequence comes from Mesoplodon mirus, assembly GCF_964341445.2. Classification (NCBI taxonomy): domain Eukaryota; kingdom Metazoa; phylum Chordata; class Mammalia; order Artiodactyla; family Ziphiidae; genus Mesoplodon; species Mesoplodon mirus. The sequence continues at coordinate 663,034 of NW_028295814.1, read as the reverse complement.
CATTGTAATCAAACTTGCTGTAATAAAAAATAAAAAATTAAATTAAAAACACGAACAAGAAGTAGTGAGACAAACTTGAGGGGCTTTCTCCTGGCACATTCCATTCTAAATTCCAATCTAGAACACGACTTCCATTGAGGCTCTGTTGCCCTAGTTACCAGATTTGGTAAGGGAGAACTGCTGCCACCTTGTGGCCGTTTCACACAACAGCAGCTTTAATCCCAGCGCTGATGGTCAGTTGATATTCAAAATCATTGCAGGCCTGTAAATGACACCTGCCCTGAAACCAAATCCTGGGGTCACATATCGACCAAAAAATTCAAAGGACGTCCATATTTCAAAACGACCATCTCAAAAGGCATATTTTACGCACATTAGTGTTCTGCTTCTTTTTCTTTCTTTCCTTTTTTTGTTAAAAATACGGGAATGGAAAAAGGCATCCCTCAGAATGGGCGAAAATCGTTGCAAACGAATCAATGGACAAAGGTTTAATCTCCAATATATATAAACAGCTCATGCAGCTTAATATTAACAAAACAAACAACCCAATACAAAAAATGGGCAGAAGATCTAAAGAGATGTTTCTTCAAAGAAGACACAGAGATGGCCAAGACACACATAAAAAGCTGCTCAACAGCACTAATTATTAGAGAAATGCAAATCAAAACTACAATGAGGTATCACCTCACACCTGTTAGAATCGGCATCATCAGAAAATTTACAAACAACCAATTCTGGGGAGGGTGTGGACAAAAGGAGCCCTCTTCCACAATTGGTGGCAATGTAAATTGATACAGTCCCTATGGAGAACGGTATGGAGTTTCCTTGAAAAAAACTAGAAATAGAATTACCATCTGATCCAGCAATCCCACTTCTGGGCATATACCCAGAGAAAACCATAAATCAAAAAGGCACATTCACCACAATGTTCATGGCAGCACTATTTACAATAGCCAGGTAATGGAAGCAACGTAAATGCCCACAGACAGATGAATGGATAAAGATGTGGTACATATATAAAATGGAATATTACTCAGCCATAAAAAGGAATGAAACTGGGTCATTTGTAGAGACATCGATGGATCTAGAGACTGTCATACAGAATGAAGTAAGTCAGAAAGAGGAAAACAAATATTGTATATTAATGCATATATGTGGAACCTAAAAAATGGTACAGATGAACTGGTTTGCAGGGAAGAAACAGAGACACAGAGGTAGAGAACAAACATATGGACACCAAGTGTGGGAAGCCATGGGGTGGTGGTGGTGGGATGAGTTGGGAGATTGGGATTGACCTGTATACATGTATATGCATAAAATACATAACTAATAATAACCTGCTGTATAAAAAAATAAATCAAATTAAATTTCAAAATTTTAAAAAGTAAAATTTAAAAATAAAACAGAAAAATGTTCTTCCCTTCACACAGATGTATTAATAGGAATGAATTATTTCCATGCTTATATCTATAAATACATAAAGGAAGAATAAAATCTAACTTGAACCATAAAAGAAAAAAAAAACCTGAACCCACCAGTTATACAGAGGAAAACACTATCAGGGCACTTGCTCCAGCGGTAAACAATTCTGAAATTGGTCAGAGGTGGGGAATCATCTCCCATACAACCAGCAACCCACCCCCCACGCCAGGAGCATCCTCATTGCAAAGCTGGGGGACCGTGCCGAGGCATCTGTGAGTAAACGTGAGCTGAGCCCCAGGACAGCTGCTGCTGAACTGTTCCCACCCTTCCCAGGTAAAACACCTGAATATGTACAAGGGCTTGAAAGCCTAGAGGAAGGGCCACGGAGCCACACCAGCGACAGCACGCAGGCCAACTTGGTGCCTGCAGGCCAGCCAGGGTGGTCCTGGCCCCGGGCGCTCTTGCGGAAGCTTTCCATTGCTCTGCCTGAGATACCCCTCCTGTCCCGGCCCCCACTGCTTTTTTCCTTCCTCACCTCTGTCCGGAGAGAAATTCCAGCGGAAGGTATGGGTGACACATCCTCTTCTTTACAGGTGGCAGCCTGGCAACCCCTGCAGAAAGGCCAGCAGAGCCCCACTCACACCGGGCCACCAACAAAGCTGTGGCCCCTCACTCCCTCCCACCAGCACAGCCCCGAGACTGCTGATGGGGCAGAGAATATGGAGTCAGGCACAGCTTCAGGGGCTATTGCTGCCTGGAGCGCTGTTTATATTGACCTCAAACAGGCACACCTGGGGAGGGCCGGCCGGCAGGGTAAGGCTGCCCAGGTCAGCTAATCCACAACTCTCAGGGAATCACATTGTTGAAAACGGACCTCGCTAAGGCAGAATAGGAGCCAAGGAAGAAAAGGACACAATGCCATTTGCAGCACCGTACATGAGTCTAGAGGTAATCACGTGACTTGTAGTAAGTCAGAAAGTGAAAGACACATATCGTATCATATCACTTATAGGTGTTACCTAAGAATGGATACCAGGGCAGATATTTCCACGGAGAAGGGCCATCACAGATTCATCAAACTAACTTATGGTTCACCAATGGAAAGGTGTGAGGATTGGTTTCATTACGATATTGGGGTTAACAGACATATACAAACACAGGTGACACATATAATCACCAAAGACCTACGGAATACCAAGAGAAGACTACTCAACCTTCTGTCATAACGTACATGGGAAAAGGATCCCAGGAAGAACAGACATCTGTATATGTGTAAAAGAACCACATCTTCCACACCTACAACAAGCCAAACATTGTAATCAAACTTGCTGTAATAAAAAATAAAAAATTAAATTAAAAACACGAACAAGAAGTAGTGAGACAAACTTGAGGGGCTTTCTCCTGGCACATTCCATTCTAAATTCCAATCTAGAACACGACTTCCATTGAGGCTCTGTTGCCCTAGTCACCAGATTTGGTAAGGGAGAACTGCTGCCACCTTGTGGCCGTTTCGCACAACAGCAGCTTTAATCCCAGCGCTGATGGTCAGTTGATATTCAAAATCATTGCAGGCCTGTAAATGACACCTGCCCTGAAAACAAATCCTGGGGTCACATATCGACCAAAAAATTCAAAGGACGTCCATATTTCAAAATGACCGTCTCAAAAGGCATATTTTACGCACATTAGTGTTCTGCTTCTTTTTCTTTCTTTCCTTTTTTTTTTGTTAAAAATACGGGAATGGAAAAAGGCATCCCTCAGAATGGGCGAAAATCGTTGCAAACGAATCAATGGACAAAGGTTTAATCTCCAATATATATAAACAGCTCATGCAGCTTAATATTAACAAAACAAACAACCCAATACAAAAAATGGGCAGAAGATCTAAAGAGATGTTTCTTCAAAGAAGACACAGAGATGGCCAACACACACGTGAAAAGCTGCTCAACAGCACTAATTATTAGAGAAATGCAAATCAAAACTACAATGAGGTATCACCTCACACCTGTTAGAATCGGCATCATCAGAAAATCTACAAACCACAAATTCTGGGGAGGGTGTGGACAAAAGGAGCCCTCTCCCACTATTGGTGGCAATGTAAATTAATTCAGTCCCTATGGAGAACGGTATGGAGTTTCCTTGAAAAAACTAGAAATAGAATTACCATCTGATCCAGCAATCCCACTTCTGGGCATATACCCAGAGAAAACCATAAATCAAAAAGGCACATTCACCACAATGTTCATGGCAGCACTATTTACAATAGCCAGGTAATGGAAGCAAAGTAAAGGGCCACAGACAGATGAATGGATAAAGATGTGGTACATATATAAAATGGAATATTACTCAGCCATATAAAGGAATGAAACTGGGTCATTTGTAGAGACATCGATGGATCTAGAGACTGTCATACAGAATGAAGTAAGTCAGAAAGAGGAAAACAAATATTGTATATTAATGCATATATGTGGAACCTAAAAAATGGTACAGATGAACTGGTTTGCAGGGAAGAAACAGAGACACAGAGGTAGAGAACAAACATATGGACACCAAGTGTGGGAAGCCATGGGGTGGTGGTGGTGGGATGAGTTGGGAGATTGGCATTGACCTGTATACATGTATATGCATAAAATACATAACTAATAATAACCTGCTGTATAAAAAATAAATCAAATTAAATTTCAAAATTTTAAAAAGTAAAATTTAAAAATAAAACAGAAAAATGTTCTTCCCTTCACACAGATGTATTTATAGGAATGAATTATTTCCATGCTTATATCTATAAATACATAAAAGAGGAATAAAATCTAACTTGAACCATAAAAGAAAAAAAAAAACCTGAACCCACCAGTTATACAGAGGAAAACCCTATCAGGGCACTTGCTGCAGCGGTAAACAATTCTGAAATTGGTCAGAGGTGGGGAATCATCTCCCATACAACCAGCAACCCACCCCCCACGCCAGGAGCATCCTCATTGCAAAGCTGGGGGACCGTGCCGAGGCATCTGTGAGTAAACGTGAGCTGAGCCCCAGGACAGCTGCTGCTGAACTGTTCCCACCCTTCCCAGGTAAAACACCTGAATATGTACAAGGGCTTGAAAGCCTAGAGGAAGGGCCACGGAGCAACACCAGCGACAGCACGCAGGCCAACTTGGTGCCTGCAGGCCAGCCAGGGTGGTCCTGGCCCCGGGCGCTCTTGCGGAAGCTTTCCATTGCCCTGCCTGAGATACCCCTCCTGTCCCGGCCCCCACTGCTTTTTTCCTTCCTCACCTCTGTCCGGAGAGAAATTCCAGCGGAAGGTATGGGTGACACATCCTCTTCTTTACAGGTGGCAGCCTGGCAACCCCTGCAGAAAGGCCAGCAGAGCCCCACTCACACCGGGCCACCAACAAAGCTGTGGCCCCTCACTCCCTCCCACCAGCACAGCCCCAAGACTGCTGACGGGGCAGAGAATATGGAGTCAGGCACAGCTTCAGGGGCTATTGCTGCCTGGAGCGCTGTTTATATTGACCTCAAACAGGCACACCTGGGGAGGGCCGGCCGGCAGGGTAAGGCTGCCCAGGTCAGCTAATCCACAACCCTCAGGGAATCACATTGTTGAAAACGGACCTCGCTAAGGCAGAATAGAAGGAGAGGAAGAAAAGGACACAATGCCATTTGCAGCACCGTAGATGAGTCTAGAGGTAATCACGTGACTTGTAGTAAGTCAGAAAGTGAAAGACACATATCGTATCATATCACTTATAGGTGTTACCTAAGAATGGATACCAGTGCAGATATTTCCACGGAGAAGGGCCATCACAGATTCATCAAACAAACTTATGGTTCACCAATGGAAAGGTGTGAGGATTGGTTTCATTACGATATTGGGGTTAACAGACATATACAAACACAGGTGACACATATAATCACCAAAGACCTACGGAATACCAAGAGAAGACTACTCAACATTCTGTCATAACGTACATGGGAAAAGGATCCCAGGAAGAACAGACATCTGTATATGTGTAAAAGAACCACATCTTCCACACCTACAACAAGCCAAACATTGTAATCAAACTTGCTGTAATAAAAAATAAAAAATTAAATTAAAAACACGAACAAGAAGTAGTGAGACAAACTTGAACGGCTTTCTCCTGGCACATTCCATTCTAAATTCCAATCTAGAACACAACTTCCATTGAGGCTCTGTTGCCCTAGTCACCAGATTTGGTAAGGGAGAACTGCTGCCACCTTGTGGCCGTTTCACACAACAGCAGCTTTAATCCCAGCGCTGATGGTCAGTTGATATTCAAAATCATTGCAGGCCTGTAAATGACACCTGCCCTGAAAACAAATCCTGGGGTCACATATCGACCAAAAAATTCAAAGGACGTCCATATTTCAAAACGACCGTCTCAAAAGGCATATTTTACGCACATTAGTGTTCTGCTTCTTTTTCTTTCTTTCCTTCTTTTGTTAAAAATACGGGAATGGAAAAAGGCATCCCTCAGAATGGGCGAAAATCGTTGCAAACGAATCAATGGACAAAGGTTTAATCTCCAATATATATAAACAGCTCATGCAGCTTAATATTAACAAAACAAACAACCCAATACAAAAAATGGGCAGAAGATCTAAAGAGATGTTTCTTCAAAGAAGACACAGAGATGGCCAAGACACACATGAAAAGCTGCTCAACAGCACTAATTATTAGAGAAATGCAAATCAAAACTACAATGAGGTATCACCTCACACCTGTTAGAATCGGCATCATCAGAAAATCTACAAACAACCAATTCTGGGGAGGGTGTGGACAAAAGGAGCCCTCTTCCACAATTGGTGGCAATGTAAATTGATACAGTCACTATGGAGAACGGTATGGAGTTTCCTTGAAAAAAACTAGAAATATAATTACCATCTGATCCAGCAATCCCACTTCTGGGCATATACCCAGAGAAAACCATAAATCAAAAAGGCACATTCACCACAATGTTCATGGCAGCACTATTTACAATAGCCAGGTAATGGAAGCAAAGTAAATGGCCACAGACAGATGAATGGATAAAGATGTGGTACATATATAAAATGGAATATTACTCAGCCATATAAAGGAATGAAACTGGGTCATTTGTAGAGACATCGATGGATCTAGAGACTGTCATACAGAATGAAGTAAGTCAGAAAGAGGAAAACAATTATTGTATATTAATGCATATATGTGGAACCTAAAAAATGGTACAGATGAACTGGTTTGCAGGGAAGAAATAGAGACACAGAGGTAGAGAACAAACATATGGACACCAAGTGTGGGAAGCCATGGGGTGGTGGTGGTGGGATGAGTTGGGAGATTGGCATTGACCTGTATACATGTATATGCATAAAATACATAACTAATAATAACCTGCTGTATAAAAAATAAATCAAATTAAATTTCAAAATTTTAAAAAGTAAAATTTAAAAATAAAACAGAAAAATGTTCTTCCCTTCACACAGATGTATTTATAGGAATGAATTATTTCCATGCTTATATCTATAAATACATAAAAGAGGAAAAAAATCTAACTTGAACAATAAAAGAAAAAAAAAAACCTGAACCCACCAGTTATACAGAGGAAAACCCTATCAGGGCACTTGCTGCAGCGGTAAACAATTCTGAAATTGGTCAGAGGTGGGGAATCATCTCCCATACAACCAGCAACCCACCCCCCACGCCAGGAGCATCCTCATTGCAAAGCTGGAGGACCGTGCCGAGGCATCTGTGAGTAAACGTGAGCTGAGCCCCAGGACAGCTGCTGCTGAACTGTTCCCACCCTTCCCAGGTAAAACACCTGAATATGTACAAGGGCTTGAAAGCCTAGAGGAAGGGCCACGGAGCCACACCAGCGACAGCACGCAGGCCAACTTGGTGCCTGCAGGCCAGCCAGGGTGGTCCTGGCCCCGGGCGCTCTTGCGGAAGCTTTCCATTGCCCTGCCTGAGATACCCCTCCTGTCCCGGCCCCCACTGCTTTTTTCCTTCCTCACCTCTGTCCGGAGAGAAATTCCAGCGGAAGGTATGGGTGACACATCCTCTTCTTTACAGGTGGCAGCCTGGCAACCCCTGCAGAAAGGCAGGCAGAGCCCCACTCACACCGGGCCACCAACAAAGCTGTGGCCCCTCATTCCCTCCCACCAGCACAGCCCCGAGATTGCTGACGGGGCAGAGAATGTGGAGTCAGGCACAGCTTCAGGGGCTATTGCTGCCTGGAGCGCTGTTTATATTGACCTCAAACAGGCACACCTGGGGAGGGCCGGCCGGCAGGGTAAGGCTGCCCAGGTCAGCTAATCCACAACCCTCAGGGAATCACATTGTTGAAAACGGACCTCGCTAAGGCAGAATAGAAGCCAAGGAAGAAAAGGACACAATGCCATTTGCAGCACCGTAGATGAGTCTAGAGGTAATCACGTGACTTGTAGTAAGTCAGAAAGTGAAAGTCACATATCGTATCATATCACTTATAGGTGTTACCTAAGAATGGATACCAGTGCAGATATTTCCACGGAGAAGGGCCATCACAGATTCATCAAACAAACTTATGGTTCACCAATGGAAAGGTGTGAGGATTGGTTTCATTACGATATTGGGGTTAACAGACATATACAAACACAGGTGACACATATAAACACCAAAGACCTACGGAATACCAAGAGAAGACTACTCAACCTTCTGTCATAACGTACATGGGAAAAGGATCCCAGGAAGAACAGACATCTGTATATGTGTAAAAGAACCACATCTTCCACACCTACAACAAGCCAAACATTGTAATCAAACTTGCTGTAATAAAAAATAAAAAATTAAATTAAAAACACGAACAAGAAGTAGTGAGACAAACTTGAGGGGCTTTCTCCTGGCACATTCCATTCTAAATTCCAATCTAGAACACGACTTCCATTGAGGCTCTGTTGCCCTAGTCACCAGATTTGGTAAGGGAGAACTGCTGCCACCTTGTGGCCGTTTCACACAACAGCAGCTTTAATCCCAGCGCTGATGGTCAGTTGATATTCAAAATCATTGCAGGCCTGTAAATGACACCTGCCCTGAAAACAAATCCTGGGGTCACATATCGACCAAAAAATTCAAAGGACGTCCATATTTCAAAACGACCGTCTCAAAAGGCATATTTTACGCACATTAGTGTTCTGCTTCTTTTTCTTTCTTTCCTTTTTTTTTTGTTAAAAATACGGGAATGGAAAAAGGCATCCCTCAGAATGGGCGAAAATCGTTGCAAACGAATCAATGGACAAAGGTTTAATCTCCAATATATATAAACAGCTCATGCAGCTTAATATTAACAAAACAAACAACCCAATACAAAAAATGGGCAGAAGATCTAAAGAGATGTTTCTTCAAAGAAGACACAGAGATGGCCAACACACACGTGAAAAGCTGCTCAACAGCACTAATTATTAGAGAAATGCAAATCAAAACTACAATGAGGTATCACCTCACACCTGTTAGAATCGGCATCATCAGAAAATCTACAAACCACAAATTCTGGGGAGGGTGTGCACAAAAGGAGCCCTCTCCCACTATTGGTGGCAATGTAAATTAATTCAGTCCCTATGGAGAACGGTATGGAGTTTCCTTGAAAAAACTAGAAATAGAATTACCATCTGATCCAGCAATCCCACTTCTGGGCATATACCCAGAGAAAACCATAAATCAAAAAGGCACATTCACCACAATGTTCATGGCAGCACTATTTACAATAGCCAGGTAATGGAAGCAAAGTAAAGGGCCACAGACAGATGAATGGATAAAGATGTGGTACATATATAAAATGGAATATTACTCAGCCATATAAAGGAATGAAACTGGGTCATTTGTAGAGACATCGATGGATCTAGAGACTGTCATACAGAATGAAGTAAGTCAGAAAGAGGAAAACAAATATTGTATATTAATGCATATATGTGGAACCTAAAAAATGGTACAGATGAACTGGTTTGCAGGGAAGAAACAGAGACACAGAGGTAGAGAACAAACATATGGACACCAAGTGTGGGAAGCCATGGGGTGGTGGTGGTGGGATGAGTTGGGAGATTGGCATTGACCTGTATACATGTATATGCATAAAATACATAACTAATAATAACCTGCTGTATAAAAAATAAATCAAATTAAATTTCAAAATTTTAAAAAGTAAAATTTAAAAAAAAAGAGAAAAATGTTCTTCCCTTCACACAGATGTATTTATAGGAATGAATTATTTCCATGCTTATATCTATAAATACATAAAAGAGGAAAAAAATCTAACTTGAACAATAAAAGAAAAAAAAAACCTGAACCCACCAGTTATACAGAGGAAAACCCTATCAGGGCACTTGCTGCAGCGGTAAACAATTCTGAAATTGGTCAGAGGTGGGGAATCATCTCCCATACAACCAGCAACCCACCCCCCACGCCAGGAGCATCCTCATTGCAAAGCTGGAGGACTGTGCCGAGGCATCTGTGAGTAAACGTGAGCTGAGCCCCAGGACAGCTGCTGCTGAACTGTTCCCACCCTTCCCAGGTAAAACACCTGAATATGTACAAGGGCTTGAAAGCCTAGAGGAAGGGCCACGGAGCCACACCAGCGACAGCACTCAGGCCAACTTGGTGCCTGCAGGCCAGCCAGGGTGGTCCTGGCCCCGGGCGCTCTTGCGGAAGCTTTCCATTGCCCTGCCTGAGATACCCCTCCTGTCCCGGCCCCCACTGCTTTTTTCCTTCCTCACCTCTGTCCGGAGAGAAATTCCAGCGGAAGGTATGGGTGACACATCCTCTTCTTTACAGGTGGCAGCCTGGCAACCCCTGCAGAAAGGCCAGCAGAGCCCCACTCACACCGGGCCACCAACAAAGCTGTGGCCCCTCATTCCCTCCCACCAGCACAGCCCCGAGACTGCTGACGGGGCAGAGAATATGGAGTCAGGCACAGCTTCAGGGGCTATTGCTGCCTGGAGCGCTGTTTATATTGACCTCAAACAGGCACACCTGGGGAGGGCCGGCCGGCAGGGTAAGGCTGCCCAGGTCAGCTAATCCACAACCCTCAGGGAATCACATTGTTGAAAACGGACCTCGCTAAGGCAGAATAGAAGCCAAGGAAGAAAAGGACACAATGCCATTTGCAGCACCGTACATGAGTCTAGAGGTAATCACGTGACTTGTAGTAAGTCAGAAAGTGAAAGACACATATCGTATCATATCACTTATAGGTGTTACCTAAGAATGGATACCAGTGCAGATATTTCCACGGAGAAGGGCCATCACAGATTCATCAAACAAACTTATGGTTCACCAATGGAAAGGTGTGAGGATTGGTTTCATTAAGATATTGGGGTTAACAGACATATACAAACACAGGTGACACATATAATCACCAAAGACCTACGGAATACCAAGAGAAGACTACTCAACCTTCTGTCATAACGTACATGGGAAAAGGATCCCAGGAAGAACAGACATCTGTATATGTGTAAAAGAACCACATCTTCCACACCTACAACAAGCCAAACATTGTAATCAAACTTGCTGTAATAAAAAATAAAAAATTAAATTAAAAACACGAACAAGAAGTAGTGAGACAAACTTGAGGGGCTTTCTCCTGGCACATTCCATTCTAAATTCCAATCTAGAACACGACTTCCATTGAGGCTCTGTTGCCCTAGTCACCAGATTTGGTAAGGGAGAACTGCTGCCACCTTGTGGCCGTTTCACACAACAGCAGCTTTAATCCCAGCGCTGATGGTCAGTTGATATTCAAAATCATTGCAGGCCTGTAAATGACACCTGCCCTGAAAACAAATCCTGGGGTCACATATCGACCAAAAAATTCAAAGGACGTCCATATTTCAAAACGACCGTTTCAAAAGGCATATTTTACGCACATTAGTGTTCTGCTTCTTTTTCTTTCTTTCCTTTTTTTGTTAAAAATACGGGAATGGAAAAAGGCATCCCTCAGAATGGGCGAAAATCGTTGCAAACGAATCAATGGACAAAGGTTTAATCTCCAATATATATAAACAGCTCATGCAGCTTAATATTAACAAATCAAACAACCCAATACAAAAAATGGGCAGAAGATCTAAAGAGATGTTTCTTCAAAGAAGACACAGAGATGGCCAACACACACGTGAAAAGCTGCTCAACAGCACTAATTATTAGAGAAATGCAAATCAAAACTACAATGAGGTATCACCTCACACCTGTTAGAATCGGCATCATCAGAAAATCTACAAACAACCAATTCTGGGGAGGGTGTGGACAAAAGGAGCCCTCTTCCACTATTGGTGGCAATGTAAATTGATACAGTCCCTATGGAGAACGGTATGGAGTTTCCTTGAAAAAACTAGAAATAGAATTACCATCTGATCCAGCAATCCCACTTCTGGGCATATACCCAGAGAAAACCATAAATCAAAAAGGCACATTCACCACAATGTTCATGGCAGCACTATTTACAATAGCCAGGTAATGGAAGCAACGTAAATGGCCACAGACAGATGAATGGATAAAGATGTGGTTCATATATAAAATGGAATATTACTCAGCCATATAAAGGAATGAAACTGGGTCATTTGTAGAGACATCGATGGATCTAGAGACTGTCATACAGAATGAAGTAAGTCAGAAAGAGGAAAACAAATATTGTATATTAATGCATATATGTGGAACCTAAAACATGGTTCAGATGAACTGGTTTGCAGGGAAGAAACAGAGACACAGAGGTAGAGAACAAACATATGGACACCAAGTGTGGGAAGCCATGGGGTGGTGGTGGTGGGATGAGTTGGGAGATTGGCATTGACCTGTATACATGTATATGCATAAAATACATAACTAATAATAACCTGCTGTATAAAAAATAAATCAAATTAAATTTCAAAATTTTAAAAAGTAAAATTTAAAAATAAAACAGAAAAATGTTCTTCCCTACACAGATGTATTTATAGGAATGAATTATTTCCATGCTTATATCTATAAATACATAAAAGAGGAATAAAATCTAACTTGAACCATAAAAGAAAAAAAAAACCTGAACCCACCAGTTATACAGAGGAAAACCCTATCAGGGCACTTGCTGCAGCGGTAAACAATTCTGAAATTGGTCAGAGGTGGGGAATCATCTCCCATACAACCAGCAACCCACCCCCCACGCCAGGAGCATCCTCATTGCAAAGCTGGGGGACCGTGCCGAGGCATCTGTGAGTAAACGTGAGCTGAGCCCCAGGACAGCTGCTGCTGAACTGTTCCCACCCTTCCCAGGTAAAACACCTGAATATGTACAAGGGCTTGAAAGCCTAGAGGAAGGGCCATGGAGCCACACCACCGACAGCACTCAGGCCAACTTGGTGCCTGCAGGCCAGCCAGGGTGGTCCTGGCCCCGGGCGCTCTTGCGGAAGCTTTCCATTGCCCTGCCTGAGATACCCCTCCTGTCCCGGCCCCCACTGCTTTTTTCCTTCCTCACCTCTGTCCGGAGAGAAATTCCAGCGGAAGGTATGGGTGACACATCCTCTTCTTTACAGGTGGCAGCCTGGCAACCCCTGCAGAAAGGCCAGCAGAGCCCCACTCACACCGGGCCACCAACAAAGCTGTGGCCCCTCACTCCCTCCCACCAGCACAGCCCCGAGACTGCTGACGGGGCAGAGAATATGGAGTCAGGCACAGCTTCAGGGGCTATTGCTGCCTGGAGCGCTGTTTATATTGACCTCAAACAGGCACACCTGGGGAGGGCCGGCCGGCAGGGTAAGGCTGCCCAGGTCAGCTAATCCACAACCCTCAGGGAATCACATTGTTGAAAACGGACCTCGCTAAGGCAGAATAGAAGCCAAGGAAGAAAAGGACACAATGCCATTTGCAGCACCGTACATGAGTCTAGAGGTAATCACGTGACTTGTAGTAAGTCAGAAAGTGAAAGACACATATCGTATCATATCACTTATATGTGTTACCTAAGAATGGATACCAGTGCAGATATTTCCACGGAGAAGGGCCATCACAGATTCATCAAACAAACTTATGGTTCACCAATGGAAAGGTGTGAGGATTGGTTTCATTACGATATTGGGGTTAACAGACATATACAAACACAGGTGACACATATAATCACCAAAGACCTACGGAATACCAAGAGAAGACTACTCAACCTTCTGTCATAACGTACATGGGAAAAGGATCCCAGGAAGAACAGACATCTGTATATGTGTAAAAGAACCACATCTTCCACACCTACAACAAGCCAAACATTGTAATCAAACTTGCTGTAATAAAAAATAAAAAATTAAATTAAAAACACGAACAAGAAGTAGTGAGACAAACTTGAGGGGCTTTCTCCTGGCACATTCCATTCTAAATTCCAATCTAGAACACGACTTCCATTGAGGCTCTGTTGCCCTAGTCACCAGATTTGGTAAGGGAGAACTGCTGCCACCTTGTGGCCGTTTCACACAACAGCAGCTTTAATCCCAGCGCTGATGGTCAGTTGATATTCAAAATCATTGCAGGCCTGTAAATGACACCTGCCCTGAAAACAAATCCTGGGGTCACATATCGACCAAAAAATTCAAAGGACGTCCATATTTCAAAACGACCGTTTCAAAAGGCATATTTTACGCACATTAGTGTTCTGATTCTTTTTCTTTCTTTCCTTTTTTTGTTAAAAATACGGGAATGGAAAAAGGCATCCCTCAGAATGGGCGAAAATCGTTGCAAACGAATCAATGGACAAAGGTTTAATCTCCAATATATATAAACAGCTCATGCAGCTTAATATTAACAAATCAAACAACCCAATACAAAAAATGGGCAGAAGATCTAAAGAGATGTTTCTTCAAAGAAGACACAGAGATGGCCAACACACACGTGAAAAGCTGCTCAACAGCACTAATTATTAGAGAAATGCAAATCAAAACTACAATGAGGTATCACCTCACACCTGTTAGAATCGGCATCATCAGAAAATCTACAAACAACCAATTCTGGGGAGGGTGTGGACAAAAGGAGCCCTCTTCCACTATTGGTGGCAATGTAAATTGATACAGTCCCTATGGAGAACGGTATGGAGTTTCCTTGAAAAAACAAGAAATAGAATTACCATCTGATCCAGCAATCCCACTTCTGGGCATATACCCAGAGAAAACCATAAATCAAAAAGGCACATTCACCACAATGTTCATGGCAGCACTATTTACAATAGCCAGGTAATGGAAGCAACGTAAATGCCCACAGACAGATGAATGGATAAAGACGTGGTACATATATAAAATGGAATATTACTCAGCCATAAAACGGAATGAAACTGGGTCATTTGTAGAGACATCGATGGATCTAGAGACTGTCATACAGAATGAAGTAAGTCAGAAAGAGGAAAACAAATATTGTATATTAATGCATGTATGTGGAACCTAAAATATGGTACAGATGAACTGGTTTGCAGGGAAGAAACAGAGACACAGAGGTAGAGAACAAACATATGGACACCAAGTGTGGGAAGCCATGGGGTGGTGGTGGTGGGATGAGTTGGGAGATTGGCATTGACCTGTATACATGTATATGCATAAAATACATAACTAATAATAACCTGCTGTATAAAAAAATAAATCAAATTAAATTTCAAAATTTTAAAAAGTAAAATTTAAAAATAAAACAGAAAAATGTTCTTCCCTTCACACAGATGTATTTATAGGAATGAATTATTTCCATGCTTATATCTATAAATACATAAAGGAGGATTAAAATCTAACTTGAACCATAAAAGAAAAAAAAAAAAAACCTGAACCCACCAGTTATACAGAGGAAAACCCTATCAGGGCACTTGCTGCAGCGGTAAACAATTCTGAAATTGGTCAGAGGTGGGGAATCATCTCCCATACAACCAGCAACCCACCCCCCACGCCAGGAGCATCCTCATTGCAAAGCTGGGGGACCGTGCCGAGGCATCTGTGAGTAAACGTGAGCTGAGCCCCAGGACAGCTGCTGCTGAACTGTTCCCACCCTTCCCAGGTAAAACACCTGAATATGTACAAGGGCTTGAAAGCCTAGAGGAAGGGCCATGGAGCCACACCACCGACAGCACTCAGGCCAACTTGGTGCCTGCAGGCCAGCCAGGGTGGTCCTGGCCCCGGGCGCTCTTGCGGAAGCTTTCCATTGCCCTGACTGAGATACCCCTCCTGTCCCGGCCCCCACTGCTTTTTTCCTTCCTCACCTCTGTCCGGAGAGAAATTCCAGCGGAAGGTATGGGTGACACATCCTCTTCTTTACAGGTGGCAGCCTGGCAACCCCTGCAGAAAGGCCAGCAGAGCCCCACTCACACCGGGCCACCAACAAAGCTGTGGCCCCTCACTCCCTCCCACCAGCACAGCCCCGAGACTGCTGACGGGGCAGAGAATATGGAGTCAGGCACAGCTTCAGGGGCTATTGCTGCCTGGAGCGCTGTTTATATTGACCTCAAACAGGCACACCTGGGGAGGGCCGGCCGGCAGGGTAAGGCTGCCCAGGTTAGCTAATCCACAACCCTCAGGGAATCACATTGTTGAAAACGGACCTCGCTAAGGCAGAATAGAAGCCAAGGAAGAAAAGGACACAATGCCATTTGCAGCACCGTACATGAGTCTAGAGGTAATCACGTGACTTGTAGTAAGTCAGAAAGTGAAAGACACATATCGTATCATATCACTTATAGGTGTTACCTAAGAATGGATACCAGTGCAGATATTTCCACGGAGAAGGGCCATCACAGATTCATCAAACAAACTTATGGTTCACCAATGGAAAGGTGTGAGGATTGGTTTCATTACGATATTGGGGTTAACAGACATATACAAACACAGGTGACACATATAATCACCAAAGACCTACGGAATACCAAGAGAAGACTACTCAACCTTCTGTCATAACGTACATGGGAAAAGGATCCCAGGAAGAACAGACATCTGTATATGTGTAAAAGAACCACATCTTCCACACCTACAACAAGCCAAACATTGTCATCAAACTTGCTGTAATAAAAAATAAAAAATTAAATTAAAAACACGAACAAGAAGTAGTGAGACAAACTTGAACGGCTTTCTCCTGGCACATTCCATTCTAAATTCCAATCTAGAACACGACTTCCATTGAGGCTCTGTTGCCCTAGTCACCAGATTTGGTAAGGGAGAACTGCTGCCACCTTGTGGCCGTTTCACACAACAGCAGCTTTAATCCCAGCGCTGATGGTCAGTTGATATTCAAAATCATTGCAGGCCTGTAAATGACACCTGCCCTGAAAACAAATCCTGGGGTCACATATCGACCAAAAAATTCAAAGGACGTCCATATTTCAAAACGACCGGTTCAAAAGGCATATTTTACGCACATTAGTGTTCTGCTTCATTTTCTTTCTTTCCTTTTTTTTGTTAAAAATACGGGAATGGAAAAAGGCATCCCTCAGAATGGGCGAAAATCGTTGCAAACGAATCAATGGACAAAGGTTTAATCTCCAATATATATAAACAGCTCATGCAGCTTAATATTAACAAAACAAACAACCCAATACAAAAAATGGGCAGAAGATCTAAAGAGATGTTTCTTCAAAGAAGACACAGAGATGGCCAAGACACACATGAAAAGCTGCTCAACAGCACTAATTATTAGAGAAATGCAAATCAAAACTACAATGAGGTATCACCTCACACCTGTTAGAATCGGCATCATCAGAAAATCTACAAACAACCAATTCTGGGGAGGGTGTGGACAAAAGGAGCCCTCTTCCACTATTGGTGGCAATGTAAATTGATACAGTCCCTATGGAGAACGGTATGGAGTTTCCTTGAAAAATCTAGAAATAGAATTACCATCTGATCCAGCAATCCCACTTCTGGGCATATACCCAGAGAAAACCATAAATCAAAAAGGCACATTCACCACAATGTTCATGGCAGCACTATTTACAATAGCCAGGTAATGGAAGCAACGTAAATGCCCACAGACAGATGAATGGATAAAGACGTGGTACATATATAAAATGGAATATTACTCAGCCATAAAACGGAATGAAACTGGGTCATTTGTAGAGACATCGATGGATCTAGAGACTGTCATACAGAATGAAGTAAGTCAGAAAGAGGAAAACAAATATTGTATATTAATGCATGTATGTGGAACCTAAAAAATGGTACAGATGAACTGGTTTGCAGGGAAGAAACAGAGACACAGAGGTAGAGAACAAACATATGGACACCAAGTGTGGGAAGCCATGGGGTGGTGGTGGTGGGATGAGTTGGGAGATTGGCATTGACCTGTATACATGTATATGCATAAAATACATAACTAATAATAACCTGCTGTATAAAAAAATAAATCAAATTAAATTTCAAAATTTTAAAAAGTAAAATTTAAAAATAAAACAGAAAAATGTTCTTCCCTTCACACAGATGTATTTATAGGAATGAATTATTTCCATGCTTATATCTATAAATACATAAAGGAGGAATAAAATCTAACTTGAACCATAAAAGAAAAAAAAAAACCTGAACCCACCAGTTATACAGAGGAAAACCCTATCAGGGCACTTGCTGCAGCGGTAAACAATTCTGAAATTGGTCAGAGGTGGGGAATCATCTCCCATACAACCAGGAACCCAACCCCACGCCAGGAGCATCCTCATTGCAAAGCTGGGGGACCGTGCCGAGGCATCTGTGAGTAAACGTGAGCTGAGCCCCAGGACAGCTGCTGCTGAACTGTTCCCACCCTTCCCAGGTAAAACACCTGAATATGTACAAGGCCTTGAAAGCCTAGAGGAAGGGCCACGGAGCCACACCAGCGACAGCACGCAGGCCAACTTGGTGCCTGCAGGCCAGCCAGGGTGGTCCTGGCCCCGGGCGCTCTTGCGGAAGCTTTCCATTGCCCTGCCTGAGATACCCCTCCTGTCCCGGCCCCCACTGCTTTTTTCCTTCCTCACCTCTGTCCGGAGAGAAATTCCAGCGGAAGGTATGGGTGACACATCCTCTTCTTTACAGGTGGCAGCCTGGCAACCCCTGCAGAAAGGCCAGCAGAGCCCCACTCACACCGGGCCACCAACAAAGCTGTGGCCCCTCACTCCCTCCCACCAGCA
Organism: Mesoplodon mirus; assembly: GCF_964341445.2. Classification (NCBI taxonomy): domain Eukaryota; kingdom Metazoa; phylum Chordata; class Mammalia; order Artiodactyla; family Ziphiidae; genus Mesoplodon; species Mesoplodon mirus. Next base: position 644,525 of record NW_028295814.1, on the reverse strand, counting down.
CAGCCCCGAGACTGCTGACGGGGCAGAGAATATGGAGTCAGGCACAGCTTCAGGGGCTATTGCTGCCTGGAGCGCTGTTTATATTGACCTCAAACAGGCACACCTGGGGAGGGCCGGCCGGCAGGGTAAGGCTGCCCAGGTCAGCTAATCCACAACCCTCAGGGAATCACATTGTTGAAAACGGACCTCGCTAAGGCAGAATAGAAGCCAAGGAAGAAAAGGACACAATGCCATTTGCAGCACCATACATGAGTCTAGAGGTAATCACGTGACTTGTAGTAAGTCAGAAAGTGAAAGACACATATCGTATCATATCACTTATAGGTGTTACCTAAGAATGGATACCAGGGCAGATATTTCCACGGAGAAGGGCCATCACAGATTCATCAAACAAACTTATGGTTCACCAATGGAAAGGTGTGAGGATTGGTTTCATTACGATATTGGGGTTAACAGACATATACAAACACAGGTGACACATATAATCACCAAAGACCTACGGAATACCAAGAGAAGACTACTCAACCTTCTGTCATAACGTACATGGGAAAAGGATCCCAGGAAGAACAGACATCTGTATATGTGTAAAAGAACCACATCTTCCACACCTACAACAAGCCAAACATTGTAATCAAACTTGCTGTAATAAAAAATAAAAAATTAAATTAAAAACACGAACAAGAAGTAGTGAGACAAACTTGAGGGGCTTTCTCCTGGCACATTCCATTCTAAATTCCAATCTAGAACACGACTTCCATTGAGGCTCTGTTGCCCTAGTCACCAGATTTGGTAAGGGAGAACTGCTGCCACCTTGTGGCCGTTTCACACAACAGCAGCTTTAATCCCAGCGCTGATGGTCAGTTGATATTCAAAATCATTGCAGGCCTGTAAATGACACCTGCCCTGAAAACAAATCCTGGGGTCACATATCGACCAAAAAATTCAAAGGACGTCCATATTTCAAAACGACCGTTTCAAAAGGCATATTTTACGCACATTAGTGTTCTGCTTCTTTTTCTTTCTTTCCTTTTTTTGTTAAAAAAAGGGGAATGGAAAAATCCATCCCTCAGAATGGGCGAAAATCGTTGCAAACGAATCAATGGACAAAGGTTTAATCTCCAATATATATAAACAGCTCATGCAGCTTAATATTAACAAAACAAACAACCCAATACAAAAAATGGGCAGAAGATCTAAAGAGATGTTTCTTCAAAGAAGACACAGAGATGGCCAACACACACGTGAAAAGCTGCTCAACAGCACTAATTATTAGAGAAATGCAAATCAAAACTACAATGAGGTATCACCTCACACCTGTTAGAATCGGCATCATCAGAAAATCTACAAACAACCAATTCTGGGGAGGGTGTGGACAAAAGGAGCCCTCTTCCACTATTGGTGGCAATGTAAATTGATACAGTCCCTATGGAGAACGGTATGGAGTTTCCTTGAAAAAACTAGAAATAGAATTACCATCTGATCCAGCAATCCCACTTCTGGGCATATACCCAGAGAAAACCATAAATCAAAAAGGCACATTCACCACAATGTTCATGGCAGCACTATTTACAATAGCCAGGTAATGGAAGCAACGTAAATGGCCACAGACAGATGAATGGATAAAGATGTGGTTCATATATAAAATGGAATATTACTCAGCCATATAAAGGAATGAAACTGGGTCATTTGTAGAGACATCGATGGATCTAGAGACTGTCATACAGAATGAAGTAAGTCAGAAAGAGGAAAACAAATATTGTATATTAATGCATGTATGTGGAACCTAAAAAATGGTACAGATGAACTGGTTTGCAGGGAAGAAACAGAGACACAGAGGTAGAGAACAAACATATGGACACCAAGTGTGGGAAGCCATGGGGTGGTGGTGGTGGGATGAGTTGGGAGATTGGCATTGACCTGTATACATGTATATGCATAAAATACATAACTAATAATAACCTGCTGTATAAAAAATAAATCAAATTAAATTTCAAAATTTTAAAAAGTAAAATTTAAAAATAAAACAGAAAAATGTTCTTCCCTTCACACAGATGTATTTATAGGAATGAATTATTTCCATGCTTATATCTATAAATACATAAAAGAGGAATAAAATCTAACTTGAACCATAAAAGAAAAAAAAAACCTGAACCCACCAGTTATACAGAGGAAAACCCTATCAGGGCACTTGCTGCAGCGGTAAGCAATTCTGAAATTGGTCAGAGGTGGGGAATCATCTCCCATACAACCAGCAACCCACCCCCCACGCCAGGAGCATCCTCATTGCAAAGCTGGGGGACCGTGCCGAGGCATCTGTGAGTAAACGTGAGCTGAGCCCCAGGACAGCTGCTGCTGAACTGTTCCCACCCTTCCCAGGTAAAACACCTGAATATGTACAAGGGCTTGAAAGCCTAGAGGAAGGGCCATGGAGCCACACCAGCGACAGCACTCAGGCCAACTTGGTGCCTGCAGGCCAGCCAGGGTGGTCCTGGCCCCGGGCGCTCTTGCGGAAGCTTTCCATTGCCCTGCCTGAGATACCCCTCCTGTCCCGGCCCCCACTGCTTTTTTCCTTCCTCACCTCTGTCCGGAGAGAAATTCCAGCGGAAGGTATGGCTGACACATCCTCTTCTTTACAGGTGGCAGCCTGGCAACCCCTGCAGAAAGGCCAGCAGAGCCCCACTCACACCGGGCCACCAACAAAGCTGTGGCCCCTCACTCCCTCCCACCAGCACAGCCCCGAGACTGCTGACGGGGCAGAGAATATGGAGTCAGGCACAGCTTCAGGGGCTATTGCTGCCTGGAGCGCTGTTTATATTGACCTCAAACAGGCACACCTGGGGAGGGCCGGCCGGCAGGGTAAGGCTGCCCAGGTCAGCTAATCCACAACCCTCAGGGAATCACATTGTTGAAAACGGACCTCGCTAAGGCAGAATAGAAGCCAAGGAAGAAAAGGACACAATGCCATTTGCAGCACCGTACATGAGTCTAGAGGTAATCACGTGACTTGTAGTAAGTCAGAAAGTGAAAGACACATATCGTATCATATCACTTATATGTGTTACCTAAGAATGGATACCAGTGCAGATATTTCCACGGAGAAGGGCCATCACAGATTCATCAAACAAACTTATGGTTCACCAATGGAAAGGTGTGAGGATTGGTTTCATTACGATATTGGGGTTAACAGACATATACAAACACAGGTGACACATATAATCACCAAAGACCTACGGAATACCAAGAGAAGACTACTCAACCTTCTGTCATAACGTACATGGGAAAAGGATCCCAGGAAGAACAGACATCTGTATATGTGTAAAAGAACCACATCTTCCACACCTACAACAAGCCAAACATTGTAATCAAACTTGCTGTAATAAAGAATAAAAAATTAAATTAAAAACACGAACAAGAAGTAGTGAGACAAACTTGAGGGGCTTTCTCCTGGCACATTCCATTCTAAATTCCAATCTAGAACACGACTTCCATTGAGGCTCTGTTGCCCTAGTCACCAGATTTGGTAAGGGAGAACTGCTGCCACCTTGTGGCCGTTTCACACAACAGCAGCTTTAATCCCAGCGCTGATGGTCAGTTGATATTCAAAATCATTGCAGGCCTGTAAATGACACCTGCCCTGAAAACAAATCCTGGGGTCACATATCGACCAAAAAATTCAAAGGACGTCCATATTTCAAAACGACCGTTTCAAAAGGCATATTTTACGCACATTAGTGTTCTGCTTCTTTTTCTTTCTTTCCTTTTTTTTGTTAAAAATACGGGAATGGAAAAAGGCATCCCTCAGAATGGGCGAAAATCGTTGCAAACGAATCAATGGACAAAGGTTTAATCTCCAATATATATAAACAGCTCATGCAGCTTAATATTAACAAAACAAACAACCCAATACAAAAAATGGGCAGAAGATCTAAAGAGATGTTTCTTCAAAGAAGACACAGAGATGGCCAACACACACGTGAAAAGCTGCTCAACAGCACTAATTATTAGAGAAATGCAAATCAAAACTACAATGAGGTATCACCTCACACCTGTTAGAATCGGCATCATCAGAAAATCTACAAACAACCAATTCTGGGGAGGGTGTGGACAAAAGGAGCCCTCTTCCACTATTGGTGGCAATGTAAATTGATACAGTCCCTATGGAGAACGGTATGGAGTTTCCTTGAAAAAACTAGAAATAGAATTACCATCTGATCCAGCAATCCCACTTCTGGGCATATACCCAGAGAAAACCATAAATCAAAAAGGCACATTCACCACAATGTTCATGGCAGCACTATTTACAATAGCCAGGTAATGGAAGCAACGTAAATGGCCACAGACAGATGAATGGATAAAGATGTGGTTCATATATAAAATGGAATATTACTCAGCCATAAAAAGGAATGAAACTGGGTCATTTGTAGAGACATCGATGGATCTAGAGACTGTCATACAGAATGAAGTAAGTCAGAAAGAGGAAAACAAATATTGTATATTAATGCATATATGTGGAACCTAAAACATGGTACAGATGAACTGGTTTGCAGGGAAGAAACAGAGACACAGAGGTAGAGAACAAACATATGGACACCAAGTGTGGGAAGCCATGGGGTGGTGGTGGTGGGATGAGTTGGGAGATTGGGATTGACCTGTATACATGTATATGCATAAAATACATAACTAATAATAACCTGCTGTATAAAAAATAAATCAAATTAAATTTCAAAATTTTAAAAAGTAAAATTTAAAAATAAAACAGAAAAATGTTCTTCCCTTCACACAGATGTATTTATAGGAATGAATTATTTCCATGCTTATATCTATAAATACATAAAGGAGGAAGAAAATCTAACTTGAACCATAAAAGAAAAAAAAACCTGAACCCACCAGTTATACAGAGGAAAACCCTATCAGGGCACTTGCTGCAGCGGTAAACAATTCTGAAATTGGTCAGAGGTGGGGAATCATCTCCCATACAACCAGCAACCCACCCCCCACGCCAGGAGCATCCTCATTGCAAAGCTGGAGGACCGTGCCGAGGCATCTGTGAGTAAACGTGAGCTGAGCCCCAGGACAGCTGCTGCTGAACTGTTCCCACCCTTCCCAGGTAAAACACCTGAATATGTACAAGGGCTTTAAAGCCTAGAGGAAGGGCCACGGAGCCACACCAGGGACAGCACGCAGGCCAACTTGGTGCCTGCAGGCCAGCCAGGGTGGTCCTGGCCCCGGGCGCTCTTGCGGAAGCTTTCCATTGCCCTGCCTGAGATACCCCTCCTGTCCCGGCCCCCACTGCTTTTTTCCTTCCTCACCTCTGTCCGGAGAGAAATTCCAGCGGAAGGTATGGGTGACACATCCTCTTCTTTACAGGTGGCAGCCTGGCAACCCCTGCAGAAAGGCCAGCAGAGCCCCACTCACACCGGGCCACCAACAAAGCTGTGGCCCCTCACTCCCTCCCACCAGCACAGCCCCGAGACTGCTGACGGGGCAGAGAATATGGAGTCAGGCACAGCTTCAGGGGCTATTGCTGCCTGGAGCGCTGTTTATATTGACCTCAAACAGGCACACCTGGGGAGGGCCGGCCGGCAGGGTAAGGCTGCCCAGGTCAGCTAATCCACAACCCTCAGGGAATCACATTGTTGAAAACGGACCTCGCTAAGGCAGAATAGAAGCCAAGGAAGAAAAGGACACAATGCCATTTGCAGCACCGTACATGAGTCTAGAGGTAATCACGTGACTTGTAGTAAGTCAGAAAGTGAAAGACACATATCGTATCATATCACTTATAGGTGTTACCTAAGAATGGATACCAGGGCAGATATTTCCACGGAGAAGGGCCATCACAGATTCATCAAACAAACTTATGGTTCACCAATGGAAAGGTGTGAGGATTGGTTTCATTACGATATTGGGGTTAACAGACATATACAAACACAGGTGACACATATAATCACCAAAGACCTACGGAATACCAAGAGAAGACTACTCAACCTTCTGTCATAACGTACATGGGAAAAGGATCCCAGGAAGAACAGACATCTGTATATGTGTAAAAGAACCACATCTTCCACACCTACAACAAGCCAAACATTGTAATCAAACTTGCTGTAATAAAAAATAAAAAATTAAATTAAAAACACGAACAAGAAGTAGTGAGACAAACTTGAACGGCTTTCTCCTGGCACATTCCATTCTAAATTCCAATCTAGAACACGACTTCCATTGAGGCTCTGTTGCCCTAGTCACCAGATTTGGTAAGGGAGAACTGCTGCCACCTTGTGGCCGTTTCACACAACAGCAGCTTTAATCCCAGCGCTGATGGTCAGTTGATATTCAAAATCATTGCAGGCCTGTAAATGACACCTGCCCTGAAAACAAATCCTGGGGTCACATATCGACCAAAAAATTCAAAGGACATCCATATTTAAAAAAGACCATCTCAAAAGGCATATTTTACGCACATTAGTGTTCTGCTTCTTTTTCTTTTTTTCCTTCTTTTGTTAAAAATACGGGAATGGAAAAAGGCATCCCTCAGAATGGGCGAAAATCGTTGCAAACGAATCAATGGACAAAGGTTTAATCTCCAATATATATAAACAGCTCATGCAGCTTAATATTAACAAAACAAACAACCCAATACAAAAAATGGGCAGAAGATCTAAAGAGATGTTTCTTCAAAGAAGACACAGAGATGGCCAAGACACACATGAAAAGCTGCTCAACAGCACTAATTATTAGAGAAATGCAAATCAAAACTACAATGAGGTATCACCTCACACCTGTTAGAATCGGCATCATCAGAAAATCTACAAACAACCAATTCTGGGGAGGGTGTGGACAAAAGGAGCCCTCTTCCACTATTGGTGGCAATGTAAATTGATACAGTCCCTATGGAGAACGGTATGGAGTTTCCTTGAAAAAACTAGAAATAGAATTACCATCTGATCCAGCAATCCCACTTCTGGGCATATACCCAGAGAAAACCATAAATCAAAAAGGCACATTCACCACAATGTTCATGGCAGCACTATTTACAATAGCCAGGTAATGGAAGCAACGTAAATGCCCACAGACAGATGAATGGATAAAGATGTGGTACATATATAAAATGGAATATTACTCAGCCATAAAAAGGAATGAAACTGGGTCATTTGTAGAGACATCGATGGATCTAGAGACTGTCATACAGAATGAAGTAAGTCAGAAAGAGGAAAACAAATATTGTATATTAATGCATATATGTGGAACCTAAAAAATGGTACAGATGAACTGGTTTGCAGGGAAGAAACAGAGACACAGAGGTAGAGAACAAACATATGGACACCAAGTGTGGGAAGCCATGGGGTGGTGGTGGTGGGATGAGTTGGGAGATTGGGATTGACCTGTATACATGTATATGCATAAAATACATAACTAATAATAACCTGCTGTATAAAAAAATAAATCAAATTAAATTTCAAAATTTTAAAAAGTAAAATTTAAAAATAAAACAGAAAAATCTTCTTCCCTTCACACAGATGTATTTATAGGAATGAATTATTTCCATGCTTATATCTATAAATACATAAAGGAGGAATAAAATCTAACTTGAACCATAAAAGAAAAAAAAAAAACCTGAACCCACCAGTTATACAGAGGAAAACCCTATCAGGGCACTTGCTCCAGCGGTAAACAATTCTGAAATTGGTCAGAGGTGGGGAATCATCTCCCATACAACCAGCAACCCACCCCCCACGCCAGGAGCAAACTCATTGCAAAGCTGGGGGACCGTGCCGAGGCATCTGTGAGTAAACGTGAGCTGAGCCCCAGGACAGCTGCTGCTGAACTGTTCCCACCCTTCCCAGGTAAAACACCTGAATATGTACAAGGCCTTGAAAGCCTAGAGGAAGGGCCACGGTGCCACACCAGCGACAGCACGCAGGCCAACTTGGTGCCTGCAGGCCAGCCAGGTTGGTCCTGGCCCCGGGCGCTCTTCTGGAAGCTTTCCATTGCCCTGCCTGAGATACCCCTCCTGTCCCGGCCCCCACTGCTTTTTTCCTTCCTCACCTCTGTCCGGAGAGAAATTCCAGCGGAAGGTATGTGTGACACATCCTCTTCTTTACAGGTGGCAGCCTGGCAACCCGTGCAGAAAGGCCAGCAGAGCCCCACTCACACCGGGCCACCAACAAAGCTGTGGCCCCTCACTCCCTCCCACCAGCACAGCCCCGAGACTGCTGACGGGGCAGAGAATATGGAGTCAGGCACAGCTTCAGGGGCTATTGCTGCCTGGAGCGCTGTTTATATTGACCTCAAACAGGCACACCTGGGGAGGGCCGGCCGGCAGGGTAAGGCTGCCCAGGTCAGCTAATCCACAACCCTCAGGGAATCACATTGTTGAAAACGGACCTCGCTAAGGCAGAATAGAAGCCAAGGAAGAAAAGGACACAATGCCATTTGCAGCACCGTAGATGAGTCTAGAGGTAATCACGTGACTTGTAGTAAGTCAGAAAGTGAAAGACACATATCGTATCATATCACTTATAGGTGTTACCTAAGAATGGATACCAGGGCAGATATTTCCACGGAGAAGGGCCATCACAGATTCATCAAACAAACTTATGGTTCACCAATGGAAAGGTGTGAGGATTGGTTTCATTACGATATTGGGGTTAACAGACATATACAAACACAGGTGACACATATAATCACCAAAGACCTACGGAATACCAAGAGAAGACTACTCAACCTTCTGTCATAACGTACATGGGAAAAGGATCCCAGGAAGAACAGACATCTGTATATGTGTAAAAGAACCACATCTTCCACACCTACAACAAGCCAAACATTGTAATCAAACTTGCTGTAATAAAAAATAAAAAATTAAATTAAAAACACGAACAAGAAGTAGTGAGACAAACTTGAGGGGCTTTCTCCTGGCACATTCCATTCTAAATTCCAATCTAGAACACGACTTCCATTGAGGCTCTGTTGCCTAGTCACCAGATTTGGTAAGGGAGAACTGCTGCCACCTTGTGGCCGTTTCACACAACAGCAGCTTTAATCCCAGCGCTGATGGTCAGTTGATATTCAAAATCATTGCAGGCCTGTAAATGACACCTGCCCTGAAAACAAATCCTGGGGTCACATATCGACCAAAAAATTCAAAGGACGTCCATATTTCAAAACGACCGCTTCAAAAGGCATATTTTACGCACATTAGTGTTCTGCTACTTTTTCTTTCTTTCCTTTTTTTGTTAAAAAAAGGGGAATGGAAAAATGCATCCCTCAGAATGGGCGAAAATCGTCGCAAACGAATCAATGGACAAAGGTTTAATCTCCAATATATATAAACAGCTCATGCAGCTTAATATTAACAAAACAAACAACCCAATACAAAAAATGGGCAGAAGATCTAAAGAGATGTTTCTTCAAAGAAGACACAGAGATGGCCAAGACACACATGAAAAGCTGCTCAACAGCACTAATTATTAGAGAAATGCAAATCAAAACTACAATGAGGTATCACCTCACACCTGTTAGAATCGGCATCATCAGAAAATCTACAAACAACCAATTCTGGGGAGGGTGTGGACAAAAGGAGCCCTCTTCCACAATTGGTGGCAATGTAAATTGATACAGTCCCTATGGAGAACGGTATGGAGTTTCCTTGAAAAAACTTGAAATAGAATTACCATCTGATCCAGCAATCCCACTTCTGGGCATATACCCAGAGAAAACCATAAATCAAAAAGGCACATTCACCACAATGTTCATGGCAGCACTATTTACAATAGCCAGGTAATGGAAGCAACGTAAATGCCCACAGACAGATGAATGGATAAAGATGTGGTACATATATAAAATGGAATATTACTCAGCCATAAAAAGGAATGAAACTGGGTCATTTGTAGAGACATCGATGGATCTAGAGACTGTCATACAGAATGAAGTAAGTCAGAAAGAGGAAAACAAATATTGTATATTAATGCATATATGTGGAACCTAAAAAATGGTACAGATGAACTGGTTTGCAGGGAAGAAACAGAGACACAGAGGTAGAGAACAAACATATGGACACCAAGTGTGGGAAGCCATGGGGTGGTGGTGGTGGGATGAGTTGGGAGATTGGCATTGACCTGTATACATGTATATGCATAAAATACATAACTAATAATAACCTGCTGTATAAAAAATAAATCAAATTAAATTTCAAAATTTTAAAAAGTAAAATTTAAAAATAAAACAGAAAAATGTTCTTCCCTTCACACAGATGTATTTATAGGAATGAATTATTTCCATGCTTATATCTATAAATACATAAAAGAGGAAAAAAATCTAACTTGAACCATAAAAGAAAAAAAAAACCTGAACACACCAGTTATACAGAGGAAAACCCTATCAGGGCACTTGCTGCAGCGATAAACAATTCTGAAATTGGTCAGAGGTGGGGAATCATCTCCCATACAACCAGCAACCCACCCCCCACGCCAGGAGCATCCTCATTGCAAAGCTGGAGGACCGTGCCGAGGCATCTGTGAGTAAACGTGAGCTGAGCCCCAGGACAGCTGCTGCTGAACTGTTCCCACCCTTCCCAGGTAAAACACCTGAATATGTACAAGGGCTTGAAAGCCTAGAGGAAGGGCCACGGAGCCACACCAGCGACAGCACGCAGGCCAACTTGGTGCCTGCAGGCCAGCCAGGGTGGTCCTGGCCCGGGGCGCTCTTGCGGAAGCTTTCCATTGCCCTGCCTGAGATACCCCTCCTGTCCCGGCCCCCACTGCTTTTTTCCTTCCTCACCTCTGTCCGGAGAGAAATTCCAGCGGAAGGTATGTGTGACACATCCTCTTCTTTACAGGTGGCAGCCTGGCAACCCCTGCAGAAAGGCCAGCAGAGCCCCACTCACACCGGGCCACCAACAAAGCTGTGGCCCCTCACTCCCTCCCACCAGCACAGCCCCGAGACTGCTGACGGGGCAGAGAATATGGAGTCAGGCACAGCTTCAGGGGCTATTGCTGCCTGGAGCGCTGTTTATATTGACCTCAAACAGGCACACCTGGGGAGGGCCGGCCGGCAGGGTAAGGCTGCCCAGGTCAGCTAATCCACAACCCTCAGGGAATCACATTGTTGAAAACGGACCTCGCTAAGGCAGAATAGAAGCCAAGGAAGAAAAGGACACAATGCCATTTGCAGCACCGTACATGAGTCTAGAGGTAATCACGTGACTTGTAGTAAGTCAGAAAGTGAAAGACACATATCGTATCATATCACTTATAGGTGTTACCTAAGAATGGATACCAGGGCAGATATTTCCACGGAGAAGGGCCATCACAGATTCATCAAACAAACTTATGGTTCACCAATGGAAAGGTGTGAGGATTGGTTTCATTACGATATTGGGGTTAACAGACATATACAAACACAGGTGACACATATAATCACCAAAGACCTACGGAATACCAAGAGAAGACTACTCAACCTTCTGTCATAACGTACATGGGAAAAGGATCCCAGGAAGAACAGACATCTGTATATGTGTAAAAGAACCACATCTTCCACACCTACAACAAGCCAAACATTGTAATCAAACTTGCTGTAATAAAAAATAAAAAATTAAATTAAAAACACGAACAAGAAGTAGTGAGACAAACTTGAGGGGCTTTCTCCTGGCACATTCCATTCTAAATTCCAATCTAGAACACGACTTCCATTGAGGCTCTGTTGCCCTAGTCACCAGATTTGGTAAGGGAGAACTGCTGCCACCTTGTGGCCGTTTCACACAACAGCAGCTTTAATCCCAGCGCTGATGGTCAGTTGATATTCAAAATCATTGCAGGCCTGTAAATGACACCTGCCCTGAAAACAAATCCTGGGGTCACATATCGACCAAAAAATTCAAAGGACATCCATATTTAAAAAAGACCATCTCAAAAGGCATATTTTACGCACATTAGTGTTCTGCTTCTTTTTCTTTCTTTCCTTCTTTTGTTAAAAATACGGGAATGGAAAAAGGCATCCCTCAGAATGGGCGAAAATCGTTGCAAACGAATCAATGGACAAAGGTTTAATCTCCAATATATATAAACAGCTCATGCAGCTTAATATTAACAAAACAAACAACCCAATACAAAAAATGGGCAGAAGATCTAAAGAGATGTTTCTTCAAAGAAGACACAGAGATGGCCAAGACACACATGAAAAGCTGCTCAACAGCACTAATTATTAGAGAAATGCAAATCAAAACTACAATGAGGTATCACCTCACACCTGTTAGAATCGGCATCATCAGAAAATCTACAAACAACCAATTCTGGGGAGGGTGTGGACAAAAGGAGCCCTCTTCCACTATTGGTGGCAATGTAAATTGATACAGTCCCTATGGAGAACGGTATGGAGTTTCCTTGAAAAAACTAGAAATAGAATTACCATCTGATCCAGCAATCCCACTTCTGGGCATATACCCAGAGAAAACCATAAATCAAAAAGGCACATTCACCACAATGTTCATGGCAGCACTATTTACAATAGCCAGGTAATGGAAGCAACGTAAATGGCCACAGACAGATGAATGGATAAAGATGTGGTACATATATAAAATGGAATATTACTCAGCCATAAAAAGGAATGAAACTGGGTCATTTGTAGAGACATCGATGGATCTAGAGACTGTCATACAGAATGAAGTAAGTCAGAAAGAGGAAAACAAATATTGTATATTAATGCATATAAGTGGAACCTAAAAAATGGTACAGATGAACTGGTTTGCAGGGAAGAAACAGAGACACAGAGGTAGAGAACAAACATATGGACACCAAGTGTGGGAAGCCATGGGGTGGTGGTGGTGGGATGAGTTGGGAGATTGGGATTGACCTGTATACATGTATATGCATAAAATACATAACTAATAATAACCTGCTGTATAAAAAAATAAATCAAATTAAATTTCAAAATTTTAAAAAGTAAAATTTAAAAATAAAACAGAAAAATGTTCTTCCCTTCACACAGATGTATTTATAGGAATGAATTATTTCCATGCTTATATCTATAAATACATAAAGGAGGAATAAAATCTAACTTGAACCATAAAAGAAAAAAAAAAACCTGAACCCACCAGTTATACAGAGGAAAACCCTATCAGGGCACTTGCTGCAGCGGTAAACAATTCTGAAATTGGTCAGAGGTGGGGAATCATCTCCCATACAACCAGCAACCCACCCCCCACGCCAGGAGCATCCTCATTGCAAAGCTGGGGGACCGTGCTGAGGCATCTGTGAGTAAACGTGAGCTGAGCCCCAGGACAGCTGCTGCTGAACTGTTCCCACCCTTCCCAGGTAAAACACCTGAATATGTACAAGGCCTTGAAAGCCTAGAGGAAGGGCCACGGAGCCACACCAGCGACAGCACGCAGGCCAACTTGGTGCCTGCAGGCCAGCCAGGGTGGTCCTGGCCCCGGGCGCTCTTCTGGAAGCTTTCCATTGCCCTGCCTGAGATACCCCTCCTGTCCCGGCCCCCACTGCTTTTTTCCTTCCTCACCTCTGTCCGGAGAGAAATTCCAGCGGAAGGTATGGGTGACACATCCTCTTCTTTACAGGTGGCAGCCTGGCAACCCCTGCAGAAAGGCCAGCAGAGCCCCACTCACACCGGGCCACCAACAAAGCTGTGGCCCCTCACTCCCTCCCACCAGCACAGCCCCGAGACTGCTGACGGGGCAGAGAATATGGAGTCAGGCACAGCTTCAGGGGCTATTGCTGCCTGGAGCGCTGTTTATATTGACCTCAAACAGGCACACCTGGGGAGGGCCGGCCGGCAGGGTAAGGCTGCCCAGGTCAGCTAATCCACAACCCTCAGGGAATCACATTGTTGAAAACGGACCTCGCTAAGGCAGAATAGAAGCCAAGGAAGAAAAGGACACAATGCCATTTGCAGCACCGTAGATGAGTCTAGAGGTAATCACGTGACTTGTAGTAAGTCAGAAAGTGAAAGACACATATCGTATCATATCACTTATAGGTGTTACCTAAGAATGGATACCAGGGCAGATATTTCCACGGAGAAGGGCCATCACAGATTCATCAAACAAACTTATGGTTCACCAATGGAAAGTTGTGAGGATTGGTTTCATTACGATATTGGGGTTAACAGACATATACAAACACAGGTGACACATATAATCACCAAAGACCTACGGAATACCAAGAGAAGACTACTCAACCTTCTGTCATAACGTACATGGGAAAAGGATCCCAGGAAGAACAGACATCTGTATATGTGTAAAAGAACCACATCTTCCACACCTACAACAAGCCAAACATTGTAATCAAACTTGCTGTAATAAAAAATAAAAAATTAAATTAAAAACACGAACAAGAAGTAGTGAGACAAACTTGAGGGGCTTTCTCCTGGCACATTCCATTCTAAATTCCAATCTAGAACACGACTTCCATTGAGGCTCTGTTGCCCTAGTCACCAGATTTGGTAAGGGAGAACTGCTGCCACCTTGTGGCCGTTTCACACAACAGCAGCTTTAATCCCAGCGCTGATGGTCAGTTGATATTCAAAATCATTGCAGGCCTGTAAATGACACCTGCCCTGAAAACAAATCCTGGGGTCACATATCGACCAAAAAATTCAAAGGACGTCCATATTTCAAAACGACCGTTTCAAAAGGCATATTTTACGCACATTAGTGTTCTGCTTCTTTTTCTTTCTTTCCTTTTTTTGTTAAAAAAAGGGGAATGGAAAAATGCATCCCTCAGAATGGGCGAAAATCGTTGCAAACGAATCAATGGACAAAGGTTTAATCTCCAATATATATAAACAGCTCATGCAGCTTAATATTAACAAAACAAACAACCCAATACAAAAAATGGGCAGAAGATCTAAAGAGATGTTTCTTCAAAGAAGACACAGAGATGGCCAAGACACACATGAAAAGCTGCTCAACAGCACTAATTATTAGAGAAATGCAAATCAAAACTACAATGAGGTATCACCTCACACCTGTTAGAATCGGCATCATCAGAAAATCTACAAACAACCAATTCTGGGGAGGGTGTGGACAAAAGGAGCCCTCTTCCACAATTGGTGGCAATGTAAATTGATACAGTCACTATGGAGAACGGTATGGAGTTTCCTTGAAAAAACTTGAAATAGAATTACCATCTGATCCAGCAATCCCACTTCTGGGCATATACCCAGAGAAAACCATAAATCAAAAAGGCACATTCACCACAATGTTCATGGCAGCACTATTTACAATAGCCAGGTAATGGAAGCAACGTAAATGCCCACAGACAGATGAATGGATAAAGATGTGGTACATATATAAAATGGAATATTACTCAGCCATAAAAAGGAATGAAACTGGGTCATTTGTAGAGACATCGATGGATCTAGAGACTGCTATACAGAATGAAGTAAGTCAGAAAGAGGAAAACAAATATTGTATATTAATGCATATATGTGGAACCTAAAAAATGGTACAGATGAACTGGTTTGCAGGGAAGAAACAGAGACACAGAGGTAGAGAACAAACATATGGACACCAAGTGTGGGAAGCCATGGGGTGGTGGTGGTGGGATGAGTTGGGAGATTGGCATTGACCTGTATACATGTATATGCATAAAATACATAACTAATAATAACCTGCTGTATAAAAAATAAATCAAATTAAATTTCAAAATTTTAAAAAGTAAAATTTAAAAATAAAACAGAAAAATGTTCTTCCCTTCACACAGATGTATTTATAGGAATGAATCATTTCCATGCTTATATCTATAAATACATAAAAGAGGAAAAAAATCTAACTTGAACCATAAAAGAAAAAAAAAACCTGAACACACCAGTTATACAGAGGAAAACCCTATCAGGGCACTTGCTGCAGCGATAAACAATTCTGAAATTGGTCAGAGGTGGGGAATCATCTCCCATACAACCAGCAACCCACCCCCCACGCCAGGAGCATCCTCATTGCAAAGCTGGAGGACCGTGCCGAGGCATCTGTGAGTAAACGTGAGCTGAGCCCCAGGACAGCTGCTGCTGAACTGTTCCCACCCTTCCCAGGTAAAACACCTGAATATGTACAAGGGCTTGAAAGCCTAGAGGAAGGGCCACGGAGCCACACCAGCGACAGCACGCAGGCCAACTTGGTGCCTGCAGGCCAGCCAGGGTGGTCCTGGCCCCGGGCGCTCTTGCGGAAGCTTTCCATTGCCCTGCCTGAGATACCCCTCCTGTCCCGGCCCCCACTGCTTTTTTCCTTCCTCACCTCTGTCCGGAGAGAAATTCCAGCGGAAGGTATGGCTGACACATCCTCTTCTTTACAGGTGGCAGCCTGGCAACCCCTGCAGAAAGGCCAGCAGAGCCCCACTCACACCGGGCCACCAACAAAGCTGTGGCCCCTCACTCCCTCCCACCAGCACAGCCCCGAGACTGCTGATGGGGCAGAGAATATGGAGTCAGGCACAGCTTCAGGGGCTATTGCTGCCTGGAGCGCTGTTTATATTGACCTCAAACAGGCACACCTGGGGAGGGCCGGCCGGCAGGGTAAGGCTGCCCAGGTCAGCTAATCCACAACCCTCAGGGAATCACATTGTTGAAAACGGACCTCGCTAAGGCAGAATAGAAGCCAAGGAAGAAAAGGACACAATGCCATTTGCAGCACCGTAGATGAGTCTAGAGGTAATCACGTGACTTGTAGTAAGTCAGAAAGTGAAAGACACATATCATATCATATCACTTATAGGTGTTACCTAAGAATGGATACCAGTGCAGATATTTCCACGGAGAAGGGCCATCACAGATTCATCAAACAAACTTATGGTTCACCAATGGAAAGGTGTGAGGATTGGTTTCATTACGATATTGGGGTTAACAGACATATACAAACACAGGTGACACATATAATCACCAAAGACCTATGGAATACCAAGAGAAGACTACTCAACCTTCTGTCATAACGTACAAGGGAAAAGGATCCCAGGAAGAACAGACATCTGTATATGTGTAAAAGAACCACATCTTCCACACCTACAACAAGCCAAACATTGTAATCAAACTTGCTGTAATAAAAAATAAAAAATTAAATTAAAAACACGAACAAGAAGTAGTGAGACAAACTTGAACGGCTTTCTCCTGGCACATTCCATTCTAAATTCCAATCTAGAACACGACTTCCATTGAGGCTCTGTTGCCCTAGTCACCAGATTTGGTAAGGGAGAACTGCTGCCACCTTGTGGCCGTTTCACACAACAGCAGCTTTAATCCCAGCACTGATGGTCAGTTGATATTCAAAATCATTGCAGGCCTGTAAATGACACCTGCCCTGAAAACAAATCCTGGGGTCACATATCGACCAAAAAATTCAAAGGACGTCCATATTTCAAAACGACCGTTTCAAAAGGCATATTTTACGCACATTAGTGTTCTGCTTCTTTTACTTTCTTTCCTTTTTTTTGTTAAAAATATGGGAATGGAAAAAGGCATCCCTCAGAATGGGCGAAAATCGTTGCAAACGAATCAATGGACAAAGGTTTAATCTCCAATATATATAAACAGCTCATGCAGCTTAATATTAACAAAACAAACAACCCAATACAAAAAATGGGCAGAAGATCTAAAGAGATGTTTCTTCAAAGAAGACACAGAGATGGCCAACACACACGTGAAAAGCTGCTCAACAGCACTAATTATTAGAGAAATGCAAATCAAAACTACAATGAGGTATCACCTCACACCTGTTAGAATCGGCATCATCAGAAAATCTACAAACAACCAATTCTGGGGAGGGTGTGGACAAAAGGAGCCCTCTTCCACAATTGGTGGCAATGTAAATTGATACAGTCCCTATGGAGAACGGTATGGAGTTTCCTTGAAAAAACTTGAAATAGAATTACCATCTGATCCAGCAATCCCACTTCTGGGCATATACCCAGAGAAAACCATAAATCAAAAAGGCACATTCACCACAATGTTCATGGCAGCACTATTTACAATAGCCAGGTAATGGAAGCAACGTAAATGCCCACAGACAGATGAATGGATAAAGATGTGGTACATATATAAAATGGAATATTACTCAGCCATAAAAAGGAATGAAACTGGGTCATTTTTAGAGACATCGATGGATCTAGAGACTGTCATACAGAATGAAGTAAGTCAGAAAGAGGAAAACAAATATTGTATATTAATGCATATATGTGGAAACTAAAAAATGGTACAGATGAACTGGTTTGCAGGGAAGAAACAGAGACACAGAGGTAGAGAACAAACATATGGACACCAAGTGTGGGAAGCCATGGGGTGGTGGTGGTGGGATGAGTTGGGAGATTGGCATTGACCTGTATACATGTATATGCATAAAATACATAACTAATAATAACCTGCTGTATAAAAAATAAATCAAATTAAATTTCAAAATTTTAAAAAGTAAAATTTAAAAATAAAACAGAAAAATGTTCTTCCCTTCACACAGATGTATTTATAGGAATGAATCATTTCCATGCTTATATCTATAAATACATAAAAGAGGAAAAAAATCTAACTTGAACCATAAAAGAAAAAAAAAACCTGAACACACCAGTTATACAGAGGAAAACCCTATCAGGGCACTTGCTGCAGCGATAAACAATTCTGAAATTGGTCAGAGGTGGGGAATCATCTCCCATACAACCAGCAACCCACCCCCCACGCCAGGAGCATCCTCATTGCAAAGCTGGAGGACCGTGCCGAGGCATCTGTGAGTAAACGTGAGCTGAGCCCCAGGACAGCTGCTGCTGAACTGTTCCCACCCTTCCCAGGTAAAACACCTGAATATGTACAAGGGCTTTAAAGCCTAGAGGAAGGGCCACGGAGCCACACCAGCGACAGCACGCAGGCCAACTTGGTGCCTGCAGGCCAGCCAGGGTGGTCCTGGCCCCGGGCGCTCTTGCGGAAGCTTTCCATTGCCCTGCCTGAGATACCCCTCCTGTCCCGGCCCCCACTGCTTTTTTCCTTCCTCACCTCTGTCCGGAGAGAAATTCCAGCGGAAGGTATGGCTGACACATCCTCTTCTTTACAGGTGGCAGCCTGGCAACCCCTGCAGAAAGGCCAGCAGAGCCCCACTCACACCGGGCCACCAACAAAGCTGTGGCCCCTCACTCCCCCCCAGCAGCACAGCCCCGAGACTGCTGACGGGGCAGAGAATATGGAGTCAGGCACAGCTTCAGGGGCTATTGCTGCCTGGAGCGCTGTTTATATTGACCTCAAACAGGCACACCTGGGGAGGGCCGGCCGGCAGGGTAAGGCTGCCCAGGTCAGCTAATCCACAACCCTCAGGGAATCACATTGTTGAAAACAGACCTCGCTAAGGCAGAATAGAAGCCAAGGAAGAAAAGGACACAATGCCATTTGCAGCACCGTACATGAGTCTAGAGGTAATCACGTGACTTGTAGTAAGTCAGAAAGTGAAAGACACATATCGTATCATATCACTTATAGGTGTTACCTAAGAATGGATACCAGGGCAGATATTTCCACGGAGAAGGGCCATCACAGATTCATCAAACAAACTTATGGTTCACCAATGGAAAGGTGTGAGGATTGGTTTCATTACGATATTGGGGTTAACAGACATATACAAACACAGGTGACACATATAATCACCAAAGACCTACGGAATACCAAGAGAAGACTACTCAACCTTCTGTCATAACGTACATGGGAAAAGGATCCCAGGAAGAACAGACATCTGTATATGTGTAAAAGAACCACATCTTCCACACCTACAACAAGCCAAACATTGTAATCAAACTTGCTGTAATAAAAAATAAAAAATTAAATTAAAAACACGAACAAGAAGTAGTGAGACAAACTTGAACGGATTTCTCCTGGCACATTCCATTCTAAATTCCAATCTAGAACACGACTTCCATTGAGGCTCTGTTGCCCTAGTCACCAGATTTGGTAAGGGAGAACTGCTGCCACCTTGTGGCCGTTTCACACAACAGCAGCTTTAATCCCAGCGCTGATGGTCAGTTGATATTCAAAATCATTGCAGGCCTGTAAATGACACCTGCCCTGAAAACAAATCCTGGGGTCACATATCGACCAAAAAATTCAAAGGACATCCATATTTAAAAAAGACCATCTCAAAAGGCATATTTTACGCACATTAGTGTTCTGCTTCTTTTTCTTTCTTTCCTTCTTTTGTTAAAAATACGGGAATGGAAAAAGGCATCCCTCAGAATGGGCGAAAATCGTTGCAAACGAATCAATGGACAAAGGTTTAATCTCCAATATATATAAACAGCTCATGCAGCTTAATATTAACAAAACAAACAACCCAATACAAAAAATGGGCAGAAGATCTAAAGAGATGTTTCTTCAAAGAAGACACAGAGATGGCCAAGACACACATGAAAAGCTGCTCAACAGCACTAATTATTAGAGAAATGCAAATCAAAACTACAATGAGGTATCACCTCACACCTGTTAGAATCGGCATCATCAGAAAATCTACAAACAACCAATTCTGGGGAGGGTGTGGACAAAAGGAGCCCTCTTCCACTATTGGTGGCAATGTAAATTGATACAGTCCCTATGGAGAACGGTATGGAGTTTCCTTGAAAAAACTAGAAATAGAATTACCATCTGATCCAGCAATCCCACTTCTGGGCATATACCCAGAGAAAACCATAAATCAAAAAGGCACATTCACCACAATGTTCATGGCAGCACTATTTACAATAGCCAGGTAATGGAAGCAACGTAAATGGCCACAGACAGATGAATGGATAAAGATGTGGTACATATATAAAATGGAATATTACTCAGCCATAAAAAGGAATGAAACTGGGTCATTTGTAGAGACATTGATGGATCTAGAGACTGTCATACAGAATGAAGTAAGTCAGAAAGAGGAAAACAAATATTGTATATTAATGCATATAAGAGGAACCTAAAAAATGGTACAGATGAACTGGTTTGCAGGGAAGAAACAGAGACACAGAGGTAGAGAACAAACATATGGACACCAAGTGTGGGAAGCCATGGGGTGGTGGTGGTGGGATGAGTTGGGAGATTGGGATTGACCTGTATACATGTATATGCATAAAATACATAACTAATAATAACCTGCTGTATAAAAAAATAAATCAAATTAAATTTCAAAATTTTAAAAAGAAAAATTTAAAAATAAAACAGAAAAATCTTCTTCCCTTCACACAGATGTATTTATAGGAATGAATTATTTCCATGCTTATATCTATAAATACATAAAGGAGGAATAAAATCTAACTTGAACCATAAAAGAAAAAAAAAAACCTGAACCCACCAGTTATACAGAGGAAAACCCTATCAGGGCACTTGCTGCAGCGGTAAACAATTCTGAAATTGGTCAGAGGTGGGGAATCATCTCCCATACAACCAGCAACCCACCCCCCACGCCAGGAGCATCCTCATTGCAGAGCTGGGGGACCGTGCTGAGGCATCTGTGAGTAAACGTGAGCTGAGCCCCAGGACAGCTGCTGCTGAACTGTTCCCACCCTTCCCAGGTAAAACACCTGAATATGTACAAGGCCTTGAAAGCCTAGAGGAAGGGCCACGGAGCCACACCAGCGACAGCACGCAGGCCAACTTGGTGCCTGCAGGCCAGCCAGGGTGGTCCTGGCCCCGGGCGCTCTTCTGGAAGCTTTCCATTGCCCTGCCTGAGATACCCCTCCTGTCCCGGCCCCCACTGCTTTTTTCCTTCCTCACCTCTGTCCGGAGAGAAATTCCAGCGGAAGGTATGGGTGACACATCCTCTTCTTTACAGGTGGCAGCCTGGCAACCCCTGCAGAAAGGCCAGCAGAGCCCCACTCACACCGGGCCACCAACAAAGCTGTGGCCCCTCACTCCCTCCCACCAGCACAGCCCCGAGACTGCTGACGGGGCAGAGAATATGGAGTCAGGCACAGCTTCAGGGGCTATTGCTGCCTGGAGCGCTGTTTATATTGACCTCAAACAGGCACACCTGGGGAGGGCCGGCCGGCAGGGTAAGGCTGCCCAGGTCAGCTAATCCACAACCCTCAGGGAATCACATTGTTGAAAACGGACCTCGCTAAGGCAGAATAGAAGCCAAGGAAGAAAAGGACACAATGCCATTTGCAGCACCGTAGATGAGTCTAGAGGTAATCACGTGACTTGTAGTAAGTCAGAAAGTGAAAGACACATATCGTATCATATCACTTATAGGTGTTACCTAAGAATGGATACCAGGGCAGATATTTCCACGGAGAAGGGCCATCACAGATTCATCAAACAAACTTATGGTTCACCAATGGAAAGGTGTGAGGATTGGTTTCATTACGATATTGGGGTTAACAGACATATACAAACACAGGTGACACATATAATCACCAAAGACCTACGGAATACCAAGAGAAGACTACTCAACCTTCTGTCATAACGTACATGGGAAAAGGATCCCAGGAAGAACAGACATCTGTATATGTGTAAAAGAACCACATCTTCCACACCTACAACAAGCCAAACATTGTAATCAAACTTGCTGTAATAAAAAATAAAAAATTAAATTAAAAACACGAACAAGAAGTAGTGAGACAAACTTGAACGGCTTTCTCCTGGCACATTCCATTCTAAATTCCAATCTAGAACACGACTTCCATTGAGGCTCTGTTGCCCTAGTCACCAGATTTGGTAAGGGAGAACTGCTGCCACCTTGTGGCCGTTTCACACAACAGCAGCTTTAATCCCAGCGCTGATGGTCAGTTGATATTCAAAATCATTGCAGGCCTGTAAATGACACCTGCCCTGAAAACAAATCCTGGGGTCACATATCGACCAAAAAATTCAAAGGACGTCCATATTTCAAAACGACCGTTTCAAAAGGCATATTTTACGCACATTAGTGTTCTGCTTCTTTTTCTTTCTTTCCTTTTTTTTGTTAAAAAAAGGGGAATGGAAAAATGCATCCCTCAGAATGGGCGAAAATCGTTGCAAACGAATCAATGGACAAAGGTTTAATCTCCAATATATATAAACAGCTCATGCAGCTTAATATTAACAAAACAAACAACCCAATACAAAAAATGGGCAGAAGATCTAAAGAGATGTTTCTTCAAAGAAGACACAGAGATGGCCAAGACACACATGAAAAGCTGCTCAACAGCACTAATTATTAGAGAAATGCAAATCAAAACTACAATGAGGTATCACCTCACACCTGTTAGAATCGGCATCATCAGAAAATCTACAAACAACCAATTCTGGGGAGGGTGTGGACAAAAGGAGTCCTCTTCCACTATTGGTGGCAATGTAAATTGATACAGTCCCTATGGAGAACGGTATGGAGTTTCCTTGAAAAAACTAGAAATAGAATTACCATCTGATCCAGCAATCCCACTTCTGGGCATATACCCAGAGAAAACCATAAATCAAAAAGGCACATTCACCACAATGTTCATGGCAGCACTATTTACAATAGCCAGGTAATGGAAGCAACGTAAATGCCCACAGACAGATGAATGGATAAAGATGTGGTACATATATAAAATGGAATATTACTCAGCCATAAAAAGGAATGAAACTGGGTCATTTGTAGAGACATCGATGGATCTAGAGACTGTCATACAGAATGAAGTAAGTCAGAAAGAGGAAAACAAATATTGTATATTAATGCATATATGTGGAACCTAAAAAATGGTACAGATGAACTGGTTTGCAGGGAAGAAACAGAGACACAGAGGTAGAGAACAAACATATGGACACCAAGTGTGGGAAGCCATGGGGTGGTGGTGGTGGGATGAGTTGGGAGATTGGGATTGACCTGTATACATGTATATGCATAAAATACATAACTAATAATAACCTGCTGTATAAAAAAATAAATCAAATTAAATTTCAAAATTTCAAAAAGTAAAATTTAAAAATAAAACAGAAAAATCTTCTTCCCTTCACACAGATGTATTTATAGGAATGAATTATTTCCATGCTTATATCTATAAATACA
The DNA here is from genome assembly GCF_964341445.2 of Mesoplodon mirus. Classification (NCBI taxonomy): domain Eukaryota; kingdom Metazoa; phylum Chordata; class Mammalia; order Artiodactyla; family Ziphiidae; genus Mesoplodon; species Mesoplodon mirus. The sequence goes on along the minus strand of NW_028295814.1, from coordinate 620,569 downwards.
TAAAGGAGGAATAAAATCTAACTTGAACCATAAAAGAAAAAAAAAAACCTGAACCCAACAGTTATACAGAGGAAAACCCTATCAGGGCACTTGCTCCAGCGGTAAACAATTCTGAAATTGGTCAGAGGTGGGGAATCATCTCCCATACAACCAGCAACCCACCCCCCACGCCAGGAGCATCCTCATTGCAAAGCTGGGGGACCGTGCTGAGGCATCTGTGAGTAAACGTGAGCTGAGCCCCAGGACAGCTGCTGCTGAACTGTTCCCACCCTTCCCAGGTAAAACACCTGAATATGTACAAGGGCTTGAAAGCCTAGAGGAAGGGCCACGGAGCCACACCAGCGACAGCACGCAGGCCAACTTGGTGCCTGCAGGCCAGCCAGGGTGGTCCTGGCCCCGGGCGCTCTTGCGGAAGCTTTCCATTGCCCTGCCTGAGATACCCCTCCTGTCCCGGCCCCCACTGCTTTTTTCCTTCCTCACCTCTGTCCGGAGAGAAATTCCAGCGGAAGGTATGGCTGACACATCCTCTTCTTTACAGGTGGCAGCCTGGCAACCCCTGCAGAAAGGCCAGCAGAGCCCCACTCACACCGGGCCACCAACAAAGCTGTGGCCCCTCACTCCCTCCCACCAGCACAGCCCCGAGACTGCTGATGGGGCAGAGAATATGGAGTCAGGCACAGCTTCAGGGGCTATTGCTGCCTGGAGCGCTGTTTATATTGACCTCAAACAGGCACACCTGGGGAGGGCCGGCCGGCAGGGTAAGGCTGCCCAGGTCAGCTAATCCACAACCCTCAGGGAATCACATTGTTGAAAACGGACCTCGCTAAGGCAGAATAGAAGCCAAGGAAGAAAAGGACACAATGCCATTTGCAGCACCGTAGATGAGTCTAGAGGTAATCACGTGACTTGTAGTAAGTCAGAAAGTGAAAGACACATATCATATCATATCACTTATAGGTGTTACCTAAGAATGGATACCAGTGCAGATATTTCCACGGAGAAGGGCCATCACAGATTCATCAAACAAACTTATGGTTCACCAATGGAAAGGTGTGAGGATTGGTTTCATTACGATATTGGGGTTAACAGACATATACAAACACAGGTGACACATATAATCACCAAAGACCTATGGAATACCAAGAGAAGACTACTCAACCTTCTGTCATAACGTACAAGGGAAAAGGATCCCAGGAAGAACAGACATCTGTATATGTGTAAAAGAACCACATCTTCCACACCTACAACAAGCCAAACATTGTAATCAAACTTGCTGTAATAAAAAATAAAAAATTAAATTAAAAACACGAACAAGAAGTAGTGAGACAAACTTGAACGGCTTTCTCCTGGCACATTCCATTCTAAATTCCAATCTAGAACACGACTTCCATTGAGGCTCTGTTGCCCTAGTCACCAGATTTGGTAAGGGAGAACTGCTGCCACCTTGTGGCCGTTTCACACAACAGCAGCTTTAATCCCAGCACTGATGGTCAGTTGATATTCAAAATCATTGCAGGCCTGTAAATGACACCTGCCCTGAAAACAAATCCTGGGGTCACATATCGACCAAAAAATTCAAAGGACGTCCATATTTCAAAACGACCGTTTCAAAAGGCATATTTTACGCACATTAGTGTTCTGCTTCTTTTACTTTCTTTCCTTTTTTTTGTTAAAAATATGGGAATGGAAAAAGGCATCCCTCAGAATGGGCGAAAATCGTTGCAAACGAATCAATGGACAAAGGTTTAATCTCCAATATATATAAACAGCTCATGCAGCTTAATATTAACAAAACAAACAACCCAATACAAAAAATGGGCAGAAGATCTAAAGAGATGTTTCTTCAAAGAAGACACAGAGATGGCCAACACACACGTGAAAAGCTGCTCAACAGCACTAATTATTAGAGAAATGCAAATCAAAACTACAATGAGGTATCACCTCACACCTGTTAGAATCGGCATCATCAGAAAATCTACAAACAACCAATTCTGGGGAGGGTGTGGACAAAAGGAGCCCTCTTCCACAATTGGTGGCAATGTAAATTGATACAGTCACTATGGAGAACGGTATGGAGTTTCCTTGAAAAAACTTGAAATAGAATTACCATCTGATCCAGCAATCCCACTTCTGGGCATATACCCAGAGAAAACCATAAATCAAAAAGGCACATTCACCACAATGTTCATGGCAGCACTATTTACAATAGCCAGGTAATGGAAGCAACGTAAATGCCCACAGACAGATGAATGGATAAAGATGTGGTACATATATAAAATGGAATATTACTCAGCCATAAAAAGGAATGAAACTGGGTCATTTTTAGAGACATCGATGGATCTAGAGACTGTCATACAGAATGAAGTAAGTCAGAAAGAGGAAAACAAATATTGTATATTAATGCATATATGTGGAAACTAAAAAATGGTACAGATGAACTGGTTTGCAGGGAAGAAACAGAGACACAGAGGTAGAGAACAAACATATGGACACCAAGTGTGGGAAGCCATGGGGTGGTGGTGGTGGGATGAGTTGGGAGATTGGCATTGACCTGTATACATGTATATGCATAAAATACATAACTAATAATAACCTGCTGTATAAAAAATAAATCAAATTAAATTTCAAAATTTTAAAAAGTAAAATTTAAAAATAAAACAGAAAAATGTTCTTCCCTTCACACAGATGTATTTATAGGAATGAATTATTTCCATGCTTATATCTATAAATACATAAAAGAGGAAAAAAATCTAACTTGAACCATAAAAGAAAAAAAAAACCTGAACACACCAGTTATACAGAGGAAAACCCTATCAGGGCACTTGCTGCAGCGATAAACAATTCTGAAATTGGTCAGAGGTGGGGAATCATCTCCCATACAACCAGCAACCCACCCCCCACGCCAGGAGCATCCTCATTGCAAAGCTGGAGGACCGTGCCGAGGCATCTGTGAGTAAACGTGAGCTGAGCCCCAGGACAGCTGCTGCTGAACTGTTCCCACCCTTCCCAGGTAAAACACCTGAATATGTACAAGGGCTTTAAAGCCTAGAGGAAGGGCCACGGAGCCACACCAGCGACAGCACGCAGGCCAACTTGGTGCCTGCAGGCCAGCCAGGGTGGTCCTGGCCCCGGGCGCTCTTGCGGAAGCTTTCCATTGCCCTGCCTGAGATACCCCTCCTGTCCCGGCCCCCACTGCTTTTTTCCTTCCTCACCTCTGTCCGGAGAGAAATTCCAGCGGAAGGTATGGGTGACACATCCTCTTCTTTACAGGTGGCAGCCTGGCAACCCCTGCAGAAAGGCCAGCAGAGCCCCACTCACACCGGGCCACCAACAAAGCTGTGGCCCCTCACTCCCTCCCACCAGCACAGCCCCGAGACTGCTGACGGGGCAGAGAATATGGAGTCAGGCACAGCTTCAGGGGCTATTGCTGCCTGGAGCGCTGTTTATATTGACCTCAAACAGGCACACCTGGGGAGGGCCGGCCGGCAGGGTAAGGCTGCCCAGGTCAGCTAATCCACAACCCTCAGGGAATCACATTGTTGAAAACGGACCTCGCTAAGGCAGAATAGAAGCCAAGGAAGAAAAGGACACAATGCCATTTGCAGCACCGTAGATGAGTCTAGAGGTAATCACGTGACTTGTAGTAAGTCAGAAAGTGAAAGACACATATCGTATCATATCACTTATAGGTGTTACCTAAGAATGGATACCAGGGCAGATATTTCCACGGAGAAGGGCCATCACAGATTCATCAAACAAACTTATGGTTCACCAATGGAAAGGTGTGAGGATTGGTTTCATTACGATATTGGGGTTAACAGACATATACAAACACAGGTGACACATATAATCACCAAAGACCTACGGAATACCAAGAGAAGACTACTCAACCTTCTGTCATAACGTACATGGGAAAAGGATCCCAGGAAGAACAGACATCTGTATATGTGTAAAAGAACCACATCTTCCACACCTACAACAAGCCAAACATTGTAATCAAACTTGCTGTAATAAAAAATAAAAAATTAAATTAAAAACACGAACAAGAAGTAGTGAGACAAACTTGAACGGATTTCTCCTGGCACATTCCATTCTAAATTCCAATCTAGAACACGACTTCCATTGAGGCTCTGTTGCCCTAGTCACCAGATTTGGTAAGGGAGAACTGCTGCCACCTTGTGGCCGTTTCACACAACAGCAGCTTTAATCCCAGCGCTGATGGTCAGTTGATATTCAAAATCATTGCAGGCCTGTAAATGACACCTGCCCTGAAAACAAATCCTGGGGTCACATATCGACCAAAAAATTCAAAGGACATCCATATTTAAAAAAGACCATCTCAAAAGGCATATTTTACGCACATTAGTGTTCTGCTTCTTTTTCTTTCTTTCCTTCTTTTGTTAAAAATACGGGAATGGAAAAAGGCATCCCTCAGAATGGGCGAAAATCGTTGCAAACGAATCAATGGACAAAGGTTTAATCTCCAATATATATAAACAGCTCATGCAGCTTAATATTAACAAAACAAACAACCCAATACAAAAAATGGGCAGAAGATCTAAAGAGATGTTTCTTCAAAGAAGACACAGAGATGGCCAAGACACACATGAAAAGCTGCTCAACAGCACTAATTATTAGAGAAATGCAAATCAAAACTACAATGAGGTATCACCTCACACCTGTTAGAATCGGCATCATCAGAAAATCTACAAACAACCAATTCTGGGGAGGGTGTGGACAAAAGGAGCCCTCTTCCACTATTGGTGGCAATGTAAATTGATACAGTCCCTATGGAGAACGGTATGGAGTTTCCTTGAAAAAACTAGAAATAGAATTACCATCTGATCCAGCAATCCCACTTCTGGGCATATACCCAGAGAAAACCATAAATCAAAAAGGCACATTCACCACAATGTTCATGGCAGCACTATTTACAATAGCCAGGTAATGGAAGCAACGTAAATGGCCACAGACAGATGAATGGATAAAGATGTGGTACATATATAAAATGGAATATTACTCAGCCATAAAAAGGAATGAAACTGGGTCATTTGTAGAGACATTGATGGATCTAGAGACTGTCATACAGAATGAAGTAAGTCAGAAAGAGGAAAACAAATATTGTATATTAATGCATATAAGTGGAACCTAAAAAATGGTACAGATGAACTGGTTTGCAGGGAAGAAACAGAGACACAGAGGTAGAGAACAAACATATGGACACCAAGTGTGGGAAGCCATGGGGTGGTGGTGGTGGGATGAGTTGGGAGATTGGGATTGACCTGTATACATGTATATGCATAAAATACATAACTAATAATAACCTGCTGTATAAAAAAATAAATCAAATTAAATTTCAAAATTTTAAAAAGAAAAATTTAAAAATAAAACAGAAAAATCTTCTTCCCTTCACACAGATGTATTTATAGGAATGAATTATTTCCATGCTTATATCTATAAATACATAAAGGAGGAATAAAATCTAACTTGAACCATAAAAGAAAAAAAAAAACCTGAACCCACCAGTTATACAGAGGAAAACCCTATCAGGGCACTTGCTGCAGCGGTAAACAATTCTGAAATTGGTCAGAGGTGGGGAATCATCTCCCATACAACCAGCAACCCACCCCCCACGCCAGGAGCATCCTCATTGCAGAGCTGGGGGACCGTGCTGAGGCATCTGTGAGTAAACGTGAGCTGAGCCCCAGGACAGCTGCTGCTGAACTGTTCCCACCCTTCCCAGGTAAAACACCTGAATATGTACAAGGCCTTGAAAGCCTAGAGGAAGGGCCACGGAGCCACACCAGCGACAGCACGCAGGCCAACTTGGTGCCTGCAGGCCAGCCAGGGTGGTCCTGGCCCCGGGCGCTCTTCTGGAAGCTTTCCATTGCCCTGCCTGAGATACCCCTCCTGTCCCGGCCCCCACTGCTTTTTTCCTTCCTCACCTCTGTCCGGAGAGAAATTCCAGTGGAAGGTATGGGTGACACATCCTCTTCTTTACAGGTGGCAGCCTGGCAACCCCTGCAGAAAGGCCAGCAGAGCCCCACTCACACCGGGCCACCAACAAAGCTGTGGCCCCTCACTCCCTCCCACCAGCACAGCCCCGAGACTGCTGACGGGGCAGAGAATATGGAGTCAGGCACAGCTTCAGGGGCTATTGCTGCCTGGAGCGCTGTTTATATTGACCTCAAACAGGCACACCTGGGGAGGGCCGGCCGGCAGGGTAAGGCTGCCCAGGTCAGCTAATCCACAACCCTCAGGGAATCACATTGTTGAAAACGGACCTCGCTAAGGCAGAATAGAAGCCAAGGAAGAAAAGGACACAATGCCATTTGCAGCACCGTAGATGAGTCTAGAGGTAATCACGTGACTTGTAGTAAGTCAGAAAGTGAAAGACACATATCGTATCATATCACTTATAGGTGTTACCTAAGAATGGATACCAGGGCAGATATTTCCACGGAGAAGGGCCATCACAGATTCATCAAACAAACTTATGGTTCACCAATGGAAAGGTGTGAGGATTGGTTTCATTACGATATTGGGGTTAACAGACATATACAAACACAGGTGACACATATAATCACCAAAGACCTACGGAATACCAAGAGAAGACTACTCAACCTTCTGTCATAACGTACATGGGAAAAGGATCCCAGGAAGAACAGACATCTGTATATGTGTAAAAGAACCACATCTTCCACACCTACAACAAGCCAAACATTGTAATCAAACTTGCTGTAATAAAAAATAAAAAATTAAATTAAAAACACGAACAAGAAGTAGTGAGACAAACTTGAACGGCTTTCTCCTGGCACATTCCATTCTAAATTCCAATCTAGAACACGACTTCCATTGAGGCTCTGTTGCCCTAGTCACCAGATTTGGTAAGGGAGAACTGCTGCCACCTTGTGGCCGTTTCACACAACAGCAGCTTTAATCCCAGCGCTGATGGTCAGTTGATATTCAAAATCATTGCAGGCCTGTAAATGACACCTGCCCTGAAAACAAATCCTGGGGTCACATATCGACCAAAAAATTCAAAGGACGTCCATATTTCAAAACGACCGTTTCAAAAGGCATATTTTACGCACATTAGTGTTCTGCTTCTTTTTCTTTCTTTCCTTTTTTTTGTTAAAAAAAGGGGAATGGAAAAATGCATCCCTCAGAATGGGCGAAAATCGTTGCAAACGAATCAATGGACAAAGGTTTAATCTCCAATATATATAAACAGCTCATGCAGCTTAATATTAACAAAACAAACAACCCAATACAAAAAATGGGCAGAAGATCTAAAGAGATGTTTCTTCAAAGAAGACACAGAGATGGCCAAGACACACATGAAAAGCTGCTCAACAGCACTAATTATTAGAGAAATGCAAATCAAAACTACAATGAGGTATCACCTCACACCTGTTAGAATCGGCATCATCAGAAAATCTACAAACAACCAATTCTGGGGAGGGTGTGGACAAAAGGAGTCCTCTTCCACTATTGGTGGCAATGTAAATTGATACAGTCCCTATGGAGAACGGTATGGAGTTTCCTTGAAAAAACTAGAAATAGAATTACCATCTGATCCAGCAATCCCACTTCTGGGCATATACCCAGAGAAAACCATAAATCAAAAAGGCACATTCACCACAATGTTCATGGCAGCACTATTTACAATAGCCAGGTAATGGAAGCAACGTAAATGCCCACAGACAGATGAATGGATAAAGATGTGGTACATATATAAAATGGAATATTACTCAGCCATAAAAAGGAATGAAACTGGGTCATTTGTAGAGACATCGATGGATCTAGAGACTGTCATACAGAATGAAGTAAGTCAGAAAGAGGAAAACAAATATTGTATATTAATGCATATATGTGGAACCTAAAAAATGGTACAGATGAACTGGTTTGCAGGGAAGAAACAGAGACACAGAGGTAGAGAACAAACATATGGACACCAAGTGTGGGAAGCCATGGGGTGGTGGTGGTGGGATGAGTTGGGAGATTGGGATTGACCTGTATACATGTATATGCATAAAATACATAACTAATAATAACCTGCTGTATAAAAAAATAAATCAAATTAAATTTCAAAATTTCAAAAAGTAAAATTTAAAAATAAAACAGAAAAATCTTCTTCCCTTCACACAGATGTATTTATAGGAATGAATTATTTCCATGCTTATATCTATAAATACATAAAGGAGGAATAAAATCTAACTTGAACCATAAAAGAAAAAAAAAAACCTGAACCCACCAGTTATACAGAGGAAAACCCTATCAGGGCACTTGCTCCAGCGGTAAACAATTCTGAAATTGGTCAGAGGTGGGGAATCATCTCCCATACAACCAGCAACCCACCCCCCACGCCAGGAGCATCCTCATTGCAAAGCTGGGGGACCGTGCTGAGGCATCTGTGAGTAAACGTGAGCTGAGCCCCAGGACAGCTGCTGCTGAACTGTTCCCACCCTTCCCAGGTAAAACACCTGAATATGTACAAGGCCTTGAAAGCCTAGAGGAAGGGCCACGGAGCCACACCAGCGACAGCACGCAGGCCAACTTGGTGCCTGCAGGCCAGCCAGGGTGGTCCTGGCCCCGGGCGCTCTTCTGGAAGCTTTCCATTGCCCTGCCTGAGATACCCCTCCTGTCCCGGCCCCCACTGCTTTTTTCCTTCCTCACCTCTGTCCGGAGAGAAATTCCAGCGGAAGGTATGGGTGACACATCCTCTTCTTTACAGGTGGCAGCCTGGCAACCCCTGCAGAAAGGCCAGCAGAGCCCCACTCACACCAGGCCACCAACAAAGCTGTGGCCCCTCACTCCCTCCCACCAGCACAGCCCCGAGACTGCTGACGGGGCAGAGAATATGGAGTCAGGCACAGCTTCAGGGGCTATTGCTGCCTGGAGCGCTGTTTATATTGACCTCAAACAGGCACACCTGGGGAGGGCCGGCCGGCAGGGTAAGGCTGCCCAGGTCAGCTAATCCACAACCCTCAGGGAATCACATTGTTGAAAACGGACCTCGCTAAGGCAGAATAGAAGCCAAGGAAGAAAAGGACACAATGCCATTTGCAGCACCGTAGATGAGTCTAGAGGTAATCACGTGACTTGTAGTAAGTCAGAAAGTGAAAGACACATATCGTATCATATCACTTATAGGTGTTACCTAAGAATGGATACCAGGGCAGATATTTCCACGGAGAAGGGCCATCACAGATTCATCAAACAAACTTATGGTTCACCAATGGAAAGGTGTGAGGATTGGTTTCATTACGATATTGGGGTTAACAGACATATACAAACACAGGTGACACATATAATCACCAAAGACCTACGGAATACCAAGAGAAGACTACTCAACCTTCTGTCATAACGTACATGGGAAAAGGATCCCAGGAAGAACAGACATCTGTATATGTGTAAAAGAACCACATCTTCCACACCTACAACAAGCCAAACATTGTAATCAAACTTGCTGTAATAAAAAATAAAAAATTAAATTAAAAACACGAACAAGAAGTAGTGAGACAAACTTGAACGGCTTTCTCCTGGCACATTCCATTCTAAATTCCAATCTAGAACACGACTTCCATTGAGGCTCTGTTGCCCTAGTCACCAGATTTGGTAAGGGAGAACTGCTGCCACCTTGTGGCCGTTTCACACAACAGCAGCTTTAATCCCAGCGCTGATGGTCAGTTGATATTCAAAATCATTGCAGGCCTGTAAATGACACCTGCCCTGAAAACAAATCCTGGGGTCACATATCGACCAAAAAATTCAAAGGACGTCCATATTTCAAAACGACCGTTTCAAAAGGCATATTTTACGCACATTAGTGTTCTGCTTCTTTTTCTTTCTTTCCTTTTTTTGTTAAAAAAAGGGGAATGGAAAAAGGCATCCCTCAGAATGGGCGAAAATCGTTGCAAACGAATCAATGGACAAAGGTTTAATCTCCAATATATATAAACAGCTCATGCAGCTTAATATTAACAAAACAAACAACCCAATACAAAAAATGGGCAGAAGATCTAAAGAGATGTTTCTTCAAAGAAGACACAGAGATGGCCAAGACACACATGAAAAGCTGCTCAACAGCACTAATTATTAGAGAAATGCAAATCAAAACTACAATGAGGTATCACCTCACACCTGTTAGAATCGGCATCATCAGAAAATCTACAAACAACCAATTCTGGAGAGGGTGTGGACAAAAGGAGTCCTCTTCCACTATTGGTGGCAATGTAAATTGATACAGTCCCTATGGAGAACGGTATGGAGTTTCCTTGAAAAAACTAGAAATAGAATTACCATCTGATCCAGCAATCCCACTTCTGGGCATATACCCAGAGAAAACCATAAATCAAAAAGGCACATTCACCACAATGTTCATGGCAGCACTATTTACAATAGCCAGGTAATGGAAGCAACGTAAATGCCCACAGACAGATGAATGGATAAAGATGTGGTACATATATAAAATGGAATATTACTCAGCCATAAAAAGGAATGAAACTGGGTCATTTGTAGAGACATCGATGGATCTAGAGACTGTCATACAGAATGAAGTAAGTCAGAAAGAGGAAAACAAATATTGTATATTAATGCATATATGTGGAACCTAAAAAATGGTACAGATGAACTGGTTTGCAGGGAAGAAACAGAGACACAGAGGTAGAGAACAAACATATGGACACCAAGTGTGGGAAGCCATGGGGTGGTGGTGGTGGGATGAGTTGGGAGATTGGGATTGACCTGTATACATGTATATGCATAAAATACATAACTAATAATAACCTGCTGTATAAAAAAATAAATCAAATTAAATTTCAAAATTTCAAAAAGTAAAATTTAAAAATAAAACAGAAAAATCTTCTTCCCTTCACACAGATGTATTTATAGGAATGAATTATTTCCATGCTTATATCTATAAATACATAAAGGAGGAATAAAATCTAACTTGAACCATAAAAGAAAAAAAAAACCTGAACCCACCAGTTATACAGAGGAAAACCCTATCAGGGCACTTGCTCCAGCGGTAAACAATTCTGAAATTGGTCAGAGGTGGGGAATCATCTCCCATACAACCAGCAACCCACCCCCCACGCCAGGAGCATGCTCATTGCAAAGCTGGGGGACCGTGCTGAGGCATCTGTGAGTAAACGTGAGCTGAGCCCCAGGACAGCTGCTGCTGAACTGTTCCCACCCTTCCCAGGTAAAACACCTGAATATGTACAAGGCCTTGAAAGCCTAGAGGAAGGGCCACGGAGCCACACCAGCGACAGCACGCAGGCCAACTTGGTGCCTGCAGGCCAGCCAGGGTGGTCCTGGCCCCGGGCGCTCTTCTGGAAGCTTTCCATTGCCCTGCCTGAGATACCCCTCCTGTCCCGGCCCCCACTGCTTTTTTCCTTCCTCACCTCTGTCCGGAGAGAAATTCCAGCGGAAGGTATGGGTGACACATCCTCTTCTTTACAGGTGGCAGCCTGGCAACCCCTGCAGAAAGGCCAGCAGAGCCCCACTCACACCGGGCCACCAACAAAGCTGTGGCCCCTCACTCCCTCCCACCAGCACAGCCCCGAGACTGCTGACGGGGCAGAGAATATGGAGTCAGGCACAGCTTCAGGGGCTATTGCTGCCTGGAGCGCTGTTTATATTGACCTCAAACAGGCACACCTGGGGAGGGCCGGCCGGCAGGGTAAGGCTGCCCAGGTCAGCTAATCCACAACCCTCAGGGAATCACATTGTTGAAAACGGACCTCGCTAAGGCAGAATAGAAGCCAAGGAAGAAAAGGACACAATGCCATTTGCAGCACCGTAGATGAGTCTAGAGGTAATCACGTGACTTGTAGTAAGTCAGAAAGTGAAAGACACATATCGTATCATATCACTTATAGGTGTTACCTAAGAATGGATACCAGGGCAGATATTTCCACGGAGAAGGGCCATCACAGATTCATCAAACAAACTTATGGTTCACCAATGGAAAGGTGTGAGGATTGGTTTCATTACGATATTGGGGTTAACAGACATATACAAACACAGGTGACACATATAATCACCAAAGACCTACGGAATACCAAGAGAAGACTACTCAACCTTCTGTCATAACGTACATGGGAAAAGGATCCCAGGAAGAACAGACATCTGTATATGTGTAAAAGAACCACATCTTCCACACCTACAACAAGCCAAACATTGTAATCAAACTTGCTGTAATAAAAAATAAAAAATTAAATTAAAAACACGAACAAGAAGTAGTGAGACAAACTTGAGGGGCTTTCTCCTGGCACATTCCATTCTAAATTCCAATCTAGAACACGACTTCCATTGAGGCTCTGTTGCCCTAGTCACCAGATTTGGTAAGGGAGAACTGCTGCCACCTTGTGGCCGTTTCACACAACAGCAGCTTTAATCCCAGCGCTGATGGTCAGTTGATATTCAAAATCATTGCAGGCCTGTAAATGACACCTGCCCTGAAAACAAATCCTGGGGTCACATATCGACCAAAAAATTCAAAGGACGTCCATATTTCAAAACGACCGTTTCAAAAGGCATATTTTACGCACATTAGTGTTCTGCTTCTTTTTCTTTCTTTCCTTTTTTTGTTAAAAAAAGGGGAATGGAAAAATGCATCCCTCAGAATGGGCGAAAATCGTTGCAAACGAATCAATGGACAAAGGTTTAATCTCCAATATATATAAACAGCTCATGCAGCTTAATATTAACAAAACAAACAACCCAATACAAAAAATGGGCAGAAGATCTAAAGAGATGTTTCTTCAAAGAAGACACAGAGATGGCCAAGACACACATGAAAAGCTGCTCAACAGCACTAATTATTAGAGAAATGCAAATCAAAACTACAATGAGGTATCACCTCACACCTGTTAGAATCGGCATCATCAGAAAATCTACAAACAACCAATTCTGGGGAGGGTGTGGACAAAAGGAGCCCTCTTCCACAATTGGTGGCAATGTAAATTGATACAGTCACTATGGAGAACGGTATGGAGTTTCCTTGAAAAAACTTGAAATAGAATTACCATCTGATCCAGCAATCCCACTTCTGGGCATATACCCAGAGAAAACAATAAATCAAAAAGGCACATTCACCACAATGTTCATGGCAGCACTATTTACAATAGCCAGGTAATGGAAGCAACGTAAATGCCCACAGACAGATGAATGGATAAAGATGTGGTACATATATAAAATGGAATATTACTCAGCCATAAAAAGGAATGAAACTGGGTCATTTGTAGAGACATCGATGGATCTAGAGACTGCTATACAGAATGAAGTAAGTCAGAAAGAGGAAAACAAATATTGTATATTAATGCATATATGTGGAACCTAAAAAATGGTACAGATGAACTGGTTTGCAGGGAAGAAACAGAGACACAGAGGTAGAGAACAAACATATGGACACCAAGTGTGGGAAGCCATGGGGTGGTGGTGGTGGGATGAGTTGGGAGATTGGCATTGACCTGTATACATGTATATGCATAAAATACATAACTAATAATAACCTGCTGTATAAAAAATAAATCAAATTAAATTTCAAAATTTTAAAAAGTAAAATTTAAAAATAAAACAGAAAAATGTTCTTCCCTTCACACAGATGTATTTATAGGAATGAATTATTTCCATGCTTATATCTATAAATACATAAAAGAGGAAAAAAATCTAACTTGAACCATAAAAGAAAAAAAAAACCTGAACACACCAGTTATACAGAGGAAAACCCTATCAGGGCACTTGCTGCAGCGATAAACAATTCTGAAATTGGTCAGAGGTGGGGAATCATCTCCCATACCACCAGCAACCCACCCCCCACGCCAGGAGCATCCTCATTGCAAAGCTGGAGGACCGTGCCGAGGCATCTGTGAGTAAACGTGAGCTGAGCCCCAGGACAGCTGCTGCTGAACTGTTCCCACCCTTCCCAGGTAAAACACCTGAATATGTACAAGGCCTTGAAAGCCTAGAGGAAGGGCCACGGAGCCACACCAGCGACAGCACGCAGGCCAACTTGGTGCCTGCAGGCCAGCCAGGGTGGTCCTGGCCCCGGGCGCTCTTGCGGAAGCTTTCCATTGCCCTGCCTGAGATACCCCTCCTGTCCCGGCCCCCACTGCTTTTTTCCTTCCTCACCTCTGTCCGGAGAGAAATTCCAGCGGAAGGTATGGCTGACACATCCTCTTCTTTACAGGTGGCAGCCTGGCAACCCCTGCAGAAAGGCCAGCAGAGCCCCACTCACACCGGGCCACCAACAAAGCTGTGGCCCCTCACTCCCTCCCACCAGCACAGCCCCGAGACTGCTGATGGGGCAGAGAATATGGAGTCAGGCACAGCTTCAGGGGCTATTGCTGCCTGGAGCGCTGTTTATATTGACCTCAAACAGGCACACCTGGGGAGGGCCGGCCGGCAGGGTAAGGCTGCCCAGGTCAGCTAATCCACAACCCTCAGGGAATCACATTGTTGAAAACGGACCTCGCTAAGGCAGAATAGAAGCCAAGGAAGAAAAGGACACAATGCCATTTGCAGCACCGTAGATGAGTCTAGAGGTAATCACGTGACTTGTAGTAAGTCAGAAAGTGAAAGACACATATCATATCATATCACTTATAGGTGTTACCTAAGAATGGATACCAGGGCAGATATTTCCACGGAGAAGGGCCATCACAGATTCATCAAACAAACTTATGGTTCACCAATGGAAAGGTGTGAGGATTGGTTTCATTACGATATTGGGGTTAACAGACATATACAAACACAGGTGACACATATAATCACCAAAGACCTATGGAATACCAAGAGAAGACTACTCAACCTTCTGTCATAACGTACAAGGGAAAAGGATCCCAGGAAGAACAGACATCTGTATATGTGTAAAAGAACCACATCTTCCACACCTACAACAAGCCAAACATTGTAATCAAACTTGCTGTAATAAAAAATAAAAAATTAAATTAAAAACACGAACAAGAAGTAGTGAGACAAACTTGAGGGGCATTCTCCTGGCACATTCCATTCTAAATTCCAATCTAGAACACGACTTCCATTGAGGCTCTGTTGCCCTAGTCACCAGATTTGGTAAGGGAGAACTGCTGCCACCTTGTGGCCGTTTCACACAACAGCAGCTTTAATCCCAGCACTGATGGTCAGTTGATATTCAAAATCATTGCAGGCCTGTAAATGACACCTGCCCTGAAAACAAATCCTGGGGTCACATATCGACCAAAAAATTCAAAGGACGTCCATATTTCAAAACGACCGTTTCAAAAGGCATATTTTACGCACATTAGTGTTCTGCTTCTTTTACTTTCTTTACTTTTTTTTGTTAAAAATATGGGAATGGAAAAAGGCATCCCTCAGAATGGGCGAAAATCGTTGCAAACGAATCAATGGACAAAGGTTTAATCTCCAATATATATAAACAGCTCATGCAGCTTAATATTAACAAAACAAACAACCCAATACAAAAAATGGGCAGAAGATCTAAAGAGATGTTTCTTCAAAGAAGACACAGAGATGGCCAACACACACGTGAAAAGCTGCTCAACAGCACTAATTATTAGAGAAATGCAAATCAAAACTACAATGAGGTATCACCTCACACCTGTTAGAATCGGCATCATCAGAAAATCTACAAACAACAAATTCTGGGGAGGGTGTGGACAAAAGGAGCCCTCTTCCAATATTGGTGGCAATGTAAATTAATTCAGTCCCTATGGAGAACGGTATGGAGTTTCCTTGAAAAAACTAGAAATAGAATTACCATCTGATCCAGCAATCCCACTTCTGGGCATATACCCAGAGAAAACCATAAATCAAAAAGGCACATTCACCACAATGTTCATGGCAGCACTATTTACAATAGCCAGGTAATGGAAGCAACGTAAATGCCCACAGACAGATGAATGGATAAAGATGTGGTACATATATAAAATGGAATATTACTCAGCCATAAAAAGGAATGAAACTGGGTCATTTGTAGAGACATCGATGGATCTAGAGACTGTCATAGAGAATGAAGTAAGTCAGAAAGAGGAAAACAAATATTGTATATTAATGCATATATGTGGAACCTAAAAATGGTACAGATGAACTGGTTTGCAGGGAAGAAACAGAGACACAGAGGTAGAGAACAAACATATGGACACCAAGTGTGGGAAGCCATGGGGTGGTGGTGGTGGGATGAGTTGGGAGATTGGCATTGACCTGTATACATGTATATGCATAAAATACATAACTAATAATAACCTGCTGTATAAAAAATAAATCAAATTAAATTTCAAAATTTTAAAAAGTAAAATTTAAAAATAAAACAGAAAAATCTTCTTCCCTTCACACAGATGTATTTATAGGAATGAATTATTTCCATGCTTATATCTATAAACACATAAAGGAGGAATAAAATCTAACTTGAACCATAAAAGAAAAAAAAAACCTGAACCCACCAGTTATACAGAGGAAAACCCTATCAGGGCACTTGCTGCAGCGGTAAACAATTCTGAAATTGGTCAGAGGTGGGGAATCATCTCCCATACAACCAGCAACCCACCCCCCACGCCAGGAGCATCCTCATTGCAAAGCTGGGGGACCGTGCTGAGGCATCTGTGAGTAAACGTGAGCTGAGCCCCAGGACAGCTGCTGCTGAACTGTTCCCACCCTTCCCAGGTAAAACACCTGAATATGTACAAGGCCTTGAAAGCCTAGAGGAAGGGCCACGGAGCCACACCAGCGACAGCACGCAGGCCAACTTGGTGCCTGCAGGCCAGCCAGGGTGGTCCTGGCCCCGGGCGCTCTTCTGGAAGCTTTCCATTGCCCTGCCTGAGATACCCCTCCTGTCCCGGCCCCCACTGCTTTTTTCCTTCCTCACCTCTGTCCGGAGAGAAATTCCAGCGGAAGGTATGGGTGACACATCCTCTTCTTTACAGGTGGCAGCCTGGCAACCCCTGCAGAAAGGCCAGCAGAGCCCCACTCACACCGGGCCACCAACAAAGCTGTGGCCCCTCACTCCCTCCCACCAGCACAGCCCCGAGACTGCTGACGGGGCAGAGAATATGGAGTCAGGCACAGCTTCAGGGGCTATTGCTGCCTGGAGCGCTGTTTATATTGACCTCAAACAGGCACACCTGGGGAGGGCCGGCCGGCAGGGTAAGGCTGCCCAGGTCAGCTAATCCACAACCCTCAGGGAATCACATTGTTGAAAACGGACCTCGCTAAGGCAGAATAGAAGCCAAGGAAGAAAAGGACACAATGCCATTTGCAGCACCGTAGATGAGTCTAGAGGTAATCACGTGACTTGTAGTAAGTCAGAAAGTGAAAGACACATATCGTATCATATCACTTATAGGTGTTACCTAAGAATGGATACCAGGGCAGATATTTCCACGGAGAAGGGCCATCACAGATTCATCAAACAAACTTATGGTTCACCAATGGAAAGGTGTGAGGATTGGTTTCATTACGATATTGGGGTTAACAGACATATACAAACACAGGTGACACATATAATCACCAAAGACCTACGGAATACCAAGAGAAGACTACTCAACCTTCTGTCATAACGTACATGGGAAAAGGATCCCAGGAAGAACAGACATCTGTATATGTGTAAAAGAACCACATCTTCCACACCTACAACAAGCCAAACATTGTAATCAAACTTGCTGTAATAAAAAATAAAAAATTAAATTAAAAACACGAACAAGAAGTAGTGAGACAAACTTGAGGGGCTTTCTCCTGGCACATTCCATTCTAAATTCCAATCTAGAACACGACTTCCATTGAGGCTCTGTTGCCCTAGTCACCAGATTTGGTAAGGGAGAACTGCTGCCACCTTGTGGCCGTTTCACACAACAGCAGCTTTAATCCCAGCGCTGATGGTCAGTTGATATTCAAAATCATTGCAGGCCTGTAAATGACACCTGCCCTGAAAACAAATCCTGGGGTCACATATCGACCAAAAAATTCAAAGGACGTCCATATTTCAAAACGACCGTTTCAAAAGGCATATTTTACGCACATTAGTGTTCTGCTTCTTTTTCTTTCTTTCCTTTTTTTGTTAAAAAAAGGGGAATGGAAAAATGCATCCCTCACAATGGGCGAAAATCGTTGCAAACGAATCAATGGACAAAGGTTTAATCTCCAATATATATAAACAGCTCATGCAGCTTAATATTAACAAAACAAACAACCCAATACAAAAAATGGGCAGAAGATCTAAAGAGATGTTTCTTCAAAGAAGACACAGAGATGGCCAAGACACACATGAAAAGCTGCTCAACAGCACTAATTGTTAGAGAAATGCAAATCAAAACTACAATGAGGTATCACCTCACACCTGTTAGAATCGGCATCATCAGAAAATCTACAAACAACAAATTCTGGGGAGGGTGTGGACAAAAGGAGCCCTCTTCCACTATTGGTGGCAATGTAAATTGATACAGTCCCTATGGAGAACGGTATGGAGTTTCCTTGAAAAAACTAGAAATAGAATTACCATCTGATCCAGCAATCCCACTTCTGGGCATATACCCAGAGAAAACCATAAATCAAAAAGGCACATTCACCACAATGTTCATGGCAGCACTATTTACAATAGCCAGGTAATGGAAGCAACGTAAATGCCCACAGACAGATGAATGGATAAAGATGTGGTACATATATAAAATGGAATATTACTCAGCCATAAAAAGGAATGAAACTGGGTCATTTGTAGAGACATCGATGGATCTAGAGACTGTCATACAGAATGAAGTAAGTCAGAAAGAGGAAAACAAATATTGTATATTAATGCATATATGTGGAACCTAAAAAATGGTACAGATGAACTGGTTTGCAGGGAAGAAACAGAGACACAGAGGTAGAGAACAAACATATGGACACCAAGTGTGGGAAGCCATGGGGTGGTGGTGGTGGGATGAGTTGGGAGATTGGCATTGACCTGTATACATGTATATGCATAAAATACATAACTAATAATAACCTGCTGTATAAAAAATAAATCAAATTAAATTTCAAAATTTTAAAAAGTAAAATTTAAAAATAAAACAGAAAAATGTTCTTCCCTTCACACAGATGTATTTATAGGAATGAATTATTTCCATGCTTATATCTATAAATACATAAAAGAGGAATAAAATCTAACTTGAACCATAAAAGAAAAAAAAAACCTGAACCCACCAGTTATACAGAGGAAAACCCTATCAGGGCACTTGCTGCAGCGGTAAACAATTCTGAAATTGGTCAGAGGTGGGGAATCATCTCCCATACAACCAGCAACCCACCCCCCACGCCAGGAGCATCCTCATTGCAAAGCTGGGGGACCGTGCTGAGGCATCTGTGAGTAAACGTGAGCTGAGCCCCAGGACAGCTGCTGCTGAACTGTTCCCACCCTTCCCAGGTAAAACACCTGAATATGTACAAGGCCTTGAAAGCCTAGAGGAAGGGCCATGGAGCCACACCAGCGACAGCACGCAGGCCAACTTGGTGCCTGCAGGCCAGCCAGGGTGGTCCTGGCCCCGGGCGCTCTTGCGGAAGCTTTCCATTGCCCTGCCTGAGATACCCCTCCTGTCCCGGCCCCCACTGCTTTTTTCCTTCCTCACCTCTGTCCGGAGAGAAATTCCAGCGGAAGGTATGGGTGACACATCCTCTTCTTTACAGGTGGCAGCCTGGCAACCCCTGCAGAAAGGCCAGCAGAGCCCCACTCACACCGGGCCACCAACAAAGCTGTGGCCCCTCACTCCCTCCCACCAGCACAGCCCCGAGACTGCTGACGGGGCAGAGAATATGGAGTCAGGCACAGCTTCAGGGGCTATTGCTGCCTGGAGCGCTGTTTATATTGACCTCAAACAGGCACACCTGGGGAGGGCCGGCCGGCAGGGTAAGGCTGCCCAGGTCAGCTAATCCACAACCCTCAGGGAATCACATTGTTGAAAACGGACCTCGCTAAGGCAGAATAGAAGCCAAGGAAGAAAAGGACACAACGCCATTTGCAGCACCGTAGATGAGTCTAGAGGTAATCACGTGACTTGTAGTAAGTCAGAAAGTGAAAGACACATATCGTATCATATCACTTATAGGTGTTACCTAAGAATGGATACCAGGGCAGATATTTCCACGGAGAAGGGCCATCACAGATTCATCAAACAAACTTATGGTTCACCAATGGAAAGGTGTGAGGATTGGTTTCATTACGATATTGGGGTTAACAGACATATACAAACACAGGTGACACATATAATCACCAAAGACCTACGGAATACCAAGAGAAGACTACTCAACCTTCTGTCATAACGTACATGGGAAAAGGATCCCAGGAAGAACAGACATCTGTATACGTGTAAAAGAACCACATCTTCCACACCTACAACAAGCCAAACATTGGAATCAAACTTGCTGTAATAAAAAATAAAAAAATTAAATTAAAAACACGAACAAGAAGTAGTGAGACAAACTTGAGGGGCTTTCTCCTGGCACATTCCATTCTAAATTCCAATCTAGAACAGGACTTCCATTGAGGCTCTGTTGCCCTAGTCACCAGATTTGGTAAGGGAGAACTGCTGCCACCTTGTGGCCGTTTCACACAACAGCAGCTTTAATCCCAGCGCTGATGGTCAGTTGATATTCAAAATCATTGCAGGCCTGTAAATGACACCTGCCCTGAAAACAAATCCTGGGGTCACATATCGACCAAAAAATTCAAAGGACGTCCATATTTCAAAACGACCGTTTCAAAAGGCATATTTTACGCACATTAGTGTTCTGCTTCTTTTTCTTTCTTTCCTTTTTTTGTTAAAAAAAGGGGAATGGAAAAATGCATCCCTCACAATGGGCGAAAATCGTTGCAAACGAATCAATGGACAAAGGTTTAATCTCCAATATATATAAACAGCTCATGCAGCTTAATATTAACAAAACAAACAACCCAATACAAAAAATGGGCAGAAGATCTAAAGAGATGTTTCTTCAAAGAAGACACAGAGATCGCCAAGACACACATGAAAAGCTGCTCAACAGCACTAATTATTAGAGAAATGCAAATCAAAACTACAATGAGGTATCACCTCACACCTGTTAGAATCGGCATCATCAGAAAATCTACAAACAACCAATTCTGGGGAGGGTGTGGACAAAAGGAGCCCTCTTCCACAATTGGTGGCAATGTAAATTGATACAGTCACTATGGAGAACGGTATGGAGTTTCATTGAGAAAACTAGAAATAGAATTACCATCTGATCCAGCAATCCCACTTCTGGGCATATACCCAGAGAAAACCATAAATCAAAAAGGCACATTCACCACAATGTTCATGGCAGCACTATTTACAATAGCCAGGTAATGGAAGCAACGTAAATGGCCACAGACAGATGAATGGATAAAGATGTGGTACATATATAAAATGGAATATTACTCAGCCATAAAAAGGAATGAAACTGGGTCATTTGTAGAGACATCGATGGATCTAGAGACTGTCATACAGAATGAAGTAAGTCAGAAAGAGGAAAACAAATATTGTATATTAATGCATATATGTGGAACCTAAAAAATGGTACAGATGAACTGGTTTGCAGGGAAGAAACAGAGACACAGAGGTAGAGAACAAACATATGGACACCAAGTGTGGGAAGCCATGGGGTGGTGGTGGTGGGATGAGTTGGGAGATTGGCATTGACCTGTATACATGTATATGCATAAAATACATAACTAATAATAACCTGCTGTATAAAAAATAAATCAAATTAAATTTCAAAATTTTAAAAAGTAAAATTTAAAAATAAAACAGAAAAATGTTCTTCCCTTCACACAGATGTATTTATAGGAATGAATTATTTCCATGCTTATATCTATAAATACATAAAAGAGGAAAAAAAATCTAACTTGAACCATAAAAGAAAAAAAAAACCTGAACACACCAGTTATACAGAGGAAAACCCTATCAGGGCACTTGCTGCAGCGGTAAACAATTCTGAAATTGGTCAGAGGTGGGGAATCATCTCCCATACAACCAGCAACCCACCCCCCACGCCAGGAGCATCCTCATTGCAAAGCTGGAGGACCGTGCCGAGGCATCTGTGAGTAAACGTGAGCTGAGCCCCAGGACAGCTGCTGCTGAACTGTTCCCACCCTTCCCAGGTAAAACACCTGAATATGTACAAGGGCTTTAAAGCCTAGAGGAAGGGCCACGGAGCCACACCAGCGACAGCACGCAGGCCAACATGGTGCCTGCAGGCCAGCCAGGGTGGTCCTGGCCCCGGGCGCTCTTGCGGAAGCTTTCCATTGCCCTGCCTGAGATACCCCTCCTGTCCCGGCCCCCACTGCTTTTTTCCTTCCTCACCTCTGTCCGGAGAGAAATTCCAGCGGAAGGTATGGGTGACACATCCTCTTCTTTACAGGTGGCAGCCTGGCAACCCCTGCAGAAAGGCCAGCAGAGCCCCACTCACACCGGGCCACCAACAAAGCTGTGGCCCATCACTCCCACCCACCAGCACAGCCCCGAGACTGCTGATGGGGCAGAGAATATGGAGTCAGGCACAGCTTCAGGGGCTATTGCTGCCTGGAGCGCTGTTTATATTGACCTCAAACAGGCACACCTGGGGAGGGCCGGCCGGCAGGGTAAGGCTGCCCAGGTCAGCTAATCCACAACCCTCAGGGAATCACATTGTTGAAAACGGACCTCGCTAAGGCAGAATAGAAGCCAAGGAAGAAAAGGACACAATGCCATTTGCAGCACCGTAGATGAGTCTAGAGGTAATCACGTGACTTGTAGTAAGTCAGAAAGTGAAAGACACATATCATATCATATCACTTATAGGTGTTACCTAAGAATGGATACCAGGGCAGATATTTCCACGGAGAAGGGCCATCACAGATTCATCAAACAAACTTATGGTTCACCAATGGAAAGGTGTGAGGATTGGTTTCATTACGATATTGGGGTTAACAGACATATACAAACACAGGAGACACATATAATCACCAAAGACCTATGGAATACCAAGAGAAGACTACTCAACCTTCTGTCATAACGTACAAGGGAAAAGGATCCCAGGAAGAACAGACATCTGTATATGTGTAAAAGAACCACATCTTCCACACCTACAACAAGCCAAACATTGTAATCAAACTTGCTGTAATAAAAAATAAAAAATTAAATTAAAAACACGAACAAGAAGTAGTGAGACAAACTTGAGGGGCATTCTCCTGGCACATTCCATTCTAAATTCCAATCTAGAACACGACTTCCATTGAGGCTCTGTTGCCCTAGTCACCAGATTTGGTAAGGGAGAACTGCTGCCACCTTGTGGACGTTTCACACAACAGCAGCTTTAATCCCAGCACTGATGGTCAGTTGATATTCAAAATCATTGCAGGCCTGTAAATGACACCTGCCCTGAAAACAAATCCTGGGGTCACATATCGACCAAAAAATTCAAAGGACGTCCATATTTCAAAACGACCGTTTCAAAAGGCATATTTTACGCATATTAGTGTTCTGCTTCTTTTACTTTCTTTCCTTTTTTTTGTTAAAAATACGGGAATGGAAAAAGGCATCCCTCAGAATGGGCAAAAATCGTTGCAAACGAATCAATGGACAAAGGTTTAATCTCCAATATATATAAACAGCTCATGCAGCTTAATATTAACAAAACAAACAACCCAATACAAAAAATGGGCAGAAGATCTAAAGAGATGTTTCTTCAAAGAAGACACAGAGATGGCCAACACACACGTGAAAAGCTGCTCAACAGCACTAATTATTAGAGAAATGCAAATCAAAACTACAATGAGGTATCACCTCACACCTGTTAGAATCGGCATCATCAGAAAATCTACAAACAACCAATTCTGGGGAGGGTGTGGACAAAAGGAGCCCTCTTCCACTATTGGTGGCAATGTAAATTAATTCAGTCCCTATGGAAAACGGTATGGAGTTTCCTTGAAAAAACTAGAAATAGAATTACCATCTGATCCAGCAATCCCACTTCTGGGCATATACCCAGAGAAAACCATAAATCAAAAAGGCACATTCACCACAATGTTCATGGCAGCACTATTTACAATAGCCAGGTAATGGAAGCAACGTAAATGCCCACAGACAGATGAATGGATAAAGATGTGGTACATATATAAAATGGAATATTACTCAGCCATAAAAAGGAATGAAACTGGGTCATTTGTAGAGACATCGATGGATCTAGAGACTGTCATACAGAATGAAGTAAGTCAGAAAGAGGAAAACAAATATTGTATATTAATGCATATATGTGGAACCTAAAAATGGTACAGATGAACTGGTTTGCAGGGAAGAAACAGAGACACAGAGGTAGAGAACAAACATATGGACACCAAGTGTGGGAAGCCATGGGGTGGTGGTGGTGGGATGAGTTGGGAGATTGGCATTGACCTGTATATATGTATATGCATAAAATACATAACTAATAATAACCTGCTGTATAAAAAATAAATCAAATTAAATTTCAAAATTTTAAAAAGTAAAATTTAAAAATAAAACAGAAAAATGTTCTTCCCTTCACACAGATGTATTTATAGGAATGAATTATTTCCATGCTTATATCTATAAATACATAAAAGAGGAATAAAATCTAACTTGAACCATAAAAGAAAAAAAAAACCTGAACCCACCAGTTATACAGAGGAAAACCCTATCAGGGCACTTGCTGCAGCGGTAAACAATTCTGAAATTGGTCAGAGGTGGGGAATCATCTCCCATACAACCAGCAACCCACCCCCCACGCCAGGAGCATCCTCATTGCAAAGCTGGGGGACCGTGCCGAGGCATCTGTGAGTAAACGTGAGCTGAGCCCCAGGACAGCTGCTGCTGAACTGTTCCCACCCTTCCCAGGTAAAACACCTGAATATGTACAAGGCCTTGAAAGCCTAGAGGAAGGGCCATGGAGCCACACCAGCGACAGCACGCAGGCCAACTTGGTGCCTGCAGGCCAGCCAGGGTGGTCCTGGCCCCGGGCGCTCTTGCGGAAGCTTTCCATTGCCCTGCCTGAGATACCCCTCCTGTCCCGGCCCCCACTGCTTTTTTCCTTCCTCACCTCTGTCCGGAGAGAAATTCCAGCGGAAGGTATGGGTGACACATCCTCTTCTTTACAGGTGGCAGCCTGGCAACCCCTGCAGAAAGGCCAGCAGAGCCCCACTCACACCGGGCCACCAACAAAGCTGTGGCCCCTCACTCCCTCCCACCAGCACAGCCCCGAGACTGCTGACGGGGCAGAGAATATGGAGTCAGGCACAGCTTCAGGGGCTATTGCTGCCTGGAGCGCTGTTTATATTGACCTCAAACAGGCACACCTGGGGAGGGCTGGCCGGCAGGGTAAGGCTGCCCAGGTCAGCTAATCCACAACCCTCAGGGAATCACATTGTTGAAAACGGACCTCGCTAAGGCAGAATAGAAGCCAAGGAAGAAAAGGACACAATGCCATTTGCAGCACCGTAGATGAGTCTAGAGGTAATCACGTGACTTGTAGTAAGTCAGAAAGTGAAAGACACATATCGTATCATATCACTTATAGGTGTTACCTAAGAATGGATACCAGGGCAGATATTTCCACGGAGAAGGGCCATCACAGATTCATCAAACAAACTTATGGTTCACCAATGGAAAGGTGTGAGGATTGGTTTCATTACGATATTGGGGTTAACAGTCATATACAAACACAGGTGACACATATAATCACCAAAGACCTACGGAATACCAAGAGAAGACTACTCAAACTTCTGTCATAACGTACATGGGAAAAGGATCCCAGGAAGAACAGACATCTGTATATGTGTAAAAGAACCACATCTTCCACACCTACAACAAGCCAAACATTGTAATCAAACTTGCTGTAATAAAAAATAAAAAATTAAATTAAAAACACGAACAAGAAGTAGTGAGACAAACTTGAACGGCTTTCTCCTGGCACATTCCATTCTAAATTCCAATCTAGAACGCGACTTCCATTGAGGCTCTGTTGCCCTAGTCACCAGATTTGGTAAGGGAGAACTGCTGCCACCTTGTGGCCGTTTCACACAACAGCAGCTTTAATCCCAGCGCTGATGGTCAGTTGATATTCAAAATCATTGCAGGCCTGTAAATGACACCTGCCCTGAAAACAAATCCTGGGGTCACATATCGACCAAAAAATTCAAAGGACGTCCATATTTCAAAACGACCGTTTCAAAAGGCATATTTTACGCACATTAGTGTTCTGCTTCTTTTTCTTTCTTTCCTTTTTTTGTTAAAAATACGGGAATGGAAAAAGGCATCCCTCAGAATGGGCGAAAATCGTTGCAAACGAATCAATGGACAAAGGTTTAATCTCCAATATATATAAACAGCTCATGCAGCTTAATATTAACAAAACAAACAACCCAATACAAAAAATGGGCAGAAGATCTAAAGAGATGTTTCTTCAAAGAAGACACAGAGATGGCCAAGACACACATGAAAAGCTGCTCAACAGCACTAATTATTAGAGAAATGCAAATCAAAACTACAATGAGGTATCACCTCACACCTGTTAGAATCGGCATCATCAGAAAATCTACAAACAACCAATTCTGGGGAGGGTGTGGACAAAAGGAGCCCTCTTCCACAATTGGTGGCAATGTAAATTGATACAGTCCCTATGGAAAACGGTATGGAGTTTCCTTGAAAAAACTAGAAATAGAATTACCATCTGATCCAGCAATCCCACTTCTGGGCATATACCCAGAGAAAACCATAAATCAAAAAGGCACATTCACCACAATGTTCATGGCAGCACTATTTACAATAGCCAGGTAATGGAAGCAACGTAAATGCCCACAGACAGATGAATGGATAAAGATGTGGTACATATATAAAATGGAATATTACTCAGCCATAAAAAGGAATGAAACTGGGTCATTTGTAGAGACATCGATGGATCTAGAGACTGCTATACAGAATGAAGTAAGTCAGAAAGAGGAAAACAAATATTGTATATTAATGCATATATGTGGAACCTAAAAAATGGTACAGATGAACTGGTTTGCAGGGAAGAAACAGAGACACAGAGGTAGAGAACAAACATATGGACACCAAGTGTGGGAAGCCATGGGGTGGTGGTGGTGGGATGAGTTGGGAGATTGGCATTGACCTGTATACATGTATATGCATAAAATACATAACTAATAATAACCTGCTGTATAAAAAATAAATCAAATTAAATTTCAAAATTTTAAAAAGTAAAATTTAAAAATAAAACAGAAAAATGTTCTTCCCTTCACACAGATGTATTTATAGGAATGAATTATTTCCATGCTTATATCTATAAATACATAAAAGAGGAAAAAAATCTAACTTGAACCATAAAAGAAAAAAAAACCTGAACACACCAGTTATACAGAGGAAAACCCTATCAGGGCACTTGCTGCAGCGATAAACAATTCTGAAATTGGTCAGAGGTGGGGAATCATCTCCCATACCACCAGCAACCCACCCCCCACGCCAGGAGCATCCTCATTGCAAAGCTGGAGGACCGTGCCGAGGCATCTGTGAGTAAACGTGAGCTGAGCCCCAGGACAGCTGCTGCTGAACTGTTCCCACCCTTCCCAGGTAAAACACCTGAATATGTACAAGGCCTTGAAAGCCTAGAGGAAGGGCCACGGAGCCACACCAGCGACAGCACGCAGGCCAACTTGGTGCCTGCAGGCCAGCCAGGGTGGTCCTGGCCCCGGGCGCTCTTGCGGAAGCTTTCCATTGCCCTGCCTGAGATACCCCTCCTGTCCCGGCCCCCACTGCTTTTTTCCTTCCTCACCTCTGTCCGGAGAGAAATTCCAGCGGAAGGTATGGCTGACACATCCTCTTCTTTACAGGTGGCAGCCTGGCAACCCCTGCAGAAAGGCCAGCAGAGCCCCACTCACACCGGGCCACCAACAAAGCTGTGGCCCCTCACTCCCTCCCACCAGCACAGCCCCGAGACTGCTGACGGGGCAGAGAATATGGAGTCAGGCACAGCTTCAGGGGCTATTGCTGCCTGGAGCGCTGTTTATATTGACCTCAAACAGGCACACCTGGGGAGGGCCGGCCGGCAGGGTAAGGCTGCCCAGGTCAGCTAATCCACAACCCTCAGGGAATCACATTGTTGAAAACGGACCTCGCTAAGGCAGAATAGAAGCCAAGGAAGAAAAGGACACAATGCCATTTGCAGCACCGTAGATGAGTCTAGAGGTAATCACGTGACTTGTAGTAAGTCAGAAAGTGAAAGACACATATCATATCATATCACTTATAGGTGTTACCTAAGAATGGATACCAGGGCAGATATTTCCACGGAGAAGGGCCATCACAGATTCATCAAACAAACTTATGGTTCACCAATGGAAAGGTGTGAGGATTGGTTTCATTACGATATTGGGGTTAACAGACATATACAAACACAGGTGACACATATAATCACCAAAGACCTATGGAATACCAAGAGAAGACTACTCAACCTTCTGTCATAACGTACAAGGGAAAAGGATCCCAGGAAGAACAGACATCTGTATATGTGTAAAAGAACCACATCTTCCACACCTACAACAAGCCAAACATTGTAATCAAACTTGCTGTAATAAAAAATAAAAAATTAAATTAAAAACACGAACAAGAAGTAGTGAGACAAACTTGAGGGGCATTCTCCTGGCACATTCCATTCTAAATTCCAATCTAGAACACGACTTCCATTGAGGCTCTGTTGCCCTAGTCACCAGATTTGGTAAGGGAGAACTGCTGCCACCTTGTGGCCGTTTCACACAACAGCAGCTTTAATCCCAGCACTGATGGTCAGTTGATATTCAAAATCATTGCAGGCCTGTAAATGACACCTGCCCTGAAAACAAATCCTGGGGTCACATATCGACCAAAAAATTCAAAGGACGTCCATATTTCAAAACGACCGTTTCAAAAGGCATATTTTACGCACATTAGTGTTCTGCTTCTTTTACTTTCTTTACTTTTTTTTGTTAAAAATATGGGAATGGAAAAAGGCATCCCTCAGAATGGGCGAAAATCGTTGCAAACGAATCAATGGACAAAGGTTTAATCTCCAATATATATAAACAGCTCATGCAGCTTAATATTAACAAAACAAACAACCCAATACAAAAAATGGGCAGAAGATCTAAAGAGATGTTTCTTCAAAGAAGACACAGAGATGGCCAACACACACGTGAAAAGCTGCTCAACAGCACTAATTATTAGAGAAATGCAAATCAAAACTACAATGAGGTATCACCTCACACCTGTTAGAATCGGCATCATCAGAAAATCTACAAACAACAAATTCTGGGGAGGGTGTGGACAAAAGGAGCCCTCTTCCAATATTGGTGGCAATGTAAATTAATTCAGTCCCTATGGAGAACGGTATGGAGTTTCCTTGAAAAAACTAGAAATAGAATTACCATCTGATCCAGCAATCCCACTTCTGGGCATATACCCAGAGAAAACCATAAATCAAAAAGGCACATTCACCACAATGTTCATGGCAGCACTATTTACAATAGCCAGGTAATGGAAGCAACGTAAATGGCCACAGACAGATGAATGGATAAAGATGTGGTACATATATAAAATGGAATATTACTCAGCCATAAAAAGGAATGAAACTGGGTCATTTGTAGAGACATCGATGGATCTAGAGACTGTCATAGAGAATGAAGTAAGTCAGAAAGAGGAAAACAAATATTGTATATTAATGCATATATGTGGAACCTAAAAATGGTACAGATGAACTGGTTTGCAGGGAAGAAACAGAGACACAGAGGTAGAGAACAAACATATGGACACCAAGTGTGGGAAGCCATGGGGTGGTGGTGGTGGGATGAGTTGGGAGATTGGCATTGACCTGTATACATGTATATGCATAAAATACATAACTAATAATAACCTGCTGTATAAAAAATAAATCAAATTAAATTTCAAAATTTTAAAAAGTAAAATTTAAAAATAAAACAGAAAAATCTTCTTCCCTTCACACAGATGTATTTATAGGAATGAATTATTTCCATGCTTATATCTATAAATACATAAAGGAGGAATAAAATCTAACTTGAACCATAAAAGAAAAAAAAAACCTGAACCCACCAGTTATACAGAGGAAAACCCTATCAGGGCACTTGCTGCAGCGGTAAACAATTCTGAAATTGGTCAGAGGTGGGGAATCATCTCCCATACAACCAGCAACCCACCCCCCACGCCAGGAGCATCCTCATTGCAAAGCTGGGGGACCGTGCTGAGGCATCTGTGAGTAAACGTGAGCTGAGCCCCAGGACAGCTGCTGCTGAACTGTTCCCACCCTTCCCAGGTAAAACACCTGAATATGTACAAGGCCTTGAAAGCCTAGAGGAAGGGCCACGGAGCCACACCAGCGACAGCACGCAGGCCAACTTGGTGCCTGCAGGCCAGCCAGGGTGGTCCTGGCCCCGGGCGCTCTTCTGGAAGCTTTCCATTGCCCTGCCTGAGATACCCCTCCTGTCCCGGCCCCCACTGCTTTTTTCCTTCCTCACCTCTGTCCGGAGAGAAATTCCAGCGGAAGGTATGGGTGACACATCCTCTTCTTTACAGGTGGCAGCCTGGCAACCCCTGCAGAAAGGCCAGCAGAGCCCCACTCACACCGGGCCACCAACAAAGCTGTGGCCCCTCACTCCCTCCCACCAGCACAGCCCCGAGACTGCTGACGGGGCAGAGAATATGGAGTCAGGCACAGCTTCAGGGGCTATTGCTGCCTGGAGCGCTGTTTATATTG
This sequence comes from Mesoplodon mirus, assembly GCF_964341445.2. Taxonomy (NCBI): domain Eukaryota; kingdom Metazoa; phylum Chordata; class Mammalia; order Artiodactyla; family Ziphiidae; genus Mesoplodon; species Mesoplodon mirus. The sequence goes on along the minus strand of NW_028295814.1, from coordinate 589,801 downwards.
ACCTCAAACAGGCACACCTGGGGAGGGCCGGCCGGCAGGGTAAGGCTGCCCAGGTCAGCTAATCCACAACCCTCAGGGAATCACATTGTTGAAAACGGACCTCGCTAAGGCAGAATAGAAGCCAAGGAAGAAAAGGACACAATGCCATTTGCAGCACCGTAGATGAGTCTAGAGGTAATCACGTGACTTGTAGTAAGTCAGAAAGTGAAAGACACATATCGTATCATATCACTTATAGGTGTTACCTAAGAATGGATACCAGGGCAGATATTTCCACGGAGAAGGGCCATCACAGATTCATCAAACAAACTTATGGTTCACCAATGGAAAGGTGTGAGGATTGGTTTCATTACGATATTGGGGTTAACAGACATATACAAACACAGGTGACACATATAATCACCAAAGACCTACGGAATACCAAGAGAAGACTACTCAACCTTCTGTCATAACGTACATGGGAAAAGGATCCCAGGAAGAACAGACATCTGTATATGTGTAAAAGAACCACATCTTCCACACCTACAACAAGCCAAACATTGTAATCAAACTTGCTGTAATAAAAAATAAAAAATTAAATTAAAAACACGAACAAGAAGTAGTGAGACAAACTTGAGGGGCTTTCTCCTGGCACATTCCATTCTAAATTCCAATCTAGAACACGACTTCCATTGAGGCTCTGTTGCCCTAGTCACCAGATTTGGTAAGGGAGAACTGCTGCCACCTTGTGGCCGTTTCACACAACAGCAGCTTTAATCCCAGCGCTGATGGTCAGTTGATATTCAAAATCATTGCAGGCCTGTAAATGACACCTGCCCTGAAAACAAATCCTGGGGTCACATATCGACCAAAAAATTCAAAGGACGTCCATATTTCAAAACGACCGTTTCAAAAGGCATATTTTACGCACATTAGTGTTCTGCTTCTTTTTCTTTCTTTCCTTTTTTTGTTAAAAAAAGGGGAATGGAAAAATGCATCCCTCACAATGGGCGAAAATCGTTGCAAACGAATCAATGGACAAAGGTTTAATCTCCAATATATATAAACAGCTCATGCAGCTTAATATTAACAAAACAAACAACCCAATACAAAAAATGGGCAGAAGATCTAAAGAGATGTTTCTTCAAAGAAGACACAGAGATGGCCAAGACACACATGAAAAGCTGCTCAACAGCACTAATTGTTAGAGAAATGCAAATCAAAACTACAATGAGGTATCACCTCACACCTGTTAGAATCGGCATCATCAGAAAATCTACAAACAACAAATTCTGGGGAGGGTGTGGACAAAAGGAGCCCTCTTCCACTATTGGTGGCAATGTAAATTGATACAGTCCCTATGGAGAACGGTATGGAGTTTCCTTGAAAAAACTAGAAATAGAATTACCATCTGATCCAGCAATCCCACTTCTGGGCATATACCCAGAGAAAACCATAAATCAAAAAGGCACATTCACCACAATGTTCATGGCAGCACTATTTACAATAGCCAGGTAATGGAAGCAACGTAAATGCCCACAGACAGATGAATGGATAAAGATGTGGTACATATATAAAATGGAATATTACTCAGCCATAAAAAGGAATGAAACTGGGTCATTTGTAGAGACATCGATGGATCTAGAGACTGTCATACAGAATGAAGTAAGTCAGAAAGAGGAAAACAAATATTGTATATTAATGCATATATGTGGAACCTAAAAAATGGTACAGATGAACTGGTTTGCAGGGAAGAAACAGAGACACAGAGGTAGAGAACAAACATATGGACACCAAGTGTGGGAAGCCATGGGGTGGTGGTGGTGGGATGAGTTGGGAGATTGGCATTGACCTGTATACATGTATATGCATAAAATACATAACTAATAATAACCTGCTGTATAAAAAATAAATCAAATTAAATTTCAAAATTTTAAAAAGTAAAATTTAAAAATAAAACAGAAAAATGTTCTTCCCTTCACACAGATGTATTTATAGGAATGAATTATTTCCATGCTTATATCTATAAATACATAAAAGAGGAATAAAATCTAACTTGAACCATAAAAGAAAAAAAAAACCTGAACCCACCAGTTATACAGAGGAAAACCCTATCAGGGCACTTGCTGCAGCGGTAAACAATTCTGAAATTGGTCAGAGGTGGGGAATCATCTCCCATACAACCAGCAACCCACCCCCCACGCCAGGAGCATCCTCATTGCAAAGCTGGGGGACCGTGCTGAGGCATCTGTGAGTAAACGTGAGCTGAGCCCCAGGACAGCTGCTGCTGAACTGTTCCCACCCTTCCCAGGTAAAACACCTGAATATGTACAAGGCCTTGAAAGCCTAGAGGAAGGGCCATGGAGCCACACCAGCGACAGCACGCAGGCCAACTTGGTGCCTGCAGGCCAGCCAGGGTGGTCCTGGCCCCGGGCGCTCTTGCGGAAGCTTTCCATTGCCCTGCCTGAGATACCCCTCCTGTCCCGGCCCCCACTGCTTTTTTCCTTCCTCACCTCTGTCCGGAGAGAAATTCCAGCGGAAGGTATGGGTGACACATCCTCTTCTTTACAGGTGGCAGCCTGGCAACCCCTGCAGAAAGGCCAGCAGAGCCCCACTCACACCGGGCCACCAACAAAGCTGTGGCCCCTCACTCCCTCCCACCAGCACAGCCCCGAGACTGCTGACGGGGCAGAGAATATGGAGTCAGGCACAGCTTCAGGGGCTATTGCTGCCTGGAGCGCTGTTTATATTGACCTCAAACAGGCACACCTGGGGAGGGCCGGCCGGCAGGGTAAGGCTGCCCAGGTCAGCTAATCCACAACCCTCAGGGAATCACATTGTTGAAAACGGACCTCGCTAAGGCAGAATAGAAGCCAAGGAAGAAAAGGACACAACGCCATTTGCAGCACCGTAGATGAGTCTAGAGGTAATCACGTGACTTGTAGTAAGTCAGAAAGTGAAAGACACATATCGTATCATATCACTTATAGGTGTTACCTAAGAATGGATACCAGGGCAGATATTTCCACGGAGAAGGGCCATCACAGATTCATCAAACAAACTTATGGTTCACCAATGGAAAGGTGTGAGGATTGGTTTCATTACGATATTGGGGTTAACAGACATATACAAACACAGGTGACACATATAATCACCAAAGACCTACGGAATACCAAGAGAAGACTACTCAACCTTCTGTCATAACGTACATGGGAAAAGGATCCCAGGAAGAACAGACATCTGTATACGTGTAAAAGAACCACATCTTCCACACCTACAACAAGCCAAACATTGGAATCAAACTTGCTGTAATAAAAAATAAAAAAATTAAATTAAAAACACGAACAAGAAGTAGTGAGACAAACTTGAGGGGCTTTCTCCTGGCACATTCCATTCTAAATTCCAATCTAGAACAGGACTTCCATTGAGGCTCTGTTGCCCTAGTCACCAGATTTGGTAAGGGAGAACTGCTGCCACCTTGTGGCCGTTTCACACAACAGCAGCTTTAATCCCAGCGCTGATGGTCAGTTGATATTCAAAATCATTGCAGGCCTGTAAATGACACCTGCCCTGAAAACAAATCCTGGGGTCACATATCGACCAAAAAATTCAAAGGACGTCCATATTTCAAAACGACCGTTTCAAAAGGCATATTTTACGCACATTAGTGTTCTGCTTCTTTTTCTTTCTTTCCTTTTTTTGTTAAAAAAAGGGGAATGGAAAAATGCATCCCTCGGAATGGGCTAAAATCGTTGCAAACGAATCAATGGACAAAGGTTTAATCTCCAATATATATAAACAGCTCATGCAGCTTAATATTAACAAAACAAACAACCCAATACAAAAAATGGGCAGAAGATCTAAAGAGATGTTTCTTCAAAGAAGACACAGAGATCGCCAAGACACACATGAAAAGCTGCTCAACAGCACTAATTATTAGAGAAATGCAAATCAAAACTACAATGAGGTATCACCTCACACCTGTTAGAATCGGCATCATCAGAAAATCTACAAACAACCAATTCTGGGGAGGGTGTGGACAAAAGGAGCCCTCTTCCACAATTGGTGGCAATGTAAATTGATACAGTCACTATGGAGAACGGTATGGAGTTTCATTGAGAAAACTAGAAATAGAATTACCATCTGATCCAGCAATCCCACTTCTGGGCATATACCCAGAGAAAACCATAAATCAAAAAGGCACATTCACCACAATGTTCATGGCAGCACTATTTACAATAGCCAGGTAATGGAAGCAACGTAAATGGCCACAGACAGATGAATGGATAAAGATGTGGTACATATATAAAATGGAATATTACTCAGCCATAAAAAGGAATGAAACTGGGTCATTTGTAGAGACATCGATGGATCTAGAGACTGTCATACAGAATGAAGTAAGTCAGAAAGAGGAAAACAAATATTGTATATTAATGCATATATGTGGAACCTAAAAAATGGTACAGATGAACTGGTTTGCAGGGAAGAAACAGAGACACAGAGGTAGAGAACAAACATATGGACACCAAGTGTGGGAAGCCATGGGGTGGTGGTGGTGGGATGAGTTGGGAGATTGGCATTGACCTGTATACATGTATATGCATAAAATACATAACTAATAATAACCTGCTGTATAAAAAATAAATCAAATTAAATTTCAAAATTTTAAAAAGTAAAATTTAAAAATAAAACAGAAAAATGTTCTTCCCTTCACACAGATGTATTTATAGGAATGAATTATTTCCATGCTTATATCTATAAATACATAAAAGAGGAAAAAAAATCTAACTTGAACCATAAAAGAAAAAAAAAACCTGAACACACCAGTTATACAGAGGAAAACCCTATCAGGGCACTTGCTGCAGCGGTAAACAATTCTGAAATTGGTCAGAGGTGGGGAATCATCTCCCATACAACCAGCAACCCACCCCCCACACCAGGAGCATCCTCATTGCAAAGCTGGAGGACCGTGCCGAGGCATCTGTGAGTAAACGTGAGCTGAGCCCCAGGACAGCTGCTGCTGAACTGTTCCCACCCTTCCCAGGTAAAACACCTGAATATGTACAAGGGCTTTAAAGCCTAGAGGAAGGGCCACGGAGCCACACCAGCGACAGCACGCAGGCCAACATGGTGCCTGCAGGCCAGCCAGGGTGGTCCTGGCCCCGGGCGCTCTTGCGGAAGCTTTCCATTGCCCTGCCTGAGATACCCCTCCTGTCCCGGCCCCCACTGCTTTTTTCCTTCCTCACCTCTGTCCGGAGAGAAATTCCAGCGGAAGGTATGGGTGACACATCCTCTTCTTTACAGGTGGCAGCCTGGCAACCCCTGCAGAAAGGCCAGCAGAGCCCCACTCACACCGGGCCACCAACAAAGCTGTGGCCCATCACTCCCTCCCACCAGCACAGCCCCGAGACTGCTGATGGGGCAGAGAATATGGAGTCAGGCACAGCTTCAGGGGCTATTGCTGCCTGGAGCGCTGTTTATATTGACCTCAAACAGGCACACCTGGGGAGGGCCGGCCGGCAGGGTAAGGCTGCCCAGGTCAGCTAATCCACAACCCTCAGGGAATCACATTGTTGAAAACGGACCTCGCTAAGGCAGAATAGAAGCCAAGGAAGAAAAGGACACAATGCCATTTGCAGCACCGTAGATGAGTCTAGAGGTAATCACGTGACTTGTAGTAAGTCAGAAAGTGAAAGACACATATCATATCATATCACTTATAGGTGTTACCTAAGAATGGATACCAGGGCAGATATTTCCACGGAGAAGGGCCATCACAGATTCATCAAACAAACTTATGGTTCACCAATGGAAAGGTGTGAGGATTGGTTTCATTACGATATTGGGGTTAACAGACATATACAAACACAGGAGACACATATAATCACCAAAGACCTATGGAATACCAAGAGAAGACTACTCAACCTTCTGTCATAACGTACAAGGGAAAAGGATCCCAGGAAGAACAGACATCTGTATATGTGTAAAAGAACCACATCTTCCACACCTACAACAAGCCAAACATTGTAATCAAACTTGCTGTAATAAAAAATAAAAAATTAAATTAAAAACACGAACAAGAAGTAGTGAGACAAACTTGAGGGGCATTCTCCTGGCACATTCCATTCTAAATTCCAATCTAGAACACGACTTCCATTGAGGCTCTGTTGCCCTAGTCACCAGATTTGGTAAGGGAGAACTGCTGCCACCTTGTGGACGTTTCACACAACAGCAGCTTTAATCCCAGCACTGATGGTCAGTTGATATTCAAAATCATTGCAGGCCTGTAAATGACACCTGCCCTGAAAACAAATCCTGGGGTCACATATCGACCAAAAAATTCAAAGGACGTCCATATTTCAAAACGACCGTTTCAAAAGGCATATTTTACGCATATTAGTGTTCTGCTTCTTTTACTTTCTTTCCTTTTTTTTGTTAAAAATACGGGAATGGAAAAAGGCATCCCTCAGAATGGGCAAAAATCGTTGCAAACGAATCAATGGACAAAGGTTTAATCTCCAATATATATAAACAGCTCATGCAGCTTAATATTAACAAAACAAACAACCCAATACAAAAAATGGGCAGAAGATCTAAAGAGATGTTTCTTCAAAGAAGACACAGAGATGGCCAACACACACGTGAAAAGCTGCTCAACAGCACTAATTATTAGAGAAATGCAAATCAAAACTACAATGAGGTATCACCTCACACCTGTTAGAATCGGCATCATCAGAAAATCTACAAACAACCAATTCTGGGGAGGGTGTGGACAAAAGGAGCCCTCTTCCACTATTGGTGGCAATGTAAATTAATTCAGTCCCTATGGAAAACGGTATGGAGTTTCCTTGAAAAAACTAGAAATAGAATTACCATCTGATCCAGCAATCCCACTTCTGGGCATATACCCAGAGAAAACCATAAATCAAAAAGGCACATTCACCACAATGTTCATGGCAGCACTATTTACAATAGCCAGGTAATGGAAGCAACGTAAATGCCCACAGACAGATGAATGGATAAAGATGTGGTACATATATAAAATGGAATATTACTCAGCCATAAAAAGGAATGAAACTGGGTCATTTGTAGAGACATCGATGGATCTAGAGACTGTCATACAGAATGAAGTAAGTCAGAAAGAGGAAAACAAATATTGTATATTAATGCATATATGTGGAACCTAAAAATGGTACAGATGAACTGGTTTGCAGGGAAGAAACAGAGACACAGAGGTAGAGAACAAACATATGGACACCAAGTGTGGGAAGCCATGGGGTGGTGGTGGTGGGATGAGTTGGGAGATTGGCATTGACCTGTATATATGTATATGCATAAAATACATAACTAATAATAACCTGCTGTATAAAAAATAAATCAAATTAAATTTCAAAATTTTAAAAAGTAAAATTTAAAAATAAAACAGAAAAATGTTCTTCCCTTCACACAGATGTATTTATAGGAATGAATTATTTCCATGCTTATATCTATAAATACATAAAAGAGGAATAAAATCTAACTTGAACCATAAAAGAAAAAAAAAACCTGAACCCACCAGTTATACAGAGGAAAACCCTATCAGGGCACTTGCTGCAGCGGTAAACAATTCTGAAATTGGTCAGAGGTGGGGAATCATCTCCCATACAACCAGCAACCCACCCCCCACGCCAGGAGCATCCTCATTGCAAAGCTGGGGGACCGTGCCGAGGCATCTGTGAGTAAACGTGAGCTGAGCCCCAGGACAGCTGCTGCTGAACTGTTCCCACCCTTCCCAGGTAAAACACCTGAATATGTACAAGGCCTTGAAAGCCTAGAGGAAGGGCCATGGAGCCACACCAGCGACAGCACGCAGGCCAACTTGGTGCCTGCAGGCCAGCCAGGGTGGTCCTGGCCCCGGGCGCTCTTGCGGAAGCTTTCCATTGCCCTGCCTGAGATACCCCTCCTGTCCCGGCCCCCACTGCTTTTTTCCTTCCTCACCTCTGTCCGGAGAGAAATTCCAGCGGAAGGTATGGGTGACACATCCTCTTCTTTACAGGTGGCAGCCTGGCAACCCCTGCAGAAAGGCCAGCAGAGCCCCACTCACACCGGGCCACCAACAAAGCTGTGGCCCCTCACTCCCTCCCACCAGCACAGCCCCGAGACTGCTGACGGGGCAGAGAATATGGAGTCAGGCACAGCTTCAGGGGCTATTGCTGCCTGGAGCGCTGTTTATATTGACCTCAAACAGGCACACCTGGGGAGGGCCGGCCGGCAGGGTAAGGCTGCCCAGGTCAGCTAATCCACAACCCTCAGGGAATCACATTGTTGAAAACGGACCTCGCTAAGGCAGAATAGAAGCCAAGGAAGAAAAGGACACAATGCCATTTGCAGCACCGTAGATGAGTCTAGAGGTAATCACGTGACTTGTAGTAAGTCAGAAAGTGAAAGACACATATCGTATCATATCACTTATAGGTGTTACCTAAGAATGGATACCAGGGCAGATATTTCCACGGAGAAGGGCCATCACAGATTCATCAAACAAACTTATGGTTCACCAATGGAAAGGTGTGAGGATTGGTTTCATTACGATATTGGGGTTAACAGTCATATACAAACACAGGTGACACATATAATCACCAAAGACCTACGGAATACCAAGAGAAGACTACTCAAACTTCTGTCATAACGTACATGGGAAAAGGATCCCAGGAAGAACAGACATCTGTATATGTGTAAAAGAACCACATCTTCCACACCTACAACAAGCCAAACATTGTAATCAAACTTGCTGTAATAAAAAATAAAAAATTAAATTAAAAACACGAACAAGAAGTAGTGAGACAAACTTGAACGGCTTTCTCCTGGCACATTCCATTCTAAATTCCAATCTAGAACGCGACTTCCATTGAGGCTCTGTTGCCCTAGTCACCAGATTTGGTAAGGGAGAACTGCTGCCACCTTGTGGCCGTTTCACACAACAGCAGCTTTAATCCCAGCGCTGATGGTCAGTTGATATTCAAAATCATTGCAGGCCTGTAAATGACACCTGCCCTGAAAACAAATCCTGGGGTCACATATCGACCAAAAAATTCAAAGGACGTCCATATTTCAAAACGACCGTTTCAAAAGGCATATTTTACGCACATTAGTGTTCTGCTTCTTTTTCTTTCTTTCCTTTTTTTGTTAAAAATACGGGAATGGAAAAAGGCATCCCTCAGAATGGGCGAAAATCGTTGCAAACGAATCAATGGACAAAGGTTTAATCTCCAATATATATAAACAGCTCATGCAGCTTAATATTAACAAAACAAACAACCCAATACAAAAAATGGGCAGAAGATCTAAAGAGATGTTTCTTCAAAGAAGACACAGAGATGGCCAAGACACACATGAAAAGCTGCTCAACAGCACTAATTATTAGAGAAATGCAAATCAAAACTACAATGAGGTATCACCTCACACCTGTTAGAATCGGCATCATCAGAAAATCTACAAACAACCAATTCTGGGGAGGGTGTGGACAAAAGGAGCCCTCTTCCACTATTGGTGGCAATGTAAATTGATACAGTCCCTATGGAGAACGGTATGGAGTTTCCTTGAAAAAACTAGAAATAGAATTACCATCTGATCCAGCAATCCCACTTCTGGGCATATACCCAGAGAAAACCATAAATCAAAAAGGCACATTCACCACAATGTTCATGGCAGCACTATTTACAATAGCCAGGTAATGGAAGCAACGTAAATGGCCACAGACAGATGAAAGGATAAAGATGTGGTACATATATAAAATGGAATATTACTCAGCCATAAAAAGGAATGAAACTGGGTCATTTGTAGAGACATCGATGGATCTAGAGACTGTCATAGAGAATGAAGTAAGTCAGAAAGAGAAAAACAAATATTGTATATTAATGCATTTATGTGGAACCTAAAACATGGTACAGATGAACTGGTTTGCAGGGAAGAAACAGAGACACAGAGGTAGAGAACAAACATATGGACACCAAGTGTGGGAAGCCATGGGGTGGTGGTGGTGGGATGAGTTGGGAGATTGGGATTGACCTGTATACATGTATATGCATAAAATACATAACTAATAATAACCTGCTGTATAAAAAAATAAATCAAATTAAATTTCAAAATTTTAAAAAGTAAAATTTAAAAATAAAACAGAAAAATGTTCTTCCCTTCACACAGATGTATTTATAGGAATGAATTATTTCCATGCTTATATCTATAAATATATAAAAGAGGAAAAAAATCTAACTTGAACCATAAAAGAAAAAAAAAACCTGAACACACCAGTTATACAGAGGAAAACCCTATCAGGGCACTTGCTGCAGCGGTAAACAATTCTGAAATTGGTCAGAGGTGGGGAATCATCTCCCATACAACCAGCAACCCACCCCCCACGCCAGGAGCATCCTCATTGCAAAGCTGGAGGACCGTGCCGAGGCATCTGTGAGTAAACGTGAGCTGAGCCCCAGGACAGCTGCTGCTGAACTGTTCCCACCCTTCCCAGGTAAAACACCTGAATATGTACAAGGGCTTTAAAGCCTAGAGGAAGGGCCACGGAGCCACACCAGCGACAGCACGCAGGCCAACATGGTGCCTGCAGGCCAGCCAGGGTGGTCCTGGCCCCGGGCGCTCTTGCGGAAGCTTTCCATTGCCCTGCCTGAGATACCCCTCCTGTCCCGGCCCCCACTGCTTTTTTCCTTCCTCACCTCTGTCCGGAGAGAAATTCCAGCGGAAGGTATGGGTGACACATCCTCTTCTTTACAGGTGGCAGCCTGGCAACCCCTGCAGAAAGGCCAGCAGAGCCCCACTCACACCGGGCCACCAACAAAGCTGTGGCCCCTCACTCCCTCCCACCAGCACAGCCCCGAGACTGCTGATGGGGCAGAGAATATGGAGTCAGGCACAGCTTCAGGGGCTATTGCTGCCTGGAGCGCTGTTTATATTGACCTCAAACAGGCACAACTGGGGAGGGCCGGCCGGCAGGGTAAGGCTGCCCAGGTCAGCTAATCCACAACCCTCAGGGAATCACATTGTTGAAAACGGACCTCGCTAAGGCAGAATAGAAGCCAAGGAAGAAAAGGACACAATGCCATTTGCAGCACCGTAGATGAGTCTAGAGGTAATCACGTGACTTGTAGTAAGTCAGAAAGTGAAAGACACATATCATATCATATCACTTATAGGTGTTACCTAAGAATGGATACCAGTGCAGATATTTCCACGGAGAAGGGCCATCACAGATTCATCAAACAAACTTATGGTTCACCAATGGAAAGGTGTGAGGATTGGTTTCATTACGATATTGGGGTTAACAGACATATACAAACACAGGTGACACATATAATCACCAAAGACCTATGGAATACCAAGAGAAGACTACTCAACCTTCTGTCATAACGTACAAGGGAAAAGGATCCCAGGAAGAACAGACATCTGTATATGTGTAAAAGAACCACATCTTCCACACCTACAACAAGCCAAACATTGTAATCAAACTTGCTGTAATAAAAAATAAAAAATTAAATTAAAAACACGAACAAGAAGTAGTGAGACAAACTTGAGGGGCATTCTCCTGGCACATTCCATTCTAAATTCCAATCTAGAACATGACTTCCATTGAGGCTCTGTTGCCCTAGTCACCAGATTTGGTAAGGGAGAACTGCTGCCACCTTGTGGCCGTTTCACACAACAGCAGCTTTAATCCCAGCACTGATGGTCAGTTGATATTCAAAATCATTGCAGGCCTGTAAATGACACCTGCCCTGAAAACAAATCCTGGGGTCACATATCGACCAAAAAATTCAAAGGACGTCCATATTTCAAAACGACCGTTTCAAAAGGCATATTTTACGCATATTAGTGTTCTGCTTCTTTTACTTTCTTTCCTTTTTTTGTTAAAAATACGGGAATGGAAAAAGGCATCCCTCAGAATGGGCGAAAATCGTTGCAAACGAATCAATGGACAAAGGTTTAATCTCCAATATATATAAACAGCTCATGCAGCTTAATATTAACAAAACAAACAACCCAATACAAAAAATGGGCAGAAGATCTAAAGAGATGTTTCTTCAAAGAAGACACAGAGATGGCCAACACACACGTGAAAAGCTGCTCAACAGCACTAATTATTAGAGAAATGCAAATCAAAACTACAATGAGGTATCACCTCACACCTGTTAGAATCGGCATCATCAGAAAATCTACAAACAACCAATTCTGGGGAGGGTGTGGACAAAAGGAGCCCTCTTCCACTATTGGTGGCAATGTAAATTAATTCAGTCCCTATGGAGAACGGTATGGAGTTTCCTTGAAAAAACTAGAAATAGAATTACCATCTGATCCAGCAATCCCACTTCTGGGCATATACCCAGAGAAAACCATAAATCAAAAAGGCACATTCACCACAATGTTCATGGCAGCACTATTTACAATAGCCAGGTAATGGAAGCAACGTAAATGCCCACAGACAGATGAATGGATAAAGATGTGGTACATATATAAAATGGAATATTACTCAGCCATAAAAAGGAATGAAACTGGGTCATTTGTAGAGACATCGATGGATCTAGAGACTGTCATACAGAATGAAGTAAGTCAGAAAGAGGAAAACAAATATTGTATATTAATGCATATATGTGGAACCTAAAAATGGTACAGATGAACTGGTTTGCAGGGAAGAAACAGAGACACAGAGGTAGAGAACAAACATATGGACACCAAGTGTGGGAAGCCATGGGGTGGTGGTGGTGGGATGAGTTGGGAGATTGGCATTGACCTGTATATATGTATATGCATAAAATACATAACTAATAATAACCTGCTGTATAAAAAATAAATCAAATTAAATTTCAAAATTTTAAAAAGTAAAATTTAAAAATAAAACAGAAAAATGTTCTTCCCTTCACACAGATGTATTTATAGGAATGAATTATTTCCATGCTTATATCTATAAATACATAAAAGAGGAATAAAATCTAACTTGAACCATAAAAGAAAAAAAAAAACCTGAACCCACCAGTTATACAGAGGAAAACCCTATCAGGGCACTTGCTGCAGCGGTAAACAATTCTGAAATTGGTCAGAGGTGGGGAATCATCTCCCATACAACCAGCAACCCACCCCCCACGCCAGGAGCATCCTCATTGCAAAGCTGGGGGACCGTGCCGAGGCATCTGTGAGTAAACGTGAGCTGAGCCCCAGGACAGCTGCTGCTGAACTGTTCCCACCCTTCCCAGGTAAAACACCTGAATATGTACAAGGCCTTGAAAGCCTAGAGGAAGGGCCACGGAGCCACACCAGCGACAGCACGCAGGCCAACTTGGTGCCTGCAGGCCAGCCAGGGTGGTCCTGGCCCCGGGCGCTCTTGCGGAAGCTTTCCATTGCCCTGCCTGAGATACCCCTCATGTCCCGGCCCCCACTGCTTTTTTCCTTCCTCACCTCTGTCCGCAGAGAAATTCCAGCGGAAGGTATGGGTGACACATCCTCTTCTTTACAGGTGGCAGCCTGGCAACCCCTGCAGAACGGCCAGCAGAGCCCCACTCACACCGGGCCACCAACAAAGCTGTGGCCCCTCACTCCCTCCCACCAGCACAGCCCCGAGACTGCTGACGGGGCAGAGAATATGGAGTCAGGCACAGCTTCAGGGGCTATTGCTGCCTGGAGCACTGTTTATATTGACCTCAAACAGGCACACCTGGGGAGGGCCGGCCGGCAGGGTAAGGCTGCCCAGGTCAGCTAATCCACAACCCTCAGGGAATCACATTGTTGAAAACGGACCTCGCTAAGGCAGAATAGAAGCCAAGGAAGAAAAGGACACAACGCCATTTGCAGCACCGTAGATGAGTCTAGAGGTAATCACGTGACTTGTAGTAAGTCAGAAAGTGAAAGACACATATCGTATCATATCACTTATAGGTGTTACCTAAGAATGGATACCAGGGCAGATATTTCCACGGAGAAGGGCCATCACAGATTCATCAAACAAACTTATGGTTCACCAATGGAAAGGTGTGAGGATTGGTTTCATTACGATATTGGGGTTAACAGACATATACAAACACAGGTGACACATATAATCACCAAAGACCTACGGAATACCAAGAGAAGACTACTCAACATTCTGTCATAACGTACATGGGAAAAGGATCCCAGGAAGAACTGACATCTGTATACGTGTAAAAGAACCACATCTTCCACACCTACAACAAGCCAAACATTGTAATCAAACTTGCTGTAATAAAAAATAAAAAATTAAATTAAAAACACGAACAAGAAGTAGTGAGACAAACTTGAGGGGCTTTCTCCTGGCACATTCCATTCTAAATTCCAATCTAGAACAGGACTTCCATTGAGGCTCTGTTGCCCTAGTCACCAGATTTGGTAAGGGAGAACTGCTGCCACCTTGTGGCCGTTTCACACAACAGCAGCTTTAATCCCAGCGCTTATGGTCAGTTGATATTCAAAATCATTGCAGGCCTGTAAATGACACCTGCCCTGAAAACAAATCCTGGGGTCACATATCGACCAAAAAATTCAAAGGACGTCCATATTTCAAAACGACCGTTTCAAAAGGCATATTTTACGCACATTAGTGTTCTGCTTCTTTTTCTTTCTTTCCTTTTTTTGTTAAAAAAAGGGGAATGGAAAAATGCATCCCTCGGAATGGGCTAAAATCGTTGCAAACGAATCAATGGACAAAGGTTTAATCTAAAATATATATAAACAGCTCATGCAGCTTAATATTAACAAAACAAACAACCCAATACAAAAAATGGGCAGAAGATCTAAAGAGATGTTTCTTCAAAGAAGACACAGAGATCCCCAAGACACACATGAAAAGCTGCTCAACAGCACTAATTATTAGAGAAATGCAAATCAAAACTACAATGAGGTATCACCTCACACCTGTTAGAATCGGCATCATCAGAAAATCTACAAACAACCAATTCTGGGGAGGGTGTGGACAAAAGGAGCCCTCTTCCACAATTGGTGGCAATGTAAATTGATACAGTCACTATGGAGAACGGTATGGAGTTTCCTTGAGAAAACTAGAAATAGAATTACCATCTGATCCAGCAATCCCACTTCTGGGCATATACCCAGAGAAAACCATAAATCAAAAAGGCACATTCACCACAATGTTCATGGCAGCACTATTTACAATAGCCAGGTAATGGAAGCAACGTAAATGGCCACAAACAGATGAATGGATAAAGATGTGGTACATATATAAAATGGAATATTACTCAGCCATAAAAAGGAATGAAACTGGGTCATTTGTAGAGACATCGATGGATCTAGAGACTGTCATACAGAATGAAGTAAGTCAGAAAGAGGAAAACAAATATTGTATATTAATGCATATATGTGGAACCTAAAAAATGGTACAGATGAACTGGTTTGCAGGGAAGAAACAGAGACACAGAGGTAGAGAACAAACATATGGACACCAAGTGTGGGAAGCCATGGGGTGGTGGTGGTGGGATGAGTTGGGAGATTGGGATTGACCTGTATACATGTATATGCATAAAATACATAACTAATAATAACCTGCTGTATAAAAAAATAAATCAAATTAAATTTCAAATTTTGAAAAAGTAAAATTTAAAAATAAAACAGAAAAATGTTCTTCCCTTCACACAGATGTATTTATAGGAATGAATTATTTCCATGCTTATATCTATAAATACATAAAAGAGGAATAAAATCTAACTTGAACCATAAAAGAAAAAAAAAACCTGAACCCACCAGTTATACAGAGGAAAACCCTATCAGGGCACTTGCTCCAGCGGTAAACAATTCTGAAATTGGTCAGAGGTGGGGAATCATCTCCCATACAACCAGCAACCCACCCCCCACGCCAGGAGCATCCTCATTGCAAAGCTGGGGGACCGTGCCGAGGCATCTGTGAGTAAACGTGAGCTGAGCCCCAGGACAGCTGCTGCTGAACTGTTCCCACCCTTCCCAGGTAAAACACCTGAATATGTACAAGGGCTTGAAAGCCTAGAGGAAGGGCCACGGAGCCACACCAGCGAGAGCACTCAGGCCAACTTGGTGCCTGCAGGCCAGCCAGGGTGGTCCTGGCCCCGGGCGCTCTTCTGGAAGCTTTCCATTGCCCTGCCTGAGATACCCCTCCTGTCCCGGCCCCCACTGCTTTTTTCCTTCCTCACCTCTGTCCGGAGAGAAATTCCAGCGGAAGGTATGGGTGACACATCCTCTTCTTTACAGGTGGCAGCCTGGCAACCCCTGCAGAAAGGCCAGCAGAGCCCCACTCACACCGGGCCACCAACAAAGCTGTGGCCCCTCACTCCCTCCCACCAGCACAGCCCCGAGACTGCTGACGGGGCAGAGAATATGGAGTCAGGCACAGCTTCAGGGGCTATTGCTGCCTGGAGCGCTGTTTATATTGACCTCAAACAGGCACACCTGGGGAGGGCCGGCCGGCAGGGTAAGGCTGCCCAGGTCAGCTAATCCACAACCCTCAGGGAATCACATTGTTGAAAACGGACCTCGCTAAGGCAGAATAGAAGCCAAGGAAGAAAAGGACACAATGCCATTTGCAGCACCGTAGATGAGTCTAGAGGTAATCACGTGACTTGTAGTAAGTCAGAAAGTGAAAGACACATATCGTATCATATCACTTATAGGTGTTACCTAAGAATGGATACCAGGGCAGATATTTCCACGGAGAAGGGCCATCACAGATTCATCAAACAAACTTATGGTTCACCAATGGAAAGTTGTGAGGATTGGTTTCATTATGATATTGGGGTTAACAGACATATACAAACACAGGTGACACATATAATCACCAAAGACCTACGGAATACCAAGAGAAGACTACTCAAACTTCTGTCATAACGTACATGGGAAAAGGATCCCAGGAAGAACAGACATCTGTATATGTGTAAAAGAACCACATCTTCCACACCTACAACAAGCCAAACATTGTAATCAAACTTGCTGTAATAAAAAATAAAAAATTAAATTAAAAACACGAACAAGAAGTAGTGAGACAAACTTGAACGGCTTTCTCCTGGCACATTCCATTCTAAATTCCAATCTAGAACGCGACTTCCATTGAGGCTCTGTTGCCCTAGTCACCAGATTTGGTAAGGGAGAACTGCTGCCACCTTGTGGCCGTTTCACACAACAGCAGCTTTAATCCCAGCGCTGATGGTCAGTTGATATTCAAAATCATTGCAGGCCTGTAAATGACACCTGCCCTGAAAACAAATCCTGGGGTCACATATCGACCAAAAAATTCAAAGGACGTCCATATTTCAAAACGACCGTCTCAAAAGGCATATTTTACGCACATTAGTGTTCTGCTTCTTTTTCTTTCTTTCCTTTTTTTGTTAAAAATACGGGAATGGAAAAAGGCATCCCTCAGAATGGGCGAAAATCGTTGCAAACGAATCAATGGACAAAGGTTTAATCTCCAATATATATAAACAGCTCATGCAGCTTAATATTAACAAAACAAACAACCCAATACAAAAAATGGGCAGAAGATCTAAAGAGATGTTTCTTCAAAGAAGACACAGAGATCCCCAAGACACACATGAAAAGCTGCTCAACAGCACTAATTATTAGAGAAATGCAAATCAAAACTACAATGAGGTATCACCTCACACCTGTTAGAATCTGCATCATCAGAAAATCTACAAACAACCAATTCTGGGGAGGGTGTGGACAAAAGGAGCCCTCTTCCACTATTGGTGGCAATGTAAATTGATACAGTCCCTATGGAGAACGGTATGGAGTTTCCTTGAAAAAACTAGAAATAGAATTACCATCTGATCCAGCAATCCCACTTCTGGGCATATACCCAGAGAAAACCATAAATCAAAAAGGCACATTCACCACAATGTTCATGGCAGCACTATTTACAATAGCCAGGTAATGGAAGCAACGTAAATGCCCACAGACAGATGAATGGATAAAGATGTGGTACATATATAAAATGGAATATTACTCAGCCATAAAAAGGAATGAAACTGGGTCATTTGTAGAGACATCGATGGATCTAGAGACTGTCATACAGAATGAAGTAAGTCAGAAAGAGGAAAACAAATATTGTATATTAATGCATATATGTGGAACCTAAAAAATGGTACAGATGAACTGGTTTGCAGGGAAGAAACAGAGACACAGAGGTAGAGAACAAACATATGGACACCAAGTGTGGGAAGCCATGGGGTGGTGGTGGTGGGATGAGTTGGGAGATTGGGATTGACCTGTATACATGTATATGCATAAAATACATAACTAATAATAACCTGCTGTATAAAAAAATAAATCAAATTAAATTTCAAAATTTTAAAAAGTAAAATTTAAAAATAAAACAGAAAAATCGTCTTCCCTTCACACAGATGTATTTATAGGAATGAATTATTTCCATGCTTATATATATAAATACATAAAGGAGGAATAAAATCTAACTTGAACCATAAAAGAAAAAAAAAACCTGAACCCACCAGTTATACAGAGGAAAACCCTATCAGGGCACTTGCTCCAGCGGTAAACAATTCTGAAATTGGTCAGAGGTGGGGAATCATCTCCCATACAACCAGCAACCCACCCCCCACGCCAGGAGCATCCTCATTGCAAAGCTGGGGGACCGTGCCGAGGCATCTGTGAGTAAACGTGAGCTGAGCCCCAGGACAGCTGCTGCTGAACTGTTCCCACCCTTCACAGGTAAAACACCTGAATATGTACAAGGCCTTGAAAGCCTAGAGGAAGGGCCACGGAGCCACACCAGCGACAGCACTCAGGCCAACTTGGTGCCTGCAGGCCAGCCAGGGTGGTCCTGGCCCCGGGCGCTCTTCTGGAAGCTTTCCATTGCCCTGCCTGAGATACCCCTCCTGTCCCGGCCCCCACTGCTTTTTTCCTTCCTCACCTCTGTCCGGAGAGAAATTCCAGCGGAAGGTATGGGTGACACATCCTCTTCTTTACAGGTGGCAGCCTGGCAACCCCTGCAGAAAGGCCAGCAGAGCCCCACTCACACCGGGCCACCAACAAAGCTGTGGCCCCTCACTCCCTCCCACCAGCACAGCCCCGAGACTGCTGACGGGGCAGAGAATATGGAGTCAGGCACAGCTTCAGGGGCTATTGCTGCCTGGAGCGCTGTTTATATTGACCTCAAACAGGCACACCTGGGGAGGGCCGGCCGGCAGGGTAAGGCTGCCCAGGTCAGCTAATCCACAACCCTCAGGGAATCACATTGTTGAAAACGGACCTCGCTAAGGCAGAATAGAAGCCAAGGAAGAAAAGGACACAATGCCATTTGCAGCACCGTACATGAGTCTAGAGGTAATCACGTGACTTGTAGTAAGTCAGAAAGTGAAAGACACATATCGTATCATATCACTTATAGGTGTTACCTAAGAATGGATACCAGGGCAGATATTTCCACGGAGAAGGGCCATCACAGATTCATCAAACAAACTTATGGTTCACCAATGGAAAGTTGTGAGGATTGGTTTCATTACGATATTGGGGTTAACAGACATATACAAACACAGGTGACACATATAATCACCAAAGACCTACGGAATACCAAGAGAAGACTACTCAAACTTCTGTCATAACGTACATGGGAAAAGGATCCCAGGAAGAACAGACATCTGTATATGTGTAAAAGAACCACATCTTCCACACCTACAACAAGCCAAACATTGTAATCAAACTTGCTGTAATAAAAAATAAAAAATTAAATTAAAAACACGAACAAGAAGTAGTGAGACAAACTTGAACGGCTTTCTCCTGGCACATTCCATTCTAAATTCCAATCTAGAACGCGACTTCCATTGAGGCTCTGTTGCCCTAGTCACCAGATTTGGTAAGGGAGAACTGCTGCCACCTTGTGGCCGTTTCACACAACAGCAGCTTTAATCCCAGCGCTGATGGTCAGTTGATATTCAAAATCATTGCAGGCCTGTAAATGACACCTGCCCTGAAAACAAATCCTGGGGTCACATATCGACCAAAAAATTCAAAGGACGTCCATATTTCAAAACGACCGTTTCAAAAGGCATATTTTACGCACATTAGTGTTCTGCTTCTTTTTCTTTCTTTCCTTTTTTTGTTAAAAATACGGGAATGGAAAAAGGCATCCCTCAGAATGGGCGAAAATCGTTGCAAACGAATCAATGGACAAAGGTTTAATCTCCAATATATATAAACAGCTCATGCAGCTTAATATTAACAAAACAAACAACCCAATACAAAAAATGGGCAGAAGATCTAAAGAGATGTTTCTTCAAAGAAGACACAGAGATGGCCAAGACACACATGAAAAGCTGCTCAACAGCACTAATTATTAGAGAAATGCAAATCAAAACTACAATGAGGTATCACCTCACACCTGTTAGAATCGGCATCATCAGAAAATCTACAAACAACCAATTCTGGGGAGGGTGTGGACAAAAGGAGCCCTCTTCCACTATTGGTGGCAATGTAAATTGATACAGTCCCTATGGAGAACGGTATGGAGTTTCCTTGAAAAAACTAGAAATAGAATTACCATCTGATCCAGCAATCCCACTTCTGGGCATATACCCAGAGAAAACCATAAATCAAAAAGGCACATTCACCACAATGTTCATGGCAGCACTATTTACAATAGCCAGGTAATGGAAGCAACGTAAATGGCCACAGACAGATGAAAGGATAAAGATGTGGTACATATATAAAATGGAATATTACTCAGCCATAAAAAGGAATGAAACTGGGTCATTTGTAGAGACATCGATGGATCTAGAGACTGTCATAGAGAATGAAGTAAGTCAGAAAGAGGAAAACAAATATTGTATATTAATGCATATATGTGGAACCTAAAAAATGGTACAGATGAACTGGTTTGCAGGGAAGAAACAGAGACACAGAGGTAGAGAACAAACATATGGACACCAAGTGTGGGAAGCCATGGGGTGGTGGTGGTGGGATGAGTTGGGAGATTGGGATTGACCTGTATACATGTATATGCATAAAATACATAACTAATAATAACCTGCTGTATAAAAAAATAAATCAAATTAAATTTCAAAATTTTAAAAAGTAAAATTTAAAAATAAAACAGAAAAATCTTCTTCCCTTCACACAGATGTATTTATAGGAATGAATTATTTCCATGCTTATATCTATAAATACATAAAAGAGGAATAAAATCTAACTTGAACCATAAAAGAAAAAAAAAACCTGAACCCACCAGTTATACAGAGGAAAACCCTATCAGGGCACTTGCTGCAGCGGTAAACAATTCTGAAATTGGTCAGAGGTGGGGAATCATCTCCCATACAACCAGCAACCCACCCCCCACGCCAGGAGCATCCTCATTGCAAAGCTGGGGGACCGTGCTGAGGCATCTGTGAGTAAACGTGAGCTGAGCCCCAGGACAGCTGCTGCTGAACTGTTCCCACCCTTCACAGGTAAAACACCTGAATATGTACAAGGCCTTGAAAGCCTAGAGGAAGGGCCACGGAGCCACACCAGCGACAGCACGCAGGCCAACTTGGTGCCTGCAGGCCAGCCAGGGTGGTCCTGGCCCCGGGCGCTCTTGCGGAAGTTTCCATTGCCCTGCCTGAGATACCCCTCCTGTCCAGGCCCCCACTGCTTTTTTCCTTCCTCACCTCTGTCCGGAGAGAAATTCCAGCGGAAGGTATGTGTGACACATCCTCTTCTGTACAGGTGGCAGCCTGGCAACCCCTGCAGAAAGGCCAGCAGAGCCCCACTCACACCGGGCCACCAACAAAGCTGTGGCCCCTCACTCCCTCCCACCAGCACAGCCCCGAGACTGCTGACGGGGCAGAGAATATGGAGTCAGGCACAGCTTCAGGGGCTATTGCTGCCTGGAGCGCTGTTTATATTGACCTCAAACAGGCACACCTGGGGAGGGCCGGCCGGCAGGGTAAGGCTGCCCAGGTCAGCTAATCCACAACCCTCAGGGAATCACATTGTTGAAAACGGACCTCGCTAAGGCAGAATAGAAGCCAAGGAAGAAAAGGACACAATGCCATTTGCAGCACCGTACATGAGTCTAGAGGTAATCACGTGACTTGTAGTAAGTCAGAAAGTGAAAGACACATATCGTATCATATCACTTATAGGTGTTACCTAAGAATGGATACCAGGGCAGATATTTCCACGGAGAAGGGCCATCACAGATTCATCAAACAAACTTATGGTTCACCAATGGAAAGGTGTGAGGATTGGTTTCATTACGATATTGGGGTTAACAGACATATACAAACACAGGTGACACATATAATCACCAAAGACCTACGGAATACCAAGAGAAGACTACTCAAACTTCTGTCATAACGTACATGGGAAAAGGATCCCAGGAAGAACAGACATCTGTATATGTGTAAAAGAACCACATCTTCCACACCTACAACAAGCCAAACATTGTAATCAAACTTGCTGTAATAAAAAATAAAAAATTAAATTAAAAACACGAACAAGAAGTAGTGAGACAAACTTGAACGGCTTTCTCCTGGCACATTCCATTCTAAATTCCAATCTAGAACGCGACTTCCATTGAGGCTCTGTTGCCCTAGTCACCAGATTTGGTAAGGGAGAACTGCTGCCACCTTGTGGCCGTTTCACACAACAGCAGCTTTAATCCCAGCGCTGATGGTCAGTTGATATTCAAAATCATTGCAGGCCTGTAAATGACACCTGCCCTGAAAACAAATCCTGGGGTCACATATCGACCAAAAAATTCAAAGGACGTCCATATTTCAAAACGACCGTCTCAAAAGGCATATTTTACGCACATTAGTGTTCTGCTTCTTTTTCTTTCTTTCCTTTTTTTGTTAAAAATACGGGAATGGAAAAAGGCATCCCTCAGAATGGGCGAAAATCGTTGCAAACGAATCAATGGACAAAGGTTTAATCTCCAATATATATAAACAGCTCATGCAGCTTAATATTAACAAAACAAACAACCCAATACAAAAAATGGGCAGAAGATCTAAAGAGATGTTTCTTCAAAGAAGACACAGAGATCCCCAAGACACTCATGAAAAGCTGCTCAACAGCACTAATTATTAGAGAAATGCAAATCAAAACTACAATGAGGTATCACCTCACACCTGTTAGAATCTGCATCATCAGAAAATCTACAAACAACCAATTCTGGGGAGGGTGTGGACAAAAGGAGCCCTCTTCCACTATTGGTGGCAATGTAAATTGATACAGTCCCTATGGAGAACGGTATGGAGTTTCCTTGAAAAAACTAGAAATAGAATTACCATCTGATCCAGCAATCCCACTTCTGGGCATATACCCAGAGAAAACCATAAATCAAAAAGGCACATTCACCACAATGTTCATGGCAGCACTATTTACAATAGCCAGGTAATGGAAGCAACGTAAATGCCCACAGACAGATGAATGGATAAAGATGTGGTACATATATAAAATGGAATATTACTCAGCCATAAAAAGGAATGAAACTGGGTCATTTGTAGAGACATCGATGGATCTAGAGACTGTCATACAGAATGAAGTAAGTCAGAAAGAGGAAAACAAATATTGTATATTAATGCATATATGTGGAACCTAAAAAATGGTACAGATGAACTGGTTTGCAGGGAAGAAACAGAGACACAGAGGTAGAGAATAAACATATGGACACCAAGTGTGGGAAGCCATGGGGTGGTGGTGGTGGGATGAGTTGGGAGATTGGGATTGACCTGTATACATGTATATGCATAAAATACATAACTAATAATAACCTGCTGTATAAAAAAATAAATCAAATTAAATTTCAAAATTTTAAAAAGTAAAATTTAAAAATAAAACAGAAAAATCGTCTTCCCTTCACACAGATGTATTTATAGGAATGAATTATTTCCATGCTTATATATATAAATACATAAAGGAGGAATAAAATCTAACTTGAACCATAAAAGAAAAAAAAAACCTGAACCCACCAGTTATACAGAGGAAAACCCTATCAGGGCACTTGCTCCAGCGGTAAACAATTCTGAAATTGGTCAGAGGTGGGGAATCATCTCCCATACAACCAGCAACCCACCCCCCACGCCAGGAGCATCCTCATTGCAAAGCTGGGGGACCGTGCCGAGGCATCTGTGAGTAAACGTGAGCTGAGCCCCAGGACAGCTGCTGCTGAACTGTTCCCACCCTTCACAGGTAAAACACCTGAATATGTACAAGGGCTTGAAAGCCTAGAGGAAGGGCCACGGAGCCACACCAGCGAGAGCACTCAGGCCAACTTGGTGCCTGCAGGCCAGCCAGGGTGGTCCTGGCCCCGGGCGCTCTTCTGGAAGCTTTCCATTGCCCTGCCTGAGATACCCCTCCTGTCCCGGCCCCCACTGCTTTTTTCCTTCCTCACCTCTGTCCGGAGAGAAATTCCAGCGGAAGGTATGGGTGACACATCCTCTTCTTTACAGGTGGCAGCCTGGCAACCCCTGCAGAAAGGCCAGCAGAGCCCCACTCACACCGGGCCACCAACAAAGCTGTGGCCCCTCACTCCCTCCCACCAGCACAGCCCCGAGACTGCTGACGGGGCAGAGAATATGGAGTCAGGCACAGCTTCAGGGGCTATTGCTGCCTGGAGCGCTGTTTATATTGACCTCAAACAGGCACACCTGGGGAGGGCCGGCCGGCAGGGTAAGGCTGCCCAGGTCAGCTAATCCACAACCCTCAGGGAATCACATTGTTGAAAACGGACCTCGCTAAGGCAGAATAGAAGCCAAGGAAGAAAAGGACACAATGCCATTTGCAGCACCGTACATGAGTCTAGAGGTAATCACGTGACTTGTAGTAAGTCAGAAAGTGAAAGACACATATCGTATCATATCACTTATAGGTGTTACCTAAGAATGGATACCAGGGCAGATATTTCCACGGAGAAGGGCCATCACAGATTCATCAAACAAACTTATGGTTCACCAATGGAAAGTTGTGAGGATTGGTTTCATTACGATATTGGGGTTAACAGACATATACAAACACAGGTGACACATATAATCACCAAAGACCTACGGAATACCAAGAGAAGACTACTCAAACTTCTGTCATAACGTACATGGGAAAAGGATCCCAGGAAGAACAGACATCTGTATATGTGTAAAAGAACCACATCTTCCACACCTACAACAAGCCAAACATTGTAATCAAACTTGCTGTAATAAAAAATAAAAAATTAAATTAAAAACACGAACAAGAAGTAGTGAGACAAACTTGAACGGCTTTCTCCTGGCACATTCCATTCTAAATTCCAATCTAGAACGCGACTTCCATTGAGGCTCTGTTGCCCTAGTCACCAGATTTGGTAAGGGAGAACTGCTGCCACCTTGTGGCCGTTTCACACAACAGCAGCTTTAATCCCAGCGCTGATGGTCAGTTGATATTCAAAATCATTGCAGGCCTGTAAATGACACCTGCCCTGAAAACAAATCCTGGGGTCACATATCGACCAAAAAATTCAAAGGACGTCCATATTTCAAAACGACCGTTTCAAAAGGCATATTTTACGCACATTAGTGTTCTGCTTCTTTTTCTTTCTTTCCTTTTTTTGTTAAAAATACGGGAATGGAAAAAGGCATCCCTCAGAATGGGCGAAAATCGTTGCAAACGAATCAATGGACAAAGGTTTAATCTCCAATATATATAAACAGCTCATGCAGCTTAATATTAACAAAACAAACAACCCAATACAAAAAATGGGCAGAAGATCTAAAGAGATGTTTCTTCAAAGAAGACACAGAGATGGCCAAGACACACATGAAAAGCTGCTCAACAGCACTAATTATTAGAGAAATGCAAATCAAAACTACAATGAGGTATCACCTCACACCTGTTAGAATCGGCATCATCAGAAAATCTACAAACAACCAATTCTGGGGAGGGTGTGGACAAAAGGAGCCCTCTTCCACTATTGGTGGCAATGTAAATTGATACAGTCCCTATGGAGAACGGTATGGAGTTTCCTTGAAAAAACTAGAAATAGAATTACCATCTGATCCAGCAATCCCACTTCTGGGCATATACCCAGAGAAAACCATAAATCAAAAAGGCACATTCACCACAATGTTCATGGCAGCACTATTTACAATAGCCAGGTAATGGAAGCAACGTAAATGGCCACAGACAGATGAAAGGATAAAGATGTGGTACATATATAAAATGGAATATTACTCAGCCATAAAAAGGAATGAAACTGGGTCATTTGTAGAGACATCGATGGATCTAGAGACTGTCATAGAGAATGAAGTAAGTCAGAAAGAGGAAAACAAATATTGTATATTAATGCATATATGTGGAACCTAAAAAATGGTACAGATGAACTGGTTTGCAGGGAAGAAACAGAGACACAGAGGTAGAGAACAAACATATGGACACCAAGTGTGGGAAGCCATGGGGTGGTGGTGGTGGGATGAGTTGGGAGATTGGGATTGACCTGTATACATGTATATGCATAAAATACATAACTAATAATAACCTGCTGTATAAAAAAATAAATCAAATTAAATTTCAAAATTTTAAAAAGTAAAATTTAAAAATAAAACAGAAAAATCTTCTTCCCTTCACACAGATGTATTTATAGGAATGAATTATTTCCATGCTTATATCTATAAATACATAAAAGAGGAATAAAATCTAACTTGAACCATAAAAGAAAAAAAAAACCTGAACCCACCAGTTATACAGAGGAAAACCCTATCAGGGCACTTGCTGCAGCGGTAAACAATTCTGAAATTGGTCAGAGGTGGGGAATCATCTCCCATACAACCAGCAACCCACCCCCCACGCCAGGAGCATCCTCATTGCAAAGCTGGGGGACCGTGCTGAGGCATCTGTGAGTAAACGTGAGCTGAGCCCCAGGACAGCTGCTGCTGAACTGTTCCCACCCTTCACAGGTAAAACACCTGAATATGTACAAGGCCTTGAAAGCCTAGAGGAAGGGCCACGGAGCCACACCAGCGACAGCACGCAGGCCAAATTGGTGCCTGCAGGCCAGCCAGGGTGGTCCTGGCCCCGGGCGCTCTTGCGGAAGTTTCCATTGCCCTGCCTGAGATACCCCTCCTGTCCAGGCCCCCACTGCTTTTTTCCTTCCTCACCTCTGTCCGGAGAGAAATTCCAGCGGAAGGTATGTGTGACACATCCTCTTCTGTACAGGTGGCAGCCTGGCAACCCCTGCAGAAAGGCCAGCAGAGCCCCACTCACACCGGGCCACCAACAAAGCTGTGGCCCCTCACTCCCTCCCACCAGCACAGCCCCGAGACTGCTGACGGGGCAGAGAATATGGAGTCAGGCACAGCTTCAGGGGCTATTGCTGCCTGGAGCGCTGTTTATATTGACCTCAAACAGGCACACCTGGGGAGGGCCGGCCGGCAGGGTAAGGCTGCCCAGGTCAGCTAATCCACAACCCTCAGGGAATCACATTGTTGAAAACGGACCTCGCTAAGGCAGAATAGAAGCCAAGGAAGAAAAGGACACAATGCCATTTGCAGCACCGTACATGAGTCTAGAGGTAATCACGTGACTTGTAGTAAGTCAGAAAGTGAAAGACACATATCGTATCATATCACTTATAGGTGTTACCTAAGAATGGATACCAGGGCAGATATTTCCACGGAGAAGGGCCATCACAGATTCATCAAACAAACTTATGGTTCACCAATGGAAAGGTGTGAGGATTGGTTTCATTACGATATTGGGGTTAACAGACATATACAAACACAGGTGACACATATAATCACCAAAGACCTACGGAATACCAAGAGAAGACTACTCAACCTTCTGTCATAACGTACATGGGAAAAGGATCCCAGGAAGAACAGACATCTGTATATGTGTAAAAGAACCATATCTTCCACACCTACAACAAGCCAAACATTGTAATCAAACTTGCTGTAATAAAAAATAAAAAATTAAATTAAAAACACGAACAAGAAGTAGTGAGACAAACTTGAGGGGCTTTCTCCTGGCACATTCCATTCTAAATTCCAATCTAGAACGCGACTTCCATTGAGGCTCTGTTGCCCTAGTCACCAGATTTGGTAAGGGAGAACTGCTGCCACCTTGTGGCCGTTTCACACAACAGCAGCTTTAATCCCAGTGCTGATGGTCAGTTGATATTCAAAATCATTGCAGGCCTGTAAATGACACCTGCCCTGAAAACAAATCCTGGGGTCACATATCGACCAAAAAATTCAAAGGACGTCCATATTTCAAAACGACCGTTTCAAAAGGCATATTTTACGCACATTAGTGTTCTGCTTCTTTTTCTTTCTTTCCTTTTTTTGTTAAAAATACGGGAATGGAAAAAGGCATCCCTCAGAATGGGCGAAAATCGTTGCAAACGAATCAATGGACAAAGGTTTAATCTCCAATATATATAAACAGCTCATGCAGCTTAATATTAACAAAACAAACAACCCAATACAAAAAATGGGCAGAAGATCTAAAGAGATGTTTCTTCAAAGAAGACACAGAGATGGCCAAGACACACATGAAAAGCTGCTCAACAGCACTAATTATTAGAGAAATGCAAATCAAAACTACAATGAGGTATCACCTCACACCTGTTAGAATCGGCATCATCAGAAAATCTACAAACAACCAATTCTGGGGAGGGTGTGGACAAAAGGAGCCCTCTTCCACTATTGGTGGCAATGTAAATTGATACAGTCCCTATGGAGAACGGTATGGAGTTTCCTTGAAAAAACTAGAAATAGAATTACCATCTGATCCAGCAATCCCACTTCTGGGCATATACCCAGAGAAAACCATAAATCAAAAAGGCACATTCACCACAATGTTCATGGCAGCACTATTTACAATAGCCAGGTAATGGAAGCAACGTAAATGGCCACAGACAGATGAAAGGATAAAGATGTGGTACATATATAAAATGGAATATTACTCAGCCATAAAAAGGAATGAAACTGGG
Source organism: Mesoplodon mirus (assembly GCF_964341445.2). Classification (NCBI taxonomy): domain Eukaryota; kingdom Metazoa; phylum Chordata; class Mammalia; order Artiodactyla; family Ziphiidae; genus Mesoplodon; species Mesoplodon mirus. The sequence goes on along the minus strand of NW_028295814.1, from coordinate 560,889 downwards.
TCATTTGTAGAGACATCGATGGATCTAGAGACTGTCATAGAGAATGAAGTAAGTCAGAAAGAGAAAAACAAATATTGTATATTAATGCATATATGTGGAACCTAAAAAATGGTACAGATGAACTGGTTTGCAGGGAAGAAACAGAGACACAGAGGTAGAGAACAAACATATGGACACCAAGTGTGGGAAGCCATGGGGTGGTGGTGGTGGGATGAGTTGGGAGATTGGGATTGACCTGTATACATGTATATGCATAAAATACATAACTAATAATAACCTGCTGTATAAAAAAATAAATCAAATTAAATTTCAAAATTTTAAAAAGTAAAATTTAAAAATAAAACAGAAAAATCTTCTTCCCTTCACACAGATGTATTTATAGGAATGAATTATTTCCATGCTTATATCTATAAATACATAAAAGAGGAATAAAATCTAACTTGAACCATAAAAGAAAAAAAAAACCTGAACCCACCAGTTATACAGAGGAAAACCCTATCAGGGCACTTGCTGCAGCGGTAAACAATTCTGAAATTGGTCAGAGGTGGGGAATCATCTCCCATACAACCAGCAACCCACCCCCCACGCCAGGAGCATCCTCATTGCAAAGCTGGGGGACCGTGCTGAGGCATCTGTGAGTAAACGTGAGCTGAGCCCCAGGACAGCTGCTGCTGAACTGTTCCCACCCTTCACAGGTAAAACACCTGAATATGTACAAGGCCTTGAAAGCCTAGAGGAAGGGCCACGGAGCCACACCAGCGACAGCACGCAGGCCAACTTGGTGCCTGCAGGCCAGCCAGGGTGGTCCTGGCCCCGGGCGCTCTTGCGGAAGTTTCCATTGCCCTGCCTGAGATACCCCTCCTGTCCAGGCCCCCACTGCTTTTTTCCTTCCTCACCTCTGTCCGGAGAGAAATTCCAGCGGAAGGTATGTGTGACACATCCTCTTCTGTACAGGTGGCAGCCTGGCAACCCCTGCAGAAAGGCCAGCAGAGCCCCACTCACACCGGGCCACCAACAAAGCTGTGGCCCCTCACTCCCTCCCACCAGCACAGCCCCGAGACTGCTGACGGGGCAGAGAATATGGAGTCAGGCACAGCTTCAGGGGCTATTGCTGCCTGGAGCGCTGTTTATATTGACCTCAAACAGGCACACCTGGGGAGGGCCGGCCGGCAGGGTAAGGCTGCCCAGGTCAGCTAATCCACAACCCTCAGGGAATCACATTGTTGAAAACGGACCTCGCTAAGGCAGAATAGAAGCCAAGGAAGAAAAGGACACAATGCCATTTGCAGCACCGTACATGAGTCTAGAGGTAATCACGTGACTTGTAGTAAGTCAGAAAGTGAAAGACACATATCGTATCATATCACTTATAGGTGTTACCTAAGAATGGATACCAGGGCAGATATTTCCACGGAGAAGGGCCATCACAGATTCATCAAACAAACTTATGGTTCACCAATGGAAAGGTGTGAGGATTGGTTTCATTACGATATTGGGGTTAACAGACATATACAAACACAGGTGACACATATAATCACCAAAGACCTACGGAATACCAAGAGAAGACTACTCAACCTTCTGTCATAACGTACATGGGAAAAGGATCCCAGGAAGAACAGACATCTGTATATGTGTAAAAGAACCACATCTTCCACACCTACAACAAGCCAAACATTGTAATCAAACTTGCTGTAATAAAAAATAAAAAATTAAATTAAAAACACGAACAAGAAGTAGTGAGACAAACTTGAGGGGCTTTCTCCTGGCACATTCCATTCTAAATTCCAATCTAGAACGCGACTTCCATTGAGGCTCTGTTGCCCTAGTCACCAGATTTGGTAAGGGAGAACTGCTGCCACCTTGTGGCCGTTTCACACAACAGCAGCTTTAATCCCAGCGCTGATGGTCAGTTGATATTCAAAATCATTGCAGGCCTGTAAATGACACCTGCCCTGAAAACAAATCCTGGGGTCACATATCGACCAAAAAATTCAAAGGACGTCCATATTTCAAAACGACCGTTTCAAAAGGCATATTTTACGCACATTAGTGTTCTGCTTCTTTTTCTTTCTTTCCTTTTTTTGTTAAAAATACGGGAATGGAAAAAGGCATCCCTCAGAATGGGCGAAAATCGTTGCAAACGAATCAATGGACAAAGGTTTAATCTCCAATATATATAAACAGCTCATGCAGCTTAATATTAACAAAACAAACAACCCAATACAAAAAATGGGCAGAAGATCTAAAGAGATGTTTCTTCAAAGAAGACACAGAGATGGCCAAGACACACATGAAAAGCTGCTCAACAGCACTAATTATTAGAGAAATGCAAATCAAAACTACAATGAGGTATCACCTCACACCTGTTAGAATCGGCATCATCAGAAAATCTACAAACAACCAATTCTGGGGAGGGTGTGGACAAAAGGAGCCCTCTTCCACTATTGGTGGCAATGTAAATTGATACAGTCCCTATGGAGAACGGTATGGAGTTTCCTTGAAAAAACTAGAAATAGAATTACCATGTGATCCAGCAATCCCACTTCTGGGCATATACCCAGAGAAAACCATAAATCAAAAAGGCACATTCACCACAATGTTCATGGCAGCACTATTTACAATAGCCAGGTAATGGAAGCAACGTAAATGGCCACAGACAGATGAAAGGATAAAGATGTGGTACATATATAAAATGGAATATTACTCAGCCATAAAAAGGAATGAAACTGGGTCATTTGTAGAGACATCGATGGATCTAGAGACTGTCATAGAGAATGAAGTAAGTCAGAAAGAGAAAAACAAATATTGTATATTAATGCATATATGTGGAACCTAAAAAATGGTACAGATGAACTGGTTTGCAGGGAAGAAACAGAGACACAGAGGTAGAGAACAAACATATGGACACCAAGTGTGGGAAGCCATGGGGTGGTGGTGGTGGGATGAGTTGGGAGATTGGGATTGACCTGTATACATGTATATGCATAAAATACATAACTAATAATAACCTGCTGTATAAAAAAATAAGTCAAATTAAATTTCAAAATTTTAAAAAGTAAAATTTAAAAATAAAACAGAAAAATCTTCTTCCCTTCACACAGATGTATTTATAGGAATGAATTATTTCCATGCTTATATCTATAAATACATAAAAGAGGAATAAAATCTAACTTGAACCATAAAAGAAAAAAAAAACCTGAACCCACCAGTTATACAGAGGAAAACCCTATCAGGGCACTTGCTGCAGCGGTAAACAATTCTGAAATTGGTCAGAGGTGGGGAATCATCTCCCATACAACCAGCAACCCACCCCCCACGCCAGGAGCATCCTCATTGCAAAGCTGGGGGACCGTGCTGAGGCATCTGTGAGTAAACGTGAGCTGAGCCCCAGGACAGCTGCTGCTGAACTGTTCCCACCCTTCACAGGTAAAACACCTGAATATGTACAAGGCCTTGAAAGCCTAGAGGAAGGGCCACGGAGCCACACCAGCGACAGCACGCAGGCCAAATTGGTGCCTGCAGGCCAGCCAGGGTGGTCCTGGCCCCGGGTGCTCTTGCGGAAGTTTCCATTGCCCTGCCTGAGATACCCCTCCTGTCCCGGCCCCCACTGCTTTTTTCCTTCCTCACCTCTGTCCGGAGAGAAATTCCAGCGGAAGGTATGTGTGACACATCCTCTTCTGTACAGGTGGCAGCCTGGCAACCCCTGCAGAAAGGCCAGCAGAGCCCCACTCACACCGGGCCACCAACAAAGCTGTGGCCCCTCACTCCCTCCCACCAGCACAGCCCCGAGACTGCTGACGGGGCAGAGAATATGGAGTCAGGCACAGCTTCAGGGGCTATTGCTGCCTGGAGCGCTGTTTATATTGACCTCAAACAGGCACACCTGGGGAGGGCCGGCCGGCAGGGTAAGGCTGCCCAGGTCAGCTAATCCACAACCCTCAGGGAATCACATTGTTGAAAACGGACCTCGCTAAGGCAGAATAGAAGCCAAGGAAGAAAAGGACACAATGCCATTTGCAGCACCGTACATGAGTCTAGAGGTAATCACGTGACTTGTAGTAAGTCAGAAAGTGAAAGACACATATCGTATCATATCACTTATAGGTGTTACCTAAGAATGGATACCAGGGCAGATATTTCCACGGAGAAGGGCCATCACAGATTCATCAAACAAACTTATGGTTCACCAATGGAAAGGTGTGAGGATTGGTTTCATTATGATATTGGGGTTAACAGACATATACAAACACAGGTGACACATATAATCACCAAAGACCTACGGAATACCAAGAGAAGACTACTCAACCTTCTGTCATAACGTACATGGGAAAAGGATCCCAGGAAGAACAGACATCTGTATATGTGTAAAAGAACCACATCTTCCACACCTACAACAAGCCAAACATTGTAATCAAACTTGCTGTAATAAAAAATAAAAAATTAAATTAAAAACACGAACAAGAAGTAGTGAGACAAACTTGAGGGGCTTTCTCCTGGCACATTCCATTCTAAATTCCAATCTAGAACGCGACTTCCATTGAGGCTCTGTTGCCCTAGTCACCAGATTTGGTAAGGGAGAACTGCTGCCACCTTGTGGCCGTTTCACACAACAGCAGCTTTAATCCCAGCGCTGATGGTCAGTTGATATTCAAAATCATTGCAGGCCTGTAAATGACACCTGCCCTGAAAACAAATCCTGGGGTCACATATCGACCAAAAAATTCAAAGGACGTCCATATTTCAAAACGACCGTTTCAAAAGGCATATTTTACGCACATTAGTGTTCTGCTTCTTTTTCTTTCTTTCCTTTTTTTGTTAAAAATACGGGAATGGAAAAAGGCATCCCTCAGAATGGGCGAAAATCGTTGCAAACGAATCAATGGACAAAGGTTTAATCTCCAATATATATAAACAGCTCATGCAGCTTAATATTAACAAAACAAACAACCCAATACAAAAAATGGGCAGAAGATCTAAAGAGATATTTCTTCAAAGAAGACACAGAGATGGCCAAGACACACATGAAAAGCTGCTCAACAGCACTAATTATTAGAGAAATGCAAATCAAAACTACAATGAGGTATCACCTCACACCTGTTAGAATCGGCATCATCAGAAAATCTACAAACAACCAATTCTGGGGAGGGTGTGGACAAAAGGAGCCCTCTTCCACTATTGGTGGCAATGTAAATTGATACAGTCCCTATGGAGAACGGTATGGAGTTTCCTTGAAAAAACTAGAAATAGAATTACCATGTGATCCAGCAATCCCACTTCTGGGCATATACCCAGAGAAAACCATAAATCAAAAAGGCACATTCACCACAATGTTCATGGCAGCACTATTTACAATAGCCAGGTAATGGAAGCAACGTAAATGGCCACAGACAGATGAAAGGATAAAGATGTGGTACATATATAAAATGGAATATTACTCAGCCATAAAAAGGAATGAAACTGGGTCATTTGTAGAGACATCGATGGATCTAGAGACTGTCATACAGAATGAAGTAAGTCAGAAAGAGGAAAACAAATATTGTATATTAATGCATATATGTGGAACCTAAAAAATGGTACAGATGAACTGGTTTGCAGGGAAGAAACAGAGACACAGAGGTAGAGAACAAACATATGGACACCAAGTGTGGGAAGCCATGGGGTGGTGGTGGTGGGATGAGTTGGGAGATTGGGATTGACCTGTATACATGTATATGCATAAAATACATAACTAATAATAACCTGCTGTATAAAAAAATAAATCAAATTAAATTTCAAAATTTTAAAAAGTAAAATTTAAAAATAAAACAGAAAAATCTTCTTCCCTTCACACAGATGTATTTATAGGAATGAATTATTTCCATGCTTATATCTATAAATACATAAAGGAGGAATAAAATCTAACTTGAACCATAAAAGAAAAAAAAAACCTGAACCCACCAGTTATACAGAGGAAAACCCTATCAGGGCACTTGCTCCAGCGGTAAACAATTCTGAAATTGGTCAGAGGTGGGGAATCATCTCCCATACAACCAGCAACCCACCCCCCACACCAGGAGCATCCTCATTGCAAAGCTGGGGGACCGTGCCGAGGCATCTGTGAGTAAACGTGAGCTGAGCCCCAGGACAGCTGCTGCTGAACTGTTCCCACCCTTCCCAGGTAAAACACCTGAATATGTACAAGGGCTTTAAAGCCTAGAGGAAGGGCCACGGAGCCACACCAGCGACAGCACGCAGGCCAACATGGTGCCTGCAGGCCAGCCAGGGTGGTCCTGGCCCCGGGCGCTCTTGCGGAAGCTTTCCATTGCCCTGCCTGAGATACCCCTCCTGTCCCGGCCCCCACTGCTTTTTTCCTTCCTCACCTCTGTCCGGAGAGAAATTCCAGCGGAAGGTATGGCTGACACATCCTCTTCTTTACAGGTGGCAGCCTGGCAACCCCTGCAGAAAGGCCAGCAGAGCCCCACTCACACCGGGCCACCAACAAAGCTGTGGCCCCTCACTCCCTCCCACCAGCACAGCCCCGAGACTGCTGATGGGGCAGAGAATATGGAGTCAGGCACAGCTTCAGGGGCTATTGCTGCCTGGAGCGCTGTTTATATTGACCTCAAACAGGCACACCTGGGGAGGGCCGGCCGGCAGGGTAAGGCTGCCCAGGTCAGCTAATCCACAACCCTCAGGGAATCACATTGTTGAAAACGGACCTCGCTAAGGCAGAATAGAAGCCAAGGAAGAAAAGGACACAATGCCATTTGCAGCACCGTAGATGAGTCTAGAGGTAATCACGTGACTTGTAGTAAGTCAGAAAGTGAAAGACACATATCATATCATATCACTTATAGGTGTTACCTAAGAATGGATACCAGGGCAGATATTTCCACGGAGAAGGGCCATCACAGATTCATCAAACAAACTTATGGTTCACCAATGGAAAGGTGTGAGGATTGGTTTCATTACGATATTGGGGTTAACAGACATATACAAACACAGGTGACACATATAATCACCAAAGACCTATGGAATACCAAGAGAAGACTACTCAACCTTCTGTCATAACGTACAAGGGAAAAGGATCCCAGGAAGAACAGACATCTGTATATGTGTAAAAGAACCACATCTTCCACACCTACAACAAGCCAAACATTGTAATCAAACTTGCTGTAATAAAAAATAAAAAATTAAATTAAAAACACGAACAAGAAGTAGTGAGACAAACTTGAGGGGCATTCTCCTGGCACATTCCATTCTAAATTCCAATCTAGAACACGACTTCCATTGAGGCTCTGTTGCCCTAGTCACCAGATTTGGTAAGGGAGAACTGCTGCCACCTTGTGGCCGTTTCACACAACAGCAGCTTTAATCCCAGCACTGATGGTCAGTTGATATTCAAAATCATTGCAGGCCTGTAAATGACACCTGCCCTGAAAACAAATCCTGGGGTCACATATCGACCAAAAAATTCAAAGGACGTCCATATTTCAAAACGACCGTTTCAAAAGGCATATTTTACGCATATTAGTGTTCTGCTTCTTTTACTTTCTTTCCTTTTTTTTGTTAAAAATACGGGAATGGAAAAAGGCATCCCTCAGAATGGGCGAAAATCGTTGCAAACGAATCAATGGACAAAGGTTTAATCTCCAATATATATAAACAGCTCATGCAGCTTAATATTAACAAAACAAACAACCCAATACAAAAAATGGGCAGAAGATCTAAAGAGATGTTTCTTCAAAGAAGACACAGAGATGGCCAACACACACGTGAAAAGCTGCTCAACAGCACTAATTATTAGAGAAATGCAAATCAAAACTACAATGAGGTATCACCTCACACCTGTTAGAATCGGCATCATCAGAAAATCTACAAACAACCAATTCTGGGGAGGGTGTGGACAAAAGGAGCCCTCTTCCACTATTGGTGGCAATGTAAATTAATTCAGTCCCTATGGAGAACGGTATGGAGTTTCCTTGAAAAAACTAGAAATAGAATTACCATCTGATCCAGCAATCCCACTTCTGGGCATATACCCAGAGAAAACCATAAATCAAAAAGGCACATTCACCACAATGTTCATGGCAGCACTATTTACAATAGCCAGGTAATGGAAGCAACGTAAATGCCCACAGACAGATGAATGGATAAAGATGTGGTACATATATAAAATGGAATATTACTCAGCCATAAAAAGGAATGAAACTGGGTCATTTGTAGAGACATCGATGGATCTAGAGACTGTCATACAGAATGAAGTAAGTCAGAAAGAGGAAAACAAATATTGTATATTAATGCATATATGTGGAACCTAAAAATGGTACAGATGAACTGGTTTGCAGGGAAGAAACAGAGACACAGAGGTAGAGAACAAACATATGGACACCAAGTGTGGGAAGCCATGGGGTGGTGGTGGTGGGATGAGTTGGGAGATTGGCATTGACCTGTATACATGTATATGCATAAAATACATAACTAATAATAACCTGCTGTATAAAAAATAAATCAAATTAAATTTCAAAATTTTAAAAAGTAAAATTTAAAAATAAAACAGAAAAATCTTCTTCCCTTCACACAGATGTATTTATAGGAATGAATTATTTCCATGCTTATATCTATAAATACATAAAAGAGGAATAAAATCTAACTTGAACCATAAAAGAAAAAAAAAACCTGAACCCACCAGTTATACAGAGGAAAACCCTATCAGGGCACTTGCTGCAGCGGTAAACAATTCTGAAATTGGTCAGAGGTGGGGAATCATCTCCCATACAACCAGCAACCCACCCCCCACGCCAGGAGCATCCTCATTGCAAAGCTGGGGGACCGTGCCGAGGCATCTGTGAGTAAACGTGAGCTGAGCCCCAGGACAGCTGCTGCTGAACTGTTCCCACCCTTCCCAGGTAAAACACCTGAATATGTACAAGGCCTTGAAAGCCTAGAGGAAGGGCCATGGAGCCACACCAGCGACAGCACGCAGGCCAACTTGGTGCCTGCAGGCCAGCCAGGGTGGTCCTGGCCCCGGGCGCTCTTGCGGAAGCTTTCCATTGCCCTGCCTGAGATACCCCTCCTGTCCCGGCCCCCACTGCTTTTTTCCTTCCTCACCTCTGTCCGGAGAGAAATTCCAGCGGAAGGTATGGCTGACACATCCTCTTCTTTACAGGTGGCAGCCTGGCAACCCCTGCAGAAAGGCCAGCAGAGCCCCACTCACACCGGGCCACCAACAAAGCTGTGGCCCCTCACTCCCTCCCACCAGCACAGCCCCGAGACTGCTGATGGGGCAGAGAATATGGAGTCAGGCACAGCTTCAGGGGCTATTGCTGCCTGGAGCGCTGTTTATATTGACCTCAAACAGGCACACCTGGGGAGGGCCGGCCGGCAGGGTAAGGCTGCCCAGGTCAGCTAATCCACAACCCTCAGGGAATCACATTGTTGAAAACGGACCTCGCTAAGGCAGAATAGAAGCCAAGGAAGAAAAGGACACAATGCCATTTGCAGCACCGTACATGAGTCTAGAGGTAATCACGTGACTTGTAGTAAGTCAGAAAGTGAAAGACACATATCATATCATATCACTTATAGGTGTTACCTAAGAATGGATACCAGGGCAGATATTTCCACGGAGAAGGGCCATCACAGATTCATCAAACAAACTTATGGTTCACCAATGGAAAGGTGTGAGGATTGGTTTCATTACGATATTGGGGTTAACAGACATATACAAACACAGGTGACACATATAATCACCAAAGTCCTATGGAATACCAAGAGAAGACTACTCAACCTTCTGTCATAACGTACAAGGGAAAAGGATCCCAGGAAGAACAGACATCTGTATATGTGTAAAAGAACCACATCTTCCACACCTACAACAAGCCAAACATTGTAATCAAACTTGCTGTAATAAAAAATAAAAAATTAAATTAAAAACACGAACAAGAAGTAGTGAGACAAACTTGAGGGGCATTCTCCTGGCACATTCCATTCTAAATTCCAATCTAGAACACGACTTCCATTGAGGCTCTGTTGCCCTAGTCACCAGATTTGGTAAGGGAGAACTGCTGCCACCTTGTGGCCGTTTCACACAACAGCAGCTTTAATCCCAGCACTGATGGTCAGTTGATATTCAAAATCATTGCAGGCCTGTAAATGACACCTGCCCTGAAAACAAATCCTGGGGTCACATATCGACCAAAAAATTCAAAGGACGTCCATATTTCAAAACGACCGTTTCAAAAGGCATATTTTACGCATATTAGTGTTCTGCTTCTTTTACTTTCTTTCCTTTTTTTTGCTAAAAATACGGGAATGGAAAAAGGCATCCCTCAGAATGGGCGAAAATCGTTGCAAACGAATCAATGGACAAAGGTTTAATCTCCAATATATATAAACAGCTCATGCAGCTTAATATTAACAAAACAAACAACCCAATACAAAAAATGTGCAGAAGATCTAAAGAGATGTTTCTTCAAAGAAGACACAGAGATGGCCAACACACACGTGAAAAGCTGCTCAACAGCACTAATTATTAGAGAAATGCAAATCAAAACTACAATGAGGTATCACCTCACACCTGTTAGAATCGGCATCATCAGAAAATCTACAAACAACCAATTCTGGGGAGGGTGTGGACAAAAGGAGCCCTCTTCCACAATTGGTGGCAATGTAAATTGATACAGTCACTATGGAGAACGGTATGGAGTTTCCTTGAGAAAACTAGAAATAGAATTACCATCTGATCCAGCAATCCCACTTCTGGGCATATACCCAGAGAAAACCATAAATCAAAAAGGCACATTCACCACAATGTTCATGGCAGCACTATTTACAATAGCCAGGTAATGGAAGCAACGTAAATGGCCACAGACAGATGAATGGATAAAGATGTGGTACATATATAAAATGGAATATTACTCAGCCATAAAAAGGAATGAAACTGGGTCATTTGTAGAGACATCGATGGATCTAGAGACTGTCATACAGAATGAAGTAAGTCAGAAAGAGGAAAACAAATATTGTATATTAATGCATATATGTGGAACCTAAAAAATGGTACAGATGAACTGGTTTGCAGGGAAGAAACAGAGACACAGAGGTAGAGAACAAACATATGGACACCAAGTGTGGGAAGCCATGGGGTGGTGGTGGTGGGATGAGTTGGGAGATTGGGATTGACCTGTATACATGTATATGCATAAAATACATAACTAATAATAACCTGCTGTATAAAAAAATAAATCAAATTAAATTTCAAATTTTTAAAAAGTAAAATTTAAAAATAAAACAGAAAAATGTTCTTCCCTTCACACAGATGTATTTATAGGAATGAATTATTTCCATGCTTATATCTATAAATACATAAAAGAGGAATAAAATCGAACTTGAACCATAAAAGAAAAAAAAAAACCTGAACCCACCAGTTATACAGAGGAAAACCCTATCAGGGCCCTTGCTCCAGCGGTAAACAATTCTGAAATTGGTCAGAGGTGGGGAATCATCTCCCATACAACCAGCAACCCACCCCCCACGCCAGGAGCATCCTCATTGCAAAGCTGGGGGACCGTGCCGAGGCATCTGTGAGTAAACGTGAGCTGAGCCCCAGGACAGCTGCTGCTGAACTGTTCCCACCCTTCCCAGGTAAAACACCTGAATATGTACAAGGGCTTGAAAGCCTAGAGGAAGGGCCACGGAGCCACACCAGCGACAGCACTCAGGCCAACTTGGTGCCTGCAGGCCAGCCAGGGTGGTCCTGGCCCCGGGCGCTCTTCTGGAAGCTTTCCATTGCCCTGCCTGAGATACCCCTCCTGTCCCGGCCCCCACTGCTTTTTTCCTTCCTCACCTCTGTCCGGAGAGAAATTCCAGCGGAAGGTATGGGTGACACATCCTCTTCTTTACAGGTGGCAGCCTGGCAACCCCTGCAGAAAGGCCAGCAGAGCCCCACTCACACCGGGCCACCAACAAAGCTGTGGCCCCTCACTCCCTCCCACCAGCACAGCCCCGAGACTGCTGACGGGGCAGAGAATATGGAGTCAGGCACAGCTTCAGGGGCTATTGCTGCCTGGAGCGCTGTTTATATTGACCTCAAACAGGCACACCTGGGGAGGGCCGGCCGGCAGGGTAAGGCTGCCCAGGTCAGCTAATCCACAACCCTCAGGGAATCACATTGTTGAAAACGGACCTCGCTAAGGCAGAATAGAAGCCAAGGAAGAAAAGGACACAATGCCATTTGCAGCACCGTACATGAGTCTAGAGGTAATCACGTGACTTGTAGTAAGTCAGAAAGTGAAAGACACATATCGTATCATATCACTTATAGGTGTTACCTAAGAATGGATACCAGGGCAGATATTTCCACGGAGAAGGGCCATCACAGATTCATCAAACAAACTTATGGTTCACCAATGGAAAGTTGTGAGGATTGGTTTCATTACGATATTGGGGTTAACAGACATATACAAACACAGGTGACACATATAATCACCAAAGACCTACGGAATACCAAGAGAAGACTACTCAAACTTCTGTCATAACGTACATGGGAAAAGGATCCCAGGAAGAACAGACATCTGTATATGTGTAAAAGAACCACATCTTCCACACCTACAACAAGCCAAACATTGTAATCAAACTTGCTGTAATAAAAAATAAAAAATTAAATTAAAAACACGAACAAGAAGTAGTGAGACAAACTTGAGGAGCTTTCTCCTGGCACATTCCATTCTAAATTCCAATCTAGAACGCGACTTCCATTGAGGCTCTGTTGCCCTAGTCACCAGATTTGGTAAGGGAGAACTGCTGCCACCTTGTGGCCGTTTCACACAACAGCAGCTTTAATCCCAGCGCTGATGGTCAGTTGATATTCAAAATCATTGCAGGCCTGTAAATGACACCTGCCCTGAAAACAAATCCTGGGGTCACATATCGACCAAAAAATTCAAAGGACGTCCATATTTCAAAACGACCGTTTCAAAAGGCATATTTTACGCACATTAGTGTTCTGCTTCTTTTTCTTTCTTTCCTTTTTTTGTTAAAAATACGGGAATGGAAAAAGGCATCCCTCAGAATGGGCGAAAATCGTTGCAAACGAATCAATGGACAAAGGTTTAATCTCCAATATATATAAACAGCTCATGCAGCTTAATATTAACAAAACAAACAACCCAATACAAAAAATGGGCAGAAGATCTAAAGAGATGTTTCTTCAAAGAAGACACAGAGATGGCCAAGACACACATGAAAAGCTGCTCAACAGCACTAATTATTAGAGAAATGCAAATCAAAACTACAATGAGGTATCACCTCACACCTGTTAGAATCGGCATCATCAGAAAATCTACAAACAACCAATTCTGGGGAGGGTGTGGACAAAAGGAGCCCTCTTCCACTATTGGTGGCAATGTAAATTGATACAGTCCCTATGGAGAACGGTATGGAGTTTCCTTGAAAAAACTAGAAATAGAATTACCATCTGATCCAGCAATCCCACTTCTGGGCATATACCCAGAGAAAACCATAAATCAAAAAGGCACATTCACCACAATGTTCATGGCAGCACTATTTACAATAGCCAGGTAATGGAAGCAACGTAAATGGCCACAGACAGATGAAAGGATAAAGATGTGGTACATATATAAAATGGAATATTACTCAGCCATAAAAAGGAATGAAACTGGGTCATTTGTAGAGACATCGATGGATCTAGAGACTGTCATAGAGAATGAAGTAAGTCAGAAAGAGAAAAACAAATATTGTATATTAATGCATATATGTGGAACCTAAAAAATGGTACAGATGAACTGGTTTGCAGGGAAGAAACAGAGACACAGAGGTAGAGAACAAACATATGGACACCAAGTGTGGGAAGCCATGGGGTGGTGGTGGTGGGATGAGTTGGGAGATTGGGATTGACCTGTATACATGTATATGCATAAAATACATAACTAATAATAACCTGCTGTATAAAAAAATAAATCAAATTAAATTTCAAAATTTTAAAAAGTAAAATTTAAAAATAAAACAGAAAAATGTTCTTCCCTTCACACAGATGTATTTATAGGAATGAATTATTTCCATGCTTATATCTATAAATACATAAAAGAGGAAAAAAATCTAACTTGAACCATAAAAGAAAAAAAAAACCTGAACACACCAGTTATACAGAGGAAAACCCTATCAGGGCACTTGCTGCAGCGGTAAACAATTCTGAAATTGGTCAGAGGTGGGGAATCATCTCCCATACAACCAGCAACCCACCCCCCACGCCAGGAGCATCCTCATTGCAAAGCTGGAGGACCGTGCCGAGGCATCTGTGAGTAAACGTGAGCTGAGCCCCAGGACAGCTGCTGCAGAACTGTTCCCACCCTTCCCAGGTAAAACACATGAATATGTACAAGGGCTTGAAAGCCTAGAGGAAGGGCCACGGAGCCACACCAGCGACAGCACGCAGGCCAACATGGTGCCTGCAGGCCAGCCAGGGTGGTCCTGGCCCCGGGCGCTCTTGCGGAAGCTTTCCATTGCCCTGCCTGAGATACCCCTCCTGTCCCGGCCCCCACTGCTTTTTTCCTTCCTCACCTCTGTCCGGAGAGAAATTCCAGCGGAAGGTATGGCTGACACATCCTCTTCTTTACAGGTGGCAGCCTGGCAACCCCTGCAGAAAGGCCAGCAGAGCCCCACTCACACCGGGCCACCAACAAAGCTGTGGCCCCTCACTCCCTCCCACCAGCACAGCCCCGAGACTGCTGATGGGGCAGAGAATATGGAGTCAGGCACAGCTTCAGGGGCTATTGCTGCCTGGAGCGCTGTTTATATTGACCTCAAACAGGCACACCTTGGGAGGGCCGGCCGGCAGGGTAAGGCTGCCCAGGTCAGCTAATCCACAACCCTCAGGGAATCACATTGTTGAAAACGGACCTCGCTAAGGCAGAATAGAAGCCAAGGAAGAAAAGGACACAATGCCATTTGCAGCACCGTAGATGAGTCTAGAGGTAATCACGTGACTTGTAGTAAGTCAGAAAGTGAAAGACACATATCATATCATATCACTTATAGGTGTTACCTAAGAATGGATACCAGTGCAGATATTTCCACGGAGAAGGGCCATCACAGATTCATCAAACAAACTTATGGTTCACCAATGGAAAGGTGTGAGGATTGGTTTCATTACGATATTGGGGTTAACAGACATATACAAACACAGGTGACACATATAATCACCAAAGACCTATGGAATACCAAGAGAAGACTACTCAACCTTCTGTCATAACGTACAAGGGAAAAGGATCCCAGGAAGAACAGACATCTGTATATGTGTAAAAGAACCACATCTTCCACACCTACAACAAGCCAAACATTGTAATCAAACTTGCTGTAATAAAAAATAAAAAATTAAATTAAAAACACGAACAAGAAGTAGTGAGACAAACTTGAGGGGCATTCTCCTGGCACATTCCATTCTAAATTCCAATCTAGAACACGACTTCCATTGAGGCTCTGTTGCCCTAGTCACCAGATTTGGTAAGGGAGAACTGCTGCCACCTTGTGGCCGTTTCACACAACAGCAGCTTTAATCCCAGCACTGATGGTCAGTTGATATTCAAAATCATTGCAGGCCTGTAAATGACACCTGCCCTGAAAACAAATCCTGGGGTCACATATCGACCAAAAAATTCAAAGGACGTCCATATTTCAAAACGACCGTTTCAAAAGGCATATTTTACGCATATTAGTGTTCTGCTTCTTTTACTTTCTTTCCTTTTTTTTGTTAAAAATACGGGAATGGAAAAAGGCATCCCTCAGAATGGGCGAAAATCGTTGCAAACGAATCAATGGACAAAGGTTTAATCTCCAATATATATAAACAGCTCATGCAGCTTAATATTAACAAAACAAACAACCCAATACAAAAAATGGGCAGAAGATCTAAAGAGATGTTTCTTCAAAGAAGACACAGAGATGGCCAACACACACGTGAAAAGCTGCTCAACAGCACTAATTATTAGAGAAATGCAAATCAAAACTACAATGAGGTATCACCTCACACCTGTTAGAATCGGCATCATCAGAAAATCTACAAACAACCAATTCTGGGGAGGGTGTGGACAAAAGGAGCCCTCTTCCACTATTGGTGGCAATGTAAATTGATTCAGTCCCTATGGAGAACGGTATGGAGTTTCCTTGAAAAAACTAGAAATAGAATTACCATCTGATCCAGCAATCCCACTTCTGGGCATATACCCAGAGAAAACCATAAATCAAAAAGGCACATTCACCACAATGTTCATGGCAGCACTATTTACAATAGCCAGGTAATGGAAGCAACGTAAATGCCCACAGACAGATGAATGGATAAAGATGTGGTACATATATAAAATGGAATATTACTCAGCCATAAAAAGGAATGAAACTGGGTCATTTGTAGAGACATCGATGGATCTAGAGACTGTCATACAGAATGAAGTAAGTCAGAAAGAGGAAAACAAATATTGTATATTAATGCATATATGTGGAACCTAAAAATGGTACAGATGAACTGGTTTGCAGGGAAGAAACAGAGACACAGAGGTAGAGAACAAACATATGGACACCAAGTGTGGGAAGCCATGGGGTGGTGGTGGTGGGATGAGTTGGGAGATTGGCATTGACCTGTATATATGTATATGCATAAAATACATAACTAATAATAACCTGCTGTATAAAAAATAAATCAAATTAAATTTCAAAATTTTAAAAAGTAAAATTTAAAAATAAAACAGAAAAATGTTCTTCCCTTCACACAGATGTATTTATAGGAATGAATTATTTCCATGCTTATATCTATAAATACATAAAAGAGGAATAAAATCTAACTTGAACCATAAAAGAAAAAAAAAAACCTGAACCCACCAGTTATACAGAGGAAAACCCTATCAGGGCACTTGCTGCAGCGGTAAACAATTCTGAAATTGGTCAGAGGTGGGGAATCATCTCCCATACAACCAGCAACCCACCCCCCACGCCAGGAGCATCCTCATTGCAAAGCTGGGGGACCGTGCCGAGGCATCTGTGAGTAAACGTGAGCTGAGCCCCAGGACAGCTGCTGCTGAACTGTTCCCACCCTTCCCAGGTAAAACACCTGAATATGTACAAGGCCTTGAAAGCCTAGAGGAAGGGCCACGGAGCCACACCAGCGACAGCACGCAGGCCAACTTGGTGCCTGCAGGCCAGCCAGGGTGGTCCTGGCCCCGGGCGCTCTTGCGGAAGCTTTCCATTGCCCTGCCTGAGATACCCCTCCTGTCCCGGCCCCCACTGCTTTTTTCCTTCCTCACCTCTGTCCGGAGAGAAATTCCAGCGGAAGGTATGGGTGACACATCCTCTTCTTTACAGGTGGCAGCCTGGCAACCCCTGCAGAACGGCCAGCAGAGCCCCACTCACACCGGGCCACCAATAAAGCTGTGGCCCCTCACTCCCTCCCACCAGCACAGCCCCGAGACTGCTGACGGGGCAGAGAATATGGAGTCAGGCACAGCTTCAGGGGCTATTGCTGCCTGGAGCGCTGTTTATATTGACCTCAAACAGGCACACCTGGGGAGGGCCGGCCGGCAGGGTAAGGCTGCCCAGGTCAGCTAATCCACAACCCTCAGGGAATCACATTGTTGAAAACGGACCTCGCTAAGGCAGAATAGAAGCCAAGGAAGAAAAGGACAGAACGTCATTTGCAGCACCGTAGATGAGTCTAGAGGTAATCACGTGACTTGTAGTAAGTCAGAAAGTGAAAGACACATATCGTATCATATCACTTATAGGTGTTACCTAAGAATGGATACCAGGGCAGATATTTCCACGGAGAAGGGCCATCACAGATTCATCAAACAAACTTATGGTTCACCAATGGAAAGGTGTGAGGATTGGTTTCATTACGATATTGGGGTTAACAGACATATACAAACACAGGTGACACATATAATCACCAAAGACCTACGGAATACCAAGAGAAGACTACTCAACCTTCTGTCATAACGTACATGGGAAAAGGATCCCAGGAAGAACAGACATCTGTATACGTGTAAAAGAACCACATCTTCCACACCTACAACAAGCCAAACATTGTAATCAAACTTGCTGTAATAAAAAATAAAAAATTAAATTAAAAACACGAACAAGAAGTAGTGAGACAAACTTGAGGGGCTTTCTCCTGGCACATTCCATTCTAAATTCCAATCTAGAACAGGACTTCCATTGAGGCTCTGTTGCCCTAGTCACCAGATTTGGTAAGGGAGAACTGCTGCCACCTTGTGGCCGTTTCACACAACAGCAGCTTTAATCCCAGCGCTGATGGTCAGTTGATATTCAAAATCATTGCAGGCCTGTAAATGACACCTGCCCTGAAACCAAATCCTGGGGTCACATATCGACCAAAAAATTCAAAGGACGTCCATATTTCAAAACGACCGTTTCAAAAGGCATATT
Source organism: Mesoplodon mirus (assembly GCF_964341445.2). Taxonomy (NCBI): domain Eukaryota; kingdom Metazoa; phylum Chordata; class Mammalia; order Artiodactyla; family Ziphiidae; genus Mesoplodon; species Mesoplodon mirus. The sequence goes on along the minus strand of NW_028295814.1, from coordinate 542,460 downwards.
TTACGCACATTAGTGTTCTGCTTCTTTTTCTTTCTTTCCTTTTTTTGTTAAAAAAAGGGGAATGGAAAAATGCATCCCTCGGAATGGGCTAAAATCGTTGCAAACGAATCAATGGACAAAGGTTTAATCTCCAATATATATAAACAGCTCATGCAGCTTAATATTAACAAAACAAACAACCCAATACAAAAAATGGGCAGAAGATCTAAAGAGATGTTTCTTCAAAGAAGACACAGAGATCGCCAAGACACACATGAAAAGCTGCTCAACAGCACTAATTATTAGAGAAATGCAAATCAAAACTACAATGAGGTATCACCTCACACCTGTTAGAATCGGCATCATCAGAAAATCTACAAACAACCAATTCTGGGGAGGGTGTGGACAAAAGGAGCCCTCTTCCACAATTGGTGGCAATGTAAATTGATACAGTCACTATGGAGAACGGTATGGAGTTTCCTTGAGAAAACTAGAAATAGAATTACCATCTGATCCAGCAATCCCACTTCTGGGCATATACCCAGAGAAAACCATAAATCAAAAAGGCACATTCACCACAATGTTCATGGCAGCACTATTTACAATAGCCAGGTAATGGAAGCAACGTAAATGGCCACAAACAGATGAATGGATAAAGATGTGGTACATATATAAAATGGAATATTACTCAGCCATAAAAAGGAATGAAACTGGGTCATTTGTAGAGACATCGATGGATCTAGAGACTGTCATACAGAATGAAGTAAGTCAGAAAGAGGAAAACAAATATTGTATATTAATGCATATATGTGGAACCTAAAAAATGGTACAGATGAACTGGTTTGCAGGGAAGAAACAGAGACACAGAGGTAGAGAACAAACATATGGACACCAAGTGTGGGAAGCCATGGGGTGGTGGTGGTGGGATGAGTTGGGAGATTGGGATTGACCTGTATACATGTATATGCATAAAATACATAACTAATAATAACCTGCTGTATAAAAAAATAAATCAAATTAAATTTCAAATTTTTAAAAAGTAAAATTTAAAAATAAAACAGAAAAATGTTCTTCCCTTCACACAGATGTATTTATAGGAATGAATTATTTCCATGCTTATATCTATAAATACATAAAAGAGGAATAAAATCTAACTTGAACCATAAAAGAAAAAAAAAACCTGAACCCACCAGTTATACAGAGGAAAACCCTATCAGGGCACTTGCTGCAGCGGTAAACAATTCTGAAATTGGTCAGAGGTGGGGAATCATCTCCCATACAACCAGCAACCCACCCCCCACGCCAGGAGCATCCTCATTGCAAAGCTGGGGGACCGTGCCGAGGCATCTGTGAGTAAACGTGAGCTGAGCCCCAGGACAGCTGCTGCTGAACTGTTCCCACCCTTCCCAGGTAAAACACCTGAATATGTACAAGGGCTTGAAAGCCTAGAGGAAGGGCCACGGAGCCACACCAGCGACAGCACTCAGGCCAACTTGGTGCCTGCAGGCCAGCCAGGGTGGTCCTGGCCCCGGGCGCTCTTCTGGAAGCTTTCCATTGCCCTGCCTGAGATACCCCTCCTGTCCCGGCCCCCACTGCTTTTTTCCTTCCTCACCTCTGTCCGGAGAGAAATTCCAGCGGAAGGTATGGGTGACACATCCTCTTCTTTACAGGTGGCAGCCTGGCAACCCCTGCAGAAAGGCCAGCAGAGCCCCACTCACACCGGGCCACCAACAAAGCTGTGGCCCCTCACTCCCTCCCACCAGCACAGCCCCGAGACTGCTGACGGGGCAGAGAATATGGAGTCAGGCACAGCTTCAGGGGCTATTGCTGCCTGGAGCGCTGTTTATATTGACCTCAAACAGGCACACCTGGGGAGGGCCGGCCGGCAGGGTAAGGCTGCCCAGGTCAGCTAATCCACAACCCTCAGGGAATCACATTGTTGAAAACGGACCTCGCTAAGGCAGAATAGAAGCCAAGGAAGAAAAGGACACAATGCCATTTGCAGCACCGTACATGAGTCTAGAGGTAATCACGTGACTTGTAGTAAGTCAGAAAGTGAAAGACACATATCGTATCATATCACTTATAGGTGTTACCTAAGAATGGATACCAGGGCAGATATTTCCACGGAGAAGGGCCATCACAGATTCATCAAACAAACTTATGGTTCACCAATGGAAAGGTGTGAGGATTGGTTTCATTACGATATTGGGGTTAACAGACATATACAAACACAGGTGACACATATAATCACCAAAGACCTACGGAATACCAAGAGAAGACTACTCAAACTTCTGTCATAACGTACATGGGAAAAGGATCCCAGGAAGAACAGACATCTGTATATGTGTAAAAGAACCACATCTTCCACACCTACAACAAGCCAAACATTGTAATCAAACTTGCTGTAATAAAAAATAAAAAATTAAATTAAAAACACGAACAAGAAGTAGTGAGACAAACTTGAAAGGCTTTCTCCTGGCACATTCCATTCTAAATTCCAATCTAGAACACGACTTCCATTGAGGCTCTGTTGCCCTAGTCACCAGATTTGGTAAGGGAGAACTGCTGCCACCTTGTGGCCGTTTCACACAACAGCAGCTTTAATCCCAGCGCTGATGGTCAGTTGATATTCAAAATCATTGCAGGCCTGTAAATGACACCTGCCCTGAAAACAAATCCTGGGGTCACATATCGACCAAAAAATTCAAAGGACGTCCATATTTCAAAACGACCGTTTCAAAAGGCATATTTTACGCACATTAGTGTTCTGCTTCTTTTTCTTTCTTTCCTTTTTTTGTTAAAAATACGGGAATGGAAAAAGGCATCCCTCAGAATGGGCGAAAATCGTTGCAAACGAATCAATGGACAAAGGTTTAATCTCCAATATATATAAACAGCTCATGCAGCTTAATATTAACAAAACAAACAACCCAATACAAAAAATGGGCAGAAGATCTAAAGAGATGTTTCTTCAAAGAAGACACAGAGATGGCCAAGACACACATGAAAAGCTGCTCAACAGCACTAATTATTAGAGAAATGCAAATCAAAACTACAATGAGGTATCACCTCACACCTGTTAGAATCGGCATCATCAGAAAATCTACAAACAACCAATTCTGGGGAGGGTGTGGACAAAAGGAGCCCTCTTCCACTATTGGTGGCAATGTAAATTGATACAGTCCCTATGGAGAACGGTATGGAGTTTCCTTGAAAAAACTAGAAATAGAATTACCATCTGATCCAGCAATCCCACTTCTGGGCATATACCCAGAGAAAACCATAAATCAAAAAGGCACATTCACCACAATGTTCATGGCAGCACTATTTACAATAGCCAGGTAATGGAAGCAACGTAAATGGCCACAGACAGATGAAAGGATAAAGATGTGGTACATATATAAAATGGAATATTACTCAGCCATAAAAAGGAATGAAACTGGGTCATTTGTAGAGACATCGATGGATCTAGAGACTGTCATAGAGAATGAAGTAAGTCAGAAAGAGGAAAACAAATATTGTATATTAATGCATATATGTGGAACCTAAAAAATGGTACAGATGAACTGGTTTGCAGGGAAGAAACAGAGACACAGAGGTAGAGAACAAACATATGGACACCAAGTGTGGGAAGCCATGGGGTGGTGGTGGTGGGATGAGTTGGGAGATTGGGATTGACCTGTATACATGTATATGCATAAAATACATAACTAATAATAACCTGCTGTATAAAAAAATAAATCAAATTAAATTTCAAAATTTTAAAAAGTAAAATTTAAAAATAAAACAGAAAAATCGTCTTCCCTTCACACAGATGTATTTATAGGAATGAATTATTTCCATGCTTATATATATAAATACATAAAGGAGGAATAAAATCTAACTTGAACCATAAAAGAAAAAAAAAACCTGAACCCACCAGTTATACAGAGGAAAACCCTATCAGGGCACTTGCTCCAGCGGTAAACAATTCTGAAATTGGTCAGAGGTGGGGAATCATCTCCCATACAACCAGCAACCCACCCCCCACGCCAGGAGCATCCTCATTGCAAAGCTGGGGGACCGTGCCGAGGCATCTGTGAGTAAACGTGAGCTGAGCCCCAGGACAGCTGCTGCTGAACTGTTCCCACCCTTCACAGGTAAAACACCTGAATATGTACAAGGCCTTGAAAGCCTAGAGGAAGGGCCACGGAGCCACACCAGCGACAGCACTCAGGCCAACTTGGTGCCTGCAGGCCAGCCAGGGTGGTCCTGGCCCCGGGCGCTCTTCTGGAAGCTTTCCATTGCCCTGCCTGAGATACCCCTCCTGTCCCGGCCCCCACTGCTTTTTTCCTTCCTCACCTCTGTCCGGAGAGAAATTCCAGCGGAAGGTATGGGTGACACATCCTCTTCTTTACAGGTGGCAGCCTGGCAACCCCTGCAGAAAGGCCAGCAGAGCCCCACTCACACCGGGCCACCAACAAAGCTGTGGCCCCTCACTCCCTCCCACCAGCACAGCCCCGAGACTGCTGACGGGGCAGAGAATATGGAGTCAGGCACAGCTTCAGGGGCTATTGCTGCCTGGAGCGCTGTTTATATTGACCTCAAACAGGCACACCTGGGGAGGGCCGGCCGGCAGGGTAAGGCTGCCCAGGTCAGCTAATCCACAACCCTCAGGGAATCACATTGTTGAAAACGGACCTCGCTAAGGCAGAATAGAAGCCAAGGAAGAAAAGGACACAATGCCATTTGCAGCACCGTACATGAGTCTAGAGGTAATCACGTGACTTGTAGTAAGTCAGAAAGTGAAAGACACATATCGTATCATATCACTTATAGGTGTTACCTAAGAATGGATACCAGGGCAGATATTTCCACGGAGAAGGGCCATCACAGATTCATCAAACAAACTTATGGTTCACCAATGGAAAGTTGTGAGGATTGGTTTCATTACGATATTGGGGTTAACAGACATATACAAACACAGGTGACACATATAATCACCAAAGACCTACGGAATACCAAGAGAAGACTACTCAAACTTCTGTCATAACGTACATGGGAAAAGGATCCCAGGAAGAACAGACATCTGTATATGTGTAAAAGAACCACATCTTCCACACCTACAACAAGCCAAACATTGTAATCAAACTTGCTGTAATAAAAAATAAAAAATTAAATTAAAAACACGAACAAGAAGTAGTGAGACAAACTTGAACGGCTTTCTCCTGGCACATTCCATTCTAAATTCCAATCTAGAACGCGACTTCCATTGAGGCTCTGTTGCCCTAGTCACCAGATTTGGTAAGGGAGAACTGCTGCCACCTTGTGGCCGTTTCACACAACAGCAGCTTTAATCCCAGCGCTGATGGTCAGTTGATATTCAAAATCATTGCAGGCCTGTAAATGACACCTGCCCTGAAAACAAATCCTGGGGTCACATATCGACCAAAAAATTCAAAGGACGTCCATATTTCAAAACGACCGTTTCAAAAGGCATATTTTACGCACATTAGTGTTCTGCTTCTTTTTCTTTCTTTCCTTTTTTTGTTAAAAATACGGGAATGGAAAAAGGCATCCCTCAGAATGGGCGAAAATCGTTGCAAACGAATCAATGGACAAAGGTTTAATCTCCAATATATATAAACAGCTCATGCAGCTTAATATTAACAAAACAAACAACCCAATACAAAAAATGGGCAGAAGATCTAAAGAGATGTTTCTTCAAAGAAGACACAGAGATGGCCAAGACACACATGAAAAGCTGCTCAACAGCACTAATTATTAGAGAAATGCAAATCAAAACTACAATGAGGTATCACCTCACACCTGTTAGAATCGGCATCATCAGAAAATCTACAAACAACCAATTCTGGGGAGGGTGTGGACAAAAGGAGCCCTCTTCCACTATTGGTGGCAATGTAAATTGATACAGTCCCTATGGAGAACGGTATGGAGTTTCCTTGAAAAAACTAGAAATAGAATTACCATCTGATCCAGCAATCCCACTTCTGGGCATATACCCAGAGAAAACCATAAATCAAAAAGGCACATTCACCACAATGTTCATGGCAGCACTATTTACAATAGCCAGGTAATGGAAGCAACGTAAATGGCCACAGACAGATGAAAGGATAAAGATGTGGTACATATATAAAATGGAATATTACTCAGCCATAAAAAGGAATGAAACTGGGTCATTTGTAGAGACATCGATGGATCTAGAGACTGTCATACAGAATGAAGTAAGTCAGAAAGAGGAAAACAAATATTGTATATTAATGCATATATGTGGAACCTAAAAAATGGTACAGATGAACTGGTTTGCAGGGAAGAAACAGAGACACAGAGGTAGAGAACAAACATATGGACACCAAGTGTGGGAAGCCATGGGGTGGTGGTGGTGGGATGAGTTGGGAGATTGGGATTGACCTGTATACATGTATATGCATAAAATACATAACTAATAATAACCTGCTGTATAAAAAAATAAATCAAATTAAATTTCAAAATTTTAAAAAGTAAAATTTAAAAATAAAACAGAAAAATCTTCTTCCCTTCACACAGATGTATTTATAGGAATGAATTATTTCCATGCTTATATCTATAAATACATAAAGGAGGAATAAAATCTAACTTGAACCATAAAAGGAAAAAAAAACCTGAACCCACCAGTTATACAGAGGAAAACCCTATCAGGGCACTTGCTGCAGCGGTAAACAATTCTGAAATTGGTCAGAGGTGGGGAATCATCTCCCATACAACCAGCAACCCACCCCCCACGCCAGGAGCATCCTCATTGCAAAGCTGGGGGACCGTGCCGAGGCATCTGTGAGCAAACGTGAGCTGAGCCCCAGGACAGCTGCTGCTGAACTGTTCCCACCCTTCACAGGTAAAACACCTGAATATGTACAAGGCCTTGAAAGCCTAGAGGAAGGGCCACGGAGCCACACCAGCGACAGCACTCAGGCCAACTTGGTGCCTGCAGGCCAGCCAGGGTGGTCCTGGCCCCGGGCGCTCTTGCGGAAGTTTCCATTGCCCTGCCTGAGATACCCCTCCTGTCCCGGCCCCCACTGCTTTTTTCCTTCCTCACCTCTGTCCGGAGAGAAATTCCAGCGGAAGGTATGGGTGACACATCCTCTTCTTTACAGGTGGCAGCCTGGCAACCCCTGCAGAAAGGCCAGCAGAGCCCCACTCACACCGGGCCACCAACAAAGCTGTGGCCCCTCACTCCCTCCCACCAGCACAGCCCCGAGACTGCTGACGGGGCAGAGAATATGGAGTCAGGCACAGCTTCAGGGGCTATTGCTGCCTGGAGCGCTGTTTATATTGACCTCAAACAGGCACACCTGGGGAGGGCCGGCCGGCAGGGTAAGGCTGCCCAGGTCAGCTAATCCACAACCCTCAGGGAATCACATTGTTGAAAACGGACCTCGCTAAGGCAGAATAGAAGCCAAGGAAGAAAAGGACACAATGCCATTTGCAGCACCGTACATGAGTCTAGAGGTAATCACGTGACTTGTAGTAAGTCAGAAAGTGAAAGACACATATCGTATCATATCACTTATAGGTGTTACCTAAGAATGGATACCAGGGCAGATATTTCCACGGAGAAGGGCCATCACAGATTCATCAAACAAACTTATGGTTCACCAATGGAAAGTTGTGAGGATTGGTTTCATTACGATATTGGGGTTAACAGACATATACAAACACAGGTGACACATATAATCACCAAAGACCTACGGAATACCAAGAGAAGACTACTCAAACTTCTGTCATAACGTACATGGGAAAAGGATCCCAGGAAGAACAGACATCTGTATATGTGTAAAAGAACCACATCTTCCACACCTACAACAAGCCAAACATTGTAATCAAACTTGCTGTAATAAAAAATAAAAAATTAAATTAAAAACACGAACAAGAAGTAGTGAGACAAACTTGAACGGCTTTCTCCTGGCACATTCCATTCTAAATTCCAATCTAGAACGCGACTTCCATTGAGGCTCTGTTGCCCTAGTCACCAGATTTGGTAAGGGAGAACTGCTGCCACCTTGTGGCCGTTTCACACAACAGCAGCTTTAATCCCAGCGCTGATGGTCAGTTGATATTCAAAATCATTGCAGGCCTGTAAATGACACCTGCCCTGAAAACAAATCCTGGGGTCACATATCGACCAAAAAATTCAAAGGACGTCCATATTTCAAAACGACCGTTTCAAAAGGCATATTTTACGCACATTAGTGTTCTGCTTCTTTTTCTTTCTTTCCTTTTTTTGTTAAAAATACGGGAATGGAAAAAGGCATCCCTCAGAATGGGCGAAAATCGTTGCAAACGAATCAATGGACAAAGGTTTAATCTCCAATATATATAAACAGCTCATGCAGCTTAATATTAACAAAACAAACAACCCAATACAAAAAATGGGCAGAAGATCTAAAGAGATGTTTCTTCAAAGAAGACACAGAGATGGCCAAGACACACATGAAAAGCTGCTCAACAGCACTAATTATTAGAGAAATGCAAATCAAAACTACAATGAGGTATCACCTCACACCTGTTAGAATCGGCATCATCAGAAAATCTACAAACAACCAATTCTGGGGAGGGTGTGGACAAAAGGAGCCCTCTTCCACTATTGGTGGCAATGTAAATTGATACAGTCCCTATGGAGAACGGTATGGAGTTTCCTTGAAAAAACTAGAAATAGAATTACCATCTGATCCAGCAATCCCACTTCTGGGCATATACCCAGAGAAAACCATAAATCAAAAAGGCACATTCACCACAATGTTCATGGCAGCACTATTTACAATAGCCAGGTAATGGAAGCAACGTAAATGGCCACAGACAGATGAAAGGATAAAGATGTGGTACATATATAAAATGGAATATTACTCAGCCATAAAAAGGAATGAAACTGGGTCATTTGTAGAGACATCGATGGATCTAGAGACTGTCATAGAGAATGAAGTAAGTCAGAAAGAGAAAAACAAATATTGTATATTAATGCATATATGTGGAACCTAAAAAATGGTACAGATGAACTGGTTTGCAGGGAAGAAACAGAGACACAGAGGTAGAGAACAAACATATGGACACCAAGTGTGGGAAGCCATGGGGTGGTGGTGGTGGGATGAGTTGGGAGATTGGGATTGACCTGTATACATGTATATGCATAAAATACATAACTAATAATAACCTGCTGTATAAAAAAATAAATCAAATTAAATTTCAAAATTTTAAAAAGTAAAATTTAAAAATAAAACAGAAAAATCTTCTTCCCTTCACACAGATGTATTTATAGGAATGAATTATTTCCATGCTTATATCTATAAATACATAAAAGAGGAATAAAATCTAACTTGAACCATAAAAGAAAAAAAAAACCTGAACCCACCAGTTATACAGAGGAAAACCCTATCAGGGCACTTGCTGCAGCGGTAAACAATTCTGAAATTGGTCAGAGGTGGGGAATCATCTCCCATACAACCAGCAACCCACCCCCCACGCCAGGAGCATCCTCATTGCAAAGCTGGGGGACCGTGCTGAGGCATCTGTGAGTAAACGTGAGCTGAGCCCCAGGACAGCTGCTGCTGAACTGTTCCCACCCTTCACAGGTAAAACACCTGAATATGTACAAGGCCTTGAAAGCCTAGAGGAAGGGCCACGGAGCCACACCAGCGACAGCACGCAGGCCAACTTGGTGCCTGCAGGCCAGCCAGGGTGGTCCTGGCCCCGGGCGCTCTTGCGGAAGTTTCCATTGCCCTGCCTGAGATACCCCTCCTGTCCCGGCCCCCACTGCTTTTTTCCTTCCTCACCTCTGTCCGGAGAGAAATTCCAGCGGAAGGTATGTGTGACACATCCTCTTCTGTACAGGTGGCAGCCTGGCAACCCCTGCAGAAAGGCCAGCAGAGCCCCACTCACACCGGGCCACCAACAAAGCTGTGGCCCCTCACTCCCTCCCACCAGCACAGCCCCGAGACTGCTGACGGGGCAGAGAATATGGAGTCAGGCACAGCTTCAGGGGCTATTGCTGCCTGGAGCGCTGTTTATATTGACCTCAAACAGGCACACCTGGGGAGGGCCGGCCGGCAGTGTAAGGCTGCCCAGGTCAGCTAATCCACAACCCTCAGGGAATCACATTGTTGAAAACGGACCTCGCTAAGGCAGAATAGAAGCCAAGGAAGAAAAGGACACAATGCCATTTGCAGCACCGTACATGAGTCTAGAGGTAATCACGTGACTTGTAGTAAGTCAGAAAGTGAAAGACACATATCGTATCATATCACTTATAGGTGTTACCTAAGAATGGATACCAGGGCAGATATTTCCACGGAGAAGGGCCATCACAGATTCATCAAACAAACTTATGGTTCACCAATGGAAAGGTGTGAGGATCGGTTTCATTACGATATTGGGGTTAACAGACATATACAAACACAGGTGACACATATAATCACCAAAGACCTACGGAATACCAAGAGAAGACTACTCAACCTTCTGTCATAACGTACATGGGAAAAGGATCCCAGGAAGAACAGACATCTGTATATGTGTAAAAGAACCACATCTTCCACTCCTACAACAAGCCAAACATTGTAATCAAACTTGCTGTAATAAAAAATAAAAAATTAAATTAAAAACACGAACAAGAAGTAGTGAGACAAACTTGAGGGGCTTTCTCCTGGCACATTCCATTCTAAATTCCAATCTAGAACGCGACTTCCATTGAGGCTCTGTTGCCCTAGTCACCAGATTTGGTAAGGGAGAACTGCTGCCACCTTGTGGCCGTTTCACACAACAGCAGCTTTAATCCCAGCGCTGATGGTCAGTTGATATTCAAAATCATTGCAGGCCTGTAAATGACACCTGCCCTGAAAACAAATCCTGGGGTCACATATCGACCAAAAAATTCAAAGGACGTCCATATTTCAAAACGACCGTTTCAAAAGGCATATTTTACGCACATTAGTGTTCTGCTTCTTTTTCTTTCTTTCCTTTTTTTGTTAAAAATACGGGAATGGAAAAAGGCATCCCTCAGAATGGGCGAAAATCGTTGCAAACGAATCAATGGACAAAGGTTTAATCTCCAATATATATAAACAGCTCATGCAGCTTAATATTAACAAAACAAACAACCCAATACAAAAAATGGGCAGAAGATCTAAAGAGATGTTTCTTCAAAGAAGACACAGAGATGGCCAAGACACACATGAAAAGCTGCTCAACAGCACTAATTATTAGAGAAATGCAAATCAAAACTACAATGAGGTATCACCTCACACCTGTTAGAATCGGCATCATCAGAAAATCTACAAACAACCAATTCTGGGGAGGGTGTGGACAAAAGGAGCCCTCTTCCACTATTGGTGGCAATGTAAATTGATACAGTCCCTATGGAGAACGGTATGGAGTTTCCTTGAAAAAACTAGAAATAGAATTACCATCTGATCCAGCAATCCCACTTCTGGGCATATACCCAGAGAAAACCATAAATCAAAAAGGCACATTCACCACAATGTTCATGGCAGCACTATTTACAATAGCCAGGTAATGGAAGCAACGTAAATGGCCACAGACAGATGAAAGGATAAAGATGTGGTACATATATAAAATGGAATATTACTCAGCCATAAAAAGGAATGAAACTGGGTCATTTGTAGAGACATCGATGGATCTAGAGACTGTCATAGAGAATGAAGTAAGTCAGAAAGAGAAAAACAAATATTGTATATTAATGCATATATGTGGAACCTAAAAAATGGTACAGATGAACTGGTTTGCAGGGAAGAAACAGAGACACAGAGGTAGAGAACAAACATATGGACACCAAGTGTGGGAAGCCATGGGGTGGTGGTGGTGGGATGAGTTGGGAGATTGGGATTGACCTGTATACATGTATATGCATAAAATACATAACTAATAATAACCTGCTGTATAAAAAAATAAATCAAATTAAATTTCAAAATTTTAAAAAGTAAAATTTAAAAATAAAACAGAAAAATCTTCTTCCCTTCACACAGATGTATTTATAGGAATGAATTATTTCCATGCTTATATCTATAAATACATAAAAGAGGAATAAAATCTAACTTGAACCATAAAAGAAAAAAAAAACCTGAACCCACCAGTTATACAGAGGAAAACCCTATCAGGGCACTTGCTGCAGCGGTAAACAATTCTGAAATTGGTCAGAGGTGGGGAATCATCTCCCATACAACCAGCAACCCACCCCCCACGCCAGGAGCATCCTCATTGCAAAGCTGGGGGACCGTGCTGAGGCATCTGTGAGTAAACGTGAGCTGAGCCCCAGGACAGCTGCTGCTGAACTGTTCCCACCCTTCACAGGTAAAACACCTGAATATGTACAAGGCCTTGAAAGCCTAGAGGAAGGGCCACGGAGCCACACCAGCGACAGCACGCAGGCCAACTTGGTGCCTGCAGGCCAGCCAGGGTGGTCCTGGCCCCGGGCGCTCTTGCGGAAGTTTCCATTGCCCTGCCTGAGATACCCCTCCTGTCCCGGCCCCCACTGCTTTTTTCCTTCCTCACCTCTGTCCGGAGAGAAATTCCAGCGGAAGGTATGTGTGACACATCCTCTTCTGTACAGGTGGCAGCCTGGCAACCCCTGGAGAAAGGCCAGCAGAGCCCCACTCACACCGGGCCACCAACAAAGCTGTGGCCCCTCACTCCCTCCCACCAGCACAGCCCCGAGACTGCTGACGGGGCAGAGAATATGGAGTCAGGCACAGCTTCAGGGGCTATTGCTGCCTGGAGCGCTGTTTATATTGACCTCAAACAGGCACACCTGGGGAGGGCCGGCCGGCAGTGTAAGGCTGCCCAGGTCAGCTAATCCACAACCCTCAGGGAATCACATTGTTGAAAACGGACCTCGCTAAGGCAGAATAGAAGCCAAGGAAGAAAAGGACACAATGCCATTTGCAGCACCGTACATGAGTCTAGAGGTAATCACGTGACTTGTAGTAAGTCAGAAAGTGAAAGACACATATCGTATCATATCACTTATAGGTGTTACCTAAGAATGGATACCAGGGCAGATATTTCCACGGAGAAGGGCCATCACAGATTCATCAAACAAACTTATGGTTCACTAATGGAAAGGTGTGAGGATTGGTTTCATTACGATATTGGGGTTAACAGACATATACAAACACAGGTGACACATATAATCACCAAAGACCTACGGAATACCAAGAGAAGACTACTCAACCTTCTGTCATAACGTACATGGGAAAAGGATCCCAGGAAGAACAGACATCTGTATATGTGTAAAAGAACCACATCTTCCACTCCTACAACAAGCCAAACATTGTAATCAAACTTGCTGTAATAAAAAATAAAAAATTAAATTAAAAACACGAACAAGAAGTAGTGAGACAAACTTGAGGGGCTTTCTCCTGGCACATTCCATTCTAAATTCCAATCTAGAACGCGACTTCCATTGAGGCTCTGTTGCCCTAGTCACCAGATTTGGTAAGGGAGAACTGCTGCCACCTTGTGGCCGTTTCACACAACAGCAGCTTTAATCCCAGCGCTGATGGTCAGTTGATATTCAAAATCATTGCAGGCCTGTAAATGACACCTGCCCTGAAAACAAATCCTGGGGTCACATATCGACCAAAAAATTCAAAGGACGTCCATATTTCAAAACGACCGTTTCAAAAGGCATATTTTACGCACATTAGTGTTCTGCTTCTTTTTCTTTCTTTCCTTTTTTTGTTAAAAATACGGGAATGGAAAAAGGCATCCCTCAGAATGGGCGAAAATCGTTGCAAACGAATCAATGGACAAAGGTTTAATCTCCAATATATATAAACAGCTCATGCAGCTTAATATTAACAAAACAAACAACCCAATACAAAAAATGGGCAGAAGATCTAAAGAGATGTTTCTTCAAAGAAGACACAGAGATGGCCAAGACACACATGAAAAGCTGCTCAACAGCACTAATTATTAGAGAAATGCAAATCAAAACTACAATGAGGTATCACCTCACACCTGTTAGAATCGGCATCATCAGAAAATCTACAAACAACCAATTCTGGGGAGGGTGTGGACAAAAGGAGCCCTCTTCCACTATTGGTGGCAATGTAAATTGATACAGTCCCTATGGAGAACGGTATGGAGTTTCCTTGAAAAAACTAGAAATAGAATTACCATCTGATCCAGCAATCCCACTTCTGGGCATATACCCAGAGAAAACCATAAATCAAAAAGGCACATTCACCACAATGTTCATGGCAGCACTATTTACAATAGCCAGGTAATGGAAGCAACGTAAATGGCCACAGACAGATGAAAGGATAAAGATGTGGTACATATATAAAATGGAATATTACTCAGCCATAAAAAGGAATGAAACTGGGTCATTTGTAGAGACATCGATGGATCTAGAGACTGTCATAGAGAATGAAGTAAGTCAGAAAGAGGAAAACAAATATTGTATATTAATGCATATATGTGGAACCTAAAAAATGGTACAGATGAACTGGTTTGCAGGGAAGAAACAGAGACACAGAGGTAGAGAACAAACATATGGACACCAAGTGTGGGAAGCCATGGGGTGGTGGTGGTGGGATGAGTTGGGAGATTGGGATTGACCTGTATACATGTATATGCATAAAATACATAACTAATAATAACCTGCTGTATAAAAAAATAAATCAAATTAAATTTCAAAATTTTAAAAAGTAAAATTTAAAAATAAAACAGAAAAATCTTCTTCCCTTCACACAGATGTATTTATAGGAATGAATTATTTCCATGCTTATATCTATAAATACATAAAGGAGGAATAAAATCTAACTTGAACCATAAAAGAAAAAAAAAACCTGAACCCACCAGTTATACAGAGGAAAACCCTATCAGGGCACTTGCTGCAGCGGTAAACAATTCTGAAATTGGTCAGAGGTGGGGAATCATCTCCCATACAACCAGCAACCCACCCCCCACGCCAGGAGCATCCTCATTGCAAAGCTGGGGGACCGTGCCGAGGCATCTGTGAGTAAACGTGAGCTGAGCCCCAGGACAGCTGCTGCTGAACTGTTCCCACCCTTCCCAGGTAAAACACCTGAATATGTACAAGGGCTTGAAAGCCTAGAGGAAGGGCCACGGAGCCACACCAGCGACAGCACTCAGGCCAACTTGGTGCCTGCAGGCCAGCCAGGGTGGTCCTGGCCCCGGGCACTCTTCTGGAAGCTTTCCATTGCCCTGCCTGAGATACCCCTCCTGTCCCGGCCCCCACTGCTTTTTTCCTTCCTCACCTCTGTCCGGAGAGAAATTCCAGCGGAAGGTATGGGTGACACATCCTCTTCTGTACAGGTGGCAGCCTGGCAACCCCTGCAGAAAGGCCAGCAGAGCCCCACTCACACCGGGCCACCAACAAAGCTGTGGCCCCTCACTCCCTCCCACCAGCACAGCCCCGAGACTGCTGACGGGGCAGAGAATATGGAGTCAGGCACAGCTTCAGGGGCTATTGCTGCCTGGAGCGCTGTTTATATTGACCTCAAACAGGCACACCTGGGGAGGGCCGGCCGGCAGGGTAAGGCTGCCCAGGTCAGCTAATCCACAACCCTCAGGGAATCACATTGTTGAAAACGGACCTCGCTAAGGCAGAATAGAAGCCAAGGAAGAAAAGGACACAATGCCATTTGCAGCACCGTACATGAGTCTAGAGGTAATCACGTGACTTGTAGTAAGTCAGAAAGTGAAAGACACATATCGTATCATATCACTTATAGGTGTTACCTAAGAATGGATACCAGGGCAGATATTTCCACGGAGAAGGGCCATCACAGATTCATCAAACAAACTTATGGTTCACCAATGGAAAGGTGTGAGGATCGGTTTCATTACGATATTGGGGTTAACAGACATATACAAACACAGGTGACACATATAATCACCAAAGACCTACGGAATACCAAGAGAAGACTACTCAACCTTCTGTCATAACGTACATGGGAAAAGGATCCCAGGAAGAACAGACATCTGTATATGTGTAAAAGAACCACATCTTCCACTCCTACAACAAGCCAAACATTGTAATCAAACTTGCTGTAATAAAAAATAAAAAATTAAATTAAAAACACGAACAAGAAGTAGTGAGACAAACTTGAGGGGCTTTCTCCTGGCACATTCCATTCTAAATTCCAATCTAGAACGCGACTTCCATTGAGGCTCTGTTGCCCTAGTCACCAGATTTGGTAAGGGAGAACTGCTGCCACCTTGTGGCCGTTTCACACAACAGCAGCTTTAATCCCAGCGCTGATGGTCAGTTGATATTCAAAATCATTGCAGGCCTGTAAATGACACCTGCCCTGAAAACAAATCCTGGGGTCACATATCGACCAAAAAATTCAAAGGACGTCCATATTTCAAAACGACCGTTTCAAAAGGCATATTTTACGCACATTAGTGTTCTGCTTCTTTTTCTTTCTTTCCTTTTTTTGTTAAAAATACGGGAATGGAAAAAGGCATCCCTCAGAATGGGCGAAAATCGTTGCAAACGAATCAATGGACAAAGGTTTAATCTCCAATATATATAAACAGCTCATGCAGCTTAATATTAACAAAACAAACAACCCAATACAAAAAATGGGCAGAAGATCTAAAGAGATGTTTCTTCAAAGAAGACACAGAGATGGCCAAGACACACATGAAAAGCTGCTCAACAGCACTAATTATTAGAGAAATGCAAATCAAAACTACAATGAGGTATCACCTCACACCTGTTAGAATCGGCATCATCAGAAAATCTACAAACAACCAATTCTGGGGAGGGTGTGGACAAAAGGAGCCCTCTTCCACTATTGGTGGCAATGTAAATTGATACAGTCCCTATGGAGAACGGTATGGAGTTTCCTTGAAAAAACTAGAAATAGAATTACCATCTGATCCAGCAATCCCACTTCTGGGCATATACCCAGAGAAAACCATAAATCAAAAAGGCACATTCACCACAATGTTCATGGCAGCACTATTTACAATAGCCAGGTAATGGAAGCAACGTAAATGGCCACAGACAGATGAAAGGATAAAGATGTGGTACATATATAAAATGGAATATTACTCAGCCATAAAAAGGAATGAAACTGGGTCATTTGTAGAGACATCGATGGATCTAGAGACTGTCATAGAGAATGAAGTAAGTCAGAAAGAGAAAAACAAATATTGTATATTAATGCATATATGTGGAACCTAAAAAATGGTACAGATGAACTGGTTTGCAGGGAAGAAACAGAGACACAGAGGTAGAGAACAAACATATGGACACCAAGTGTGGGAAGCCATGGGGTGGTGGTGGTGGGATGAGTTGGGAGATTGGGATTGACCTGTATACATGTATATGCATAAAATACATAACTAATAATAACCTGCTGTATAAAAAAATAAATCAAATTAAATTTCAAAATTTTAAAAAGTAAAATTTAAAAATAAAACAGAAAAATCTTCTTCCCTTCACACAGATGTATTTATAGGAATGAATTATTTCCATGCTTATATCTATAAATACATAAAAGAGGAATAAAATCTAACTTGAACCATAAAAGAAAAAAAAAACCTGAACCCACCAGTTATACAGAGGAAAACCCTATCAGGGCACTTGCTGCAGCGGTAAACAATTCTGAAATTGGTCAGAGGTGGGGAATCATCTCCCATACAACCAGCAACCCACCCCCCACGCCAGGAGCATCCTCATTGCAAAGCTGGGGGACAGTGCTGAGGCATCTGTGAGTAAACGTGAGCTGAGCCCCAGGACAGCTGCTGCTGAACTGTTCCCACCCTTCACAGGTAAAACACCTGAATATGTACAAGGCCTTGAAAGCCTAGAGGAAGGGCCACGGAGCCACACCAGCGACAGCACGCAGGCCAACTTGGTGCCTGCAGGCCAGCCAGGGTGGTCCTGGCCCCGGGCGCTCTTGCGGAAGTTTCCATTGCCCTGCCTGAGATACCCCTCCTGTCCCGGCCCCCACTGCTTTTTTCCTTCCTCACCTCTGTCCGGAGAGAAATTCCAGCGGAAGGTATGTGTGACACATCCTCTTCTGTACAGGTGGCAGCCTGGCAACCCCTGCAGAAAGGCCAGCAGAGCCCCACTCACACCGGGCCACCAACAAAGCTGTGGCCCCTCACTCCCTCCCACCAGCACAGCCCCGAGACTGCTGACGGGGCAGAGAATATGGAGTCAGGCACAGCTTCAGGGGCTATTGCTGCCTGGAGCGCTGTTTATATTGACCTCAAACAGGCACACCTGGGGAGGGCCGGCCGGCAGTGTAAGGCTGCCCAGGTCAGCTAATCCACAACCCTCAGGGAATCACATTGTTGAAAACGGACCTCGCTAAGGCAGAATAGAAGCCAAGGAAGAAAAGGACACAATGCCATTTGCAGCACCGTACATGAGTCTAGAGGTAATCACGTGACTTGTAGTAAGTCAGAAAGTGAAAGACACATATCGTATCATATCACTTATAGGTGTTACCTAAGAATGGATACCAGGGCAGATATTTCCACGGAGAAGGGCCATCACAGATTCATCAAACAAACTTATGGTTCACCAATGGAAAGTTGTGAGGATTGGTTTCATTACGATATTGGGGTTAACAGACATATACAAACACAGGTGACACATATAATCACCAAAGACCTACGGAATACCAAGAGAAGACTACTCAAACTTCTGTCATAACGTACATGGGAAAAGGATCCCAGGAAGAACAGACATCTGTATATGTGTAAAAGAACCACATCTTCCACACCTACAACAAGCCAAACATTGTAATCAAACTTGCTGTAATAAAAAATAAAAAATTAAATTAAAAACACGAACAAGAAGTAGTGAGACAAACATGAACGGCTTTCTCCTGGCACATTCCATTCTAAATTCCAATCTAGAACACGACTTCCATTGAGGCTCTGTTGCCCTAGTCACCAGATTTGGTAAGGGAGAACTGCTGCCACCTTGTGGCCGTTTCACACAACAGCAGCTTTAATCCCAGCGCTGATGGTCAGTTGATATTCAAAATCATTGCAGGCCTGTAAATGACACCTGCCCTGAAAACAAATCCTGGGGTCACATATCGACCAAAAAATTCAAAGGACGTCCATATTTCAAAACGACCGTTTCAAAAGGCATATTTTACGCACATTAGTGTTCTCCTTCTTTTTCTTTCTTTCCTTTTTTTGTTAAAAATACGGGAATGGAAAAAGGCATCCCTCAGAATGGGCGAAAATCGTTGCAAACGAATCAATGGACAAAGGTTTAATCTCCAATATATATAAACAGCTCATGCAGCTTAATATTAACAAAACAAACAACCCAATACAAAAAATGGGCAGAAGATCTAAAGAGATGTTTCTTCAAAGAAGACACAGAGATGGCCAAGACACACATGAAAAGCTGCTCAACAGCACTAATTATTAGAGAAATGCAAATCAAAACTACAATGAGGTATCACCTCACACCTGTTAGAATCGGCATCATCAGAAAATCTACAAACAACCAATTCTGGGGAGGGTGTGGACAAAAGGAGCCCTCTTCCACTATTGGTGGCAATGTAAATTGATACAGTCCCTATGGAGAACGGTATGGAGTTTCCTTGAAAAAACTAGAAATAGAATTACCATCTGATCCAGCAATCCCACTTCTGGGCATATACCCAGAGAAAACCATAAATCAAAAAGGCACATTCACCACAATGTTCATGGCAGCACTATTTACAATAGCCAGGTAATGGAAGCAACGTAAATGGCCACAGACAGATGAAAGGATAAAGATGTGGTACATATATAAAATGGAATATTACTCAGCCATAAAAAGGAATGAAACTGGGTCATTTGTAGAGACATCGATGGATCTAGAGACTGTCATACAGAATGAAGTAAGTCAGAAAGAGGAAAACAAATATTGTATATTAATGCATATATGTGGAACCTAAAAAATGGTACAGATGAACTGGTTTTCAGGGAAGAAACAGAGACACAGAGGTAGAGAACAAACATATGGACACCAAGTGTGGGAAGCCATGGGGTGGTGGTGGTGGGATGAGTTGGGAGATTGGGATTGACCTGTATACATGTATATGCATAAAATACATAACTAATAATAACCTGCTGTATAAAAAAATAAATCAAATTAAATTTCAAAATTTTAAAAAGTAAAATTTAAAAATAAAACAGAAAAATGTTCTTCCCTTCACACAGATGTATTTATAGGAATGAATTATTTCCATGCTTATATCTATAAATACATAAAAGAGGAATAAAATCTAACTTGAACCATAAAAGAAAAAAAAAACCTGAACCCACCAGTTATACAGAGGAACACCCTATCAGGGCACTTGCTGCAGCGGTAAACAATTCTGAAATTGGTCAGAGGTGGGGAATCATCTCCCATACAACCAGTAACCCACACCCCACGCCAGGAGCATCCTCATTGCAAAGCTGGGGGACCGTGCTGAGGCATCTGTGAGTAAACGTGAGCTGAGCCCCAGGACAGCTGCTGCTGAACTGTTCCCACCCTTCACAGGTAAAACACCTGAATATGTACAAGGCCTTGAAAGCCTAGAGGAAGGGCCACGGAGCCACACCAGCGACAGCACGCAGGCCAACTTGGTGCCTGCAGGCCAGCCAGGGTGGTCCTGGCCCCGGGCGCTCTTGCGGAAGTTTCCATTGCCCTGCCTGAGATACCCCTCCTGTCCCGGCCCCCACTGCTTTTTTCCTTCCTCACCTCTGTCCGGAGAGAAATTCCAGCGGAAGGTATGTGTGACACATCCTCTTCTGTACAGGTGGCAGCCTGGCAACCCCTGCAGAAAGGCCAGCAGAGCCCCACTCACACCGGGCCACCAACAAAGCTGTGGCCCCTCACTCCCTCCCACCAGCACAGCCCCGAGACTGCTGACGGGGCAGAGAATATGGAGTCAGGCACAGCTTCAGGGGCTCTTGCTGCCTGGAGCGCTGTTTATATTGACCTCAAACAGGCACACCTGGGGAGGGCCGGCCGGCAGGGTAAGGCTGCCCAGGTCAGCTAATCCACAACCCTCAGGGAATCACATTGTTGAAAACGGACCTCGCTAAGGCAGAATAGAAGCCAAGGAAGAAAAGGACACAATGCCATTTGCAGCACCGTACATGAGTCTAGAGGTAATCACGTGACTTGTAGTAAGTCAGAAAGTGAAAGACACATATCGTATCATATCACTTATAGGTGTTACCTAAGAATGGATACCAGGGCAGATATTTCCACGGAGAAGGGCCATCACAGATTCATCAAACAAACTTATGGTTCACCAATGGAAAGGTGTGAGGATTGGTTTCATTACGATATTGGGGTTAACAGACATATACAAACACAGGTGACACATATAATCACCAAAGACCTACGGAATACCAAGAGAAGACTACTCAACCTTCTGTCATAACGTACATGGGAAAAGGATCCCAGGAAGAACAGACATCTGTATATGTGTAAAAGAACCACATCTTCCACACCTACAACAAGCCAAACATTGTAATCAAACTTGCTGTAATAAAAAATAAAAAATTAAATTAAAAACACGAACAAGAAGTAGTGAGACAAACTTGAGGGGCTTTCTCCTGGCACATTCCATTCTAAATTCCAATCTAGAACACGACTTCCATTGAGGCTCTGTTGCCCTAGTCACCAGATTTGGTAAGGGAGAACTGCTGCCACCTTGTGGCCGTTTCACACAACAGCAGCTTTAATCCCAGCGCTGATGGTCAGTTGATATTCAAAATCATTGCAGGCCTGTAAATGACACCTGCCCTGAAACCAAATCCTGGGGTCACATATCGACCAAAAAATTCAAAGGACGTCCATATTTCAAAACGACCGTCTCAAAACGCATATTTTACGCACATTAGTGTTCTGCTTCTTTTTCTTTCTTTCCTTTTTTTGTTAAAAAAAGGGGAATGGAAAAAGGCATCCCTCAGAATGGGCGAAAATCGTTGCAAACGAATCAATGGACAAAGGTTTAATCTCCAATATATATAAACAGCTCATGCAGCTTAATATTAACAAAACAAACAACCCAATACAAAAAATGGGCAGAAGATCTAAAGAGATGTTTCTTCAAAGAAGACACAGAGATGGCCAAGACACACATGAAAAGCTGCTCAACAGCACTAATTATTAGAGAAATGCAAATCAAAACTACAATGAGGTATCACCTCACACCTGTTAGAATCGGCATCATCAGAAAATCTACAAACAACCAATTCTGGGGAGGGTGTGGACAAAAGGAGCCCTCTTCCACTATTGGTGGCAATGTAAATTGATACAGTCCCTATGGAGAACGGTATGGAGTTTCCTTGAAAAAACTAGAAATAGAATTACCATCTGATCCAGCAATCCCACTTCTGGGCATATACCCAGAGAAAACCATAAATCAAAAAGGCACATTCACCACAATGTTCATGGCAGCACTATTTACAATAGCCAGGTAATGGAAGCAACGTAAATGGCCACAGACAGATGAAAGGATAAAGATGTGGTACATATATAAAATGGAATATTACTCAGCCATAAAAAGGAATGAAACTGGGTCATTTGTAGAGACATCGATGGATCTAGAGACTGTCATAGAGAATGAAGTAAGTCAGAAAGAGGAAAACAAATATTGTATATTAATGCATATATGTGGAACCTAAAAAATGGTACAGATGAACTGGTTTTCAGGGAAGAAACAGAGACACAGAGGTAGAGAACAAACATATGGACACCAAGTGTGGGAAGCCATGGGGTGGTGGTGGTGGGATGAGTTGGGAGATTGGGATTGACCTGTATACATGTATATGCATAAAATACATAACTAATAATAACCTGCTGTATAAAAAAATAAATCAAATTAAATTTCAAAATTTTAAAAAGTAAAATTTAAAAATAAAACAGAAAAATGTTCTTCCCTTCACACAGATGTATTTATAGGAATGAATTATTTCCATGCTTATATCTATAAATACATAAAAGAGGAATAAAATCTAACTTGAACCATAAAAGAAAAAAAAAACCTGAACCCACCAGTTATACAGAGGAACACCCTATCAGGGCACTTGCTGCAGCGGTAAACAATTCTGAAATTGGTCAGAGGTGGGGAATCATCTCCCATACAACCAGTAACCCACACCCCACGCCAGGAGCATCCTCATTGCAAAGCTGGGGGACCGTGCTGAGGCATCTGTGAGTAAACGTGAGCTGAGCCCCAGGACAGCTGCTGCTGAACTGTTCCCACCCTTCACAGGTAAAACACCTGAATATGTACAAGGCCTTGAAAGCCTAGAGGAAGGGCCACGGAGCCACACCAGCGACAGCACGCAGGCCAACTTGGTGCCTGCAGGCCAGCCAGGGTGGTCCTGGCCCCGGGCGCTCTTGCGGAAGTTTCCATTGCCCTGCCTGAGATACCCCTCCTGTCCCGGCCCCCACTGCTTTTTTCCTTCCTCACCTCTGTCCGGAGAGAAATTCCAGCGGAAGGTATGTGTGACACATCCTCTTCTGTACAGGTGGCAGCCTGGCAACCCCTGCAGAAAGGCCAGCAGAGCCCCACTCACACCGGGCCACCAACAAAGCTGTGGCCCCTCACTCCCTCCCACCAGCACAGCCCCGAGACTGCTGACGGGGCAGAGAATATGGAGTCAGGCACAGCTTCAGGGGCTATTGCTGCCTGGAGCGCTGTTTATATTGACCTCAAACAGGCACACCTGGGGAGGGCCGGCCGGCAGGGTAAGGCTGCCCAGGTCAGCTAATCCACAACCCTCAGGGAATCACATTGTTGAAAACGGACCTCGCTAAGGCAGAATAGAAGCCAAGGAAGAAAAGGACACAATGCCATTTGCAGCACCGTACATGAGTCTAGAGGTAATCACGTGACTTGTAGTAAGTCAGAAAGTGAAAGACACATATCGTATCATATCACTTATAGGTGTTACCTAAGAATGGATACCAGGGCAGATATTTCCACGGAGAAGGGCCATCACAGATTCATCAAACAAACTTATGGTTCACCAATGGAAAGGTGTGAGGATTGGTTTCATTACGATATTGGGGTTAACAGACATATACAAACACAGGTGACACATATAATCACCAAAGACCTACGGAATACCAAGAGAAGACTACTCAACCTTCTGTCATAACGTACATGGGAAAAGGATCCCAGGAAGAACAGACATCTGTATATGTGTAAAAGAACCACATCTTCCACACCTACAACAAGCCAAACATTGTAATCAAACTTGCTGTAATAAAAAATAAAAAATTAAATTAAAAACACGAACAAGAAGTAGTGAGACAAACTTGAGGGGCTTTCTCCTGGCACATTCCATTCTAAATTCCAATCTAGAACACGACTTCCATTGAGGCTCTGTTGCCCTAGTCACCAGATTTGGTAAGGGAGAACTGCTGCCACCTTGTGGCCGTTTCACACAACAGCAGCTTTAATCCCAGCGCTGATGGTCAGTTGATATTCAAAATCATTGCAGGCCTGTAAATGACACCTGCCCTGAAAACAAATCCTGGGGTCACATATCGACCAAAAAATTCAAAGGACATCCATATTTCAAAACGACCGTCTCAAAACGCATATTTTACGCACATTAGTGTTCTGCTTCTTTTTCTTTCTTTCCTTTTTTTGTTAAAAAAAGGGGAATGGAAAAAGGCATCCCTCAGAATGGGCGAAAATCGTTGCAAACGAATCAATGGACAAAGGTTTAATCTCCAATATATATAAACAGCTCATGCAGCTTAATATTAACAAAACAAACAACCCAATACAAAAAATGGGCAGAAGATCTAAAGAGATGTTTCTTCAAAGAAGACACAGAGATGGCCAAGACACACATGAAAAGCTGCTCAACAGCACTAATTATTAGAGAAATGCAAATCAAAACTACAATGAGGTATCACCTCACACCTGTTAGAATCGGCATCATCAGAAAATCTACAAACAACCAATTCTGGGGAGGGTGTGGACAAAAGGAGCCCTCTTCCACTATTGGTGGCAATGTAAATTGATACAGTCCCTATGGAGAACGGTATGGAGTTTCCTTGAAAAAACTAGAAATAGAATTACCATCTGATCCAGCAATCCCACTTCTGGGCATATACCCAGAGAAAACCATAAATCAAAAAGGCACATTCACCACAATGTTCATGGCAGCACTATTTACAATAGCCAGGTAATGGAAGCAACGTAAATGGCCACAGACAGATGAATGGATAAAGATGTGGTACATATATAAAATGGAATATTACTCAGCCATAAAAAGGAATGAAACTGGGTCATTTGTAGAGACATCGATGGATCTAGAGACTGTCATACAGAATGAAGTAAGTCAGAAAGAGGAAAACAAATATTGTATATTAATGCATATATGTGGAACCTAAAAAATGGTACAGATGAACTGGTTTGCAGGGAAGAAACAGAGACACAGAGGTAGAGAACAAACATATGGACACCAAGTGTGGGAAGCCATGGGGTGGTGGTGGTGGGATGAGTTGGGAGATTGGGATTGACCTGTATACATGTATATGCATAAAATACATAACTAATAATAACCTGCTGTATAAAAAAATAAATCAAATTAAATTTCAAAATTTTAAAAAGTAAAATTTAAAAATAAAACAGAAAAATCTTCTTCCCTTCACACAGATGTATTTATAGGAATGAATTATTTCCATGCTTATATCTATAAATACATAAAGGAGGAATAAAATCTAACTTGAACCATAAAAGAAAAAAAAAAACCTGAACCCACCAGTTATACAGAGGAAAACCCTATCAGGGCACTTGCTCCAGCGGTAAACAATTCTGAAATTGGTCAGAGGTGGGGAATCATCTCCCATACAACCAGCAACCCACCCCCCACGCCAGGAGCATCCTCATTGCAAAGCTGGGGGACCGTGCTGAGGCATCTGTGAGTAAACGTGAGCTGAGCCCCAGGACAGCTGCTGCTGAACTGTTCCCACCCTTCCCAGGTAAAACACCTGAATATGTACAAGGCCTTGAAAGCCTAGAGGAATGGCCACGGAGCCACACCAGCGACAGCACTCAGGCCAACTTGGTGCCTGCAGGCCAGCCAGGGTGGTCCTGGCCCCGGGCGCTCTTCTGGAAGCTTTCCATTGCCCTGCCTGAGATACCCCTCCTGTCCCGGCCCCCACTGCTTTTTTCCTTCCTCACCTCTGTCCGGAGAGAAATTCCAGCGGAAGGTATGTGTGACACATCCTCTTCTTTACAGGTGGCAGCCTGGCAACCCCTGCAGAAAGGCCAGCAGAGCCCCACTCACACCGGGCCACCAACAAAGCTGTGGCCCCTCACTCCCTCCCACCAGCACAGCCCCGAGACTGCTGACGGGGCAGAGAATATGGAGTCAGGCACAGCTTCAGGGGCTCTTGCTGCCTGGAGCGCTGTTTATATTGACCTCAAACAGGCACACCTGGGGAGGGCCGGCCGGCAGGGTAAGGCTGCCCAGGTCAGCTAATCCACAACCCTCAGGGAATCACATTGTTGAAAACGGACCTCGCTAAGGCAGAATAGAAGCCAAGGAAGAAAAGGACACAATGCCATTTGCAGCACCGTACATGAGTCTAGAGGTAATCACGTGACTTGTAGTAAGTCAGAAAGTGAAAGACACATATCGTATCATATCACTTATAGGTGTTACCTAAGAATGGATACCAGGGCAGATATTTCCACGGAGAAGGGCCATCACAGATTCATCAAACAAACTTATGGTTCACCAATGGAAAGGTGTGAGGATTGGTTTCATTACGATATTGGGGTTAACAGACATATACAAACACAGGTGACACATATAATCACCAAAGACCTACGGAATACCAAGAGAAGACTACTCAACCTTCTGTCATAACGTACATGGGAAAAGGATCCCAGGAAGAACAGACATCTGTATATGTGTAAAAGAACCACATCTTCCACACCTACAACAAGCCAAACA
Organism: Mesoplodon mirus; assembly: GCF_964341445.2. NCBI lineage: Eukaryota > Metazoa > Chordata > Mammalia > Artiodactyla > Ziphiidae > Mesoplodon > Mesoplodon mirus. The sequence continues at coordinate 515,508 of NW_028295814.1, read as the reverse complement.
TTGTAATCAAACTTGCTGTAATAAAAAATAAAAAATTAAATTAAAAACACGAACAAGAAGTAGTGAGACAAACTTGAGGGGCTTTCTCCTGGCACATTCCATTCTAAATTCCAATCTAGAACACGACTTCCATTGAGGCTCTGTTGCCCTAGTCACCAGATTTGGTAAGGGAGAACTGCTGCCACCTTGTGGCCGTTTCACACAACAGCAGCTTTAATCCCAGCGCTGATGGTCAGTTGATATTCAAAATCATTGCAGGCCTGTAAATGACACCTGCCCTGAAACCAAATCCTGGGGTCACATATCGACCAAAAAATTCAAAGGACGTCCATATTTCAAAACGACCGTCTCAAAACGCATATTTTACGCACATTAGTGTTCTGCTTCTTTTTCTTTCTTTCCTTTTTTTGTTAAAAAAAGGGGAATGGAAAAAGGCATCCCTCAGAATGGGCGAAAATCGTTGCAAACGAATCAATGGACAAAGGTTTAATCTCCAATATATATAAACAGCTCATGCAGCTTAATATTAACAAAACAAACAACCCAATACAAAAAATGGGCAGAAGATCTAAAGAGATGTTTCTTCAAAGAAGACACAGAGATGGCCAAGACACACATGAAAAGCTGCTCAACAGCACTAATTATTAGAGAAATGCAAATCAAAACTACAATGAGGTATCACCTCACACCTGTTAGAATCGGCATCATCAGAAAATCTACAAACAACCAATTCTGGGGAGGGTGTGGACAAAAGGAGCCCTCTTCCACTATTGGTGGCAATGTAAATTGATACAGTCCCTATGGAGAACGGTATGGAGTTTCCTTGAAAAAACTAGTAATAGAATTACCATCTGATCCAGCAATCCCACTTCTGGGCATATACCCAGAGAAAACCATAAATCAAAAAGGCACATTCACCACAATGTTCATGGCAGCACTATTTACAATAGCCAGGTAATGGAAGCAACGTAAATGGCCACAGACAGATGAATGGATAAAGATGTGGTACATATATAAAATGGAATATTACTCAGCCATAAAAAGGAATGAAACTGGGTCATTTGTAGAGACATCGATGGATCTAGAGACTGTCATACAGAATGAAGTAAGTCAGAAAGAGGAAAACAAATATTGTATATTAATGCATATATGTGGAACCTAAAACATGGTACAGATGAACTGGTTTGCAGGGAAGAAACAGAGACACAGAGGTAGAGAACAAACATATGGACACCAAGTGTGGGAAGCCATGGGGTGGTGGTGGTGGGATGAGTTGGGAGATTGGGATTGACCTGTATACATGTATATGCATAAAATACATAACTAATAATAACCTGCTGTATAAAAAAATAAATCAAATTAAATTTCAAAATTTTAAAAAGTAAAATTTAAAAATAAAACAGAAAAATGTTCTTCCCTTCACACAGATGTATTTATAGGAATGAATTATTTCCATGCTTATATCTATAAATACATAAAGGAGGAATAAAATCTAACTTGAACCATAAAAGAAAAAAAAAAAACCTGAACCCACCAGTTATACAGAGGAAAACCCTATCCGGGCACTTGCTCCAGCGGTAAACAATTCTGAAATTGGTCAGAGGTGGGGAATCATCTCCCATACAACCAGCAACCCACCCCCCACGCCAGGAGCATCCTCATTGCAAAGCTGGGGGACCGTGCCGAGGCATCTGTGAGTAAACGTGAGCTGAGCCCCAGGACAGCTGCTGCTGAACTGTTCCCACCCTTCCCAGGTAAAACACCTGAATATGTACAAGGGCTTGAAAGCCTAGAGGAAGGGCCATGAAGCCACACCAGCGACAGCACGCAGGCCAACTTGGTGCCTGCAGGCCAGCCAGGGTGGTCCTGGCCCCGGGCGCTCTTGCGGAAGCTTTCCATTGCCCTGCCTGAGATACCCCTCCTGTCCCGGCCCCCACTGCTTTTTTCCTTCCTCACCTCTGTCCGGAGAGAAATTCCAGCGGAAGGTATGGGTGACACATCCTCTTCTTTACAGGTGGCAGCCTGGCAACCCCTGCAGAAAGGCCAGCAGAGCCCCACTCACACCGGGCCACCAACAAAGCTGTGGCCCCTCACTCCCTCCCACCAGCACAGCCCCGAGACTGCTGACGGGGCAGAGAATATGGAGTCAGGCACAGCTTCAGGGGCTATTGCTGCCTGGAGCGCTGTTTATATTGACCTCAAACAGGCACACCTGGGGAGGGCCGGCCGGCAGGGTAAGGCTGCCCAGGTCAGCTAATCCACAACCCTCAGGGAATCACATTGTTGGAAACGGACCTCGCTAAGGCAGAATAGAAGCCAAGGAAGAAAAGGACACAATGCCATTTGCAGCACCGTACATGAGTCTAGAGGTAATCACGTGACTTGTAGTAAGTCAGAAAGTGAAAGACACATATCGTATCATATCACTTATAGGTGTTACCTAAGAATGGATACCAGGGCAGATATTTCCACGGAGAAGGGCCATCACAGATTCATCAAACAAACTTATGGTTCACCAATGGAAAGGTGTGAGGATTGGTTTCATTATGATATTGGGGTTAACAGACATATACAAACACAGGTGACACATATAATCACCAAAGACCTACGGAATACCAAGAGAAGACTACTCAACCTTCTGTCATAACGTACATGGGAAAAGGATCCCAGGAAGAACAGACATCTGTATATGTGTAAAAGAACCACATCTTCCACACCTACAACAAGCCAAACATTGTAATCAAACTTGCTGTAATAAAAAATAAAAAATTAAATTAAAAACACGAACAAGAAGTAGTGAGACAAACTTGAGGGGCTTTCTCCTGGCACATTCCATTCTAAATTCCAATCTAGAACACAACTTCCATTGAGGTTCTGTTGCCCTAGTCACCAGATTTGGTAAGGGAGAACTGCTGCCACCTTGTGGCCGTTTCACACAACAGCAGCTTTAATCCCAGCGCTGATGGTCAGTTGATATTCAAAATCATTGCAGGCCTGTAAATGACACCTGCCCTGAAACCAAATCCTGGGGTCACATATCGACCAAAAAATTCAAAGGACGTCCATATTTCAAAACGACCGTTTCAAAAGGCATATTTTACGCACATTAGTGTTCTGCTTCTTTTTCTTTCTTTCCTTTTTTTTTGTTAAAAATACGGGAATGGAAAAAGGCATCCCTCAGAATGGGCGAAAATCGTTGCAAACGAATCAATGGACAAAGGTTTAATCTCCAATATATATAAACAGCTCATGCAGCTTAATATTAACAAAACAAACAACCCAATACAAAAAATGGGCAGAAGATCTAAAGAGATGTTTCTTCAAAGAAGACACAGAGATGGCCAAGACACACATGAAAAGCTGCTCAACAGCACTAATTATTAGAGAAATGCAAATCAAAACTACAATGAGGTATCACCTCACACCTGTTAGAATCGGCATCATCAGAAAATCTACAAATAACCAATTCTGGGGAGGGTGTGGACAAAAGGAGCCCTCTTCCACTATTGGTGGCAATGTAAATTGATACAGTCCCTATGGAGAACGGTATGGAGTTTCCTTGAAAAAACTAGAAATAGAATTACCATCTGATCCAGCAATCCCACTTCTGGGCATATACCCAGAGAAAACCATAAATCAAAAAGGCACATTCACCACAATGTTCATGGCAGCACTATTTACAATAGCCAGGTAATGGAAGCAACGTAAATGCCCACAGACAGATGAATGGATAAAGATGTGGTACATATATAAAATGGAATATTACTCAGCCATAAAAAGGAATGAAACTGGGTCATTTGTAGAGACATCGATGGATCTAGAGACTGTCATACAGAATGAAGTAAGTCAGAAAGAGGAAAACAAATATTGTATATTAATGCATATATGTGGAACCTAAAAAATGGTACAGATGAACTGGTTTGCAGGGAAGAAACAGAGACACAGAGGTAGAGAACAAACATATGGACACCAAGTGTGGGAAGCCATGGGGTGGTGGTGGTGGGATGAGTTGGGAGATTGGGATTGACCTGTATACATGTATATGCATAAAATACATAACTAATAATAACCTGCTGTATAAAAAAATAAATCAAATTAAATTTCAAAATTTTAAAAAGTAAAATTTAAAAATAAAACAGAAAAATGTTCTTCCCTTCACACAGATGTATTTATAGGAATGAATTATTTCCATGCTTATATCTATAAATACATAAAGGAGGAATAAAATCTAACTTGAACCATAAAAGAAAAAAAAAAAACCTGAACCCACCAGTTATACAGAGGAAAACCCTATCCGGGCACTTGCTCCAGCGGTAAACAATTCTGAAATTGGTCAGAGGTGGGGAATCATCTCCCATACAACCAGCAACCCACCCCCCACGCCAGGAGCATCCTCATTGCAAAGCTGGGGGACCGTGCCAAGGCATCTGTGAGTAAACGTGAGCTGAGCCCCAGGACAGCTGCTGCTGAACTGTTCCCACCCTTCCCAGGTAAAACACCTGAATATGTACAAGGGCTTGAAAGCCTAGAGGAAGGGCCACGGAGCCACACCAGCGACAGCACTCAGGCCAACTTGGTGCCTGCAGGCCAGCCAGGGTGGTCCTGGACCCGGGCGCTCTTCTGGAAGCTTTCCATTGCCCTGCCTGAGATACCCCTCCTGTCCCGGCCCCCACTGCTTTTTTCCTTCCTCACCTCTGTCCGGAGAGAAATTCCAGCGGAAGGTATGGGTGACACATCCTCTTCTTTACAGGTGGCAGCCTGGCAACCCCTGCAGAAAGGCCAGCAGAGCCCCACTCACACCGGGCCACCAACAAAGCTGTGGCCCCTCACTCCCTCCCACCAGCACAGCCCCGAGACTGCTGACGGGGCAGAGAATATGGAGTCAGGCACAGCTTCAGGGGCTATTGCTGCCTGGAGCGCTGTTTATATTGACCTCAAACAGGCACACCTGGGGAGGGCCGGCCGGCAGGGTAAGGCTGCCCAGGTCAGCTAATCCACAACCCTCAGGGAATCACATTGTTGAAAACGGACCTCGCTAAGGCAGAATAGAAGCCAAGGAAGAAAAGGACACAATGCCATTTGCAGCACCGTACATGAGTCTAGAGGTAATCACGTGACTTGTAGTAAGTCAGAAAGTGAAAGACACATATCGTATCATATCACTTATAGGTGTTACCTAAGAATGGATACCAGGGCAGATATTTCCACGGAGAAGGGCCATCACAGATTCATCAAACAAACTTATGGTTCACCAATGGAAAGGTGTGAGGATTGGTTTCATTACGATATTGGGGTTAACAGACATATACAAACACAGGTGACACATATAATCACCAAAGACCTACGGAATACCAAGAGAAGACTACTCAACCTTCTGTCATAACGTACATGGGAAAAGGATGCCAGGAAGAACAGACATCTGTATATGTGTAAAAGAACCACATCTTCCACACCTACAACAAGCCAAACATTGTAATCAAACTTGCTGTAATAAAAAATAAAAAATTAAATTAAAAACACGAACAAGAAGTAGTGAGACAAACTTGAGGGGCTTTCTCCTGGCACATTCCATTCTAAATTCCAATCTAGAACACGACTTCCATTGAGGCTCTGTTGCCCTAGTCACCAGATTTGGTAAGGGAGAACTGCTGCCACCTTGTGGCCGTTTCACACAACAGCAGCTTTAATCCCAGCGCTGATGGTCAGTTGATATTCAAAATCATTGCAGGCCTGTAAATGACACCTGCCCTGAAAACAAATCCTGGGGTCACATATCGACCAAAAAATTCAAAGGACGTCCATATTTCAAAACGACCGTTTCAAAAGGCATATTTTACGCACATTAGTGTTCTGCTTCTTTTTCTTTCTTTCCTTTTTTTGTTAAAAAAAGGGGAATGGAAAAATGCATCCCTCAGAATGGGCGAAAATCGTTGCAAACGAATCAATGGACAAAGGTTTAATCTCCAATATATATAAACAGCTCATGCAGCTTAATATTAACAAAACAAACAACCCAATACAAAAAATGGGCAGAAGATTTAAAGAGATGTTTCTTCAAAGAAGACACAGAGATGGCCAAGACACACATGAAAAGCTGCTCAACAGCACTAATTATTAGAGAAATGCAAATCAAAACTACAATGAGGTATCACCTCACACCTGTTAGAATCGGCATCATCAGAAAATCTACAAACAACCAATTCTGGGGAGGGTGTGGACAAAAGGAGCCCTCTTCCACTATTGGTGGCAATGTAAATTAATTCAGTCCCTATGGAGAACGGTATGGAGTTTCCTTGAAAAAACTAGAAATAGAATTACCATCTGATCCAGCAATCCCACTTCTGGGCATATACCCAGAGAAAACCATAAATCAAAAAGGCACATTCACCACAATGTTCATGGCAGCACTATTTACAATAGCCAGGTAATGGAAGCAACGTAAATGGCCACAGACAGATGAATGGATAAAGATGTGGTACATATATAAAATGGAATATTACTCAGCCATAAAAAGGAATGAAACTGGGTCATTTGTAGAGACATCGATGGATCTAGAGACTGTCATACAGAATGAAGTAAGTCAGAAAGAGGAAAACAAATATTGTATATTAATGCATGTATGTGGAACCTAAAACATGGTACAGATGAACTGGTTTGCAGGGAAGAAACAGAGACACAGAGGTAGAGAACAAACATATGGACACCAAGTGTGGGAAGCCATGGGGTGGTTGTGGTGGGATGAGTTGGGAGATTGGCATTGACCTGTATACATGTATATGCATAAAATACATAACTAATAATAACCTGCTGTATAAAAAATAAATCAAATTAAATTTCAAAATTTTAAAAAGTAAAATTTAAAAATAAAACAGAAAAATGTTCTTCCCTTCACACAGATGTATTTATAGGAATGAATTATTTCCATGCTTATATCTATAAATACATAAAAGAGGAATAAAATCTAACTTGAACCATAAAAGAAAAAAAAAACCTGAACCCACCAGTTATACAGAGGTAAACCCTATCAGGGCACTTGCTGCAGCGGTAAACAATTCTGAAATTGGTCAGAGTTGGGGAATCATCTCCCATACAACCAGCAACCCACCCCCCACGCCAGGAGCATCCTCATTGCAAAGCTGGGGGACCGTGCCGAGGCATCTGTGAGTAAACGTGAGCTGAGCCCCAGGACAGCTGCTGCTGAACTGTTCCCACCCTTCCCAGGTAAAACACCTGAATATGTACAAGGCCTTGAAAGCCTAGAGGAAGGGCCACGGAGCCACACCAGCGACAGCACGCAGGCCAACTTGGTGCCTGCAGGCCAGCCAGGGTGGTCCTGGCCCCGGGCGCTCTTGCGGAAGCTTTCCATTGCCCTGCCTGAGATACCCCTCCTGTCCCGGCCCCCACTGCTTTTTTCCTTCCTCACCTCTGTCCGGAGAGAAATTCCAGCGGAAGGTATGGGTGACACATCCTCTTCTTTACAGGTGGCAGTCTGGCAACCCCTGCAGAAAGGCCAGCAGAGCCCCACTCGCACCGGGCCACCAACAAAGCTGTGGCCCCTCACTCCCTCCCACCAGCACAGCCCCGAGACTGCTGACGGGGCAGAGAATATGGAGTCAGGCACAGCTTCAGGGGCTATTGCTGCCTGGAGCGCTGTTTATATTGACCTCAAACAGGCACACCTGGGGAGGGCCGGCCGGCAGGGTAAGGCTGCCCAGGTCAGCTAATCCACAACCCTCAGGGAATCACATTGTTGAAAACGGACCTCGCTAAGGCAGAATAGAAGCCAAGGAAGGAAAGGACACAATGCCATTTGCAGCACCGTACATGAGTCTAGAGGTAATCACGTGACTTGTAGTAAGTCAGAAAGTGAAAGACACATGTATCATATCACTTATAGGTGTTACCTAAGAATGGATACCAGGGCAGATATTTCCACGGAGAAGGGCCATCACAGATTCATCAAACAAACTTATGGTTCACCAATGGAAAGGTGTGAGGATTGGTTTCATTACGATATTGGGGTTAACAGACATATACAAACACAGGTGACACATATAATCACCAAAGACCTACGGAATACCAAGAGAAGACTACTCAACCTTCTGTCATAACGTACATGGGAAAAGGATCCCAGGAAGAACAGACATCTGTATATGTGTAAAAGAACCACATCTTCCACACCTACAACAAGCCAAACATTGTAATCAAACTTGCTGTAATAAAAAATAAAAAATTAAATTAAAAACACGAACAAGAAGTAGTGAGACAAACTTGAACGGCTTTCTCCTGGCACATTCCATTCTAAATTCCAATCTAGAACACGACTTCCATTGAGGCTCTGTTGCCCTAGTCACCAGATTTGGTAAGGGAGAACTGCTGCCACCTTGTGGCCGTTTCACACAACAGCAGCTTTAATCCCAGCGCTGATGGTCAGTTGATATTCAAAATCATTGCAGGCCTGTAAATGACACCTGCCCTGAAAACAAATCCTGGGGTCACATATCGACCAAAAAATTCAAAGGACGTCCATATTTCAAAACGACCGTTTCAAAAGGCATATTTTACGCACATTAGTGTTCTGCTTCTTTTTCTTTCTTTCCGTTTTTTGTTAAAAAAAGGGGAATGGAAAAAGGCATCCCTCAGAATGGGCGAAAATCGTTGCAAACGAATCAATGGACAAAGGTTTAATCTCCAATATATATAAACAGCTCATGCAGCTTAATATTAACAAAACAAACAACCCAATACAAAAAATGGGCAGAAGATCTAAAGAGATGTTTCTTCAAAGAAGACACAGAGATGGCCAAGACACACATGAAAAGCTGCTCAACAGCACTAATTATTAGAGAAATGCAAATCAAAACTACAATGAGGTATCACCTCACACCTGTTAGAATCGGCATCATCAGAAAATCTACAAACAACCAATTCTGGGGAGGGTGTGGACAAAAGGAGCCCTCTTCCACTATTGGTGGCAATGTAAATTGATACAGTCCCTATGGAGAACGGTATGGAGTTTCCTTGAAAAAACTAGAAATAGAATTACCATCTGATCCAGCAATCCCACTTCTGGGCATATACCCAGAGAAAACCATAAATCAAAAAGGCACATTCACCACAATGTTCATGGCAGCACTATTTACAATAGCCAGGTAATGGAAGCAACGTAAATGCCCACAGACAGATGAATGGATAAAGATGTGGTACATATATAAAATGGAATATTACTCAGCCATAAAAAGGAATGAAACTGGGTCATTTGTAGAGACATCGATGGATCTAGAGACTGTCATACAGAATGAAGTAAGTCAGAAAGAGGAAACAAATATTGTATATTAATGCATATATGTGGAACCTAAAACATGGTACAGATGAACTGGTTTGCAGGGAAGAAACAGAGACACAGAGGTAGAGAACAAACATATGGACACCAAGTGTGGGAAGCCATGGGGTGGTGGTGGTGGGATGAGTTGGGAGATTGGGATTGACCTGTATACATGTATATGCATAAAATACATAACTAATAATAACCTGCTGTATAAAAAAATAAATCAAATTAAATTTCAAAATTTTAAAAAGTAAAATTTAAAAATAAAACAGAAAAATGTTCTTCCCTTCACACAGATGTATTTATAGGAATGAATTATTTCCATGCTTATATCTATAAATACATAAAGGAGGAATAAAATCTAACTTGAACCATAAAAGAAAAAAAAAAACCTGAACCCACCAGTTATACAGAGGAAAACCCTATCCGGGCACTTGCTCCAGCGGTAAACAATTCTGAAATTGGTCAGAGGTGGGGAATCATCTCCCATACAACCAGCAACCCACCCCCCACGCCAGGAGCATCCTCATTGCAAAGCTGGGGGGCCGTGCCGAGGCATCTGTGAGTAAACGTGAGCTGAGCCCCAGGACAGCTGCTGCTGAACTGTTCCCACCCTTCCCAGGTAAAACACCTGAATATGTACAAGGGCTTGAAAGCCTAGAGGAAGGGCCACGGAGCCACACCAGCGACAGCACGCAGGCCAACTTGGTGCCTGCAGGCCAGCCAGGGTGGTCCTGGCCCCGGGCGCTCTTGCGGAAGCTTTCCATTGCCCTGCCTGAGATACCCCTCCTGTCCCGGCCCCCACTGCTTTTTTCCTTCCTCACCTCTGTCCGGAGAGAAATTCCAGCGGAAGGTATGGGTGACACATCCTCTTCTTTACAGGTGGCAGCCTGGCAACCCCTGCAGAAAGGCCAGCAGAGCCCCACTCACACCGGGCCACCAACAAAGCTGTGGCCCCTCACTCCCTCCCACCAGCACAGCCCCGAGACTGCTGACGGGGCAGAGAATATGGAGTCAGGCACAGCTTCAGGGGCTCTTGCTGCCTGGAGCGCTGTTTATATTGACCTCAAACAGGCACACCTGGGGAGGGCCGGCCGGCAGGGTAAGGCTGCCCAGGTCAGCTAATCCACAACCCTCAGGGAATCACATTGTTGGAAACGGACCTCGCTAAGGCAGAATAGAAGCCAAGGAAGAAAAGGACACAATGCCATTTGCAGCACCGTACATGAGTCTAGAGGTAATCACGTGACTTGTAGTAAGTCAGAAAGTGAAAGACACATATCGTATCATATCACTTATAGGTGTTACCTAAGAATGGATACCAGGGCAGATATTTCCACGGAGAAGGGCCATCACAGATTCATCAAACAAACTTATGGTTCACCAATGGAAAGGTGTGAGGATTGGTTTCATTATGATATTGGGGTTAACAGACATATACAAACACAGGTGACACATATAATCACCAAAGACCTACGGAATACCAAGAGAAGACTACTCAACCTTCTGTCATAACGTACATGGGAAAAGGATCCCAGGAAGAACAGACATCTGTATATGTGTAAAAGAACCACATCTTCCACACCTACAACAAGCCAAACATTGTAATCAAACTTGCTGTAATAAAAAATAAAAAATTAAATTAAAAACACGAACAAGAAGTAGTGAGACAAACTTGAGGGGCTTTCTCCTGGCACATTCCATTCTAAATTCCAATCTAGAACACGACTTCCATTGAGGTTCTGTTGCCCTAGTCACCAGATTTGGTAAGGGAGAACTGCTGCCACCTTGTGGCCGTTTCACACAACAGCAACTTTAATCCCAGCGCTGATGGTCAGTTGATATTCAAAATCATTGCAGGCCTGTAAATGACACCTGCCCTGAAACCAAATCCTGGGGTCACATATCGACCAAAAAATTCAAAGGACGTCCATATTTCAAAACGACCGTTTCAAAAGGCATATTTTACGCACATTAGTGTTCTGCTTCTTTTTCTTTCTTTCCTTTTTTTTTGTTAAAAATACGGGAATGGAAAAAGGCATCCCTCAGAATGGGCGAAAATCGTTGCAAACGAATCAATGGACAAAGGTTTAATCTCCAATATATATAAACAGCTCATGCAGCTTAATATTAACAAAACAAACAACCCAATACAAAAAATGGGCAGAAGATCTAAACAGATGTTTCTTCAAAGAAGACACAGAGATGGCCAAGACACACATGAAAAGCTGCTCAACAGCACTAATTATTAGAGAAATGCAAATCAAAACTACAATGAGGTATCACCTCACACCTGTTAGAATCGGCATCATCAGAAAATCTACAAACAACCAATTCTGGGGAGGGTGTGGACAAAAGGAGCCCTCTTCCACTATTGGTGGCAATGTAAATTGATACAGTCCCTATGGAGAACGGTATGGAGTTTCCTTGAAAAACCTAGAAATAGAATTACCATCTGATCCAGCAATCCCACTTCTGGGCATATACCCAGAGAAAACCATAAATCAAAAAGGCACATTCACCACAATGTTCATGGCAGCACTATTTACAATAGCCAGGTAATGGAAGCAACGTAAATGGCCACAGACAGATGAATGGATAAAGATGTGGTACATATATAAAATGGAATATTACTCAGCCATAAAAAGGAATGAAACTGGGTCATTTGTAGAGACATCGATGGATCTAGAGACTGTCATACAGAATGAAGTAAGTCAGAAAGAGGAAAACAAATATTGTATATTAATGCATATATGTGGAACCTAAAAAATGGTACAGATGAACTGGTTTGCAGGGAAGAAACAGAGACACAGAGGTAGAGAACAAACATATGGACACCAAGTGTGGGAAGCCATGGGGTGGTGGTGGTGGGATGAGTTGGGAGATTGGGATTGACCTGTATACATGTATATGCATAAAATACATAACTAATAATAACCTGCTGTATAAAAAAATAAATCAAATTAAATTTCAAAATTTTAAAAAGTAAAATTTAAAAATAAAACAGAAAAATGTTCTTCCCTTCACACAGATGTATTTATAGGAATGAATTATTTCCATGCTTATATCTATAAATACATAAAGGAGGAATACAATCTAACTTGAACCATAAAAGAAAAAAAAAAACCTGAACCCACGAGTTATACAGAGGAAAACCCTATCCGGGCACTTGCTCCAGCGGTAAACAATTCTGAAATTGGTCAGAGGTGGGGAATCATCTCCCATACAACCAGCAACCCACCCCCCACGCCAGGAGCATCCTCATTGCAAAGCTGGGGGACCGTGCCGAGGCATCTGTGAGTAAACGTGAGCTGAGCCCCAGGACAGCTGCTGCTGAACTGTTCCCACCCTTCCCAGGTAAAACACCTGAATATGTACAAGGGCTTGAAAGCCTAGAGGAAGGGCCACGGAGCCACACCAGCGACAGCACGCAGGCCAACTTGGTGCCTGCAGGCCAGCCAGGGTGGTCCTGGCCCCGGGCGCTCTTGCGGAAGCTTTCCATTGCCCTGCCTGAGATACCCCTCCTGTCCCGGCCCCCACTGCTTTTTTCCTTCCTCACCTCTGTCCGGAGAGAAATTCCAGCGGAAGGTATGGCTGACACATCCTCTTCTTTACAGGTGGCAGCCTGGCAACCCCTGCAGAAAGGCCAGCAGAGCCCCACTCACACCGGGCCACCAACAAAGCTGTGGCCCCTCACTCCCTCCCACCAGCACAGCCCCGAGACTGCTGACGGGGCAGAGAATATGGAGTCAGGCACAGCTTCAGGGGCTCTTGCTGCCTGGAGCGCTGTTTATATTGACCTCAAACAGGCACACCTGGGGAGGGCCGGCCGGCAGGGTAAGGCTGCCCAGGTCAGCTAATCCACAACCCTCAGGGAATCACATTGTTGGAAACGGACCTCGCTAAGGCAGAATAGAAGCCAAGGAAGAAAAGGACACAATGCCATTTGCAGCACCGTACATGAGTCTAGAGGTAATCACGTGACTTGTAGTAAGTCAGAAAGTGAAAGACACATATCGTATCATATCACTTATAGGTGTTACCTAAGAATGGATACCAGGGCAGATATTTCCACGGAGAAGGGCCATCACAGATTCATCAAACAAACTTATGGTTCACCAATGGAAAGGTGTGAGGATTGGTTTCATTACGATATTGGGGTTAACAGACATATACAAACACAGGTGACACATATAATCACCAAAGACCTACGGAATACCAAGAGAAGACTACTCAACCTTCTGTCATAACGTACATGGGAAAAGGATCCCAGGAAGAACAGACATCTGTATATGTGTAAAAGAAACACATCTTCCACACCTACAACAAGCCAAACATTGTAATCAAACTTGCTGTAATAAAAAATAAAAAATTAAATTAAAAACACGAACAAGAAGTAGTGAGACAAACTTGAGGGGCTTTCTCCTGGCACATTCCATTCTAAATTCCAATCTAGAACACGACTTCCATTGAGGTTCTGTTGCCCTAGTCACCAGATTTGGTAAGGGAGAACTGCTGCCACCTTGTGGCCGTTTCACACAACAGCAGCTTTAATCCCAGCGCTGATGGTCAGTTGATATTCAAAATCATTGCAGGCCTGTAAATGACACCTGCCCTGAAACCAAATCCTGGGGTCACATATCGACCAAAAAATTCAAAGGACGTCCATATTTCAAAACGACCGTTTCAAAAGGCATATTTTACGCACATTAGTGTTCTGCTTCTTTTTCTTTCTTTCCTTTTTTTTTGTTAAAAATACGGGAATGGAAAAAGGCATCCCTCAGAATGGGCGAAAATCGTTGCAAACGAATCAATGGACAAAGGTTTAATCTCCAATATATATAAACAGCTCATGCAGCTTAATATTAACAAAACAAACAACCCAATACAAAAAATGGGCAGAAGATCTAAAGAGATGTTTCTTCAAAGAAGACACAGAGATGGCCAAGACACACATGAAAAGCTGCTCAACAGCACTAATTATTAGAGAAATGCAAATCAAAACTACAATGAGGTATCACCTCACACCTGTTAGAATCGGCATCATCAGAAAATCTACAAACAACCAATTCTGGGGAGGGTGTGGACAAAAGGAGCCCTCTTCCACTATTGGTGGCAATGTAAATTGATACAGTCCCTATGGAGAACGGTATGGAGTTTCCTTGAAAAAACTGGAAACAGAATTACCATCTGATCCAGCAATCCCACTTCTGGGCATATACCCAGAGAAAACCATAAATCAAAAAGGCACATTCACCACAATGTTCATGGCAGCACTATTTACAATAGCCAGGTAATGGAAGCAACGTAAATGCCCACAGACAGATGAATGGATAAAGATGTGGTACATATATAAAATGGAATATTACTCAGCCATAAAAAGGAATGAAACTGGGTCATTTGTAGAGACATCGATGGATCTAGAGACTGTCATACAGAATGAAGTAAGTCAGAAAGAGGAAAACAAATATTGTATATTAATGCATATATGTGGAACCTAAAAAATGGTACAGATGAACTGGTTTGCAGGGAAGAAACAGAGACACAGAGGTAGAGAACAAACATATGGACACCAAGTGTGGGAAGCCATGGGGTGGTGGTGGTGGGATGAGTTGGGAGATTGGGATTGACCTGTATACATGTATATGCATAAAATACATAACTAATAATAACCTGCTGTATAAAAAAATAAATCAAATTAAATTTCAAAATTTTAAAAAGTAAAATTTAAAAATAAAACAGAAAAATCTTCTTCCCTTCACACAGATGTATTTATAGGAATGAATTATTTCCATGCTTATATCTATAAATACATAAAGGAGGAATAAAATCTAACTTGAACCATAAAAGAAAAAAAAAAACCTGAACCCACCAGTTATACAGAGGAAAACCCTATCCGGGCACTTGCTCCAGCGGTAAACAATTCTGAAATTGGTCAGAGGTGGGGAATCATCTCCCATACAACCAGCAACCCACCCCCCACGCCAGGAGCATCCTCATTGCAAAGCTGGGGGACCGTGCCGAGGCATCTGTGAGTAAACGTGAGCTGAGCCCCAGGACAGCTGCTGCTGAACTGTTCCCACCCTTCCCAGGTAAAACACCTGAATATGTACAAGGGCTTGAAAGCCTAGAGGAAGGGCCACGGAGCCACACCAGCGACAGCACTCAGGCCAACTTGGTGCCTGCAGGCCAGCCAGGGTGGTCCTGGCCCCGGGCGCTCTTCTGGAAGCTTTCCATTGCCCTGCCTGAGATACCCCTCCTGTCCCGGCCCCCACTGCTTTTTTCCTTCCTCACCTCTGTCCGGAGAGAAATTCCAGCGGAAGGTATGGGTGACACATCCTCTTCTTTACAGGTGGCAGCCTGGCAACCCCTGCAGAAAGGCCAGCAGAGCCCCACTCACACCGGGCCACCAACAAAGCTGTGGCCCCTCACTCCCTCCCACCAGCACAGCCCCGAGACTGCTGACGGGGCAGAGAATATGGAGTCAGGCACAGATTCAGGGGCTATTGCTGCCTGGAGCGCTGTTTATATTGACCTCAAACAGGCACACCTGGGGAGGGCCGGCCGGCAGGGTAAGGCTGCCCAGGTCAGCTAATCCACAACCCTCAGGGAATCACATTGTTGAAAACGGACCTCGCTAAGGCAGAATAGAAGCCAAGGAAGAAAAGGACACAATGCCATTTGCAGCACCATACATGAGTCTAGAGGTAATCACGTGACTTGTAGTAAGTCAGAAAGTGAAAGACACATATCGTATCATATCACTTATAGGTGTTACCTAAGAATGGATACCAGGGCAGATATTTCCACGGAGAAGGGCCATCACAGATTCATCAAACAAACTTATGGTTCACCAATGGAAAGTTGTGAGGATTGGTTTCATTACGATATTGGGGTTAACAGACATATACAAACACAGGTGACACATATAATCACCAAAGACCTACGGAATACCAAGAGAAGACTACTCAACCTTCTGTCATAACGTACATGGGAAAAGGATCCCAGGAAGAACAGACATCTGTATATGTGTAAAAGAACCACATCTTCCACACCTACAACAAGCCAAACATTGTAATCAAACTTGCTGTAATAAAAAATAAAAAATTAAATTAAAAACACGAACAAGAAGTAGTGAGACAAACTTGAGGGGCTTTCTCCTGGCACATTCCATTCTAAATTCCAATCTAGAACACGACTTCCATTGAGGCTCTGTTGCCCTAGTCACCAGATTTGGTAAGGGAGAACTGCTGCCACCTTGTGGCCGTTTCACACAACAGCAGCTTTAATCCCAGCGCTGATGGTCAGTTGATATTCAAAATCATTGCAGGCCTGTAAATGACACCTGCCCTGAAAACAAATCCTGGGGTCACATATCGACCAAAAAATTCAAAGGACGTCCATATTTCAAAACGACCGTCTCAAAAGGCATATTTTACGCACATTAGTGTTCTGCTTCTTTTTCTTTCTTTCCTTTTTTTGTTAAAAAAAGGGGAATGGAAAACGGCATCCCTCAGAATGGGCGAAAATCGTTGCAAACGAATCAATGGACAAAGGTTTAATCTCCAATATATATAAACAGCTCATGCAGCTTAATATTAACAAAACAAACAACCCAATACAAAAAATGGGCAGAAGATCTAAAGAGATGTTTCTTCAAAGAAGACACAGAGATGGCCAAGACACACATGAAAAGCTGCTCAACAGCACTAATTATTAGAGAAATGCAAATCAAAACTACAATGAGGTATCACCTCACACCTGTTAGAATCGGCATCATCAGAAAATCTACAAACAACCAATTCTGGGGAGGGTGTGGACAAAAGGAGCCCTCTTCCACTATTGGTGGCAATGTAAATTGATACAGTCCCTATGGAGAACGGTATGGAGTTTCCTTGAAAAATCTAGAAATAGAATTACCATCTGATCCAGCAATCCCACTTCTGGGCATATACCCAGAGAAAACCATAAATCAAAAAGGCACATTCACCACAATGTTCATGGCAGCACTATTTACAATAGCCAGGTAATGGAAGCAACGTAAATGGCCACAGACAGATGAATGGATAAAGATGTGGTACATATATAAAATGGAGTATTACTCAGCAATAAAAAGGAATGAAACTGGGTCATTTGTAGAGACATCGATGGATCTAGAGACTGTCATACAGAATGAAGTAAGTCAGAAAGAGGAAAACAAATATTGTATATTAATGCATATATGTGGAACCTAAAACATGGTACAGATGAACTGGTTTGCAGGGAAGAAACAGAGACACAGAAGTAGAGAACAAACATATGGACACCAAGTGTGGGAAGCCATGGGGTGGTGGTGGTGGGATGAGTTGGGAGATTGGGATTGACCTGTATACATGTATATGCATAAAATACATAACTAATAATAACCTGCTGTATAAAAAAATAAATCAAATTAAATTTCAAAATTTTAAAAAGTAAAATTTAAAAATAAAACAGAAAAATGTTCTTCCCTTCACACAGATGTATTTATAGGAATGAATTATTTCCATGCTTATATCTATAAATACATAAAGGAGGAATAAAATCTAACTTGAACCATAAAAGAAAAAAAAAACCTGAACCCACCAGTTATACAGAGGAAAACCCTATCCGGGCACTTGCTCCAGCGGTAAACAATTCTGAAATTGGTCAGAGGTGGGGAATCATCTCCCATACAACCAGCAACCCACCCCCCACGCCAGGAGCATCCTCACTGCAAAGCTGGGGGACCATGCCGAGGCATCTGTGAGTAAACGTGAGCTGAGCCCCAGGACAGCTGCTGCTGAACTGTTCCCACCCTTCCCAGGTAAAACACCTGAATATGTACAAGGGCTTGAATGCCTAGAGGAAGGGCCACGGAGCCACACCAGCGACAGCACGCAGGCCAACTTGGTGCCTGCAGGCCAGCCAGGGTGGTCCTGGCCCCGGGCGCTCTTGCGGAAGCTTTCCATTGCCCTGCCTGAGATACCCCTCCTGTCCCGGCCCCCACTGCTTTTTTCCTTCCTCACCTCTGTCCGGAGAGAAATTCCAGCGGAAGGTATGGGTGACACATCCTCTTCTTTACAGGTGGCAGCCTGGCAACCCCTGCAGAAAGGCCAGCAGAGCCCCACTCACACCGGGCCACCAACAAAGCTGTGGCCCCTCACTCCCTCCCACCAGCACAGCCCCGAGACTGCTGACGGGGCAGAGAATATGGAGTCAGGCACAGCTTCAGGGGCTATTGCTGCCTGGAGCGCTGTTTATATTGACCTCAAACAGGCACACCTGGGGAGGGCCGGCCGGCAGGGTAAGGCTGCCCAGGTCAGCTAATCCACAACCCTCAGGGAATCACATTGTTGAAAACGGACCTCGCTAAGGCAGAATAGAAGCCAAGGAAGAAAAGGACACAATGCCATTTGCAGCACCGTACATGAGTCTAGAGGTAATCACGTGACTTGTAGTAAGTCAGAAAGTGAAAGACACATATCGTATCATATCACTTATAGGTGTTACCTAAGAATGGATACCAGGGCAGATATTTCCACGGAGAAGGGCCATCACAGATTCATCAAACAAACTTATGGTTCACCAATGGAAAGGTGTGAGGATTGGTTTCATTACGATATTGGGGTTAACAGACATATACAAACACAGGTGACACATATAATCACCAAAGACCTACGGAATACCAAGAGAAGACTACTCAACCTTCTGTCATAACGTACATGGGAAAAGGATCCCAGGAAGAACAGACATCTGTATATGTGTAAAAGAACCACATCTTCCACACCTACAACAAGCCAAACATTGTAATCAAACTTGCTGTAATAAAAAATAAAAAATTAAATTAAAAACACGAACAAGAAGTAGTGAGACAAACTTGAGGGGCTTTCTCCTGGCACATTCCATTCTAAATTCCAATCTAGAACACGACTTCCATTGAGGCTCTGTTGCCCTAGTCACCAGATTTGGTAAGGGAGAACTGCTGCCACCTTGTGGCCGTTTCACACAACAGCAGCTTTAATCCCAGCGCTGATGGTCAGTTGATATTCAAAATCATTGCAGGCCTGTAAATGACACCTGCCCTGAAACCAAATCCTGGGGTCACATATCGACCAAAAAATTCAAAGGACGTCCATATTTCAAAACGACCGTTTCAAAAGGCATATTTTACGCACATTAGTGTTCTGCTTCTTTTTCTTTCTTTCCTTTTTTTTTGTTAAAAATACGGGAATGGAAAAAGGCATCCCTCAGAATGGGCAAAAATCGTTGCAAACGAATCAATGGACAAAGGTTTAATCTCCAATATATATAAACAGCTCATGCAGCTTAATGTTAACAAAACAAACAACCCAATACAAAAAATGGGCAGAAGATCTAAAGAGATGTTTCTTCAAAGAAGACACAGAGATGGCCAAGACACACATGAAAAGCTGCTCAACAGCACTAATTATTAGAGAAATGCAAATCAAAACTACAATGAGGTATCACCTCACACCTGTTAGAATCGGCATCATCAGAAAATCTACAAACAACCAATTCTGGGGAGGGTGTGGACAAAAGGAGCCCTCTTCCACTATTGGTGGCAATGTAAATTGATACAGTCCCTATGGAGAACGGTATGGAGTTTCCTTGAAAAAACTAGAAATAGAATTACCATCTGATCCAGCAATCCCACTTCTGGGCATATACCCAGAGAAAACCATAAATCAAAAAGGCACATTCACCACAATGTTCATGGCAGAACTATTTACAATAGCCAGGTAATGGAAGCAACGTAAATGGCCACAGACAGATGAATGGATAAAGATGTGGTACATATATAAAATGGAATATTACTCAGCCATAAAAAGGAATGAAACTGGGTCATTTGTAGAGACATCGATGGATCTAGAGACTGTCATACAGAATGAAGTAAGTCAGAAAGAGGAAAACAAATATTGTATATTAATGCATATATGTGGAACCTAAAAAATGGTACAGATGAACTGGTTTGCAGGGAAGAAACAGAGACACAGAGGTAGAGAACAAACATATGGACACCAAGTGTGGGAAGCCATGGGGTGGTGGTGGTGGGATGAGTTGGGAGATTGGGATTGACCTGTATACATGTATATGCATAAAATACATAACTAATAATAACCTGCTGTATAAAAAAATAAATCAAACTAAATTTCAAAATTTTAAAAAGTAAAATTTAAAAATAAAACAGAAAAATCTTCTTCCCTTCACACAGATGTATTTATAGGAATGAATTATTTCCATGCTTATATCTATAAATACATAAAGGAGGAATAAAATCTAACTTGAACCATAAAAGAAAAAAAAAACCTGAACCCACCAGTTATACAGAGGAAAACCCTATCAGGGCACTTGCTCCAGCGGTAAACAATTCTGAAATTGGTCAGAGGTGGGGAATCATCTCCCATACAACCAGCAACCCACCCCCCACGCCAGGAGCATCCTCATTGCAAAGCTGGGGGACCGTGCTGAGGCATCTGTGAGTAAACGTGAGCTGAGCCCCAGGACAGCTGCTGCTGAACTGTTCCCACCCTTCCCAGGTAAAACACCTGAATATGTACAAGGGCTTGAAAGCCTAGAGGAAGGGCCACGGAGCCACACGAGCGACAGCACTCAGGCCAACTTGGTGCCTGCAGGCCAGCCAGGGTGGTCCTGGCCCCGGGCGCTCTTCTGGAAGCTTTCCATTGCCCTGCCTGAGATACCCCTCCTGTCCCGGCCCCCACTGCTTTTTTCCTTCCTCACCTCTGTCCGGAGAGAAATTCCAGCGGAAGGTATGGGTGACACATCCTCTTCTTTACAGGTGGCAGCCTGGCAACCCCTGCAGAAAGGCCAGCAGAGCCCCACTCACACCGGGCCACCAACAAAGCTGTGGCCCCTCACTCCCTCCCACCAGCACAGCCCCGAGACTGCTGACGGGGCAGAGAATATGGAGTCAGGCACAGCTTCAGGGGCTATTGCTGCCTGGAGCGCTGTTTATATTGACCTCAAACAGGCACACCTGGGGAGGGCCGGCCGGCAGGGTAAGGCTGCCCAGGTCAGCTAATCCACAACCCTCAGGGAATCACATTGTTGAAAACGGACCTTGCTAAGGCAGAATAGAAGCCAAGGAAGAAAAGGACCCAATGCCATTTGCAGCACCGTACATGAGTCTAGAGGTAATCACGTGACTTGTAGTAAGTCAGAAAGTGAAAGACACATATCGTATCATATCACTTATAGGTGTTACCTAAGAATGGATACCAGGGCAGATATTTCCACGGAGAAGGGCCATCACAGATTCATCAAACAAACTTATGGTTCACCAATGGAAAGGTGTGAGGATTGGTTTCATTACGATATTGGGGTTAACAGACATATACAAACACAGGTGACACATATAATCACCAAAGACCTACGGAATACCAAGAGAAGACTACTCAACCTTCTGTCATAACGTACATGGGAAAAGGATCCCAGGAAGAACAGACATCTGTATATGTGTAAAAGAACCACATCTTCCACACCTACAACAAGCCAAACATTGTAATCAAACTTGCTGTAATAAAAAATAAAAAATTAAATTAAAAACACGAACAAGAAGTATTGAGACAAACTTGAGGGGCTTTCTCCTGGCACATTCCATTCTAAATTCCAATCTAGAACACGACTTCCATTGAGGCTCTGTTGCCCTAGTCACCAGATTTGGTAAGGGAGAACTGCTGCCACCTTGTGGCCGTTTCACACAACAGCAGCTTTAATCCCAGCGCTGATGGTCAGTTGATATTCAAAATCATTGCAGGCCTGTAAATGACACCTGCCCTGAAACCAAATCCTGGGGTCACATATCGACCAAAAAATTCAAAGGACGTCCATATTTCAAAACGACCGTCTCAAAAGGCATATTTTACGCACATTAGTGTTCTGCTTCTTTTTCTTTCTTTCCTTTTTTTGTTAAAAAAAGGGGAATGGAAAAAGGCATCCCTCAGAATGGGCGAAAATCGTTGCAAACGAATCAATGGACAAAGGTTTAATCTCCAATATATATAAACAGCTCATGCAGCTTAATATTAACAAAACAAACAACCCAATACAAAAAATGGGCAGAAGATCTAAAGAGATGTTTCTTCAAAGAAGACACAGAGATGGCCAAGACACACATGAAAAGCTGCTCAACAGCACTAATTATTAGAGAAATGCAAATCAAAACTACAATGAGGTATCACCTCACACCTGTTAGAATCGGCATCATCAGAAAATCTACAAACAACCAATTCTGGGGAGGGTGTGGACAAAAGGAGCCCTCTTCCACTATTGGTGGCAATGTAAATTGATACAGTCCCTATGGAGAACGGTATGGAGTTTCCTTGAAAAAACTAGAAATAGAATTACCATCTGATCCAGCAATCCCACTTCTGGGCATATACCCAGAGAAAACCATAAATCAAAAAGGCACATTCACCACAATGTTCATGGCAGCACTATTTACAATAGCCAGGTAATGGAAGCAACGTAAATGGCCACAGACAGATGAATGGATAAAGATGTGGTACATATATAAAATGGAATATTACTCAGCCATAAAAAGGAATGAAACTGGGTCATTTGTAGAGACATCGATGGATCTAGAGACTGTCATACAGAATGAAGTAAGTCAGAAAGAGGAAAACAAATATTGTATATTAATGCATATATGTGGAACCTAAAAAATGGTACAGATGAACTGGTTTGCAGGGAAGAAACAGAGACACAGAGGTAGAGAACAAACATATGGACACCAAGTGTGGGAAGCCATGGGGTGGTGGTGGCGGGATGAGTTGGGAGATTGGCATTGACCTGTATACATGTATATGCATAAAATACATAACTAATAATAACCTGCTGTATAAAAAATAAATCAAATTAAATTTCAAAATTTTAAAAAGTAAAATTTAAAAATAAAACAGAAAAATGTTCTTCCCTTCACACAGATGTATTTATAGGAATGAATTATTTCCATGCTTATATCTATAAATACATAAAAGAGGAAAAAAATCTAACTTGAACCATAAAAGAAAAAAAAAACCTGAACTCACCAGTTATATAGAGGAAAACCCTATCAGGGCACTTGCTCCAGCGGTAAACAATTCTGAAATTGGTCAGAGGTGGGGAATCATCTCCCATACAACCAGCAACCCACCCCCCACGCCAGGAGCATCCTCATTGCAAAGCTGGGGGACCGTGCCGAGGCATCTGTGAGTAAACGTGAGCTGAGCCCCAGGACAGCTGCTGCTGAACTGTTCCCACCCTTCCCAGGTAAAACACCTGAATATGTACAAGGCCTTGAAAGCCTAGAGGAAGGGCCACGGAGCCACACCAGCGACAGCACGCAGGCCAACTTGGTGCCTGCAGGCCAGCCAGGGTGGTCCTGGCCCCGGGCGCTCTTGCGGAAGCTTTCCATTGCCCTGCCTGAGATACCCCTCCTGTCCCGGCCCCCACTGCTTTTTTCCTTCCTCACCTCTGTCCGGAGAGAAATTCCAGCGGAAGGTATGGGTGACACATCCTCTTCTTTACAGGTGGCAGCCTGGCAACCCCTGCAGAAAGGCCAGCAGAGCCCCACTCACACCGGGCCACCAACAAAGCTGTGGCCCCTCACTCCCTCCCACCAGCACAGCCCCGAGACTGCTGACGGGGCAGAGAATATGGAGTCAGGCACAGCTTCAGGGGCTATTGCTGCCTGGAGCGCTGTTTATATTGACCTCAAACAGGCACACCTGGGGAGGGCCGGCCGGCAGGGTAAGGCTGCCCAGGTCAGCTAATCCACAACCCTCAGGGAATCACATTGTTGAAAACGGACCTCGCTAAGGCAGAATAGAAGCCAAGGAAGAAAAGGACACAATGCCATTTGCAGCACCGTACATGAGTCTAGAGGTAATCACGTGACTTGTAGTAAGTCAGAAAGTGAAAGACACATATCGTATCATATCACTTATAGGTGTTACCTAAGAATGGATACCAGGGCAGATATTTCCACGGAGAAGGGCCATCACAGATTCATCAAACAAACTTATGGTTCACCAATGGAAAGGTGTGAGGATTGGTTTCATTACGATATTGGGGTTAACAGACATATACAAACACAGGTGACACATATAATCACCAAAGACCTACGTAATACCAAGAGAAGACTACTCAACCTTCTGTCATAACGTACATGGGAAAAGGATCCCAGGAAGAACAGACATCTGTATATGTGTAAAAGAACCACATCTTCCACACCTACAACAAGCCAAACATTGTAATCAAACTTGCTGTAATAAAAAATAAAAAATTAAATTAAAAACACGAACAAGAAGTAGTGAGACAAACTTGAGGGGCTTTCTCCTGGCACATTCCATTCTAAATTCCAATCTAGAACACGACTTCCATTGAGGCTCTGTTGCCCTAGTCACCAGATTTGGTAAGGGAGAACTGCTGCCACCTTGTGGCCGTTTCACACAACAGCAGCTTTAATCCCAGCGCTGATGGTCAGTTGATATTCAAAATCATTGCAGGCCTGTAAATGACACCTGCCCTGAAACCAAATCCTGGGGTCACATATCGACCAAAAAATTCAAAGGACGTCCATATTTCAAAACGACCGTTTCAAAAGGCATATTTTACGCACATTAGTGTTCTGCTTCTTTTTCTTTCTTTCCTTTTTTTGTTAAAAAAAGGGGAATGGAAAAATGCATCCCTCGGAATGGGCGAAAATCGTTGCAAACGAATCAATGGACAAAGGTTTAATCTCCAATATATATAAACAGCTCATGCAGCTTAATATTAACAAAACAAACAACCCAATACAAAAAATGGGCAGAAGATCTAAAGAGATGTTTCTTCAAAGAAGACACAGAGATGGCCAAGACACACATGAAAAGTTGCTCAACAGCACTAATTATTAGAGAAATGCAAATCAAAACTACAATGAGGTATCACCTCACACCTGTTAGAATCGGCATCATCAGAAAATCTACAAACAACCAATTCTGGGGAGGGTGTGGACAAAAGGAGCCCTCTTCCACTATTGGTGGCAATGTAAATTGATACAGTCACTATGGAGAACGGTATGGAGTTTCCTTGAAAAAACTTGAAATAGAATTACCATCTGATCCAGCAATCCCAATTCTGGGCATATACCCAGAGAAAACCATAAATCAAAAAGGCACATTCACCACAATGTTCATGGCAGCACTATTTACAATAGCCAGGTAATGGAAGCAACGTAAATGGCCACAGACAGATGAATGGATAAAGATGTGGTACATATATAAAATGGAATATTACTCAGCCATAAAAAGGAATGAAACTGGGTCATTTGTAGAGACATCGATGGATCTAGAGACTGTCATACAGAATGAAGTAAGTCAGAAAGAGGAAAACAAATATTGTATATTAATGCATATATGTGGAACCTAAAAAATGGTACAGATGAACTGGTTTGCAGGGAAGAAACAGAGACACAGAGGTAGAGAACAAACATATGGACACCAAGTGTGGGAAGCCATGGGGTGGTGGTGGTGGGATGAGTTGGGAGATTGGGATTGACCTGTATACATGTATATGCATAAAATACATAACTAATAATAACCTGCTGTATAAAAAAATAAATCAAATTAAATTTCAAAATTTTAAAAAGTAAAATTTAAAAATAAAACAGAAAAATGTTCTTCCCTTCACACAGATGTATTTATAGGAATGAATTATTTCCATGCTTATATCTATAAATACATAAAAGAGGAATACAATCTAACTTGAACCATAAAAGAAAAAAAAAACTTGAACCCACCAGTTATACAGAGGAAAACCCTATCAGGGCACTTGCTCCAGCGGTAAACAATTCTGAAATTGGTCAGAGGTGGGGAATCATCTCCCATACAACCAGCAACCCACCCCCCACGCCAGGAGCATCCTCATTGCAAAGCTGGGGGACCGTGCTGAGGCATCTGTGAGTCAACGTGAGCTGAGCCCCAGGACAGCAGCTGCTGAACTGTTCCCACCCTTCCCAGG
This sequence comes from Mesoplodon mirus, assembly GCF_964341445.2. Classification (NCBI taxonomy): domain Eukaryota; kingdom Metazoa; phylum Chordata; class Mammalia; order Artiodactyla; family Ziphiidae; genus Mesoplodon; species Mesoplodon mirus. The sequence continues at coordinate 489,158 of NW_028295814.1, read as the reverse complement.
TAAAACACCTGAATATGTACAAGGGCTTGAAAGCCTAGAGGAAGGACCACGGAGCCACACCAGCGACAGCACTCAGGCCAACTTGGTGCCTGCAGGCCATCCAGCGTTGTCCTGGCCCAGGGCGCTCTTCTGGAAGCTTTCCATTGCCCTGCCTGAGATACCCCTCCTGTCCCGGCCCCCACTGCTTTTTTCCTTCCTCACCTCTGTCCGGAGAGAAATTCCAGCGGAAGGTATGGGTGACACATCCTCTTCTTTACAGGTGGCAGCCTGGCAACCCCTGCAGAAAGGCCAGCAGAGCCCCACTCACACCGGGCCACCAACAAAGCTGTGGCCCCTCACTCCCTCCCACCAGCACAGCCCCGAGACTGCTGACGGGGCAGAGAATATGGAGTCAGGCACAGCTTCAGGGGCTATTGCTGCCTGGAGCGCTGTTTATATTGACCTCAAACAGGCACACCTGGGGAGGGCCGGCCGGCAGGGTAAGGCTGCCCAGGTCAGCTAATCCACAACCCTCAGGGAATCACATTGTTGAAAACGGACCTCGCTAAGGCAGAATAGAAGCCAAGGAAGAAAAGGACACAATGCCATTTGCAGCACCGTACATGAGTCTAGAGGTAATCACGTGACTTGTAGTAAGTCAGAAAGTGAAAGACACATATCGTATCATATCACTTATAGGTGTTACCTAAGAATGGATACCAGGGCAGATATTTCCACGGAGAAGGGCCATCACAGATTCATCAAACAAACTTATGGTTCACCAATGGAAAGGTGTGAGGATTGGTTTCATTACGATATTGGGGTTAACACACATATACAAACACAGGTGACACATATAATCACCAAAGACCTACGGAATACCAAGAGAAGACTACTCAACCTTCTGTCATAACGTACATGGGAAAAGGATCCCAGGAAGAACAGACATCTGTATATGTGTAAAAGAACCACATCTTCCACACCTACAACAAGCCAAACATTGTAATCAAACTTGCTGTAATAAAAAATAAAAAATTAAATTAAAAACACGAACAAGAAGTATTGAGACAAACTTGAGGGGCTTTCTCCTGGCACATTCCATTCTAAATTCCAATCTAGAACACGACTTCCATTGAGGCTCTGTTGCCCTAGTCACCAGATTTGGTAAGGGAGAACTGCTGCCACCTTGTGGCCGTTTCACACAACAGCAGCTTTAATCCCAGCGCTGATGGTCAGTTGATATTCAAAATCATTGCAGGCCTGTAAATGACACCTGCCCTGAAACCAAATCCTGGGGTCACATATCGACCAAAAAATTCAAAGGACGTCCATATTTCAAAACGACCGTCTCAAAAGGCATATTTTACGCACATTAGTGTTCTGCTTCTTTTTCTTTCTTTCCTTTTTTTGTTAAAAAAAGGGGAATGGAAAAAGGCATCCCTCAGAATGGGCGAAAATCGTTGCAAACGAATCAATGGACAAAGGTTTAATCTCCAATATATATAAACAGCTCATGCAGCTTAATATTAACAAAACAAACAACCCAATACAAAAAATGGGCAGAAGATCTAAAGAGATGTTTCTTCAAAGAAGACACAGAGATGGCCAAGACACACATGAAAAGCTGCTCAACAGCACTAATTATTAGAGAAATGCAAATCAAAACAACAATGAGGTATCACCTCACACCTGTTAGAATCGGCATCATCAGAAAATCTACAAACAACCAATTCTGGGGAGGGTGTGGACAAAAGGAGCCCTCTTCCACTATTGGTGGCAATGTAAATTGATACAGTCCCTATAGAGAACGGTATGGAGTTTCCTTGAAAAAACTGGAAACAGAATTACCATCTGATCCAGCAATCCCACTTCTGGGCATATACCCAGAGAAAACCATAAATCAAAAAGGCACATTCACCACAATGTTCATGGCAGCACTATTTACAATAGCCAGGTAATGGAAGCAACATAAATGGCCACAGACAGATGAATGGATAAAGATGTGGTACATATATAAAATGGAATATTACTCAGCCATAAAAAGGAATGAAACTGGGTCATTTGTAGAGACATCGATGGATCTAGAGACTGTCATACAGAATGAAGTAAGTCAGAAAGAGGAAAACAAATATTGTATATTAATGCATATATGTGGAACCTAAAAAATGGTACAGATGAACTGGATTGCAGGGAAGAAACAGAGACACAGAGGTAGAGAACAAACATATGGACACCAAGTGTGGGAAGCCATGGGGTGGTGGTGGTGGGATGAGTTGGGAGATTGGGATTGACCTGTATACATGTATATGCATAAAATACATAACTAATAATAACCTGCTGTATAAAAAAATAAATCAAATTAAATTTCAAAATTTTAAAAAGTAAAATTTAAAAATAAAACAGAAAAATGTTCTTCCCTTCACACAGATGTATTTATAGGAATGAATTATTTCCATGCTTATATCTATAAATACATAAAAGAGGAATAAAATCTAACTTGAACCATAAAAGAAAAAAAAAAACCTGAACCCACCAGTTATACAGAGGAAAACCCTATCAGGGCACTTGCTGCAGGGGTAAACAATTCTGAAATTGGTCAGAGGTGGGGAATCATCTCCCATACAACCAGCAACCCACCCCCCACGCCAGGAGCATCCTCATTGCAAAGCTGGGGGACCGTGCTGAGGCATCTGTGAGTAAACGTGAGCTGAGCCCCAGGACAGCTGCTGCTGAACTGTTCCCACCCTTCCCAGGTAAAACACCTGAATATGTACAAGGCCTTGAAAGCCTAGAGGAAGGGCCACGGAGCCACACCAGCGACAGCACGCAGGCCAACTTGGTGCCTGCAGGCCAGCCAGGGTGGTCCTGGCCCCGGGCGCTCTTGCGGAAGTTTCCATTGCCCTGCCTGAGATACCCCTCCTGTCCCGGCCCCCACTGCTTTTTTCCTTCCTCACCTCTGTCCGGAGAGAAATTCCAGCGGAAGGTATGGGTGACACATCCTCTTCTTTACAGGTGGCAGCCTGGCAACCCCTGCAGAAAGGCCAGCAGAGCCCCACTCACACCGGGCCACCAACAAAGCTGTGGCCCCTCACTCCCTCCCACCAGCACAGCCCCGAGACTGCTGACGGGGCAGAGAATATGGAGTCAGGCACAGCTTCAGGGGCTATTGCTGCCTGGAGCGCTGTTTATATTGACCTCAAACAGGCACACCTGGGGAGGGCTGGCCGGCAGGGTAAGGCTGCCCAGGTCAGCTAATCCACAACCCTCAGGGAATCACATTGTTGAAAACGGACCTCGCTAAGGCAGAATAGAAGCCAAGGAAGAAAAGGACACAATGCCATTTGCAGCACCGTACATGAGTCTAGAGGTAATCACGTGACTTGTAGTAAGTCAGAAAGTGAAAGACACATATCGTATCCTATCACTTATAGGTGTTACCTAAGAATGGATACCAGGGCAGATATTTCCACGGAGAAGGGCCATCACAGATTCATCAAACAAACTTATGGTTCACCAATGGAAAGGTGTGAGGATTGGTTTCATTACGATATTGGGGTTAACAGACATATACAAACACAGGTGACACATATAATCACCAAAGACCTACGGAATACCAAGAGAAGACTACTCAACCTTCTGTCATAACGTACATGGGAAAAGGATCCCAGGAAGAACAGACATCTGTATATGTGTAAAAGAACCACATCTTCCACACCTACAACAAGCCAAACATTGTAATCAAACTTGCTGTAATAAAAAATAAAAAATTAAATTAAAAACACGAACAAGAAGTATTGAGACAAACTTGAGGGGCTTTCTCCTGGCACATTCCATTCTAAATTCCAATCTAGAACACGACTTCCATTGAGGCTCTGTTGCCCTAGTCACCAGATTTGGTAAGGGAGAACTGCTGCCACCTTGTGGCCGTTTCACACAACAGCAGCTTTAATCCCAGCGCTGATGGTCAGTTGATATTCAAAATCATTGCAGGCCTGTAAATGACACCTGCCCTGAAACCAAATCCTGGGGTCACATATCGACCAAAAAATTCAAAGGACGTCCATATTTCAAAACGACCGTCTCAAAAGGCATATTTTACGCACATTAGTGTTCTGCTTCTTTTTCTTTCTTTCCTTTTTTTGTTAAAAAAAGGGGAATGGAAAAAGGCATCCCTCAGAATGGGCGAAAATCGTTGCAAACGAATCAATGGACAAAGGTTTAATCTCCAATATATATAAACAGCTCATGCAGCTTAATATTAACAAAACAAACAACCCAATACAAAAAATGGGCAGAAGATCTAAAGAGATGTTTCTTCAAAGAAGACACAGAGATGGCCAAGACACACATGAAAAGCTGCTCAACAGCACTAATTATTAGAGAAATGCAAATCAAAACAACAATGAGGTATCACCTCACACCTGTTAGAATCGGCATCATCAGAAAATCTACAAACAACCAATTCTGGGGAGGGTGTGGACAAAAGGAGCCCTCTTCCACTATTGGTGGCAATGTAAATTGATACAGTCCCTATAGAGAACGGTATGGAGTTTCCTTGAAAAAACTGGAAACAGAATTACCATCTGATCCAGCAATCCCACTTCTGGGCATATACCCAGAGAAAACCATAAATCAAAAAGGCACATTCACCACAATGTTCATGGCAGCACTATTTACAATAGCCAGGTAATGGAAGCAACGTAAATGGCCACAGACAGATGAATGGATAAAGATGTGGTACATATATAAAATGGAATATTACTCAGCCATAAAAAGGAATGAAACTGGGTCATTTGTAGAGACATCGATGGATCTAGAGACTGTCATACAGAATGAAGTAAGTCAGAAAGAGGAAAACAAATATTGTATATTAATGCATATATGTGGAACCTAAAAAATGGTACAGATGAACTGGTTTGCAGGGAAGAAACAGAGACACAGAGGTAGAGAACAAACATATGGACACCAAGTGTGGGAAGCCATGGGGTGGTGGTGGTGGGATGAGTTGGGAGATTGGGATTGACCTGTATACATGTATATGCATAAAATACATAACTAATAATAACCTGCTGTATAAAAAAATAAATCAAATTAAATTTCAAAATTTTAAAAAGTAAAATTTAAAAATAAAACAGAAAAATGTTCTTCCCTTCACACAGATGTATTTATAGGAATGAATTATTTCCATGCTTATATCTATAAATACATAAAAGAGGAATAAAATCTAACTTGAACCATAAAAGAAAAAAAAAAAACCTGAACCCAACAGTTATACAGAGGAAAACCCTATCAGGGCACTTGCTCCAGCGGTAAACAATTCTGAAATTGGTCAGAGGTGGGGAATCATCTCCCATACAACCAGCAACCCACCCCCCACGCCAGGAGCATCCTCATTGCAAAGCTGGGGGACCGTGCTGAGGCATCTGTGAGTAAACGTGAGCTGAGCCCCAGGACAGCAGCTGCTGAACTGTTCCCACTCTTCCCAGGTAAAACACCTGAATATGTACAAGGGCTTGAAAGCCTAGAGGAAGGGCCACGGAGCCACACCAGCGACAGCACTCAGGCCAACTTGGTGCCTGCAGGCCAGCCAGGGTGGTCCTGGCCCCGGTCGCTCTTCTGGAAGCTTTCCATTGCCCTGCCTGAGATACCCCTCCTGTCCCGGCCCCCACTGCTTTTTTCCTTCCTCACCTCTGTCCGGAGAGAAATTCCAGCGGAAGGTATGGGTGACACATCCTCTTCTTTACAGGTGGCAGCCTGGCAACCCCTGCAGAAAGGCCAGCAGAGCCCCACTCACACCGGGCCACCAACAAAGCTGTGGCCCCTCACTCCCTCCCACCAGCACAGCCCCGAGACTGCTGACGGGGCAGAGAATATGGAGTCAGGCACAGCCTCAGGGGCTATTGCTGCCTGGAGCGCTGTTTATATTGACCTCAAACAGGCACACCTGGGGAGGGCCGGCCGGCAGGGTAAGGCTGCCCAGGTCAGCTAATCCACAACCCTCAGGGAATCACATTGTTGAAAACGGACCTCGCTAAGGCAGAATAGAAGCCAAGGAAGAAAAGGACACAATGCCATTTGCAGCACCGTAGATGAGTCTAGAGGTAATCACGTGACTTGTAGTAAGTCAGAAAGTGAAAGACACATATCGTATCATATCACTTATAGGTGTTACCTAAGAATGGATACCAGGGCAGATATTTCCACGGAGAAGGGCCATCACAGATTAATCAAACAAACTTATGGTTCACCAATGGAAAGTTGTGAGGATTGGTTTCATTACGATATTGGGGTTAACAGACATATACAAACACAGGTGACACATATAATCACCAAAGACCTACAGAATACCAAGAGAAGACTACTCAACCTTCTGTCATAACGTACATGGGAAAAGGATCCCAGGAAGAACAGACATCTGTATATGTGTAAAAGAACCACATCTTCCACACCTACAACAAGCCAAACATTGTAATCAAACTTGCTGTAATAAAAAATAAAAAATTAAATTAAAAACACGAACAAGAGGTAGTGAGACAAACTTGAACGGCTTTCTCCTGGCACATTCCATTCTAAATTCCAATCTAGAACACGACTTCCATTGAGGCTCTGTTGCCCTAGTCACCAGATTTGGTAAGGGAGAACTGCTGCCACCTTGTGGCCGTTTCACACAACAGCAGCTTTAATCCCAGCGCTGATGGTCAGTTGATATTCAAAATCATTGCAGGCCTGTAAATGACACCTGCCCTGAAACCAAATCCTGGGGTCACATATCGACCAAAAAATTCAAAGGAGATCCATATTTCAAAACGACCGTTTCAAAATGCATATTTTATGCACATTAGTGTTCTGCTTCTTTTTCTTTCTTTCCTTTTTTTGTTAAAAATACGGGAATGGAAAAAGGCATCCCTCAGAATGGGCGAAAATCGTTGCAAACGAATCAATGGACAAAGGTTTAATCTCCAATATATATAAACAGCTCATGCAGCTTAATATTAACAAAACAAACAACCCAATACAAAAAATGGGCAGAAGATCTAAAGAGATGTTTCTTCAAAGAAGACACAGAGATGGCCAAGACACACATGAAAAGCTGCTCAACAGCACTAATTATTAGAGAAATGCAAATCAAAACTACAATGAGGTATCACCTCACACCTGTAAGAATCGGCATCATCAGAAAATCTACAAACAACAAATTCTGGGGAGGGTGTGGACAAAAGGAGCCCTCTTCCACAATTGGTGGCAATGTAAATTGATACAGTCACTATGGAGAACGGTATGGAGTTTCCTTGAAAAAAACTAGAAATAGAATTACCATCTGATCCAGCAATCCCACTTCTGTGCATATACCCAGAGAAAACCATAAATCAAAAAGGCACATTCACCACAATGTTCATGGCAGCACTATTTACAATAGCCAGGTAATGGAAGCAACGTAAATGGCCACAGACAGATGAATGGATAAAGATGTGGTACATATATAAAATGGAATATTACTCAGCCATAAAAAGGAATGAAACTGGGTCATTTGTAGAGACATCGATGGATCTAGAGACTGTCATACAGAATGAAGTAAGTCAGAAAGAGGAAAACAAATATTGTATATTAATGCATATATGTGGAACCTAAAAAATGGTACAGATGAACTGGTTTGCAGGGAAGAAACAGAGACACAGAGGTAGAGAACAAACATATGGACACCAAGTGTGGGAAGCCATGGGGTGGTGGTGGTGGGATGAGTTGGGAGAGTGGGATTGACCTGTATACATGTATATGCATAAAATACATAACTAATAATAACCTGCTGTATAAAAAAATAAATCAAATTAAATTTCAAAATTTTAAAAAGTAAAATTTAAAAATAAAACAGAAAAATGTTCTTCCCTTCACACAGATGTATTTATAGGAATGAATTATTTCCATGCTTATATCTATAAATACATAAAAGAGGAAAAAAATCTAACTTGAACCATAAAAGAAAAAAAAAACTGAACCCACCAGTTATACAGAGGAAAACCCTATCAGGGCACTTGCTGCAGCGGTAAACAATTCTGAAATTGGTCAGAGGTGGGGAATCATCTCCCATACAACCAGCAACCCACCCCCCACGCCAGGAGCATCCTCATTGCAAAGCTGGGGGACCGTGCTGACGCATCTGTGAGTAAACGTGAGCTGAGCCCCAGGACAGCTGCTGCTGAACTGTTCCCACCCTTCCCAGGTAAAACACCTGAATATGTACAAGGCCTTGAAAGCCTAGAGGAAGGGCCACGGAGCCACACCAGCGACAGCACGCAGGCCAACTTGGTGCCTGCAGGCCAGCCTGGGTGGTCCTGACCCCGGGCGCTCTTGCGGAAGTTTCCATTGCCCTGCCTGAGATACCCCTCCTGTCCCGGCCCCCACTGCTTTTTTCCTTCCTCACCTCTGTCCGGAGAGAAATTCCAGCGGAAGGTATGGGTGACACATCCTCTTCTTTACAGGTGGCAGCCTGGCAACCCCTGCAGAAAGGCCAGCAGAGCCCCACTCACACTGGGCCACCAACAAAGCTGTGGCCCCTCACTCCCTCCCACCAGCACAGCCCCGAGACTGCTGACGGGGCAGAGAATATGGAGTCAGGCACAGCTTCAGGGGCTATTGCTGCCTGGAGCGCTGTTTATATTGACCTCAAACAGGCACACCTGGGGAGGGCCGGCCGGCAGGGTAAGGCTGCCCAGGTCAGCTAATCCACAACCCTCAGGGAATCACGTTGTTGAAAACGGACCTCGCTAAGGCAGAATAGAAGCCAAGGAAGAAAAGGACACAATGCCATTTGCAGCACCGTAGATGAGTCTAGAGATAATCACGTGACTTGTAGTAAGTCAGAAAGTGAAAGACACATATCGTATCATATCACTTATAGGTGTTACCTAAGAATGGATACCAGTGAAGATATTTCCATGGAGAAGGGCCATCACAGATTCATCAAACAAACTTATGGTTCACCAATGGAAAGGTGTGAGGATTGGTTTCATTACGATATTGGGGTTAACACACATATACAAACACAGGTGACACATATAATCACCAAAGACCTACGGAATACCAAGAGAAGACTACTCAACCTTCTGTCATAACGTACATGGGAAAAGGATCCCAGGAAGAACAGACATCTGTATATGTGTAAAAGAACCACATCTTCCACACCTACAACAAGCCAAACATTGTAATCAAACTTGCTGTAATAAAAAATAAAAAATTAAATTAAAAACACGAACAAGAAGTAGTGAGACAAACATGAGGGGCTTTCTCCTGGCACATTCCATTCTAAATTCCAATCTAGAACACGACTTCCATTGAGGCTCTGTTGCCCTAGTCACCAGATTTGGTAAGGGAGAACTGCTGGCACCTTGTGGCCGTTTCACACAACAGCAGCTTTAATCCCAGCGCTGATGGTCAGTTGATATTCAAAATCATTGCAGGCCTGTAAATGACACCTGCCCTGAAACCAAATCCTGGGGTCACATATCGACCAAAAAATTCAAAGGACGTCCATATTTCAAAACGACCGTCTCAAAAGGCATATTTTATGCACATTAGTGTTCTGCTTCTTTTTCTTTCTTTCCTTTTTTTGTTAAAAAAAGGGGAATGGAAAAAGGCATCCCTCAGAATGGGCGAAAATCGTTGCAAACGAATCAATGGACAAAGGTTTAATCTCCAATATATATAAACAGCTCATGTAGCTTAATATTAACAAAACAAACAACCCAATACAAAAAAATGGGCAGAAGATCTAAAGAGATGTTTCTTCAAAGAAGACACAGAGATCGCCAAGACACACATGAAAAGCTGCTCAACAGCACTAATTATTAGAGAAATGCAAATCAAAACTACAATGAGGTATCACCTCACACCTGTTAGAATCGGCATCATCAGAAAATCTACAAACAACCAGTTCTGGGGAGGGTGTGGACAAAAGGAGCCCTCTTCCACTATTGGTGGCAATGTAAATTGATACAGTCACTATGGAGAACGGTATGGAGTTTCCTTGAAAAAACTAGAAATAGAATTACCATCTGATCCAGCAATCCCACTTCTGGGCATATACCCAGAGAAAACCATAAATCAAAAAGGCACATTCACCACAATGTTCATGGCAGCACTATTTACAATAGCCAGGTAATGGAAGCAACGTAAATGGCCACAGACAGATGAATGGATAAAGATGTGGTACATATATAAAATGGAATATTACTCAGCCATAAAAAGGAATGAAACTGGGTCATTTGTAGAGACATCGATGGATCTAGAGACTGTCATACAGAATGAAGTAAGTCAGAAAGAGGAAAACAAATATTGTATATTAATGCATATATGTGGAACCTAAAAAATGGTACAGATGAACTGGTTTGCAGGGAAGAAACAGAGACACAGAGGTAGAGAACAAACATATGGACACCAAGTGTGGGAAGCCATGGGGTGGTGGTGGTGGGATGAGTTGGGAGAGTGGGATTGACCTGTATACATGTATATGCATAAAATACATAACTAATAATAACCTGCTGTATAAAAAAATAAATCAAATTAAATTTCAAAATTTTAAAAAGTAAAATTTAAAAATAAAACAAAAATGTTCTTCCCTTCACACAGATGTATTTATAGGAATGAATTATTTCCATGCTTATATCTATAAATACATAAAAGAGGAATAAAATCTAACTTGAACCATAAAAGAAAAAAAAAACTGAACCCACCAGTTATACAGAGGAAAACCCTATCAGGGCACTTGCTCCAGCGGTAAACAATTCTGAAATTGGTCAGAGGTGGGGAATCATCTCCCATACAACCAGCAACCCACCCCCCACGCCAGGAGCATCCTCATTGCAAAGCGGGGGGACCGTGCTGACGCATCTGTGAGTAAACGTGAGCTGAGCCCCAGGACAGCTGCTGCTGAACTGTTCCCACCCTTCCCAGGTAAAACACCTGAATATGTACAAGGCCTTGAAAGCCTAGAGGAAGGGCCACGGAGCCACACCAGCGACAGCACGCAGGCCAACTTGGTGCCTGCAGGCCAGCCAGGGTGGTCCTGACCCCGGGCGCTCTTGCGAAAGTTTCCATTGCCCTGCCTGAGATACCCCTCCTGTCCCGGCCCCCACTGCTTTTTTCCTTCCTCACCTCTGTCCGGAGAGAAATTCCAGCGGAAGGTATGGGTGACACATCCTCTTCTTTACAGGTGGCAGCCTGGCAACCCCTGCAGAAAGGCCAGCAGAGCCCCACTCACACCGGGCCACCAACAAAGCTGTGGCCCCTCACTCCCTCCCACCAGCACAGCCCCGAGACTGCTGACGGGGCAGAGAATATGGAGTCAGGCACAGCTTCAGGGGCTATTGCTGCCTGGAGCGCTGTTTATATTGACCTCAAACAGGCACACCTGGGGAGGGCCGGCCGGCAGGGTAAGGCTGCCCAGGTCAGCTAATCCACAACCCTCAGGGAATCACGTTGTTGAAAACGGACCTCGCTAAGGCAGAATAGAAGCCAAGGAAGAAAAGGACACAATGCCATTTGCAGCGCCGTAGATGAGTCTAGAGGTAATCACGTGACTTGTAGTAAGTCAGAAAGTGAAAGACACATATCGTATCATATCACTTATAGGTGTTACCTAAGAATGGATAACAGTGAAGATATTTCCATGGAGAAGGGCCATCACAGATTCATCAAACAAACTTATGGTTCACCAATGGAAAGGTGTGAGGATTGGTTTCATTACGATATTGGGGTTAACACACATATACAAACACAGGTGACACATATAATCACCAAAGACCTATGGAATACCAAGAGAAGACTACTCAACCTTCTGTCATAACGTACATGGGAAAAGGATCCCAGGAAGAACAGACATCTGTATATGTGTAAAAGAACCACATCTTCCACACCTACAACAAGCCAAACATTGTAATCAAACTTGCTGTAATAAAAAATAAAAAATTAAATTAAAAACACGAACAAGAAGTAGTGAGACAAACTTGAGGGGCTTTCTCCTGGCACATTCCATTCTAAATTCCAATCTAGAACACGACTTCCATTGAGGCTCTGTTGCCCTAGTCACCAGATTTGGTAAGGGAGAACTGCTGCCACCTTGTGGCCGTTTCACACAACAGCAGCTTTAATCCCAGCGCTGATGGTCAGTTGATATTCAAAATCATTGCAGGCCTGTAAATGACACCTGCCCTGAAACCAAATCCTGGGGTTACATATCGACCAAAAAATTCAAAGGACGTCCATATTTCAAAACGACCGTCTCAAAAGGCATATTTTACGCACATTAGTGTTCTGCTTCTTTTTCTTTCTTTCCTTTTTTTTGTTAAAAAAAGGGGAATGGAAAAAGGCATCCCTCAGAATGGGCGAAAATCGTTGCAAACGAATCAATGGACAAAGGTTTAATCTCCAATATATATAAACAGCTCATGCAGCTTAATATTAACAAAACAAACAACCCAATACAAAAAATGGGCAGAAGTTCTAAAGAGATGTTTCTTCAAATAAGACACAGAGATGGCCAAGACACACATGAAAAGCTGCTCAACAGCACTAATTATTAGAGAAATGCAAATCAAAACTACAATGAGGTATCACCTCACACCTGTTAGAATCGGCATCATCAGAAAATCTACAAACAACCAATTCTGGGGAGGGTGTGGACAAAAGGAGCCCTCTTCCACTATTGGTGGCAATGTAAATTGATACAGTCCCTATGGAGAACGGTATGGAGTTTCCTTGAAAAAACTAGAAATAGAATTACCATCTGATCCAGCAATCCCACTTCTGGGCATATACCCAGAGAAAACCATAAATCAAAAAGGCACATTCACCACAATGTTCATGGCAGCACTATTTACAATAGCCAGGTAATGGAAGCAACGTAAATGGCCACAGACAGATGAATGGATAAAGATGTGGTACATATATAAAATGGAATATTACTCAGCCATAAAAAGGAATGAAACTGGGTCATTTGTAGAGACATCGATGGATCTAGAGACTGTCATACAGAATGAAGTAAGTCAGAAAGAGGAAAACAAATATTGTATATTAATGCATATATGTGGAACCTAAAAAATGGTACAGATGAACTGGTTTGCAGGGAAGAAACAGAGACACAGAGGTAGAGAACAAACATATGGACACCAAGTGTGGGAAGCCATGGGGTGGTGGTGGTGGGATGAGTTGGGAGATTGGGATTGACCTGTATACATGTATATGCATAAAATACATAACTAATAATAACCTGCTGTATAAAAAAATAAATCAAATTAAATTTCAAAATTTTAAAAAGTAAAATTTAAAAATAAAACAGAAAAATGTTCTTCCCTTCACACAGATGTATTTATAGGAATGAATTATTTCCATGCTTATATCTATAAATACATAAAAGAGGAATAAAATCTAACCTGAACCATAAAAGAAAAAAAAAACCTGAACCCACCAGTTATACAGAGGAAAACCCTATCAGGGCACTTGCTGCAGGGGTAAACAATTCTGAAATTGGTCAGAGGTGGGGAATCATCTCCCATACAACCAGCAACCCACCCCCCACGCCAGGAGCATCCTCATTGCAAAGCTGGGGGACCGTGCTGAGGCATCTGTGAGTAAACGTGAGCTGAGCCCCAGGCCAGCTGCTGCTGAACTGTTCCCACCCTTCCCAGGTAAAACACCTGAATATGTACAAGGCCTTGAAAGCCTAGAGGAAGGGCCACGGAGCCACACCAGCGACAGCACGCAGGCCAACTTGGTGCCTGCAGGCCAGCCAGGGTGGTCCTGGCCCCGGGCGCTCTTGCGGAAGTTTCCATTGCCCTGCCTGAGATACCCCTCCTGTCCCGGCCCCCACTGCTTTTTTCCTTCCTCACCTCTGTCCGGAGAGAAATTCCAGCGGAAGGTATGGGTGACACATCCTCTTCTTTACAGGTGGCAGCCTGGCAACCCCTGCAGAAAGGCCAGCAGAGCCCCACTCACACCGGGCCACCAACAAAGCTGTGGCCCCTCACTCCCTCCCACCAGCACAGCCCCGAGACTGCTGACGGGGCAGAGAATATGGAGTCAGGCACAGCTTCAGGGGCTATTGCTGCCTGGAGCGCTGTTTATATTGACCTCAAACAGGCACACCTGGGGAGGGCCGGCCGGCAGGGTAAGGCTGCCCAGGTCAGCTAATCCACAACCCTCAGGGAATCACATTGTTGAAAATGGACCTCGCTAAGGCAGAATAGAAGCCAAGGAAGAAAAGGACACAATGCCATTTGCAGCACCGTAGATGAGTCTAGAGGTAATCACGTGACATGTAGTAAGTCAGAAAGTGAAAGACACATATCGTATCATATCACTTATAGGTGTTACGTAAGAATGGATAACAGGGCAGATATTTCCACGGAGAAGGGCCATCACAGATTCATCAAACAAACTTATGGTTCACCAATGGAAAGGTGTGAGAATTGGTTTCATTACGATATTGGGGTTAACACACATATACAAACACAGGTGACACATATAATCACCAAAGACCTACGGAATACCAAGAGAAGACTACTCAACCTTCTGTCATAACGTACATGGGAAAAGGATCCCAGGAAGAACAGACATCTGTATATGTGTAAAAGAACCACATCTTCCACACCTACAACAAGCCAAACATTGTAATCAAACTTGCTGTAATAAAAAATAAAAAATTAAATTAAAAACACGAACAAGTAGTAGTGAGACAAACTTGAGGGGCTTTCTCCTGGCACATTCCATTCTAAATTCCAATCTAGAACAGGACTTCCATTGAGGCTCTGTTGCCCTAGTCACCAGATTTGGTAAGGGAGAACTGCTGCCACCTTGTGGCCGTTTCACACAACAGCAGCTTTAATCCCAGCGCTGATGGTCAGTTGATATTCAAAATCATTGCAGGCCTGTAAATGACACCTGCCCTGAAACCAAATCCTGGGGTCACATATCGACCAAAAAATTCAAAGGACGTCCATATTTCAAAACGACCGTCTCAAAAGGCATATTTTACGCACATTAGTGTTCTGCTTCTTTTTCTTTCTTTCCTTTTTTTGTTAAAAAAAGGGGAATGGAAAAAGGCATCCCTCAGAATGGGCGAAAATCGTTGCAAACGAATCAATGGACAAAGGTTTAATCTCCAATATATATAAAGAGCTCATGCAGCTTAATATTAACAAAACAAACAACCCAATACAAAAAAATGGGCAGAAGATCTAAAGAGATGTTTCTTCAAAGAAGACACAGAGATGGCCAAGACACACATGAAAAGCTGCTCAACAACACTAATTATTAGAGAAATGCAAATCAAAACTACAATGAGGTATCACCTCACACCTGTTAGAATCGGCATCATCAGAAAATCTACAAACAACCAATTCTGGGGAGGGTGTGGACAAAAGGAGCCCTCTTCCACTATTGGTGGCAATGTAAATAGATACAGTCCCTATGGAGAACGGTATGGAGTTTCCTTGAAAAAACTAGAAATAGAATTACCATCTGATCCAGCAATCCCACTTCTGGGCATATACCCAGAGAACACCATAAATCAAAAAGGCACATTCACCACAATGTTCATGGCAGCACTATTTACCATAGCCAGGTAATGGAAGCAACGTAAATGGCCACAGACAGATGAATGGATAAAGATGTGGTACATATATAAAATGGAATATTACTCAGCCATAAAAAGGAATGAAACTGGGTCATTTGTAGAGACATCGATGGATCTAGAGACTGTCATACAGAATGAAGTAAGTCAGAAAGAGGAAAACAAATATTGTATATAAATGCATATATGTGGAACCTAAAAAATGGTACAGATGAACTGGTTTGCAGGGAAGAAACAGAGACACAGAGGTAGAGAACAAACATATGGACACCAAGTGTGGGAAGCCATGGGGTGGTGGTGGTGGGATGAGTTGGGAGATTGGCATTGACCTGTATACATGTATATGCATAAAATACATAACTAATAATAACCTGCTGTATAAAAAAATAAATCAAATTAAATTTCAAAATTTTAAAAAGTAAAATTTAAAAATAAAACAGAAAAATGTTCTTCCCTTCACACAGATGTATTTATAGGAATGAAATATTTCCATGCTTATATCTATAAATACATAAAGGAGGAATAAAATTTAACTTGAACCATAAAAGAAAAAAAAAACCTGAACCCACCAGTTATACAGAGGAAAACCCTATCAGGGCACTTGCTCCAGCGGTAAACAATTCTGAAATTGGTCAGAGGTGGGGAATCATCTCCCATACAACCAGCAACCCACCCCCCACGCCAGGAGCATCCTCATTGCAAAGCTGGGGGACCGTGCCGAGGCATCTGTGAGTAAACGTGAGCTGAGCCCCAGGACAGCTGTTGCTGAACTGTTCCCACCCTTCCCAGGTAAAACACCTGAATATGTACAAGGCCTTGAAAGCCTAGAGGAAGGGCCACGGAGCCACACCAGCGACAGCACGCAGGCCAACTTGGTGCCTGCAGGCCAGCCAGGGTGGTCCTGGCCCCGGGCGCTCTTGCAGAAGTTTCCATTGCCCTGCCTGAGATACCCCTCCTGTCCCGGCCCCCACTGCTTTTTTCCTTCCTCACCTCTGTCCGGAGAGAAATTCCAGCGGAAGGTATGGGTGACACATCCTCTTCTTTACAGGTGGCAGCCTGGCAACCCCTGCAGAAAGGCCAGCAGAGCCCCACTCACACCGGGCCACCAACAAAGCTGTGGCCCCTCACTCCCTCCCACCAGCACAGCCCCGAGACTGCTGACGGGGCAGAGAATATGGAGTCAGGCACAGCTTCAGGGGCTATTGCTGCCTGGAGCGCTGTTTATATTGACCTCAAACAGGCACACCTGGGGAGGGCCGGCCGGCAGGGTAAGTCTGCCCAGGTCAGCTAATCCACAACCCTCAGGGAATCACATTGTTGAAAATGGACCTCGCTAAGGCAGAATAGAAGCCAAGGAAGAAAAGGACACAATGCCATTTGCAGCACCGTAGATGAGTCTAGAGGTGATCACGTGACATGTAGTAAGTCAGAAAGTGAAAGACACATATCGTATCATATCACTTATAGGTGTTACGTAAGAATGGATACCAGGGCAGATATTTCCACGGAGAAGGGCCATCACAGATTCATCAAACAAACTTATGGTTCACCAATGGAAAGGTGTGAGAATTGGTTTCATTACGATATTGGGGTTAACAGACATATACAAACACAGGTGACACATATAATCACCAAAGACCTACGGAATACCAAGAGAAGACTACTCAACCTTCTGTCATAACGTACATGGGAAAAGGATCCCAGGAAGAACAGACATCTGTATATGTGTAAAAGAACCACATCTTCCACACCTACAACAAGCCAAACATTGTAATCAAACTTGCTGTAATAAAAAATAAAAAATTAAATTAAAAACACGAACAAGAAGTAGTGAGACAAACTTGAGGGGCTTTCTCCTGGCACATTCCATTCTAAATTCCAATCTAGAACACGACTTCCATTGAGGCTCTGTTGCCCTAGTCACCAGATTTGGTAAGGGAGAACTGCTGCCACCTTGTGGCCGTTTCACACAACAGCAGCTTTAATCCCAGCGCTGATGGTCAGTTGATATTCAAAATCATTGCAGGCCTGTAAATGACACCTGCCCTGAAACCAAATCCTGGGGTTACATATCGACCAAAAAATTCAAAGGACGTCCATATTTCAAAACGACCGTCTCAAAAGGCATATTTTACGCACATTAGTGTTCTGCTTCTTTTTCTTTCTTTCCTTTTTTTTGTTAAAAAAAGGGGAATGGAAAAAGGCATCCCTCAGAATGGGCGAAAATCGTTGCAAACGAATCAATGGACAAAGGTTTAATCTCCAATATATATAAACAGCTCATGCAGCTTAATATTAACAAAACAAACAACCCAATACAAAAAATGGGCAGAAGTTCTAAAGAGATGTTTCTTCAAATAAGACACAGAGATGGCCAAGACACACATGAAAAGCTGCTCAACAGCACTAATTATTAGAGAAATGCAAATCAAAACTACAATGAGGTATCACCTCACACCTGTTAGAATCGGCATCATCAGAAAATCTACAAACAACCAATTCTGGGGAGGGTGTGGACAAAAGGAGCCCTCTTCCACTATTGGTGGCAATGTAAATTGATACAGTCCCTATGGAGAACGGTATGGAGTTTCCTTGAAAAAACTAGAAATAGAATTACCATCTGATCCAGCAATCCCACTTCTGGGCATATACCCAGAGAAAACCATAAATCAAAAAGGCACATTCACCACAATGTTCATGGCAGCACTATTTACAATAGCCAGGTAATGGAAGCAACGTAAATGGCCACAGACAGATGAATGGATAAAGATGTGGTACATATATAAAATGGAATATTACTCAGCCATAAAAAGGAATGAAACTGGGTCATTTGTAGAGACATCGATGGATCTAGAGACTGTCATACAGAATGAAGTAAGTCAGAAAGAGGAAAACAAATATTGTATATTAATGCATATATGTGGAACCTAAAAAATGGTACAGATGAACTGGTTTGCAGGGAAGAAACAGAGACACAGAGGTAGAGAACAAACATATGGACACCAAGTGTGGGAAGCCATGGGGTGGTGGTGGTGGGATGAGTTGGGAGATTGGGATTGACCTGTATACATGTATATGCATAAAATACATAACTAATAATAACCTGCTGTATAAAAAAATAAATCAAATTAAATTTCAAAATTTTAAAAAGTAAAATTTAAAAATAAAACAGAAAAATGTTCTTCCCTTCACACAGATGTATTTATAGGAATGAATTATTTCCATGCTTATATCTATAAATACATAAAAGAGGAATAAAATCTAACCTGAACCATAAAAGAAAAAAAAAACCTGAACCCACCAGTTATACAGAGGAAAACCCTATCAGGGCACTTGCTGCAGGGGTAAACAATTCTGAAATTGGTCAGAGGTGGGGAATCATCTCCCATACAACCAGCAACCCACCCCCCACGCCAGGAGCATCCTCATTGCAAAGCTGGGGGACCGTGCTGAGGCATCTGTGAGTAAACGTGAGCTGAGCCCCAGGACAGCTGCTGCTGAACTGTTCCCACCCTTCCCAGGTAAAACACCTGAATATGTACAAGGCCTTGAAAGCCTAGAGGAAGGGCCACGGAGCCACACCAGCGACAGCACGCAGGCCAACTTGGTGCCTGCAGGCCAGCCAGGGTGGTCCTGGCCCCGGGCGCTCTTGCGGAAGTTTCCATTGCCCTGCCTGAGATACCCCTCCTGTCCCGGCCCCCACTGCTTTTTTCCTTCCTCACCTCTGTCCGGAGAGAAATTCCAGCGGAAGGTATGGGTGACACATCCTCTTCTTTACAGGTGGCAGCCTGGCAACCCCTGCAGAAAGGCCAGCAGAGCCCCACTCACACCGGGCCACCAACAAAGCTGTGGCCCCTCACTCCCTCCCACCAGCACAGCCCCGAGACTGCTGACGGGGCAGAGAATATGGAGTCAGGCACAGCTTCAGGGGCTATTGCTGCCTGGAGCGCTGTTTATATTGACCTCAAACAGGCACACCTGGGGAGGGCCGGCCGGCAGGGTAAGGCTGCCCAGGTCAGCTAATCCACAACCCTCAGGGAATCACATTGTTGAAAATGGACCTCGCTAAGGCAGAATAGAAGCCAAGGAAGAAAAGGACACAATGCCATTTGCAGCACCGTAGATGAGTCTAGAGGTAATCACGTGACATGTAGTAAGTCAGAAAGTGAAAGACACATATCGTATCATATCACTTATAGGTGTTACGTAAGAATGGATAACAGGGCAGATATTTCCACGGAGAAGGGCCATCACAGATTCATCAAACAAACTTATGGTTCACCAATGGAAAGGTGTGAGAATTGGTTTCATTACGATATTGGGGTTAACACACATATACAAACACAGGTGACACATATAATCACCAAAGACCTACGGAATACCAAGAGAAGACTACTCAACCTTCTGTCATAACGTACATGGGAAAAGGATCCCAGGAAGAACAGACATCTGTATATGTGTAAAAGAACCACATCTTCCACACCTACAACAAGCCAAACATTGTAATCAAACTTGCTGTAATAAAAAATAAAAAATTAAATTAAAAACACGAACAAGTAGTAGTGAGACAAACTTGAGGGGCTTTCTCCTGGCACATTCCATTCTAAATTCCAATCTAGAACAGGACTTCCATTGAGGCTCTGTTGCCCTAGTCACCAGATTTGGTAAGGGAGAACTGCTGCCACCTTGTGGCCGTTTCACACAACAGCAGCTTTAATCCCAGCGCTGATGGTCAGTTGATATTCAAAATCATTGCAGGCCTGTAAATGACACCTGCCCTGAAACCAAATCCTGGGGTCACATATCGACCAAAAAATTCAAAGGACGTCCATATTTCAAAACGACCGTCTCAAAAGGCATATTTTACGCACATTAGTGTTCTGCTTCTTTTTCTTTCTTTCCTTTTTTTGTTAAAAAAAGGGGAATGGAAAAAGGCATCCCTCAGAATGGGCGAAAATCGTTGCAAACGAATCAATGGACAAAGGTTTAATCTCCAATATATATAAAGAGCTCATGCAGCTTAATATTAACAAAACAAACAACCCAATACAAAAAAATGGGCAGAAGATCTAAAGAGATGTTTCTTCAAAGAAGACACAGAGATGGCCAAGACACACATGAAAAGCTGCTCAACAACACTAATTATTAGAGAAATGCAAATCAAAACTACAATGAGGTATCACCTCACACCTGTTAGAATCGGCATCATCAGAAAATCTACAAACAACCAATTCTGGGGAGGGTGTGGACAAAAGGAGCCCTCTTCCACTATTGGTGGCAATGTAAATAGATACAGTCCCTATGGAGAACGGTATGGAGTTTCCTTGAAAAAACTAGAAATAGAATTACCATCTGATCCAGCAATCCCACTTCTGGGCATATACCCAGAGAACACCATAAATCAAAAAGGCACATTCACCACAATGTTCATGGCAGCACTATTTACCATAGCCAGGTAATGGAAGCAACGTAAATGGCCACAGACAGATGAATGGATAAAGATGTGGTACATATATAAAATGGAATATTACTCAGCCATAAAAAGGAATGAAACTGGGTCATTTGTAGAGACATCGATGGATCTAGAGACTGTCATACAGAATGAAGTAAGTCAGAAAGAGGAAAACAAATATTGTATATAAATGCATATATGTGGAACCTAAAAAATGGTACAGATGAACTGGTTTGCAGGGAAGAAACAGAGACACAGAGGTAGAGAACAAACATATGGACACCAAGTGTGGGAAGCCATGGGGTGGTGGTGGTGGGATGAGTTGGGAGATTGGCATTGACCTGTATACATGTATATGCATAAAATACATAACTAATAATAACCTGCTGTATAAAAAAATAAATCAAATTAAATTTCAAAATTTTAAAAAGTAAAATTTAAAAATAAAACAGAAAAATGTTCTTCCCTTCACACAGATGTATTTATAGGAATGAAATATTTCCATGCTTATATCTATAAATACATAAAGGAGGAATAAAATTTAACTTGAACCATAAAAGAAAAAAAAAACCTGAACCCACCAGTTATACAGAGGAAAACCCTATCAGGGCACTTGCTCCAGCGGTAAACAATTCTGAAATTGGTCAGAGGTGGGGAATCATCTCCCATACAACCAGCAACCCACCCCCCACGCCAGGAGCATCCTCATTGCAAAGCTGGGGGACCGTGCCGAGGCATCTGTGAGTAAACGTGAGCTGAGCCCCAGGACAGCTGTTGCTGAACTGTTCCCACCCTTCCCAGGTAAAACACCTGAATATGTACAAGGCCTTGAAAGCCTAGAGGAAGGGCCACGGAGCCACACCAGCGACAGCACGCAGGCCAACTTGGTGCCTGCAGGCCAGCCAGGGTGGTCCTGGCCCCGGGCGCTCTTGCAGAAGTTTCCATTGCCCTGCCTGAGATACCCCTCCTGTCCCGGCCCCCACTGCTTTTTTCCTTCCTCACCTCTGTCCGGAGAGAAATTCCAGCGGAAGGTATGGGTGACACATCCTCTTCTTTACAGGTGGCAGCCTGGCAACCCCTGCAGAAAGGCCAGCAGAGCCCCACTCACACCGGGCCACCAACAAAGCTGTGGCCCCTCACTCCCTCCCACCAGCACAGCCCCGAGACTGCTGACGGGGCAGAGAATATGGAGTCAGGCACAGCTTCAGGGGCTATTGCTGCCTGGAGCGCTGTTTATATTGACCTCAAACAGGCACACCTGGGGAGGGCCGGCCGGCAGGGTAAGTCTGCCCAGGTCAGCTAATCCACAACCCTCAGGGAATCACATTGTTGAAAATGGACCTCGCTAAGGCAGAATAGAAGCCAAGGAAGAAAAGGACACAATGCCATTTGCAGCACCGTAGATGAGTCTAGAGGTGATCACGTGACATGTAGTAAGTCAGAAAGTGAAAGACACATATCGTATCATATCACTTATAGGTGTTACGTAAGAATGGATACCAGGGCAGATATTTCCACGGAGAAGGGCCATCACAGATTCATCAAACAAACTTATGGTTCACCAATGGAAAGGTGTGAGAATTGGTTTCATTACGATATTGGGGTTAACAGACATATACAAACACAGGTGACACATATAATCACCAAAGACCTACGGAATACCAAGAGAAGACTACTCAACCTTCTGTCATAACGTACATGGGAAAAGGATCCCAGGAAGAACAGACATCTGTATATGTGTAAAAGAACCACATCTTCCACACCTACAACAAGCCAAACATTGTAATCAAACTTGCTGTAATAAAAAATAAAAAATTAAATTAAAAACACGAACAAGAAGTAGTGAGACAAACTTGAGGGGCTTTCTCCTGGCACATTCCATTCTAAATTCCAATCTAGAACACGACTTCCATTGAGGCTCTGTTGCCCTAGTCACCAGATTTGGTAAGGGAGAACTGCTGCCACCTTGTGGCCGTTTCACACAACAGCAGCTTTAATCCCAGCGCTGATGGTCAGTTGATATTCAAAATCATTGCAGGCCTGTAAATGACACCTGCCCTGAAAACAAATCCTGGGGTCACATATCGACCAAAAAATTCAAAGGACGTCCATATTTCAAAACGACCGTCTCAAAAGGCATATTTTACGCACATTAGTGTTCTGCTTCTTTTTCTTTCTTTCCTTTTTTTGTTAAAAAAAGGGGAATGGAAAAAGGCATCCCTCAGAATGGGCGAAAATCGTTGCAAACGAATCAATGGACAAAGGTTTAATCTCCAATATATATAAACAGCTCATGTAGCTTAATATTAACAAAACAAACAACCCAATACAAAAAATGGGCAGAAGATCTAAAGAGATGTTTCTTCAAAGAAGACACAGAGATGGCCAAGACACACATGAAAAGCTGCTCAACAGCACTAATTATTAGAGAAATGCAAATCAAAACTACAATGAGGTATCACCTCACACCTGTTAGAATCGGCATCATCAGAAAATCTACAAACAACCAATTCTGGGGAGGGTGTGGACAAAAGGAGCCCTCTTCCACTATTGGTGGCAATGTAAATTGATACAGTCCCTATAGAGAACGGTATGGAGTTTCCTTGAAAAAACTAGAAACAGAATTACCATCTGATCCAGCAATCCCACTTCTGGGCATATACCCAGAGAAAACCATAAATCAAAAAGGCACATTCACCACAATGTTCATGGCAGCACTATTTACAATAGCCAGGTAATGGAAGCAACGAAAATGGCCACAGACAGATGAATGGATAAAGATGTGGTACATATATAAAATGGAATATTACTCAGCCATAAAAAGGAATGAAACTGGGTCATTTGTAGAGACATCGATGGATCTAGAGACTGTCATACAGAATGAAGTAAGTCAGAAAGAGGAAAACAAATATTGTATATTAATGCATATATGTGGAACCTAAAAAATGGTACAGATGAACTGGTTTGCAGGGAAGAAACAGAGACACAGAGGTAGAGAACAAACATATGGACACCAAGTGTGGGAAGCCATGGGGTGGTGGTGGTGGGATGAGTTGGGAGATTGGGATTGACCTGTATACATGTATATGCATAAAATACATAACTAATAATAACCTGCTGTATAAAAAAATAAATCAAATTAAATTTCAAAATTTTAAAAAGTAAAATTTAAAAATAAAACAGAAAAATGTTCTTCCCTTCACACAGATGTATTTATAGGAATGAATTATTTCCATGCTTATATCTATAAATACATAAAAGAGGAATAAAATCTAACTTGAACCATAAAAAAAAAAACCTGAACCCACCAGTTATACAGAGGAAAACCCTATCAGGGCACTTGCTGCAGCGGTAAACAATTCTGAAATTGGTCAGAGGTGGGGAATCATCTCCCATACAACCAGCAACCCACCCCCCACGCCAGGAGCATCCTCATTGCAAAGCTGGGGGACCGTGCTGAGGCATCTGTGAGTAAACGTGAGCTGAGCCCCAGGACAGCTGCTGCTGAACTGTTCCCACCCTTCCCAGGTAAAACACCTGAATATGTACAAGGCCTTGAAAGCCTAGAGGAAGGGCCAAGGAGCCACACCAGCGACAGCACGCAGGCCAACTTGGTGCCTGCAGGCCAGCCAGGGTGGTCCTGGCCCCGGGCGCTCTTGCGGAAGTTTCCATTGCCCTGCCTGAGATACCCCTCCTGTCCCGGCCCCCACTGCTTTTTTCCTTCCTCACCTCTGTCCGGAGAGAAATTCCAGCGGAAGGTATGGGTGACACATCCTCTTCTTTACAGGTGGCAGCCTGGCAACCCCTGCAGAAAGGCCAGCAGAGCCCCACTCACACCGGGCCACCAACAAAGCTGTGGCCCCTCACTCCCTCCCACCAGCACAGCCCCGAGACTGCTGACGGGGCAGAGAATATGGAGTCAGGCACAGCTTCAGGGGCTATTGCTGCCTGGAGCGCTGTTTATATTGACCTCAAACAGGCACACCTGGGGAGGGCCGGCCGGCAGGGTAAGGCTGCCCAGGTCAGCTAATCCACAACCCTCAGGGAATCACATTGTTGAAAACGGACCTCGCTAAGGCAGAATAGAAGCCAAGGAAGAAAAGGACACAATGCCATTTGCAGCACCGTACATGAGTCTAGAGGTAATCACGTGACATGTAGTAAGTCAGAAAGTGAAAGACACATATCGTATCATATCACTTATAGGTGTTACGTAAGAATGGATACCAGGGCAGATATTTCCACGGAGAAGGGCCATCACAGATTCATCAAACAAACTTATGGTTCACCAATGGAAAGGTGTGAGAATTGGTTTCATTACGATATTGGGGTTAACACACATATACAAACACAGGTGACACATATAATCACCAAAGACCTACGGAATACCAAGAGAAGACTACTCAACCTTCTGTCATAACGTACATGGGAAAAGGATCCCAGGAAGAACAGACATCTGTATATGTGTAAAAGAACCACATCTTCCACACCTACAACAAGCCAAACATTGTAATCAAACTTGCTGTAATAAAAAATAAAAAATTAAATTAAAAACACGAACAAGAAGTAGTGAGACAAACTTGAGGGGCTTTCTCCTGGCACATTCCATTCTAAATTCCAATCTAGAACACGACTTCCATTGAGGCTCTGTTGCCCTAGTCACCAGATTTGGTAAGGGAGAACTGCTGCCACCTTGTGGCCGTTTCACACAACAGCAGCTTTAATCCCAGCGCTGATGGTCAGTTGATATTCAAAATCATTGCAGGCCTGTAAATGACACCTGCCCTGAAACCAAATCCTGGGGTCACATATCGACCAAAAAATTCAAAGGACGTCCATATTTCAAAACGACCGTCTCAAAAGGCATATTTTACGCACATTAGTGTTCTGCTCCTTTTTCTTTCTTTCCTTTCTTTGTTAAAAAAAGGGGAATGGAAAAAGGCATCCCTCAGAATGGGCGAAAATCGTTGCAAACGAATCAATGGACAAAGGTTTAATCTCCAATATATATAAAGAGCTCATGCAGCTTAATATTAACAAAACAAACAACCCAATACAAAAAATGGGCAGAAGATCTAAAGAGATGTTTCTTCAAAGAAGACACAGAGATGGCCAAGACACACATGAAAAGCTGCTCAACAACACTAATTATTAGAGAAATGCAAATCAAAACTACAATGAGGTATCACCTCACACCTGTTAGAATCGGCATCATCAGAAAATCTACAAACAACCAATTCTGGGGAGGGTGTGGACAAAAGGAGCCCTCTTCCACTATTGGTGGCAATGTAAATTGATACAGTCCCTATGGAGAACGGTATGGAGTTTCCTTGAAAAAACTAGAAATAGAATTACCATCTGATCCAGCAATCCCACTTCTGGGCATATACCCAGAGAAAACCATAAATCAAAAAGGCACATTCACCACAATGTTCATGGCAGCACTATTTACAAGAGCCAGGTAATGGAAGCAACGTAAATGGCCACAGACAGATGAAAGGATAAAGATGTGGTACATATATAAAATGGAATATTACTCAGCCTTAAAAAGGAATGAAACTGGGTCATTTGTAGAGACATCGATGGATCTAGAGACTGTCATACAGAATGAAGTAAGTCAGAAAGAGGAAAACAAATATTGTATATAAATGCATATATGTGGAACCTAAAAAATGGTACAGATGAACTGGTTTGCAGGGAAGAAACAGAGACAGAGGTAGAGAACAAACAGATGGACACCAAGTGTGGGAAGCCATGGGGTGGTGGTGGTGGGATGAGTTGGGAGATTGGCATTGACCTGTATACATGTATATGCATAAAATACATAACTAATAATAACCTGCTGTATAAAAAAATAAATCAAATTAAATTTCAAAATTTTAAAAAGTAAAATTTAAAAATAAAACAGAAAAATGTTCTTCCCTTCACACAGATGTATTTATAGGAATGAAATATTTCCATGCTTATATCTAGGAGGAATAAAATCTAACTTGAACCATAAAAGAAAAAAAAACCCTGAACCCACCAGTTATACAGAGGAAAACCCTGTCAGGGCACTTGCTCCAGCGGTAAACAATTCTGAAATTGGTCAGAGGTGGGGAATCATCTCCCATACAACCAGCAACCCACCCCCCACGCCAGGAGCATCCTCATTGCAAAGCTGGGGGACCGTGCCGAGGCATCTGTGAGTAAACGTGAGCTGAGCCCCAGGACAGCTGCTGCTGAACTGTTCCCACCCTTCCCAGGTAAAACACCTGAATATGTACAAGGGCTTGAAAGCCTAGAGGAAGGGCCACGGAGCCACACCAGCGACAGCACTCAGGCCAACTTGGTGCCTGCAGGCCAGCCAGGGTGGTCCTGGCCCCGGGCGCTCTTCTGGAAGCTTTCCATTGCCCTGCCTGAGATAACCCTCCTGTCCCGGCCCCCACTGCTTTTTTCCTTCCTCACCTCTGTCCGGAGAGAAATTCCA
This sequence comes from Mesoplodon mirus, assembly GCF_964341445.2. NCBI lineage: Eukaryota > Metazoa > Chordata > Mammalia > Artiodactyla > Ziphiidae > Mesoplodon > Mesoplodon mirus. Next base: position 461,636 of record NW_028295814.1, on the reverse strand, counting down.
GCGGAAGGTATGGGTGACACATCCTCTTCTTTACAGGTGGCAGCCTGGCAACCCCTGCAGAAAGGCCAGCAGAGCCCCACTCACACCGGGCCACCAACAAAGCTGTGGCCCCTCACTCCCTCCCACCAGCACAGCCCCGAGACTGCTGACGGGGCAGAGAATATGGAGTCAGGCACAGCTTCAGGGGCTATTGCTGCCTGGAGCGCTGTTTATATTGACCTCAAACAGGCACACCTGGGGAGGGCCGGCCGGCAGGGTAAGGCTGCCCAGGTCAGCTAATCCACAACCCTCAGGGAATCACATTGTTGAAAACGGACCTCGCTAAGGCAGAATAGAAGCCAAGGAAGAAAAGGACACAATGCCATTTGCAGCACCGTACATGAGTCTAGAGGTAATCACGTGACTTGTAGTAAGTCAGAAAGTGAAAGACACATATCTTATCATATCACTTATAGGTGTTACCTAAGAATGGATACCAGGGCAGATATTTCCACGGAGAAGGGCCATCACAGATTCATCAAACAAACTTATGGTTCACCAATGGAAAGGTGTGAGGATTGGTTTCATTACGATATTGGGGTTAACAGACATATAAAAACACAGGTGACACATATAATCACCAAAGACCTACGGAATACCAAGAGAAGACTACTCAACCTTCTGTCATAACGTACATGGGAAAAGGATCCCAGGAAGAACAGACATCTGTATATGTGTAAAAGAACCACATCTTCCACACCTACAACAAGCCAAACATTGTAATCAAACTTGCTGTAATAAAAAATAAAAAATTAAATTAAAAACACGAACAAGAAGTACTGAGACAAACATGAGGGGCTTTCTCCTGGCACATTCCATTCTAAATTCCAATCTAGAACACGACTTCCATTGAGGCTCTGTTGCCCTAGTCACCAGATTTGGTAAGGGAGAACTGCTGCCACCTTGTGGCCGTTTCACACAACAGCAGCTTTAATCCCAGCGCTGATGGTCAGTTGATATTCAAAATCATTGCAGGCCTGTAAATGACACCTGCCCTGAAAACAAATCCTGGGGTCACATATCGACCAAAAATTTCAAAGGACGTCCATATTTCAAACGACCGTCTCAAAAGGCATATTTTACGCACATTAGTGTTCTGCTTCTTTTTCTTTCTTTCCTTTTTTTGTTAAAAATACGGGAATGGAAAAAGGCATCCCTCAGAATGGGCGAAAATCATTGCAAATGAATCAATGGACAAAGGTTTAATCTCCAATATATATAAACAGCTCATGCAGCTTAATATTAACAAAACAAACAACCCAATACAAAAAATGGGCAGAAGATCTAAAGAGATGTTTCTTCAAAGAAGACACAGAGATGGCCAAGACACACATGAAAAGCTGCTCAACAGCACTAATTATTAGAGAAATGCAAATCAAAACTACAATGAGGTATCACCTCACACCTGTTAGAATCGGCATCATCAGAAAATCTACAAACAACCAATTCTGGGGAGGGTGTGGACAAAAGGAGCCCTCTTCCACAATTGGTGGCAATGTAAATTGATACAGTCACTATGGAGAACGGTATGGAGTTTCCTTGAAAAAAACTAGAAATAGAATTACCATCTGATCCAGCAATCCCACTTCTGGGCATATACCCAGAGAAAACCATAAATCAAAAAGGCACATTCACCACAATGTTCATGGCAGCACTATTTACAATAGGCAGGTAATGGAAGCAACGTAAATGGCCACAGACAGATGAATGGATAAAGATGTGGTACATATATAAAATGGAATATTACTCAGCCATAAAAAGGAATGAAACTGGGTCATTTGTAGAGACATCGATGGATCTAGAGACTGTCATACAGAATGAAGTAAGTCAGAAAGAGGAAAACAAATATTGTATATAAATGCATATATGTGGAACCTAAAAAATGGTACAGATGAACTGGTTTGCAGGGAAGAAACAGAGACACAGAGGTAGAGAACAAACATATGGACACCAAGTGTGGGAAGCCATGGGGTGGTGGTGGTGGGATGAGTTGGGAGATTGGCATTGACCTGTATACATGTATATGCATAAAATACATAACTAATAATAACCTGCTGTATAAAAAAATAAATCAAATTAAATTTCAAAATTTTAAAAAGTAAAATTTAAAAATAAAACAGAAAAATGTTCTTCCCTTCACACAGATGTATTTATAGGAATGAATTATTTCCATGCTTATATCTATAAATACATAAAGGAGGAATAAAATCTAACTTGAAGCATAAAAGAAATAAAAACCTGAAACCACCAGTTATACAGAGGAAAACCCTATCAGGGCCCTTGCTGCAGCGGTAAACAATTCTGAAATTGGTCAGAGGTGGGGAATCATCTCCCATACAACCAGCAACCCACCCCCCACGCCAGGAGCATCCTCATTGCAAAGCTGGGGGACCGTGCCGAGGCATCTGTGAGTAAACGTGAGCTGAGCCCCAGGACAGCTGCTGCTGAACTGTTCCCACCCTTCCCAGGTAAAACACCTGAATATGTACAAGGGCTTGAAAGCCTAGAGGAAGGGCCACGGAGCCACACCAACGACAGCACGCAGGCCAACTTGGTGCCTGCAGGCCAGCCAGGGTGGTCCTGGCCCCGGGCGCTCTTGCGGAAGTTTCCGTTGCCCTGCCTGAGATACCCCTCCTGTCCCGGCCCCCACTGCTTTTTTCCTTCCTCACCTCTGTCCGGAGAGAAATTCCAGCGGAAGGTATGGGTGACACATCCTCTTCTTTACAGGTGGCAGCCTGGCAACCCCTGCAGAAAGGCCAGCAGAGCCCCACTCACACCGGGCCACCAACAAAGCTGTGGCCCCTCACTCCCTCCCACCAGCACAGCCCCGAGACTGCTGACGGGGCAGAGAATATGGAGTCAGGCACAGCTTCAGGGGCTATTGCTGCCTGGAGCGCTGTTTATATTGACCTCAAACAGGCACACCTGGGGAGGGCCGGCCGGCAGGGTAAGGCTGCCCAGGTCAGCTAATCCACAACCCTCAGGGAATCACATTGTTGAAAACGGACCTCGCTAAGGCAGAATAGAAGCCAAGGAAGAAAAGGACACAATGCCATTTGCAGCACCGTACATGAGTCTAGAGGTAATCACGTGACTTGTAGTAAGTCAGAAAGTGAAAGACACATATCTTATCATATCACTTATAGGTGTTACCTAAGAATGGATACCAGGGCAGATATTTCCACGGAGAAGGGCCATCACAGATTCATCAAACAAACTTATGGTTCACCAATGGAAAGGTGTGAGGATTGGTTTCATTACGATATTGGGGTTAACAGACATATACAAACACAGGTGACACATATAATCACCAAAGACCTACGGAATACCAAGAGAAGACTACTCAACCTTCTGTCATAACGTACATGGGAAAAGGATCCCAGGAAGAACAGACATCTGTATATGTGTAAAAGAACCACATCTTCCACACCTACAACAAGCCAAACATTGTAATCAAACTTGCTGTAATAAAAAATAAAAAATTAAATTAAAAACACGAACAAGAAGTAGTGAGACAAACATGAGGGGCTTTCTCCTGGCACATTCCATTCTAAATTCCAATCTAGAACACGACTTCCATTGAGGCTCTGTTGCCCTAGTCACCAGATTTGGTAAGGGAGAACTGCTGCCACCTTGTGGCCGTTTCACACAACAGCAGCTTTAATCCCAGCGCTGATGGTCAGTTGATATTCAAAATCATTGCAGGCCTGTAAATGACACCTGCCCTGAAAACAAATCCTGGGGTCACATATCGACCAAAAATTTCAAAGGACGTCCATATTTCAAAACGACCGTCTCAAAAGGCATATTTTACGCACATTAGTGTTCTGCTTCTTTTTCTTTCTTTCCTTTTTTTGTTAAAAATACGGGAATGGAAAAAGGCATCCCTCAGAATGGGCGAAAATCATTGCAAATGAATCAATGGACAAAGGTTTAATCTCCAATATATATAAACAGCTCATGCAGCTTAATATTAACAAAACAAACAACCCAATACAAAAAATGGGCAGAAGATCTAAAGAGATGTTTCTTCAAAGAAGACACAGAGATGGCCAAGACACACATGAAAAGCTGCTCAACAGCACTAATTATTAGAGAAATGCAAATCAAAACTACAATGAGGTATCACCTCACACCTGTTAGAATCGGCATCATCAGAAAATCTACAAACAACCAATTCTGGGGAGGGTGTGGACAAAAGGAGCCCTCTTCCACAATTGGTGGCAATGTAAATTGATACAGTCACTATGGAGAACGGTATGGAGTTTCCTTGAAAAAAACTAGAAATAGAATTACCATCTGATCCAGCAATCCCACTTCTGGGCATATACCCAGAGAAAACCATAAATCAAAAAGGCACATTCACCACAATGTTCATGGCAGCACTATTTACAATAGGCAGGTAATGGAAGCAACGTAAATGGCCACAGACAGATGAATGGATAAAGATGTGGTACATATATAAAATGGAATATTACTCAGCCATAAAAAGGAATGAAACTGGGTCATTTGTAGAGACATCGATGGATCTAGAGACTGTCATACAGAATGAAGTAAGTCAGAAAGAGGAAAACAAATATTGTATATAAATGCATATATGTGGAACCTAAAAAATGGTACAGATGAACTGGTTTGCAGGGAAGAAACAGAGACACAGAGGTAGAGAACAAACATATGGACACCAAGTGTGGGAAGCCATGGGGTGGTGGTGGTGGGATGAGTTGGGAGATTGGCATTGACCTGTATACATGTATATGCATAAAATACATAACTAATAATAACCTGCTGTATAAAAAAATAAATCAAATTAAATTTCAAAATTTTAAAAAGTAAAATTTAAAAATAAAACAGAAAAATGTTCTTCCCTTCACACAGATGTATTTATAGGAATGAATTATTTCCATGCTTATATCTATAAATACATAAAGGAGGAATAAAATCTAACTTGAAGCATAAAAGAAATAAAAACCTGAAACCACCAGTTATACAGAGGAAAACCCTATCAGGGCCCTTGCTGCAGCGGTAAACAATTCTGAAATTGGTCAGAGGTGGGGAATCATCTCCCATACAACCAGCAACCCACCCCCCACGCCAGGAGCATCCTCATTGCAAAGCTGGGGGACCGTGCCGAGGCATCTGTGAGTAAACGTGAGCTGAGCCCCAGGACAGCTGCTGCTGAACTGTTCCCACCCTTCCCAGGTAAAACACCTGAATATGTACAAGGGCTTGAAAGCCTAGAGGAAGGGCCACGGAGCCACACCAACGACAGCACGCAGGCCAACTTGGTGCCTGCAGGCCAGCCAGGGTGGTCCTGGCCCCGGGCGCTCTTGCGGAAGTTTCCGTTGCCCTGCCTGAGATACCCCTCCTGTCCCGGCCCCCACTGCTTTTTTCCTTCCTCACCTCTGTCCGGAGAGAAATTCCAGCGGAAGGTATGGGTGACACATCCTCTTCTTTACAGGTGGCAGCCTGGCAACCCCTGCAGAAAGGCCAGCAGAGCCCCACTCACACCGGGCCACCAACAAAGCTGTGGCCCCTCACTCCCTCCCACCAGCACAGCCCCGAGACTGCTGACGGGGCAGAGAATATGGAGTCAGGCACAACTTCAGGGGCTATTGCTGCCTGGAGCGCTGTTTATATTGACCTCAAACAGGCACACCTGGGGAGGGCCGGCCGGCAGGGTAAGGCTGCCCAGGTCAGCTAATCCACAACCCTCAGGGAATCACATTGTTGAAAATGGACCTCGCTAAGGCAGAATAGAAGCCAAGGAAGAAAAGGACACAATGCCATTTGCAGCACCGTAGATGGGTCTAGAGGTAATCACGTGACTTGTAGTAAGTCAGAAAGTGAAAGACACATATCGTATCATATCACTTATAGGTGTTACCTAAGAATGGATACCAGGGCAGATATTTCCACGGAGAAGGGCCATCACAGATTCATCAAACAAACTTATGGTTCACCAATGGAAAGGTGTGAGGATTGGTTTCATTACGATATTGGGGTTAACAGACATATACAAACACAGGTGACACATATAATCACCAAAGACCTACGGAATACCAAGAGAAGACTACTCAACCTTCTGTCATAACGTACATGGGAAAAGGATCCCAGGAAGAACAGACATCTGTATATGTGTAAAAGAACCACATCTTCCACACCTACAACAAGCCAAACATTGTAATCAAACTTGCTGTAATAAAAAATAAAAAATTAAATTAAAAACACGAACAAGAAGTAGTGAGACAAACTTGAGGGGCTTTCTCCTGGCACATTCCATTCTAAATTGCAATCTAGAACACGACTTCCATTGAGGCTCTGTTGCCCTAGTCACCAGATTTGGTAAGGGAGAGCTGCTGCCACCTTGTGGCCGTTTCACACAACAGCAGCTTTAATCCCAGCGCTGATGGTCAGTTGATATTCAAAATCATTGCAGGCCTGTAAATGACACCTGCCCTGAAAACAAATCCTGGGGTCACATATCGACCAAAAAATTCAAAGGACGTCCATATTTCAAAACGACCGTCTCAAAAGGCATATTTTACGCACATTAGTGTTCTGCTTCTTTTTCTTTCTTTCCTTTTTTTGTTAAAAAAAGGGGAATGGAAAAAGGCATCCCTCAGAATGGGCGAAAATCGTTGCAAACGAATCAATGGACAAAGGTTTAATCTCCAATATATATAAACAGCTCATGTAGCTTAATATTAACAAAACAAACAACCCAATACAAAAAATGGGCAGAAGATCTAAAGAGATGTTTCTTCAAAGAAGACACAGAGATGGCCAAGACACACATGAAAAGCTGCTCAACAGCACTAATTATTAGAGAAATGCAAATCAAAACTACAATGAGGTATCACCTCACACCTTTTAGAATCGGCATCATCAGAAAATCTACAAACAACAAATTCTGGGGAGGGTGTGGACAATAGGAGCCCTCTTCCACTATTGGTGGCAATGTAAATTGATACAGTCCCTATGGAGAACGGTATGGAGTTTCCTTGAAAAAACTAGAAATAGAATTACCATCTGATCCAGCAATCCCACTTCTGGGCATATACCCAGAGAAAACCATAAATCAAAAAGGCACATTCACCACAATGTTCATGGCAGCACTATTTACAATAGCCAGGTAATGGAAGCAACGTAAATGGCCACAGACAGATGAATGGATAAAGATGTGGTACATATATAAAATGGAATATTACTCAGCCATAAAAAGGAATGAAACTGGGTCATTTGTAGAGACATCGATGGATCTAGAGACTGTCATACAGAATGAAGTAAGTCAGAAAGAGGAAAACAAATATTGTATATTAATGCATATATGTGGAACCTAAAAAATGGTACAGATGAACTGGTTTGCAGGGAAGAAACAGAGACACAGAGGTAGAGAACAAACATATGGACACCAAGTGTGGGAAGCCATGGGGTGGTGGTGGTGGGATGAGTTGGGAGATTGGCATTGACCTGTATACATGTATATGCATAAAATACATAACTAATAATAACCTGCTGTATAAAAAAATAAATCAAATTAAATTTCAAAATTTTAAAAAGTAAAATTTAAAAATAAAACAGAAAAATGTTCTTCCCTTCACACAGATGTATTTATAGGAATGAATTATTTCCATGCTTATATCTATAAATACATAAAAGAGGAAAAAAATCTAACTTGAACCATAAAAGAAAAAAAAAACCTGAACCCACCAGTTATACAGAGGAAAACCCTATCAGGGCACTTGCTCCAGCGGTAAACAATTCTGAAATTGGTCAGAGGTGGGGAATCATCTCCCATACAACCAGCAACCCACCCCCCACGCCAGGAGCATCCTCATTGCAAAGCTGGGGGACCGTGCCGAGGCATCTGTGAGTAAACGTGAGCTGAGCCCCAGGACAGCAGCTGCTGAACTATTCCCACCCTTCCCAGGTAAAACACCTGAATATGTACAAGGGCTTGAAAGCCTAGAGGAAGGGCCACGGAGCCACACCAGCGACAGCACTCAGGCCAACTTGGTGCCTGCAGGCCAGCCAGGGTGGTCCTGGCCCGGGGCGCTCTTCTGGAAGCTTTCCATTGCCCTGCCTGAGATACCCCTCCTGTCCCGGCCCCCACTGCTTTTTTCCTTCCTCACCTCTGTCCGGAGAGAAATTCCAGCGGAAGGTATGGGTGACACATCCTCTTCTTTACAGGTGGCAGCCTGAACCCCTGCAGAAAGGCCAGCAGAGCCCCACTCACACCGGGCCACCAACAAAGCTGTGGCCCCTCACTCCCTCCCACCAGCACAGCCCCGAGACTGCTGACGGGGCAGAGAATATGGAGTCAGGCACAGCTTCAGGGGCTATTGCTGCCTGGAGCGCTGTTTATATTGACCTCAAACAGGCACACCTGGGGAGGGCCGGCCGGCAGGGTAAGGCTGCCCAGGTCAGCTAATCCACAACCCTCAGGGAATCACATTGTTGAAAACGGACCTCGCTAAGGCAGAATAGAAGCCAAGGAAGAAAAGGACACAATGCCATTTGCAGCACCGTACATGAGTCTAGAGGTAATCACGTGACTTGTAGAAAGTCAGAAAGTGAAAGTCACATATCGTATCATATCACTTATAGGTGTTACCTAAGAATGGATACCAGGGCAGATATTTCCACGGAGAAGGGCCATCACAGATTCATCAAACAAACTTATGGTTCACCAATGGAAAGTTGTGAGGATTGGTTTCATTACGATATTGGGGTTAACAGACATATACAAACACAGGTGACACATATAATCACCAAAGACCTACGGAATACCAAGAGAAGACTACTCAACATTCTGTCATAACGTACATGGGAAAAGGATCCCAGGAAGAACAGACATCTGTATATGTGTAAAAGAACCCCATCTTCCACACCTACAACAAGCCAAACATTGTAATCAAACTTGCTGTAATAAAAAATAAAATATTAAATTAAAAACACGAACAAGAGGTAGTGAGACAAACTTGAACGGCTTTCTCCTGGCACATTCCATTCTAAATTCCAATCTAGAACGCGACTTCCATTGAGGCTCTGTTGCCCTAGTCACCAGATTTGGTAAGGGAGAACTGCTGCCACCTTGTGGCCGTTTCACACAACAGCAGCTTTAATCCCAGCGCTGATGGTCAGTTGATATTCAAAATCATTGCAGGCCTGTAAATGACACCTGCCCTGAAACCAAATCCTGGGGTCACATATCGACCAAAAAATTCAAAGGACGTCCATATTTCAAAACGACCGTCTCAAAAGGCATATTTTATGCACATTAGTGTTGTGCTTCTTTTTCTTTCTTTCCTTTTTTTTGTTAAAAATACGGGAATGGAAAAAGGCATCCCTCAGAATGGGCGAAAATCGTTGCAAACGAATCAATGGACAAAGGTTTAATCTCCAATATATATAAACAGCTCATGCAGCTTAATATTAACAAAACAAACAACCCAATACAAAAAATGGGCAGAAGATCTAAAGAGATGTTTCTTCAAAGAAGACACAGAGATGGCCAAGACACACATGAAAAGCTGCTCAACAGCACTAATTATTAGAGAAATGCAAATCAAAACTACAATGAGGTATCACCTCACACCTGTTAGAATCGGCATCATCAGAAAATCTACAAACAACCAATTCTGGGGAGGGTGTGGACAAAAGGAGCCCTCTTCCACTATTGGTGGCAATGTAAATTGATACAGTCACTATGGAGAACGGTATGGAGTTTCCTTGAAAAAAACTAGAAATAGAATTACCATCTGATCCAGCAATCCCACTTCTGGGCATATACCCAGAGAAAACCATAAATCAAAAAGGCACATTCACCACAATGTTCATGGCAGCACTATTTACAATAGCCAGGTAATGGAAGCAACGTAAATGGCCACAGACAGATGAATGGATAAAGATGTGGTACATATATACAATGGAATATTACTCAGCCATAAAAAGGAATGAAACTGGGTCATTTGTAGAGACATCGATGGATCTAGAGACTGTCATACAGAATGAAGTAAGTCAGAAAGAGGAAAACAAATATTGTATATTAATGCATATATGTGGAACCTAAAAAATGGTACAGATGAACTGGTTTGCAGGGAAGAAACAGAGACACAGAGGTAGAGAACAAACATATGGACACCAAGTGTGGGAAGCCATGGGGTGGTGGTGGTGGGATGAGTTGGGAGATTGGGATTGACCTGTATACATGTATATGCATAAAATACATAACTAATATTAACCTGCTGTATAAAAAAATAAATCAAATTAAATTTCAAAATTTTAAAAAGTAAAATTTAAAAATAAAACAGAAAAATGTTCTTCCCTTCACACAGATGTATTTATAGGAATGAATTATTTCCATGCTTATATCTATAAATACATAAAAGAGGAAAAAAATCTAACTTGAACCATAAAAGAAAAAAAAAAACCTGAACCCACCAGTTATACAGAGGAAAACCCTATCAGGGCACTTGCTCCAGCGGTAAACAATTCTGAAATTGGTCAGAGGTGGGGAATCATCTCCCATACAACCAGCAACCCACCCCCCACGCCAGGAGCATCCTCATTGCAAAGCTGGGGGACCGTGCCGAGGCATCTGTGAGTAAACGTAAGCTGAGCCCCAGGACAGCAGCTGCTGAACTATTCCCACCCTTCCCAGGTAAAACACCTGAATATGTACAAGGGCTTGAAAGCCTAGAGGAAGGGCCACGGAGCCACACCAGCGACAGCACTCAGGCCAACTTGGTGCCTGCAGGCCAGCCAGGGTGGTCCTGGCCCCGGTCGCTCTTCTGGAAGCTTTCCATTGCCCTGCCTGAGATACCCCTCCTGTCCCGGCCCCCACTGCTTTTTTCCTTCCTCACCTCTGTCCGGAGAGAAATTCCAGCGGAAGGTATGGGTGACACATCCTCTTCTTTACAGGTGGCAGCCTGGCAACCCCTGCAGAAAGGCCAGCCGAGCCCCACTCACACTGGGATACCAACAAAGCTGTGGCCCCTCACTCCCTCCCACCAGCACAGCCCCGAAACTGCTGACGGGGCAGAGAATATGGAGTCAGGCACAGCTTCAGGGGCTATTGCTGCCTGGAGCGCTGTTTATATTGACCTCAAACAGGCACACCTGGGGAGGGCCGGCCGGCAGGGTAAGGCTGCCCAGGTCAGCTAATCCACAACCCTCAGGGAATCACATTGTTGAAAACGGACCTCGCTAAGGCAGAATAGAAGCCAAGGAAGAAAAGGACACAATGCCATTTGCAGCACCGTACATGAGTCTAGAGGTAATCACGTGACTTGTAGTAAGTCAGAAAGTGAAAGACACATATCGTATCATATCACTTATAGGTGTTACCTAAGAATGGATACCAGGGCAGATATTTCCACGGAGAAGGGCCATCACAGATTCATCAAACAAACTTATGGTTCACCAATGGAAAGTTGTGAGGATTGGTTTCATTACGATATTGGGGTTAACAGACATATACAAACACAGGTGACACATATAATCACCAAAGACCTACGGAATACCAAGAGAAGACTACTCAACCTTCTGTCATAACGTACATGGGAAAAGGATCCCAGGAAGAACAGACATCTGTATATGTGTAAAAGAACCACATCTTCCACACCTACAACAAGCCAAACATTGTAATCAAACTTGCTGTAATAAAAAATAAAAAATTAAATTAAAAACACGAACAAGAGGTAGTGAGACAAACTTGAACGGCTTTCTCCTGGCACATTCCATTCTAAATTCCAATCTAGAACACGACTTCCATTGAGGCTCTGTTGCCCTAGTCACCAGATTTGGTAAGGGAGAACTGCTGCCACCTTGTGGCCGTTTCACACAACAGCAGCTTTAATCCCAGCGCTGATGGTCAGTTGATATTCAAAATCATTGCAGGCCTGTAAATGACACCTGCCCTGAAACCAAATCCTGGGGTCACATATCGACCAAAAAATTCAAAGGACGTCCATATTTCAAAACGACCGTTTCAAAAGGCATATTTTACGCACATTAGTGTTCTGCTTCTTTTTCTTTCTTTCCTTTTTTTGTTAAAAATACGGGAATGGAAAAAGGCATCCCTCAGAATGGGCGAAAATCGTTGCAAACGAATCAATGGACAAAGGTTTAATCTCCAATATATATAAACAGCTCATGCAGCTTAATATTAACAAAACAAACAACCCAATACAAAAAATGGGCAGAAGATCTAAAGAGATGTTTCTTCAAAGAAGACACAGAGATGGCCAAGACACACATGAAAAGCTGCTCAACAGCACTAATTATTAGAGAAATGCAAATCAAAACTACAATGAGGTATCACCTCACACCTGTTAGAATCGGCATCATCAGAAAATCTACAAACAACCAATTCTGGGGAGGGTGTGGACAAAAGGAGCCCTCTTCCACAATTGGTGGCAATGTAAATTGATACAGTCACTATGGAGAACGGTATGGAGTTTCCTTGAAAAAAACTAGAAATAGAATTACCATCTGATCCAGCAATCCCACTTCTGGGCATATACCCAGAGAAAACCATAAATCAAAAAGGCACATTCACCACAATGTTCATGGCAGCACTATTTACAATAGCCAGGTAATGGAAGCAACGTAAATGCCCACAGACAGATGAATGGATAAAGATGTGGTACATATATAAAATGGAATATTACTCAGCCATAAAAAGGAATGAAACTGGGTCATTTGTAGAGACATCGATGGATCTAGAGACTGTCATACAGAATGAAGTAAGTCAGAAAGAGGAAAACAAATATTGTATATTAATGCATATATGTGGAACCTAAAAAATGGTACAGATGAACTGGTTTGCAGGGAAGAAACAGAGACACAGAGGTAGAGAACAAACATATGGACACCAAGTGTGGGAAGCCATGGGGTGGTGGTGGTGGGATGAGTTGGGAGATTGGGATTGACCTGTATACATGTATATGCATAAAATACATAACTAATAATAACCTGCTGTATAAAAAAATAAATCAAATTAAATTTCAAAATTTTAAAAAGTAAAATTTAAAAATAAAACAGAAAAATGTTCTTCCCTTCACACAGATGTATTTATAGGAATGAATTATTTCCATGCTTATATCTATAAATACATAAAAGAGGAAAAAAATCTAACTTGAACCATAAAAGAAAAAAAAAAACCTGAACCCAACAGTTATACAGAGGAAAACCCTATCAGGGCACTTGCTCCAGCGGTAAACAATTCTGAAATTGGTCAGAGGTGGGGAATCATCTCCCATACAACCAGCAACCCACCCCCCACGCCAGGAGCATCCACATTGCAAAGCTGGGGGACCGTGCCGAGGCATCTGTGAGTAAACGTGAGCTGAGCCCCAGGACAGCAGCTGCTGAACTGTTCCCACCCTTCCCAGGTAAAACACCTGAATATGTACAAGGGCTTGAAAGCCTAGAGGAAGGGCCACGGAGCCACACCAGCGACAGCACGCAGGCCAACTTGGTGCCTACAGGCCAGCCAGGGTGGTCCTGGCCCCGGTCGCTCTTCTGGAAGCTTTCCATTGCCCTGCCTGAGATACCCCTCCTGTCCCGGCCCCCACTGCTTTTTTCCTTCCTCACCTCTGTCCGGAGAGAAATTCCAGCGGAAGGTATGGGTGACACATCCTCTTCTTTACAGGTGGCAGCCTGAACCCCTGCAGAAAGGCCAGCAGAGCCCCACTCACACCGGGCCACCAACAAAGCTGTGGCCCCTCACTCCCTCCCACCAGCACAGCCCCGAGACTGCTGACGGGGCAGAGAATATGGAGTCAGGCACAGCTTCAGGGGCTATTGCTGCCTGGAGCGCTGTTTATATTGACCTCAAACAGGCACACCTGGGGAGGGCCGGCCGGCAGGGTAAGGCTGCCCAGGTCAGCTAATCCACAACCCTTAGGGAATCACATTGTTGAAAACGGACCTCGCTAAGGCAGAATAGAAGCCAAGGAAGAAAAGGACACAATGCCATTTGCAGCACCGTACATGAGTCTAGAAGTAATCACGTGACTTGTAGTAAGTCAGAAAGTGAAAGACACATATCGTATCATATCACTTATAGGTGTTACCTAAGAATGGATACCAGGGCAGATATTTCCACGGAGAAGGGCCATCACAGATTCATCAAACAAACTTATGGTTCACCAATGGAAAGTTGTGAGGATTGGTTTCATTACGATATTGGGGTTAACAGACATATACAAACACAGGTGACACATATAATCACCAAAGACCTACGGAATATCAAGAGAAGACTACTCAACATTCTGTCATAACGTACATGGGAAAAGGATCCCAGGAAGAACAGACATCTGTATATGTGTAAAAGAACCACATCTTCCACACCTACAACAAGCCAAACATTGTAATCAAACTTGCTGTAATAAAAAATAAAAAATTAAATTAAAAACACGAACAAGAGGTAGTGAGACAAACTTGAACGGCTTTCTCCTGGCACATTCCATTCTAAATTCCAATCTAGAACACGACTTCCATTGAGGCTCTGTTGCCCTAGTCACCAGATTTGGTAAGGGAGAACTGCTGCCACCTTGTGGCCGTTTCACACAACAGCAGCTTTAATCCCAGCGCTGATGGTCAGTTGATATTCAAAATCATTGCAGGCCTGTAAATGACACCTGCCCTGAAACCAAATCCTGGGGTCACATATCGACCAAAAAATTCAAAGGACGTCCATATTTCAAAACGACCGTTTCAAAAGGCATATTTTACGCACATTAGTGTTCTGCTTCTTTTTCTTTCTTTCCTTTTTTTGTTAAAAATACGGGAATGGAAAAAGGCATCCCTCAGAATGGGCGAAAATCGTTGCAAACGAATCAATGGACAAAGGTTTAATCTCCAATATATATAAACAGCTCATGCAGCTTAATATTAACAAAACAAACAACCCAATACAAAAAATGGGCAGAAGATCTAAAGAGATGTTTCTTCAAAGAAGACACAGAGATGGCCAAGACACACATGAAAAGCTGCTCAACAGCACTAATTATTAGAGAAATGCAAATCAAAACTACAATGAGGTATCACCTCACACCTGTTAGAATCGGCATCATCAGAAAATCTACAAACAACCAATTCTGGGGAGGGTGTGGACAAAAGGAGCCCTCTTCCACAATTGGTGGCAATGTAAATTGATACAGTCACTATGGAGAACGGTATGGAGTTTCCTTGAAAAAAACTAGAAATAGAATTACCATCTGATCCAGCAATCCCACTTCTGGGCATATACCCAGAGAAAACCATAAATCAAAAAGGCACATTCACCACAATGTTCATGGCAGCACTATTTACAATAGCCAGGTAATGGAAGCAACGTAAATGCCCACAGACAGATGAATGGATAAAGATGTGGTACATATATAAAATGGAATATTACTCAGCCATAAAAAGGAATGAAACTGGGTCATTTGTAGAGACATCGATGGATCTAGAGACTGTCATACAGAATGAAGTAAGTCAGAAAGAGGAAAACAAATATTGTATATTAATGCATATATGTGGAACCTAAAAAATGGTACAGATGAACTGGTTTGCAGGGAAGAAACAGAGACACAGAGGTAGAGAACAAACATATGGACACCAAGTGTGGGAAGCCATGGGGTGGTGGTGGTGGGATGAGTTGGGAGATTGGGATTGACCTGTATACATGTATATGCATAAAATACATAACTAATAATAACCTGCTGTATAAAAAAATAAATCAAATTAAATTGCAAAATTTTAAAAAGTAAAATTTAAAAATAAAACAGAAAAATGTTCTTCCCTTCACACAGATGTATTTATAGGAATGAATTATTTCCATGCTTATATCTATAAATACATAAAAGAGGAAAAAAATCTAACTTGAACCATAAAAGAAAAAAAAAAACCTGAACCCAACAGTTATACAGAGGAAAACCCTATCAGGGCACTTGCTCCAGCGGTAAACAATTCTGAAATTGGTCAGAGGTGGGGAATCATCTCCCATACAACCAGCAACCCACCCCCCACGCCAGGAGCATCCACATTGCAAAGCTGGGGGACCGTGCCGAGGCATCTGTGAGTAAACGTGAGCTGAGCCCCAGGACAGCAGCTGCTGAACTGTTCCCACCCTTCCCAGGTAAAACACCTGAATATGTACAAGGGCTTGAAAGCCTAGAGGAAGGGCCACGGAGCCACACCAGCGACAGCACGCAGGCCAACTTGGTGCCTACAGGCCAGCCAGGGTGGTCCTGGCCCCGGTCGCTCTTCTGGAAGCTTTCCATTGCCCTGCCTGAGATACCCCTCCTGTCCCGGCCCCCACTGCTTTTTTCCTTCCTCACCTCTGTCCGGAGAGAAATTCCAGCGGAAGGTATGGGTGACACATCCTCTTCTTTACAGGTGGCAGCCTGAACCCCTGCAGAAAGGCCAGCAGAGCCCCACTCACACCGGGCCACCAACAAAGCTGTGGCCCCTCACTCCCTCCCACCAGCACAGCCCCGAGACTGCTGACGGGGCAGAGAATATGGAGTCAGGCACAGCTTCAGGGGCTATTGCTGCCTGGAGCGCCGTTTATATTGACCTCAAACAGGCACACCTGGGGAGGGCCGGCCGGCAGGGTAAGGCTGCCCAGGTCAGCTAATCCACAACCCTTAGGGAATCACATTGTTGAAAACGGACCTCGCTAAGGCAGAATAGAAGCCAAGGAAGAAAAGGACACAATGCCATTTGCAGCACCGTACATGAGTCTAGAAGTAATCACGTGACTTGTAGTAAGTCAGAAAGTGAAAGACACATATCGTATCATATCACTTATAGGTGTTACCTAAGAATGGATACCAGGGCAGATATTTCCACGGAGAAGGGCCATCACAGATTCATCAAACAAACTTATGGTTCACCAATGGAAAGTTGTGAGGATTGGTTTCATTACGATATTGGGGTTAACAGACATATACAAACACAGGTGACACATATAATCACCAAAGACCTACGGAATATCAAGAGAAGACTACTCAACATTCTGTCATAACGTACATGGGAAAAGGATCCCAGGAAGAACAGACATCTGTATATGTGTAAAAGAACCACATCTTCCACACCTACAACAAGCCAAACATTGTAATCAAACTTGCTGTAATAAAAAATAAAAAATTAAATTAAAAACACGAACAAGAGGTAGTGAGAGAAACTTGAACGGCTTTCTCCTGGCACATTCCATTCTAAATTCCAATCTAGAACACGACTTCCATTGAGGCTCTGTTGCCCTAGTCACCAGATTTGGTAAGGGAGAACTGCTGCCACCTTGTGGCCGTTTCGCACAACAGCAGCTTTAATCCCAGCGCTGATGGTCAGTTGATATTCAAAATCATTGCAGGCCTGTAAATGACACCTGCCCTGAAACCAAATCCTGGGGTCACATATCGACCAAAAATTTCAAAGGACGTCCATATTTCAAAACGACCGTCTCAAAAGGCATATTTTACGCACATTAGTGTTCTGCTTCTTTTTCTTTCTTTCCTTTTTTTGTTAAAAATACGGGAATGGAAAAAGGCATCCCTCAGAATGGGCGAAAATCGTTGCAAACGAATCAATGGACAAAGGTTTAATCTCCAATATATATAAACAGCTCATGCAGCTTAATATTAACAAAACAAACAACCCAATACAAAAAATGGGCAGAAGATCTAAAGAGATGTTTCTTCAAAGAAGACACAGAGATGGCCAAGACACACATGAAAAGCTGATCAACAGCACTAATTATTAGAGAAATGCAAATCAAAACTACAATGAGGTATCACCTCACACCTGTTAGAATCGGCATCATCAGAAAATCTACAACCAACCAACTCTGGGGAGGGTGTGGACAAAAGGAGCCCTCTTCCACAATTGGTGGCAATGTAAATTGATACAGTCACTATGGAGAACGGTATGGAGTTTCCTTGAAAAAAACTAGAAATAGAATTACCATCTGATCCAGCAATCCCACTTCTGGGCATATACCCAGAGAAAACCATAAATCAAAAAGGCACATTCACCACAATGTTCATGGCAGCACTATTTACAATAGCCAGGTAATGGAAGCAACGTAAATGCCCACAGACAGATGAATGGATAAAGATGTGGTACATATATAAAATGGAATATTACTCAGCCATAAAAAGGAATGAAACTGGGTCATTTGTAGAGACATCGATGGATCTAGAGACTGTCATACAGAATGAAGTAAGTCAGAAAGAGGAAAACAAATATTGTATATTAATGCATATATGTGGAACCTAAAAAATGGTACAGATGAACTGGTTTGCAGGGAAGAAACAGAGACACAGAGGTAGAGAACAAACATATGGACACCAAGTGTGGGAAGCCATGGGGTGGTGGTGGTGGGATGAGTTGGGAGATTGGGATTGACCTGTATACATGTATATGCATAAAATACATAACTAATAATAACCTGCTGTATAAAAAAATAAATCAAATTAAATTTCAAAATTTTAAAAAGTAAAATTTAAAAATAAAACAGAAAAATGTTCTTCCCTTCACACAGATGTATTTATAGGAATGAATTATTTCCATGCTTATATCTATAAATACATAAAAGAGGAAAAAAATCTAACTTGAACCATAAAAGAAAAAAAAAAACCTGAACCCACCAGTTATACAGAGGAAAACCCAATCAGGGCACTTGCTCCAGCGGTAAACAATTATGAAATTGGTCAGAGATGGGGAATCATCTCCCATACAACCAGCAACCCACCCCCCACGCCAGGAGCATCCTCATTGCAAAGCTGGGGGACCGTGCCGAGGCATCTGTGAGTAAACGTGAGCTGAGCCCCAGGACAGAAGCTGCTGAACTGTTCCCAACCTTCCCAGGTAAAACACCTGAATATGTACAAGGGCTTGAAAGCCTAGAGGAAGGGCCACGGAGCCACACCAGCGACAGCACGCAGGCCAACTTGGTGCCTGCAGGCCAGCCAGGGTGGTCCTGGCCCCGGGCGCTCTTCTGGAAGCTTTCCATTGCCCTGCCTGAGATACCCCTCCTGTCCCGGCCCTCACTGCTTTTTTCCTTCCTCACCTCTGTGCGGAGAGAAATTCCAGCGGAAGGTATGGGTGACACATCCTCTTCTTTACAGGTGGCAGCCTGGCAACCACTGCAGAAAGGCCAGCAGAGCCCCACTCACACCAGGCCACCAACAAAGCTGTGGCCCCTCACTCCCTCCCACCAGCACAGCCCCGAGACTGCTGACGGGGCAGAGAATATGGAGTCAGGCACAGCTTCAGGGGCTATTGCAGCCTGGAGCGCTCTTTATATTGACCTCAAACAGGCACACCTGGGGAGGGCCGGCCGGCAGGGTAAGGCGGCCCAGGTCAGCTAATCCACAACCCTCAGGGAATCACTTTGTTGAAAACGGACCTCGCTAAGGCAGAATAGAAGCCAAGGAAGAAAAGGACACAATGCCATTTGCAGCACCGTAGATGAGTCTAGAGGTAATCACGTGACTTGTAGTAAGTCAGAAAGTGAAAGACACATATCGTATCATATCACTTATAGGTGTTACCTAAGAATGGATACCAGGGCAGATATTTCCACGGAGAAGGGCCATCACAGATTCATCAAACAAACTTATGGTTCACCAATGGAAAGTTGTGAGGATTGGTTTCATTACGATATTGGGGTTAACAGACATATACACACACAGGTGACACATATAATCACCAAAGACCTACGGAATACCAAGAGAAGACTACTCAACCTTCTGTCATAACGTACATGGGAAAAGGATCCCAGGAAGAACAGACATCTGTATATGTGTAAAAGAACCACATCTTCCACACCTACAACAAGCCAAACATTGTAATCAAACTTGCTGTAATAAAAAATAAAAAATTAAATTAAAAACACGAACAAGAGGTAGTGAGACAAACTTGAACGGCTTTCTCCTGGCACATTCCATTCTAAATTCCAATCTAGAACACGACTTCCATTGAGGCTCTGTTGCCCTAGTCACCAGATTTGGTAAGGGAGAACTGCTGCCACCTTGTGGCCGTTTCGCACAACAGCAGCTTTAATCCCAGCGCTGATGGTCAGTTGATATTCAAAATCATTGCAGGCCTGTAAATGACACCTGCCCTGAAACCAAATCCTGGGGTCACATATCGACCAAAAATTTCAAAGGACGTCCATATTTCAAAACGACCGTCTCAAAAGGCATATTTTACGCACATTAGTGTTCTGCTTCTTTTTCTTTCTTTCCTTTTTTTGTTAAAAATACGGGAATGGAAAAAGGCATCCCTCAGAATGGGCGAAAATCGTTGCAAACGAATCAATGGACAAAGGTTTAATCTCCAATATATATAAACAGCTCATGCAGCTTAATATTAACAAAACAAACAACCCAATACAAAAAATGGGCAGAAGATCTAAAGAGATGTTTCTTCAAAGAAGACACAGAGATGGCCAAGACACACATGAAAAGCTGATCAACAGCACTAATTATTAGAGAAATGCAAATCAAAACTACAATGAGGTATCACCTCACACCTGTTAGAATCGGCATCATCAGAAAATCTACAACCAACCAACTCTGGGGAGGGTGTGGACAAAAGGAGCCCTCTTCCACAATTGGTGGCAATGTAAATTGATACAGTCACTATGGAGAACGGTATGGAGTTTCCTTGAAAAAAACTAGAAATAGAATTACCATCTGATCCAGCAATCCCACTTCTGGGCATATACCCAGAGAAAACCATAAATCAAAAAGGCACATTCACCACAATGTTCATGGCAGCACTATTTACAATAGCCAGGTAATGGAAGCAACGTAAATGCCCACAGACAGATGAATGGATAAAGATGTGGTACATATATAAAATGGAATATTACTCAGCCATAAAAAGGAATGAAACTGGGTCATTTGTAGAGACATCGATGGATCTAGAGACTGTCATACAGAATGAAGTAAGTCAGAAAGAGGAAAACAAATATTGTATATTAATGCATATATGTGGAACCTAAAAAATGGTACAGATGAACTGGTTTGCAGGGAAGAAACAGAGACACAGAGGTAGAGAACAAACATATGGACACCAAGTGTGGGAAGCCATGGGGTGGTGGTGGTGGGATGAGTTGGGAGATTGGGATTGACCTGTATACATGTATATGCATAAAATACATAACTAATAATAACCTGCTGTATAAAAAAATAAATCAAATTAAATTGCAAAATTTTAAAAAGTAAAATTTAAAAATAAAACAGAAAAATGTTCTTCCCTTCACACAGATGTATTTATAGGAATGAATTATTTCCATGCTTATATCTATAAATACATAAAAGAGGAAAAAAATCTAACTTGAACCATAAAAGAAAAAAAAAAACCTGAACCCACCAGTTATACAGAGGAAAACCCAATCAGGGCACTTGCTCCAGCGGTAAACAATTATGAAATTGGTCAGAGATGGGGAATCATCTCCCATACAACCAGCAACCCACCCCCCACGCCAGGAGCATCCTCATTGCAAAGCTGGGGGACCGTGCCGAGGCATCTGTGAGTAAACGTGAGCTGAGCCCCAGGACAGAAGCTGCTGAACTGTTCCCAACCTTCCCAGGTAAAACACCTGAATATGTACAAGGGCTTGAAAGCCTAGAGGAAGGGCCACGGAGCCACACCAGCGACAGCACGCAGGCCAACTTGGTGCCTGCAGGCCAGCCAGGGTGGTCCTGGCCCCGGGCGCTCTTCTGGAAGCTTTCCATTGCCCTGCCTGAGATACCCCTCCTGTCCCGGCCCTCACTGCTTTTTTCCTTCCTCACCTCTGTGCGGAGAGAAATTCCAGCGGAAGGTATGGGTGACACATCCTCTTCTTTACAGGTGGCAGCCTGGCAACCACTGCAGAAAGGCCAGCAGAGCCCCACTCACACCAGGCCACCAACAAAGCTGTGGCCCCTCACTCCCTCCCACCAGCACAGCCCCGAGACTGCTGACGGGGCAGAGAATATGGAGTCAGGCACAGCTTCAGGGGCTATTGCAGCCTGGAGCGCTCTTTATATTGACCTCAAACAGGCACACCTGGGGAGGGCCGGCCGGCAGGGTAAGGCGGCCCAGGTCAGCTAATCCACAACCCTCAGGGAATCACTTTGTTGAAAACGGACCTCGCTAAGGCAGAATAGAAGCCAAGGAAGAAAAGGACACAATGCCATTTGCAGCACCGTAGATGAGTCTAGAGGTAATCACGTGACTTGTAGTAAGTCAGAAAGTGAAAGACACATATCGTATCATATCACTTATAGGTGTTACCTAAGAATGGATACCAGGGCAGATATTTCCACGGAGAAGGGCCATCACAGATTCATCAAACAAACTTATGGTTCACCAATGGAAAGTTGTGAGGATTGGTTTCATTACGATATTGGGGTTAACAGACATATACACACACAGGTGACACATATAATCACCAAAGACCTACGGAATACCAAGAGAAGACTACTCAACCTTCTGTCATAACGTACATGGGAAAAGGATCCCAGGAAGAACAGACATCTGTATATGTGTAAAAGAACCACATCTTCCACACCTACAACAAGCCAAACATTGTAATCAAACTTGCTGTAATAAAAAATAAAAAATTAAATTAAAAACACGAACAAGAGGTAGTGAGACAAACTTGAACGGCTTTCTCCTGGCACATTCCATTCTAAATTCCAATCTAGAACACGACTTCCATTGAGGCTCTGTTGCCCTAGTCACCAGATTTGGTAAGGGAGAACTGCTGCCACCTTGTGGCCGTTTCGCACAACAGCAGCTTTAATCCCAGCGCTGATGGTCAGTTGATATTCAAAATCATTGCAGGCCTGTAAATGACACCTGCCCTGAAACCAAATCCTGGGGTCACATATCGACCAAAAATTTCAAAGGACGTCCATATTTCAAAACGACCGTCTCAAAAGGCATATTTTACGCACATTAGTGTTCTGCTTCTTTTTCTTTCTTTCCTTTTTTTGTTAAAAATACGGGAATGGAAAAAGGCATCCCTCAGAATGGGCGAAAATCGTTGCAAACGAATCAATGGACAAAGGTTTAATCTCCAATATATATAAACAGCTCATGCAGCTTAATATTAACAAAACAAACAACCCAATACAAAAAATGGGCAGAAGATCTAAAGAGATGTTTCTTCAAAGAAGACACAGAGATGGCCAAGACACACATGAAAAGCTGATCAACAGCACTAATTATTAGAGAAATGCAAATCAAAACTACAATGAGGTATCACCTCACACCTGTTAGAATCGGCATCATCAGAAAATCTACAACCAACCAACTCTGGGGAGGGTGTGGACAAAAGGAGCCCTCTTCCACAATTGGTGGCAATGTAAATTGATACAGTCACTATGGAGAACGGTATGGAGTTTCCTTGAAAAAAACTAGAAATAGAATTACCATCTGATCCAGCAATCCCACTTCTGGGCATATACCCAGAGAAAACCATAAATCAAAAAGGCACATTCACCACAATGTTCATGGCAGCACTATTTACAATAGCCAGGTAATGGAAGCAACGTAAATGCCCACAGACAGATGAATGGATAAAGATGTGGTACATATATAAAATGGAATATTACTCAGCCATAAAAAGGAATGAAACTGGGTCATTTGTAGAGACATCGATGGATCTAGAGACTGTCATACAGAATGAAGTAAGTCAGAAAGAGGAAAACAAATATTGTATATTAATGCATATATGTGGAACCTAAAAAATGGTACAGATGAACTGGTTTGCAGGGAAGAAACAGAGACACAGAGGTAGAGAACAAACATATGGACACCAAGTGTGGGAAGCCATGGGGTGGTGGTGGTGGGATGAGTTGGGAGATTGGGATTGACCTGTATACATGTATATGCATAAAATACATAACTAATAATAACCTGCTGTATAAAAAAATAAATCAAATTAAATTGCAAAATTTTAAAAAGTAAAATTTAAAAATAAAACAGAAAAATGTTCTTCCCTTCACACAGATGTATTTATAGGAATGAATTATTTCCATGCTTATATCTATAAATACATAAAAGAGGAAAAAAATCTAACTTGAACCATAAAAGAAAAAAAAAAAC
Source organism: Mesoplodon mirus (assembly GCF_964341445.2). NCBI lineage: Eukaryota > Metazoa > Chordata > Mammalia > Artiodactyla > Ziphiidae > Mesoplodon > Mesoplodon mirus. The sequence continues at coordinate 437,498 of NW_028295814.1, read as the reverse complement.
CTGAACCCACCAGTTATACAGAGGAAAACCCAATCAGGGCACTTGCTCCAGCGGTAAACAATTATGAAATTGGTCAGAGATGGGGAATCATCTCCCATACAACCAGCAACCCACCCCCCACGCCAGGAGCATCCTCATTGCAAAGCTGGGGGACCGTGCCGAGGCATCTGTGAGTAAACGTGAGCTGAGCCCCAGGACAGAAGCTGCTGAACTGTTCCCAACCTTCCCAGGTAAAACACCTGAATATGTACAAGGGCTTGAAAGCCTAGAGGAAGGGCCACGGAGCCACACCAGCGACAGCACGCAGGCCAACTTGGTGCCTGCAGGCCAGCCAGGGTGGTCCTGGCCCCGGGCGCTCTTCTGGAAGCTTTCCATTGCCCTGCCTGAGATACCCCTCCTGTCCCGGCCCTCACTGCTTTTTTCCTTCCTCACCTCTGTGCGGAGAGAAATTCCAGCGGAAGGTATGGGTGACACATCCTCTTCTTTACAGGTGGCAGCCTGGCAACCACTGCAGAAAGGCCAGCAGAGCCCCACTCACACCAGGCCACCAACAAAGCTGTGGCCCCTCACTCCCTCCCACCAGCACAGCCCCGAGACTGCTGACGGGGCAGAGAATATGGAGTCAGGCACAGCTTCAGGGGCTATTGCAGCCTGGAGCGCTCTTTATATTGACCTCAAACAGGCACACCTGGGGAGGGCCGGCCGGCAGGGTAAGGCGGCCCAGGTCAGCTAATCCACAACCCTCAGGGAATCACTTTGTTGAAAACGGACCTCGCTAAGGCAGAATAGAAGCCAAGGAAGAAAAGGACACAATGCCATTTGCAGCACCGTAGATGAGTCTAGAGGTAATCACGTGACTTGTAGTAAGTCAGAAAGTGAAAGACACATATCGTATCATATCACTTATAGGTGTTACCTAAGAATGGATACCAGGGCAGATATTTCCACGGAGAAGGGCCATCACAGATTCATCAAACAAACTTATGGTTCACCAATGGAAAGTTGTGAGGATTGGTTTCATTACGATATTGGGGTTAACAGACATATACACACACAGGTGACACATATAATCACCAAAGACCTACGGAATACCAAGAGAAGACTACTCAACCTTCTGTCATAACGTACATGGGAAAAGGATCCCAGGAAGAACAGACATCTGTATATGTGTAAAAGAACCACATCTTCCACACCTACAACAAGCCAAACATTGTAATCAAACTTGCTGTAATAAAAAATAAAAAATTAAATTAAAAACACGAACAAGAGGTAGTGAGACAAACTTGAACGGCTTTCTCCTGGCACATTCCATTCTAAATTCCAATCTAGAACACGACTTCCATTGAGGCTCTGTTGCCCTAGTCACCAGATTTGGTAAGGGAGAACTGCTGCCACCTTGTGGCCGTTTCACACAACAGCAGCTTTAATCCCAGCGCTGATGGTCAGTTGATATTCAAAATCATTGCAGGCCTGTAAATGACACCTGCCCTGAAACCAAATCCTGGGGTCACATATCGACCAAAAAATTCAAAGGAGATCCATATTTCAAAACGACCGTCTCAAAAGGCATATTTTACGCACATTAGTGTTCTGCTTCTTTTTCTTTCTTTCCTTTTTTTGTTAAAAATACGGGAATGGAAAAAGGCATCCCTCAGAATGGGCGAAAATCGTTGCAAACGAATCAATGGACAAAGGTTTAATCTCCAATATATATAAACAGCTCATGCAGCTTAATATTAACAAAACAAACAACCTAATACAAAAAATGGGCAGAAGATCTAAAGAGATGTTTCTTCAAAGAAGACACAGAGATGGCCAAGACACACATGAAAAGCTGCTCAACAGCACTAATTATTAGAGAAATGCAAATCAAAACTACAATGAGGTATCACCTCACACCTGTTAGAATCGGCATCATCAGAAAATCTACAAACAACAAATTCTGGGGAGGGTGTGGACAAAAGGAGCCCTCTTCCACAATTGGTGGCAATGTAAATTGATACAGTCACTATGGAGAACGGTATGGAGTTTCCTTGAAAAAAACTAGAAATAGAATTACCATCTGATCCAGCAATCCCACTTCTGGGCATATACCCAGAGAAAACCATAAATCAAAAAGGCACATTCACCACAATGTTCATGGCAGCACTATTTACAATAGGCAGGTAATGGAAGCAACGTAAATGCCCACAGACAGATGAATGGATAAAGATGTGGTACATATATAAAATGGAATATTACTCAGCCATAAAAAGGAATGAAACTGGGTCATTTGTAGAGACATCGATGGATCTAGAGACTGTCATACAGAATGAAGTAAGTCAGAAAGAGGAAAACAAATATTGTATATAAATGCATATATGTGGAACCTAAATAATGGTACAGATGAACTGGTTTGCAGGGAAGAAACAGAGACACAGAGGTAGAGAACAAACATATGGACACCAAGTGTGGGAAGCCATGGGGTGGTGGTGGTGGGATGAGTTGGGAGATTGGCATTGACCTGTATACATGTATATGCATAAAATACATAACTAATAATAACCTGCTGTATAAAAAAATAAATCAAATTAAATTTCAAAATTTTAAAAAGTAAAATTTAAAAATAAAACAGAAAAATGTTCTTCCCTTCACACAGATGTATTTATAGGAATGAATTATTTCCATGCTTATATCTATAAATACATAAAAGAGGAAAAAAATCTAACTTGAACCATAAAAGAAAAAAAAAAACCTGAACCCACCAGTTATACAGAGGAAAACCCTATCAGGGCACTTGCTCCAGCGGTAAACAATTCTGAAATTGGTCAGAGGTGGGGAATCATCTCCCACACAACCAGCAACCCACCCCCCACGCCAGGAGCATCCTCATTGCAAAGCTGGGGGACCGTGCCGAGGCATCTGTGAGTAAACGTGAGCTGAGCCCCAGGACAGCAGCTGCTGAACTATTCCCACCCTTCCCAGGTAAAACACTTGAATATGTACAAGGGCTTGAAAGCCTAGAGGAAGGGCCACGGAGCCACACCAGCGACAGCACTCAGGCCAACTTGGTGCCTGCAGGCCAGCCAGGGTGGTCCTGGCCCCGGGCGCTCTTCTGGAAGCTTTCCATTGCCCTGCCTGAGATACCCCTCCTGTCCCGGCCCCCACTGCTTTTTTCCTTCCTCACCTCTGTCCGGAGAGAAATTCCAGCGGAAGGTATGGGTGACACATCCTCTTCTTTACAGGTGGCAGCCTGGCAACCCCTGCAGAAAGGCCAGCAGAGCCCCACTCACACCGGGCCACCAACAAAGCTGTGGCCCCTCACTCCCTCCCACCAGCACAGCCCCGAGACTGCTGACGGGGCAGAGAATATGGAGTCAGTCACAGCTTCAGGGGCTATTGCTGCCTGGAGCGCTGTTTATATTGACCTCAAACAGGCACACCTGGGGAGGGCCGGCCGGCAGGGTAAGGCTGCCCAGGTCAGCTAATCCACAACCCTCAGGGAATCACATTGTTGAAAACGGACCTCGCTAAGGCAGAATAGAAGCCAAGGAAGAAAAGGACACAATGCCATTTGCAGCACCGTACATGAGTCTAGAGGTAATCACGTGACTTGTAGTAAGTCAGAAAGTGAAAGACACATATCGTATCCTATCACTTATAGGTGTTACCTAAGAATGGATACCAGGGCAGATATTTCCACGGAGAAGGGCCATCACAGATTCATCAAACAAACTTATGGTTCACCAATGGAAAGTTGTGAGGATTGGTTTCATTACGATATTGGGGTTAACAGACATATACACACACAGGTGACACATATAATCACCAAAGACCTACGGAATACCAAGAGAAGACTACTCAACCTTCTGTCATAACGTACATGGGAAAAGGATCCCAGGAAGAACAGACATCTGTATATGTGTAAAAGAACCACATCTTCCACACCTACAACAAGCCAAACATTGTAATCAAACTTGCTTTAATAAAAAATAAAAAATTAAATTAAAAACACGAACAAGAGGTAGTGAGAGAAACTTGAACGGCTTTCTCCTGGCACATTCCATTCTAAATTCCAATCTAGAACACGACTTCCATTGAGGCTCTGTTGCCCTAGTCACCAGATTTGGTAAGGGAGAACTGCTGCCACCTTGTGGCCGTTTCACACAACAGCAGCTTTAATCCCAGCGCTGATGGTCAGTTGATATTCAAAATCATTGCAGGCCTGTAAATGACACCTGCCCTGAAAACAAATCCTGGGGTCACATATCGACCAAAAAATTCAAAGGACGTCCATATTTCAAAACGACCGTTTCAAAAGGCATATTTTACGCACATTAGTGTTCTGCTTCTTTTTCTTTCTTTCCTTTTTTTGTTAAAAATACGGGAATGGAAAAAGGCATCCCTCAGAATGGGCGAAAATCGTTGCAAACGAATCAATGGACAAAGGTTTAATCTCCAATATATATAAACAGCTCATGCAGCTTAATATTAACAAAACAAACAACCCAATACAAAAAATGGGCAGAAGATCTAAAGAGATGTTTCTTCAAAGAAGACACAGAGATGGCCAAGACACACATGAAAAGCTGCACTAATTATTAGAGAAATGCAAATCAAAACTACAATGAGGTATCACCTCACACCTGTTAGAATCGGCATCATCAGAAAATCTACAAACAACCAATTCTGGGGAGGGTGTGGACAAAAGGAGCCCTCTTCCACAATTGGTGGCAATGTAAATTGATACAGTCACTATGGAGAACGGTATGGAGTTTCCTTGAAAAAAACTAGAAATAGAATTACCATCTGATCCAGCAATCCCACTTCTGGGCATATACCCAGAGAAAACCATAAATCAAAAAGGCACATTCACCACAATGTTCATGGCAGCACTATTTACAATAGCCAGGTAATGGAAGCAACGTAAATGCCCACAGACAGATGAATGGATAAAGAGGTGGTACATATATAAAATGGAATATTACTCAGCCATAAAAAGGAATGAAACTGGGTCATTTGTAGAGACATCGATGGATCTAGAGACTGTCATACAGAATGAAGTAAGTCAGAAAGAGGAAAACAAATATTGTATATTAATGCATATATGTGGAACCTAAAAAATGGTACAGATGAACTGGTTTGCAGGGAAGAAACAGAGACACAGAGGTAGAGAACAAACATATGGACACCAAGTGTGGGAAGCCATGGGGTGGTGGTGGTGGGATGAGTTGGGAGATTGGGATTGACCTGTATACATGTATATGCATAAAATACATAACTAATAATAACCTGCTGTATAAAAAAATAAATCAAATTAAATTTCAAAATTTTAAAAAGTAAAATTTAAAAATAAAACAGAAAAATGTTCTTCCCTTCACACAGATGTATTTATAGGAATGAATTATTTCCATGCTTATATCTATAAATACATAAAAGAGGAAAAAAATCTAACTTGAACCATAAAAGAAAAAAAAAAACCTGAACCCAACAGTTATACAGAGGAAAACCCTATCAGGGCACTTGCTCCAGCGGTAAACAATTCTGAAATTGGTCAGAGGTGGGGAATCATCTCCCATACAACCAGCAACCCACCCCCCACGCCAGGAGCATCCTCATTGCAAAGCTGGGGGACCGTGCCGAGGCATCTGTGAGTAAACGTGAGCTGAGCCCCAGGACAGCAGCTGCTGAACTGTTCCCACCCTTCCCAGGTAAAACACCTGAATATGTACAAGGGCTTGAAAGCCTAGAGGAAGGGCCACGGAGCCACACCAGCGACAGCACGCAGGCCAACTTGGTGCCTGCAGGCCAGCCAGGGTGGTCCTGGCCCCGGTCGCTCTTCTGGAAGCTTTCCATTGCCCTGCCTGAGATACCCCTCCTGTCCCCGCCCCCACTGCTTTTTTCCTTCCTCACCTCTGTCCGGAGAGAAATTCCAGCGGAAGGTATGGGTGACACATCCTCTTCTTTACAGGTGGCAGCCTGGCAACCCCTGCAGAAAGGCCAGCAGAGCCCCACTCACACCGGGCCACCAACAAAGCTGTGGCCCCTCACTCCCTCCCACCAGCACAGCCCCGAGACTGCTGACGGGGCAGAGAATATGGAGTCAGGCACAGCTTCAGGGGCTATTGCTGCCTGGAGCGCTGTTTATATTGACCTCAAACAGGCACACCTGGGGAGGGCCGGCCGGCAGGGTAAGGCTGCCCAGGTCAGCTAATCCACAACCCTCAGGGAATCACGTTGTTGAAAACGGACCTCGCTAAGGCAGAATAGAAGCCAAGGAAGAAAAGGACACAATGCCATTTGCAGCGCCGTAGATGAGTCTAGAGGTAATCACGTGACTTGTAGTAAGTCAGAAAGTGAAAGACACATATCGTATCATATCACTTATAGGTGTTACCTAAGAATGGATAACAGTGAAGATATTTCCATGGAGAAGGGCCATCACAGATTCATCAAACAAACTTATGGTTCACCAATGGAAAGGTGTGAGGATTGGTTTCATTACGATATTGGGGTTAACACACATATACAAACACAGGTGACACATATAATCACCAAAGACCTATGGAATACCAAGAGAAGACTACTCAACCTTCTGTCATAACGTACATGGGAAAAGGATCCCAGGAAGAACAGACATCTGTATATGTGTAAAAGAACCACATCTTCCACACCTACAACAAGCCAAACATTGTAATCAAACTTGCTGTAATAAAAAATAAAAAATTAAATTAAAAACACGAACAAGAAGTAGTGAGACAAACTTGAGGGGCTTTCTCCTGGCACATTCCATTCTAAATTCCAATCTAGAACACGACTTCCATTGAGGCTCTGTTGCCCTAGTCACCAGATTTGGTAAGGGAGAACTGCTGCCACCTTGTGGCCGTTTCACACAACAGCAGCTTTAATCCCAGCGCTGATGGTCAGTTGATATTCAAAATCATTGCAGGCCTGTAAATGACACCTGCCCTGAAACCAAATCCTGGGGTTACATATCGACCAAAAAATTCAAAGGACGTCCATATTTCAAAACGACCGTCTCAAAAGGCATATTTTACGCACATTAGTGTTCTGCTTCTTTTTCTTTCTTTCCTTTTTTTTGTTAAAAAAAGGGGAATGGAAAAAGGCATCCCTCAGAATGGGCGAAAATCGTTGCAAACGAATCAATGGACAAAGGTTTAATCTCCAATATATATAAACAGCTCATGCAGCTTAATATTAACAAAACAAACAACCCAATACAAAAAATGGGCAGAAGTTCTAAAGAGATGTTTCTTCAAATAAGACACAGAGATGGCCAAGACACACATGAAAAGCTGCTCAACAGCACTAATTATTAGAGAAATGCAAATCAAAACTACAATGAGGTATCACCTCACACCTGTTAGAATCGGCATCATCAGAAAATCTACAAACAACCAATTCTGGGGAGGGTGTGGACAAAAGGAGCCCTCTTCCACTATTGGTGGCAATGTAAATTGATACAGTCCCTATGGAGAACGGTATGGAGTTTCCTTGAAAAAACTAGAAATAGAATTACCATCTGATCCAGCAATCCCACTTCTGGGCATATACCCAGAGAAAACCATAAATCAAAAAGGCACATTCACCACAATGTTCATGGCAGCACTATTTACAATAGCCAGGTAATGGAAGCAACGTAAATGGCCACAGACAGATGAATGGATAAAGATGTGGTACATATATAAAATGGAATATTACTCAGCCATAAAAAGGAATGAAACTGGGTCATTTGTAGAGACATCGATGGATCTAGAGACTGTCATACAGAATGAAGTAAGTCAGAAAGAGGAAAACAAATATTGTATATTAATGCATATATGTGGAACCTAAAAAATGGTACAGATGAACTGGTTTGCAGGGAAGAAACAGAGACACAGAGGTAGAGAACAAACATATGGACACCAAGTGTGGGAAGCCATGGGGTGGTGGTGGTGGGATGAGTTGGGAGATTGGGATTGACCTGTATACATGTATATGCATAAAATACATAACTAATAATAACCTGCTGTATAAAAAAATAAATCAAATTAAATTTCAAAATTTTAAAAAGTAAAATTTAAAAATAAAACAGAAAAATGTTCTTCCCTTCACACAGATGTATTTATAGGAATGAATTATTTCCATGCTTATATCTATAAATACATAAAAGAGGAATAAAATCTAACCTGAACCATAAAAGAAAAAAAAAACCTGAACCCACCAGTTATACAGAGGAAAACCCTATCAGGGCACTTGCTGCAGGGGTAAACAATTCTGAAATTGGTCAGAGGTGGGGAATCATCTCCCATACAACCAGCAACCCACCCCCCACGCCAGGAGCATCCTCATTGCAAAGCTGGGGGACCGTGCTGAGGCATCTGTGAGTAAACGTGAGCTGAGCCCCAGGACAGCTGCTGCTGAACTGTTCCCACCCTTCCCAGGTAAAACACCTGAATATGTACAAGGCCTTGAAAGCCTAGAGGAAGGGCCACGGAGCCACACCAGCGACAGCACGCAGGCCAACTTGGTGCCTGCAGGCCAGCCAGGGTGGTCCTGGCCCCGGGCGCTCTTGCGGAAGTTTCCATTGCCCTGCCTGAGATACCCCTCCTGTCCCGGCCCCCACTGCTTTTTTCCTTCCTCACCTCTGTCCGGAGAGAAATTCCAGCGGAAGGTATGGGTGACACATCCTCTTCTTTACAGGTGGCAGCCTGGCAACCCCTGCAGAAAGGCCAGCAGAGCCCCACTCACACCGGGCCACCAACAAAGCTGTGGCCCCTCACTCCCTCCCACCAGCACAGCCCCGAGACTGCTGACGGGGCAGAGAATATGGAGTCAGGCACAGCTTCAGGGGCTATTGCTGCCTGGAGCGCTGTTTATATTGACCTCAAACAGGCACACCTGGGGAGGGCCGGCCGGCAGGGTAAGGCTGCCCAGGTCAGCTAATCCACAACCCTCAGGGAATCACATTGTTGAAAATGGACCTCGCTAAGGCAGAATAGAAGCCAAGGAAGAAAAGGACACAATGCCATTTGCAGCACCGTAGATGAGTCTAGAGGTAATCACGTGACATGTAGTAAGTCAGAAAGTGAAAGACACATATCGTATCATATCACTTATAGGTGTTACGTAAGAATGGATAACAGGGCAGATATTTCCACGGAGAAGGGCCATCACAGATTCATCAAACAAACTTATGGTTCACCAATGGAAAGGTGTGAGAATTGGTTTCATTACGATATTGGGGTTAACACACATATACAAACACAGGTGACACATATAATCACCAAAGACCTACGGAATACCAAGAGAAGACTACTCAACCTTCTGTCATAACGTACATGGGAAAAGGATCCCAGGAAGAACAGACATCTGTATATGTGTAAAAGAACCACATCTTCCACACCTACAACAAGCCAAACATTGTAATCAAACTTGCTGTAATAAAAAATAAAAAATTAAATTAAAAACACGAACAAGTAGTAGTGAGACAAACTTGAGGGGCTTTCTCCTGGCACATTCCATTCTAAATTCCAATCTAGAACAGGACTTCCATTGAGGCTCTGTTGCCCTAGTCACCAGATTTGGTAAGGGAGAACTGCTGCCACCTTGTGGCCGTTTCACACAACAGCAGCTTTAATCCCAGCGCTGATGGTCAGTTGATATTCAAAATCATTGCAGGCCTGTAAATGACACCTGCCCTGAAACCAAATCCTGGGGTCACATATCGACCAAAAAATTCAAAGGACGTCCATATTTCAAAACGACCGTCTCAAAAGGCATATTTTACGCACATTAGTGTTCTGCTTCTTTTTCTTTCTTTCCTTTTTTTGTTAAAAAAAGGGGAATGGAAAAAGGCATCCCTCAGAATGGGCGAAAATCGTTGCAAACGAATCAATGGACAAAGGTTTAATCTCCAATATATATAAAGAGCTCATGCAGCTTAATATTAACAAAACAAACAACCCAATACAAAAAAATGGGCAGAAGATCTAAAGAGATGTTTCTTCAAAGAAGACACAGAGATGGCCAAGACACACATGAAAAGCTGCTCAACAACACTAATTATTAGAGAAATGCAAATCAAAACTACAATGAGGTATCACCTCACACCTGTTAGAATCGGCATCATCAGAAAATCTACAAACAACCAATTCTGGGGAGGGTGTGGACAAAAGGAGCCCTCTTCCACTATTGGTGGCAATGTAAATAGATACAGTCCCTATGGAGAACGGTATGGAGTTTCCTTGAAAAAACTAGAAATAGAATTACCATCTGATCCAGCAATCCCACTTCTGGGCATATACCCAGAGAACACCATAAATCAAAAAGGCACATTCACCACAATGTTCATGGCAGCACTATTTACCATAGCCAGGTAATGGAAGCAACGTAAATGGCCACAGACAGATGAATGGATAAAGATGTGGTACATATATAAAATGGAATATTACTCAGCCATAAAAAGGAATGAAACTGGGTCATTTGTAGAGACATCGATGGATCTAGAGACTGTCATACAGAATGAAGTAAGTCAGAAAGAGGAAAACAAATATTGTATATAAATGCATATATGTGGAACCTAAAAAATGGTACAGATGAACTGGTTTGCAGGGAAGAAACAGAGACACAGAGGTAGAGAACAAACATATGGACACCAAGTGTGGGAAGCCATGGGGTGGTGGTGGTGGGATGAGTTGGGAGATTGGCATTGACCTGTATACATGTATATGCATAAAATACATAACTAATAATAACCTGCTGTATAAAAAAATAAATCAAATTAAATTTCAAAATTTTAAAAAGTAAAATTTAAAAATAAAACAGAAAAATGTTCTTCCCTTCACACAGATGTATTTATAGGAATGAAATATTTCCATGCTTATATCTATAAATACATAAAGGAGGAATAAAATTTAACTTGAACCATAAAAGAAAAAAAAAACCTGAACCCACCAGTTATACAGAGGAAAACCCTATCAGGGCACTTGCTCCAGCGGTAAACAATTCTGAAATTGGTCAGAGGTGGGGAATCATCTCCCATACAACCAGCAACCCACCCCCCACGCCAGGAGCATCCTCATTGCAAAGCTGGGGGACCGTGCCGAGGCATCTGTGAGTAAACGTGAGCTGAGCCCCAGGACAGCTGTTGCTGAACTGTTCCCACCCTTCCCAGGTAAAACACCTGAATATGTACAAGGCCTTGAAAGCCTAGAGGAAGGGCCACGGAGCCACACCAGCGACAGCACGCAGGCCAACTTGGTGCCTGCAGGCCAGCCAGGGTGGTCCTGGCCCCGGGCGCTCTTGCAGAAGTTTCCATTGCCCTGCCTGAGATACCCCTCCTGTCCCGGCCCCCACTGCTTTTTTCCTTCCTCACCTCTGTCCGGAGAGAAATTCCAGCGGAAGGTATGGGTGACACATCCTCTTCTTTACAGGTGGCAGCCTGGCAACCCCTGCAGAAAGGCCAGCAGAGCCCCACTCACACCGGGCCACCAACAAAGCTGTGGCCCCTCACTCCCTCCCACCAGCACAGCCCCGAGACTGCTGACGGGGCAGAGAATATGGAGTCAGGCACAGCTTCAGGGGCTATTGCTGCCTGGAGCGCTGTTTATATTGACCTCAAACAGGCACACCTGGGGAGGGCCGGCCGGCAGGGTAAGTCTGCCCAGGTCAGCTAATCCACAACCCTCAGGGAATCACATTGTTGAAAATGGACCTCGCTAAGGCAGAATAGAAGCCAAGGAAGAAAAGGACACAATGCCATTTGCAGCACCGTAGATGAGTCTAGAGGTGATCACGTGACATGTAGTAAGTCAGAAAGTGAAAGACACATATCGTATCATATCACTTATAGGTGTTACGTAAGAATGGATACCAGGGCAGATATTTCCACGGAGAAGGGCCATCACAGATTCATCAAACAAACTTATGGTTCACCAATGGAAAGGTGTGAGAATTGGTTTCATTACGATATTGGGGTTAACAGACATATACAAACACAGGTGACACATATAATCACCAAAGACCTACGGAATACCAAGAGAAGACTACTCAACCTTCTGTCATAACGTACATGGGAAAAGGATCCCAGGAAGAACAGACATCTGTATATGTGTAAAAGAACCACATCTTCCACACCTACAACAAGCCAAACATTGTAATCAAACTTGCTGTAATAAAAAATAAAAAATTAAATTAAAAACACGAACAAGAAGTAGTGAGACAAACTTGAGGGGCTTTCTCCTGGCACATTCCATTCTAAATTCCAATCTAGAACACGACTTCCATTGAGGCTCTGTTGCCCTAGTCACCAGATTTGGTAAGGGAGAACTGCTGCCACCTTGTGGCCGTTTCACACAACAGCAGCTTTAATCCCAGCGCTGATGGTCAGTTGATATTCAAAATCATTGCAGGCCTGTAAATGACACCTGCCCTGAAACCAAATCCTGGGGTTACATATCGACCAAAAAATTCAAAGGACGTCCATATTTCAAAACGACCGTCTCAAAAGGCATATTTTACGCACATTAGTGTTCTGCTTCTTTTTCTTTCTTTCCTTTTTTTTGTTAAAAAAAGGGGAATGGAAAAAGGCATCCCTCAGAATGGGCGAAAATCGTTGCAAACGAATCAATGGACAAAGGTTTAATCTCCAATATATATAAACAGCTCATGCAGCTTAATATTAACAAAACAAACAACCCAATACAAAAAATGGGCAGAAGTTCTAAAGAGATGTTTCTTCAAATAAGACACAGAGATGGCCAAGACACACATGAAAAGCTGCTCAACAGCACTAATTATTAGAGAAATGCAAATCAAAACTACAATGAGGTATCACCTCACACCTGTTAGAATCGGCATCATCAGAAAATCTACAAACAACCAATTCTGGGGAGGGTGTGGACAAAAGGAGCCCTCTTCCACTATTGGTGGCAATGTAAATTGATACAGTCCCTATGGAGAACGGTATGGAGTTTCCTTGAAAAAACTAGAAATAGAATTACCATCTGATCCAGCAATCCCACTTCTGGGCATATACCCAGAGAAAACCATAAATCAAAAAGGCACATTCACCACAATGTTCATGGCAGCACTATTTACAATAGCCAGGTAATGGAAGCAACGTAAATGGCCACAGACAGATGAATGGATAAAGATGTGGTACATATATAAAATGGAATATTACTCAGCCATAAAAAGGAATGAAACTGGGTCATTTGTAGAGACATCGATGGATCTAGAGACTGTCATACAGAATGAAGTAAGTCAGAAAGAGGAAAACAAATATTGTATATTAATGCATATATGTGGAACCTAAAAAATGGTACAGATGAACTGGTTTGCAGGGAAGAAACAGAGACACAGAGGTAGAGAACAAACATATGGACACCAAGTGTGGGAAGCCATGGGGTGGTGGTGGTGGGATGAGTTGGGAGATTGGGATTGACCTGTATACATGTATATGCATAAAATACATAACTAATAATAACCTGCTGTATAAAAAAATAAATCAAATTAAATTTCAAAATTTTAAAAAGTAAAATTTAAAAATAAAACAGAAAAATGTTCTTCCCTTCACACAGATGTATTTATAGGAATGAATTATTTCCATGCTTATATCTATAAATACATAAAAGAGGAATAAAATCTAACCTGAACCATAAAAGAAAAAAAAAACCTGAACCCACCAGTTATACAGAGGAAAACCCTATCAGGGCACTTGCTGCAGGGGTAAACAATTCTGAAATTGGTCAGAGGTGGGGAATCATCTCCCATACAACCAGCAACCCACCCCCCACGCCAGGAGCATCCTCATTGCAAAGCTGGGGGACCGTGCTGAGGCATCTGTGAGTAAACGTGAGCTGAGCCCCAGGACAGCTGCTGCTGAACTGTTCCCACCCTTCCCAGGTAAAACACCTGAATATGTACAAGGCCTTGAAAGCCTAGAGGAAGGGCCACGGAGCCACACCAGCGACAGCACGCAGGCCAACTTGGTGCCTGCAGGCCAGCCAGGGTGGTCCTGGCCCCGGGCGCTCTTGCGGAAGTTTCCATTGCCCTGCCTGAGATACCCCTCCTGTCCCGGCCCCCACTGCTTTTTTCCTTCCTCACCTCTGTCCGGAGAGAAATTCCAGCGGAAGGTATGGGTGACACATCCTCTTCTTTACAGGTGGCAGCCTGGCAACCCCTGCAGAAAGGCCAGCAGAGCCCCACTCACACCGGGCCACCAACAAAGCTGTGGCCCCTCACTCCCTCCCACCAGCACAGCCCCGAGACTGCTGACGGGGCAGAGAATATGGAGTCAGGCACAGCTTCAGGGGCTATTGCTGCCTGGAGCGCTGTTTATATTGACCTCAAACAGGCACACCTGGGGAGGGCCGGCCGGCAGGGTAAGGCTGCCCAGGTCAGCTAATCCACAACCCTCAGGGAATCACATTGTTGAAAATGGACCTCGCTAAGGCAGAATAGAAGCCAAGGAAGAAAAGGACACAATGCCATTTGCAGCACCGTAGATGAGTCTAGAGGTAATCACGTGACATGTAGTAAGTCAGAAAGTGAAAGACACATATCGTATCATATCACTTATAGGTGTTACGTAAGAATGGATAACAGGGCAGATATTTCCACGGAGAAGGGCCATCACAGATTCATCAAACAAACTTATGGTTCACCAATGGAAAGGTGTGAGAATTGGTTTCATTACGATATTGGGGTTAACACACATATACAAACACAGGTGACACATATAATCACCAAAGACCTACGGAATACCAAGAGAAGACTACTCAACCTTCTGTCATAACGTACATGGGAAAAGGATCCCAGGAAGAACAGACATCTGTATATGTGTAAAAGAACCACATCTTCCACACCTACAACAAGCCAAACATTGTAATCAAACTTGCTGTAATAAAAAATAAAAAATTAAATTAAAAACACGAACAAGTAGTAGTGAGACAAACTTGAGGGGCTTTCTCCTGGCACATTCCATTCTAAATTCCAATCTAGAACAGGACTTCCATTGAGGCTCTGTTGCCCTAGTCACCAGATTTGGTAAGGGAGAACTGCTGCCACCTTGTGGCCGTTTCACACAACAGCAGCTTTAATCCCAGCGCTGATGGTCAGTTGATATTCAAAATCATTGCAGGCCTGTAAATGACACCTGCCCTGAAACCAAATCCTGGGGTCACATATCGACCAAAAAATTCAAAGGACGTCCATATTTCAAAACGACCGTCTCAAAAGGCATATTTTACGCACATTAGTGTTCTGCTTCTTTTTCTTTCTTTCCTTTTTTTGTTAAAAAAAGGGGAATGGAAAAAGGCATCCCTCAGAATGGGCGAAAATCGTTGCAAACGAATCAATGGACAAAGGTTTAATCTCCAATATATATAAAGAGCTCATGCAGCTTAATATTAACAAAACAAACAACCCAATACAAAAAAATGGGCAGAAGATCTAAAGAGATGTTTCTTCAAAGAAGACACAGAGATGGCCAAGACACACATGAAAAGCTGCTCAACAACACTAATTATTAGAGAAATGCAAATCAAAACTACAATGAGGTATCACCTCACACCTGTTAGAATCGGCATCATCAGAAAATCTACAAACAACCAATTCTGGGGAGGGTGTGGACAAAAGGAGCCCTCTTCCACTATTGGTGGCAATGTAAATAGATACAGTCCCTATGGAGAACGGTATGGAGTTTCCTTGAAAAAACTAGAAATAGAATTACCATCTGATCCAGCAATCCCACTTCTGGGCATATACCCAGAGAACACCATAAATCAAAAAGGCACATTCACCACAATGTTCATGGCAGCACTATTTACCATAGCCAGGTAATGGAAGCAACGTAAATGGCCACAGACAGATGAATGGATAAAGATGTGGTACATATATAAAATGGAATATTACTCAGCCATAAAAAGGAATGAAACTGGGTCATTTGTAGAGACATCGATGGATCTAGAGACTGTCATACAGAATGAAGTAAGTCAGAAAGAGGAAAACAAATATTGTATATAAATGCATATATGTGGAACCTAAAAAATGGTACAGATGAACTGGTTTGCAGGGAAGAAACAGAGACACAGAGGTAGAGAACAAACATATGGACACCAAGTGTGGGAAGCCATGGGGTGGTGGTGGTGGGATGAGTTGGGAGATTGGCATTGACCTGTATACATGTATATGCATAAAATACATAACTAATAATAACCTGCTGTATAAAAAAATAAATCAAATTAAATTTCAAAATTTTAAAAAGTAAAATTTAAAAATAAAACAGAAAAATGTTCTTCCCTTCACACAGATGTATTTATAGGAATGAAATATTTCCATGCTTATATCTATAAATACATAAAGGAGGAATAAAATTTAACTTGAACCATAAAAGAAAAAAAAAACCTGAACCCACCAGTTATACAGAGGAAAACCCTATCAGGGCACTTGCTCCAGCGGTAAACAATTCTGAAATTGGTCAGAGGTGGGGAATCATCTCCCATACAACCAGCAACCCACCCCCCACGCCAGGAGCATCCTCATTGCAAAGCTGGGGGACCGTGCCGAGGCATCTGTGAGTAAACGTGAGCTGAGCCCCAGGACAGCTGTTGCTGAACTGTTCCCACCCTTCCCAGGTAAAACACCTGAATATGTACAAGGCCTTGAAAGCCTAGAGGAAGGGCCACGGAGCCACACCAGCGACAGCACGCAGGCCAACTTGGTGCCTGCAGGCCAGCCAGGGTGGTCCTGGCCCCGGGCGCTCTTGCAGAAGTTTCCATTGCCCTGCCTGAGATACCCCTCCTGTCCCGGCCCCCACTGCTTTTTTCCTTCCTCACCTCTGTCCGGAGAGAAATTCCAGCGGAAGGTATGGGTGACACATCCTCTTCTTTACAGGTGGCAGCCTGGCAACCCCTGCAGAAAGGCCAGCAGAGCCCCACTCACACCGGGCCACCAACAAAGCTGTGGCCCCTCACTCCCTCCCACCAGCACAGCCCCGAGACTGCTGACGGGGCAGAGAATATGGAGTCAGGCACAGCTTCAGGGGCTATTGCTGCCTGGAGCGCTGTTTATATTGACCTCAAACAGGCACACCTGGGGAGGGCCGGCCGGCAGGGTAAGTCTGCCCAGGTCAGCTAATCCACAACCCTCAGGGAATCACATTGTTGAAAATGGACCTCGCTAAGGCAGAATAGAAGCCAAGGAAGAAAAGGACACAATGCCATTTGCAGCACCGTAGATGAGTCTAGAGGTGATCACGTGACATGTAGTAAGTCAGAAAGTGAAAGACACATATCGTATCATATCACTTATAGGTGTTACGTAAGAATGGATACCAGGGCAGATATTTCCACGGAGAAGGGCCATCACAGATTCATCAAACAAACTTATGGTTCACCAATGGAAAGGTGTGAGAATTGGTTTCATTACGATATTGGGGTTAACAGACATATACAAACACAGGTGACACATATAATCACCAAAGACCTACGGAATACCAAGAGAAGACTACTCAACCTTCTGTCATAACGTACATGGGAAAAGGATCCCAGGAAGAACAGACATCTGTATATGTGTAAAAGAACCACATCTTCCACACCTACAACAAGCCAAACATTGTAATCAAACTTGCTGTAATAAAAAATAAAAAATTAAATTAAAAACACGAACAAGAAGTAGTGAGACAAACTTGAGGGGCTTTCTCCTGGCACATTCCATTCTAAATTCCAATCTAGAACACGACTTCCATTGAGGCTCTGTTGCCCTAGTCACCAGATTTGGTAAGGGAGAACTGCTGCCACCTTGTGGCCGTTTCACACAACAGCAGCTTTAATCCCAGCGCTGATGGTCAGTTGATATTCAAAATCATTGCAGGCCTGTAAATGACACCTGCCCTGAAAACAAATCCTGGGGTCACATATCGACCAAAAAATTCAAAGGACGTCCATATTTCAAAACGACCGTCTCAAAAGGCATATTTTACGCACATTAGTGTTCTGCTTCTTTTTCTTTCTTTCCTTTTTTTGTTAAAAAAAGGGGAATGGAAAAAGGCATCCCTCAGAATGGGCGAAAATCGTTGCAAACGAATCAATGGACAAAGGTTTAATCTCCAATATATATAAACAGCTCATGTAGCTTAATATTAACAAAACAAACAACCCAATACAAAAAATGGGCAGAAGATCTAAAGAGATGTTTCTTCAAAGAAGACACAGAGATGGCCAAGACACACATGAAAAGCTGCTCAACAGCACTAATTATTAGAGAAATGCAAATCAAAACTACAATGAGGTATCACCTCACACCTGTTAGAATCGGCATCATCAGAAAATCTACAAACAACCAATTCTGGGGAGGGTGTGGACAAAAGGAGCCCTCTTCCACTATTGGTGGCAATGTAAATTGATACAGTCCCTATAGAGAACGGTATGGAGTTTCCTTGAAAAAACTAGAAACAGAATTACCATCTGATCCAGCAATCCCACTTCTGGGCATATACCCAGAGAAAACCATAAATCAAAAAGGCACATTCACCACAATGTTCATGGCAGCACTATTTACAATAGCCAGGTAATGGAAGCAACGAAAATGGCCACAGACAGATGAATGGATAAAGATGTGGTACATATATAAAATGGAATATTACTCAGCCATAAAAAGGAATGAAACTGGGTCATTTGTAGAGACATCGATGGATCTAGAGACTGTCATACAGAATGAAGTAAGTCAGAAAGAGGAAAACAAATATTGTATATTAATGCATATATGTGGAACCTAAAAAATGGTACAGATGAACTGGTTTGCAGGGAAGAAACAGAGACACAGAGGTAGAGAACAAACATATGGACACCAAGTGTGGGAAGCCATGGGGTGGTGGTGGTGGGATGAGTTGGGAGATTGGGATTGACCTGTATACATGTATATGCATAAAATACATAACTAATAATAACCTGCTGTATAAAAAAATAAATCAAATTAAATTTCAAAATTTTAAAAAGTAAAATTTAAAAATAAAACAGAAAAATGTTCTTCCCTTCACACAGATGTATTTATAGGAATGAATTATTTCCATGCTTATATCTATAAATACATAAAAGAGGAATAAAATCTAACTTGAACCATAAAAAAAAAAACCTGAACCCACCAGTTATACAGAGGAAAACCCTATCAGGGCACTTGCTGCAGCGGTAAACAATTCTGAAATTGGTCAGAGGTGGGGAATCATCTCCCATACAACCAGCAACCCACCCCCCACGCCAGGAGCATCCTCATTGCAAAGCTGGGGGACCGTGCTGAGGCATCTGTGAGTAAACGTGAGCTGAGCCCCAGGACAGCTGCTGCTGAACTGTTCCCACCCTTCCCAGGTAAAACACCTGAATATGTACAAGGCCTTGAAAGCCTAGAGGAAGGGCCAAGGAGCCACACCAGCGACAGCACGCAGGCCAACTTGGTGCCTGCAGGCCAGCCAGGGTGGTCCTGGCCCCGGGCGCTCTTGCGGAAGTTTCCATTGCCCTGCCTGAGATACCCCTCCTGTCCCGGCCCCCACTGCTTTTTTCCTTCCTCACCTCTGTCCGGAGAGAAATTCCAGCGGAAGGTATGGGTGACACATCCTCTTCTTTACAGGTGGCAGCCTGGCAACCCCTGCAGAAAGGCCAGCAGAGCCCCACTCACACCGGGCCACCAACAAAGCTGTGGCCCCTCACTCCCTCCCACCAGCACAGCCCCGAGACTGCTGACGGGGCAGAGAATATGGAGTCAGGCACAGCTTCAGGGGCTATTGCTGCCTGGAGCGCTGTTTATATTGACCTCAAACAGGCACACCTGGGGAGGGCCGGCCGGCAGGGTAAGGCTGCCCAGGTCAGCTAATCCACAACCCTCAGGGAATCACATTGTTGAAAACGGACCTCGCTAAGGCAGAATAGAAGCCAAGGAAGAAAAGGACACAATGCCATTTGCAGCACCGTACATGAGTCTAGAGGTAATCACGTGACATGTAGTAAGTCAGAAAGTGAAAGACACATATCGTATCATATCACTTATAGGTGTTACGTAAGAATGGATACCAGGGCAGATATTTCCACGGAGAAGGGCCATCACAGATTCATCAAACAAACTTATGGTTCACCAATGGAAAGGTGTGAGAATTGGTTTCATTACGATATTGGGGTTAACACACATATACAAACACAGGTGACACATATAATCACCAAAGACCTACGGAATACCAAGAGAAGACTACTCAACCTTCTGTCATAACGTACATGGGAAAAGGATCCCAGGAAGAACAGACATCTGTATATGTGTAAAAGAACCACATCTTCCACACCTACAACAAGCCAAACATTGTAATCAAACTTGCTGTAATAAAAAATAAAAAATTAAATTAAAAACACGAACAAGAAGTAGTGAGACAAACTTGAGGGGCTTTCTCCTGGCACATTCCATTCTAAATTCCAATCTAGAACACGACTTCCATTGAGGCTCTGTTGCCCTAGTCACCAGATTTGGTAAGGGAGAACTGCTGCCACCTTGTGGCCGTTTCACACAACAGCAGCTTTAATCCCAGCGCTGATGGTCAGTTGATATTCAAAATCATTGCAGGCCTGTAAATGACACCTGCCCTGAAACCAAATCCTGGGGTCACATATCGACCAAAAAATTCAAAGGACGTCCATATTTCAAAACGACCGTCTCAAAAGGCATATTTTACGCACATTAGTGTTCTGCTCCTTTTTCTTTCTTTCCTTTCTTTGTTAAAAAAAGGGGAATGGAAAAAGGCATCCCTCAGAATGGGCGAAAATCGTTGCAAACGAATCAATGGACAAAGGTTTAATCTCCAATATATATAAAGAGCTCATGCAGCTTAATATTAACAAAACAAACAACCCAATACAAAAAATGGGCAGAAGATCTAAAGAGATGTTTCTTCAAAGAAGACACAGAGATGGCCAAGACACACATGAAAAGCTGCTCAACAACACTAATTATTAGAGAAATGCAAATCAAAACTACAATGAGGTATCACCTCACACCTGTTAGAATCGGCATCATCAGAAAATCTACAAACAACCAATTCTGGGGAGGGTGTGGACAAAAGGAGCCCTCTTCCACTATTGGTGGCAATGTAAATTGATACAGTCCCTATGGAGAACGGTATGGAGTTTCCTTGAAAAAACTAGAAATAGAATTACCATCTGATCCAGCAATCCCACTTCTGGGCATATACCCAGAGAAAACCATAAATCAAAAAGGCACATTCACCACAATGTTCATGGCAGCACTATTTACAAGAGCCAGGTAATGGAAGCAACGTAAATGGCCACAGACAGATGAAAGGATAAAGATGTGGTACATATATAAAATGGAATATTACTCAGCCTTAAAAAGGAATGAAACTGGGTCATTTGTAGAGACATCGATGGATCTAGAGACTGTCATACAGAATGAAGTAAGTCAGAAAGAGGAAAACAAATATTGTATATAAATGCATATATGTGGAACCTAAAAAATGGTACAGATGAACTGGTTTGCAGGGAAGAAACAGAGACAGAGGTAGAGAACAAACAGATGGACACCAAGTGTGGGAAGCCATGGGGTGGTGGTGGTGGGATGAGTTGGGAGATTGGCATTGACCTGTATACATGTATATGCATAAAATACATAACTAATAATAACCTGCTGTATAAAAAAATAAATCAAATTAAATTTCAAAATTTTAAAAAGTAAAATTTAAAAATAAAACAGAAAAATGTTCTTCCCTTCACACAGATGTATTTATAGGAATGAAATATTTCCATGCTTATATCTAGGAGGAATAAAATCTAACTTGAACCATAAAAGAAAAAAAAACCCTGAACCCACCAGTTATACAGAGGAAAACCCTGTCAGGGCACTTGCTCCAGCGGTAAACAATTCTGAAATTGGTCAGAGGTGGGGAATCATCTCCCATACAACCAGCAACCCACCCCCCACGCCAGGAGCATCCTCATTGCAAAGCTGGGGGACCGTGCCGAGGCATCTGTGAGTAAACGTGAGCTGAGCCCCAGGACAGCTGCTGCTGAACTGTTCCCACCCTTCCCAGGTAAAACACCTGAATATGTACAAGGGCTTGAAAGCCTAGAGGAAGGGCCACGGAGCCACACCAGCGACAGCACTCAGGCCAACTTGGTGCCTGCAGGCCAGCCAGGGTGGTCCTGGCCCCGGGCGCTCTTCTGGAAGCTTTCCATTGCCCTGCCTGAGATAACCCTCCTGTCCCGGCCCCCACTGCTTTTTTCCTTCCTCACCTCTGTCCGGAGAGAAATTCCAGCGGAAGGTATGGGTGACACATCCTCTTCTTTACAGGTGGCAGCCTGGCAACCCCTGCAGAAAGGCCAGCAGAGCCCCACTCACACCGGGCCACCAACAAAGCTGTGGCCCCTCACTCCCTCCCACCAGCACAGCCCCGAGACTGCTGACGGGGCAGAGAATATGGAGTCAGGCACAGCTTCAGGGGCTATTGCTGCCTGGAGCGCTGTTTATATTGACCTCAAACAGGCACACCTGGGGAGGGCCGGCCGGCAGGGTAAGGCTGCCCAGGTCAGCTAATCCACAACCCTCAGGGAATCACATTGTTGAAAACGGACCTCGCTAAGGCAGAATAGAAGCCAAGGAAGAAAAGGACACAATGCCATTTGCAGCACCGTACATGAGTCTAGAGGTAATCACGTGACTTGTAGTAAGTCAGAAAGTGAAAGACACATATCTTATCATATCACTTATAGGTGTTACCTAAGAATGGATACCAGGGCAGATATTTCCACGGAGAAGGGCCATCACAGATTCATCAAACAAACTTATGGTTCACCAATGGAAAGGTGTGAGGATTGGTTTCATTACGATATTGGGGTTAACAGACATATAAAAACACAGGTGACACATATAATCACCAAAGACCTACGGAATACCAAGAGAAGACTACTCAACCTTCTGTCATAACGTACATGGGAAAAGGATCCCAGGAAGAACAGACATCTGTATATGTGTAAAAGAACCACATCTTCCACACCTACAACAAGCCAAACATTGTAATCAAACTTGCTGTAATAAAAAATAAAAAATTAAATTAAAAACACGAACAAGAAGTACTGAGACAAACATGAGGGGCTTTCTCCTGGCACATTCCATTCTAAATTCCAATCTAGAACACGACTTCCATTGAGGCTCTGTTGCCCTAGTCACCAGATTTGGTAAGGGAGAACTGCTGCCACCTTGTGGCCGTTTCACACAACAGCAGCTTTAATCCCAGCGCTGATGGTCAGTTGATATTCAAAATCATTGCAGGCCTGTAAATGACACCTGCCCTGAAAACAAATCCTGGGGTCACATATCGACCAAAAATTTCAAAGGACGTCCATATTTCAAACGACCGTCTCAAAAGGCATATTTTACGCACATTAGTGTTCTGCTTCTTTTTCTTTCTTTCCTTTTTTTGTTAAAAATACGGGAATGGAAAAAGGCATCCCTCAGAATGGGCGAAAATCATTGCAAATGAATCAATGGACAAAGGTTTAATCTCCAATATATATAAACAGCTCATGCAGCTTAATATTAACAAAACAAACAACCCAATACAAAAAATGGGCAGAAGATCTAAAGAGATGTTTCTTCAAAGAAGACACAGAGATGGCCAAGACACACATGAAAAGCTGCTCAACAGCACTAATTATTAGAGAAATGCAAATCAAAACTACAATGAGGTATCACCTCACACCTGTTAGAATCGGCATCATCAGAAAATCTACAAACAACCAATTCTGGGGAGGGTGTGGACAAAAGGAGCCCTCTTCCACAATTGGTGGCAATGTAAATTGATACAGTCACTATGGAGAACGGTATGGAGTTTCCTTGAAAAAAACTAGAAATAGAATTACCATCTGATCCAGCAATCCCACTTCTGGGCATATACCCAGAGAAAACCATAAATCAAAAAGGCACATTCACCACAATGTTCATGGCAGCACTATTTACAATAGGCAGGTAATGGAAGCAACGTAAATGGCCACAGACAGATGAATGGATAAAGATGTGGTACATATATAAAATGGAATATTACTCAGCCATAAAAAGGAATGAAACTGGGTCATTTGTAGAGACATCGATGGATCTAGAGACTGTCATACAGAATGAAGTAAGTCAGAAAGAGGAAAACAAATATTGTATATAAATGCATATATGTGGAACCTAAAAAATGGTACAGATGAACTGGTTTGCAGGGAAGAAACAGAGACACAGAGGTAGAGAACAAACATATGGACACCAAGTGTGGGAAGCCATGGGGTGGTGGTGGTGGGATGAGTTGGGAGATTGGCATTGACCTGTATACATGTATATGCATAAAATACATAACTAATAATAACCTGCTGTATAAAAAAATAAATCAAATTAAATTTCAAAATTTTAAAAAGTAAAATTTAAAAATAAAACAGAAAAATGTTCTTCCCTTCACACAGATGTATTTATAGGAATGAATTATTTCCATGCTTATATCTATAAATACATAAAGGAGGAATAAAATCTAACTTGAAGCATAAAAGAAATAAAAACCTGAAACCACCAGTTATACAGAGGAAAACCCTATCAGGGCCCTTGCTGCAGCGGTAAACAATTCTGAAATTGGTCAGAGGTGGGGAATCATCTCCCATACAACCAGCAACCCACCCCCCACGCCAGGAGCATCCTCATTGCAAAGCTGGGGGACCGTGCCGAGGCATCTGTGAGTAAACGTGAGCTGAGCCCCAGGACAGCTGCTGCTGAACTGTTCCCACCCTTCCCAGGTAAAACACCTGAATATGTACAAGGGCTTGAAAGCCTAGAGGAAGGGCCACGGAGCCACACCAACGACAGCACGCAGGCCAACTTGGTGCCTGCAGGCCAGCCAGGGTGGTCCTGGCCCCGGGCGCTCTTGCGGAAGTTTCCGTTGCCCTGCCTGAGATACCCCTCCTGTCCCGGCCCCCACTGCTTTTTTCCTTCCTCACCTCTGTCCGGAGAGAAATTCCAGCGGAAGGTATGGGTGACACATCCTCTTCTTTACAGGTGGCAGCCTGGCAACCCCTGCAGAAAGGCCAGCAGAGCCCCACTCACACCGGGCCACCAACAAAGCTGTGGCCCCTCACTCCCTCCCACCAGCACAGCCCCGAGACTGCTGACGGGGCAGAGAATATGGAGTCAGGCACAGCTTCAGGGGCTATTGCTGCCTGGAGCGCTGTTTATATTGACCTCAAACAGGCACACCTGGGGAGGGCCGGCCGGCAGGGTAAGGCTGCCCAGGTCAGCTAATCCACAACCCTCAGGGAATCACATTGTTGAAAACGGACCTCGCTAAGGCAGAATAGAAGCCAAGGAAGAAAAGGACACAATGCCATTTGCAGCACCGTACATGAGTCTAGAGGTAATCACGTGACTTGTAGTAAGTCAGAAAGTGAAAGACACATATCTTATCATATCACTTATAGGTGTTACCTAAGAATGGATACCAGGGCAGATATTTCCACGGAGAAGGGCCATCACAGATTCATCAAACAAACTTATGGTTCACCAATGGAAAGGTGTGAGGATTGGTTTCATTACGATATTGGGGTTAACAGACATATACAAACACAGGTGACACATATAATCACCAAAGACCTACGGAATACCAAGAGAAGACTACTCAACCTTCTGTCATAACGTACATGGGAAAAGGATCCCAGGAAGAACAGACATCTGTATATGTGTAAAAGAACCACATCTTCCACACCTACAACAAGCCAAACATTGTAATCAAACTTGCTGTAATAAAAAATAAAAAATTAAATTAAAAACACGAACAAGAAGTAGTGAGACAAACATGAGGGGCTTTCTCCTGGCACATTCCATTCTAAATTCCAATCTAGAACACGACTTCCATTGAGGCTCTGTTGCCCTAGTCACCAGATTTGGTAAGGGAGAACTGCTGCCACCTTGTGGCCGTTTCACACAACAGCAGCTTTAATCCCAGCGCTGATGGTCAGTTGATATTCAAAATCATTGCAGGCCTGTAAATGACACCTGCCCTGAAAACAAATCCTGGGGTCACATATCGACCAAAAATTTCAAAGGACGTCCATATTTCAAAACGACCGTCTCAAAAGGCATATTTTACGCACATTAGTGTTCTGCTTCTTTTTCTTTCTTTCCTTTTTTTGTTAAAAATACGGGAATGGAAAAAGGCATCCCTCAGAATGGGCGAAAATCATTGCAAATGAATCAATGGACAAAGGTTTAATCTCCAATATATATAAACAGCTCATGCAGCTTAATATTAACAAAACAAACAACCCAATACAAAAAATGGGCAGAAGATCTAAAGAGATGTTTCTTCAAAGAAGACACAGAGATGGCCAAGACACACATGAAAAGCTGCTCAACAGCACTAATTATTAGAGAAATGCAAATCAAAACTACAATGAGGTATCACCTCACACCTGTTAGAATCGGCATCATCAGAAAATCTACAAACAACCAATTCTGGGGAGGGTGTGGACAAAAGGAGCCCTCTTCCACAATTGGTGGCAATGTAAATTGATACAGTCACTATGGAGAACGGTATGGAGTTTCCTTGAAAAAAACTAGAAATAGAATTACCATCTGATCCAGCAATCCCACTTCTGGGCATATACCCAGAGAAAACCATAAATCAAAAAGGCACATTCACCACAATGTTCATGGCAGCACTATTTACAATAGGCAGGTAATGGAAGCAACGTAAATGGCCACAGACAGATGAATGGATAAAGATGTGGTACATATATAAAATGGAATATTACTCAGCCATAAAAAGGAATGAAACTGGGTCATTTGTAGAGACATCGATGGATCTAGAGACTGTCATACAGAATGAAGTAAGTCAGAAAGAGGAAAACAAATATTGTATATAAATGCATATATGTGGAACCTAAAAAATGGTACAGATGAACTGGTTTGCAGGGAAGAAACAGAGACACAGAGGTAGAGAACAAACATATGGACACCAAGTGTGGGAAGCCATGGGGTGGTGGTGGTGGGATGAGTTGGGAGATTGGCATTGACCTGTATACATGTATATGCATAAAATACATAACTAATAATAACCTGCTGTATAAAAAAATAAATCAAATTAAATTTCAAAATTTTAAAAAGTAAAATTTAAAAATAAAACAGAAAAATGTTCTTCCCTTCACACAGATGTATTTATAGGAATGAATTATTTCCATGCTTATATCTATAAATACATAAAGGAGGAATAAAATCTAACTTGAAGCATAAAAGAAATAAAAACCTGAAACCACCAGTTATACAGAGGAAAACCCTATCAGGGCCCTTGCTGCAGCGGTAAACAATTCTGAAATTGGTCAGAGGTGGGGAATCATCTCCCATACAACCAGCAACCCACCCCCCACGCCAGGAGCATCCTCATTGCAAAGCTGGGGGACCGTGCCGAGGCATCTGTGAGTAAACGTGAGCTGAGCCCCAGGACAGCTGCTGCTGAACTGTTCCCACCCTTCCCAGGTAAAACACCTGAATATGTACAAGGGCTTGAAAGCCTAGAGGAAGGGCCACGGAGCCACACCAACGACAGCACGCAGGCCAACTTGGTGCCTGCAGGCCAGCCAGGGTGGTCCTGGCCCCGGGCGCTCTTGCGGAAGTTTCCGTTGCCCTGCCTGAGATACCCCTCCTGTCCCGGCCCCCACTGCTTTTTTCCTTCCTCACCTCTGTCCGGAGAGAAATTCCAGCGGAAGGTATGGGTGACACATCCTCTTCTTTACAGGTGGCAGCCTGGCAACCCCTGCAGAAAGGCCAGCAGAGCCCCACTCACACCGGGCCACCAACAAAGCTGTGGCCCCTCACTCCCTCCCACCAGCACAGCCCCGAGACTGCTGACGGGGCAGAGAATATGGAGTCAGGCACAACTTCAGGGGCTATTGCTGCCTGGAGCGCTGTTTATATTGACCTCAAACAGGCACACCTGGGGAGGGCCGGCCGGCAGGGTAAGGCTGCCCAGGTCAGCTAATCCACAACCCTCAGGGAATCACATTGTTGAAAATGGACCTCGCTAAGGCAGAATAGAAGCCAAGGAAGAAAAGGACACAATGCCATTTGCAGCACCGTAGATGGGTCTAGAGGTAATCACGTGACTTGTAGTAAGTCAGAAAGTGAAAGACACATATCGTATCATATCACTTATAGGTGTTACCTAAGAATGGATACCAGGGCAGATATTTCCACGGAGAAGGGCCATCACAGATTCATCAAACAAACTTATGGTTCACCAATGGAAAGGTGTGAGGATTGGTTTCATTACGATATTGGGGTTAACAGACATATACAAACACAGGTGACACATATAATCACCAAAGACCTACGGAATACCAAGAGAAGACTACTCAACCTTCTGTCATAACGTACATGGGAAAAGGATCCCAGGAAGAACAGACATCTGTATATGTGTAAAAGAACCACATCTTCCACACCTACAACAAGCCAAACATTGTAATCAAACTTGCTGTAATAAAAAATAAAAAATTAAATTAAAAACACGAACAAGAAGTAGTGAGACAAACTTGAGGGGCTTTCTCCTGGCACATTCCATTCTAAATTGCAATCTAGAACACGACTTCCATTGAGGCTCTGTTGCCCTAGTCACCAGATTTGGTAAGGGAGAGCTGCTGCCACCTTGTGGCCGTTTCACACAACAGCAGCTTTAATCCCAGCGCTGATGGTCAGTTGATATTCAAAATCATTGCAGGCCTGTAAATGACACCTGCCCTGAAAACAAATCCTGGGGTCACATATCGACCAAAAAATTCAAAGGACGTCCATATTTCAAAACGACCGTCTCAAAAGGCATATTTTACGCACATTAGTGTTCTGCTTCTTTTTCTTTCTTTCCTTTTTTTGTTAAAAAAAGGGGAATGGAAAAAGGCATCCCTCAGAATGGGCGAAAATCGTTGCAAACGAATCAATGGACAAAGGTTTAATCTCCAATATATATAAACAGCTCATGTAGCTTAATATTAACAAAACAAACAACCCAATACAAAAAATGGGCAGAAGATCTAAAGAGATGTTTCTTCAAAGAAGACACAGAGATGGCCAAGACACACATGAAAAGCTGCTCAACAGCACTAATTATTAGAGAAATGCAAATCAAAACTACAATGAGGTATCACCTCACACCTTTTAGAATCGGCATCATCAGAAAATCTACAAACAACAAATTCTGGGGAGGGTGTGGACAATAGGAGCCCTCTTCCACTATTGGTGGCAATGTAAATTGATACAGTCCCTATGGAGAACGGTATGGAGTTTCCTTGAAAAAACTAGAAATAGAATTACCATCTGATCCAGCAATCCCACTTCTGGGCATATACCCAGAGAAAACCATAAATCAAAAAGGCACATTCACCACAATGTTCATGGCAGCACTATTTACAATAGCCAGGTAATGGAAGCAACGTAAATGGCCACAGACAGATGAATGGATAAAGATGTGGTACATATATAAAATGGAATATTACTCAGCCATAAAAAGGAATGAAACTGGGTCATTTGTAGAGACATCGATGGATCTAGAGACTGTCATACAGAATGAAGTAAGTCAGAAAGAGGAAAACAAATATTGTATATTAATGCATATATGTGGAACCTAAAAAATGGTACAGATGAACTGGTTTGCAGGGAAGAAACAGAGACACAGAGGTAGAGAACAAACATATGGACACCAAGTGTGGGAAGCCATGGGGTGGTGGTGGTGGGATGAGTTGGGAGATTGGCATTGACCTGTATACATGTATATGCATAAAATACATAACTAATAATAACCTGCTGTATAAAAAAATAAATCAAATTAAATTTCAAAATTTTAAAAAGTAAAATTTAAAAATAAAACAGAAAAATGTTCTTCCCTTCACACAGATGTATTTATAGGAATGAATTATTTCCATGCTTATATCTATAAATACATAAAAGAGGAAAAAAATCTAACTTGAACCATAAAAGAAAAAAAAAACCTGAACCCACCAGTTATACAGAGGAAAACCCTATCAGGGCACTTGCTCCAGCGGTAAACAATTCTGAAATTGGTCAGAGGTGGGGAATCATCTCCCATACAACCAGCAACCCACCCCCCACGCCAGGAGCATCCTCATTGCAAAGCTGGGGGACCGTGCCGAGGCATCTGTGAGTAAACGTGAGCTGAGCCCCAGGACAGCAGCTGCTGAACTATTCCCACCCTTCCCAGGTAAAACACCTGAATATGTACAAGGGCTTGAAAGCCTAGAGGAAGGGCCACGGAGCCACACCAGCGACAGCACTCAGGCCAACTTGGTGCCTGCAGGCCAGCCAGGGTGGTCCTGGCCCGGGGCGCTCTTCTGGAAGCTTTCCATTGCCCTGCCTGAGATACCCCTCCTGTCCCGGCCCCCACTGCTTTTTTCCTTCCTCACCTCTGTCCGGAGAGAAATTCCAGCGGAAGGTATGGGTGACACATCCTCTTCTTTACAGGTGGCAGCCTGAACCCCTGCAGAAAGGCCAGCAGAGCCCCACTCACACCGGGCCACCAACAAAGCTGTGGCCCCTCACTCCCTCCCACCAGCACAGCCCCGAGACTGCTGACGGGGCAGAGAATATGGAGTCAGGCACAGCTTCAGGGGCTATTGCTGCCTGGAGCGCTGTTTATATTGACCTCAAACAGGCACACCTGGGGAGGGCCGGCCGGCAGGGTAAGGCTGCCCAGGTCAGCTAATCCACAACCCTCAGGGAATCACATTGTTGAAAACGGACCTCGCTAAGGCAGAATAGAAGCCAAGGAAGAAAAGGACACAATGCCATTTGCAGCACCGTACATGAGTCTAGAGGTAATCACGTGACTTGTAGAAAGTCAGAAAGTGAAAGTCACATATCGTATCATATCACTTATAGGTGTTA
The DNA here is from genome assembly GCF_964341445.2 of Mesoplodon mirus. Taxonomy (NCBI): domain Eukaryota; kingdom Metazoa; phylum Chordata; class Mammalia; order Artiodactyla; family Ziphiidae; genus Mesoplodon; species Mesoplodon mirus. Next base: position 406,559 of record NW_028295814.1, on the reverse strand, counting down.
CCTAAGAATGGATACCAGGGCAGATATTTCCACGGAGAAGGGCCATCACAGATTCATCAAACAAACTTATGGTTCACCAATGGAAAGTTGTGAGGATTGGTTTCATTACGATATTGGGGTTAACAGACATATACAAACACAGGTGACACATATAATCACCAAAGACCTACGGAATACCAAGAGAAGACTACTCAACATTCTGTCATAACGTACATGGGAAAAGGATCCCAGGAAGAACAGACATCTGTATATGTGTAAAAGAACCCCATCTTCCACACCTACAACAAGCCAAACATTGTAATCAAACTTGCTGTAATAAAAAATAAAATATTAAATTAAAAACACGAACAAGAGGTAGTGAGACAAACTTGAACGGCTTTCTCCTGGCACATTCCATTCTAAATTCCAATCTAGAACGCGACTTCCATTGAGGCTCTGTTGCCCTAGTCACCAGATTTGGTAAGGGAGAACTGCTGCCACCTTGTGGCCGTTTCACACAACAGCAGCTTTAATCCCAGCGCTGATGGTCAGTTGATATTCAAAATCATTGCAGGCCTGTAAATGACACCTGCCCTGAAACCAAATCCTGGGGTCACATATCGACCAAAAAATTCAAAGGACGTCCATATTTCAAAACGACCGTCTCAAAAGGCATATTTTATGCACATTAGTGTTGTGCTTCTTTTTCTTTCTTTCCTTTTTTTTGTTAAAAATACGGGAATGGAAAAAGGCATCCCTCAGAATGGGCGAAAATCGTTGCAAACGAATCAATGGACAAAGGTTTAATCTCCAATATATATAAACAGCTCATGCAGCTTAATATTAACAAAACAAACAACCCAATACAAAAAATGGGCAGAAGATCTAAAGAGATGTTTCTTCAAAGAAGACACAGAGATGGCCAAGACACACATGAAAAGCTGCTCAACAGCACTAATTATTAGAGAAATGCAAATCAAAACTACAATGAGGTATCACCTCACACCTGTTAGAATCGGCATCATCAGAAAATCTACAAACAACCAATTCTGGGGAGGGTGTGGACAAAAGGAGCCCTCTTCCACTATTGGTGGCAATGTAAATTGATACAGTCACTATGGAGAACGGTATGGAGTTTCCTTGAAAAAAACTAGAAATAGAATTACCATCTGATCCAGCAATCCCACTTCTGGGCATATACCCAGAGAAAACCATAAATCAAAAAGGCACATTCACCACAATGTTCATGGCAGCACTATTTACAATAGCCAGGTAATGGAAGCAACGTAAATGGCCACAGACAGATGAATGGATAAAGATGTGGTACATATATACAATGGAATATTACTCAGCCATAAAAAGGAATGAAACTGGGTCATTTGTAGAGACATCGATGGATCTAGAGACTGTCATACAGAATGAAGTAAGTCAGAAAGAGGAAAACAAATATTGTATATTAATGCATATATGTGGAACCTAAAAAATGGTACAGATGAACTGGTTTGCAGGGAAGAAACAGAGACACAGAGGTAGAGAACAAACATATGGACACCAAGTGTGGGAAGCCATGGGGTGGTGGTGGTGGGATGAGTTGGGAGATTGGGATTGACCTGTATACATGTATATGCATAAAATACATAACTAATATTAACCTGCTGTATAAAAAAATAAATCAAATTAAATTTCAAAATTTTAAAAAGTAAAATTTAAAAATAAAACAGAAAAATGTTCTTCCCTTCACACAGATGTATTTATAGGAATGAATTATTTCCATGCTTATATCTATAAATACATAAAAGAGGAAAAAAATCTAACTTGAACCATAAAAGAAAAAAAAAAACCTGAACCCACCAGTTATACAGAGGAAAACCCTATCAGGGCACTTGCTCCAGCGGTAAACAATTCTGAAATTGGTCAGAGGTGGGGAATCATCTCCCATACAACCAGCAACCCACCCCCCACGCCAGGAGCATCCTCATTGCAAAGCTGGGGGACCGTGCCGAGGCATCTGTGAGTAAACGTAAGCTGAGCCCCAGGACAGCAGCTGCTGAACTATTCCCACCCTTCCCAGGTAAAACACCTGAATATGTACAAGGGCTTGAAAGCCTAGAGGAAGGGCCACGGAGCCACACCAGCGACAGCACTCAGGCCAACTTGGTGCCTGCAGGCCAGCCAGGGTGGTCCTGGCCCCGGTCGCTCTTCTGGAAGCTTTCCATTGCCCTGCCTGAGATACCCCTCCTGTCCCGGCCCCCACTGCTTTTTTCCTTCCTCACCTCTGTCCGGAGAGAAATTCCAGCGGAAGGTATGGGTGACACATCCTCTTCTTTACAGGTGGCAGCCTGGCAACCCCTGCAGAAAGGCCAGCCGAGCCCCACTCACACTGGGATACCAACAAAGCTGTGGCCCCTCACTCCCTCCCACCAGCACAGCCCCGAAACTGCTGACGGGGCAGAGAATATGGAGTCAGGCACAGCTTCAGGGGCTATTGCTGCCTGGAGCGCTGTTTATATTGACCTCAAACAGGCACACCTGGGGAGGGCCGGCCGGCAGGGTAAGGCTGCCCAGGTCAGCTAATCCACAACCCTCAGGGAATCACATTGTTGAAAACGGACCTCGCTAAGGCAGAATAGAAGCCAAGGAAGAAAAGGACACAATGCCATTTGCAGCACCGTACATGAGTCTAGAGGTAATCACGTGACTTGTAGTAAGTCAGAAAGTGAAAGACACATATCGTATCATATCACTTATAGGTGTTACCTAAGAATGGATACCAGGGCAGATATTTCCACGGAGAAGGGCCATCACAGATTCATCAAACAAACTTATGGTTCACCAATGGAAAGTTGTGAGGATTGGTTTCATTACGATATTGGGGTTAACAGACATATACAAACACAGGTGACACATATAATCACCAAAGACCTACGGAATACCAAGAGAAGACTACTCAACCTTCTGTCATAACGTACATGGGAAAAGGATCCCAGGAAGAACAGACATCTGTATATGTGTAAAAGAACCACATCTTCCACACCTACAACAAGCCAAACATTGTAATCAAACTTGCTGTAATAAAAAATAAAAAATTAAATTAAAAACACGAACAAGAGGTAGTGAGACAAACTTGAACGGCTTTCTCCTGGCACATTCCATTCTAAATTCCAATCTAGAACACGACTTCCATTGAGGCTCTGTTGCCCTAGTCACCAGATTTGGTAAGGGAGAACTGCTGCCACCTTGTGGCCGTTTCACACAACAGCAGCTTTAATCCCAGCGCTGATGGTCAGTTGATATTCAAAATCATTGCAGGCCTGTAAATGACACCTGCCCTGAAACCAAATCCTGGGGTCACATATCGACCAAAAAATTCAAAGGACGTCCATATTTCAAAACGACCGTTTCAAAAGGCATATTTTACGCACATTAGTGTTCTGCTTCTTTTTCTTTCTTTCCTTTTTTTGTTAAAAATACGGGAATGGAAAAAGGCATCCCTCAGAATGGGCGAAAATCGTTGCAAACGAATCAATGGACAAAGGTTTAATCTCCAATATATATAAACAGCTCATGCAGCTTAATATTAACAAAACAAACAACCCAATACAAAAAATGGGCAGAAGATCTAAAGAGATGTTTCTTCAAAGAAGACACAGAGATGGCCAAGACACACATGAAAAGCTGCTCAACAGCACTAATTATTAGAGAAATGCAAATCAAAACTACAATGAGGTATCACCTCACACCTGTTAGAATCGGCATCATCAGAAAATCTACAAACAACCAATTCTGGGGAGGGTGTGGACAAAAGGAGCCCTCTTCCACAATTGGTGGCAATGTAAATTGATACAGTCACTATGGAGAACGGTATGGAGTTTCCTTGAAAAAAACTAGAAATAGAATTACCATCTGATCCAGCAATCCCACTTCTGGGCATATACCCAGAGAAAACCATAAATCAAAAAGGCACATTCACCACAATGTTCATGGCAGCACTATTTACAATAGCCAGGTAATGGAAGCAACGTAAATGCCCACAGACAGATGAATGGATAAAGATGTGGTACATATATAAAATGGAATATTACTCAGCCATAAAAAGGAATGAAACTGGGTCATTTGTAGAGACATCGATGGATCTAGAGACTGTCATACAGAATGAAGTAAGTCAGAAAGAGGAAAACAAATATTGTATATTAATGCATATATGTGGAACCTAAAAAATGGTACAGATGAACTGGTTTGCAGGGAAGAAACAGAGACACAGAGGTAGAGAACAAACATATGGACACCAAGTGTGGGAAGCCATGGGGTGGTGGTGGTGGGATGAGTTGGGAGATTGGGATTGACCTGTATACATGTATATGCATAAAATACATAACTAATAATAACCTGCTGTATAAAAAAATAAATCAAATTAAATTTCAAAATTTTAAAAAGTAAAATTTAAAAATAAAACAGAAAAATGTTCTTCCCTTCACACAGATGTATTTATAGGAATGAATTATTTCCATGCTTATATCTATAAATACATAAAAGAGGAAAAAAATCTAACTTGAACCATAAAAGAAAAAAAAAAACCTGAACCCAACAGTTATACAGAGGAAAACCCTATCAGGGCACTTGCTCCAGCGGTAAACAATTCTGAAATTGGTCAGAGGTGGGGAATCATCTCCCATACAACCAGCAACCCACCCCCCACGCCAGGAGCATCCACATTGCAAAGCTGGGGGACCGTGCCGAGGCATCTGTGAGTAAACGTGAGCTGAGCCCCAGGACAGCAGCTGCTGAACTGTTCCCACCCTTCCCAGGTAAAACACCTGAATATGTACAAGGGCTTGAAAGCCTAGAGGAAGGGCCACGGAGCCACACCAGCGACAGCACGCAGGCCAACTTGGTGCCTACAGGCCAGCCAGGGTGGTCCTGGCCCCGGTCGCTCTTCTGGAAGCTTTCCATTGCCCTGCCTGAGATACCCCTCCTGTCCCGGCCCCCACTGCTTTTTTCCTTCCTCACCTCTGTCCGGAGAGAAATTCCAGCGGAAGGTATGGGTGACACATCCTCTTCTTTACAGGTGGCAGCCTGAACCCCTGCAGAAAGGCCAGCAGAGCCCCACTCACACCGGGCCACCAACAAAGCTGTGGCCCCTCACTCCCTCCCACCAGCACAGCCCCGAGACTGCTGACGGGGCAGAGAATATGGAGTCAGGCACAGCTTCAGGGGCTATTGCTGCCTGGAGCGCTGTTTATATTGACCTCAAACAGGCACACCTGGGGAGGGCCGGCCGGCAGGGTAAGGCTGCCCAGGTCAGCTAATCCACAACCCTTAGGGAATCACATTGTTGAAAACGGACCTCGCTAAGGCAGAATAGAAGCCAAGGAAGAAAAGGACACAATGCCATTTGCAGCACCGTACATGAGTCTAGAAGTAATCACGTGACTTGTAGTAAGTCAGAAAGTGAAAGACACATATCGTATCATATCACTTATAGGTGTTACCTAAGAATGGATACCAGGGCAGATATTTCCACGGAGAAGGGCCATCACAGATTCATCAAACAAACTTATGGTTCACCAATGGAAAGTTGTGAGGATTGGTTTCATTACGATATTGGGGTTAACAGACATATACAAACACAGGTGACACATATAATCACCAAAGACCTACGGAATATCAAGAGAAGACTACTCAACATTCTGTCATAACGTACATGGGAAAAGGATCCCAGGAAGAACAGACATCTGTATATGTGTAAAAGAACCACATCTTCCACACCTACAACAAGCCAAACATTGTAATCAAACTTGCTGTAATAAAAAATAAAAAATTAAATTAAAAACACGAACAAGAGGTAGTGAGACAAACTTGAACGGCTTTCTCCTGGCACATTCCATTCTAAATTCCAATCTAGAACACGACTTCCATTGAGGCTCTGTTGCCCTAGTCACCAGATTTGGTAAGGGAGAACTGCTGCCACCTTGTGGCCGTTTCACACAACAGCAGCTTTAATCCCAGCGCTGATGGTCAGTTGATATTCAAAATCATTGCAGGCCTGTAAATGACACCTGCCCTGAAACCAAATCCTGGGGTCACATATCGACCAAAAAATTCAAAGGACGTCCATATTTCAAAACGACCGTTTCAAAAGGCATATTTTACGCACATTAGTGTTCTGCTTCTTTTTCTTTCTTTCCTTTTTTTGTTAAAAATACGGGAATGGAAAAAGGCATCCCTCAGAATGGGCGAAAATCGTTGCAAACGAATCAATGGACAAAGGTTTAATCTCCAATATATATAAACAGCTCATGCAGCTTAATATTAACAAAACAAACAACCCAATACAAAAAATGGGCAGAAGATCTAAAGAGATGTTTCTTCAAAGAAGACACAGAGATGGCCAAGACACACATGAAAAGCTGCTCAACAGCACTAATTATTAGAGAAATGCAAATCAAAACTACAATGAGGTATCACCTCACACCTGTTAGAATCGGCATCATCAGAAAATCTACAAACAACCAATTCTGGGGAGGGTGTGGACAAAAGGAGCCCTCTTCCACAATTGGTGGCAATGTAAATTGATACAGTCACTATGGAGAACGGTATGGAGTTTCCTTGAAAAAAACTAGAAATAGAATTACCATCTGATCCAGCAATCCCACTTCTGGGCATATACCCAGAGAAAACCATAAATCAAAAAGGCACATTCACCACAATGTTCATGGCAGCACTATTTACAATAGCCAGGTAATGGAAGCAACGTAAATGCCCACAGACAGATGAATGGATAAAGATGTGGTACATATATAAAATGGAATATTACTCAGCCATAAAAAGGAATGAAACTGGGTCATTTGTAGAGACATCGATGGATCTAGAGACTGTCATACAGAATGAAGTAAGTCAGAAAGAGGAAAACAAATATTGTATATTAATGCATATATGTGGAACCTAAAAAATGGTACAGATGAACTGGTTTGCAGGGAAGAAACAGAGACACAGAGGTAGAGAACAAACATATGGACACCAAGTGTGGGAAGCCATGGGGTGGTGGTGGTGGGATGAGTTGGGAGATTGGGATTGACCTGTATACATGTATATGCATAAAATACATAACTAATAATAACCTGCTGTATAAAAAAATAAATCAAATTAAATTGCAAAATTTTAAAAAGTAAAATTTAAAAATAAAACAGAAAAATGTTCTTCCCTTCACACAGATGTATTTATAGGAATGAATTATTTCCATGCTTATATCTATAAATACATAAAAGAGGAAAAAAATCTAACTTGAACCATAAAAGAAAAAAAAAAACCTGAACCCAACAGTTATACAGAGGAAAACCCTATCAGGGCACTTGCTCCAGCGGTAAACAATTCTGAAATTGGTCAGAGGTGGGGAATCATCTCCCATACAACCAGCAACCCACCCCCCACGCCAGGAGCATCCACATTGCAAAGCTGGGGGACCGTGCCGAGGCATCTGTGAGTAAACGTGAGCTGAGCCCCAGGACAGCAGCTGCTGAACTGTTCCCACCCTTCCCAGGTAAAACACCTGAATATGTACAAGGGCTTGAAAGCCTAGAGGAAGGGCCACGGAGCCACACCAGCGACAGCACGCAGGCCAACTTGGTGCCTACAGGCCAGCCAGGGTGGTCCTGGCCCCGGTCGCTCTTCTGGAAGCTTTCCATTGCCCTGCCTGAGATACCCCTCCTGTCCCGGCCCCCACTGCTTTTTTCCTTCCTCACCTCTGTCCGGAGAGAAATTCCAGCGGAAGGTATGGGTGACACATCCTCTTCTTTACAGGTGGCAGCCTGAACCCCTGCAGAAAGGCCAGCAGAGCCCCACTCACACCGGGCCACCAACAAAGCTGTGGCCCCTCACTCCCTCCCACCAGCACAGCCCCGAGACTGCTGACGGGGCAGAGAATATGGAGTCAGGCACAGCTTCAGGGGCTATTGCTGCCTGGAGCGCCGTTTATATTGACCTCAAACAGGCACACCTGGGGAGGGCCGGCCGGCAGGGTAAGGCTGCCCAGGTCAGCTAATCCACAACCCTTAGGGAATCACATTGTTGAAAACGGACCTCGCTAAGGCAGAATAGAAGCCAAGGAAGAAAAGGACACAATGCCATTTGCAGCACCGTACATGAGTCTAGAAGTAATCACGTGACTTGTAGTAAGTCAGAAAGTGAAAGACACATATCGTATCATATCACTTATAGGTGTTACCTAAGAATGGATACCAGGGCAGATATTTCCACGGAGAAGGGCCATCACAGATTCATCAAACAAACTTATGGTTCACCAATGGAAAGTTGTGAGGATTGGTTTCATTACGATATTGGGGTTAACAGACATATACAAACACAGGTGACACATATAATCACCAAAGACCTACGGAATATCAAGAGAAGACTACTCAACATTCTGTCATAACGTACATGGGAAAAGGATCCCAGGAAGAACAGACATCTGTATATGTGTAAAAGAACCACATCTTCCACACCTACAACAAGCCAAACATTGTAATCAAACTTGCTGTAATAAAAAATAAAAAATTAAATTAAAAACACGAACAAGAGGTAGTGAGAGAAACTTGAACGGCTTTCTCCTGGCACATTCCATTCTAAATTCCAATCTAGAACACGACTTCCATTGAGGCTCTGTTGCCCTAGTCACCAGATTTGGTAAGGGAGAACTGCTGCCACCTTGTGGCCGTTTCGCACAACAGCAGCTTTAATCCCAGCGCTGATGGTCAGTTGATATTCAAAATCATTGCAGGCCTGTAAATGACACCTGCCCTGAAACCAAATCCTGGGGTCACATATCGACCAAAAATTTCAAAGGACGTCCATATTTCAAAACGACCGTCTCAAAAGGCATATTTTACGCACATTAGTGTTCTGCTTCTTTTTCTTTCTTTCCTTTTTTTGTTAAAAATACGGGAATGGAAAAAGGCATCCCTCAGAATGGGCGAAAATCGTTGCAAACGAATCAATGGACAAAGGTTTAATCTCCAATATATATAAACAGCTCATGCAGCTTAATATTAACAAAACAAACAACCCAATACAAAAAATGGGCAGAAGATCTAAAGAGATGTTTCTTCAAAGAAGACACAGAGATGGCCAAGACACACATGAAAAGCTGATCAACAGCACTAATTATTAGAGAAATGCAAATCAAAACTACAATGAGGTATCACCTCACACCTGTTAGAATCGGCATCATCAGAAAATCTACAACCAACCAACTCTGGGGAGGGTGTGGACAAAAGGAGCCCTCTTCCACAATTGGTGGCAATGTAAATTGATACAGTCACTATGGAGAACGGTATGGAGTTTCCTTGAAAAAAACTAGAAATAGAATTACCATCTGATCCAGCAATCCCACTTCTGGGCATATACCCAGAGAAAACCATAAATCAAAAAGGCACATTCACCACAATGTTCATGGCAGCACTATTTACAATAGCCAGGTAATGGAAGCAACGTAAATGCCCACAGACAGATGAATGGATAAAGATGTGGTACATATATAAAATGGAATATTACTCAGCCATAAAAAGGAATGAAACTGGGTCATTTGTAGAGACATCGATGGATCTAGAGACTGTCATACAGAATGAAGTAAGTCAGAAAGAGGAAAACAAATATTGTATATTAATGCATATATGTGGAACCTAAAAAATGGTACAGATGAACTGGTTTGCAGGGAAGAAACAGAGACACAGAGGTAGAGAACAAACATATGGACACCAAGTGTGGGAAGCCATGGGGTGGTGGTGGTGGGATGAGTTGGGAGATTGGGATTGACCTGTATACATGTATATGCATAAAATACATAACTAATAATAACCTGCTGTATAAAAAAATAAATCAAATTAAATTTCAAAATTTTAAAAAGTAAAATTTAAAAATAAAACAGAAAAATGTTCTTCCCTTCACACAGATGTATTTATAGGAATGAATTATTTCCATGCTTATATCTATAAATACATAAAAGAGGAAAAAAATCTAACTTGAACCATAAAAGAAAAAAAAAAACCTGAACCCACCAGTTATACAGAGGAAAACCCAATCAGGGCACTTGCTCCAGCGGTAAACAATTATGAAATTGGTCAGAGATGGGGAATCATCTCCCATACAACCAGCAACCCACCCCCCACGCCAGGAGCATCCTCATTGCAAAGCTGGGGGACCGTGCCGAGGCATCTGTGAGTAAACGTGAGCTGAGCCCCAGGACAGAAGCTGCTGAACTGTTCCCAACCTTCCCAGGTAAAACACCTGAATATGTACAAGGGCTTGAAAGCCTAGAGGAAGGGCCACGGAGCCACACCAGCGACAGCACGCAGGCCAACTTGGTGCCTGCAGGCCAGCCAGGGTGGTCCTGGCCCCGGGCGCTCTTCTGGAAGCTTTCCATTGCCCTGCCTGAGATACCCCTCCTGTCCCGGCCCTCACTGCTTTTTTCCTTCCTCACCTCTGTGCGGAGAGAAATTCCAGCGGAAGGTATGGGTGACACATCCTCTTCTTTACAGGTGGCAGCCTGGCAACCACTGCAGAAAGGCCAGCAGAGCCCCACTCACACCAGGCCACCAACAAAGCTGTGGCCCCTCACTCCCTCCCACCAGCACAGCCCCGAGACTGCTGACGGGGCAGAGAATATGGAGTCAGGCACAGCTTCAGGGGCTATTGCAGCCTGGAGCGCTCTTTATATTGACCTCAAACAGGCACACCTGGGGAGGGCCGGCCGGCAGGGTAAGGCGGCCCAGGTCAGCTAATCCACAACCCTCAGGGAATCACTTTGTTGAAAACGGACCTCGCTAAGGCAGAATAGAAGCCAAGGAAGAAAAGGACACAATGCCATTTGCAGCACCGTAGATGAGTCTAGAGGTAATCACGTGACTTGTAGTAAGTCAGAAAGTGAAAGACACATATCGTATCATATCACTTATAGGTGTTACCTAAGAATGGATACCAGGGCAGATATTTCCACGGAGAAGGGCCATCACAGATTCATCAAACAAACTTATGGTTCACCAATGGAAAGTTGTGAGGATTGGTTTCATTACGATATTGGGGTTAACAGACATATACACACACAGGTGACACATATAATCACCAAAGACCTACGGAATACCAAGAGAAGACTACTCAACCTTCTGTCATAACGTACATGGGAAAAGGATCCCAGGAAGAACAGACATCTGTATATGTGTAAAAGAACCACATCTTCCACACCTACAACAAGCCAAACATTGTAATCAAACTTGCTGTAATAAAAAATAAAAAATTAAATTAAAAACACGAACAAGAGGTAGTGAGACAAACTTGAACGGCTTTCTCCTGGCACATTCCATTCTAAATTCCAATCTAGAACACGACTTCCATTGAGGCTCTGTTGCCCTAGTCACCAGATTTGGTAAGGGAGAACTGCTGCCACCTTGTGGCCGTTTCGCACAACAGCAGCTTTAATCCCAGCGCTGATGGTCAGTTGATATTCAAAATCATTGCAGGCCTGTAAATGACACCTGCCCTGAAACCAAATCCTGGGGTCACATATCGACCAAAAATTTCAAAGGACGTCCATATTTCAAAACGACCGTCTCAAAAGGCATATTTTACGCACATTAGTGTTCTGCTTCTTTTTCTTTCTTTCCTTTTTTTGTTAAAAATACGGGAATGGAAAAAGGCATCCCTCAGAATGGGCGAAAATCGTTGCAAACGAATCAATGGACAAAGGTTTAATCTCCAATATATATAAACAGCTCATGCAGCTTAATATTAACAAAACAAACAACCCAATACAAAAAATGGGCAGAAGATCTAAAGAGATGTTTCTTCAAAGAAGACACAGAGATGGCCAAGACACACATGAAAAGCTGATCAACAGCACTAATTATTAGAGAAATGCAAATCAAAACTACAATGAGGTATCACCTCACACCTGTTAGAATCGGCATCATCAGAAAATCTACAACCAACCAACTCTGGGGAGGGTGTGGACAAAAGGAGCCCTCTTCCACAATTGGTGGCAATGTAAATTGATACAGTCACTATGGAGAACGGTATGGAGTTTCCTTGAAAAAAACTAGAAATAGAATTACCATCTGATCCAGCAATCCCACTTCTGGGCATATACCCAGAGAAAACCATAAATCAAAAAGGCACATTCACCACAATGTTCATGGCAGCACTATTTACAATAGCCAGGTAATGGAAGCAACGTAAATGCCCACAGACAGATGAATGGATAAAGATGTGGTACATATATAAAATGGAATATTACTCAGCCATAAAAAGGAATGAAACTGGGTCATTTGTAGAGACATCGATGGATCTAGAGACTGTCATACAGAATGAAGTAAGTCAGAAAGAGGAAAACAAATATTGTATATTAATGCATATATGTGGAACCTAAAAAATGGTACAGATGAACTGGTTTGCAGGGAAGAAACAGAGACACAGAGGTAGAGAACAAACATATGGACACCAAGTGTGGGAAGCCATGGGGTGGTGGTGGTGGGATGAGTTGGGAGATTGGGATTGACCTGTATACATGTATATGCATAAAATACATAACTAATAATAACCTGCTGTATAAAAAAATAAATCAAATTAAATTGCAAAATTTTAAAAAGTAAAATTTAAAAATAAAACAGAAAAATGTTCTTCCCTTCACACAGATGTATTTATAGGAATGAATTATTTCCATGCTTATATCTATAAATACATAAAAGAGGAAAAAAATCTAACTTGAACCATAAAAGAAAAAAAAAAACCTGAACCCACCAGTTATACAGAGGAAAACCCAATCAGGGCACTTGCTCCAGCGGTAAACAATTATGAAATTGGTCAGAGATGGGGAATCATCTCCCATACAACCAGCAACCCACCCCCCACGCCAGGAGCATCCTCATTGCAAAGCTGGGGGACCGTGCCGAGGCATCTGTGAGTAAACGTGAGCTGAGCCCCAGGACAGAAGCTGCTGAACTGTTCCCAACCTTCCCAGGTAAAACACCTGAATATGTACAAGGGCTTGAAAGCCTAGAGGAAGGGCCACGGAGCCACACCAGCGACAGCACGCAGGCCAACTTGGTGCCTGCAGGCCAGCCAGGGTGGTCCTGGCCCCGGGCGCTCTTCTGGAAGCTTTCCATTGCCCTGCCTGAGATACCCCTCCTGTCCCGGCCCTCACTGCTTTTTTCCTTCCTCACCTCTGTGCGGAGAGAAATTCCAGCGGAAGGTATGGGTGACACATCCTCTTCTTTACAGGTGGCAGCCTGGCAACCACTGCAGAAAGGCCAGCAGAGCCCCACTCACACCAGGCCACCAACAAAGCTGTGGCCCCTCACTCCCTCCCACCAGCACAGCCCCGAGACTGCTGACGGGGCAGAGAATATGGAGTCAGGCACAGCTTCAGGGGCTATTGCAGCCTGGAGCGCTCTTTATATTGACCTCAAACAGGCACACCTGGGGAGGGCCGGCCGGCAGGGTAAGGCGGCCCAGGTCAGCTAATCCACAACCCTCAGGGAATCACTTTGTTGAAAACGGACCTCGCTAAGGCAGAATAGAAGCCAAGGAAGAAAAGGACACAATGCCATTTGCAGCACCGTAGATGAGTCTAGAGGTAATCACGTGACTTGTAGTAAGTCAGAAAGTGAAAGACACATATCGTATCATATCACTTATAGGTGTTACCTAAGAATGGATACCAGGGCAGATATTTCCACGGAGAAGGGCCATCACAGATTCATCAAACAAACTTATGGTTCACCAATGGAAAGTTGTGAGGATTGGTTTCATTACGATATTGGGGTTAACAGACATATACACACACAGGTGACACATATAATCACCAAAGACCTACGGAATACCAAGAGAAGACTACTCAACCTTCTGTCATAACGTACATGGGAAAAGGATCCCAGGAAGAACAGACATCTGTATATGTGTAAAAGAACCACATCTTCCACACCTACAACAAGCCAAACATTGTAATCAAACTTGCTGTAATAAAAAATAAAAAATTAAATTAAAAACACGAACAAGAGGTAGTGAGACAAACTTGAACGGCTTTCTCCTGGCACATTCCATTCTAAATTCCAATCTAGAACACGACTTCCATTGAGGCTCTGTTGCCCTAGTCACCAGATTTGGTAAGGGAGAACTGCTGCCACCTTGTGGCCGTTTCGCACAACAGCAGCTTTAATCCCAGCGCTGATGGTCAGTTGATATTCAAAATCATTGCAGGCCTGTAAATGACACCTGCCCTGAAACCAAATCCTGGGGTCACATATCGACCAAAAATTTCAAAGGACGTCCATATTTCAAAACGACCGTCTCAAAAGGCATATTTTACGCACATTAGTGTTCTGCTTCTTTTTCTTTCTTTCCTTTTTTTGTTAAAAATACGGGAATGGAAAAAGGCATCCCTCAGAATGGGCGAAAATCGTTGCAAACGAATCAATGGACAAAGGTTTAATCTCCAATATATATAAACAGCTCATGCAGCTTAATATTAACAAAACAAACAACCCAATACAAAAAATGGGCAGAAGATCTAAAGAGATGTTTCTTCAAAGAAGACACAGAGATGGCCAAGACACACATGAAAAGCTGATCAACAGCACTAATTATTAGAGAAATGCAAATCAAAACTACAATGAGGTATCACCTCACACCTGTTAGAATCGGCATCATCAGAAAATCTACAACCAACCAACTCTGGGGAGGGTGTGGACAAAAGGAGCCCTCTTCCACAATTGGTGGCAATGTAAATTGATACAGTCACTATGGAGAACGGTATGGAGTTTCCTTGAAAAAAACTAGAAATAGAATTACCATCTGATCCAGCAATCCCACTTCTGGGCATATACCCAGAGAAAACCATAAATCAAAAAGGCACATTCACCACAATGTTCATGGCAGCACTATTTACAATAGCCAGGTAATGGAAGCAACGTAAATGCCCACAGACAGATGAATGGATAAAGATGTGGTACATATATAAAATGGAATATTACTCAGCCATAAAAAGGAATGAAACTGGGTCATTTGTAGAGACATCGATGGATCTAGAGACTGTCATACAGAATGAAGTAAGTCAGAAAGAGGAAAACAAATATTGTATATTAATGCATATATGTGGAACCTAAAAAATGGTACAGATGAACTGGTTTGCAGGGAAGAAACAGAGACACAGAGGTAGAGAACAAACATATGGACACCAAGTGTGGGAAGCCATGGGGTGGTGGTGGTGGGATGAGTTGGGAGATTGGGATTGACCTGTATACATGTATATGCATAAAATACATAACTAATAATAACCTGCTGTATAAAAAAATAAATCAAATTAAATTGCAAAATTTTAAAAAGTAAAATTTAAAAATAAAACAGAAAAATGTTCTTCCCTTCACACAGATGTATTTATAGGAATGAATTATTTCCATGCTTATATCTATAAATACATAAAAGAGGAAAAAAATCTAACTTGAACCATAAAAGAAAAAAAAAAACCTGAACCCACCAGTTATACAGAGGAAAACCCAATCAGGGCACTTGCTCCAGCGGTAAACAATTATGAAATTGGTCAGAGATGGGGAATCATCTCCCATACAACCAGCAACCCACCCCCCACGCCAGGAGCATCCTCATTGCAAAGCTGGGGGACCGTGCCGAGGCATCTGTGAGTAAACGTGAGCTGAGCCCCAGGACAGAAGCTGCTGAACTGTTCCCAACCTTCCCAGGTAAAACACCTGAATATGTACAAGGGCTTGAAAGCCTAGAGGAAGGGCCACGGAGCCACACCAGCGACAGCACGCAGGCCAACTTGGTGCCTGCAGGCCAGCCAGGGTGGTCCTGGCCCCGGGCGCTCTTCTGGAAGCTTTCCATTGCCCTGCCTGAGATACCCCTCCTGTCCCGGCCCTCACTGCTTTTTTCCTTCCTCACCTCTGTGCGGAGAGAAATTCCAGCGGAAGGTATGGGTGACACATCCTCTTCTTTACAGGTGGCAGCCTGGCAACCACTGCAGAAAGGCCAGCAGAGCCCCACTCACACCAGGCCACCAACAAAGCTGTGGCCCCTCACTCCCTCCCACCAGCACAGCCCCGAGACTGCTGACGGGGCAGAGAATATGGAGTCAGGCACAGCTTCAGGGGCTATTGCAGCCTGGAGCGCTCTTTATATTGACCTCAAACAGGCACACCTGGGGAGGGCCGGCCGGCAGGGTAAGGCGGCCCAGGTCAGCTAATCCACAACCCTCAGGGAATCACTTTGTTGAAAACGGACCTCGCTAAGGCAGAATAGAAGCCAAGGAAGAAAAGGACACAATGCCATTTGCAGCACCGTAGATGAGTCTAGAGGTAATCACGTGACTTGTAGTAAGTCAGAAAGTGAAAGACACATATCGTATCATATCACTTATAGGTGTTACCTAAGAATGGATACCAGGGCAGATATTTCCACGGAGAAGGGCCATCACAGATTCATCAAACAAACTTATGGTTCACCAATGGAAAGTTGTGAGGATTGGTTTCATTACGATATTGGGGTTAACAGACATATACACACACAGGTGACACATATAATCACCAAAGACCTACGGAATACCAAGAGAAGACTACTCAACCTTCTGTCATAACGTACATGGGAAAAGGATCCCAGGAAGAACAGACATCTGTATATGTGTAAAAGAACCACATCTTCCACACCTACAACAAGCCAAACATTGTAATCAAACTTGCTGTAATAAAAAATAAAAAATTAAATTAAAAACACGAACAAGAGGTAGTGAGACAAACTTGAACGGCTTTCTCCTGGCACATTCCATTCTAAATTCCAATCTAGAACACGACTTCCATTGAGGCTCTGTTGCCCTAGTCACCAGATTTGGTAAGGGAGAACTGCTGCCACCTTGTGGCCGTTTCACACAACAGCAGCTTTAATCCCAGCGCTGATGGTCAGTTGATATTCAAAATCATTGCAGGCCTGTAAATGACACCTGCCCTGAAACCAAATCCTGGGGTCACATATCGACCAAAAAATTCAAAGGAGATCCATATTTCAAAACGACCGTCTCAAAAGGCATATTTTACGCACATTAGTGTTCTGCTTCTTTTTCTTTCTTTCCTTTTTTTGTTAAAAATACGGGAATGGAAAAAGGCATCCCTCAGAATGGGCGAAAATCGTTGCAAACGAATCAATGGACAAAGGTTTAATCTCCAATATATATAAACAGCTCATGCAGCTTAATATTAACAAAACAAACAACCTAATACAAAAAATGGGCAGAAGATCTAAAGAGATGTTTCTTCAAAGAAGACACAGAGATGGCCAAGACACACATGAAAAGCTGCTCAACAGCACTAATTATTAGAGAAATGCAAATCAAAACTACAATGAGGTATCACCTCACACCTGTTAGAATCGGCATCATCAGAAAATCTACAAACAACAAATTCTGGGGAGGGTGTGGACAAAAGGAGCCCTCTTCCACAATTGGTGGCAATGTAAATTGATACAGTCACTATGGAGAACGGTATGGAGTTTCCTTGAAAAAAACTAGAAATAGAATTACCATCTGATCCAGCAATCCCACTTCTGGGCATATACCCAGAGAAAACCATAAATCAAAAAGGCACATTCACCACAATGTTCATGGCAGCACTATTTACAATAGGCAGGTAATGGAAGCAACGTAAATGCCCACAGACAGATGAATGGATAAAGATGTGGTACATATATAAAATGGAATATTACTCAGCCATAAAAAGGAATGAAACTGGGTCATTTGTAGAGACATCGATGGATCTAGAGACTGTCATACAGAATGAAGTAAGTCAGAAAGAGGAAAACAAATATTGTATATAAATGCATATATGTGGAACCTAAATAATGGTACAGATGAACTGGTTTGCAGGGAAGAAACAGAGACACAGAGGTAGAGAACAAACATATGGACACCAAGTGTGGGAAGCCATGGGGTGGTGGTGGTGGGATGAGTTGGGAGATTGGCATTGACCTGTATACATGTATATGCATAAAATACATAACTAATAATAACCTGCTGTATAAAAAAATAAATCAAATTAAATTTCAAAATTTTAAAAAGTAAAATTTAAAAATAAAACAGAAAAATGTTCTTCCCTTCACACAGATGTATTTATAGGAATGAATTATTTCCATGCTTATATCTATAAATACATAAAAGAGGAAAAAAATCTAACTTGAACCATAAAAGAAAAAAAAAAACCTGAACCCACCAGTTATACAGAGGAAAACCCTATCAGGGCACTTGCTCCAGCGGTAAACAATTCTGAAATTGGTCAGAGGTGGGGAATCATCTCCCACACAACCAGCAACCCACCCCCCACGCCAGGAGCATCCTCATTGCAAAGCTGGGGGACCGTGCCGAGGCATCTGTGAGTAAACGTGAGCTGAGCCCCAGGACAGCAGCTGCTGAACTATTCCCACCCTTCCCAGGTAAAACACTTGAATATGTACAAGGGCTTGAAAGCCTAGAGGAAGGGCCACGGAGCCACACCAGCGACAGCACTCAGGCCAACTTGGTGCCTGCAGGCCAGCCAGGGTGGTCCTGGCCCCGGGCGCTCTTCTGGAAGCTTTCCATTGCCCTGCCTGAGATACCCCTCCTGTCCCGGCCCCCACTGCTTTTTTCCTTCCTCACCTCTGTCCGGAGAGAAATTCCAGCGGAAGGTATGGGTGACACATCCTCTTCTTTACAGGTGGCAGCCTGGCAACCCCTGCAGAAAGGCCAGCAGAGCCCCACTCACACCGGGCCACCAACAAAGCTGTGGCCCCTCACTCCCTCCCACCAGCACAGCCCCGAGACTGCTGACGGGGCAGAGAATATGGAGTCAGGCACAGCTTCAGGGGCTATTGCTGCCTGGAGCGCTGTTTATATTGACCTCAAACAGGCACACCTGGGGAGGGCCGGCCGGCAGGGTAAGGCTGCCCAGGTCAGCTAATCCACAACCCTCAGGGAATCACATTGTTGAAAACGGACCTCGCTAAGGCAGAATAGAAGCCAAGGAAGAAAAGGACACAATGCCATTTGCAGCACCGTACATGAGTCTAGAGGTAATCACGTGACTTGTAGTAAGTCAGAAAGTGAAAGACACATATCGTATCCTATCACTTATAGGTGTTACCTAAGAATGGATACCAGGGCAGATATTTCCACGGAGAAGGGCCATCACAGATTCATCAAACAAACTTATGGTTCACCAATGGAAAGTTGTGAGGATTGGTTTCATTACGATATTGGGGTTAACAGACATATACACACACAGGTGACACATATAATCACCAAAGACCTACGGAATACCAAGAGAAGACTACTCAACCTTCTGTCATAACGTACATGGGAAAAGGATCCCAGGAAGAACAGACATCTGTATATGTGTAAAAGAACCACATCTTCCACACCTACAACAAGCCAAACATTGTAATCAAACTTGCTTTAATAAAAAATAAAAAATTAAATTAAAAACACGAACAAGAGGTAGTGAGAGAAACTTGAACGGCTTTCTCCTGGCACATTCCATTCTAAATTCCAATCTAGAACACGACTTCCATTGAGGCTCTGTTGCCCTAGTCACCAGATTTGGTAAGGGAGAACTGCTGCCACCTTGTGGCCGTTTCACACAACAGCAGCTTTAATCCCAGCGCTGATGGTCAGTTGATATTCAAAATCATTGCAGGCCTGTAAATGACACCTGCCCTGAAAACAAATCCTGGGGTCACATATCGACCAAAAAATTCAAAGGACGTCCATATTTCAAAACGACCGTTTCAAAAGGCATATTTTACGCACATTAGTGTTCTGCTTCTTTTTCTTTCTTTCCTTTTTTTGTTAAAAATACGGGAATGGAAAAAGGCATCCCTCAGAATGGGCGAAAATCGTTGCAAACGAATCAATGGACAAAGGTTTAATCTCCAATATATATAAACAGCTCATGCAGCTTAATATTAACAAAACAAACAACCCAATACAAAAAATGGGCAGAAGATCTAAAGAGATGTTTCTTCAAAGAAGACACAGAGATGGCCAAGACACACATGAAAAGCTGCACTAATTATTAGAGAAATGCAAATCAAAACTACAATGAGGTATCACCTCACACCTGTTAGAATCGGCATCATCAGAAAATCTACAAACAACCAATTCTGGGGAGGGTGTGGACAAAAGGAGCCCTCTTCCACAATTGGTGGCAATGTAAATTGATACAGTCACTATGGAGAACGGTATGGAGTTTCCTTGAAAAAAACTAGAAATAGAATTACCATCTGATCCAGCAATCCCACTTCTGGGCATATACCCAGAGAAAACCATAAATCAAAAAGGCACATTCACCACAATGTTCATGGCAGCACTATTTACAATAGCCAGGTAATGGAAGCAACGTAAATGCCCACAGACAGATGAATGGATAAAGAGGTGGTACATATATAAAATGGAATATTACTCAGCCATAAAAAGGAATGAAACTGGGTCATTTGTAGAGACATCGATGGATCTAGAGACTGTCATACAGAATGAAGTAAGTCAGAAAGAGGAAAACAAATATTGTATATTAATGCATATATGTGGAACCTAAAAAATGGTACAGATGAACTGGTTTGCAGGGAAGAAACAGAGACACAGAGGTAGAGAACAAACATATGGACACCAAGTGTGGGAAGCCATGGGGTGGTGGTGGTGGGATGAGTTGGGAGATTGGGATTGACCTGTATACATGTATATGCATAAAATACATAACTAATAATAACCTGCTGTATAAAAAAATAAATCAAATTAAATTTCAAAATTTTAAAAAGTAAAATTTAAAAATAAAACAGAAAAATGTTCTTCCCTTCACACAGATGTATTTATAGGAATGAATTATTTCCATGCTTATATCTATAAATACATAAAAGAGGAAAAAAATCTAACTTGAACCATAAAAGAAAAAAAAAAACCTGAACCCAACAGTTATACAGAGGAAAACCCTATCAGGGCACTTGCTCCAGCGGTAAACAATTCTGAAATTGGTCAGAGGTGGGGAATCATCTCCCATACAACCAGCAACCCACCCCCCACGCCAGGAGCATCCTCATTGCAAAGCTGGGGGACCGTGCCGAGGCATCTGTGAGTAAACGTGAGCTGAGCCCCAGGACAGCAGCTGCTGAACTGTTCCCACCCTTCCCAGGTAAAACACCTGAATATGTACAAGGGCTTGAAAGCCTAGAGGAAGGGCCACGGAGCCACACCAGCGACAGCACGCAGGCCAACTTGGTGCCTGCAGGCCAGCCAGGGTGGTCCTGGCCCCGGTCGCTCTTCTGGAAGCTTTCCATTGCCCTGCCTGAGATACCCCTCCTGTCCCCGCCCCCACTGCTTTTTTCCTTCCTCACCTCTGTCCGGAGAGAAATTCCAGCGGAAGGTATGGGTGACACATCCTCTTCTTTACAGGTGGCAGCCTGAACCACTGCAGAAAGGCCAGCAGAGCCCCACTCACACCGGGCCACCAACAAAGCTGTGGCCCCTCACTCCCTCCCACCAGCACAGCCCCGAGACTGCTGACGGGGCAGAGAATATGGAGTCAGGCACAGCTTCAGGGGCTATTGCTGCCTGGAGCGCTGTTTATATTGACCTCAAACAGGCACACCTGGGGAGGGCCGGCCGGCAGGGTAAGGCTGCCCAGGTCAGCTAATCCACAACCCTCAGGGAATCACATTGTTGAAAACGGACCTCGCTAAGGCAGAATAGAAGCCAAGGAAGAAAAGGACACAATGCCATTTGCAGCACCGTACATGAGTCTAGAGGTAATCACGTGACTTGTAGTAAGTCAGAAAGTGAAAGACACATATCGTATCCTATCACTTATAGGTGTTACCTAAGAATGGATACCAGGGCAGATATTTCCACGGAGAAGGGCCATCACAGATTCATCAAACAAACTTATGGTTCACCAATGGAAAGTTGTGAGGATTGGTTTCATTACGATATTGGGGTTAACAGACATATACAAACACAGGTGACACATATAATCACCAAAGACCTACGGAATACCAAGAGAAGACTACTCAACATTCTGTCATAACGTACATGGGAAAAGGATCCCAGGAAGAACAGACATCTGTATATGTGTAAAAGAACCACATCTTCCACACCTACAACAAGCCAAGCATTGTAATCAAACTTGCTGTAATAAAAAATAAAAAATTAAATTAAAAACACGAACAAGAGGTAGTGAGAGAAACTTGAACGGCTTTCTCCTGGCACATTCCATTCTAAATTCAAATCTAGAACACGACTTCCATTGAGGCTCTGTTGCCCTAGTCACCAGATTTGGTAAGGGAGAACTCCTGCCACCTTGTGGCCGTTTCACACAACAGCAGCTTTAATCCCAGCGCTGATGGTCAGTTGATATTCAAAATCATTGCAGGCCTGTAAATGACACCTGCCCTGAAACCAAATCCTGGGGTCACATATCGACCAAAAATTTCAAAGGACGTCCATATTTCAAAACGACCATCTCAAAAGGCATATTTTACGCACATTAGTGTTCTGCTTCTTTTTCTTTCTTTCCTTTTTTTGTTAAAAATACGGGAATGGAAAAAGGCATCCCTCAGAATGGGCGAAAATCGTTGCAAACGAATCAATGGACAAAGGTTTAATCTCCAATATATATAAACAGCTCATGCAGCTTAATATTAACAAAACAAACAACCCAATACAAAAAATGGGCAGAAGATCTAAAGAGATGTTTCTTCAAAGAAGACACAGAGATGGCCAAGACACACATGAAAAGCTGATCAACAGCACTAATTATTAGAGAAATGCAAATCAAAACTACAATGAGGTATCACCTCACACCTGTTAGAATCGGCATCATCAGAAAATCTAAAAACAACCAACTCTGGGGAGGGTGTGGACAAAAGGAGCCCTCTTCCACAATTGGTGGCAATGTAAATTGATACAGTCACTATGGAGAACGGTATGGAGTTTCCTTGAAAAAAACTAGAAATAGAATTACCATCTGATCCAGCAATCCCACTTCTGGGCATATACCCAGAGAAAACCATAAATCAAAAAGGCACATTCACCACAATGTTCATGGCAGCACTATTTACAATAGCCAGGTAATGGAAGCAACGTAAATGCCCACAGACAGATGAATGGATAAAGATGTGGTACATATATAAAATGGAATATTACTCAGCCATAAAAAGGAATGAAACTGGGTCATTTGTAGAGACATCGATGAATCTAGAGACTGTCATACAGAATGAAGTAAGTCAGAAAGAGGAAAACAAATATTGTATATTAATGCATATATGTGGAACCTAAAAAATGGTACAGATGAACTGGTTTGCAGGGAAGAAACAGAGACACAGAGGTAGAGAACAAACATATGGACACCAAGTGTGGGAAGCCATGGGGTGGTGGTGGTGGGATGAGTTGGGAGATTGGGATTGACCTGTATACATGTATATGCATAAAATACATAACTAATAATAACCTGCTGTATAAAAAAATAAATCAAATTAAATTTCAAAATTTTAAAAAGTAAAATTTAAAAATAAAACAGAAAAATGTTCTTCCCTTCACACAGATGTATTTATAGGAATGAATTATTTCCATGCTTATATCTATAAATACATAAAAGAGGAAAAAAATCTAACTTGAACCATAAAAGAAAAAAAAAACCTGAACCCACCAGTTATACAGAGGAAAACCCAATCAGGGCACTTGCTCCAGCGGTAAACAATTATGAAATTGGTCAGAGGTGGGGAATCATCTCCCATACAACCAGCAACCCACCCCCCACGCCAGGAGCATCCTCATTGCAAAGCTGGGGGACCGTGCCGAGGCATCTGTGAGTAAACGTGAGCTGAGCCCCAGGACAGCAGCTGCTGAACTGTTCCCACCCTTCCCAGGTAAAACACCTGAATATGTACAAGGGCTTGAAAGCCTAGAGGAAGGGCCACGGAGCCACACCAGCGACAGCACGCAGGCCAACTTGGTGCCTGCAGGCCAGCCAGGGTGGTCCTGGCCCCGGACGCTCTTCTGGAAGCTTTCCATTGCCCTGCCTGAGATACCCCTCCTGTCCCCGCCCCCACTGCTTTTTTCCTTCCTCACCTCTGTCCGGAGAGAAATTCCAGCAGAAGGTATGGGTGACACATCCTCTTCTTTACAGGTGGCAGCCTGAACCCCTGCAGAAAGGCCAGCAGAGCCCCACTCACACCGGGCCACCAACAAAGCTGTGGCCCCTCACTCCCTCCCACCAGCACAGCCCCGAGACTGCTGACGGGGCAGAGAATATGGAGTCAGGCACAGCTTCAGGGGCTATTGCTGCCTGGAGCGCTGTTTATATTGACCTCAAACAGGCACACCTGGGGAGGGCCGGCCCGCAGGGTAAGGCTGCCCAGGTCAGCTAATCCACAACCCTCAGGGAATCACATTGTTGAAAACGGACCTCGCTAAGGCAGAATAGAAGCCAAGGAAGAAAAGGACACAATGCCATTTGCAGCACCGTACATGAGTCTAGAGGTAATCACGTGACTTGTAGTAAGTCAGAAAGTGAAAGACACATATCGTATCATATCACTTATAGGTGTTACCTAAGAATGGATACCAGGGCAGATATTTCCACGGAGAAGGGCCATCACAGATTCATCAAACAAACTTATGGTTCACCAATGGAAAGTTGTGAGGATTGGTTTCATTACGATATTGGGGTTAACAGACATATACAAACACAGGTGACACATATAATCACCAAAGACCTACGGAATACCAAGAGAAGACTACTCAACATTCTGTCATAACGTACATGGGAAAAGGATCCCAGGAAGAACAGACATCTGTATATGTGTAAAAGAACCACATCTTCCACACCTACAACAAGCCAAGCATTGTAATCAAACTTGCTGTAATAAAAAATAAAAAATTAAATTAAAAACACGAACAAGAGGTAGTGAGAGAAACTTGAACGGCTTTCTCCTGGCACATTCCATTCTAAATTCCAATCTAGAACACGACTTCCATTGAGGCTCTGTTGCCCTAGTCACCAGATTTGGTAAGGGAGAACTCCTGCCACCTTGTGGCCGTTTCGCACAACAGCAGCTTTAATCCCAGCGCTGATGGTCAGTTGATATTCAAAATCATTGCAGGCCTGTAAATGACACCTGCCCTGAAACCAAATCCTGGGGTCACATATCGACCAAAAAATTCAAAGGACGTCCATATTTCAAAACGACCGTCTCAAAAGGCATATTTTACGCACATTAGTGTTCTGCTTCTTTTTCTTTCTTTCCTTTTTTTGTTAAAAATACGGGAATGGAAAAAGGCATCCCTCAGAATGGGCGAAAATCGTTGCAAACGAATCAATGGACAAAGGTTTAATCTCCAATATATATAAACAGCTCATGCAGCTTAATATTAACAAAACAAACAACCCAATACAAAAAATGGGCAGAAGATCTAAAGAGATGTTTCTTCAAAGAAGACACAGAGATGGCCAAGACACACATGAAAAGCTGATCAACAGCACTAATTATTAGAGAAATGCAAATCAAAACTACAATGAGGTATCACCTCACACCTGTTAGAATCGGCATCATCAGAAAATCTACAAACAACCAACTCTGAGGAGGGTGTGGACAAAAGGAGCCCTCTTCCACAATTGGTGGCAATGTAAATTGATACAGTCACTATGGAGAACGGTATGGAGTTTCCTTGAAAAAAACTAGAAATAGAATTACCATCTGATCCAGCAATCCCACTTCTGGGCATATACCCAGAGAAAACCATAAATCAAAAAGGCACATTCACCACAATGTTCATGGCAGCACTATTTACAATAGCCAGGTAATGGAAGCAACGTAAATGCCCACAGACAGATGAATGGATAAAGATGTGGTACATATATAAAATGGAATATTACTCAGCCATAAAAAGGAATGAAACTGGGTCATTTGTAGAGACATCGATGGATCTAGAGACTGTCATACAGAATGAAGTAAGTCAGAAAGAGGAAAACAAATATTGTATATTAATGCATATATGTGGAACCTAAAAAATGGTACAGATGAACTGGTTTGCAGGGAAGAAACAGAGACACAAAGGTAGAGAACAAACATATGGACACCAAGTGTGGGAAGCCATGGGGTGGTGGTGGTGGGATGAGTTGGGAGATTGGGATTGACCTGTATACATGTATATGCATAAAATACATAACTAATAATAACCTGCTGTATAAAAAAATAAATCAAATTAAATTTCAAAATTTTAAAAAGTAAAATTTAAAAATAAAACAGAAAAATGTTCTTCCCTTCACACAGATGTATTTATAGGAATGAATTATTTCCATGCTTATATCTATAAATACATAAAAGAGGAAAAAATCTAACTTGAACCATAAAAGAAAAAAAAAACCTGAACCCACCAGTTATACAGAGGAAAACCCAATCAGGGCACTTGCTCCAGCGGTAAACAATTATGAAATTGGTCAGAGGTGGGGAATCATCTCCCATACAACCAGCAACCCACCCCCCACGCCAGGAGCATCCTCATTGCAAAGCTGGGGGACCGTGCCGAGGCATCTGTGCGTAAACGTGAGCTGAGCCCCAGGACAGCAGCTGCTGAACTGTTCCCACCCTTCCCAGGTAAAACACCTGAATATGTACAAGGGCTTGAAAGCCTAGAGGAAGGGCCACGGAGCCACACCAGCGACAGCACGCAGGCCAACTTGGTGCCTGCAGGCCAGCCAGGGTGGTCCTGGCCCCGGGCGCTCTTCTGGAAGCTTTCCATTGCCCTGCCTGAGATACCCCTCCTGTCCCGGCCCTCACTGCTTTTTTCCTTCCTCACCTCTGTCCGGAGAGAAATTCCAGCGGAAGGTATGGGTGACACATCCTCTTCTTTACAGGTGGCAGCCTGGCAACCACTGCAGAAAGGCCAGCAGAGCCCCACTCACACCAGGCCACCAACAAAGCTGTGGCCCCTCACTCCCTCCCACCAGCACAGCCCCGAGACTGCTGACGGGGCAGAGAATATGGAGTCAGGCACAGCTTCAGGGGCTATTGCTGCCTGGAGCGCTGTTTATATTGACCTCAAACAGGCACACCTGGGGAGGGCCGGCCGGCAGGGTAAGGCTGCCCAGGTCAGCTAATCCACAACCCTCAGGGAATCACATTGTTGAAAACGGACCTCGCTAAGGCAGAATAGAAGCCAAGGAAGAAAAGGACACAATGCCATTTGCAGCACCGTACATGAATCTAGAGGTAATCACGTGACTTGTAGTAAGTCAGAAAGTGAAAGACACATATCGTATCATATCACTTATAGGTGTTACCTAAGAATGGATACCAGGGCAGATATTTCCACGGAGAAGGGCCATCACAGATTCATCAAACAAACTTATGGTTCACCAATGGAAAGTTGTGAGGATTGGTTTCATTACGATATTGGGGTTAACAGACATATACACACACAGGTGACACATATAATCACCAAAGACCTACGGAATACCAAGAGAAGACTACTCAACATTCTGTCATAACGTACATGGGAAAAGGATCCCAGGAAGAACAGACATCTGTATATGTGTAAAAGAACCACATCTTCCACACCTACAACAAGCCAAACATTGTAATCAAACTTGCTGTAATAAAAAATAAAAAATTAAATTAAAAACACGAACAAGAAGTAGTGAGACAAACATGAGGGGCTTTCTCCTGGCACATTCCATTCTAAATTCCAATCTAGAACACGACTTCCATTGAGGCTCTGTTGCCCTAGTCACCAGATTTGGTAAGGGAGAACTGCTGCCACCTTGTGGCCGTTTCACACAACAGCAGCTTTAATCCCAGCGCTGATGGTCAGTTGATATTCAAAATCATTGCAGGCCTGTAAATGACACCTGCCCTGAAACCAAATCCTGGGGTCACATATCGACCAAAAAATTCAAAGGAGATCCATATTTCAAAACGACCGTCTCAAAAGGCATATTTTACGCACATTAGTGTTCTGCTTCTTTTTCTTTCTTTCCTTTTTTTGTTAAAAATACGGGAATGGAAAAAGGCATCCCTCAGAATGGGCGAAAATGGTTGCAAACGAATCAATGGACAAAGGTTTAATCTCCAATATATATAAACAGCTCATGCAGCTTAATATTAACAAAACAAACAACCCAATACAAAAAATGGGCAGAAGATCTAAAGAGATGTTTCTTCAAAGAAGACACAGAGATGGCCAAGACACACATGAAAAGCTGATCAACAGCACTAATTATTAGAGAAATGCAAATCAAAACTACAATGAGGTATCACCTCACACCTGTTAGAATCGGCATCATCAGAAAATCTACAAACAACCAACTCTGGGGAGGGTGTGGACAAAAGGAGCCCTCTTCCACTATTGGTGGCAATGTAAATTGATACAGTCACTATGGAGAACGGTATGGAGTTTCCTTGAAAAAAACTAGAAATAGAATTACCATCTGATCCAGCAATCCCACTTCTGGGCATATACCCAGAGAAAACCATAAATCAAAAAGGCACATTCACCACAATGTTCATGGCAGCACTATTTACAATAGCCAGGTAATGGAAGCAACGTAAATGCCCACAGACAGATGAATGGATAAAGATGTGGTACATATATAAAATGGAATATTACTCAGCCATAAAAAGGAATGAAACTGGGTCATTTGTAGAGACATCGATGGATCTAGAGACTGTCATACAGAATGAAGTAAGTCAGAAAGAGGAAAACAAATATTGTATATTAATGCATATATGTGGAACCTAAAAAATGGTACAGATGAACTGGTTTGCAGGGAAGAAACAGAGACACAGAGGTAGAGAACAAACATATGGACACCAAGTGTGGGAAGCCATGGGGTGGTGGTGGTGGGATGAGTTGGGAGATTGGCATTGACCTGTATACATGTATATGCATAAAATACATAACTAATAATAACCTGCTGTATAAAAAAATAAATCAAATTAAATTTCAAAATTTTAAAAAGTAAAATTTAAAAATAAAACAGAAAAATGTTCTTCCCTTCACACAGATGTATTTATAGGAATGAATTATTTCCATGCTTATATCTATAAATACATAAAAGAGGAAAAAAATCTAACTTGAACCATAAAAGAAAAAAAAAACCTGAACCCACCAGTTATACAGAGGAAAACCCAATCAGGGCACTTGCTCCAGCGGTAAACAATTATGAAATTGGTCAGAGGTGGGGAATCATCTCCCATACAACCAGCAACCCACCCCCCACGCCAGGAGCATCCTCATTGCAAAGCTGGGGGACCGTGCCGAGGCATCTGTGAGTAAACGTGAGCTGAGCCCCAGGACAGCAGCTGCTGAACTGTTCCCACCCTTCCCAGGTAAAACACCTGAATATGTACAAGGGCTTGAAAGCCTAGAGGAAGGGCCACGGAGCCACACCAGCGACAGCACGCAGGCCAACTTGGTGCCTGCAGGCCAGCCAGGGTGGTCCTGGCCCCGGGCGCTCTTCTGGAAGCTTTCCATTGCCCTGCCTGAGATACCCCTCCTGTCCCGGCCCTCACTGCTTTTTTCCTTCCTCACCTCTGTCCGGAGAGAAATTCCAGCGGAAGGTATGGGTGACACATCCTCTTCTTTACAGGTGGCAGCCTGGCAACCACTGCAGAAAGGCCAGCAGAGCCCCACTCACACCAGGCCACCAACAAAGCTGTGGCCCCTCACTCCCTCCCACCAGCACAGCCCCGAGACTGCTGACGGGGCAGAGAATATGGAGTCAGGCACAGCTTCAGGGGCTATTGCTGCCTGGAGCGCTGTTTATATTGACCTCAAACAGGCACACCTGGGGAGGGCCGGCCGGCAGGGTAAGGCTGCCCAGGTCAGCTAATCCACAACCCTCAGGGAATCACATTGTTGAAAACGGACCTCGCTAAGGCAGAATAGAAGCCAAGGAAGAAAAGGACACAATGCCATTTGCAGCACCGTACATGAGTCTAGAGGTAATCACGTGACTTGTAGTAAGTCAGAAAGTGAAAGACACATATCGTATCATATCACTTATAGGTGTTACCTAAGAATGGATACCAGGGCAGATATTTCCACGGAGAAGGGCCATCACAGATTCATCAAACAAACTTATGGTTCACCAATGGAAAGGTGTGAGGATCGGTTTCATTACGATATTGGGGTTAACAGACATATACACACACAGGTGACACATATAATCACCAAAGACCTACGGAATACCAAGAGAAGACTACTCAACATTCTGTCATAACGTACATGGGAAAAGGATCCCAGGAAGAACAGACATCTGTATATGTGTAAAAGAACCACATCTTCCACACCTACAACAAGCCAAACATTGTAATCAAACTTGCTGTAATAAAAAATAAAAAATTAAATTAAAAACACGAACAAGAAGTAGTGAGACAAACATGAGGGGCTTTCTCCTGGCACATTCCATTCTAAATTCCAATCTAGAACACGACTTCCATTGAGGCTCTGTTGCCCTAGTCACCAGATTTGGTAAGGGAGAACTGCTGCCACCTTGTGGCCGTTTCACACAACAGCAGCTTTAATCCCAGCGCTGATGGTCAGTTGATATTCAAAATCATTGCAGGCCTGTAAATGACACCTGCCCTGAAACCAAATCCTGGGGTCACATATCGACCAAAAAATTCAAAGGAGATCCATATTTCAAAACGACCGTCTCAAAAGGCATATTTTACGCACATTAGTGTTCTGCTTCTTTTTCTTTCTTTCCTTTTTTTGTTAAAAATACGGGAATGGAAAAAGGCATCCCTCAGAATGGGCGAAAATGGTTGCAAACGAATCAATGGACAAAGGTTTAATCTCCAATATATATAAACAGCTCATGCAGCTTAATATTAACAAAACAAACAACCTAATACAAAAAATGGGCAGAAGATCTAAAGAGATGTTTCTTCAAAGAAGACACAGAGATGGCCAAGACACACATGAAAAGCTGCTCAACAGCACTAATTATTAGAGAAATGCAAATCAAAACTACAATGAGGTATCACCTCACACCTGTTAGAATCGGCATCATCAGAAAATCTACAAACAACAAATTCTGGGGAGGGTGTGGACAAAAGGAGCCCTCTTCCACAATTGGTGCCAATGTAAATTGATACAGTCACTATGGAGAACGGTATGGAGTTTCCTTGAAAAAAACTAGAAATAGAATTACCATCTGATCCAGCAATCCCACTTCTGGGCATATACCCAGAGAAAACCATAAATCAAAAAGGCACATTCACCACAATGTTCATGGCAGCACTATTTACAATAGGCAGGTAATGGAAGCAACGTAAATGCCCACAGACAGATGAATGGATAAAGATGTGGTACATATATAAAATGGAATATTACTCAGCCATAAAAAGGAATGAAACTGGGTCATTTGTAGAGACATCGATGGATCTAGAGACTGTCATACAGAATGAAGTAAGTCAGAAAGAGGAAAACAAATATTGTATATAAATGCATACATGTGGAACCTAAATAATGGTACAGATGAACTGGTTTGCAGGGAAGAAACAGAGACACAGAGGTAGAGAACAAACATATGGACACCAAGTGTGGGAAGCCATGGGGTGGTGGTGGTGGGATGAGTTGGGAGATTGGCATTGACCTGTATACATGTATATGCATAAAATACATAACTAATAATAACCTGCTGTATAAAAAAATAAATCAAATTAAATTTCAAAATTTTAAAAAGTAAAATTTAAAAATAAAACAGAAAAATGTTCTTCCCTTCACACAGATGTATTTATAGGAATGAATTATTTCCATGCTTATATCTATAAATACATAAAAGAGGAAAAAAATCTAACTTGAACCATAAAAGAAAAAAAAAAACCTGAACCCACCAGTTATACAGAGGAAAACCCAATCAGGGCACTTGCTCCAGCGGTAAACAATTCTGAAATTGGTCAGAGGTGGGGAATCATCTCCCATACAACCAGCAACCCACCCCCCACGCCAGGAGCATCCTCATTGCAAAGCTGGGGGACCGTGCCAAGGCATCTGTGAGTAAACGTGAGCTGAGCCCCAGGACAGCAGCTGCTGAACTATTCCCACCCTTCCCAGGTAAAACACTTGAATATGTACAAGGGCTTGAAAGCCTAGAGGAAGGGCCACGGAGCCACACCAGCGACAGCACTCAGGCCAACTTGGTGCCTGCAGGCCAGCCAGGGTGGTCCTGGCCCCGGGCGCTCTTCTGGAAGCTTTCCATTGCCCTGCCTGAGATACCCCTCCTGTCCCGGCCCCCACTGCTTTTTTCCTTCCTCACCTCTGTCCGGAGAGAAATTCCAGCGGAAGGTATGGGTGACACATCCTCTTCTTTACAGGTGGCAGCCTGGCAACCCCTGCAGAAAGGCCAGCAGAGCCCCACTCACACCGGGCCACCAACAAAGCTGTGGCCCCTCACTCCCTCCCACCAGCACAGCCCCGAGACTGCTGACGGGGCAGAGAATATGGAGTCAGGCACAGCTTCAGGGGCTATTGCTGCCTGGAGCGCTGTTTATATTGACCTCAAACAGGCACACCTGGGGAGGGCCGGCCGGCAGGGTAAGGCTGCCCAGGTCAGCTAATCCACAACCCTCAGGGAATCACATTGTTGAAAACGGACCTCGCTAAGGCAGAATAGAAGCCAAGGAAGAAAAGGACACAATGCCATTTGCAGCACCGTACATGAGTCTAGAGGTAATCACGTGACTTGTAGTAAGTCAGAAAGTGAAAGACACATATCGTATCATATCACTTATAGGTGTTACCTAAGAATGGATACCAGGGCAGATATTTCCACGGAGAAGGGCCATCACAGATTCATCAAACAAACTTATGGTTCACCAATGGAAAGTTGTGAGGATTGGTTTCATTACGATATTGGGGTTAACAGACATATACAAACACAGGTGACACATATAATCACCAAAGACCTACGGAATACCAAGAGAAGACTACTCAACATTCTGTCATAACGTACATGGGAAAAGGATCCCAGGAAGAACAGACATCTGTATATGTGTAAAAGAACCACATCTTCCACACCTACAACAAGCCAAACATTGTAATCAAACTTGCTGTAATAAAAAATAAAAAATTAAATTAAAAACACGAACAAGAGGTAGTGAGAGAAACTTGAACGGCTTTCTCCTGGCACATTCCATTCTAAATTCCAATCTAGAACACGACTTCCATTGAGGCTCTGTTGCCCTAGTCACCAGATTTGGTAAGGGAGAACTGCTGCCACCTTGTGGCCGTTTCGCACAACAGCAGCTTTAATCCCAGCGCTGATGGTCAGTTGATATTCAAAATCATTGCAGGCCTGTAAATGACACCTGCCCTGAAAACAAATCCTGGGGTCACATATCGACCAAAAATTTCAAAGGACGTCCATATTTCAAAACGACCATCTCAAAAGGCATATTTTACGCACATTAGTGTTCTGCTTCTTTTTCTTTCTTTCCTTTTTTTGTTAAAAATACGGGAATGGAAAAAGGCATCCCTCAGAATGGGCGAAAATCGTTGCAAACGAATCAATGGACAAAGGTTTAATCTCCAATATATATAAACAGCTCATGCAGCTTAATATTAACAAAACAAACAACCCAATACAAAAAATGGGCAGAAGATCTAAAGAGATGTTTCTTCAAAGAAGACACAGAGATGGCCAAGACACACATGAAAAGCTGATCAGCAGCACTAATTATTAGAGAAATGCAAATCAAAACTACAATGAGGTATCACCTCACACCTGTTAGAATCGGCATCATCAGAAAATCTACAAACAACCAACTCTGGGGAGGGTGTGGACAAAAGGAGCCCTCTTCCACAATTGGTGGCAATGTAAATTGATACAGTCACTATGGAGAACGGTATGGAGTTTCCTTGAAAAAAACTAGAAATAGAATTACCATCTGATCCAGCAATCCCACTTCTGGGCATATACCCAGAGAAAACCATAAATCAAAAAGGCACATTCACCACAATGTTCATGGCAGCACTATTTACAATAGCCAGGTAATGGAAGCAACGTAAATGCCCACAGACAGATGAATGGATAAAGATGTGGTACATATATAAAATGGAATATTACTCAGCCATAAAAAGGAATGAAACTGGGTCATTTGTAGAGACATCGATGAATCTAGAGACTGTCATACAGAATGAAGTAAGTCAGAAAGAGGAAAACAAATATTGTATATTAATGCATATATGTGGAACCTAAAAAATGGTACAGATGAACTGGTTTGCAGGGAAGAAACAGAGACACAGAGGTAGAGAACAAACATATGGACACCAAGTGTGGGAAGCCATGGGGTGGTGGTGGTGGGATGAGTTGGGAGATTGGGATTGACCTGTATACATGTATATGCATAAAATACATAACTAATAATAACCTGCTGTATAAAAAAATAAATCAAATTAAATTTCAAAATTTTAAAAAGTAAAATTTAAAAATAAAACAGAAAAATGTTCTTCCCTTCACACAGATGTATTTATAGGAATGAATTATTTCCATGCTTATATCTATAAATACATAAAAGAGGAAAAAAATCTAACTTGAACCATAAAAGAAAAAAAAAACCTGAACCCACCAGTTATACAGAGGAAAACCCAATCAGGGCACTTGCTCCAGCGGTAAACAATTATGAAATTGGTCAGAGGTGGGGAATCATCTCCCATACAACCAGCAACCCACCCCCCACGCCAGGAGCATCCTCATTGCAAAGCTGGGGGACCGTGCCGAGGCATCTGTGCGTAAACGTGAGCTGAGCCCCAGGACAGCAGCTGCTGAACTGTTCCCACCCTTCCCAGGTAAAACACCTGAATATGTACAAGGGCTTGAAAGCCTAGAGGAAGGGCCACGGAGCCACACCAGCGACAGCACGCAGGCCAACTTGGTGCCTGCAGGCCAGCCAGGGTGGTCCTGGCCCCGGGCGCTCTTCTGGAAGCTTTCCATTGCCCTGCCTGAGATACCCGTCCTGTCCCGGCCCTCACTGCTTTTTTCCTTCCTCACCTCTGTCCGGAGAGAAATTCCAGCGGAAGGTATGGGTGACACATCCTCTTCTTTACAGGTGGCAGCCTGGCAACCACTGCAGAAAGGCCAGCAGAGCCCCACTCACACCAGGCCACCAACAAAGCTGTGGCCCCTCACTCCCTCCCACCAGCACAGCCCCGAGACTGCTGACGGGGCAGAGAATATGGAGTCAGGCACAGCTTCAGGGGCTATTGCTGCCTGGAGCGCTGTTTATATTGACCTCAAACAGGCACACCTGGGGAGGGCCGGCCGGCAGGGTAAGGCTGCCCAGGTCAGCTAATCCACAACCCTCAGGGAATCACATTGTTGAAAACGGACCTCGCTAAGGCAGAATAGAAGCCAAGGAAGAAAAGGACACAATGCCATTTGCAGCACCGTACATGAATCTAGAGGTAATCACGTGACTTGTAGTAAGTCAGAAAGTGAAAGACACATATCGTATCATATCACTTATAGGTGTTACCTAAGAATGGATACCAGGGCAGATATTTCCACGGAGAAGGGCCATCACAGATTCATCAAACAAACTTATGGTTCACCAATGGAAAGTTGTGAGGATTGGTTTCATTACGATATTGGGGTTAACAGACATATACACACACAGGTGACACATATAATCACCAAAGACCTACGGAATACCAAGAGAAGACTACTCAACATTCTGTCATAACGTACATGGGAAAAGGATCCCAGGAAGAACAGACATCTGTATATGTGTAAAAGAACCACATCTTCCACACCTACAACAAGCCAAACATTGTAATCAAACTTGCTGTAATAAAAAATAAAAAATTAAATTAAAAACACGAACAAGAAGTAGTGAGACAAACATGAGGGGCTTTCTCCTGGCACATTCCATTCTAAATTCCAATCTAGAACACGACTTCCATTGAGGCTCTGTTGCCCTAGTCACCAGATTTGGTAAGGGAGAACTGCTGCCACCTTGTGGCCGTTTCACACAACAGCAGCTTTAATCCCAGCGCTGATGGTCAATTGATATTCAAAATCATTGCAGGCCTGTAAATGACACCTGCCCTGAAACCAAATCCTGGGGTCACATATCGACCAAAAAATTCAAAGGAGATCCATATTTCAAAACGACCGTCTCAAAAGGCATATTTTACGCACATTAGTGTTCTGCTTCTTTTTCTTTCTTTCCTTTTTTTGTTAAAAATACGGGAATGGAAAAAGGCATCCCTCAGAATGGGCGAAAATGGTTGCAAACGAATCAATGGACAAAGGTTTAATCTCCAATATATATAAACAGCTCATGCAGCTTAATATTAACAAAACAAACAACCCAATACAAAAAATGGGCAGAAGATCTAAAGAGATGTTTCTTCAAAGAAGACACAGAGATGGCCAAGACACACATGAAAAGCTGATCAACAGCACTAATTATTAGAGAAATGCAAATCAAAACTACAATGAGGTATCACCTCACACCTGTTAGAATCGGCATCATCAGAAAATCTACAAACAACCAACTCTGGGGAGGGTGTGGACAAAAGGAGCCCTCTTCCACAATTGGTGGCAATGTAAATTGATACAGTCACTATGGAGAACGGTATGGAGTTTCCTTGAAAAAAACTAGAAATAGAATTACCATCTGATCCAGCAATCCCACTTCTGGGCATATACCCAGAGAAAACCATAAATCAAAAAGGCACATTCACCACAATGTTCATGGCAGCACTATTTACAATAGCCAGGTAATGGAAGCAACGTAAATGCCCACAGACAGATGAATGGATAAAGATGTGGTACATATATAAAATGGAATATTACTCAGCCATAAAAAGGAATGAAACTGGGTCATTTGTAGAGACATCGATGGATCTAGAGACTGTCATACAGAATGAAGTAAGTCAGAAAGAGGAAAACAAATATTGTATATTAATGCATATATGTGGAACCTAAAAAATGGTACAGATGAACTGGTTTGCAGGGAAGAAACAGAGACACAGAGGTAGAGAACAAACATATGGACACCAAGTGTGGGAAGCCATGGGGTGGTGGTGGTGGGATGAGTTGGGAGATTGGCATTGACCTGTATACATGTATATGCATAAAATACATAACTAATAATAACCTGCTGTATAAAAAAATAAATCAAATTAAATTTCAAAATTTTAAAAAGTAAAATTTAAAAATAAAACAGAAAAATGTTCTTCCCTTCACACAGATGTATTTATAGGAATGAATTATTTCCATGCTTATATCTATAAATACATAAAAGAGGAAAAAAATCTAACTTGAACCATAAAAGAAAAAAAAAACCTGAACCCACCAGTCATACAGAGGAAAACCCAATCAGGGCACTTGCTCCAGCGGTAAACAATTATGAAATTGGTCAGAGGTGGGGAATCATCTCCCATACAACCAGCAACCCACCCCCCACGCCAGGAGCATCCTCATTGCAAAGCTGGGGGACCGTGCCGAGGCATCTGTGAGTAAACGTGAGCTGAGCCCCAGGACAGCAGCTGCTGAACTGTTCCCACCCTTCCCAGGTAAAACACCTGAATATGTACAAGGGCTTGAAAGCCTAGAGGAAGGGCCACGGAGCCACACCAGCGACAGCACGCAGGCCAACTTGGTGCCTGCAGGCCAGCCAGGGTGGTCCTGGCCCCGGGCGCTCTTCTGGAAGCTTTCCATTGCCCTGCCTGAGATACCCCTCCTGTCCCGGCCCTCACTGCTTTTTTCCTTCCTCACCTCTGTCCGGAGAGAAATTCCAGCGGAAGGTATGGGTGACACATCCTCTTCTTTACAGGTGGCAGCCTGGCAACCACTGCAGAAAGGGCAGCAGAGCCCCACTCACACCAGGCCACCAACAAAGCTGTGGCCCCTCAATCCCTCCCACCAGCACAGCCCCGAGACTGCTGACGGGGCAGAGAATATGGAGTCAGGCACAGCTTCAGGGGCTATTGCTGCCTGGAGCGCTGTTTATATTGACCTCAAACAGGCACACCTGGGGAGGGCCGGCCGGCAGGGTAAGGCTGCCCAGGTCAGCTAATCCACAACCCTCAGGGAATCACATTGTTGAAAACGGACCTCGCTAAGGCAGAATAGAAGCCAAGGAAGAAAAGGACACAATGCCATTTGCAGCACCGTACATGAATCTAGAGGTAATCACGTGACTTGTAGTAAGTCAGAAAGTGAAAGACACATATCGTATCATATCACTTATAGGTGTTACCTAAGAATGGATACCAGGGCAGATATTTCCACGGAGAAGGGCCATCACAGATTCATCAAACAAACTTATGGTTCACCAATGGAAAGTTGTGAGGATTGGTTTCATTACGATATTGGGGTTAACAGACATATACACACACAGGTGACACATATAATCACCAAAGACCTACGGAATACCAAGAGAAGACTACTCAACATTCTGTCATAACGTACATGGGAAAAGGATCCCAGGAAGAACAGACATCTGTATATGTGTAAAAGAACCACATCTTCCACACCTACAACAAGCCAAACATTGTAATCAAACTTGCTGTAATAAAAAATAAAAAATTAAATTAAAAACACGAACAAGAAGTAGTGAGACAAACATGAGGGGCTTTCTCCTGGCACATTCCATTCTAAATTCCAATCTAGAACACGACTTCCATTGAGGCTCTGTTGCCCTAGTCACCAGATTTGGTAAGGGAGAACTGCTGCCACCTTGTGGCCGTTTCACACAACAGCAGCTTTAATCCCAGCGCTGATGGTCAGTTGATATTCAAAATCATTGCAGGCCTGTAAATGACACCTGCCCTGAAACCAAATCCTGGGGTCACATATCGACCAAAAAATTCAAAGGAGATCCATATTTCAAAACGACCGTCTCAAAAGGCATATTTTACGCACATTAGTGTTCTGCTTCTTTTTCTTTCTTTCCTTTTTTTGTTAAAAATACGGGAATGGAAAAAGGCATCCCTCAGAATGGGCGAAAATGGTTGCAAACGAATCAATGGACAAAGGTTTAATCTCCAATATATATAAACAGCTCATGCAGCTTAATATTAACAAAACAAACAACCTAATACAAAAAATGGGCAGAAGATCTAAAGAGATGTTTCTTCAAAGAAGACACAGAGATGGCCAAGACACACATGAAAAGCTGCTCAACAGCACTAATTATTAGAGAAATGCAAATCAAAACTACAATGAGGTATCACCTCACACCTGTTAGAATCGGCATCATCAGAAAATCTACAAACAACAAATTCTGGGGAGGGTGTGGACAAAAGGAGCCCTCTTCCACAATTGGTGGCAATGTAAATTGATACAGTCACTATGGAGAACGGTATGGAGTTTCCTTGAAAAAAACTAGAAATAGAATTACCATCTGATCCAGCAATCCCACTTCTGGGCATATACCCAGAGAAAACCATAAATCAAAAAGGCACATTCACCACAATGTTCATGGCAGCACTATTTACAATAGGCAGGTAATGGAAGCAACGTAAATGCCCACAGACAGATGAATGGATAAAGATGTGGTACATATATAAAATGGAATATTACTCAGCCATAAAAAGGAATGAAACTGGGTCATTTGTAGAGACATCGATGGATCTAGAGACTGTCATACAGAATGAAGTAAGTCAGAAAGAGGAAAACAAATATTGTATATAAATGCATATATGTGGAACCTAAATAATGGTACAGATGAACTGGTTTGCAGGGAAGAAACAGAGACACAGAGGTAGAGAACAAACATATGGACACCAAGTGTGGGAAGCCATGGGGTGGTGGTGGTGGGATGAGTTGGGAGATTGGCATTGACCTGTATACATGTATATGCATAAAATACATAACTAATAATAACCTGCTGTATAAAAAAATAAATCAAATTAAATTTCAAAATTTTAAAAAGTAAAATTTAAAAATAAAACAGAAAAATGTTCTTCCCTTCACACAGATGTATTTATAGGAATGAATTATTTCCATGCTTATATCTATAAATACATAAAAGAGGAAAAAAATCTAACTTGAACCATAAAAGAAAAAAAAAAACCTGAACCCACCAGTTATACAGAGGAAAACCCTATCAGGGCACTTGCTCCAGCGGTAAACAATTCTGAAATTGGTCAGAGGTGGGGAATCATCTCCCATACAACCAGCAACCCACCCCCCACGCCAGGAGCATCCTCATTGCAAAGCTGGGGGACCGTGCCGAGGCATCTGTGAGTAAACGTGAGCTGAGCCCCAGGACAGCAGCTGCTGAACTATTCCCACCCTTCCCAGGTAAAACACTTGAATATGTACAAGGGCTTGAAAGCCTAGAGGAAGGGCCACGGAGCCACACCAGCGACAGCACTCAGGCCAACTTGGTGCCTGCAGGCCAGCCAGGGTGGTCCTGGCCCCGGGCGCTCTTCTGGAAGCTTTCCATTGCCCTGCCTGAGATACCCCTCCTGTCCCGGCCCCCACTGCTTTTTTCCTTCCTCACCTCTGTCCGGAGAGAAATTCCAGCGGAAGGTATGGGTGACACATCCTCTTCTTTACAGGTGGCAGCCTGGCAACCCCTGCAGAAAGGCCAGCAGAGCCCCACTCACACCGGGCCACCAACAAAGCTGTGGCCCCTCACTCCCTCCCACCAGCACAGCCCCGAGACTGCTGACGGGGCAGAGAATATGGAGTCAGGCACAGCTTCAGGGGCTATTGCTGCCTGGAGCGCTGTTTATATTGACCTCAAACAGGCACACCTGGGGAGGGCCGGCCGGCAGGGTAAGGCTGCCCAGGTCAGCTAATCCACAACCCTCAGGGAATCACATTGTTGAAAACGGACCTCGCTAAGGCAGAATAGAAGCCAAGGAAGAAAAGGACACAATGCCATTTGCAGCACCGTACATGAGTCTAGAGGTAATCACGTGACTTGTAGTAAGTCAGAAAGTGAAAGACACATATCGTATCATATCACTTATAGGTGTTACCTAAGAATGGATACCAGGGCAGATATTTCCACGGAGAAGGGCCATCACAGATTCATCAAACAAACTTATGGTTCACCAATGGAAAGTTGTGAGGATTGGTTTCATTACGATATTGGGGTTAACAGACATATACAAACACAGGTGACACATATAATCACCAAAGACCTACGGAATACCAAGAGAAGACTACTCAACATTCTGTCATAACGTACATGGGAAAAGGATCCCAGGAAGAACAGACATCTGTATATGTGTAAAAGAACCACATCTTCCACACCTACAACAAGCCAAACATTGTAATCAAACTTGCTGTAATAAAAAATAAAAAATTAAATTAAAAACACGAACAAGAGGTAGTGAGAGAAACTTGAACGGCTTTCTCCTGGCACATTCCATTCTAAATTCCAATCTAGAACACGACTTCCATTGAGGCTCTGTTGCCCTAGTCACCAGATTTGGTAAGGGAGAACTGCTGCCACCTTGTGGCCGTTTCGCACAACAGCAGCTTTAATCCCAGCGCTGATGGTCAGTTGATATTCAAAATCATTGCAGGCCTGTAAATGACACCTGCCCTGAAAACAAATCCTGGGGTCACATATCGACCAAAAATTTCAAAGGACGTCCATATTTCAAAACGACCATCTCAAAAGGCATATTTTACGCACATTAGTGTTCTGCTTCTTTTTCTTTCTTTCCTTTTTTTGTTAAAAATACGGGAATGGAAAAAGGCATCCCTCAGAATGGGCGAAAATCGTTGCAAACGAATCAATGGAAAAAGGTTTAATCTCCAATATATATAAACAGCTCATGCAGCTTAATATTAACAAAACAAACAACCTAATACAAAAAATGGGCAGAAGATCTAAAGAGATGTTTCTTCAAAGAAGACACAGAGATGGCCAAGACACACATGAAAAGCTGATCAACAGCACTAATTATTAGAGAAATGCAAATCAAAACTACAATGAGGTATCACCTCACACCTGTTAGAATCGGCATCATCAGAAAATCTAAAAACAACCAACTCTGGGGAGGGTGTGGACAAAAGGAGCCCTCTTCCACAATTGGTGGCAATGTAAATTGATACAGTCACTATGGAGAACGGTATGGAGTTTCCTTGAAAAAAACTAGAAATAGAATTACCATCTGATCCAGCAATCCCACTTCTGGGCATATACCCAGAGAAAACCATAAATCAAAAAGGCACATTCACCACAATGTTCATGGCAGCACTATTTACAATAGCCAGGTAATGGAAGCAACGTAAATGCCCACAGACAGATGAATGGATAAAGATGTGGTACATATATAAAATGGAATATTACTCAGCCATAAAAAGGAATGAAACTGGGTCATTTGTAGAGACATCGATGAATCTAGAGACTGTCATACAGAATGAAGTAAGTCAGAAAGAGGAAAACAAATATTGTATATTAATGCATATATGTGGAACCTAAAAAATGGTACAGATGAACTGGTTTGCAGGGAAGAAACAGAGACACAGAGGTAGAGAACAAACATATGGACACCAAGTGTGGGAAGCCATGGGGTGGTGGTGGTGGGATGAGTTGGGAGATTGGGATTGACCTGTATACATGTATATGCATAAAATACATAACTAATAATAACCTGCTGTATAAAAAAATAAATCAAATTAAATTTCAAAATTTTAAAAAGTAAAATTTAAAAATAAAACAGAAAAATGTTCTTCCCTTCACACAGATGTATTTATAGGAATGAATTATTTCCATGCTTATATCTATAAATACATAAAAGAGGAAAAAAATCTAACTTGAACCATAAAAGAAAAAAAAAACCTGAACCCACCAGTTATACAGAGGAAAACCCAATCAGGGCACTTGCTCCAGCGGTAAACAATTATGAAATTGGTCAGAGGTGGGGAATCATCTCCCATACAACCAGCAACCCACCCCCCACGCCAGGAGCATCCTCATTGCAAAGCTGGGGGACCGTGCCGAGGCATCTGTGAGTAAACGTGAGCTGAGCCCCAGGACAGCAGCTGCTGAACTGTTCCCACCCTTCCCAGGTAAAACACCTGAATATGTACAAGGGCTTGAAAGCCTAGAGGAAGGGCCACGGAGCCACACCAGCGACAGCACGCAGGCCAACTTGGTGCCTGCAGGCCAGCCAGGGTGGTCCTGGCCCCGGACGCTCTTCTGGAAGCTTTCCATTGCCCTGCCTGAGATACCCCTCCTGTCCCCGCCCCCACTGCTTTTTTCCTTCCTCACCTCTGTCCGGAGAGAAATTCCAGCAGAAGGTATGGGTGACACATCCTCTTCTTTACAGGTGGCAGCCTGAACCCCTGCAGAAAGGCCAGCAGAGCCCCACTCACACCGGGCCACCAACAAAGCTGTGGCCCCTCACTCCCTCCCACCAGCACAGCCCCGAGACTGCTGACGGGGCAGAGAATATGGAGTCAGGCACAGCTTCAGGGGCTATTGCTGCCTGGAGCGCTGTTTATATTGACCTCAAACAGGCACACCTGGGGAGGGCCGGCCGGCAGGGTAAGGCTGCCCAGGTCAGCTAATCCACAACCCTCAGGGAGTCACATTGTTGAAAACGGACCTCGCTAAGGCAGAATAGAAGCCAAGGAAGAAAAGGACACAATGCCATTTGCAGCACCGTACATGAGTCTAGAGGTAATCACGTGACTTGTAGTAAGTCAGAAAGTGAAAGACACATATCGTATCATATCACTTATAGGTGTTACCTAAGAATGGATACCAGGGCAGATATTTCCACGGAGAAGGGCCATCACAGATTCATCAAACAAACTTATGGTTCACCAATGGAAAGTTGTGAGGATTGGTTTCATTACGATATTGGGGTTAACAGACATATACAAACACAGGTGACACATATAATCACCAAAGACCTACGGAATACCAAGAGAAGACTACTCAACATTCTGTCATAACGTACATGGGAAAAGGATCCCAGGAAGAACAGACATCTGTATATGTGTAAAAGAACCACATCTTCCACACCTACAACAAGCCAAACATTGTAATCAAACTTGCTGTAATAAAAAATAAAAAATTAAATTAAAAACACGAACAAGAGGTAGTGAGAGAAACTTGAACGGCTTTCTCCTGGCACATTCCATTCTAAATTCCAATCTAGAACACGACTTCCATTGAGGCTCTGTTGCCCTAGTCACCAGATTTGGTAAGGGAGAACTGCTGCCACCTTGTGGCCGTTTCGCACAACAGCAGCTTTAATCCCAGCGCTGATGGTCAGTTGATATTCAAAATCATTGCAGGCCTGTAAATGACACCTGCCCTGAAATCAAATCCTGGGGTCACATATCGACCAAAAAATTCAAAGGACGTCCATATTTCAAAACGACCGTCTCAAAAGGCATATTTTACGCACATTAGTGTTCTGCTTCTTTTTCTTTCTTTCCTTTTTTTGTTAAAAATACGGGAATGGAAAAAGGCATCCCTCAGAATGGGCGAAAATCGTTGCAAACGAATCAATGGACAAAGGTTTAATCTCCAATATATATAAACAGCTCATGCAGCTTAATATTAACAAAACAAACAACCCAATACAAAAAATGGGCAGAAGATCTAAAGAGATGTTTCTTCAAAGAAGACACAGAGATGGCCAAGACACACATGAAAAGCTGATCAACAGCACTAATTATTAGAGAAATGCAAATCAAAACTACAATGAGGTATCACCTCACACCTGTTAGAATCGGCATCATCAGAAAATCTACAAACAACCAACTCTGGGGAGGGTGTGGACAAAAGGAGCCCTCTTCCACAATTGGTGGCAATGTAAATTGATACAGTCACTATGGAGAACGGTATGGAGTTTCCTTGAAAAAAACTAGAAATAGAATTACCATCTGATCCAGCAATCCCAC
Organism: Mesoplodon mirus; assembly: GCF_964341445.2. Classification (NCBI taxonomy): domain Eukaryota; kingdom Metazoa; phylum Chordata; class Mammalia; order Artiodactyla; family Ziphiidae; genus Mesoplodon; species Mesoplodon mirus. The sequence continues at coordinate 361,674 of NW_028295814.1, read as the reverse complement.
TTCTGGGCATATACCCAGAGAAAACCATAAATCAAAAAGGCACATTCACCACAATGTTCATGGCAGCACTATTTACAATAGGCAGGTAATGGAAGCAACGTAAATGCCCACAGACAGATGAATGGATAAAGATGTGGTACATATATAAAATGGAATATTACTCAGCCATAAAAAGGAATGAAACTGGGTCATTTGTAGAGACATCGATGGATCTAGAGACTGTCATACAGAATGAAGTAAGTCAGAAAGAGGAAAACAAATATTGTATATTAATGCATATATGTGGAACCTAAAAAATGGTACAGATGAACTGGTTTGCAGGGAAGAAACAGAGACACAGAGGTAGAGAACAAACATATGGACACCAAGTGTGGGAAGCCATGGGGTGGTGGTGGTGGGATGAGTTGGGAGATTGGGATTGACCTGTATACATGTATATGCATAAAATACATAACTAATAATAACCTGCTGTATAAAAAAATAAATCAAATTAAATTTCAAAATTTTAAAAAGTAAAATTTAAAAATAAAACAGAAAAATGTTCTTCCCTTCACACAGATGTATTTATAGGAATGAATTATTTCCATGCTTATATCTATAAATACATAAAAGAGGAAAAAAATCTAACTTGAACCATAAAAGAAAAAAAAAACCTGAACCCACCAGTTATACAGAGGAAAACCCAATCAGGGCACTTGCTCCAGCGGTAAACAATTATGAAATTGGTCAGAGGTGGGGAATCATCTCCCATACAACCAGCAACCCACCCCCCACGCCAGGAGCATCCTCATTGCAAAGCTGGGGGACCGTGCCGAGGCATCTGTGAGTAAACGTGAGCTGAGCCCCAGGACAGCAGCTGCTGAACTGTTCCCACCCTTCCCAGGTAAAACACCTGAATATGTACAAGGGCTTGAAAGCCTAGAGGAAGGGCCACGGAGCCACACCAGCGACAGCACGCAGGCCAACTTGGTGCCTGCAGGCCAGCCAGGGTGGTCCTGGCCCCGGGCGCTCTTCTGGAAGCTTTCCATTGCCCTGCCTGAGATACCCCTCCTGTCCCGGCCCTCACTGCTTTTTTCCTTCCTCACCTCTGTCCGGAGAGAAATTCCAGCGGAAGGTATGGGTGACACATCCTCTTCTTTACAGGTGGCAGCCTGGCAACCACTGCAGAAAGGCCAGCAGAGCCCCACTCACACCAGGCCACCAACAAAGCTGTGGCCCCTCACTCCCTCCCACCAGCACAGCCCCGAGACTGCTGACGGGGCAGAGAATATGGAGTCAGGCACAGCTTCAGGGGCTATTGCTGCCTGGAGCGCTGTTTATATTGACCTCAAACAGGCACACCTGGGGAGGGCCGGCCGGCAGGGTAAGGCTGCCCAGGTCAGCTAATCCACAACCCTCAGGGAATCACATTGTTGAAAACGGACCTCGCTAAGGCAGAATAGAAGCCAAGGAAGAAAAGGACACAATGCCATTTGCAGCACCGTACATGAATCTAGAGGTAATCACGTGACTTGTAGTAAGTCAGAAAGTGAAAGACACATATCGTATCATATCACTTATAGGTGTTACCTAAGAATGGATACCAGGGCAGATATTTCCACGGAGAAGGGCCATCACAGATTCATCAAACAAACTTATGGTTCACCAATGGAAAGTTGTGAGGATTGGTTTCATTACGATATTGGGGTTAACAGACATATACACACACAGGTGACACATATAATCACCAAAGACCTACGGAATACCAAGAGAAGACTACTCAACATTCTGTCATAACGTACATGGGAAAAGGATCCCAGGAAGAACAGACATCTGTATATGTGTAAAAGAACCACATCTTCCACACCTACAACAAGCCAAACATTGTAATCAAACTTGCTGTAATAAAAAATAAAAAATTAAATTAAAAACACGAACAAGAAGTAGTGAGACAAACATGAGGGGCTTTCTCCTGGCACATTCCATTCTAAATTCCAATCTAGAACACGACTTCCATTGAGGCTCTGTTGCCCTAGTCACCAGATTTGGTAAGGGAGAACTGCTGCCACCTTGTGGCCGTTTCGCACAACAGCAGCTTTAATCCCAGCGCTGATGGTCAGTTGATATTCAAAATCATTGCAGGCCTGTAAATGACACCTGCCCTGAAACCAAATCCTGGGGTCACATATCGACCAAAAATTTCAAAGGACGTCCATATTTCAAAACGACCATCTCAAAAGGCATATTTTACGCACATTAGTGTTCTGCTTCTTTTTCTTTCTTTCCTTTTTTTGTTAAAAATACGGGAATGGAAAAAGGCATCCCTCAGAATGGGCGAAAATCGTTGCAAACGAATCAATGGACAAAGGTTTAATCTCCAATATATATAAACAGCTCATGCAGCTTAATATTAACAAAACAAACAACCCAATACAAAAAATGGGCAGAAGATCTAAAGAGATGTTTCTTCAAAGAAGACACAGAGATGGCCAAGACACACATGAAAAGCTGATCAACAGCACTAATTATTAGAGAAATGCAAATCAAAACTACAATGAGGTATCACCTCACACCTGTTAGAATCGGCATCATCAGAAAATCTAAAAACAACCAACTCTGGGGAGGGTGTGGACAAAAGGAGCCCTCTTCCACAATTGGTGGCAATGTAAATTGATACAGTCACTATGGAGAACGGTATGGAGTTTCCTTGAAAAAAACTAGAAATAGAATTACCATCTGATCCAGCAATCCCACTTCTGGGCATATACCCAGAGAAAACCATAAATCAAAAAGGCACATTCACCACAATGTTCATGGCAGCACTATTTACAATAGCCAGGTAATGGAAGCAACGTAAATGCCCACAGACAGATGAATGGATAAAGATGTGGTACATATATAAAATGGAATATTACTCAGCCATAAAAAGGAATGAAACTGGGTCATTTGTAGAGACATCGATGAATCTAGAGACTGTCATACAGAATGAAGTAAGTCAGAAAGAGGAAAACAAATATTGTATATTAATGCATATATGTGGAACCTAAAAAATGGTACAGATGAACTGGTTTGCAGGGAAGAAACAGAGACACAGAGGTAGAGAACAAACATATGGACACCAAGTGTGGGAAGCCATGGGGTGGTGGTGGTGGGATGAGTTGGGAGATTGGGATTGACCTGTATACATGTATATGCATAAAATACATAACTAATAATAACCTGCTGTATAAAAAAATAAATCAAATTAAATTTCAAAATTTTAAAAAGTAAAATTTAAAAATAAAACAGAAAAATGTTCTTCCCTTCACACAGATGTATTTATAGGAATGAATTATTTCCATGCTTATATCTATAAATACATAAAAGAGGAAAAAAATCTAACTTGAACCATAAAAGAAAAAAAAAACCTGAACCCACCAGTTATACAGAGGAAAACCCAATCAGGGCACTTGCTCCAGCGGTAAACAATTATGAAATTGGTCAGAGGTGGGGAATCATCTCCCATACAACCAGCAACCCACCCCCCACGCCAGGAGCATCCTCATTGCAAAGCTGGGGGACCGTGCCGAGGCATCTGTGAGTAAACGTGAGCTGAGCCCCAGGACAGCAGCTGCTGAACTGTTCCCACCCTTCCCAGGTAAAACACCTGAATATGTACAAGGGCTTGAAAGCCTAGAGGAAGGGCCACGGAGCCACACCAGCGACAGCACGCAGGCCAACTTGGTGCCTGCAGGCCAGCCAGGGTGGTCCTGGCCCCGGACGCTCTTCTGGAAGCTTTCCATTGCCCTGCCTGAGATACCCCTCCTGTCCCCGCCCCCACTGCTTTTTTCCTTCCTCACCTCTGTCCGGAGAGAAATTCCAGCAGAAGGTATGGGTGACACATCCTCTTCTTTACAGGTGGCAGCCTGAACCCCTGCAGAAAGGCCAGCAGAGCCCCACTCACACCGGGCCACCAACAAAGCTGTGGCCCCTCACTCCCTCCCACCAGCACAGCCCCGAGACTGCTGACGGGGCAGAGAATATGGAGTCAGGCACAGCTTCAGGGGCTATTGCTGCCTGGAGCGCTGTTTATATTGACCTCAAACAGGCACACCTGGGGAGGGCCGGCCCGCAGGGTAAGGCTGCCCAGGTCAGCTAATCCACAACCCTCAGGGAATCACATTGTTGAAAACGGACCTCGCTAAGGCAGAATAGAAGCCAAGGAAGAAAAGGACACAATGCCATTTGCAGCACCGTACATGAGTCTAGAGGTAATCACGTGACTTGTAGTAAGTCAGAAAGTGAAAGACACATATCGTATCATATCACTTATAGGTGTTACCTAAGAATGGATACCAGGGCAGATATTTCCACGGAGAAGGGCCATCACAGATTCATCAAACAAACTTATGGTTCACCAATGGAAAGTTGTGAGGATTGGTTTCATTACGATATTGGGGTTAACAGACATATACAAACACAGGTGACACATATAATCACCAAAGACCTACGGAATACCAAGAGAAGACTACTCAACATTCTGTCATAACGTACATGGGAAAAGGATCCCAGGAAGAACAGACATCTGTATATGTGTAAAAGAACCACATCTTCCACACCTACAACAAGCCAAGCATTGTAATCAAACTTGCTGTAATAAAAAATAAAAAATTAAATTAAAAACACGAACAAGAGGTAGTGAGAGAAACTTGAACGGCTTTCTCCTGGCACATTCCATTCTAAATTCCAATCTAGAACACGACTTCCATTGAGGCTCTGTTGCCCTAGTCACCAGATTTGGTAAGGGAGAACTCCTGCCACCTTGTGGCCGTTTCGCACAACAGCAGCTTTAATCCCAGCGCTGATGGTCAGTTGATATTCAAAATCATTGCAGGCCTGTAAATGACACCTGCCCTGAAACCAAATCCTGGGGTCACATATCGACCAAAAAATTCAAAGGACGTCCATATTTCAAAACCACCGTCTCAAAAGGCATATTTTACGCACATTAGTGTTCTGCTTCTTTTTCTTTCTTTCCTTTTTTTGTTAAAAATACGGGAATGGAAAAAGGCATCCCTCAGAATGGGCGAAAATCGTTGCAAACTAATCAATGGACAAAGGTTTAATCTCCAATATATATAAACAGCTCATGCAGCTTAATATTAACAAAACAAACAACCCAATACAAAAAATGGGCAGAAGATCTAAAGAGATGTTTCTTCAAAGAAGACACAGAGATGGCCAAGACACACATGAAAAGCTGATCAACAGCACTAATTATTAGAGAAATGCAAATCAAAACTACAATGAGGTATCACCTCACACCTGTTAGAATCGGCATCATCAGAAAATCTACAAACAACCAACTCTGAGGAGGGTGTGGACAAAAGGAGCCCTCTTCCACAATTGGTGGCAATGTAAATTGATACAGTCACTATGGAGAACGGTATGGAGTTTCCTTGAAAAAAACTAGAAATAGAATTACCATCTGATCCAGCAATCCCACTTCTGGGCATATACCCAGAGAAAACCATAAATCAAAAAGGCACATTCACCACAATGTTCATGGCAGCACTATTTACAATAGCCAGGTAATGGAAGCAACGTAAATGCCCACAGACAGATGAATGGATAAAGATGTGGTACATATATAAAATGGAATATTACTCAGCCATAAAAAGGAATGAAACTGGGTCATTTGTAGAGACATCGATGGATCTAGAGACTGTCATACAGAATGAAGTAAGTCAGAAAGAGGAAAACAAATATTGTATATTAATGCATATATGTGGAACCTAAAAAATGGTACAGATGAACTGGTTTGCAGGGAAGAAACAGAGACACAAAGGTAGAGAACAAACATATGGACACCAAGTGTGGGAAGCCATGGGGTGGTGGTGGTGGGATGAGTTGGGAGATTGGGATTGACCTGTATACATGTATATGCATAAAATACATAACTAATAATAACCTGCTGTATAAAAAAATAAATCAAATTAAATTTCAAAATTTTAAAAAGTAAAATTTAAAAATAAAACAGAAAAATGTTCTTCCCTTCACACAGATGTATTTATAGGAATGAATTATTTCCATGCTTATATCTATAAATACATAAAAGAGGAAAAAATCTAACTTGAACCATAAAAGAAAAAAAAAACCTGAACCCACCAGTTATACAGAGGAAAACCCAATCAGGGCACTTGCTCCAGCGGTAAACAATTATGAAATTGGTCAGAGGTGGGGAATCATCTCCCATACAACCAGCAACCCACCCCCCACGCCAGGAGCATCCTCATTGCAAAGCTGGGGGACCGTGCCGAGGCATCTGTGCGTAAACGTGAGCTGAGCCCCAGGACAGCAGCTGCTGAACTGTTCCCACCCTTCCCAGGTAAAACACCTGAATATGTACAAGGGCTTGAAAGCCTAGAGGAAGGGCCACGGAGCCACACCAGCGACAGCACGCAGGCCAACTTGGTGCCTGCAGGCCAGCCAGGGTGGTCCTGGCCCCGGGCGCTCTTCTGGAAGCTTTCCATTGCCCTGCCTGAGATACCCCTCCTGTCCCGGCCCTCACTGCTTTTTTCCTTCCTCACCTCTGTCCGGAGAGAAATTCCAGCGGAAGGTATGGGTGACACATCCTCTTCTTTACAGGTGGCAGCCTGGCAACCACTGCAGAAAGGCCAGCAGAGCCCCACTCACACCAGGCCACCAACAAAGCTGTGGCCCCTCACTCCCTCCCACCAGCACAGCCCCGAGACTGCTGACGGGGCAGAGAATATGGAGTCAGGCACAGCTTCAGGGGCTATTGCTGCCTGGAGCGCTGTTTATATTGACCTCAAACAGGCACACCTGGGGAGGGCCGGCCGGCAGGGTAAGGCTGCCCAGGTCAGCTAATCCACAACCCTCAGGGAATCACATTGTTGAAAACGGACCTCGCTAAGGCAGAATAGAAGCCAAGGAAGAAAAGGACACAATGCCATTTGCAGCACCGTACATGAATCTAGAGGTAATCACGTGACTTGTAGTAAGTCAGAAAGTGAAAGACACATATCGTATCATATCACTTATAGGTGTTACCTAAGAATGGATACCAGGGCAGATATTTCCACGGAGAAGGGCCATCACAGATTCATCAAACAAACTTATGGTTCACCAATGGAAAGTTGTGAGGATTGGTTTCATTACGATATTGGGGTTAACAGACATATACACACACAGGTGACACATATAATCACCAAAGACCTACGGAATACCAAGAGAAGACTACTCAACATTCTGTCATAACGTACATGGGAAAAGGATCCCAGGAAGAACAGACATCTGTATATGTGTAAAAGAACCACATCTTCCACACCTACAACAAGCCAAACATTGTAATCAAACTTGCTGTAATAAAAAATAAAAAATTAAATTAAAAACACGAACAAGAAGTAGTGAGACAAACATGAGGGGCTTTCTCCTGGCACATTCCATTCTAAATTCCAATCTAGAACACGACTTCCATTGAGGCTCTGTTGCCCTAGTCACCAGATTTGGTAAGGGAGAACTGCTGCCACCTTGTGGCCGTTTCACACAACAGCAGCTTTAATCCCAGCGCTGATGGTCAGTTGATATTCAAAATCATTGCAGGCCTGTAAATGACACCTGCCCTGAAACCAAATCCTGGGGTCACATATCGACCAAAAAATTCAAAGGAGATCCATATTTCAAAACGACCGTCTCAAAAGGCATATTTTACGCACATTAGTGTTCTGCTTCTTTTTCTTTCTTTCCTTTTTTTGTTAAAAATACGGGAATGGAAAAAGGCATCCCTCAGAATGGGCGAAAATGGTTGCAAACGAATCAATGGACAAAGGTTTAATCTCCAATATATATAAACAGCTCATGCAGCTTAATATTAACAAAACAAACAACCCAATACAAAAAATAGGCAGAAGATCTAAAGAGATGTTTCTTCAAAGAAGACACAGAGATGGCCAAGACACACATGAAAAGCTGATCAACAGCACTAATTATTAGAGAAATGCAAATCAAAACTACAATGAGGTATCACCTCACACCTGTTAGAATCGGCATCATCAGAAAATCTACAAACAACCAACTCTGGGGAGGGTGTGGACAAAAGGAGCCCTCTTCCACTATTGGTGGCAATGTAAATTGATACAGTCACTATGGAGAACGGTATGGAGTTTCCTTGAAAAAAACTAGAAATAGAATTACCATCTGATCCAGCAATCCCACTTCTGGGCATATACCCAGAGAAAACCATAAATCAAAAAGGCACATTCACCACAATGTTCATGGCAGCACTATTTACAATAGCCAGGTAATGGAAGCAACGTAAATGCCCACAGACAGATGAATGGATAAAGATGTGGTACATATATAAAATGGAATATTACTCAGCCATAAAAAGGAATGAAACTGGGTCATTTGTAGAGACATCGATGGATCTAGAGACTGTCATACAGAATGAAGTAAGTCAGAAAGAGGAAAACAAATATTGTATATTAATGCATATATGTGGAACCTAAAAAATGGTACAGATGAACTGGTTTGCAGGGAAGAAACAGAGACACAGAGGTAGAGAACAAACATATGGACACCAAGTGTGGGAAGCCATGGGGTGGTGGTGGTGGGATGAGTTGGGAGATTGGCATTGACCTGTATACATGTATATGCATAAAATACATAACTAATAATAACCTGCTGTATAAAAAAATAAATCAAATTAAATTTCAAAATTTTAAAAAGTAAAATTTAAAAATAAAACAGAAAAATGTTCTTCCCTTCACACAGATGTATTTATAGGAATGAATTATTTCCATGCTTATATCTATAAATACATAAAAGAGGAAAAAAATCTAACTTGAACCATAAAAGAAAAAAAAAACCTGAACCCACCAGTTATACAGAGGAAAACCCAATCAGGGCACTTGCTCCAGCGGTAAACAATTATGAAATTGGTCAGAGGTGGGGAATCATCTCCCATACAACCAGCAACCCACCCCCCACGCCAGGAGCATCCTCATTGCAAAGCTGGGGGACCGTGCCGAGGCATCTGTGAGTAAACGTGAGCTGAGCCCCAGGACAGCAGCTGCTGAACTGTTCCCACCCTTCCCAGGTAAAACACCTGAATATGTACAAGGGCTTGAAAGCCTAGAGGAAGGGCCACGGAGCCACACCAGCGACAGCACGCAGGCCAACTTGGTGCCTGCAGGCCAGCCAGGGTGGTCCTGGCCCCGGGCGCTCTTCTGGAAGCTTTCCATTGCCCTGCCTGAGATACCCCTCCTGTCCCGGCCCTCACTGCTTTTTTCCTTCCTCACCTCTGTCCGGAGAGAAATTCCAGCGGAAGGTATGGGTGACACATCCTCTTCTTTACAGGTGGCAGCCTGGCAACCACTGCAGAAAGGCCAGCAGAGCCCCACTCACACCAGGCCACCAACAAAGCTGTGGCCCCTCACTCCCTCCCACCAGCACAGCCCCGAGACTGCTGACGGGGCAGAGAATATGGAGTCAGGCACAGCTTCAGGGGCTATTGCTGCCTGGAGCGCTGTTTATATTGACCTCAAACAGGCACACCTGGGGAGGGCCGGCCGGCAGGGTAAGGCTGCCCAGGTCAGCTAATCCACAACCCTCAGGGAATCACATTGTTGAAAACGGACCTCGCTAAGGCAGAATAGAAGCCAAGGAAGAAAAGGACACAATGCCATTTGCAGCACCGTAGATGAGTCTAGAGGTAATCACGTGACTTGTAGTAAGTCAGAAAGTGAAAGACACATATCGTATCATATCACTTATAGGTGTTACCTAAGAATGGATACCAGGGCAGATATTTCCACGGAGAAGGGCCATCACAGATTCATCAAACAAACTTATGGTTCACCAATGGAAAGTTGTGAGGATTGGTTTCATTACGATATTGGGGTTAACAGACATATACACACACAGGTGACACATATAATCACCAAAGACCTACGGAATACCAAGAGAAGACTACTCAACATTCTGTCATAACGTACATGGGAAAAGGATCCCAGGAAGAACAGACATCTGTATATGTGTAAAAGAACCACATCTTCCACACCTACAACAAGCCAAACATTGTAATCAAACTTGCTGTAATAAAAAATAAAAAATTAAATTAAAAACACGAACAAGAAGTAGTGAGACAAACATGAGGGGCTTTCTCCTGGCACATTCCATTCTAAATTCCAATCTAGAACACGACTTCCATTGAGGCTCTGTTGCCCTAGTCACCAGATTTGGTAAGGGAGAACTGCTGCCACCTTGTGGCCGTTTCACACAACAGCAGCTTTAATCCCAGCGCTGATGGTCAGTTGATATTCAAAATCATTGCAGGCCTGTAAATGACACCTGCCCTGAAACCAAATCCTGGGGTCACATATCGACCAAAAAATTCAAAGGAGATCCATATTTAAAAACGACCGTCTCAAAAGGCATATTTTACGCACATTAGTGTTCTGCTTCTTTTTCTTTCTTTCCTTTTTTTGTTAAAAATACGGGAATGGAAAAAGGCATCCCTCAGAATGGGCGAAAATGGTTGCAAACGAATCAATGGACAAAGGTTTAATCTCCAATATATATAAACAGCTCATGCAGCTTAATATTAACAAAACAAACAACCTAATACAAAAAATGGGCAGAAGATCTAAAGAGATGTTTCTTCAAAGAAGACACAGAGATGGCCAAGACACACATGAAAAGCTGCTCAACAGCACTAATTATTAGAGAAATGCAAATCAAAACTACAATGAGGTATCACCTCACACCTGTTAGAATCGGCATCATCAGAAAATCTACAAACAACAAATTCTGGGGAGGGTGTGGACAAAAGGAGCCCTCTTCCACAATTGGTGCCAATGTAAATTGATACAGTCACTATGGAGAACGGTATGGAGTTTCCTTGAAAAAAACTAGAAATAGAATTACCATCTGATCCAGCAATCCCACTTCTGGGCATATACCCAGAGAAAACCATAAATCAAAAAGGCACATTCACCACAATGTTCATGGCAGCACTATTTACAATAGGCAGGTAATGGAAGCAACGTAAATGCCCACAGACAGATGAATGGATAAAGATGTGGTACATATATAAAATGGAATATTACTCAGCCATAAAAAGGAATGAAACTGGGTCATTTGTAGAGACATCGATGGATCTAGAGACTGTCATACAGAATGAAGTAAGTCAGAAAGAGGAAAACAAATATTGTATATAAATGCATATATGTGGAACCTAAATAATGGTACAGATGAACTGGTTTGCAGGGAAGAAACAGAGACACAGAGGTAGAGAACAAACATATGGACACCAAGTGTGGGAAGCCATGGGGTGGTGGTGGTGGGATGAGTTGGGAGATTGGCATTGACCTGTATACATGTATATGCATAAAATACATAACTAATAATAACCTGCTGTATAAAAAAATAAATCAAATTAAATTTCAAAATTTTAAAAAGTAAAATTTAAAAATAAAACAGAAAAATGTTCTTCCCTTCACACAGATGTATTTATAGGAATGAATTATTTCCATGCTTATATCTATAAATACATAAAAGAGGAAAAAAATCTAACTTGAACCATAAAAGAAAAAAAAAAAACCTGAACCCACCAGTTATACAGAGGAAAACCCAATCAGGGCACTTGCTCCAGCGGTAAACAATTCTGAAATTGGTCAGAGGTGGGGAATCATCTCCCATACAACCAGCAACCCACCCCCCACGCCAGGAGCATCCTCATTGCAAAGCTGGGGGACCGTGCCAAGGCATCTGTGAGTAAACGTGAGCTGAGCCCCAGGACAGCAGCTGCTGAACTATTCCCACCCTTCCCAGGTAAAACACTTGAATATGTACAAGGGCTTGAAAGCCTAGAGGAAGGGCCACGGAGCCACACCAGCGACAGCACTCAGGCCAACTTGGTGCCTGCAGGCCAGCCAGGGTGGTCCTGGCCCCGGGCGCTCTTCTGGAAGCTTTCCATTGCCCTGCCTGAGATACCCCTCCTGTCCCGGCCCCCACTGCTTTTTTCCTTCCTCACCTCTGTCCGGAGAGAAATTCCAGCGGAAGGTATGGGTGACACATCCTCTTCTTTACAGGTGGCAGCCTGGCAACCCCTGCAGAAAGGCCAGCAGAGCCCCACTCACACCGGGCCACCAACAAAGCTGTGGCCCCTCACTCCCTCCCACCAGCACAGCCCCGAGACTGCTGACGGGGCAGAGAATATGGAGTCAGGCACAGCTTCAGGGGCTATTGCTGCCTGGAGCGCTGTTTATATTGACCTCAAACAGGCACACCTGGGGAGGGCCGGCCGGCAGGGTAAGGCTGCCCAGGTCAGCTAATCCACAACCCTCAGGGAATCACATTGTTGAAAACGGACCTCGCTAAGGCAGAATAGAAGCCAAGGAAGAAAAGGACACAATGCCATTTGCAGCACCGTACATGAGTCTAGAGGTAATCACGTGACTTGTAGTAAGTCAGAAAGTGAAAGACACATATCGTATCATATCACTTATAGGTGTTACCTAAGAATGGATACCAGGGCAGATATTTCCACGGAGAAGGGCCATCACAGATTCATCAAACAAACTTATGGTTCACCAATGGAAAGTTGTGAGGATTGGTTTCATTACGATATTGGGGTTAACAGACATATACAAACACAGGTGACACATATAATCACCAAAGACCTACGGAATACCAAGAGAAGACTACTCAACATTCTGTCATAACGTACATGGGAAAAGGATCCCAGGAAGAACAGACATCTGTATATGTGTAAAAGAACCACATCTTCCACACCTACAACAAGCCAAACATTGTAATCAAACTTGCTGTAATAAAAAATAAAAAATTAAATTAAAAACACGAACAAGAGGTAGTGAGAGAAACTTGAACGGCTTTCTCCTGGCACATTCCATTCTAAATTCCAATCTAGAACACGACTTCCATTGAGGCTCTGTTGCCCTAGTCACCAGATTTGGTAAGGGAGAACTGCTGCCACCTTGTGGCCGTTTCGCACAACAGCAGCTTTAATCCCAGCGCTGATGGTCAGTTGATATTCAAAATCATTGCAGGCCTGTAAATGACACCTGCCCTGAAAACAAATCCTGGGGTCACATATCGACCAAAAATTTCAAAGGACGTCCATATTTCAAAACGACCATCTCAAAAGGCATATTTTACGCACATTAGTGTTCTGCTTCTTTTTCTTTCTTTCCTTTTTTTGTTAAAAATACGGGAATGGAAAAAGGCATCCCTCAGAATGGGCGAAAATCGTTGCAAACGAATCAATGGACAAAGGTTTAATCTCCAATATATATAAACAGCTCATGCAGCTTAATATTAACAAAACAAACAACCCAATACAAAAAATGGGCAGAAGATCTAAAGAGATGTTTCTTCAAAGAAGACACAGAGATGGCCAAGACACACATGAAAAGCTGATCAACAGCACTAATTATTAGAGAAATGCAAATCAAAACTACAATGAGGTATCACCTCACACCTGTTAGAATCGGCATCATCAGAAAATCTACAAACAACCAACTCTGGGGAGGGTGTGGACAAAAGGAGCCCTCTTCCACAATTGGTGGCAATGTAAATTGATACAGTCACTATGGAGAACGGTATGGAGTTTCCTTGAAAAAAACTAGAAATAGAATTACCATCTGATCCAGCAATCCCACTTCTGGGCATATACCCAGAGAAAACCATAAATCAAAAAGGCACATTCACCACAATGTTCATGGCAGCACTATTTACAATAGCCAGGTAATGGAAGCAACGTAAATGCCCACAGACAGATGAATGGATAAAGATGTGGTACATATATAAAATGGAATATTACTCAGCCATAAAAAGGAATGAAACTGGGTCATTTGTAGAGACATCGATGAATCTAGAGACTGTCATACAGAATGAAGTAAGTCAGAAAGAGGAAAACAAATATTGTATATTAATGCATATATGTGGAACCTAAAAAATGGTACAGATGAACTGGTTTGCAGGGAAGAAACAGAGACACAGAGGTAGAGAACAAACATATGGACACCAAGTGTGGGAAGCCATGGGGTGGTGGTGGTGGGATGAGTTGGGAGATTGGGATTGACCTGTATACATGTATATGCATAAAATACATAACTAATAATAACCTGCTGTATAAAAAAATAAATCAAATTAAATTTCAAAATTTTAAAAAGTAAAATTTAAAAATAAAACAGAAAAATGTTCTTCCCTTCACACAGATGTATTTATAGGAATGAATTATTTCCATGCTTATATCTATAAATACATAAAAGAGGAAAAAAATCTAACTTGAACCATAAAAGAAAAAAAAAACCTGAACCCACCAGTTATACAGAGGAAAACCCAATCAGGGCACTTGCTCCAGCGGTAAACAATTATGAAATTGGTCAGAGGTGGGGAATCATCTCCCATACAACCAGCAACCCACCCCCCACGCCAGGAGCATCCTCATTGCAAAGCTGGGGGACCGTGCCGAGGCATCTGTGCGTAAACGTGAGCTGAGCCCCAGGACAGCAGCTGCTGAACTGTTCCCACCCTTCCCAGGTAAAACACCTGATTATGTACAAGGGCTTGAAAGCCTAGAGGAAGGGCCACGGAGCCACACCAGCGACAGCACGCAGGCCAACTTGGTGCCTGCAGGCCAGCCAGGGTGGTCCTGGCCCCGGGCGCTCTTCTGGAAGCTTTCCATTGCCCTGCCTGAGATACCCGTCCTGTCCCGGCCCTCACTGCTTTTTTCCTTCCTCACCTCTGTCCGGAGAGAAATTCCAGCGGAAGGTATGGGTGACACATCCTCTTCTTTACAGGTGGCAGCCTGGCAACCACTGCAGAAAGGCCAGCAGAGCCCCACTCACACCAGGCCACCAACAAAGCTGTGGCCCCTCACTCCCTCCCACCAGCACAGCCCCGAGACTGCTGACGGGGCAGAGAATATGGAGTCAGGCACAGCTTCAGGGGCTATTGCTGCCTGGAGCGCTGTTTATATTGACCTCAAACAGGCACACCTGGGGAGGGCCGGCCGGCAGGGTAAGGCTGCCCAGGTCAGCTAATCCACAACCCTCAGGGAATCACATTGTTGAAAACGGACCTCGCTAAGGCAGAATAGAAGCCAAGGAAGAAAAGGACACAATGCCATTTGCAGCACCGTACATGAATCTAGAGGTAATCACGTGACTTGTAGTAAGTCAGAAAGTGAAAGACACATATCGTATCATATCACTTATAGGTGTTACCTAAGAATGGATACCAGGGCAGATATTTCCACGGAGAAGGGCCATCACAGATTCATCAAACAAACTTATGGTTCACCAATGGAAAGTTGTGAGGATTGGTTTCATTACGATATTGGGGTTAACAGACATATACACACACAGGTGACACATATAATCACCAAAGACCTACGGAATACCAAGAGAAGACTACTCAACATTCTGTCATAACGTACATGGGAAAAGGATCCCAGGAAGAACAGACATCTGTATATGTGTAAAAGAACCACATCTTCCACACCTACAACAAGCCAAACATTGTAATCAAACTTGCTGTAATAAAAAATAAAAAATTAAATTAAAAACACGAACAAGAAGTAGTGAGACAAACATGAGGGGCTTTCTCCTGGCACATTCCATTCTAAATTCCAATCTAGAACACGACTTCCATTGAGGCTCTGTTGCCCTAGTCACCAGATTTGGTAAGGGAGAACTGCTGCCACCTTGTGGCCGTTTCACACAACAGCAGCTTTAATCCCAGCGCTGATGGTCAATTGATATTCAAAATCATTGCAGGCCTGTAAATGACACCTGCCCTGAAACCAAATCCTGGGGTCACATATCGACCAAAAAATTCAAAGGAGATCCATATTTCAAAACGACCGTCTCAAAAGGCATATTTTACGCACATTAGTGTTCTGCTTCTTTTTCTTTCTTTCCTTTTTTTGTTAAAAATACGGGAATGGAAAAAGGCATCCCTCAGAATGGGCGAAAATGGTTGCAAACGAATCAATGGACAAAGGTTTAATCTCCAATATATATAAACAGCTCATGCAGCTTAATATTAACAAAACAAACAACCCAATACAAAAAATGGGCAGAAGATCTAAAGAGATGTTTCTTCAAAGAAGACACAGAGATGGCCAAGACACACATGAAAAGCTGATCAACAGCACTAATTATTAGAGAAATGCAAATCAAAACTACAATGAGGTATCACCTCACACCTGTTAGAATCGGCATCATCAGAAAATCTACAAACAACCAACTCTGGGGAGGGTGTGGACAAAAGGAGCCCTCTTCCACAATTGGTGGCAATGTAAATTGATACAGTCACTATGGAGAACGGTATGGAGTTTCCTTGAAAAAAACTAGAAATAGAATTACCATCTGATCCAGCAATCCCACTTCTGGGCATATACCCAGAGAAAACCATAAATCAAAAAGGCACATTCACCACAATGTTCATGGCAGCACTATTTACAATAGCCAGGTAATGGAAGCAACGTAAATGCCCACAGACAGATGAATGGATAAAGATGTGGTACATATATAAAATGGAATATTACTCAGCCATAAAAAGGAATGAAACTGGGTCATTTGTAGAGACATCGATGGATCTAGAGACTGTCATACAGAATGAAGTAAGTCAGAAAGAGGAAAACAAATATTGTATATTAATGCATATATGTGGAACCTAAAAAATGGTACAGATGAACTGGTTTGCAGGGAAGAAACAGAGACACAGAGGTAGAGAACAAACATATGGACACCAAGTGTGGGAAGCCATGGGGTGGTGGTGGTGGGATGAGTTGGGAGATTGGCATTGACCTGTATACATGTATATGCATAAAATACATAACTAATAATAACCTGCTGTATAAAAAAATAAATCAAATTAAATTTCAAAATTTTAAAAAGTAAAATTTAAAAATAAAACAGAAAAATGTTCTTCCCTTCACACAGATGTATTTATAGGAATGAATTATTTCCATGCTTATATCTATAAATACATAAAAGAGGAAAAAAATCTAACTTGAACCATAAAAGAAAAAAAAAACCTGAACCCACCAGTTATACAGAGGAAAACCCAATCAGGGCACTTGCTCCAGCGGTAAACAATTATGAAATTGGTCAGAGGTGGGGAATCATCTCCCATACAACCAGCAACCCACCCCCCACGCCAGGAGCATCCTCATTGCAAAGCTGGGGGACCGTGCCGAGGCATCTGTGAGTAAACGTGAGCTGAGCCCCAGGACAGCAGCTGCTGAACTGTTCCCACCCTTCCCAGGTAAAACACCTGAATATGTACAAGGGCTTGAAAGCCTAGAGGAAGGGCCACGGAGCCACACCAGCGACAGCACGCAGGCCAACTTGGTGCCTGCAGGCCAGCCAGGGTGGTCCTGGCCCCGGGCGCTCTTCTGGAAGCTTTCCATTGCCCTGCCTGAGATACCCCTCCTGTCCCGGCCCTCACTGCTTTTTTCCTTCCTCACCTCTGTCCGGAGAGAAATTCCAGCGGAAGGTATGGGTGACACATCCTCTTCTTTACAGGTGGCAGCCTGGCAACCACTGCAGAAAGGCCAGCAGAGCCCCACTCACACCAGGCCACCAACAAAGCTGTGGCCCCTCACTCCCTCCCACCAGCACAGCCCCGAGACTGCTGACGGGGCAGAGAATATGGAGTCAGGCACAGCTTCAGGGGCTATTGCTGCCTGGAGCGCTGTTTATATTGACCTCAAACAGGCACACCTGGGGAGGGCCGGCCGGCAGGGTAAGGCTGCCCAGGTCAGCTAATCCACAACCCTCAGGGAATCACATTGTTGAAAACGGACCTCGCTAAGGCAGAATAGAAGCCAAGGAAGAAAAGGACACAATGCCATTTGCAGCACCGTACATGAATCTAGAGGTAATCACGTGACTTGTAGTAAGTCAGAAAGTGAAAGACACATATCGTATCATATCACTTATAGGTGTTACCTAAGAATGGATACCAGGGCAGATATTTCCACGGAGAAGGGCCATCACAGATTCATCAAACAAACTTATGGTTCACCAATGGAAAGTTGTGAGGATTGGTTTCATTACGATATTGGGGTTAACAGACATATACACACACAGGTGACACATATAATCACCAAAGACCTACGGAATACCAAGAGAAGACTACTCAACATTCTGTCATAACGTACATGGGAAAAGGATCCCAGGAAGAACAGACATCTGTATATGTGTAAAAGAACCACATCTTCCACACCTACAACAAGCCAAACATTGTAATCAAACTTGCTGTAATAAAAAATAAAAAATTAAATTAAAAACACGAACAAGAAGTAGTGAGACAAACATGAGGGGCTTTCTCCTGGCACATTCCATTCTAAATTCCAATCTAGAACACGACTTCCATTGAGGCTCTGTTGCCCTAGTCACCAGATTTGGTAAGGGAGAACTGCTGCCACCTTGTGGCCGTTTCACACAACAGCAGCTTTAATCCCAGCGCTGATGGTCAGTTGATATTCAAAATCATTGCAGGCCTGTAAATGACACCTGCCCTGAAACCAAATCCTGGGGTCACATATCGACCAAAAAATTCAAAGGAGATCCATATTTCAAAACGACCGTCTCAAAAGGCATATTTTACGCACATTAGTGTTCTGCTTCTTTTTCTTTCTTTCCTTTTTTTGTTAAAAATACGGGAATGGAAAAAGGCATCCCTCAGAATGGGCGAAAATGGTTGCAAACGAATCAATGGACAAAGGTTTAATCTCCAATATATATAAACAGCTCATGCAGCTTAATATTAACAAAACAAACAACCTAATACAAAAAATGGGCAGAAGATCTAAAGAGATGTTTCTTCAAAGAAGACACAGAGATGGCCAAGACACACATGAAAAGCTGCTCAACAGCACTAATTATTAGAGAAATGCAAATCAAAACTACAATGAGGTATCACCTCACACCTGTTAGAATCGGCATCATCAGAAAATCTACAAACAACAAATTCTGGGGAGGGTGTGGACAAAAGGAGCCCTCTTCCACAATTGGTGGCAATGTAAATTGATACAGTCACTATGGAGAACGGTATGGAGTTTCCTTGAAAAAAACTAGAAATAGAATTACCATCTGATCCAGCAATCCCACTTCTGGGCATATACCCAGAGAAAACCATAAATCAAAAAGGCACATTCACCACAATGTTCATGGCAGCACTATTTACAATAGGCAGGTAATGGAAGCAACGTAAATGCCCACAGACAGATGAATGGATAAAGATGTGGTACATATATAAAATGGAATATTACTCAGCCATAAAAAGGAATGAAACTGGGTCATTTGTAGAGACATCGATGGATCTAGAGACTGTCATACAGAATGAAGTAAGTCAGAAAGAGGAAAACAAATATTGTATATAAATGCATATATGTGGAACCTAAATAATGGTACAGATGAACTGGTTTGCAGGGAAGAAACAGAGACACAGAGGTAGAGAACAAACATATGGACACCAAGTGTGGGAAGCCATGGGGTGGTGGTGGTGGGATGAGTTGGGAGATTGGCATTGACCTGTATACATGTATATGCATAAAATACATAACTAATAATAACCTGCTGTATAAAAAAATAAATCAAATTAAATTTCAAAATTTTAAAAAGTAAAATTTAAAAATAAAACAGAAAAATGTTCTTCCCTTCACACAGATGTATTTATAGGAATGAATTATTTCCATGCTTATATCTATAAATACATAAAAGAGGAAAAAAATCTAACTTGAACCATAAAAGAAAAAAAAAAACCTGAACCCACCAGTTATACAGAGGAAAACCCTATCAGGGCACTTGCTCCAGCGGTAAACAATTCTGAAATTGGTCAGAGGTGGGGAATCATCTCCCATACAACCAGCAACCCACCCCCCACGCCAGGAGCATCCTCATTGCAAAGCTGGGGGACCGTGCCGAGGCATCTGTGAGTAAACGTGAGCTGAGCCCCAGGACAGCAGCTGCTGAACTATTCCCACCCTTCCCAGGTAAAACACTTGAATATGTACAAGGGCTTGAAAGCCTAGAGGAAGGGCCACGGAGCCACACCAGCGACAGCACTCAGGCCAACTTGGTGCCTGCAGGCCAGCCAGGGTGGTCCTGGCCCCGGGCGCTCTTCTGGAAGCTTTCCATTGCCCTGCCTGAGATACCCCTCCTGTCCCGGCCCCCACTGCTTTTTTCCTTCCTCACCTCTGTCCGGAGAGAAATTCCAGCGGAAGGTATGGGTGACACATCCTCTTCTTTACAGGTGGCAGCCTGGCAACCCCTGCAGAAAGGCCAGCAGAGCCCCACTCACACCGGGCCACCAACAAAGCTGTGGCCCCTCACTCCCTCCCACCAGCACAGCCCCGAGACTGCTGACGGGGCAGAGAATATGGAGTCAGGCACAGCTTCAGGGGCTATTGCTGCCTGGAGCGCTGTTTATATTGACCTCAAACAGGCACACCTGGGGAGGGCCGGCCGGCAGGGTAAGGCTGCCCAGGTCAGCTAATCCACAACCCTCAGGGAATCACATTGTTGAAAACGGACCTCGCTAAGGCAGAATAGAAGCCAAGGAAGAAAAGGACACAATGCCATTTGCAGCACCGTACATGAGTCTAGAGGTAATCACGTGACTTGTAGTAAGTCAGAAAGTGAAAGACACATATCGTATCATATCACTTATAGGTGTTACCTAAGAATGGATACCAGGGCAGATATTTCCACGGAGAAGGGCCATCACAGATTCATCAAACAAACTTATGGTTCACCAATGGAAAGTTGTGAGGATTGGTTTCATTACGATATTGGGGTTAACAGACATATACAAACACAGGTGACACATATAATCACCAAAGACCTACGGAATACCAAGAGAAGACTACTCAACATTCTGTCATAACGTACATGGGAAAAGGATCCCAGGAAGAACAGACATCTGTATATGTGTAAAAGAACCACATCTTCCACACCTACAACAAGCCAAACATTGTAATCAAACTTGCTGTAATAAAAAATAAAAAATTAAATTAAAAACACGAACAAGAGGTAGTGAGAGAAACTTGAACGGCTTTCTCCTGGCACATTCCATTCTAAATTCCAATCTAGAACACGACTTCCATTGAGGCTCTGTTGCCCTAGTCACCAGATTTGGTAAGGGAGAACTGCTGCCACCTTGTGGCCGTTTCGCACAACAGCAGCTTTAATCCCAGCGCTGATGGTCAGTTGATATTCAAAATCATTGCAGGCCTGTAAATGACACCTGCCCTGAAAACAAATCCTGGGGTCACATATCGACCAAAAATTTCAAAGGACGTCCATATTTCAAAACGACCATCTCAAAAGGCATATTTTACGCACATTAGTGTTCTGCTTCTTTTTCTTTCTTTCCTTTTTTTGTTAAAAATACGGGAATGGAAAAAGGCATCCCTCAGAATGGGCGAAAATCGTTGCAAACGAATCAATGGACAAAGGTTTAATCTCCAATATATATAAACAGCTCATGCAGCTTAATATTAACAAAACAAACAACCTAATACAAAAAATGGGCAGAAGATCTAAAGAGATGTTTCTTCAAAGAAGACACAGAGATGGCCAAGACACACATGAAAAGCTGATCAACAGCACTAATTATTAGAGAAATGCAAATCAAAACTACAATGAGGTATCACCTCACACCTGTTAGAATCGGCATCATCAGAAAATCTAAAAACAACCAACTCTGGGGAGGGTGTGGACAAAAGGAGCCCTCTTCCACAATTGGTGGCAATGTAAATTGATACAGTCACTATGGAGAACGGTATGGAGTTTCCTTGAAAAAAACTAGAAATAGAATTACCATCTGATCCAGCAATCCCACTTCTGGGCATATACCCAGAGAAAACCATAAATCAAAAAGGCACATTCACCACAATGTTCATGGCAGCACTATTTACAATAGCCAGGTAATGGAAGCAACGTAAATGCCCACAGACAGATGAATGGATAAAGATGTGGTACATATATAAAATGGAATATTACTCAGCCATAAAAAGGAATGAAACTGGGTCATTTGTAGAGACATCGATGAATCTAGAGACTGTCATACAGAATGAAGTAAGTCAGAAAGAGGAAAACAAATATTGTATATTAATGCATATATGTGGAACCTAAAAAATGGTACAGATGAACTGGTTTGCAGGGAAGAAACAGAGACACAGAGGTAGAGAACAAACATATGGACACCAAGTGTGGGAAGCCATGGGGTGGTGGTGGTGGGATGAGTTGGGAGATTGGGATTGACCTGTATACATGTATATGCATAAAATACATAACTAATAATAACCTGCTGTATAAAAAAATAAATCAAATTAAATTTCAAAATTTTAAAAAGTAAAATTTAAAAATAAAACAGAAAAATGTTCTTCCCTTCACACAGATGTATTTATAGGAATGAATTATTTCCATGCTTATATCTATAAATACATAAAAGAGGAAAAAAATCTAACTTGAACCATAAAAGAAAAAAAAAACCTGAACCCACCAGTTATACAGAGGAAAACCCAATCAGGGCACTTGCTCCAGCGGTAAACAATTATGAAATTGGTCAGAGGTGGGGAATCATCTCCCATACAACCAGCAACCCACCCCCCACGCCAGGAGCATCCTCATTGCAAAGCTGGGGGACCGTGCCGAGGCATCTGTGAGTAAACGTGAGCTGAGCCCCAGGACAGCAGCTGCTGAACTGTTCCCACCCTTCCCAGGTAAAACACCTGAATATGTACAAGGGCTTGAAAGCCTAGAGGAAGGGCCACGGAGCCACACCAGCGACAGCACGCAGGCCAACTTGGTGCCTGCAGGCCAGCCAGGGTGGTCCTGGCCCCGGACGCTCTTCTGGAAGCTTTCCATTGCCCTGCCTGAGATACCCCTCCTGTCCCCGCCCCCACTGCTTTTTTCCTTCCTCACCTCTGTCCGGAGAGAAATTCCAGCAGAAGGTATGGGTGACACATCCTCTTCTTTACAGGTGGCAGCCTGAACCCCTGCAGAAAGGCCAGCAGAGCCCCACTCACACCGGGCCACCAACAAAGCTGTGGCCCCTCACTCCCTCCCACCAGCACAGCCCCGAGACTGCTGACGGGGCAGAGAATATGGAGTCAGGCACAGCTTCAGGGGCTATTGCTGCCTGGAGCGCTGTTTATATTGACCTCAAACAGGCACACCTGGGGAGGGCCGGCCGGCAGGGTAAGGCTGCCCAGGTCAGCTAATCCACAACCCTCAGGGAGTCACATTGTTGAAAACGGACCTCGCTAAGGCAGAATAGAAGCCAAGGAAGAAAAGGACACAATGCCATTTGCAGCACCGTACATGAGTCTAGAGGTAATCACGTGACTTGTAGTAAGTCAGAAAGTGAAAGACACATATCGTATCATATCACTTATAGGTGTTACCTAAGAATGGATACCAGGGCAGATATTTCCACGGAGAAGGGCCATCACAGATTCATCAAACAAACTTATGGTTCACCAATGGAAAGTTGTGAGGATTGGTTTCATTACGATATTGGGGTTAACAGACATATACAAACACAGGTGACACATATAATCACCAAAGACCTACGGAATACCAAGAGAAGACTACTCAACATTCTGTCATAACGTACATGGGAAAAGGATCCCAGGAAGAACAGACATCTGTATATGTGTAAAAGAACCACATCTTCCACACCTACAACAAGCCAAACATTGTAATCAAACTTGCTGTAATAAAAAATAAAAAATTAAATTAAAAACACGAACAAGAGGTAGTGAGAGAAACTTGAACGGCTTTCTCATGGCACATTCCATTCTAAATTCCAATCTAGAACACGACTTCCATTGAGGCTCTGTTGCCCTAGTCACCAGATTTGGTAAGGGAGAACTGCTGCCACCTTGTGGCCGTTTCGCACAACAGCAGCTTTAATCCCAGCGCTGATGGTCAGTTGATATTCAAAATCATTGCAGGCCTGTAAATGACACCTGCCCTGAAATCAAATCCTGGGGTCACATATCGACCAAAAAATTCAAAGGACGTCCATATTTCAAAACGACCGTCTCAAAAGGCATATTTTACGCACATTAGTGTTCTGCTTCTTTTTCTTTCTTTCCTTTTTTTGTTAAAAATACGGGAATGGAAAAAGGCATCCCTCAGAATGGGCGAAAATCGTTGCAAACGAATCAATGGACAAAGGTTTAATCTCCAATATATATAAACAGCTCATGCAGCTTAATATTAACAAAACAAACAACCCAATACAAAAAATGGGCAGAAGATCTAAAGAGATGTTTCTTCAAAGAAGACACAGAGATGGCCAAGACACACATGAAAAGCTGCTCAACAGCACTAATTATTAGAGAAATGCAAATCAAAACTACAATGAGGTATCACCTCACACCTGTTAGAATCGGCATCATCAGAAAATCTACAAACAACCAACTCTGGGGAGGGTGTGGACAAAAGGAGCCCTCTTCCACAATTGGTGGCAATGTAAATTGATACAGTCACTATGGAGAACGGTATGGAGTTTCCTTGAAAAAAACTAGAAATAGAATTACCATCTGATCCAGCAATCCCACTTCTGGGCATATACCCAGAGAAAACCATAAATCAAAAAGGCACATTCACCACAATGTTCATGGCAGCACTATTTACAATAGGCAGGTAATGGAAGCAACGTAAATGCCCACAGACAGATGAATGGATAAAGATGTGGTACATATATAAAATGGAATATTACTCAGCCATAAGAAGGAATGAAACTGGGTCATTTGTAGAGACATCGATGGATCTAGAGACTGTCATACAGAATGAAGTAAGTCAGAAAGAGGAAAACAAATATTGTATATTAATGCATATATGTGGAACCTAAAAAATGGTACAGATGAACTGGTTTGCAGGGAAGAAACAGAGACACAGAGGTAGAGAACAAACATATGGACACCAAGTGTGGGAAGCCATGGGGTGGTGGTGGTGGGATGAGTTGGGAGATTGGGATTGACCTGTATACATGTATATGCATAAAATACATAACTAATAATAACCTGCTGTATAAAAAAATAAATCAAATTAAATTTCAAAATTTTAAAAAGTAAAATTTAAAAATAAAACAGAAAAATGTTCTTCCCTTCACACAGATGTATTTATAGGAATGAATTATTTCCATGCTTATATCTATAAATACATAAAAGAGGAAAAAAATCTAACTTGAACCATAAAAGAAAAAAAAAACCTGAACCCACCAGTTATACAGAGGAAAACCCAATCAGGGCACTTGCTCCAGCGGTAAACAATTCTGAAATTGGTCAGAGGTGGGGAATCATCTCCCATACAACCAGCAACCCACCCCCCACGCCAGGAGCATCCTCATTGCAAAGCTGGGGGACCGTGCCGAGGCATCTGTGAGTAAACGTGAGCTGAGCCCCAGGACAGCAGCTGCTGAACTGTTCCCACCCTTCCCAGGTAAAACACCTGAATATGTACAAGGGCTTGAAAGCCTAGAGGAAGGGCCACGGAGCCACACCAGCGACAGCACGCAGGCCAACTTGGTGCCTGCAGGCCAGCCAGGGTGGTCCTGGCCCCGGGCGCTCTTCTGGAAGCTTTCCATTGCCCTGCCTGAGATACCCCTCCTGTCCCGGCCCTCACTGCTTTTTTCCTTCCTCACCTCTGTCCGGAGAGAAATTCCAGCGGAAGGTATGGGTGACACATCCTCTTCTTTACAGGTGGCAGCCTGGCAACCACTGCAGAAAGGCCAGCAGAGCCCCACTCACACCAGGCCACCAACAAAGCTGTGGCCCCTCACTCCCTCCCACCAGCACAGCCCCGAGACTGCTGACGGGGCAGAGAATATGGAGTCAGGCACAGCTTCAGGGGCTATTGCTGCCTGGAGCGCTGTTTATATTGACCTCAAACAGGCACACCTGGGGAGGGCCGGCCGGCAGGGTAAGGCTGCCCAGGTCAGCTAATCCACAACCCTCAGGGAATCACATTGTTGAAAACGGACCTCGCTAAGGCAGAATAGAAGCCAAGGAAGAAAAGGACACAATGCCATTTGCAGCACCGTACATGAATCTAGAGGTAATCACGTGACTTGTAGTAAGTCAGAAAGTGAAAGACACATATCGTATCATATCACTTATAGGTGTTACCTAAGAATGGATACCAGGGCAGATATTTCCACGGAGAAGGGCCATCACAGATTCATCAAACAAACTTATGGTTCACCAATGGAAAGTTGTGAGGATTGGTTTCATTACGATATTGGGGTTAACAGACATATACACACACAGGTGACACATATAATCACCAAAGACCTACGGAATACCAAGAGAAGACTACTCAACATTCTGTCATAACGTACATGGGAAAAGGATCCCAGGAAGAACAGACATCTGTATATGTGTAAAAGAACCACATCTTCCACACCTACAACAAGCCAAACATTGTAATCAAACTTGCTGTAATAAAAAATAAAAAATTAAATTAAAAACACGAACAAGAAGTAGTGAGACAAACATGAGGGGCTTTCTCCTGGCACATTCCATTCTAAATTCCAATCTAGAACACGACTTCCATTGAGGCTCTGTTGCCCTAGTCACCAGATTTGGTAAGGGAGAACTGCTGCCACCTTGTGGCCGTTTCACACAACAGCAGCTTTAATCCCAGCGCTGAAGGTCAGTTGATATTCAAAATCATTGCAGGCCTGTAAATGACACCTGCCCTGAAACCAAATCCTGGGGTCACATATCGACCAAAAAATTCAAAGGAGATCCATATTTCAAAACGACCGTCTCAAAAGGCATATTTTACGCACATTAGTGTTCTGCTTCTTTTTCTTTCTTTCCTTTTTTTGTTAAAAATACGGGAATGGAAAATGGCATCCCTCAGAATGGGCGAAAATGGTTGCAAACGAATCAATGGACAAAGGTTTAATCTCCAATATATATAAACAGCTCATGCAGCTTAATATTAACAAAACAAACAACCTAATACAAAAAATGGGCAGAAGATCTAAAGAGATGTTTCTTCAAAGAAGACACAGAGATGGCCAAGACACACATGAAAAGCTGCTCAACAGCACTAATTATTAGAGAAATGCAAATCAAAACTACAATGAGGTATCACCTCACACCTGTTAGAATCGGCATCATCAGAAAATCTACAAACAACCAATTCTGGGGAGGGTGTGGACAAAAGGAGCCCTCTTCCACAATTGGTGGCAATGTAAATTGATACAGTCACTATGGAGAACGGTATGGAGTTTCCTTGAAAAAAACTAGAAATAGAATTACCATCTGATCCAGCAATCCCACTTCTGGGCATATACCCAGAGAAAACCATAAATCAAAAAGGCACATTCACCACAATGTTCATGGCAGCACTATTTACAATAGCCAGGTAATGGAAGCAACGTAAATGCCCACAGACAGATGAATGGATAAAGATGTGGTACATATATAAAATGGAATATTACTCAGCCATAAAAAGGAATGAAACTGGGTCATTTGTAGAGACATCGATGGATCTAGAGACTGTCATACAGAATGAAGTAAGTCAGAAAGAGGAAAACAAATATTGTATATTAATGCATATATGTGGAACCTAAAAAATGGTACAGATGAACTGGTTTGCAGGGAAGAAACAGAGACACAGAGGTAGAGAACAAACATATGGACACCAAGTGTGGGAAGCCATGGGGTGGTGGTGGTGGGATGAGTTGGGAGATTGGCATTGACCTGTATACATGTATATGCATAAAATACATAACTAATAATAACCTGCTGTATAAAAAAATAAATCAAATTAAATTTCAAAATTTTAAAAAGTAAAATTTAAAAATAAAACAGAAAAATGTTCTTCCCTTCACACAGATGTATTTATAGGAATGAATTATTTCCATGCTTATATCTATAAATACATAAAAGAGGAAAAAAATCTAACTTGAACCATAAAAGAAAAAAAAAACCTGAACCCACCAGTTATACAGAGGAAAACCCAATCAGGGCACTTGCTCCAGCGGTAAACAACTATGAAATTGGTCAGAGGTGGGGAATCATCTCCCATACAACCAGCAACCCACCCCCCACGCCAGGAGCATCCTCATTGCAAAGCTGGGGGACCGTGCCGAGGCATCTGTGAGTAAACGTGAGCTGAGCCCCAGGACAGCAGCTGCTGAACTGTTCCCACCCTTCCCAGGTAAAACACCTGAATATGTACAAGGGCTTGAAAGCCTAGAGGAAGGGCCACGGAGCCACACCAGCGACAGCACTCAGGCCAACTTGGTGCCTGCAGGCCAGCCAGGGTGGTCCTGGCCCCGGGCGCTCTTCTGGAAGCTTTCCATTGCCCTGCCTGAGATACCCCTCCTGTCCCGGCCCGCACTGCTTTTTTCCTTCCTCACCTCTGTCCGGAGAGAAATTCCAGCGGAAGGTATGGGTGACACATCCTCTTCTTTACAGGTGGCAGCCTGGCAACCCCTGCAGAAAGGCCAGCAGAGCCCCACTCACACCAGGCCACCAACAAAGCTGTGGCCCCTCACTCCCTCCCACCAGCACAGCCCCGAGACTGCTGGCGGGGCAGAGAATATGGAGTCAGGCACAGCTTCAGGGGCTATTGCTGCCTGGAGCGCTGTTTATATTGACCTCAAACAGGCACACCTGGGGAGGGCCGGCCGGCAGGGTAAGGCTGCCCAGGTCAGCTAATCCACAACCCTCAGGGAATCACATTGTTGAAAACGGACCTCGCTAAGGCAGAATAGAAGCCAAGGAAGAAAAGGACACAATGCCATTTGCAGCACCGTACATGAGTCTAGAGGTAATCACGTGACTTGTAGTAAGTCAGAAAGTGAAAGACACATATCGTATCATATCACTTATAGGTGTTACCTAAGAATGGATACCAGGGCAGATATTTCCACGGAGAAGGGCCATCACAGATTCATCAAACAAACTTATGGTTCACCAATGGAAAGTTGTGAGGATTGGTTTCATTACGATATTGGGGTTAACAGACATATACAAACACAGGTGACACATATAATCACCAAAGACCTACGGAATACCAAGAGAAGACTACTCAACCTTCTGTCATAACGTACATGGGAAAAGGATCCCAGGAAGAACAGACATCTGTATATGTGTAAAAGAACCACATCTTCCACACCTACAACAAGCCAAACATTGTAATCAAACTTGCTGTAATAAAAAATAAAAAATTAAATTAAAAACACGAACAAGAGGTAGTGAGACAAACTTGAGGGGCTTTCTCCTGGCACATTCCATTCTAAATTCCAATCTAGAACACGACTTCCATTGAGGCTCTGTTGCCCTAGTCACCAGATTTGGTAAGGGAGAACTGCTGCCACCTTGTGGCCGTTTCACACAACAGCAGCTTTAATCCCAGCGCTGATGGTCAGTTGATATTCAAAATCATTGCAGGCCTGTAAATGACACCTGCCCTGAAACCAAATCCTGGGGTCACATATCGACCAAAAAATTCAAAGGACGTCCATATTTCAAAACGACCGTCTCAAAAGGCATATTTTACGCACATTAGTGTTCTGCTTCTTTTTCTTTCTTTCCTTTTTTTGTTAAAAATACGGGAATGGAAAAAGGCATCCCTCAGAATGGGCGAAAATCGTTGCAAACGAATCAATGGACAAAGGTTTAATCTCCAATATATATAAACAGCTCATGCAGCTTAATATTAACAAAACAAACAACCCAATACAAAAAATGGGCAGAAGATCTAAAGAGATGTTTCTTCAAAGAAGACACAGAGATGGCCAAGACACACATGAAAAGCTGCTCAACAGCACTAATTATTAGAGAAATGCAAATCAAAACTACAATGAGGTATCACCTCACACCTGTTAGAATCGGCATCATCAGAAAATCTACAAACAACCAATTCTGGGGAGGGTGTGGACAAAAGGAGCCCTCTTCCACAATTGGTGGCAATGTAAATTGATACAGTCACTATGGAGAACGGTATGGAGTTTCCTTGAAAAAAACTAGAAATAGAATTACCATCTGATCCAGCAATCCCACTTCTGGGCATATACCCAGAGAAAACCATAAATCAAAAAGGCACATTCACCACAATGTTCATGGCAGCACTATTTACAATAGCCAGGTAATGGAAGCAACGTAAATGCCCACAGACAGATGAATGGATAAAGATGTGGTACATATATAAAATGGAATATTACTCAGCCATAAAAAGGAATGAAACTGGGTCATTTGTAGAGACATCGATGGATCTAGAGACTGTCATACAGAATGAAGTAAGTCAGAAAGAGGAAAACAAATATTGTATATTAATGCATATATGTGGAACCTAAAAAATGGTACAGATGAACTGGTTTGCAGGGAAGAAACAGAGACACAGAGGTAGAGAACAAACATATGGACACCAAGTGTGGGAAGCCATGGGGTGGTGGTGGTGGGATGAGTTGGGAGATTGGCATTGACCTGTATACATGTATATGCATAAAATACATAACTAATAATAACCTGCTGTATAAAAAAATAAATCAAATTAAATTTCAAAATTTTAAAAAGTAAAATTTAAAAATAAAACAGAAAAATGTTCTTCCCTTCACACAGATGTATTTACAGGAATGAATTATTTCCATGCTTATATCTATAAATACATAAAAGAGGAATAAAATCTAACTTGAACCATAAAAGAAAAAAAAAAAACCTGAACCCAACAGTTATACAGAGGAAAACCCTATCAGGGCACTTGCTCCAGCGGTAAACAATTCTGAAATTGGTCAGAGGTGGGGAATCATCTCCCATACAACCAGCAACCCACCCCCCACGCCAGGAGCATCCTCATTGCAAAGCTGGGGGACCGTGCCGAGGCATCTGTGAGTAAACGTGAGCTGAGCCCCAGGACAGCAGCTGCTGAACTATTCCCACCCTTCCCAGGTAAAACACTTGAATATGTACAAGGGCTTGAAAGCCTAGAGGAAGGGCCACGGAGCCACACCAGCGACAGCACTCAGGCCAACTTGGTGCCTGCAGGCCAGCCAGGGTGGTCCTGGCCCCGGGCGCTCTTCTGGAAGCTTTCCAATGCCCTGCCTGAGATACCCCTCCTGTCCCGGCCCCCACTGCTTTTTTCCTTCCTCACCTCTGTCCGGAGAGAAATTCCAGCGGAAGGTATGGGTGACACATCCTCTTCTTTACAGGTGACAGCCTGGCAACCCCTGCAGAAAGGCCAGCAGAGCCCCACTCACACCGGGCCACCAACAAAGCTGTGGCCCCTCACTCCCTCCCACCAGCACAGCCCCGAGACTGCTGACGGGGCAGAGAATATGGAGTCAGGCACAGCTTCAGGGGCTATTGCTGCCTGGAGCGCTGTTTATATTGACCTCAAACAGGCACACCTGGGGAGGGCCGGCCGGCAGGGTAAGGCTGCCCAGGTCAGCTAATCCACAACCCTCAGGGAATCACATTGTTGAAAACGGACCTCGCTAAGGCAGAATAGAAGCCAAGGAAGAAAAGGACACAATGCCATTTGCAGCACCGTACATGAGTCTAGAGGTAATCACGTGACTTGTAGTAAGTCAGAAAGTGAAAGACACATATCGTATCATATCACTTATAGGTGTTACCTAAGAATGGATACCAGGGCAGATATTTCCACGGAGAAGGGCCATCACAGATTCATCAAACAAACTTATGGTTCACCAATGGAAAGTTGAGAGGATTGGTTTCATTACGATATTGGGGTTAACAGACATATACAAACACAGGTGACACATATAATCACCAAAGACCTACGGAATACCAAGAGAAGACTACTCAACCTTCTGTCATAACGTACATGGGAAAAGGATCCCAGGAAGAACAGACATCTGTATATGTGTAAAAGAACCACATCTTCCACACCTACAACAAGCCAAACATTGTAATCAAACTTGCTGTAATAAAAAATAAAAAATTAAATTAAAAACACGAACAAGAGGTAGTGAGACAAACTTGAGGGGCTTTCTCCTGGCACATTCCATTCTAAATTCCAATCTAGAACACGACTTCCATTGAGGCTCTGTTGCCCTAGTCACCAGATTTGGTAAGGGAGAACTGCTGCCACCTTGTGGCCGTTTCACACAACAGCAGCTTTAATCCCAGCGCTGATGGTCAGTTGATATTCAAAATCATTGCAGGCCTGTAAATGACACCTGCCCTGAAAACAAATCCTGGGGTCACATATCGACCAAAAAATTCAAAGGACGTCCATATTTCAAAATGACCGTTTCAAAAGGCATATTTTACGCACATTAGTGTTCTGCTTCTTTTTCTTTCTTTCCTTTTTTTGTTAAAAATACGGGAATGGAAAAAGGCATCCCTCAGAATGGGCGAAAATCGTTGCAAACGAATCAATGGACAAAGGTTTAATCTCCAATATATATAAACAGCTCATGCAGCTTAATATTAACAAAACAAACAACCCAATACAAAAAATGGGCAGAAGATCTAAAGAGATGTTTCTTCAAAGAAGACACAGAGATGGCCAAGACACACATGAAAAGCTGCTCAACAGCACTAATTATTAGAGAAATGCAAATCAAAACTACAATGAGGTATCACCTCACACCTGTTAGAATCGGCATCATCAGAAAATCTACAAACAACCAATTCTGGGGAGGGTGTGGACAAAAGGAGCCCTCTTCCACAATTGGTGGCAATGTAAATTGATACAGTCACTATGGAGAACGGTATGGAGTTTCTTTGAAAAAAACTAGAAATAGAATTACCATCTGATCCAGCAATCCCACTTCTGGGCATATACCCAGAGAAAACCATAAATCAAAAAGGCACATTCACCACAATGTTCATGGCAGCACTATTTACAATAGCCAGGTAATGGAAGCAACGTAAATGCCCACAGACAGATGAATGGATAAAGATGTGGTACATATATAAAATGGAATATTACTCAGCCATAAAAAGGAATGAAACTGGGTCATTTGTAGAGACATCGATGGATCTAGAGACTGTCATACAGAATGAAGTAAGTCAGAAAGAGGAAAACAAATATTGTATATTAATGCATATATGTGGAACCTAAAAAATGGTACAGATGAACTGGTTTGCAGGGAAGAAACAGAGACACAGAGGTAGAGAACAAACATATGGACACCAAGTGTGGGAAGCCATGGGGTGGTGGTGGTGGGATGAGTTGGGAGATTGGGATTGACCTGTATACATGTATATGCATAAAATACATAACTAATAATAACCTGCTGTATAAAAAAATAAATCAAATTAAATTTCAAAATTTTAAAAAGTAAAATTTAAAAATAAAACAGAAAAATGTTCTTCCCTTCACACAGATGTATTTACAGGAATGAATTATTTCCATGCTTATATCTATAAATACATAAAAGAGGAATAAAATCTAACTTGAACCATAAAAGAAAAAAAAAAAACCTGAACCCAACAGTTATACAGAGGAAAACCCTATCAGGGCACTTGCTCCAGCGGTAAACAATTCTGAAATTGGTCAGAGGTGGGGAATCATCTCCCATACAACCAGCAACCCACCCCCCACGCCAGGAGCATCCTCATTGCAAAGCTGGGGGACCGTGCCGAGGCATCTGTGAGTAAACGTGAGCTGAGCCCCAGGACAGCAGCTGCTGAACTATTCCCACACTTCCCAGGTAAAACACTTGAATATGTACAAGGGCTTGAAAGCCTAGAGGAAGGGCCACGGAGCCACACCAGCGACAGCACGCAGGCCAACTTGGTGCCTGCAGGCCAGCCAGGGTGGTCCTGGCCCCGGGCGCTCTTCTGGAAGCTTTCCATTGCCCTGCCTGAGATACCCCTCCTGTCCCGGCCCCCACTGCTTTTTTCCTTCCTCACCTCTGTCCGGAGAGAAATTCCAGCGGAAGGTATGGGTGACACATCCTCTTCTTTACAGGTGGCAGCCTGGCAACCACTGCAGAAAGGCCAGCAGAGCCCCACTCACACCAGGCCACCAACAAAGCTGTGGCCCCTCACTCCCTCCCACCAGCACAGCCCCGAGACTGCTGACGGGGCAGAGAATATGGAGTCAGGCACAGCTTCAGGGGCTATTGCTGCCTGGAGCGCTGTTTATATTGACCTCAAACAGGCACACCTGGGGAGGGCCGGCCGGCAGGGTAAGGCTGCCCAGGTCAGCTAATCCACAACCCTCAGGGAATCACATTGTTGAAAACGGACCTCGCTAAGGCAGAATAGAAGCCAAGGAAGAAAAGGACACAATGCCATTTGCAGCACCGTACATGAATCTAGAGGTAATCACGTGACTTGTAGTAAGTCAGAAAGTGAAAGACACATATCGTATCATATCACTTATAGGTGTTACCTAAGAATGGATACCAGGGCAGATATTTCCACGGAGAAGGGCCATCACAGATTCATCAAACAAACTTATGGTTCACCAATGGAAAGTTGTGAGGATTGGTTTCATTACGATATTGGGGTTAACAGACATATACACACACAGGTGACACATATAATCACCAAAGACCTACGGAATACCAAGAGAAGACTACTCAACATTCTGTCATAACGTACATGGGAAAAGGATCCCAGGAAGAACAGACATCTGTATATGTGTAAAAGAACCACATCTTCCACACCTACAACAAGCCAAACATTGTAATCAAACTTGCTGTAATAAAAAATAAAAAATTAAATTAAAAACACGAACAAGAAGTAGTGAGACAAACATGAGGGGCTTTCTCCTGGCACATTCCATTCTAAATTCCAATCTAGAACACGACTTCCATTGAGGCTCTGTTGCCCTAGTCACCAGATTTGGTAAGGGAGAACTGCTGCCACCTTGTGGCCGTTTCACACAACAGCAGCTTTAATCCCAGCGCTGATGGTCAGTTGATATTCAAAATCATTGCAGGCCTGTAAATGACACCTGCCCTGAAACCAAATCCTGGGGTCACATATCGACCAAAAAATTCAAAGGAGATCCATATTTCAAAACGACCGTCTCAAAAGGCATATTTTACGCACATTAGTGTTCTGCTTCTTTTTCTTTCTTTCCTTTTTTTGTTAAAAATACGGGAATGGAAAAAGGCATCCCTCAGAATGGGCGAAAATGGTTGCAAACGAATCAATGGACAAAGGTTTAATCTCCAATATATATAAACAGCTCATGCAGCTTAATATTAACAAAACAAACAACCTAATACAAAAAATGGGCAGAAGATCTAAAGAGATGTTTCTTCAAAGAAGACACAGAGATGGCCAAGACACACATGAAAAGCTGCTCAACAGCACTAATTATTAGAGAAATGCAAATCAAAACTACAATGAGGTATCACCTCACACCTGTTAGAATCGGCATCATCAGAAAATCTACAAACAACCAATTCTGGGGAGGGTGTGGACAAAAGGAGCCCTCTTCCACAATTGGTGGCAATGTAAATTGATACAGTCACTATGGAGAATGGTATGGAGTTTCCTTGAAAAAAACTAGAAATAGAATTACCATCTGATCCAGCAATCCCACTTCTGGGCATATACCCAGAGAAAACCATAAATCAAAAAGGCACATTCACCACAATGTTCATGGCAGCACTATTTACAATAGGCAGGTAATGGAAGCAACGTAAATGCCCACAGACAGATGAATGGATAAAGATGTGGTACATATATAAAATGGAATATTACTCAGCCATAAAAAGGAATGAAACTGGGTCATTTGTAGAGACATCGATGGATCTAGAGACTGTCATACAGAATGAAGTAAGTCAGAAAGAGGAAAACAAATATTGTATATAAATGCATATATGTGGAACCTAAATAATGGTACAGATGAACTGGTTTGCAGGGAAGAAACAGAGACACAGAGGTAGAGAACAAACATATGGACACCAAGTGTGGGAAGCCATGGGGTGGTGGTGGTGGGATGAGTTGGGAGATTGGCATTGACCTGTATACATGTATATGCATAAAATACATAACTAATAATAACCTGCTGTATAAAAAAATAAATCAAATTAAATTTCAAAATTTTAAAAAGTAAAATTTAAAAATAAAACAGAAAAATGTTCTTCCCTTCACACAGATGTATTTATAGGAATGAATTATTTCCATGCTTATATCTATAAATACATAAAAGAGGAAAAAAATCTAACTTGAACCATAAAAGAAAAAAAAAAACCTGAACCCACCAGTTATACAGAGGAAAACCCTATCAGGGCACTTGCTCCAGCGGTAAACAATTCTGAAATTGGTCAGAGGTGGGGAATCATCTCCCATACAACCAGCAACCCACCCCCCACGCCAGGAGCATCCTCATTGCAAAGCTGGGGGACCGTGCCGAGGCATCTGTGAGTAAACGTGAGCTGAGCCCCAGGACAGCAGCTGCTGAACTATTCCCACCCTTCCCAGGTAAAACACTTGAATATGTACAAGGGCTTGAAAGCCTAGAGGAAGGGCCACGGAGCCACACCAGCGACAGCACTCAGGCCAACTTGGTGCCTGCAGGCCAGCCAGGGTGGTCCTGGCCCCGGGCGCTCTTCTGGAAGCTTTCCATTGCCCTGCCTGAGATACCCCTCCTGTCCCGGCCCGCACTGCTTTTTTCCTTCCTCACCTCTGTCCGGAGAGAAATTCCAGCGGAAGGTATGGGTGACACATCCTCTTCTTTACAGGTGGCAGCCTGGCAACCCCTGCAGAAAGGCCAGCAGAGCCCCACTCACACCAGGCCACCAACAAAGCTGTGGCCCCTCACTCCCTCCCACCAGCACAGCCCCGAGACTGCTGGCGGGGCAGAGAATATGGAGTCAGGCACAGCTTCAGGGGCTATTGCTGCCTGGAGCGCTGTTTATATTGACCTCAAACAGGCACACCTGGGGAGGGCCGGCCGGCAGGGTAATGCTGCCCAGGTCAGCTAATCCACAACCCTCAGGGAATCACATTGTTGAAAACGGACCTCGCTAAGGCAGAATAGAAGCCAAGGAAGAAAAGGACACAATGCCATTTGCAGCACCGTACATGAGTCTAGAGGTAATCACGTGACTTGTAGTAAGTCAGAAAGTGAAAGACACATATCGTATCCTATCACTTATAGGTGTTACCTAAGAATGGATACCAGGGCAGATATTTCCACGGAGAAGGGCCATCACAGATTCATCAAACAAACTTATGGTTCACCAATGGAAAGTTGTGAGGATTGGTTTCATTACGATATTGGGGTTAACAGACATATACAAACACAGGTGACACATATAATCACCAAAGACCTACGGAATACCAAGAGAAGACTACTCAACCTTCTGTCATAACGTACATGGGAAAAGGATCCCAGGAAGAACAGACATCTGTATATGTGTAAAAGAACCACATCTTCCACACCTACAACAAGCCAAACATTGTAATCAAACTTGCTGTAATAAAAAATAAAAAATTAAATTAAAAACACGAACAAGAGGTAGTGAGACAAACTTGAGGGGCTTTCTCCTGGCACATTCCATTCTAAATTCCAATCTAGAACACGACTTCCATTGAGGCTCTGTTGCCCTAGTCACCAGATTTGGTAAGGGAGAACTGCTGCCACCTTGTGGCCGTTTCACACAACAGCAGCTTTAATCCCAGCCCTGATGGTCAGTTGATATTCAAAATCATTGCAGGCCTGTAAATGACACCTGCCCTGAAAACAAATCCTGGGGTCACATATCGACCAAAAAATTCAAAGGACGTCCATATTTCAAAACGACCGTCTCAAAAGGCATATTTTACGCACATTAGTGTTCTGCTTCTTTTTCTTTCTTTCCTTTTTTTGTTAAAAATACGGGAATGGAAAAAGGCATCCCTCAGAATGGGCGAAAATCGTTGCAAACGAATCAATGGACAAAGGTTTAATCTCCAATATATATAAACAGCTCATGCAGCTTAATATTAACAAAACAAACAACCCAATACAAAAAATGGGCAGAAGATCTAAAGAGATGTTTCTTCAAAGAAGACACAGAGATGGCCAAGACACACATGAAAAGCTGCTCAACAGCACTAATTATTAGAAAAATGCAAATCAAAACTACAATGAGGTATCACCTCACACCTGTTAGAATCGGCATCATCAGAAAATCTACAAACAACCAATTCTGGGGAGGGTGTGGACAAAAGGAGCCCTCTTCCACAATTGGTGGCAATGTAAATTGATACAGTCACTATGGAGAACGGTATGGAGTTTCCTTGAAAAAAACTAGAAATAGAATTACCATCTGATCCAGCAATCCCACTTCTGGGCATATACCCAGAGAAAACCATAAATCAAAAAGGCACATTCACCACAATGTTCATGGCAGCACTATTTACAATAGGCAGGTAATGGAAGCAACGTAAATGCCCACAGACAGATGAATGGATAAAGATGTGGTACATATATAAAATGGAATATTACTCAGCCATAAAAAGGAATGAAACTGGGTCATTTGTAGAGACATCGATGGATCTAGAGACTGTCATACAGAATGAAGTAAGTCAGAAAGAGGAAAACAAATATTGTATATTAATGCATATATGTGGAACCTAAAAAATGGTACAGATGAACTGGTTTGCAGGGAAGAAACAGAGACACAGAGGTAGAGAACAAACATATGGACACCAAGTGTGGGAAGCCATGGGGTGGTGGTGGTGGGATGAGTTGGGAGATTGGGATTGACCTGTATACATGTATATGCATAAAATACATAACTAATAATAACCTGCTGTATAAAAAAATAAATCAAATTAAATTTCAAAATTTTAAAAAGTAAAATTTAAAAATAAAACAGAAAAATGTTCTTCCCTTCATACAGATGTATTTACAGGAATGAATTATTTCCATGCTTATATCTATAAATACATAAAAGAGGAATAAAATCTAACTTGAACCATAAAAGAAAAAAAAAAAACCTGAACCCAACAGTTATACAGAGGAAAACCCTATCAGGGCACTTGCTCCAGCGGTAAACAATTCTGAAATTGGTCAGAGGTGGGGAATCATCTCCCATACAACCAGCAACCCACCCCCCACGCCAGGAGCATCCTCATTGCAAAGCTAGGGGACCGTGCCGAGGCATCTGTGAGTAAACGTGAGCTGAGCCCCAGGACAGCAGCTGCTGAACTATTCCCACACTTCCCAGGTAAAACACTTGAATATGTACAAGGGCTTGAAAGCCTAGAGGAAGGGCCACGGAGCCACACCAGCGACAGCACGCAGGCCAACTTGGTGCCTGCAGGCCAGCCAGGGTGGTCCTGGCCCCGGGCGCTCTTCTGGAAGCTTTCCATTGCCCTGCCTGAGATACCCCTCCTGTCCCGGCCCCCACTGCTTTTTTCCTTCCTCACCTCTGTCCGGAGAGAAATTCCAGCGGAAGGTATGGGTGACACATCCTCTTCTTTACAGGTGGCAGCCTGGCAACCCCTGCAGAAAGGCCAGCAGAGCCCCACTCACACCAGGCCACCAACAAAGCTGTGGCCCCTCACTCCCTCCCACCAGCACAGCCCCGAGACTGCTGACGGGGCAGAGAATATGGAGTCAGGCACAGCTTCAGGGGCTATTGCTGCCTGGAGCGCTGTTTATATTGACCTCAAACAGGCACACCTGGGGAGGGCCGGCCGGCAGGGTAAGGCTGCCCAGGTCAGCTAATCCACAACCCTCAGGGAATCACATTGTTGAAAACGGACCTCGCTAAGGCAGAATAGAAGCCAAGGAAGAAAAGGACACAATGCCATTTGCAGCACCGTACATGAGTCTAGAGGTAATCACGTGACTTGTAGTAAGTCAGAAAGTGAAAGACACATATCGTATCATATCACTTATAGGTGTTACCTAAGAATGGATACCAGGGCAGATATTTCCACGGAGAAGGGCCATCACAGATTCATCAAACAAACTTATGGTTCACCAATGGAAAGTTGAGAGGATTGGTTTCATTACGATATTGGGGTTAACAGACATATACAAACACAGGTGACACATATAATCACCAAAGACCTACGGAATACCAAGAGAAGACTACTCAACCTTCTGTCATAACGTACATGGGAAAAGGATCCCAGGAAGAACAGACATCTGTATATGTGTAAAAGAACCACATCTTCCACACCTACAACAAGCCAAACATTGTAATCAAACTTGCTGTAATAAAAAATAAAAAATTAAATTAAAAACACGAACAAGAGGTAGTGAGACAAACTTGAGGGGCTTTCTCCTGGCACATTCCATTCTAAATTCCAATCTAGAACACGACTTCCATTGAGGCTCTGTTGCCCTAGTCACCAGATTTGGTAAGGGAGAACTGCTGCCACCTTGTGGCCGTTTCACACAACAGCAGCTTTAATCCCAGCGCTGATGGTCAGTTGATATTCAAAATCATTGCAGGCCTGTAAATGACACCTGCCCTGAAAACAAATCCTGGGGTCACATATCGACCAAAAAATTCAAAGGACGTCCATATTTCAAAACGACCGTTTCAAAAGGCATATTTTACGCACATTGGTGTTCTGCTTCTTTTTCTTTCTTTCCTTTTTTTGTTAAAAATACGGGAATGGAAAAAGGCATCCCTCAGAATGGGCGAAAATCGTTGCAAACGAATCAATGGACAAAGGTTTAATCTGCAATATATATAAACAGCTCATGCAGCTTAATATTAACAAAACAAACAACCCAATACAAAAAATGGGCAGAAGATCTAAAGAGATGTTTCTTCAAAGAAGACACAGAGATGGCCAAGACACACATGAAAAGCTGCTCAACAGCACTAATTATTAGAGAAATGCAAATCAAAACTACAATGAGGTATCACCTCACACCTGTTAGAATCGGCATCATCAGAAAATCTACAAACAACCAATTCTGGGGAGGGTGTGGACAAAAGGAGCCCTCTTCCACAATTGGTGGCAATGTAAATTGATACAGTCACTATGGAGAACGGTATGGAGTTTCCTTGAAAAAAACTAGAAATAGAATTACCATCTGATCCAGCAATCCCACTTCTGGGCATATACCCAGAGAAAACCATAAATCAAAAAGGCACATTCACCACAATGTTCATGGCAGCACTATTTACAATAGCCAGGTAATGGAAGCAACGTAAATGCCCACAGACAGATGAATGGATAAAGATGTGGTACATATATAAAATGGAATATTACTCAGCCATAAAAAGGAATGAAACTGGGTCATTTGTAGAGACATCGATGGATCTAGAGACTGTCATACAGAATGAAGTAAGTCAGAAAGAGGAAAACAAATATTGTATATTAATGCATATATGTGGAACCTAAAAAATGGTACAGATGAACTGGTTTGCAGGGAAGAAACAGAGACACAGAGGTAGAGAACAAACATATGGACACCAAGTGTGGGAAGCCATGGGGTGGTGGTGGTGGGATGAGTTGGGAGATTGGGATTGACCTGTATACATGTATATGCATAAAATACATAACTAATAATAACCTGCTGTATAAAAAAATAAATCAAATTAAATTTCAAAATTTTAAAAAGTAAAATTTAAAAATAAAACAGAAAAATGTTCTTCCCTTCATACAGATGTATTTACAGGAATGAATTATTTCCATGCTTATATCTATAAATACATAAAAGAGGAATAAAATCTAACTTGAACCATAAAAGAAAAAAAAAACCTGAACCCAACAGTTATACAGAGGAAAACCCTATCAGGGCACTTGCTCCAGCGGTAAACAATTCTGAAATTGGTCAGAGGTGGGGAATCATCTCCCATACAACCAGCAACCCACCCCCCACGCCAGGAGCATCCTCATTGCAAAGCTGGGGGACCGTGCCGAGGCATCTGTGAGTAAACGTGAGCTGAGCCCCAGGACAGCAGCTGCTGAACTGTTCCCACTCTTCCCAGGTAAAACACCTGAATATGTACAAGGGCTTGAAAGCCTAGAGGAAGGGCCACGGAGCCACACCAGCGACAGCACTCAGGCCAACTTGGTGCCTGCAGGCCAGCCAGGGTGGTCCTGGCCCCAGGCGCTCTTCTGGAAGCTTTCCATTGCCCTGCCTGAGATACCCCTCCTGTCCCGGCCCCCACTGCTTTTTTCCTTCCTCACCTCTGTCCGGAGAGAAATTCCAGCGGACGGTATGGGTGACACATCCTCTTCTTTACAGGTGGCAGCCTGGCAACCCCTGCAGAAAGGCCAGCAG
Organism: Mesoplodon mirus; assembly: GCF_964341445.2. Taxonomy (NCBI): domain Eukaryota; kingdom Metazoa; phylum Chordata; class Mammalia; order Artiodactyla; family Ziphiidae; genus Mesoplodon; species Mesoplodon mirus. Next base: position 319,495 of record NW_028295814.1, on the reverse strand, counting down.
AGCCCCACTCACACCGGGCCACCCACAAAGCTGTGGCCCCTCACTCCCTCCCACCAGCACAGCCCCGAGACTGCTGACGGGGCAGAGAATATGGAGTCAGGCACAGCTTCAGGGGCTATTGCTGCCTGGAGCGCTGTTTATATTGACCTCAAATAGGCACACCTGGGGAGGGCCGGCCGGCAGGGTAAGCCTGCCCAGGTCAGCTAATCCACAACCCTCAGGGAATCACATTGTTGAAAACGGACCTCGCTAAGGCAGAATAGAAGCCAAGGAAGAAAAGGACACAATGCCATTTGCAGCACCGTACATGAGTCTAGAGGTAATCACGTGACTTGTAGTAAGTCAGAAAGTGAAAGACACATATCATATCATATCACTTATAGGTGTTACCTAAGAATGGATACCAGGGCAGATATTTCCACGGAGAAGGGCCATCACAGATTCATCAAACAAACTTATGGTTCACCAATGGAAAGTTGAGAGGATTGGTTTCATTACGATATTGGGGTTAACAGACATATAAAAACACAGGTGACACATATAATCACCAAAGACCTACGGAATACCAAGAGAAGACTACTCAACCTTCTGTCATAACGTACATGGGAAAAGGATCCCAGGAAGAACAGACATCTGTATATGTGTAAAAGAACCACATCTTCCACACCTACAACAAGCCAAACATTGTAATCAAACTTGCTGTAATAAAAAATAAAAAATTAAATTAAAAACACGAACAAGAGGTAGTGAGACAAACTTGAACGGCTTTCTCCTGGCACATTCCATTCTAAATTCCAATCTAGAACACGACTTCCATTGAGGCTCTGTTGCCCTAGTCACCAGATTTGGTAAGGGAGAACTGCTGCCACCTTGTGGCCGTTTCGCACAACAGCAGCTTTAATCCCAGCGCTGATGGTCAGTTGATATTCAAAATCATGGCAGGCCTGTAAATGACACCTGCCCTGAAACCAAATCCTGGGGTCACATATCGACCAAAAAATTCAAAGGACGTCCATATTTCAAAACGACCGTTTCAAAAGGCATATTTTACGCACATTAGTGTTCTGCTTCTTTTTCTTTCTTTCCTTTTTTTGTTAAAAATACGGGAATGGAAAAAGGCATCCCTCAGAATGGGCGAAAATCGTTGCAAACGAATCAATGGACAAAGGTTTAATCTCCAATATATATAAACAGCTCATGCAGCTTAATATTAACAAAACAAACAACCCAATACAAAAAATGGGCAGAAGATCTAAAGAGATGTTTCTTCAAAGAAGACACAGAGATGGCCAAGACACACATGAAAAGCTGCTCAACAGCACTAATTATTAGAAAAATGCAAATCAAAACTACAATGAGGTATCACCTCACACCTGTTAGAATCGGCATCATCAGAAAATCTACAAACAACCAATTCTGGGGAGGGTGTGGACAAAAGGAGCCCTCTTCCACAATTGGTGGCAATGTAAATTGATACAGTCACTATGGAGAACGGTATGGAGTTTCCTTGAAAAAAACTAGAAATAGAATTACCATCTGATCCAGCAATCCCACTTCTGGGCATATACCCAGAGAAAACCATAAATCAAAAAGGCACATTCACCACAATGTTCATGGCAGCACTATTTACAATAGGCAGGTAATGGAAGCAACGTAAATGCCCACAGACAGATGAATGGATAAAGATGTGGTACATATATAAAATGGAATATTACTCAGCCATAAAAAGGAATGAAACTGGGTCATTTGTAGAGACATCGATGGATCTAGAGACTGTCATACAGAATGAAGTAAGTCAGAAAGAGGAAAACAAATATTGTATATTAATGCATATATGTGGAACCTAAAAAATGGTACAGATGAACTGGTTTGCAGGGAAGAAACAGAGACACAGAGGTAGAGAACAAACATATGGACACCAAGTGTGGGAAGCCATGGGGTGGTGGTGGTGGGATGAGTTGGGAGATTGGCATTGACCTGTATATATGTATATGCATAAAATACATAACTAATAATAACCTGCTGTATAAAAAAATAAATCAAATTAAATTTCAAAATTTTAAAAAGTAAAATTTAAAAATAAAACAGAAAAATGTTCTTCCCTTCACACAGATGTATTTACAGGAATGAATTATTTCCATGCTTATATCTATAAATACATAAAAGAGGAATAAAATCTAACTTGAACCATAAAAGAAAAAAAAAAAACCTGAACCCAACAGTTATACAGAGGAAAACCCTATCAGGGCACTTGCTCCAGCGGAAAACAATTCTGAAATTGGTCAGAGGTGGGGAATCATCTCCCATACAACCAGCAACCCACCCCCCACGCCAGGAGCATCCTCATTGCAAAGCTAGGGGACCGTGCCGAGGCATCTGTGAGTAAACGTGAGCTGAGCCCCAGGACAGCAGCTGCTGAACTATTCCCACACTTCCCAGGTAAAACACTTGAATATGTACAAGGGCTTGAAAGCCTAGAGGAAGGGCCACGGAGCCACACCAGCGACAGCACGCAGGCCAACTTGGTGCCTGCAGGCCAGCCAGGGTGGTCCTGGCCCCGGGCGCTCTTCTGGAAGCTTTCCATTGCCCTGCCTGAGATACCCCTCCTGTCCCGGCCCCCACTGCTTTTTTCCTTCCTCACCTCTGTCCGGAGAGAAATTCCAGCGGAAGGTATGGGTGACACATCCTCTTCTTTACAGGTGGCAGCCTGGCAACCCCTGCAGAAAGGCCAGCAGAGCCCCACTCACACCAGGCCACCAACAAAGCTGTGGCCCCTCACTCCCTCCCACCAGCACAGCCCCGAGACTGCTGACGGGGCAGAGAATATGGAGTCAGGCACAGCTTCAGGGGCTATTGCTGCCTGGAGCGCTGTTTATATTGACCTCAAACAGGCACACCTGGGGAGGGCCGGCCGGCAGGGTAAGGCTGCCCAGGTCAGCTAATCCACAACCCTCAGGGAATCACATTGTTGAAAACGGACCTCGCTAAGGCAGAATAGAAGCCAAGGAAGAAAAGGACACAATGCCATTTGCAGCACCGTACATGAGTCTAGAGGTAATCACGTGACTTGTAGTAAGTCAGAAAGTGAAAGACACATATCGTATCATATCACTTATAGGTGTTACCTAAGAATGGATACCAGGGCAGATATTTCCACGGAGAAGGGCCATCACAGATTCATCAAACAAACTTATGGTTCACCAATGGAAAGTTGAGAGGATTGGTTTCATTACGATATTGGGGTTAACAGACATATACAAACACAGGTGACACATATAATCACCAAAGACCTACGGAATACCAAGAGAAGACTACTCAACCTTCTGTCATAACGTACATGGGAAAAGGATCCCAGGAAGAACAGACATCTGTATATGTGTAAAAGAACCACATCTTCCACACCTACAACAAGCCAAACATTGTAATCAAACTTGCTGTAATAAAAAATAAAAAATTAAATTAAAAACACGAACAAGAGGTAGTGAGACAAACTTGAGGGGCTTTCTCCTGGCACATTCCATTCTAAATTCCAATCTAGAACACGACTTCCATTGAGGCTCTGTTGCCCTAGTCACCAGATTTGGTAAGGGAGAACTGCTGCCACCTTGTGGCCGTTTCACACAACAGCAGCTTTAATCCCAGCGCTGATGGTCAGTTGATATTCAAAATCATTGCAGGCCTGTAAATGACACCTGCCCTGAAAACAAATCCTGGGGTCACATATCGACCAAAAAATTCAAAGGACGTCCATATTTCAAAACGACCGTTTCAAAAGGCATATTTTACGCACATTGGTGTTCTGCTTCTTTTTCTTTCTTTCCTTTTTTTGTTAAAAATACGGGAATGGAAAAAGGCATCCCTCAGAATGGGCGAAAATCGTTGCAAACGAATCAATGGACAAAGGTTTAATCTGCAATATATATAAACAGCTCATGCAGCTTAATATTAACAAAACAAACAACCCAATACAAAAAATGGGCAGAAGATCTAAAGAGATGTTTCTTCAAAGAAGACACAGAGATGGCCAAGACACACATGAAAAGCTGCTCAACAGCACTAATTATTAGAGAAATGCAAATCAAAACTACAATGAGGTATCACCTCACACCTGTTAGAATCGGCATCATCAGAAAATCTACAAACAACCAATTCTGGGGAGGGTGTGGACAAAAGGAGCCCTCTTCCACAATTGGTGGCAATGTAAATTGATACAGTCACTATGGAGAACGGTATGGAGTTTCCTTGAAAAAAACTAGAAATAGAATTACCATCTGATCCAGCAATCCCACTTCTGGGCATATACCCAGAGAAAACCATAAATCAAAAAGGCACATTCACCACAATGTTCATGGCAGCACTATTTACAATAGCCAGGTAATGGAAGCAACGTAAATGCCCACAGACAGATGAATGGATAAAGATGTGGTACATATATAAAATGGAATATTACTCAGCCATAAAAAGGAATGAAACTGGGTCATTTGTAGAGACATCGATGGATCTAGAGACTGTCATACAGAATGAAGTAAGTCAGAAAGAGGAAAACAAATATTGTATATTAATGCATATATGTGGAACCTAAAAAATGGTACAGATGAACTGGTTTGCAGGGAAGAAACAGAGACACAGAGGTAGAGAACAAACATATGGACACCAAGTGTGGGAAGCCATGGGGTGGTGGTGGTGGGATGAGTTGGGAGATTGGGATTGACCTGTATACATGTATATGCATAAAATACATAACTAATAATAACCTGCTGTATAAAAAAATAAATCAAATTAAATTTCAAAATTTTAAAAAGTAAAATTTAAAAATAAAACAGAAAAATGTTCTTCCCTTCATACAGATGTATTTACAGGAATGAATTATTTCCATGCTTATATCTATAAATACATAAAAGAGGAATAAAATCTAACTTGAACCATAAAAGAAAAAAAAAAAACCTGAACCCAACAGTTATACAGAGGAAAACCCTATCAGGGCACTTGCTCCAGCGGTAAACAATTCTGAAATTGGTCAGAGGTGGGGAATCATCTCCCATACAACCAGCAACCCACCCCCCACGCCAGGAGCATCCTCATTGCAAAGCTGGGGGACCGTGCCGAGGCATCTGTGAGTAAACGTGAGCTGAGCCCCAGGACAGCAGCTGCTGAACTGTTCCCACTCTTCCCAGGTAAAACACCTGAATATGTACAAGGGCTTGAAAGCCTAGAGGAAGGGCCACGGAGCCACACCAGCGACAGCACTCAGGCCAACTTGGTGCCTGCAGGCCAGCCAGGGTGGTCCTGGCCCCAGGCGCTCTTCTGGAAGCTTTCCATTGCCCTGCCTGAGATACCCCTCCTGTCCCGGCCCCCACTGCTTTTTTCCTTCCTCACCTCTGTCCGGAGAGAAATTCCAGCGGACGGTATGGGTGACACATCCTCTTCTTTACAGGTGGCAGCCTGGCAACCCCTGCAGAAAGGCCAGCAGAGCCCCACTCACACCGGGCCACCCACAAAGCTGTGGCCCCTCACTCCCTCCCACCAGCACAGCCCCGAGACTGCTGACGGGGCAGAGAATATGGAGTCAGGCACAGCTTCAGGGGCTATTGCTGCCTGGAGCGCTGTTTATATTGACCTCAAATAGGCACACCTGGGGAGGGCCGGCCGGCAGGGTAAGCCTGCCCAGGTCAGCTAATCCACAACCCTCAGGGAATCACATTGTTGAAAACGGACCTCGCTAAGGCAGAATAGAAGCCAAGGAAGAAAAGGACACAATGCCATTTGCAGCACCGTACATGAGTCTAGAGGTAATCACGTGACTTGTAGTAAGTCAGAAAGTGAAAGACACATATCATATCATATCACTTATAGGTGTTACCTAAGAATGGATACCAGGGCAGATATTTCCACGGAGAAGGGCCATCACAGATTCATCAAACAAACTTATGGTTCACCAATGGAAAGTTGAGAGGATTGGTTTCATTACGATATTGGGGTTAACAGACATATAAAAACACAGGTGACACATATAATCACCAAAGACCTACGGAATACCAAGAGAAGACTACTCAACCTTCTGTCATAACGTACATGGGAAAAGGATCCCAGGAAGAACAGACATCTGTATATGTGTAAAAGAACCACATCTTCCACACCTACAACAAGCCAAACATTGTAATCAAACTTGCTGTAATAAAAAATAAAAAATTAAATTAAAAACACGAACAAGAGGTAGTGAGACAAACTTGAACGGCTTTCTCCTGGCACATTCCATTCTAAATTCCAATCTAGAACACGACTTCCATTGAGGCTCTGTTGCCCTAGTCACCAGATTTGGTAAGGGAGAACTGCTGCCACCTTGTGGCCGTTTCGCACAACAGCAGCTTTAATCCCAGCGCTGATGGTCAGTTGATATTCAAAATCATGGCAGGCCTGTAAATGACACCTGCCCTGAAACCAAATCCTGGGGTCACATATCGACCAAAAAATTCAAAGGACGTCCATATTTCAAAACGACCGTTTCAAAAGGCATATTTTACGCACATTAGTGTTCTGCTTCTTTTTCTTTCTTTCCTTTTTTTGTTAAAAATACGGGAATGGAAAAAGGCATCCCTCAGAATGGGCGAAAATCGTTGCAAACGAATCAATGGACAAAGGTTTAATCTCCAATATATATAAACAGCTCATGCAGCTTAATATTAACAAAACAAACAACCCAATACAAAAAATGGGCAGAAGATCTAAAGAGATGTTTCTTCAAAGAAGACACAGAGATGGCCAAGACACACATGAAAAGCTGCTCAACAGCACTAATTATTAGAGAAATGCAAATCAAAACTACAATGAGGTATCACCTCACACCTGTTAGAATCGGCATCATCAGAAAATCTACAAACAACCAATTCTGGGGAGGGTGTGGACAAAAGGAGCCCTCTTCCACTATTGGTGGCAATGTAAATTGATACAGTCCCTATGGAGAACGGTATGGAGTTTCCTTGAAAAAACTAGAAATAGAATTACCATCTGATCCTGCAATCCCACTTCTGGGCATATACCCAGAGAAAACCATAAATCAAAAAGGCACATTCACCACAATGTTCATGGCAGCACTATTTACAATAGCCAGGTAATGGAAGCAACGTAAATGGCCACAGACAGATGAATGGATAAAGATGTGGTACATATATAAAATGGAATATTACTCAGCCATAAAAAGGAATGAAACTGGGTCATTTGTAGAGACATCGATGGATCTAGAGACTGTCATACAGAATGAAGTAAGTCAGAAAGAGGAAAACAAATATTGTATACTAATGCATATATATGGAGCCTAAAAAATGGTACAGATGAACTGGTTTGCAGGGAAGAAACAGAGACACAGAGGTAGAGAACAAACATATGGACACCAAGTGTGGGAAGCCATGGGGTGGTGGTGGTGGGATGAGTTGGGAGATTGGGATTGACCTGTATACATGTATATGCATAAAATACATAACTAATAATAACCTGCTGTATAAAAAAATAAATCAAATTAAATTTCAAAATTTTAAAAAGTAAAATTTAAAAATAAAACAGAAAAATGTTCTTCCCTTCACACAGATGTATTTACAGGAATGAATTATTTCCATGCTTATATCTATAAATACATAAAAGAGGAATAAAATCGAACTTGAAGCATAAAAGAAAAAAAAAACCTGAACCCACCAGTTATACAGAGGAAAACCCTATCAGGGCACTTGCTGCAGCGGTAAACAATTCTGAAATTGGTCAGAGGTGGGGAATCATCTCCCATACAATCAGCAACCCACCCCCCACGCCAGGAGCATCCTCATTGCAAAGCTGGGGGACCGTGCCGAGGCATCTGTGAGTAAACGTGAGCTGAGCCCCAGGACAGCTGCTGCTGAACTGTTCCCACCCTTCCCAGGTAAAACACCTGAATCTGTACAAGGGCTTGAAAGCCTAGAGGAAGGGCCACGGAGCCACACCAGCGACAGCACTCAGGCCAACTTGGTGCCTGCAGGCCAGCCAGGGTGGTCCTGGCCCCGGGCGCTCTTCTGGAAGCTTTCCATTGCCCTGCCTGAGATACCCCTCCTGTCCCGGCCCCCACTGCTTTTTTCCTTCCTCACCTCTGTCCGGAGAGAAATTCCAGCGGAAGGTATGGGTGACACATCCTCTTCTTTACAGGTGGCAGCCTGGCAACCCCTGCAGAAAGGCCAGCAGAGCCCCACTCACACCGGGCCACCAACAAAGCTGTGGCCCCTCACTCCCTCCCACCAGCACAGCCCCGAGACTGCTGACGGGGCAGAGAATATGAAGTCAGGCACAGCTTCAGGGGCTATTGCTGCCTGGAGCGCTGTTTATATTGACCTCAAACAGGCACACCTGGGGAGGGCCGGCCGGCAGGGTAAGGCTGCCCAGGTCAGCTAATCCACAACCCTCAGGGAATCACATTGTTGAAAACGGACCTCGCTAAGGCAGAATAGAAGCCAAGGAAGAAAAGGACACAATGCCATTTGCAGCACCGTACATGAGTCTAGAGGTAATCACGTGACTTGTAGTAAGTCAGAAAGTGAAAGACACATATCGTATCATATCACTTATAGGTGTTACCTAAGAATGGATACCAGGGCAGATATTTCCACGGAGAAGGGCCATCACAGATTCATCAAACAAACTTATGGTTCACCAATGGAAAGTTGTGAGGATTGGTTTCATTACGATATTGGGGTTAACAGACATATACAAACACAGGTGACACATATAATCACCAAAGACCTACGGAATACCAAGAGAAGACTACTCAACCTTCTGTCATAACGTACATGGGAAAAGGATCCCAGGAAGAACAGACATCTGTATATGTGTAAAAGAACCACATCTTCCACACCTACAACAAGCCAAACATTGTAATCAAACTTGCTGTAATAAAAAATAAAAAATTAAATTAAAAACACGAACAAGAAGTAGTGAGACAAACTTGAAGGGCTTTCTCCTGGCACATTCCATTCTAAATTCTAATCTAGAACAGGACTTCCATTGAGGCTCTGTTGCCCTAGTCACCAGATTTGGTAAGGGAGAACTGCTGCCACCTTGTGGCCGTTTCACACAACAGCAGCTTTAATCCCAGCGCTGATGGTCAGTTGATATTCAAAATCATTGCAGGCCTATAAATGACACCTGCCCTGAAACCAAATCCTGGGGTCACATATCGAACAAAAAATTCAAAGGACGTCCATATTTCAAAACGACCGTCTCAAAAGGCATATTTTATGCACATTCGTGTTCTGCTTCTTTTTCTTTCTTTCCTTTTTTTTGTTAAAAATACGGGAATGGAAAAAGGCATCCCTCAGAATGGGCGAAAATCGTTGCAAACGAATCAATGGACAAAGGTTTAATCTCCAATATATATAAACAGCTCATGCAGCTTAATATTAACAAAACAAACAACCCAATACAAAAAATGGGCAGAAGATCTAAAGAGATGTTTCTTCAAAGAAGACACAGAGATGGCCAAGACACACATGAAAAGCTGCTCAACAGCACTAATTATTAGAGAAATGCAAATCAAAACTACAATGAGGTATCACCTCACACCTGTTAGAATCGGCATCATCAGAAAATCTACAAACAACCAATTCTGGGGAGGGTGTGGACAAAAGGAGCCCTCTTCCACAATTGGTGGCAATGTAAATTGATACAGTCACTATGGAGAACGGTATGGAGTTTCCTTGAAAAAAACTAGAAATAGAATTACCATCTGATCCAGCAATCCCACTTCTGGGCATATACCCAGAGAAAACCATAAATCAAAAAGGCACATTCACCACAATGTTCATGGCAGCACTATTTACAATAGCCAGGTAATGGAAGCAACGTAAATGCCCACAGACAGATGAATGGATAAAGATGTGGTACATATATAAAATGGAATATTACTCAGCCATAAAAAGGAATGAAACTGGGTCATTTGTAGAGACATCGATGGATCTAGAGACTGTCATACAGAATGAAGTAAGTCAGAAAGAGGAAAACAAATATTGTATATTAATGCATATATGTGGAACCTAAAACATGGTACAGATGAACTGGTTTGCAGGGAAGAAACAGAGACACAGAGGTAGAGAACAAACATATGGACACCAAGTGTGGGAAGCCATGGGGTGGTGGTGGTGGGATGAGTTGGGAGATTGGGATTGACCTGTATACATGTATATGCATAAAATACATAACTAATAATAACCTGCTGTATAAAAAAATAAATCAAATTAAATTTCAAAATTTTAAAAAGTAAAATTTAAAAATAAAACAGAAAAATGTTCTTCCCTTCACACAGATGTATTTACAGGAATGAATTATTTCCATGCTTATATCTATAAATACATAAAAGAGGAATAAAATCTAACTTGAACCATAAAAGAAAAAAAAAAAAACCTGAACCCAACAGTTATACAGAGGAAAACCCTATCAGGGCACTTGCTCCAGCGGTAAACAATTCTGAAATTGGTCAGAGGTGGGGAATCATCTCCCATACAACCAGCAACCCACCCCCCACGCCAGGAGCATCCTCATTGCAAAGCTGGGGGACCGTGCCGAGGCATCTGTGAGTAAACGTGAGCTGAGCCCCAGGACAGCAGCTGCTGAACTGTTCCCACTCTTCCCAGGTAAAACACCTGAATATGTACAAGGGCTTGAAAGCCTAGAGGAAGGGCCACGGAGCCACACCAGCGACAGCACTCAGGCCAACTTGGTGCCTGCAGGCCAGCCAGGGTGGTCCTGGCCCCGGTCGCTCTTCTGGAAGCTTTCCATTGCCCTGCCTGAGATACCCCTCCTGTCCCGGCCCCCACTGCTTTTTTCCTTCCTCACCTCTGTCCGGAGAGAAATTCCAGCGGAAGGTATGGGTGACACATCCTCTTCTTTACAGGTGGCAGCCTGGCAACCCCTGCAGAAAGGCCAGCAGAGCCCCACTCACACCGGGCCACCAACAAAGCTGTGGCCCCTCACTCCCTCCCACCAGCACAGCCCCGAGACTGCTGACGGGGCAGAGAATATGGAGTCAGGCACAGCTTCAGGGGCTATTGCTGCCTGGAGCGCTGTTTATATTGACCTCAAACAGGCACACCTGGGGAGGGCCGGCCGGCAGGGTAAGGCTGCCCAGGTCAGCTAATCCACAACCCTCAGGGAATCACTTTGTTGAAAACGGACCTCGCTAAGGCAGAATAGAAGCCAAGGAAGAAAAGGACACAATGCCATTTGCAGCACCGTAGATGAGTCTAGAGGTAATCACGTGACTTGTAGTAAGTCAGAAAGTGAAAGACACATATCGTATCCTATCACTTATAGGTGTTACCTAAGAATGGATACCAGGGCAGATATTTCCACGGAGAAGGGCCATCACAGATTCATCAAACAAACTTATGGTTCACCAATGGAAAGTTGTGAGGATTGGTTTCATTACGATATTGGGGTTAACAGACATATACAAACACAGGTGACACATATAATCACCAAAGACCTACGGAATACCAAGAGAAGACTACTCAACATTCTGTCATAACGTACATGGAAAAAGGATCCCAGGAACAACACACATCTGTATATGTGTAAATGAACCACATCTTCCACACCTACAACAAGCCAAACATTGTAATCAAACTTGCTGTAATAAAAAATAAAAAATTAAATTAAAAACACGAACAAGAGGTAGTGAGACAAACTTGAACGGCTTTCTCCTGGCACATTCCATTCTAAATTCCAATCTAGAACACGACTTCCATTGAGGCTCTGTTGCCCTAGTCACCAGATTTGGTAAGGGAGAACTGCTGCCACCTTGTGGCCGTTTCGCACAACAGCAGCTTTAATCCCAGCGCTGATGGTCAGTTGATATTCAAAATCATTGCAGGCCTGTAAATGACACCTGCCCTGAAACCAAATCCTGGGGTCACATATCGACCAAAAAATTCAAAGGACGTCCATATTTCAAAACGACCGTTTCAAAAGGCATATTTTACGCACATTAGTGTTCTGCTTCTTTTTCTTTCTTTCCTTTTTTTGTAAAAAATACGGGAATGGAAAAAGGCATCCCTCAGAATGGGCGAAAATCGTTGCAAACGAATCAATGGACAAAGGTTTAATCTCCAATATATATAAACAGCTCATGCAGCTTAATATTAACAAAACAAACAACCCAATACAAAAAATGGGCAGAAGATCTAAAGAGATGTTTCTTCAAAGAAGACACAGAGATGGCCAAGACACACATGAAAAGCTGCTCAACAGCACTAATTATTAGAGAAATGCAAATCAGAACTACAATGAGGTATCACCTCACACCTGTTAGAATCGGCATCATCAGAAAATCTACAAACAACCAATTCTGGGGAGGGTGTGGACAAAAGGAGCCCTCTTCCACAATTGGTGGCAATGTAAATTGATACAGTCACTATGGAGAACGGTATGGAGTTTCCTTGAAAAAAACTAGAAATAGAATTACCATCTGATCCAGCAATCCCACTTCTGGGCATATACCCAGAGAAAACCATAAATCAAAAAGGCACATTCACCACAATGTTCATGGCAGCACTATTTACAATAGCCAGGTAATGGAAGCAACGTAAATGCCCACAGACAGATGAATGGATAAAGATGTGGTACATATATAAAATGGAATATTACTCAGCCATAAAAAGGAATGAAACTGGGTCATTTGTAGAGACATCGATGGATCTAGAGACTGTCATACAGAATGAAGTAAGTCAGAAAGAGGAAAACAAATATTGTATATTAATGCATATATGTGGAACCTAAAACATGGTACAGATGAACTGGTTTGCAGGGAAGAAACAGAGACACAGAGGTAGAGAACAAACATATGGACACCAAGTGTGGGAAGCCATGGGGTGGTGGTGGTGGGATGAGTTGGGAGATTGGCATTGACCTGTATACATGTATATGCATAAAATACATAACTAATAATAACCTGCTGTATAAAAGAATAAATCAAATTAAATTTCAAAATTTTAAAAAGTAAAATTTAAAAATAAAACAGAAAAATGTTCTTCCCTTCACACAGATGTATTTATAGGAATGAATTATTTCCATGCTTATATCTATAAATACATAAAAGAGGAAAAAAATCTAACTTGAACCATAAAAGAAAAAAAAAAACCTGAACCCAACAGTTATACAGAGGAAAACCCTATCAGGGCACTTGCTCCAGCGGTAAACAATTCTGAAATTGGTCAGAGGTGGGGAATCATCTCCCATACAACCAGCAACACACCCCCCACGCCAGGAGCATCCTCATTGCAAAGCTGGGGGACCGTGCCGAGGCATCTGTGAGTAAACGTGAGCTGAGTCCCAGGACAGCAGCTGCTGAACTGTTCCCACCCTTCCCAGGTAAAACACCTGAATATGTACAAGGGCTTGAAAGCCTAGAGGAAGGGCCACGGAGCCACACCAGAGACAACACGCAGGCCAACTTGGTGCCTGCAGGCCAGCCAGGGTGGTCCTGGCCCCGGGCGCTCTTCTGGAAGCTTTCCATTGCCCTGCCTGAGATACCCCTCCTGTCCCGGCCCCCACTGCTTTTTTCCTTCCTCACCTCTGTCCGGAGAGAAATTCCAGCGGAAGGTATGGGTGACACATCCTCTTCTTTACAGGTGGCAGCCTGGCAACCCCTGCAGAAAGGCCAGCAGAGCCCCACTCACACCGGGCCACCAACAAAGCTGTGGCCCCTCACTCCCTCCCACCAGCACAGCCCCGAGACTGCTGACGGGGCAGAGAATATGGAGTCAGGCACAGCTTCAGGGGCTATTGCTGCCTGGAGCGCTGTTTATATTGACCTCAAACAGGCACACCTGGGGAGGGCCGGCCGGCAGGGTAAGGCTGCCCAGGTCAGCTAATCCACAACCCTCAGGGAATCACTTTGTTGAAAACGGACCTCGCTAAGGCAGAATAGAAGCCAAGGAAGAAAAGGACACAATGCCATTTGCAGCACCGTAGATGAGTCTAGAGGTAATCACGTGACTTGTAGTAAGTCAGAAAGTGAAAGACACATATCGTATCCTATCACTTATAGGTGTTACCTAAGAATGGATACCAGGGCAGATATTTCCACGGAGAAGGGCCATCACAGATTCATCAAACAAACTTATGGTTCACCAATGGAAAGTTGTGAGGATTGGTTTCATTACGATATTGGGGTTAACAGACATATACAAACACAGGTGACACATATAATCACCAAAGACCTACGGAATACCAAGAGAAGACTACTCAACATTCTGTCATAACGTACATGGAAAAAGGATCCCAGGAACAACACACATCTGTATATGTGTAAATGAACCACATCTTCCACACCTACAACAAGCCAAACATTGTAATCAAACTTGCTGTAATAAAAAATAAAAAATTAAATTAAAAACACGAACAAGAAGTAGTGAGACAAACTTGAGGGGCTTTCTCCTGGCACATTCCATTCTAAATTCCAATCTAGAACACGACTTCCAGTGAGGCTCTGTTGCCCTAGTCACCAGATTTGGTAAGGGAGAACTGCTGCCACCTTGTGGCCATTTCACACAACAGCAGCTTTAATCCCAGCGCTGATGGTCAGTTGATATTCAAAATCATTGCAGGCCTGTAAATGACACCTGCCCTGAAAACAAATCCTGGGGTCACATATCGACCAAAAAATTCAAAGGACGTCCATATTTCAAAATGACCGTCTCAAAAGGCATATCTTACGCACATTAGTGTTCTGCTTCTTTTTCTTTCTTTCCTTTTTTTGTTAAAAAAAGGGGAATGGAAAAAGGCATCCCTCAGAATGGGCGAAAATCGTTGCAAACGAATCAATGGACAAAGGTTTAATCTCCAATATATATAAACAGCTCATGCAGCTTAATATTAACAAAACAAACAACCCAATACAAAAAATGGGCAGAAGATCTAAAGAGATGTTTCTTCAAAGAAGACACAGAGATGGCCAAGACACACATGAAAAGCTGCTCAACAGCACTAATTATTAGAGAAATGCAAATCAAAACTACAATGAGGTATCACCTCACACCTGTTAGAATCGGCATCATCAGAAAATCTACAAACAACCAATTCTGGGGAGGGTGTGGACAAAAGGAGCCCTCTTCCACTATTGGTGGCAATGTAAATTGATTCAGTCCCTATCGAGAACGGTATGGAGTTTCCTTGAAAAAACTAGAAATAGAATTACCATCTGATCCAGCAATCCCACTTCTGGGCATATACCCAGAGAAAACCATAAATCAAAAAGGCACATTCACCAGAATGTTCATGGCAGCACGATTTACAATAGCCAGGTAATGGAAGCAACGTAAATGCCCACAGACAGATGAATGGATAAAGATGTGGTACATATATAAAATGGAATATTACTCAGCCATAAAAAGGAATGAAACTGGGTCATTTGTAGAGACATCGATGGATCTAGAGACTGTCATACAGAATGAAGTAAGTCAGAAAGAGGAAAACAAATATTGTATATTAATGCATATATGTGGAACCTAAAACATGGTACAGATGAACTGGTTTGCAGGGAAGAAACAGAGACACAGAGGTAGAGAACAAACATATGGACACCAAGTGTGGGAAGCCATGGGGTGGTGGTGGTGGGATGAGTTGGGAGATTGGGATTGACCTGTATACATGTATATGCATAAAATACATAACTAATAATAACCTGCTGTATAAACAAATAAATCAAATTAAATTTCAAAATTTTAAAAAGTAAAATTTAAAAATAAAACAGAAAAATGTTCTTCCCTTCACACAGATGTATTTACAGGAATGAATTATTTCCATGCTTATATCTATAAATACATAAAAGAGGAATAAAATCTAACTTGAACCATAAAAGAAAAAAAAAAAAAACCTGAACCCAACAGTTATACAGAGGAAAACCCTATCAGGGCACTTGCTCCAGCGGTAAACAATTCTGAAATTGGTCACAGGTGGGGAATCATCTCCCATACAACCAGCAACCCACTCCCCACGCCAGGAGCATCCTCATTGCAAAGCTGGGGGACCGTGCCGAGGCATCTGTGAGTAAACGTGAGCTGAGCCCCAGGACAGCAGCTGCTGAACTGTTCCCACTCTTCCCAGGTAAAACACCTGAATATGTACAAGGCCTTGAAAGCCTAGAGGAAGGGCCACGGAGCCACACCAGCGACAGCACTCAGGCCAACTTGGTGCCTGCAGGCCAGCCAGGGTGGTCCTGGCCCCGGTCGCTCTTCTGGAAGCTTTCCATTGCCCTGCCTGAGATACCCCTCCTGTCCCGGCCCCCACTGCTTTTTTCCTTCCTCACCTCTGTCCGGAGAGAAATTCCAGCGGAAGGTATGGGTGACACATCCTCTTCTTTACAGGTGGCAGCCTGGCAACCCCTGCAGAAAGGCCAGCAGAGCCCCACTCACACCGGGCCACCAACAAAGCTGTGGCCCCTCACTCCCTCCCACCAGCACAGCCCCGAGACTGCTGACGGGGCAGAGAATATGGAGTCAGGCACAGCTTCAGGGGCTATTGCTGCCTGGAGCGCTGTTTATATTGACCTCAAACAGGCACACCTGGGGAGGGCCGGCCGGCAGGGTAAGGCTGCCCAGGTCAGCTAATCCACAACCCTCAGGGAATCACTTTGTTGAAAACGGACCTCGCTAAGGCAGAATAGAAGCCAAGGAAGAAAAGGACACAATGCCATTTGCAGCACCGTAGATGAGTCTAGAGGTAATCACGTGACTTGTAGTAAGTCAGAAAGTGAAAGACACATATCGTATCCTATCACTTATAGGTGTTACCTAAGAATGGATACCAGGGCAGATATTTCCACGGAGAAGGGCCATCACAGATTCATCAAACAAACTTATGGTTCACCAATGGAAAGTTGTGAGGATTGGTTTCATTACGATATTGGGGTTAACAGACATATACAAACACAGGTGACACATATAATCACCAAAGACCTACGGAATACCAAGAGAAGACTACTCAACATTCTGTCATAACGTACATGGAAAAAGGATCCCAGGAACAACACACATCTGTATATGTGTAAATGAACCACATCTTCCACACCTACAACAAGCCAAACATTGTAATCAAACTTGCTGTAATAAAAAATAAAAAATTAAATTAAAAACACGAACAAGAAGTAGTGAGACAAACTTGAGGGGCTTTCTCCTGGCACATTCCATTCTAAATTCCAATCTAGAACACGACTTCCAGTGAGGCTCTGTTGCCCTAGTCACCAGATTTGGTAAGGGAGAACTGCTGCCACCTTGTGGCCATTTCACACAACAGCAGCTTTAATCCCAGCGCTGATGGTCAGTTGATATTCAAAATCATTGCAGGCCTGTAAATGACACCTGCCCTGAAAACAAATCCTGGGGTCACATATCGACCAAAAAATTCAAAGGACGTCCATATTTCAAAATGACCGTCTCAAAAGGCATATCTTACGCACATTAGTGTTCTGCTTCTTTTTCTTTCTTTCCTTTTTTTGTTAAAAAAAGGGGAATGGAAAAAGGCATCCCTCAGAATGGGCGAAAATCGTTGCAAACGAATCAATGGACAAAGGTTTAATCTCCAATATATATAAACAGCTCATGCAGCTTAATATTAACAAAACAAACAACCCAATACAAAAAATGGGCAGAAGATCTAAAGAGATGTTTCTTCAAAGAAGACACAGAGATGGCCAAGACACACATGAAAAGCTGCTCAACAGCACTAATTATTAGAGAAATGCAAATCAAAACTACAATGAGGTATCACCTCACACCTGTTAGAATCGGCATCATCAGAAAATCTACAAACAACCAATTCTGGGGAGGGTGTGGACAAAAGGAGCCCTCTTCCACTATTGGTGGCAATGTAAATTGATTCAGTCCCTATCGAGAACGGTATGGAGTTTCCTTGAAAAAACTAGAAATAGAATTACCATCTGATCCAGCAATCCCACTTCTGGGCATATACCCAGAGAAAACCATAAATCAAAAAGGCACATTCACCAGAATGTTCATGGCAGCACGATTTACAATAGCCAGGTAATGGAAGCAACGTAAATGCCCACAGACAGATGAATGGATAAAGATGTGGTACATATATAAAATGGAATATTACTCAGCCATAAAAAGGAATGAAACTGGGTCATTTGTAGAGACATCGATGGATCTAGAGACTGTCATACAGAATGAAGTAAGTCAGAAAGAGGAAAACAAATATTATATATTAATGCATATATGTGGAACCTAAAAAATGGTACAGATGAACTGGTTTGCAGGGATGAAACAGAGACACAGAGGTAGAGAACAAACATATGGACACCAAGTGTGGGAAGCCATGGGGTGGTGGTGGTGGGATGAGTTGGGAGATTGGGATTGACCTGTATACATGTATATGCATAAAATACATAACTAATAATAACCTGCTGTATAAAAGAATAAATCAAATTAAATTTCAAAATTTTAAAAAGTAAAATTTAAAAATAAAACAGAAAAATGTTCTTCCCTTCACACAGATGTATTTATAGGAATGAATTATTTCCATGCTTATATCTATAAATACAAAAAAGAGGAATAAAATCTAACTTGAAGCATAAAAGAAAAAAAAAACCTGAACCCACCAGTTATACAGAGGAAAACCCTATCAGGGCACTTGCTCCAGCGGTAAACAATTCTGAAATTGGTCAGAGGTGGGGAATCATCTCCCATACAACCAGCAACCCACCCCCCACGCCAGGAGCATCCTCATTGCAAAGCTGGGGGACCGTGCCGAGGCATCTGTGAGTAAACGTGAGCTGAGCCCCAGGACAGCTGCTGCTGAACTGTTCCCACCCTTCCCAGGTAAAACACCTGAATATGTACAAGGCCTTGAAAGCCTAGAGGAAGGGCCACGGAGCCACACCAGCGACAGCACGCAGGCCAACTTGGTGCCTGCAGGCCAGCCAGGGTGGTCCTGGCCCCGGGCGCTCTTGCGGAAGCTTTCCATTGCCCTGCCTGAGATACCCCTCCTGTCCCGGCCCCCACTGCTTTTTTCCTTCCTCACCTCTGTCCGGAGAGAAATTCCAGCGGAAGGTATGGGTGACACATCCTCTTCTTTACAGGTGGCAGCCTGGCAACCCCTGCAGAAAGGCCAGCAGAGCCCCACTCACACCGGGCCACCAACAAAGCTGTGGCCCCTCACTCCCTCCCACCAGCACAGCCCCGAGACTGCTGACGGGGCAGAGAATATGGAGTCAGGCACAGCTTCAGGGGCTATTGCTGCCTGGAGCGCTGTTTATATTGACCTCAAACAGGCACACCTGGGGAGGGCCGGCCGGCAGGGTAAGGCTGCCCAGGTCAGCTAATCCACAACCCTCAGGGAATCACTTTGTTGAAAACGGACCTCGCTAAGGCAGAATAGAAGCCAAGGAAGAAAAGGACACAATGCCATTTGCAGCACCGTAGATGAGTCTAGAGGTAATCACGTGACTTGTAGTAAGTCAGAAAGTGAAAGACACATATCGTATCATATCACTTATAGGTGTTACCTAAGAATGGATACCAGGGCAGATATTTCCACGGAGAAGGGCCATCACAGATTCATCAAACAAACTTATGGTTCACCAATGGAAAGTTGTGAGGATTGGTTTCATTACGATATTGGGGTTAACAGACATATACAAACACAGGTGACACATATAATCACCAAAGACCTACGGAATACCAAGAGAAGACTACTCAACATTCTGTCATAACGTACATGGAAAAAGGATCCCAGGAACAACACACATCTGTATATGTGTAAATGAACCACATCTTCCACACCTACAACAAGCCAAACATTGTAATCAAACTTGCTGTAATAAAAAATAAAAAATTAAATTAAAAACACGAACAAGAAGTAGTGAGACAAACTTGAGGGGCTTTCTCCTGGCACATTCCATTCTAAATTCCAATCTAGAACACGACTTCCAGTGAGGCTCTGTTGCCCTAGTCACCAGATTTGGTAAGGGAGAACTGCTGCCACCTTGTGGCCATTTCACACAACAGCAGCTTTAATCCCAGCGCTGATGGTCAGTTGATATTCAAAATCATTGCAGGCCTGTAAATGACACCTGCCCTGAAACCAAATCCTGGGGTCACATATCGACCAAAAAATTCAAAGGACGTCCATATTTCAAAATGACCGTCTCAAAAGGCATATCTTACGCACATTAGTGTTCTGCTTCTTTTTCTTTCTTTCCTTTTTTTGTTAAAAAAAGGGGAATGGAAAAAGGCATCCCTCAGAATGGGCGAAAATCGTTGCAAACGAATCAATGGACAAAGGTTTAATCTCCAATATATATAAACAGCTCATGCAGCTTAATATTAACAAAACAAACAACCCAATACAAAAAATGGGCAGAAGATCTAAAGAGATGTTTCTTCAAAGAAGACACAGAGATGGCCAAGACACACATGAAAAGCTGCTCAACAGCACTAATTATTAGAGAAATGCAAATCAAAACTACAATGAGGTATCACCTCACACCTGTTAGAATCGGCATCATCAGAAAATCTACAAACAACCAATTCTGGGGAGGGTGTGGACAAAAGGAGCCCTCTTCCACTATTGGTGGCAATGTAAATTGATTCAGTCCCTAACGAGAACGGTATGGAGTTTCCTTGAAAAAACTAGAAATAGAATTACCATCTGATCCAGCAATCCCACTTCTGGGCATATACCCAGAGAAAACCATAAATCAAAAAGGCACATTCACCAGAATGTTCATGGCAGCACGATTTACAATAGCCAGGTAATGGAAGCAACGTAAATGCCCACAGACAGATGAATGGATAAAGATGTGGTACATATATAAAATGGAATATTACTCAGCCATAAAAAGGAATGAAACTGGGTCATTTGTAGAGACATCGATGGATCTAGAGACTGTCATACAGAATGAAGTAAGTCAGAAAGAGGAAAACAAATATTATATATTAATGCATATATGTGGAACCTAAAAAATGGTACAGATGAACTGGTTTGCAGGGATGAAACAGAGACACAGAGGTAGAGAACAAACATATGGACACCAAGTGTGGGAAGCCATGGGGTGGTGGTGGTGGGATGAGTTGGGAGATTGGGATTGACCTGTATACATGTATATGCAT
Organism: Mesoplodon mirus; assembly: GCF_964341445.2. Classification (NCBI taxonomy): domain Eukaryota; kingdom Metazoa; phylum Chordata; class Mammalia; order Artiodactyla; family Ziphiidae; genus Mesoplodon; species Mesoplodon mirus. The sequence continues at coordinate 298,358 of NW_028295814.1, read as the reverse complement.
AAAATACATAACTAATAATAACCTGCTGTATAAAAGAATAAATCAAATTAAATTTCAAAATTTTAAAAAGTAAAATTTAAAAATAAAACAGAAAAATGTTCTTCCCTTCACACAGATGTATTTATAGGAATGAATTATTTCCATGCTTATATCTATAAATACAAAAAAGAGGAATAAAATCTAACTTGAAGCATAAAAGAAAAAAAAAACCTGAACCCACCAGTTATACAGAGGAAAACCCTATCAGGGCACTTGCTCCAGCGGTAAACAATTCTGAAATTGGTCAGAGGTGGGGAATCATCTCCCATACAACCAGCAACCCACCCCCCACGCCAGGAGCATCCTCATTGCAAAGCTGGGGGACCGTGCCGAGGCATCTGTGAGTAAACGTGAGCTGAGCCCCAGGACAGCTGCTGCTGAACTGTTCCCACCCTTCCCAGGTAAAACACCTGAATATGTACAAGGCCTTGAAAGCCTAGAGGAAGGGCCACGGAGCCACACCAGCGACAGCACTCAGGCCAACTTGGTGCCTGCAGGCCAGCCAGGGTGGTCCTGGCCCCGGTCGCTCTTCTGGAAGCTTTCCATTGCCCTGCCTGAGATACCCCTCCTGTCCCGGCCCCCACTGCTTTTTTCCTTCCTCACCTCTGTCCGGAGAGAAATTCCAGCGGAAGGTATGGGTGACACATCCTCTTCTTTACAGGTGGCAGCCTGGCAACCCCTGCAGAAAGGCCAGCAGAGCCCCACTCACACCGGGCCACCAACAAAGCTGTGGCCCCTCACTCCCTCCCACCAGCACAGCCCCGAGACTGCTGACGGGGCAGAGAATATGGAGTCAGGCACAGCTTCAGGGGCTATTGCTGCCTGGAGCGCTGTTTATATTGACCTCAAACAGGCACACCTGGGGAGGGCCGGCCGGCAGGGTAAGGCTGCCCAGGTCAGCTAATCCACAACCCTCAGGGAATCACTTTGTTGAAAACGGACCTCGCTAAGGCAGAATAGAAGCCAAGGAAGAAAAGGACACAATGCCATTTGCAGCACCGTAGATGAGTCTAGAGGTAATCACGTGACTTGTAGTAAGTCAGAAAGTGAAAGACACATATCGTATCCTATCACTTATAGGTGTTACCTAAGAATGGATACCAGGGCAGATATTTCCACGGAGAAGGGCCATCACAGATTCATCAAACAAACTTATGGTTCACCAATGGAAAGTTGTGAGGATTGGTTTCATTACGATATTGGGGTTAACAGACATATACAAACACAGGTGACACATATAATCACCAAAGACCTACGGAATACCAAGAGAAGACTACTCAACATTCTGTCATAACGTACATGGAAAAAGGATCCCAGGAACAACACACATCTGTATATGTGTAAATGAACCACATCTTCCACACCTACAACAAGCCAAACATTGTAATCAAACTTGCTGTAATAAAAAATAAAAAATTAAATTAAAAACACGAACAAGAAGTAGTGAGACAAACTTGAGGGGCTTTCTCCTGGCACATTCCATTCTAAATTCCAATCTAGAACACGACTTCCAGTGAGGCTCTGTTGCCCTAGTCACCAGATTTGGTAAGGGAGAACTGCTGCCACCTTGTGGCCATTTCACACAACAGCAGCTTTAATCCCAGCGCTGATGGTCAGTTGATATTCAAAATCATTGCAGGCCTGTAAATGACACCTGCCCTGAAAACAAATCCTGGGGTCACATATCGACCAAAAAATTCAAAGGACGTCCATATTTCAAAATGACCGTCTCAAAAGGCATATCTTACGCACATTAGTGTTCTGCTTCTTTTTCTTTCTTTCCTTTTTTTGTTAAAAAAAGGGGAATGGAAAAAGGCATCCCTCAGAATGGGCGAAAATCGTTGCAAACGAATCAATGGACAAAGGTTTAATCTCCAATATATATAAACAGCTCATGCAGCTTAATATTAACAAAACAAACAACCCAATACAAAAAATGGGCAGAAGATCTAAAGAGATGTTTCTTCAAAGAAGACACAGAGATGGCCAAGACACACATGAAAAGCTGCTCAACAGCACTAATTATTAGAGAAATGCAAATCAAAACTACAATGAGGTATCACCTCACACCTGTTAGAATCGGCATCATCAGAAAATCTACAAACAACCAATTCTGGGGAGGGTGTGGACAAAAGGAGCCCTCTTCCACTATTGGTGGCAATGTAAATTGATTCAGTCCCTATCGAGAACGGTATGGAGTTTCCTTGAAAAAACTAGAAATAGAATTACCATCTGATCCAGCAATCCCACTTCTGGGCATATACCCAGAGAAAACCATAAATCAAAAAGGCACATTCACCAGAATGTTCATGGCAGCACGATTTACAATAGCCAGGTAATGGAAGCAACGTAAATGCCCACAGACAGATGAATGGATAAAGATGTGGTACATATATAAAATGGAATATTACTCAGCCATAAAAAGGAATGAAACTGGGTCATTTGTAGAGACATCGATGGATCTAGAGACTGTCATACAGAATGAAGTAAGTCAGAAAGAGGAAAACAAATATTATATATTAATGCATATATGTGGAACCTAAAAAATGGTACAGATGAACTGGTTTGCAGGGATGAAACAGAGACACAGAGGTAGAGAACAAACATATGGACACCAAGTGTGGGAAGCCATGGGGTGGTGGTGGTGGGATGAGTTGGGAGATTGGGATTGACCTGTATACATGTATATGCATAAAATACATAACTAATAATAACCTGCTGTATAAAAGAATAAATCAAATTAAATTTCAAAATTTTAAAAAGTAAAATTTAAAAATAAAACAGAAAAATGTTCTTCCCTTCACACAGATGTATTTATAGGAATGAATTATTTCCATGCTTATATCTATAAATACAAAAAAGAGGAATAAAATCTAACTTGAAGCATAAAAGAAAAAAAAAACCTGAACCCACCAGTTATACAGAGGAAAACCCTATCAGGGCACTTGCTCCAGCGGTAAACAATTCTGAAATTGGTCAGAGGTGGGGAATCATCTCCCATACAACCAGCAACCCACCCCCCACGCCAGGAGCATCCTCATTGCAAAGCTGGGGGACCGTGCCGAGGCATCTGTGAGTAAACGTGAGCTGAGCCCCAGGACAGCTGCTGCTGAACTGTTCCCACCCTTCCCAGGTAAAACACCTGAATATGTACAAGGCCTTGAAAGCCTAGAGGAAGGGCCACGGAGCCACACCAGCGACAGCACGCAGGCCAACTTGGTGCCTGCAGGCCAGCCAGGGTGGTCCTGGCCCCGGGCGCTCTTGCGGAAGCTTTCCATTGCCCTGCCTGAGATACCCCTCCTGTCCCGGCCCCCACTGCTTTTTTCCTTCCTCACCTCTGTCCGGAGAGAAATTCCAGCGGAAGGTATGGGTGACACATCCTCTTCTTTACAGGTGGCAGCCTGGCAACCCCTGCAGAAAGGCCAGCAGAGCCCCACTCACACCGGGCCACCAACAAAGCTGTGGCCCCTCACTCCCTCCCACCAGCACAGCCCCGAGACTGCTGACGGGGCAGAGAATATGGAGTCAGGCACAGCTTCAGGGGCTATTGCTGCCTGGAGCGCTGTTTATATTGACCTCAAACAGGCACACCTGGGGAGGGCCGGCCGGCAGGGTAAGGCTGCCCAGGTCAGCTAATCCACAACCCTCAGGGAATCACTTTGTTGAAAACGGACCTCGCTAAGGCAGAATAGAAGCCAAGGAAGAAAAGGACACAATGCCATTTGCAGCACCGTAGATGAGTCTAGAGGTAATCACGTGACTTGTAGTAAGTCAGAAAGTGAAAGACACATATCGTATCATATCACTTATAGGTGTTACCTAAGAATGGATACCAGGGCAGATATTTCCACGGAGAAGGGCCATCACAGATTCATCAAACAAACTTATGGTTCACCAATGGAAAGTTGTGAGGATTGGTTTCATTACGATATTGGGGTTAACAGACATATACAAACACAGGTGACACATATAATCACCAAAGACCTACGGAATACCAAGAGAAGACTACTCAACATTCTGTCATAACGTACATGGAAAAAGGATCCCAGGAACAACACACATCTGTATATGTGTAAATGAACCACATCTTCCACACCTACAACAAGCCAAACATTGTAATCAAACTTGCTGTAATAAAAAATAAAAAATTAAATTAAAAACACGAACAAGAAGTAGTGAGACAAACTTGAGGGGCTTTCTCCTGGCACATTCCATTCTAAATTCCAATCTAGAACACGACTTCCAGTGAGGCTCTGTTGCCCTAGTCACCAGATTTGGTAAGGGAGAACTGCTGCCACCTTGTGGCCATTTCACACAACAGCAGCTTTAATCCCAGCGCTGATGGTCAGTTGATATTCAAAATCATTGCAGGCCTGTAAATGACACCTGCCCTGAAACCAAATCCTGGGGTCACATATCGACCAAAAAATTCAAAGGACGTCCATATTTCAAAATGACCGTCTCAAAAGGCATATCTTACGCACATTAGTGTTCTGCTTCTTTTTCTTTCTTTCCTTTTTTTGTTAAAAAAAGGGGAATGGAAAAAGGCATCCCTCAGAATGGGCGAAAATCGTTGCAAACGAATCAATGGACAAAGGTTTAATCTCCAATATATATAAACAGCTCATGCAGCTTAATATTAACAAAACAAACAACCCAATACAAAAAATGGGCAGAAGATCTAAAGAGATGTTTCTTCAAAGAAGACACAGAGATGGCCAAGACACACATGAAAAGCTGCTCAACAGCACTAATTATTAGAGAAATGCAAATCAAAACTACAATGAGGTATCACCTCACACCTGTTAGAATCGGCATCATCAGAAAATCTACAAACAACCAATTCTGGGGAGGGTGTGGACAAAAGGAGCCCTCTTCCACTATTGGTGGCAATGTAAATTGATTCAGTCCCTAACGAGAACGGTATGGAGTTTCCTTGAAAAAACTAGAAATAGAATTACCATCTGATCCAGCAATCCCACTTCTGGGCATATACCCAGAGAAAACCATAAATCAAAAAGGCACATTCACCAGAATGTTCATGGCAGCACGATTTACAATAGCCAGGTAATGGAAGCAACGTAAATGCCCACAGACAGATGAATGGATAAAGATGTGGTACATATATAAAATGGAATATTACTCAGCCATAAAAAGGAATGAAACTGGGTCATTTGTAGAGACATCGATGGATCTAGAGACTGTCATACAGAATGAAGTAAGTCAGAAAGAGGAAAACAAATATTATATATTAATGCATATATGTGGAACCTAAAAAATGGTACAGATGAACTGGTTTGCAGGGATGAAACAGAGACACAGAGGTAGAGAACAAACATATGGACACCAAGTGTGGGAAGCCATGGGGTGGTGGTGGTGGGATGAGTTGGGAGATTGGGATTGACCTGTATACATGTATATGCATAAAATACATAACTAATAATAACCTGCTGTATAAAAGAATAAATCAAATTAAATTTCAAAATTTTAAAAAGTAAAATTTAAAAATAAAACAGAAAAATGTTCTTCCCTTCACACAGATGTATTTATAGGAATGAATTATTTCCATGCTTATATCTATAAATACAAAAAAGAGGAATAAAATCTAACTTGAAGCATAAAAGAAAAAAAAAACCTGAACCCACCAGTTATACAGAGGAAAACCCTATCAGGGCACTTGCTCCAGCGGTAAACAATTCTGAAATTGGTCAGAGGTGGGGAATCATCTCCCATACAACCAGCAACCCACCCCCCACGCCAGGAGCATCCTCATTGCAAAGCTGGGGGACCGTGCCGAGGCATCTGTGAGTAAACGTGAGCTGAGCCCCAGGACAGCTGCTGCTGAACTGTTCCCACCCTTCCCAGGTAAAACACCTGAATATGTACAAGGCCTTGAAAGCCTAGAGGAAGGGCCACGGAGCCACACCAGCGACAGCACGCAGGCCAACTTGGTGCCTGCAGGCCAGCCAGGGTGGTCCTGGCCCCGGGCGCTCTTGCGGAAGCTTTCCATTGCCCTGCCTGAGATACCCCTCCTGTCCCGGCCCCCACTGCTTTTTTCCTTCCTCACCTCTGTCCGGAGAGAAATTCCAGCGGAAGGTATGGGTGACACATCCTCTTCTTTACAGGTGGCAGCCTGGCAACCCCTGCAGAAAGGCCAGCAGAGCCCCACTCACACCGGGCCACCAACAAAGCTGTGGCCCCTCACTCCCTCCCACCAGCACAGCCCCGAGACTGCTGACGGGGCAGAGAATATGGAGTCAGGCACAGCTTCAGGGGCTATTGCTGCCTGGAGCGCTGTTTATATTGACCTCAAACAGGCACACCTGGGGAGGGCCGGCCGGCAGGGTAAGGCTGCCCAGGTCAGCTAATCCACAACCCTCAGGGAATCACTTTGTTGAAAACGGACCTCGCTAAGGCAGAATAGAAGCCAAGGAAGAAAAGGACACAATGCCATTTGCAGCACCGTAGATGAGTCTAGAGGTAATCACGTGACTTGTAGTAAGTCAGAAAGTGAAAGACACATATCGTATCATATCACTTATAGGTGTTACCTAAGAATGGATACCAGGGCAGATATTTCCACGGAGAAGGGCCATCACAGATTCATCAAACAAACTTATGGTTCACCAATGGAAAGTTGTGAGGATTGGTTTCATTACGATATTGGGGTTAACAGACATATACAAACACAGGTGACACATATAATCACCAAAGACCTACGGAATACCAAGAGAAGACTACTCAACATTCTGTCATAACGTACATGGAAAAAGGATCCCAGGAACAACACACATCTGTATATGTGTAAATGAACCACATCTTCCACACCTACAACAAGCCAAACATTGTAATCAAACTTGCTGTAATAAAAAATAAAAAATTAAATTAAAAACACGAACAAGAGGTAGTGAGACAAACTTGAACGGCTTTCTCCTGGCACATTCCATTCTAAATTCCAATCTAGAACACGACTTCCATTGAGGCTCTGTTGCCCTAGTCACCAGATTTGGTAAGGGAGAACTGCTGCCACCTTGTGGCCGTTTCGCACAACAGCAGCTTTAATCCCAGCGCTGATGGTCAGTTGATATTCAAAATCATTGCAGGCCTGTAAATGACACCTGCCCTGAAACCAAATCCTGGGGTCACATATCGACCAAAAAATTCAAAGGACGTCCATATTTCAAAACGACCGTTTCAAAAGGCATATTTTACGCACATTAGTGTTCTGCTTCTTTTTCTTTCTTTCCTTTTTTTGTTAAAAATACGGGAATGGAAAAAGGCATCCCTCAGAATGGGCGAAAATCGTTGCAAACGAATCAATGGACAAAGGTTTAATCTCCAATATATATAAACAGCTCATGCAGCTTAATATTAACAAAACAAACAACCCAATACAAAAAATGGGCAGAAGATCTAAAGAGATGTTTCTTCAAAGAAGACACAGAGATGGCCAAGACACACATGAAAAGCTGCTCAACAGCACTAATTATTAGAGAAATGCAAATCAGAACTACAATGAGGTATCACCTCACACCTGTTAGAATCGGCATCATCAGAAAATCTACAAACAACCAATTCTGGGGAGGGTGTGGACAAAAGGAGCCCTCTTCCACAATTGGTGGCAATGTAAATTGATACAGTCACTATGGAGAACGGTATGGAGTTTCCTTGAAAAAAACTAGAAATAGAATTACCATCTGATCCAGCAATCCCACTTCTGGGCATATACCCAGAGAAAACCATAAATCAAAAAGGCACATTCACCACAATGTTCATGGCAGCACTATTTACAATAGCCAGGTAATGGAAGCAACGTAAATGCCCACAGACAGATGAATGGATAAAGATGTGGTACATATATAAAATGGAATATTACTCAGCCATAAAAAGGAATGAAACTGGGTCATTTGTAGAGACATCGATGGATCTAGAGACTGTCATACAGAATGAAGTACGTCAGAAAGAGGAAAACAAATATTGTATATTAATGCATATATGTGGAACCTAAAAAATGGTACAGATGAACTGGTTTGCAGGGAAGAAACAGAGACACAGAGGTAGAGAACAAACATATGGACACCAAGTGTGGGAAGCCATGGGGTGGTGGTGGTGGGATGAGTTGGGAGATTGGCATTGACCTGTATACATGTATATGCATAAAATACATAACTAATAATAACCTGCTGTATAAAAAAATAAATCAAATTAAATTTCAAAATTTTAAAAAGTAAAATTTAAAAATAAAACAGAAAAATGTTCTTCCCTTCACACAGATGTATTTATAGGAATGAATTATTTCCATGCTTATATCTATAAATACATAAAAGAGGAAAAAAATCTAACTTGAACCATAAAAGAAAAAAAAAAACCTGAACCCAACAGTTATACAGAGGAAAACCCTATCAGGGCACTTGCTCCAGCGGTAAACAATTCTGAAATTGGTCAGAGGTGGGGAATCATCTCCCATACAACCAGCAACCCACCCCCCACGCCAGGAGCATCCTCATTGCAAAGCTGGGGGACCGTGCCGAGGCATCTGTGAGTAAACGTGAGCTGAGCCCCAGGACAGCAGCTGCTGAACTGTTCCCACCCTTCCCAGGTAAAACACCTGAATATGTACAAGGCCTTGAAAGCCTAGAGGAAGGGCCACGGAGCCACACCAGCGACAGCACGCAGGCCAACTTGGTGCCTGCAGGCCAGCCAGGGTGGTCCTGGCCCCGGGCGCTCTTCTGGAAGCTTTCCATTGCCCTGCCTGAGATACCCCTCCTGTCCCGGCCCCCACTGCTTTTTTCCTTCCTCACCTCTGTCCGGAGAGAAATTCCAGTGGAAGGTATGTGTGACACATCCTCTTCTTTACAGGTGGCAGCCTGGCAACCCCTGCAGAAAGGCCAGCAGAGCCCCACTCACACCGGGCCACCAACAAAGCTGTGGCCCCTCACTCCCTCCCACCAGCACAGCCCCGAGACTGCTGACGGGGCAGAGAATATGGAGTCAGGCACAGCTTCAGGGGCTATTGCTGCCTGGAGCGCTGTTTATATTGACCTCAAACAGGCACACCTGGGGAGGGCCGGCCGGCAGGGTAAGGCTGCCCAGGTCAGCTAATCCACAACCCTCAGGGAATCACTTTGTTGAAAACGGACCTCGCTAAGGCAGAATAGAAGCCAAGGAAGAAAAGGACACAATGCCATTTGCAGCACCGTAGATGAGTCTAGAGGTAATCACGTGACTTGTAGTAAGTCAGAAAGTGAAAGACACATATCGTATCATATCACTTATAGGTGTTACCTAAGAATGGATACCAGGGCAGATATTTCCACGGAGAAGGGCCATCACAGATTCATCAAACAAACTTATGGTTCACCAATGGAAAGTTGTGAGGATTGGTTTCATTACGATATTGGGGTTAACAGACATATACAAACACAGGTGACACATATAATCACCAAAGACCTACGGAATACCAAGAGAAGACTACTCAACATTCTGTCATAACGTACATGGAAAAAGGATCCCAGGAACAACACACATCTGTATATGTGTAAATGAACCACATCTTCCACAACTACAACAAGCCAAACATTGTAATCAAACTTGCTGTAATAAAAAATAAAAAATTAAATTAAAAACACGAACAAGAAGTAGTGAGACAAACTTGAGGGGCTTTCTCCTGGCACATTCCATTCTAAATTCCAATCAAGAACACGACTTCCATTGAGGCTCTGTTGCCCTAGTCACCAGATTTGGTAAGGGAGAACTGCTGCCACCTTGTGGCCGTTTCACACAACAGCAGCTTTAATCCCAGCGCTGATGGTCAGTTGATATTCAAAATCATTGCAGGCCTGTAAATGACACCTGCCCTGAAACCAAATCCTGGGGTCACATATCGACCAAAAAATTCAAAGGACGTCCATATTTCAAAACGACCGTTTCAAAAGGCATATTTTACGCACATTAGTGTTCTGCTTCTTTTTCTTTCTTTCCTTTTTTTGTTAAAAAAAGGGGAATGGAAAAAGGCATCCCTCAGAATGGGCGAAAATCGTTGCAAACGAATCAATGGACAAAGGTTTAATCTCCAATATATATAAACAGCTCATGCAGCTTAATATTAACAAAACAAACAACCCAATACAAAAAATGGGCAGAAGATCTAAAGAGATGTTTCTTCAAAGAAGACACAGAGATGGCCAAGACACACATGAAAAGCTGCTCAACAGCACTAATTATTAGAGAAATGCAAATCAAAACTACAATGAGGTATCACCTCACACCTGTTAGAATCGGCATCATCAGAAAATCTACAAACAACCAATTCTGGGGAGGGTGTGGACAAAAGGAGCCCTCTTCCACTATTGGTGGCAATGTAAATTGATTCAGTCCCTATGGAGAATGGTATGGAGTTTCCTTGAAAAAACTAGAAATAGAATTACCATCTGATCCAGCAATCCCACTTCTGGGCATATACCCAGAGAAAACCATAAATCAAAAAGGCACATTCACCACAATGTTCATGGCAGCACTATTTACAATAGCCAGGTAATGGAAGCAACGTAAATGCCCACAGACAGATGAATGGATAAAGATGTGGTACATATATAAAATGGAATATTACTCAGCCATAAAAAGGAATGAAACTGGGTCATTTGTAGAGACATCGATGGATCTAGAGACTGTCATACAGAATGAAGTAAGTCAGAAAGAGGAAAACAAATATTGTATATTAATGCATATATGTGGAACCTAAAAAATGGTACAGATGAACTGGTTTGCAGGGAAGAAACAGAGACACAGAGGTAGAGAACAAACATATGGACACCAAGTGTGGGAAGCCATGGGGTGGTGGTGGTGGGATGAGTTGGGAGATTGGGATTGACCTGTATACATGTATATGCATAAAATACATAACTAATAATAACCTGCTGTATAAAAGAATAAATCAAATTAAATTTCAAAATTTTAAAAAGTAAAATTTAAAAATAAAACAGAAAAATGTTCTTCCCTTCACACAGATGTATTTACAGGAATGAATTATTTCCATGCTTATATCTATAAATACATAAAGGAGGAATAAAATCTAACTTGAACCATAAAAGAAAAAAAAAACCTGAACCCACCAGTTATACAGAGGAAAACCCTATCAGGGCACTTGCTCCAGCGGTAAACAATTCTGAAATTGGTCAGAGGTCGGGAATCATCTCCCATACAACCAGCAACCCACCCCCCACGCCAGGAGCATCCTCATTGCAAAGCTGGGGGACCGTGCTGAGGCATCTGTGAGTAAACGTGAGCTGAGCCCCAGGACAGCTGCTGCTGAACTGTTCCCACCCTTCCCAGGTAAAACACCTGAATATGTACAAGGGCTTGAAAGCCTAGAAGAAGGGCCACGGAGCCACACCAGCGACAGCACGCAGGCCAACTTGGTGCCTGCAGGCCAGCCAGGGTGGTCCTGGCCCCGGGCTCTCTTCTGGAAGCTTTCCATTGCCCTGCCTGATTTACCCCTCATGTCCCGGGCCCCACTGCTTTTTTCCTTCCTCACCTCTGTCCGGAGAGAAATTCCAGCGGAAGGTATGGGTGACACATCCTCTTCTTTACAGGTGGCAGCCTGGCAACCCCTGCAGAAAGGCCAGCAGAGCCCCACTCACACCGGGCCTCCAACAAAGCTGTGGCCCCTCACTCCCTCCCACCAGCACAGCCCCGAGACTGCTGACGGGGCAGAGATTATGGAGTCAGGCACAGCTTCAGGGGCTATTGCTGCCTGGAGCGCTGTTTATATTGACCTCAAACAGGCACACCTGGGGAGGGCCGGCCGGCAGGGTAAGGCTGCCCAGGTCAGCTAATCCACAACCCTCAGGGAATCACATTGTTGAAAACGGACCTCGCTAAGGCAGAATAGAAGCCAAGGAAGAAAAGGACACAATGCCATTTGCAGCACCGTACATGAGTCTAGAGGTAATCACATGACTTGTAGTAAGTCAGAAAGTGAAAGACACATATCGTATCATATAACTTATAGGTGTTACCTAAGAATGGATACCAGGGCAGATATTTCCACGGAGAAGGGCCATCACAGATTCATCAAAAAAACTTATGGTTCACCAATGGAAAGGTGTGAGGATTGGTTTCATTACGATATTGGGGTTAAGAGACATATACAAACAGAGGTGACACATATAATCACCAAAGACCTACGGAATACCAAGAGAAGACTACTCAACATTCTATCATAACGTACATAGGAAAAGGATCCCAGGAAGAACAGACATCTGTATATGTGTAAAAGAACCACATCTTCCACGCCTACAACAAGCCAAACATTGTAATCAAACTTGCTGTAATAAAAAATAAAAATTAAATTAAAAACACGAACAAGAAGTAGTGAGACAAACTTGAGGGGCTTTCTCCTGGCACATTCCATTCTAAATTCCAATCTAGAACACGACTTCCATTGAGGCTCTGTTGCCCTAGTCAACAGATTTGGTAAGGGAGAACTGCTGCCACCTTGTGGCCGTTTCACACAACAGCAGCTTTAATCCCAGCACTGATGGTCAGTTGATATTCAAAATCATTGCAGGCCTGTAAATGACACCTGCCCTGAAAACAAATCCTGGGGTCACATATCGACCAAAAAATTCAAAGGACGTCCATATTTCAAAACGACCGTCTCAAAAGGCATATTTTACGCACATTAGTGTTCTGCTTCTTTTTCTTTCTTTCCTTTTTTTGTTAAAAATACGGGAATGGAAAAAGGCATCCCTCAGAATGGGCGAAAATCGTTGCAAACGAATCAATGGACAAAGGTTTAATCTCCAATATATATAAACAGCTCATGCAGCTTAATATTAACAAAACAAACAACCCAATACAAAAAATGGGCAGAAGATCTAAAGAGATGTTTCTTCAAAGAAGACACAGAGATGGCCAAGACACACATGAAAAGCTGCTCAACAGCACTAATTATTAGAGAAATGCAAATCAAAACTACAATGAGGTATCACCTCACACCTGTTAGAATCGGCATCATCAGAAAATCTACAAACAACCAATTCTGGGGAGGGTGTGGACAAAAGGAGCCCTCTTCCACTATTGGTGGCAATGTAAATTGATACAGTCCCTATGGAGAACGGTATGGAGTTTCCTTGAAAAAACTAGAAATAGAATTACCATCTGATCCAGCAATCCCACTTCTGGGCATATACCCAGAGAAAACCATAAATCAAAAAGGCACATTCACCACAATGTTCATGGCAGCACTATTTACAATAGCCAGGTAATCAAGCAACGTAAATGCCCACAGACAGATGAATGGATAAAGATGTGGTACATATATAAAATGGAATATTACTCAGCCATAAAAAGGAATGAAACTGGGTCATTTGTAGAGACATCGATGGATCTAGAGACTGTCATACAGAATGAAGTACGTCAGAAAGAGGAAAACAAATATTGTATATTAATGCATATATGTGGAACCTAAAAAATGGTACAGATGAACTGGTTTGCAGGGAAGAAACAGAGACACAGAGGTAGAGAACCAACATATGGACACCAAGTGTGGGAAGCCATGGGGTGGTGGTGGTGGGATGAGTTGGGAGATTGGGATTGACCTGTATACATGTATATGCATAAAATACATAACTAATAATAACCTGCTGTATAAAAAAATAAATCAAATTAAATTTCAAAATTTTAAAAAGTAAAATTTAAAAATAAAACAGAAAAATGTTCTTCCCTTCACACAGATGTATTTATAGGAATGAATTATTTCCATGCTTATATCTATAAATACATAAAAGAGGAATAAAATCTAACTTGAACCATAAAAGAAAAAAAAACCTGAACCCACCAGTTATACAGAGGAAAACCCTATCAGGGCACTTGCTCCAGCGGTAAACTATTCTGAAATTGGTCAGAGGTGGGGAATCATCTCCCATACAACCAGCAACCCACCCCCCACGCCAGGAGCATCCTCATTGCAAAGCTGGGAGACCGTGCCGAGGCATCTGTGAGTAAACGTGAGCTGAGCCCCAGGACAGCTGCTGCTGAACTGTTCCCACCCTTCCCAGGTAAAACACCTGAATATGTACAAGGCCTTGAAAGCCTATAGGAAGGGCCGCGGAGCCACACCAGCGACAGCACGCAGGCCAACTTTGTGCCTGCAGGCCATCAGGGTGGTCCTGGCCCCGGGCGCTCTTGCAGAAGCTTTCCATTGCCCTGCCTGAGATACCCCTCCTGTCCCGGCCCCCACTGCTTTTTTCCTTCCTCACCTCTGTCCGGAGAGAAATTCCAGCGGAAGGTATGGGTGACACATCCTCTTCTTTACAGGTGGCAGCCTGGCAACCCCTGCAGAAAGGCCAGCAGAGCCCCACTCACACCGGGCCACCAACAAAGCTGTGGCCCCTCACTCCTTCCCACTAGCACAGCCCCGAGACTGCTGACGGGGCAGAGAATATGGAGTCAGGCACAGCTTCAGGGGCTATTGCTGCCTGGAGCGCTGTTTATATTGACCTCAAACAGGCACACCTGGGGAGGGCCGGCCGGCAGTGTAAGGCTGCCCAGGTCAGCTAATCCACAACCCTCAGGGAATCACATTGTTGAAAACGGACCTCGCTAAGGCAGAATAGAAGCCAAGGAAGAAAAGGACACAATGCCATTTGCAGCACCGTAGATGAGTCTAGAGGTAATCACGTGACGTGTAGTAAGTCAGAAAGTGAAGGACACGTATCGTATCATATCACTTATAGGTGTTACCTAAGAATGGATACCAGGGCAGATATTTCCACGGAGAAGGGCCATCACAGATTCATCAAACAAACTTATGGTTCACCAATGGAAAGGTGTGAGGATTGGTTTCATTACGATATTGGGGTTAACAGACATATACAAACACAGTTGACATATATAATCACCAAAGACCTACGGAATACCAAGAGAAGACTACTCAACATTCTGTCATAACGTACATGGGAAAAGGATCCCAGGAAGAACAGACATCTGTATATGTGTAAAAGAACCACATCTTCCACACCTACAAGAAGCCAAGCATTGTAATCAAACTTGCTGTAATAAAAAATAAAAAATTAAATTAAAACCACGAACAAGAAGTAGTGAGACAAACTTGAGGGGCTTTCTCCTGGCACATTCCATTCTAAATTCCAATCTAGAACACGACTTCCATTGAGGCTCTGTTGGCCTAGTCACCAGATTTGGTAGGGAGAACTGCTGCCACCTTGTGGCCGTTTCACACAAAAACAGCTTTAATCCCAGCGCTTATGGTCAGTTCATATTCAAAATCATTGCAGGCCTGTAAATGACACCTGCCCTGAAAACAAACCCTGGGGTCACATATCGACCAAAAAATTCCGAGGACGTCCATATATCAAAACGACCGTTTCAAAAGGCATATTTTACGCACATTATTGTCCTGCTTCTTTTTCTTTCTTTTCTTTTTTTGTTAAAAAAAACTGAAATGGAAAAAGGCATCCCTCATAATGGGCAAAAATCGTTGAAAACGAATCAATGGACAAAGGTTTAATCCCAAATATATATAAACAGCACATGCAGCTTAATATTAACAAAACAAACAACCCAATACAAAAAATGGGCAGAAGATTTAAAGAGACGTTTCTTCAAAGAAGACACAGAGATGGCAAAGACACACATGAAAAGCTGCTCAACAGCACTAATTATAAGATAAATGCCAATCAATCTACAATGAGGTATCACCTCACAACTGTTAGAATCGGCATCATCAGAAAATCTACAAACAACAAATTCTGGGGAGGGTGTGGACAAAACGAGTCCTTTTCCACTATTGGTGGGAATGTAAATTGATACAGTCACTATGGAGAACGGTATGGAGTTTCCTTAAAAAAACTAGAAATAGAATTACCATCTGATTCAGCAATCCCACTTTCTGGCATATACCCAGAGAAAACCATAAATCAAAAAGGCACATTCACCACAATATTCATGGCAGCACTATTTACAATAGCCTGGATGGAAGCAACCTAAATGCCCACAGACAGATGAATGGATAAAGATGTGGTACATATATAAAATGGAATATTACTCAGCCATAAAAAGGAATGAAACTGGGTCATTTGTAGAGACATCGATGGATCTAGAGACTGTCATACAGAATGAAGTAAGTCAGAAAGAGGAAAACAAATATTGTATATTAATGCATATATGTGGAACCTAGAAAATGGTACAGATGAACTGGTTTGCAGGGAAGAAACAGAGACACAGAGGTAGAGAACCAACATATGGACACCAAGTGTTGGAAGCCATGGGGTGGTGGTGGTGGGATGAGTTGGGAGATTGGGATTGACCTGTATACATGTATATGCATAAAATACATAACTAATAATAACCTGCTGTATAAAAAAATAAATCAAATTCAATTTCAAAATTTAAAAAAATAAAATTTAAAAATAAAACAGAAAAAAGTTCTTCCCTTCACACAGATGTATTTATAAGAATGAATTATTTCCATGCTTATATCTATAAATACATAAAAGAGGAATAAAATCTAACTTGAACCATAAAAGAAAAAAAAAATCCTGAACCATCCAGTTGTACAGAGGAAAACCCTATCAGGGCACTTGCTCCAGCGGGAAACAAGTCTGAAATTGGTTAGATGTGGGGAATCATCTCCCATACAACCAGCAACCCACCCCCCACGCAAGGAGCATCCTCATTGCAAAGCTGGGGGACCGTGCCGAGGCATCTGTGAGTAAACGTGAGCTGAGCCCCAGGACAGCTGCTGCTGAACTGTTCCCACCCTTCCCAGGTAAAACACCTAAATATGTACAAGGGCTTGAAAGCCTAGAGGAAGGGCCACGGAGACACAGCAGCGACAGCACGCAGGCCAACTTGGTGCCTGCAGGCCAGCCAGGGTGGTCCTGGCCCATGGCGCTCTTCCGGAAGCTCTCCATTGCCCTGCCTGAGATACACCTCCTGTCCCGGCCCACACTGCTTTTTTCCTTCCTCACCTCTGTTCGGAGAGAAATTCCAGCGGAAGGTATGGGTGACACATCCTCTTCTTTACAGGTGGCAGCCTGGCAACCCCTGCAGAAAGGCCAGCAGAGCCCCACTCACACCGGGCCACCAACAAAGCTGTGGCCCCTCACTCCCTCCCACCAGCAGAGACCCCAAGACTGCTGATGGGGCAGATAATATGGAGTCAGGCACAGCTTCAGGGGCTATTGCTGCCTGGAGCACTGTTTATATTGATCTCAAACAGGCACACCTGTGGAGGGCCGACCGGCAGGGTAAGGCTGCCCAGGTCAGCTAATCCACAACCCTCAGGGAATCACATTGTTGAAAATGGCCTTCGCTAAGGGAGAATAGAAGCGAAGGAAGAAAAAGACACAATGCCATTTGAAGCACCGTAGATGAGTCTAGAGGTAATCACGTGACTTGTAGTAAGTCAGAATGTGAAAGACACATATCGTATCATATCACTTATAGGTGTTACCTAAGAATGGATACCAGGGCAGATATTTCCACGGAGAAGGGCCATCACAGATTCATCAAACAAACTTATGGTTCACCAATGGAAAGGTGTGAGGATTGGTTTCATTACGATATTGGGGTTAACAGACATATACAAACACAGGTGACATATATAATCACCAAAGCCTTACGGAATACCAAGAGAAGACTACTCAACATTCTGTCATAACGTACATGGGAAAAGGATGCCAGGAAGAACAGACATCTGTATATGTGTAATAGAACCACATCTTCCACACCTACAACAAGCCAAACATTGTAATCAAACTTGCTGTAATAAAAAATAAAAAATAAAATTAAAAACACGAACAAGAAGTAGTGAGACAAACATGAACGGCTTTCTCCTGGCACATTCCATTCTAAATTCCAATCTAGAACACAACTTCCATTGAGGCTCTGTTGCCCTAGTCACCAGATTTGGTAAGGGAGAACTGCTGCCACCTTGTGGCCGTTTCACACAACAGCAGCTTTAATCCCAGCGCTAATGGTCAGTTGATATTCAAAATCATTGCAGGCCTGTAAATGACACCTGCCCTGAAAACAAATCCTGGGGTCACATACCGACCAAAAAATTCAAAGGACGTCCATATTTCAAAACGACCGTTTCAAAAGGCGTATTTTACGCACATTAGTGTTCTGCTTCTTTTTCTTTCTTTCCTTTTTTTGTTAAAAATACGGGAATGGAAAAAGGCATCCCTCAGAATGGGCGAAAATCGTTGTAAACGAATCAATGTACAAAGGTTTAATCTCCAATATATATAAACAGCTCATGCAGATTAATATTAACAAAACAAACAACCCAATACAAAAAATGGGCAGAAGCTCTAAAGAGACGTTTCTTCAAAGAAGACACAGAGATGGCCAAGACGCACATGATAAGCTGCTCAACAGCACTAATTATTAGAGAAATGCAAATCAAAACTACAATGAGGTATCACCTCACACCTGTTAGAATCGGCATCATCAGAAAATCTACAAACAACAAATTCTGGGGAGGGTGTGGACAAAAGGAGCCCTCTTCCACTATTGGTGGGAATGTAAATTGATACAGTCACTATGGAGAACGGTATGGAGTTTCCATGAAAAAACTAGAAATAGAATTACCATCTGATCCAGAAATCCCACTTCTGGGCATATACCCAGAGAAAACCATAAATCAAAAAGGCATATTCACCACAATGTTCATTGCAGCACTATTTACAATAGCCAGGTAATGGAAGCAAAGTAAATGCCCACAGACAGATGAATGGATCAAGATGTGGTACATATATAAAATGGAATATTACTCAGCCATAAAAAGGAATGAAACTGGGTCATTTGTAGAGACATCAATGGATCTAGAGACTGTCATACAGAATGAAGTAAGTCAGAAAGAGGAAAACAAATAATGTATATTAATGCATATATATGGAACCTAAAAAATGGTACAGATGAACTGGTTTGCAGGGAAGAAATAGAGACACAGAGGTAGAGAACAAACATATGGACACCAAGTGTGGGAAGCCATGGGGTGGTGGTGGTGGGATGAGTTGGGAGATTGGGATTGACCTGTATACATGTATATGCATAAAATTCATAACTAATAATAACATGCTGTATAAAAAAATAAATCAAATTAAATTTCAAAATTTTAAAAAGTAAAATTTAAAAATAAAACAGAAAAATGTTCTTCCCTTCACACAGATGTATTTATAGGAATGAATTATTTCTATGCTTATATCTATAAATACATCAAAGAAGAATAAAATCTAACTTGAACCATAAAGGAAAAAAAAAAACCTGAACCCACCAGTTATACAGAGGAAAACCCTATCAGGGCACTTCCTCAAGCGGTAAACAATTCTGAAATTGGTCAGAGGTGGGGATCATTTCCCATACAGCCAGCAACCCCCCCCTAAGCCTGGAGCATCCTCATTGCAAAGTTGGGGGAACATGCCGAGGCATCTGTGAGTAAACGTGAGCTGAGCCCCAGGCCAGCTACTGCTGAACTGTTCCCACCCTTCCCAGGTAAAACACCTGAATATGTACAAGTGCTTGAAAGCCTAGAGGAAGGGCCGCGGAGCCAGAGCAGCGACAGCACGCAGGTCAACTTGGTGCCTGCAGGCCAGCCAGGGTGGTCCTGTCCCATGGCGCTCTTCCTGAAGCTTTCCATTGCCCTGCCTGAGATACCCTTCCTGTCCCGGCCCCCACTGCTTTTTTCCTTCCTCACCTCTGCCCAGAGAGATATTCCAGCGGAAGGTATGTGTGACACATCCTCTTCTTTACAGGTGGCAGCTTGGCAACCCCTGCAGAAAGGCCAGCAGAGCCCCACTCACACCGGGCCACCAACAAAGCTGTGGCCCCTCCCTCCCTCCCACCAGCACAGCCCCGAGACTGCTGACGGGGCAGAGAATATGGAGTCAGGCACAGCTTCAGGGGCTATTGCTGCCTGGAGCGCTGTTTATATTGACCTCAAACAGGCACACCTGGGGAGGGCCGGCCGGCAGGGTAAGGCTGCCCAGGTCAGCTAATCCACAACCCTCAGGGAATCACATTGTTGAAAACGGACCTCGCTAAGGCAGAATAGAAGCCAAGGAAGAAAAGGACACAATGCCATTTGCAGCACCGTACATGAGCCTAGAGGTAATCACATGACTTGTAGTA
Organism: Mesoplodon mirus; assembly: GCF_964341445.2. Lineage (NCBI taxonomy): Eukaryota > Metazoa > Chordata > Mammalia > Artiodactyla > Ziphiidae > Mesoplodon > Mesoplodon mirus. The sequence continues at coordinate 278,162 of NW_028295814.1, read as the reverse complement.
AGTCAGAAAGTGAAAGACACATATCGTATCATATCACTTATAGGTGTTACATAAGAATGGATACCAGGGCAGATATTTCCACAGAGAAGGGCCATCACAGATTCATTAAACAAACTTATGGTTCACCAATGGAAATGTGTGAAGATTGGTTTCATTACGATATCGGGGTTAACAGACATATACATACACAGGAGATATATATAATCACCAAAGACCTACGGAATACCAAGAGAAGACTACTCAACATTCTGTCATAACGTACATGGGAAAAGGATCCCAGGAAGAACAGACATCTGTATATGTGTAAAAGAACCACATCTTCCACACCTACAACAAGCCAAACATTGTAATCAAACTTGCTGTAATAAAAAATAAAAAATTAAATTGAAATCACGAACAAGAAATAGAGAGACAAACTTGAGGGGCTTTCTCCTGGCACATTCCATTCTAAATTCCAATCTAGAACACGACTTCCATTGAGGCTCTGTTGCCCTAGTCACCAGATTTGGTAAGGGAGAACTGCTGCCCCCTTGTGGCCGTTTCACACAACAGCAGCTTTAATCCCAGCGCTAAAGATCAGTTGATATTCAAAATCACTGCAGGCCTGTAAATGACACCTGCCCTGAAAACAAATCCTGGGGTCACATATCGACCAAAAAATTCAAAGGACGTCCATATTTCAAAACGACCGTTTCAAAAGGCATATTTAACGGACATTAGTGTTCTGCTTCTTTTTCTTTTTCTCCTTTTTTTGTTAAAAAAACGGGAATGGAAAAAGGCATCCCTCAGAATGGGCGAAAATCATTGCAGACGAATCAATGGACAAAGGTTTAATCTCCAATATATATAAACAGCTCATGCAGCCTAATATTAACAACACAAACAACCCAATACAAAAATTGGGCAGAAGATCTAAAGAGACGTTTCTTCCAAGAAGACACAGAGATGGCCAAGACGCACATGAAAAGCTGCTCAACAGCACTAATTATTAGAGAAATGCAAATCAAAACTACAATGAGGTATCACCTCACACCTGTTAGAATCGGCATCATCAGAAAATCTACAAACAACCAATTCTGGGGAGGGTGTGGGCAAATGGAGCCCTCTTCCACTATTGGTGGCAATGTAAATTGATACAGTCACTATGGAGAACAGTATAGAGTTTCCTTAAAAAAACTAGAAATAAAATTACCATCTGATCCAGCAATCCCACTTCTGGGCATATACCCAGAGAAAACCATAAAGCAAAAAGGCTCATTCACCACAGTGTTCATTGCAACAATATTTACAATAGCCAGGTAATGGAAGCAACCTAAATGCCCACAGAGAGATGAATGGATCAAGATGTGGTACATATATAAAATGGAATATTACTCAGCCATAAAAAGGAACGAAACTGGGACATTTGTAGAGACATCGATGGATCTAGAGACTGTCATACAGAATGAAGTAAGTCAGAAAGAGGAAAACAAATATTGTATATTAAATATCTTTAATTCTTCCTAATGTTCAGCATTTTTCCGTGCCTTTTTAAATTTCTGGTACAGAAAAACAGAAAAAAACGTAGAGTACAATTAACCTCTTGCAATTGTCTTCTTGGATGGTTGCCCTCTTTTGAATATTTTGTTCAATTTTCGACCCCAGGATTGTTTTTGAGGGCAGGTGTCATTCACAGGCCTGCAATGAGTGTGACTATTTCGTGACCATTAGCACTGGGTTTAAAGCTGCTGTTGTGGGAAATGGCCACAAGCCGGCAGCATTTCTCCATTCCCAAATCTGGTTACTAGGGCAGCAGAGCCTTTCTGGGACCAATGGAATACAGAAGAAGGCATCATTGAAGTCTAATACACAATAGCATGTCCTGGTGGCTGGTAGAATGACCAGCAGGGTGTAGGAATCAGGAACTACTGGATGTATATCCTCCGTGGCTTCACTGAGTGTCCTGACATCCTTTACCAGGTCCCCAGCAGCCCACGGGGCTCTCGTGGTCAGGGCAATCGCAGTTTATGGAGCTCACCTGCGCAACTACCCAACAGCCCATGGGGCTCTCGTGGTCAGGCCCCTCCCAGGATATGGGGCTCACCTGGGCAGGTCACAGCAGCCCACGGAGCTCTTTTGGTCAGGCCTCTCCCAGGATATGGAGCTCACCTGTGCAACTACCCAGCAGCCCATGGGGCTCTCGTGGTCAGGCCCCTCCCAGGATACGGAGCTCCCCTGGGCAGGTACGTCAGCAGGGCTAGGCACACAGGAACCGTGCACATAGCCCGCATTGGAGAGCACCTCAGATCGCCTGTCACTCAGAGCTGACCCAGAGCACCTTAGAGCAGGACTTGAACTAACAAACAGCAGCTCCGACAGGTCTGTGACTCTGGGCATCACTCTGTGCGGCCTCCCTCTGCCTGGTCTTCCAGAGACTTCCACTGCAGCCTGGGCACCAGGCCTCTGTCTCCACCTATCAGCCGTCGTCTCCCTGACTCCTGGATTCCTCTCATTAGGAGAGGATCTTCTTGAAGTTGTCTCCCACTCATGGGCCAGATAAAATGATTAGAAAACAAGCCGGAGCTGCAGCCCCTTGTCTATCCTGGCTCTCAGGAGCCCACCCGTGTTCCTTGGACCTGGCCGGTTCAGCGAGGTCCATTTTCTGCAATGTGAGCCCCTGAGGGCTGAGGATTAGCTGAACTGGGCAGCCTGACACTGCCAACCAGCCCTCCCCAGGTGTGCCTGGGTTGAGGTCAATAGAAACACCATTCCAGGGAGCAAGAGCCCCTGCAGCTGTGCCTGATGCCATATTCTCTGCCCCATCAGCTGTCTCGGGGCTGTGCTGGTGGGAGGGAGGGAGGGGCCACGGCTTTGTGGGGGCCCCGGTGTGAGTGGGTCTCTGCTGGACTTTCTGCAGGAGTTGCCAGGCTGCCACCTGCTAAAGAAGAGCATGTGTCACCATACCTTCTGCTGGAATTTCTCCACTGGCAGAGGTGAGGAAGGAAACAATCTGTTGGGTCTGGGACAGGAGGGCTATCTCAGGCAGGGAAATGGAAAGCTTCCAGAAGAGCGCCCGGGGCCAGGACCATCCTGGCTGTCCTGCAGGCACCAAGTCGGTCTGCATGCTGTCACTGGTGTGGCTCCACGGCCCTTCCTCTAGGCTTTCAAGTCCTTGTACATATTCAGGTGTTTTACTTGAGAAGGCTGGGAACAGTTTAGCAGCAGCTGGCTTGGGGCTCAGCTCACGTTTACTCACAGACGCCTCGGCATGGTCCCCCAGCTTTGCAATGAGGAAGCTGCTTGCTGGGGGGTGGGTGCTGGCTTCATGGTAGATGATTCCCCACCTCTGACCATCTTCAGAATTGTTTAAACCTGGAGCAAGTGCCTGATAGGGTTTTCCTCTGTATATTCCTGTTTTTGGTTCGAGGTAGATTTGATTCCTCTTTTATGTATTTATAGATATAAGCATGGAAATAATTCATTCATATAAATACATCTGGTGAAGGGAAGCACTTTTTTTCTGTTTTATTTTTAAATTTTATTTATTTTAAAAAATTTTGTAATTTAATTTAATTTTTTTATTTATACGGCAGGATATTATTAGTTATCTATTTTAGACTTATACATGTATACATGTCAATCCCAATCCTGCAACTCATCCCAGCAGCACCACCCCATGGCTTCACCACTTTGGTGTCCATACGTGTGTTCTCTACCTCTGTGTCTCTATTTCTGCCCTGAAAACCGGTTCATCTGTACCATTTTCATAGGTTCCACATGTATGCATTATATATACAATATCTGTTTTTCTCTTTCCGACTTACTTCACTCTGTATGACAGTCTCTAGATCCATCGACGTCTCTACAAATGACCCAGGTTCATTCCTTTGTATGGCTGAGTAATATGCCATTTTATATATGCACCACATCTTTATCCATTCGTCTGGCTGGGGGCATTTATCTTGCTTCCATTACATGGCTATGGTAAATAGTTCTGCAATGAACATTGTGGTGAATGGGTCTTTCTGATTTATGGTTTTCTCTGGGTATATGCCCAGAAGTGGGATTGCTGGATCATATGGTAATTCTATATTTCGTTTTTTAAGGAACGTCCATACTGTTCTCCATAGTGACTGTATCACTTTACATTCCCACCGATAGTGGAAGAGGGTTCCTTTTCTCCACACCCTCCCCAGCATTTGTTGTTTGTAGATTTTCTGATGATGCCCATTCTATAGGTGTGAGGTGATACCTCATTGTAGTTTTGATTTGCAATTCTCTAATAATGAGAGATGTTGAGCAGCATTTCATGTGCGTCTTGGCCACCTCTGTGTCTTCTTTGAAGAAGTGTCTATGTAGATCTTCTAGCCATTTTTGTATTGGGTTGTTTGCTTTTTTAAGATTAAGCTGCATGAGCTGTTTATATGTATTGGAGATTAAACCTTGGTCCATTGATTCGTTTGCAAATATTTTCTCCCATTCTGAGGGTTGCCTGTTTCCATTCCCGTTTTTTAACCAAAAAAGAAAGAAAGAAAAAGAAGCAGAACACAAACGTGTGTAAAATAGGCCTCTTGAAACTGTCGTTTTGAAATATGAACGTCTTTTGTATTTTTGGGTCGATATACGACCCCAGGATTTGTTTTCAGGGCAGGTGTCATTTACAGGCCTGCCATTCTTTTGAATATCAAGTGACCATTAGCGCTGGGATGAAAGCTGCTGTTGTGTGAAACGGCCACAAGGTGGCAGCAGTTCTCCTTTACCAAATCTGGTTACTAGGACAACAGAGCCTCAATGCAAGTCGTGTTCTAGCTTGTCATTTAGAATGAAATGTGCCAGGTAAAAGCCCCTTACGTTTGTCTCACTACTTCTAGTTCGTAGTTTTAATTTAATTTTTATTTTTCCTCACAGCAAGTTTGATTACAGTGTTTGGCTTGTTGTAGGGGTGCAAGATGTGGTTCTTTTACACATATACATATGTCTGTTCTTCCTGGGATCCTTTTCCCATGTACGTTATGACAGAATGTTGAGTAGCCTTCTCTTGGTATTCCGTAGGTGTTTGGTGATGATATATTTCACCTGTGTTTGTATATGTCCGTGAAGCGCAATATCCTAATGTATGCAATCCTCACACCTTTCCATTGGTGAACCATCAGTTTGTTTAATGAACCTGTGATTGCCTTTCTCTGTGGAAATATCTTCACTGGTGTCAATTTTTCAGTAACACCTATAAGTGATATCATACGACATGTGTCTTTCTGTTTCTGACTTACTACAAGTCACGTGATTACCTCTAGACTCATCTACGGTGCTGCAAATGGCACTGTGTCCTTTTTCTGCTTGGCTAATATTCTGTCTGTATATGGACCAGTTCTTCTTTGTCCACTCATCTGTTGACGGACTTTTTGGTTGCTTCCATGTCATGGCTATTGTAATGCTGCGGCAACACACATTGCCTGCCTGTGTCTTTCCAATTCTGTCTTCTTAGGTTATAGGCCCAGGAGTGGGCCTGCTGGATCATATGGTATCAAAACCTTTACCTTGTAGAGGCACCTCCATTCTGTTCTCATTAGTGGCTCTTACCAGGTTACGTCCCACCTAAGGTTGAGGTTATGCTCTTCTCCACCACACCTTCAGCGTTTATTGTTTGTAGTATTTTTGCTGATGTATATTCTGACTCGTGTGAGCTGATAAGACTTTGTGGTTGGATTTCCATGTGTCTCATAGCCCCTTGAAATTGAAATTTCTGGCATGTCCTTCTTTTCTTCAAACTGTGAGTACAGCTTACCTCTTCAAATTGTTTTTGTGAAGTATGTATGTGACACTTAGAAATAGTTTGGCCATTACCTCCCTCAAGACATTTTGAGGGCAGGTTTCATTTACAGCCCTCCAGTACTGGTGCATATGAAGTGAACCTAAGCACAGGTTTTAAAGCTGCTGTTGCAGGTAACGGCCAGAGGGCGGCAGCATTTCTGCTCTTCCCAATCTGGTAACTAGGGAAACAGACCATCTTTGCAGTGGTGTTCCTCGGTTATATATTAGAGTGGAATGTACCCCCAAAAGCTGATGTCTCACTACTTATGTTTGTTTAATAAATTGAATTTATATTTTTTATTGGGGTCATATTCCATTGTGTACATGGACCTCTTCTTCTTTGTGCATTCCTCTATTGATGGACATTTTCGTAGCTTCCAAGTTTTGGCTATGGTAAATATTGCTGGATTGCCAGCCTGTGTCGTTTTGGTTTTTTGCAGTACGTGGGCCTCTTGCTTCCGTGCACCCTCCCATTGCAGAGCACAGGCTCTGCATGTGCAGGCCCAGCAGCCATACCTCACGGGACTAGGCGCTCCGTGGCATGTGTGATCTTCCCTAACCGGGGCATGGTCCCGTGTCCCCTGCATTGGCAGGCGGACTATCAACCACTGCACCACCAGTAAAAACCAGCCTGTGTCTTTTTGATTCTCATCCCCTCAGGCGATAGGCCCAGCAGTGGGTATGCTTGATTGAATGGTAGCTCAGTATTTACCTTTACAAAGCACCACATTTTTGTTTTCATTACTGGCTCTTAGCATGTCTCACGTTGAACCAAGTGTAGGCATTTCTCCAAAACCCCTTCAGCATTTATTGTTTGCCGAATTTTTGCTGATGGCCATTCTGACTGGTGTGAGCTGATAAGTTTTAGTAATTTGGATTTGCATATCTTTAATTCTTCCTAATGTTCAGCATTTTTCCATGCCTTTTTAAATTTCTGGTACAGAAAAACAGAAAAAAACGGAGAGTACAATTAACCTCTTGCAATTGTCTTCTTGGATGGTTGCCCTCTTTTGAATATTTTGTTCAATTTTCGACCCCAGGATTGTTTTTGAGGGCAGGTGTCATTCACAGGCCTGCAATGAGTGTGACTATTTCGTGACCATTAGCACTGGGTTTAAAGCTGCTGTTGTGGGAAATGGCCACAAGGCGGCAGCATTTCTCCATTCCCAAATCTGGTTACTAGGGTAGCAGAGCCTTTCTGGGACCAATGGAATACAGAAGAAGGCATCATTGAAGTCTAATACACAATAGCAGGTCCTGGTGGCTGGTAGAATGACCAGCAGGGTGTAGGAATTAGGAACTACTGGATGTATATCCTCCGTGGCTTCACTGAGTGTCCTGACATCCTTTACCGGGTCCCCAGCAGCCCACGGGGCTCTCGTGGTCAGGGCAATCGCAGTTTATGGAGCTCACCTGCGCAACTACCCAACAGCCCATGGGGCTCTCGTGGTCAGGCCCCTCCCAGGATATGGGGCTCACCTGGGTAGGTCCCAGCAGCCCACGGAGCTCTTTTGGTCAGGCCACTCCCAGGATATGGAGCTCACCTGTGCAACTACCCAGCAGCCCATGGGGCTCTCGTGGTCAGGCCCCTCCCAGGATACGGAGCTCCCCTGGGCAGGTGCGTCAGCAGGGCTAGGCACACAGGAACCGTGCACATAGCCCACATTGGAGAGCACCTCAGATCGCCTGTCACTCAGAGCTGACCCAGAGCACCTTAGAGCAGGACTTGAACTAACAAACAGCAGCTCCGACAGGTCTGTGACTCTGGGCATCACTCTGTGCGGCCTCCCTCTGCCTGGTCTTCCAGAGACTTCCACTGCAGCCTGGGCACCAGGCCTCTGTCTCCACCTATCAGCCGTCGTCTCCCTGACTCCTGGATTCCTCTCATTAGGAGAGGATCTTCTTGAAGTTGTCTCCCACTCATGGGCCAGATAAAATGATTAGAAAACAAGCCGGAGCTGCAGCCCCTTGTCTATCCTGACTCTCAGGAGCCCACCCGTGTTCCTTGGACCTGGCCGGTTCAGCGAGGTCCATTTTCTGCAATGTGAGCCCCTGAGGGCTGAGGATTAGCTGAACTGGGCAGCCTGACACTGCCAACCAGCCCTCCCCAGGTGTGCCTGGGTTGAGGTCAATAGAAACACCACTCCAGGGAGCAAGAGCCCCTGCAGCTGTGCCTGATGCCATATTCTCTGCCCCATCAGCTGTCTCGGGTCTGTGCTGGTGGGAGGGAGGGAGGGAGGTGCCACGGCTTTGTGGGGGCCCCGGTGTGAGTGGGTCTCTGCTGGACTTTCTGCAGGAGTTGCCAGGCTGCCACCTGCTAAAGAAGAGCATGTGTCACCATACCTTCTGCTGGAATTTCTCCACTGGCAGAGGTGAGGAAGGAAACAATCTGTTGGGTCTGGGACAGGAGGGCTATCTCAGGCAGGGAAATGGAAAGCTTCCAGAAGAGCGCCCGGGGCCAGGACCATCCTGGCTGTCCTGCAGGCACCAAGTCGGTCTGCATGCTGTCACTGGTGTGGCTCCACGGCCCTTCCTCTAGGCTTTCAAGTCCTTGTACATATTCAGGTGTTTTACTTGAGAAGGCTGGGAACAGTTTAGCAGCAGCTGGCATGGGGCTCAGCTCACGTTTACTCACAGACGCCTAGGCATGGTCCCCCAGCTTTGCAATGAGGAAGCTGCTTGCGGGGGGGTGGTGCTGGCTTCATGGTAGATGATTCCCCACCTCTGACCATCTTCAGAATTGTTTAACCCTGGAGCAAGTGCCTGATAGGGTTTTCCTCTGTATATTTCTGTTTTTGTTTCAAGGTAGATTTGATTCCTCTTTTATGTATTTATAGATATAAGCATGGAAATAATTCATTCATATAAATACATCTGGTGAAGGGAAGCACTTTTTTTCTGTTTTATTTTTAAATTTTATTTATTTTAAAAAATTTTGTAATTTAATTTAATTTTTTTTATTTATACGGCAGGATATTATTAGTTATCTATTTTAGACTTATACATGTATACATGTCAATCCCAATCCCGCAACTCATCCCAGCAGCACCACCCCATGGCTTCACCCCTTTGGTGTCCATACGTGTGTTCTCTACCTCTGTGTCTCTATTTCTGCCCTGAAAACCGGTTCATCTGTACCATTTTTCTAGGTTCCACATGTATGCATTATATATACAATATCTGTTTTTCTCTTTCCGACTTACTTCACTCTGTATGACAGTCTCTAGATCCATCGACGTCTCTAAAAATGACCCAGGTTCATTCCTTTGTATGGCTGAGTAATATTCCATTTTATATATGCACCACATCTTTATCCATTCGTCTGGCTGGGGGCATTTATCTTGCTTCCATTACATGGCTATGGTAAATAGTTCTGCAATGAACATTGTGGTGAATGGGTCTTTCTGATTTATGGTTTTCTCTGGGTATATGCCCAGAAGTGGGATTGCTGGATCATATGGTAATTCTATATTTAGTTTTTTAAGGAACGTCCATACTGTTCTCCATAGTGACTGTATCACTTTACATTCCCACTGATAGCGGAAGAGGGTTCCTTTTCTCCACACCCTCCCCAGCATTTGTTGTTTGTAGATTTTCTGATGATGCCCATTCTATAGGTGTGAGGTGATACCTCATTGTAGTTTTGATTTGCATTTCTCTAATAATGAGAGATGTTGAGCAGCATTTCATGTGCGTCTTGGCCACCTCTGTGTCTTCTTTGAAGAAGTGTCTATTTAGATCTTCTAGCCATTTTTGTATTGGGTTGTTTGCTTTTTTAAGATTAAGCTGCATGAGCTGTTTATATGTATTGGAGATTAAACCTTTGTCCATTGATTCGTTTGCAAATATTTTCTCCCATTCTGAGGGTTGCCTGTTTCCATTCCCGTTTTTTAACCAAAAAAGAAAGAAAGAAAAAGAAGCAGAACACAAACGTGTGTAAAATAGGCCTCTTGAAACTGTCGTTTTGAAATATGAACGTCTTTTGTATTTTTGGGTCGATATACGACCCCAGGATTTGTTTTCAGGGCAGGTGTCATTTACAGGCCTGCCATTCTTTTGAATATCAAGTGACCATTAGCGCTGGGATGAAAGCTGCTGTTGTGTGAAACGGCCACAAGGTGGCAGCAGTTCTCCTTTACCAAATCTGGTTCCTAGGACAACAGAGCCTCAATGCAAGTCGTGTTCTAGCTTGTCATTTAGAATGGAATGTGCCAGGTAAAAGCCCCTTACGTTTGTCTCACTACTTCTAGTTCGTAGTTTTAATTTAATTTTTATTTTTTCTCACAGCAAGTTTGATTACAGTGTTTGGCTTGTTGTAGGTCTGCAAGATGTGGTTCTTTTACACATATACATATGTCTGTTCTTCCTGGGATCCTTTTCCCATGTACGTTATGACAGAATGTTGAGTAGCCTTCTCTTGGTATTCCGTAGGTGTTTGGTGATGATATATTTCACCTGTGTTTGTATATGTCCGTGAAGCGCAATATCCTAATGTATGCAATCCTCACACCTTTCCATTGGTGAACCATCAGTGTGTTTAATGAATCTGTGATTGCCCTTCTCTGTGGAAATATCTTCACTGGTGTCAATTTTTCAGTAACACCTATAAGTGACATCATACGACATGTGTCTTTCTGTTTCTGACTTACTACAAGTCACGTGGTTACCTCTAGACTCATCTACGGTGCTGCAAATGGCACTGTGTCCTTTTTCTGCTTGGCTAATATTCTGTCTGTATATGGACCAGTTCTTCTTTGTCCACTCATCTGTTGACGGACTATTTGGTTGCTTCCATGTCATGGCTATTGTAATGCTGCGGCAACACACATTTGCCTGCCTGTGTCTTTCCAATTCTGTCTTCTTAGGTTATAGGCCCAGGAGTGGGCCTGCTGGATCATATGGTATCAAAACCTTTACCTTGTAGAGGCACCTCCATTCTGTTCTCATTAGTGGCTCTTACCAGGTTACGTCCCACCTAAGGTTGAGGTTATGCTCTTCTCCACCACACCTTCAGCGTTTATTGTTTGTAGTATTTTTGCTGATGTATATTCTGACTCGTGTGAGCTGATAAGACTTTGTGGTTGGATTTGCATGTGTCTCATAACCCCGTGAAATTGAAATTTCTGGCATGTCCTTCTTTTCTTCAAACTGTGAGTACAGCTTACCTCTTCAAATTGTTTTTGTGAAGTATGTATATGACACTTAGAAATAGTTTGGCCATTACCTCCCTCAAGACATTTTGAGGGCAGGTTTCATTTACAGCCCTCCAGTACTGGTGCATATGAAGTGAACCTAAGCACAGGTTTTAAAGCTGCTGTTGCAGGTAACGGCCAGAGGGCGGCAGCATTTCTGCTTTTCCCAATCTGGTAACTAGGGAAACAGACCATCTTGGCAGTGGTGTTCCTCGGTTATATATTAGAGTGGAATGTACCCCCAAAAGCTGATGTCTCATTACTTATGTTTGTTTAATAAATTGAATTTATATTTTTTATTGGGGTCATATTCCATTGTGTACATGGACCACTTCTTCTTTGTGCATTCCTCTATTGATGGACATTTTCGTAGCTTCCAAGTTTTGGCTATGGTAAATATTGCTGGATTGCCAGCCTGTGTCGTTTTGGTTTTTTGCAGTACGTGGGCCTCTTGCTTCCGTGCACCCTCCCATTGCAGAGCACAGGCTCTGCATGTGCAGGCCCAGCAGCCATACCTCATGGGACTAGGCGCTCCGTGGCATGTGTGATCTTCCCTAACCGGGGCATGATCCCGTGTCCCCTGCATTGGCAGGCGGACTATCAACCACTGCACCACCAGTAAAAACCAGCCTGTGTCTTTTTGATTCTCATCCCCTCAGGCGACAGGCCCAGCAGTGGGTATGCTTGATTGAATGGTAGCTCAGTATTTACCTTTACAAAGCACCACATTTTTGTTTTCATTACTGGCTCTTAGCATGTCTCACGTTGAACCAAGTGTAGGCATTTCTCCAAAACCCCTTCAGCATTTATTGTTTGCCGAATTTTTGCTGATGGCCATTCTGACTGGTGTGAGCTGATAAGTTTTAGTAATTTGGATTTGCATATCTTTAATTCTTCCTAATATTCAGCATTTTTCCATGCCTTTTTAAATTTCTGGTACAGAAAAACAGAAAAAAACGGAGAGTACAATTAACCTCTTGCAATTGTCTTCTTGGATGGTTGCCCTCTTTTGAATATTTTGTTCAATTTTCGACCCCAGGATTGTTTTTGAGGGCAGGTGTCATTCACAGGCCTGCAATGAGTGTGAATATTTCGTGACCATTAGCACTGGGTTTAAAGCTGTTGTTGTGGGAAATGGCCACAAGGCAGCAGCATTTCTCCATTCCCAAATCTGGTTACTAGGGCAGCAGAGCCTTTCTGGGACCAATGGAATACAGAAGAAGGCATCATTGAAGTCTAATACACAATAGCAGGTCCTGGTGGCTGGTAGAATGACCAGCAGGGTGTAGGAATTAGGAACTACTGGATGTATATCCTCCGTGGCTTCACTGAGTGTCCTGACATCCTTTACCAGGTCCCCAGCAGCCCACGGGGCTCTCGTGGTCAGGGCAATCGCAGTTTATGGAGCTCACCTGCGCAACTACCCAACAGCCCATGGGGCTCTCGTGGTCAGGCCCCTCCCAGGATATGGGGCTCACCTGGGCAGGTCCCAGCAGCCCACGGAGCTCTTTTGGTCAGGCCACTCCCAGGATATGGAGCTCACCTGTGCAACTACCCAGCAGCCCATGGGGCTCTCGTGGTCAGGCCCCTCCCAGGATACGGAGCTCCCCTGGGCAGGTACGTCAGCAGGGCTAGGCACACAGGAACCGTGCACATAGCCCGCATTGGAGAGCACCTCAGATCGCCTGTCACTCAGAGCTGACCCAGAGCACCTTAGAGCAGGACTTGAACTAACAAACAGCAGCTCCGACAGGTCTGTGACTCTGGGCATCACTCTGTGCGGCCTCTCTCTGCCTGGTCTTCCAGAGACTTCCACTGCAGCCTGGGCACCAGGCCTCTGTCTCCACCTACCAGCCGTCGTCTCCCTGACTCCTGGATTCCTCTCATTAGGAGAGGATCTTCTTGAAGTTGTCTCCCACTCATGGGCCAGATAAAATGATTAGAAAACAAGCCGGAGCTGCAGCCCCTTGTCTATCCTGACTCTCAGGAGCCCACCCGTGTTCCTTGGACCTGGCCGGTTCAGCGAGGTCCATTTTCTGCAATGTGAGCCCCTGAGGGCTGAGGATTAGCTGAACTGGGCAGCCTGACACTGCCAACCAGCCCTCCCCAGGTGTGCCTGGGTTGAGGTCAATAGAAACACCACTCCAGGGAGCAAGAGCCCCTGCAGCTGTGCCTGATGCCATATTCTCTGCCCCATCAGCTGTCTCGGGGCTGTGCTGGTGGGAGGGAGGGAGGGGCCACGGCTTTGTGGGGGCCCCGGTGTGAGTGGGTCTCTGCTGGACTTTCTGCAGGAGTTGCCAGGCTGCCACCTGCTAAAGAAGAGCATGTGTCACCATACCTTCTGCTGGAATTTCTCCACTGGCAGAGGTGAGGAAGGAAACAATCTGTTGGGTCTGGGACAGGAGGGCTATCTCAGGCAGGGAAATGGAAAGCTTCCAGAAGAGCGCCCGGGGCCAGGACCATCCTGGCTGTCCTGCAGGCACCAAGTCGGTCTGCATGCTGTCACTGGTGTGGCTCCACGGCCCTTCCTCTAGGCTTTCAAGTCCTTGTACATATTCAGGTGTTTTACTTGAGAAGGCTGGGAACAGTTTAGCAGCAGCTGGCATGGGGCTCAGCTCACGTTTACTCACAGACGCCTCGGCATGGTCCCCCAGCTTTGCAATGAGGAAGCTGCTTGCGGGGGGGTGGTGCTGGCTTCATGGTAGATGATTCCCCACCTCTGACCATCTTCAGAATTGTTTAACCCTGGAGCAAGTGCCTGATAGGGTTTTCCTCTGTATATTTCTGTTTTTGGTTCAAGGTAGATTTGATTCCTCTTTTATGTATTTATAGATATAAGCATGGAAATAATTCATTCATATAAATACATCTGGTGAAGGGAAGCACTTTTTTTCTGTTTTATTTTTAAATTTTATTTATTTTAAAAAATTTTGTAATTTAATTTAATTTTTTTTATTTATACGGCAGGATATTATTAGTTATCTATTTTAGACTTATACATGTATACATGTCAATCCCAATCCCGCAACTCATCCCAGCAGCACCACCCCATGGCTTCACCCCTTTGGTGTCCATACGTGTGTTCTCTACCTCTGTGTCTCTATTTCTGCCCTGAAAACCGGTTCATCTGTACCATTTTTCTAGGTTCCACATGTATGCATTATATATACAATATCTGTTTTTCTCTTTCCGACTTACTTCACTCTGTATGACAGTCTCTAGATCCATCGACGTCTCTAAAAATGACCCAGGTTCATTCCTTTGTATGGCTGAGTAATATTCCATTTTATATATGCACCACATCTTTATCCATTCGTCTGGCTGGGGGCATTTATCTTGCTTCCATTACATGGCTATGGTAAATAGTTCTGCAATGAACATTGTGGTGAATGGGTCTTTCTGATTTATGGTTTTCTCTGGGTATATGCCCAGAAGTGGGATTGCTGGATCATATGGTAATTCTATATTTAGTTTTTTAAGGAACGTCCATACTGTTCTCCGTAGTGACTGTATCACTTTACATTCCCACCGATAGCGGAAGAGGGTTCCTTTTCTCCACACCCTCCCCAGCATTTGTTGTTTGTAGATTTTCTGATGATGCCCATTCTATAGGTGTGGGGTGATACCTCATTGTAGTTTTGATTTGCATTTCTCTAATAATGAGAGATGTTGAGCAGCATTTCATGTGCGTCTTGGCCACCTCTGTGTCTTCTTTGAAGAAGTGTCTATGTAGATCTTCTAGCCATTTTTGTATTGGGTTGTTTGCTTTTTTAAGATTAAGCTGCATGAGCTGTTTATATGTATTGGAGATTAAACCTTTGTCCATTGATTCGTTTGCAAATATTTTCTCCCATTCTGAGGGTTGCCTGTTTCCATTCCCGTTTTTTAACCAAAAAAGAAAGAAAGAAAAAGAAGCAGAACACAAACGTGTGTAAAATAGGCCTCTTGAAACTGTCGTTTTGAAATATGAACGTCTTTTGTATTTTTGGGTCGATATACGACCCCAGGATTTGTTTTCAGGGCAGGTGTCATTTACAGGCCTGCCATTCTTTTGAATATCAAGTGACCATTAGCGCTGGGATGAAAGCTGCTGTTGTGTGAAACGGCCACAAGGTGGCAGCAGTTCTCCTTTACCAAATCTGGTTACTAGGACAACAGAGCCTCAATGCAAGTCGTGTTCTAGCTTGTCATTTAGAATGGAATGTGCCAGGTAAAAGCCCCTTACGTTTGTCTCACTACTTCTAGTTCGTAGTTTTAATTTAATTTTTATTTTTTCTCACAGCAAGTTTGATTACAGTGTTTGGCTTGTTGTAGGTCTGCAAGATGTGGTTCTTTTACACATATACATATGTCTGTTCTTCCTGGGATCCTTTTCCCATGTACGTTATGACAGAATGTTGAGTAGCCTTCTCTTGGTATTCCGTAGGTGTTTGGTGATGATATATTTCACCTGTGTTTGTATATGTCCGTGAAGCGCAATATCCTAATGTATGCAATCCTCACACCTTTCCATTGGTGAACCATCAGTGTGTTTAATGAATCTGTGATTGCCCTTCTCTGTGGAAATATCTTCACTGGTGTCAATTTTTCAGTAACACCTATAAGTGACATCATACGACATGTGTCTTTCTGTTTCTGACTTACTACAAGTCACGTGGTTACCTCTAGACTCATCTACGGTGCTGCAAATGGCACTGTGTCCTTTTTCTGCTTGGCTAATATTCTGTCTGTATATGGACCAGTTCTTCTTTGTCCACTCATCTGTTGACGGACTATTTGGTTGCTTCCATGTCATGGCTATTGTAATGCTGCGGCAACACACATTTGCCTGCCTGTGTCTTTCCAATTCTGTCTTCTTAGGTTATAGGCCCAGGAGTGGGCCTGCTGGATCATATGGTATCAAAACCTTTACCTTGTAGAGGCACCTCCATTCTGTTCTCATTAGTGGCTCTTACCAGGTTACGTCCCACCTAAGGTTGAGGTTATGCTCTTCTCCACCACACCTTCAGCGTTTATTGTTTGTAGTATTTTTGCTGATGTATATTCTGACTCGTGTGAGCTGATAAGACTTTGTGGTTGGATTTCCATGTGTCTCATAACCCCGTGAAATTGAAATTTCTGGCATGTCCTTCTTTTCTTCAAACTGTGAGTACAGCTTACCTCTTCAAATTGTTTTTGTGAAGTATGTATGTGACACTTAGAAATAGTTTGGCCATTACCTCCCTCAAGACATTTTGAGGGCAGGTTTCATTTACAGCCCTCCAGTACTGGTGCATATGAAGTGAACCTAAGCACAGGTTTTAAAGCTGCTGTTGCAGGTAACAGCCAGAGGGCGGCAGCATTTCTGCTTTTCCCAATCTGGTAACTAGGGAAACAGACCATCTTGGCAGTGGTGTTCCTCGGTTATATATTAGAGTGGAATGTACCCCCAAAAGCTGATGTCTCATTACTTATGTTTGTTTAATAAATTGAATTTATATTTTTTATTGGGGTCATATTCCATTGTGTACATGGACCACTTCTTCTTTGTGCATTCCTCTATTGATGGACATTTTCGTAGCTTCCAAGTTTTGGCTATGGTAAATATTGCTGGATTGCCAGCCTGTGTCGTTTTGGTTTTTTGCAGTACGTGGGCCTCTTGCTTCCGTGAACCCTCCCATTGCAGAGCACAGGCTCTGCATGTGCAGGCCCAGCAGCCATACCTCATGGGACTAGGCGCTCCGTGGCATGTGTGATCTTCCCTAACCGGGGCATGATCCCGTGTCCCCTGCATTGGCAGGCGGACTATCAACCACTGCACCACCAGTAAAAACCAGCCTGTGTCTTTTTGATTCTCATCCCCTCAGGCGACAGGCCCAGCAGTGGGTATGCTTGATTGAATGGTAGCTCAGTATTTACCTTTACAAAGCACCACATTTTTGTTTTCATTACTGGCTCTTAGCATGTCTCACGTTGAACCAAGTGTAGGCATTTCTCCAAAACCCCTTCAGCATTTATTGTTTGCCGAATTTTTGCTGATGGCCATTCTGACTGGTGTGAGCTGATAAGTTTTAGTAATTTGGATTTGCATATCTTTAATTCTTCCTAATGTTCAGCATTTTTCCATGCCTTTTTAAATTTCTGGTACAGAAAAACAGAAAAAAACGGAGAGTACAATTAACCTCTTGCAATTGTCTTCTTGGATGGTTGCCCTCTTTTGAATATTTTGTTCAATTTTCGACCCCAGGATTGTTTTTGAGGGCAGGTGTCATTCACAGGCCTGCAATGAGTGTGAATATTTCGTGACCATTAGCACTGGGTTTAAAGCTGCTGTTGTGGGAAATGGCCACAAGGCGGCAGCATTTCTCCATTCCCAAATCTGGTTACTAGGGCAGCAGAGCCTTTCTGGGACCAATGGAATACAGAAGAAGGCATCATTGAAGTCTAAAACACAATAGCAGGTCCTGATGGCTGGTAGAATGACCAGCAGGGTGTAGGAATTAGGAACTACTGGATGTATATCCTCCGTGGCTTCACTGAGTGTCCTGACATCCTTTACCAGGTCCCCAGCAGCCCACGGGGCTCTCGTGGTCAGGGCAATCGCAGTTTATGGAGCTCACCTGCGCAACTACCCAACAGCCCATGGGGCTCTCGTGGTCAGGCCCCTCCCAGGATATGGGGCTCACCTGGGCAGGTCCCAGCAGCCCACGGAGCTCTTTTGGTCAGGCCACTCCCAGGATATGGAGCTCACCTGTGCAACTACCCAGCAGCCCATGGGGCTCTCGTGGTCAGGCCCCTCCCAGGATACGGAGCTCCCCTGGGCAGGTACGTCAGCAGGGCTAGGCACACAGGAACCGTGCACATAGCCCGCATTGGAGAGCACCTCAGATCGCCTGTCACTCAGAGCTGACCCAGAGCACCTTAGAGCAGGACTTGAACTAACAAACAGCAGCTCCGACAGGTCTGTGACTCTGGGCATCACTCTGTGCGGCCTCCCTCTGCCTGGTCTTCCAGAGACTTCCACTGCAGCCTGGGCACCAGGCCTCTGTCTCCACCTATCAGCCGTCGTCTCCCTGACTCCTGGATTCCTCTCATTAGGAGAGGATCTTCTTGAAGTTGTCTCCCACTCATGGGCCAGATAAAATGATTAGAAAACAAGCCGGAGCTGCAGCCCCTTGTCTATCCTGACTCTCAGGAGCCCACCCGTGTTCCTTGGACCTGGCCGGTTCAGCGAGGTCCATTTTCTGCAATGTGAGCCCCTGAGGGCTGAGGATTAGCTGAACTGGGCAGCCTGACACTGCCAGCCAGCCCTCCCCAGGTGTGCCTGGGTTGAGGTCAATAGAAACACCACTCCAGGGAGCAAGAGCCCCTGCAGCTGTGCCTGATGCCATATTCTCTGCCCCATCAGCTGTCTCGGGGCTGTGCTGGTGGGAGGGAGGGAGGGGCCACGGCTTTGTGGGGGCCCCGGTGTGAGTGGGTCTCTGCTGGACTTTCTGCAGGAGTTGCCAGGCTGCCACCTGCTAAAGAAGAGCATGTGTCACCATACCTTCTGCTGGAATTTCTCCACTGGCAGAGGTGAGGAAGGAAACAATCTGTTGGGTCTGGGACAGGAGGGCTATCTCAGGCAGGGAAATGGAAAGCTTCCAGAAGAGCGCCCGGGGCCAGGACCATCCTGGCTGTCCTGCAGGCACCAAGTCGGTCTGCATGCTGTCACTGGTGTGGCTCCACGGCCCTTCCTCTAGGCTTTCAAGTCCTTGTACATATTCAGGTGTTTTACTTGAGAAGGCTGGGAACAGTTTAGCAGCAGCTGGCATGGGGCTCAGCTCACGTTTACTCACAGACGCCTCGGCATGGTCCCCCAGCTTTGCAATGAGGAAGCTGCTTGCGGGGGGGTGGTGCTGGCTTCATGGTAGATGATTCCCCACCTCTGACCATCTTCAGAATTGTTTAACCCTGGAGCAAGTGCCTGATAGGGTTTTCCTCTGTATATTTCTGTTTTTGGTTCAAGGTAGATTTGATTCCTCTTTTATGTATTTATAGATATAAGCATGGAAATAATTCATTCATATAAATACATCTGGTGAAGGGAAGCACTTTTTTTCTGTTTTATTTTTAAATTTTATTTATTTTAAAAAAATTTGTAATTTAATTTAATTTTTTTTATTTATGCGGCAGGATATTATTAGTTATCTATTTTAGACTTATACATGTATACATGTCAATCCCAATCCCGCAACTCATCCCAGCAGCACCACCCCATGGCTTCACCCCTTTGGTGTCCATACGTGTGTTCTCTACCTCTGTGTCTCTATTTCTGCCCTGAAAACCGGTTCATCTGTACCATTTTTCTAGGTTCCACATGTATGCATTATATATACAATATCTGTTTTTCTCTTTCCGACTTACTTCACTCTGTATGACAGTCTCTAGATCCATCGACGTCTCTAAAAATGACCCAGGTTCATTCCTTTGTATGGCTGAGTAATATTCCATTTTATATATGCACCACATCTTTATCCATTCGTCTGGCTGGGGGCATTTATCTTGCTTCCATTACATGGCTATGGTAAATAGTTCTGCAATGAACATTGTGGTGAATGGGTCTTTCTGATTTATGGTTTTCTCTGGGTATATGCCCAGAAGTGGGATTGCTGGATCATATGGTAATTCTATATTTAGTTTTTTAAGGAACGTCCATACTGTTCTCCGTAGTGACTGTATCACTTTACATTCCCACCGATAGCGGAAGAGGGTTCCTTTTCTCCACACCCTCCCCAGCATTTGTTGTTTGTAGATTTTCTGATGATGCCCATTCTATAGGTGTGGGGTGATACCTCATTGTAGTTTTGATTTGCATTTCTCTAATAATGAGAGATGTTGAGCAGCATTTCATGTGCGTCTTGGCCACCTCTGTGTCTTCTTTGAAGAAGTGTCTATGTAGATCTTCTAGCCATTTTTGTATTGGGTTGTTTGCTTTTTTAAGATTAAGCTGCATGAGCTGTTTATATGTATTGGAGATTAAACCTTTGTCCATTGATTCGTTTGCAAATATTTTCTCCCATTCTGAGGGTTGCCTGTTTCCATTCCCGTTTTTTAACCAAAAAAGAAAGAAAGAAAAAGAAGCAGAACACAAACGTGTGTAAAATAGGCCTCTTGAAACTGTCGTTTTGAAATATGAACGTCTTTTGTATTTTTGGGTCGATATACGACCCCAGGATTTGTTTTCAGGGCAGGTGTCATTTACAGGCCTGCCATTCTTTTGAATATCAAGTGACCATTAGCGCTGGGATGAAAGCTGCTGTTGTGTGAAACGGCCACAAGGTGGCAGCAGTTCTCCTTTACCAAATCTGGTTACTAGGACAACAGAGCCTCAATGCAAGTCGTGTTCTAGCTTGTCATTTAGAATGGAATGTGCCAGGTAAAAGCCCCTTACGTTTGTCTCACTACTTCTAGTTCGTAGTTTTAATTTAATTTTTATTTTTTCTCACAGCAAGTTTGATTACAGTGTTTGGCTTGTTGTAGCTCTGCAAGATGTGGTTCTTTTACACATATACATATGTCTGTTCTTCCTGGGATCCTTTTCCCATGTACGTTATGACAGAATGTTGAGTAGCCTTCTCTTGGTATTCCGTAGGTGTTTGGTGATGATATATTTCACCTGTGTTTGTATATGTCCGTGAAGCGCAATATCCTAATGTATGCAATCCTCACACCTTTCCATTGGTGAACCATCAGTGTGTTTAATGAATCTGTGATTGCCCTTCTCTGTGGAAATATCTTCACTGGTGTCAATTTTTCAGTAACACCTATAAGTGACATCATACGACATGTGTCTTTCTGTTTCTGACTTACTACAAGTCACGTGGTTACCTCTAGACTCATCTACGGTGCTGCAAATGGCACTGTGTCCTTTTTCTGCTTGGCTAATATTCTGTCTGTATATGGACCAGTTCTTCTTTGTCCACTCATCTGTTGACGGACTATTTGGTTGCTTCCATGTCATGGCTATTGTAATGCTGCGGCAACACACATTTGCCTGCCTGTGTCTTTCCAATTCTGTCTTCTTAGGTTATAGGCCCAGGAGTGGGCCTGCTGGATCATATGGTATCAAAACCTTTACCTTGTAGAGGCACCTCCATTCTGTTCTCATTAGTGGCTCTTACCAGGTTACGTCCCACCTAAGGTTGAGGTTATGCTCTTCTCCACCACACCTTCAGCGTTTATTGTTTGTAGTATTTTTGCTGATGTATATTCTGACTCGTGTGAGCTGATAAGACTTTGTGGTTGGATTTGCATGTGTCTCATAACCCCGTGAAATTGAAATTTCTGGCATGTCCTTCTTTTCTTCAAACTGTGAGTACAGCTTACCTCTTCAAATTGTTTTTGTGAAGTATGTATGTGACACTTAGAAATAGTTTGGCCATTACCTCCCTCAAGACATTTTGAGGGCAGGTTTCATTTACAGCCCTCCAGTACTGGTGCATATGAAGTGAACCTAAGCACAGGTTTTAAAGCTGCTGTTGCAGGTAACAGCCAGAGGGCGGCAGCATTTCTGCTTTTCCCAATCTGGTAACTAGGGAAACAGACCATCTTGGCAGTGGTGTTCCTCGGTTATATATTAGAGTGGAATGTACCCCCAAAAGCTGATGTCTCATTACTTATGTTTGTTTAATAAATTGAATTTATATTTTTTATTGGGGTCATATTCCATTGTGTACATGGACCACTTCTTCTTTGTGCATTCCTCTATTGATGGACATTTTCGTAGCTTCCAAGTTTTGGCTATGGTAAATATTGCTGGATTGCCAGCCTGTGTCGTTTTGGTTTTTTGCAGTACGTGGGCCTCTTGCTTCCGTGAACCCTCCCATTGCAGAGCACAGGCTCTGCATGTGCAGGCCCAGCAGCCATACCTCATGGGACTAGGCGCTCCGTGGCATGTGTGATCTTCCCTAACCGGGGCATGATCCCGTGTCCCCTGCATTGGCAGGTGGACTATCAACCACTGCACCACCAGTAAAAACCAGCCTGTGTCTTTTTGATTCTCATCCCCTCAGGCGACAGGCCCAGCAGTGGGTATGCTTGATTGAATGGTAGCTCAGTATTTACCTTTACAAAGCACCACATTTTTGTTTTCATTACTGGCTCTTAGCATGTCTCACGTTGAACCAAGTGTAGGCATTTCTCCAAAACCCCTTCAGCATTTATTGTTTGCCGAATTTTTGCTGATGGCCATTCTGACTGGTGTGAGCTGATAAGTTTTAGTAATTTGGATTTGCATATCTTTAATTCTTCCTAATGTTCAGCATTTTTCCATGCCTTTTTAAATTTCTGGTACAGAAAAACAGAAAAAAACGGAGAGTACAATTAACCTCTTGCAATTGTCTTCTTGGATGGTTGCCCTCTTTTGAATATTTTGTTCAATTTTCGACCCCAGGATTGTTTTTGAGGGCAGGTGTCATTCACAGGCCTGCAATGAGTGTGAATATTTCGTGACCATTAGCACTGGGTTTAAAGCTGCTGTTGTGGGAAATGGCCACAAGGCGGCAGCATTTCTCCATTCCCAAATCTGGTTACTAGGGCAGCAGAGCCTTTCTGGGACCAATGGAATACAGAAGAAGGCATCATTGAAGTCTAAAACACAATAGCAGGTCCTGGTGGCTGGTAGAATGACCAGCAGGGTGTAGGAATTAGGAACTACTGGATGTATATCCTCCGTGGCTTCACTGAGTGTCCTGACATCCTTTACCAGGTCCCCAGCAGCCCACGGGGCTCTCGTGGTCAGGGCAATCGCAGTTTATGGAGCTCACCTGCGCAACTACCCAACAGCCCATGGGGCTCTCGTGGTCAGGCCCCTCCCAGGATATGGGGCTCACCTGGGCAGGTCCCAGCAGCCCACGGAGCTCTTTTGGTCAGGCCACTCCCAGGATATGGAGCTCACCTGTGCAACTACCCAGCAGCCCATGGGGCTCTCGTGGTCAGGCCCCTCCCAGGATACGGAGCTCCCCTGGGCAGGTGCGTCAGCAGGGCTAGGCACACAGGAACCGTGCACATAGCCCGCATTGGAGAGCACCTCAGATCGCCTGTCACTCAGAGCTGACCCAGAGCACCTTAGAGCAGGACTTGAACTAACAAACAGCAGCTCCGACAGGTCTGTGACTCTGGGCATCACTCTGTGCGGCCTCCCTCTGCCTGGTCTTCCAGAGACTTCCACTGCAGCCTGGGCACCAGGCCTCTGTCTCCACCTATCAGCCGTCGTCTCCCTGACTCCTGGATTCCTCTCATTAGGAGAGGATCTTCTTGAAGTTGTCTCCCACTCATGGGCCAGATAAAATGATTAGAAAACAAGCCGGAGCTGCAGCCCCTTGTCTATCCTGACTCTCAGGAGCCCACCCGTGTTCCTTGGACCTGGCCGGTTCAGCGAGGTCCATTTTCTGCAATGTGAGCCCCTGAGGGCTGAGGATTAGCTGAACTGGGCAGCCTGACACTGCCAACCAGCCCTCCCCAGGTGTGCCTGGGTTGAGGTCAATAGAAACACCACTCCAGGGAGCAAGAGCCCCTGCAGCTGTGCCTGATGCCATATTCTCTGCCCCATCAGCTGTCTCGGGGCTGTGCTGGTGGGAGGGAGGGAGGGGCCACGGCTTTGTGGGGGCCCCGGTGTGAGTGGGTCTCTGCTGGACTTTCTGCAGGAGTTGCCAGGCTGCCACCTGCTAAAGAAGAGCATGTGTCACCATACCTTCTGCTGGAATTTCTCCACTGGCAGAGGTGAGGAAGGAAACAATCTGTTGGGTCTGGGACAGGAGGGCTATCTCAGGCAGGGAAATGGAAAGCTTCCAGAAGAGCGCCCGGGGCCAGGACCATCCTGGCTGTCCTGCAGGCACCAAGTCGGTCTGCATGCTGTCACTGGTGTGGCTCCACGGCCCTTCCTCTAGGCTTTCAAGTCCTTGTACATATTCAGGTGTTTTACTTGAGAAGGCTGGGAACAGTTTAGCAGCAGCTGGCATGGGGCTCAGCTCACGTTTACTCACAGACGCCTCGGCATGGTCCCCCAGCTTTGCAATGAGGAAGCTGCTTGCGGGGGGGTGGTGCTGGCTTCATGGTAGATGATTCCCCACCTCTGACCATCTTCAGAATTGTTTAACCCTGGAGCAAGTGCCTGATAGGGTTTTCCTCTGTATATTTCTGTTTTTGGTTCAAGGTAGATTTGATTCCTCTTTTATGTATTTATAGATATAAGCATGGAAATAATTCATTCATATAAATACATCTGGTGAAGGGAAGCACTTTTTTTCTGCTTTATTTTTAAATTTTATTTATTTTAAAAAATTTTGTAATTTAATTTAATTTTTTTTATTTATACGGCAGGATATTATTAGTTATCTATTTTAGACTTATACATGTATACATGTCAATCCCAATCCCGCAACTCATCCCAGCAGCACCACCCCATGGCTTCACCCCTTTGGTGTCCATACGTGTGTTCTCTACCTCTGTGTCTCTATTTCTGCCCTGAAAACCGGTTCATCTGTACCATTTTTCTAGGTTCCACATGTATGCATTATATATACAATATCTGTTTTTCTCTTTCCGACTTACTTCACTCTGTATGACAGTCTCTAGATCCATCGACGTCTCTACAAATGACCCAGGTTCATTCCTTTGTATGGCTGAGTAATATGCCATTTTATATATGCACCACATCTTTATCCATTCGTCTGGCTGGGGGCATTTATCTTGCTTCCATTACATGGCTATGGTAAATAGTTCTGCAATGAACATTGTGGTGAATGGGTCTTTCTGATTTATGGTTTTCTCTGGGTATATGCCCAGAAGTGGGATTGCTGGATCATATGGTAATTCTATATTTTGTTTTTTAAGGAACGTCCATACTGTTCTCCATAGTGACTGTATCACTTTACATTCCCACCGATAGCGGAAGAGGGTTCCTTTTCTCCACACCCTCCCCAGCATTTGTTGTTTGTAGATTTTCTGATGATGCCCATTCTATAGGTGTGAGGTGATACCTCATTGTAGTTTTGATTTGCATTTCTCTAATAATGAGAGATGTTGAGCAGCATTTCATGTGCGTCTTGGCCACCTCTGTGTCTTCTTTGAAGAAGTGTCTATTTAGATCTTCTAGCCATTTTTGTATTGGGTTGTTTGCTTTTTTAAGATTAAGCTGCATGAGCTGTTTATATGTATTGGAGATTAAACCTTGGTCCATTGATTCGTTTGCAAATATTTTCTCCCATTCTGAGGGTTGCCTGTTTCCATTCCCGTTTTTTAACCAAAAAAGAAAGAAAGAAAAAGAAGCAGAACACAAACGTGTGTAAAATAGGCCTCTTGAAACTGTCGTTTTGAAATATGAACGTCTTTTGTATTTTTGGGTCGATATACGAGCCCAGGATTTGTTTTCAGGGCAGGTGTCATTTACAGGACTGCCATTCTTTTGAATATCAAGTGACCATTAGCGCTGGGATGAAAGCTGCTGTTGTGTGAAACGGCCACAAGGTGGCAGCAGTTCTCCTTTACCAAATCTGGTTACTAGGACAACAGAGCCTCAATGCAAGTCCTGTTCTAGCTTGTCATTTAGAATGGAATGTGCCAGGTAAAAGCCCCTTACGTTTGTCTCACTACTTCTAGTTCGTAGTTTTAATTTAATTTTTATTTTTTCTCACAGCAAGTTTGATTACAGTGTTTGGCTTGTTGTAGCTCTGCAAGATGTGGTTCTTTTACACATATACATATGTCTGTTCTTCCTGGGATCCTTTTCCCATGTACGTTATGACAGAATGTTGAGTAGCCTTCTCTTGGTATTCCGTAGGTGTTTGGTGATGATATATTTCACCTGTGTTTGTATATGTCCGTGAAGCGCAATATCCTAATGTATGCAATCCTCACACCTTTCCATTGGTGAACCATCAGTGTGTTTAATGAATCTGTGATTGCCCTTCTCTGTGGAAATATCTTCACTGGTGTCAATTTTTCAGTAACACCTATAAGTGACATCATACGACATGTGTCTTTCTGTTTCTGACTTACTACAAGTCACGTGGTTACCTCTAGACTCATCTACGGTGCTGCAAATGGCACTGTGTCCTTTTTCTGCTTGGCTAATATTCTGTCTGTATATGGACCAGTTCTTCTTTGTCCACTCATCTGTTGACGGACTATTTGGTTGCTTCCATGTCATGGCTATTGTAATGCTGCGGCAACACACATTTGCCTGCCTGTGTCTTTCCAATTCTGTCTTCTTAGGTTATAGGCCCAGGAGTGGGCCTGCTGGATCATATGGTATCAAAACCTTTACCTTGTAGAGGCACCACCATTCTGTTCTCATTAGTGGCTCTTACCAGGTTACGTCCCACCTAAGGTTGAGGTTATGCTCTTCTCCACCACACCTTCAGCGTTTATTGTTTGTAGTATTTTTGCTGATGTATATTCTGACTCGTGTGAGCTGATACCACTTTGTGGTTGGATTTGCATGTGTCTCATAACCCCGTGAAATTGAAATTTCTGGCATGTCCTTCTTTTCTTCAAACTGTGAGTACAGCTTACCTCTTCAAATTGTTTTTGTGAAGTATGTATGTGACACTTAGAAATAGTTTGGCCATTACCTCCCTCAAGACATTTTGAGGGCAGGTTTCATTTACAGCCCTCCAGTACTGGTGCATATGAAGTGAACCTAAGCACAGGTTTTAAAGCTGCTGTTGCAGGTAACGGCCAGAGGGCGGCAGCATTTCTGCTTTTCCCAAACTGGTAACTAGGGAAACAGACCATCTTGGCAGTGGTGTTCCTCGGTTATATATTAGAGTGGAATGTACCCCCAAAAGCTGATGTCTCATTACTTATGTTTGTTTAATAAATTGAATTTATATTTTTTATTGGGGTCATATTCCACTGTGTACATGGACCACTTCTTCTTTGTGCATTCCTCTATTGATGGACATTTTCGTAGCTTCCAAGTTTTGGCTATGGTAAATATTGCTGGATTGCCAGCCTGTGTCGTTTTGGTTTTTTGCAGTACGTGGGCCTCTTGCTTCCGTGAACCCTCCCATTGCAGAGCACAGGCTCTGCATGTGCAGGCCCAGCAGCCATACCTCACGGGACTAGGCGCTCCGTGGCATGTGTGATCTTCCCTAACCGGGGCATGGTCCCGTGTCCCCTGCATTGGCAGGCGGACTATCAACCACTGCACCACCAGTAAAAACCAGCCTGTGTCTTTTTGATTCTCATCCCCTCAGGCGATAGGCCCAGCAGTGGGTATGCTTGATTGAATGGTAGCTCAGTATTTACCTTTACAAAGCACCACATTTTTGTTTTCATTACTGGCTCTTACCATGTCTCACGTTGAACCAAGTGTAGGCATTTCTCCAAAACCCCTTCAGCATTTATTGTTTGCCGAATTTTTGCTGATGGCCATTCTGACTGGTGTGAGCTGATAAGTTTTAGTAATTTGGATTTGCATATCTTTAATTCTTCCTAATGTTCAGCATTTTTCCATGCCTTTTTAAATTTCTGGTACAGAAAAACAGAAAAAAACGGAGAGTACAATTAACCTCTTGCAATTGTCTTCTTGGATGGTTGCCCTCTTTTGAATATTTTGTTCAATTTTCGACCCCAGGATTGTTTTTGAGGGCAGGTGTCATTCACAGGCCTGCAATGAGTGTGAATATTTCATGACCATTAGCACTGGGTTTAAAGCTGCTGTTGTGGGAAATGGCCACAAGGCGGCAGCATTTCTCCATTCCCAAATCTGGTTACTAGGGCAGCAGAGCCTTTCTGGGACCAATGGAATACAGAAGAAGGCATCATTGAAGTCTAATACACAATAGCAGGTCCTGGTGGCTGGTAGAATGACCAGCAGGGTGTAGGAATTAGGAACTACTGGATGTATATCCTCCGTGGCTTCACTGAGTGTCCTGACATCCTTTACCAGGTCCCCAGCAGCCCACGGGGCTCTCGTGGTCAGGGCAATCGCAGTTTATGGAGCTCACCTGCGCAACTACCCAACAGCCCATGGGGCTCTCGTGGTCAGGCCCCTCCCAGGATATGGGGCTCACCTGGGCAGGTCCCAGCAGCCCACGGAGCTCTTTTGGTCAGGCCACTCCCAGGATATGGAGCTCACCTGTGCAACTACCCAGCAGCCCATGGGGCTCTCGTGGTCAGGCCCCTCCCAGGATACGGAGCTCCCCTGGGCAGGTGCGTCAGCAGGGCTAGGCACACAGGAACCGTGCACATAGCCCGCATTGGAGAGCACCTCAGATCGCCTGTCACTCAGAGCTGACCCAGAGCACCTTAGAGCAGGACTTGAACTAACAAACAGCAGCTCCGACAGGTCTGTGACTCTGGGCATCACTCTGTGCGGCCTCCCTCTGCCTGGTCTTCCAGAGACTTCCACTGCAGCCTGGGCACCAGGCCTCTGTCTCCACCTATCAGCCGTCGTCTCCCTGACTCCTGGATTCCTCTCATTAGGAGAGGATCTTCTTGAAGTTGTCTCCCACTCATGGGCCAGATAAAATGATTAGAAAACAAGCCGGAGCTGCAGCCCCTTGTCTATCCTGACTCTCAGGAGCCCACCCGTGTTCCTTGGACCTGGCCGGTTCAGCGAGGTCCATTTTCTGCAATGTGAGCCCCTGAGGGCTGAGGATTAGCTGAACTGGGCAGCCTGACACTGCCAACCAGCCCTCCCCAGGTGTGCCTGGGTTGAGGTCAATAGAAACACCACTCCAGGGAGCAAGAGCCCCTGCAGCTGTGCCTGATGCCATATTCTCTGCCCCATCAGCTGTCTCGGGGCTGTGCTGGTGGGAGGGAGGGAGGGAGGTGCCACGGCTTTGTGGGGGCCCCGGTGTGAGTGGGTCTCTGCTGGACTTTCTGCAGGAGTTGCCAGGCTGCCACCTGCTAAAGAAGAGCATGTGTCACCATACCTTCTGCTGGAATTTCTCCACTGGCAGAGGTGAGGAAGGAAACAATCTGTTGGGTCTGGGACAGGAGGGCTATCTCAGGCAGGGAAATGGAAAGCTTCCAGAAGAGCGCCCGGGGCCAGGACCATCCTGGCTGTCCTGCAGGCACCAAGTCGGTCTGCATGCTGTCACTGGTGTGGCTCCACGGCCCTTCCTCTAGGCTTTCAAGTCCTTGTACATATTCAGGTGTTTTACTTGAGAAGGCTGGGAACAGTTTAGCAGCAGCTGGCATGGGGCTCAGCTCACGTTTACTCACAGACGCCTCGGCATGGTCCCCCAGCTTTGCAATGAGGAAGCTGCTTGCGGGGGGGTGGTGCTGGCTTCATGGTAGATGATTCCCCACCTCTGACCATCTTCAGAATTGTTTAACCCTGGAGCAAGTGCCTGATAGGGTTTTCCTCTGTATATTTCTGTTTTTGGTTCAAGGTAGATTTGATTCCTCTTTTATGTATTTATAGATATAAGCATGGAAATAATTCATTCATATAAATACATCTGGTGAAGGGAAGCACTTTTTTTCTGTTTTATTTTTAAATTTTATTTATTTTAAAAAATTTTGTAATTTAATTTAATTTTTTTTATTTATACGGCAGGATATTATTAGTTATCTATTTTAGACTTATACATGTATACATGTCAATCCCAATCCCGCAACTCATCCCAGCAGCACCACCCCATGGCTTCACCCCTTTGGTGTCCATACGTGTGTTCTCTACCTCTGTGTCTCTATTTCTGCCCTGAAAACCGGTTCATCTGTACCATTTTTCTAGGTTCCACATGTATGCATTATATATACAATATCTGTTTTTCTCTTTCCGACTTACTTCACTCTGTATGACAGTCTCTAGATCCATCGACGTCTCTAAAAATGACCCAGGTTCATTCCTTTGTATGGCTGAGTAATATTCCATTTTATATATGCACCACATCTTTATCCATTCGTCTGGCTGGGGGCATTTATCTTGCTTCCATTACATGGCTATGGTAAATAGTTCTGCAATGAACATTGTGGTGAATGGGTCTTTCTGATTTATGGTTTTCTCTGGGTATATGCCCAGAAGTGGGATTGCTGGATCATATGGTAATTCTATATTTAGTTTTTTAAGGAACGTCCATACTGTTCTCCGTAGTGACTGTATCACTTTACATTCCCACCGATAGCGGAAGAGGGTTCCTTTTCTCCACACCCTCCCCAGCATTTGTTGTTTGTAGATTTTCTGATGATGCCCATTCTATAGGTGTGGGGTGATACCTCATTGTAGTTTTGATTTGCATTTCTCTAATAATGAGAGATGTTGAGCAGCATTTCATGTGCGTCTTGGCCACCTCTGTGTCTTCTTTGAAGAAGTGTCTATGTAGATCTTCTAGCCATTTTTGTATTGGGTTGTTTGCTTTTTTAAGATTAAGCTGCATGAGCTGTTTATATGTATTGGAGATTAAACCTTTGTCCATTGATTCGTTTGCAAATATTTTCTCCCATTCTGAGGGTTGCCTGTTTCCATTCCCGTTTTTTAACCAAAAAAGAAAGAAAGAAAAAGAAGCAGAACACAAACCTGTGTAAAATAGGCCTCTTGAAACTGTCGTTTTGAAATATGAACGTCTTTTGTATTTTTGGGTCGATATACGACCCCAGGATTTGTTTTCAGGGCAGGTGTCATTTACAGGCCTGCCATTCTTTTGAATATCAAGTGACCATTAGCGCTGGGATGAAAGCTGCTGTTGTGTGAAACGGCCACAAGGTGGCAGCAGTTCTCCTTTACCAAATCTGGTTACTAGGACAACAGAGCCTCAATGCAAGTCCTGTTCTAGCTTGTCATTTAGAATGGAATGTGCCAGGTAAAAGCCCCTTACGTTTGTCTCACTACTTCTAGTTCGTAGTTTTAATTTAATTTTTATTTTTTCTCACAGCAAGTTTGATTACAGTGTTTGGCTTGTTGTAGGTCTGCAAGATGTGGTTCTTTTACACATATACATATGTCTGTTCTTCCTGGGATCCTTTTCCCATGTACGTTATGACAGAATGTTGAGTAGCCTTCTCTTGGTATTCCGTAGGTGTTTGGTGATGATATATTTCACCTGTGTTTGTATATGTCCGTGAAGCGCAATATCCTAATGTATGCAATCCTCACACCTTTCCATTGGTGAACCATCAGTGTGTTTAATGAATCTGTGATTGCCCTTCTCTGTGGAAATATCTTCACTGGTGTCAATTTTTCAGTAACACCTATAAGTGACATCATACGACATGTGTCTTTCTGTTTCTGACTTACTACAAGTCACGTGGTTACCTCTAGACTCATCTACGGTGCTGCAAATGGCACTGTGTCCTTTTTCTGCTTGGCTAATATTCTGTCTGTATATGGACCAGTTCTTCTTTGTCCACTCATCTGTTGACGGACTATTTGGTTGCTTCCATGTCATGGCTATTGTAATGCTGCGGCAACACACATTTGCCTGCCTGTGTCTTTCCAATTCTGTCTTCTTAGGTTATAGGCCCAGGAGTGGGCCTGCTGGATCATATGGTATCAAAACCTTTACCTTGTAGAGGCACCTCCATTCTGTTCTCATTAGTGGCTCTTACCAGGTTACGTCCCACCTAAGGTTGAGGTTATGCTCTTCTCCACCACACCTTCAGCGTTTATTGTTTGTAGTATTTTTGCTGATGTATATTCTGACTCGTGTGAGCTGATAAGACTTTGTGGTTGGATTTCCATGTGTCTCATAACCCCGTGAAATTGAAATTTCTGGCATGTCCTTCTTTTCTTCAAACTGTGAGTACAGCTTACCTCTTCAAATTGTTTTTGTGAAGTATGTATGTGACACTTAGAAATAGTTTGGCCATTACCTCCCTCAAGACATTTTGAGGGCAGGTTTCATTTACAGCCCTCCAGTACTGGTGCATATGAAGTGAACCTAAGCACAGGTTTTAAAGCTGCTGTTGCAGGTAACAGCCAGAGGGCGGCAGCATTTCTGCTTTTCCCAATCTGGTAACTAGGGAAACAGACCATCTTGGCAGTGGTGTTCCTCGGTTATATATTAGAGTGGAATGTACCCCCAAAAGCTGATGTCTCATTACTTATGTTTGTTTAATAAATTGAATTTATATTTTTTATTGGGGTCATATTCCATTGTGTACATGGACCACTTCTTCTTTGTGCATTCCTCTATTGATGGACATTTTCGTAGCTTCCAAGTTTTGGCTATGGTAAATATTGCTGGATTGCCAGCCTGTGTCGTTTTGGTTTTTTGCAGTACGTGGGCCTCTTGCTTCCGTGAACCCTCCCATTGCAGAGCACAGGCTCTGCATGTGCAGGCCCAGCAGCCATACCTCATGGGACTAGGCGCTCCGTGGCATGTGTGATCTTCCCTAACCGGGGCATGATCCCGTGTCCCCTGCATTGGCAGGCGGACTATCAACCACTGCACCACCAGTAAAAACCAGCCTGTGTCTTTTTGATTCTCATCCCCTCAGGCGACAGGCCCAGCAGTGGGTATGCTTGATTGAATGGTAGCTCAGTATTTACCTTTACAAAGCACCACATTTTTGTTTTCATTACTGGCTCTTAGCATGTCTCACGTTGAACCAAGTGTAGGCATTTCTCCAAAACCCCTTCAGCATTTATTGTTTGCCGAATTTTTGCTGATGGCCATTCTGACTGGTGTGAGCTGATAAGTTTTAGTAATTTGGATTTGCATATCTTTAATTCTTCCTAATGTTCAGCATTTTTCCATGCCTTTTTAAATTTCTGGTACAGAAAAACAGAAAAAAACGGAGAGTACAATTAACCTCTTGCAATTGTCTTCTTGGATGGTTGCCCTCTTTTGAATATTTTGTTCAATTTTCGACCCCAGGATTGTTTTTGAGGGCAGGTGTCATTCACAGGCCTGCAATGAGTGTGAATATTTCGTGACCATTAGCACTGGGTTTAAAGCTGCTGTTGTGGGAAATGGCCACAAGGCGGCAGCATTTCTCCATTCCCAAATCTGGTTACTAGGGCAGCAGAGCCTTTCTGGGACCAATGGAATACAGAAGAAGGCATCATTGAAGTCTAAAACACAATAGCAGGTCCTGATGGCTGGTAGAATGACCAGCAGGGTGTAGGAATTAGGAACTACTGGATGTATATCCTCCGTGGCTTCACTGAGTGTCCTGACATCCTTTACCAGGTCCCCAGCAGCCCACGGGGCTCTCGTGGTCAGGGCAATCGCAGTTTATGGAGCTCACCTGCGCAACTACCCAACAGCCCATGGGGCTCTCGTGGTCAGGCCCCTCCCAGGATATGGGGCTCACCTGGGCAGGTCCCAGCAGCCCACGGAGCTCTTTTGGTCAGGCCACTCCCAGGATATGGAGCTCACCTGTGCAACTACCCAGCAGCCCATGGGGCTCTCGTGGTCAGGCCCCTCCCAGGATACGGAGCTCCCCTGGGCAGGTACGTCAGCAGGGCTAGGCACACAGGAACCGTGCACATAGCCCGCATTGGAGAGCACCTCAGATCGCCTGTCACTCAGAGCTGACCCAGAGCACCTTAGAGCAGGACTTGAACTAACAAACAGCAGCTCCGACAGGTCTGTGACTCTGGGCATCACTCTGTGCGGCCTCCCTCTGCCTGGTCTTCCAGAGACTTCCACTGCAGCCTGGGCACCAGGCCTCTGTCTCCACCTATCAGCCGTCGTCTCCCTGACTCCTGGATTCCTCTCATTAGGAGAGGATCTTCTTGAAGTTGTCTCCCACTCATGGGCCAGATAAAATGATTAGAAAACAAGCCGGAGCTGCAGCCCCTTGTCTATCCTGACTCTCAGGAGCCCACCCGTGTTCCTTGGACCTGGCCGGTTCAGCGAGGTCCATTTTCTGCAATGTGAGCCCCTGAGGGCTGAGGATTAGCTGAACTGGGCAGCCTGACACTGCCAACCAGCCCTCCCCAGGTGTGCCTGGGTTGAGGTCAATAGAAACACCACTCCAGGGAGCAAGAGCCCCTGCAGCTGTGCCTGATGCCATATTCTCTGCCCCATCAGCTGTCTCGGGGCTGTGCTGGTGGGAGGGAGGAAGGGGCCACGGCTTTGTGGGGGCCCCGGTGTGAGTGGGTCTCTGCTGGACTTTCTGCAGGAGTTGCCAGGCTGCCACCTGCTAAAGAAGAGCATGTGTCACCATACCTTCTGCTGGAATTTCTCCACTGGCAGAGGTGAGGAAGGAAACAATCTGTTGGGTCTGGGACAGGAGGGCTATCTCAGGCAGGGAAATGGAAAGCTTCCAGAAGAGCGCCCGGGGCCAGGACCATCCTGGCTGTCCTGCAGGCACCAAGTCGGTCTGCATGCTGTCACTGGTGTGGCTCCACGGCCCTTCCTCTAGGCTTTCAAGTCCTTGTACATATTCAGGTGTTTTACTTGAGAAGGCTGGGAACAGTTTAGCAGCAGCTGGCATGGGGCTCAGCTCACGTTTACTCACAGACGCCTCGGCATGGTCCCCCAGCTTTGCAATGAGGAAGCTGCTTGCGGGGGGGTGGTGCTGGCTTCATGGTAGATGATTCCCCACCTCTGACCATCTTCAGAATTGTTTAACCCTGGAGCAAGTGCCTGATAGGGTTTTCCTCTGTATATTTCTGTTTTTGGTTCAAGGTAGATTTGATTCCTCTTTTATGTATTTATAGATATAAGCATGGAAATAATTCATTCATATAAATACATCTGGTGAAGGGAAGCACTTTTTTTCTGTTTTATTTTTAAATTTTATTTATTTTAAAAAAATTTGTAATTTAATTTAATTTTTTTTATTTATGCGGCAGGATATTATTAGTTATCTATTTTAGACTTATACATGTATACATGTCAATCCCAATCCCGCAACTCATCCCAGCAGCACCACCCCATGGCTTCACCCCTTTGGTGTCCATACGTGTGTTCTCTACCTCTGTGTCTCTATTTCTGCCCTGAAAACCGGTTCATCTGTACCATTTTTCTAGGTTCCACATGTATGCATTATATATACAATATCTGTTTTTCTCTTTCCGACTTACTTCACTCTGTATGACAGTCTCTAGATCCATCGACGTCTCTAAAAATGACCCAGGTTCATTCCTTTGTATGGCTGAGTAATATTCCATTTTATATATGCACCACATCTTTATCCATTCGTCTGGCTGGGGGCATTTATCTTGCTTCCATTACATGGCTATGGTAAATAGTTCTGCAATGAACATTGTGGTGAATGGGTCTTTCTGATTTATGGTTTTCTCTGGGTATATGCCCAGAAGTGGGATTGCTGGATCATATGGTAATTCTATATTTAGTTTTTTAAGGAACGTCCATACTGTTCTCCGTAGTGACTGTATCACTTTACATTCCCACCGATAGCGGAAGAGGGTTCCTTTTCTCCACACCCTCCCCAGCATTTGTTGTTTGTAGATTTTCTGATGATGCCCATTCTATAGGTGTGGGGTGATACCTCATTGTAGTTTTGATTTGCATTTCTCTAATAATGAGAGATGTTGAGCAGCATTTCATGTGCGTCTTGGCCACCTCTGTGTCTTCTTTGAAGAAGTGTCTATGTAGATCTTCTAGCCATTTTTGTATTGGGTTGTTTGCTTTTTTAAGATTAAGCTGCATGAGCTGTTTATATGTATTGGAGATTAAACCTTTGTCCATTGATTCGTTTGCAAATATTTTCTCCCATTCTGAGGGTTGCCTGTTTCCATTCCCGTTTTTTAACCAAAAAAGAAAGAAAGAAAAAGAAGCAGAACACAAACGTGTGTAAAATAGGCCTCTTGAAACTGTCGTTTTGAAATATGAACGTCTTTTGTATTTTTGGGTCGATATACGACCCCAGGATTTGTTTTCAGGGCAGGTGTCATTTACAGGCCTGCCATTCTTTTGAATATCAAGTGACCATTAGCGCTGGGATGAAAGCTGCTGTTGTGTGAAACGGCCACAAGGTGGCAGCAGTTCTCCTTTACCAAATCTGGTTACTAGGACAACAGAGCCTCAATGCAAGTCGTGTTCTAGCTTGTCATTTAGAATGGAATGTGCCAGGTAAAAGCCCCTTACGTTTGTCTCACTACTTCTAGTTCGTAGTTTTAATTTAATTTTTATTTTTTCTCACAGCAAGTTTGATTACAGTGTTTGGCTTGTTGTAGGTCTGCAAGATGTGGTTCTTTTACACATATACATATGTCTGTTCTTCCTGGGATCCTTTTCCCATGTACGTTATGACAGAATGTTGAGTAGCCTTCTCTTGGTATTCCGTAGGTGTTTGGTGATGATATATTTCACCTGTGTTTGTATATGTCCGTGAAGCGCAATATCCTAATGTATGCAATCCTCACACCTTTCCATTGGTGAACCATCAGTGTGTTTAATGAATCTGTGATTGCCCTTCTCTGTGGAAATATCTTCACTGGTGTCAATTTTTCAGTAACACCTATAAGTGACATCATACGACATGTGTCTTTCTGTTTCTGACTTACTACAAGTCACGTGGTTACCTCTAGACTCATCTACGGTGCTGCAAATGGCACTGTGTCCTTTTTCTGCTTGGCTAATATTCTGTCTGTATATGGACCAGTTCTTCTTTGTCCACTCATCTGTTGACGGACTATTTGGTTGCTTCCATGTCATGGCTATTGTAATGCTGCGGCAACACACATTTGCCTGCCTGTGTCTTTCCAATTCTGTCTTCTTAGGTTATAGGCCCAGGAGTGGGCCTGCTGGATCATATGGTATCAAAACCTTTACCTTGTAGAGGCACCTCCATTCTGTTCTCATTAGTGGCTCTTACCAGGTTACGTCCCACCTAAGGTTGAGGTTATGCTCTTCTCCACCACACCTTCAGCGTTTATTGTTTGTAGTATTTTTGCTGATGTATATTCTGACTCGTGTGAGCTGATAAGACTTTGTGGTTGGATTTGCATGTGTCTCATAACCCCGTGAAATTGAAATTTCTGGCATGTCCTTCTTTTCTTCAAACTGTGAGTACAGCTTACCTCTTCAAATTGTTTTTGTGAAGTATGTATGTGACACTTAGAAATAGTTTGGCCATTACCTCCCTCAAGACATTTTGAGGGCAGGTTTCATTTACAGCCCTCCAGTACTGGTGCATATGAAGTGAACCTAAGCACAGGTTTTAAAGCTGCTGTTGCAGGTAACAGCCAGAGGGCGGCAGCATTTCTGCTTTTCCCAATCTGGTAACTAGGGAAACAGACCATCTTGGCAGTGGTGTTCCTCGGTTATATATTAGAGTGGAATGTACCCCCAAAAGCTGATGTCTCATTACTTATGTTTGTTTAATAAATTGAATTTATATTTTTTATTGGGGTCATATTCCATTGTGTACATGGACCACTTCTTCTTTGTGCATTCCTCTATTGATGGACATTTTCGTAGCTTCCAAGTTTTGGCTATGGTAAATATTGCTGGATTGCCAGCCTGTGTCGTTTTGGTTTTTTGCAGTACGTGGGCCTCTTGCTTCCGTGAACCCTCCCATTGCAGAGCACAGGCTCTGCATGTGCAGGCCCAGCAGCCATACCTCATGGGACTAGGCGCTCCGTGGCATGTGTGATCTTCCCTAACCGGGGCATGATCCCGTGTCCCCTGCATTGGCAGGTGGACTATCAACCACTGCACCACCAGTAAAAACCAGCCTGTGTCTTTTTGATTCTCATCCCCTCAGGCGACAGGCCCAGCAGTGGGTATGCTTGATTGAATGGTAGCTCAGTATTTACCTTTACAAAGCACCACATTTTTGTTTTCATTACTGGCTCTTAGCATGTCTCACGTTGAACCAAGTGTAGGCATTTCTCCAAAACCCCTTCAGCATTTATTGTTTGCCGAATTTTTGCTGATGGCCATTCTGACTGGTGTGAGCTGATAAGTTTTAGTAATTTGGATTTGCATATCTTTAATTCTTCCTAATGTTCAGCATTTTTCCATGCCTTTTTAAATTTCTGGTACAGAAAAACAGAAAAAAACGGAGAGTACAATTAACCTCTTGCAATTGTCTTCTTGGATGGTTGCCCTCTTTTGAATATTTTGTTCAATTTTCGACCCCAGGATTGTTTTTGAGGGCAGGTGTCATTCACAGGCCTGCAATGAGTGTGAATATTTCGTGACCATTAGCACTGGGTTTAAAGCTGCTGTTGTGGGAAATGGCCACAAGGCGGCAGCATTTCTCCATTCCCAAATCTGGTTACTAGGGCAGCAGAGCCTTTCTGGGACCAATGGAATACAGAAGAAGGCATCATTGAAGTCTAAAACACAATAGCAGGTCCTGGTGGCTGGTAGAATGACCAGCAGGGTGTAGGAATTAGGAACTACTGGATGTATATCCTCCGTGGCTTCACTGAGTGTCCTGACATCCTTTACCAGGTCCCCAGCAGCCCACGGGGCTCTCGTGGTCAGGGCAATCGCAGTTTATGGAGCTCACCTGCGCAACTACCCAACAGCCCATGGGGCTCTCGTGGTCAGGCCCCTCCCAGGATATGGGGCTCACCTGGGCAGGTCCCAGCAGCCCACGGAGCTCTTTTGGTCAGGCCACTCCCAGGATATGGAGCTCACCTGTGCAACTACCCAGCAGCCCATGGGGCTCTCGTGGTCAGGCCCCTCCCAGGATACGGAGCTCCCCTGGGCAGGTACGTCAGCAGGGCTAGGCACACAGGAACCGTGCACATAGCCCGCATTGGAGAGCACCTCAGATCGCCTGTCACTCAGAGCTGACCCAGAGCACCTTAGAGCAGGACTTGAACTAACAAACAGCAGCTCCGACAGGTCTGTGACTCTGGGCATCACTCTGTGCGGCCTCCCTCTGCCTGGTCTTCCAGAGACTTCCACTGCAGCCTGGGCACCAGGCCTCTGTCTCCACCTATCAGCCGTCGTCTCCCTGACTCCTGGATTCCTCTCATTAGGAGAGGATCTTCTTGAAGTTGTCTCCCACTCATGGGCCAGATAAAATGATTAGAAAACAAGCCGGAGCTGCAGCCCCTTGTCTATCCTGACTCTCAGGAGCCCACCCGTGTTCCTTGGACCTGGCCGGTTCAGCGAGGTCCATTTTCTGCAATGTGAGCCCCTGAGGGCTGAGGATTAGCTGAACTGGGCAGCCTGACACTGCCAACCAGCCCTCCCCAGGTGTGCCTGGGTTGAGGTCAATAGAAACACCACTCCAGGGAGCAAGAGCCCCTGCAGCTGTGCCTGATGCCATATTCTCTGCCCCATCAGCTGTCTCGGGGCTGTGCTGGTGGGAGGGAGGGAGGGGCCACGGCTTTGTGGGGGCCCCGGTGTGAGTGGGTCTCTGCTGGACTTTCTGCAGGAGTTGCCAGGCTGCCACCTGCTAAAGAAGAGCATGTGTCACCATACCTTCTGCTGGAATTTCTCCACTGGCAGAGGTGAGGAAGGAAACAATCTGTTGGGTCTGGGACAGGAGGGCTATCTCAGGCAGGGAAATGGAAAGCTTCCAGAAGAGCGCCCGGGGCCAGGACCATCCTGGCTGTCCTGCAGGCACCAAGTCGGTCTGCATGCTGTCACTGGTGTGGCTCCACGGCCCTTCCTCTAGGCTTTCAAGTCCTTGTACATATTCAGGTGTTTTACTTGAGAAGGCTGGGAACAGTTTAGCAGCAGCTGGCATGGGGCTCAGCTCACGTTTACTCACAGACGCCTCGGCATGGTCCCCCAGCTTTGCAATGAGGAAGCTGCTTGCGGGGGAGTGGTGCTGGCTTCATGGTAGATGATTCCCCACCTCTGACCATCTTCAGAATTGTTTAACCCTGGAGCAAGTGCCTGATAGGGTTTTCCTCTGTATATTTCTGTTTTTGGTTCAAGGTAGATTTGATTCCTCTTTTATGTATTTATAGATATAAGCATGGAAATAATTCATTCATATAAATACATCTGGTGAAGGGAAGCACTTTTTTTCTGCTTTATTTTTAAATTTTATTTATTTTAAAAAATTTTGTAATTTAATTTAATTTTTTTTATTTATACGGCAGGATATTATTAGTTATCTATTTTAGACTTATACATGTATACATGTCAATCCCAATCCCGCAACTCATCCCAGCAGCACCACCCCATGGCTTCACCCCTTTGGTGTCCATACGTGTGTTCTCTACCTCTGTGTCTCTATTTCTGCCCTGAAAACCGGTTCATCTGTACCATTTTTCTAGGTTCCACATGTATGCATTATATATACAATATCTGTTTTTCTCTTTCCGACTTACTTCACTCTGTATGACAGTCTCTAGATCCATCGACGTCTCTACAAATGACCCAGGTTCATTCCTTTGTATGGCTGAGTAATATGCCATTTTATATATGCACCACATCTTTATCCATTCGTCTGGCTGGGGGCATTTATCTTGCTTCCATTACATGGCTATGGTAAATAGTTCTGCAATGAACATTGTGGTGAATGGGTCTTTCTGATTTATGGTTTTCTCTGGGTATATGCCCAGAAGTGGGATTGCTGGATCATATGGTAATTCTATATTTTGTTTTTTAAGGAACGTCCATACTGTTCTCCATAGTGACTGTATCACTTTACATTCCCACCGATAGCGGAAGAGGGTTCCTTTTCTCCACACCCTCCCCAGCATTTGTTGTTTGTAGATTTTCTGATGATGCCCATTCTATAGGTGTGAGGTGATACCTCATTGTAGTTTTGATTTGCATTTCTCTAATAATGAGAGATGTTGAGCAGCATTTCATGTGCGTCTTGGCCACCTCTGTGTCTTCTTTGAAGAAGTGTCTATTTAGATCTTCTAGCCATTTTTGTATTGGGTTGTTTGCTTTTTTAAGATTAAGCTGCATGAGCTGTTTATATGTATTGGAGATTAAACCTTGGTCCATTGATTCGTTTGCAAATATTTTCTCCCATTCTGAGGGTTGCCTGTTTCCATTCCCGTTTTTTAACCAAAAAAGAAAGAAAGAAAAAGAAGCAGAACACAAACGTGTGTAAAATAGGCCTCTTGAAACTGTCGTTTTGAAATATGAACGTCTTTTGTATTTTTGGGTCGATATACGAGCCCAGGATTTGTTTTCAGGGCAGGTGTCATTTACAGGACTGCCATTCTTTTGAATATCAAGTGACCATTAGCGCTGGGATGAAAGCTGCTGTTGTGTGAAACGGCCACAAGGTGGCAGCAGTTCTCCTTTACCAAATCTGGTTACTAGGACAACAGAGCCTCAATGCAAGTCCTGTTCTAGCTTGTCATTTAGAATGGAATGTGCCAGGTAAAAGCCCCTTACGTTTGTCTCACTACTTCTAGTTCGTAGTTTTAATTTAATTTTTATTTTTTCTCACAGCAAGTTTGATTACAGTGTTTGGCTTGTTGTAGCTCTGCAAGATGTGGTTCTTTTACACATATACATATGTCTGTTCTTCCTGGGATCCTTTTCCCATGTACGTTATGACAGAATGTTGAGTAGCCTTCTCTTGGTATTCCGTAGGTGTTTGGTGATGATATATTTCACCTGTGTTTGTATATGTCCGTGAAGCGCAATATCCTAATGTATGCAATCCTCACACCTTTCCATTGGTGAACCATCAGTGTGTTTAATGAATCTGTGATTGCCCTTCTCTGTGGAAATATCTTCACTGGTGTCAATTTTTCAGTAACACCTATAAGTGACATCATACGACATGTGTCTTTCTGTTTCTGACTTACTACAAGTCACGTGGTTACCTCTAGACTCATCTACGGTGCTGCAAATGGCACTGTGTCCTTTTTCTGCTTGGCTAATATTCTGTCTGTATATGGACCAGTTCTTCTTTGTCCACTCATCTGTTGACGGACTATTTGGTTGCTTCCATGTCATGGCTATTGTAATGCTGCGGCAACACACATTTGCCTGCCTGTGTCTTTCCAATTCTGTCTTCTTAGGTTATAGGCCCAGGAGTGGGCCTGCTGGATCATATGGTATCAAAACCTTTACCTTGTAGAGGCACCACCATTCTGTTCTCATTAGTGGCTCTTACCAGGTTACGTCCCACCTAAGGTTGAGGTTATGCTCTTCTCCACCACACCTTCAGCGTTTATTGTTTGTAGTATTTTTGCTGATGTATATTCTGACTCGTGTGAGCTGATACCACTTTGTGGTTGGATTTGCATGTGTCTCATAACCCCGTGAAATTGAAATTTCTGGCATGTCCTTCTTTTCTTCAAACTGTGAGTACAGCTTACCTCTTCAAATTGTTTTTGTGAAGTATGTATGTGACACTTAGAAATAGTTTGGCCATTACCTCCCTCAAGACATTTTGAGGGCAGGTTTCATTTACAGCCCTCCAGTACTGGTGCATATGAAGTGAACCTAAGCACAGGTTTTAAAGCTGCTGTTGCAGGTAACGGCCAGAGGGCGGCAGCATTTCTGCTTTTCCCAAACTGGTAACTAGGGAAACAGACCATCTTGGCAGTGGTGTTCCTCGGTTATATATTAGAGTGGAATGTACCCCCAAAAGCTGATGTCTCATTACTTATGTTTGTTTAATAAATTGAATTTATATTTTTTATTGGGGTCATATTCCACTGTGTACATGGACCACTTCTTCTTTGTGCATTCCTCTATTGATGGACATTTTCGTAGCTTCCAAGTTTTGGCTATGGTAAATATTGCTGGATTGCCAGCCTGTGTCGTTTTGGTTTTTTGCAGTACGTGGGCCTCTTGCTTCCGTGAACCCTCCCATTGCAGAGCACAGGCTCTGCATGTGCAGGCCCAGCAGCCATACCTCACGGGACTAGGCGCTCCGTGGCATGTGTGATCTTCCCTAACCGGGGCATGGTCCCGTGTCCCCTGCATTGGCAGGCGGACTATCAACCACTGCACCACCAGTAAAAACCAGCCTGTGTCTTTTTGATTCTCATCCCCTCAGGCGATAGGCCCAGCAGT
The DNA here is from genome assembly GCF_964341445.2 of Mesoplodon mirus. Classification (NCBI taxonomy): domain Eukaryota; kingdom Metazoa; phylum Chordata; class Mammalia; order Artiodactyla; family Ziphiidae; genus Mesoplodon; species Mesoplodon mirus. The sequence goes on along the minus strand of NW_028295814.1, from coordinate 235,378 downwards.
GGGTATGCTTGATTGAATGGTAGCTCAGTATTTACCTTTACAAAGCACCACATTTTTGTTTTCATTACTGGCTCTTACCATGTCTCACGTTGAACCAAGTGTAGGCATTTCTCCAAAACCCCTTCAGCATTTATTGTTTGCCGAATTTTTGCTGATGGCCATTCTGACTGGTGTGAGCTGATAAGTTTTAGTAATTTGGATTTGCATATCTTTAATTCTTCCTAATGTTCAGCATTTTTCCATGCCTTTTTAAATTTCTGGTACAGAAAAACAGAAAAAAACGGAGAGTACAATTAACCTCTTGCAATTGTCTTCTTGGATGGTTGCCCTCTTTTGAATATTTTGTTCAATTTTCGACCCCAGGATTGTTTTTGAGGGCAGGTGTCATTCACAGGCCTGCAATGAGTGTGAATATTTCATGACCATTAGCACTGGGTTTAAAGCTGCTGTTGTGGGAAATGGCCACAAGGCGGCAGCATTTCTCCATTCCCAAATCTGGTTACTAGGGCAGCAGAGCCTTTCTGGGACCAATGGAATACAGAAGAAGGCATCATTGAAGTCTAATACACAATAGCAGGTCCTGGTGGCTGGTAGAATGACCAGCAGGGTGTAGGAATTAGGAACTACTGGATGTATATCCTCCGTGGCTTCACTGAGTGTCCTGACATCCTTTACCAGGTCCCCAGCAGCCCACGGGGCTCTCGTGGTCAGGGCAATCGCAGTTTATGGAGCTCACCTGCGCAACTACCCAACAGCCCATGGGGCTCTCGTGGTCAGGCCCCTCCCAGGATATGGGGCTCACCTGGGCAGGTCCCAGCAGCCCACGGAGCTCTTTTGGTCAGGCCACTCCCAGGATATGGAGCTCACCTGTGCAACTACCCAGCAGCCCATGGGGCTCTCGTGGTCAGGCCCCTCCCAGGATACGGAGCTCCCCTGGGCAGGTGCGTCAGCAGGGCTAGGCACACAGGAACCGTGCACATAGCCCACATTGGAGAGCACCTCAGATCGCCTGTCACTCAGAGCTGACCCAGAGCACCTTAGAGCAGGACTTGAACTAACAAACAGCAGCTCCGACAGGTCTGTGACTCTGGGCATCACTCTGTGCGGCCTCCCTCTGCCTGGTCTTCCAGAGACTTCCACTGCAGCCTGGGCACCAGGCCTCTGTCTCCACCTATCAGCCGTCGTCTCCCTGACTCCTGGATTCCTCTCATTAGGAGAGGATCTTCTTGAAGTTGTCTCCCACTCATGGGCCAGATAAAATGATTAGAAAACAAGCCGGAGCTGCAGCCCCTTGTCTATCCTGACTCTCAGGAGCCCACCCGTGTTCCTTGGACCTGGCCGGTTCAGCGAGGTCCATTTTCTGCAATGTGAGCCCCTGAGGGCTGAGGATTAGCTGAACTGGGCAGCCTGACACTGCCAACCAGCCCTCCCCAGGTGTGCCTGGGTTGAGGTCAATAGAAACACCACTCCAGGGAGCAAGAGCCCCTGCAGCTGTGCCTGATGCCATATTCTCTGCCCCATCAGCTGTCTCGGGGCTGTGCTGGTGGGAGGGAGGGAGGGAGGTGCCACGGCTTTGTGGGGGCCCCGGTGTGAGTGGGTCTCTGCTGGACTTTCTGCAGGAGTTGCCAGGCTGCCACCTGCTAAAGAAGAGCATGTGTCACCATACCTTCTGCTGGAATTTCTCCACTGGCAGAGGTGAGGAAGGAAACAATCTGTTGGGTCTGGGACAGGAGGGCTATCTCAGGCAGGGAAATGGAAAGCTTCCAGAAGAGCGCCCGGGGCCAGGACCATCCTGGCTGTCCTGCAGGCACCAAGTCGGTCTGCATGCTGTCACTGGTGTGGCTCCACGGCCCTTCCTCTAGGCTTTCAAGTCCTTGTACATATTCAGGTGTTTTACTTGAGAAGGCTGGGAACAGTTTAGCAGCAGCTGGCATGGGGCTCAGCTCACGTTTACTCACAGACGCCTCGGCATGGTCCCCCAGCTTTGCAATGAGGAAGCTGCTTGCGGGGGGGTGGTGCTGGCTTCATGGTAGATGATTCCCCACCTCTGACCATCTTCAGAATTGTTTAACCCTGGAGCAAGTGCCTGATAGGGTTTTCCTCTGTATATTTCTGTTTTTGGTTCAAGGTAGATTTGATTCCTCTTTTATGTATTTATAGATATAAGCATGGAAATAATTCATTCATATAAATACATCTGGTGAAGGGAAGCACTTTTTTTCTGTTTTATTTTTAAATTTTATTTATTTTAAAAAAATTTGTAATTTAATTTAATTTTTTTTATTTATGCGGCAGGATATTATTAGTTATCTATTTTAGACTTATACATGTATACATGTCAATCCCAATCCCGCAACTCATCCCAGCAGCACCACCCCATGGCTTCACCCCTTTGGTGTCCATACGTGTGTTCTCTACCTCTGTGTCTCTATTTCTGCCCTGAAAACCGGTTCATCTGTACCATTTTTCTAGGTTCCACATGTATGCATTATATATACAATATCTGTTTTTCTCTTTCCGACTTACTTCACTCTGTATGACAGTCTCTAGATCCATCGACGTCTCTACAAATGACCCAGGTTCATTCCTTTGTATGGCTGAGTAATATGCCATTTTATATATGCACCACATCTTTATCCATTCGTCTGGCTGGGGGCATTTATCTTGCTTCCATTACATGGCTATGGTAAATAGTTCTGCAATGAACATTGTGGTGAATGGGTCTTTCTGATTTATGGTTTTCTCTGGGTATATGCCCAGAAGTGGGATTGCTGGATCATATGGTAATTCTATATTTCGTTTTTTAAGGAACGTCCATACTGTTCTCCATAGTGACTGTATCACTTTACATTCCCACCGATAGTGGAAGAGGGTTCCTTTTCTCCACACCCTCCCCAGCATTTGTTGTTTGTAGATTTTCTGATGATGCCCATTCTATAGGTGTGAGGTGATACCTCATTGTAGTTTTGATTTGCAATTCTCTAATAATGAGAGATGTTGAGCAGCATTTCATGTGCGTCTTGGCCACCTCTGTGTCTTCTTTGAAGAAGTGTCTATTTAGATCTTCTAGCCATTTTTGTATTGGGTTGTTTGCTTTTTTAAGATTAAGCTGCATGAGCTGTTTATATGTATTGGAGATTAAACCTTGGTCCATTGATTCGTTTGCAAATATTTTCTCCCATTCTGAGGGTTGCCTGTTTCCATTCCCGTTTTTTAACCAAAAAAGAAAGAAAGAAAAAGAAGCAGAACACAAACGTGTGTAAAATAGGCCTCTTGAAACTGTCGTTTTGAAATATGAACGTCTTTTGTATCTTTGGGTCGATATACGAGCCCAGGATTTGTTTTCAGGGCAGGTGTCATTTACAGGCCTGCCATTCTTTTGAATATCAAGTGACCATTAGCGCTGGGATGAAAGCTGCTGTTGTGTGAAACGGCCACAAGGTGGCAGCAGTTCTCCTTTACCAAATCTGGTTCCTAGGACAACAGAGCCTCAATGCAAGTCGTGTTCTAGCTTGTCATTTAGAATGGAATGTGCCAGGTAAAAGCCCCTTACGTTTGTCTCACTACTTCTAGTTCGTAGTTTTAATTTAATTTTTATTTTTTCTCACAGCAAGTTTGATTACAGTGTTTGGCTTGTTGTAGCTCTGCAAGATGTGGTTCTTTTACACATATACATATGTCTGTTCTTCCTGGGATCCTTTTCCCATGTACGTTATGACAGAATGTTGAGTAGCCTTCACTTGGTATTCCGTAGGTGTTTGGTGATGATATATTTCACCTGTGTTTGTATATGTCCGTGAAGCGCAATATCCTAATGTATGCAATTCTCACACCTTTCCATTGGTGAACCATCAGTTCGTTTAATGAATCTGTGATTGCCCTTCTCTGTGGAAATATCTTCACTGGTGTCAATTTTTCAGTAACACCTGTAAGTGATATCATACGACATGTGTCTTTCTGTTTCTGACTTACTACAAGTCACGTGATTACCTCTAGACTCGTCTACGGTGCTGCAAATGGCACTATGTCCTTTTTCTCCTTGGCTAATATTCTGTCTGTATATGGACCAGTTCTTCTTTGTCCACTCATCTGTTGACGGACTTTTTGGTTGCTTCCATGTCATGGCTATTGTAATGCTGCGGCAACACACATTTGCCTGCCTGTGTCTTTCCAATTCTGTCTTCTTAGGTTATAGGCCCAGGAGTGGGCCTGCTGGATCGTATGGTATCAAAACCTTTACCTTGTAGAGGCACCTCCATTCTGTTCTCATTAGTGGCTCTTACCAGGTTACGTCCCACCTAAGGTTGAGGTTATGCTCTTCTCCACCACACCTTCAGCGTTTATTGTTTGTAGTATTTTTGCTGATGTATATTCTGACTCGTGTGAGCTGATACCACTTTGTGGTTGGATTTGCATGTGTCTCATAACCCCGTGAAATTGAAATTTCTGGCATGTCCTTCTTTTCTTCAAACTGTGAGTACAGCTTACCTCTTCAAATTGTTTTTGTGAAGTATGTATGTGACACTTAGAAATAGTTTGGCCATTACCTCCCTCAAGACATTTTGAGGGCAGGTTTCATTTACAGCCCTCCAGTACTGGTGCATATGAAGTGAACCTAAGCACAGGTTTTAAAGCTGCTGTTGCAGGTAACGGCCAGAGGGCGGCAGCATTTCTGCTTTTCCCAATCTGGTAACTAGGGAAACAGACCATCTTGGCAGTGGTGTTCCTCGGTTATATATTAGAGTGGAATGTACCCCCAAAAGCTGATGTCTCATTACTTATGTTTGTTTAATAAATTGAATTTATATTTTTTATTGGGGTCATATTCCACTGTGTACATGGACCACTTCTTCTTTGTGCATTCCTCTATTGATGGACATTTTCGTAGCTTCCAAGTTTTGGCTATGGTAAATATTGCTGGATTGCCAGCCTGTGTCGTTTTGGTTTTTTGCAGTACGTGGGCCTCTTGCTTCCGTGCACCCTCCCATTGCAGAGCACAGGCTCTGCATGTGCAGGCCCAGCAGCCATACCTCATGGGACTAGGCGCTCCGTGGCCTGTGTGATCTTCCCTAACCGGGGCATGGTCCCGTGTCCCCTGCATTGGCAGGCGGACTATCAACCACTGCACCACCAGTAAAAACCAGCCTGTGTCTTTTAGATTCTCATCCCCTCAGGCGATAGGCCCAGCAGTGGGTATGCTTGATTGAATGGTAGCTCAGTATTTACCTTTACAAAGCACCACATTTTTGTTTTCATTACTGGCTCTTACCATGTCTCACGTTGAACCAAGTGTAGGCATTTCTCCAAAACCCCTTCAGCATTTATTGTTTGCCGAATTTTTGCTGATGGCCATTCTGACTGGTGTGAGCTGATAAGTTTTAGTAATTTGGATTTGCATATCTTTAATTCTTCCTAATGTTCAGCATTTTTCCATGCCTTTTTAAATTTCTGGTACAGAAAAACAAAAAAACGGAGAGTACAATTAACCTCTTGCAATTGTCTTCTTGGATGGTTGCCCTCTTTTGAATATTTTGTTCAATTTTCGACCCCAGGATTGTTTTTGAGGGCAGGTGTCATTCACAGGCCTGCAATGAGTGTGAATATTTCGTGACCATTAGCACTGGGTTTAAAGCTGCTGTTGTGGGAAATGGCCACAAGGCGGCAGCATTTCTCCATTCCCAAATCTGGTTACTAGGGTAGCAGAGCCTTTCTGGGACCAATGGAATACAGAAGAAGGCATCATTGAAGTCTAATACACAATAGCAGGTCCTGGTGGCTGGTAGAATGACCAGCAGGGTGTAGGAATTAGGAACTACTGGATGTATATCCTCCGTGGCTTCACTGAGTGTCCTGACATCCTTTACCAGGTCCCCAGCAGCCCACGGGGCTCTCGTGGTCAGGGCAATCGCAGTTTATGGAGCTCACCTGCGCAACTACCCAACAGCCCATGGGGCTCTCGTGGTCAGGCCCCTCCCAGGATATTGGGCTCACCTGGGTAGGTCCCAGCAGCCCACGGAGCTCTTTTGGTCAGGCCACTCCCAGGATATGGAGCTCACCTGTGCAACTACCCAGCAGCCCATGGGGCTCTCGTGGTCAGGCCCCTCCCAGGATACGGAGCTCCCCTGGGCAGGTGCGTCAGCAGGGCTAGGCACACAGGAACCGTGCACATAGCCCACATTGGAGAGCACCTCAGATCGCCTGTCACTCAGAGCTGACCCAGAGCACCTTAGAGCAGGACTTGAACTAACAAACAGCAGCTCCGACAGGTCTGTGACTCTGGGCATCACTCTGTGCGGCCTCCCTCTGCCTGGTCTTCCAGAGACTTCCACTGCAGCCTGGGCACCAGGCCTCTGTCTCCACCTATCAGCCGTCGTCTCCCTGACTCCTGGATTCCTCTCATTAGGAGAGGATCTTCTTGAAGTTGTCTCCCACTCATGGGCCAGATAAAATGATTAGAAAACAAGCCGGAGCTGCAGCCCCTTGTCTATCCTGACTCTCAGGAGCCCACCCGTGTTCCTTGGACCTGGCCGGTTCAGCGAGGTCCATTTTCTGCAATGTGAGCCCCTGAGGGCTGAGGATTAGCTGAACTGGGCAGCCTGACACTGCCAACCAGCCCTCCCCAGGTGTGCCTGGGTTGAGGTCAATAGAAACACCACTCCAGGGAGCAAGAGCCCCTGCAGCTGTGCCTGATGCCATATTCTCTGCCCCATCAGCTGTCTCGGGGCTGTGCTGGTGGGAGGGAGGGAGGGAGGTGCCACGGCTTTGTGGGGGCCCCGGTGTGAGTGGGTCTCTGCTGGACTTTCTGCAGGAGTTGCCAGGCTGCCACCTGCTAAAGAAGAGCATGTGTCACCATACCTTCTGCTGGAATTTCTCCACTGGCAGAGGTGAGGAAGGAAACAATCTGTTGGGTCTGGGACAGGAGGGCTATCTCAGGCAGGGAAATGGAAAGCTTCCAGAAGAGCGCCCGGGGCCAGGACCATCCTGGCTGTCCTGCAGGCACCAAGTCGGTCTGCATGCTGTCACTGGTGTGGCTCCACGGCCCTTCCTCTAGGCTTTCAAGTCCTTGTACATATTCAGGTGTTTTACTTGAGAAGGCTGGGAACAGTTTAGCAGCAGCTGGCATGGGGCTCAGCTCACGTTTACTCACAGACGCCTCGGCATGGTCCCCCAGCTTTGCAATGAGGAAGCTGCTTGCGGGGGGGTGGTGCTGGCTTCATGGTAGATGATTCCCCACCTCTGACCATCTTCAGAATTGTTTAACCCTGGAGCAAGTGCCTGATAGGGTTTTCCTCTGTATATTTCTGTTTTTGTTTCAAGGTAGATTTGATTCCTCTTTTATGTATTTATAGATATAAGCATGGAAATAATTCATTCATATAAATACATCTGGTGAAGGGAAGCACTTTTTTTCTGTTTTATTTTTAAATTTTATTTATTTTAAAAAATTTTGTAATTTAATTTAATTTTTTTTATTTATACGGCAGGATATTATTAGTTATCTATTTTAGACTTATACATGTATACATGTCAATCCCAATCCCGCAACTCATCCCAGCAGCACCACCCCATGGCTTCACCCCTTTGGTGTCCATACGTGTGTTCTCTACCTCTGTGTCTCTATTTCTGCCCTGAAAACCGGTTCATCTGTACCATTTTTCTAGGTTCCACATGTATGCATTATATATACAATATCTGTTTTTCTCTTTCCGACTTACTTCCCTCTGTATGACAGTCTCTAGATCCATCGACGTCTCTACAAATGACCCAGGTTCATTCCTTTGTATGGCTGAGTAATATTCCATTTTATATATGCACCACATCTTTATCCATTCGTCTGGCTGGGGGCATTTATCTTGCTTCCATTACATGGCTATGGTAAATAGTTCTGCAATGAACATTGTGGTGAATGGGTCTTTCTGATTTATGGTTTTCTCTGGGTATATGCCCAGAAGTGGGATTGCTGGATCATATGGTAATTCTATATTTAGTTTTTTAAGGAACGTCCATACTGTTCTCCATAGTGACTGTATCACTTTACATTCCCACTGATAGCGGAAGAGGGTTCCTTTTCTCCACACCCTCCCCAGCATTTGTTGTTTGTAGATTTTCTGATGATGCCCATTCTATAGGTGTGAGGTGATACCTCATTGTAGTTTTGATTTGCATTTCTCTAATAATGAGAGATGTTGAGCAGCATTTCATGTGCGTCTTGGCCACCTCTGTGTCTTCTTTGAAGAAGTGTCTATTTAGATCTTCTAGCCATTTTTGTATTGGGTTGTTTGCTTTTTTAAGATTAAGCTGCATGAGCTGTTTATATGTATTGGAGATTAAACCTTTGTCCATTGATTCGTTTGCAAATATTTTCTCCCATTCTGAGGGTTGCCTGTTTCCATTCCCGTTTTTTAACCAAAAAAGAAAGAAAGAAAAAGAAGCAGAACACAAACGTGTGTAAAATAGGCCTCTTGAAACTGTCGTTTTGAAATATGAACGTCTTTTGTATTTTTGGGTCGATATACGACCCCAGGATTTGTTTTCAGGGCAGGTGTCATTTACAGGCCTGCCATTCTTTTGAATATCAAGTGACCATTAGCGCTGGGATGAAAGCTGCTGTTGTGTGAAACGGCCACAAGGTGGCAGCAGTTCTCCTTTACCAAATCTGGTTCCTAGGACAACAGAGCCTCAATGCAAGTCGTGTTCTAGCTTGTCATTTAGAATGGAATGTGCCAGGTAAAAGCCCCTTACGTTTGTCTCACTACTTCTAGTTCGTAGTTTTAATTTAATTTTTATTTTTTCTCACAGCAAGTTTGATTACAGTGTTTGGCTTGTTGTAGGTCTGCAAGATGTGGTTCTTTTACACATATACATATGTCTGTTCTTCCTGGGATCCTTTTCCCATGTACGTTATGACAGAATGTTGAGTAGCCTTCTCTTGGTATTCCGTAGGTGTTTGGTGATGATATATTTCACCTGTGTTTGTATATGTCCGTGAAGCGCAATATCCTAATGTATGCAATCCTCACACCTTTCCATTGGTGAACCATCAGTGTGTTTAATGAATCTGTGATTGCCCTTCTCTGTGGAAATATCTTCACTGGTGTCAATTTTTCAGTAACACCTATAAGTGACATCATACGACATGTGTCTTTCTGTTTCTGACTTACTACAAGTCACGTGGTTACCTCTAGACTCATCTACGGTGCTGCAAATGGCACTGTGTCCTTTTTCTGCTTGGCTAATATTCTGTCTGTATATGGACCAGTTCTTCTTTGTCCACTCATCTGTTGACGGACTATTTGGTTGCTTCCATGTCATGGCTATTGTAATGCTGCGGCAACACACATTTGCCTGCCTGTGTCTTTCCAATTCTGTCTTCTTAGGTTATAGGCCCAGGAGTGGGCCTGCTGGATCATATGGTATCAAAACCTTTACCTTGTAGAGGCACCTCCATTCTGTTCTCATTAGTGGCTCTTACCAGGTTACGTCCCACCTAAGGTTGAGGTTATGCTCTTCTCCACCACACCTTCAGCGTTTATTGTTTGTAGTATTTTTGCTGATGTATATTCTGACTCGTGTGAGCTGATAAGACTTTGTGGTTGGATTTGCATGTGTCTCATAACCCCGTGAAATTGAAATTTCTGGCATGTCCTTCTTTTCTTCAAACTGTGAGTACAGCTTACCTCTTCAAATTGTTTTTGTGAAGTATGTATGTGACACTTAGAAATAGTTTGGCCATTACCTCCCTCAAGACATTTTGAGGGCAGGTTTCATTTACAGCCCTCCAGTACTGGTGCATATGAAGTGAACCTAAGCACAGGTTTTAAAGCTGCTGTTGCAGGTAACGGCCAGAGGGCGGCAGCATTTCTGCTTTTCCCAATCTGGTAACTAGGGAAACAGACCATCTTGGCAGTGGTGTTCCTCGGTTATATATTAGAGTGGAATGTACCCCCAAAAGCTGATGTCTCATTACTTATGTTTGTTTAATAAATTGAATTTATATTTTTTATTGGGGTCATATACCACTGTGTACATGGACCACTTCTTCTTTGTGCATTCCTCTATTGATGGACATTTTCGTAGCTTCCAAGTTTTGGCTATGGTAAATATTGCTGGATTGCCAGCCTGTGTCGTTTTGGTTTTTTGCAGTACGTGGGCCTCTTGCTTCCGTGCACCCTCCCATTGCAGAGCACAGGCTCTGCATGTGCAGGCCCAGCAGCCATACCTCATGGGACTAGGCGCTCCGTGGCATGTGTGATCTTCCCTAACCGGGGCATGATCCCGTGTCCCCTGCATTGGCAGGCGGACTATCAACCACTGCACCACCAGTAAAAACCAGCCTGTGTCTTTTTGATTCTCATCCCCTCAGGCGACAGGCCCAGCAGTGGGTATGCTTGATTGAATGGTAGCTCAGTATTTACCTTTACAAAGCACCACATTTTTGTTTTCATTACTGGCTCTTAGCATGTCTCACGTTGAACCAAGTGTAGGCATTTCTCCAAAACCCCTTCAGCATTTATTGTTTGCCGAATTTTTGCTGATGGCCATTCTGACTGGTGTGAGCTGATAAGTTTTAGTAATTTGGATTTGCATATCTTTAATTCTTCCTAATGTTCAGCATTTTTCCATGCCTTTTTAAATTTCTGGTACAGAAAAACAGAAAAAAACGGAGAGTACAATTAACCTCTTGCAATTGTCTTCTTGGATGGTTGACCTCTTTTGAATATTTTGTTCAATTTTCGACCCCAGGATTGTTTTTGAGGGCAGGTGTCATTCACAGGCCTGCAATGAGTGTGAATATTTCGTGACCATTAGCACTGGGTTTAAAGCTGCTGTTGTGGGAAATGGCCACAAGGCAGCAGCATTTCTCCATTCCCAAATCTGGTTACTAGGGCAGCAGAGCCTTTCTGGGACCAATGGAATACAGAAGAAGGCATCATTGAAGTCTAATACACAATAGCAGGTCCTGGTGGCTGGTAGAATGACCAGCAGGGTGTAGGAATTAGGAACTACTGGATGTATATCCTCCGTGGCTTCACTGAGTGTCCTGACATCCTTTACCAGGTCCCCAGCAGCCCACGGGGCTCTCGTGGTCAGGGCAATCACAGTTTATGGAGCTCACCTGCGCAACTACCCAACAGCCCATGGGGCTCTCGTGGTCAGGCCCCTCCCAGGATATGGGGCTCACCTGGGCAGGTCTCAGCAGCCCACGGAGCTCTTTTTGTCAGGCCACTCCCAGGATATGGAGCTCACCTGTGCAACTACCCAGCAGCCCATGGGGCTCTCGTGGTCAGGCCCCTCCCAGGATACGGAGCTCCCCTGGGCAGGTACATCAGCAGGGCTAGGCACACAGGAACCGTGCACATAGCCCGCATTGGAGAGCACCTCAGATCGCCTGTCACTCAGAGCTGACCCAGAGCACCTTAGAGCAGGACTTGAACTAACAAACAGCAGCTCCGACAGGTCTGTGACTCTGGGCATCACTCTGTGCGGCCTCCCTCTGCCTGGTCTTCCAGAGACTTCCACTGCAGCCTGGGCACCAGGCCTCTGTCTCCACCTATCAGCCGTCGTCTCCCTGACTCCTGGATTCCTCTCATTAGGAGAGGATCTTCTTGAAGTTGTCTCCCACTCATGGGCCAGATAAAATGATTAGAAAACAAGCCGGAGCTGCAGCCCCTTGTCTATCCTGACTCTCAGGAGCCCACCCGTGTTCCTTGGACCTGGCCGGTTCAGCGAGGTCCATTTTCTGCAATGTGAGCCCCTGAGGGCTGAGGATTAGCTGAACTGGGCAGCCTGTCACTGCCAACCAGCCCTCCCCAGGTGTGCCTGGGTTGAGGTCAATAGAAACACCACTCCAGGGAGCAAGAGCCCCTGCAGCTGTGCCTGATGCCATATTCTCTGCCCCATCAGCTGTCTCGGGGCTGTGCTGGTGGGAGGGAGGGAGGGGCCACGGCTTTGTGGGGGCCCCGGTGTGAGTGGGTCTCTGCTGGACTTTCTGCAGGAGTTGCCAGGCTGCCACCTGCTAAAGAAGAGCATGTGTCACCATACCTTCTGCTGGAATTTCTCCACTGGCAGAGGTGAGGAAGGAAACAATCTGTTGGGTCTGGGACAGGAGGGCTATCTCAGGCAGGGAAATGGAAAGCTTCCAGAAGAGCGCCCGGGGCCAGGACCATCCTGGCTGTCCTGCAGGCACCAAGTCGGTCTGCATGCTGTCACTGGTGTGGCTCCACGGCCCTTCCTCTAGGCTTTCAAGTCCTTGTACATATTCAGGTGTTTTACTTGAGAAGGCTGGGAACAGTTTAGCAGCAGCTGGCATGGGGCTCAGCTCACGTTTACTCACAGACGCCTCGGCATGGTCCCCCAGCTTTGCAATGAGGAAGCTGCTTGCGGGGGGGTGGTGCTGGCTTCATGGTAGATGATTCCCCACCTCTGACCATCTTCAGAATTGTTTAACCCTGGAGCAAGTGCCTGATAGGGTTTTCCTCTGTATATTTCTGTTTTTGGTTCAAGGTAGATTTGATTCCTCTTTTATGTATTTATAGATATAAGCATGGAAATAATTCATTCATATAAATACATCTGGTGAAGGGAAGCACTTTTTTTCTGCTTTATTTTTAAATTTTATTTATTTTAAAAAATTTTGTAATTTAATTTAATTTTTTTTATTTATACGGCAGGATATTATTAGTTATCTATTTTAGACTTATACATGTATACATGTCAATCCCAATCCCGCAACTCATCCCAGCAGCACCACCCCATGGCTTCACCCCTTTGGTGTCCATACGTGTGTTCTCTACCTCTGTGTCTCTATTTCTGCCCTGAAAACCGGTTCATCTGTACCATTTTTCTAGGTTCCACATGTATGCATTATATATACAATATCTGTTTTCTCTTTCCGACTTACTTCACTCTGTATGACAGTCTCTAGATCCATCGACGTCTCTACAAATGACCCAGGTTCATTCCTTTGTATGGCTGAGTAATATTCCATTTTATATATGCACCACATCTTTATCCATTCGTCTGGCTGGGGGCATTTATCTTGCTTCCATTACATGGCTATGGTAAATAGTTCTGCAATGAACATTGTGGTGAATGGGTCTTTCTGATTTATGGTTTTCTCTGGGTATATGCCCAGAAGTGGGATTGCTGGATCATATGGTAATTCTATATTTAGTTTTTTAAGGAACGTCCATACTGTTCTCTGTAGTGACTGTATCACTTTACATTCCCACCGATAGCGGAAGAGGGTTCCTTTTCTCCACACCCTCCCCAGCATTTGTTGTTTGTAGATTTTCTGATGATGCCCATTCTATAGGTGTGGGGTGATACCTCATTGTAGTTTTGATTTGCATTTCTCTAATAATGAGAGATGTTGAGCAGCATTTCATGTGCGTCTTGGCCACCTCTGTGTCTTCTTTGAAGAAGTGTCTATGTAGATCTTCTAGCCATTTTTGTATTGGGTTGTTTGCTTTTTTAAGATTAAGCTGCATGAGCTGTTTATATGTATTGGAGATTAAACCTTTGTCCATTGATTCGTTTGCAAATATTTTCTCCCATTCTGAGGGTTGCCTGTTTCCATTCCCGTTTTTTAACCAAAAAAGAAAGAAAGAAAAAGAAGCAGAACACAAACGTGTGTAAAATAGGCCTCTTGAAACTGTCGTTTTGAAATATGAACGTCTTTTGTATTTTTGGGTCGATATACGACCCCAGGATTTGTTTTCAGGGCAGGTGTCATTTACAGGCCTGCCATTCTTTTGAATATCAAGTGACCATTAGCGCTGGGATGAAAGCTGCTGTTGTGTGAAACGGCCACAAGGTGGCAGCAGTTCTCCTTTACCAAATCTGGTTACTAGGACAACAGAGCCTCAATGCAAGTCGTGTTCTAGCTTGTCATTTAGAATGGAATGTGCCAGGTAAAAGGCCCTTACGTTTGTCTCACTACTTCTAGTTCGTAGTTTTAATTTAATTTTTATTTTTTCTCACAGCAAGTTTGATTACAGTGTTTGGCTTGTTGTAGGTCTGCAAGATGTGGTTCTTTTACACATATACATATGTCTGTTCTTCCTGGGATCCTTTTCCCATGTACGTTATGACAGAATGTTGAGTAGCCTTCTCTTGGTATTCCGTAGGTGTTTGGTGATGATATATTTCACCTGTGTTTGTATATGTCCGTGAAGCGCAATATCCTAATGTATGCAATCCTCACACCTTTCCATTGGTGAACCATCAGTGTGTTTAATGAATCTGTGATTGCCCTTCTCTGTGGAAATATCTTCACTGGTGTCAATTTTTCAGTAACACCTATAAGTGACATCATACGACATGTGTCTTTCTGTTTCTGACTTACTACAAGTCACGTGGTTACCTCTAGACTCATCTACGGTGCTGCAAATGGCACTGTGTCCTTTTTCTGCTTGGCTAATATTCTGTCTGTATATGGACCAGTTCTTCTTTGTCCACTCATCTGTTGACGGACTATTTGGTTGCTTCCATGTCATGGCTATTGTAATGCTGCGGCAACACACATTTGCCTGCCTGTGTCTTTCCAATTCTGTCTTCTTAGGTTATAGGCCCAGGAGTGGGCCTGCTGGATCATATGGTATCAAAACCTTTACCTTGTAGAGGCACCTCCATTCTGTTCTCATTAGTGGCTCTTACCAGGTTACGTCCCACCTAAGGTTGAGGTTATGCTCTTCTCCACCACACCTTCAGCGTTTATTGTTTGTAGTATTTTTGCTGATGTATATTCTGACTCGTGTGAGCTGATAAGACTTTGTGGTTGGATTTGCATGTGTCTCATAACCCCGTGAAATTGAAATTTCTGGCATGTCCTTCTTTTCTTCAAACTGTGAGTACAGCTTACCTCTTCAAATTGTTTTTGTGAAGTATGTATGTGACACTTAGAAATAGTTTGGCCATTACCTCCCTCAAGACATTTTGAGGGCAGGTTTCATTTACAGCCCTCCAGTACTGGTGCATATGAAGTGAACCTAAGCACAGGTTTTAAAGCTGCTGTTGCAGGTAACGGCCAGAGGGCGGCAGCATTTCTGCTTTTCCCAATCTGGTAACTAGGGAAACAGACCATCTTGGCAGTGGTGTTCCTCGGTTATATATTAGAGTGGAATGTACCCCCAAAAGCTGATGTCTCATTACTTATGTTTGTTTAATAAATTGAATTTATATTTTTTATTGGGGTCATATTCCATTGTGTACATGGACCACTTCTTCTTTGTGCATTCCTCTATTGATGGACATTTTCATAGCTTCCAAGTTTTGGCTATGGTAAATATTGCTGGATTGCCAGCCTGTGTCGTTTTGGTTTTTTGCAGTACGTGGGCCTCTTGCTTCCGTGAACCCTCCCATTGCAGAGCACAGGCTCTGCATGTGCAGGCCCAGCAGCCATACCTCATGGGACTAGGCGCTCCGTGGCATGTGTGATCTTCCCTAACCGGGGCATGATCCCGTGTCCCCTGCATTGGCAGGCGGACTATCAACCACTGCACCACCAGTAAAAACCAGCCTGTGTCTTTTTGATTCTCATCCCCTCAGGCGACAGGCCCAGCAGTGGGTATGCTTGATTGAATGGTAGCTCAGTATTTACCTTTACAACGCACCACATTTTTGTTTTCATTACTGGCTCTTAGCATGTCTCACGTTGAACCAAGTGTAGGCATTTCTCCAAAACCCCTTCAGCATTTATTGTTTGCCGAATTTTTGCTGATGGCCATTCTGACTGGTGTGAGCTGATAAGTTTTAGTAATTTGGATTTGCATATCTTTAATTCTTCCTAATGTTCAGCATTTTTCCATGCCTTTTTAAATTTCTGGTACAGAAAAACAGAAAAAAACGGAGAGTACAATTAACCTCTTGCAATTGTCTTCTTGGATGGTTGCCCTCTTTTGAATATTTTGTTCAATTTTCGACCCCAGGATTGTTTTTGAGGGCAGGTGTCATTCACAGGCCTGCAATGAGTGTGAATATTTCGTGACCATTAGCACTGGGTTTAAAGCTGCTGTTGTGGGAAATGGCCACAAGGCGGCAGCATTTCTCCATTCCCAAATCTGGTTACTAGGGCAGCAGAGCCTTTCTGGGACCAATGGAATACAGAAGAAGGCATCATTGAAGTCTAATACACAATAGCAGGTCCTGGTGGCTGGTAGAATGACCAGCAGGGTGTAGGAATTAGGAACTACTGGATGTATATCCTCCGTGGCTTCACTGAGTGTCCTGACATCCTTTACCAGGTCCCCAGCAGCCCACGGGGCTCTCGTGGTCAGGGCAATCGCAGTTTATGGAGCTCACCTGCGCAACTACCCAACAGCCCATGGGGCTCTCGTGGTCAGGCCCCTCCCAGGATATGGGGCTCACCTGGGCAGGTCCCAGCAGCCCACGGAGCTCTTTTGGTCAGGCCACTCCCAGGATATGGAGCTCACCTGTGCAACTACCCAGCAGCCCATGGGGCTCTCGTGGTCAGGCCCCTCCCAGGATACGGAGCTCCCCTGGGCAGGTACGTCAGCAGGGCTAGGCACACAGGAACCGTGCACATAGCCCACATTGGAGAGCACCTCAGATCGCCTGTCACTCAGAGCTGACCCAGAGCACCTTAGAGCAGGACTTGAACTAACAAACAGCAGCTCCGACAGGTCTGTGACTCTGGGCATCACTCTGTGCGGCCTCCCTCTGCCTGGTCTTCCAGAGACTTCCACTGCAGCCTGGGCACCAGGCCTCTGTCTCCACCTATCAGCCGTCGTCTCCCTGACTCCTGGATTCCTCTCATTAGGAGAGGATCTTCTTGAAGTTGTCTCCCACTCATGGGCCAGATAAAATGATTAGAAAACAAGCCGGAGCTGCAGCCCCTTGTCTATCCTGACTCTCAGGAGCCCACCCGTGTTCCTTGGACCTGGCCGGTTCAGCGAGGTCCATTTTCTGCAATGTGAGCCCCTGAGGGCTGAGGATTAGCTGAACTGGGCAGCCTGACACTGCCAACCAGCCCTCCCCAGGTGTGCCTGGGTTGAGGTCAATAGAAACACCACTCCAGGGAGCAAGAGCCCCTGCAGCTGTGCCTGATGCCATATTCTCTGCCCCATCAGCTGTCTCGGGGCTGTGCTGGTGGGAGGGAGGGAGGGGCCACGGCTTTGTGGGGGCCCCGGTGTGAGTGGGTCTCTGCTGGACTTTCTGCAGGAGTTGCCAGGCTGCCACCTGCTAAAGAAGAGCATGTGTCACCATACCTTCTGCTGGAATTTCTCCACTGGCAGAGGTGAGGAAGGAAACAATCTGTTGGGTCTGGGACAGGAGGGCTATCTCAGGCAGGGAAATGGAAAGCTTCCAGAAGAGCGCCCGGGGCCAGGACCATCCTGGCTGTCCTGCAGGCACCAAGTCGGTCTGCATGCTGTCACTGGTGTGGCTCCACGGCCCTTCCTCTAGGCTTTCAAGTCCTTGTACATATTCAGGTGTTTTACTTGAGAAGGCTGGGAACAGTTTAGCAGCAGCTGGCATGGGGCTCAGCTCACGTTTACTCACAGACGCCTCGGCATGGTCCCCCAGCTTTGCAATGAGGAAGCTGCTTGCGGGGGGGTGGTGCTGGCTTCATGGTAGATGATTCCCCACCTCTGACCATCTTCAGAATTGTTTAACCCTGGAGCAAGTGCCTGATAGGGTTTTCCTCTGTATATTTCTGTTTTTGGTTCAAGGTAGATTTGATTCCTCTTTTATGTATTTATAGATATAAGCATGGAAATAATTCATTCATATAAATACATCTGGTGAAGGGAAGCACTTTTTTTCTGCTTTATTTTTAAATTTTATTTATTTTAAAAAATTTTGTAATTTAATTTAATTTTTTTTATTTATACGGCAGGATATTATTAGTTATCTATTTTAGACTTATACATGTATACATGTCAATCCCAATCCCGCAACTCATCCCAGCAGCACCACCCCATGGCTTCACCCCTTTGGTGTCCATACGTGTGTTCTCTACCTCTGTGTCTCTATTTCTGCCCTGAAAACCGGTTCATCTGTACCATTTTTCTAGGTTCCACATGTATGCATTATATATACAATATCTGTTTTTCTCTTTCCGACTTACTTCACTCTGTATGACAGTCTCTAGATCCATCGACGTCTCTAAAAATGACCCAGGTTCATTCCTTTGTATGGCTGAGTAATATTCCATTTTATATATGCACCACATCTTTATCCATTCGTCTGGCTGGGGGCATTTATCTTGCTTCCATTACATGGCTATGGTAAATAGTTCTGCAATGAACATTGTGGTGAATGGGTCTTTCTGATTTATGGTTTTCTCTGGGTATATGCCCAGAAGTGGGATTGCTGGATCATATGGTAATTCTATATTTAGTTTTTTAAGGAACGTCCATACTGTTCTCCGTAGTGACTGTATCACTTTACATTCCCACCGATAGCGGAAGAGGGTTCCTTTTCTCCACACCCTCCCCAGCATTTGTTGTTTGTAGATTTTCTGATGATGCCCATTCTATAGGTGTGGGGTGATACCTCATTGTAGTTTTGATTTGCATTTCTCTAATAATGAGAGATGTTGAGCAGCATTTCATGTGCGTCTTGGCCACCTCTGTGTCTTCTTTGAAGAAGTGTCTATGTAGATCTTCTAGCCATTTTTGTATTGGGTTGTTTGCTTTTTTAAGATTAAGCTGCATGAGCTGTTTATATGTATTGGAGATTAAACCTTTGTCCATTGATTCGTTTGCAAATATTTTCTCCCATTCTGAGGGTTGCCTGTTTCCATTCCCGTTTTTTAACCAAAAAAGAAAGAAAGAAAAAGAAGCAGAACACAAACGTGTGTAAAATAGGCCTCTTGAAACTGTCGTTTTGAAATATGAACGTCTTTTGTATTTTTGGGTCGATATACGACCCCAGGATTTGTTTTCAGGGCAGGTGTCATTTACAGGCCTGCCATTCTTTTGAATATCAAGTGACCATTAGCGCTGGGATGAAAGCTGCTGTTGTGTGAAACGGCCACAAGGTGGCAGCAGTTCTCCTTTACCAAATCTGGTTCCTAGGACAACAGAGCCTCAATGCAAGTCGTGTTCTAGCTTGTCATTTAGAATGGAATGTGCCAGGTAAAAGCCCCTTACGTTTGTCTCACTACTTCTAGTTCGTAGTTTTAATTTAATTTTTATTTTTTCTCACAGCAAGTTTGATTACAGTGTTTGGCTTGTTGTAGGTCTGCAAGATGTGGTTCTTTTACACATATACATATGTCTGTTCTTCCTGGGATCCTTTTCCCATGTACGTTATGACAGAATGTTGAGTAGCCTTCTCTTGGTATTCCGTAGGTGTTTGGTGATGATATATTTCACCTGTGTTTGTATATGTCCGTGAAGCGCAATATCCTAATGTATGCAATCCTCACACCTTTCCATTGGTGAACCATCAGTGTGTTTAATGAATCTGTGATTGCCCTTCTCTGTGGAAATATCTTCACTGGTGTCAATTTTTCAGTAACACCTATAAGTGACATCATACGACATGTGTCTTTCTGTTTCTGACTTACTACAAGTCACGTGGTTACCTCTAGACTCATCTACGGTGCTGCAAATGGCACTGTGTCCTTTTTCTGCTTGGCTAATATTCTGTCTGTATATGGACCAGTTCTTCTTTGTCCACTCATCTGTTGACGGACTATTTGGTTGCTTCCATGTCATGGCTATTGTAATGCTGCGGCAACACACATTTGCCTGCCTGTGTCTTTCCAATTCTGTCTTCTTAGGTTATAGGCCCAGGAGTGGGCCTGCTGGATCATATGGTATCAAAACCTTTACCTTGTAGAGGCACCTCCATTCTGTTCTCATTAGTGGCTCTTACCAGGTTACGTCCCACCTAAGGTTGAGGTTATGCTCTTCTCCACCACACCTTCAGCGTTTATTGTTTGTAGTATTTTTGCTGATGTATATTCTGACTCGTGTGAGCTGATAAGACTTTGTGGTTGGATTTGCATGTGTCTCATAACCCCGTGAAATTGAAATTTCTGGCATGTCCTTCTTTTCTTCAAACTGTGAGTACAGCTTACCTCTTCAAATTGTTTTTGTGAAGTATGTATGTGACACTTAGAAATAGTTTGGCCATTACCTCCCTCAAGACATTTTGAGGGCAGGTTTCATTTACAGCCCTCCAGTACTGGTGCATATGAAGTGAACCTAAGCACAGGTTTTAAAGCTGCTGTTGCAGGTAACGGCCAGAGGGCGGCAGCATTTCTGCTTTTCCCAATCTGGTAACTAGGGAAACAGACCATCTTGGCAGTGGTGTTCCTCGGTTATATATTAGAGTGGAATGTACCCCCAAAAGCTGATGTCTCATTACTTATGTTTGTTTAATAAATTGAATTTATATTTTTTATTGGGGTCATATTCCATTGTGTACATGGACCACTTCTTCTTTGTGCATTCCTCTATTGATGGACATTTTCGTAGCTTCCAAGTTTTGGCTATGGTAAATATTGCTGGATTGCCAGCCTGTGTCGTTTTGGTTTTTTGCAGTACGTGGGCCTCTTGCTTCCGTGAACCCTCCCATTGCAGAGCACAGGCTCTGCATGTGCAGGCCCAGCAGCCATACCTCATGGGACTAGGCGCTCCGTGGCATGTGTGATCTTCCCTAACCGGGGCATGGTCTCGTGTCCCCTGCATTGGCAGGCGGACTATCAACCACTGCACCACCAGTAAAAACCAGCCTGTGTCTTTTTGATTCTCATCCCCTCAGGCGACAGGCCCAGCAGTGGGTATGCTTGATTGAATGGTAGCTCAGTATTTACCTTTACAAAGCACCACATTTTTGTTTTCATTACTGGCTCTTACCATGTCTCACGTTGAACCAAGTGTAGGCATTTCTCCAAAACCCCTTCAGCATTTATTGTTTGCCGAATTTTTGCTGATGGCCATTCTGACTGGTGTGAGCTGATAAGTTTTAGTAATTTGGATTTGCATATCTTTAATTCTTCCTAATGTTCAGCATTTTTCCATGCCTTTTTAAATTTCTGGTACAGAAAAACAGAAAAAAACGGAGAGTACAATTAACCTCTTGCAATTGTCTTCTTGGATGGTTGCCCTCTTTTGAATATTTTGTTCAATTTTCGACCCCAGGATTGTTTTTGAGGGCAGGTGTCATTCACAGGCCTGCAATGAGTGTGAATATTTCGTGACCATTAGCACTGGGTTTAAAGCTGCTGTTGTGGGAAATGGCCACAAGGCGGCAGCATTTCTCCATTCCCAAATCTGGTTACTAGGGCAGCAGAGCCTTTCTGGGACCAATGGAATACAGAAGAAGGCATCATTGAAGTCTAAAACACAATAGCAGGTCCTGGTGGCTGGTAGAATGACCAGCAGGGTGTAGGAATTAGGAACTACTGGATGTATATCCTCCGTGGCTTCACTGAGTGTCCTGACATCCTTTACCAGGTCCCCAGCAGCCCACGGGGCTCTCGTGGTCAGGGCAATCGCAGTTTATGGAGCTCACCTGCGCAACTACCCAACAGCCCATGGGGCTCTCGTGGTCAGGCCCCTCCCAGGATATGGGGCTCACCTGGGCAGGTCCCAGCAGCCCACGGAGCTCTTTTGGTCAGGCCACTCCCAGGATATGGAGCTCACCTGTGCAACTACCCAGCAGCCCATGGGGCTCTCGTGGTCAGGCCCCTCCCAGGATACGGAGCTCCCCTGGGCAGGTACGTCAGCAGGGCTAGGCACACAGGAACCGTGCACATAGCCCGCATTGGAGAGCACCTCAGATCGCCTGTCACTCAGAGCTGACCCAGAGCACCTTAGAGCAGGACTTGAACTAACAAACAGCAGCTCCGACAGGTCTGTGACTCTGGGCATCACTCTGTGCGGCCTCCCTCTGCCTGGTCTTCCAGAGACTTCCACTGCAGCCTGGGCACCAGGCCTCTGTCTCCACCTATCAGCCGTCGTCTCCCTGACTCCTGGATTCCTCTCATTAGGAGAGGATCTTCTTGAAGTTGTCTCCCACTCATGGGCCAGATAAAATGATTAGAAAACAAGCCGGAGCTGCAGCCCCTTGTCTATCCTGACTCTCAGGAGCCCACCCGTGTTCCTTGGACCTGGCCGGTTCAGCGAGGTCCATTTTCTGCAATGTGAGCCCCTGAGGGCTGAGGATTAGCTGAACTGGGCAGCCTGACACTGCCAACCAGCCCTCCCCAGGTGTGCCTGGGTTGAGGTCAATAGAAACACCACTCCAGGGAGCAAGAGCCCCTGCAGCTGTGCCTGATGCCATATTCTCTGCCCCATCAGCTGTCTCGGGGCTGTGCTGGTGGGAGGGAGGGAGGGGCCACGGCTTTGTGGGGGCCCCGGTGTGAGTGGGTCTCTGCTGGACTTTCTGCAGGAGTTGCCAGGCTGCCACCTGCTAAAGAAGAGCATGTGTCACCATACCTTCTGCTGGAATTTCTCCACTGGCAGAGGTGAGGAAGGAAACAATCTGTTGGGTCTGGGACAGGAGGGCTATCTCAGGCAGGGAAATGGAAAGCTTCCAGAAGAGCGCCCGGGGCCAGGACCATCCTGGCTGTCCTGCAGGCACCAAGTCGGTCTGCATGCTGTCACTGGTGTGGCTCCACGGCCCTTCCTCTAGGCTTTCAAGTCCTTGTACATATTCAGGTGTTTTACTTGAGAAGGCTGGGAACAGTTTAGCAGCAGCTGGCATGGGGCTCAGCTCACGTTTACTCACAGACGCCTCGGCATGGTCCCCCAGCTTTGCAATGAGGAAGCTGCTTGCGGGGGGGTGGTGCTGGCTTCATGGTAGATGATTCCCCACCTCTGACCATCTTCAGAATTGTTTAACCCTGGAGCAAGTGCCTGATAGGGTTTTCCTCTGTATATTTCTGTTTTTGGTTCAAGGTAGATTTGATTCCTCTTTTATGTATTTATAGATATAAGCATGGAAATAATTCATTCATATAAATACATCTGGTGAAGGGAAGCACTTTTTTTCTGCTTTATTTTTAAATTTTATTTATTTTAAAAAATTTTGTAATTTAATTTAATTTTTTTTATTTATACGGCAGGATATTATTAGTTATCTATTTTAGACTTATACATGTATACATGTCAATCCCAATCCCGCAACTCATCCCAGCAGCACCACCCCATGGCTTCACCCCTTTGGTGTCCATACGTGTGTTCTCTACCTCTGTGTCTCTATTTCTGCCCTGAAAACCGGTTCATCTGTACCATTTTTCTAGGTTCCACATGTATGCATTATATATACAATATCTGTTTTTCTCTTTCCGACTTACTTCACTCTGTATGACAGTCTCTAGATCCATCGACGTCTCTAAAAATGACCCAGGTTCATTCCTTTGTATGGCTGAGTAATATTCCATTTTATATATGCACCACATCTTTATCCATTCGTCTGGCTGGGGGCATTTATCTTGCTTCCATTACATGGCTATGGTAAATAGTTCTGCAATGAACATTGTGGTGAATGGGTCTTTCTGATTTATGGTTTTCTCTGGGTATATGCCCAGAAGTGGGATTGCTGGATCATATGGTAATTCTATATTTAGTTTTTTAAGGAACGTCCATACTGTTCTCCGTAGTGACTGTATCACTTTACATTCCCACCGATAGCGGAAGAGGGTTCCTTTTCTCCACACCCTCCCCAGCATTTGTTGTTTGTAGATTTTCTGATGATGCCCATTCTATAGGTGTGGGGTGATACCTCATTGTAGTTTTGATTTGCATTTCTCTAATAATGAGAGATGTTGAGCAGCATTTCATGTGCGTCTTGGCCACCTCTGTGTCTTCTTTGAAGAAGTGTCTATGTAGATCTTCTAGCCATTTTTGTATTGGGTTGTTTGCTTTTTTAAGATTAAGCTGCATGAGCTGTTTATATGTATTGGAGATTAAACCTTTGTCCATTGATTCGTTTGCAAATATTTTCTCCCATTCTGAGGGTTGCCTGTTTCCATTCCCGTTTTTTAACCAAAAAAGAAAGAAAGAAAAAGAAGCAGAACACAAACGTGTGTAAAATAGGCCTCTTGAAACTGTCGTTTTGAAATATGAACGTCTTTTGTATTTTTGGGTCGATATACGACCCCAGGATTTGTTTTCAGGGCAGGTGTCATTTACAGGCCTGCCATTCTTTTGAATATCAAGTGACCATTAGCGCTGGGATGAAAGCTGCTGTTGTGTGAAACGGCCACAAGGTGGCAGCAGTTCTCCTTTACCAAATCTGGTTCCTAGGACAACAGAGCCTCAATGCAAGTCGTGTTCTAGCTTGTCATTTAGAATGGAATGTGCCAGGTAAAAGCCCCTTACGTTTGTCTCACTACTTCTAGTTCGTAGTTTTAATTTAATTTTTATTTTTTCTCACAGCAAGTTTGATTACAGTGTTTGGCTTGTTGTAGGTCTGCAAGATGTGGTTCTTTTACACATATACATATGTCTGTTCTTCCTGGGATCCTTTTCCCATGTACGTTATGACAGAATGTTGAGTAGCCTTCTCTTGGTATTCCGTAGGTGTTTGGTGATGATATATTTCACCTGTGTTTGTATATGTCCGTGAAGCGCAATATCCTAATGTATGCAATCCTCACACCTTTCCATTGGTGAACCATCAGTGTGTTTAATGAATCTGTGATTGCCCTTCTCTGTGGAAATATCTTCACTGGTGTCAATTTTTCAGTAACACCTATAAGTGACATCATACGACATGTGTCTTTCTGTTTCTGACTTACTACAAGTCACGTGGTTACCTCTAGACTCATCTACGGTGCTGCAAATGGCACTGTGTCCTTTTTCTGCTTGGCTAATATTCTGTCTGTATATGGACCAGTTCTTCTTTGTCCACTCATCTGTTGACGGACTATTTGGTTGCTTCCATGTCATGGCTATTGTAATGCTGCGGCAACACACATTTGCCTGCCTGTGTCTTTCCAATTCTGTCTTCTTAGGTTATAGGCCCAGGAGTGGGCCTGCTGGATCATATGGTATCAAAACCTTTACCTTGTAGAGGCACCTCCATTCTGTTCTCATTAGTGGCTCTTACCAGGTTACGTCCCACCTAAGGTTGAGGTTATGCTCTTCTCCACCACACCTTCAGCGTTTATTGTTTGTAGTATTTTTGCTGATGTATATTCTGACTCGTGTGAGCTGATAAGACTTTGTGGTTGGATTTGCATGTGTCTCATAACCCCGTGAAATTGAAATTTCTGGCATGTCCTTCTTTTCTTCAAACTGTGAGTACAGCTTACCTCTTCAAATTGTTTTTGTGAAGTATGTATGTGACACTTAGAAATAGTTTGGCCATTACCTCCCTCAAGACATTTTGAGGGCAGGTTTCATTTACAGCCCTCCAGTACTGGTGCATATGAAGTGAACCTAAGCACAGGTTTTAAAGCTGCTGTTGCAGGTAACGGCCAGAGGGCGGCAGCATTTCTGCTTTTCCCAATCTGGTAACTAGGGAAACAGACCATCTTGGCAGTGGTGTTCCTCGGTTATATATTAGAGTGGAATGTACCCCCAAAAGCTGATGTCTCATTACTTATGTTTGTTTAATAAATTGAATTTATATTTTTTATTGGGGTCATATTCCATTGTGTACATGGACCACTTCTTCTTTGTGCATTCCTCTATTGATGGACATTTTCGTAGCTTCCAAGTTTTGGCTATGGTAAATATTGCTGGATTGCCAGCCTGTGTCGTTTTGGTTTTTTGCAGTACGTGGGCCTCTTGCTTCCGTGAACCCTCCCATTGCAGAGCACAGGCTCTGCATGTGCAGGCCCAGCAGCCATACCTCATGGGACTAGGCGCTCCGTGGCATGTGTGATCTTCCCTAACCGGGGCATGATCCCGTGTCCCCTGCATTGGCAGGCGGACTATCAACCACTGCACCACCAGTAAAAACCAGCCTGTGTCTTTTTGATTCTCATCCCCTCAGGCGACAGGCCCAGCAGTGGGTATGCTTGATTGAATGGTAGCTCAGTATTTACCTTTACAAAGCACCACATTTTTGTTTTCATTACTGGCTCTTAGCATGTCTCACGTTGAACCAAGTGTAGGCATTTCTCCAAAACCCCTTCAGCATTTATTGTTTGCCGAATTTTTGCTGATGGCCATTCTGACTGGTGTGAGCTGATAAGTTTTAGTAATTTGGATTTGCATATCTTTAATTCTTCCTAATGTTCAGCATTTTTCCATGCCTTTTTAAATTTCTGGTACAGAAAAACAGAAAAAAACGGAGAGTACAATTAACCTCTTGCAATTGTCTTCTTGGATGGTTGCCCTCTTTTGAATATTTTGTTCAATTTTCGACCCCAGGATTGTTTTTGAGGGCAGGTGTCATTCACAGGCCTGCAATGAGTGTGAATATTTCGTGACCATTAGCACTGGGTTTAAAGCTGCTGTTGTGGGAAATGGCCACAAGGCGGCAGCATTTCTCCATTCCCAAATCTGGTTACTAGGGCAGCAGAGCCTTTCTGGGACCAATGGAATACAGAAGAAGGCATCATTGAAGTCTAATACACAATAGCAGGTCCTGGTGGCTGGTAGAATGACCAGCAGGGTGTAGGAATTAGGAACTACTGGATGTATATCCTCCGTGGCTTCACTGAGTGTCCTGACATCCTTTACCAGGTCCCCAGCAGCCCACGGGGCTCTCGTGGTCAGGGCAATCGCAGTTTATGGAGCTCACCTGCGCAACTACCCAACAGCCCATGGGGCTCTCGTGGTCAGGCCCCTCCCAGGATATGGGGCTCACCTGGGCAGGTCCCAGCAGCCCACGGAGCTCTTTTGGTCAGGCCACTCCCAGGATATGGAGCTCACCTGTGCAACTACCCAGCAGCCCATGGGGCTCTCGTGGTCAGGCCCCTCCCAGGATACGGAGCTCCCCTGGGCAGGTACGTCAGCAGGGCTAGGCACACAGGAACCGTGCACATAGCCCGCATTGGAGAGCACCTCAGATCGCCTGTCACTCAGAGCTGACCCAGAGCACCTTAGAGCAGGACTTGAACTAACAAACAGCAGCTCCGACAGGTCTGTGACTCTGGGCATCACTCTGTGCGGCCTCCCTCTGCCTGGTCTTCCAGAGACTTCCACTGCAGCCTGGGCACCAGGCCTCTGTCTCCACCTACCAGCCGTCGTCTCCCTGACTCCTGGATTCCTCTCATTAGGAGAGGATCTTCTTGAAGTTGTCTCCCACTCATGGGCCAGATAAAATGATTAGAAAACAAGCCGGAGCTGCAGCCCCTTGTCTATCCTGACTCTCAGGAGCCCACCCGTGTTCCTTGGACCTGGCCGGTTCAGCGAGGTCCATTTTCTGCAATGTGAGCCCCTGAGGGCTGAGGATTAGCTGAACTGGGCAGCCTGACACTGCCAACCAGCCCTCCCCAGGTGTGCCTGGGTTGAGGTCAATAGAAACACCACTCCAGGGAGCAAGAGCCCCTGCAGCTGTGCCTGATGCCATATTCTCTGCCCCATCAGCTGTCTCGGGGCTGTGCTGGTGGGAGGGAGGGAGGGGCCACAGCTTTGTGGGGGCCCCGGTGTGAGTGGGTCTCTGCTGGACTTTCTGCAGGAGTTGCCAGGCTGCCACCTGCTAAAGAAGAGCATGTGTCACCATACCTTCTGCTGGAATTTCTCCACTGGCAGAGGTGAGGAAGGAAACAATCTGTTGGGTCTGGGACAGGAGGGCTATCTCAGGCAGGGAAATGGAAAGCTTCCAGAAGAGCGCCCGGGGCCAGGACCATCCTGGCTGTCCTGCAGGCACCAAGTCGGTCTGCATGCTGTCACTGGTGTGGCTCCACGGCCCTTCCTCTAGGCTTTCAAGTCCTTGTACATATTCAGGTGTTTTACTTGAGAAGGCTGGGAACAGTTTAGCAGCAGCTGGCATGGGGCTCAGCTCACGTTTACTCACAGACGCCTCGGCATGGTCCCCCAGCTTTGCAATGAGGAAGCTGCTTGCGGGGGGGTGGTGCTGGCTTCATGGTAGATGATTCCCCACCTCTGACCATCTTCAGAATTGTTTAACCCTGGAGCAAGTGCCTGATAGGGTTTTCCTCTGTATATTTCTGTTTTTGGTTCAAGGTAGATTTGATTCCTCTTTTATGTATTTATAGATATAAGCATGGAAATAATTCATTCATATAAATACATCTGGTGAAGGGAAGCACTTTTTTTCTGCTTTATTTTTAAATTTTATTTATTTTAAAAAATTTTGTAATTTAATTTAATTTTTTTTATTTATACGGCAGGATATTATTAGTTATCTATTTTAGACTTATACATGTATACATGTCAATCCCAATCCCGCAACTCATCCCAGCAGCACCACCCCATGGCTTCACCCCTTTGGTGTCCATACGTGTGTTCTCTACCTCTGTGTCTCTATTTCTGCCCTGAAAACCGGTTCATCTGTACCATTTTTCTAGGTTCCACATGTATGCATTATATATACAATATCTGTTTTTCTCTTTCCGACTTACTTCACTCTGTATGACAGTCTCTAGATCCATCGACGTCTCTAAAAATGACCCAGGTTCATTCCTTTGTATGGCTGAGTAATATTCCATTTTATATATGCACCACATCTTTATCCATTCGTCTGGCTGGGGGCATTTATCTTGCTTCCATTACATGGCTATGGTAAATAGTTCTGCAATGAACATTGTGGTGAATGGGTCTTTCTGATTTATGGTTTTCTCTGGGTATATGCCCAGAAGTGGGATTGCTGGATCATATGGTAATTCTATATTTAGTTTTTTAAGGAACGTCCATACTGTTCTCCGTAGTGACTGTATCACTTTACATTCCCACCGATAGCGGAAGAGGGTTCCTTTTCTCCACACCCTCCCCAGCATTTGTTGTTTGTAGATTTTCTGATGATGCCCATTCTATAGGTGTGGGGTGATACCTCATTGTAGTTTTGATTTGCATTTCTCTAATAATGAGAGATGTTGAGCAGCATTTCATGTGCGTCTTGGCCACCTCTGTGTCTTCTTTGAAGAAGTGTCTATGTAGATCTTCTAGCCATTTTTGTATTGGGTTGTTTGCTTTTTTAAGATTAAGCTGCATGAGCTGTTTATATGTATTGGAGATTAAACCTTTGTCCATTGATTCGTTTGCAAATATTTTCTCCCATTCTGAGGGTTGCCTGTTTCCATTCCCGTTTTTTAACCAAAAAAGAAAGAAAGAAAAAGAAGCAGAACACAAACGTGTGTAAAATAGGCCTCTTGAAACTGTCGTTTTGAAATATGAACGTCTTTTGTATTTTTGGGTCGATATACGACCCCAGGATTTGTTTTCAGGGCAGGTGTCATTTACAGGCCTGCCATTCTTTTGAATATCAAGTGACCATTAGCGCTGGGATGAAAGCTGCTGTTGTGTGAAACGGCCACAAGGTGGCAGCAGTTCTCCTTTACCAAATCTGGTTACTAGGACAACAGAGCCTCAATGCAAGTCGTGTTCTAGCTTGTCATTTAGAATGGAATGTGCCAGGTAAAAGCCCCTTACGTTTGTCTCACTACTTCTAGTTCGTAGTTTTAATTTAATTTTTATTTTTTCTCACAGCAAGTTTGATTACAGTGTTTGGCTTGTTGTAGGTCTGCAAGATGTGGTTCTTTTACACATATACATATGTCTGTTCTTCCTGGGATCCTTTTCCCATGTACGTTATGACAGAATGTTGAGTAGCCTTCTCTTGGTATTCCGTAGGTGTTTGGTGATGATATATTTCACCTGTGTTTGTATATGTCCGTGAAGCGCAATATCCTAATGTATGCAATCCTCACACCTTTCCATTGGTGAACCATCAGTGTGTTTAATGAATCTGTGATTGCCCTTCTCTGTGGAAATATCTTCACTGGTGTCAATTTTTCAGTAACACCTATAAGTGACATCATACGACATGTGTCTTTCTGTTTCTGACTTACTACAAGTCACGTGGTTACCTCTAGACTCATCTACGGTGCTGCAAATGGCACTGTGTCCTTTTTCTGCTTGGCTAATATTCTGTCTGTATATGGACCAGTTCTTCTTTGTCCACTCATCTGTTGACGGACTATTTGGTTGCTTCCATGTCATGGCTATTGTAATGCTGCGGCAACACACATTTGCCTGCCTGTGTCTTTCCAATTCTGTCTTCTTAGGTTATAGGCCCAGGAGTGGGCCTGCTGGATCATATGGTATCAAAACCTTTACCTTGTAGAGGCACCTCCATTCTGTTCTCATTAGTGGCTCTTACCAGGTTACGTCCCACCTAAGGTTGAGGTTATGCTCTTCTCCACCACACCTTCAGCGTTTATTGTTTGTAGTATTTTTGCTGATGTATATTCTGACTCGTGTGAGCTGATAAGACTTTGTGGTTGGATTTGCATGTGTCTCATAACCCCGTGAAATTGAAATTTCTGGCATGTCCTTCTTTTCTTCAAACTGTGAGTACAGCTTACCTCTTCAAATTGTTTTTGTGAAGTATGTATGTGACACTTAGAAATAGTTTGGCCATTACCTCCCTCAAGACATTTTGAGGGCAGGTTTCATTTACAGCCCTCCAGTACTGGTGCATATGAAGTGAACCTAAGCACAGGTTTTAAAGCTGCTGTTGCAGGTAACGGCCAGAGGGCGGCAGCATTTCTGCTTTTCCCAATCTGGTAACTAGGGAAACAGACCATCTTGGCAGTGGTGTTCCTCGGTTATATATTAGAGTGGAATGTACCCCCAAAAGCTGATGTCTCATTACTTATGTTTGTTTAATAAATTGAATTTATATTTTTTATTGGGGTCATATTCCATTGTGTACATGGACCACTTCTTCTTTGTGCATTCCTCTATTGATGGACATTTTCGTAGCTTCCAAGTTTTGGCTATGGTAAATATTGCTGGATTGCCAGCCTGTGTCGTTTTGGTTTTTTGCAGTACGTGGGCCTCTTGCTTCCGTGAACCCTCCCATTGCAGAGCACAGGCTCTGCATGTGCAGGCCCAGCAGCCATACCTCATGGGACTAGGCGCTCCGTGGCATGTGTGATCTTCCCTAACCGGGGCATGATCCCGTGTCCCCTGCATTGGCAGGCGGACTATCAACCACTGCACCACCAGTAAAAACCAGCCTGTGTCTTTTTGATTCTCATCCCCTCAGGCGACAGGCCCAGCAGTGGGTATGCTTGATTGAATGGTAGCTCAGTATTTACCTTTACAAAGCACCACATTTTTGTTTTCATTACTGGCTCTTAGCATGTCTCACGTTGAACCAAGTGTAGGCATTTCTCCAAAACCCCTTCAGCATTTATTGTTTGCCGAATTTTTGCTGATGGCCATTCTGACTGGTGTGAGCTGATAAGTTTTAGTAATTTGGATTTGCATATCTTTAATTCTTCCTAATGTTCAGCATTTTTCCATGCCTTTTTAAATTTCTGGTACAGAAAAACAGAAAAAAACGGAGAGTACAATTAACCTCTTGCAATTGTCTTCTTGGATGGTTGCCCTCTTTTGAATATTTTGTTCAATTTTCGACCCCAGGATTGTTTTTGAGGGCAGGTGTCATTCACAGGCCTGCAATGAGTGTGAATATTTCGTGACCATTAGCACTGGGTTTAAAGCTGCTGTTGTGGGAAATGGCCACAAGCCGGCAGCATTTCTCCATTCCCAAATCTGGTTACTAGGGCAGCAGAGCCTTTCTGGGACCAATGGAATACAGAAGAAGGCATCATTGAAGTCTAATACACAATAGCAGGTCCTGGTGGCTGGTAGAATGACCAGCAGGGTGTAGGAATTAGGAACTACTGGATGTATATCCTCCGTGGCTTCACTGAGTGTCCTGACATCCTTTACCAGGTCCCCAGCAGCCCACGGGGCTCTCGTGGTCAGGGCAATCGCAGTTTATGGAGCTCACCTGCGCAACTACCCAACAGCCCATGGGGCTCTCGTGGTCAGGCCCCTCCCAGGATATGGGGCTCACCTGGGCAGGTCCCAGCAGCCCACGGAGCTCTTTTGGTCAGGCCACTCCCAGGATATGGAGCTCACCTGTGCAACTACCCAGCAGCCCATGGGGCTCTCGTGGTCAGGCCCCTCCCAGGATACGGAGCTCCCCTGGGCAGGTACGTCAGCAGGGCTAGGCACACAGGAACCGTGCACATAGCCCGCATTGGAGAGCACCTCAGATCGCCTGTCACTCAGAGCTGACCCAGAGCACCTTAGAGCAGGACTTGAACTAACAAACAGCAGCTCCGACAGGTCTGTGACTCTGGGCATCACTCTGTGCGGCCTCCCTCTGCCTGGTCTTCCAGAGACTTCCACTGCAGCCTGGGCACCAGGCCTCTGTCTCCACCTACCAGCCGTCGTCTCCCTGACTCCTGGATTCCTCTCATTAGGAGAGGATCTTCTTGAAGTTGTCTCCCACTCATGGGCCAGATAAAATGATTAGAAAACAAGCCGGAGCTGCAGCCCCTTGTCTATCCTGACTCTCAGGAGCCCACCCGTGTTCCTTGGACCTGGCCGGTTCAGCGAGGTCCATTTTCTGCAATGTGAGCCCCTGAGGGCTGAGGATTAGCTGAACTGGGCAGCCTGACACTGCCAACCAGCCCTCCCCAGGTGTGCCTGGGTTGAGGTCAATAGAAACACCACTCCAGGGAGCAAGAGCCCCTGCAGCTGTGCCTGATGCCATATTCTCTGCCCCATCAGCTGTCTCGGGGCTGTGCTGGTGGGAGGGAGGGAGGGGCCACGGCTTTGTGGGGGCCCCGGTGTGAGTGGGTCTCTGCTGGACTTTCTGCAGGAGTTGCCAGGCTGCCACCTGCTAAAGAAGAGCATGTGTCACCATACCTTCTGCTGGAATTTCTCCACTGGCAGAGGTGAGGAAGGAAACAATCTGTTGGGTCTGGGACAGGAGGGCTATCTCAGGCAGGGAAATGGAAAGCTTCCAGAAGAGCGCCCGGGGCCAGGACCATCCTGGCTGTCCTGCAGGCACCAAGTCGGTCTGCATGCTGTCACTGGTGTGGCTCCACGGCCCTTCCTCTAGGCTTTCAAGTCCTTGTACATATTCAGGTGTTTTACTTGAGAAGGCTGGGAACAGTTTAGCAGCAGCTGGCATGGGGCTCAGCTCACGTTTACTCACAGACGCCTCGGCATGGTCCCCCAGCTTTGCAATGAGGAAGCTGCTTGCGGGGGGGTGGTGCTGGCTTCATGGTAGATGATTCCCCACCTCTGACCATCTTCAGAATTGTTTAACCCTGGAGCAAGTGCCTGATAGGGTTTTCCTCTGTATATTTCTGTTTTTGGTTCAAGGTAGATTTGATTCCTCTTTTATGTATTTATAGATATAAGCATGGAAATAATTCATTCATATAAATACATCTGGTGAAGGGAAGCACTTTTTTTCTGCTTTATTTTTAAATTTTATTTATTTTAAAAAATTTTGTAATTTAATTTAATTTTTTTTATTTATACGGCAGGATATTATTAGTTATCTATTTTAGACTTATACATGTATACATGTCAATCCCAATCCCGCAACTCATCCCAGCAGCACCACCCCATGGCTTCACCCCTTTGGTGTCCATACGTGTGTTCTCTACCTCTGTGTCTCTATTTCTGCCCTGAAAACCGGTTCATCTGTACCATTTTTCTAGGTTCCACATGTATGCATTATATATACAATATCTGTTTTTCTCTTTCCGACTTACTTCACTCTGTATGACAGTCTCTAGATCCATCGACGTCTCTAAAAATGACCCAGGTTCATTCCTTTGTATGGCTGAGTAATATTCCATTTTATATATGCACCACATCTTTATCCATTCGTCTGGCTGGGGGCATTTATCTTGCTTCCATTACATGGCTATGGTAAATAGTTCTGCAATGAACATTGTGGTGAATGGGTCTTTCTGATTTATGGTTTTCTCTGGGTATATGCCCAGAAGTGGGATTGCTGGATCATATGGTAATTCTATATTTAGTTTTTTAAGGAACGTCCATACTGTTCTCCGTAGTGACTGTATCACTTTACATTCCCACCGATAGCGGAAGAGGGTTCCTTTTCTCCACACCCTCCCCAGCATTTGTTGTTTGTAGATTTTCTGATGATGCCCATTCTATAGGTGTGGGGTGATACCTCATTGTAGTTTTGATTTGCATTTCTCTAATAATGAGAGATGTTGAGCAGCATTTCATGTGCGTCTTGGCCACCTCTGTGTCTTCTTTGAAGAAGTGTCTATGTAGATCTTCTAGCCATTTTTGTATTGGGTTGTTTGCTTTTTTAAGATTAAGCTGCATGAGCTGTTTATATGTATTGGAGATTAAACCTTTGTCCATTGATTCGTTTGCAAATATTTTCTCCCATTCTGAGGGTTGCCTGTTTCCATTCCCGTTTTTTAACCAAAAAAGAAAGAAAGAAAAAGAAGCAGAACACAAACGTGTGTAAAATAGGCCTCTTGAAACTGTCGTTTTGAAATATGAACGTCTTTTGTATTTTTGGGTCGATATACGACCCCAGGATTTGTTTTCAGGGCAGGTGTCATTTACAGGCCTGCCATTCTTTTGAATATCAAGTGACCATTAGCGCTGGGATGAAAGCTGCTGTTGTGTGAAACGGCCACAAGGTGGCAGCAGTTCTCCTTTACCAAATCTGGTTACTAGGACAACAGAGCCTCAATGCAAGTCGTGTTCTAGCTTGTCATTTAGAATGGAATGTGCCAGGTAAAAGCCCCTTACGTTTGTCTCACTACTTCTAGTTCGTAGTTTTAATTTAATTTTTATTTTTTCTCACAGCAAGTTTGATTACAGTGTTTGGCTTGTTGTAGGTCTGCAAGATGTGGTTCTTTTACACATATACATATGTCTGTTCTTCCTGGGATCCTTTTCCCATGTACGTTATGACAGAATGTTGAGTAGCCTTCTCTTGGTATTCCGTAGGTGTTTGGTGATGATATATTTCACCTGTGTTTGTATATGTCCGTGAAGCGCAATATCCTAATGTATGCAATCCTCACACCTTTCCATTGGTGAACCATCAGTGTGTTTAATGAATCTGTGATTGCCCTTCTCTGTGGAAATATCTTCACTGGTGTCAATTTTTCAGTAACACCTATAAGTGACATCATACGACATGTGTCTTTCTGTTTCTGACTTACTACAAGTCACGTGGTTACCTCTAGACTCATCTACGGTGCTGCAAATGGCACTGTGTCCTTTTTCTGCTTGGCTAATATTCTGTCTGTATATGGACCAGTTCTTCTTTGTCCACTCATCTGTTGACGGACTATTTGGTTGCTTCCATGTCATGGCTATTGTAATGCTGCGGCAACACACATTTGCCTGCCTGTGTCTTTCCAATTCTGTCTTCTTAGGTTATAGGCCCAGGAGTGGGCCTGCTGGATCATATGGTATCAAAACCTTTACCTTGTAGAGGCACCTCCATTCTGTTCTCATTAGTGGCTCTTACCAGGTTACGTCCCACCTAAGGTTGAGGTTATGCTCTTCTCCACCACACCTTCAGCGTTTATTGTTTGTAGTATTTTTGCTGATGTATATTCTGACTCGTGTGAGCTGATAAGACTTTGTGGTTGGATTTGCATGTGTCTCATAACCCCGTGAAATTGAAATTTCTGGCATGTCCTTCTTTTCTTCAAACTGTGAGTACAGCTTACCTCTTCAAATTGTTTTTGTGAAGTATGTATGTGACACTTAGAAATAGTTTGGCCATTACCTCCCTCAAGACATTTTGAGGGCAGGTTTCATTTACAGCCCTCCAGTACTGGTGCATATGAAGTGAACCTAAGCACAGGTTTTAAAGCTGCTGTTGCAGGTAACGGCCAGAGGGCGGCAGCATTTCTGCTTTTCCCAATCTGGTAACTAGGGAAACAGACCATCTTGGCAGTGGTGTTCCTCGGTTATATATTAGAGTGGAATGTACCCCCAAAAGCTGATGTCTCATTACTTATGTTTGTTTAATAAATTGAATTTATATTTTTTATTGGGGTCATATTCCATTGTGTACATGGACCACTTCTTCTTTGTGCATTCCTCTATTGATGGACATTTTCGTAGCTTCCAAGTTTTGGCTATGGTAAATATTGCTGGATTGCCAGCCTGTGTCGTTTTGGTTTTTTGCAGTACGTGGGCCTCTTGCTTCCGTGAACCCTCCCATTGCAGAGCACAGGCTCTGCATGTGCAGGCCCAGCAGCCATACCTCATGGGACTAGGCGCTCCATGGCATGTGTGATCTTCCCTAACCGGGGCATGATCCCGTGTCCCCTGCATTGGCAGGCGGACTATCAACCACTGCACCACCAGTAAAAACCAGCCTGTGTCTTTTTGATTCTCATCCCCTCAGGCGACAGGCCCAGCAGTGGGTATGCTTGATTGAATGGTAGCTCAGTATTTACCTTTACAAAGCACCACATTTTTGTTTTCATTACTGGCTCTTAGCATGTCTCACGTTGAACCAAGTGTAGGCATTTCTCCAAAACCCCTTCAGCATTTATTGTTTGCCGAATTTTTGCTGATGGCCATTCTGACTGGTGTGAGCTGATAAGTTTTAGTAATTTGGATTTGCATATCTTTAATTCTTCCTAATGTTCAGCATTTTTCCATGCCTTTTTAAATTTCTGGTACAGAAAAACAGAAAAAAACGGAGAGTACAATTAACCTCTTGCAATTGTCTTCTTGGATGGTTGCCCTCTTTTGAATATTTTGTTCAATTTTCGACCCCAGGATTGTTTTTGAGGGCAGGTGTCATTCACAGGCCTGCAATGAGTGTGAATATTTCGTGACCATTAGCACTGGGTTTAAAGCTGCTGTTGTGGGAAATGGCCACAAGGCGGCAGCATTTCTCCATTCCCAAATCTGGTTACTAGGGCAGCAGAGCCTTTCTGGGACCAATGGAATACAGAAGAAGGCATCATTGAAGTCTAATACACAATAGCAGGTCCTGGTGGCTGGTAGAATGACCAGCAGGGTGTAGGAATTAGGAACTACTGGATGTATATCCTCCGTGGCTTCACTGAGTGTCCTGACATCCTTTACCAGGTCCCCAGCAGCCCACGGGGCTCTCGTGGTCAGGGCAATCGCAGTTTATGGAGCTCACCTGCGCAACTACCCAACAGCCCATGGGGCTCTCGTGGTCAGGCCCCTCCCAGGATATGGGGCTCACCTGGGCAGGTCCCAGCAGCCCACGGAGCTCTTTTGGTCAGGCCACTCCCAGGATATGGAGCTCACCTGTGCAACTACCCAGCAGCCCATGGGGCTCTCGTGGTCAGGCCCCTCCCAGGATACGGAGCTCCCCTGGGCAGGTACGTCAGCAGGGCTAGGCACACAGGAACCGTGCACATAGCCCGCATTGGAGAGCACCTCAGATCGCCTGTCACTCAGAGCTGACCCAGAGCACCTTAGAGCAGGACTTGAACTAACAAACAGCAGCTCCGACAGGTCTGTGACTCTGGGCATCACTCTGTGCGGCCTCCCTCTGCCTGGTCTTCCAGAGACTTCCACTGCAGCCTGGGCACCAGGCCTCTGTCTCCACCTACCAGCCGTCGTCTCCCTGACTCCTGGATTCCTCTCATTAGGAGAGGATCTTCTTGAAGTTGTCTCCCACTCATGGGCCAGATAAAATGATTAGAAAACAAGCCGGAGCTGCAGCCCCTTGTCTATCCTGACTCTCAGGAGCCCACCCGTGTTCCTTGGACCTGGCCGGTTCAGCGAGGTCCATTTTCTGCAATGTGAGCCCCTGAGGGCTGAGGATTAGCTGAACTGGGCAGCCTGACACTGCCAACCAGCCCTCCCCAGGTGTGCCTGGGTTGAGGTCAATAGAAACACCACTCCAGGGAGCAAGAGCCCCTGCAGCTGTGCCTGATGCCATATTCTCTGCCCCATCAGCTGTCTCGGGGCTGTGCTGGTGGGAGGGAGGGAGGGGCCACGGCTTTGTGGGGGCCCCGGTGTGAGTGGGTCTCTGCTGGACTTTCTGCAGGAGTTGCCAGGCTGCCACCTGCTAAAGAAGAGCATGTGTCACCATACCTTCTGCTGGAATTTCTCCACTGGCAGAGGTGAGGAAGGAAACAATCTGTTGGGTCTGGGACAGGAGGGCTATCTCAGGCAGGGAAATGGAAAGCTTCCAGAAGAGCGCCCGGGGCCAGGACCATCCTGGCTGTCCTGCAGGCACCAAGTCGGTCTGCATGCTGTCACTGGTGTGGCTCCACGGCCCTTCCTCTAGGCTTTCAAGTCCTTGTACATATTCAGGTGTTTTACTTGAGAAGGCTGGGAACAGTTTAGCAGCAGCTGGCATGGGGCTCAGCTCACGTTTACTCACAGACGCCTCGGCATGGTCCCCCAGCTTTGCAATGAGGAAGCTGCTTGCGGGGGGGTGGTGCTGGCTTCATGGTAGATGATTCCCCACCTCTGACCATCTTCAGAATTGTTTAACCCTGGAGCAAGTGCCTGATAGGGTTTTCCTCTGTATATTTCTGTTTTTGGTTCAAGGTAGATTTGATTCCTCTTTTATGTATTTATAGATATAAGCATGGAAATAATTCATTCATATAAATACATCTGGTGAAGGGAAGCACTTTTTTTCTGTTTTATTTTTAAATTTTATTTATTTTAAAAAATTTTGTAATTTAATTTAATTTTTTTTATTTATACGGCAGGATATTATTAGTTATCTATTTTAGACTTATACATGTATACATGTCAATCCCAATCCCGCAACTCATCCCAGCAGCACCACCCCATGGCTTCACCCCTTTGGTGTCCATACGTGTGTTCTCTACCTCTGTGTCTCTATTTCTGCCCTGAAAACCGGTTCATCTGTACCATTTTTCTAGGTTCCACATGTATGCATTATATATACAATATCTGTTTTTCTCTTTCCGACTTACTTCACTCTGTATGACAGTCTCTAGATCCATCGACGTCTCTAAAAATGACCCAGGTTCATTCCTTTGTATGGCTGAGTAATATTCCATTTTATATATGCACCACATCTTTATCCATTCGTCTGGCTGGGGGCATTTATCTTGCTTCCATTACATGGCTATGGTAAATAGTTCTGCAATGAACATTGTGGTGAATGGGTCTTTCTGATTTATGGTTTTCTCTGGGTATATGCCCAGAAGTGGGATTGCTGGATCATATGGTAATTCTATATTTAGTTTTTTAAGGAACGTCCATACTGTTCTCCGTAGTGACTGTATCACTTTACATTCCCACCGATAGCGGAAGAGGGTTCCTTTTCTCCACACCCTCCCCAGCATTTGTTGTTTGTAGATTTTCTGATGATGCCCATTCTATAGGTGTGGGGTGATACCTCATTGTAGTTTTGATTTGCATTTCTCTAATAATGAGAGATGTTGAGCAGCATTTCATGTGCGTCTTGGCCACCTCTGTGTCTTCTTTGAAGAAGTGTCTATGTAGATCTTCTAGCCATTTTTGTATTGGGTTGTTTGCTTTTTTAAGATTAAGCTGCATGAGCTGTTTATATGTATTGGAGATTAAACCTTTGTCCATTGATTCGTTTGCAAATATTTTCTCCCATTCTGAGGGTTGCCTGTTTCCATACCCGTTTTTTAACCAAAAAAGAAAGAAAGAAAAAGAAGCAGAACACAAACGTGTGTAAAATAGGCCTCTTGAAACTGTCGTTTTG
This sequence comes from Mesoplodon mirus, assembly GCF_964341445.2. Lineage (NCBI taxonomy): Eukaryota > Metazoa > Chordata > Mammalia > Artiodactyla > Ziphiidae > Mesoplodon > Mesoplodon mirus. Next base: position 195,778 of record NW_028295814.1, on the reverse strand, counting down.
AAATATGAACGTCTTTTGTATTTTTGGGTCGATATACGACCCCAGGATTTGTTTTCAGGGCAGGTGTCATTTACAGGCCTGCCATTCTTTTGAATATCAAGTGACCATTAGCGCTGGGATGAAAGCTGCTGTTGTGTGAAACGGCCACAAGGTGGCAGCAGTTCTCCTTTACCAAATCTGGTTACTAGGACAACAGAGCCTCAATGCAAGTCGTGTTCTAGCTTGTCATTTAGAATGGAATGTGCCAGGTAAAAGCCCCTTACGTTTGTCTCACTACTTCTAGTTCGTAGTTTTAATTTAATTTTTATTTTTTCTCACAGCAAGTTTGATTACAGTGTTTGGCTTGTTGTAGGTCTGCAAGATGTGGTTCTTTTACACATATACATATGTCTGTTCTTCCTGGGATCCTTTTCCCATGTACGTTATGACAGAATGTTGAGTAGCCTTCTCTTGGTATTCCGTAGGTGTTTGGTGATGATATATTTCACCTGTGTTTGTATATGTCCGTGAAGCGCAATATCCTAATGTATGCAATCCTCACACCTTTCCATTGGTGAACCATCAGTGTGTTTAATGAATCTGTGATTGCCCTTCTCTGTGGAAATATCTTCACTGGTGTCAATTTTTCAGTAACACCTATAAGTGACATCATACGACATGTGGCTTTCTGTTTCTGACTTACTACAAGTCACGTGATTACCTCTAGACTCATCTACGGTGCTGCAAATGGCACTGTGTCCTTTTTCTGCTTGGCTAATATTCTGTCTGTATATGGACCAGTTCTTCTTTGTCCACTCATCTGTTGACGGACTATTTGGTTGCTTCCATGTCATGGCTATTGTAATGCTGCGGCAACACACATTTGCCTGCCTGTGTCTTTCCAATTCTGTCTTCTTAGGTTATAGGCCCAGGAGTGGGCCTGCTGGATCATATGGTATCAAAACCTTTACCTTGTAGAGGCACCTCCATTCTGTTCTCATTAGTGGCTCTTACCAGGTTACGTCCCACCTAAGGTTGAGGTTATGCTCTTCTCCACCACACCTTCAGCGTTTATTGTTTGTAGTATTTTTGCTGATGTATATTCTGACTCGTGTGAGCTGATAAGACTTTGTGGTTGGATTTGCATGTGTCTCATAACCCCGTGAAATTGAAATTTCTGGCATGTCCTTCTTTTCTTCAAACTGTGAGTACAGCTTACCTCTTCAAATTGTTTTTGTGAAGTATGTATGTGACACTTAGAAATAGTTTGGCCATTACCTCCCTCAAGACATTTTGAGGGCAGGTTTCATTTACAGCCCTCCAGTACTGGTGCATATGAAGTGAACCTAAGCACAGGTTTTAAAGCTGCTGTTGCAGGTAACGGCCAGAGGGCGGCAGCATTTCTGCTTTTCCCAATCTGGTAACTAGGGAAACAGACCATCTTGGCAGTGGTGTTCCTCGGTTATATATTAGAGTGGAATGTACCCCCAAAAGCTGATGTCTCATTACTTATGTTTGTTTAATAAATTGAATTTATATTTTTTATTGGGGTCATATTCCATTGTGTACATGGACCACTTCTTCTTTGTGCATTCCTCTATTGATGGACATTTTCGTAGCTTCCAAGTTTTGGCTATGGTAAATATTGCTGGATTGCCAGCCTTTGTCGTTTTGGTTTTTTGCAGTACGTGGGCCTCTTGCTTCCGTGAACCCTCCCATTGCAGAGCACAGGCTCTGCATGTGCAGGCCCAGCAGCCATACCTCATGGGACTAGGCGCTCCGTGGCATGTGTGATCTTCCCTAACCGGGGCATGATCCCGTGTCCCCTGCATTGGCAGGCGGACTATCAACCACTGCACCACCAGTAAAAACCAGCCTGTGTCTTTTTGATTCTCATCCCCTCAGGCGACAGGCCCAGCAGTGGGTATGCTTGATTGAATGGTAGCTCAGTATTTACCTTTACAAAGCACCACATTTTTGTTTTCATTACTGGCTCTTAGCATGTCTCACGTTGAACCAAGTGTAGGCATTTCTCCAAAACCCCTTCAGCATTTATTGTTTGCCGAATTTTTGCTGATGGCCATTCTGACTGGTGTGAGCTGATAAGTTTTAGTAATTTGGATTTGCATATCTTTAATTCTTCCTAATGTTCAGCATTTTTCCATGCCTTTTTAAATTTCTGGTACAGAAAAACAGAAAAAAACGGAGAGTACAATTAACCTCTTGCAATTGTCTTCTTGGATGGTTGCCCTCTTTTGAATATTTTGTTCAATTTTCGACCCCAGGATTGTTTTTGAGGGCAGGTGTCATTCACAGGCCTGCAATGAGTGTGAATATTTCGTGACCATTAGCACTGGGTTTAAAGCTGCTGTTGTGGGAAATGGCCACAAGGCGGCAGCATTTCTCCATTCCCAAATCTGGTTACTAGGGCAGCAGAGCCTTTCTGGGACCAATGGAATACAGAAGAAGGCATCATTGAAGTCTAATACACAATAGCAGGTCCTGGTGGCTGGTAGAATGACCAGCAGGGTGTAGGAATTAGGAACTACTGGATGTATATCCTCCGTGGCTTCACTGAGTGTCCTGACATCCTTTACCAGGTCCCCAGCAGCCCACGGGGCTCTCGTGGTCAGGGCAATCGCAGTTTATGGAGCTCACCTGCGCAACTACCCAACAGCCCATGGGGCTCTCGTGGTCAGGCCCCTCCCAGGATATGGGGCTCACCTGGGCAGGTCCCAGCAGCCCACGGAGCTCTTTTGGTCAGGCCACTCCCAGGATATGGAGCTCACCTGTGCAACTACCCAGCAGCCCATGGGGCTCTCGTGGTCAGGCCCCTCCCAGGATACGGAGCTCCCCTGGGCAGGTACGTCAGCAGGGCTAGGCACACAGGAACCGTGCACATAGCCCGCATTGGAGAGCACCTCAGATCGCCTGTCACTCAGAGCTGACCCAGAGCACCTTAGAGCAGGACTTGAACTAACAAACAGCAGCTCCGACAGGTCTGTGACTCTGGGCATCACTCTGTGCGGCCGCCCTCTGCCTGGTCTTCCAGAGACTTCCACTGCAGCCTGGGCACCAGGCCTCTGTCTCCACCTATCAGCCGTCGTCTCCCTGACTCCTGGATTCCTCTCATTAGGAGAGGATCTTCTTGAAGTTGTCTCCCACTCATGGGCCAGATAAAATGATTAGAAAACAAGCCGGAGCTGCAGCCCCTTGTCTATCCTGACTCTCAGGAGCCCACCCGTGTTCCTTGGACCTGGCCGGTTCAGCGAGGTCCATTTTCTGCAATGTGAGCCCCTGAGGGCTGAGGATTAGCTGAACTGGGCAGCCTGTCACTGCCAACCAGCCCTCCCCAGGTGTGCCTGGGTTGAGGTCAATAGAAACACCACTCCAGGGAGCAAGAGCCCCTGCAGCTGTGCCTGATGCCATATTCTCTGCCCCATCAGCTGTCTCGGGGCTGTGCTGGTGGGAGGGAGGGAGGGGCCATGGCTTTGTGGGGGCCCCGGTGTGAGTGGGTCTCTGCTGGACTTTCTGCAGGAGTTGCCAGGCTGCCACCTGCTAAAGAAGAGCATGTGTCACCATACCTTCTGCTGGAATTTCTCCACTGGCAGAGGTGAGGAAGGAAACAATCTGTTGGGTCTGGGACAGGAGGGCTATCTCAGGCAGGGAAATGGAAAGCTTCCAGAAGAGCGCCCGGGGCCAGGACCATCCTGGCTGTCCTGCAGGCACCAAGTCGGTCTGCATGCTGTCACTGGTGTGGCTCCACGGCCCTTCCTCTAGGCTTTCAAGTCCTTGTACATATTCAGGTGTTTTACTTGAGAAGGCTGGGAACAGTTTAGCAGCAGCTGGCATGGGGCTCAGCTCACGTTTACTCACAGACGCCTCGGCATGGTCCCCCAGCTTTGCAATGAGGAAGCTGCTTGCGGGGGGGTGGGTGGTGCTGGCTTCATGGTAGATGATTCCCCACCTCTGACCATCTTCAGAATTGTTTAACCCTGGAGCAAGTGCCTGATAGGGTTTTCCTCTGTATATTTCTGTTTTTGGTTCAAGGTAGATTTGATTCCTCTTTTATGTATTTATAGATATAAGCATGGAAATAATTCATTCATATAAATACATCTGGTGAAGGGAAGCACTTTTTTTCTGTTTTATTTTTAAATTTTATTTATTTTAAAAAATTTTGTAATTTAATTTAATTTTTTTTATTTATACGGCAGGATATTATTAGTTATCTATTTTAGACTTATACATGTATACATGTCAATCCCAATCCCGCAACTCATCCCAGCAGCACCACCCCATGGCTTCACCCCTTTGGTGTCCATACGTGTGTTCTCTACCTCTGTGTCTCTATTTCTGCCCTGAAAACCGGTTCATCTGTACCATTTTTCTAGGTTCCACATGTATGCATTATATATACAATATCTGTTTTTCTCTTTCCGACTTACTTCACTCTGTATGACAGTCTCTAGATCCATCGACGTCTCTAAAAATGACCCAGGTTCATTCCTTTGTATGGCTGAGTAATATTCCATTTTATATATGCACCACATCTTTATCCATTCGTCTGGCTGGGGGCATTTATCTTGCTTCCATTACATGGCTATGGTAAATAGTTCTGCAATGAACATTGTGGTGAATGGGTCTTTCTGATTTATGGTTTTCTCTGGGTATATGCCCAGAAGTGGGATTGCTGGATCATATGGTAATTCTATATTTAGTTTTTTAAGGAACGTCCATACTGTTCTCCGTAGTGACTGTATCACTTTACATTCCCACCGATAGCGGAAGAGGGTTCCTTTTCTCCACACCCTCCCCAGCATTTGTTGTTTGTAGATTTTCTGATGATGCCCATTCTATAGGTGTGAGGTGATACCTCATTGTACTTTTGATTTGCATTTCTCTAATAATGAGAGATGTTGAGCAGCATTTCATGTGCGTCTTGGCCACCTCTGTGTCTTCTTTGAAGAAGTGTCTATTTAGATCTTCTAGCCATTTTTGTATTGGGTTGTTTGCTTTTTTAAGATTAAGCTGCATGAGCTGTTTATATGTATTGGAGATTAAACCTTTGTCCATTGATTCGTTTGCAAATATTTTCTCCCATTCTGAGGGTTGCCTGTTTCCATTCCCGTTTTTTAACCAAAAAAGAAAGAAAGAAAAAGAAGCAGAACACAAACGTGTGTAAAATAGGCCTCTTGAAACTGTCGTTTTGAAATATGAACGTCTTTTGTATTTTTGGGTCGATATACGACCCCAGGATTTGTTTTCAGGGCAGGTGTCATTTACAGGCCTGCCATTCTTTTGAATATCAAGTGACCATTAGCGCTGGGATGAAAGCTGCTGTTGTGTGAAACGGCCACAAGGTGGCAGCAGTTCTCCTTTACCAAATCTGGTTACTAGGACAACAGAGCCTCAATGCAAGTCGTGTTCTAGCTTGTCATTTAGAATGGAATGTGCCAGGTAAAAGCCCCTTACGTTTGTCTCACTACTTCTAGTTCGTAGTTTTAATTTAATTTTTATTTTTTCTCACAGCAAGTTTGATTACAGTGTTTGGCTTGTTGTAGGTGTGCAAGATGTGGTTCTTTTACACATATACATATGTCTGTTCTTCCTGGGATCCTTTTCCCATGTACGTTATGACAGAATGTTGAGTAGCCTTCTCTTGGTATTCCGTAGGTGTTTGGTGATGATATATTTCACCTGTGTTTGTATATGTCCGTGAAGCGCAATATCCTAATGTATGCAATCCTCACACCTTTCCATTGGTGAACCATCAGTGTGTTTAATGAATCTGTGATTGCCCTTCTCTGTGGAAATATCTTCACTGGTGTCAATTTTTCAGTAACACCTATAAGTGACATCATACGACATGTGGCTTTCTGTTTCTGACTTACTACAAGTCACGTGATTACCTCTAGACTCATCTACGGTGCTGCAAATGGCACTGTGTCCTTTTTCTGCTTGGCTAATATTCTGTCTGTATATGGACCAGTTCTTCTTTGTCCACTCATCTGTTGACGGACTATTTGGTTGCTTCCATGTCATGGCTATTGTAATGCTGCGGCAACACACATTTGCCTGCCTGTGTCTTTCCAATTCTGTCTTCTTAGGTTATAGGCCCAGGAGTGGGCCTGCTGGATCATATGGTATCAAAACCTTTACCTTGTAGAGGCACCTCCATTCTGTTCTCATTAGTGGCTCTTACCAGGTTACGTCCCACCTAAGGTTGAGGTTATGCTCTTCTCCACCACACCTTCAGCGTTTATTGTTTGTAGTATTTTTGCTGATGTATATTCTGACTCGTGTGAGCTGATACGACTTTGTGGTTGGATTTGCATGTGTCTCATAACCCCGTGAAATTGAAATTTCTGGCATGTCCTTCTTTTCTTCAAACTGTGAGTACAGCTTACCTCTTCAAATTGTTTTTGTGAAGTATGTATGTGACACTTAGAAATAGTTTGGCCATTACCTCCCTCAAGACATTTTGAGGGCAGGTTTCATTTACAGCCCTCCAGTACTGGTGCATATGAAGTGAACCTAAGCACAGGTTTTAAAGCTGCTGTTGCAGGTAACGGCCAGAGGGCGGCAGCATTTCTGCTTTTCCCAATCTGGTAACTAGGGAAACAGACCATCTTGGCAGTGGTGTTCCTCGGTTATATATTAGAGTGGAATGTACCCCCAAAAGCTGATGTCTCATTACTTATGTTTGTTTAATAAATTGAATTTATATTTTTTATTGGGGTCATATTCCATTGTGTACATGGACCACTTCTTCTTTGTGCATTCCTCTATTGATGGACATTTTCGTAGCTTCCAAGTTTTGGCTATGGTAAATATTGCTGGATTGCCAGCCTGTGTCGTTTTGGTTTTTTGCAGTACGTGGGCCTCTTGCTTCCGTGCACCCTCCCATTGCAGAGCACAGGCTCTGCATGTGCAGGCCCAGCAGCCATACCTCATGGGACTAGGCGCTCCGTGGCATGTGTGATCTTCCCTAACCGGGGCATGGTCCCGTGTCCCCTGCATTGGCAGGCGGACTATCAACCACTGCACCACCAGTAAAAACCAGCCTGTGTCTTTTTGATTCTCATCCCCTCAGGCGATAGGCCCAGCAGTGGGTATGCTTGATTGAATGGTAGCTCAGTATTTACCTTTACAAAGCACCACATTTTTGTTTTCATTACTGGCTCTTACCATGTCTCACGTTGAACCAAGTGTAGGCATTTCTCCAAAACCCCTTCAGCATTTATTGTTTGCCGAATTTTTGCTGATGGCCATTCTGACTGGTGTGAGCTGATAAGTTTTAGTAATTTGGATTTGCATATCTTTAATTCTTCCTAATGTTCAGCATTTTTCCATGCCTTTTTAAATTTCTGGTACAGAAAAACAGAAAAAAACGGAGAGTACAATTAACCTCTTGCAATTGTCTTCTTGGATGGTTGCCCTCTTTTGAATATTTTGTTCAATTTTCGACCCCAGGATTGTTTTTGAGGGCAGGTGTCATTCACAGGCCTGCAATGAGTGTGAATATTTCGTGACCATTAGCACTGGGTTTAAAGCTGCTGTTGTGGGAAATGGCCACAAGCCGGCAGCATTTCTCCATTCCCAAATCTGGTTACTAGGGCAGCAGAGCCTTTCTGGGACCAATGGAATACAGAAGAAGGCATCATTGAAGTCTAATACACAATAGCAGGTCCTGGTGGCTGGTAGAATGACCAGCAGGGTGTAGGAATTAGGAACTACTGGATGTATATCCTCCGTGGCTTCACTGAGTGTCCTGACATCCTTTACCAGGTCCCCAGCAGCCCACGGGGCTCTCGTGGTCAGGGCAATCGCAGTTTATGGAGCTCACCTGCGCAACTACCCAACAGCCCATGGGGCTCTCGTGGTCAGGCCCCTCCCAGGATATGGGGCTCACCTGGGCAGGTCCCAGCAGCCCACGGAGCTCTTTTGGTCAGGCCACTCCCAGGATATGGAGCTCACCTGTGCAACTACCCAGCAGCCCATGGGGCTCTCGTGGTCAGGCCCCTCCCAGGATACGGAGCTCCCCTGGGCAGGTACGTCAGCAGGGCTAGGCACACAGGAACCGTGCACATAGCCCGCATTGGAGAGCACCTCAGATCGCCTGTCACTCAGAGCTGACCCAGAGCACCTTAGAGCAGGACTTGAACTAACAAACAGCAGCTCCGACAGGTCTGTGACTCTGGGCATCACTCTGTGCGGCCTCCCTCTGCCTGGTCTTCCAGAGACTTCCACTGCAGCCTGGGCACCAGGCCTCTGTCTCCACCTATCAGCCGTCGTCTCCCTGACTCCTGGATTCCTCTCATTAGGAGAGGATCTTCTTGAAGTTGTCTCCCACTCATGGGCCAGATAAAATGATTAGAAAACAAGCCGGAGCTGCAGCCCCTTGTCTATCCTGACTCTCAGGAGCCCACCCGTGTTCCTTGGACCTGGCCGGTTCAGCGAGGTCCATTTTCTGCAATGTGAGCCCCTGAGGGCTGAGGATTAGCTGAACTGGGCAGCCTGTCACTGCCAACCAGCCCTCCCCAGGTGTGCCTGGGTTGAGGTCAATAGAAACACCACTCCAGGGAGCAAGAGCCCCTGCAGCTGTGCCTGATGCCATATTCTCTGCCCCATCAGCTGTCTCGGGGCTGTGCTGGTGGGAGGGAGGGAGGGGCCACGGCTTTGTGGGGGCCCCGGTGTGAGTGGGTCTCTGCTGGACTTTCTGCAGGAGTTGCCAGGCTGCCACCTGCTAAAGAAGAGCATGTGTCACCATACCTTCTGCTGGAATTTCTCCACTGGCAGAGGTGAGGAAGGAAACAATCTGTTGGGTCTGGGACAGGAGGGCTATCTCAGGCAGGGAAATGGAAAGCTTCCAGAAGAGCGCCCGGGGCCAGGACCATCCTGGCTGTCCTGCAGGCACCAAGTCGGTCTGCATGCTGTCACTGGTGTGGCTCCACGGCCCTTCCTCTAGGCTTTCAAGTCCTTGTACATATTCAGGTGTTTTACTTGAGAAGGCTGGGAACAGTTTAGCAGCAGCTGGCATGGGGCTCAGCTCACGTTTACTCACAGACGCCTCGGCATGGTCCCCCAGCTTTGCAATGAGGAAGCTGCTTGCGGGGGGGTGGGTGGTGCTGGCTTCATGGTAGATGATTCCCCACCTCTGACCATCTTCAGAATTGTTTAACCCTGGAGCAAGTGCCTGATAGGGTTTTCCTCTGTATATTTCTGTTTTTGGTTCAAGGTAGATTTGATTCCTCTTTTATGTATTTATAGATATAAGCATGGAAATAATTCATTCATATAAATACATCTGGTGAAGGGAAGCACTTTTTTTCTGTTTTATTTTTAAATTTTATTTATTTTAAAAAATTTTGTAATTTAATTTAATTTTTTTTATTTATACGGCAGGATATTATTAGTTATCTATTTTAGACTTATACATGTATACATGTCAATCCCAATCCCGCAACTCATCCCAGCAGCACCACCCCATGGCTTCACCCCTTTGGTGTCCATACGTGTGTTCTCTACCTCTGTGTCTCTATTTCTGCCCTGAAAACCGGTTCATCTGTACCATTTTTCTAGGTTCCACATGTATGCATTATATATACAATATCTGTTTTTCTCTTTCCGACTTACTTCACTCTGTATGACAGTCTCTAGATCCATCGACGTCTCTAAAAATGACCCAGGTTCATTCCTTTGTATGGCTGAGTAATATTCCATTTTATATATGCACCACATCTTTATCCATTCGTCTGGCTGGGGGCATTTATCTTGCTTCCATTACATGGCTATGGTAAATAGTTCTGCAATGAACATTGTGGTGAATGGGTCTTTCTGATTTATGGTTTTCTCTGGGTATATGCCCAGAAGTGGGATTGCTGGATCATATGGTAATTCTATATTTAGTTTTTTAAGGAACGTCCATACTGTTCTCCGTAGTGACTGTATCACTTTACATTCCCACCGATAGCGGAAGAGGGTTCCTTTTCTCCACACCCTCCCCAGCATTTGTTGTTTGTAGATTTTCTGATGATGCCCATTCTATAGGTGTGAGGTGATACCTCATTGTAGTTTTGATTTGCATTTCTCTAATAATGAGAGATGTTGAGCAGCATTTCATGTGCGTCTTGGCCACCTCTGTGTCTTCTTTGAAGAAGTGTCTATTTAGATCTTCTAGCCATTTTTGTATTGGGTTGTTTGCTTTTTTAAGATTAAGCTGCATGAGCTGTTTATATGTATTGGAGATTAAACCTTTGTCCATTGATTCGTTTGCAAATATTTTCTCCCATTCTGAGGGTTGCCTGTTTCCATTCCCGTTTTTTAACCAAAAAAGAAAGAAAGAAAAAGAAGCAGAACACAAACGTGTGTAAAATAGGCCTCTTGAAACTGTCGTTTTGAAATATGAACGTCTTTTGTATTTTTGGGTCGATATACGACCCCAGGATTTGTTTTCAGGGCAGGTGTCATTTACAGGCCTGCCATTCTTTTGAATATCAAGTGACCATTAGCGCTGGGATGAAAGCTGCTGTTGTGTGAAACGGCCACAAGGTGGCAGCAGTTCTCCTTTACCAAATCTGGTTCCTAGGACAACAGAGCCTCAATGCAAGTCGTGTTCTAGCTTGTCATTTAGAATGGAATGTGCCAGGTAAAAGCCCCTTACGTTTGTCTCACTACTTCTAGTTCGTAGTTTTAATTTAATTTTTATTTTTTCTCACAGCAAGTTTGATTACAGTGTTTGGCTTGTTGTAGGTGTGCAAGATGTGGTTCTTTTACACATATACATATGTCTGTTCTTCCTGGGATCCTTTTCCCATGTACGTTATGACAGAATGTTGAGTAGCCTTCTCTTGGTATTCCGTAGGTGTTTGGTGATGATATATTTCACCTGTGTTTGTATATGTCCGTGAAGCGCAATATCCTAATGTATGCAATCCTCACACCTTTCCATTGGTGAACCATCAGTGTGTTTAATGAATCTGTGATTGCCCTTCTCTGTGGAAATATCTTCACTGGTGTCAATTTTTCAGTAACACCTATAAGTGACATCATACGACATGTGGCTTTCTGTTTCTGACTTACTACAAGTCACGTGATTACCTCTAGACTCATCTACGGTGCTGCAAATGGCACTGTGTCCTTTTTCTGCTTGGCTAATATTCTGTCTGTATATGGACCAGTTCTTCTTTGTCCACTCATCTGTTGACGGACTATTTGGTTGCTTCCATGTCATGGCTATTGTAATGCTGCGGCAACACACATTTGCCTGCCTGTGTCTTTCCAATTCTGTCTTCTTAGGTTATAGGCCCAGGAGTGGGCCTGCTGGATCATATGGTATCAAAACCTTTACCTTGTAGAGGCACCTCCATTCTGTTCTCATTAGTGGCTCTTACCAGGTTACGTCCCACCTAAGGTTGAGGTTATGCTCTTCTCCACCACACCTTCAGCGTTTATTGTTTGTAGTATTTTTGCTGATGTATATTCTGACTCGTGTGAGCTGATACGACTTTGTGGTTGGATTTGCATGTGTCTCATAACCCCGTGAAATTGAAATTTCTGGCATGTCCTTCTTTTCTTCAAACTGTGAGTACAGCTTACCTCTTCAAATTGTTTTTGTGAAGTATGTATGTGACACTTAGAAATAGTTTGGCCATTACCTCCCTCAAGACATTTTGAGGGCAGGTTTCATTTACAGCCCTCCAGTACTGGTGCATATGAAGTGAACCTAAGCACAGGTTTTAAAGCTGCTGTTGCAGGTAACGGCCAGAGGGCGGCAGCATTTCTGCTTTTCCCAATCTGGTAACTAGGGAAACAGACCATCTTGGCAGTGGTGTTCCTCGGTTATATATTAGAGTGGAATGTACCCCCAAAAGCTGATGTCTCACTACTTATGTTTGTTTAATAAATTGAATTTATATTTTTTATTGGGGTCATATTCCATTGTGTACATGGACCTCTTCTTCTTTGTGCATTCCTCTATTGATGGACATTTTCGTAGCTTCCAAGTTTTGGCTATGGTAAATATTGCTGGATTGCCAGCCTGTGTCGTTTTGGTTTTTTGCAGTACGTGGGCCTCTTGCTTCCGTGCACCCTCCCATTGCAGAGCACAGGCTCTGCATGTGCAGGCCCAGCAGCCATACCTCATGGGACTAGGCGCTCCGTGGCATGTGTGATCTTCCCTAACCGGGGCATGGTCCCGTGTCCCCTGCATTGGCAGGCGGACTATCAACCACTGCACCACCAGTAAAAACCAGCCTGTGTCTTTTTGATTCTCATCCCCTCAGGCGATAGGCCCAGCAGTGGGTATGCTTGATTGAATGGTAGCTCAGTATTTACCTTTACAAAGCACCACATTTTTGTTTTCATTACTGGCTCTTACCATGTCTCACGTTGAACCAAGTGTAGGCATTTCTCCAAAACCCCTTCAGCATTTATTGTTTGCCGAATTTTTGCTGATGGCCATTCTGACTGGTGTGAGCTGATAAGTTTTAGTAATTTGGATTTGCATATCTTTAATTCTTCCTAATGTTCAGCATTTTTCCATGCCTTTTTAAATTTCTGGTACAGAAAAACAGAAAAAAACGGAGAGTACAATTAACCTCTTGCAATTGTCTTCTTGGATGGTTGCCCTCTTTTGAATATTTTGTTCAATTTTCGACCCCAGGATTGTTTTTGAGGGCAGGTGTCATTCACAGGCCTGCAATGAGTGTGAATATTTCGTGACCATTAGCACTGGGTTTAAAGCTGCTGTTGTGGGAAATGGCCACAAGCCGGCAGCATTTCTCCATTCCCAAATCTGGTTACTAGGGCAGCAGAGCCTTTCTGGGACCAATGGAATACAGAAGAAGGCATCATTGAAGTCTAATACACAATAGCAGGTCCTGGTGGCTGGTAGAATGACCAGCAGGGTGTAGGAATTAGGAACTACTGGATGTATATCCTCCGTGGCTTCACTGAGTGTCCTGACATCCTTTACCAGGTCCCCAGCAGCCCACGGGGCTCTCGTGGTCAGGGCAATCGCAGTTTATGGAGCTCACCTGCGCAACTACCCAACAGCCCATGGGGCTCTCGTGGTCAGGCCCCTCCCAGGATATGGGGCTCACCTGGGCAGGTCCCAGCAGCCCACGGAGCTCTTTTGGTCAGGCCACTCCCAGGATATGGAGCTCACCTGTGCAACTACCCAGCAGCCCATGGGGCTCTCGTGGTCAGGCCCCTCCCAGGATACGGAGCTCCCCTGGGCAGGTACGTCAGCAGGGCTAGGCACACAGGAACCGTGCACATAGCCCGCATTGGAGAGCACCTCAGATCGCCTGTCACTCAGAGCTGACCCAGAGCACCTTAGAGCAGGACTTGAACTAACAAACAGCAGCTCCGACAGGTCTGTGACTCTGGGCATCACTCTGTGCGGCCTCCCTCTGCCTGGTCTTCCAGAGACTTCCACTGCAGCCTGGGCACCAGGCCTCTGTCTCCACCTATCAGCCGTCGTCTCCCTGACTCCTGGATTCCTCTCATTAGGAGAGGATCTTCTTGAAGTTGTCTCCCACTCATGGGCCAGATAAAATGATTAGAAAACAAGCCGGAGCTGCAGCCCCTTGTCTATCCTGACTCTCAGGAGCCCACCCGTGTTCCTTGGACCTGGCCGGTTCAGCGAGGTCCATTTTCTGCAATGTGAGCCCCTGAGGGCTGAGGATTAGCTGAACTGGGCAGCCTGTCACTGCCAACCAGCCCTCCCCAGGTGTGCCTGGGTTGAGGTCAATAGAAACACCACTCCAGGGAGCAAGAGCCCCTGCAGCTGTGCCTGATGCCATATTCTCTGCCCCATCAGCTGTCTCGGGGCTCTGCTGGTGGGAGGGAGGGAGGGGCCACGGCTTTGTGGGGGCCCCGGTGTGAGTGGGTCTCTGCTGGACTTTCTGCAGGAGTTGCCAGGCTGCCACCTGCTAAAGAAGAGCATGTGTCACCATACCTTCTGCTGGAATTTCTCCACTGGCAGAGGTGAGGAAGGAAACAATCTGTTGGGTCTGGGACAGGAGGGCTATCTCAGGCAGGGAAATGGAAAGCTTCCAGAAGAGCGCCCGGGGCCAGGACCATCCTGGCTGTCCTGCAGGCACCAAGTCGGTCTGCATGCTGTCACTGGTGTGGCTCCACGGCCCTTCCTCTAGGCTTTCAAGTCCTTGTACATATTCAGGTGTTTTACTTGAGAAGGCTGGGAACAGTTTAGCAGCAGCTGGCATGGGGCTCAGCTCACGTTTACTCACAGACGCCTCGGCATGGTCCCCCAGCTTTGCAATGAGGAAGCTGCTTGCGGGGGGGTGGGTGGTGCTGGCTTCATGGTAGATGATTCCCCACCTCTGACCATCTTCAGAATTGTTTAACCCTGGAGCAAGTGCCTGATAGGGTTTTCCTCTGTATATTTCTGTTTTTGGTTCAAGGTAGATTTGATTCCTCTTTTATGTATTTATAGATATAAGCATGGAAATAATTCATTCATATAAATACATCTGGTGAAGGGAAGCACTTTTTTTCTGTTTTATTTTTAAATTTTATTTATTTTAAAAAATTTTGTAATTTAATTTAATTTTTTTTATTTATACGGCAGGATATTATTAGTTATCTATTTTAGACTTATACATGTATACATGTCAATCCCAATCCCGCAACTCATCCCAGCAGCACCACCCCATGGCTTCACCCCTTTGGTGTCCATACGTGTGTTCTCTACCTCTGTGTCTCTATTTCTGCCCTGAAAACCGGTTCATCTGTACCATTTTTCTAGGTTCCACATGTATGCATTATATATACAATATCTGTTTTTCTCTTTCCGACTTACTTCACTCTGTATGACAGTCTCTAGATCCATCGACGTCTCTAAAAATGACCCAGGTTCATTCCTTTGTATGGCTGAGTAATATTCCATTTTATATATGCACCACATCTTTATCCATTCGTCTGGCTGGGGGCATTTATCTTGCTTCCATTACATGGCTATGGTAAATAGTTCTGCAATGAACATTGTGGTGAATGGGTCTTTCTGATTTATGGTTTTCTCTGGGTATATGCCCAGAAGTGGGATTGCTGGATCATATGGTAATTCTATATTTAGTTTTTTAAGGAACGTCCATACTGTTCTCCGTAGTGACTGTATCACTTTACATTCCCACCGATAGCGGAAGAGGGTTCCTTTTCTCCACACCCTCCCCAGCATTTGTTGTTTGTAGATTTTCTGATGATGCCCATTCTATAGGTGTGAGGTGATACCTCATTGTAGTTTTGATTTGCATTTCTCTAATAATGAGAGATGTTGAGCAGCATTTCATGTGCGTCTTGGCCACCTCTGTGTCTTCTTTGAAGAAGTGTCTATTTAGATCTTCTAGCCATTTTTGTATTGGGTTGTTTGCTTTTTTAAGATTAAGCTGCATGAGCTGTTTATATGTATTGGAGATTAAACCTTTGTCCATTGATTCGTTTGCAAATATTTTCTCCCATTCTGAGGGTTGCCTGTTTCCATTCCCGTTTTTTAACCAAAAAAGAAAGAAAGAAAAAGAAGCAGAACACAAACGTGTGTAAAATAGGCCTCTTGAAACTGTCGTTTTGAAATATGAACGTCTTTTGTATTTTTGGGTCGATATACGACCCCAGGATTTGTTTTCAGGGCAGGTGTCATTTACAGGCCTGCCATTCTTTTGAATATCAAGTGAGCATTAGCGCTGGGATGAAAGCTGCTGTTGTGTGAAACGGCCACAAGGTGGCAGCAGTTCTCCTTTACCAAATCTGGTTCCTAGGACAACAGAGCCTCAATGCAAGTCGTGTTCTAGCTTGTCATTTAGAATGGAATGTGCCAGGTAAAAGCCCCTTACGTTTGTCTCACTACTTCTAGTTCGTAGTTTTAATTTAATTTTTATTTTTTCTCACAGCAAGTTTGATTACAGTGTTTGGCTTGTTGTAGGTGTGCAAGATGTGGTTCTTTTACACATATACATATGTCTGTTCTTCCTGGGATCCTTTTCCCATGTACGTTATGACAGAATGTTGAGTAGCCTTCTCTTGGTATTCCGTAGGTGTTTGGTGATGATATATTTCACCTGTGTTTGTATATGTCCGTGAAGCGCAATATCCTAATGTATGCAATCCTCACACCTTTCCATTGGTGAACCATCAGTGTGTTTAATGAATCTGTGATTGCCCTTCTCTGTGGAAATATCTTCACTGGTGTCAATTTTTCAGTAACACCTATAAGTGACATCATACGACATGTGGCTTTCTGTTTCTGACTTACTACAAGTCACGTGATTACCTCTAGACTCATCTACGGTGCTGCAAATGGCACTGTGTCCTTTTTCTGCTTGGCTAATATTCTGTCTGTATATGGACCAGTTCTTCTTTGTCCACTCATCTGTTGACGGACTATTTGGTTGCTTCCATGTCATGGCTATTGTAATGCTGCGGCAACACACATTTGCCTGCCTGTGTCTTTCCAATTCTGTCTTCTTAGGTTATAGGCCCAGGAGTG
This sequence comes from Mesoplodon mirus, assembly GCF_964341445.2. Lineage (NCBI taxonomy): Eukaryota > Metazoa > Chordata > Mammalia > Artiodactyla > Ziphiidae > Mesoplodon > Mesoplodon mirus. The sequence goes on along the minus strand of NW_028295814.1, from coordinate 179,289 downwards.
GGCCTGCTGGATCATATGGTATCAAAACCTTTACCTTGTAGAGGCACCTCCATTCTGTTCTCATTAGTGGCTCTTACCAGGTTACGTCCCACCTAAGGTTGAGGTTATGCTCTTCTCCACCACACCTTCAGCGTTTATTGTTTGTAGTATTTTTGCTGATGTATATTCTGACTCGTGTGAGCTGATACGACTTTGTGGTTGGATTTGCATGTGTCTCATAACCCCGTGAAATTGAAATTTCTGGCATGTCCTTCTTTTCTTCAAACTGTGAGTACAGCTTACCTCTTCAAATTGTTTTTGTGAAGTATGTATGTGACACTTAGAAATAGTTTGGCCATTACCTCCCTCAAGACATTTTGAGGGCAGGTTTCATTTACAGCCCTCCAGTACTGGTGCATATGAAGTGAACCTAAGCACAGGTTTTAAAGCTGCTGTTGCAGGTAACGGCCAGAGGGCGGCAGCATTTCTGCTTTTCCCAATCTGGTAACTAGGGAAACAGACCATCTTGGCAGTGGTGTTCCTCGGTTATATATTAGAGTGGAATGTACCCCCAAAAGCTGATGTCTCATTACTTATGTTTGTTTAATAAATTGAATTTATATTTTTTATTGGGGTCATATTCCATTGTGTACATGGACCACTTCTTCTTTGTGCATTCCTCTATTGATGGACATTTTCGTAGCTTCCAAGTTTTGGCTATGGTAAATATTGCTGGATTGCCAGCCTGTGTCGTTTTGGTTTTTTGCAGTACGTGGGCCTCTTGCTTCCGTGCACCCTCCCATTGCAGAGCACAGGCTCTGCATGTGCAGGCCCAGCAGCCATACCTCATGGGACTAGGCGCTCCGTGGCATGTGTGATCTTCCCTAACCGGGGCATGGTCCCGTGTCCCCTGCATTGGCAGGCGGACTATCAACCACTGCACCACCAGTAAAAACCAGCCTGTGTCTTTTTGATTCTCATCCCCTCAGGCGATAGGCCCAGCAGTGGGTATGCTTGATTGAATGGTAGCTCAGTATTTACCTTTACAAAGCACCACATTTTTGTTTTCATTACTGGCTCTTACCATGTCTCACGTTGAACCAAGTGTAGGCATTTCTCCAAAACCCCTTCAGCATTTATTGTTTGCCGAATTTTTGCTGATGGCCATTCTGACTGGTGTGAGCTGATAAGTTTTAGTAATTTGGATTTGCATATCTTTAATTCTTCCTAATGTTCAGCATTTTTCCATGCCTTTTTAAATTTCTGGTACAGAAAAACAGAAAAAAACGGAGAGTACAATTAACCTCTTGCAATTGTCTTCTTGGATGGTTGCCCTCTTTTGAATATTTTGTTCAATTTTCGACCCCAGGATTGTTTTTGAGGGCAGGTGTCATTCACAGGCCTGCAATGAGTGTGAATATTTCGTGACCATTAGCACTGGGTTTAAAGCTGCTGTTGTGGGAAATGGCCACAAGCCGGCAGCATTTCTCCATTCCCAAATCTGGTTACTAGGGCAGCAGAGCCTTTCTGGGACCAATGGAATACAGAAGAAGGCATCATTGAAGTCTAATACACAATAGCAGGTCCTGGTGGCTGGTAGAATGACCAGCAGGGTGTAGGAATTAGGAACTACTGGATGTATATCCTCCGTGGCTTCACTGAGTGTCCTGACATCCTTTACCAGGTCCCCAGCAGCCCACGGGGCTCTCGTGGTCAGGGCAATCGCAGTTTATGGAGCTCACCTGCGCAACTACCCAACAGCCCATGGGGCTCTCGTGGTCAGGCCCCTCCCAGGATATGGGGCTCACCTGGGCAGGTCCCAGCAGCCCACGGAGCTCTTTTGGTCAGGCCACTCCCAGGATATGGAGCTCACCTGTGCAACTACCCAGCAGCCCATGGGGCTCTCGTGGTCAGGCCCCTCCCAGGATACGGAGCTCCCCTGGGCAGGTACGTCAGCAGGGCTAGGCACACAGGAACCGTGCACATAGCCCGCATTGGAGAGCACCTCAGATCGCCTGTCACTCAGAGCTGACCCAGAGCACCTTAGAGCAGGACTTGAACTAACAAACAGCAGCTCCGACAGGTCTGTGACTCTGGGCATCACTCTGTGCGGCCGCCCTCTGCCTGGTCTTCCAGAGACTTCCACTGCAGCCTGGGCACCAGGCCTCTGTCTCCACCTATCAGCCGTCGTCTCCCTGACTCCTGGATTCCTCTCATTAGGAGAGGATCTTCTTGAAGTTGTCTCCCACTCATGGGCCAGATAAAATGATTAGAAAACAAGCCGGAGCTGCAGCCCCTTGTCTATCCTGACTCTCAGGAGCCCACCCGTGTTCCTTGGACCTGGCCGGTTCAGCGAGGTCCATTTTCTGCAATGTGAGCCCCTGAGGGCTGAGGATTAGCTGAACTGGGCAGCCTGTCACTGCCAACCAGCCCTCCCCAGGTGTGCCTGGGTTGAGGTCAATAGAAACACCACTCCAGGGAGCAAGAGCCCCTGCAGCTGTGCCTGATGCCATATTCTCTGCCCCATCAGCTGTCTCGGGGCTCTGCTGGTGGGAGGGAGGGAGGGGCCACGGCTTTGTGGGGGCCCCGGTGTGAGTGGGTCTCTGCTGGACTTTCTGCAGGAGTTGCCAGGCTGCCACCTGCTAAAGAAGAGCATGTGTCACCATACCTTCTGCTGGAATTTCTCCACTGGCAGAGGTGAGGAAGGAAACAATCTGTTGGGTCTGGGACAGGAGGGCTATCTCAGGCAGGGAAATGGAAAGCTTCCAGAAGAGCGCCCGGGGCCAGGACCATCCTGGCTGTCCTGCAGGCACCAAGTCGGTCTGCATGCTGTCACTGGTGTGGCTCCACGGCCCTTCCTCTAGGCTTTCAAGTCCTTGTACATATACAGGTGTTTTACTTGAGAAGGCTGGGAACAGTTTAGCAGCAGCTGGCATGGGGCTCAGCTCACGTTTACTCACAGACGCCTCGGCATGGTCCCCCAGCTTTGCAATGAGGAAGCTGCTTGCGGGGGGGTGGTGCTGGCTTCATGGTAGATGATTCCCCACCTCTGACCATCTTCAGAATTGTTTAACCCTGGAGCAAGTGCCTGATAGGGTTTTCCTCTGTATATTTCTGTTTTTGGTTCAAGGTAGATTTGATTCCTCTTTTATGTATTTATAGATATAAGCATGGAAATAATTCATTCATATAAATACATCTGGTGAAGGGAAGCACTTTTTTTCTGTTTTATTTTTAAATTTTATTTATTTTAAAAAATTTTGTAATTTAATTTAATTTTTTTTATTTATACGGCAGGATATTATTAGTTATCTATTTTAGACTTATACATGTATACATGTCAATCCCAATCCCGCAACTCATCCCAGCAGCACCACCCCATGGCTTCACCCCTTTGGTGTCCATACGTGTGTTCTCTACCTCTGTGTCTCTATTTCTGCCCTGAAAACCGGTTCATCTGTACCATTTTTCTAGGTTCCACATGTATGCATTATATATACAATATCTGTTTTTCTCTTTCCGACTTACTTCACTCTGTATGACAGTCTCTAGATCCATCGACGTCTCTAAAAATGACCCAGGTTCATTCCTTTGTATGGCTGAGTAATATTCCATTTTATATATGCACCACATCTTTATCCATTCGTCTGGCTGGGGGCATTTATCTTGCTTCCATTACATGGCTATGGTAAATAGTTCTGCAATGAACATTGTGGTGAATGGGTCTTTCTGATTTATGGTTTTCTCTGGGTATATGCCCAGAAGTGGGATTGCTGGATCATATGGTAATTCTATATTTAGTTTTTTAAGGAACGTCCATACTGTTCTCCGTAGTGACTGTATCACTTTACATTCCCACCGATAGCGGAAGAGGGTTCCTTTTCTCCACACCCTCCCCAGCATTTGTTGTTTGTAGATTTTCTGATGATGCCCATTCTATAGGTGTGAGGTGATACCTCATTGTAGTTTTGATTTGCATTTCTCTAATAATGAGAGATGTTGAGCAGCATTTCATGTGCGTCTTGGCCACCTCTGTGTCTTCTTTGAAGAAGTGTCTATTTAGATCTTCTAGCCATTTTTGTATTGGGTTGTTTGCTTTTTTAAGATTAAGCTGCATGAGCTGTTTATATGTATTGGAGATTAAACCTTTGTCCATTGATTTGTTTGCAAATATTTTCTCCCATTCTGAGGGTTGCCTGTTTCCATTCCCGTTTTTTAACCAAAAAAGAAAGAAAGAAAAAGAAGCAGAACACAAACGTGTGTAAAATAGGCCTCTTGAAACTGTCGTTTTGAAATATGAACGTCTTTTGTATTTTGGGGTCGATATACGACCCCAGGATTTGTTTTCAGGGCAGGTGTCATTTACAGGCCTGCCATTCTTTTGAATATCAAGTGACCATTAGCGCTGGGATGAAAGCTGCTGTTGTGTGAAACGGCCACAAGGTGGCAGCAGTTCTCCTTTACCAAATCTGGTTCCTAGGACAACAGAGCCTCAATGCAAGTCGTGTTCTAGCTTGTCATTTAGAATGGAATGTGCCAGGTAAAAGCCCCTTACGTTTGTCTCACTACTTCTAGTTCGTAGTTTTAATTTAATTTTTATTTTTTCTCACAGCAAGTTTGATTACAGTGTTTGGCTTGTTGTAGGTCTGCAAGATGTGGTTCTTTTACACATATACATATGTCTGTTCTTCCTGGGATCCTTTTCCCATGTACGTTATGACAGAATGTTGAGTAGCCTTCTCTTGGTATTCCGTAGGTGTTTGGTGATGATATATTTCACCTGTGTTTGTATATGTCCGTGAAGCGCAATATCCTAATGTATGCAATCCTCACACCTTTCCATTGGTGAACCATCAGTGTGTTTAATGAATCTGTGATTGCCCTTCTCTGTGGAAATATCTTCACTGGTGTCAATTTTTCAGTAACACCTATAAGTGACATCATACGACATGTGTCTTTCTGTTTCTGACTTACTACAAGTCACGTGATTACCTCTAGACTCATCTACGGTGCTGCAAATGGCACTGTGTCCTTTTTCTGCTTGGCTAATATTCTGTCTGTATATGGACCAGTTCTTCTTTGTCCACTCATCTGTTGACGGACTATTTGGTTGCTTCCATGTCATGGCTATTGTAATGCTGCGGCAACACACATTTGCCTGCCTGTGTCTTTCCAATTCTGTCTTCTTAGGTTATAGGCCCAGGAGTGGGCCTGCTGGATCATATGGTATCAAAACCTTTACCTTGTAGAGGCACCTCCATTCTGTTCTCATTAGTGGCTCTTACCAGGTTACGTCCCACCTAAGGTTGAGGTTATGCTCTTCTCCACCACACCTTCAGCGTTTATTGTTTGTAGCATTTTTGCTGATGTATATTCTGACTCGTGTGAGCTGATACGACTTTGTGGTTGGATTTGCATGTGTCTCATAACCCCGTGAAATTGAAATTTCTGGCATGTCCTTCTTTTCTTCAAACTGTGAGTACAGCTTACCTCTTCAAATTGTTTTTGTGAAGTATGTATGTGACACTTAGAAATAGTTTGGCCATTACCTCCCTCAAGACATTTTGAGGGCAGGTTTCATTTACAGCCCTCCAGTACTGGTGCATATGAAGTGAACCTAAGCACAGGTTTTAAAGCTGCTGTTGCAGGTAACGGCCAGAGGGCGGCAGCATTTCTGCTTTTCCCAATCTGGTAACTAGGGAAACAGACCATCTTGGCAGTGGTGTTCCTCGGTTATATATTAGAGTGGAATGTACCCCCAAAAGCTGATGTCTCATTACTTATGTTTGTTTAATAAATTGAATTTATATTTTTATTGGGGTCATATTCCATTGTGTACATGGACCACTTCTTCTTTGTGCATTCCTCTATTGATGGACATTTTCGTAGCTTCCAAGTTTTGGCTATGGTAAATATTGCTGGATTGCCAGCCTGTGTCGTTTTGGTTTTTTGCAGTACGTGGGCCTCTTGCTTCCGTGCACCCTCCCATTGCAGAGCACAGGCTCTGCATGTGCAGGCCCAGCAGCCATACCTCATGGGACTAGGCGCTCCGTGGCATGTGTGATCTTCCCTAACCGGGGCATGGTCCCGTGTCCCCTGCATTGGCAGGCGGACTATCAACCACTGCACCACCAGTAAAAACCAGCCTGTGTCTTTTTGATTCTCATCCCCTCAGGCGATAGGCCCAGCAGTGGGTATGCTTGATTGAATGGTAGCTCAGTATTTACCTTTACAAAGCACCACATTTTTGTTTTCATTACTGGCTCTTACCATGTCTCACGTTGAACCAAGTGTAGGCATTTCTCCAAAACCCCTTCAGCATTTATTGTTTGCCGAATTTTTGCTGATGGCCATTCTGACTGGTGTGAGCTGATAAGTTTTAGTAATTTGGATTTGCATATCTTTAATTCTTCCTAATGTTCAGCATTTTTCCATGCCTTTTTAAATTTCTGGTACAGAAAAACAGAAAAAAACGGAGAGTACAATTAACCTCTTGCAATTGTCTTCTTGGATGGTTGCCCTCTTTTGAATATTTTGTTCAATTTTCGACCCCAGGATTGTTTTTGAGGGCAGGTGTCATTCACAGGCCTGCAATGAGTGTGAATATTTCGTGACCATTAGCACTGGGTTTAAAGCTGCTGTTGTGGGAAATGGCCACAAGCCGGCAGCATTTCTCCATTCCCAAATCTGGTTACTAGGGCAGCAGAGCCTTTCTGGGACCAATGGAATACAGAAGAAGGCATCATTGAAGTCTAATACACAATAGCAGGTCCTGGTGGCTGGTAGAATGACCAGCAGGGTGTAGGAATTAGGAACTACTGGATGTATATCCTCCGTGGCTTCACTGAGTGTCCTGACATCCTTTACCAGGTCCCCAGCAGCCCACGGGGCTCTCGTGGTCAGGGCAATCGCAGTTTATGGAGCTCACCTGCGCAACTACCCAACAGCCCATGGGGCTCTCGTGGTCAGGCCCCTCCCAGGATATGGGGCTCACCTGGGCAGGTCCCAGCAGCCCACGGAGCTCTTTTGGTCAGGCCACTCCCAGGATATGGAGCTCACCTGTGCAACTACCCAGCAGCCCATGGGGCTCTCGTGGTCAGGCCCCTCCCAGGATACGGAGCTCCCCTGGGCAGGTACGTCAGCAGGGCTAGGCACACAGGAACCGTGCACATAGCCCGCATTGGAGAGCACCTCAGATCGCCTGTCACTCAGAGCTGACCCAGAGCACCTTAGAGCAGGACTTGAACTAACAAACAGCAGCTCCGACAGGTCTGTGACTCTGGGCATCACTCTGTGCGGCCGCCCTCTGCCTGGTCTTCCAGAGACTTCCACTGCAGCCTGGGCACCAGGCCTCTGTCTCCACCTATCAGCCGTCGTCTCCCTGACTCCTGGATTCCTCTCATTAGGAGAGGATCTTCTTGAAGTTGTCTCCCACTCATGGGCCAGATAAAATGATTAGAAAACAAGCCGGAGCTGCAGCCCCTTGTCTATCCTGACTCTCAGGAGCCCACCCGTGTTCCTTGGACCTGGCCGGTTCAGCGAGGTCCATTTTCTGCAATGTGAGCCCCTGAGGGCTGAGGATTAGCTGAACTGGGCAGCCTGTCACTGCCAACCAGCCCTCCCCAGGTGTGCCTGGGTTGAGGTCAATAGAAACACCACTCCAGGGAGCAAGAGCCCCTGCAGCTGTGCCTGATGCCATATTCTCTGCCCCATCAGCTGTCTCGGGGCTGTGCTGGTGGGAGGGAGGGAGGGGCCACGGCTTTGTGGGGGCCCCGGTGTGAGTGGGTCTCTGCTGGACTTTCTGCAGGAGTTGCCAGGCTGCCACCTGCTAAAGAAGAGCATGTGTCACCATACCTTCTGCTGGAATTTCTCCACTGGCAGAGGTGAGGAAGGAAACAATCTGTTGGGTCTGGGACAGGAGGGCTATCTCAGGCAGGGAAATGGAAAGCTTCCAGAAGAGCGCCCGGGGCCAGGACCATCCTGGCTGTCCTGCAGGCACCAAGTCGGTCTGCATGCTGTCACTGGTGTGGCTCCACGGCCCTTCCTCTAGGCTTTCAAGTCCTTGTACATATTCAGGTGTTTTACTTGAGAAGGCTGGGAACAGTTTAGCAGCAGCTGGCATGGGGCTCAGCTCACGTTTACTCACAGACGCCTCGGCATGGTCCCCCAGCTTTGCAATGAGGAAGCTGCTTGCGGGGGGGTGGTGCTGGCTTCATGGTAGATGATTCCCCACCTCTGACCATCTTCAGAATTGTTTAACCCTGGAGCAAGTGCCTGATAGGGTTTTCCTCTGTATATTTCTGTTTTTGGTTCAAGGTAGATTTGATTCCTCTTTTATGTATTTATAGATATAAGCATGGAAATAATTCATTCATATAAATACATCTGGTGAAGGGAAGCACTTTTTTTCTGTTTTATTTTTAAATTTTATTTATTTTAAAAAATTTTGTAATTTAATTTAATTTTTTTTATTTATACGGCAGGATATTATTAGTTATCTATTTTAGACTTATACATGTATACATGTCAATCCCAATCCCGCAACTCATCCCAGCAGCACCACCCCATGGCTTCACCCCTTTGGTGTCCATACGTGTGTTCTCTACCTCTGTGTCTCTATTTCTGCCCTGAAAACCGGTTCATCTGTACCATTTTTCTAGGTTCCACATGTATGCATTATATATACAATATCTGTTTTTCTCTTTCCGACTTACTTCACTCTGTATGACAGTCTCTAGATCCATCGACGTCTCTAAAAATGACCCAGGTTCATTCCTTTGTATGGCTGAGTAATATTCCATTTTATATATGCACCACATCTTTATCCATTCGTCTGGCTGGGGGCATTTATCTTGCTTCCATTACATGGCTATGGTAAATAGTTCTGCAATGAACATTGTGGTGAATGGGTCTTTCTGATTTATGGTTTTCTCTGGGTATATGCCCAGAAGTGGGATTGCTGGATCATATGGTAATTCTATATTTAGTTTTTTAAGGAACGTCCATACTGTTCTCCGTAGTGACTGTATCACTTTACATTCCCACCGATAGCGGAAGAGGGTTCCTTTTCTCCACACCCTCCCCAGCATTTGTTGTTTGTAGATTTTCTGATGATGCCCATTCTATAGGTGTGAGGTGATACCTCATTGTAGTTTTGATTTGCATTTCTCTAATAATGAGAGATGTTGAGCAGCATTTCATGTGCGTCTTGGCCACCTCTGTGTCTTCTTTGAAGAAGTGTCTATTTAGATCTTCTAGCCATTTTTGTATTGGGTTGTTTGCTTTTTTAAGATTAAGCTGCATGAGCTGTTTATATGTATTGGAGATTAAACCTTTGTCCATTGATTCGTTTGCAAATATTTTCTCCCATTCTGAGGGTTGCCTGTTTCCATTCCCGTTTTTTAACCAAAAAAGAAAGAAAGAAAAAGAAGCAGAACACAAACGTGTGTAAAATAGGCCTCTTGAAACTGTCGTTTTGAAATATGAACGTCTTTTGTATTTTGGGGTCGATATACGACCCCAGGATTTGTTTTCAGGGCAGGTGTCATTTACAGGCCTGCCATTCTTTTGAATATCAAGTGACCATTAGCGCTGGGATGAAAGCTGCTGTTGTGTGAAACGGCCACAAGGTGGCAGCAGTTCTCCTTTACCAAATCTGGTTCCTAGGACAACAGAGCCTCAATGCAAGTCGTGTTCTAGCTTGTCATTTAGAATGGAATGTGCCAGGTAAAAGCCCCTTACGTTTGTCTCACTACTTCTAGTTCGTAGTTTTAATTTAATTTTTATTTTTTCTCACAGCAAGTTTGATTACAGTGTTTGGCTTGTTGTAGGTCTGCAAGATGTGGTTCTTTTACACATATACATATGTCTGTTCTTCCTGGGATCCTTTTCCCATGTACGTTATGACAGAATGTTGAGTAGCCTTCTCTTGGTATTCCGTAGGTGTTTGGTGATGATATATTTCACCTGTGTTTGTATATGTCCGTGAAGCGCAATATCCTAATGTATGCAATCCTCACACCTTTCCATTGGTGAACCATCAGTGTGTTTAATGAATCTGTGATTGCCCTTCTCTGTGGAAATATCTTCACTGGTGTCAATTTTTCAGTAACACCTATAAGTGACATCATACGACATGTGTCTTTCTGTTTCTGACTTACTACAAGTCACGTGGTTACCTCTAGACTCATCTACGGTGCTGCAAATGGCACTGTGTCCTTTTTCTGCTTGGCTAATATTCTGTCTGTATATGGACCAGTTCTTCTTTGTCCACTCATCTGTTGACGGACTATTTGGTTGCTTCCATGTCATGGCTATTGTAATGCTGCGGCAACACACATTTGCCTGCCTGTGTCTTTCCAATTCTGTCTTCTTAGGTTATAGGCCCAGGAGTGGGCCTGCTGGATCATATGGTATCAAAACCTTTACCTTGTAGAGGCACCTCCATTCTGTTCTCATTAGTGGCTCTTACCAGGTTACGTCCCACCTAAGGTTGAGGTTATGCTCTTCTCCACCACACCTTCAGCGTTTATTGTTTGTAGTATTTTTGCTGATGTATATTCTGACTCGTGTGAGCTGATACGACTTTGTGGTTGGATTTGCATGTGTCTCATAACCCCGTGAAATTGAAATTTCTGGCATGTCCTTCTTTTCTTCAAACTGTGAGTACAGCTTACCTCTTCAAATTGTTTTTGTGAAGTATGTATGTGACACTTAGAAATAGTTTGGCCATTACCTCCCTCAAGACATTTTGAGGGCAGGTTTCATTTACAGCCCTCCAGTACTGGTGCATATGAAGTGAACCTAAGCACAGGTTTTAAAGCTGCTGTTGCAGGTAACGGCCAGAGGGCGGCAGCATTTCTGCTTTTCCCAATCTGGTAACTAGGGAAACAGACCATCTTGGCAGTGGTGTTCCTCGGTTATATATTAGAGTGGAATGTACCCCCAAAAGCTGATGTCTCATTACTTATGTTTGTTTAATAAATTGAATTTATATTTTTTATTGGGGTCATATTCCATTGTGTACATGGACCACTTCTTCTTTGTGCATTCCTCTATTGATGGACATTTTCGTAGCTTCCAAGTTTTGGCTATGGTAAATATTGCTGGATTGCCAGCCTGTGTCGTTTTGGTTTTTTGCAGTACGTGGGCCTCTTGCTTCCGTGCACCCTCCCATTGCAGAGCACAGGCTCTGCATGTGCAGGCCCAGCAGCCATACCTCATGGGACTAGGCGCTCCGTGGCATGTGTGATCTTCCCTAACCGGGGCATGGTCCCGTGTCCCCTGCATTGGCAGGCGGACTATCAACCACTGCACCACCAGTAAAAACCAGCCTATGTCTTTTTGATTCTCATCCCCTCAGGCGATAGGCCCAGCAGTGGGTATGCTTGATTGAATGGTAGCTCAGTATTTACCTTTACAAAGCACCACATTTTTGTTTTCATTACTGGCTCTTACCATGTCTCACGTTGAACCAAGTGTAGGCATTTCTCCAAAACCCCTTCAGCATTTATTGTTTGCCGAATTTTTGCTGATGGCCATTCTGACTGGTGTGAGCTGATAAGTTTTAGTAATTTGGATTTGCATATCTTTAATTCTTCCTAATGTTCAGCATTTTTCCATGCCTTTTTAAATTTCTGGTACAGAAAAACAGAAAAAAACGGAGAGTACAATTAACCTCTTGCAATTGTCTTCTTGGATGGTTGCCCTCTTTTGAATATTTTGTTCAATTTTCGACCCCAGGATTGTTTTTGAGGGCAGGTGTCATTCACAGGCCTGCAATGAGTGTGAATATTTCGTGACCATTAGCACTGGGTTTAAAGCTGCTGTTGTGGGAAATGGCCACAAGCCGGCAGCATTTCTCCATTCCCAAATCTGGTTACTAGGGCAGCAGAGCCTTTCTGGGACCAATGGAATACAGAAGAAGGCATCATTGAAGTCTAATACACAATAGCAGGTCCTGGTGGCTGGTAGAATGACCAGCAGGGTGTAGGAATTAGGAACTACTGGATGTATATCCTCCGTGGCTTCACTGAGTGTCCTGACATCCTTTACCAGGTCCCCAGCAGCCCACGGGGCTCTCGTGGTCAGGGCAATCGCAGTTTATGGAGCTCACCTGCGCAACTACCCAACAGCCCATGGGGCTCTCGTGGTCAGGCCCCTCCCAGGATATGGGGCTCACCTGGGCAGGTCCCAGCAGCCCACGGAGCTCTTTTGGTCAGGCCACTCCCAGGATATGGAGCTAACCTGTGCAACTACCCAGCAGCCCATGGGGCTCTCGTGGTCAGGCCCCTCCCAGGATACGGAGCTCCCCTGGGCAGGTACGTCAGCAGGGCTAGGCACACAGGAACCGTGCACATAGCCCGCATTGGAGAGCACCTCAGATCGCCTGTCACTCAGAGCTGACCCAGAGCACCTTAGAGCAGGACTTGAACTAACAAACAGCAGCTCCGACAGGTCTGTGACTCTGGGCATCACTCTGTGCGGCCGCCCTCTGCCTGGTCTTCCAGAGACTTCCACTGCAGCCTGGGCACCAGGCCTCTGTCTCCACCTATCAGCCGTCGTCTCCCTGACTCCTGGATTCCTCTCATTAGGAGAGGATCTTCTTGAAGTTGTCTCCCACTCATGGGCCAGATAAAATGATTAGAAAACAAGCCGGAGCTGCAGCCCCTTGTCTATCCTGACTCTCAGGAGCCCACCCGTGTTCCTTGGACCTGGCCGGTTCAGCGAGGTCCATTTTCTGCAATGTGAGCCCCTGAGGGCTGAGGATTAGCTGAACTGGGCAGCCTGTCACTGCCAACCAGCCCTCCCCAGGTGTGCCTGGGTTGAGGTCAATAGAAACACCACTCCAGGGAGCAAGAGCCCCTGCAGCTGTGCCTGATGCCATATTCTCTGCCCCATCAGCTGTCTCGGGGCTGTGCTGGTGGGAGGGAGGGAGGGGCCACGGCTTTGTGGGGGCCCCGGTGTGAGTGGGTCTCTGCTGGACTTTCTGCAGGAGTTGCCAGGCTGCCACCTGCTAAAGAAGAGCATGTGTCACCATACCTTCTGCTGGAATTTCTCCACTGGCAGAGGTGAGGAAGGAAACAATCTGTTGGGTCTGGGACAGGAGGGCTATCTCAGGCAGGGAAATGGAAAGCTTCCAGAAGAGCGCCCGGGGCCAGGACCATCCTGGCTGTCCTGCAGGCACCAAGTCGGTCTGCATGCTGTCACTGGTGTGGCTCCACGGCCCTTCCTCTAGGCTTTCAAGTCCTTGTACATATTCAGGTGTTTTACTTGAGAAGGCTGGGAACAGTTTAGCAGCAGCTGGCATGGGGCTCAGCTCACGTTTACTCACAGACGCCTCGGCATGGTCCCCCAGCTTTGCAATGAGGAAGCTGCTTGCGGGGGGGGGTGGTGCTGGCTTCATGGTAGATGATTCCCCACCTCTGACCATCTTCAGAATTGTTTAACCCTGGAGCAAGTGCCTGATAGGGTTTTCCTCTGTATATTTCTGTTTTTGGTTCAAGGTAGATTTGATTCCTCTTTTATGTATTTATAGATATAAGCATGGAAATAATTCATTCATATAAATACATCTGGTGAAGGGAAGCACTTTTTTTCTGTTTTATTTTTAAATTTTATTTATTTTAAAAAATTTTGTAATTTAATTTAATTTTTTTTATTTATACGGCAGGATATTATTAGTTATCTATTTTAGACTTATACATGTATACATGTCAATCCCAATCCCGCAACTCATCCCAGCAGCACCACCCCATGGCTTCACCCCTTTGGTGTCCATACGTGTGTTCTCTACCTCTGTGTCTCTATTTCTGCCCTGAAAACCGGTTCATCTGTACCATTTTTCTAGGTTCCACATGTATGCATTATATATACAATATCTGTTTTTCTCTTTCCGACTTACTTCACTCTGTATGACAGTCTCTAGATCCATCGACGTCTCTAAAAATGACCCAGGTTCATTCCTTTGTATGGCTGAGTAATATTCCATTTTATATATGCACCACATCTTTATCCATTCGTCTGGCTGGGGGCATTTATCTTGCTTCCATTACATGGCTATGGTAAATAGTTCTGCAATGAACATTGTGGTGAATGGGTCTTTCTGATTTATGGTTTTCTCTGGGTATATGCCCAGAAGTGGGATTGCTGGATCATATGGTAATTCTATATTTAGTTTTTTAAGGAACGTCCATACTGTTCTCCGTAGTGACTGTATCACTTTACATTCCCACCGATAGCGGAAGAGGGTTCCTTTTCTCCACACCCTCCCCAGCATTTGTTGTTTGTAGATTTTCTGATGATGCCCATTCTATAGGTGTGAGGTGATACCTCATTGTAGTTTTGATTTGCATTTCTCTAATAATGAGAGATGTTGAGCAGCATTTCATGTGCGTCTTGGCCACCTCTGTGTCTTCTTTGAAGAAGTGTCTATTTAGATCTTCTAGCCATTTTTGTATTGGGTTGTTTGTTTTTTTAAGATTAAGCTGCATGAGCTGTTTATATGTATTGGAGATTAAACCTTTGTCCATTGATTCGTTTGCAAATATTTTCTCCCATTCTGAGGGTTGCCTGTTTCCATTCCCGTTTTTTAACCAAAAAAGAAAGAAAGAAAAAGAAGCAGAACACAAACGTGTGTAAAATAGGCCTCTTGAAACTGTCGTTTTGAAATATGAACGTCTTTTGTATTTTTGGGTCGATATACGACCCCAGGATTTGTTTTCAGGGCAGGTGTCATTTACAGGCCTGCCATTCTTTTGAATATCAAGTGACCATTAGCGCTGGGATGAAAGCTGCTGTTGTGTGAAACGGCCACAAGGTGGCAGCAGTTCTCCTTTACCAAATCTGGTTACTAGGACAACAGAGCCTCAATGCAAGTCGTGTTCTAGCTTGTCATTTAGAATGGAATGTGCCAGGTAAAAGCCCCTTACGTTTGTCTCACTACTTCTAGTTCGTAGTTTTAATTTAATTTTTATTTTTTCTCACAGCAAGTTTGATTACAGTGTTTGGCTTGTTGTAGGTCTGCAAGATGTGGTTCTTTTACACATATACATATGTCTGTTCTTCCTGGGATCCTTTTCCCATGTACGTTATGACAGAATGTTGAGTAGCCTTCTCTTGGTATTCCGTAGGTGTTTGGTGATGATATATTTCACCTGTGTTTGTATATGTCCGTGAAGCGCAATATCCTAATGTATGCAATCCTCACACCTTTCCATTGGTGAACCATCAGTGTGTTTAATGAATCTGTGATTGCCCTTCTCTGTGGAAATATCTTCACTGGTGTCAATTTTTCAGTAACACCTATAAGTGACATCATACGACATGTGGCTTTCTGTTTCTGACTTACTACAAGTCACGTGATTACCTCTAGACTCATCTACGGTGCTGCAAATGGCACTGTGTCCTTTTTCTGCTTGGCTAATATTCTGTCTGTATATGGACCAGTTCTTCTTTGTCCACTCATCTGTTGACGGACTATTTGGTTGCTTCCATGTCATGGCTATTGTAATGCTGCGGCAACACACATTTGCCTGCCTGTGTCTTTCCAATTCTGTCTTCTTAGGTTATAGGCCCAGGAGTGGGCCTGCTGGATCATATGGTATCAAAACCTTTACCTTGTAGAGGCACCTCCATTCTGTTCTCATTAGTGGCTCTTACCAGGTTACGTCCCACCTAAGGTTGAGGTTATGCTCTTCTCCACCACACCTTCAGCGTTTATTGTTTGTAGTATTTTTGCTGATGTATATTCTGACTCGTGTGAGCTGATACGACTTTGTGGTTGGATTTGCATGTGTCTCATAACCCCGTGAAATTGAAATTTCTGGCATGTCCTTCTTTTCTTCAAACTGTGAGTACAGCTTACCTCTTCAAATTGTTTTTGTGAAGTATGTATGTGACACTTAGAAATAGTTTGGCCATTACCTCCCTCAAGACATTTTGAGGGCAGGTTTCATTTACAGCCCTCCAGTACTGGTGCATATGAAGTGAACCTAAGCACAGGTTTTAAAGCTGCTGTTGCAGGTAACGGCCAGAGGGCGGCAGCATTTCTGCTTTTCCCAATCTGGTAACTAGGGAAACAGACCATCTTGGCAGTGGTGTTCCTCGGTTATATATTAGAGTGGAATGTACCCCCAAAAGCTGATGTCTCATTACTTATGTTTGTTTAATAAATTGAATTTATATTTTTTATTGGGGTCATATTCCATTGTGTACATGGACCACTTCTTCTTTGTGCATTCCTCTATTGATGGACATTTTCGTAGCTTCCAAGTTTTGGCTATGGTAAATATTGCTGGATTGCCAGCCTGTGTCGTTTTGGTTTTTTGCAGTACGTGGGCCTCTTGCTTCCGTGAACCCTCCCATTGCAGAGCACAGGCTCTGCATGTGCAGGCCCAGCAGCCATACCTCATGGGACTAGGCGCTCCGTGGCATGTGTGATCTTCCCTAACCGGGGCATGGTCCCGTGTCCCCTGCATTGGCAGGCGGACTATCAACCACTGCACCACCAGTAAAAACCAGCCTGTGTCTTTTTGATTCTCATCCCCTCAGGCGATAGGCCCAGCAGTGGGTATGCTTGATTGAATGGTAGCTCAGTATTTACCTTTACAAAGCACCACATTTTTGTTTTCATTACTGGCTCTTACCATGTCTCACGTTGAACCAAGTGTAGGCATTTCTCCAAAACCCCTTCAGCATTTATTGTTTGCCGAATTTTTGCTGATGGCCATTCTGACTGGTGTGAGCTGATAAGTTTTAGTAATTTGGATTTGCATATCTTTAATTCTTCCTAATGTTCAGCATTTTTCCATGCCTTTTTAAATTTCTGGTACAGAAAAACAGAAAAAAACGGAGAGTACAATTAACCTCTTGCAATTGTCTTCTTGGATGGTTGCCCTCTTTTGAATATTTTGTTCAATTTTCGACCCCAGGATTGTTTTTGAGGGCAGGTGTCATTCACAGGCCTGCAATGAGTGTGAATATTTCGTGACCATTAGCACTGGGTTTAAAGCTGCTGTTGTGGGAAATGGCCACAAGCCGGCAGCATTTCTCCATTCCCAAATCTGGTTACTAGGGCAGCAGAGCCTTTCTGGGACCAATGGAATACAGAAGAAGGCATCATTGAAGTCTAATACACAATAGCAGGTCCTGGTGGCTGGTAGAATGACCAGCAGGGTGTAGGAATTAGGAACTACTGGATGTATATCCTCCGTGGCTTCACTGAGTGTCCTGACATCCTTTACCAGGTCCCCAGCAGCCCACGGGGCTCTCGTGGTCAGGGCAATCGCAGTTTATGGAGCTCACCTGCGCAACTACCCAACAGCCCATGGGGCTCTCGTGGTCAGGCCCCTCCCAGGATATGGGGCTCACCTGGGCAGGTCCCAGCAGCCCACGGAGCTCTTTTGGTCAGGCCACTCCCAGGATATGGAGCTCACCTGTGCAACTACCCAGCAGCCCATGGGGCTCTCGTGGTCAGGCCCCTCCCAGGATACGGAGCTCCCCTGGGCAGGTACGTCAGCAGGGCTAGGCACACAGGAACCGTGCACATAGCCCGCATTGGAGAGCACCTCAGATCGCCTGTCACTCAGAGCTGACCCAGAGCACCTTAGAGCAGGACTTGAACTAACAAACAGCAGCTCCGACAGGTCTGTGACTCTGGGCATCACTCTGTGCGGCCTCCCTCTGCCTGGTCTTCCAGAGACTTCCACTGCAGCCTGGGCACCAGGCCTCTGTCTCCACCTATCAGCCGTCGTCTCCCTGACTCCTGGATTCCTCTCATTAGGAGAGGATCTTCTTGAAGTTGTCTCCCACTCATGGGCCAGATAAAATGATTAGAAAACAAGCCGGAGCTGCAGCCCCTTGTCTATCCTGACTCTCAGGAGCCCACCCGTGTTCCTTGGACCTGGCCGGTTCAGCGAGGTCCATTTTCTGCAATGTGAGCCCCTGAGGGCTGAGGATTAGCTGAACTGGGCAGCCTGTCACTGCCAACCAGCCCTCCCCAGGTGTGCCTGGGTTGAGGTCAATAGAAACACCACTCCAGGGAGCAAGAGCCCCTGCAGCTGTGCCTGATGCCATATTCTCTGCCCCATCAGCTGTCTCGGGGCTGTGCTGGTGGGAGGGAGGGAGGGGCCACGGCTTTGTGGGGGCCCCGGTGTGAGTGGGTCTCTGCTGGACTTTCTGCAGGAGTTGCCAGGCTGCCACCTGCTAAAGAAGAGCATGTGTCACCATACCTTCTGCTGGAATTTCTCCACTGGCAGAGGTGAGGAAGGAAACAATCTGTTGGGTCTGGGACAGGAGGGCTATCTCAGGCAGGGAAATGGAAAGCTTCCAGAAGAGCGCCCGGGGCCAGGACCATCCTGGCTGTCCTGCAGGCACCAAGTCGGTCTGCATGCTGTCACTGGTGTGGCTCCACGGCCCTTCCTCTAGGCTTTCAAGTCCTTGTACATATTCAGGTGTTTTACTTGAGAAGGCTGGGAACAGTTTAGCAGCAGCTGGCATGGGGCTCAGCTCACGTTTACTCACAGACGCCTCGGCATGGTCCCCCAGCTTTGCAATGAGGAAGCTGCTTGCGGGGGGGTGGGTGGTGCTGGCTTCATGGTAGATGATTCCCCACCTCTGACCATCTTCAGAATTGTTTAACCCTGGAGCAAGTGCCTGATAGGGTTTTCCTCTGTATATTTCTGTTTTTGGTTCAAGGTAGATTTGATTCCTCTTTTATGTATTTATAGATATAAGCATGGAAATAATTCATTCATATAAATACATCTGGTGAAGGGAAGCACTTTTTTTCTGTTTTATTTTTAAATTTTATTTATTTTAAAAAATTTTGTAATTTAATTTAATTTTTTTTATTTATACGGCAGGATATTATTAGTTATCTATTTTAGACTTATACATGTATACATGTCAATCCCAATCCCGCAACTCATCCCAGCAGCACCACCCCATGGCTTCACCCCTTTGGTGTCCATACGTGTGTTCTCTACCTCTGTGTCTCTATTTCTGCCCTGAAAACCGGTTCATCTGTACCATTTTTCTAGGTTCCACATGTATGCATTATATATACAATATCTGTTTTTCTCTTTCCGACTTACTTCACTCTGTATGACAGTCTCTAGATCCATCGACGTCTCTAAAAATGACCCAGGTTCATTCCTTTGTATGGCTGAGTAATATTCCATTTTATATATGCACCACATCTTTATCCATTCGTCTGGCTGGGGGCATTTATCTTGCTTCCATTACATGGCTATGGTAAATAGTTCTGCAATGAACATTGTGGTGAATGGGTCTTTCTGATTTATGGTTTTCTCTGGGTATATGCCCAGAAGTGGGATTGCTGGATCATATGGTAATTCTATATTTAGTTTTTTAAGGAACGTCCATACTGTTCTCCGTAGTGACTGTATCACTTTACATTCCCACCGATAGCGGAAGAGGGTTCCTTTTCTCCACACCCTCCCCAGCATTTGTTGTTTGTAGATTTTCTGATGATGCCCATTCTATAGGTGTGAGGTGATACCTCATTGTAGTTTTGATTTGCATTTCTCTAATAATGAGAGATGTTGAGCAGCATTTCATGTGCGTCTTGGCCACCTCTGTGTCTTCTTTGAAGAAGTGTCTATTTAGATCTTCTAGCCATTTTTGTATTGGGTTGTTTGCTTTTTTAAGATTAAGCTGCATGAGCTGTTTATATGTATTGGAGATTAAACCTTTGTCCATTGATTCGTTTGCAAATATTTTCTCCCATTCTGAGGGTTGCCTGTTTCCATTCCCGTTTTTTAACCAAAAAAGAAAGAAAGAAAAAGAAGCAGAACACAAACGTGTGTAAAATAGGCCTCTTGAAACTGTCGTTTTGAAATATGAACGTCTTTTGTATTTTTGGGTCGATATACGACCCCAGGATTTGTTTTCAGGGCAGGTGTCATTTACAGGCCTGCCATTCTTTTGAATATCAAGTGAGCATTAGCGCTGGGATGAAAGCTGCTGTTGTGTGAAACGGCCACAAGGTGGCAGCAGTTCTCCTTTACCAAATCTGGTTCCTAGGACAACAGAGCCTCAATGCAAGTCGTGTTCTAGCTTGTCATTTAGAATGGAATGTGCCAGGTAAAAGCCCCTTACGTTTGTCTCACTACTTCTAGTTCGTAGTTTTAATTTAATTTTTATTTTTTCTCACAGCAAGTTTGATTACAGTGTTTGGCTTGTTGTAGGTGTGCAAGATGTGGTTCTTTTACACATATACATATGTCTGTTCTTCCTGGGATCCTTTTCCCATGTACGTTATGACAGAATGTTGAGTAGCCTTCTCTTGGTATTCCGTAGGTGTTTGGTGATGATATATTTCACCTGTGTTTGTATATGTCCGTGAAGCGCAATATCCTAATGTATGCAATCCTCACACCTTTCCATTGGTGAACCATCAGTGTGTTTAATGAATCTGTGATTGCCCTTCTCTGTGGAAATATCTTCACTGGTGTCAATTTTTCAGTAACACCTATAAGTGACATCATACGACATGTGGCTTTCTGTTTCTGACTTACTACAAGTCACGTGATTACCTCTAGACTCATCTACGGTGCTGCAAATGGCACTGTGTCCTTTTTCTGCTTGGCTAATATTCTGTCTGTATATGGACCAGTTCTTCTTTGTCCACTCATCTGTTGACGGACTATTTGGTTGCTTCCATGTCATGGCTATTGTAATGCTGCGGCAACACACATTTGCCTGCCTGTGTCTTTCCAATTCTGTCTTCTTAGGTTATAGGCCCAGGAGTGGGCCTGCTGGATCATATGGTATCAAAACCTTTACCTTGTAGAGGCACCTCCATTCTGTTCTCATTAGTGGCTCTTACCAGGTTACGTCCCACCTAAGGTTGAGGTTATGCTCTTCTCCACCACACCTTCAGCGTTTATTGTTTGTAGTATTTTTGCTGATGTATATTCTGACTCGTGTGAGCTGATACGACTTTGTGGTTGGATTTGCATGTGTCTCATAACCCCGTGAAATTGAAATTTCTGGCATGTCCTTCTTTTCTTCAAACTGTGAGTACAGCTTACCTCTTCAAATTGTTTTTGTGAAGTATGTATGTGACACTTAGAAATAGTTTGGCCATTACCTCCCTCAAGACATTTTGAGGGCAGGTTTCATTTACAGCCCTCCAGTACTGGTGCATATGAAGTGAACCTAAGCACAGGTTTTAAAGCTGCTGTTGCAGGTAACGGCCAGAGGGCGGCAGCATTTCTGCTTTTCCCAATCTGGTAACTAGGGAAACAGACCATCTTGGCAGTGGTGTTCCTCGGTTATATATTAGAGTGGAATGTACCCCCAAAAGCTGATGTCTCACTACTTATGTTTGTTTAATAAATTGAATTTATATTTTTTATTGGGGTCATATTCCATTGTGTACATGGACCTCTTCTTCTTTGTGCATTCCTCTATTGATGGACATTTTCGTAGCTTCCAAGTTTTGGCTATGGTAAATATTGCTGGATTGCCAGCCTGTGTCGTTTTGGTTTTTTGCAGTACGTGGGCCTCTTGCTTCCGTGCACCCTCCCATTGCAGAGCACAGGCTCTGCATGTGCAGGCCCAGCAGCCATACCTCATGGGACTAGGCGCTCCGTGGCATGTGTGATCTTCCCTAACCGGGGCATGGTCCCGTGTCCCCTGCATTGGCAGGCGGACTATCAACCACTGCACCACCAGTAAAAACCAGCCTGTGTCTTTTTGATTCTCATCCCCTCAGGCGATAGGCCCAGCAGTGGGTATGCTTGATTGAATGGTAGCTCAGTATTTACCTTTACAAAGCACCACATTTTTGTTTTCATTACTGGCTCTTAGCATGTCTCACGTTGAACCAAGTGTAGGCATTTCTCCAAAACCCCTTCAGCATTTATTGTTTGCCGAATTTTTGCTGATGGCCATTCTGACTGGTGTGAGCTGATAAGTTTTAGTAATTTGGATTTGCATATCTTTAATTCTTCCTAATGTTCAGCATTTTTCCATGCCTTTTTAAATTTCTGGTACAGAAAAACAGAAAAAAACGGAGAGTACAATTAACCTCTTGCAATTGTCTTCTTGGATGGTTGCCCTCTTTTGAATATTTTGTTCAATTTTCGACCCCAGGATTGTTTTTGAGGGCAGGTGTCATTCACAGGCCTGCAATGAGTGTGAATATTTCGTGACCATTAGCACTGGGTTTAAAGCTGCTGTTGTGGGAAATGGCCACAAGGCGGCAGCATTTCTCCATTCCCAAATCTGGTTACTAGGGCAGCAGAGCCTTTCTGGGACCAATGGAATACAGAAGAAGGCATCATTGAAGTCTAATACACAATAGCAGGTCCTGGTGGCTGGTAGAATGACCAGCAGGGTGTAGGAATTAGGAACTACTGGATGTATATCCTCCGTGGCTTCACTGAGTGTCCTGACATCCTTTACCAGGTCCCCAGCAGCCCACGGGGCTCTCGTGGTCAGGGCAATCGCAGTTTATGGAGCTCACCTGCGCAACTACCCAACAGCCCATGGGGCTCTCGTGGTCAGGCCCCTCCCAGGATATGGGGCTCACCTGGGCAGGTCCCAGCAGCCCACGGAGCTCTTTTGGTCAGGCCACTCCCAGGATATGGAGCTCACCTGTGCAACTACCCAGCAGCCCATGGGGCTCTCGTGGTCAGGCCCCTCCCAGGATACGGAGCTCCCCTGGGCAGGTACGTCAGCAGGGCTAGGCACACAGGAACCGTGCACATAGCCCGCATTGGAGAGCACCTCAGATCGCCTGTCACTCAGAGCTGACCCAGAGCACCTTAGAGCAGGACTTGAACTAACAAACAGCAGCTCCGACAGGTCTGTGACTCTGGGCATCACTCTGTGCGGCCTCCCTCTGCCTGGTCTTCCAGAGACTTCCACTGCAGCCTGGGCACCAGGCCTCTGTCTCCACCTATCAGCCGTCGTCTCCCTGACTCCTGGATTCCTCTCATTAGGAGAGGATCTTCTTGAAGTTGTCTCCCACTCATGGGCCAGATAAAATGATTAGAAAACAAGCCGGAGCTGCAGCCCCTTGTCTATCCTGACTCTCAGGAGCCCACCCGTGTTCCTTGGACCTGGCCGGTTCAGCGAGGTCCATTTTCTGCAATGTGAGCCCCTGAGGGCTGAGGATTAGCTGAACTGGGCAGCCTGTCACTGCCAACCAGCCCTCCCCAGGTGTGCCTGGGTTGAGGTCAATAGAAACACCACTCCAGGGAGCAAGAGCCCCTGCAGCTGTGCCTGATGCCATATTCTCTGCCCCATCAGCTGTCTCGGGGCTGTGCTGGTGGGAGGGAGGGAGGGGCCACGGCTTTGTGGGGGCCCCGGTGTGAGTGGGTCTCTGCTGGACTTTCTGCAGGAGTTGCCAGGCTGCCACCTGCTAAAGAAGAGCATGTGTCACCATACCTTCTGCTGGAATTTCTCCACTGGCAGAGGTGAGGAAGGAAACAATCTGTTGGGTCTGGGACAGGAGGGCTATCTCAGGCAGGGAAATGGAAAGCTTCCAGAAGAGCGCCCGGGGCCAGGACCATCCTGGCTGTCCTGCAGGCACCAAGTCGGTCTGCATGCTGTCACTGGTGTGGCTCCACGGCCCTTCCTCTAGGCTTTCAAGTCCTTGTACATATTCAGGTGTTTTACTTGAGAAGGCTGGGAACAGTTTAGCAGCAGCTGGCATGGGGCTCAGCTCACGTTTACTCACAGACGCCTCGGCATGGTCCCCCAGCTTTGCAATGAGGAAGCTGCTTGCGGGGGGGGGGTGGTGCTGGCTTCATGGTAGATGATTCCCCACCTCTGACCATCTTCAGAATTGTTTAACCCTGGAGCAAGTGCCTGATAGGGTTTTCCTCTGTATATTTCTGTTTTTGGTTCAAGGTAGATTTGATTCCTCTTTTATGTATTTATAGATATAAGCATGGAAATAATTCATTCATATAAATACATCTGGTGAAGGGAAGCACTTTTTTTCTGTTTTATTTTTAAATTTTATTTATTTTAAAAAATTTTGTAATTTAATTTAATTTTTTTTATTTATACGGCAGGATATTATTAGTTATCTATTTTAGACTTATACATGTATACATGTCAATCCCAATCCCGCAACTCATCCCAGCAGCACCACCCCATGGCTTCACCCCTTTGGTGTCCATACGTGTGTTCTCTACCTCTGTGTCTCTATTTCTGCCCTGAAAACCGGTTCATCTGTACCATTTTTCTAGGTTCCACATGTATGCATTATATATACAATATCTGTTTTTCTCTTTCCGACTTACTTCACTCTGTATGACAGTCTCTAGATCCATCGACGTCTCTAAAAATGACCCAGGTTCATTCCTTTGTATGGCTGAGTAATATTCCATTTTATATATGCACCACATCTTTATCCATTCGTCTGGCTGGGGGCATTTATCTTGCTTCCATTACATGGCTATGGTAAATAGTTCTGCAATGAACATTGTGGTGAATGGGTCTTTCTGATTTATGGTTTTCTCTGGGTATATGCCCAGAAGTGGGATTGCTGGATCATATGGTAATTCTATATTTAGTTTTTTAAGGAACGTCCATACTGTTCTCCGTAGTGACTGTATCACTTTACATTCCCACCGATAGCGGAAGAGGGTTCCTTTTCTCCACACCCTCCCCAGCATTTGTTGTTTGTAGATTTTCTGATGATGCCCATTCTATAGGTGTGAGGTGATACCTCATTGTAGTTTTGATTTGCATTTCTCTAATAATGAGAGATGTTGAGCAGCATTTCATGTGCGTCTTGGCCACCTCTGTGTCTTCTTTGAAGAAGTGTCTATTTAGATCTTCTAGCCATTTTTGTATTGGGTTGTTTGCTTTTTTAAGATTAAGCTGCATGAGCTGTTTATATGTATTGGAGATTAAACCTTTGTCCATTGATTCGTTTGCAAATATTTTCTCCCATTCTGAGGGTTGCCTGTTTCCATTCCCGTTTTTTAACCAAAAAAGAAAGAAAGAAAAAGAAGCAGAACACAAACGTGTGTAAAATAGGCCTCTTGAAACTGTCGTTTTGAAATATGAACGTCTTTTGTATTTTTGGGTCGATATACGACCCCAGGATTTGTTTTCAGGGCAGGTGTCATTTACAGGCCTGCCATTCTTTTGAATATCAAGTGAGCATTAGCGCTGGGATGAAAGCTGCTGTTGTGTGAAACGGCCACAAGGTGGCAGCAGTTCTCCTTTACCAAATCTGGTTCCTAGGACAACAGAGCCTCAATGCAAGTCGTGTTCTAGCTTGTCATTTAGAATGGAATGTGCCAGGTAAAAGCCCCTTACGTTTGTCTCACTACTTCTAGTTCGTAGTTTTAATTTAATTTTTATTTTTTCTCACAGCAAGTTTGATTACAGTGTTTGGCTTGTTGTAGGTGTGCAAGATGTGGTTCTTTTACACATATACATATGTCTGTTCTTCCTGGGATCCTTTTCCCATGTACGTTATGACAGAATGTTGAGTAGCCTTCTCTTGGTATTCCGTAGGTGTTTGGTGATGATATATTTCACCTGTGTTTGTATATGTCCGTGAAGCGCAATATCCTAATGTATGCAATCCTCACACCTTTCCATTGGTGAACCATCAGTGTGTTTAATGAATCTGTGATTGCCCTTCTCTGTGGAAATATCTTCACTGGTGTCAATTTTTCAGTAACACCTATAAGTGACATCATACGACATGTGGCTTTCTGTTTCTGACTTACTACAAGTCACGTGATTACCTCTAGACTCATCTACGGTGCTGCAAATGGCACTGTGTCCTTTTTCTGCTTGGCTAATATTCTGTCTGTATATGGACCAGTTCTTCTTTGTCCACTCATCTGTTGACGGACTATTTGGTTGCTTCCATGTCATGGCTATTGTAATGCTGCGGCAACACACATTTGCCTGCCTGTGTCTTTCCAATTCTGTCTTCTTAGGTTATAGGCCCAGGAGTGGGCCTGCTGGATCATATGGTATCAAAACCTTTACCTTGTAGAGGCACCTCCATTCTGTTCTCATTAGTGGCTCTTACCAGGTTACGTCCCACCTAAGGTTGAGGTTATGCTCTTCTCCACCACACCTTCAGCGTTTATTGTTTGTAGTATTTTTGCTGATGTATATTCTGACTCGTGTGAGCTGATACGACTTTGTGGTTGGATTTGCATGTGTCTCATAACCCCGTGAAATTGAAATTTCTGGCATGTCCTTCTTTTCTTCAAACTGTGAGTACAGCTTACCTCTTCAAATTGTTTTTGTGAAGTATGTATGTGACACTTAGAAATAGTTTGGCCATTACCTCCCTCAAGACATTTTGAGGGCAGGTTTCATTTACAGCCCTCCAGTACTGGTGCATATGAAGTGAACCTAAGCACAGGTTTTAAAGCTGCTGTTGCAGGTAACGGCCAGAGGGCGGCAGCATTTCTGCTTTTCCCAATCTGGTAACTAGGGAAACAGACCATCTTGGCAGTGGTGTTCCTCGGTTATATATTAGAGTGGAATGTACCCCCAAAAGCTGATGTCTCATTACTTATGTTTGTTTAATAAATTGAATTTATATTTTTTATTGGGGTCATATTCCATTGTGTACATGGACCACTTCTTCTTTGTGCATTCCTCTATTGATGGACATTTTCGTAGCTTCCAAGTTTTGGCTATGGTAAATATTGCTGGATTGCCAGCCTGTGTCGTTTTGGTTTTTTGCAGTACGTGGGCCTCTTGCTTCCGTGCACCCTCCCATTGCAGAGCACAGGCTCTGCATGTGCAGGCCCAGCAGCCATACCTCATGGGACTAGGCGCTCCGTGGCATGTGTGATCTTCCCTAACCGGGGCATGGTCCCGTGTCCCCTGCATTGGCAGACGGACTATCAACCACTGCACCACCAGTAAAAACCAGCCTGTGTCTTTTTGATTCTCATCCCCTCAGGCGATAGGCCCAGCAGTGGGTATGCTTGATTGA
Source organism: Mesoplodon mirus (assembly GCF_964341445.2). Taxonomy (NCBI): domain Eukaryota; kingdom Metazoa; phylum Chordata; class Mammalia; order Artiodactyla; family Ziphiidae; genus Mesoplodon; species Mesoplodon mirus. The sequence continues at coordinate 152,345 of NW_028295814.1, read as the reverse complement.
ATGGTAGCTCAGTATTTACCTTTACAAAGCACCACATTTTTGTTTTCATTACTGGCTCTTACCATGTCTCACGTTGAACCAAGTGTAGGCATTTCTCCAAAACCCCTTCAGCATTTATTGTTTGCCGAATTTTTGCTGATGGCCATTCTGACTGGTGTGAGCTGATAAGTTTTAGTAATTTGGATTTGCATATCTTTAATTCTTCCTAATGTTCAGCATTTTTCCATGCCTTTTTAAATTTCTGGTACAGAAAAACAGAAAAAAACGGAGAGTACAATTAACCTCTTGCAATTGTCTTCTTGGATGGTTGCCCTCTTTTGAATATTTTGTTCAATTTTCGACCCCAGGATTGTTTTTGAGGGCAGGTGTCATTCACAGGCCTGCAATGAGTGTGAATATTTCGTGACCATTAGCACTGGGTTTAAAGCTGCTGTTGTGGGAAATGGCCACAAGCCGGCAGCATTTCTCCATTCCCAAATCTGGTTACTAGGGCAGCAGAGCCTTTCTGGGACCAATGGAATACAGAAGAAGGCATCATTGAAGTCTAATACACAATAGCAGGTCCTGGTGGCTGGTAGAATGACCAGCAGGGTGTAGGAATTAGGAACTACTGGATGTATATCCTCCGTGGCTTCACTGAGTGTCCTGACATCCTTTACCAGGTCCCCAGCAGCCCACGGGGCTCTCGTGGTCAGGGCAATCGCAGTTTATGGAGCTCACCTGCGCAACTACCCAACAGCCCATGGGGCTCTCGTGGTCAGGCCCCTCCCAGGATATGGGGCTCACCTGGGCAGGTCCCAGCAGCCCACGGAGCTCTTTTGGTCAGGCCACTCCCAGGATATGGAGCTCACCTGTGCAACTACCCAGCAGCCCATGGGGCTCTCGTGGTCAGGCCCCTCCCAGGATACGGAGCTCCCCTGGGCAGGTACGTCAGCAGGGCTAGGCACACAGGAACCGTGCACATAGCCCGCATTGGAGAGCACCTCAGATCGCCTGTCACTCAGAGCTGACCCAGAGCACCTTAGAGCAGGACTTGAACTAACAAACAGCAGCTCCGACAGGTCTGTGACTCTGGGCATCACTCTGTGCGGCCGCCCTCTGCCTGGTCTTCCAGAGACTTCCACTGCAGCCTGGGCACCAGGCCTCTGTCTCCACCTATCAGCCGTCGTCTCCCTGACTCCTGGATTCCTCTCATTAGGAGAGGATCTTCTTGAAGTTGTCTCCCACTCATGGGCCAGATAAAATGATTAGAAAACAAGCCGGAGCTGCAGCCCCTTGTCTATCCTGACTCTCAGGAGCCCACCCGTGTTCCTTGGACCTGGCCGGTTCAGCGAGGTCCATTTTCTGCAATGTGAGCCCCTGAGGGCTGAGGATTAGCTGAACTGGGCAGCCTGTCACTGCCAACCAGCCCTCCCCAGGTGTGCCTGGGTTGAGGTCAATAGAAACACCACTCCAGGGAGCAAGAGCCCCTGCAGCTGTGCCTGATGCCATATTCTCTGCCCCATCAGCTGTCTCGGGGCTCTGCTGGTGGGAGGGAGGGAGGGGCCACGGCTTTGTGGGGGCCCCGGTGTGAGTGGGTCTCTGCTGGACTTTCTGCAGGAGTTGCCAGGCTGCCACCTGCTAAAGAAGAGCATGTGTCACCATACCTTCTGCTGGAATTTCTCCACTGGCAGAGGTGAGGAAGGAAACAATCTGTTGGGTCTGGGACAGGAGGGCTATCTCAGGCAGGGAAATGGAAAGCTTCCAGAAGAGCGCCCGGGGCCAGGACCATCCTGGCTGTCCTGCAGGCACCAAGTCGGTCTGCATGCTGTCACTGGTGTGGCTCCACGGCCCTTCCTCTAGGCTTTCAAGTCCTTGTACATATACAGGTGTTTTACTTGAGAAGGCTGGGAACAGTTTAGCAGCAGCTGGCATGGGGCTCAGCTCACGTTTACTCACAGACGCCTCGGCATGGTCCCCCAGCTTTGCAATGAGGAAGCTGCTTGCGGGGGGGTGGTGCTGGCTTCATGGTAGATGATTCCCCACCTCTGACCATCTTCAGAATTGTTTAACCCTGGAGCAAGTGCCTGATAGGGTTTTCCTCTGTATATTTCTGTTTTTGGTTCAAGGTAGATTTGATTCCTCTTTTATGTATTTATAGATATAAGCATGGAAATAATTCATTCATATAAATACATCTGGTGAAGGGAAGCACTTTTTTTCTGTTTTATTTTTAAATTTTATTTATTTTAAAAAATTTTGTAATTTAATTTAATTTTTTTTATTTATACGGCAGGATATTATTAGTTATCTATTTTAGACTTATACATGTATACATGTCAATCCCAATCCCGCAACTCATCCCAGCAGCACCACCCCATGGCTTCACCCCTTTGGTGTCCATACGTGTGTTCTCTACCTCTGTGTCTCTATTTCTGCCCTGAAAACCGGTTCATCTGTACCATTTTTCTAGGTTCCACATGTATGCATTATATATACAATATCTGTTTTTCTCTTTCCGACTTACTTCACTCTGTATGACAGTCTCTAGATCCATCGACGTCTCTAAAAATGACCCAGGTTCATTCCTTTGTATGGCTGAGTAATATTCCATTTTATATATGCACCACATCTTTATCCATTCGTCTGGCTGGGGGCATTTATCTTGCTTCCATTACATGGCTATGGTAAATAGTTCTGCAATGAACATTGTGGTGAATGGGTCTTTCTGATTTATGGTTTTCTCTGGGTATATGCCCAGAAGTGGGATTGCTGGATCATATGGTAATTCTATATTTAGTTTTTTAAGGAACGTCCATACTGTTCTCCGTAGTGACTGTATCACTTTACATTCCCACCGATAGCGGAAGAGGGTTCCTTTTCTCCACACCCTCCCCAGCATTTGTTGTTTGTAGATTTTCTGATGATGCCCATTCTATAGGTGTGAGGTGATACCTCATTGTAGTTTTGATTTGCATTTCTCTAATAATGAGAGATGTTGAGCAGCATTTCATGTGCGTCTTGGCCACCTCTGTGTCTTCTTTGAAGAAGTGTCTATTTAGATCTTCTAGCCATTTTTGTATTGGGTTGTTTGCTTTTTTAAGATTAAGCTGCATGAGCTGTTTATATGTATTGGAGATTAAACCTTTGTCCATTGATTCGTTTGCAAATATTTTCTCCCATTCTGAGGGTTGCCTGTTTCCATTCCCGTTTTTTAACCAAAAAAGAAAGAAAGAAAAAGAAGCAGAACACAAACGTGTGTAAAATAGGCCTCTTGAAACTGTCGTTTTGAAATATGAACGTCTTTTGTATTTTTGGGTCGATATACGACCCCAGGATTTGTTTTCAGGGCAGGTGTCATTTACAGGCCTGCCATTCTTTTGAATATCAAGTGACCATTAGCGCTGGGATGAAAGCTGCTGTTGTGTGAAACGGCCACAAGGTGGCAGCAGTTCTCCTTTACCAAATCTGGTTCCTAGGACAACAGAGCCTCAATGCAAGTCGTGTTCTAGCTTGTCATTTAGAATGGAATGTGCCAGGTAAAAGCCCCTTACGTTTGTCTCACTACTTCTAGTTCGTAGTTTTAATTTAATTTTTATTTTTTCTCACAGCAAGTTTGATTACAGTGTTTGGCTTGTTGTAGGTCTGCAAGATGTGGTTCTTTTACACATATACATATGTCTGTTCTTCCTGGGATCCTTTTCCCATGTACGTTATGACAGAATGTTGAGTAGCCTTCTCTTGGTATTCCGTAGGTGTTTGGTGATGATATATTTCACCTGTGTTTGTATATGTCCGTGAAGCGCAATATCCTAATGTATGCAATCCTCACACCTTTCCATTGGTGAACCATCAGTGTGTTTAATGAATCTGTGATTGCCCTTCTCTGTGGAAATATCTTCACTGGTGTCAATTTTTCAGTAACACCTATAAGTGACATCATACGACATGTGTCTTTCTGTTTCTGACTTACTACAAGTCACGTGATTACCTCTAGACTCATCTACGGTGCTGCAAATGGCACTGTGTCCTTTTTCTGCTTGGCTAATATTCTGTCTGTATATGGACCAGTTCTTCTTTGTCCACTCATCTGTTGACGGACTATTTGGTTGCTTCCATGTCATGGCTATTGTAATGCTGCGGCAACACACATTTGCCTGCCTGTGTCTTTCCAATTCTGTCTTCTTAGGTTATAGGCCCAGGAGTGGGCCTGCTGGATCATATGGTATCAAAACCTTTACCTTGTAGAGGCACCTCCATTCTGTTCTCATTAGTGGCTCTTACCAGGTTACGTCCCACCTAAGGTTGAGGTTATGCTCTTCTCCACCACACCTTCAGCGTTTATTGTTTGTAGCATTTTTGCTGATGTATATTCTGACTCGTGTGAGCTGATACGACTTTGTGGTTGGATTTGCATGTGTCTCATAACCCCGTGAAATTGAAATTTCTGGCATGTCCTTCTTTTCTTCAAACTGTGAGTACAGCTTACCTCTTCAAATTGTTTTTGTGAAGTATGTATGTGACACTTAGAAATAGTTTGGCCATTACCTCCCTCAAGACATTTTGAGGGCAGGTTTCATTTACAGCCCTCCAGTACTGGTGCATATGAAGTGAACCTAAGCACAGGTTTTAAAGCTGCTGTTGCAGGTAACGGCCAGAGGGCGGCAGCATTTCTGCTTTTCCCAATCTGGTAACTAGGGAAACAGACCATCTTGGCAGTGGTGTTCCTCGGTTATATATTAGAGTGGAATGTACCCCCAAAAGCTGATGTCTCATTACTTATGTTTGTTTAATAAATTGAATTTATATTTTTATTGGGGTCATATTCCATTGTGTACATGGACCACTTCTTCTTTGTGCATTCCTCTATTGATGGACATTTTCGTAGCTTCCAAGTTTTGGCTATGGTAAATATTGCTGGATTGCCAGCCTGTGTCGTTTTGGTTTTTTGCAGTACGTGGGCCTCTTGCTTCCGTGCACCCTCCCATTGCAGAGCACAGGCTCTGCATGTGCAGGCCCAGCAGCCATACCTCATGGGACTAGGCGCTCCGTGGCATGTGTGATCTTCCCTAACCGGGGCATGGTCCCGTGTCCCCTGCATTGGCAGGCGGACTATCAACCACTGCACCACCAGTAAAAACCAGCCTGTGTCTTTTTGATTCTCATCCCCTCAGGCGATAGGCCCAGCAGTGGGTATGCTTGATTGAATGGTAGCTCAGTATTTACCTTTACAAAGCACCACATTTTTGTTTTCATTACTGGCTCTTACCATGTCTCACGTTGAACCAAGTGTAGGCATTTCTCCAAAACCCCTTCAGCATTTATTGTTTGCCGAATTTTTGCTGATGGCCATTCTGACTGGTGTGAGCTGATAAGTTTTAGTAATTTGGATTTGCATATCTTTAATTCTTCCTAATGTTCAGCATTTTTCCATGCCTTTTTAAATTTCTGGTACAGAAAAACAGAAAAAAACGGAGAGTACAATTAACCTCTTGCAATTGTCTTCTTGGATGGTTGCCCTCTTTTGAATATTTTGTTCAATTTTCGACCCCAGGATTGTTTTTGAGGGCAGGTGTCATTCACAGGCCTGCAATGAGTGTGAATATTTCGTGACCATTAGCACTGGGTTTAAAGCTGCTGTTGTGGGAAATGGCCACAAGCCGGCAGCATTTCTCCATTCCCAAATCTGGTTACTAGGGCAGCAGAGCCTTTCTGGGACCAATGGAATACAGAAGAAGGCATCATTGAAGTCTAATACACAATAGCAGGTCCTGGTGGCTGGTAGAATGACCAGCAGGGTGTAGGAATTAGGAACTACTGGATGTATATCCTCCGTGGCTTCACTGAGTGTCCTGACATCCTTTACCAGGTCCCCAGCAGCCCACGGGGCTCTCGTGGTCAGGGCAATCGCAGTTTATGGAGCTCACCTGCGCAACTACCCAACAGCCCATGGGGCTCTCGTGGTCAGGCCCCTCCCAGGATATGGGGCTCACCTGGGCAGGTCCCAGCAGCCCACGGAGCTCTTTTGGTCAGGCCACTCCCAGGATATGGAGCTCACCTGTGCAACTACCCAGCAGCCCATGGGGCTCTCGTGGTCAGGCCCCTCCCAGGATACGGAGCTCCCCTGGGCAGGTACGTCAGCAGGGCTAGGCACACAGGAACCGTGCACATAGCCCGCATTGGAGAGCACCTCAGATCGCCTGTCACTCAGAGCTGACCCAGAGCACCTTAGAGCAGGACTTGAACTAACAAACAGCAGCTCCGACAGGTCTGTGACTCTGGGCATCACTCTGTGCGGCCGCCCTCTGCCTGGTCTTCCAGAGACTTCCACTGCAGCCTGGGCACCAGGCCTCTGTCTCCACCTATCAGCCGTCGTCTCCCTGACTCCTGGATTCCTCTCATTAGGAGAGGATCTTCTTGAAGTTGTCTCCCACTCATGGGCCAGATAAAATGATTAGAAAACAAGCCGGAGCTGCAGCCCCTTGTCTATCCTGACTCTCAGGAGCCCACCCGTGTTCCTTGGACCTGGCCGGTTCAGCGAGGTCCATTTTCTGCAATGTGAGCCCCTGAGGGCTGAGGATTAGCTGAACTGGGCAGCCTGTCACTGCCAACCAGCCCTCCCCAGGTGTGCCTGGGTTGAGGTCAATAGAAACACCACTCCAGGGAGCAAGAGCCCCTGCAGCTGTGCCTGATGCCATATTCTCTGCCCCATCAGCTGTCTCGGGGCTGTGCTGGTGGGAGGGAGGGAGGGGCCACGGCTTTGTGGGGGCCCCGGTGTGAGTGGGTCTCTGCTGGACTTTCTGCAGGAGTTGCCAGGCTGCCACCTGCTAAAGAAGAGCATGTGTCACCATACCTTCTGCTGGAATTTCTCCACTGGCAGAGGTGAGGAAGGAAACAATCTGTTGGGTCTGGGACAGGAGGGCTATCTCAGGCAGGGAAATGGAAAGCTTCCAGAAGAGCGCCCGGGGCCAGGACCATCCTGGCTGTCCTGCAGGCACCAAGTCGGTCTGCATGCTGTCACTGGTGTGGCTCCACGGCCCTTCCTCTAGGCTTTCAAGTCCTTGTACATATTCAGGTGTTTTACTTGAGAAGGCTGGGAACAGTTTAGCAGCAGCTGGCATGGGGCTCAGCTCACGTTTACTCACAGACGCCTCGGCATGGTCCCCCAGCTTTGCAATGAGGAAGCTGCTTGCGGGGGGGGGGTGGTGCTGGCTTCATGGTAGATGATTCCCCACCTCTGACCATCTTCAGAATTGTTTAACCCTGGAGCAAGTGCCTGATAGGGTTTTCCTCTGTATATTTCTGTTTTTGGTTCAAGGTAGATTTGATTCCTCTTTTATGTATTTATAGATATAAGCATGGAAATAATTCATTCATATAAATACATCTGGTGAAGGGAAGCACTTTTTTTCTGTTTTATTTTTAAATTTTATTTATTTTAAAAAATTTTGTAATTTAATTTAATTTTTTTTATTTATACGGCAGGATATTATTAGTTATCTATTTTAGACTTATACATGTATACATGTCAATCCCAATCCCGCAACTCATCCCAGCAGCACCACCCCATGGCTTCACCCCTTTGGTGTCCATACGTGTGTTCTCTACCTCTGTGTCTCTATTTCTGCCCTGCAAACCGGTTCATCTGTACCATTTTTCTAGGTTCCACATGTATGCATTATATATACAATATCTGTTTTTCTCTTTCCGACTTACTTCACTCTGTATGACAGTCTCTAGATCCATCGACGTCTCTAAAAATGACCCAGGTTCATTCCTTTGTATGGCTGAGTAATATTCCATTTTATATATGCACCACATCTTTATCCATTCGTCTGGCTGGGGGCATTTATCTTGCTTCCATTACATGGCTATGGTAAATAGTTCTGCAATGAACATTGTGGTGAATGGGTCTTTCTGATTTATGGTTTTCTCTGGGTATATGCCCAGAAGTGGGATTGCTGGATCATATGGTAATTCTATATTTAGTTTTTTAAGGAACGTCCATACTGTTCTCCGTAGTGACTGTATCACTTTACATTCCCACCGATAGCGGAAGAGGGTTCCTTTTCTCCACACCCTCCCCAGCATTTGTTGTTTGTAGATTTTCTGATGATGCCCATTCTATAGGTGTGAGGTGATACCTCATTGTAGTTTTGATTTGCATTTCTCTAATAATGAGAGATGTTGAGCAGCATTTCATGTGCGTCTTGGCCACCTCTGTGTCTTCTTTGAAGAAGTGTCTATTTAGATCTTCTAGCCATTTTTGTATTGGGTTGTTTGTTTTTTTAAGATTAAGCTGCATGAGCTGTTTATATGTATTGGAGATTAAACCTTTGTCCATTGATTCGTTTGCAAATATTTTCTCCCATTCTGAGGGTTGCCTGTTTCCATTCCCGTTTTTTAACCAAAAAAGAAAGAAAGAAAAAGAAGCAGAACACAAACGTGTGTAAAATAGGCCTCTTGAAACTGTCGTTTTGAAATATGAACGTCTTTTGTATTTTTGGGTCGATATACGACCCCAGGATTTGTTTTCAGGGCAGGTGTCATTTACAGGCCTGCCATTCTTTTGAATATCAAGTGACCATTAGCGCTGGGATGAAAGCTGCTGTTGTGTGAAACGGCCACAAGGTGGCAGCAGTTCTCCTTTACCAAATCTGGTTACTAGGACAACAGAGCCTCAATGCAAGTCGTGTTCTAGCTTGTCATTTAGAATGGAATGTGCCAGGTAAAAGCCCCTTACGTTTGTCTCACTACTTCTAGTTCGTAGTTTTAATTTAATTTTTATTTTTTCTCACAGCAAGTTTGATTACAGTGTTTGGCTTGTTGTAGGTCTGCAAGATGTGGTTCTTTTACACATATACATATGTCTGTTCTTCCTGGGATCCTTTTCCCATGTACGTTATGACAGAATGTTGAGTAGCCTTCTCTTGGTATTCCGTAGGTGTTTGGTGATGATATATTTCACCTGTGTTTGTATATGTCCGTGAAGCGCAATATCCTAATGTATGCAATCCTCACACCTTTCCATTGGTGAACCATCAGTGTGTTTAATGAATCTGTGATTGCCCTTCTCTGTGGAAATATCTTCACTGGTGTCAATTTTTCAGTAACACCTATAAGTGACATCATACGACATGTGGCTTTCTGTTTCTGACTTACTACAAGTCACGTGATTACCTCTAGACTCATCTACGGTGCTGCAAATGGCACTGTGTCCTTTTTCTGCTTGGCTAATATTCTGTCTGTATATGGACCAGTTCTTCTTTGTCCACTCATCTGTTGACGGACTATTTGGTTGCTTCCATGTCATGGCTATTGTAATGCTGCGGCAACACACATTTGCCTGCCTGTGTCTTTCCAATTCTGTCTTCTTAGGTTATAGGCCCAGGAGTGGGCCTGCTGGATCATATGGTATCAAAACCTTTACCTTGTAGAGGCACCTCCATTCTGTTCTCATTAGTGGCTCTTACCAGGTTACGTCCCACCTAAGGTTGAGGTTATGCTCTTCTCCACCACACCTTCAGCGTTTATTGTTTGTAGTATTTTTGCTGATGTATATTCTGACTCGTGTGAGCTGATACGACTTTGTGGTTGGATTTGCATGTGTCTCATAACCCCGTGAAATTGAAATTTCTGGCATGTCCTTCTTTTCTTCAAACTGTGAGTACAGCTTACCTCTTCAAATTGTTTTTGTGAAGTATGTATGTGACACTTAGAAATAGTTTGGCCATTACCTCCCTCAAGACATTTTGAGGGCAGGTTTCATTTACAGCCCTCCAGTACTGGTGCATATGAAGTGAACCTAAGCACAGGTTTTAAAGCTGCTGTTGCAGGTAACGGCCAGAGGGCGGCAGCATTTCTGCTTTTCCCAATCTGGTAACTAGGGAAACAGACCATCTTGGCAGTGGTGTTCCTCGGTTATATATTAGAGTGGAATGTACCCCCAAAAGCTGATGTCTCATTACTTATGTTTGTTTAATAAATTGAATTTATATTTTTTATTGGGGTCATATTCCATTGTGTACATGGACCACTTCTTCTTTGTGCATTCCTCTATTGATGGACATTTTCGTAGCTTCCAAGTTTTGGCTATGGTAAATATTGCTGGATTGCCAGCCTGTGTCGTTTTGGTTTTTTGCAGTACGTGGGCCTCTTGCTTCCGTGAACCCTCCCATTGCAGAGCACAGGCTCTGCATGTGCAGGCCCAGCAGCCATACCTCATGGGACTAGGCGCTCCGTGGCATGTGTGATCTTCCCTAACCGGGGCATGGTCCCGTGTCCCCTGCATTGGCAGGCGGACTATCAACCACTGCACCACCAGTAAAAACCAGCCTGTGTCTTTTTGATTCTCATCCCCTCAGGCGATAGGCCCAGCAGTGGGTATGCTTGATTGAATGGTAGCTCAGTATTTACCTTTACAAAGCACCACATTTTTGTTTTCATTACTGGCTCTTACCATGTCTCACGTTGAACCAAGTGTAGGCATTTCTCCAAAACCCCTTCAGCATTTATTGTTTGCCGAATTTTTGCTGATGGCCATTCTGACTGGTGTGAGCTGATAAGTTTTAGTAATTTGGATTTGCATATCTTTAATTCTTCCTAATGTTCAGCATTTTTCCATGCCTTTTTAAATTTCTGGTACAGAAAAACAGAAAAAAACGGAGAGTACAATTAACCTCTTGCAATTGTCTTCTTGGATGGTTGCCCTCTTTTGAATATTTTGTTCAATTTTCGACCCCAGGATTGTTTTTGAGGGCAGGTGTCATTCACAGGCCTGCAATGAGTGTGAATATTTCGTGACCATTAGCACTGGGTTTAAAGCTGCTGTTGTGGGAAATGGCCACAAGCCGGCAGCATTTCTCCATTCCCAAATCTGGTTACTAGGGCAGCAGAGCCTTTCTGGGACCAATGGAATACAGAAGAAGGCATCATTGAAGTCTAATACACAATAGCAGGTCCTGGTGGCTGGTAGAATGACCAGCAGGGTGTAGGAATTAGGAACTACTGGATGTATATCCTCCGTGGCTTCACTGAGTGTCCTGACATCCTTTACCAGGTCCCCAGCAGCCCACGGGGCTCTCGTGGTCAGGGCAATCGCAGTTTATGGAGCTCACCTGCGCAACTACCCAACAGCCCATGGGGCTCTCGTGGTCAGGCCCCTCCCAGGATATGGGGCTCACCTGGGCAGGTCCCAGCAGCCCACGGAGCTCTTTTGGTCAGGCCACTCCCAGGATATGGAGCTCACCTGTGCAACTACCGAGCAGCCCATGGGGCTCTCGTGGTCAGGCCCCTCCCAGGATACGGAGCTCCCCTGGGCAGGTACGTCAGCAGGGCTAGGCACACAGGAACCGTGCACATAGCCCGCATTGGAGAGCACCTCAGATCGCCTGTCACTCAGAGCTGACCCAGAGCACCTTAGAGCAGGACTTGAACTAACAAACAGCAGCTCCGACAGGTCTGTGACTCTGGGCATCACTCTGTGTGGCCTCCCTCTGCCTGGTCTTCCAGAGACTTCCACTGCAGCCTGGGCACCAGGCCTCTGTCTCCACCTATCAGCCGTCGTCTCCCTGACTCCTGGATTCCTCTCATTAGGAGAGGATCTTCTTGAAGTTGTCTCCCACTCATGGGCCAGATAAAATGATTAGAAAACAAGCCGGAGCTGCAGCCCCTTGTCTATCCTGACTCTCAGGAGCCCACCCGTGTTCCTTGGACCTGGCCGGTTCAGCGAGGTCCATTTTCTGCAATGTGAGCCCCTGAGGGCTGAGGATTAGCTGAACTGGGCAGCCTGTCACTGCCAACCAGCCCTCCCCAGGTGTGCCTGGGTTGAGGTCAATAGAAACACCACTCCAGGGAGCAAGAGCCCCTGCAGCTGTGCCTGATGCCATATTCTCTGCCCCATCAGCTGTCTCGGGGCTGTGCTGGTGGGAGGGAGGGAGGGGCCACGGCTTTGTGGGGGCCCCGGTGTGAGTGGGTCTCTGCTGGACTTTCTGCAGGAGTTGCCAGGCTGCCACCTGCTAAAGAAGAGCATGTGTCACCATACCTTCTGCTGGAATTTCTCCACTGGCAGAGGTGAGGAAGGAAACAATCTGTTGGGTCTGGGACAGGAGGGCTATCTCAGGCAGGGAAATGGAAAGCTTCCAGAAGAGCGCCCGGGGCCAGGACCATCCTGGCTGTCCTGCAGGCACCAAGTCGGTCTGCATGCTGTCACTGGTGTGGCTCCACGGCCCTTCCTCTAGGCTTTCAAGTCCTTGTACATATTCAGGTGTTTTACTTGAGAAGGCTGGGAACAGTTTAGCAGCAGCTGGCATGGGGCTCAGCTCACGTTTACTCACAGACGCCTCGGCATGGTCCCCCAGCTTTGCAATGAGGAAGCTGCTTGCGGGGTGGGGGGTGGTGCTGGCTTCATGGTAGATGATTCCCCACCTCTGACCATCTTCAGAATTGTTTAACCCTGGAGCAAGTGCCTGATAGGGTTTTCCTCTGTATATTTCTGTTTTTGGTTCAAGGTAGATTTGATTCCTCTTTTATGTATTTATAGATATAAGCATGGAAATAATTCATTCATATAAATACATCTGGTGAAGGGAAGCACTTTTTTTCTGTTTTATTTTTAAATTTTATTTATTTTAAAAAATTTTGTAATTTAATTTAATTTTTTTTATTTATACGGCAGGATATTATTAGTTATCTATTTTAGACTTATACATGTATACATGTCAATCCCAATCCCGCAACTCATCCCAGCAGCACCACCCCATGGCTTCACCCCTTTGGTGTCCATACGTGTGTTCTCTACCTCTGTGTCTCTATTTCTGCCCTGAAAACCGGTTCATCTGTACCATTTTTCTAGGTTCCACATGTATGCATTATATATACAATATCTGTTTTTCTCTTTCCGACTTACTTCACTCTGTATGACAGTCTCTAGATCCATCGACGTCTCTAAAAATGACCCAGGTTCATTCCTTTGTATGGCTGAGTAATATTCCATTTTATATATGCACCACATCTTTATCCATTCGTCTGGCTGGGGGCATTTATCTTGCTTCCATTACATGGCTATGGTAAATAGTTCTGCAATGAACATTGTGGTGAATGGGTCTTTCTGATTTATGGTTTTCTCTGGGTATATGCCCAGAAGTGGGATTGCTGGATCATATGGTAATTCTATATTTAGTTTTTTAAGGAACGTCCATACTGTTCTCCGTAGTGACTGTATCACTTTACATTCCCACCGATAGCGGAAGAGGGTTCCTTTTCTCCACACCCTCCCCAGCATTTGTTGTTTGTAGATTTTCTGATGATGCCCATTCTATAGGTGTGAGGTGATACCTCATTGTAGTTTTGATTTGCATTTCTCTAATAATGAGAGATGTTGAGCAGCATTTCATGTGCGTCTTGGCCACCTCTGTGTCTTCTTTGAAGAAGTGTCTATTTAGATCTTCTAGCCATTTTTGTATTGGGTTGTTTGCTTTTTTAAGATTAAGCTGCATGAGCTGTTTATATGTATTGGAGATTAAACCTTTGTCCATTGATTCGTTTGCAAATATTTTCTCCCATTCTGAGGGTTGCCTGTTTCCATTCCCGTTTTTTAACCAAAAAAGAAAGAAAGAAAAAGAAGCAGAACACAAACGTGTGTAAAATAGGCCTCTTGAAACTGTCGTTTTGAAATATGAACGTCTTTTGTATTTTTGGGTCGATATACGACCCCAGGATTTGTTTTCAGGGCAGGTGTCATTTACAGGCCTGCCATTCTTTTGAATATCAAGTGAGCATTAGCGCTGGGATGAAAGCTGCTGTTGTGTGAAACGGCCACAAGGTGGCAGCAGTTCTCCTTTACCAAATCTGGTTACTAGGACAACAGAGCCTCAATGCAAGTCGTGTTCTAGCTTGTCATTTAGAATGGAATGTGCCAGGTAAAAGCCCCTTACGTTTGTCTCACTACTTCTAGTTCGTAGTTTTAATTTAATTTTTATTTTTTCTCACAGCAAGTTTGATTACAGTGTTTGGCTTGTTGTAGGTCTGCAAGATGTGGTTCTTTTACACATATACATATGTCTGTTCTTCCTGGGATCCTTTTCCCATGTACGTTATGACAGAATGTTGAGTAGCCTTCTCTTGGTATTCCGTAGGTGTTTGGTGATGATATATTTCACCTGTGTTTGTATATGTCCGTGAAGCGCAATATCCTAATGTATGCAATCCTCACACCTTTCCATTGGTGAACCATCAGTGTGTTTAATGAATCTGTGATTGCCCTTCTCTGTGGAAATATCTTCACTGGTGTCAATTTTTCAGTAACACCTATAAGTGACATCATACGACATGTGTCTTTCTGTTTCTGACTTACTACAAGTCACGTGGTTACCTCTAGACTCATCTACGGTGCTGCAAATGGCACTGTGTCCTTTTTCTGCTTGGCTAATATTCTGTCTGTATATGGACCAGTTCTTCTTTGTCCACTCATCTGTTGACGGACTATTTGGTTGCTTCCATGTCATGGCTATTGTAATGCTGCGGCAACACACATTTGCCTGCCTGTGTCTTTCCAATTCTGTCTTCTTAGGTTATAGGCCCAGGAGTGGGCCTGCTGGATCATATGGTATCAAAACCTTTACCTTGTAGAGGCACCTCCATTCTGTTCTCATTAGTGGCTCTTACCAGGTTACGTCCCACCTAAGGTTGAGGTTATGCTCTTCTCCACCACACCTTCAGCGTTTATTGTTTGTAGCATTTTTGCTGATGTATATTCTGACTCGTGTGAGCTGATACGACTTTGTGGTTGGATTTGCATGTGTCTCATAACCCCGTGAAATTGAAATTTCTGGCATGTCCTTCTTTTCTTCAAACTGTGAGTACAGCTTACCTCTTCAAATTGTTTTTGTGAAGTATGTATGTGACACTTAGAAATAGTTTGGCCATTACCTCCCTCAAGACATTTTGAGGGCAGGTTTCATTTACAGCCCTCCAGTACTGGTGCATATGAAGTGAACCTAAGCACAGGTTTTAAAGCTGCTGTTGCAGGTAACGGCCAGAGGGCGGCAGCATTTCTGCTTTTCCCAATCTGGTAACTAGGGAAACAGACCATCTTGGCAGTGGTGTTCCTCGGTTATATATTAGAGTGGAATGTACCCCCAAAAGCTGATGTCTCATTACTTATGTTTGTTTAATAAATTGAATTTATATTTTTTATTGGGGTCATATTCCATTGTGTACATGGACCACTTCTTCTTTGTGCATTCCTCTATTGATGGACATTTTCGTAGCTTCCAAGTTTTGGCTATGGTAAATATTGCTGGATTGCCAGCCTGTGTCGTTTTGGTTTTTTGCAGTACGTGGGCCTCTTGCTTCCGTGAACCCTCCCATTGCAGAGCACAGGCTCTGCATGTGCAGGCCCAGCAGCCATACCTCATGGGACTAGGCGCTCCGTGGCATGTGTGATCTTCCCTAACCGGGGCATGGTCCCGTGTCCCCTGCATTGGCAGGCGGACTATCAACCACTGCACCACCAGTAAAAACCAGCCTGTGTCTTTTTGATTCTCATCCCCTCAGGCGATAGGCCCAGCAGTGGGTATGCTTGATTGAATGGTAGCTCAGTATTTACCTTTACAAAGCACCACATTTTTGTTTTCATTACTGGCTCTTACCATGTCTCACGTTGAACCAAGTGTAGGCATTTCTCCAAAACCCCTTCAGCATTTATTGTTTGCCGAATTTTTGCTGATGGCCATTCTGACTGGTGTGAGCTGATAAGTTTTAGTAATTTGGATTTGCATATCTTTAATTCTTCCTAATGTTCAGCATTTTTCCATGCCTTTTTAAATTTCTGGTACAGAAAAACAGAAAAAAACGGAGAGTACAATTAACCTCTTGCAATTGTCTTCTTGGATGGTTGCCCTCTTTTGAATATTTTGTTCAATTTTCGACCCCAGGATTGTTTTTGAGGGCAGGTGTCATTCACAGGCCTGCAATGAGTGTGAATATTTCGTGACCATTAGCACTGGGTTTAAAGCTGCTGTTGTGGGAAATGGCCACAAGCCGGCAGCATTTCTCCATTCCCAAATCTGGTTACTAGGGCAGCAGAGCCTTTCTGGGACCAATGGAATACAGAAGAAGGCATCATTGAAGTCTAATACACAATAGCAGGTCCTGGTGGCTGGTAGAATGACCAGCAGGGTGTAGGAATTAGGAACTACTGGATGTATATCCTCCGTGGCTTCACTGAGTGTCCTGACATCCTTTACCAGGTCCCCAGCAGCCCACGGGGCTCTCGTGGTCAGGGCAATCGCAGTTTATGGAGCTCACCTGCGCAACTACCCAACAGCCCATGGGGCTCTCGTGGTCAGGCCCCTCCCAGGATATGGGGCTCACCTGGGCAGGTCCCAGCAGCCCACGGAGCTCTTTTGGTCAGGCCACTCCCAGGATATGGAGCTCACCTGTGCAACTACCCAGCAGCCCATGGGGCTCTCGTGGTCAGGCCCCTCCCAGGATACGGAGCTCCCCTGGGCAGGTACGTCAGCAGGGCTAGGCACACAGGAACCGTGCACATAGCCCGCATTGGAGAGCACCTCAGATCGCCTGTCACTCAGAGCTGACCCAGAGCACCTTAGAGCAGGACTTGAACTAACAAACAGCAGCTCCGACAGGTCTGTGACTCTGGGCATCACTCTGTGCGGCCGCCCTCTGCCTGGTCTTCCAGAGACTTCCACTGCAGCCTGGGCACCAGGCCTCTGTCTCCACCTATCAGCCGTCGTCTCCCTGACTCCTGGATTCCTCTCATTAGGAGAGGATCTTCTTGAAGTTGTCTCCCACTCATGGGCCAGATAAAATGATTAGAAAACAAGCCGGAGCTGCAGCCCCTTGTCTATCCTGACTCTCAGGAGCCCACCCGTGTTCCTTGGACCTGGCCGGTTCAGCGAGGTCCATTTTCTGCAATGTGAGCCCCTGAGGGCTGAGGATTAGCTGAACTGGGCAGCCTGTCACTGCCAACCAGCCCTCCCCAGGTGTGCCTGGGTTGAGGTCAATAGAAACACCACTCCAGGGAGCAAGAGCCCCTGCAGCTGTGCCTGATGCCATATTCTCTGCCCCATCAGCTGTCTCGGGGCTGTGCTGGTGGGAGGGAGGGAGGGGCCACGGCTTTGTGGGGGCCCCGGTGTGAGTGGGTCTCTGCTGGACTTTCTGCAGGAGTTGCCAGGCTGCCACCTGCTAAAGAAGAGCATGTGTCACCATACCTTCTGCTGGAATTTCTCCACTGGCAGAGGTGAGGAAGGAAACAATCTGTTGGGTCTGGGACAGGAGGGCTATCTCAGGCAGGGAAATGGAAAGCTTCCAGAAGAGCGCCCGGGGCCAGGACCATCCTGGCTGTCCTGCAGGCACCAAGTCGGTCTGCATGCTGTCACTGGTGTGGCTCCACGGCCCTTCCTCTAGGCTTTCAAGTCCTTGTACATATTCAGGTGTTTTACTTGAGAAGGCTGGGAACAGTTTAGCAGCAGCTGGCATGGGGCTCAGCTCACGTTTACTCACAGACGCCTCGGCATGGTCCCCCAGCTTTGCAATGAGGCAGCTGCTTGCGGGGGGGTGGTGCTGGCTTCATGGTAGATGATTCCCCACCTCTGACCATCTTCAGAATTGTTTAACCCTGGAGCAAGTGCCTGATAGGGTTTTCCTCTGTATATTTCTGTTTTTGGTTCAAGGTAGATTTGATTCCTCTTTTATGTATTTATAGATATAAGCATGGAAATAATTCATTCATATAAATACATCTGGTGAAGGGAAGCACTTTTTTTCTGTTTTATTTTTAAATTTTATTTATTTTAAAAAATTTTGTAATTTAATTTAATTTTTTTTATTTATACGGCAGGATATTATTAGTTATCTATTTTAGACTTATACATGTATACATGTCAATCCCAATCCCGCAACTCATCCCAGCAGCACCACCCCATGGCTTCACCCCTTTGGTGTCCATACGTGTGTTCTCTACCTCTGTGTCTCTATTTCTGCCCTGCAAACCGGTTCATCTGTACCATTTTTCTAGGTTCCACATGTATGCATTATATATACAATATCTGTTTTTCTCTTTCCGACTTACTTCACTCTGTATGACAGTCTCTAGATCCATCGACGTCTCTAAAAATGACCCAGGTTCATTCCTTTGTATGGCTGAGTAATATTCCATTTTATATATGCACCACATCTTTATCCATTCGTCTGGCTGGGGGCATTTATCTTGCTTCCATTACATGGCTATGGTAAATAGTTCTGCAATGAACATTGTGGTGAATGGGTCTTTCTGATTTATGGTTTTCTCTGGGTATATGCCCAGAAGTGGGATTGCTGGATCATATGGTAATTCTATATTTAGTTTTTTAAGGAACGTCCATACTGTTCTCCGTAGTGACTGTATCACTTTACATTCCCACCGATAGCGGAAGAGGGTTCCTTTTCTCCACACCCTCCCCAGCATTTGTTGTTTGTAGATTTTCTGATGATGCCCATTCTATAGGTGTGAGGTGATACCTCATTGTAGTTTTGATTTGCATTTCTCTAATAATGAGAGATGTTGAGCAGCATTTCATGTGCGTCTTGGCCACCTCTGTGTCTTCTTTGAAGAAGTGTCTATTTAGATCTTCTAGCCATTTTTGTATTGGGTTGTTTGCTTTTTTAAGATTAAGCTGCATGAGCTGTTTATATGTATTGGAGATTAAACCTTTGTCCATTGATTCGTTTGCAAATATTTTCTCCCATTCTGAGGGTTGCCTGTTTCCATTCCCGTTTTTTAACCAAAAAAGAAAGAAAGAAAAAGAAGCAGAACACAAACGTGTGTAAAATAGGCCTCTTGAAACTGTCGTTTTGAAATATGAACGTCTTTTGTATTTTGGGGTCGATATACGACCCCAGGATTTGTTTTCAGGGCAGGTGTCATTTACAGGCCTGCCATTCTTTTGAATATCAAGTGAGCATTAGCGCTGGGATGAAAGCTGCTGTTGTGTGAAACGGCCACAAGGTGGCAGCAGTTCTCCTTTACCAAATCTGGTTCCTAGGACAACAGAGCCTCAATGCAAGTCGTGTTCTAGCTTGTCATTTAGAATGGAATGTGCCAGGTAAAAGCCCCTTACGTTTGTCTCACTACTTCTAGTTCGTAGTTTTAATTTAATTTTTATTTTTTCTCACAGCAAGTTTGATTACAGTGTTTGGCTTGTTGTAGGTCTGCAAGATGTGGTTCTTTTACACATATACATATGTCTGTTCTTCCTGGGATCCTTTTCCCATGTACGTTATGACAGAATGTTGAGTAGCCTTCTCTTGGTATTCCGTAGGTGTTTGGTGATGATATATTTCACCTGTGTTTGTATATGTCCGTGAAGCGCAATATCCTAATGTATGCAATCCTCACACCTTTCCATTGGTGAACCATCAGTGTGTTTAATGAATCTGTGATTGCCCTTCTCTGTGGAAATATCTTCACTGGTGTCAATTTTTCAGTAACACCTATAAGTGACATCATACGACATGTGTCTTTCTGTTTCTGACTTACTACAAGTCACGTGATTACCTCTAGACTCATCTACGGTGCTGCAAATGGCACTGTGTCCTTTTTCTGCTTGGCTAATATTCTGTCTGTATATGGACCAGTTCTTCTTTGTCCACTCATCTGTTGACGGACTATTTGGTTGCTTCCATGTCATGGCTATTGTAATGCTGCGGCAACACACATTTGCCTGCCTGTGTCTTTCCAATTCTGTCTTCTTAGGTTATAGGCCCAGGAGTGGGCCTGCTGGATCATATGGTATCAAAACCTTTACCTTGTAGAGGCACCTCCATTCTGTTCTCATTAGTGGCTCTTACCAGGTTACGTCCCACCTAAGGTTGAGGTTATGCTCTTCTCCACCACACCTTCAGCGTTTATTGTTTGTAGCATTTTTGCTGATGTATATTCTGACTCGTGTGAGCTGATACGACTTTGTGGTTGGATTTGCATGTGTCTCATAACCCCGTGAAATTGAAATTTCTGGCATGTCCTTCTTTTCTTCAAACTGTGAGTACAGCTTACCTCTTCAAATTGTTTTTGTGAAGTATGTATGTGACACTTAGAAATAGTTTGGCCATTACCTCCCTCAAGACATTTTGAGGGCAGGTTTCATTTACAGCCCTCCAGTACTGGTGCATATGAAGTGAACCTAAGCACAGGTTTTAAAGCTGCTGTTGCAGGTAACGGCCAGAGGGCGGCAGCATTTCTGCTTTTCCCAATCTGGTAACTAGGGAAACAGACCATCTTGGCAGTGGTGTTCCTCGGTTATATATTAGAGTGGAATGTACCCCCAAAAGCTGATGTCTCATTACTTATGTTTGTTTAATAAATTGAATTTATATTTTTTATTGGGGTCATATTCCATTGTGTACATGGACCACTTCTTCTTTGTGCATTCCTCTATTGATGGACATTTTCGTAGCTTCCAAGTTTTGGCTATGGTAGATATTGCTGGATTGCCAGCCTGTGTCGTTTTGGTTTTTTGCAGTACGTGGGCCTCTTGCTTCCGTGAACCCTCCCATTGCAGAGCACAGGCTCTGCATGTGCAGGCCCAGCAGCCATACCTCATGGGACTAGGCGCTCCATGGCATGTGTGATCTTCCCTAACCGGGGCATGGTCCCGTGTCCCCTGCATTGGCAGGCGGACTATCAACCACTGCACCACCAGTAAAAACCAGCCTGTGTCTTTTTGATTCTCATCCCCTCAGGCGATAGGCCCAGCAGTGGGTATGCTTGATTGAATGGTAGCTCAGTATTTACCTTTACAAAGCACCACATTTTTGTTTTCATTACTGGCTCTTACCATGTCTCACGTTGAACCAAGTGTAGGCATTTCTCCAAAACCCCTTCAGCATTTATTGTTTGCCGAATTTTTGCTGATGGCCATTCTGACTGGTGTGAGCTGATAAGTTTTAGTAATTTGGATTTGCATATCTTTAATTCTTCCTAATGTTCAGCATTTTTCCATGCCTTTTTAAATTTCTGGTACAGAAAAACAGAAAAAAACGGAGAGTACAATTAACCTCTTGCAATTGTCTTCTTGGATGGTTGCCCTCTTTTGAATATTTTGTTCAATTTTCGACCCCAGGATTGTTTTTGAGGGCAGGTGTCATTCACAGGCCTGCAATGAGTGTGAATATTTCGTGACCATTAGCACTGGGTTTAAAGCTGCTGTTGTGGGAAATGGCCACAAGCCGGCAGCATTTCTCCATTCCCAAATCTGGTTACTAGGGCAGCAGAGCCTTTCTGGGACCAATGGAATACAGAAGAAGGCATCATTGAAGTCTAATACACAATAGCAGGTCCTGGTGGCTGGTAGAATGACCAGCAGGGTGTAGGAATTAGGAACTACTGGATGTATATCCTCCGTGGCTTCACTGAGTGTCCTGACATCCTTTACCAGGTCCCCAGCAGCCCACGGGGCTCTCGTGGTCAGGGCAATCGCAGTTTATGGAGCTCACCTGCGCAACTACCCAACAGCCCATGGGGCTCTCGTGGTCAGGCCCCTCCCAGGATATGGGGCTCACCTGGGCAGGTCCCAGCAGCCCACGGAGCTCTTTTGGTCAGGCCACTCCCAGGATATGGAGCTCACCTGTGCAACTACCCAGCAGCCCATGGGGCTCTCGTGGTCAGGCCCCTCCCAGGATACGGAGCTCCCCTGGGCAGGTACGTCAGCAGGGCTAGGCACACAGGAACCGTGCACATAGCCCGCATTGGAGAGCACCTCAGATCGCCTGTCACTCAGAGCTGACCCAGAGCACCTTAGAGCAGGACTTGAACTAACAAACAGCAGCTCCGACAGGTCTGTGACTCTGGGCATCACTCTGTGCGGCCGCCCTCTGCCTGGTCTTCCAGAGACTTCCACTGCAGCCTGGGCACCAGGCCTCTGTCTCCACCTATCAGCCGTCGTCTCCCTGACTCCTGGATTCCTCTCATTAGGAGAGGATCTTCTTGAAGTTGTCTCCCACTCATGGGCCAGATAAAATGATTAGAAAACAAGCCGGAGCTGCAGCCCCTTGTCTATCCTGACTCTCAGGAGCCCACCCGTGTTCCTTGGACCTGGCCGGTTCAGCGAGGTCCATTTTCTGCAATGTGAGCCCCTGAGGGCTGAGGATTAGCTGAACTGGGCAGCCTGTCACTGCCAACCAGCCCTCCCCAGGTGTGCCTGGGTTGAGGTCAATAGAAACACCACTCCAGGGAGCAAGAGCCCCTGCAGCTGTGCCTGATGCCATATTCTCTGCCCCATCAGCTGTCTCGGGGCTGTGCTGGTGGGAGGGAGGGAGGGGCCACGGCTTTGTGGGGGCCCCGGTGTGAGTGGGTCTCTGCTGGACTTTCTGCAGGAGTTGCCAGGCTGCCACCTGCTAAAGAAGAGCATGTGTCACCATACCTTCTGCTGGAATTTCTCCACTGGCAGAGGTGAGGAAGGAAACAATCTGTTGGGTCTGGGACAGGAGGGCTATCTCAGGCAGGGAAATGGAAAGCTTCCAGAAGAGCGCCCGGGGCCAGGACCATCCTGGCTGTCCTGCAGGCACCAAGTCGGTCTGCATGCTGTCACTGGTGTGGCTCCACGGCCCTTCCTCTAGGCTTTCAAGTCCTTGTACATATACAGGTGTTTTACTTGAGAAGGCTGGGAACAGTTTAGCAGCAGCTGGCATGGGGCTCAGCTCACGTTTACTCACAGACGCCTCGGCATGGTCCCCCAGCTTTGCAATGAGGAAGCTGCTTGCGGGGGGGTGGTGCTGGCTTCATGGTAGATGATTCCCCACCTCTGACCATCTTCAGAATTGTTTAACCCTGGAGCAAGTGCCTGATAGGGTTTTCCTCTGTATATTTCTGTTTTTGGTTCAAGGTAGATTTGATTCCTCTTTAATGTATTTATAGATATAAGCATGGAAATAATTCATTCATATAAATACATCTGGTGAAGGGAAGCACTTTTTTTCTGTTTTATTTTTAAATTTTATTTATTTTAAAAAATTTTGTAATTTAATTTAATTTTTTTTATTTATACGGCAGGATATTATTAGTTATCTATTTTAGACTTATACATGTATACATGTCAATCCCAATCCCGCAACTCATCCCAGCAGCACCACCCCATGGCTTCACCCCTTTGGTGTCCATACGTGTGTTCTCTACCTCTGTGTCTCTATTTCTGCCCTGAAAACCGGTTCATCTGTACCACTTTTCTAGGTTCCACATGTATGCATTATATATACAATATCTGTTTTTCTCTTTCCGACTTACTTCACTCTGTATGACAGTCTCTAGATCCATCGACGTCTCTAAAAATGACCCAGGTTCATTCCTTTGTATGGCTGAGTAATATTCCATTTTATATATGCACCACATCTTTATCCATTCGTCTGGCTGGGGGCATTTATCTTGCTTCCATTACATGGCTATGGTAAATAGTTCTGCAATGAACATTGTGGTGAATGGGTCTTTCTGATTTATGGTTTTCTCTGGGTATATGCCCAGAAGTGGGATTGCTGGATCATATGGTAATTGTATATTTAGTTTTTTAAGGAACGTCCATACTGTTCTCCGTAGTGACTGTATCACTTTACATTCCCACCGATAGCGGAAGAGGGTTCCTTTTCTCCACACCCTCCCCAGCATTTGTTGTTTGTAGATTTTCTGATGATGCCCATTCTATAGGTGTGAGGTGATACCTCATTGTAGTTTTGATTTGCATTTCTCTAATAATGAGAGATGTTGAGCAGCATTTCATGTGCGTCTTGGCCACCTCTGTGTCTTCTTTGAAGAAGTGTCTATTTAGATCTTCTAGCCATTTTTGTATTGGGTTGTTTGCTTTTTTAAGATTAAGCTGCATGAGCTGTTTATATGTATTGGAGATTAAACCTTTGTCCATTGATTCGTTTGCAAATATTTTCTCCCATTCTGAGGGTTGCCTGTTTCCATTCCCGTTTTTTAACCAAACAAGAAAGAAAGAAAAAGAAGCAGAACACAAACGTGTGTAAAATAGGCCTCTTGAAACTGTCGTTTTGAAATATGAACGTCTTTTGTATTTTTGGGTCGATATACGACCCCAGGATTTGTTTTCAGGGCAGGTGTCATTTACAGGCCTGCCATTCTTTTGAATATCAAGTGACCATTAGCGCTGGGATGAAAGCTGCTGTTGTGTGAAACAGCCACAAGGTGGCAGCAGTTCTCCTTTACCAAATCTGGTTACTAGGACAACAGAGCCTCAATGCAAGTCGTGTTCTAGCTTGTCATTTAGAATGGAATGTGCCAGGTAAAAGCCCCTTACGTTTGTCTCACTACTACTAGTTCGTAGTTTTAATTTAATTTTTATTTTTTCTCACAGCAAGTTTGATTACAATGGTTGGCATGTTGTAGGTGTGCAAGATGTGATTCTTTTACACATATACATATGTCTGTTCTTCCTGTGATCCTTGTCCCATGTACGTTATGACAGAATGTTGTGTAGCCTCTAAAAGGTAAAGGTTTTGATACCATACGATCCAGCAGGCCCACTCCTGTGCCTATAACCTAAGAAGACAGAATTGGAAAGACACAGGCAGGCAAATGTGTGTTGCCGCAGCATTACAATAGCCATGACATGGAAGCAACCAAAAAGTCCGTCAACAGATGAGTGGACAAAGAAGAACTGGTCCATATACAGACAGAATATTAGCCAAGCAGAAAAAGGACACAGTGCCATTTGCAGCACCGTAGATGAGTCTAGAGGTAATCATGTGACTTGTAGTAAGTCAGAAACAGAAAGACACATGTCGTATGATATCACTTATAGGTGTTACTGAAAAATTGACACCAGTGAAGATATTTCCACAGAGAAGGGCAATCACAGGTTCATTAAACAAACTGATGGTTCACCAATGGAAAGGTGTGAGGATTGCATACATTAGGATATTGCGCTTCACGGACATATACAAACACAGGTGAAATATATCATCACCAAACACCTACGGAATACCAAGAGAAGGCTACTCAACATTCTGTCATAACGTACATGGGAAAAGGATCCCAGGAAGAACAGACATATGTATATCTGTAAAAGAACCACATCTTGCACCCCTACAACAAGCCAAACATTGTAATCAAACTTGCTGTGAGAAAAAATAAAAATTAAATTAAAACTACGAACTAGAAGTAGTGAGACAAACGTAAGGGGCTTTTACCTGGCACATTCCATTCTAAATGACAAGCTAGAACACGACTTGCATTGAGGCTCTGTTGTCCTAGGAACCAGATTTGGTAAAGGAGAACTGCTGCCACCTTGTGGCCGTTTCACACAACAGCAGCTTTCATCCCAGCGCTAATGCTCACTTGATATTCAAAAGAATGGCAGGCCTGTAAATGACACCTGCCCTGAAAACAAATCCTGGGGTCGTATATCGACCCAAAAATACAAAAGACGTTCATATTTCAAAACGACAGTTTCAAGAGGCCTATTTTACACACGTTTGTGTTCTGCTTCTTTTTCTTTCTTTCTTTTTTGGTTAAAAAACGGGAATGGAAACAGGCAACCCTCAGAATGGGAGAAAATATTTGCAAACGAATCAATGGACAAAGGTTTAATCTCCAATACATATAAACAGCTCATGCAGCTTAATCTTAAAAAAACAAACAACCCAATACAAAAATGGCTAGAAGACCTAAATAGACACTTCTTCAAAGAAGACACAGAGGTGGCCAAGACGCACATGAAATGCTGCTCAACATCTCTCATTATTAGAGAAATGCAAATCAAAACTACAATGAGGTATCACCTCACACCTGTTAGAATGGGCATCATCAGAAAATCTACAAACAACAAATGCTGGGGAGGGTGTGGAGAAAAGGAACCCTCTTCCACTATCGGCGGGAATGTAAAGTGATACAGTCAGTATGGAGAACAGCATGGACGTTCCTTAAAAAACGAAATATAGAATTACCATATGATCCAGCAATCCCACTTCTGGGCATATACCCAGAGAAAACCATAAATCAGAAAGACCCATTCACCACAATGTTCATTGCAGAACTATTTACCATAGCCATGTAATGGAAGCAACATAAATGCCCCCAGCCAGACGAATGGATAAAGATGTGGTGCATATATAAAATGGAATATTACTCAGCCATACAAAGGAATGAACCTGGGTCATTTGCAGAGACGTCGATGGATCTAGAGACTGTCATACAGAGTGAAGTAAGTCGGAAAGAGAAAAACAGATATTGTATATATAATGCATACATGTGGAACCTAGAAAAATGGTACAGATGAACCGGTTTGCAGGGCAGAAATAGAGACACAGAGGTAGAGAACACACGTATGGACACCAAAGGGGTGAAGCCATGGGGTGGTGCTGCTGGGATGAGTTGCGGGATTGGGATTGACTTGTATACATGTATAAGTCTAAAATCGATAACTAATAATATCCTGCCGTATAAATAAAAAAATTAAATTAAATTACAAAATTTTTTAAAATAAATAAAATTTAAAAATAAAACAGAAAAACCGTGCTTCCGTTCACCAGATGTATTTATATGAATGAATTATTTCCATGCTTATATCTATAAATACATAAAAGAGGAATCAAATCTACCTTGAACCAAAAACAGAAATATACAGAGGAAAACCCTATCAGGCACTTGCTCCAGGGGTAAACAATTCTGAAGATGGTCGGAGGTGGGGAATCATCTACCATGAAGCCAGCAGCCCCCCCACAAGCAGCTTCCTCATTGCAAAGCTGGGGGACCATGCCGAGGCCTCTGTGAGTAAACGTGAGCTGAGCCCCAAGCCAGCTGCTGCTAAACTGTTCCCAGCCTTCTCAAGTAAAACACCTGAATATGTACAAGGACTTGAAAGCCTAGAGGAAGGGCCGTGGAGCCACACCAGTGACAGCATGCAGACCGACTTGGTGCCTGCAGGACAGCCAGGATGGTCCTGGCCCCGGGCGCTCTTCTGGAAGCTTTCCATTTCCCTGCCTGAGATACCCCTCCTGTCCCAGACCCAACAGAATGTTTCCTTCCGCACCTCTGCCAGTGGAGAAATTCCAGCAGAAGGTATGGTGACACATGCTCTTCTTTAGCAGGTGGCAGCCTGGCAACTCCTGCAGAAAGTCCAGCAGAGACCCACTCACACCGGGGCCCCCACAAAGCCGTGGCCCCTCACTCCCTCCCACCAGCACAGCCCCGAGACTGCTGATGGGGCGGAGAATATGGCATCAGGCACAGCTGCAGGGGCTCTTGCTCCCTGGAGTGGTGTTTCTATTGACCTCAACCCAGGCACACCTGGGGAGGGCTGGCTGGCAGTGTCAGGCTGCCCAGTTCAGCTAATCCTCAGCCCTCAGGGGCTCACATTGCAGAAAATGGACCTCGCTGAACCGGCCAGGTCCAAGGAACACGGGTGGGCTCCTGAGAGTCAGGATAGACAAGGGGCTGCAGCTCCGGCTTGTTTTCTAATCATTTTATCTGGCCCATGAGTGGGAGACAACTTCAAGAAGATCCTCTCCTAATGAGAGGAATCCAGGAGTCAGGGAGACGACGGCTGATAGGTGGAGACAGAGGCCTGGTGCCCAGGCTGCAGTGGAAGTCTCTGGAAGACCAGGCAGAGGGCGGCTGCACAGAGTGATGCCCAGAGTCACAGACCTGTCAGAGCTGCTGTTTGTTAGTTCAAGTCCTGCTCTAAGGTGCTCTGGGTCAGCTCTGAGTGACAGGCGATCTGAGGTGCTCTCCAATGCGGGCTATGTGCACGGTTCCTGTGTGCCTAGCCCTGCTGACGTACCTGCCCAGGGGAGCTCCGTATCCTGGGAGGGGCCTGACCACGAGAGCCCCATGGGCTGCTGGGTAGTTGCACAGGTGAGCTCCATATCCTGGGAGTGGCCTGACCAAAAGAGCTCCGTGGGCTGCTGGGACCTGCCCAGGTGAGCCCCATATCCTGGGAGGGGCCTGACCACGAGAGCCCCATGGGCTGTTGGGTAGTTGCGCAGGTGAGCTCCATAAACTGCGATTGCCCTGACCACGAGAGCCCCGTGGGCTGCTAGGGACCTGGTAAAGGATGTCAGGACACTCAGTGAATCCACCAAGGATATACATCCAGTAGTTCCTTATTCCTATACCATGCTGGTCATTCTACCATCCACCAGGACATGCTATTCTGTATTAGACTTCAATGATGCCTTCTTCTGTATTCCATTGGACCCAGAAAGGCTCTGCTGCCCTAGTAACCAGATTTGGGAATGGAGAAAGGCTGCCGCCTTGTGGCCATTTCCCACAACAGCAGCTTTAAACCCAGTGCTAATGGTCACGAAATAGTCACACTCATTGCAGGCCTGTGAATGACACCTGCCCTCAAAAACAATCCTGGGGTCGAAAATTGAACAAAATATTCAAAACAGGGCAACCATCCAAGAAGACAATTGCAAGAGGTTAATTGTACTCTCCATTTTTTTCTGTTTTTCTGTACCAGAAATTTAAAAAGGCATGGAAAATGCTGAACATTAGGAAGAATTAAAGATATGCAAATCCAAATTACTAAAACTTATCAGCTCACACCAGTCAGAATGGCCATCAGCAAAAATTTGGCAAACAATAACTGCTGAAGGGGTTTTGGAGAAATGCCTACACTTGGTTCAACGTGAGACATGGTAAGAGCCAGTAATGAAAACAAAAATGTGGTGCTTTGTAAAGGTAAATACTGAGCTACCATTCAATCAAGCATACCCACTGCTGGGCCTATCACCTGAGGGGATGAGAATCAAAGAGACACAGGCTGGTTTTTACTGGTGGTGCAGTGGTTGATAGTCCGCCTGCCAATGCAGGGGACACGGGATCATGCCCCGGTTAGGGAAGATCACACATGCCACGGAGTGCCTAGTCCCGTGAGGTATGGCGGCTGGGCCTGCACATCCAGAGCCTGTGCTCTGCAATGGGAGGGTGCACGGAAGCAAGAGGCCCATGTACTGCAAAAAACCAAAACGACACAGGCTGGCAATCCAGCAATATTTACCATAGCCAAAACTTGGAAGCTACGAAAATGTCCATCAATAGAGGAATGCACAAAGAAGAAGTGGTCCATGTACACAATGGAATATGACCCCAATAAAAAATATAAATTCAATTTATTAAACAAACATAAGTAGTGAGACATCAGCTTTTGGGGGTACATTCCACTCTAATATATAACCGAGGAACACCACTGCCAAGATGGTCTGTTTCCCTAGTTACCAGATTGGGAAAAGCAGAAATGCTGCCGCCCTCTGGCCGTTACCTGCAACAGCAGCTTTAAAACCTGTGCTAAGGTTCACTTCATATGCACCAGTACTGGAGGGCTGTAAATGAAACCTGCCCTCAAAATATCTTGAGGGAGGTAATGGCCAAACTCTTTCTAAGTGTCACACATATTTCACAAAAACAATTTGAAGAGGTAAGCTGTACTCATAGTTTGAAGAAAAGAAGGACATGCCAGAAATTTCAATTTCAAGGGGTTATGAGACACATGCAAATCCAACCACAAAGTGGTATCAGCTCACACGAGTCAGAATATACATCAGCAAAAATACTACAAACAATAAACGCTGAAGGTGTGGTGGAGAAGAGCATAACCTCAACCTTAGGTGGGACGTAACCTGGTAAGAGCCACTAATGAGAGCAGAATGGAGGCGCCTCTACAAGGTAAAGGTTTTGATACCATACGATCCAGCAGGCCCACTCCTGTGCCTATAACCTAAGAAGACAGAATTGGAAAGACACAGGCAGGCAAATGTGTGTTGCCGCAGCATTACAATAGCCATGACATGGAAGCAACCAAAAAGTCCGTCAACAGATGAGTGGACAAAGAAGAACTGGTCCATATACAGACAGAATATTAGCCAAGCAGAAAAAGGACACAGTGCCATTTGCAGCACCGTAGATGAGTCTAGAGGTAATCACGTGACTTGTAGTAAGTCAGAAACAGAAAGACACATGTCGTATGATGTCACTTATAGGTGTTACTGAAAAATTGACACCAGTGAAGATATTTCCACAGAGAAGGGCAATCACAGATTCATTAAACACACTGATGGTTCACCAATGGAAAGGTGTGAGGATTGCATACATTAGGATATTGCGCTTCACGGACATATACAAACACAGGTGAAATATATCATCACCAAACACCTACGGAATACCAAGAGAAGGCTACTCAACATTCTGTCATAACGTACATGGGAAAAGGATCCCAGGAAGAACAGACATATGTATATCTGTAAAAGAACCACATCTTGCACCCCTACAACAAGCCAAACATTGTAATCAAACTTGCTGTGAGAAAAAATAAAAATTAAATTAAAACTACGAACTAGAAGTAGTGAGACAAACGTAAGGGGCTTTTACCTGGCACATTCCATTCTAAATGACAAGCTAGAACACGACTTGCATTGAGGCTCTGTTGTCCTAGGAACCAGATTTGGTAAAGGAGAACTGCTGCCACCTTGTGGCCGTTTCACACAACAGCAGCTTTCATCCCAGCGCTAATGCTCACTTGATATTCAAAAGAATGGCAGGCCTGTAAATGACACCTGCCCTGAAAACAAATCCTGGGGTCGTATATCGACCCAAAAATACAAAAGACGTTCATATTTCAAAACGACAGTTTCAAGAGGCCTATTTTACACACGTTTGTGTTCTGCTTCTTTTTCTTTCTTTCTTTTTTGGTTAAAAAACGGGAATGGAAACAGGCAACCCTCAGAATGGGAGAAAATATTTGCAAACGAATCAATGGACAAAGGTTTAATCTCCAATACATATAAACAGCTCATGCAGCTTAATCTTAAAAAAACAAACAACCCAATACAAAAATGGCTAGAAGACCTAAATAGACACTTCTTCAAAGAAGACACAGAGGTGGCCAAGACGCACATGAAATGCTGCTCAACATCTCTCATTATTAGAGAAATGCAAATCAAAACTACAATGAGGTATCACCTCACACCTGTTAGAATGGGCATCATCAGAAAATCTACAAACAACAAATGCTGGGGAGGGTGTGGAGAAAAGGAACCCTCTTCCACTATCGGCGGGAATGTAAAGTGATACAGTCAGTATGGAGAACAGCATGGACGTTCCTTAAAAAACGAAATATAGAATTACCATATGATCCAGCAATCCCACTTCTGGGCATATACCCAGAGAAAACCATAAATCAGAAAGACCCATTCACCACAATGTTCATTGCAGAACTATTTACCATAGCCATGTAATGGAAGCAACATAAATGCCCCCAGCCAGACGAATGGATAAAGATGTGGTGCATATATAAAATGGAATATTACTCAGCCATACAAAGGAATGAACCTGGGTCATTTGCAGAGACGTCGATGGATCTAGAGACTGTCATACAGAGTGAAGTAAGTCGGAAAGAGAAAAACAGATATTGTATATATAATGCATACATGTGGAACCTAGAAAAATGGTACAGATGAACCGGTTTGCAGGGCAGAAATAGAGACACAGAGGTAGAGAACACACGTATGGACACCAAAGGGGTGAAGCCATGGGGTGGTGCTGCTGGGATGAGTTGCGGGATTGGGATTGACTTGTATACATGTATAAGTCTAAAATAGATAACTAATAATATCCTGCCGTATAAATAAAAAAATTAAATTAAATTACAAAATTTTTTAAAATAAATAAAATTTAAAAATAAAACAGAAAAACCGTGCTTCCGTTCACCAGATGTATTTATATGAATGAATTATTTCCATGCTTATATCTATAAATACATAAAAGAGGAATCAAATCTACCTTGAACCAAAAACAGAAATATACAGAGGAAAACCCTATCAGGCACTTGCTCCAGGGGTAAACAATTCTGAAGATGGTCGGAGGTGGGGAATCATCTACCATGAAGCCAGCAGCCCCCCCACAAGCAGCTTCCTCATTGCAAAGCTGGGGGACCATGCCGAGGCCTCTGTGAGTAAACGTGAGCTGAGCCCCAAGCCAGCTGCTGCTAAACTGTTCCCAGCCTTCTCAAGTAAAACACCTGAATATGTACAAGGACTTGAAAGCCTAGAGGAAGGGCCGTGGAGCCACACCAGTGACAGCATGCAGACCGACTTGGTGCCTGCAGGACAGCCAGGATGGTCCTGGCCCCGGGCGCTCTTCTGGAAGCTTTCCATTTCCCTGCCTGAGATACCCCTCCTGTCCCAGACCCAACAGAATGTTTCCTTCCGCACCTCTGCCAGTGGAGAAATTCCAGCAGAAGGTATGGTGACACATGCTCTTCTTTAGCAGGTGGCAGCCTGGCAACTCCTGCAGAAAGTCCAGCAGAGACCCACTCACACCGGGGCCCCCACAAAGCCGTGGCCCCTCACTCCCTCCCACCAGCACAGCCCCGAGACTGCTGATGGGGCGGAGAATATGGCATCAGGCACAGCTGCAGGGGCTCTTGCTCCCTGGAGTGGTGTTTCTATTGACCTCAACCCAGGCACACCTGGGGAGGGCTGGCTGGCAGTGTCAGGCTGCCCAGTTCAGCTAATCCTCAGCCCTCAGGGGCTCACATTGCAGAAAATGGACCTCGCTGAACCGGCCAGGTCCAAGGAACACGGGTGGGCTCCTGAGAGTCAGGATAGACAAGGGGCTGCAGCTCCGGCTTGTTTTCTAATCATTTTATCTGGCCCATGAGTGGGAGACAACTTCAAGAAGATCCTCTCCTAATGAGAGGAATCCAGGAGTCAGGGAGACGACGGCTGATAGGTGGAGACAGAGGCCTGGTGCCCAGGCTGCAGTGGAAGTCTCTGGAAGACCAGGCAGAGGGCGGCCGCACAGAGTGATGCCCAGAGTCACAGACCTGTCAGAGCTGCTGTTTGTTAGTTCAAGTCCTGCTCTAAGGTGCTCTGGGTCAGCTCTGAGTGACAGGCGATCTGAGGTGCTCTCCAATGCGGGCTATGTGCACGGTTCCTGTGTGCCTAGCCCTGCTGACGTACCTGCCCAGGGGAGCTCCGTATCCTGGGAGGGGCCTGACCACGAGAGCCCCATGGGCTGCTGGGTAGTTGCACAGGTGAGCTCCATATCCTGGGAGTGGCCTGACCAAAAGAGCTCCGTGGGCTGCTGGGACCTGCCCAGGTGAGCCCCATATCCTGGGAGGGGCCTGACCACGAGAGCCCCATGGGCTGTTGGGTAGTTGCGCAGGTGAGCTCCATAAACTGCGATTGCCCTGACCACGAGAGCCCCGTGGGCTGCTAGGGACCTGGTAAAGGATGTCAGGACACTCAGTGAATCCACCAAGGATATACATCCAGTAGTTCCTTATTCCTATACCATGCTGGTCATTCTACCATGCACCAGGACATGCTATTCTGTATTAGACTTCAATGATGCCTTCTTCTGTATTCCATTGGTCCCAGAAAGGCTCTGCTGCCCTAGTAACCAGATTTGGGAATGGAGAAAGGCTGCCGCCTTGTGGCCATTTCCCACAACAGCAGCTTTAAACCCAGTGCTAATGGTCAGGAAATAGTCACACTCATTGCAGGCCTGTGAATGACACCTGCCCTCAAAAACAATCCTGGGGTCGAAAATTGAACAAAATATTCAAAAGAGGGCAACCATCCAAGAAGACAATTGCAAGAGGTTAATTGTACTCTCCGTTTTTTTCTGTTTTTCTGTACCAGAAATTTAAAAAGGCATGGAAAATGCTGAACATTAGGAAGAATTAAAGATATGCAAATCCAAATTACTAAAACTTATCAGCTCACACCAGTCAGAATGGCCATCAGCAAAAATTCGGCAAACAATAACTGCTGAAGGGGTTTTGGAGAAATGCCTACACTTGGTTCAACGTGAGACATGGTAAGAGCCAGTAATGAAAACAAAAATGTGGTGCTTTGTAAAGGTAAATACTGAGCTACCATTCAATCAAGCATACCCACTGCTGGGCCTATCACCTGAGGGGATGAGAATCAAAGAGACACAGGCTGGTTTTTACTGGTGGTGCAGTGGTTGATAGTCCGCCTGCCAATGCAGGGGACACGGGATCATGCCCCGGTTAGGGAAGATCACACATGCCACGGAGTGCCTAGTCCCGTGAGGTATGGCGGCTGGGCCTGCACATCCAGAGCCTGTGCTCTGCAATGGGAGGGTGCACGGAAGCAAGAGGCCCATGTACTGCAAAAAACCAAAACGACACAGGCTGGCAATCCAGCAATATTTACCATAGCCAAAACTTGGAAGCTACGAAAATGTCCATCAATAGAGGAATGCACAAAGAAGAAGTGGTCCATGTACACAATGGAATATGACCCCAATAAAAAATATAAATTCAATTTATTAAACAAACATAAGTAGTGAGACATCAGCTTTTGGGGGTACATTCCACTCTAATATATAACCGAGGAACACCACTGCCAAGATGGTCTGTTTCCCTAGTTACCAGATTGGGAAAAGCAGAAATGCTGCCGCCCTCTGGCCGT
This sequence comes from Mesoplodon mirus, assembly GCF_964341445.2. Lineage (NCBI taxonomy): Eukaryota > Metazoa > Chordata > Mammalia > Artiodactyla > Ziphiidae > Mesoplodon > Mesoplodon mirus. Next base: position 117,911 of record NW_028295814.1, on the reverse strand, counting down.
TACCTGCAACAGCAGCTTTAAAACCTGTGCTAAGGTTCACTTCATATGCACCAGTACTGGAGGGCTGTAAATGAAACCTGCCCTCAAAATATCTTGAGGGAGGTAATGGCCAAACTATTTCTAAGTGTCACACATACTTCACAAAAACAATTTGAAGAGGTAAGCTGTACTCATAGTTTGAAGAAAAGAAGGACATGCCAGAAATTTCAATTTCAAGGGGTTATGAGACACATGCAAATCCAACCACAAAGTGGTATCAGCTCACACGAGTCAGAATATACATCAGCAAAAATACTACAAACAATAAACGCTGAAGGTGTGGTGGAGAAGAGCATAACCTCAACCTTAGGTGGGACGTAACCTGGTAAGAGCCACTAATGAGAGCAGAATGGAGGCGCCTCTACAAGGTAAAGGTTTTGATACCATACGATCCAGCAGGCCCACTCCTGTGCCTATAACCTAAGAAGACAGAATTGGAAAGACACAGGCAGGCAAATGTGTGTTGCCGCAGCATTACAATAGCCATGACATGGAAGCAACCAAAAAGTCCGTCAACAGATGAGTGGACAAAGAAGAACTGGTCCATATACAGACAGAATATTAGCCAAGCAGAAAAAGGACACGGTGCCATTTGCAGCACCGTAGATGAGTCTAGAGGTAATCACGTGACTTGTAGTAAGTCAGAAACAGAAAGACACATGTCGTATGATGTCACTTATAGGTGTTACTGAAAAATTGACACCAGTGAAGATATTTCCACAGAGAAGGGCAATCACAGATTCATTAAACACACTGATGGTTCACCAATGGAAAGGTGTGAGGATTGCATACATTAGGATATTGCGCTTCATGGACATATACAAACACAGGTGAAATATATCATCACCAAACACCTACGGAATACCAAGAGAAGGCTACTCAACATTCTGTCATAACGTACATGGGAAAAGGATCCCAGGAAGAACAGACATATGTATATCTGTAAAAGAACCACATCTTGCACCCCTACAACAAGCCAAACATTGTAATCAAACTTGCTGTGAGAAAAAATAAAAATTAAATTAAAACTACGAACTAGAAGTAGTGAGACAAACGTAAGGGGCTTTTACCTGGCACATTCCATTCTAAATGACAAGCTAGAACACGACTTGCATTGAGGCTCTGTTGTCCTAGGAACCAGATTTGGTAAAGGAGAACTGCTGCCACCTTGTGGCCGTTTCACACAACAGCAGCTTTCATCCCAGCGCTAATGCTCACTTGATATTCAAAAGAATGGCAGGCCTGTAAATGACACCTGCCCTGAAAACAAATCCTGGGGTCGTATATCGACCCAAAAATACAAAAGACGTTCATATTTCAAAACGACAGTTTCAAGAGGCCTATTTTACACACGTTTGTGTTCTGCTTCTTTTTCTTTCTTTCTTTTTTGGTTAAAAAACGGGAATGGAAACAGGCAACCCTCAGAATGGGAGAAAATATTTGCAAACGAATCAATGGACAAAGGTTTAATCTCCAATACATATAAACAGCTCATGCAGCTTAATCTTAAAAAAACAAACAACCCAATACAAAAATGGCTAGAAGACCTAAATAGACACTTCTTCAAAGAAGACACAGAGGTGGCCAAGACGCACATGAAATGCTGCTCAACATCTCTCATTATTAGAGAAATGCAAATCAAAACTACAATGAGGTATCACCTCACACCTGTTAGAATGGGCATCATCAGAAAATCTACAAACAACAAATGCTGGGGAGGGTGTGGAGAAAAGGAACCCTCTTCCACTATCGGCGGGAATGTAAAGTGATACAGTCAGTATGGAGAACAGCATGGACGTTCCTTAAAAAACGAAATATAGAATTACCATATGATCCAGCAATCCCACTTCTGGGCATATACCCAGAGAAAACCATAAATCAGAAAGACCCATTCACCACAATGTTCATTGCAGAACTATTTACCATAGCCATGTAATGGAAGCAACATAAATGCCCCCAGCCAGACGAATGGATAAAGATGTGGTGCATATATAAAATGGAATATTACTCAGCCATACAAAGGAATGAACCTGGGTCATTTGCAGAGACGTCGATGGATCTAGAGACTGTCATACAGAGTGAAGTAAGTCGGAAAGAGAAAAACAGATATTGTATATATAATGCATACATGTGGAACCTAGAAAAATGGTACAGATGAACCGGTTTGCAGGGCAGAAATAGAGACACAGAGGTAGAGAACACACGTATGGACACCAAAGGGGTGAAGCCATGGGGTGGTGCTGCTGGGATGAGTTGCGGGATTGGGATTGACTTGTATACATGTATAAGTCTAAAATAGATAACTAATAATATCCTGCCGTATAAATAAAAAAAATTAAATTAAATTACAAATTTTTTTAAAATAAATAAAATTTAAAAATAAAACAGAAAAACAGTGCTTCCGTTCACCAGATGTATTTATATGAATGAATTATTTCCATGCTTATATCTATAAATACATAAAAGAGGAATCAAATCTACCTTGAACCAAAAACAGAAATATACAGAGGAAAACCCTATCAGGCACTTGCTCCAGGGGTAAACAATTCTGAAGATGGTCGGAGGTGGGGAATCATCTACCATGAAGCCAGCAGCCCCCCCACAAGCAGCTTCCTCATTGCAAAGCTGGGGGACCATGCCGAGGCCTCTGTGAGTAAACGTGAGCTGAGCCCCAAGCCAGCTGCTGCTAAACTGTTCCCAGCCTTCTCAAGTAAAACACCTGAATATGTACAAGGACTTGAAAGCCTAGAGGAAGGGCCGTGGAGCCACACCAGTGACAGCATGCAGACCGACTTGGTGCCTGCAGGACAGCCAGGATGGTCCTGGCCCCGGGCGCTCTTCTGGAAGCTTTCCATTTCCCTGCCTGAGATACCCCTCCTGTCCCAGACCCAACAGAATGTTTCCTTCCGCACCTCTGCCAGTGGAGAAATTCCAGCAGAAGGTATGGTGACACATGCTCTTCTTTAGCAGGTGGCAGCCTGGCAACTCCTGCAGAAAGTCCAGCAGAGACCCACTCACACCGGGGCCCCCACAAAGCCGTGGCCCCTCACTCCCTCCCACCAGCACAGCCCCGAGACTGCTGATGGGGCGGAGAATATGGCATCAGGCACAGCTGCAGGGGCTCTTGCTCCCTGGAGTGGTGTTTCTATTGACCTCAACCCAGGCACACCTGGGGAGGGCTGGCTGGCAGTGTCAGGCTGCCCAGTTCAGCTAATCCTCAGCCCTCAGGGGCTCACATTGCAGAAAATGGACCTCGCTGAACCGGCCAGGTCCAAGGAACACGGGTGGGCTCCTGAGAGTCAGGATAGACAAGGGGCTGCAGCTCCGGCTTGTTTTCTAATCATTTTATCTGGCCCATGAGTGGGAGACAACTTCAAGAAGATCCTCTCCTAATGAGAGGAATCCAGGAGTCAGGGAGACGACGGCTGATAGGTGGAGACAGAGGCCTGGTGCCCAGGCTGCAGTGGAAGTCTCTGGAAGACCAGGCAGAGGGCGGCCGCACAGAGTGATGCCCAGAGTCACAGACCTGTCAGAGCTGCTGTTTGTTAGTTCAAGTCCTGCTCTAAGGTGCTCTGGGTCAGCTCTGAGTGACAGGCGATCTGAGGTGCTCTCCAATGCGGGCTATGTGCACGGTTCCTGTGTGCCTAGCCCTGCTGACGTACCTGCCCAGGGGAGCTCCGTATCCTGGGAGGGGCCTGACCACGAGAGCCCCATGGGCTGCTGGGTAGTTGCACAGGTGAGCTCCATATCCTGGGAGTGGCCTGACCAAAAGAGCTCCGTGGGCTGCTGGGACCTGCCCAGGTGAGCCCCATATCCTGGGAGGGGCCTGACCACGAGAGCCCCATGGGCTGTTGGGTAGTTGCGCAGGTGAGCTCCATAAACTGCGATTGCCCTGACCACGAGAGCCCCGTGGGCTGCTAGGGACCTGGTAAAGGATGTCAGGACACTCAGTGAATCCACCAAGGATATACATCCAGTAGTTCCTTATTCCTATACCATGCTGGTCATTCTACCATGCACCAGGACATGCTATTCTGTATTAGACTTCAATGATGCCTTCTTCTGTATTCCATTGGTCCCAGAAAGGCTCTGCTGCCCTAGTAACCAGATTTGGGAATGGAGAAAGGCTGCCGCCTTGTGGCCATTTCCCACAACAGCAGCTTTAAACCCAGTGCTAATGGTCAGGAAATAGTCACACTCATTGCAGGCCTGTGAATGACACCTGCCCTCAAAAACAATCCTGGGGTCGAAAATTGAACAAAATATTCAAAAGAGGGCAACCATCCAAGAAGACAATTGCAAGAGGTTAATTGTACTCTCCGTTTTTTTCTGTTTTTCTGTACCAGAAATTTAAAAAGGCATGGAAAATGCTGAACATTAGGAAGAATTAAAGATATGCAAATCCAAATTACTAAAACTTATCAGCTCACACCAGTCAGAATGGCCATCAGCAAAAATTCGGCAAACAATAACTGCTGAAGGGGTTTTGGAGAAATGCCTACACTTGGTTCAACGTGAGACATGGTAAGAGCCAGTAATGAAAACAAAAATGTGGTGCTTTGTAAAGGTAAATACTGAGCTACCATTCAATCAAGCATACCCACTGCTGGGCCTATCACCTGAGGGGATGAGAATCAAAGAGACACAGGCTGGTTTTTACTGGTGGTGCAGTGGTTGATAGTCCGCCTGCCAATGCAGGGGACACGGGATCATGCCCCGGTTAGGGAAGATCACACATGCCACGGAGTGCCTAGTCCCGTGAGGTATGGCGGCTGGGCCTGCACATCCAGAGCCTGTGCTCTGCAATGGGAGGGTGCACGGAAGCAAGAGGCCCATGTACTGCAAAAAACCAAAACGACACAGGCTGGCAATCCAGCAATATTTACCATAGCCAAAACTTGGAAGCTACGAAAATGTCCATCAATAGAGGAATGCACAAAGAAGAAGTGGTCCATGTACACAATGGAATATGACCCCAATAAAAAATATAAATTCAATTTATTAAACAAACATAAGTAGTGAGACATCAGCTTTTGGGGGTACATTCCACTCTAATATATAACCGAGGAACACCACTGCCAAGATGGTCTGTTTCCCTAGTTACCAGATTGGGAAAAGCAGAAATGCTGCCGCCCTCTGGCCGTTACCTGCAACAGCAGCTTTAAAACCTGTGCTAAGGTTCACTTCATATGCACCAGTACTGGAGGGCTGTAAATGAAACCTGCCCTCAAAATATCTTGAGGGAGGTAATGGCCAAACTATTTCTAAGTGTCACACATACTTCACAAAAACAATTTGAAGAGGTAAGCTGTACTCATAGTTTGAAGAAAAGAAGGACATGCCAGAAATTTCAATTTCAAGGGGTTATGAGACACATGCAAATCCAACCACAAAGTGGTATCAGCTCACACGAGTCAGAATATACATCAGCAAAAATACTACAAACAATAAACGCTGAAGGTGTGGTGGAGAAGAGCATAACCTCAACCTTAGGTGGGACGTAACCTGGTAAGAGCCACTAATGAGAGCAGAATGGAGGCGCCTCTACAAGGTAAAGGTTTTGATACCATACGATCCAGCAGGCCCACTCCTGTGCCTATAACCTAAGAAGACAGAATTGGAAAGACACAGGCAGGCAAATGTGTGTTGCCGCAGCATTACAATAGCCATGACATGGAAGCAACCAAAAAGTCCGTCAACAGATGAGTGGACAAAGAAGAACTGGTCCATATACAGACAGAATATTAGCCAAGCAGAAAAAGGACACGGTGCCATTTGCAGCACCGTAGATGAGTCTAGAGGTAATCACGTGACTTGTAGTAAGTCAGAAACAGAAAGACACATGTCGTATGATATCACTTATAGGTGTTACTGAAAAATTGACACCAGTGAAGATATTTCCACAGAGAAGGGCAATCACAGATTCATTAAACAAACTGATGGTTCACCAATGGAAAGGTGTGAGGATTGCATACATTAGGATATTGCGCTTCACGGACATATACAAACACAGGTGAAATATATCATCACCAAACACCTACGGAATACCAAGAGAAGGCTACTCAACATTCTGTCATAACGTACATGGGAAAAGGATCCCAGGAAGAACAGACATATGTATATGTGTAAAAGAACCACATCTTGCACCCCTACAACAAGCCAAACATTGTAATCAAACTTGCTGTGAGAAAAAATAAAAATTAAATTAAAACTACGAACTAGAAGTAGTGAGACAAACGTAAGGGGCTTTTACCTGGCACATTCCATTCTAAATGACAAGCTAGAACACGACTTGCATTGAGGCTCTGTTGTCCTAGGAACCAGATTTGGTAAAGGAGAACTGCTGCCACCTTGTGGCCGTTTCACACAACAGCAGCTTTCATCCCAGCGCTAATGCTCACTTGATATTCAAAAGAATGGCAGGCCTGTAAATGACACCTGCCCTGAAAACAAATCCTGGGGTCGTATATCGACCCAAAAATACAAAAGACGTTCATATTTCAAAACGACAGTTTCAAGAGGCCTATTTTACACACGTTTGTGTTCTGCTTCTTTTTCTTTCTTTCTTTTTTGGTTAAAAAACGGGAATGGAAACAGGCAACCCTCAGAATGGGAGAAAATATTTGCAAACGAATCAATGGACAAAGGTTTAATCTCCAATACATATAAACAGCTCATGCAGCTTAATCTTAAAAAAACAAACAACCCAATACAAAAATGGCTAGAAGACCTAAATAGACACTTCTTCAAAGAAGACACAGAGGTGGCCAAGACGCACATGAAATGCTGCTCAACATCTCTCATTATTAGAGAAATGCAAATCAAAACTACAATGAGGTATCACCTCACACCTGTTAGAATGGGCATCATCAGAAAATCTACAAACAACAAATGCTGGGGAGGGTGTGGAGAAAAGGAACCCTCTTCCACTATCGGCGGGAATGTAAAGTGATACAGTCAGTATGGAGAACAGCATGGACGTTCCTTAAAAAACGAAATATAGAATTACCATATGATCCAGCAATCCCACTTCTGGGCATATACCCAGAGAAAACCATAAATCAGAAAGACCCATTCACCACAATGTTCATTGCAGAACTATTTACCATAGCCATGTAATGGAAGCAACATAAATGCCCCCAGCCAGACGAATGGATAAAGATGTGGTGCATATATAAAATGGAATATTACTCAGCCATACAAAGGAATGAACCTGGGTCATTTGCAGAGACGTCGATGGATCTAGAGACTGTCATACAGAGTGAAGTAAGTCGGAAAGAGAAAAACAGATATTGTATATATAATGCATACATGTGGAACCTAGAAAAATGGTACAGATGAACCGGTTTGCAGGGCAGAAATAGAGACACAGAGGTAGAGAACACACGTATGGACACCAAAGGGGTGAAGCCATGGGGTGGTGCTGCTGGGATGAGTTGCGGGATTGGGATTGACTTGTATACATGTATAAGTCTAAAATAGATAACTAATAATATCCTGCCGTATAAATAAAAAAAATTAAATTAAATTACAAATTTTTTTAAAATAAATAAAATTTAAAAATAAAACAGAAAAACAGTGCTTCCGTTCACCAGATGTATTTATATGAATGAATTATTTCCATGCTTATATCTATAAATACATAAAAGAGGAATCAAATCTACCTTGAACCAAAAACAGAAATATACAGAGGAAAACCCTATCAGGCACTTGCTCCAGGGGTAAACAATTCTGAAGATGGTCGGAGGTGGGGAATCATCTACCATGAAGCCAGCAGCCCCCCCACAAGCAGCTTCCTCATTGCAAAGCTGGGGGACCATGCCGAGGCCTCTGTGAGTAAACGTGAGCTGAGCCCCAAGCCAGCTGCTGCTAAACTGTTCCCAGCCTTCTCAAGTAAAACACCTGAATATGTACAAGGACTTGAAAGCCTAGAGGAAGGGCCGTGGAGCCACACCAGTGACAGCATGCAGACCGACTTGGTGCCTGCAGGACAGCCAGGATGGTCCTGGCCCCGGGCGCTCTTCTGGAAGCTTTCCATTTCCCTGCCTGAGATACCCCTCCTGTCCCAGACCCAACAGAATGTTTCCTTCCGCACCTCTGCCAGTGGAGAAATTCCAGCAGAAGGTATGGTGACACATGCTCTTCTTTAGCAGGTGGCAGCCTGGCAACTCCTGCAGAAAGTCCAGCAGAGACCCACTCACACCGGGGCCCCCACAAAGCCGTGGCCCCTCACTCCCTCCCACCAGCACAGCCCCGAGACTGCTGATGGGGCGGAGAATATGGCATCAGGCACAGCTGCAGGGGCTCTTGCTCCCTGGAGTGGTGTTTCTATTGACCTCAACCCAGGCACACCTGGGGAGGGCTGGCTGGCAGTGTCAGGCTGCCCAGTTCAGCTAATCCTCAGCCCTCAGGGGCTCACATTGCAGAAAATGGACCTCGCTGAACCGGCCAGGTCCAAGGAACACGGGTGGGCTCCTGAGAGTCAGGATAGACAAGGGGCTGCAGCTCCGGCTTGTTTTCTAATCATTTTATCTGGCCCATGAGTGGGAGACAACTTCAAGAAGATCCTCTCCTAATGAGAGGAATCCAGGAGTCAGGGAGACGACGGCTGATAGGTGGAGACAGAGGCCTGGTGCCCAGGCTGCAGTGGAAGTCTCTGGAAGACCAGGCAGAGGGCGGCCGCACAGAGTGATGCCCAGAGTCACAGACCTGTCAGAGCTGCTGTTTGTTAGTTCAAGTCCTGCTCTAAGGTGCTCTGGGTCAGCTCTGAGTGACAGGCGATCTGAGGTGCTCTCCAATGCGGGCTATGTGCACGGTTCCTGTGTGCCTAGCCCTGCTGACGTACCTGCCCAGGGGAGCTCCGTATCCTGGGAGGGGCCTGACCACGAGAGCCCCATGGGCTGCTGGGTAGTTGCACAGGTGAGCTCCATATCCTGGGAGTGGCCTGACCAAAAGAGCTCCGTGGGCTGCTGGGACCTGCCCAGGTGAGCCCCATATCCTGGGAGGGGCCTGACCACGAGAGCCCCATGGGCTGTTGGGTAGTTGCGCAGGTGAGCTCCATAAACTGCGATTGCCCTGACCACGAGAGCCCCGTGGGCTGCTAGGGACCTGGTAAAGGATGTCAGGACACTCAGTGAATCCACCAAGGATATACATCCAGTAGTTCCTTATTCCTATACCATGCTGGTCATTCTACCATGCACCAGGACATGCTATTCTGTATTAGACTTCAATGATGCCTTCTTCTGTATTCCATTGGTCCCAGAAAGGCTCTGCTGCCCTAGTAACCAGATTTGGGAATGGAGAAAGGCTGCCGCCTTGTGGCCATTTCCCACAACAGCAGCTTTAAACCCAGTGCTAATGGTCAGGAAATAGTCACACTCATTGCAGGCCTGTGAATGACACCTGCCCTCAAAAACAATCCTGGGGTCGAAAATTGAACAAAATATTCAAAAGAGGGCAACCATCCAAGAAGACAATTGCAAGAGGTTAATTGTACTCTCCGTTTTTTTCTGTTTTTCTGTACCAGAAATTTAAAAAGGCATGGAAAATGCTGAACATTAGGAAGAATTAAAGATATGCAAATCCAAATTACTAAAACTTATCAGCTCACACCAGTCAGAATGGCCATCAGCAAAAATTCGGCAAACAATAACTGCTGAAGGGGTTTTGGAGAAATGCCTACACTTGGTTCAACGTGAGACATGGTAAGAGCCAGTAATGAAAACAAAAATGTGGTGCTTTGTAAAGGTAAATACTGAGCTACCATTCAATCAAGCATACCCACTGCTGGGCCTATCACCTGAGGGGATGAGAATCAAAGAGACACAGGCTGGTTTTTACTGGTGGTGCAGTGGTTGATAGTCCGCCTGCCAATGCAGGGGACACGGGATCATGCCCCGGTTAGGGAAGATCACACATGCCACGGAGTGCCTAGTCCCGTGAGGTATGGCGGCTGGGCCTGCACATCCAGAGCCTGTGCTCTGCAATGGGAGGGTGCACGGAAGCAAGAGGCCCATGTACTGCAAAAAACCAAAACGACACAGGCTGGCAATCCAGCAATATTTACCATAGCCAAAACTTGGAAGCTACGAAAATGTCCATCAATAGAGGAATGCACAAAGAAGAAGTGGTCCATGTACACAATGGAATATGACCCCAATAAAAAATATAAATTCAATTTATTAAACAAACATAAGTAGTGAGACATCAGCTTTTGGGGGTACATTCCACTCTAATATATAACCGAGGAACACCACTGCCAAGATGGTCTGTTTCCCTAGTTACCAGATTGGGAAAAGCAGAAATGCTGCCGCCCTCTGGCCGTTACCTGCAACAGCAGCTTTAAAACCTGTGCTAAGGTTCACTTCATATGCACCAGTACTGGAGGGCTGTAAATGAAACCTGCCCTCAAAATATCTTGAGGGAGGTAATGGCCAAACTATTTCTAAGTGTCACACATACTTCACAAAAACAATTTGAAGAGGTAAGCTGTACTCATAGTTTGAAGAAAAGAAGGACATGCCAGAAATTTCAATTTCAAGGGGTTATGAGACACATGCAAATCCAACCACAAAGTGGTATCAGCTCACACGAGTCAGAATATACATCAGCAAAAATACTACAAACAATAAACGCTGAAGGTGTGGTGGAGAAGAGCATAACCTCAACCTTAGGTGGGACGTAACCTGGTAAGAGCCACTAATGAGAGCAGAATGGAGGCGCCTCTACAAGGTAAAGGTTTTGATACCATACGATCCAGCAGGCCCACTCCTGTGCCTATAACCTAAGAAGACAGAATTGGAAAGACACAGGCAGGCAAATGTGTGTTGCCGCAGCATTACAATAGCCATGACATGGAAGCAACCAAAAAGTCCGTCAACAGATGAGTGGACAAAGAAGAACTGGTCCATATACAGACAGAATATTAGCCAAGCAGAAAAAGGACACGGTGCCATTTGCAGCACCGTAGATGAGTCTAGAGGTAATCACGTGACTTGTAGTAAGTCAGAAACAGAAAGACACATGTCGTATGATATCACTTATAGGTGTTACTGAAAAATTGACACCAGTGAAGATATTTCCACAGAGAAGGGCAATCACAGATTCATTAAACAAACTGATGGTTCACCAATGGAAAGGTGTGAGGATTGCATACATTAGGATATTGCGCTTCACGGACATATACAAACACAGGTGAAATATATCATCACCAAACACCTACGGAATACCAAGAGAAGGCTACTCAACATTCTGTCATAACGTACATGGGAAAAGGATCCCAGGAAGAACAGACATATGTATATGTGTAAAAGAACCACATCTTGCACCCCTACAACAAGCCAAACATTGTAATCAAACTTGCTGTGAGAAAAAATAAAAATTAAATTAAAACTACGAACTAGAAGTAGTGAGACAAACGTAAGGGGCTTTTACCTGGCACATTCCATTCTAAATGACAAGCTAGAACACGACTTGCATTGAGGCTCTGTTGTCCTAGGAACCAGATTTGGTAAAGGAGAACTGCTGCCACCTTGTGGCCGTTTCACACAACAGCAGCTTTCATCCCAGCGCTAATGCTCACTTGATATTCAAAAGAATGGCAGGCCTGTAAATGACACCTGCCCTGAAAACAAATCCTGGGGTCGTATATCGACCCAAAAATACAAAAGACGTTCATATTTCAAAACGACAGTTTCAAGAGGCCTATTTTACACACGTTTGTGTTCTGCTTCTTTTTCTTTCTTTCTTTTTTGGTTAAAAAACGGGAATGGAAACAGGCAACCCTCAGAATGGGAGAAAATATTTGCAAACGAATCAATGGACAAAGGTTTAATCTCCAATACATATAAACAGCTCATGCAGCTTAATCTTAAAAAAACAAACAACCCAATACAAAAATGGCTAGAAGACCTAAATAGACACTTCTTCAAAGAAGACACAGAGGTGGCCAAGACGCACATGAAATGCTGCTCAACATCTCTCATTATTAGAGAAATGCAAATCAAAACTACAATGAGGTATCACCTCACACCTGTTAGAATGGGCATCATCAGAAAATCTACAAACAACAAATGCTGGGGAGGGTGTGGAGAAAAGGAACCCTCTTCCACTATCGGCGGGAATGTAAAGTGATACAGTCAGTATGGAGAACAGCATGGACGTTCCTTAAAAAACGAAATATAGAATTACCATATGATCCAGCAATCCCACTTCTGGGCATATACCCAGAGAAAACCATAAATCAGAAAGACCCATTCACCACAATGTTCATTGCAGAACTATTTACCATAGCCATGTAATGGAAGCAACATAAATGCCCCCAGCCAGACGAATGGATAAAGATGTGGTGCATATATAAAATGGAATATTACTCAGCCATACAAAGGAATGAACCTGGGTCATTTGCAGAGACGTCGATGGATCTAGAGACTGTCATACAGAGTGAAGTAAGTCGGAAAGAGAAAAACAGATATTGTATATATAATGCATACATGTGGAACCTAGAAAAATGGTACAGATGAACCGGTTTGCAGGGCAGAAATAGAGACACAGAGGTAGAGAACACACGTATGGACACCAAAGGGGTGAAGCCATGGGGTGGTGCTGCTGGGATGAGTTGCGGGATTGGGATTGACTTGTATACATGTATAAGTCTAAAATAGATAACTAATAATATCCTGCCGTATAAATAAAAAAAATTAAATTAAATTACAAATTTTTTTAAAATAAATAAAATTTAAAAATAAAACAGAAAAACAGTGCTTCCGTTCACCAGATGTATTTATATGAATGAATTATTTCCATGCTTATATCTATAAATACATAAAAGAGGAATCAAATCTACCTTGAACCAAAAACAGAAATATACAGAGGAAAACCCTATCAGGCACTTGCTCCAGGGGTAAACAATTCTGAAGATGGTCGGAGGTGGGGAATCATCTACCATGAAGCCAGCAGCCCCCCCACAAGCAGCTTCCTCATTGCAAAGCTGGGGGACCATGCCGAGGCCTCTGTGAGTAAACGTGAGCTGAGCCCCAAGCCAGCTGCTGCTAAACTGTTCCCAGCCTTCTCAAGTAAAACACCTGAATATGTACAAGGACTTGAAAGCCTAGAGGAAGGGCCGTGGAGCCACACCAGTGACAGCATGCAGACCGACTTGGTGCCTGCAGGACAGCCAGGATGGTCCTGGCCCCGGGCGCTCTTCTGGAAGCTTTCCATTTCCCTGCCTGAGATACCCCTCCTGTCCCAGACCCAACAGAATGTTTCCTTCCGCACCTCTGCCAGTGGAGAAATTCCAGCAGAAGGTATGGTGACACATGCTCTTCTTTAGCAGGTGGCAGCCTGGCAACTCCTGCAGAAAGTCCAGCAGAGACCCACTCACACCGGGGCCCCCACAAAGCCGTGGCCCCTCACTCCCTCCCACCAGCACAGCCCCGAGACTGCTGATGGGGCGGAGAATATGGCATCAGGCACAGCTGCAGGGGCTCTTGCTCCCTGGAGTGGTGTTTCTATTGACCTCAACCCAGGCACACCTGGGGAGGGCTGGCTGGCAGTGTCAGGCTGCCCAGTTCAGCTAATCCTCAGCCCTCAGGGGCTCACATTGCAGAAAATGGACCTCGCTGAACCGGCCAGGTCCAAGGAACACGGGTGGGCTCCTGAGAGTCAGGATAGACAAGGGGCTGCAGCTCCGGCTTGTTTTCTAATCATTTTATCTGGCCCATGAGTGGGAGACAACTTCAAGAAGATCCTCTCCTAATGAGAGGAATCCAGGAGTCAGGGAGACGACGGCTGATAGGTGGAGACAGAGGCCTGGTGCCCAGGCTGCAGTGGAAGTCTCTGGAAGACCAGGCAGAGGGCGGCCGCACAGAGTGATGCCCAGAGTCACAGACCTGTCAGAGCTGCTGTTTGTTAGTTCAAGTCCTGCTCTAAGGTGCTCTGGGTCAGCTCTGAGTGACAGGCGATCTGAGGTGCTCTCCAATGCGGGCTATGTGCACGGTTCCTGTGTGCCTAGCCCTGCTGACGTACCTGCCCAGGGGAGCTCCGTATCCTGGGAGGGGCCTGACCACGAGAGCCCCATGGGCTGCTGGGTAGTTGCACAGGTGAGCTCCATATCCTGGGAGTGGCCTGACCAAAAGAGCTCCGTGGGCTGCTGGGACCTGCCCAGGTGAGCCCCATATCCTGGGAGGGGCCTGACCACGAGAGCCCCATGGGCTGTTGGGTAGTTGCGCAGGTGAGCTCCATAAACTGCGATTGCCCTGACCACGAGAGCCCCGTGGGCTGCTAGGGACCTGGTAAAGGATGTCAGGACACTCAGTGAATCCACCAAGGATATACATCCAGTAGTTCCTTATTCCTATACCATGCTGGTCATTCTACCATCCACCAGGACATGCTATTCTGTATTAGACTTCAATGATGCCTTCTTCTGTATTCCATTGGACCCAGAAAGGCTCTGCTGCCCTAGTAACCAGATTTGGGAATGGAGAAAGGCTGCCGCCTTGTGGCCATTTCCCACAACAGCAGCTTTAAACCCAGTGCTAATGGTCAGGAAATAGTCACACTCATTGCAGGCCTGTGAATGACACCTGCCCTCAAAAACAATCCTGGGGTCGAAAATTGAACAAAATATTCAAAAGAGGGCAACCATCCAAGAAGACAATTGCAAGAGGTTAATTGTACTCTCCGTTTTTTTCTGTTTTTCTGTACCAGAAATTTAAAAAGGCATGGAAAATGCTGAACATTAGGAAGAATTAAAGATATGCAAATCCAAATTACTAAAACTTATCAGCTCACACCAGTCAGAATGGCCATCAGCAAAAATTCGGCAAACAATAACTGCTGAAGGGGTTTTGGAGAAATGCCTACACTTGGTTCAACGTGAGACATGGTAAGAGCCAGTAATGAAAACAAAATTGTGGTGCTTTGTAAAGGTAAATACTGAGCTACCATTCAATCAAGCATACCCACTGCTGGGCCTATCACCTGAGGGGATGAGAATCAAAGAGACACAGGCTGGTTTTTACTGGTGGTGCAGTGGTTGATAGTCCGCCTGCCAATGCAGGGGACACGGGATCATGCCCCGGTTAGGGAAGATCACACATGCCACGGAGTGCCTAGTCCCGTGAGGTATGGCGGCTGGGCCTGCACATCCAGAGCCTGTGCTCTGCAATGGGAGGGTGCACGGAAGCAAGAGGCCCATGTACTGCAAAAAACCAAAACGACACAGGCTGGCAATCCAGCAATATTTACCATAGCCAAAACTTGGAAGCTACGAAAATGTCCATCAATAGAGGAATGCACAAAGAAGAAGTGGTCCATGTACACAATGGAATATGACCCCAATAAAAAATATAAATTCAATTTATTAAACAAACATAAGTAGTGAGACATCAGCTTTTGGGGGTACATTCCACTCTAATATATAACCGAGGAACACCACTGCCAAGATGGTCTGTTTCCCTAGTTACCAGATTGGGAAAAGCAGAAATGCTGCCGCCCTCTGGCCGTTACCTGCAACAGCAGCTTTAAAACCTGTGCTAAGGTTCACTTCATATGCACCAGTACTGGAGGGCTGTAAATGAAACCTGCCCTCAAAATATCTTGAGGGAGGTAATGGCCAAACTATTTCTAAGTGTCACACATACTTCACAAAAACAATTTGAAGAGGTAAGCTGTACTCATAGTTTGAAGAAAAGAAGGACATGCCAGAAATTTCAATTTCAAGGGGTTATGAGACACATGCAAATCCAACCACAAAGTGGTATCAGCTCACACGAGTCAGAATATACATCAGCAAAAATACTACAAACAATAAACGCTGAAGGTGTGGTGGAGAAGAGCATAACCTCAACCTTAGGTGGGACGTAACCTGGTAAGAGCCACTAATGAGAGCAGAATGGAGGCGCCTCTACAAGGTAAAGGTTTTGATACCATACGATCCAGCAGGCCCACTCCTGTGCCTATAACCTAAGAAGACAGAATTGGAAAGACACAGGCAGGCAAATGTGTGTTGCCGCAGCATTACAATAGCCATGACA
Organism: Mesoplodon mirus; assembly: GCF_964341445.2. Lineage (NCBI taxonomy): Eukaryota > Metazoa > Chordata > Mammalia > Artiodactyla > Ziphiidae > Mesoplodon > Mesoplodon mirus. Next base: position 101,832 of record NW_028295814.1, on the reverse strand, counting down.
TGGAAGCAACCAAAAAGTCCGTCAACAGATGAGTGGACAAAGAAGAACTGGTCCATATACAGACAGAATATTAGCCAAGCAGAAAAAGGACACGGTGCCATTTGCAGCACCGTAGATGAGTCTAGAGGTAATCACGTGACTTGTAGTAAGTCAGAAACAGAAAGACACATGTCGTATGATATCACTTATAGGTGTTACTGAAAAATTGACACCAGTGAAGATATTTCCACAGAGAAGGGCAATCACAGATTCATTAAACAAACTGATGGTTCACGAATGGAAAGGTGTGAGGATTGCATACATTAGGATATTGCGCTTCACGGACATATACAAACACAGGTGAAATATATCATCACCAAACACCTACGGAATACCAAGAGAAGGCTACTCAACATTCTGTCATAACGTACATGGGAAAAGGATCCCAGGAAGAACAGACATATGTATATGTGTAAAAGAACCACATCTTGCACCCCTACAACAAGCCAAACATTGTAATCAAACTTGCTGTGAGAAAAAATAAAAATTAAATTAAAACTACGAACTAGAAGTAGTGAGACAAACGTAAGGGGCTTTTACCTGGCACATTCCATTCTAAATGACAAGCTAGAACACGACTTGCATTGAGGCTCTGTTGTCCTAGGAACCAGATTTGGTAAAGGAGAACTGCTGCCACCTTGTGGCCGTTTCACACAACAGCAGCTTTCATCCCAGCGCTAATGCTCACTTGATATTCAAAAGAATGGCAGGCCTGTAAATGACACCTGCCCTGAAAACAAATCCTGGGGTCGTATATCGACCCAAAAATACAAAAGACGTTCATATTTCAAAACGACAGTTTCAAGAGGCCTATTTTACACACGTTTGTGTTCTGCTTCTTTTTCTTTCTTTCTTTTTTGGTTAAAAAACGGGAATGGAAACAGGCAACCCTCAGAATGGGAGAAAATATTTGCAAACGAATCAATGGACAAAGGTTTAATCTCCAATACATATAAACAGCTCATGCAGCTTAATCTTAAAAAAACAAACAACCCAATACAAAAATGGCTAGAAGACCTAAATAGACACTTCTTCAAAGAAGACACAGAGGTGGCCAAGACGCACATGAAATGCTGCTCAACATCTCTCATTATTAGAGAAATGCAAATCAAAACTACAATGAGGTATCACCTCACACCTGTTAGAATGGGCATCATCAGAAAATCTACAAACAACAAATGCTGGGGAGGGTGTGGAGAAAAGGAACCCTCTTCCACTATCGGCGGGAATGTAAAGTGATACAGTCAGTATGGAGAACAGCATGGACGTTCCTTAAAAAACGAAATATAGAATTACCATATGATCCAGCAATCCCACTTCTGGGCATATACCCAGAGAAAACCATAAATCAGAAAGACCCATTCACCACAATGTTCATTGCAGAACTATTTACCATAGCCATGTAATGGAAGCAACATAAATGCCCCCAGCCAGACGAATGGATAAAGATGTGGTGCATATATAAAATGGAATATTACTCAGCCATACAAAGGAATGAACCTGGGTCATTTGCAGAGACGTCGATGGATCTAGAGACTGTCATACAGAGTGAAGTAAGTCGGAAAGAGAAAAACAGATATTGTATATATAATGCATACATGTGGAACCTAGAAAAATGGTACAGATGAACCGGTTTGCAGGGCAGAAATAGAGACACAGAGGTAGAGAACACACGTATGGACACCAAAGGGGTGAAGCCATGGGGTGGTGCTGCTGGGATGAGTTGCGGGATTGGGATTGACTTGTATACATGTATAAGTCTAAAATAGATAACTAATAATATCCTGCCGTATAAATAAAAAAAAATTAAATTAAATTACAAATTTTTTTAAAATAAATAAAATTTAAAAATAAAACAGAAAAACAGTGCTTCCGTTCACCAGATGTATTTATATGAATGAATTATTTCCATGCTTATATCTATAAATACATAAAAGAGGAATCAAATCTACCTTGAACCAAAAACAGAAATATACAGAGGAAAACCCTATCAGGCACTTGCTCCAGGGGTAAACAATTCTGAAGATGGTCGGAGGTGGGGAATCATCTACCATGAAGCCAGCAGCCCCCCCACAAGCAGCTTCCTCATTGCAAAGCTGGGGGACCATGCCGAGGCCTCTGTGAGTAAACGTGAGCTGAGCCCCAAGCCAGCTGCTGCTAAACTGTTCCCAGCCTTCTCAAGTAAAACACCTGAATATGTACAAGGACTTGAAAGCCTAGAGGAAGGGCCGTGGAGCCACACCAGTGACAGCATGCAGACCGACTTGGTGCCTGCAGGACAGCCAGGATGGTCCTGGCCCCGGGCGCTCTTCTGGAAGCTTTCCATTTCCCTGCCTGAGATACCCCTCCTGTCCCAGACCCAACAGAATGTTTCCTTCCGCACCTCTGCCAGTGGAGAAATTCCAGCAGAAGGTATGGTGACACATGCTCTTCTTTAGCAGGTGGCAGCCTGGCAACTCCTGCAGAAAGTCCAGCAGAGACCCACTCACACCGGGGCCCCCACAAAGCCGTGGCCCCTCACTCCCTCCCACCAGCACAGCCCCGAGACTGCTGATGGGGCGGAGAATATGGCATCAGGCACAGCTGCAGGGGCTCTTGCTCCCTGGAGTGGTGTTTCTATTGACCTCAACCCAGGCACACCTGGGGAGGGCTGGCTGGCAGTGTCAGGCTGCCCAGTTCAGCTAATCCTCAGCCCTCAGGGGCTCACATTGCAGAAAATGGACCTCGCTGAACCGGCCAGGTCCAAGGAACACGGGTGGGCTCCTGAGAGTCAGGATAGACAAGGGGCTGCAGCTCCGGCTTGTTTTCTAATCATTTTATCTGGCCCATGAGTGGGAGACAACTTCAAGAAGATCCTCTCCTAATGAGAGGAATCCAGGAGTCAGGGAGACGACGGCTGATAGGTGGAGACAGAGGCCTGGTGCCCAGGCTGCAGTGGAAGTCTCTGGAAGACCAGGCAGAGGGCGGCCGCACAGAGTGATGCCCAGAGTCACAGACCTGTCAGAGCTGCTGTTTGTTAGTTCAAGTCCTGCTCTAAGGTGCTCTGGGTCAGCTCTGAGTGACAGGCGATCTGAGGTGCTCTCCAATGCGGGCTATGTGCACGGTTCCTGTGTGCCTAGCCCTGCTGACGTACCTGCCCAGGGGAGCTCCGTATCCTGGGAGGGGCCTGACCACGAGAGCCCCATGGGCTGCTGGGTAGTTGCACAGGTGAGCTCCATATCCTGGGAGTGGCCTGACCAAAAGAGCTCCGTGGGCTGCTGGGACCTGCCCAGGTGAGCCCCATATCCTGGGAGGGGCCTGACCACGAGAGCCCCATGGGCTGTTGGGTAGTTGCGCAGGTGAGCTCCATAAACTGCGATTGCCCTGACCACGAGAGCCCCGTGGGCTGCTAGGGACCTGGTAAAGGATGTCAGGACACTCAGTGAATCCACCAAGGATATACATCCAGTAGTTCCTTATTCCTATACCATGCTGGTCATTCTACCATCCACCAGGACATGCTATTCTGTATTAGACTTCAATGATGCCTTCTTCTGTATTCCATTGGACCCAGAAAGGCTCTGCTGCCCTAGTAACCAGATTTGGGAATGGAGAAATGCTGCCGCCTTGTGCCCATTTCCCACAACAGCAGCTTTAAACCCAGTGCTAATGGTCAGGAAATAGTCACACTCATTGCAGGCCTGTGAATGACACCTGCCCTCAAAAACAATCCTGGGGTCGAAAATTGAACAAAATATTCAAAAGAGGGCAACCATCCAAGAAGACAATTGCAAGAGGTTAATTGTACTCTCCGTTTTTTTTCTGTTTTTCTGTACCAGAAATTTAAAAAGGCATGGAAAATGCTGAACATTAGGAAGAATTAAAGATATGCAAATCCAAATTACTAAAACTTATCAGCTCACACCAGTCAGAATGGCCATCAGCAAAAATTCGGCAAACAATAACTGCTGAAGGGGTTTTGGAGAAATGCCTACACTTGGTTCAACGTGAGACATGGTAAGAGCCAGTAATGAAAACAAAAATGTGGTGCTTTGTAAAGGTAAATACTGAGCTACCATTCAATCAAGCATACCCACTGCTGGGCCTATCACCTGAGGGGATGAGAATCAAAGAGACACAGGCTGGTTTTTACTGGTGGTGCAGTGGTTGATAGTCCGCCTGCCAATGCAGGGGACACGGGATCATGCCCCGGTTAGGGAAGATCACACATGCCACGGAGTGCCTAGTCCCGTGAGGTATGGCGGCTGGGCCTGCACATCCAGAGCCTGTGCTCTGCAATGGGAGGGTGCACGGAAGCAAGAGGCCCATGTACTGCAAAAAACCAAAACGACACAGGCTGGCAATCCAGCAATATTTACCATAGCCAAAACTTGGAAGCTACGAAAATGTCCATCAATAGAGGAATGCACAAAGAAGAAGTGGTCCATGTACACAATGGAATATGACCCCAATAAAAAATATAAATTCAATTTATTAAACAAACATAAGTAGTGAGACATCAGCTTTTGGGGGTACATTCCACTCTAATATATAACCGAGGAACACCACTGCCAAGATGGTCTGTTTCCCTAGTTACCAGATTGGGAAAAGCAGAAATGCTGCCGCCCTCTGGCCGTTACCTGCAACAGCAGCTTTAAAACCTGTGCTAAGGTTCACTTCATATGCACCAGTACTGGAGGGCTGTAAATGAAACCTGCCCTCAAAATATCTTGAGGGAGGTAATGGCCAAACTATTTCTAAGTGTCACACATACTTCACAAAAACAATTTGAAGAGGTAAGCTGTACTCATAGTTTGAAGAAAAGAAGGACATGCCAGAAATTTCAATTTCAAGGGGTTATGAGACACATGCAAATCCAACCACAAAGTGGTATCAGCTCACACGAGTCAGAATATACATCAGCAAAAATACTACAAACAATAAACGCTGAAGGTGTGGTGGAGAAGAGCATAACCTCAACCTTAGGTGGGACGTAACCTGGTAAGAGCCACTAATGAGAGCAGAATGGAGGCGCCTCTACAAGGTAAAGGTTTTGATACCATACGATCCAGCAGGCCCACTCCTGTGCCTATAACCTAAGAAGACAGAATTGGAAAGACACAGGCAGGCAAATGTGTGTTGCCGCAGCATTACAATAGCCATGACATGGAAGCAACCAAAAAGTCCGTCAACAGATGAGTGGACAAAGAAGAACTGGTCCATATACAGACAGAATATTAGCCAAGCAGAAAAAGGACACGGTGCCATTTGCAGCACCGTAGATGAGTCTAGAGGTAATCACGTGACTTGTAGTAAGTCAGAAACAGAAAGACACATGTCGTATGATATCACTTATAGGTGTTACTGAAAAATTGACCCCAGTGAAGATATTTCCACAGAGAAGGGCAATCACAGATTCATTAAACAAACTGATGGTTCACCAATGGAAAGGTGTGAGGATTGCATACATTAGGATATTGCGCTTCACGGACATATACAAACACAGGTGAAATATATCATCACCAAACACCTACGGAATACCAAGAGAAGGCTACTCAACATTCTGTCATAACGTACATGGGAAAAGGATCCCAGGAAGAACAGACATATGTATATGTGTAAAAGAACCACATCTTGCACCCCTACAACAAGCCAAACATTGTAATCAAACTTGCTGTGAGAAAAAATAAAAATTAAATTAAAACTACGAACTAGAAGTAGTGAGACAAACGTAAGGGGCTTTTACCTGGCACATTCCATTCTAAATGACAAGCTAGAACACGACTTGCATTGAGGCTCTGTTGTCCTAGGAACCAGATTTGGTAAAGGAGAACTGCTGCCACCTTGTGGCCGTTTCACACAACAGCAGCTTTCATCCCAGCGCTAATGGTCACTTGATATTCAAAAGAATGGCAGGCCTGTAAATGACACCTGCCCTGAAAACAAATCCTGGGGTCGTATATCGACCCAAAAATACAAAAGACGTTCATATTTCAAAACGACAGTTTCAAGAGGCCTATTTTACACACGTTTGTGTTCTGCTTCTTTTTCTTTCTTTCTTTTTTGGTTAAAAAACGGGAATGGAAACAGGCAACCCTCAGAATGGGAGAAAATATTTGCAAACGAATCAATGGACAAAGGTTTAATCTCCAATACATATAAACAGCTCATGCAGCTTAATCTTAAAAAAACAAACAACCCAATACAAAAATGGCTAGAAGACCTAAATAGACACTTCTTCAAAGAAGACACAGAGGTGGCCAAGACGCACATGAAATGCTGCTCAACATCTCTCATTATTAGAGAAATGCAAATCAAAACTACAATGAGGTATCACCTCACACCTGTTAGAATGGGCATCATCAGAAAATCTACAAACAACAAATGCTGGGGAGGGTGTGGAGAAAAGGAACCCTCTTCCACTATCGGCGGGAATGTAAAGTGATACAGTCAGTATGGAGAACAGCATGGACGTTCCTTAAAAAACGAAATATAGAATTACCATATGATCCAGCAATCCCACTTCTGGGCATATACCCAGAGAAAACCATAAATCAGAAAGACCCATTCACCACAATGTTCATTGCAGAACTATTTACCATAGCCATGTAATGGAAGCAACATAAATGCTCCCAGCCAGACGAATGGATAAAGATGTGGTGCATATATAAAATGGAATATTACTCAGCCATACAAAGGAATGAACCTGGGTCATTTGCAGAGACGTCGATGGATCTAGAGACTGTCATACAGAGTGAAGTAAGTCGGAAAGAGAAAAACAGATATTGTATATATAATGCATACATGTGGAACCTAGAAAAATGGTACAGATGAACCGGTTTGCAGGGCAGAAATAGAGACACAGAGGTAGAGAACACACGTATGGACACCAAAGGGGTGAAGCCATGGGGTGGTGCTGCTGGGATGAGTTGCGGGATTGGGATTGACTTGTATACATGTATAAGTCTAAAATAGATAACTAATAATATCCTGCCGTATAAATAAAAAAAATTAAATTAAATTACAAATTTTTTTAAAATAAATAAAATTTAAAAATAAAACAGAAAAACAGTGCTTCCGTTCACCAGATGTATTTATATGAATGAATTATTTCCATGCTTATATCTATAAATACATAAAAGAGGAATCAAATCTACCTTGAACCAAAAACAGAAATATACAGAGGAAAACCCTATCAGGCACTTGCTCCAGGGGTAAACAATTCTGAAGATGGTCGGAGGTGGGGAATCATCTACCATGAAGCCAGCAGCCCCCCCACAAGCAGCTTCCTCATTGCAAAGCTGGGGGACCATGCCGAGGCCTCTGTGAGTAAACGTGAGCTGAGCCCCAAGCCAGCTGCTGCTAAACTGTTCCCAGCCTTCTCAAGTAAAACACCTGAATATGTACAAGGACTTGAAAGCCTAGAGGAAGGGCCGTGGAGCCACACCAGTGACAGCATGCAGACCGACTTGGTGCCTGCAGGACAGCCAGGATGGTCCTGGCCCCGGGCGCTCTTCTGGAAGCTTTCCATTTCCCTGCCTGAGATACCCCTCCTGTCCCAGACCCAACAGAATGTTTCCTTCCGCACCTCTGCCAGTGGAGAAATTCCAGCAGAAGGTATGGTGACACATGCTCTTCTTTAGCAGGTGGCAGCCTGGCAACTCCTGCAGAAAGTCCAGCAGAGACCCACTCACACCGGGGCCCCCACAAAGCCGTGGCCCCTCACTCCCTCCCACCAGCACAGCCCCGAGACTGCTGATGGGGCGGAGAATATGGCATCAGGCACAGCTGCAGGGGCTCTTGCTCCCTGGAGTGGTGTTTCTATTGACCTCAACCCAGGCACACCTGGGGAGGGCTGGCTGGCAGTGTCAGGCTGCCCAGTTCAGCTAATCCTCAGCCCTCAGGGGCTCACATTGCAGAAAATGGACCTCGCTGAACCGGCCAGGTCCAAGGAACACGGGTGGGCTCCTGAGAGTCAGGATAGACAAGGGGCTGCAGCTCCGGCTTGTTTTCTAATCATTTTATCTGGCCCATGAGTGGGAGACAACTTCAAGAAGATCCTCTCCTAATGAGAGGAATCCAGGAGTCAGGGAGACGACGGCTGATAGGTGGAGACAGAGGCCTGGTGCCCAGGCTGCAGTGGAAGTCTCTGGAAGACCAGGCAGAGGGCGGCCGCACAGAGTGATGCCCAGAGTCACAGACCTGTCAGAGCTGCTGTTTGTTAGTTCAAGTCCTGCTCTAAGGTGCTCTGGGTCAGCTCTGAGTGACAGGCGATCTGAGGTGCTCTCCAATGCGGGCTATGTGCACGGTTCCTGTGTGCCTAGCCCTGCTGACGTACCTGCCCAGGGGAGCTCCGTATCCTGGGAGGGGCCTGACCACGAGAGCCCCATGGGCTGCTGGGTAGTTGCACAGGTGAGCTCCATATCCTGGGAGTGGCCTGACCAAAAGAGCTCCGTGGGCTGCTGGGACCTGCCCAGGTGAGCCCCATATCCTGGGAGGGGCCTGACCACGAGAGCCCCATGGGCTGTTGGGTAGTTGCGCAGGTGAGCTCCATAAACTGCGATTGCCCTGACCACGAGAGCCCCGTGGGCTGCTAGGGACCTGGTAAAGGATGTCAGGACACTCAGTGAATCCACCAAGGATATACATCCAGTAGTTCCTTATTCCTATACCATGCTGGTCATTCTACCATGCACCAGGACATGCTATTCTGTATTAGACTTCAATGATGCCTTCTTCTGTATTCCATTGGACCCAGAAAGGCTCTGCTGCCCTAGTAACCAGATTTGGGAATGGAGAAAGGCTGCCGCCTTGTGGCCATTTCCCACAACAGCAGCTTTAAACCCAGTGCTAATGGTCAGGAAATAGTCACACTCATTGCAGGCCTGTGAATGACACCTGCCCTCAAAAACAATCCTGGGGTCGAGAATTGAACAAAATATTCAAAAGAGGGCAACCATCCAAGAAGACAATTGCAAGAGGTTAATTGTACTCTCCGTTTTTTTCTGTTTTTCTGTACCAGAAATTTAAAAAGGCATGGAAAATGCTGAACATTAGGAAGAATTAAAGATATGCAAATCCAAATTACTAAAACTTATCAGCTCACACCAGTCAGAATGGCCATCAGCAAAAATTCGGCAAACAATAACTGCTGAAGGGGTTTTGGAGAAATGCCTACACTTGGTTCAACGTGAGACATGGTAAGAGCCAGTAATGAAAACAAAAATGTGGTGCTTTGTAAAGGTAAATACTGAGCTACCATTCAATCAAGCATACCCACTGCTGGGCCTATCACCTGAGGGGATGAGAATCAAAGAGACACAGACTGGTTTTTACTGGTGGTGCAGTGGTTGATAGTCCGCCTGCCAATGCAGGGGACACGGGATCATGCCCCGGTTAGGGAAGATCACACATGCCACGGAGTGCCTAGTCCCGTGAGGTATGGCGGCTGGGCCTGCACATGCAGAGCCTGTGCTCTGCAATGGGAGGGTGCACGGAAGCAAGAGGCCCACGTACTGCAAAAAACCAAAACGACACAGGCTGGCAATCCAGCAATATTTACCATAGCCAAAACTTGGAAGCTACGAAAATGTCCATCAATAGAGGAATGCACAAAGAAGAAGTGGTCCATGTACACAATGGAATATGACCCCAATAAAAAATATAAATTCAATTTATTAAACAAACATAAGTAGTGAGACATCAGCTTTTGGGGGTACATTCCACTCTAATATATAACCGAGGAACACCACTGCCAAGATGGTCTGTTTCCCTAGTTACCAGATTGGGAAAAGCAGAAATGCTGCCGCCCTCTGGCCGTTACCTGCAACAGCAGCTTTAAAACCTGTGCTAAGGTTCACTTCATATGCACCAGTACTGGAGGGCTGTAAATGAAACCTGCCCTCAAAATATCTTGAGGGAGGTAATGGCCAAACTATTTCTAAGTGTCACACATACTTCACAAAAACAAGTTGAAGAGGTAAGCTGTACTCATAGTTTGAAGAAAAGAAGGACATGCCAGAAATTTCAATTTCACGGGGTTATGAGACACATGCAAATCCAACCACAAAGTGGTATCAGCTCACACGAGTCAGAATATACATCAGCAAAAATACTACAAACAATAAACGCTGAAGGTGTGGTGGAGAAGAGCATAACCTCAACCTTAGGTGGGACGTAACCTGGTAAGAGCCACTAATGAGAGCAGAATGGAGGCGCCTCTACAAGGTAAAGGTTTTGATACCATACGATCCAGCAGGCCCACTCCTGTGCCTATAACCTAAGAAGACAGAATTGGAAAGACACAGGCAGGCAAATGTGTGTTGCCGCAGCATTACAATAGCCATGACATGGAAGCAACCAAAAAGTCCGTCAACAGATGAGTGGACAAAGAAGAACTGGTCCATATACAGACAGAATATTAGCCAAGCAGAAAAAGGACACGGTGCCATTTGCAGCACCGTAGATGAGTCTAGAGGTAATCACGTGACTTGTAGTAAGTCAGAAACAGAAAGACACATGTCGTATGATATCACTTATAGGTGTTACTGAAAAATTGACACCAGTGAAGATATTTCCACAGAGAAGGGCAATCACAGATTCATTAAACAAACTGATGGTTCACCAATGGAAAGGTGTGAGGATTGCATACATTAGGATATTGCGCTTCACGGACATATACAAACACAGGTGAAATATATCATCACCAAACACCTACGGAATACCAAGAGAAGGCTACTCAACATTCTGTCATAACGTACATGGGAAAAGGATCCCAGGAAGAACAGACATATGTATATGTGTAAAAGAACCACATCTTGCACCCCTACAACAAGCCAAACATTGTAATCAAACTTGCTGTGAGAAAAAATAAAAATTAAATTAAAACTACGAACTAGAAGTAGTGAGACAAACGTAAGGGGCTTTTACCTGGCACATTCCATTCTAAATGACAAGCTAGAACACGACTTGCATTGAGGCTCTGTTGTCCTAGGAACCAGATTTGGTAAAGGAGAACTGCTGCCACCTTGTGGCCGTTTCACACAACAGCAGCTTTCATCCCAGCGCTAATGGTCACTTGATATTCAAAAGAATGGCAGGCCTGTAAATGACACCTGCCCTGAAAACAAATCCTGGGGTCGTATATCGACCCAAAAATACAAAAGACGTTCATATTTCAAAACGACAGTTTCAAGAGGCCTATTTTACACACGTTTGTGTTCTGCTTCTTTTTCTTTCTTTCTTTTTTGGTTAAAAAACGGGAATGGAAACAGGCAACCCTCAGAATGGGAGAAAATATTTGCAAACGAATCAATGGACAAAGGTTTAATCTCCAATACATATAAACAGCTCATGCAGCTTAATCTTAAAAAAACAAACAACCCAATACAAAAATGGCTAGAAGACCTAAATAGACACTTCTTCAAAGAAGACACAGAGGTGGCCAAGACGCACATGAAATGCTGCTCAACATCTCTCATTATTAGAGAAATGCAAATCAAAACTACAATGAGGTATCACCTCACACCTGTTAGAATGGGCATCATCAGAAAATCTACAAACAACAAATGCTGGGGAGGGTGTGGAGAAAAGGAACCCTCTTCCACTATCGGCGGGAATGTAAAGTGATACAGTCAGTATGGAGAACAGCATGGACGTTCCTTAAAAAACGAAATATAGAATTACCATATGATCCAGCAATCCCACTTCTGGGCATATACCCAGAGAAAACCATAAATCAGAAAGACCCATTCACCACAATGTTCATTGCAGAACTATTTACCATAGCCATGTAATGGAAGCAACATAAATGCCCCCAGCCAGACGAATGGATAAAGATGTGGTGCATATATAAAATGGAATATTACTCAGCCATACAAAGGAATGAACCTGGGTCATTTGCAGAGACGTCGATGGATCTAGAGACTGTCATACAGAGTGAAGTAAGTCGGAAAGAGAAAAACAGATATTGTATATATAATGCATACATGTGGAACCTAGAAAAATGGTACAGATGAACCGGTTTGCAGGGCAGAAATAGAGACACAGAGGTAGAGAACACACGTATGGACACCAAAGGGGTGAAGCCATGGGGTGGTGCTGCTGGGATGAGTTGCGGGATTGGGATTGACTTGTATACATGTATAAGTCTAAAATAGATAACTAATAATATCCTGCCGTATAAATAAAAAAAATTAAATTAAATTACAAATTTTTTTAAAATAAATAAAATTTAAAAATAAAACAGAAAAACAGTGCTTCCGTTCACCAGATGTATTTATATGAATGAATTATTTCCATGCTTATATCTATAAATACATAAAAGAGGAATCAAATCTACCTTGAACCAAAAACAGAAATATACAGAGGAAAACCCTATCAGGCACTTGCTCCAGGGGTAAACAATTCTGAAGATGGTCGGAGGTGGGGAATCATCTACCATGAAGCCAGCAGCCCCCCCACAAGCAGCTTCCTCATTGCAAAGCTGGGGGACCATGCCGAGGCCTCTGTGAGTAAACGTGAGCTGAGCCCCAAGCCAGCTGCTGCTAAACTGTTCCCAGCCTTCTCAAGTAAAACACCTGAATATGTACAAGGACTTGAAAGCCTAGAGGAAGGGCCGTGGAGCCACACCAGTGACAGCATGCAGACCGACTTGGTGCCTGCAGGACAGCCAGGATGGTCCTGGCCCCGGGCGCTCTTCTGGAAGCTTTCCATTTCCCTGCCTGAGATACCCCTCCTGTCCCAGACCCAACAGAATGTTTCCTTCCGCACCTCTGCCAGTGGAGAAATTCCAGCAGAAGGTATGGTGACACATGCTCTTCTTTAGCAGGTGGCAGCCTGGCAACTCCTGCAGAAAGTCCAGCAGAGACCCACTCACACCGGGGCCCCCACAAAGCCGTGGCCCCTCACTCCCTCCCACCAGCACAGCCCCGAGACTGCTGATGGGGCGGAGAATATGGCATCAGGCACAGCTGCAGGGTCTCTTGCTCCCTGGAGTGGTGTTTCTATTGACCTCAACCCAGGCACACCTGGGGAGGGCTGGCTGGCAGTGTCAGGCTGCCCAGTTCAGCTAATCCTCAGCCCTCAGGGGCTCACATTGCAGAAAATGGACCTCGCTGAACCGGCCAGGTCCAAGGAACACGGGTGGGCTCCTGAGAGTCAGGATAGACAAGGGGCTGCAGCTCCGGCTTGTTTTCTAATCATTTTATCTGGCCCATGAGTGGGAGACAACTTCAAGAAGATCCTCTCCTAATGAGAGGAATCCAGGAGTCAGGGAGACGACGGCTGATAGGTGGAGACAGAGGCCTGGTGCCCAGGCTGCAGTGGAAGTCTCTGGAAGACCAGGCAGAGGGCGGCCGCACAGAGTGATGCCCAGAGTCACAGACCTGTCAGAGCTGCTGTTTGTTAGTTCAAGTCCTGCTCTAAGGTGCTCTGGGTCAGCTCTGAGTGACAGGCGATCTGAGGTGCTCTCCAATGCGGGCTATGTGCACGGTTCCTGTGTGCCTAGCCCTGCTGACGTACCTGCCCAGGGGAGCTCCGTATCCTGGGAGGGGCCTGACCACGAGAGCCCCATGGGCTGCTGGGTAGTTGCACAGGTGAGCTCCATATCCTGGGAGTGGCCTGACCAAAAGAGCTCCGTGGGCTGCTGGGACCTGCCCAGGTGAGCCCCATATCCTGGGAGGGGCCTGACCACGAGAGCCCCATGGGCTGTTGGGTAGTTGCGCAGGTGAGCTCCATAAACTGCGATTGCCCTGACCACGAGAGCCCCGTGGGCTGCTAGGGACCTGGTAAAGGATGTCAGGACACTCAGTGAATCCACCAAGGATATACATCCAGTAGTTCCTTATTCCTATACCATGCTGGTCATTCTACCATGCACCAGGACATGCTATTCTGTATTAGACTTCAATGATGCCTTCTTCTGTATTCCATTGGTCCCAGAAAGGCTCTGCTGCCCTAGTAACCAGATTTGGGAATGGAGAAATGCTGCCGCCTTGTGGCCATTTCCCACAACAGCAGCTTTAAACCCAGTGCTAATGGTCACGAAATAGTCACACTCATTGCAGGCCTGTGAATGACACCTGCCCTCAAAAACAATCCTGGGGTCGAGAATTGAACAAAATATTCAAAAGAGGGCAACCATCCAAGAAGACAATTGCAAGAGGTTAATTGTACTCTCCGTTTTTTTCTGTTTTTCTGTACCATAAATTTAAAAAGGCATGGAAAATGCTGAACATTAGGAAGAATTAAAGATATGCAAATCCAAATTACTAAAACTTATCAGCTCACACCAGTCAGAATGGCCATCAGCAAAAATTCGGCAAACAATAACTGCTGAAGGGGTTTTGGAGAAATGCCTACACTTGGTTCAACGTGAGACATGGTAAGAGCCAGTAATGAAAACAAAAATGTGGTGCTTTGTAAAGGTAAATACTGAGCTACCATTCAATCAAGCATACCCACTGCTGGGCCTATCACCTGAGGGGATGAGAATCAAAGAGACACAGGCTGGTTTTTACTGGTGGTGCAGTGGTTGATAGTCCGCCTGCCAATGCAGGGGACACGGGATCATGCCCCGGTTAGGGAAGATCACACATGCCACGGAGTGCCTAGTCCCGTGAGGTATGGCGGCTGGGCCTGCACATCCAGAGCCTGTGCTCTGCAATGGGAGGGTGCACGGAAGCAAGAGGCCCATGTACTGCAAAAAACCAAAACGACACAGGCTGGCAATCCAGCAATATTTACCATAGCCAAAACTTGGAAGCTACGAAAATGTCCATCAATAGAGGAATGCACAAAGAAGAAGTGGTCCATGTACACAATGGAATATGACCCCAATAAAAAATATAAATTCAATTTATTAAACAAACATAAGTAGTGAGACATCAGCTTTTGGGGGTACATTCCACTCTAATATATAACCGAGGAACACCACTGCCAAGATGGTCTGTTTCCCTAGTTACCAGATTGGGAAAAGCAGAAATGCTGCCGCCCTCTGGCCGTTACCTGCAACAGCAGCTTTAAAACCTGTGCTAAGGTTCACTTCATATGCACCAGTACTGGAGGGCTGTAAATGAAACCTGCCCTCAAAATATCTTGAGGGAGGTAATGGCCAAACTATTTCTAAGTGTCACACATACTTCACAAAAACAAGTTGAAGAGGTAAGCTGTACTCATAGTTTGAAGAAAAGAAGGACATGCCAGAAATTTCAATTTCAAGGGGTTATGAGACACATGCAAATCCAACCACAAAGTGGTATCAGCTCACACGAGTCAGAATATACATCAGCAAAAATACTACAAACAATAAACGCTGAAGGTGTGGTGGAGAAGAGCATAACCTCAACCTTAGGTGGGACGTAACCTGGTAAGAGCCACTAATGAGAGCAGAATGGAGGCGCCTCTACAAGGTAAAGGTTTTGATACCATACGATCCAGCAGGCCCACTCCTGTGCCTATAACCTAAGAAGACAGAATTGGAAAGACACAGGCAGGCAAATGTGTGTTGCCGCAGCATTACAATAGCCATGACATGGAAGCAACCAAAAAGTCCGTCAACAGATGAGTGGACAAAGAAGAACTGGTCCATATACAGACAGAATATTAGCCAAGCAGAAAAAGGACACGGTGCCATTTGCAGCACCGTAGATGAGTCTAGAGGTAATCACGTGACTTGTAGTAAGTCAGAAACAGAAAGACACATGTCGTATGATATCACTTATAGGTGTTACTGAAAAATTGACCCCAGTGAAGATATTTCCACAGAGAAGGGCAATCACAGATTCATTAAACAAACTGATGGTTCACCAATGGAAAGGTGTGAGGATTGCATACATTAGGATATTGCGCTTCACGGACATATACAAACACAGGTGAAATATATCATCACCAAACACCTACGGAATACCAAGAGAAGGCTACTCAACATTCTGTCATAACGTACATGGGAAAAGGATCCCAGGAAGAACAGACATATGTATATGTGTAAAAGAACCACATCTTGCACCCCTACAACAAGCCAAACATTGTAATCAAACTTGCTGTGAGAAAAAATAAAAATTAAATTAAAACTACGAACTAGAAGTAGTGAGACAAACGTAAGGGGCTTTTACCTGGCACATTCCATTCTAAATGACAAGCTAGAACACGACTTGCATTGAGGCTCTGTTGTCCTAGGAACCAGATTTGGTAAAGGAGAACTGCTGCCACCTTGTGGCCGTTTCACACAACAGCAGCTTTCATCCCAGCGCTAATGCTCACTTGATATTCAAAAGAATGGCAGGCCTGTAAATGACACCTGCCCTGAAAACAAATCCTGGGGTCGTATATCGACCCAAAAATACAAAAGACGTTCATATTTCAAAACGACAGTTTCAAGAGGCCTATTTTACACACGTTTGTGTTCTGCTTCTTTTTCTTTCTTTCTTTTTTGGTTAAAAAACGGGAATGGAAACAGGCAACCCTCAGAATGGGAGAAAATATTTGCAAACGAATCAATGGACAAAGGTTTAATCTCCAATACATATAAACAGCTCATGCAGCTTAATCTTAAAAAAACAAACAACCCAATACAAAAATGGCTAGAAGACCTAAATAGACACTTCTTCAAAGAAGACACAGAGGTGGCCAAGACGCACATGAAATGCTGCTCAACATCTCTCATTATTAGAGAAATGCAAATCAAAACTACAATGAGGTATCACCTCACACCTGTTAGAATGGGCATCATCAGAAAATCTACAAACAACAAATGCTGGGGAGGGTGTGGAGAAAAGGAACCCTCTTCCACTATCGGCGGGAATGTAAAGTGATACAGTCAGTATGGAGAACAGCATGGACGTTCCTTAAAAAACGAAATATAGAATTACCATATGATCCAGCAATCCCACTTCTGGGCATATACCCAGAGAAAACCATAAATCAGAAAGACCCATTCACCACAATGTTCATTGCAGAACTATTTACCATAGCCATGTAATGGAAGCAACATAAATGCCCCCAGCCAGACGAATGGATAAAGATGTGGTGCATATATAAAATGGAATATTACTCAGCCATACAAAGGAATGAACCTGGGTCATTTGCAGAGACGTCGATGGATCTAGAGACTGTCATACAGAGTGAAGTAAGTCGGAAAGAGAAAAACAGATATTGTATATATAATGCATACATGTGGAACCTAGAAAAATGGTACAGATGAACCGGTTTGCAGGGCAGAAATAGAGACACAGAGGTAGAGAACACACGTATGGACACCAAAGGGGTGAAGCCATGGGGTGGTGCTGCTGGGATGAGTTGCGGGATTGGGATTGACTTGTATACATGTATAAGTCTAAAATAGATAACTAATAATATCCTGCCGTATAAATAAAAAAAATTAAATTAAATTACAAATTTTTTTAAAATAAATAAAATTTAAAAATAAAACAGAAAAACAGTGCTTCCGTTCACCAGATGTATTTATATGAATGAATTATTTCCATGCTTATATCTATAAATACATAAAAGAGGAATCAAATCTACCTTGAACCAAAAACAGAAAAATACAGAGGAAAACCCTATCAGGCACTTGCTCCAGGGGTAAACAATTCTGAAGATGGTCGGAGGTGGGGAATCATCTACCATGAAGCCAGCAGCCCCCCCACAAGCAGCTTCCTCATTGCAAAGCTGGGGGACCATGCCGAGGCCTCTGTGAGTAAACGTGAGCTGAGCCCCAAGCCAGCTGCTGCTAAACTGTTCCCAGCCTTCTCAAGTAAAACACCTGAATATGTACAAGGACTTGAAAGCCTAGAGGAAGGGCCGTGGAGCCACACCAGTGACAGCATGCAGACCGACTTGGTGCCTGCAGGACAGCCAGGATGGTCCTGGCCCCGGGCGCTCTTCTGGAAGCTTTCCATTTCCCTGCCTGAGATACCCCTCCTGTCCCAGACCCAACAGAATGTTTCCTTCCGCACCTCTGCCAGTGGAGAAATTCCAGCAGAAGGTATGGTGACACATGCTCTTCTTTAGCAGGTGGCAGCCTGGCAACTCCTGCAGAAAGTCCAGCAGAGACCCACTCACACCGGGGCCCCCACAAAGCCGTGGCCCCTCACTCCCTCCCACCAGCACAGCCCCGAGACTGCTGATGGGGCGGAGAATATGGCATCAGGCACAGCTGCAGGGTCTCTTGCTCCCTGGAGTGGTGTTTCTATTGACCTCAACCCAGGCACACCTGGGGAGGGCTGGCTGGCAGTGTCAGGCTGCCCAGTTCAGCTAATCCTCAGCCCTCAGGGGCTCACATTGCAGAAAATGGACCTCGCTGAACCGGCCAGGTCCAAGGAACACGGGTGGGCTCCTGAGAGTCAGGATAGACAAGGGGCTGCAGCTCCGGCTTGTTTTCTAATCATTTTATCTGGCCCATGAGTGGGAGACAACTTCAAGAAGATCCTCTCCTAATGAGAGGAATCCAGGAGTCAGGGAGACGACGGCTGATAGGTGGAGACAGAGGCCTGGTGCCCAGGCTGCAGTGGAAGTCTCTGGAAGACCAGGCAGAGGGCGGCCGCACAGAGTGATGCCCAGAGTCACAGACCTGTCAGAGCTGCTGTTTGTTAGTTCAAGTCCTGCTCTAAGGTGCTCTGGGTCAGCTCTGAGTGACAGGCGATCTGAGGTGCTCTCCAATGCGGGCTATGTGCACGGTTCCTGTGTGCCTAGCCCTGCTGACGTACCTGCCCAGGGGAGCTCCGTATCCTGGGAGGGGCCTGACCACGAGAGCCCCATGGGCTGCTGGGTAGTTGCACAGGTGAGCTCCATATCCTGGGAGTGGCCTGACCAAAAGAGCTCCGTGGGCTGCTGGGACCTGCCCAGGTGAGCCCCATATCCTGGGAGGGGCCTGACCACGAGAGCCCCATGGGCTGTTGGGTAGTTGCGCAGGTGAGCTCCATAAACTGCGATTGCCCTGACCACGAGAGCCCCGTGGGCTGCTAGGGACCTGGTAAAGGATGTCAGGACACTCAGTGAATCCACCAAGGATATACATCCAGTAGTTCCTTATTCCTATACCATGCTGGTCATTCTACCATGCACCAGGACATGCTATTCTGTATTAGACTTCAATGATGCCTTCTTCTGTATTCCATTGGTCCCAGAAAGGCTCTGCTGCCCTAGTAACCAGATTTGGGAATGGAGAAATGCTGCCGCCTTGTGGCCATTTCCCACAACAGCAGCTTTAAACCCAGTGCTAATGGTCACGAAATAGTCACACTCATTGCAGGCCTGTGAATGACACCTGCCCTCAAAAACAATCCTGGGGTCGAGAATTGAACAAAATATTCAAAAGAGGGCAACCATCCAAGAAGACAATTGCAAGAGGTTAATTGTACTCTCCGTTTTTTTCTGTTTTTCTGTACCATAAATTTAAAAAGGCATGGAAAATGCTGAACATTAGGAAGAATTAAAGATATGCAAATCCAAATTACTAAAACTTATCAGCTCACACCAGTCAGAATGGCCATCAGCAAAAATTCGGCAAACAATAACTGCTGAAGGGGTTTTGGAGAAATGCCTACACTTGGTTCAACGTGAGACATGGTAAGAGCCAGTAATGAAAACAAAAATGTGGTGCTTTGTAAAGGTAAATACTGAGCTACCATTCAATCAAGCATACCCACTGCTGGGCCTATCACCTGAGGGGATGAGAATCAAAGAGACACAGGCTGGTTTTTACTGGTGGTGCAGTGGTTGATAGTCCGCCTGCCAATGCAGGGGACACGGGATCATGCCCCGGTTAGGGAAGATCACACATGCCACGGAGTGCCTAGTCCCGTGAGGTATGGCGGCTGGGCCTGCACATCCAGAGCCTGTGCTCTGCAATGGGAGGGTGCACGGAAGCAAGAGGCCCATGTACTGCAAAAAACCAAAACGACACAGGCTGGCAATCCAGCAATATTTACCATAGCCAAAACTTGGAAGCTACGAAAATGTCCATCAATAGAGGAATGCACAAAGAAGAAGTGGTCCATGTACACAATGGAATATGACCCCAATAAAAAATATAAATTCAATTTATTAAACAAACATAAGTAGTGAGACATCAGCTTTTGGGGGTACATTCCACTCTAATATATAACCGAGGAACACCACTGCCAAGATGGTCTGTTTCCCTAGTTACCAGATTGGGAAAAGCAGAAATGCTGCCGCCCTCTGGCCGTTACCTGCAACAGCAGCTTTAAAACCTGTGCTAAGGTTCACTTCATATGCACCAGTACTGGAGGGCTGTAAATGAAACCTGCCCTCAAAATATCTTGAGGGAGGTAATGGCCAAACTATTTCTAAGTGTCACACATACTTCACAAAAACAAGTTGAAGAGGTAAGCTGTACTCATAGTTTGAAGAAAAGAAGGACATGCCAGAAATTTCAATTTCAAGGGGTTATGAGACACATGCAAATCCAACCACAAAGTGGTATCAGCTCACACGAGTCAGAATATACATCAGCAAAAATACTACAAACAATAAACGCTGAAGGTGTGGTGGAGAAGAGCATAACCTCAACCTTAGGTGGGACGTAACCTGGTAAGAGCCACTAATGAGAGCAGAATGGAGGCGCCTCTACAAGGTAAAGGTTTTGATACCATACGATCCAGCAGGCCCACTCCTGTGCCTATAACCTAAGAAGACAGAATTGGAAAGACACAGGCAGGCAAATGTGTGTTGCCGCAGCATTACAATAGCCATGACATGGAAGCAACCAAAAAGTCCGTCAACAGATGAGTGGACAAAGAAGAACTGGTCCATATACAGACAGAATATTAGCCAAGCAGAAAAAGGACACGGTGCCATTTGCAGCACCGTAGATGAGTCTAGAGGTAATCACGTGACTTGTAGTAAGTCAGAAACAGAAAGACACATGTCGTATGATATCACTTATAGGTGTTACTGAAAAATTGACACCAGTGAAGATATTTCCACAGAGAAGGGCAATCACAGATTCATTAAACAAACTGATGGTTCACCAATGGAAAGGTGTGAGGATTGCATACATTAGGATATTGCGCTTCACGGACATATACAAACACAGGTGAAATATATCATCACCAAACACCTACGGAATACCAAGAGAAGGCTACTCAACATTCTGTCATAACGTACATGGGAAAAGGATCCCAGGAAGAACAGACATATGTATATGTGTAAAAGAACCACATCTTGCACCCCTACAACAAGCCAAACATTGTAATCAAACTTGCTGTGAGAAAAAATAAAAATTAAATTAAAACTACGAACTAGAAGTAGTGAGACAAACGTAAGGGGCTTTTACCTGGCACATTCCATTCTAAATGACAAGCTAGAACACGACTTGCATTGAGGCTCTGTTGTCCTAGGAACCAGATTTGGTAAAGGAGAACTGCTGCCACCTTGTGGCCGTTTCACACAACAGCAGCTTTCATCCCAGCGCTAATGGTCACTTGATATTCAAAAGAATGGCAGGCCTGTAAATGACACCTGCCCTGAAAACAAATCCTGGGGTCGTATATCGACCCAAAAATACAAAAGACGTTCATATTTCAAAACGACAGTTTCAAGAGGCCTATTTTACACACGTTTGTGTTCTGCTTCTTTTTCTTTCTTTCTTTTTTGGTTAAAAAACGGGAATGGAAACAGGCAACCCTCAGAATGGGAGAAAATATTTGCAAACGAATCAATGGACAAAGGTTTAATCTCCAATACATATAAACAGCTCATGCAGCTTAATCTTAAAAAAACAAACAACCCAATACAAAAATGGCTAGAAGACCTAAATAGACACTTCTTCAAAGAAGACACAGAGGTGGCCAAGACGCACATGAAATGCTGCTCAACATCTCTCATTATTAGAGAAATGCAAATCAAAACTACAATGAGGTATCACCTCACACCTGTTAGAATGGGCATCATCAGAAAATCTACAAACAACAAATGCTGGGGAGGGTGTGGAGAAAAGGAACCCTCTTCCACTATCGGCGGGAATGTAAAGTGATACAGTCAGTATGGAGAACAGCATGGACGTTCCTTAAAAAACGAAATATAGAATTACCATATGATCCAGCAATCCCACTTCTGGGCATATACCCAGAGAAAACCATAAATCAGAAAGACCCATTCACCACAATGTTCATTGCAGAACTATTTACCATAGCCATGTAATGGAAGCAACATAAATGCCCCCAGCCAGACGAATGGATAAAGATGTGGTGCATATATAAAATGGAATATTACTCAGCCATACAAAGGAATGAACCTGGGTCATTTGCAGAGACGTCGATGGATCTAGAGACTGTCATACAGAGTGAAGTAAGTCGGAAAGAGAAAAACAGATATTGTATATATAATGCATACATGTGGAACCTAGAAAAATGGTACAGATGAACCGGTTTGCAGGGCAGAAATAGAGACACAGAGGTAGAGAACACACGTATGGACACCAAAGGGGTGAAGCCATGGGGTGGTGCTGCTGGGATGAGTTGCGGGATTGGGATTGACTTGTATACATGTATAAGTCTAAAATAGATAACTAATAATATCCTGCCGTATAAATAAAAAAAATTAAATTAAATTACAAATTTTTTTAAAATAAATAAAATTTAAAAATAAAACAGAAAAACAGTGCTTCCGTTCACCAGATGTATTTATATGAATGAATTATTTCCATGCTTATATCTATAAATACATAAAAGAGGAATCAAATCTACCTTGAACCAAAAACAGAAAAATACAGAGGAAAACCCTATCAGGCACTTGCTCCAGGGGTAAACAATTCTGAAGATGGTCGGAGGTGGGGAATCATCTACCATGAAGCCAGCAGCCCCCCCACAAGCAGCTTCCTCATTGCAAAGCTGGGGGACCATGCCGAGGCCTCTGTGAGTAAACGTGAGCTGAGCCCCAAGCCAGCTGCTGCTAAACTGTTCCCAGCCTTCTCAAGTAAAACACCTGAATATGTACAAGGACTTGAAAGCCTAGAGGAAGGGCCGTGGAGCCACACCAGTGACAGCATGCAGACCGACTTGGTGCCTGCAGGACAGCCAGGATGGTCCTGGCCCCGGGCGCTCTTCTGGAAGCTTTCCATTTCCCTGCCTGAGATACCCCTCCTGTCCCAGACCCAACAGAATGTTTCCTTCCGCACCTCTGCCAGTGGAGAAATTCCAGCAGAAGGTATGGTGACACATGCTCTTCTTTAGCAGGTGGCAGCCTGGCAACTCCTGCAGAAAGTCCAGCAGAGACCCACTCACACCGGGGCCCCCACAAAGCCGTGGCCCCTCACTCCCTCCCACCAGCACAGCCCCGAGACTGCTGATGGGGCGGAGAATATGGCATCAGGCACAGCTGCAGGGTCTCTTGCTCCCTGGAGTGGTGTTTCTATTGACCTCAACCCAGGCACACCTGGGGAGGGCTGGCTGGCAGTGTCAGGCTGCCCAGTTCAGCTAATCCTCAGCCCTCAGGGGCTCACATTGCAGAAAATGGACCTCGCTGAACCGGCCAGGTCCAAGGAACACGGGTGGGCTCCTGAGAGTCAGGATAGACAAGGGGCTGCAGCTCCGGCTTGTTTTCTAATCATTTTATCTGGCCCATGAGTGGGAGACAACTTCAAGAAGATCCTCTCCTAATGAGAGGAATCCAGGAGTCAGGGAGACGACGGCTGATAGGTGGAGACAGAGGCCTGGTGCCCAGGCTGCAGTGGAAGTCTCTGGAAGACCAGGCAGAGGGCGGCCGCACAGAGTGATGCCCAGAGTCACAGACCTGTCAGAGCTGCTGTTTGTTAGTTCAAGTCCTGCTCTAAGGTGCTCTGGGTCAGCTCTGAGTGACAGGCGATCTGAGGTGCTCTCCAATGCGGGCTATGTGCACGGTTCCTGTGTGCCTAGCCCTGCTGACGTACCTGCCCAGGGGAGCTCCGTATCCTGGGAGGGGCCTGACCACGAGAGCCCCATGGGCTGCTGGGTAGTTGCACAGGTGAGCTCCATATCCTGGGAGTGGCCTGACCAAAAGAGCTCCGTGGGCTGCTGGGACCTGCCCAGGTGAGCCCCATATCCTGGGAGGGGCCTGACCACGAGAGCCCCATGGGCTGTTGGGTAGTTGCGCAGGTGAGCTCCATAAACTGCGATTGCCCTGACCACGAGAGCCCCGTGGGCTGCTAGGGACCTGGTAAAGGATGTCAGGACACTCAGTGAATCCACCAAGGATATACATCCAGTAGTTCCTTATTCCTATACCATGCTGGTCATTCTACCATGCACCAGGACATGCTATTCTGTATTAGACTTCAATGATGCCTTCTTCTGTATTCCATTGGTCCCAGAAAGGCTCTGCTGCCCTAGTAACCAGATTTGGGAATGGAGAAATGCTGCCGGCTTGTGGCCATTTCCCACAACAGCAGCTTTAAACCCAGTGCTAATGGTCACGAAATAGTCACACTCATTGCAGGCCTGTGAATGACACCTGCCCTCAAAAACAATCCTGGGGTCGAGAATTGAACAAAATATTCAAAAGAGGGCAACCATCCAAGAAGACAATTGCAAGAGGTTAATTGTACTCTCCGTTTTTTTCTGTTTTTCTGTACCAGAAATTTAAAAAGGCATGGAAAATGCTGAACATTAGGAAGAATTAAAGATATGCAAATCCAAATTACTAAAACTTATCAGCTCACACCAGTCAGAATGGCCATCAGCAAAAATTCGGCAAACAATAACTGCTGAAGGGGTTTTGGAGAAATGCCTACACTTGGTTCAACGTGAGACATGGTAAGAGCCAGTAATGAAAACAAAAATGTGGTGCTTTGTAAAGGTAAATACTGAGCTACCATTCAATCAAGCATACCCACTGCTGGGCCTATCACCTGAGGGGATGAGAATCAAAGAGACACAGGCTGGTTTTTACTGGTGGTGCAGTGGTTGATAGTCCGCCTGCCAATGCAGGGGACACGGGATCATGCCCCGGTTAGGGAAGATCACACATGCCACGGAGTGCCTAGTCCCGTGAGGTATGGCGGCTGGGCCTGCACATCCAGAGCCTGTGCTCTGCAATGGGAGGGTGCACGGAAGCAAGAGGCCCATGTACTGCAAAAAACCAAAACGACACAGGCTGGCAATCCAGCAATATTTACCATAGCCAAAACTTGGAAGCTACGAAAATGTCCATCAATAGAGGAATGCACAAAGAAGAAGTGGTCCATGTACACAATGGAATATGACCCCAATAAAAAATATAAATTCAATTTATTAAACAAACATAAGTAGTGAGACATCAGCTTTTGGGGGTACATTCCACTCTAATATATAACCGAGGAACACCACTGCCAAGATGGTCTGTTTCCCTAGTTACCAGATTGGGAAAAGCAGAAATGCTGCCGCCCTCTGGCCGTTACCTGCAACAGCAGCTTTAAAACCTGTGCTAAGGTTCACTTCATATGCACCAGTACTGGAGGGCTGTAAATGAAACCTGCCCTCAAAATATCTTGAGGGAGGTAATGGCCAAACTATTTCTAAGTGTCACACATATTTCACAAAAACAATTTGAAGAGGTAAGCTGTACTCATAGTTTGAAGAAAAGAAGGACATGCCAGAAATTTCAATTTCACGGGGTTATGAGACACATGCAAATCCAACCACAAAGTGGTATCAGCTCACACGAGTCAGAATATACATCAGCAAAAATACTACAAACAATAAACGCTGAAGGTGTGGTGGAGAAGAGCATAACCTCAACCTTAGGTGGGACGTAACCTGGTAAGAGCCACTAATGAGAGCAGAATGGAGGCGCCTCTACAAGGTAAAGGTTTTGATACCATACGATCCAGCAGGCCCACTCCTGTGCCTATAACCTAAGAAGACAGAATTGGAAAGACACAGGCAGGCAAATGTGTGTTGCCGCAGCATTACAGTAGCCATGACATGGAAGCAACCAAAAAGTCCGTCAACAGATGAGTGGACAAAGAAGAACTGGTCCATATACAGACAGAATATTAGCCAAGCAGAAAAAGGACACAGTGCCATTTGCAGCACCGTAGATGAGTCTAGAGGTAATCACGTGACTTGTAGTAAGTCAGAAACAGAAAGACACATGTCGTATGATATCACTTATAGGTGTTACTGAAAAATTGACCCCAGTGAAGATATTTCCACAGAGAAGGGCAATCACAGATTCATTAAACAAACTGATGGTTCACCAATGGAAAGGTGTGAGGATTGCATACATTAGGATATTGCGCTTCACGGACATATACAAACACAGGTGAAATATATCATCACCAAACACCTACGGAATACCAAGAGAAGGCTACTCAACATTCTGTCATAACGTACATGGGAAAAGGATCCCAGGAAGAACAGACATATGTATATGTGTAAAACAACCACATCTTGCACCCCTACAACAAGCCAAACATTGTAATCAAACTTGCTGTGAGAAAAAATAAAAATTAAATTAAAACTACGAACTAGAAGTAGTGAGACAAACGTAAGGGGCTTTTACCTGGCACATTCCATTCTAAATGACAAGCTAGAACACGACTTGCATTGAGGCTCTGTTGTCCTAGGAACCAGATTTGGTAAAGGAGAACTGCTGCCACCTTGTGGCCGTTTCACACAACAGCAGCTTTCATCCCAGCGCTAATGCTCACTTGATATTCAAAAGAATGGCAGGCCTGTAAATGACACCTGCCCTGAAAACAAATCCTGGGGTCGTATATCGACCCAAAAATACAAAAGACGTTCATATTTCAAAACGACAGTTTCAAGAGGCCTATTTTACACACGTTTGTGTTCTGCTTCTTTTTCTTTCTTTCTTTTTTGGTTAAAAAACGGGAATGGAAACAGGCAACCCTCAGAATGGGAGAAAATATTTGCAAACGAATCAATGGACAAAGGTTTAATCTCCAATACATATAAACAGCTCATGCAGCTTAATCTTAAAAAAACAAACAACCCAATACAAAAATGGCTAGAAGACCTAAATAGACACTTCTTCAAAGAAGACACAGAGGTGGCCAAGACGCACATGAAATGCTGCTCAACATCTCTCATTATTAGAGAAATGCAAATCAAAACTACAATGAGGTATCACCTCACACCTGTTAGAATGGGCATCATCAGAAAATCTACAAACAACAAATGCTGGGGAGGGTGTGGAGAAAAGGAACCCTCTTCCACTATAGGCGGGAATGTAAAGTGATACAGTCAGTATGGAGAACAGCATGGACGTTCCTTAAAAAACGAAATATAGAATTACCATATGATCCAGCAATCCCACTTCTGGGCATATACCCAGAGAAAACCATAAATCAGAAAGACCCATTCACCACAATGTTCATTGCAGAACTATTTACCATAGCCATGTAATGGAAGCAACATAAATGCCCCCAGCCAGACGAATGGATAAAGATGTGGTGCATATATAAAATGGAATATTACTCAGCCATACAAAGGAATGAACCTGGGTCATTTGCAGAGACGTCGATGGATCTAGAGACTGTCATACAGAGTGAAGTAAGTCGGAAAGAGAAAAACAGATATTGTATATATAATGCATACATGTGGAACCTAGAAAAATGGTACAGATGAACCGGTTTGCAGGGCAGAAATAGAGACACAGAGGTAGAGAACACACGTATGGACACCAAAGGGGTGAAGCCATGGGGTGGTGCTGCTGGGATGAGTTGCGGGATTGGGATTGACTTGTATACATGTATAAGTCTAAAATAGATAACTAATAATATCCTGCCGTATAAATAAAAAAAATTAAATTAAATTACAAATTTTTTTAAAATAAATAAAATTTAAAAATAAAACAGAAAAACAGTGCTTCCGTTCACCAGATGTATTTATATGAATGAATTATTTCCATGCTTATATCTATAAATACATAAAAGAGGAATCAAATCTACCTTGAACCAAAAACAGAAATATACAGAGGAAAACCCTATCAGGCACTTGCTCCAGGGGTAAACAATTCTGAAGATGGTCGGAGGTGGGGAATCATCTACCATGAAGCCAGCAGCCCCCCCACAAGCAGCTTCCTCATTGCAAAGCTGGGGGACCATGCCGAGGCCTCTGTGAGTAAACGTGAGCTGAGCCCCAAGCCAGCTGCTGCTAAACTGTTCCCAGCCTTCTCAAGTAAAACACCTGAATATGTACAAGGACTTGAAAGCCTAGAGGAAGGGCCGTGGAGCCACACCAGTGACAGCATGCAGACCGACTTGGTGCCTGCAGGACAGCCAGGATGGTCCTGGCCCCGGGCGCTCTTCTGGAAGCTTTCCATTTCCCTGCCTGAGATACCCCTCCTGTCCCAGACCCAACAGAATGTTTCCTTCCGCACCTCTGCCAGTGGAGAAATTCCAGCAGAAGGTATGGTGACACATGCTCTTCTTTAGCAGGTGGCAGCCTGGCAACTCCTGCAGAAAGTCCAGCAGAGACCCACTCACACCGGGGCCCCCACAAAGCCGTGGCCCCTCACTCCCTCCCACCAGCACAGCCCCGAGACTGCTGATGGGGCGGAGAATATGGCATCAGGCACAGCTGCAGGGGCTCTTGCTCCCTGGAGTGGTGTTTCTATTGACCTCAACCCAGGCACACCTGGGGAGGGCTGGCTGGCAGTGTCAGGCTGCCCAGTTCAGCTAATCCTCAGCCCTCAGGGGCTCACATTGCAGAAAATGGACCTCGCTGAACCGGCCAGGTCCAAGGAACACGGGTGGGCTCCTGAGAGTCAGGATAGACAAGGGGCTGCAGCTCCGGCTTGTTTTCTAATCATTTTATCTGGCCCATGAGTGGGAGACAACTTCAAGAAGATCCTCTCCTAATGAGAGGAATCCAGGAGTCAGGGAGACGACGGCTGATAGGTGGAGACAGAGGCCTGGTGCCCAGGCTGCAGTGGAAGTCTCTGGAAGACCAGGCAGAGGGCGGCCGCACAGAGTGATGCCCAGAGTCACAGACCTGTCAGAGCTGCTGTTTGTTAGTTCAAGTCCTGCTCTAAGGTGCTCTGGGTCAGCTCTGAGTGACAGGCGATCTGAGGTGCTCTCCAATGCGGGCTATGTGCACGGTTCCTGTGTGCCTAGCCCTGCTGACGTACCTGCCCAGGGGAGCTCCGTATCCTGGGAGGGGCCTGACCACGAGAGCCCCATGGGCTGCTGGGTAGTTGCACAGGTGAGCTCCATATCCTGGGAGTGGCCTGACCAAAAGAGCTCCGTGGGCTGCTGGGACCTGCCCAGGTGAGCCCCATATCCTGGGAGGGGCCTGACCACGAGAGCCCCATGGGCTGTTGGGTAGTTGCGCAGGTGAGCTCCATAAACTGCGATTGCCCTGACCACGAGAGCCCCGTGGGCTGCTAGGGACCTGGTAAAGGATGTCAGGACACTCAGTGAATCCACCAAGGATATACATCCAGTAGTTCCTTATTCCTATACCATGCTGGTCATTCTACCATGCACCAGGACATGCTATTCTGTATTAGACTTCAATGATGCCTTCTTCTGTATTCCATTGGTCCCAGAAAGGCTCTGCTGCCCTAGTAACCAGATTTGGGAATGGAGAAATGCTGCCGCCTTGTGGCCATTTCCCACAACAGCAGCTTTAAACCCAGTGCTAATGGTCACGAAATAGTCACACTCATTGCAGGCCTGTGAATGACACCTGCCCTCAAAAACAATCCTGGGGTCGAGAATTGAACAAAATATTCAAAAGAGGGCAACCATCCAAGAAGACAATTGCAAGAGGTTAATTGTACTCTCCGTTTTTTTCTGTTTTTCTGTACCAGAAATTTAAAAAGGCATGGAAAATGCTGAACATTAGGAAGAATTAAAGATATGCAAATCCAAATTACTAAAACTTATCAGCTCACACCAGTCAGAATGGCCATCAGCAAAAATTCGGCAAACAATAACTGCTGAAGGGGTTTTGGAGAAATGCCTACACTTGGTTCAACGTGAGACATGGTAAGAGCCAGTAATGAAAACAAAAATGTGGTGCTTTGTAAAGGTAAATACTGAGCTACCATTCAATCAAGCATACCCACTGCTGGGCCTATCACCTGAGGGGATGAGAATCAAAGAGACACAGGCTGGTTTTTACTGGTGGTGCAGTGGTTGATAGTCCGCCTGCCAATGCAGGGGACACGGGATCATGCCCCGGTTAGGGAAGATCACACATGCCACGGAGTGCCTAGTCCCGTGAGGTATGGCCGCTGGGCCTGCACATCCAGAGCCTGTGCTCTGCAATGGGAGGGTGCACGGAAGCAAGAGGCCCATGTACTGCAAAAAACCAAAACGACACAGGCTGGCAATCCAGCAATATTTACCATAGCCAAAACTTGGAAGCTACGAAAATGTCCATCAATAGAGGAATGCACAAAGAAGAAGTGGTCCATGTACACAATGGAATATGACCCCAATAAAAAATATAAATTCAATTTATTAAACAAACATAAGTAGTGAGACATCAGCTTTTGGGGGTACATTCCACTCTAATATATAACCGAGGAACACCACTGCCAAGATGGTCTGTTTCCCTAGTTACCAGATTGGGAAAAGCAGAAATGCTGCCGCCCTCTGGCCGTTACCTGCAACAGCAGCTTTAAAACCTGTGCTAAGGTTCACTTCATATGCACCAGTACTGGAGGGCTGTAAATGAAACCTGCCCTCAAAATATCTTGAGGGAGGTAATGGCCAAACTATTTCTAAGTGTCACACATATTTCACAAAAACAATTTGAAGAGGTAAGCTGTACTCATAGTTTGAAGAAAAGAAGGACATGCCAGAAATTTCAATTTCACGGGGTTATGAGACACATGCAAATCCAACCACAAAGTGGTATCAGCTCACACGAGTCAGAATATACATCAGCAAAAATACTACAAACAATAAACGCTGAAGGTGTGGTGGAGAAGAGCATAACCTCAACCTTAGGTGGGACGTAACCTGGTAAGAGCCACTAATGAGAGCAGAATGGAGGCGCCTCTACAAGGTAAAGGTTTTGATACCATACGATCCAGCAGGCCCACTCCTGTGCCTATAACCTAAGAAGACAGAATTGGAAAGACACAGGCAGGCAAATGTGTGTTGCCGCAGCATTACAGTAGCCATGACATGGAAGCAACCAAAAAGTCCGTCAACAGATGAGTGGACAAAGAAGAACTGGTCCATATACAGACAGAATATTAGCCAAGCAGAAAAAGGACACAGTGCCATTTGCAGCACCGTAGATGAGTCTAGAGGTAATCACGTGACTTGTAGTAAGTCAGAAACAGAAAGACACATGTCGTATGATATCACTTATAGGTGTTACTGAAAAATTGACCCCAGTGAAGATATTTCCACAGAGAAGGGCAATCACAGATTCATTAAACAAACTGATGGTTCACCAATGGAAAGGTGTGAGGATTGCATACATTAGGATATTGCGCTTCACGGACATATACAAACACAGGTGAAATATATCATCACCAAACACCTACGGAATACCAAGAGAAGGCTACTCAACATTCTGTCATAACGTACATGGGAAAAGGATCCCAGGAAGAACAGACATATGTATATCTGTAAAACAACCACATCTTGCACCCCTACAACAAGCCAAACATTGTAATCAAACTTGCTGTGAGAAAAAATAAAAATTAAATTAAAACTACGAACTAGAAGTAGTGAGACAAACGTAAGGGGCTTTTACCTGGCACATTCCATTCTAAATGACAAGCTAGAACACGACTTGCATTGAGGCTCTGTTGTCCTAGGAACCAGATTTGGTAAAGGAGAACTGCTGCCACCTTGTGGCCGTTTCACACAACAGCAGCTTTCATCCCAGCGCTAATGCTCACTTGATATTCAAAAGAATGGCAGGCCTGTAAATGACACCTGCCCTGAAAACAAATCCTGGGGTCGTATATCGACCCAAAAATACAAAAGACGTTCATATTTCAAAACGACAGTTTCAAGAGGCCTATTTTACACACGTTTGTGTTCTGCTTCTTTTTCTTTCTTTCTTTTTTGGTTAAAAAACGGGAATGGAAACAGGCAACCCTCAGAATGGGAGAAAATATTTGCAAACGAATCAATGGACAAAGGTTTAATCTCCAATACATATAAACAGCTCATGCAGCTTAATCTTAAAAAAACAAACAACCCAATACAAAAATGGCTAGAAGACCTAAATAGACACTTCTTCAAAGAAGACACAGAGGTGGCCAAGACGCACATGAAATGCTGCTCAACATCTCTCATTATTAGAGAAATGCAAATCAAAACTACAATGAGGTATCACCTCACACCTGTTAGAATGGGCATCATCAGAAAATCTACAAACAACAAATGCTGGGGAGGGTGTGGAGAAAAGGAACCCTCTTCCACTATAGGCGGGAATGTAAAGTGATACAGTCAGTATGGAGAACAGCATGGACGTTCCTTAAAAAACGAAATATAGAATTACCATATGATCCAGCAATCCCACTTCTGGGCATATACCCAGAGAAAACCATAAATCAGAAAGACCCATTCACCACAATGTTCATTGCAGAACTATTTACCATAGCCATGTAATGGAAGCAACATAAATGCCCCCAGCCAGACGAATGGATAAAGATGTGGTGCATATATAAAATGGAATATTACTCAGCCATACAAAGGAATGAACCTGGGTCATTTGCAGAGACGTCGATGGATCTAGAGACTGTCATACAGAGTGAAGTAAGTCGGAAAGAGAAAAACAGATATTGTATATATAATGCATACATGTGGAACCTAGAAAAATGGTACAGATGAACCGGTTTGCAGGGCAGAAATAGAGACACAGAGGTAGAGAACACACGTATGGACACCAAAGGGGTGAAGCCATGGGGTGGTGCTGCTGGGATGAGTTGCGGGATTGGGATTGACTTGTATACATGTATAAGTCTAAAATAGATAACTAATAATATCCTGCCGTATAAATAAAAAAAATTAAATTAAATTACAAATTTTTTTAAAATAAATAAAATTTAAAAATAAAACAGAAAAACAGTGCTTCCGTTCACCAGATGTATTTATATGAATGAATTATTTCCATGCTTATATCTATAAATACATAAAAGAGGAATCAAATCTACCTTGAACCAAAAACAGAAATATACAGAGGAAAACCCTATCAGGCACTTGCTCCAGGGGTAAACAATTCTGAAGATGGTCGGAGGTGGGGAATCATCTACCATGAAGCCAGCAGCCCCCCCACAAGCAGCTTCCTCATTGCAAAGCTGGGGGACCATGCCGAGGCCTCTGTGAGTAAACGTGAGCTGAGCCCCAAGCCAGCTGCTGCTAAACTGTTCCCAGCCTTCTCAAGTAAAACACCTGAATATGTACAAGGACTTGAAAGCCTAGAGGAAGGGCCGTGGAGCCACACCAGTGACAGCATGCAGACCGACTTGGTGCCTGCAGGACAGCCAGGATGGTCCTGGCCCCGGGCGCTCTTCTGGAAGCTTTCCATTTCCCTGCCTGAGATACCCCTCCTGTCCCAGACCCAACAGAATGTTTCCTTCCGCACCTCTGCCAGTGGAGAAATTCCAGCAGAAGGTATGGTGACACATGCTCTTCTTTAGCAGGTGGCAGCCTGGCAACTCCTGCAGAAAGTCCAGCAGAGACCCACTCACACCGGGGCCCCCACAAAGCCGTGGCCCCTCACTCCCTCCCACCAGCACAGCCCCGAGACTGCTGATGGGGCGGAGAATATGGCATCAGGCACAGCTGCAGGGGCTCTTGCTCCCTGGAGTGGTGTTTCTATTGACCTCAACCCAGGCACACCTGGGGAGGGCTGGCTGGCAGTGTCAGGCTGCCCAGTTCAGCTAATCCTC
The DNA here is from genome assembly GCF_964341445.2 of Mesoplodon mirus. Classification (NCBI taxonomy): domain Eukaryota; kingdom Metazoa; phylum Chordata; class Mammalia; order Artiodactyla; family Ziphiidae; genus Mesoplodon; species Mesoplodon mirus. The sequence continues at coordinate 68,004 of NW_028295814.1, read as the reverse complement.
AGCCCTCAGGGGCTCACATTGCAGAAAATGGACCTCGCTGAACCGGCCAGGTCCAAGGAACACGGGTGGGCTCCTGAGAGTCAGGATAGACAAGGGGCTGCAGCTCCGGCTTGTTTTCTAATCATTTTATCTGGCCCATGAGTGGGAGACAACTTCAAGAAGATCCTCTCCTAATGAGAGGAATCCAGGAGTCAGGGAGACGACGGCTGATAGGTGGAGACAGAGGCCTGGTGCCCAGGCTGCAGTGGAAGTCTCTGGAAGACCAGGCAGAGGGCGGCCGCACAGAGTGATGCCCAGAGTCACAGACCTGTCAGAGCTGCTGTTTGTTAGTTCAAGTCCTGCTCTAAGGTGCTCTGGGTCAGCTCTGAGTGACAGGCGATCTGAGGTGCTCTCCAATGCGGGCTATGTGCACGGTTCCTGTGTGCCTAGCCCTGCTGACGTACCTGCCCAGGGGAGCTCCGTATCCTGGGAGGGGCCTGACCACGAGAGCCCCATGGGCTGCTGGGTAGTTGCACAGGTGAGCTCCATATCCTGGGAGTGGCCTGACCAAAAGAGCTCCGTGGGCTGCTGGGACCTGCCCAGGTGAGCCCCATATCCTGGGAGGGGCCTGACCACGAGAGCCCCATGGGCTGTTGGGTAGTTGCGCAGGTGAGCTCCATAAACTGCGATTGCCCTGACCACGAGAGCCCCGTGGGCTGCTAGGGACCTGGTAAAGGATGTCAGGACACTCAGTGAATCCACCAAGGATATACATCCAGTAGTTCCTTATTCCTATACCATGCTGGTCATTCTACCATGCACCAGGACATGCTATTCTGTATTAGACTTCAATGATGCCTTCTTCTGTATTCCATTGGTCCCAGAAAGGCTCTGCTGCCCTAGTAACCAGATTTGGGAATGGAGAAATGCTGCCGCCTTGTGGCCATTTCCCACAACAGCAGCTTTAAACCCAGTGCTAATGGTCACGAAATAGTCACACTCATTGCAGGCCTGTGAATGACACCTGCCCTCAAAAACAATCCTGGGGTCGAGAATTGAACAAAATATTCAAAAGAGGGCAACCATCCAAGAAGACAATTGCAAGAGGTTAATTGTACTCTCCGTTTTTTTCTGTTTTTCTGTACCAGAAATTTAAAAAGGCATGGAAAATGCTGAACATTAGGAAGAATTAAAGATATGCAAATCCAAATTACTAAAACTTATCAGCTCACACCAGTCAGAATGGCCATCAGCAAAAATTCGGCAAACAATAACTGCTGAAGGGGTTTTGGAGAAATGCCTACACTTGGTTCAACGTGAGACATGGTAAGAGCCAGTAATGAAAACAAAAATGTGGTGCTTTGTAAAGGTAAATACTGAGCTACCATTCAATCAAGCATACCCACTGCTGGGCCTATCACCTGAGGGGATGAGAATCAAAGAGACACAGGCTGGTTTTTACTGGTGGTGCAGTGGTTGATAGTCCGCCTGCCAATGCAGGGGACACGGGATCATGCCCCGGTTAGGGAAGATCACACATGCCACGGAGTGCCTAGTCCCGTGAGGTATGGCCGCTGGGCCTGCACATCCAGAGCCTGTGCTCTGCAATGGGAGGGTGCACGGAAGCAAGAGGCCCATGTACTGCAAAAAACCAAAACGACACAGGCTGGCAATCCAGCAATATTTACCATAGCCAAAACTTGGAAGCTACGAAAATGTCCATCAATAGAGGAATGCACAAAGAAGAAGTGGTCCATGTACACAATGGAATATGACCCCAATAAAAAATATAAATTCAATTTATTAAACAAACATAAGTAGTGAGACATCAGCTTTTGGGGGTACATTCCACTCTAATATATAACCGAGGAACACCACTGCCAAGATGGTCTGTTTCCCTAGTTACCAGATTGGGAAAAGCAGAAATGCTGCCGCCCTCTGGCCGTTACCTGCAACAGCAGCTTTAAAACCTGTGCTAAGGTTCACTTCATATGCACCAGTACTGGAGGGCTGTAAATGAAACCTGCCCTCAAAATATCTTGAGGGAGGTAATGGCCAAACTATTTCTAAGTGTCACACATATTTCACAAAAACAATTTGAAGAGGTAAGCTGTACTCATAGTTTGAAGAAAAGAAGGACATGCCAGAAATTTCAATTTCACGGGGTTATGAGACACATGCAAATCCAACCACAAAGTGGTATCAGCTCACACGAGTCAGAATATACATCAGCAAAAATACTACAAACAATAAACGCTGAAGGTGTGGTGGAGAAGAGCATAACCTCAACCTTAGGTGGGACGTAACCTGGTAAGAGCCACTAATGAGAGCAGAATGGAGGTGCCTCTACAAGGTAAAGGTTTTGATACCATACGATCCAGCAGGCCCACTCCTGTGCCTATAACCTAAGAAGACAGAATTGGAAAGACACAGGCAGGCAAATGTGTGTTGCCGCAGCATTACAATAGCCATGACATGGAAGCAACCAAAAAGTCCGTCAACAGATGAGTGGACAAAGAAGAACTGGTCCATATACAGACAGAATATTAGCCAAGCAGAAAAAGGACACGGTGCCATTTGCAGCACCGTAGATGAGTCTAGAGGTAATCACGTGACTTGTAGTAAGTCAGAAACAGAAAGACACATGTCGTATGATATCACTTATAGGTGTTACTGAAAAATTGACCCCAGTGAAGATATTTCCACAGAGAAGGGCAATCACAGATTCATTAAACAAACTGATGGTTCACCAATGGAAAGGTGTGAGGATTGCATACATTAGGATATTGCGCTTCACGGACATATACAAACACAGGTGAAATATATCATCACCAAACACCTACGGAATACCAAGAGAAGGCTACTCAACATTCTGTCATAACGTACATGGGAAAAGGATCCCAGGAAGAACAGACATATGTATATCTGTAAAACAACCACATCTTGCACCCCTACAACAAGCCAAACATTGTAATCAAACTTGCTGTGAGAAAAAATAAAAATTAAATTAAAACTACGAACTAGAAGTAGTGAGACAAACGTAAGGGGCTTTTACCTGGCACATTCCATTCTAAATGACAAGCTAGAACACGACTTGCATTGAGGCTCTGTTGTCCTAGGAACCAGATTTGGTAAAGGAGAACTGCTGCCACCTTGTGGCCGTTTCACACAACAGCAGCTTTCATCCCAGCGCTAATGCTCACTTGATATTCAAAAGAATGGCAGGCCTGTAAATGACACCTGCCCTGAAAACAAATCCTGGGGTCGTATATCGACCCAAAAATACAAAAGACGTTCATATTTCAAAACGACAGTTTCAAGAGGCCTATTTTACACACGTTTGTGTTCTGCTTCTTTTTCTTTCTTTCTTTTTTGGTTAAAAAACGGGAATGGAAACAGGCAACCCTCAGAATGGGAGAAAATATTTGCAAACGAATCAATGGACAAAGGTTTAATCTCCAATACATATAAACAGCTCATGCAGCTTAATCTTAAAAAAACAAACAACCCAATACAAAAATGGCTAGAAGACCTAAATAGACACTTCTTCAAAGAAGACACAGAGGTGGCCAAGACGCACATGAAATGCTGCTCAACATCTCTCATTATTAGAGAAATGCAAATCAAAACTACAATGAGGTATCACCTCACACCTGTTAGAATGGGCATCATCAGAAAATCTACAAACAACAAATGCTGGGGAGGGTGTGGAGAAAAGGAACCCTCTTCCACTATCGGCGGGAATGTAAAGTGATACAGTCAGTATGGAGAACAGCATGGACGTTCCTTAAAAAACGAAATATAGAATTACCATATGATCCAGCAATCCCACTTCTGGGCATATACCCAGAGAAAACCATAAATCAGAAAGACCCATTCACCACAATGTTCATTGCAGAACTATTTACCATAGCCATGTAATGGAAGCAACATAAATGCCCCCAGCCAGACGAATGGATAAAGATGTGGTGCATATATAAAATGGAATATTACTCAGCCATACAAAGGAATGAACCTGGGTCATTTGCAGAGACGTCGATGGATCTAGAGACTGTCATACAGAGTGAAGTAAGTCGGAAAGAGAAAAACAGATATTGTATATATAATGCATACATGTGGAACCTAGAAAAATGGTACAGATGAACCGGTTTGCAGGGCAGAAATAGAGACACAGAGGTAGAGAACACACGTATGGACACCAAAGGGGTGAAGCCATGGGGTGGTGCTGCTGGGATGAGTTGCGGGATTGGGATTGACTTGTATACATGTATAAGTCTAAAATAGATAACTAATAATATCCTGCCGTATAAATAAAAAAAATTAAATTAAATTACAAATTTTTTTAAAATAAATAAAATTTAAAAATTAAACAGAAAAACAGTGCTTCCATTCACCAGATGTATTTATATGAATGAATTATTTCCATGCTTATATCTATAAATACATAAAAGAGGAATCAAATCTACCTTGAACCAAAAACAGAAATATACAGAGGAAAACCCTATCAGGCACTTGCTCCAGGGGTAAACAATTCTGAAGATGGTCGGAGGTGGGGAATCATCTACCATGAAGCCAGCAGCCCCCCCACAAGCAGCTTCCTCATTGCAAAGCTGGGGGACCATGCCGAGGCCTCTGTGAGTAAACGTGAGCTGAGCCCCAAGCCAGCTGCTGCTAAACTGTTCCCAGCCTTCTCAAGTAAAACACCTGAATATGTACAAGGACTTGAAAGCCTAGAGGAAGGGCCGTGGAGCCACACCAGTGACAGCATGCAGACCGACTTGGTGCCTGCAGGACAGCCAGGATGGTCCTGGCCCCGGGCGCTCTTCTGGAAGCTTTCCATTTCCCTGCCTGAGATACCCCTCCTGTCCCAGACCCAACAGAATGTTTCCTTCCGCACCTCTGCCAGTGGAGAAATTCCAGCAGAAGGTATGGTGACACATGCTCTTCTTTAGCAGGTGGCAGCCTGGCAACTCCTGCAGAAAGTCCAGCAGAGACCCACTCACACCGGGGCCCCCACAAAGCCGTGGCCCCTCACTCCCTCCCACCAGCACAGCCCCGAGACTGCTGATGGGGCGGAGAATATGGCATCAGGCACAGCTGCAGGGGCTCTTGCTCCCTGGAGTGGTGTTTCTATTGACCTCAACCCAGGCACACCTGGGGAGGGCTGGCTGGCAGTGTCAGGCTGCCCAGTTCAGCTAATCCTCAGCCCTCAGGGGCTCACATTGCAGAAAATGGACCTCGCTGAACCGGCCAGGTCCAAGGAACACGGGTGGGCTCCTGAGAGTCAGGATAGACAAGGGGCTGCAGCTCCGGCTTCTTTTCTAATCATTTCATCTGGCCCATGAGTGGGAGACAACTTCAAGAAGATCCTCTCCTAATGAGAGGAATCCAGGAGTCAGGGAGACGACGGCTGATAGGTGGAGACAGAGGCCTGGTGCCCAGGCTGCAGTGGAAGTCTCTGGAAGACCAGGCAGAGGGCGGCCGCACAGAGTGATGCCCAGAGTCACAGACCTGTCGGAGCTGCTGTTTGTTAGTTCAAGTCCTGCTCTAAGGTGCTCTGGGTCAGCTCTGAGTGACAGGCGATCTGAGGTGCTCTCCAATGCGGGCTATGTGCACGGTTCCTGTGTGCCTAGCCCTGCTGACGTACCTGCCCAGGGGAGCTCCGTATCCTGGGAGGGGCCTGACCACGAGAGCCCCATGGGCTGCTGGGTAGTTGCACAGGTGAGCTCCATATCCTGGGAGTGGCCTGACCAAAAGAGCTCCGTGGGCTGCTGGGACCTGCCCAGGTGAGCCCCATATCCTGGGAGGGGCCTGACCACGAGAGCCCCATGGGCTGTTGGGTAGTTGCGCAGGTGAGCTCCATAAACTGCGATTGCCCTGACCACGAGAGCCCCGTGGGCTGCTAGGGACCTGGTAAAGGATGTCAGGACACTCAGTGAATCCACCAAGGATATACATCCAGTAGTTCCTTATTCCTATACCATGCTGGTCATTCTACCATCCACCAGGACATGCTATTCTGTACTAGACTTCAATGATGCCTTCTTCTGTATTCCATTGGACCCAGAAAGGTTCTGCTGCCCTAGTAACCAGATTTGGGAATGGCGAAAGGCTGCCGCCTTGTGGCCATTTCCCACAACAGCAGCTATAAACCCAGTGCTAATGGTCAGGAAATAGTCACATTCATTGCAGTCCTGTGAATGACACCTGCCCTCAAAAACAATCCTGGGGTCGAAAATTGAACAAAATACTCAAAAGAGGGCAACCATCCAAGAAGACAATTGCAAGAGGTTAATTGTACTCTCCGTTTTTTTCTGTTTTTCTGTACCAGAAATTTAAAAAGGCATGGAAAATGCTGAACATTAGGAAGAATTAAAGATATGCAAATGCAACTTAATAAAACTTATCAGCTCACACCAGTCAGAATGGCCATCAGCAAAAATTCGGCAAACAATAAATGCTGAAGGGGTTTTGGAGAAATGCCTACACTTGGTTCAACGTGTGACATGGTAAGAGACAGTAATGAAAACAAAAATGTGGTGCTTTGTAAAGGTAAATACTGAGCTACCATTCAATCAAGCATACCCACTGCTGGGCCTATCACCTGAGGGGATGAGAATCAAAGAGACACAGGCTGGTTTTTACTGGTGGTGCAGTGGTTGATAGTCCGCCTGCCAATGCAGGGGACACGGGATCATGCCCCGGTTAGGGAAGATCACACATGCCACGGAGTGCCTAGTCCCGTGAGGTATGGCCGCTGGGCCTGCACATCCAGAGCCTGTGCTCTGCAATGGGAGGGTGCACGGAAGCAAGAGGCCCATGTACTGCAAAAAACCAAAACGACACAGGCTGGCAATCCAGCAATATTTACCATAGCCAAAACTTGGAAGCTACGAAAATGTCCATCAATAGAGGAATGCACAAAGAAGAAGTGGTCCATGTACACAATGGAATATGACCCCAATAAAAAATATAAATTCAATTTATTAAACAAACATAAGTAGTGAGACATCAGCTTTTGGGGGTACATTCCACTCTAATATATAACCGAGGAACACCACTGCCAAGATGGTCTGTTTCCCTAGTTACCAGATTGGGAAAAGCAGAAATGCTGCCGCCCTCTGGCCGTTACCTGCAACAGCAGCTTTAAAACCTGTGCTAAGGTTCACTTCATATGCACCAGTACTGGAGGGCTGTAAATGAAACCTGCCCTCAAAATATCTTGAGGGAGGTAATGGCCAAACTATTTCTAAGTGTCACACATACTTCACAAAAACAATTTGAAGAGGTAAGCTGTACTCATAGTTTGAAGAAAAGAAGGACATGCCAGAAATTTCAATTTCACGGGGTTATGAGACACATGCAAATCCAACCACAAAGTGGTATCAGCTCACACGAGTCAGAATATACATCAGCAAAAATACTACAAACAATAAACGCTGAAGGTGTGGTGGAGAAGAGCATAACCTCAACCTTAGGTGGGACGTAACCTGGTAAGAGCCACTAATGAGAGCAGAATGGAGGCGCCTCTACAAGGTAAAGGTTTTGATACCATACGATCCAGCAGGCCCACTCCTGTGCCTATAACCTAAGAAGACAGAATTGGAAAGACACAGGCAGGCAAATGTGTGTTGCCGTAGCATTACAATAGCCATGACATGGAAGCAACCAAAAAGTCCGTCAACAGATGAGTGGACAAAGAAGAACTGGTCCATATACAGACAGAATATTAGCCAAGCAGAAAAAGGACACAGTGCCATTTGCAGCACCGTAGATGAGTCTAGAGGTAATCACGTGACTTGTAGTAAGTCAGAAACAGAAAGACACATGTCGTATGATATCACTTATAGGTGTTACTGAAAAATTGACACCAGTGAAGATATTTCCACAGAGAAGGGCAATCACAGGTTCATTAAACAAACTGATGCTTCACCAATGGAAAGGTGTGAGGATTGCATACATTAGGATATTGCGCTTCACGGACATATACAAACACAGGTGAAATATATCATCACCAAACACCTACGGAATACCAAGAGAAGGCTACTCAACATTCTGTCATAACGTACATGGGAAAAGGATCCCAGGAAGAACAGACATATGTATATGTGTAAAAGAACCACATCTTGCACACCTACAACAAGCCAAACATTGTAATCTAACTTGCTGTGAGAAAAAATAAAAATTAAATTAAAACTACGAACTAGAAGTAGTGAGACAAACGTAAAGGGCTTTTACCTGGCACATTCCATTCTAAATGACAAGCTAGAACACGACTTGCATTGAGGCTCTGTTGTCCTAGGAACCAGATTTGGTAAAGGAGAACTGCTGCCACCTTGTGGCCGTTTCACACAACAGCAGCTTTCATCCCAGCGCTAATGCTCACTTGATATTCAAAAGAATTGCAGGCCTGTAAATGACACCTGCCCTGAAAACAAATCCTGGGGTCGTATATCGACCCAAAAATACAAAAGACGTTCATATTTCAAAACGACAGTTTCAAGAGGCCTATTTTACACACGTTTGTGTTCTGCTTCTTTTTCTTTCTTTCTTTTTTGGTTAAAAAACGGGAATGGAAACAGGCAACCCTCAGAATGGGAGAAAATATTTGCAAACGAATCAATGGACAAAGGTTTAATCTCCAATACATATAAACAGCTCATGCAGCTTAATCTTAAAAAAAACAAACAACCCAATACAAAAATGGCTAGAAGATCTAAATAGACACTTCTTCAAAGAAGACACAGAGGTGGCCAAGACGCACATGAAATGCTGCTCAACATCTCTCATTATTAGAGAAATGCAAATCAAAACTACAATGAGGTATCACCTCACACCTGTTAGAATGGGCATCATCAGAAAATCTACAAACAACAAATGCTGGGGAGGGTGTGGAGAAAAGGAACCCTCTTCCACTATCGGCAGGAATGTAAAGTGATACAGTCACTATGGAGAACAGTATGGACGTTCCTTAAAAAACGAAATATAGAATTACCATATGATCCAGCAATCCCACTTCTGGGCATATACCCAGAGAAAACCATAAATCAGAAAGACCCATTCACCACAATGTTCATTGCAGAACTATTTACCATAGCCATGTAATGGAAGCAACATAAATGCCCCCAGCCAGACGAATGGATAAAGATGTGGTGCATATATAAAATGGAATATTACTCAGCCATACAAAGGAATGAACCTGGGTCATTTGCAGAGACGTCGATGGATCTAGAGACTGTCATACAGAGTGAAGTAAGTCGGAAAGAGAAAAACAGATATTGTATATATAATGCATACATGTGGAACCTAGAAAAATGGTACAGATGAACCGGTTTGCAGGGCAGAAATAGAGACACAGAGGTAGAGAACACACGTATGGACACCAAAGGGGTGAAGCCATGGGGTGGTGCAGCTGGGATGAGTTGCGGGATTGGGATTGACTTGTATACATGTATAAGTCTAAAATAGATAACTAATAATATCCTGCCGTATAAATAAAAAAATTAAATTAAATTACAAAATTTTTTAAAATAAATAAAATTTAAAAATAAAACAGAAAAACCGTGCTTCCGTTCACCAGATGTATTTATATGAATGAATTATTTCCATGCTTATATCTATAAATACATAAAAGAGGAATCAAATCTACCTTGAACCAAAAACAGAAATATACAGAGGAAAACCCTATCAGGCACTTGCTCCAGGGGTAAACAATTCTGAAGATGGTCAGAGCTGGGGAGTCATCAACCATGAAGCCAGCACCCCCCCCCCGCAAGCAGCTTCCTCATTGCAAAGCTGGGGGACCATGCCGAGGCCTCTGTGAGTAAACGTGAGCTGAGCCCCAAGCCAGCTGCTGCTAAACTGTTCCCAGCCTTCTCAAGTAAAACACCTGAATATGTACAAGGACTTGAAAGCCTAGAGGAAGGGCCGTGGAGCCACACCAGTGACAGCATGCAGACCGACTTGGTGCCTGCAGGACAGCCAGGATGGTCCTGGCCCCGGGCGCTCTTCTGGAAGCTTTCCATTTCCCTGCCTGAGATAGCCCTCCTGTCCCAGACCCAACAGATTGTTTCCTTCCGCACCTCTGCCAGTGGAGAAATTCCAGCAGAAGGTATGGTGACACATGCTCTTCTTTAGCAGGTGGCAGCCTGGAAACTCCTGCAGAAAGTCCAGCAGAGACCCACTCACACCGGAGCCCCCACAAAGCCGTGGCCCCTCCCTCCCTCCCACCAGCACAGCCCCGAGACAGCTGATGGGGCAGAGAATATGGCATCAGGCACAGCTGCAGGGGCTCTTGCTCCCTGGAGTGGTGTTTCTATTGACCTCAACCCAGGCACACCTGGGGAGGGCTGGTTGGCAGTGTCAGGCTGCCCAGTTCAGCTAATCCTCAGCCCTCAGGGGCTCACATTGCAGAAAATGGACCTCGCTGAACCGGCCAGGTCCAAGGAACACGGGTGGGCTCCTGAGAGTCAGGATAGACAAGGGGCTGCAGCTCCGGCTTGTTTTCTAATCATTTTATCTGGCCCATGAGTGGGAGACAACTTCAAGAAGATCCTCTCCTAATGAGAGGAATCCAGGAGTCAGGGAGATGACGGCTGATAGGTGGAGACAGAGGCCTGGTGCCCAGGCTGCAGTGGAAGTCTCTGGAAGACCAGGCAGAGGGAGGCCGCACAGAGTGATGCCCAGAGTCACAGACCTGTCGGAGCAGCTGTTTCTTAGTTCAAGTCCTGCTCTAAGGTGCTCTGGGTCAGCTCTGAGTGACAGGCGATCTGAGGTGCTCTCCAATGCGGGCTATGTGCACGGTTCCTGTGTGCCTAGCCCTGCTGACGTACCTGCCCAGGGGAGCTCCGTATCCTGGGAGGGGCCTGACCACGAGAGCCCCATGGGCTGCTGGGTAGTTGCACAGGTGAGCTCCATATCCTGGGAGTGGCCTGACCAAAAGAGCTCCGTGGGCTGCTGGGACCTGCCCAGGTGAGCCCCATATCCTGGGAGGGGCCTGACCACGAGAGCCCCATGGGCTGTTGGGTAGTTGCGCAGGTGAGCTCCATAAACTGCGATTGCCCTGACCACGAGAGCCCCGTGGGCTGCTGGGGACCTGGTAAAGGATGTCAGGACACTCAGTGAAGCCACGGAGGATATACATCCAGTAGTTCCTAATTCCTACACCCTGCTGGTCATTCTACCAGCCACCAGGACCTGCTATTGTGTATTAGACTTCAATGATGCCTTCTTCTGTATTCCATTGGTCCCAGAAAGGCTCTGCTGCCCTAGTAACCAGATTTGGGAATGGAGAAATGCTGCCGCCTTGTGGCCATTTCCCACAACAGCAGCTTTAAACCCAGTGCTAATGGTCATGAAATATTCACACTCATTGCAGGCCTGTGAATGACACCTGCCCTCAAAAACAATCCTGGGGTCGAAAATTGAACAAAATATTCAAAAGAGGGCAACCATCCAAGAAGACAATTGCAAGAGGTTAATTGTACTCTCCGTTTTTTTCTGTTTTTCTGTACCAGAAATTTAAAAAGGCATGGAAAATGCTGAACATTAGGAAGAATTAAAGATATGCAAATCCAAATTACTAAAACTTATCAGCTCACACCAGTCAGAATGGCCATCAGCAAAAATTCGGCAAACAATAAATGCTGAAGGGGTTTTGGAGAAATGCCTACACTTGGTTCAAAGTGAGACATGGTAAGAGCCAGTAATGAAAACAAAAATGTGGTGCTTTGTAAAGGTAAATACTGAGCTACCATTCAATCAAGCATACCCACTGCTGGGCCTATCGCCTGAGGGGATGAGAATCAAAAAGACACAGGCTGGTTTTTACTGGTGGTGCAGTGGTTGATAGTCCGCCTGCCAATGCAGGGGACACGAGACCATGCCCCGGTTAGGGAAGATCACACATGCCACGGAGCGCCTAGTCCCGTGAGGTATGGCGGCTGGGCCTGCACATGCAGAGCCTGTGCTCTGCAATGGGAGGGTGCACGGAAGCAAGAGGCCCACGTACTGCAAAAAACCAAAACGACACAGGCTGGCAATCCAGCAATATTTACCATAGCCAAAACTTGGAAGCTACGAAAATATCCATCAATAGAGGAATGCACAAAGAAGAAGTGGTCCATGTACACAATGGAATATGACCCCAATAAAAAATATAAATTCAATTTATTAAACAAACATAAGTAATGAGACATCAGCTTTTGGGGGTACATTCCACTCTAATATATAACCGAGGAACACCACTGCCAAGATGGTCTGTTTCCCTAGTTACCAGATTGGGAAAAGCAGAAATGCTGCCGCCCTCTGGCCGTTACCTGCAACAGCAGCTTTAAAACCTGTGCTAAGGTTCACTTCATATGCACCAGTACTGGAGGGCTGTAAATGAAACCTGCCCTCAAAATGTCTTGAGGGAGGTAATGGCCAAACTATTTCTAAGTGTCACACATACTTCACAAAAACAAGTTGAAGAGGTAAGCTGTACTCACAGTATGAAGTAAAGAAGGACATGCCAGAAATTTCAATTTCACGGGGTTATGAGACATATGCAAATCCAACCACAAAGTGGTATCAGCTCACACGAGTCAGAATATACATCAGCAAAAATACTACAAACAATAAACGCTGAAGGTGTGGTGGAGAAGAGCATAACCTCAACCTTAGGTGGGACGTAACCTGGTAAGAGCCACTAATGAGAACAGAATGGAGGTGCCTCTACAAGGTAAAGGTTTTGATACCATATGATCCAGCAGGCCCACTCCTGGGCCTATAACCTAAGAAGACAGAATTGGAAAGACACAGGCAGGCAAATGTGTGTTGCCGCAGCATTACAATAGCCATGACATGGAAGCAACCAAAAAGTCCGTCAACAGATGAGTGGACAAAGAAGAACTGGTCCATATACAGACAGAATATTAGCCAAGCAGAAAAAGGACACAGTGCCATTTGCAGCACCGTAGATGAGTCTAGAGGTAATCACGTGACTTGTAGTAAGTCAGAAACAGAAAGACACATGTCGTATGATATCACTTATAGGTGTTACTGAAAAATTGACACCAGTGAAGATATTTCCACAGAGAAGGGCAATCACAGATTCATTAAACACACTGATGGTTCACCAATGGAAAGGTGTGAGGATTGCATACATTAGGATATTGCGCTTCACGGACATATACAAACACAGGTGAAATATATCATCACCAAACACCTACGGAATACCAAGAGAAGGCTACTCAACATTCTGTCATAACGTACATGGGAAAAGGATCCCAGGAAGAACAGACATATGTATATGTGTAAAAGAACCACATCTTGCAGACCTACAACAAGCCAAACACTGTAATCAAACTTGCTGTGAGAAAAAATAAAAATTAAATTAAAACTACGAACTAGAAGTAGTGAGACAAACGTAAGGGGCTTTTACCTGGCACATTCCATTCTAAATGACAAGCTAGAACACGACTTGCATTGAGGCTCTGTTGTCCTAGGAACCAGATTTGGTAAAGGAGAACTGCTGCCACCTTGTGGCCGTTTCACACAACAGCAGCTTTCATCCCAGCGCTAATGGTCACTTGATATTCAAAAGAATGGCAGGCCTGTAAATGACACCTGCCCTGAAAACAAATCCTGGGGTCGTATATCGACCCAAAAATACAAAAGACGTTCATATTTCAAAACGACAGTTTCAAGAGGCCTATTTTACACACGTTTGTGTTCTGCTTCTTTTTCTTTCTTTCTTTTTTGGTTAAAAAACGGGAATGGAAACAGGCAACCCTCAGAATGGGAGAAAATATTTGCAAACGAATCAATGGACCAAGGTTTAATCTCCAATACATATAAACAGCTCATGCAGCTTAATCTTAAAAAAGCAAACAACCCAATACAAAAATGGCTAGAAGACCTAAATAGACACTTCTTCAAAGAAGACACAGAGGTGGCCAAGACGCACATGAAATGCTGCTCAACATCTCTCATTATTAGAGAAATGCAAATCAAAACTACAATGAGGTATCACCTCACACCTATAGAATGGGCATCATCAGAAAATCTACAAACAACAAATGCTGGGGAGGGTGTGGAGAAAAGGAACCCTCTTCCGCTATCGGTGGGAATGTAAAGTGATACAGTCACTATGGAGAACAGTATGGACGTTCCTTAAAAAACTAAATATAGAATTACCATATGATCCAGCAATCCCACTTCTGGGCATATGCCCAGAGAAAACCATAAATCAGAAAGACCCATTCACCACAATGTTCATTGCAGAACTATTTACCATAGCCATGTAATGGAAGCAACATAAATGCCCCCAGCCAGACGAATGGATAAAGATGTGGTGCATATATAAAATGGCATATTACTCAGCCATACAAAGGAATGAACCTGGGTCATTTGTAGAGACGTCGATGGATCTAGAGACTGTCATACAGAGTGAAGTAAGTCGGAAAGAGAAAAACAGATATTGTATATATAATGCATACATGTGGAACCTAGAAAAATGGTACAGATGAACCGGTTTTCAGGGCAGAAATAGAGACACAGAGGTAGAGAACACACGTATGGACACCAAAGGGGTGAAGCCATGGGGTGGTGCTGCTGGGATGAGTTGCGGGATTGGGATTGACATGTATACATGTATAAGTCTAAAATAGATAACTAATAATATCCTGCCGTATAAATAAAAAAAATTAAATTACAAAATTTTTTAAAATAAATAAAATTTAAAAATAAAACAGAAAAACCGTGCTTCCCTTCACCAGATGTATTTATATGAATGAATTATTTCCATGCTTATACCTATAAATACATAAAAGAGGAATCAAATCTACCTTGAACCAAAAACAGAAATATACAGAGGAAAACCCTATCAGGCACTTGCTCCAGGGGTAAACAATTCTGAAGATGGTCAGAGCTGGGGAGTCATCTACCATGAAGCCAGCACCCCCCCCCACAAGCAGCTTCCTCATTGCAAAGCTGGGGGACCATGCCGAGGCCTCTGTGAGTAAACGTGAGCTGAGCCCCAAGCCAGCTGCTGCTAAACTGTTCCCAGCCTTCTCAAGTAAAACACCTGAATATGTACAAGGACTTGAAAGCCTAGAGGAAGGGCCGTGGAGCCACACCAGTGACAGCATGCAGACCGACTTGGTGCCTGCAGGACAGCCAGGATGGTCCTGGCCCCGGGCGCTCTTCTGGAAGCTTTCCATTTCCCTGCCTGAGATAGCCCTCCTGTCCCAGACCCAACAGATTGTTTCCTTCCGCACCTCTGCCAGTGGAGAAATTCCAGCAGAAGGTATGGTGACACATGCTCTTCTTTAGCAGGTGGCAGCCTGGCAACTCCTGCAGAAAGTCCAGCAGAGACCCACTCACACCGGAGCCCCCACAAAGCCGTGGCCCCTCCCTCCCTCCCACCAGCACAGCCCCGAGACAGCTGATGGGGCAGAGAATATGGCATCAGGCACAGCTGCAGGGGCTCTTGCTCCCTGGAGTGGTGTTTCTATTGACCTCAACCCAGGCACACCTGGGGAGGGCTGGTTGGCAGTGTCAGGCTGCCCAGTTCAGCTAATCCTCAGCCCTCAGGGGCTCACATTGCAGAAAATGGACCTCGCTGAACCGGCCAGGTCCAAGGAACACGGGTGGGCTCCTGAGAGTCAGGATAGACAAGGGGCTGCAGCTCCGGCTTGTTTTCTAATCATTTTATCTGGCCCATGAGTGGGAGACAACTTCAAGAAGATCCTCTCCTAATGAGAGGAATCCAGGAGTCAGGGAGATGACGGCTGATAGGTGGAGACAGAGGCCTGGTGCCCAGGCTGCAGTGGAAGTCTCTGGAAGACCAGGCAGAGGGAGGCCGCACAGAGTGATGCCCAGAGTCACAGACCTGTCGGAGCAGCTGTTTGTTAGTTCAAGTCCTGCTCTAAGGTGCTCTGGGTCAGCTCTGAGTGACAGGCGATCTGAGGTGCTCTCCAATGCGGGCTATGTGCACGGTTCCTGTGTGCCTAGCCCTGCTGACGTACCTGCCCAGGGGAGCTCCGTATCCTGGGAGGGGCCTGACCACGAGAGCCCCATGGGCTGCTGGGTAGTTGCACAGGTGAGCTCCATATCCTGGGAGTGGCCTGACCAAAAGAGCTCCGTGGGCTGCTGGGACCTGCCCAGGTGAGCCCCATATCCTGGGAGGGGCCTGACCACGAGAGCCCCATGGGCTGTTGGGTAGTTGCGCAGGTGAGCTCCATAAACTGCGATTGCCCTGACCACGAGAGCCCCGTGGGCTGCTGGGGACCTGGTAAAGGATGTCAGGACACTCAGTGAAGCCACGGAGGATATACATCCAGTAGTTCCTAATTCCTACACCCTGCTGGTCATTCTACCAGCCACCAGGACCTGCTATTGTGTATTAGACTTCAATGATGCCTTCTTCTGTATTCCATTGGTCCCAGAAAGGCTCTGCTGCCCTAGTAACCAGATTTGGGAATGGAGAAATGCTGCCGCCTTGTGGCCATTTCCCACAACAGCAGCTTTAAACCCAGTGCTAATGGTCATGAAATATTCACACTCATTGCAGGCCTGTGAATGACACCTGCCCTCAAAAACAATCCTGGGGTCGAAAATTGAACAAAATATTCAAAAGAGGGCAACCATCCAAGAAGACAATTGCAAGAGGTTAATTGTACTCTCCGTTTTTTTCTGTTTTTCTGTACCAGAAATTTAAAAAGGCATGGAAAATGCTGAACATTAGGAAGAATTAAAGATATGCAAATCCAAATTACTAAAACTTATCAGCTCACACCAGTAAGAATGGCCATCAGCAAAAATTCGGCAAACAATAAATGCTGAAGGGGTTTTGGAGAAATGCCTACACTTGGTTCAACGTGAGACATGGTAAGAGCCAGTAATGAAAACAAAAATGTGGTGCTTTGTAAAGGTAAATACTGAGCTACCATTCAATCAAGCATACCCACTGCTGGGCCTATCGCCTGAGGGGATGAGAATCAAAAAGACACAGGCTGGTTTTTACTGGTGGTGCAGTGGTTGATAGTCCGCCTGCCAATGCAGGGGACACGGGACCATGCCCCGGTTAGGGAAGATCACACATGCCACGGAGCGCCTAGTCCCGTGAGGTATGGCGGCTGGGCCTGCACATGCAGAGCCTGTGCTCTGCAATGGGAGGGTGCACGGAAGCAAGAGGCCCACGTACTGCAAAAAACCAAAACGACACAGGCTGGCAATCCAGCAATATTTACCATAGCCAAAACTTGGAAGCTACGAAAATATCCATCAATAGAGGAATGCACAAAGAAGAAGTGGTCCATGTACACAATGGAATATGACCCCAATAAAAAATATAAATTCAATTTATTAAACAAACATAAGTAATGAGACATCAGCTTTTGGGGGTACATTCCACTCTAATATATAACCGAGGAACACCACTGCCAAGATGGTCTGTTTCCCTAGTTACCAGATTGGGAAAAGCAGAAATGCTGCCGCCCTCTGGCCGTTACCTGCAACAGCAGCTTTAAAACCTGTGCTAAGGTTCACTTCATATGCACCAGTACTGGAGGGCTGTAAATGAAACCTGCCCTCAAAATGTCTTGAGGGAGGTAATGGCCAAACTATTTCTAAGTGTCACACATACTTCACAAAAACAAGTTGAAGAGGTAAGCTGTACTCACAGTATGAAGTAAAGAAGGACATGCCAGAAATTTCAATTTCACGGGGTTATGAGACACATGCAAATCCAACCACAAAGTGGTATCAGCTCACACGAGTCAGAATATACATCAGCAAAAATACTACAAACAATAAACGCTGAAGGTGTGGTGGAGAAGAGCATAACCTCAACCTTAGGTGGGACGTAACCTGGTAAGAGCCACTAATGAGAACAGAATGGAGGTGCCTCTACAAGGTAAAGGTTTTGATACCATATGATCCAGCAGGCCCACTCCTGGGCCTATAACCTAAGAAGACAGAATTGGAAAGACACAGGCAGGCAAATGTGTGTTGCCGCAGCATTACAATAGCCATGACATGGAAGCAACCAAAAAGTCCGTCAACAGATGAGTGGACAAAGAAGAACTGGTCCACATACAGACAGAATATTAGCCAAGCAGAAAAAGGACACAGTGCCATTTGCAGCACCGTAGATGAGTCTAGAGGTAATCACGTGACTTGTAGTAAGTCAGAAACAGAAAGACACATGTCGTATGATATCACTTATAGGTGTTACTGAAAAATTGACACCAGTGAAGATATTTCCACAGAGAAGGGCAATCACAGATTCATTAAACACACTGATGGTTCACCAATGGAAAGGTGTGAGGATTGCATACATTAGGATATTGCGCTTCACGGACATATACAAACACAGGTGAAATATATCATCACCAAACACCTACGGAATACCAAGAGAAGGCTACTCAACATTCTGTCATAACGTACATGGGAAAAGGATCCCAGGAAGAACAGACATATGTATATGTGTAAAAGAACCACATCTTGCAGACCTACAACAAGCCAAACACTGTAATCAAACTTGCTGTGAGAAAAAATAAAAATTAAATTAAAACTACGAACTAGAAGTAGTGAGACAAACGTAAGGGGCTTTTACCTGGCACATTCCATTCTAAATGACAAGCTAGAACACGACTTGCATTGAGGCTCTGTTGTCCTAGGAACCAGATTTGGTAAAGGAGAACTGCTGCCACCTTGTGGCCGTTTCACACAACAGCAGCTTTCATCCCAGCGCTAATGGTCACTTGATATTCACAAGAATGGCAGGCCTGTAAATGACACCTGCCCTGAAAACAAATCCTGGGGTCGTATATCGACCCAAAAATACAAAAGACGTTCATATTTCAAAACGACAGTTTCAAGAGGCCTATTTTACACACGTTTGTGTTCTGCTTCTTTTTCTTTCTTTCTTTTTTGGTTGAAAAACGGGAATGGAAACAGGCAACCCTCAGAATGGGAGAAAATATTTGCAAACGAATCAATGGACAAAGGTTTAATCTCCAATACATATAAACAGCTCATGCAGCTTAATCTTAAAAAAACAAACAACCCAATACAAAAATGGCTAGAAGATCTAAATAGACACTTCTTCAAAGAAGACACAGAGGTGGCCAAGACGCACATGAAATGCTGCTCAACATCTCTCATTATTAGAGAAATGCAAATCAAAACTACAATGAGGTATCACCTCACACCTATAGAATGGGCATCATCAGAAAATCTACAAACAACAAATGCTGGGGAGGGTGTGGAGAAAAGGAACCCTCTTCCACTATCGGTGGGAATGTAAAGTGATACAGTCACTATGGAGAACAGTATGGACGTTCCTTAAAAAACTAAATATAGAATTACCATATGATCCAGCAATCCCACTTCTGGGCATATACCCAGAGAAAACCATAAATCAGAAAGACCCATTCACCACAATGTTCATTGCAGAACTATTTACCATAGCCATGTAATGGAAGCAACATAAATGCCCCCAGCCAGACGAATGGATAAAGATGTGGTGCATATATAAAATGGAATATTACTCAGCCATACAAAGGAATGAACCTGGGTCATTTGCAGAGACGTCGATGGATCTAGAGACTGTCATACAGAGTGAAGTAAGTCGGAAAGAGAAAAACAGATATTGTATATATAATGCATACATGTGGAACCTAGAAAAATGGTACAGATGAACCGGTTTGCAGGGCAGAAATAGAGACACAGAGGTAGAGAACACACGTATGGACACCAAAGGGGTGAAGCCATGGGGTGGTGCTGCTGGGATGAGTTGCGGGATTGGGATTGACTTGTATACATGTATAAGTCTAAAATAGATAACTAATAATATCCTGCCGTATAAATAAAAAAATTAAATTAAATTACAAAATTTTTTAAAATAAATAAAATTTAAAAATAAAACAGAAAAACCGTGCTTCCGTTCACCAGATGTATTTATATGAATGAATTATTTCCATGCTTATATCTATAAATACATACAAGAGGAATCAAATCTACCTTGAACCAAAAACAGAAATATACAGAGGAAAGCCCTATCAGGCACTTGCTCCAGGGGTAAACAATTCTGAAGATGGTCGGAGGTGGGGAATCATCTACCATGAAGCCAGCAGCCCCCCCACAAGCAGCTTCCTCATTGCAAAGCTGGGGGACCATGCCGAGGCCTCTGTGAGTAAACGTGAGCTGAGCCCCAAGCCAGCTGCTGCTAAACTGTTCCCAGCCTTCTCAAGTAAAACACCTGAATATGTACAAGGACTTGAAAGCCTAGAGGAAGGGCCGTGGAGCCACACCAGTGACAGCATGCAGACCGACTTGGTGCCTGCAGGACAGCCAGGATGGTCCTGGCCCCGGGTGCTCTTCTGGAAGCTTTCCATTTCCCTGCCTGAGATACCCCTCCTGTCCCAGACCCAACAGAATGTTTCCTTCCGCACCTCTGCCAGTGGAGAAATTCCAGCAGAAGGTATGGTGACACATGCTCTTCTTTAGCAGGTGGCAGCCTGGCAACTCCTGCAGAAAGTCCAGCAGAGACCCACTCACACCGGGGCCCTCACAAAGCCGTGGCCCCTCACTCCCTCCCACCAGCACAGCCCCGAGACTGCTGATGGGGCGGAGAATATGGCATCAGGCACAGCTGCAGGGGCTCTTGCTCCCTGGAGTGTTGTTTCTATTGACCTCAACACAGGCACACCTGGGGAGGGCTGGCTGGCAGTGTCAGGCTGCCCAGTTCAGCTAATCCTCAGCCCTCAGGGGCTCACATTGCAGAAAATGGACCTCGCTGAACCGGCCAGGTCCAAGGAACACGGGTGGGCTCCTGAGAGTCAGGATAGACAAGGGGCTGCAGCTCCGGCTTGTTTTCTAATCATTTTATCTGGCCCATGAGTGGGAGACAACTTCAAGAAGATCCTCTCCTAATGAGAGGAATCCAGGAGTCAGGGAGACGACGGCTGATAGGTGGAGACAGAGGCCTGGTGCCCAGGCTGCAGTGGAAGTCTCTGGAAGACCAGGCAGAGGGTGGCCGCACAGAGTGATGCCCAGAGTCACAGACCTGTCAGAGCTGCTGTTTGTTAGTTCAAGTCCTGCTCTAAGGTGCTGTGGGTCAGCTCTGAGTGACAGGCGATCTGAGGTGCTCTCCAATGCGGGCTATGTGCACGGTTCCTGTGTGCCTAGCCCTGCTGACGTACCTGCCCAGGGGAGCTCCGTATCCTGGGAGGGGCCTGACCACGAGAGCCCCATGGGCTGCTGGGTAGTTGCACAGGTGAGCTCCATATCCTGGGAGTGGCCTGACCAAAAGAGCTCCGTGGGCTGCTGGGACCTGCCCAGGTGAGCCCCATATCCTGGGAGGGGCCTGACCATGAGAGCCCCATGGGCTGTTGGGTAGTTGCGCAGGTGAGCTCCATAAACTGCGATTGCCCTGACCACGAGAGCCCCATGGGCTGCTAGGGACCTGGTAAAGGATGTCAGGACACTCAGTGAATCCACCAAGGATATACATCCAGTAGTTCCTTATTCCTATACCATGCTGGTCATTCTACCATCCACCAGGACATGCTATTCTGTATTAGACTTCAATGATGCCTTCTTCTGTATTCCATTGGACCCAGAAAGGCTCTGCTGCCCTAGTAACCAGATTTGGGAATGGAGAAAGGCTGCCGCCTTGTGGCCATTTCCCACAACAGCAGCTATAAACCCAGTGCTAATGGTCATGAAATATTCACACTCATTGCAGGCCTGTGAATGACACCTGCCCTCAAAAACAATCCTGGGGTCGAAAATTGAACAAAATATTCAAAAGAGGGCAACCATCCAAGAAGACAATTGCAAGAGGTTAATTGTACTCTCCGTTTTTTTCTGTTTTTCTGTACCAGAAATTTAAAAAGGCATGGAAAATGCTGAACATTAGGAAGAATTAAAGATATGCAAATCCAAATTACTAAAACTTATCAGCTCACACCAGTAAGAATGGCCATCAGCAAAAATTCGGCAAACAATAAATGCTGAAGGGGTTTTGGAGAAATGCCTACACTTGGTTCAACGTGAGACATGGTAAGAGCCAGTAATGAAAACAAAAATGTGGTGCTTTGTAAAGGTAAATACTGAGCTACCATTCAATCAAGCATACCCACTGCTGGGCCTATCGCCTGAGGGGATGAGAATCAAAAAGACACAGGCTGGTTTTTACTGGTGGTGCAGTGGTTGATAGTCCGCCTGCCAATGCAGGGGACACGGGACCATGCCCCGGTTAGGGAAGATCACACATGCCACGGAGCGCCTAGTCCCGTGAGGTATGGCGGCTGGGCCTGCACATGCAGAGCCTGTGCTCTGCAATGGGAGGGTGCACGGAAGCAAGAGGCCCACGTACTGCAAAAAACCAAAACGACACAGGCTGGCAATCCAGCAATATTTACCATAGCCAAAACTTGGAAGCTACGAAAATATCCATCAATAGAGGAATGCACAAAGAAGAAGTGGTCCATGTACACAATGGAATATGACCCCAATAAAAAATATAAATTCAATTTATTAAACAAACATAAGTAATGAGACATCAGCTTTTGGGGGTACATTCCACTCTAATATATAACCGAGGAACACCACTGCCAAGATGGTCTGTTTCCCTAGTTACCAGATTGGGAAAAGCAGAAATGCTGCCGCCCTCTGGCCGTTACCTGCAACAGCAGCTTTAAAACCTGTGCTAAGGTTCACTTCATATGCACCAGTACTGGAGGGCTGTAAATGAAACCTGCCCTCAAAATGTCTTGAGGGAGGTAATGGCCAAACTATTTCTAAGTGTCACACATACTTCACAAAAACAAGTTGAAGAGGTAAGCTGTACTCACAGTATGAAGTAAAGAAGGACATGCCAGAAATTTCAATTTCACGGGGTTATGAGACACATGCAAATCCAACCACAAAGTGGTATCAGCTCACACGAGTCAGAATATACATCAGCAAAAATACTACAAACAATAAACGCTGAAGGTGTGGTGGAGAAGAGCATAACCTCAACCTTAGGTGGGACGTAACCTGGTAAGAGCCACTAATGAGAACAGAATGGAGGTGCCTCTACAAGGTAAAGGTTTTGATACCATATGATCCAGCAGGCCCACTCCTGGGCCTATAACCTAAGAAGACAGAATTGGAAAGACACAGGCAGGCAAATGTGTGTTGCCGCAGCATTACAATAGCCATGACATGGAAGCAACCAAATAGTCCGTCAACAGATGAGTGGACAAAGAAGAACTGGTCCATATACAGACAGAATATTAGCCAAGCAGAAATAGGACACAGTGCCATTTGCAGCACCGTAGATGAGTCTAGAGGTAATCACGTGACTTGTAGTAAGTCAGAAACAGAAAGACACATGTCGTATGATGTCACTTATAGGTGTTACTGAAAAATTGACACCAGTGAAGATATTTCCACAGAGAAGGGCAATCACAGATTCATTAAACACACTGATGGTTCACCAATGGAAAGGTGTGAGGATTGCATACATTAGGATATTGCGCTTCACGGACATATACAAACACAGGTGAAATATATCATCACCAAACACCTACGGAATACCAAGAGAAGGCTACTCAACATTCTGTCATAACGTACATGGGAAAAGGATCCCAGGAAGAACAGACATATGTATATGTGTAAAAGAACCACATCTTGCAGACCTACAACAAGCCAAACACTGTAATCAAACTTGCTGTGAGAAAAAATAAAAATTAAATTAAAACTACGAACTAGAAGTAGTGAGACAAACGTAAGGGGCTTTTACCTGGCACATTCCGTTCTAAATGACAAGCTAGAACACGACTTGCATTGAGGCTCTGTTGTCCTAGGAACCAGATTTGGTAAAGGAGAACTGCTGCCACCTTGTGGCCGTTTCACACAACAGCAGCTTTCATCCCAGCGCTAATGGTCACTTGATATTCAAAAGAATGGCAGGCCTGTAAATGACACCTGCCCTGAAAACAAATCCTGGGGTCGTATATCGACCCAAAAATACAAAAGACGTTCATATTTCAAAACGACAGTTTCAAGAGGCCTATTTTACACACGTTTGTGTTCTGCTTCTTTTTCTTTCTTTCTTTTTTGGTTAAAAAACGGGAATGGAAACAGGCAACCCTCAGAATGGGAGAAAATATTTGCAAACGAATCAATGGACAAAGGTTTAATCTCCAATACATATAAACAGCTCATGCAGCTTAATCTTAAAAAAGCAAACAACCCAATACAAAAATGGCTAGAAGATCTAAATAGACACTTCTTCAAAGAAGACACAGAGGTGGCCAAGACGCACATGAAATGCTGCTCAACATCTCTCATTATTAGAGAAATGCAAATCAAAACTACAATGAGGTATCACCTCACACCTATAGAATGGGCATCATCAGAAAATCTACAAACAACAAATGCTGGGGAGGGT
Source organism: Mesoplodon mirus (assembly GCF_964341445.2). Lineage (NCBI taxonomy): Eukaryota > Metazoa > Chordata > Mammalia > Artiodactyla > Ziphiidae > Mesoplodon > Mesoplodon mirus. The sequence continues at coordinate 43,592 of NW_028295814.1, read as the reverse complement.
GTGGAGAAAAGGAACCCTCTTCCGCTATCGGTGGGAATGTAAAGTGATACAGTCACTATGGAAAACAGTATGGACGTTCCTTAAAAAACTAAATATAGAATTACCATATGATCCAGCAATCCCACTTCTGGGCATATGCCCAGAGAAAACCATAAATCAGAAAGACCCATTCACCACAATGTTCATTGCAGAACTATTTACCATAGCCATGTAATGGAAGCAACATAAATGCCCCCAGCCAGACGAATGGATAAAGATGTGGTGCATATATAAAATGGCATATTACTCAGCCATACAAAGGAATGAACCTGGGTCATTTGTAGAGACGTCGATGGATCTAGAGACTGTCATACAGAGTGAAGTAAGTCGGAAAGAGAAAAACAGATATTGTATATATAATACATACATGTGGAACCTAGAAAAATGGTACAGATGAACCGGTTTTCAGGGCAGAAATAGAGACACAGAGGTAGAGAACACACGTATGGACACCAAAGGGGTGAAGCCATGGGGTGGTGCTGCTGGGATGAGTTGCGGGATTGGGATTGACATGTATACATGTATAAGTCTAAAATAGATAACTAATAATATCCTGCCGTATAAATAAAAAAAATTAAATTACAAAATTTTTTAAAATAAATAAAATTTAAAAATAAAACAGAAAAAAAGTGCTTCCCTTCACCAGATGTATTTATATGAATGAATTATTTCCATGCTTATATCTATAAATACATAAAAGAGGAATCAAATCTACCTTGAACCAAAAACAGAAATATACAGAGGAAAACCCTATCAGGCACTTGCTCCAGGGGTAAACAATTCTGAAGATGGTCAGAGCTGGGGAGTCATCTACCATGAAGCCAGCACCCCCCCCCGCAAGCAGCTTCCTCATTGCAAAGCTGGGGGACCATGCCGAGGCCTCTGTGAGTAAACGTGAGCTGAGCCCCAAGCCAGCTGCTGCTAAACTGTTCCCAGCCTTCTCAAGTAAAACACCTGAATATGTACAAGGACTTGAAAGCCTAGAGGAAGGGCCGTGGAGCCACACCAGTGACAGCATGCAGACCGACTTGGTGCCTGCAGGACAGCCAGGATGGTCCTGGCCCCGGGCGCTCTTCTGGAAGCTTTCCATTTCCCTGCCTGAGATACCCCTCCTGTCCCAGACCCAACAGATTGTTTCCTTCCGCACCTCTGCCAGTGGAGAAATTCCAGCAGAAGGTATGGTGACACATGCTCTTCTTTAGCAGGTGGCAGCCTGGCAACTCCTGCAGAAAGTCCAGCAGAGACCCACTCACACCGGAGCCCCCACAAAGCCGTGGCCCCTCCCTCCCTCCCACCAGCACAGCCCCGAGACAGCTGATGGGGCAGAGAATATGGCATCAGGCACAGCTGCAGGGGCTCTTGCTCCCTGGAGTGGTGTTTCTATTGACCTCAACCCAGGCACACCTGGGGAGGGCTGGTTGGCAGTGTCAGGCTGCCCAGTTCAGCTAATCCTCAGCCCTCAGGGGCTCACATTGCAGAAAATGGACCTCGCTGAACCGGCCAGGTCCAAGGAACACGGGTGGGCTCCTGAGAGTCAGGATAGACAAGGGGCTGCAGCTCCGGCTTGTTTTCTAATCATTTTATCTGGCCCATGAGTGGGAGACAACTTCAAGAAGATCCTCTCCTAATGAGAGGAATCCAGGAGTCAGGGAGATGACGGCTGATAGGTGGAGACAGAGGCCTGGTGCCCAGGCTGCAGTGGAAGTCTCTGGAAGACCAGGCAGAGGGAGGCCGCACAGAGTGATGCCCAGAGTCACAGACCTGTCGGAGCAGCTGTTTGTTAGTTCAAGTCCTGCTCTAAGGTGCTCTGGGTCAGCTCTGAGTGACAGGCGATCTGAGGTGCTCTCCAATGCGGGCTATGTGCACGGTTCCTGTGTGCCTAGCCCTGCTGACGTACCTGCCCAGGGGAGCTCCGTATCCTGGGAGGGGCCTGACCACGAGAGCCCCATGGGCTGCTGGGTAGTTGCACAGGTGAGCTCCATATCCTGGGAGTGGCCTGACCAAAAGAGCTCCGTGGGCTGCTGGGACCTGCCCAGGTGAGCCCCATATCCTGGGAGGGGCCTGACCACGAGAGCCCCATGGGCTGTTGGGTAGTTGCGCAGGTGAGCTCCATAAACTGCGATTGCCCTGACCACGAGAGCCCCGTGGGCTGTTGGGGACCTGGTAAAGGATGTCAGGACACTCAGTGAAGCCACGGAGGATATACATCCAGTAGTTCCTAATTCCTACACCCTGCTGGTCATTCTACCATCCACCAGGACCTGCTATTGTGTATTAGACTTCAATGATGCCTTCTTCTGTATTCCATTGGTCCCAGAAAGGCTCTGCTGCCCTAGTAACCAGATTTGGGAATGGAGAAATGCTGCCGCCTTGTGGCCATTTCCCACAACAGCAGCTTTAAACCCAGTGCTAATGGTCATGAAATATTCACACTCATTGCAGGCCTGTGAATGACACCTGCCCTCAAAAACAATCCTGGGGTCGAAAATTGAACAAAATATTCAAAAGAGGGCAACCATCCAAGAAGACAATTGCAAGAGGTTAATTGTACTCTCCGTTTTTTTCTGTTTTTCTGTACCAGAAATTTAAAAAGGCATGGAAAATGCTGAACATTAGGAAGAATTAAAGATATGCAAATCCAAATTACTAAAACTTATCAGCTCACACCAGTAAGAATGGCCATCAGCAAAAATTCGGCAAACAATAAATGCTGAAGGGGTTTTGGAGAAATGCCTACACTTGGTTCAACGTGAGACATGGTAAGAGCCAGTAATGAAAACAAAAATGTGGTGCTTTGTAAAGGTAAATACTGAGCTACCATTCAATCAAGCATACCCACTGCTGGGCCTATCGCCTGAGGGGATGAGAATCAAAAAGACACAGGCTGGTTTTTACTGGTGGTGCAGTGGTTGATAGTCCGCCTGCCAATGCAGGGGACACGGGACCATGCCCCGGTTAGGGAAGATCACACATGCCACGGAGCGCCTAGTCCCGTGAGGTATGGCGGCTGGGCCTGCACATGCAGAGCCTGTGCTCTGCAATGGGAGGGTGCACGGAAGCAAGAGGCCCACGTACTGCAAAAAACCAAAACGACACAGGCTGGCAATCCAGCAATATTTACCATAGCCAAAACTTGGAAGCTACGAAAATATCCATCAATAGAGGAATGCACAAAGAAGAAGTGGTCCATGTACACAATGGAATATGACCCCAATAAAAAATATAAATTCAATTTATTAAACAAACATAAGTAATGAGACATCAGCTTTTGGGGGTACATTCCACTCTAATATATAACCGAGGAACACCACTGCCAAGATGGTCTGTTTCCCTAGTTACCAGATTGGGAAAAGCAGAAATGCTGCCGCCCTCTGGCCGTTACCTGCAACAGCAGCTTTAAAACCTGTGCTAAGGTTCACTTCATATGCACCAGTACTGGAGGGCTGTAAATGAAACCTGCCCTCAAAATGTCTTGAGGGAGGTAATGGCCAAACTATTTCTAAGTGTCACACATACTTCACAAAAACAAGTTGAAGAGGTAAGCTGTACTCACAGTTTGAAGTAAAGAAGGACATGCCAGAAATTTCAATTTCACGGGGTTATGAGACACATGCAAATCCAACCACAAATTGGTATCAGCTCACACGAGTCAGAATATACATCAGCAAAAATACTACAAACAATAAACGCTGAAGGTGTGGTGGAGAAGAGCATAACCTCAACCTTAGGTGGGACGTAACCTGGTAAGAGCCACTAATGAGAACAGAATGGAGGTGCCTCTACAAGGTAAAGGTTTTGATACCATATGATCCAGCAGGCCCACTCCTGGGCCTATAACCTAAGAAGACAGAATTGGAAAGACACAGGCAGGCAAATGTGTGTTGCCGCAGCATTACAATAGCCATGACATGGAAGCAACCAAAAAGTCCGTCAACAGATGAGTGGACAAAGAAGAACTGGTCCACATACAGACAGAATATTAGCCAAGCAGAAAAAGGACACAGTGCCATTTGCAGCACCGTAGATGAGTCTAGAGGTAATCACGTGACTTGTAGTAAGTCAGAAACAGAAAGACACATGTCGTATGATATCACTTATAGGTGTTACTGAAAAATTGACACCAGTGAAGATATTTCCACAGAGAAGGGCAATCACAGATTCATTAAACACACTGATGGTTCACCAATGGAAAGGTGTGAGGATTGCATACATTAGGATATTGCGCTTCACGGACATATACAAACACAGGTGAAATATATCATCACCAAACACCTACGGAATACCAAGAGAAGGCTACTCAACATTCTGTCATAACGTACATGGGAAAAGGATCCCAGGAAGAACAGACATATGTATATGTGTAAAAGAACCACATCTTGCAGACCTACAACAAGCCAAACACTGTAATCAAACTTGCTGTGAGAAAAAATAAAAATTAAATTAAAACTACGAACTAGAAGTAGTGAGACAAACGTAAGGGGCTTTTACCTGGCACATTCCATTCTAAATGACAAGCTAGAACACGACTTGCATTGAGGCTCTGTTGTCCTAGGAACCAGATTTGGTAAAGGAGAACTGCTGCCACCTTGTGGCCGTTTCACACAACAGCAGCTTTCATCCCAGCGCTAATGGTCACTTGATATTCAAAAGAATGGCAGGCCTGTAAATGACACCTGCCCTGAAAACAAATCCTGGGGTCGTATATCGACCCAAAAATACAAAAGACGTTCATATTTCAAAACGACAGTTTCAAGAGGCCTATTTTACACACGTTTGTGTTCTGCTTCTTTTTCTTTCTTTCTTTTTTGGTTGAAAAACGGGAATGGAAACAGGCAACCCTCAGAATGGGAGAAAATATTTGCAAACGAATCAATGGACAAAGGTTTAATCTCCAATACATATAAACAGCTCATGCAGCTTAATCTTAAAAAAACAAACAACCCAATACAAAAATGGCTAGAAGATCTAAATAGACACTTCTTCAAAGAAGACACAGATGTGGCCAAGACGCACATGAAATGCTGCTCAACATCTCTCATTTTTAGAGAAATGCAAATCAAAACTACAATGAGGTATCACCTCACACCTATAGAATGGGCATCATCAGAAAATCTACAAACAACAAATGCTGGGGAGGGTGTGGAGAAAAGGAACCCTCTTCCGCTATCGGTGGGAATGTAAAGTGATACAGTCACTATGGAGAACAGTATGGACGTTCCTTAAAAAACGAAATATAGAATTACCATATGATCCAGCAATCCCACTTCTGGGCATATACCCAGAGAAAACCATAAATCAGAAAGACCCATTCACCACAATGTTCATTGCAGAACTATTTACCATAGCCATGTAATGGAAGCAACATAAATGCCCCCAGCCAGACGAATGGATAAAGATGTGGTGCATATATAAAATGGCATATTACTCAGGCATACAAAGGAATGAACCTGGGTCATTTGTAGAGACGTCGATGGATCTAGAGACTGTCATACAGAGTGAAGTAAGTCGGAAAGAGAAAAACAGATATTGTATATATAATGCATACATGTGGAACCTAGAAAAATGGTACAGATGAACCGGTTTTCAGGGCAGAAATAGAGACACAGAGGTAGAGAACACACGTATGGACACCAAAGGGGTGAAGCCATGGGGTGGTGCTGCTGGGATGAGTTGCGGGATTGGGATTGACATGTATACATGTATAAGTCTAAAATAGATAACTAATAATATCCTGCCGTATAAATAAAAAAAAATTAATTAAATTACAAAATTTTTTAAAATAAATAAAATTTAAAAATAAAACAGAAAAAAAGTGCTTCCCTTCACCAGATGTATTTATATGAATGAATTATTTCCATGCTTATATCTATAAATACATAAAAGAGGAATCAAATCTACCTTGAACCAAAAACAGAAATATACAGAGGAAAACCCTATCAGGCACTTGCTCCAGGGTTAAACAATTCTGAAGATGGTCAGAGGTGGTGAATCATCTACCATGAAGCCAGCACCACCCGCCCCCCCGCAAGCAGCTTCCTCATTGCAAAGCTGGGGGACCATGCCTAGGCGTCTGTGAGTAAACGTGAGCTGAGCCCCATGCCAGCTGCTGCTAAACTGTTCCCAGCCTTCTCAAGTAAAACACCTGAATATGTACAAGGACTTGAAAGCCTAGAGGAAGGGCTGTGGAGCCACACCAGTGACAGCATGCAGACCGACTTGGTGCCTGCAGGACAGCCAGGATGGTCCTGGCCCCGGGCGCTCTTCTGGAAGCTTTCCATTTCCCTGCCTGAGATACCCCTCCTGTCCCAGACCCAACAGATTGTTTCCTTCCTCACCTCTGCCAGTGGAGATATTCCAGCAGAAGGTATGGTGACACATGCTCTTCTTTAGCAGGTGGCAGCCTGGCAACTCCTTCAGAAAGTCCAGCAGAGACCCACTCACACCGGGCCCCCCACAAACCGTGGCCCCTCACTCCCTCCCACCAGCACAGCCCCGAGACTGCTGATGGGGAGGAGAATATGGCATCAGGCACAGCTGCAGTGGCTCTTGCTCCCTGGAGTGGTGTTTCTATTGACCTCAACCCAGGCACACCTGGGGAGGGCTGGTTGGCAGTGTCAGGCTGCCCAGTTCAGCTAATCCTCAGCCCTCAGGGGCTCACATTGCAGAAAATGGACCTCGCTGAACCGGCCAGGTCCAAGGAACACGGGTGGGCTCCTGAGAGTCAGGATAGACAAGGGGCTGCAGCTCCAGCTTGTTTTCTCATCATTTTATCTGGCCCATGAGTGGGAGACAACTTCAAGAAGATCCTCTCCTAATGAGAGCAATCCAGGTGTCAGGGAGAGGATGGCTGACGGGTGGAGACAGAGGCCTGGTGCCCAGGCTGCAGTGGAAGTCTCTGCAAGACCAGGCAGAGGGAGGCCGCACAGAGTGATGCCCAGAGTCACAGACCTGTCAGAGCTGCTGTTTGTTAGTTCAAGACCTGCTCTAAGGTGCTCTGGGTCAGCTCTGAGTGACAGGCGATCTGAAGACCTCTCCAATTGGGGCTATGTGCACAGTTCCTGTGTGCATAGCCCTGCTGGCGTACCTTCCAGCGGAGCTCCATATCCTGGGAGGGACCTGACCACGAGAGCCCCATGGGCTGCTGGGTAGTTGCACAGGTGAGCTCCATATCCTGGGAGTGGCCTGACCAAAAGAGCTCCGTGGGCTGCTGGGACCTGCCCAGGTGAGCCCCATATCCTGGGAGGGGCCTGACCACGAGAGCCCTATGGGCTGTTGGGTAGTTGCGCAGGTGAGCTCCATAAACTGCGATTGCCCTGACCACGAGAGCCCCGTGGGCTGCTGGGGACCTGGTAAAGTATGTCAGGACACTCAGTGATGCCACGGAGGATATATATCCCGTAGTTCCTAATTCCTACACACTGCTGGTCATTCTACCAGCCTCCAGGGCATGCTATTCTGTATTAGACTTCAATGATGCCTTCTTCTGTATTCCACTGGTCCCAGAGAGGCTGTACTGCCCTAGTAACCACATTTGGGAATGGAGAAATACTGCCGCCTTGTGGCCATTTCCCACAACAGCAGCTTTAAACCCAGTGCTAATGGTCACGAAATAGTCACACTCATTGCAGGCCTCTGTATGACACCTTTCCTCAAAAACAACCCTGTGGTCGAAAATTGTACAAAATATTCAAAAGAGGGCAACCATCAAAGAAGACAATTGCAAGAGGTTAATTGTACTCTCCGTGTTTTTATGTTTTTCTCTACCAGAAATTTTAAAAGGCATGGAAAAATGCTGAACATTAGGAAGAGTTAAAGATATGCAAATCCAAATTACTAAAACTTATCAGGTCACACCAGTCAGAATGGCCATCAGCAAAAATTCAGCAAACAATAAATGCTGAAGGGGTTTTGGAGAAATGCCTACACTTGGTTCAACGTGAGACTTGGTAATAGCCAGTAGTGAAAACAAAAATGTGGTGCTTTGTAAAGGTAAATACTGTGCTGCCATTCAATCAAGCATATCCACTGCTGGGCCTATCGCCTGAGGGGATGAGAATCAAAAAGACACAGGCTGGTTTTCACTCGTTGTGCAGTGGTTGAGATTCCGCCTGCCAATGAATGGGACATGGGATCATGCCCCGGTTAGGGAAGATCACACATGCCATGTAGTTCCTGGTCCCGTGAGGTATGGCGGCTGGGCCTGCACATCCAGAGCCTGTGCTCTGCAATGGGAGGGTGCACGGAAGCAAGAGGCCCACATACTGCAAAAAACCAAAACGACACTGGCTGGCAATCCTGCACTCCAGCAATATTTACCATAGCCAACACTTGGAAGCTACGAAAATATCCATCAATAGAGAAATGCACAAAGAAGAAGTGGTGCATGTACACTATGGAATATGACTCCAATAAAAAAATATAAATTTAATTTATAAAACAAACATAAGTAAGGAGACATCAGCTTTTGGGGGCATATTCCACTCTAATATATAACCCAGGAACACCACTGCCAAGATGGTCTGTTTCCCTAGTTACCAGATTGGGAAAAGCAGAAATGCTGCTGCCCTCTGGCCGTTACCTGCAACAGCAGCTTTGAAACTTGTGCTAAGGTTCACTTCATATGCACCAGTACTGGAGGGCTGTAAATGAAACCTGCCCTCAAAATGTCTTGAGGGAGGTAATGGTCAAACTATTTCTAAATGTCACACATACTTCACAAAAACAATTTGAAGAGGTAAGCTGTACTCACAGTTTGAAGAAAAGAAGGACATTCCAGAAAGTTCGCTTACAAAGGGTAATGAGACACATGCAAATCCAACCACAAAGTGGTATCAGCTCACACGAGTCAGAATATACATCAGCAAATATACTACAAACAATAAACTCTGAAGGTGTTGTGGAGAAGAGCATAACCTCAACCTTAGGTGGGACGTAACCTGGTAAGAGCCACTAATGAGAACAGAATGGAGGTGCCTCTACAAGGTAAAGGTTTTGATACCATATGATCCAGCAGGCCCACTCCTGGGCCTATAACCTAAGAAGACAGAATTGGAAAGACACAGGCAGGCAAATGTGCATTGCTGCAGTATTACAATAGCCATGACATAGAAGCAACCAGAAAGTCCATCAACAGATGCATGGACAAAGAAGAACTGGTACATGTGCAGACAGAATATTAGTCAAGGAAAAGAATGATACAGTGCCATTTGCAGCACCGTAGATGAGTCTAGAGGTAATCACGTGACTTGTAGTAAGTCAGAAACAGAAAGACACATGTCGTATGATATCACTTATAGGTGTTACTGAAAAATTGACACCAGTGAAGATATTTCCATAGAGAAGTGCAATCACAGATTCATTAAACAATCTTATGGTTCACAAATGGAAAGTTGTGAGGATTAGATTCATTAACATATTGGGGTTAACAGACATATGAAAACACAGGTGAAATATATAATCACCAATCACCTACGGAATACCAAGAGAAGACTACTCAACATTCTGTCATAAAGTACATGGGAAAAGGATCCCAGGAAGTACAGACATATGTATATGTGTCAAAGAACCACATCTTGCACACCTACAACAAACCAAACATTGTAATCAAGCTTGCTGTGATAAAAAATAAAAATTAAATAAAAAAAAGCGAAGAAGAAATAGTGAGACAAACTTAGGGTTTTTTTCCTGGAACATTCCATTCTAAATTACAACCTTGAACACGACTTCCATTGAGGCTCTGTTGAACTATTAAACAGATTTGGTAAAGGAGAACTGCTCTCACCTTGTGGCCGTTTCACACAACATCAGCTTTAATCCCAGCCCTAATGATCAGTTGATATTCAAAACAATTACAGGCCTGTAAATCACACACGCCCTGAAAACAAATCCTGGGTTCGCAAATGGACCAAAAAATTCAAAAGACGTCCATATTTCAAAATGACAGTTTCAAGAGGCATATTTTACACACATTTGTGTTCTCCTTTTTCTTTATTTTTTTGTTAAAAAACGGGAATGGAAAAAGGCTACCCTCAGAATGGGAGAAAATATTTGCAAACGAATGAATGGAGAAAGGTTTAATCTCCAATATATATAAACAGCTCATGCAGCTTTATATTAAAAAAACAAACAAACCAATACAAAAATGGGTAGAATATCTAAATAGACACTTCTTCAAAGAAGACACAGAGATGGCCAAGTCACACATGAAAAGCTGCTTAACATCACTAATTATTAGAGAAATTCAAATCAAACCTACAATGAGGTATCACCTCACACCTGTTAGAATGGGCATCATCAGAAAATCTACAAACAACAAATTCTGGGGAGGGTGTGGACAAAAGGAACCCTCTTCCACTATTTCTGGGAATGCATATTGATACATTCACTATGGAGAACAGTATGGAGGTTCCTTTAAATACTAAAAATAGAATTACCATATGATCCAGCAATCCCACTTCTGGTCATATACCCAGAGAAATCCATAAATCAAGAAGACACATTCACCGCAATGTTATTTGAAGCACTATTTACAATAGCCAGGTTATGGAAGCAACCTAATGCCCACAGACAGATGAATGGATAATGATGTGGTACATATATAAAATGGAATATTACTCAGCCATACAACGGAATGAACCTGAGTCCTTTGTAGGGATGTCCATGTATGTAGAGACTGTCATACAGAGTGAAGTTAGAAAGAGAACAACAAATATTGTATAGTAATCCATGTATGTGGAACCTAGAAAAATTATACAGATGAACCGGTTTGCAGGGCAGAAATAGAGACACAGAGGTAGAGAACAAACGTATGGACACCAAGGGGGCGAAGCCATGGGGTGGTGCTGTTGGGATGAGTTGGGAGATTGGGATTGACCTTTATACATGTATATGTATATAATAGATAACTAATAATCACCTGGTGTATAAAAAATAAATGAAATTATATTTCAAAATTTTTAAGGGTAAATAAAATTTAAAAATAAAACAGAAAAATGTTCTTTCCTTCACACAGATGCTTTTATATGAATGAATTATTTCCATGCTTATATCTATAAGTACATAAAAGAGGAATAAAATCTACCTTGAATGAAAAAAGAAAAAAAAACAGAACCCACCAGTTATACAGGGGAAAATCCTATCAGGGCACTTGCTCCAGTGGTAAACAATTCTGAAGTTGGTCAGAGTTGGGGAATCTTCTCCCATGCAGACAGCATCACCCCCACAAGGAGCTTCCTCATAAAACAGCCGTTAGCTATTCGCTAACTCTAACCCTAGCCCTACACCTTACCCTAACCCAACCTTACACCTTATATTAAACCGTACCATAATCCTAACCTGTACAGTAACACTTACATGCCCTAACACATACCCTGACCCTAACACTTTTCCCTACCCTCACCTGTACTCTAAAGCTTAACTGTTCGCTGACCTTAACTCTAGCCATAAACCTAAACCTAACCCCAACCCTACACCTTACCCTAACCCGTACCCTAATCCTGAACCATACACTAACACTAACACGTGCCCTAACACGTACCCTGACCCTAACACTTTTCCCTAACATCACCTGTACCCTAAAGCTTACCATTCGCTAACCCTAACCCTAGCCCTAAAGCTAACCCTATCCCTAACCCTACACCTTACCCTAACCCATACCCTAATCATAACCCGTACACTAACACTAACATGGGCCCTAACACGTACGCTGAACATAACACTTTTCTGTACACAAAACTTTACCCTAATCCTTACCGTTTGCTAACCCTAACCCTAGCCCACAACCTAATTCCAACCCCAACCCTACCCTTTACACTAAACCATACCCTAATTCTAACCGGTACACTAACACTATCCCACGCCCTAACACGTACCCTGACCCTAACACTGTTGAGTACCCTCACCTGTACCCTAAACCTTACCGTTCACGAACCCTAAACCTAGCCCTAACCCTAAACCTAAGGACAACCCTACCCCTTACCCTAACCTGTGCCCTAATCCTAACCCGTACACTAAAACTAACACATGCCCTAACATGTACCCTGACCCTAACACGTTTCGCTACCATCAACTGTACCCAAAAACTTAGACGTTCCGTAACCCTAACCCTAGCCCTAAACCTAAAACTAACCCCAACCCTACCCCTTACCCTAACACGTACCCTAATTCCAATCCATACACTAACACTAATAGTGTCCTAACACATACCCTGACCCTAAAAGTTTTAATTACCGTCACCTGTACCCTAAACCGTACCATTCACTAACACTAAACCTAGACGTAAACCTAACCCTAAACCCAACCCTACCCCTTACCCTAACACGTACCCTAATTCTAACCCATACACTAACACTAATACATGTCCTAACACATACCCTGACCCTAACACTTTAGCGTTCCCTCACCTGTTCCCTAAACATTACCGTTCGCTAACCCTAACCCTAGACCTAAACCTAACCCTAACGCCATCCCTACCCCTGATCCTAACCTGTACGCTAATCCTAACCCGTACACTAACACTAAACCATGCCCTAACATGTACCCTGACTCTAACACTTTTCCATACCCTCACCTGTACCCTAAACATTACCATTCGCTAACCCTAACCCTAGACCTAAACCTAACCCTAACCCCAGCCATACATGGTACCCTAACCTGTACCTTAATCCTATCATGTACATTAACACTAACACTTGCCATAACACAATCCCTGACCCTAACGTGTTTCCATACGCTCACCTGTACCCTAAATATTACCTAATCACTAACCCTATCACTAGCCCTAAACCTAACCCTAAACCAAACCTTACACCTTACCCTAAACTGTACCCTAATCCTAACCCATACAATAACACTAACACGTGCCCTAGTACATATCCTGACCCTAAAACTTTTCCGTAACCTCACCTGTACACTAAATCTTACCTTTCACTAACCCTAACCCTAGCCCTAAACCTAAACCTAACCCCAACCCTACCCCTTACCCTAAACTGTACCCTAATCCTAACCTGTACACTAACACTAAAACATGCCCTAAAACGTACTGTGGCCCTAACACTTTTCCGTACCCTCACCTGTACCCTAAAGCTTACCCGTTCAATAACCCTAACCCTAGCCCTAAACCTCACCCTAACCCCAACCCTAACAGTTACCCTAACCTGTAACCTAATCATAACCCATACACTAACACTAACACTTGCCCTAACACATAAACTGACCCTAACACTATTCTGTATCCTCACCTGTACCCTAAATCTAACTCGTTCGCAAACCCTAACCCTAACCCTAATGCTAAACCTAAACCAAACCCTACCCCTTACCCTAAACCATACCCTAATCCTAACCCATACACTAAAAGAAACCCATGCCATAACGCAAACCCAGACCCTAACACTTTTCCATACCCTCACGTGTACCGTAAACCTTACCTTTCGCTAACCCTAACCCTAGCCCTAAACCTAACCCTAAAGCCAACCCTACACCGTACCCTAACCTGTACACTAATCCTAACCCGTACACTAACACTAACATGTGCCCTAACACGAATCTTGACCCTAACACGTTTCCATATGCTCAACTTTACCCTAAATGTTACATGTTCTTTAACACTTACCTTAGCCCTAAACCTAACCCTAACACCAACCTTACACATTACCTTAACCCGTACCCTAATCCTAACCCGTACACTAACACTAACCCATGCCCTAACACATACCCTGACACTAACACTTTTCCATACCCTCACCTGTACCCTAAACTTTACCGTTCGCTAACCCTAACCCTAGCCTTACCCCTAAATGTAACCCCAACTCTACATCTTACCCTAACCCGTACAGTAATCCTAACCCATACACTGACACTAACCCGTGCCCTAAAACATAACCTGACCCTAACACTTTTCCGTACTCTCACCTGTACCCTAAACCTTACCATTTGCTAACCCTAACACTAGCCCTAAACCTAACACTAACCCCAACCCTACACCTTACACTAAACCGTACCCTAATCCTAACTGATACACTAACACTATCCTGTGACCTAACACGTACCCTGACTGTAACACTTTTTCGTACCCTCACCTGTACCCTAAGCCTTACCGTTCACTAACCCTATCCTTAGCCCTAAAGCTAACCCTATCCCCAACCCTACACCTTACCCTAAACCATACCCAAACCGTAACCCATACACTAACACTAACATGTGCCCTAACACGAACCCTGACCCTCCCATGTTACCAAATGCTCACTCGTACCCTAAATGTTATCTGTTCACCACCCTAACCCTAGCCTTAAACCTAACAGTAACCCCAACCCTACACCTTACCCTAACCTGTACCCTAATCCTAACCCGTACACTAACAGTAACACTTGCCCTAACACGTACCCTGACCCTAACACTTTCTGTACCCAAAACTTTACCCTAAACCTTACCGTTTGATAACCCTAAACCTAGTCTGTAACCTAACCCTAACCCCAAAACTACACCTTACCCTAACCCGTACCCTAATCCTAACCCATACATTAACACTAACACATGACCTAACACGTACCCTGACTCTAACACTTTTCTGTATATTCACCTGTACCTTAAACGTTACCTTTCGCTAAACCTAACCCTAACCCTAAACCTAAAGCTAACCCCAACCCTACACCTACCCTAACCTGTACCCTAATCCTAACACATACATTAACACTAACCCATGTCCTAACACGTACGCTGACATGCACACGTTTCCGTACTCTCATCTGTACCCTAAAACTTACCCGTTTGCTAACCCTTTCCCTAGTTCTAAACCTAACACTAACCACAACCCTACTCCTTACCCTAATCAGTACCCTAATCCTAACCAATACACTAACACAAACATGTGCCCTAACATGTACCCTGACCCTACGATATTTCCGTACCCTCATCTGTACCCTAAACGTTACCCACTCGCTAACCATAACCCTAGACCTAAACCTAAACCTAACACCAAACCTACCCCTTAACCCAACATGTAAGCTAAATCTAAAACATACACTAACCCTAACACGTGCCCTAACAGGTACCCTGACCCTAACAGGTTTCCATACCCTCACCTATACCCAAAAACTTAACCATTCCCTAAGCCTAACCCTAGACCTAAACCTAACCTGAACCCCAACCCTACACGTTACCCTAATTCGTACACTAATCCCAAGCCGTATACTAACACTAATCATGCACTAACATGTACCCTGACCCTAACACTTTTCCGAAGAGTCACCTGTACCCTAAAACTTACCCATTCACTAACCATAACCCTAGCCCTACACCTAAACCTAACCCCAACCTTACCCTTTACCCTAACCTGTACCTTAATCCTAACCCATACACTAACACTAAACCATGCCCTAACACATAAACTGACCCTATCACGTTTCCGTACCCTCACCTGTGCCCTAAACCTTACAGTTCACTAACACTAACCCTAGCCTTAAACCTAACCCTAACCCTAACCCTACACTTTACCCTAACCCATACCCTAATCCTAACCTGTACACTAACACTAACCAAGGCAGAAACACGTACCCTGACACTAACACTTTTCCGTACCCTCACCTGGACCCTAAACCTTACTGTTTGCTAACCCTAAACCTAGACCTAAACCTTAACTTAACCCGAAGCCTACACCTTACCCTAAACCGTATTCTAATCCTAACCCATACACTAACACTAAACTGTGTCTTAACACATACGCTGACACTAACACGTTTCTCTACCCTCACCTCTATGCTAAGCCTTACCCGTTCACTAACCCTAACCCTAGCCCTAAATCTAACACTAACTGCAAACCTACACCTTACTCTAAGCCGTACCCTAATCCTAACCCATACACTAACACTAACCGGTGCCCTAACACGTACCGTGAACCTAACACGTTTCTGTACCATGACCTGAACCCTAAACATTACCCGTTCACTAGTCCTAACCCTACATCTAAACCTAACCTTAACCCCAAACCTACCACTTAACATAACCTGTACCCTACTCTTAACCTATACACTAACAATAACACGTGCCCTAACATGTACCCTGACTCTAACACTTGTCCATACCCTCACCTGTACCCTAAACCTACCTGTCACTAACACTAACCCTAGCCCTAAACCTAACCCTAACCCCAACCCTACACCTTACCCTAATCCTAGCCCGTACAATAACACTGACCCTTGCCCTAACACGTACTCTAATCCTTACCCATACAGTAACACTAACACGTGTCCTAACACATACCCTGACACTAACACTTTTCTTTACCCTCACCTGTACCCTAAATCTTAACCATTCACTAACCCTAACATTAGCCCTAAACCTAACCCTAACGCGCACACTATCCCTTACTCTAACATGTACCCTAATCCTAACCCATACACTAACTCTGACCCTTGCCCTAACACGTACCCTGACCCTAAAACTTTTCCGTACCCTCACCTCTACCCTAAACCTTACCGTTCACTAAACCTAACCCTAAACCTAACCGTAAACCTAAAACCAACCCTACCTCTTACCCTAAACCATACCCTAATCCTAACCCATGCAATAACACTAACACGTGCCCTAAAACATACCCTGACCCTAACAATATTCTGTACACTGAGCTGTACCCTAAAACTTACCCGTTTGCTAAACATCACCCTAGCCCTAAATCTAACCGTAACCCCAAACCTACCACTTACCCTACCCCTTACGCTAACCCGAACCCTAATCCTAACTCGTACACTAACACTAACCCATGCCCTAAGACGTACCCTGACCCTAACACTTTTCCGTACCCTCACCTGTACCGTAAACCTTAATGTTCGATAAGCCTCACCCTGGCCCTAAACCTAAAACTATCCCCAAACCTACACTTTACCCGAACCGGTACGCTATTCCTAAGCCATACACTAACATTAATTCGTGTCCTAACACATACCCTAACCCTAATCCTAGGCCTAAACCTAACCCTGACACCAACCCTAACCCTTACCCAACCTGTACCATAATCCTAACCCATACACTAACACTAACACATGCCCTAACACGTACCCTGAACCTAACACGTTTCCGTACCATCAACTGTATGCTAAAACTTACACGTTTGCTAACACTAACACTAGCCCTAAACCTAAACCTAACCCCAACCCTACACCTTACCCTAACCCTTACCCTAATCCTGAACCATACACTAACACTAACAAGTGCCCTAACACGTACCCTGACCCTAAAACTTTTCCCTAACCTCACCTGTACCCTAATCCTTACCGCTCTGGGAGAGGAGATCCTTAGAGGTCTAACTAGGGCCTGCCTTGGTTGAGGCAGTTCGCTCCACGTGGGTCACCCTGCATATAGAATTTCATTCGGGGAAGGGACCATTGTGTATATTTTGGAAGAAATGCTGCTTGTGTTCCACCTGCAACTAAAGCAGAGTTCTTCGGGTAAAACTGCCGTGTTTTGGGAGAGAACATGCTTAGAGGCCTAACTAGAGCCTACCTTACTTGAGGCAGTTCGATAAACGTGAGACACCCTGAGTATAGCATTTCATTCGGGGAATGGCCATTTGCTGTGTACATTGTGGGAGAAATGCTGCTTGTGTTCCACCTGCAGCTAAGACAGAGTTCTTCAAGTAAAACTGCCATGTTTAGGGAGAGGAAATGCTTACAGGCCTAACTACATCATGACTTAATTTAGGCATTTCAGTCCACACGGGACACCTTGGTATAGAAGTCCATTCTGGGAAAGGCACATTGTGTACACTGTGGGAGAAATCTTGACCGTGTTTCACCTGCAACTAAAGCAGAGTTCTTCGGGTAAAACTGCGTGTTTTGGGAGACGAAATGCTTAGGGGCCTCACTAGAGCGTGCCTTGGTTGAGGCAGTTCGTTCAACAGGGGACAACCTGCGTACAGAAGTTCATTCGCGGAAGGGACCATTGTGTCCACTGTGGGAGAAATGCTGCTTGTGTTCCACTTGCAAGTAAGGCAGAGTTCTTCGGGAAAAACTGCCGTGTTTAGGGTGAGGAAATGCTTAGAGCCCTAACTAGAGCCTTCCTTAGTTGAGGCAGTTCGCTCAAAGCAGGACACCCTGTATATAAAAATTGATTCGGGGAAAGACCCATTCTGTACACTGTGGGAGAAATGTGGCTTGTCTTCCACCTGCAACTAAAGCAGAGTTCAGAGGGTAAAATTGCATGTTTTGGGAGAGGAAACGCGTAGAGGCCTAACTATAGGCGGCCTTGGTTTAGTCATTCCACTCCAGGAGGGACACCTTGCATACAGAAGTTCTTACGGGCAAAGAGCCATTGTGTACACTGTGAGAGAAAAGTTTCTTGTTTCCAGCTGCAAATAAAGCAGAGTTCTTCGGGAAAAACAGCGTGTTTTGGGAGAGGAAACGCTTAGAGGCATAAGTAGAGCCTGGCTTGGATGAGGTAGTTCACTCCACGTGGGACAACCTGCGTATAAAATTTCATTCGGGGAAAGGCCCATTGTGTACACTATGGGAGAAAACCTGCTTGTGTTCCACCTGCAACTAAAGCAGAGTTCCTCCGTAAAAACTGCGTGTTTTGGGAGAGGAAATACTTACAGTCATTACTAGAGCCTGCCTTGGTTGAGGCAATTCGCTCCACGTGGGACACCCTGCATATTGAAGTTCCTTTGGGAAGGGCCTTTTGTGTACACTGTAGGAGAAATGCAGTTTGTGTTGCACCTGAAAATAAAGCGAGTTCTTCAGGTAAAACTGCGTGTTATGGGAGAGGAAATGTTTACAATACTCACTACAGCCTGCCTTGATTGAGGCAGTTCGCTCCACGTGGGAAACCTTGCATATAGAAGTTCATGGGTGGAAGAGCACAAACAGTACACAGTGGGAGAAATGCTGCTTGTGTTCCACCTGAAACTAGAGCAGAGTTCTTCGGGTAAAACTGCCGTGTTTTGGGAGAGGAAATGCTTTCATTCCTCGCGACAGCCTGCCCTGGAGAGGCAGTTCGCTCCACGTGGGAAACCCTGCATATAGAAGTTCATTCGTGGAAGAGCCCAAAGAGTACACAGTGGGAGAAATGCTGCTTGTGTTCCACCTGCAAATAAAACAGAGTTCTTCAGGTAAAACTGCGTGTTTTGGGAGAGGAAATGCTTATGGTCCTTATGAGAGCCTGCCTTGGTTGAGGCAGTTCACTGCACGTGGGACACCCTGCATATTGAAGATTCATTCGGGGAAGGGCCCTTTGTATAAGGTGTGGGACAAATGCAGCTTGTGTTCCACCTGCAACTAAAGCAGATTTCTTCGGTTAAAACTGCGTGTTTTGGGAGAGAAAATGCTTACACTCCTCTCTACAGCCTGCCTTGGTTGAGGCAGTTCGCTCCACGTGGGAAAACCTGCATATAGAAGTTCATTCGTGGAAGAGCCCAAAGAGTACACAGTGGGAGAAAAGCTGCTTGTGTTCCACCTGCAACTAAAGCAGAGTTCTTCGGCTAAAACTGCTGTGTTTTCAGAGAGGAAATTCTTAGACACCACAGTAGAGCCTGCCCTCGTTCTGGCAGTTTCCTCCACGCGGGAAACCATTCTTAAAGAACAAGTTCATTAGGGGAGGTGCCCATTGTGTACACTGTGTGAGAAAAGATGCTTGCATTCCCCATGCAACTAAAGCAGAGTTCTTCCGTTAAAACTGCGCGTTTTGGGAGAGGATATGCTTATAGTCCTCGATACAGCCTGCCATGGTTGAGGCAGTTTGCTTCCCGTGGGAATCCCTGCATAAAGAAGTTCATTCGTGGAAGAGCCCAAAGAGTACACAGTAGGAGTAATGCTGCTTGTGTTCCACCTGCAACTAAAGCAGACTTCTTTGGGTAAAACGGCCGTGTTTTGGAAGAGGAAATGCTTACAGTCCTCGCTACAGCCTGCCCTGGATGAGGCAGTTCGCTCCACGTGGGAATCCCTGCATATAGAAGTTCATTCGTGGAATAGCCCAAAGAGTACACAGTGGGAGAAATGCTGCTTGTGTTCCACCTGCAACTAGAGCCGAGTTCTTCGGATGAAACTGCGTGTTTTGGGAGAGCAATTGCTTACAGTCCTTACTAGAGCCTGCCTTCGTTGAGGCAGTTCACTGCACGTGGGACACCCTGCATACTGATGATTCATTCGGGGAAGGGACATATGTATAAGGTGTGGCACAAATGCAGCCTGTGTTCCACCTGTTACTAAAGCACAGTTCTTCGGCTAAAAGTGCCGTGTTTTCAGAGAGGAAATCCTTAGAGACCACAGTAGAGCCTGCCATGGTTGAGGCAGTTCGCTCCACGCGGGAAACATTTCTTATGGAACAAGAACATTAGGGGAAGTGCCCATGGTGTACACTGGGGGAGAAAAGCTGCTTGTGTTCCCCCTGCACCTAAAGCACAGTTCTTCGGGTAAAAGTGCCGTGTTTTCAGAGAGGAAACCCTTAGGGACCACAGTAGAGCCTGCCATGGTTGAGGCAGTTCGCTCCACGCGGGAAACCTTTCTTATAGAACAAGTTCATTAGGGGAAGTGCCCATTGTGTACACTGTGGGAGAAGCGCTGCTTGTGTTCACGCTGCAACTAAAGCAGAGTTCTTCCGTTAAAACTGCGTGTTTTGGGAGAGAAAATGCTTACAGTCCTCGCTACAGCCTGCCTTGGTTGAGGCAGTTCGCTCCACGAGTGAAATCCTGCATATAGAAGTTCATTCATGGAAGAGCCCAAAGAGTACACAGTGGGAGAAAAGCTGCTTGTGTTCCACCTGCAACTAAAGCAGAGTTCTTTGGCGAAAAGGGCCGTGTTTTCAGAGGGGAAATTCTTAGAAACCACAGTAGAGCCTGCCCTCGTTCAGGCAGTTTGCTCCACGCGGGAAACCATTCTTAAAGAACAAGTTCATTAGGGGAAGTGGCCATTGTGTACACTGTGGGAGAAAAGATGCTTGTGTTCCCCCTGCAACTAAAGCAGAGTTCTTCCGTTAAAACTGCGCGTTTTGGGAGAGGATATGCTTACAGTCCTCGATACAGCCTGCCCTGGTTGAGGCAGTTCGCTCCACGTGGGAAACGCTGCATATAGAAGTTCATTCGGGGAAGAGCCCAAAGAGTACACAGTGGGAAAAATGCTGCTTGTTTTCCACCCGTAACTAGAGCAGAGTTCTTCGGGTAAAACTGCATGTTTTGGGAGAGCAATTGCTTACAGTCCTTACTAGAGCCTGCCTTCGTTGAGGCTGTTCACTGCACGTGGGACACCCTGCATACAGAAGATTCATTCGGGGAAGGGCCCTTTGTATAAGGTGTGGGACAAATGCAGCTTGTGTTCCACCTGCAACTAAAGCAGAGTTCTTCGGGTAAAAGTGCCATGTTTTCAGAGAGGTAATCTTTAGAGACCACAGTAGAGCCTGCCATGGTTGAGGCAGTTCGCTCCACGCGGGAAACCATTATTATAGAACAAGATCATTAGGGGAAGTGCCCATGGTGTACACAGGGGGAGAAAAGCTGCTTGTGTTACCCCTGCAACTAAAGCAGAGTTCTTCCGTTAATACTGCGTGTTTTGGGAGCGGATATGCTTACAATCCTCGCTACAGCCTGCCCTGGATGAGGCAGTTCACTCCACGTGAGAATCCCTGCATGTACAAGTTCATTCGTGGAAGAGTCCGAAGAGTACACAGTAGGAGAAAAGCTGCTTGTGTTCCACCTGCAACTAAAGCAGAGTTCTTCGGCTAAAAGGGCCGTGTTTTCAGAGAGGAAATACTTAGAGACCACAGTAGAGCCTGCCCTCGTTCAGGCAGTTTGCTCCACGCGGGAAACCATTCTTAAAGAACAAGTTCATTAGGGGAAGTGCCCATTGTGTACACTGTGGGAGAAAAGATGCTTGTGTTCCCCCTGCAACTAAAGCAGAGTTCTTCCGTTAAAACTGCGCGTTTTGGGAGAGGATATGCTTACAGTCCTCGATACAGCCTGCCATGGTTGAGGCAGTTTGCTCCCCGTGGGAATCCCTGCATAAAGAAGTTCATTCGTGGAAGAGCCCAAAGAGTACACAGTAGGAGTAATGCTGCTTGTGTTCCACCTGCAACTAAAGCAGACTTCTTTGGGTAAAACGGCCGTGTTTTGGAAGAGGAAATGCTTACAGTCCTCGCTACAGCCTGCCCTGGATGAGGCAGTTCGCTCCACGTGGGAATCCCTGCATATAGAAGTTCATTCGTGGAAGAGCCCAAAGAGTACACAGTGGGAGAAATGCTGCTTGTGTTCCACCTGCAACTAGAGCCGAGTTCTTCGGGTAAAACTGCGTGTTTTGGGAGAGCAATTGCTTACAGTCCTTACTAGAGCCTGCCTTCGTTGAGGCAGTTCACTGCTCGTGGGACACGCTGCATATTGAAGATTCATTCGGGGAAGGGCCCTTTGTATAAGGTGTGGGACAAATGCAGCTTGTGTTCCACCTGCAACTAAAGCACAGTTCTTCGGGTAAAAGTGCCGTGTTTTCAGAGAAGAAATCCTTAGAGACCACAGTAGAGCCTGCCGTGGTTGAGGCAGTTCGCTCCACGCGGGAAACCTTTCTTATAAAACAAGTTCATTAGGGGAAGTTCCCATTGTGTACACTGTGGGAGAAGCGCTGCTTGTGTTCACGCTGCAACTAAAGCAGAGTTCTTCCGTTAAAACTGGGTGTTTCGGGAGAGGATATGCTTACAGTCCTCGCTACAGCCTGCCTTGGTTGAGGCAGTTCGCTCCACGTGGGAAAACCTGCATATAGAAGTTCAGTCGTGGAAGAGACCAAAGAGTACACAGTGGGAGAAAAGCAGCTTGTGTTCCACCTGCAACTAAAGCAGAGTTCTTCGGCTAAAAGGGCCGTGTTTTCATATAGAAAATTTTTAGAGAACACAGTAGAGCCTGCCCTCGTTCAGGCAGTTTGCTCCACGAGGGAAACCATTCGTAAAGAACAAGTTCATTAGGGCAAGTGGCCATTGTGTACACTGTGGGAGAAAAGATGCTTGTGTTCCCCCTGCAACTAAAGCAGAGTTCTTCCGTTAAAACTGCGTGTTTTGGGAGAGTAAATGCTTACAGTCCTCGGTACAGCCTGCCCTGGATGAGGCAGTTCGCTCCACGTGGGAATCCCTGCATATAGAAGTTCATTCGTGGAAGAGCCCAAAGAGTACACAGTAGGAGTAATGCTGCTTCTGTTCCACCTGCAACTAAAGCAGACTTCTTTGGGTAAAACGGCCGTGTTTTGGAAGAGGAAATGCTTACAGTCCTCGCTACAGCCGGCCCTGGATGAGTCAGTTCGCTCCACGTGGGAATCCCTGCATATAGAAGTTCACTCGTGGAATAGCCCAAAGAGTACACAGTGGGAGAAATGCTGCTTGTGTTCCACCTGGAACTAGAGCCGAGTTCTTGGGGTAAAACTGCGTGTTTTGGGAGAGCAATTGATTACAGTCCTTACTAGAGCCTGCCTTCGTTGAGGCAGTTCACTGCTCGTGGGACACCCTGCATATTGAAGATTCATTCGGGGAAGGGCCTTTTGTATAAGGTGTGGGACAAATGCAGCTTGTGTTCCACCTGCAACTAAAGCAGAGTTCTTCGGCTAAAAGGGCCGTGTTTTCAGATAGAAAATTTTTAGAGAACACAGTAGAGCCTGCCCTCGTTCAGGCAGTTTGCTCCACGAGGGAAACCATTCGTAAAGAACAAGTTCATTAGGGCAAGTGGCCATTGTGTACACTGTGGGAGAAAAGATGCTTGTGTTCCCCCTGCAACTAAAGCAGAGTTCTTCCGTTAAAACTGCGTGTTTTGGGAGAGTAAATGCTTACAGTCCTCGGTACAGCCTGCCCTGGATGAGGCAGTTCGCTCCACGTGGGAATCCCTGCATATAGAAGTTCATTCGTGGAAGAGCCCAAAGAGTACACAGTAGGAGTAATGCTGCTTCTGTTCCACCTGCAACTAAAGCAGACTTCTTTGGGTAAAACGGCCGTGTTTTGGAAGAGGAAATGCTTACAGTCCTCGCTACAGCCGGCCCTGGATGAGTCAGTTCGCTCCACGTGGGAATCCCTGCATATAGAAGTTCACTCGTGGAATAGCCCAAAGAGTACACAGTGGGAGAAATGCTGCTTGTGTTCCACCTGGAACTAGAGCCGAGTTCTTGGGGTAAAACTGCGTGTTTTGGGAGAGCAATTGATTACAGTCCTTACTAGAGCCTGCCTTCGTTGAGGCAGTTCACTGCTCGTGGGACACCCTGCATATTGAAGATTCATTCGGGGAAGGGCCTTTTGTATAAGGTGTGGGACAAATGCAGCTTGTGTTCCACCTGCAACTAAAGCACAGTTCTTCGGGTAAAAGTGCCGTGTTTTCAGAGAGGAAACCCTTAGGGACCACAGTAGAGCCTGCCATGGTTGAGGCAGTTCGCTCCACGCGGGAAACCTTTCTTATAAAACAAGTTCATTAGGGGAAGTGCCCATTGTGTACACTGTGGGAGAAGCGCTGCTTGTGTTCACGCTGCAACTAAAGCAGAGTTCTTCCGTTAAAACTGCGTGTTTTGGGAGAGAAAGTGCTTACAGTCCTCGCTACAGCCTGCCTTGGTTGAGGCAGTTCGCTCCACATGGGAAAACCTGCCTATAGAAGTTCATTCGTGGAAGAGCCCAAAGAGTACACAGTGGGAGAAAAGCTGCTTGTGTTCCACCTGCAACTAAAGCAGAGTTCTTCGGCTAAAAGGGCCGTGTTTTCAGAGAGGAAATTCTTAGAGACCACAGTAGAGCCTGCCCTCGTTCAGGCAGTTTGCTCCACGCGGGAAACCATTCTTAAAGAACAAGTTCATTAGGGGAAGTGGCCATTGTGTACACTGTGGGAGAAAAGATGCTTGTGTTCCCCCTGCAACTAAAGCAAAGTTCTTCCGTTAAAACTGCGCGTTTTGGGAGAGGATATGCTTACAGTCCTCGATACAGCCTGCCATGGTTGAGGCAGTTTGCTCCCCGTGGGAATCCCTGCATAAAGAAGGTCATTCGTGGAAGAGCCCAAAAAGTACACAGTAGGAGTAATGCTGCTTGTGTTCCACCTGCAACTAAAGCAGACTTCTTTGGGAAAAACGGCCGTGTTTTGGAAGAGGAAATGCTTACAGTCCTCGCTACAGCCTGCCCTGGATGAGGCAGTTCGCTCCACGTGGGAATCCCTGCATATAGAAGTTCATTCGTGGAATAGCCCAAGGAGTACACAGTGGGAGAAATGCTGCTTGGGTTCCCCCTGCAACTAGAGCCGAGTTCTTGGGGTAAAACTGCGTGTTTGGGGAGAGCAATTGCTTACAGTCCTTACTAGAGCCTGCCTTCGTTGAGGCAGTTCACTGCTCGTGGGACACCCTGCATATTGAAGATTCATTCGGGGAAGGGCCCTTTGTATAAGGTGTGGGACAAATGCAGCTTGTGTTCCACCTGCAAATAAAGCACAGTTCTTCGGCTAAAAGGGCCGTGTTTTCAGAGAGGAAACCCTTAGGGACCACAGTAGAGCCTGCCATGGTTGAGGCAGTTCGCTCCACGCGGGAAACCTTTCTTATAAAACAAGTTCATTAGGGGAAGTGCCCATTGTGTACACTGTGGGAGAAGCGCTGCTTGTGTTCACGCTGCAACTAAAGCAGAGTTCTTTCGTTAAAACTGCGTGTTTTGGGAGAGAAAATGCTTACAGTCCTCGCTACAGCCTGCCTTGGTTGAGGCAGTGCACTCCACGTGGGAAAACCTGCATATAGAAGTTCATTCGTGGAAGAGCCCAAATAGTACACAGTGGGAGAAAAGCTGCTTGTGTTCCACCTGCAACTAAAGCAGAGTTCTTCGGCTAAAAGGGCCGTGTTTTCAGAGAGGAAATTCTTAGAGACCACAGTAGAGGCTGCCCTCGTTCAGGCAGTTTGCTCCACGCGGGAAACCATTCTTAAAGAACAAGTTCATTAGGGGAAGTGCCCATTGTGTACACTGTGGGAGAAAAGATGCTTGTGTTCCCCCTGCAACTAAAGCAGAGTTCTTCCGTTAAAACTTCGTGTTTTGGGAGAGAAAATTCATACAGTCCTCGCTACAGCCTGCCTTGGTTGAGGCAGTTCGCTCCACGTGGGAAAACCTGCATATAGAAGTTCATTCGTGGAAGAGCCCAAAGAGTACACAGTGGGAGAAAAGCTGCTTGTGTTCCACCTGCAACTAAAGCAGAGTTCTTCGGCTAAAAGGGCCGTGTTTTCAGAGAGGAAACCCTTAGGGACCACAGTACAGCCTGCCATGGTTGAGGCAGTTCGCTCCACGCGGGAAACCATTCTTAAAGAACAAGTTCATTAGGGGAAGGGCCATTGTGTACACTGTGGGAGAAAAGATGCTTGTGTTCCCCCTGCAACTAAAGCAAAGTTCTTCCGTTAAAACTGCGCGTTTTGGGAGAGGATATGCTTACAGTCCTCGATACAGCTTGCCATGGTTGAGGCAGTTTGCTCCCCGTGGGAATCCCTGCATAAAGAAGTTCATTCGTGGAAGAGCCCAAAGAGTACACAGTAGGAGTAATGCTGCTTGTGTTCCACCTGCAACTAAAGCAGACTTCTTTGGGTAAAACGGCCGTGTTTTGGAAGAGGAAATGCTTACAGTCCTCGCTACAGCCTGCCCTGGATGAGGCAGTTCGCTCCACGTGGGAATCCCTGCATATAGAAGTTCATTCGTGGAATAGCTCAAAGAGCACTCAGTGGGAGAAATGCTGATTGTGTTCCACCTGGAACTAGAGCAGAGTTCTTCGGGTAAAACTGCGTGTTTTGGGAGAGCAATTGCTTACAGTCCTTACTAGAGCCTGCCTTCGTTGAGGCAGTTCACTGCTCGTGGGACACCCTGCATATTGAAGATTCATTCGGGGAAGGGCCTTTTGTATAAGGTGTGGGACAAATGCAGCTTGTGTTCCACCTGCACCTAAGGAACAGTTCTTCGGGTAAAAGTGCCGTGTTTTCAGAGAGGAAACCCTTAGGGACCACAGTAGAGCCTGCCATGGTTGAGGCAGTTCGCTCCACGCGGGAAACCTTTCTTATAAAACAAGATCATTAGGGGAAGTGCCCATTGTGTACACTGTGGGAGAAGCGCTGCTTGTGTTCACGCTGCAACTAAAGCAGAGTTCTTGCGTTAAAACTGCGTGTTTTGGGAGAGAAAATGCTTACAGTCCTCGCTACAGCCTACCTTGGTTGAGGCAGTTCGCTCCACGTGGGAAAACCTGCCTATAGAAGTTCATTCGTGGAAGAGCCCAAAGAGTACACAGTGGGAGAAAAGCTGCTTGTGTTCCACCTGCAACTAAAGCAGAGTTCTTCGGCTAAAAGGGCCGTGTTTTCAGAGAGGAAATTCTTAGAGACCACAGTAGAGCCTGCCCTCGTTCAGGCAGTTTGCTCCACGCGGGAAACCATTCTTAAAGAACAAGTTCATTAGGGGAAGTGGCCATTGTGTACACTGTGGGAGAAAAGATGCTTGTGTTCCCCCTGCAACTAAAGCAGAGTTCTTCCGTTAAAACTGCGCGTTTTGGGAGAGGATATGCTTACAGTCCTCGATACAGCCTGCCATGGTTGAGGCAGTTTGCTCCCCGTGGGAATCCCTGCATAAAGAAGTTCATTCGTGGAAGAGCCCAAAGAGTACACAGTAGGAGTAATGCTGCTTGTGTTCCACCTGCAACTAAAGCAGACTTCTTTGGGTAAAACGGCCGTGTTTTGGAAGAGGAAATGCTTACAGTCCTCGCTACAGCCTGCCCTGGATGAGGCAGTTCGCTCCACGTGGGAATCCCTGCATATAGAATTTCATTCGTGGAATAGCCCAAAGAGTACACAGTGGGAGAAATGCTGCTTGTGTTCCACCTGGAACTAGAGCAGAGTTCTTCGGGTAAAACTGCGTGTTTTGGGAGAGCAATTGCTTACAGTCCTTACTAGAGCCTGCCTTCGTTGAGGCAGGTCACTGCTCGTGGGACACCCTGCATATTGAAGATTCATTCGGGGAAGGGCCTTTTGTATAAGGTGTGGGACAAATGCAGCTTGTGTTCCACCTGCACCTAAGGAACAGTTCTTCGGGTAAACGTGCCGTGTTTTCAGAGAGGAAACCCTTAGGGACCACAGTAGAGCCTGCCATGGTTGAGGCAGTTCGCTCCACGCGGGAAACCTTTCTTATAAAACAAGTTCATTAGAGGAAGTGCCCATTGTGTACACTGTGGGAGAAGTGCTCCTTGTGTTCACGCTGCAACTAACGCAGAGTTCTTCCATTAAAACTGCGTGTTTTGGGAGAGCAATTGCTTACAGGCCTCGCTACAGCCTGCCTTGGTTGAGGCAGTTCGCTCCACGTGGGAAAACCTGCCTATAGAAGTTCATTCGTGGAAGAGCCCAAAGAGTACACAGTGGGAGAAAAGCTGCTTGTGTTCCACCTGCAACTAAAGCAGAGTTCTTCGGCTAAAAGGGCCGTGTTTTCAGAGTGGAAATTCTTAGAGACCACAGTAGAGCCTGCCCTCGTTCAGGCAGTTTTCTCCACGCGGGAAACCATTCTTAAAGAACAAGTTCATTAGGGGAAGTGGCCATTGTGTACACTGTGGGAGAAAAGATGCTTGTGTTCCCCCTGCAACTAAAGCAGAGTCCTTCCGTTAAAACTGCGCGTTTTGGGAGAGGATATGCTTACAGTCCTCGATACAGCCTGCCATGGTTGAGGCAGTTTGCTCCCCGTGGGAATCCCTGCATAAAGAAGTTCATTCGTGGAAGAGCCCAAAGAGTACACAGTAGGAGTAATGCTGCTTGTGTTCCACCTGCAAATAAAACAGACTTCTTTGGGTAAAACGGCCGTGTTTTGGAAGAGGAAATGCTTACAGTCCTCGCTACAGCCTGCCCTGGATGAGGCAGTTCGCTCCACGTGGGAATCCCTGCATATAGAAGTTCATTCGTGGAATAGCTCAAAGAGTACTCAGTGGGAGAAATGCTGCTTGTGTTCCACCTGGAACTAGAGCAGAGTTCTTCGGGTAAAACTGCGTGTTTTGGGAGAGCAATTGCTTACAGTCCTTACTAGAGCCTGCCTTCGTTGAGGCAGTTCACTGCTCGTGGGACACCCTGCATATTGAAGATTCATTCGGGGAAGGGCCCTTTGTATAAGGTGTGGGACAAATGCAGCTTGTGTTCCACCTGCAACTAAAGCACAGTTCTTCGGGTAAAAGTGTCATGTTTTCAGAGAGGAAACCCTTAGGGACCACAGTAGAGCCTGCCATGGTTGAGGCAGTTCGCTCCACGCGGGAAACCTTTCTTATAAAACAAGTTCATTAGGGGAAGTGCCCATTGTGTACACTGTGGGAGAAGCGCTGCTTGTGTTCACGCTGCAACTAAAGCAGAGTTCTTCCGTTAAAACTGCGTGTTTTGGGAGAGAAAATGCTTACAGTCCTCGCTACAGCCTGCCTTGGTTGAGGCAGTTCGCTCCACGTGGGAAAACCTGCCTATAGAAGTTCATTCGTGGAAGAGCCCAAAGAGTACACAGTGGGAGAAAAGCTGCTTGTGTTCCACCTGCAACTAAAGCAGAGTTCTTCGGCTAAAAGGGCCGTGTTTTCAGAGAGGAAATTCTTAGAGACCACAGTAGAGCCTGCCCTCGTTCAGGCAGTTTGCTCCAAGCGGGAAACCATTCTTAAAGAACAAGTTCATTAGGGGAAGTGCCCATTGTGTACACTGTGGGAGAAAAGATGCTTGTGTTCCCCCTGCAACTAAAGCAGAGTTCTTCCGTTAAAACTGCGCGTTTTGGGAGAGGATATGCTTACAGTCCTCGATACAGCTTGCCATGGTTGAGGCAGTTTGCTCCCCGTGGGAATCCCTGCATAAAGAAGTTCATTCGTGGAAGAGCCCAAAGAGTACACAGTAGGAGTAATGCTGCTTGTGTTCCACCTGCAACTAAAGCAGACTTCTTTGGGTAAAACGGCCGTGTTTTGGAAGAGGAAATGCTTACAGTCCTCGCTACAGCCTGCCCTGGATGAGGCAGTTCGCTCCACGTGGGAATCCCTGCATATAGAAATTCATTCGTGGAATAGCTCAAAGAGTACTCAGCGGGATAAGTGCTGCTTGTGTTCCACCTAGAACTAGAGCAGAGTTCTTCGGGTAAAACTGCGTGTTTTGGGAGAGCAATTGCTTACAGTCCTTACTAGAGCCTGCCTTCGTTGAGGCAGTTCACTGCTCGTGGGACACCCTGCATATTGAAGATTCATTCGGGGAAGGGCCTTTTGTATAAGGTGTGGGACAAATGCAGCTTGTGTTCCACCTGCACCTAAAGCACAGTTCTTCGGGTAAAAGTGCCGTGTTTTCAGAGAGGAAACCCTTAGGGACCACAGTAGAGCCTGCCATGGTTGAGGCAGTTCGCTCCACGTGGGAAACCTTTCTTATAAAACAAGTTCATTAGGGGAAGTGCCCATTGTGTCCACTGTGGGAGAAGCGCTGCTTGTGTTCACGCTGCAACTAAAGCAGAGTTCTTCCGTTAAAACTGCGTGTTTTGGGAGAGAAAATGCTTACAGTCCTCGCTACAGCCTGCGTTGGTTGAGGCAGTCCGCTCCACGTGGGAAAACCTGCCTATAGAAGTTCATTCGTGGAAGAGCCCAAAGAGTACACAGTGGGAGAAAAGCTGCTTGTGTTCCACCTGCAACTAAAGCAGAGTTCTTCGGCTAAAAGGGCCGTGTTTTCAGAGAGGAAATTCTTAGAGACCACAGTAGAGCCTGCCCTCGTTCAGGCAGTTTGCTCCACGCGGGAAACCATTCTTAAAGAACAAGTTCATTAGGGGAAGTGCCCATTGTGTACACTGTGGGAGAAAAGATGCTTGTGTTCCCCCTGCAACTAAAGCAGAGTTCTTCCGTTAAAACTGCGCGTTTTGGGAGAGGATATGCTTACAGTCCTCGATACAGCCTGCCATGGTTGAGGCAGTTTGCTCCCCGTGGGAATCCCTGCATAAAGAAGTTCATTCGTGGAAGAGCCCAAAGAGTACACAGTAGGAGTAATGCTGCTTGTGTTCCACCTGCAACTAAAGCAGACTTCTTTGGGTAAAACGGCCGTGTTTTGGAAGAGGAAATGCTTACAGTCCTCGCTACAGCCTGCCCTGGATGAGGCAGTTCGCTCCACGTGGGAATCCCTGCATATAGAAGTTCATTCGTGGAATAGCCCAAAGAGTACACAGTGGGAGAAATGCTGCTTGGGTTCCACCTGGAACTAGAGCAGAGTTCTTCGGGTAAAACTGTGTGTTTTTGGAGAGCAATTGCTTACAGTCCTTACTAGAGCCTGCCTTCGTTGAGGCAGTTCACTGCTCGTGGGACACCCTGCATATTGAAGATTCATTCGGGGAAGGGCCTTTTGTATAAGGTGTGGGACAAATGCAGCTTGTGTTCCACCTGCACCTAAGGAACAGTTCTTCGGGTAAAAGTGCCGTGTTTTCAGAGAGGAAACCCTTAGGGACCACAGTAGAGCCTGCCATGGTTGAGGCAGTTCGCTCCACGCGGGAAACCTTTCTTATAAAACAAGTTCATTAGGGGAAGTGCCCATTGTGTACACTGTGGGAGAAGCGCTGCTTGTGTTCACGCTGCAACTAAAGCAGAGTTCTTCCATTAAAACTGCGTGTATTGGGAGAGAAAATGCTTACAGTCCTCGCTACAGCCTGCCTTGGTTGAGGCAGTTCGCTCCACGTGGGAAAACCTGCCTATAGAAGTTCATTCGTGGAAGAGCCCAAAGAGTACACAGTGGGAGAAAAGCTGCATGTGTTCCACCTGCAACTAAAGCAGAGTTCTTTGGCTAAAAGGGCCGTGTTTTCAGAGAGGAAATTCTTAGAGACCACAGTAGAGCCTGCCCTCGTTCAGGCAGTTTGCTCCACGCGGGAAACCATTCTGAAAGAACAAGTTCATTAGGGGAAGTGGCCATTGTGTACACTGTGGGAGAAAAGATGCTTGTGTTCCCCCTGCAACTAAAGCAGAGTTCTTCCGTTAAAACTGCGCGTTTTGGGAGAGGATATGCTTACAGTCCTCGATACATCCTGCCATGGTTGAGGCAGTTTGCTCCCCGTGGGAATCCCTGCATAAAGAAGTTCATTCGTGGAAGAGCCCAAAGAGTACACAGTAGGAGTAATGCTGCTTGTGTTCCACCTGCAACTAAAGCAGACTTCTTTGGGTAAAACGGCCGTGTTTTGGAAGGGGAAATGCTTACAGTCCTCGCTACAGCCTGCCCTGGATGAGGCAGTTCGCTCCACGTGGGAATCCCTGCATATAGAAGTTCATTCGTGGAATAGCCCAAAGAGTACACAGTGGGAGAAATGCTGCTTGTGTTCCACCTGCAACTAGAGCCGAGTTCTTCGGGTAAAACTGCGTGTTTTGGGAGAGCAATTGCTTACAGTCCTTACTAGAGCCTGCCTTCGTTGAGGCAGTTCACTGCTCGTGGGACACCCTGCATATTGAAGATTCATTCGGGGAAGGGCCTTTTGTATAAGGTGTGGGACAAATGCAGCTTGTGTTCCACCTGCACCTAAAGCACAGTTCTTCGGGTAAAAGTGCCGTGTTTTCAGAGAGGAAACCCTTAGGGACCACAGTAGAGCCTGCCATGGTTGAGGCAGTTCGCTCCACGCGGGAAACCTTTCTTATAAAACAAGTTCATTAGGGGAAGTGCCCATTGTGTCCACTGTGGGAGAAGCGCTGCTTGTGTTCACGCTGCAACTAAAGCAGAGTTCTTCCGTTAAAACTGCGTGTTTTGGGAGAGAAAATGCTTACAGTCCTCGCTACAGCCTGCGTTGGTTGAGGCAGTCCGCTCCACGTGGGAAAACCTGCCTATAGAAGTTCATTCGTGGAAGAGCCCAAAGAGTACACAGTGGGAGAAAAGCTGCTTGTGTTCCACCTGCAACTAAAGCAGAGTTCTTCGGCTAAAAGGGCCGTGTTTTCAGAGAGGAAATTCTTAGAGACCACAGTAGAGCCTGCCCTCGTTCAGGCAGTTTGCTCCACGTGGGAAACCATTCTTAAAGAACAAGTTCATTAGGGGAAGTGCCCATTGTGTACACTGTGGGAGAAAAGATGCTTGTGTTCCCCCTGCAACTAAAGCAGAGTTCTTCCGTTAAAACTGCGCGTTTTGGGAGAGGATATGCTTACAGTCCTCGATACAGCCTGCCATGGTTGAGGCAGTTTGCTCCCCGTGAGAATCCCTGCATAAAGAAGTTCATTCGTGGAAGAGCCCAAAGAGTACACAGTAGGAGTAATGCTGCTTGTGTTCCACCTGCAACTAAAGCAGACTTCTTTGGGTAAAACGGCCGTGTTTTGGAAGAGGAAATGCTTACAGTCCTCGCTACAGCCTGCCCTGGATGAGGCAGTTCGCTCCACGTGGGAATCCCTGCATATAGAAGTTCATTCGTGGAATAGCCCAAAGAGTACACAGTGGGAGAAATGCTGCTTGGGTTCCACCTGGAACTAGAGCAGAGTTCTTCGGGTAAAACTGCGTGTTTTTGGAGAGCAATTGCTTACAGTCCTTACTAGAGCCTGCCTTCGTTGAGGCAGTTCACTGCTCGTGGGACACCCTGCATATTGAAGATTCATTCGGGGAAGGGCCTTTTGTATAAGGTGTGGGACAAATGCAGCTTGTGTTCCACCTGCACCTAAGGAACAGTTCTTCGGGTAAAAGTGCCGTGTTTTCAGAGAGGAAACCCTTAGGGACCACAGTAGAGCCTGCCATGGTTGAGGCAGTTCGCTCCACGCGGGAAACCTTTCTTATAAAACAAGTTCATTAGTGGAAGTGCCCATTGTGTACACTGTGGGAGAAGCGCTGCTTGTGTTCACGCTGCAACTAAAGCAGAGTTCTTCCGTTAAAACTGCGTGTTTTGGGAGAGAAAATGCTTACAGTCCTCGCTACAGCCTGCCTTGGTTGAGGCAGTTCGCTCCACGTGGGAAAACCTGCCTATAGAAGTTCATTCGTGGAAGAGCCCAAAGAGTACACAGTGGGAGAAAAGCTGCTTGTGTTCCACCTGCAACTAAAGCAGAGTTCTTTGGCTAAAAGGGCCGTGTTTTCAGAGAGGAAATTCTTAGAGACCACAGTAGAGCCTGCCTTCGTTCAGGCAGTTTGCTCCACGCTGAAACCATTCTTAAAGAACAAGTTCACTAGGGGAAGTGCCCATTGTGTACACTGTGGGAGAAAAGATGCTTGTGTTCCCCCTGCAACTAAAGCAGAGTTCTTCCGTTAAAACTGCGCGTTTTGGGAGAGGATATGCTTACAGTCCTCGATACAGCCTGCCATGGTTGAGGCAGTTTGCTCCCCGTGGGAATCCCTGCATAAAGAAGTTCATTCGTGGAAGAGCCCAAAGAGTACACAGTAGGAGTAATGCTGCTTGTGTTCCACCTGCAACTAAAGCAGACTTCTTTGGGTAAAACGGCCGTGTTTTGGAAGAGGAAATGCTTACAGTCCTCGCTACAGCCTGCCCTGGATGAGGCAGTTCGCTCCACGTGGGAATCCCTGCATATAGAAGTTCATTCGTGGAATAGCCCAAAGAGTACACAGTGGGAGAAATGCTGCTTGTGTTCCACCTGCAAGTAGAGCCGAGTTCTTCGGGTAAAACTGCCTGTTTTGGGAGAGCAATTGCTTACAGTCCTTACTAAAGCCTGCCTTCGTTGAGGCAGTTCACTGCTCGTGGGACACCCTGCATATTGAAGATTCATTCGGGGAAGGGCCTTTTGTATAAAGTGTGGGACAAATGCAGCTTGTGTTCCACCTGCACCTAAGGAAGAGTTCTTCGGGTAAAAGTGCCGTGTTTTCAGAGAGGAAACCGTTAGGGACCACAGTAGAGCCTGCCATGGTTGAGGCAGTTCGCTCCACGCGGGAAACCTTTCTTATAAAACAAGTTCATTAGGGGAAGTGCCCATTGTGTACACTGTGGGAGAAGCGCTGCTTGTGTTCACGCTGCAACTAAAGCAGAGTTCTTCCATTAAAACTGCGTGTTTTGGGAGAGAAAATGCTTACAGTCCTCGCTACAGCCTGCCTTGGTTGAGGCAGTTCGCTCCACGTGGGAAAACCTGCCTATAGAAGTTCATTCGTGGAAGAGCCCAAAGAGTACACAGTGGGAGAAAAGCTGCTTGTGTTCCACCTGCAACTAAAGCAGAGTTCTTTGGCTAAAAGGGCCGTGTTTTCAGAGAGGAAATTCTTAGAGACCACAGTAGAGCCTGCCCTCGTTCAGGCAGTTTGCTCCACGCGGGAAACCATTCTTAAAGAACAAGTTCATTAGGGGAAGTGCCCATTGTGTACACTGTGGGAGAAAAGATGCTTGTGTTCCCCCTGCAACTAAAGCAGAGTTCTTCCGTTAAAACTGCGCGTTTTGGGAGAGGATATGCTTACAGTCCTCGATACAGCCTGCCATGGTTGAGGCAGTTTGCTCCCCGTGGGAATCCCTGCATAAAGAAGTTCATTCGTGGAAGAGCCCAAAGAGTACACAGTAGGAGTAATGCTGCTTGTGTTCCACCTGCAACTAAAGCAGACTTCTTTGGGAAAAACGGCCGTGTTTTGGAAGAGGAAATGCTTACAGTCCTCGCTACAGCCTGCCCTGGATGAGGCAGTTCGCTCCACGTGGGAATCCCTGCATATAGAAGTTCATTCGTGGAATAGCCCAAAGAGTACACAGTGGGAGAAATGCTGCTTGGGTTCCACCTGCAACTAGAGCCGAGTTCTTCGGGTAAAACTGCGTGTTTTGGGAGAGCAATTGCTTACAGTCCTTACTAGAGCCTGCCTTCGTTGAGGCAGTTCACTGCTCGTGGGACACCCTGCATATTGAAGATTCATTCGGGGAAGGGCCTTTTGTATAAGGTGTGGGACAAATGCAGCTTGTGTTCCACCTGCACCTAAGGAACAGTTCTTCGGGTAAAAGTGCCGTGTTTTCAGAGAGGAAACCCTTAGGGACCACAGTAGAGCCTGCCATGGTTGAGGCAGTTCGCTCCACGCGGGAAACCTTTCTTATAAAACAAGTTCATTAGGGGAAGTGCCCATTGTGTACACTGTGGGAGAAGCGCTGCTTGTGTTCACGCTGCAACTAAAGCAGAGTTCTTCCGTTAAAACTGCGTGTTTTGGGAGAGAAAATGCTTACAGTCCTCGCTACAGCCTGCGTTGGTTGAGGCAGTCCGCTCCACGTGCGAAAACCTGCCTATAGAAGTTCATTCGTGGAAGAGCCCAAAGAGTACACAGTGGGAGAAAAGCTGCTTGTGTTCCACCTGCAACTAAAGCAGAGTTCTTCGGCTAAAAGGGCCGTGTTTTCAGAGAGGAAATTCTTAGAGACCACAGTAGAGCCTGCCCTCGTTCAGGCAGTTTGCTCCACGCGGGAAACCATTCTTAGAGAACAAGTTCATTAGGGGAAGTGGCCATTGTGTACACTGTGGGAGAAAAGATGCTTGTGTTCCCCCTGCAACTAAAGCAGAGTTCTTCCGTTAAAACTGCGCGTTTTGGGAGAGGATATGCTTACAGTCCTCGATACATCCTGCCATGGTTGAGGCAGTTTGCTCCCCGTGGGAATCCCTGCATAAAGAAGTTCATTCGTGGAAGAGCCCAAAGAGTACACAGTAGGAGTAATGCTGCTTGTGTTCCACCTGCAACTAAAGCAGACTTCTTTGGGTAAAACGGCCGTGTTTTGGAAGGGGAAATGCTTACAGTCCTCGCTACAGCCTGCCCTGGATGAGGCAGTTCGCTCCACGTGGGAATCCCTGCATATAGAAGTTCATTCGTGGAATAGCCCAAAGAGTACACAGTGGGAGAAATGCTGCTTGTGTTCCACCTGCAACTAGAGCCGAGTTCTTCGGGTAAAACTGCGTGTTTTGGGAGAGCAATTGCTTACAGTCCTTACTAGAGCCTGCCTTCGTTGAGGCAGTTCACTGCTCGTGGGACACCCTGCATATTGAAGATTCATTCGGGGAAGGGCCTTTTGTATAAGGTGTGGGACAAATGCAGCTTGTGTTCCACCTGCACCTAAAGCACAGTTCTTCGGGTAAAAGTGCCGTGTTTTCAGAGAGGAAACCCTTAGGGACCACAGTAGAGCCTGCCATGGTTGAGGCAGTTCGCTCCACGCGGGAAACCTTTCTTATAAAACAAGTTCATTAGGGGAAGTGCCCATTGTGTACACTGTGGGAGAAGCGCTGCTTGTGTTCACGCTGCAACTAAAGCAGAGTTCTTCCGTTAAAACTGCGTGTTTTGGGAGAGAAAATGCTTACAGTCCTCGCTACAGCCTGCGTTGGTTGAGGCAGTCCGCTCCACGTGGGAAAACCTGCCTATAGAAGTTCATTCGTGGAAGAGCCCAAAGAGTACACAGTGGGAGAAAAGCTGCTTGTGTTCCACCTGCAACTAAAGCAGAGTTCTTCGGCTAAAAGGGCCGTGTTTTCAGAGAGGAAATTCTTAGAGACCACAGTAGAGCCTGCCCTCGTTCAGGCAGTTTGCTCCACGTGGGAAACCATTCTTAAAGAACAAGTTCATTAGGGGAAGTGCCCATTGTGTACACTGTGGGAGAAAAGATGCTTGTGTTCCCCCTGCAACTAAAGCAGAGTTCTTCCGTTAAAACTGCGCGTTTTGGGAGAGGATATGCTTACAGTCCTCGATACAGCCTGCCATGGTTGAGGCAGTTTGCTCCCCGTGAGAATCCCTGCATAAAGAAGTTCATTCGTGGAAGAGCCCAAAGAGTACACAGTAGGAGTAATGCTGCTTGTGTTCCACCTGCAACTAAAGCAGACTTCTTTGGGTAAAACGGCCGTGTTTTGGAAGAGGAAATGCTTACAGTCCTCGCTACAGCCTGCCCTGGATGAGGCAGTTCGCTCCACGTGGGAATCCCTGCATATAGAAGTTCATTCGTGGAATAGCCCAAAGAGTACACAGTGGGAGAAATGCTGCTTGGGTTCCACCTGGAACTAGAGCAGAGTTCTTCGGGTAAAACTGCGTGTTTTTGGAGAGCAATTGCTTACAGTCCTTACTAGAGCCTGCCTTCGTTGAGGCAGTTCACTGCTCGTGGGACACCCTGCATATTGAAGATTCATTCGGGGAAGGGCCTTTTGTATAAGGTGTGGGACAAATGCAGCTTGTGTTCCACCTGCACCTAAGGAACAGTTCTTCGGGTAAAAGTGCCGTGTTTTCAGAGAGGAAACCCTTAGGGACCACAGTAGAGCCTGCCATGGTTGAGGCAGTTCGCTCCACGCGGGAAACCTTTCTTATAAAACAAGTTCATTAGGGGAAGTGCCCATTGTGTACACTGTGGGAGAAGCGCTGCTTGTGTTCACGCTGCAACTAAAGCAGAGTTCTTCCATTAAAACTGCGTGTTTTGGGAGAGAAAATGCTTACAGTCCTCGCTACAGCCTGCCTTGGTTGAGGCAGTTCGCTCCACGTGGGAAAACCTGCCTATAGAAGTTCATTCGTGGAAGAGCCCAAAGAGTACACAGTGGGAGAAAAGCTGCTTGTGTTCCACCTGCAACTAAAGCAGAGTTCTTTGGCTAAAAGGGCCGTGTTTTCAGAGAGGAAATTCTTAGAGACCACAGTAGAGCCTGCCCTCGTTCAGGCAGTTTGCTCCACGCGGGAAACCATTCTTAAAGAACAAGTTCATTAGGGGAAGTGCCCATTGTGTACACTGTGGGAGAAAAGATGCTTGTGTTCCCCCTGCAACTAAAGCAGAGTTCTTCCGTTAAAACTGCGCGTTTTGGGAGAGGATATGCTTACAGTCCTCGATACAGCCTGCCATGGTTGAGGCAGTTTGCTCCCCGTGGGAATCCCTGCATAAAGAAGTTCATTCGTGGAAGAGCCCAAAGAGTACACAGTAGGAGTAATGCTGCTTGTGTTCCACCTGCAACTAAAGCAGACTTCTTTGGGAAAAACGGCCGTGTTTTGGAAGAGGAAATGCTTACAGTCCTCGCTACAGCCTGCCCTGGATGAGGCAGTTCGCTCCACGTGGGAATCCCTGCATATAGAAGTTCATTCGTGGAATAGCCCAAAGAGTACACAGTGGGAGAAATGCTGCTTGGGTTCCACCTGCAACTAGAGCCGATTTCTTCG
Source organism: Mesoplodon mirus (assembly GCF_964341445.2). Taxonomy (NCBI): domain Eukaryota; kingdom Metazoa; phylum Chordata; class Mammalia; order Artiodactyla; family Ziphiidae; genus Mesoplodon; species Mesoplodon mirus. The sequence goes on along the minus strand of NW_028295814.1, from coordinate 4,593 downwards.
GATAAAACTGCGTGTTTTGGGAGAGCAATTGCTTACAGTCCTTACTAGAGCCTGCCTTCGTTGAGGCAGTTCACTGCTCGTGGGACACCCTGCATATTGAAGATTCATTCGGGGAAGGGCCTTTTGTATAAGGTGTGGGACAAATGCAGCTTGTGTTCCACCTGCACCTAAGGAACAGTTCTTCGGGTAAAAGTGCCGTGTTTTCAGAGAGGAAACCCTTAGGGACCACAGTAGAGCCTGCCATGGTTGAGGCAGTTCGCTCCACGCGGGAAACCTTTCTTATAAAACAAGTTCATTAGGGGAAGTGCCCATTGTGTACACTGTGGGAGAAGCGCTGCTTGTGTTCACGCTGCAACTAAAGCAGAGTTCTTCCGTTAAAACTGCGTGTTTTGGGAGAGAAAATGCTTACAGTCCTCGCTACAGCCTGCCTAGGTTGAGGCAGTTCGCTCCACGTGGGAAAGCCTGCCTATGGAAGTTCATTCGTGGAAGAGCCCAAAGAGTACACAGTGGGAGAAAAGCTGCTTGTGTTCCACCTGCAACTAAAGCAGAGTTCTTCGGCTAAAAGGGCCGTGTTTTCAGAGAGGAAATTCTTAGAGACCACAGTAGAGCCTGCCCTCGTTCAGGCAGTTTGCTCCACGCGGGAAACCATTCTTAAAGAACAAGTTCATTAGGGGAAGTGCCCATTGTGTACACTGTGGGAGAAAAGATGCTTGTGTTCCCCCTGCAACTAAAGCAGAGTTCTTCCGTTAAAACTGCGCGTTTTGGGAGAGGATATGCTTACAGTCCTCGATACAGCCTGCCATGGTTGAGGCAGTTTGCTCCCCGTGGGAATCCCTGCATAAAGAAGTTCATTCGTGGAAGAGCCCAAAGAGTACACAGTAGGAGTAATGCTGCTTGTGTTCCACCTGCAACTAAAGCAGACTTCTTTGGGTAAAACGGCCGTGTTTTGGAAGAGGAAATGCTTACAGTCCTCGCTACAGCCTGCCCTGGATGAGGCAGTTCGCTCCACGTGGGAATCCCTGCATATAGAAGTTCATTCGTGGAATAGCCCAAAGAGTACACAGTGGGAGAAATGCTGCTTGGGTTCCACCTGCAACTAGAGCCGAGTTCTTCGGGTAAAACTGCGTGTTTTGGGAGAGCAATTGCTTACAGTCCTTACTAGAGCCTGCCTTCGTTGAGGCAGTTCACTGCTCGTGGGACACCCTGCATATTGAAGATTCATTCGGGGAAGGGCCTTTTGTATAAGGTGTGGGACAAATGCAGCTTGTGTTCCACCTGCACCTAAGGAACAGTTCTTCGGGTAAAAGTGCCGTGTTTTCAGAGAGGAAACCCTTAGGGACCACAGTAGAGCCTGCCATGGTTGAGGCAGTTCGCTCCACGCGGGAAACCTTTCTTATAAAACAAGTTCATTAGGGGAAGTGCCCATTGTGTACACTGTGGGAGAAGCGCTGCTTGTGTTCACGCTGCAACTAAAGCAGAGTTCTTCCATTAAAACTGCGTGTATTGGGAGAGAAAATGCTTACAGTCCTCGCTACAGCCTGCCTTGGTTGAGGCAGTTCGCTCCACGTGGGAAAACCTGCCTATAGAAGTTCATTCGTGGAAGAGCCCAAAGAGTACACAGTGGGAGAAAAGCTGCATGTGTTCCACCTGCAACTAAAGCAGAGTTCTTTGGCTAAAAGGGCCGTGTTTTCAGAGAGGAAATTCTTAGAGACCACAGTAGAGCCTGCCCTCGTTCAGGCAGTTTGCTCCACGCGGGAAACCATTCTGAAAGAACAAGTTCATTAGGGGAAGTGGCCATTGTGTACACTGTGGGAGAAAAGATGCTTGTGTTCCCCCTGCAACTAAAGCAGAGTTCTTCCGTTAAAACTGCGCGTTTTGGGAGAGGATATGCTTACAGTCCTCGATACATCCTGCCATGGTTGAGGCAGTTTGCTCCCCGTGGGAATCCCTGCATAAAGAAGTTCATTCGTGGAAGAGCCCAAAGAGTACACAGTAGGAGTAATGCTGCTTGTGTTCCACCTGCAACTAAAGCAGACTTCTTTGGGTAAAACGGCCGTGTTTTGGAAGGGGAAATGCTTACAGTCCTCGCTACAGCCTGCCCTGGATGAGGCAGTTCGCTCCACGTGGGAATCCCTGCATATAGAAGTTCATTCGTGGAATAGCCCAAAGAGTACACAGTGGGAGAAATGCTGCTTGTGTTCCACCTGCAACTAGAGCCGAGTTCTTCGGGTAAAACTGCGTGTTTTGGGAGAGCAATTGCTTACAGTCCTTACTAGAGCCTGCCTTCGTTGAGGCAGTTCACTGCTCGTGGGACACCCTGCATATTGAAGATTCATTCGGGGAAGGGCCTTTTGTATAAGGTGTGGGACAAATGCAGCTTGTGTTCCACCTGCACCTAAAGCACAGTTCTTCGGGTAAAAGTGCCGTGTTTTCAGAGAGGAAACCCTTAGGGACCACAGTAGAGCCTGCCATGGTTGAGGCAGTTCGCTCCACGCGGGAAACCTTTCTTATAAAACAAGTTCATTAGGGGAAGTGCCCATTGTGTCCACTGTGGGAGAAGCGCTGCTTGTGTTCACGCTGCAACTAAAGCAGAGTTCTTCCGTTAAAACTGCGTGTTTTGGGAGAGAAAATGCTTACAGTCCTCGCTACAGCCTGCGTTGGTTGAGGCAGTCCGCTCCACGTGGGAAAACCTGCCTATAGAAGTTCATTCGTGGAAGAGCCCAAAGAGTACACAGTGGGAGAAAAGCTGCTTGTGTTCCACCTGCAACTAAAGCAGAGTTCTTCGGCTAAAAGGGCCGTGTTTTCAGAGAGGAAATTCTTAGAGACCACAGTAGAGCCTGCCCTCGTTCAGGCAGTTTGCTCCACGTGGGAAACCATTCTTAAAGAACAAGTTCATTAGGGGAAGTGCCCATTGTGTACACTGTGGGAGAAAAGATGCTTGTGTTCCCCCTGCAACTAAAGCAGAGTTCTTCCGTTAAAACTGCGCGTTTTGGGAGAGGATATGCTTACAGTCCTCGATACAGCCTGCCATGGTTGAGGCAGTTTGCTCCCCGTGAGAATCCCTGCATAAAGAAGTTCATTCGTGGAAGAGCCCAAAGAGTACACAGTAGGAGTAATGCTGCTTGTGTTCCACCTGCAACTAAAGCAGACTTCTTTGGGTAAAACGGCCGTGTTTTGGAAGAGGAAATGCTTACAGTCCTCGCTACAGCCTGCCCTGGATGAGGCAGTTCGCTCCACGTGGGAATCCCTGCATATAGAAGTTCATTCGTGGAATAGCCCAAAGAGTACACAGTGGGAGAAATGCTGCTTGGGTTCCACCTGGAACTAGAGCAGAGTTCTTCGGGTAAAACTGCGTGTTTTTGGAGAGCAATTGCTTACAGTCCTTACTAGAGCCTGCCTTCGTTGAGGCAGTTCACTGCTCGTGGGACACCCTGCATATTGAAGATTCATTCGGGGAAGGGCCTTTTGTATAAGGTGTGGGACAAATGCAGCTTGTGTTCCACCTGCACCTAAGGAACAGTTCTTCGGGTAAAAGTGCCGTGTTTTCAGAGAGGAAACCCTTAGGGACCACAGTAGAGCCTGCCATGGTTGAGGCAGTTCGCTCCACGCGGGAAACCTTTCTTATAAAACAAGTTCATTAGGGGAAGTGCCCATTGTGTACACTGTGGGAGAAGCGCTGCTTGTGTTCACGCTGCAACTAAAGCAGAGTTCTTCCGTTAAAACTGCGTGTTTTGGGAGAGAAAATGCTTACAGTCCTCGCTACAGCCTGCCTTGGTTGAGGCAGTTCGCTCCACGTGGGAAAACCTGCCTATAGAAGTTCATTCGTGGAAGAGCCCAAAGAGTACACAGTGGGAGAAAAGCTGCTTGTGTTCCACCTGCAACTAAAGCAGAGTTCTTTGGCTAAAAGGGCCGTGTTTTCAGAGAGGAAATTCTTAGAGACCACAGTAGAGCCTGCCCTCGTTCAGGCAGTTTGCTCCACGCTGAAACCATTCTTAAAGAACAAGTTCACTAGGGGAAGTGCCCATTGTGTACACTGTGGGAGAAAAGATGCTTGTGTTCCCCCTGCAACTAAAGCAGAGTTCTTCCGTTAAAACTGCGCGTTTTGGGAGAGGATATGCTTACAGTCCTCGATACAGCCTGCCATGGTTGAGGCAGTTTGCTCCCCGTGGGAATCCCTGCATAAAGAAGTTCATTCGTGGAAGAGCCCAAAGAGTACACAGTAGGAGTAATGCTGCTTGTGTTCCACCTGCAACTAAAGCAGACTTCTTTGGGTAAAACGGCCGTGTTTTGGAAGAGGAAATGCTTACAGTCCTCGCTACAGCCTGCCCTGGATGAGGCAGTTCGCTCCACGTGGGAATCCCTGCATATAGAAGTTCATTCGTGGAATAGCCCAAAGAGTACACAGTGGGAGAAATGCTGCTTGTGTTCCACCTGCAAGTAGAGCCGAGTTCTTCGGGTAAAACTGCCTGTTTTGGGAGAGCAATTGCTTACAGTCCTTACTAGAGCCTGCCTTCGTTGAGGCAGTTCACTGCTCGTGGGACACCCTGCATATTGAAGATTCATTCGGGGAAGGGCCTTTTGTATAAGGTGTGG